>NC_059475.1:68095940-70495940 GCF_018139145.2 Gymnogyps californianus | reverse complement strand
AAAGCTTACATTTCAACTGTGCTGTTGCAGTTAAGCAGTCTATTATTCTTCATAAATTGCTCTACAAAGCTATTAACGTATGCATCTACTACTCAGAAGTAATGAGATAAAAGAAGCTGATGGGCCCGGGTAGAGAAGGTGGCGGTGTGTTACGATGTGCGCTCTGATTTCATTACGGGAACCTCTTGTTTGTCGTTTTCATGAAAAGACTTGTTATAGGAAAGGTGAAAACCAGGAATAATTAACATGGTCTTTTATAATGGCTAGGTTGTTGAATTTTTTGACACTAACAAGATTTCTAACTAACAAGTGTTTCACAAGACAAAGGACAGGATAATGTGTTCTCCTGGGAATTCAAGTTGGGTAAGATGGTATCAAAAGAAAATTGCAAGGAGATGGGTTCCCTGACATCACAATCTTTCCAGCCTTGCCTCTGATGGGGGAGAGACCCGTGGGGAGCCGACGGCAGCACTCGCCCACCTTTGCAACTTCTACTGTAGGTAGCTTGCCTGGTCTGAGGCATCACGAAGTGTTAGGGTGTTATCTGCTGAGCCTTTTCTTTCCTCTGTTTGGTGCATGGCCTGCAAGCTTGCCAGAAGGTCAGCATTTTGTTTCTACTTTCTATTTAAAAGAAGTTTAATTAATTTTTTATCTCGTTCCATAATTAGAGATGCTATTGCCATTGTGTGGACTACTTCTAGCTATGTCTGAGAAATTGTCTGTATATACACTCGCTGCCTTTAAACCATTATTAATGACAAGATTTATATAGCTATATAAATAACCCATCCCTTTTCAATCATTGCACTGTTTGGACTTTGAAGGTTTGGCTCTGATGAGCAGTCTAATAAAAGGGCATGGGGAAATGTAATTCACTTATTAATAATTTGTGATGTGCTCTGCTAAGCATCTAAAGATCAAGATCTACAGAAAAGTTTTGAAAAAGAATCCAAGCTGTCATTTGATTTTAATCAGGAGCTGAGACCCGCTCCAGGGCATCTTATGAAGAGAACAAAACCCACATGCTTCCTGTCTGCAGCACTGCTTTGTAAAACACCATAGTGAAACCCAAACGAAACTCCGGCTCACTCTGAGGAACTTGCCCTCAGCCTCACAGTTCACCATCTGCGTCTGGATTTGTCGAGCCAAAGGGGAGTCCTCATGGACAGTGCAGCTCCATGGACCTCGGGAGAAGTTCACTGCAGGCAAATTTTAACATAGCTTCAGTTTTGACATGGTTAATCATGATAAGGCACCAGGCGCACACATGTCTCATGCCTGTGTGAGATGGTGAGTGAGTGGCAATGCACCGTGGCTGCAGAGCTGTGCCCTGGCAGCAATGCCAGATCCCCTTGGGGAGAGAAGTCGGGCTGTCTCCCCGCAGCAGTGCCAGTAACTACGCCTGCAGGGTCCTGGAGCCTCCTCAGCCAGCTTTTCATCTCCTGTTGCATCTGGGGTTGTGACTCTGCAATAAACAAACATATTTGTTTATTGTTATTAGTATTAATTTTGATTAATATATATATTCTTATATATATACCGTACCCCTGGTGAAGGGTCTAGAGCACAAGTCCTATGAGGAGCGGCTGAGGGAACTGGGGGTGTTTAGCCTGGAGAAAAGGAGGCTGAGGGGAGACCTCATCGCTCCCTACAACTACGTGAAAGGAGGTTGTAGCGAGGTGGGGGTCGGTCTCTTCTCCCAAGTGACCAGAGATAGGTTGAGAGGAAACGGCCTCAGGTTGCTCCAGGGGAGGTTTAGATTGGATATTAAGAAAAATTTCTTCACCAAAAGGGTTGTCAAGCACTGGAACAGGCTGCCCAGGGAAGCAGGTGAGTCACCATCCCTGGAGGTATTTAAAAGATGTGTAGATGTGGCCCTTAGGGACATGGTTTAGTGATGGATTTGGCAGCACTAGGTTAATGGATGGACTCGATGATCTTAAATGTCTTTTCCAACCTAAATGATTCTATGATTCTATGATTCTATATGTATTCTTACATATATATATATGCAGAAGATGATTTTCCAGTACTGATTAGCTGGGGGTGGGGAGGGTGCGGAGAATTTGTGAAGTCTTGAAAGTTCAGCACTGCTCCACTGACTCTCATGACAGAGAAGAGAGCACTGCCAGGGAGATGCGATGGATGTGAGAGCCTGGAAAAATCGACTTTGCTGCGGTTTTTTAATAGGTTGAGTTTGCATTTGTCAGGGTCCCAAAAGGGATGTTGCAATGATCAAGATGAGAACCCTGCTGATAGTCTTACCTGTGTGGATGGATGTGAAGAGCTGTAACTTAGAGAGATTATTCAAGAGAAAAAAAGTGAGCAAGAATTAGATGCTGTCTGGATATGAGTGCAGCTGAAGATAACAGCCTGGTTTATGGACTCGGGGGAGAAGCTTTGTGCAGTGACTGTGAACAGAGTGTTTAGCAATCTTGGAGGGGGATGGTGGGAATAGGGCTGAAGAACGGTCTGGGTCAGATGCCACCAGATGGACAGAGCAGGACAAAAGCAGAGGACGGATCAGATCCAGGATCTGGGCATGTGCTTATGGGAGGAGTGGGAAAACCAGCAGAGGGGAAAATGCAGGTAGACCTGTTGTCACAAGCTGGGGGCAGGAGGAGAAGGAGGATGGGGCTGTGTCACAGAGATGCATGGCAAGGATGAAAAAATGTTCTATGCACACCACATCAGGGAATGCAGAGGTTTGGAAAGGCTCTGCTCGTGCCCCCTGTGCCAGGAGGTGGAGGAGCATGTCTTCTCCTGGCCAGAGAGGAGGGAGAGATGCCCACAGCCCAGCCCAGCCCCGGGCAGAGGGCTTCTCACAGACCTCCAGGCAATGGAGCGTGGGACCCCTGCTGAAGGCATCCTTCCCCAGAGTGCTTGGGTCTGAAATCGTTGTCCTGTGCTGCTGCTGAACACAGGCAGATGGAGAGAGCTCTTTGCAGCTAGGCTGCACTGGAAGACCTAAAGATCCAGTTCAAAGGACGGCCGTGTGCATTTGTAACGTACTGCCAGGAGAGCTGAAGCCTAGTGAAGTGCAAGAAGCACTATCTTCGTCCTTAATCCTTTTCCTCAGGACGGCCTCAAAATGACTTTAGAGGGGCTTTTGCCATGTTGAACTGACCTACAGAGCAGCAGTAAGGCGGCCGAGCGGGATCCACCACCGACTGCTGCACAGGCTGCTGTTGCTGATGAATTTTTCCTTTGCTGAGGATGACGGTGCAGAGCCAGAGACACTGCAGTGGGTTATGGTGGGGTTGGGTCAAAACGATTCTCCATCACTCCTGTGCTATTTGTAGCACTGAGATTCAGTGTGTCAGGGCTGGACAGTTATTAACATTGGTGTTGATGCATAGGCTATGCCTTCCTGAGAGAGTACAGTATATCAGCTTGCAGCGCCAAACTGCCCTGGAGTAATCAGGGTCTGTTGTCACGGCTGAGAAGTCTGGTGGGCCCATGTATTTCAATCATAATTCTTGTGCTATCAGGGAATAATGCTCAGGGAACAGAAGTTACCACTTACAAATTAAAGTGGAGTTTAATAGCCTCCTTTGGAATGAAATCATCTGAAATTCAGTATTAAAGAGCACCTTCTAACCCAAGCTATGATTTTATTTAAAGTGCTTAAGCAGCTGCATTTCTATATCAAAATTTCACTGTCAACTCAATTGCTTGTACTATTATTTTTTGTCCTTAAAATGGCTGCAAATTCTTCCTCCAGCCACTCAGCATAACCAAGCAGTGTCTTACCACAGCGCTGAGCTATAAACCGAGATGGTGGCTTCTCTGACTATCTTGTAGATTTTATTTAGCACCTGAGCAACAGCAAGTAGAAATGCTAAACCCAGCAAACTGCAAAACCAAATTATGTTTCTCTTTGTGTAGAAGCATGCATATGTATTCAGAGTATTTCGGGGAAGCAGTGGTGTGGCGGCCTCCTCGAGTGAAGGCAGGGGGGTGCGGTCAGATTTAGAGGGCTGTTTTGCAAACTGATTTGTGATACGCACATTGGACTTAATGAAGGGTGGGTTCATAAAATATTTATACATCTCTTGCTAGTGAATTTCTAACGTGTAATTTGCAGGTCTTTACTTTTCACCTCGCAACCGCAGCTGCCTGAACTCCAAGACTGCCCCCCCAGCCCCTTTCTGGAGGGGGCGTCGCACCCCCAGTCCGAAGGGGAGCTCGAGCCCGAGCGGGGAGGTGGTGGGAGGTTTCTGACTCGAGAGACAGAGTGCTGCTACGCCACGACGTGCCTCCCCAGCCCTAATTACAAGGGCTAAGTGACCTTACATCCCACCCTCCCACTCTGACGTCCTGGCAGCAGGTTACAAGGTGACACCGCGACTCCTTGCACGTCATGCCCTGGGTTCCTGCTGGACCTTGCAGAGGAGTTAAGTGGCCACCGGGAATGACACTGGGGGTGGCCGCTGTGCCGAGCGCTCCGGCGGGCAGGGGCCCAGTGTTGGCCCCCGTGCTGCACGGCTAGTGTAGAGCAGCAAGTGCTCGGCAGCAGCCCGCTGCAGGGACGGAGCAGGGTGGCTTGCAGGGACGGAGCAGGGTGGCTGCAGGGATGGAGCAGGGTGGCTGCAGGGATGGAGCAGGGTGGCTGCAGGCTGCTCACCCTGTACGCAGCCCGTGGTGCCTGCTAGGCGCTGAGGGGCCGGCGATCTCGCATACCCTAAGTACCACGGAGAGCCAAACGTGACATTTCCTAGGGCCCCTGAGCAGCTGCATGCCCCGTATAGTCAATGCTAATGCTGACGCAGGTTTTTTTTTTCCCCTGACAACTGTGGAAGTCCCTGTTCATAATCACTGTCTTCAAATACACAAAGCAAGCAGGTTGGTTGGACTCCAGTTATTTTGCAAAGGGACTGCCCTGACCTTGCTGCCTGCCTGCCTGCTTCCCAGCGTCAGTGCCTGCCTGTGCTGTAGCCCAGTTGCTCTCATGAGTTCGGGGGAGCTGCCTGCATGTGAGGGCAGCGTTGGCAGGGGCTTGGCACGGGGTTCCCTGAGCTGTCCGAGATGCAGGAGAGCTAGGGGAGACGACGTGGAGCAGCCTGGCACCGGGGGCTGCACGGGATGTGGCTCCCCAGCTCGGCAGCGGCCAGGCAGCATCCGGGCAGCTCAGACCCTTTAGACAGTAAGTTTCTGATCAGGGTCTGTTCCCACCGTTATTCATAATGAAGTACAATTAAAACTGAACAGTTAGTGAAGTACCTGGTGAGCTTGCATAAAAACAAAGACTTCATTTAATGGTTGTCAGTTTTACTGCGCTATCATAAAATTTTTGTGAAAATGATATGCAGACTCTTGTAAATAGGAAGTGTGTGGAAGAACACGTTTGGGTCAGCCGTGGTTTAAGCTAAGCGCTGAGATATGCATTGAATGTTGCTGCTGTAGAGTAGTAACTCCTGGGTTTAACATAAGGGAGGTTGTTATACTTAGGCAACTGCCAAAACTGAATTATGCTAGTCGTTATGTTTCTGATAAGAGAAATGCTTTTAGCAAATTTAATTAGGGAGCTGAAAACTTTTTTAAAATTTAAATTAGCTCATTGACAGCGAAACTAGAAATTATATGTGAATAGAATACAGCTTGTTTTCAAGTAGTAATAATTGTTTTACTGATCCAAAAATAATATGGTTTGCATTTTGCAGTCTGGCTATAAAACCCTGCGCCAGGTACCCGTGTTCCAGATCCAGCAAAGCAGTGGTGACACAGCAGCACCTTGCAGAGCTGCTCCAGCTTGCTGTGGGCAGTACAGTAGCAGTGGCTCGGGGGAGAGGGGGACCAGGAAGGGACGTGGGGTTTCAGGTGTGCTTGGAAGACTTTGAGAGGCCATGTTGGGCAGGGATTTCTCCTTTGCTCTCACCCAGAACGTTTCCTCCTCCCAGCATCTGCTGCTGCCTCTCCCTTCCCCTGCAGTGCAGGATGTCAACGAGCAATCTGGTTAAACCTCAAGAGTTTCCTTCCTCTGGGCACTTGTCCGTCTCTGCCACCTTCCCATCCAGTAGCCCCCATCCAAGCTTTTTACTTCTGGCCTGCCAGGGAGGGAGAGGCAGGCAGGGGGACTTGCTGGGAGACCAGTGACTTTCCTGAAACTGGACAGACTTTCTAGGGGTGAGGTGGGAAAGCATCTTTGCAGACATCTGGCGAAATGTCATGGTAAGTGCAAACCAGGAAAGCCGCTGCTCTCCGCTTCACCAGCACATCACTGTTGTCGGACTGCCTGAAGCATGGGAAGTACATGGGAAGCTGCTGAGCGCTTGGAAAGCTGGATCCGTGCTGCCCAGACCACAGGACAGTGTCCCTGAGACAGGGGTCTCTCACGATCTGGCAGCCGTGTTTGGGGACTTGAGATCGAGGTCTGCCACATTGCAAATTGCTGTAGTCTGCGACGTGGCCCAAATTAGCAGCCTGCCTTTCAGAAGGCAGGTTGTCCCACTTGCTGTAAGCTGGGATCTCACTGTCCCAGCATCCTGAATCCCACTGATTGTCATTGCTATCCAAATGTGAATCAATAGGATGTTAAAATTTTCAGCGAGCTCCTCTGTTGAGGTATTTAAGAACTTTCATATTTAAGAATGCTTAATTAAGCATGCTGTAACATGTGCAAAAGTTGATGATCCCATCACTTTAAAATGTTGTGTGTTCTTACGTCATGCATTCCAGGAGTGGTACAAAACGCGTCAGAGCCAGGGAGAAGTCAGCCAGTTGATTGTCTTTTACACCCCTCATCCACATTTCTTCGTGGGGCACCCTGCATTTTGGAGGCCCCTTCGCAATGAAATTGTGGCAAGGTGTCTGTAGCTCTTTCTCCTCTCTGTCAGGGAGAAAGCAAGTGAAAAGCCACACTGAAGGGATGAAGCAAAGCAGAGACCTGACTGGCATCAGTGAAGCAGTCGGTCTCTGATGGATGGGCCGATATTCTGCTCCATCCAAGGTGTGAGGGGAACTGTGCTGATGACTCGGGACAGGATTGGAAGCCACTGTTATGTCAAAATGTCTTAAATTTTAAGAGGCCATTCCTACAGGTTTTACAAAAGGGTCCTGATGACATATAGTCCGTATTTCTCTACTCTCGTTTTTCCTACCATTGTACGTACCTGTACACACAGCCTTAGTCAAGCGCAGTTGCCCAGGACAATACACAAATACGCATGAGCTCACCCAACGTACTTGTATTGCTGCGGTGTCCAGAGTCGTGTTCATGGACCACCCCTGGCAATCCCAGGCCTTATACAAGCACAGGATGGGAAGGTGCCGCTGCGAGACAAGGCACAGTTGATGGTTGCAGGTAGAGAGGGACAGAAGGCAAGGAGACACACAGCTCAGCGTGGTGAGCGGTGGCTGAGGCATCGGCAGCCCAATTATAGGCGTTGTGGCAAAGCAGAGTAGTAAGGAGGAATGAAAGAAGTAATGCACAGCTTGGTGGATGTTTGTGGGGATTTCCTCCAAGTCTCAGATGTGGTAGGAGAACAAGTAGTAGAGTCTATGCGTTGTCCTTCTGAGAAGAGTCACGGAAGTTTTCTCTGTTTTAGCAGAGAAAATGGTAACTGGATCCCTCCGTAGCTTTTTTTTCTCAAGGGTGAACAAGCCTCAGTTCCCCTAATCTCTGCTCGTGATCGTCCCAGTGTCCTTCTCCTGGGCTTTCTCCACGATGCCAGTATCTCCCTGGAGCTCCAGTGGCCCCTAGATGCCGTCTCACAGGTGCCGAGTGGAGCAGATCCCTTCCCGGGACCTGCTGCCTGCACTCCCGCTGCTGCCACCGCACGCAGTGTGTGGTTGGCCTTCATGGCTGCAAGGGCAGCCCGCCGGCTCCTGTCCAACCTGTCCACCAGAAGATCTGAGCTGCCAGAGCAGCCGGGCTGTGCAGGACCTTCATAGGGAAGCCAAGCAGCTTATCTGCTCACAGGTAATTTTTATGCCCGCAAAAAAAGAAAAAGAGAGAGACATGGCAGAAGTAGAAAAAGAGACAAAGTCTTAATGCTGCTTTCTGCTTTCTTCTGCCCCATTTTTTTTTTTCCCCAAAAAGGATCATAGGCAAGCACCTCTGAATATCACTGTGATATAAGGTATTATTAAGTAATATTGGTTCTTCGGTCTCTGCTGTTGAGGAAAAGCTGGTTTTCCTTGATGACTTCTCTGTGTAATAGTCAAAAGTTTTGCATTACTGTAATTAGTGGCTTAAACTTGTGTTTATAAGTTAATCATTTAAGAGCTTACTTTAAAAAGTGTTTGCCTTCAGAATTTTATATCAACTGCAAGCCCTAGCTAGCTCGTATATTCACTAGCAGATAATGACCTAAAAATTAACAAAATTGTGTGCTTATGCAGTCCATTCACTCACTCTGTGAGTCAATTATTCTCCCCTGTGGATGCAGGAGGATAAGAATACTAAATTGAATCTGTGACCTGAAGGGCAGAGGGAAAGGAATTTGTTTGTTTAATGTTAAAAGAAAAAAGCACCCAGTCCTTCTACCAGCTACTGCCTGGAGAGTATATGCATATTTCAACATGACCGTTTTGTAAGGTTCTTGTATCTCTTTCCTTCAGTCTTGCTCTATCTTTTCTTTGTAAATTTTACGCTAGCTGGAGCAAGTCCTGTGTCTGAAATGCACATGAACCAAATTTTAGACTCCAGCAGTAGATCAAGTACATTAAAAATCTAAGGTTTGGTTATAGTAATGAGCATTAAGATATAATTGGCATAGATTTTAAATGCCCAGTCTAAAGCCCCCCATGGAGTTTGGAAGGGTATTTGGTCCCAGCCTGCTCGCAGGACCCGAGGGCAGCAGGGCGAGCCACGCTCCCTGTGGTGTGTTGTTATGCCTTTGCTGTTTCACAGTAAGAGAGTTTTGGGAAGTGCTTGTGGCCTGTGGCATATGGAGGGATGTAGTCGCCATATATTGGTTTAGTCTGCTCCTCTGCTGGCGTTCATTCTTAGAAGACTAAATCAAGCTCTCGGCTCTGCTTTTGACCCTGTTCCTCTCTTCAGACTTTTTTTCCCCCTTTGCGCTGAACTTGACACAGTCGCCCACTGCTGAGGCATGTAAGTAGGTGACGTTGCCCATATCTAGGAACTGGAGAAGTGCCAGAAGGCAGCTTCCCCAGCACAGCCTAAGGAGCTGGCTGCTACCGAGCAGTTTGGCTGGTGCGAAACGCAGACGTGAGCAGTGCTTTCTGTGCTGCCTCCCAGTCCCAGCCCATCTCTGTGCTCCTCCATCGTGGGCTTTCCCTGTGGCACCGATGCCTCGGTTTTGCATTGCACGAAAGCATCATCCTCTTCTCAATCAGCCCTGTTCAGTGAGGGGTCTCGGTGGTCTGAGGGCTGAGGGGATGTCTGCCTCATTTTTGCGTTTCTCCCACATGTGAGCCGTGCCAGCTGGAAGCTGCCTGTGCTCAGCAGAGGTGAGACAAAGATGTGTGTGCACAGTGGGGGTCAGTTTAATATTTCCAAGTCGATTAGCATAATGCCTTAGGATTCCTTTTAGCTTTGTGTGGAAAGGCACAGAAATTGCAACAGGGCCGTGTTGCGAATGGAGTGGTTTAGATCACTTAAAGAAACACCGTCAAAGATATTAGCGAAAGTGATTTTTTAATGTGAATTTGTAAAAGTGCAACTTAACAAGGTTCGATGGCAAGGTTCACTCTATTACTTACTATATGGAAGAAACATGCAAAGGGAAATGGAGTTAGATTGGATTTAGAATGATTTACACAGAGACTGGAGATGCAAAAGAGTAAGGGAGACCCTCCCCTTGAGTCACGAGGTTCAGAGTGGACCCCCTTGCTTTCTAAACTCCATCTCAGAGAAGAGTCTAGGTGCAGCTGGATCCAAACTTAGTCTCAGACTTGGACAATGGTTTATGCCTAGTAAAAGGGATACAGAGGGTAAGGAAAATCTCCTGTTGAATTATTATGTCAGTTTATTGGGGAATGAGTGATTATGGATCCTATACGACTTTAAGGTAGCAGTGATTTAAGATTTATTAACACTATTACAGTAAATCACAAGATTAGGTTATATGATTTCTAACGATACTTAATCATCAGTCAATTATCAGAGTGATTTAATAAAGTTTGCTACCGGCACTACAAAGTTTACTAAATCAAATCATACACACACACACACACACACACACACACGCACAGATATGGAGGTTAACCTATAATAAAGATTTTTCTCTCTTGGCCAGTTGTAATAAATTATTGGTACCAAATGATCCCTCGTGAAATCCAATTGTAGTGAATTACTCACTATTCTCCTTCATCAGCATTTGTCAGGAGACAATCTTAGACCCCTTCTTCTTTATGGGCATCTGTCAGCAGACAATCTTGGAAATCCTCACGAAATAGACTCTTTAAAAATCCTTGCGACATCTACTACTTAAAATCCTCGCAGAACTATCCTTAAAAATCCTTGCGAAATCTACCCTGAGAGGAATCCCAACTCACGGGGAGATACTGGGTCACAGCCTGCTGCGATCCCGGAGAGCTCAAAGGGTCTCACTTAGGGTCACTATTTATGGGATCGTGAGATGATTGACTTTGGTCAGCGTATTTCCATTCTGGCCATCATTCTTTCTTGTCAGGTAATTCTGGCACCCTCCAAGGCGAGCCGTGATCCAAGCAGCAGGAGTGCCAGGTACGGTTCCAGGTAACTGGAGTTTCAGGCACGGTTAGGGAGTGCCTGATCATCCTAACTCACCGTACCGTAGCCAGGAGAAGAAAGTGCCAGGCTGTCCCAGCTCACTGCACAAGAATGCAACGGTGGCTGGTCCTGACATCGCAACGTGGCCCGGGGGGGCTGCACTGCCACAGGCCAGGAGGCTGATTTTTCTGTGTATCGTGTTGGGCATGTGTCCTGGTTTCGGCTGGGATAGAGTTAATTTTCTTCTTAGTAGCTGGTACAGTGCTGTGGTTTGGATTTAGTGTGAGAATAATGTTGATAACACGCTGATGTTTTAGCTGTTGCTAAGTAGCGCTTATCTTAAGCCAAGGACTTTTCAGTTTCCCATGCTCTGCCAGTAAGCAGGTGTGCAAGGAGCTGGGAGGGAGCATGGCCGGGGCAGCTGACCCGACCTAGCCAAAGGGATATTCCATACCATGGAATGTCATGCCCAGTATATAAACTGGGGGGAGTTGGCCAGGAGGGGCAGATCGCTCCTGGGGCATCGGTCAGCGGGTGGTGAGCAATTGCAGTGTGCATCACTTGTCTTTTCTTGGGTTTTATTTCTTTTTTTGTTATATTCCTTTTCATTACAATTATTATTATATTATTATTATTATTAGTTAGTAGTGTATTTTATTTTACTTTAGTTATTAAACTGTTCTTATCTCAACCCACGAGTTTTACTTTTTCTTCCTGCTCCCCACCCCACTGGGAGGGGGAAGGGGAAGCGGCTGCGTGGTGCTGAGTTGCTGGCTGGGGTTAAACCACGACAGCATGGTAGGGCTTGGACGGGGAAAGCGGACACGTAAAACCGTGGAAGGGATTTTCTTTGTGGAAGGGAAAGGATGTTCCTTAGTTGTTTTGGAAGCTCAGGTCATTGACATCTCTTCTCATTTTTGCCTTGGACTAACCATTGCAGCATGGGGCTCTCCAGCTCCCACTGAAATGTGTGGTGTGCAAGGTGCCAAACAGCAAGAGAAAAAACAGTGCTGGGATCTACTCGCGCTAAGCAAGGCTTTGGGTGCCCGCTGTCTGGCACAAGAGGACCCCACTAAAGCCCGTGGACTATGCACAGCCTGCCAGGCCGATTCACCCAGCAGTGCTGGGCTGCGGTGGTGCGCAGCAGCCCGGCAGTCCTGCCCGGCAGCATCTGCCTGCAGTGCCCAAGCCACTGCCGGGCGAGCTGGCTGTCTTCTCTAGCCATCTAGTGAAACGTTTGAATTGCCTCGTAATCTTCCTTGCTTGAAATGTGATTTTGTGCTTTTGTTTATTTTTTAGCAGATTGGGTGTGGGGCAAGAGTCACAGACTGGTTGAGGTTGGCAGGGACCTCCGGAGGTCCAGCCCCCAGCTCCAGCGGGGCCAGTTGCTCAGGACCGTGTCTGGTCGGGTTTTCAGTATCTCCAAGGATGGAGACTCCACAACTTCTCTGGGCAACCCGTGCCAGTGTTTGACCACCCTCACAGGAAAAAAGTGTTTTCTCGTGTTCAGACAGAATTTTTTATTTTTTAATTTATTCCTCTTGTCCTGTCAAGTGGGCACCGCTGAGAGGAGCCTGGCTCCGTCATCTTCATTCCCTCCCATCAAGTATTTATCCACATGGATAAGATCCCCCTGTATTAAAATAAAAGTGTGGCTTGCAAATTACAATGACACTGGGGCAGGGTAATCTGTAATGAACTCCAGAGCCACAGTGACACAGAATGGTCCCTCTAGATCAAAAATCTACAGTGTACAAAGTTTCTTTGGGGATTTTCTCTTTCTGTCAGAAATGTCTTTGATGGTGAGACTGAAGTCATGTAAGGTTCATCTGCTGGGGGCAGCGGGTTAGTGTGCTTCTGTGGGAGAAATAGCGCATAGTGACTAATTGTGAATGATCCTGAGAAAGAGCTTTCTTAATTGACAAACTCAAGGTAAGTCCTTTTTCTTGTACGCAGTAAAAGAAAGATGAGCACTTAAATTCTGCAGTGTCGTGCTTCAGGCACATTATGGGCAATTTTTCTGGTCACAGGTATTATATGCTGAAGGTCATGAGTACAATTCTGTGTTTGATCTTCCTGCTGATGGAAAAGGCCAGAGAGGTGTCGAAGCTGTGATCAACTGTGTTGGTTAGAGTGGTCTCCAATATAAATAAGGAAAATTTTAGTTATCCTAGAAAAGCTCCAAGAATAAGAATTGTCTGGTGAATAACTGGGGAGGGCAAAACTTTGACTGGCGATCCCAGAAAAAATAGGAATTTTGCTTTTGTCCTTGTGGAAAGAACTAATTTATTGATATGTACCAGGGGAAGAAATGTCTTTTAAGATTACCTGCAGGTGATAAAATGAACAGAACATGAATTCTCTGAAGCTGTGTCGCAGATATGCCACTCTGTGATTGTTAGAAAAGTTCAAGAAGTGAAATATGGGCATGTGCATCATCCGAGCACAGAGAGAGAGATGAAAAGGTGATGTACTTCACTGAAAAGACCAGAGTGACTGCAAAACACTGAACATGTCAAGGTACTCTGCAAGCACTCAGCGTTACTAAATGAAGAGCAGCAGATTCTGCCAAATAGGTGTATTTGTATAAACTTGGCAAATAAGCTATTAAGGATTAATTTGTGCCAACATTACTTAGTACTGAGAAGTGGTTTATCATGGGCTGAGCTGGGCTCTGCTTTGTGAGCAGCTGGAGCAGCTCAGGAGTGACCAGGCGCAGCTGGAGGTCACCGCCGCGGCTGCGAGCGCTCCCTGATCCGCTCCGGTGCACGCTCAGCCAGGTAGACTCCTGTTGCTTTCGACCACGATTCAAGCTAGAGAGCTAATTTTGTCTGCAAGCAGATGGGCTCGGGGGCGATCAGATGGCCTTTTTAGCCACTCAGCTGAAGAGGAGAAAACAGCACCCAGGGAAGGGGAACAAATAATATTTCCCCCTTACTATTAGAAACTACTAAGAAAAGTAGGAACAGTAAAGAACTGATTAATCTCGAGCAGAACTGGGGCTGAAACTTCATCAGTACAAAACTGATCATGAAAACCCCTCCGTTCAGATGTGGCCTGACCCCGAGGTGCCCAGACCCCACCAACTGCTCCTGCTCGGACTGTGCTGGGACACTGGCATCTTTGCTTGCAGTCTGGCTGACTTGGGGCCATCCCACACCATTCCCGTCGCGTCTGTGTGCCCACTGGTGTTTGTGTGGGAGCGTGGCTGGGTGTACCTGCCTGGGTGGGGAGGGACAATGATGTTTTCATCTTTTGTGAGAGAGCTCTAGGAGTGAGTAACGCTGTTCAGCAGCAACGTTGCGGTGTTAATGCCGTTCAAAATTGTATAAGGTGCTTGGTGTTTCGTTTTAAAATTCCAGAAGATGGCAAATACTATTCTTGCCTCCTCGCTGATGGGTGTTCAAGAATCAAAGGACCAAAAAGAAATACGTGGTGCAAGAAGCTATTGCATGGCACCCAGCTATGTTTGTGGGGAAGTGAAGTCAAAGACCTTTGTTTGTGGGCATTATCAGCTGAGCAAAGCCTGAGGGCTGGATTTTGTACCCTGCTGGGTTTAAAGCACTGAGTGAGATGATGAGAAGAGCAAGTAAAGTGGAGTACAGGAAGGATATTAAGGTTATCTTTAGTTAGGGGTTATTGAACTTACGTCTGCTAGATTTGTTTGCAGGTATGTAAGTATACTATTTAATAAATGAATGCGTTTCTGGTTAAGAACTCAAAAGAGTTACCTGAGCTTTGTGGGAAGTGTGCCTGCAGGAAATTTGTCCCATAATTTCAGGTGAGCTTTAAGTTTTTGACCCTGTAGGTCTATTACTAGTTAGGGAAGGAGAAGACCTGATCCTACTCCAGCTCAAAGCACTGAGCGGTGCCACTGAGATAGCTGACTCGAGTCTTACTGTGGTGCTGTGAGGAGCCCATCTGACTTCAAAAAAAAATCCTCTTTGAAAACAGTGATTTGTGCTGTTCTGTTTACTGTAGCTGCTTCATCTCAGGTCTCTTCTCAATAGTCTGGAGTGAACCTAAACACAGGCTCTTGCAAAGATTCATTACACAGCATGCTGGAAGGTTTTGGGGGTAAAACATAACGGTTGCTGTGCCTTTAACTTCGGCCTGAGCTGGAGGGTTGTGAAGCAGATACACGTGTGATCACAGAAACACTTCTGTACTGTAATGATCAGTACTATTTTCCTCTTGAACATGAGTAATTTTGAGGGAGAGCTAGAGCCTTTAATGTGGCAGCAGCAAACACTTGAAAGTGATTAAGTCACACAGGGCCAGGAGAAAAACAAGCACCGCTGTCACCGGCTCCTCCGGAGGGGATGATCTGCAGAGTCTCCTCTCCCCACTCCCCTCCCAGTTTAGCCCCAGTGCTGCTCTCGATCCAGGGCATTGCCGGCAGCGGGGAGCCCCGCTGGGTGCTGCCCTCCCCACGGGAGCATCAGCCCTGCTCCTCCAGGCGCTCCTTCCTGCAGTCGGCCAAATGAATGGGGCTGGCAGTGGCTAAACCTCTCCAGGGCAGGATGATTCAGTGCAGAAGCTCTCCAATTAAACATCGTGGTCACAAATTAGCTTGAATCAGTGACAAAGGAATTACAAATGTGCAGAAATGCGCTTGTTTATGCCAACAGTCAGAGTCTCAAATGCCAGAAACGGGTTTTGCAACCAGAAATCACTGGGAACTGCTGGTGTAGAGGAGCAAGGAGTGTGACTGCATTGAGGCTCGACTCAGTTCCTGCCCTAGCTGTCATCTCCTGGACAGTATACCTTGCCTTCCGATCTCTGAGACACATGCCTTGGTGTTGCAGGACCCAGCTTTGGGTCCCTCCTCCCTCCGGTGGAAATAACACATGTTTTGCTCTGGCTTCATGGTATTTGTTTATACAAAGTGGAGCAACTCAAGGGAAAGGAGAAGTGCCTCTCCCCCAACATAGCCTGGCATCGGTGCGCTGCATTGCACGTTTGTCGTCTGTGGGGACTGGGTAGTGTGATTTTTCACCCATGAAATAATGGCCAGGTCCCTCATTTTAATATGAAGATGAACCCGTGTGTTCATATGAAGATGATCCCTTGATGGCTCTGAGGAACACCAGAGAGTCTGTCCAGTTTGGACACAGCATGTGAAGAGAGATGTGGGCCAGCTAGGGAGGATCCAACAGGGAACAGCAGAGACAATCAGAGATCTAGTCAAGCTGTCGCATGAGGAAAGATGAAAAGAACTGGAAATGTTTAGTCTGGAGAAATCTGATTCCAGGACACGGGGCGGCAGTCTTTTTTACATCTACAGTAGCTCCACCAAGGAAGGAGTAGACTGCTTTCCACGGCTCTTGCAGACAGGACTAGGAGTGATAAGCCAAAATTACAACAAAGAGGAGCTGAGTTAGATATAAGGGAAAAAATGTTATTTTTCCACTGTATATTGAGAGACCTGGAAATCATCAATATTAGAGGTTTTACGGTAATGGATGGACAAACATCCAGTAAGGATAACCTAAGTCTACTTGATTCTACGTTGGGTACAGGGAGAAGTTAGTTGGCCACTTGAGGTTCCTTTCAACCCTACATGTTATGACTGTTAGATAGTATTAAATGTCTTATAATGTGTTGTACAGTACCTTTTAAGATCAGGACTTAAGGGGCAAATGTTAGAACAGAAGTAGAGGTGGAGTCATCATTTTTTTGGAAAACGACCACAGAGAGATTGTCTGAACAAAATAGCGTCAGATTTCAGCAGCTTACTACAAGCCTAGATCATCCAAAAGGGCAACCATGCATCAAACATCTGTAATTAACAATTCATTAAAATGGTTATTTTATCCCATCAAAACTATCTCAGAGATATTATTTTTCCTGTTCATGTTGAAGCTTTCCAGCACGATCTTGGCCGTTGTGCAGCTGGAAGGCGCTAAGCATCGCAGGACGAAGAGGAGCAGTAGGTGAGGGCTAGAGCGGCGTGCCTGGGAGTGCTTGCTGCAGAGAAAAATGTATTATTTCTGTAGGAGTGGGTTTTTTTCCCTTCATAGAACTTTGAAACAGATGACCCTAGAAATGCTGTTGCAATTCATCATATCATGTTCTTCATTGTTTTAGGCCCTTGATTTGCAGTCAACTTTTAATGGATCATCTCAAAAATGGCTTAAGGTTTCTTCATGACTTTTCATTATACAAAGAGCAAACAGATGTGTTGGGCTAGAATTGCATTTATTATAGATTAAGGGCAACATTGCCTGAAATAATAAATCTCTGCAAGACAGAACACAGGAATAAAAACTATTTGTGTGCTTTGGTCTGTGTTTCAGTGACTGGAGAAGTGTTGGGTTTCTTTGCCACCTCTCTCAGGTCACAAGACTCTTGAGTCTTCACCGTTGTCCTCCCAGGCAGAGTACGAAACGTCTGCTACCAACCACCACATTACACAAAAGAAGAGGCTCGTGGGTTCCTTAAACAGATTTGTGTTCAATGTGGTTAACATCAGCTGGAGAACCAATGCTGTCAATGGCATACGTTATACGCAAAGGAAAGTGCAGATAAAGAGCTTAAACACAGGGCTGATGATTCATGTTATGTGTTGCTGTATCCTAAGTAAATGGTATTGTGAAGCCTTGTGAGGGGTCCTGGGAGCGTGCATGGTTTGTGCACAAATCACCAGAACAACAGTATCTTAACCACCCGAGATTATAGATAAGCTAAATATCTTTGATTAATGGGCCTGACCCAGGCTGAACAGCTCAGGGCGGTGCGGTATGGGCTCATAAGTTATAAAATAAGATCCTTTTAGGGCTCTGAATTGATTTAGACCAGTTCTGAGATTCAAAAGTCAAGAGCTCTGAAGAAATGTCTAGGCTGTTGCTTTCAAGTGCTTCCTGCTTTTGAAATGAAGCTCTCACTGAATTTTCATTTCATTGACACAATACTTTAATGCGCTTATGCGCAAATGTGGGACAAAATGGCAATTTTGAAATGAGTCTTTCTTATGTATGAATTTTTAATGACATATACAATAAATAAATGTAAGTCTTTTAAAAGTCAAATTATAGAGTAACAGATCAGGTAGAATCTAGAAATAAACTCTAGCCTGGATTTCGCTGGGGCTCAATTTAAGACAAGCTGTGCCGGGTTTTCAGGTGTGGTATGCAGTTTCCATTAGCTGCCCACCGATTCCAGCTGGGTTTACAAAGGCTTCTGAGTCTGGAGCAAAACAAGTCAAACGGAGTGCTCCTGCTCCCCTCTCTGAAACAGCGGAGGTGCAAAAAGTGAGGGTTCAGAGCGTGAATTTACTATAATTGCTGTAATCCAGCCCAAAGTACCTATCTCCTGCCACCTTTGGGAGTCCTCAGAGAGTGGCAGCGGGAGGTGGTGGGGCAGGACGGGTTGGAGTCTGCTGCACGTGGGAGATGAGCCCTCCCGTACGGAACCACTGCCTTGCTGTGCAGCAACCTTTAGCCATGGTCCAGATGGGTCAATTTTATCTCTGGGATCTTCTCTAAAAATATTGGAGAAGGTCTAAGTCTGTGAGGCAGCCTGGCCTGTTTGAACTGGATAAAGAAGTGCTGAAGGCTGTGAATCTTCCTTAGGAAGCCTTACACCGTGTTTTGCAACCGCTTCCTCAGCTCCTGGGGAGGTTTGTTGCATATGGCCATTAATATTCATCAGCCTGCTCGGGGCAGGGCAGCATCTTCGTTAAGGGCAAGTTCTCCATCGCATACACACATACACCTGGGCAGGCAAAATTCATTCCATTAGCCGCATGTTTGCTTGCTCTTTTATTGAGGAATATTTGTCAATAAGGGAGCTGCTGTCTGAGTTTGTGTTAATCATTTCCCTGGGAACAGACAGGCAACGTTAAGGCTGTAGATACTTCCAGGAGGTGTGCGGCTTTAGAGCTCTGACTCTTCATGGTCGCAGGCTCCAAATGCTCTCTCCGCTGACTCCTTTGTGCTTTAAAGCTGGTGAAGATGCAAAGTCTCTCACTTATTCTCTGGGAGCTGGATTGTGGTTTCCATTTAGTTGGTTCCACTGTGTTTCTTTAACTACAGCCTCTCGTGCGGGATCCCAGGGAGTGGCTGCTATTTTCATTTCTGGAAGTTGATTTGCAAAGGGCTTGGCTCTAATGAACTGTCTGTTCCAGGCAGGAGGCTGCAGGGCATAGAGCACCTCGCACTTCAGCCTTCCCTAGACTGTCAATCCCAAGACTCCTGTGTTGGTTTTATCACGGGTCTGTCGTACAGTACTGAACCTAACTTCACCTCTGGGAGCATTTTACAAGAGATAGTGACATTTGCTGATGTTGGCTTACCTGCTGCGGGCTGCGGGCAGTATGAAGTGGGCCCCGTTCAGCTGTATCCCAGCCCTCCCTGCCTTCTGTCATCGGGCATCCTTCTCCTCAGTGCTGCAGCAGAAATTCAATCTTGGGAAGCAGAGTGGGCTTGCTGACAGTGCCCGCCGTACCGGGGACAGGGGCTGGGGGGATTGCAGATCCACTGGTGGACCTGAGGTGGGCTTTGTCCGGGCGCTGGGCTGGTGCTGTGGGCACAGCAACATCAGCAGGGGGGGCCTCCGGGGGAATGCAAATGTCCATTTGGCAGTGTGTCCTCTGGAAGGGAAGTACCATGCTTGAAATTCTCTTGTTTATCTCATTTCCAGTTAAATTGGACTAACATCGGTGATTTATATTGGCAGTACAATCTAAGCTGCATGTTGTTGCTGCAGAGGTGTATTGTGCAACTGCAATTGCGAAAACACAGGTGACATTTAGGGATTTTCTCACACATAATCATTCTTAGTAGAAAACAGAGCATGAAGCAGAAATTGAAATAGGCTCTTAAAGGAGGAAGCTGGTACAAATGACTGACTCAGTTCCCATGAGTTTCACTGGCACATCCCTAGAAGTGTCAAAACAAAACAAAATGCACAAGCACTGCTCCAGTTGCTCCTTCTGGCTGGTCAGGTGGAAAATTTAAATTGCAGAAGCCAAAGGATTTTACCTGCCCGTCCTTCCCTCCATGGAAACCCGTGGAGTCTGTTCCTGTGCTCTGTAGAGGGATGGCTGGAGGAATGGCTCAGCTGGCACTAACCCACGAGGGCCAACGTTCAATGGGGAGGAGCAGGCGAGGAGGTGATGGAGAGCAGCACTGAGGAACCCGCTTGGAGACCGATCCAGCGTACGGTCAGGTGGAGTGTGCCATCTGCCCATCCTTGTTCCCGCGTTCCCATCAGCTGTACCGCAGTGTTTTTTCCCTAATCTTTAGACAATTACGCTTGTTGGACACAGAGGAAAAACATCTGCCATTTCTATTCAGATTAGCTGCTTATCATGCTGTGCTTTAAATACCTTCAAATGCTATTTTCTCTTTCCATCTTTCCACTCTAGCTAAATTATTGAAAAATCTGTCAAATAGTTTCGCACATGCGTTTGGCCTTAATTAAGGAAAGAGGAGTTTTTTAATTGATTTTAATATTATATTACAAGTACAAAGCATTTCCAACAGCCTGTCATGGGAAGTCTAGCACAAGAGTAGCTGAGGCTCTCTGCTTCATTTTCTGTTGTTTTCAGCCTGGATCTCTAAGGAAGTGGGATGTCTGTGAAAATGCTGTTTGTCCCCAGTTAATAAATGTTGAATCTTCTGGATATTTCAGCCAAAGTTGAGGAGGAGGAGAAGGATCCAATGTTGACTTATGGGAAAGTGTGTGTTGGGAGCTTACCTTTAGATATTAGCGTCCCTCTGCTCACAGCATGACTTGATCTTAATTCTTTTCTTTTTCCTTTCTGAGATCCTGTACTGCACAACCCACTGCCAAATTAATGTTTTATAGTTTAGTGCTGAAGGCAAAACCTAGCCTTTACTTAATAAAAAACCAAAATTCAATGCCAGCCTTTGTAAGGATCAATTTAATGCCCCCGGTTGTGCCCTTTCCCAGCAGCAGACCTAGCTGCATATTTGTGGATTTTCCCAAAAATATTTTTCAGTAGCCAACTGTTACTTGATAGTGTTTGGGAACTTCTTCCTCTTTTAACAACCCGATAGCATTGTCAATAAGAAAATACTGAGAGTAGATGCTTGATGTAATGTAATGTCTTCTAGCTGTTGTATATGAAACAATATTTTTTCATCTCTTTCTCTTTCTCCCTAGAACAGTGCAGTGATTTGTAATACATTCAGATTTTTTATTATCCCTTTTTTTTTTTTCCCCAGAATGGGTTTCAGCTCCAGATTAAACCTGTGAGAATAAAATATAATAGAATCATAGAATGGTTTGGGTTGGAAGGGACCTTTAAAGGTCATCTTGTCCAACCCCCCTGCAATAAGCAGGGACATCTTCAGCTAGATCAGGTTGCTCAGAGCCCTGTCCAGCCTGACCTTAATGTTTCCAGGGATGGGGAATAAGCCCAGTGTGAGGAAAACTGGAACAGCAGATCTAGAAAAGAACAGATTTTACTCAGTTGCTTGTGTTCACGATTTCAGCAGAGCCCAGATAAGTCTGTATCGTGGCCAACATAAGTCTAGAACAAAACACAGCTGCAGGTTTTGGCTTCCACTTAGAGCAGAGCTCAGTAAAAGAAGAAATAGGGGACTGAGAAATACTAAAGGCAGTAATGGGCCAAAACCAGTCTCAGTGAGATCCTCCTGCAGTGAGCAAAGTTATATCAGGGATGAATTTGACCTCGTTAGCTTATGTAGACACTTCTTGTCTAGAGCAAAGTTGTGAAGTGGTGCGAACCGAGAGTTCGCTGCTGGCTGGTGCTCCCCCACCGCGTGCAGATTGGATGCAAATACAAGCAGCAGGCGGTCGTCCAATTTCTTCTTGGCTGTCGAAGTATTATCTTTGCTTGAGTGAGAAGCACTTTCTTCTTGTCGCAGCGCAGCATATTTAGGGCATAGACAGTGGGTGTACAGTCAGAAAGGTTTCCTAACGTGTTGCTGTTAGCGAGTCATTAACATTACCAGCAGCGTCCCCTCAATCAATGCAGGATGGTGTTTCAAAGGAACCTAAAAATTAATGTGCCCAAGTCCTCCTGACATTGTACGGAAGCAGGTACTAATTCCCTGGCCTCCTCGAACAGCCCCAAGCTCAGCGAGTGCCTGTTCAGACTCATAACAGCTTTCCCACGTACGGAGTTTGCTTTCAGTCTCTGTTTATACCTTTGTGAAAAGTGGTGTAAATAAACTGTTAGACTAATAAATAATTGGTGTTCATTTTGTTAGAAGAAACCAAATAAATGGATACCCAGAATCAAGGCAAATCGATTTGCTACTGTAATTCTTACGGACCAAGAGATATTGTTTTGAAAATTTAAAATTCATTGAAATCCCTACAGTACTGGCAAATCATTTGTTTTCTTATTAATGAATATTGTTTACACTGTTAGTATCAGAGCTCTAAATGAACAAAACCACTTAGAAAGAACAGCGTGAAATGTGCATGATTTAAATGCTGATGTTATGAGGTAATGGAAACCTTGTCCCAAGCTCATAGAAAACAAAAGCATTGTCTCCCTTGGTTCCTGTAAGCTTTGGATCAGGACCCAGTTGCATAGCTTTTATTGTTGTGGAATTTCATTCCTGATTAACAGGTGTTCATTTATGGGCTCCTGCTGTTTCGTGGAATATATTGCAGTGTTGTATAGAAGCTGTAGTCATGTTATATTGTAATCAACAAATGTTAATCAGGCAATTCTTAGTTTTACAGGTCCGAAATGAATTCTATGTCTCATAGCATCTTTACAAAAATTGTTGCAATAACCTTTAAATCTTCACCGGCAACCCAAAGAAGGTCTGTGGCATTTAAAGCTTTTCTCCAGTGGCTGACCCGTCAACAAAAAAAATTCAGAATAAAGCAAAGCTCCCATCCCTCTCCTCACGTGATGATACCATTGCACGGTAGGTCATCTCACAGGGGTCTGAATGCCCTAGTCTTGTGAGACGGCCACGTACTGAACTGTACCTGAGGAGCAGCCTGAAGCACTTGGCGAAGAACTCACGGGCACTCCGTGCTGCACCACTGCAGCTTCAGTGCTTTGGTCATGAGAAAGCGACACTGGAGCAGAGCAGGGTGGCATAAAGGGGACACCAGGTATTGGGTTCCTTCATCAACGGTTTCTAGAGAATCTTGTGGTTCTCTTTATGGTATTTAGTGTAAGGTGGGTACACCCAGGAAAACTCCTCTTGGTGGTCCATCAAAGAATGACTTTTCTCCTACAAGGACCAGAGGTGAGGATTCTCATCTCCCAGTGTTATTCCTATAGCTGATAGTTCTTCATCATGCTTCTTTGCTGGTATAGGGCTCCTGCTGTTGTGATTGTTGTGTTGATTTGGTCCCTGGCAGTTAAGCAGGCTGTGTTTGCTCTGCAGAGTTTGGTAACAGTAATTTGTCCTGGGCATTTTGCTGCTGTAATCTGATGGCCTAAATACTGTTACTTTCAGTCCAAAACAAAACAGGGTTTTTTTCTTCCAATGCTGTATGTTCGTTATTCATAGCATCCCAGGCTGTATCCTGTGCAAAAACTGGAGCGTGGCAGTATAGCTCAGTTGTCATTCACACACTTGCTGTAATTGTGCTTTACTTTCACCTTCATCAGAAACCTTAGCGTAAAGGTGCAAGGGAGATAATCAGGCAGAGGGATCTAGGCAGATCTAGGCAACATTAACGTGTGAACTAATTTGTGCTAAGGTTTAGAGAGTGTCTTTCATCTCGTATGAAGAAGACGTGAGGTCCAAGACAAGGAGAAGAGGAAACACAATGTGGTAACTGGACTGCAGTGATTGGATTAGGTAACTGGTGCCATGGCCAGCCAGACTCCAGCTCATACAGATCACACACAAAGGAGCCAAACTGAGCCAAGACAAAAGATCAGTCTTCCACAGTTAATGAGTAAGGAGAGATAAAAAGTTTAGTTTCCTAAGTGCATCCATTTAAAAAGTTGAAATAAGAGCTGCACAGTTGGATGGAAGTGTAAAAGTATTGTAGAGCTTTTGTGTAGACTATGCAGATGGGTAGCACTGAGAGCTACAGCTCTTTGGAAAAAAGTTTGGAAGCGTATCCTATCAGAAAGTGCATTACCTGTAAATGGAGACAGGTTTTGAGAATTCTCTAAGACTGTGAAAAGATCCCCCTTCACTCCAAAAATGTCAAAATGTTTTGAGTTTAGAGATGACTTCTCATTCAGAGTGACAGAGTAAGAACGATATCACAGTTTCAGTATTGTCACAATGAAATGTTTTCCTCTATCCCAAGCACGTTAATTCGTTGGGTCCTGAAAACACAGGAACGGTCTAGGTTTCTGGCAGGTTGTAACGAATGGCAAATCTCCCCCAAGAAGCAGAATTTTTGTCCTCTGTAGTGCTGATTATCACGTTCACATCCACGCCACCAGCTCTGCTTATACCCATTCCTTTCCCACATCGAGTGTTTTGTCAACAGGGAGTTTAGACAAGGAGAGCAAGGGGCTTGCCCGGGATCACCCTGCTCGCCTTTCCAAGGCTTCCTTTGCAATCGTAACAGCTAGAGCCGAGTTTTTATTTGTCAGCTTGATATTCAAGGTTGGTTTTTGTTGTTCAAGGTTGCCTTGAGGTTCCATTAGCACAGTTTACGTAGCACCGTCAGCATCAAGTCACATCTGTCTGATGTCAGAGAGATACCATTAAACTAAACAGCCTAGCAGGAAAGGTTGCGTGTGTTTAGGAAAGCGAGCAGGTGTGTACAGGGAGCACTAGTTACTTAGTGCAGCTCATTTGCCGCCTGATTCAAGTCAAGGAACAAAAAGGTCACATAAATGAGAAAGTGCTCCATCTGTTTTTATTATTCTCCAAGTCCAGTGCTGTGCTTTGTCGTGTTAAATTATATGCAGCAAGCCCCTGACAAAGGAGATAAAACAATTCATTTGCCATTTGAGGTAGACTGGTTTTGTTGTAAACAGTTTGATGGGCTGACATTGACGGTTTTCCTGAATTTAAATCTTACAGGCGCCCTGAGGTTTTCTCAACATGACTCAATTCCTAAACCTGAATTTTAAGTAGAATCCCTTTATGTGACAGTTGCCATTGAGCGATGTCATGGGGAGGGGCGGAAGCTCCGAAATGTCAAGTTGTCCCTAGGAGAGGCTCTGAAAGACAGGTAAAGCGGGACTGCAGATGCTTCCCGAGTCAGCACCCGCCGGAGACCCGCCGCAGCCAGGAGCTGCCCGCAGAGGCAGATGTCCACTGTGCTGGCTCGTCGCTTCCTCCTCCCCAGATTTTCTCTTTTGGAAAATGTTTAAAGTTCACGTAAATTATTCTTTTGGCAGAGTCTGACTAACCCCCGTCTCAAAGGGATGTGATTGAATCGATGTGGTGATAATATTTTAAGAAAGAGAACAATCCAGATGCGACGGTGCTGTGCATCCTGCAGACACCTGGCTAAGGACTGACAGACGTGTAAGGGGAACGATGGCAACAAGTCCTGCAGACCATGGTGCCTGGCCACCTACTGACACTTTGCTCCCCAACGTCCCGTTGCTGCGGGGACCCCAGGCCCTCACCCACGTCCCTTAGCAGGCTCTGGGCAAGAGACAGCACAGGCCCCAGCTGGTTCACAGAGCCCCAGGTACTGATTAGCAGGCCTGTGTCGTGCTAATTGGCCTTTTGGCAGCTGCCAGGATAATGAGTGAGTTTTTCCTGCTTTTGCCTCCATCTGGGCACCACTTTTGAGCACTTTCTTCTTCAGTCACTGATTTTCACCAGAAATGTAGGGACTTTGTACCTTTGATCCTCCTGTTGCCCCTTTGTGTTTTGTACGAATGAGTCCAAAGCGGGGGGCTGACAGATGGCAGCGGGGCAGGCTATGCGAGCACATCAGCCTCATCCCCTCAAAACGTCTATAAACACAGGAGCAGAACAGAAACAGCAGGAGATAAAACCTGCTCAGGTGGTGCTGGGACTGTCCCCTGCGGGGCAGAGGGACCGCTCAAAGCAGGGGAGCAGAAAAGCACCTCCTGAGTGTATTTGCCCATGCAGGCACATCCCCGCAGAGGGGAAGCACCCAGGGGTGCTGTGTGTGCTCTGTTCTCCCCCGGCCTCAGCCCAGGCTCCCCCAGCTGTGCGCTGCCCTGCCAGATGTGGTGTGCGGCTGTGCCGTGCAGCCCCGCGCCTGCCGGGGCACTGAACAGGCTCTGCTGCCGGGCTGTCTTTTTTCTTCTTTTCTCTGATTTTCTCTTCCATTTTTCACTTGTCCAGTGAGCCAAGGGAGTAAAGCACAACATGAAAAAAAAGGGATAACATTCTTACCCAAACTTCTTCAGACTTTGCTACTTAAATAAATGACCAAATGTTAATAATTTTCTGTCCCGAAATCTCATTTTTTGGTATGAACAACTCTTATTGAAAAAATGAGAAACCAGAAAATGTGATCAGATCTGCTAGCTGACATCCCTCATTGACAATCTTCATATTTTTCTTTCTTCTTAGCATCCCTTCGCTTTCTGCCTCTCTCACTCACCTCCATCTACACCTGTCTCGTATTTTCACCAGATGACCAGTCTGCCCGTTGCTCCCTGCCGGCTCCTGCGCCGTGCCATGCACAGGGTCTGCGCTGGAGCACTGCTGTCAGTGGAGGTCACCTCTGGGCCCTGGGGTACCATGTCCTGGGTTACGAGCCTACGACTATGCCCTCTCTGCCTTGATGAGCAGGAAGCCCACTGGTTGAGCAGGGCCACAGTGTCCTAGTGTGTCCGTGAGAGCCGTGGGACAGACCAGCAGATGGATTTGTGAGCTCTTGGCCGTCTCCACCGATGCTTTGCAGGAGGTGACCCTGCAAGTGTTGCAGCTCCAGGAGGAGCTCCACCAGTGACAACATGGCCACGTCTGACTGCCCTTTCCACTCGGTGCACCCGGAGTTAACAGTTTACATCTGAACAGTTATGGTTCCCAGTTAATAATAATACTGTTCTTCTTCCAGAGACGCCTTTTTCATCTGGTTTCTCTCCTCGCTCTCCCCAGCCTTGCTGATGGTCTGTCATCCTCTTCTGTGATGGAAGTTGTTACCATGACTGTTTGCAATTTTCAACCCATAAGACTCTGTCCCACACTGTCCTAATACATACTTTATCTCTGTTATCCCTGGCTGTGACATATAAGCCTGCTCCCTCTGAGCTTAGAGTGGTGCATTTTAACCAACCTTTATAACCAGTCGTTCAGCCCTACTTATTTTTGAGATCCAGATGTGTTTCGGTTAAATCTGTCATGTCACAGGCATTCTTGGCTGAGCACTCAATCCTTTCTTCACCTCCATACCCGTTTTCTTAGGGATCCTTTTGGCCTTTAAAATGTGTTTTCCCACGTAGCTTGCTATGAAAGTTTTCCTCTCTGATTAAAGTTTCTGCTCTCTCCTACTGAGGGCTGTTTTATTTTATTGACTCCCATGGAAATCGTTTTGAGTGCCCAGTGGCCACCATAACCACTGCGTTACACATCCTGTTATGTACAGGGTGTATCTAAGGCAGGGGGGTCAGTCTAATGTGAAGCTGTAAACCTTATTTAGGCTGCAAGCATCGCTGATTAAGCACACCGAAGTTCTGCAGAGTTTTGTCTTGGTGAAAGCAGAGATTTGAGTCCCATACCTTCCTTGACTTGCCAGTCTTGCTGAGCTGTAGGAAGGACCCTTAGCTTTGCTTCACAAAAAGCACATTTCACTCCTCTCTGTGGATTTCCCACCATCAGCAGCCAATGCCCCTCTGCTCCCGCTTCTCCAAACCTTTACCTGCCCTTCTTTCCCAGCTTTTAGTTGCATGCAGTTCCTTCTCCTGTATCAATGCGGCCATTTCTTTCCTGAGTTTAGCAAAGTAATCTTGGCAATGATAGATTTTCATGTTGTATATTCTTATAGGTCTCCACGTAGCAGATTAGCACTTGTCAAGTCTCTCTGCGAGTAACTCTCATTTCAGATAATTGGCAAAGATTTATCTTTAAAGGTGTCTTGCTACTGATTTGGATGCTTTTTGAATTGAGTTCTCCGATAAGAAGTGATCATCCTACTGGATACTGCTTGGAGACGAGTCCCAGTATCTGCTTTACCAAGGTTAAAGCTTTATAAAGTCTGTAACCTTTTGTTTTTGACCCAGCTACTGTATTTACAGTATTGTAAGACTCTGTTTTTGTTTTGATCCAAAGAGATAGCAAATGTCCTCAAATAATATTTCAAAATAATAGAATCGATTACAAAAACCTTGAAGTTGGTATATGGTTTGTGAATATGCATGTACCTCTTTGTCATTGAGTATATTGTGAAGTTTAAATAAATGTTATAGCTTCTTATTAGACAGCTTTTGCTTCCTCAGATTAATACCATAGATAATGTAGGTATATATATATTTAAAATTGACAGGACATTTATTTCTCTTTCCAGTGGCAGAAATCCATTAGAAGTAAACAAATTCTTTACTCTTATCAGGGTGCTTTCTGTTGTCTGCATTTAGAGATAAAGCTCCATTATTTTATCACGGCATGCGCACGTGCATTGCTAGCAGTGTTGAAGGGAGATCGTGCTGCATAGTGAAGTTATAGCTGGCCACAGTGACTGGAAATTCATCTGAAGCACATGTTGCATGACAGGTTATGGTTTGTGTTTTTTCCTTCACACCTTTGTAAAATAGCCGCAGTTTTCTGAGAGTTTGAGCTTTTATGACTTTGTCACAAATAGAGCGGAGGTCAGAGGGGTTGTGCTCAGCAGTGAGTCACGCGGTGACTGTGCTCTTAATTAGTGAACACTATGCCGCTGAAGTCACTGCTGCCGCAGCTCCTTGAGTATTTGGGGATAAACCCATTAGACTTCCAACGCTCAGAGATTTCCCCCATAGTCCTGCAGTCAATTTGCTTTCCTTATTTCACCAAGTGAATGTGATCTTCTTTTCAAATCCACTGAGAGATGCTGCCCTCTGTTAAATTGCTTCCCTCGGTCTGTTGTTCAGATGCCTCCCCATGCGATACAGGGTACAATAAAATGGCTTTCAAGATAAAATATTTATGCACAGGCAGGGCACAGTGGTCATCGGAGAGCAGAAGAAAGAAATGGCATTTGTAGAGGGGAAGAGAACCAGCGCACAGCGAGGACTTTCTTTCTAGCATCCACAAGACCTGCAAATTTATCCAGAGGTCTCATAAATGGGAATGATTTGCACAGCAGTTGTACGTTTATTTCCGCTTAGCTTCTGGCATCATCTAGTGTCATCGTTCACCAGGGAGTTTATAAGCATCAGTCAATCTTGTCATTTTGTGTTAGGAAAAGGGCTGAACTCTAAAACAATTCCTCATGCAATGCTCAAAAAAACCAGAAAAGCCCAAACGAAAACTAACTGGCGAGCAAGCTCTGAGAATGCAGGAGTGATCCTGGTGTACGGGAGTGTCACAACACTAGAAGTTGTGGTGCGTACTCCAAGGTGGAGATGTCCAGTGGGTGGGAAATGGTGAAGCACGGAGTGGTCTGTCTTCTCTAGGGGAACAGGGCTGAGAGGTATCAGCTGGAATAAAAGAGAGGTTAGGAGGAAGGGTTTGAGACCTCAGAAACAGGAGGATATTCCAGCTCAGAGAAGGTGGTACCCAGCTAAGGCGGGAAAGGCAGTGTACAGGGTGTTTGCAACCAAAGAGCTCAGCAGCCATTCTGGGTCCATACAGGTTGTGGAGCAGTGAGACCGTGATGTCCTTTGAAATCTGTGGTCCTCACCAGTAACAATTGTCCTCCCCACTGACTGTCTTGGACTAGAGAAAGAGGTATATATTCTATTTTTTCTTTGCTGTTTTTGAATTTACAGATAACTTGTTGATTACGATTAAAATGGATGGGTTATTTTAAAGTCTTAACGAATTAGCTAATTTGGTAGTTATTAACAGTTAACAGATTTCATTCTGTAGCTGCAAAACCCTCAGAAGCCCTTCAGGAGATAAATTCCTCAAAGAGCATGAACTGCAGACTTACTGAAAGAAATAATTACGCACTAAGCTAATTATTGGCTTTGGCCTGTGTTTGAAAAATTAAGTCCAGGCTATTACATGAAGACAGTGGTGGCTTGCAAGGGCCCACAGTAGAAAATCTCCTAGGTGTAGTGTGGTCTCCTCTCGGGTCTGAAGCATGCTTTTGGTGCAGGCTGTAGCAGAATAATGCCATGAGCCAGCTATTCGGATGATGTACATTGACATTGGCTACTTTGACTTAGACAGTTGATTTCCATGTGTTTCCTTCTCAGAGTGGTTTATTGTCAGCTATCATGACTTCCCAGGTAACTAAACCCCAGAATTCCCAAACCACTTTGAGCCCAGTTATTTGGGATACAAATACAGAAGCAGCTAAAACACTGACAGTTTGAGAGCTGCATCTCCAGGGTAATGACAAAAATGAGACATTTATGTTAGGAGCATAGCACATCTTAGCTCTGTTAGGACAACTACATGGCACCCTCAAGGAGCTTCTGGCATGGTTTGTTCCCCATCAGTTGTCCTCCCATCTCTGTCTACTTCAGGAACTCCAGGGACTGTCGTGCTCCCTTCATGCAACCCCAAGGTCGGTGTGCATCTCACGTCTACCATCCCTTCCCTGCTTGCCTCTTTATTTCCCTTCTCACTTGCCTCTTGCAGCTCACTGACTCTTGGACCATCTCTCATGGTCCTTGTTTAATCTTCTTTACTTACTCATGAACTTACCCAGTTTCTTCTTCCCAGGTCTCTGATGCACTTTGTAGAATCGTTCCTCAGTTTCTCTCTTCTTTGAGAGTCCCTGGTTTTCTTAATTGTTATCAGTGACCTTTAGTCTGATAGTCCCTGCAGCTTTCCTTTTGATTTCTATCACCATTCTTTATTCCTTCTCTTTCATACATACATTTCCCCCAAACCTCTTCTTTCCATTAGGCTCCTGCCTGTGCATGAACCTCCAGCCCTTGGATCCGTGGAGTCAGGAGGAAGGTGGAGCTGTGTCTGCCTTGCAGCGCCTGGCACCATGGGGCACACGATTTTCCAGTGAATTGAGCTTTTCCCTTTTTCTGCTTTGCATTGAATTCTGTAACCTTGGGCCCCTGAAGACTTGGAAGATTACCTGAAGTTTCTGAATAAGTGACAGCAAAGCAGACAAATGGGAAATTACGGTGTTTAGTAGGAGACCTTGCTTCATTTGATCTGCAAGAGTTAGGAAAAGTTCACATATAAGAAACTGCCTCTGTGTTCAGAAAATAGCCTCAAAGGGGTTTACTCCAAATAACTAGGATCCATAAGTCAATTTTCAATCCCCTTATCATAGGTGATGTACGGAGTATGAAAGAAACAAGGCATCATGGTATTTGTCTTTTATTTTTAAGAGTATAATAAAAGATTTATGGCATTTGTGGTCAACAGGAGGAAACTTCAAGGTCATTTAATTTGTCAGAGCACTAAAGAATATCAGCAAAGTCACGGCATGGGCTCTGGCGTAGCAGCGTCCAAGTGCTTACCCCTGTAATGGAAAAGAACAAATGTTAATGTGTCGATATCTCAATTCCAAATTATAATTGTTGTATGTAATGTAGCCTGACTGGCAGGTGAGAAATAAATGCTTTAGAGCTATGTTACTTCATGCATGAAAATTTAAAAAACTGATCCGTGAGAGTTATTGTGAGTTGTCAGGAGCCGGAGCGTGTGGAAGACAAAGTGTGTGAGCGGGCTGAGGCAGAGAGCAGCTCTGTCTGAAGAGGCGCACCATAATGGAAAATCACAGAATTCCCTCTTAGATGGTTCAAACAAATGCAATCTTGTTTTACACTCCAGTGCCTTCAATTGCCTAAGAGAACAGCATTTTTTAACATCTAATTTGAATCATCTGACCTACTGTTGTGCAGCTTTATGTAGTTTTACTGAGCAAAAAATTAAGTAATCAGTAATGTTTCAAGTCGGTGGTGTGGTATTGCATACTTAAGTTTGATATGATAATGTTCCTTTTTCCCAATATGTGATTTTCAACTGAATACTTGATAAAGCCTGTTGAGATATTAAATTGATGGAAAACTTCAATATCTAAAAGCTCTCATCTCCAAGTAGTGCATGTACATTTCTTCAGTCTCCTGTAGTGTGCTATGGGACAAGTGCCCTTGTGTTATTCAGCTGCAAAGTCTGAAATATATGTACGTTTCTCCAACAAATACAGCAATCTGATGGTGGTTGCTTAAGCTTTAATGCACAGTTTGTGATAGACAACAGAATTCTCCTCCTTTAGCCTCAAAGCCTCACTCGCGCATGTCAAATTTTGCATCCCAGTGACATGAATGAATGGGGAACCGAATTCAGCTCCCTATGAAGAAACCCTGCAAGTCATGAATTGTCTGAATCCTTAATGAGTTATTTAATAACAAAGAGATAATTTGGTTGGCAGGGGATGTTTCTATCACTGATAAAGGGAAAACAACGCTCACAGCCCATGAAACAGAAAAAAAAATCACTTGAAAGTTCATGAGAAAAGTAGAATATTTTCCATTTTCCACTGCAACTTTTAAAAAGAAGTGGTGTTTTTTCATGGGTTTCTTTTCATTGAAAATGTTCTGTAAAAGTGTGAGCTGTTGTTAAAATGACATATCACAAGAATGAATTTCTTGTGAAGAAATGTGAGCCTAAAGAGGAGCATGGGTGGCGGCAATAGAAAAAGGAGAAAGAAATTGCCCTATTCGTTACTTTTCTTGACACCTTTTTCCACTTCCCATCCTAATTGTAGTCTGTGAAATGCAGTTATCCTGTGTCAACGGCTCTATGCAGAAGCTCTTTAAGGAAGTCTTCACCTCTCCAGGAGAATCGTTAGGCTCATAGGATGAGCGTTTACCTTTTGGGTCCATATTTAACTATGAATATTTGAAACACAGAGACCAACAGCTTCAGATAGGTCCTGGTGTTGCAGCAGAAATGCAGGAAATTGCTTTGCTAGTATCTCCATGTAGTAATTTTACTGAAATGGATAAAAAAGCTTTGCTGATTCTCCATCCTTTATAGGAGGTATGGCAAAAAGACATGAAATCTCCCACTGGAGTAATGATACAGAGACTCCAAAATAAGCATACTCCATTTCTAAGTCTAATCCTAGTATATAGGTTGGGAAAAAAAAAAAAACACCAGCTCAGTTGCACGTGAAGTTATTGGAAAGGTGAGCTCCTAAAAAGGCTTTGGGAACCTCAATACTTTCATGATTTTTGGCTTTGGTTTCTAATACATTTAGGTGAAAGCAGTCAGCTCACCTGGTCCCAGTGCTAAACCAGCAGGTTCAGAGTAAGAAGCTCAGGATGTGCCATATCTGATTTGTTCACAAAGAGCTTGTTCGTGCTTGTAAAGAAATTGCAGTTACGCTGACCTGGCAGTCCTCGGGGTTACCATCTTCAGCTGCTGAAGTCTGCCTCGTCGCTTCGTTGGGAAGTGCTGGTAACCCCTCTCCCAGGCTGGCCCATCACCTCGGCACGGGCTGGGGTCTGCACCCAACGTCTGTTCCCCAAAGCTGTCCGTGAGTTCTCTGGAGGCAACACAGGTGCCAGCCCTGGGCCACACATGGACCAGTTCTTGCACGTGTGTTTTGGTGGTGGTCAGTTTTTCTCGTGTAGACAATACCCACAGGGACTATAATAGTCAGGTTTGCAAATGTGTTAAAGCACATGGTATTTCAAATGTAAAAGTAGCAGCTGGCAGCGCTATGCTTCCACTGAGGCATGTGCCCAGCGTGTTCAGTGCAAGAAAATCTCTCTCACCAATGTACAGTGTGAGCCATTAAAAAAATCACCCCAAAACTGGGCAGTGACGTTACGTGTTTAATAAGTTTCTAATATTTTGTATAAGATTTTCTTCTGGTCCATGTCACCACTGATGAGAAAAATGTCCTGCAGTTCGTTGTTATATTCCTGCTGTCAGTCTGATTTTCCAGGGAGAAGGGCTACTTTTGCTGACCTTTTCACAGGGATTTCAGCAGAGAGCATGGTGATTCTGAATTGAAACGATATAACCTAGGTGTATAGCACACTATAGTGTTGCAGAATTTCTCCCCATAGGGTCGAACTGAGTGCCAACAATATATTTAAGCTTGGTCTTCAAATGAATTTTGGCCCGGGCGGTATCCCTGTGTTTCTGGGAAGGGGTGGGGGACATGAAAGACGCTAATTGCAGCCTGGCTGGTCGGATGAGAGTGTCCAAGAGAATGTGCATTCTTTGTTCATGGCTTTCTAGTTTATGAAGTAGGACAGGTAGGACAGCAGAGCTGGATTTGTCACATAATCGTGGTCTTATTTTGGTCCAGGTAGCGGGTGTCTGTGAATGGGGGCTGATTAATTCTGGCAAAGATTTGCAGCTGGTCCTTTTAACGAATCAAAAAATGCAAAGCAAAAGCCACTCTCAACTTCTGAGCTCTCCCTTTCTTCATTCTGACACGGTGTAAAGCAGCAGGTTTTTCTTGTGTCTTTTATGCAAAACTCTAGATCACACGTATTTAGGATGCTCTGCAGTCACAAGAGTAGTATCTGATTAGCCCACGTTGCCTTGAAAGGTTTATTTATATTAACAAAGCTCCTAGCAAATACAGTCTGACATTTACTTTGTAACCATGATAATTTCCAGTGATTTAACATTGTGATTTTGGCTTCCTATTGTTTTGTTCAATACCCCCTTCATCAAGAGCCTGTGAGTTCTGCCAGAGACCCCCCTGCAGTCACCAGGACCAGAATTATATGTCACGAGGAAAGTCTCTCTTTATGGCAGCTGGTGATCAGTGTTGCCCCGAAATGTGACTGATGACTGATGGTCATTATATATAAGTGGGCTGGAAATTACCTATCCCTTCCAAAGCCAAAACAAAAGAGCAGCTACACTGCGATGACCTGGAGTGGCAGCAATTTCATGTAGTGTGTGAAGCAACTTTTCCTGTTACGTATCCTGAATTTACTGACATTTCGTTTTACCAAAAGGTCCGCTGTTTTCTACCAAGGTACAGGATTAAAAGGAGACAAGTCTGTGTTCAGGAAAGGGGTAATGAGTTCACTAATTATCTTGATTGTGAGTCTCCCAGAAGAGGTCAGCTCCTTTCCTGTTCATCATTTCTCCTCGCCCTTGCTACAACATGTTCAGTAATGACACTGAGAGTGAGGGACTTACAAGATTCTACCCCATTAGTGTGCAGCTACCCTTGCTCCTGCTTGCCTGCGAATCCCATTCCCTTTAGGAGACATTTCTTCTTGGTGGGACGCATCAAAGTCCTCACCTGAGTACTTTCAATGGAGTACTTCGCTGCAATAATGGTTCTGCCTACGTTTACAACAAAGTAACTCAGTGAAACCACTGGCATTGCAAAAATCTGAGGATGAGGTTGGAAGATACTGATGAAGGGCCCTGTAGTCATCAGGCAGCTCATGGTGTGGAGCAGGGATGGATGGTCATGGTGGAGACCCCCAGCATGGCGGCTGCAGCTGGGCTGGCTGTGCAGGGGCTGCTCTGCCGAGCTTCGGCTGTGCTCCTGCAGCCGCCGCACCCGAGCTGGCCCACTCAGGTCCCTTTCCCCGGGAAGGAAGCAGGCACCTTCCGAGCACCATTCATCTGAGCTGGTGGAGACGCCTGCTTGAGGATGAAGTGAATCACACCCTGGGGCTCAGCATCATCAGCAGCTAGATTTCTCCTGACCATAAAGAGACTTTATCCCACAGGACCCCTAGGGTCCTTCCTAAGCACTGGAGAGGAATGGGCATTTTAGGGATGCAGTCCTCCTCCTGCAGTGAAAGTCTCGTATAGGTCACCTGAATTTTGCGCCTTTAAGGGGCCTCAGGTAACCAGCTGGATGTGGCTGTCTATGCACTGGTTTACACCAGGTGTGATGGATGCCACCATTATGTATACAGCGTTATGTATAGATACAGCAGTTATTTAGGAACGTGCAATGTCTGACATATAGCAGCATCCAACACCTGCAGGAACAGAAGCGACCTGGCTGGAGATGCTGCGTTCCTGTACGTCCCAGCAAGAGGGACATACAGCTCTGCTGATTATTCCTGCACCCTGCTGCCTCATGCCTTGGGGGCACAGCCTCTCTTTTAGGTGAGAAAGCGGCAAATCAGACCCGCACTGGGACGGCACAGGGACGTGTGAGAAGTCACCAGGACCAGGTACTTTGGTCTCACCTGAGACTTCTGAGCAGTTCTGTTAAAATAACTACAGCTAAGGTGAGGGAGCCAGAATATGGCTGGAACTGAGGAGCGTGTTATGTTTTATGGCAGGGCAGTTAGAGGAAAAACAGAATGGCTGCCAAGACAAAGGCAAGCCCTAGGGTAAAAGTGAGACAAAGTGGATACTTGGAAAAGTCAGTCTGATGATCTAAAAAAATTAGAATTGTCCTTTCTCAATTTAGACATCCAGTCATTTTAACTTGGGTAATCTTTTGCTTGAGCGTTTAATCATGCTAATGCTATGTGAGTTGTTATCCATTATTAAACCACCTAGAGCTTTTTAGCAGCAGGTAGAGAAAAGCTCAGCAAAGTCACAGATGGGTCCATGAGAAGCGTTACTGGACAAATACCAGGAAAACCAGCTGTGCCATGGTGAAAGCTGCATTGCACCCATGGAATAAATACCTTACAATATTTACAAATGAGAGAGAACCTCTAAAAAGCATATGTCTCTGCTAAATGTCTCCCTTTAGAAATGCAGGAATTCCCATTAGTCCTGAGAAAACCAATTCCATTTCAGTTGTGAAGTCAATATTGCAAACTACTGAGTTGTAATGGCGTTAATTGTATTGCTCAAGAACTTTTAAACCACATTAGTCTCATTTAATTCAACTTAAAGGAACACAAAGAGAATTGAGTTCTCTAAACGTGGTCGGGTCTATTTTCCAAAATGCCCTTTTGAGTACAATTGATGTTACACAGTAGATGACAACAGCAAGAGGAAATTTCCCTTAAGTAGATGTAGGAAGCAAGCAAATCCAGCCAACATTTCTGTTGATGTTCATCTAGACTGATGGGGTGACTCCTCTCTTGAGGAGTTTAACAGAATACAATTAAACTTCATTTGTAAGCTTCCTGGGCATTTACTGGAGGTTTAACTGTCTGAGATGCACTGGTTCCCCCAAGGGCAGGTGAACTTCTGCTGCCGTTTTCCCATACATTTTATACAGTCTGTTGTGGTTCTGCTGCAAAAGGACAATAAAACCACCAGTCAGATACCGGGGGAATACGTATAACCACGTATAACCCCTGCAGGGACCCCTTGGTAGAGAATCAGTCAAGAAGTAGTCAGGCCGTGGATGTACAGGATGCTCAGGACTGTATTCAGATGTTGTGTTTCTTTGAAAGATCTTTGCTGAGAGATGGGAGAATGATTTGGAAATGTATTACTTACAATCACCTGCTTTACCCATAAGTATCCTTTTTTGGACAGGTTTTTTGTGTAGGAAGAGCCGTAAGTAGTGTGAAGGGACTGGAGCATCTTGCTTACAGGGAAGAGGCTGCGGGAGCTGAGACGGCTCAGCACGGAGGAGACCCACGGAGGTCTTATCCACGTGGATAAATACCTGGTGGGAGGGAATGATGAAGATGGAGCCAGGCTTCTCTCAGTGGTGCCCACTGACAGGACAAGAGGCAATGGGCACATATTAAAGACCATGACATTCCATCTGAACACAAGAAAACACTTTTTTCCTGTGTAAAACACTGGCGCAGATTGCCCAGAGAGGTTGTGGAGTCTCCATCCTTGGAGATCCTCAAAACCCAACCAGACATGGCCCTGAGCAACCTGCTCTGGGTGACCCTGCTGGAGCTGGGAGGGTGGACTGGATCACCTCCAAAGGTCCCTGCCAACCTCAGCCATTCTGTGAAGGGCTGCATTGGCACGTCTTGGCAAGCACATCACTCTCTCCGGTTGAACTTGGTAGTGATATTAGCGGCTATTCTTGTGTCAAGACAATGAAGAATTAGTTTTCCGTCTTAAAAAAAATTGTATTTGCTTTTATTTAAAGCTAAAAAAGGTTTATAACTTGAAATCTAACAAGAAAATTTCCCAGATAAGCAAAACATATCAACAGCTAATTTTCTTTTTGTAACTTTTTAATTTTCTTTCCACCATATGGCTTAAATTGTGTGTGAATTAATATTATTCATAAATGCAGTACAAATAGGAATAAGACCAATTATAGCAAAATATTCACCATCTTTTTAATCTCTAAGGTTATGGGAAAGGCTGTTCTCTTGCAAATTTAATATCTTAACAGAAATCACATGGTATGCAATGTTTGACTTTTGCCCCGTGGTACCTGTCAAGTTTGCAATATTTTGCCAACAAATTAACAAGGGGTATATTTCAGTGAATTTTTATAAGCCAGAGGGAATCTGCCATTTGGCTTCAAAGTGTTTGCAACATGCTACACGAGCAATTTGGATCTGGTAGGATTCAGTTCAGAGTTTCTGGTATCTCAGCTGGCACAGTCCTTTCTGGCTTCTATTTCGGGAAGCTGATAATTGCTTTGGGCTGGCTGCAGTGCTGCGCTCTCGAGTCACAGGGGGGTTCTCCTCTAGAGTCAAATGTACAGTTTGGATATTGCTGTAGAGCAAATTACACCGGATTTTTAAGGCCTATTTAGAAATGAATAACTACAGAATGGTCGCTTGGCAATGATTCAATAGCGTCCCTGTTAAAACTTGGTGCGTGGCAGTCATCAGAGCCTGAGATCACTTGTATTTGCATCAGATCCAAACTCCATCTCTCCTGGTATCCTCATTCCCACAGTGACTTAGAGGAGAAGAGACAGACAAATTTGGAGTGGTATTTCCACTAATCTGGCTTGCTGCCAGGCATCTGCAGCTGAGGAGTTTCATAAGCAAAAACTCTTATCTGCATTTTTTTATTTAATTTTCCTTGATTGACCATCTTTCATAAACTCGTGTAGTCCGTAAGAGGATGATGACACTTGCAATAGTTGGTGTGCTTATTTGCATTACATACTTAAGCACAGAATAAGAGGAGCCTCTTCACCGGCAATGGAAGCCGTAGCCCTGCAAGTATTCCCAGAAGCTGGGTGTAGGCATCAAACCCAGTATCAGCAGAGCTTGTTACCATGATGAGCTAGGCTGGACTTGCTGTGGCAGTTAGGGTGAGACACTTTATGGTAGAGACAATGCTTTTGGTGCTGCTACGATAACGTGGGCTTTGCTAAACCTGTGTCTGTCCCAGGCTCCTGCTGGTTGGCACCGGCTTCTTGAGAACCTGAATCCAACTTTGGACTGAGTCCTTGACAAGCTGCAGTGAGGAAACCCTCAGTCAGTTCCTGCCCCACCTGGTGGAAAGGTCCCAAGAAGATACTGGAGGGAGACACTGGCCGATGAGAAATTGCACTGTACCCTTTTCTCACCTCAGTTAAAATGCAACCTCTTTTAAACTAAATTTATCTGAGATTAAATATGGCGAAAAAAGAGTTAATCGACAGCTTTTTGCTGCCAAAACTTCAGATAATTTTTCTTACAATTTTTCACTTAGATGACTAAACGTCTCTTCACTAATCTCTCTTGGTATTTACAGTGTAGTTCAATAAGACCATTCATTTCCTTTCTCGTTGTTGGTATCCTCGCTGTGTTACCCTGTTACATCTGCAGCCCGAAAATGTCTTATGAAGCTGAAACCTCAGTTGCAAAACTCTCCTGCGACAGCGCATCCCCGTGTTATCAGCGCAGTCCACTTCAGGGTGCCATCTCCTGGGCTCAGGTACTTGCTCACTGGTTCATCTCCGACACTCTTAGCCTATTTGCTCTTTTTATTTGAGTATCATGTGTTTGAAGTTTTCTGTTCGTGTTATTTGGAGACGTGCAGACCCTGATCTTCTCATAAATATGCCGGTATGAGCGTGACAGCCCCACTTAGGTGGTGGAGGCCTTCCCTGGCTCAGCATTGAACCTGTAAAACAAATAAGAGGATGCTGCCCAGGAAAAGGCAGTGGACAAATGCACTTTTTTCCCCCCTTTGGGACATGGAGAAGCTCCCTCTGCCAAGGAAGATAAGTTTTCTGTAGAACCTGAGACAGATTGGCAGCAACCATAGTCCTGCCTAACGCCGTTCAAGATCGCGTTGCAGATCCAGCCCCATGACTCTGTTTAATCGTTAAAACGAAGTCTCTGAATCTAAGAGTTCCTTGTGGTGGGCCGTTATGTCCAGAGACCGGATTTTAATACACAGAGCTGATTTAATGAAGTTAACTTGACTGAAGTTGTGAGGGACATCAACAAAGTCTTTGTAGAAAAGAAAACAGTTTTGCAATAAATTAATGCCATCTGGTGCTATCTATGTCAGACGGACTCCCTGCATCTGTTACAGCCACAGGAGAGGAGACATAAAAGAGAAGAATGAGATGAAAAACAAATAATACATCGCTTCTGAATTGTACTAAAGCCTAGTCTCTGAGTGGCCCTTTTTAATATTTTCCAGCATAGTGAGAAATACACAGCGATGCTTGAAAGTGTATCACCAATTTTCCACAAAGAAGACTTTCTTTATTTTGTTGTTCTTTTACTTTCCCCATCCCCCCTCTTATTCAGAACCTAGAGGTTCACGTACAAGCTTTGAGGTAGTTTGGTTTTAAATGGGCTGCTCTGAAAATATCCATGGCTGCTTCGATAAATTGTAGTGAATTCCTCGTGGAGAATATGGGGTTGAATAGAAGCTTTCATCTCTCCTCCCTCTCCAGCTCCAGTTCTTTGCAGCTGGAGTTTTCATTTGAAATCCTGTTCCCTCCCAGCCATTTGGATCTTTTTTTCTTTGAGTCTGGTTAAATGTACGGGGTTTAGTTAGGAAATGTTCAGCCACCTCAGTGCTGACCTGCAGCACAGCACAGAACTGTTGTAGGGGTGTGTAGGAAATACCCGCTAAAACCCTCCCTGAATCCCGTCCTCTTGTGACAGTTACTAATTGCGTTGGTCACTTCTACGAGAGCAAAATGAGACCGTAGACTAAAATTGATACTCAGACTTTAGGTTAGATTCTCACTGCTAATTATTTGATTTCCTTTATACTGTGTTGACATTTGGTACATAAATCCTCTAATTTATATCACTGTACTCAGAGTGTAAGTCTTCCAGCTGACAATAACAAGGAGTCATTAATCTCACATTTACCTCCTTCCTCGTGATGCTTTGGATGCTTTGTGTGTAAATCCTGTGCCTGGTTCAGGTGTTTGCTGGCAGGTATGTTCATGGGCTGTCTGCAGGCTAGGAGCGAGGTGAGCTGAGGGTGGTGGCTGGGCTTCGTCCTTCAGGGTCAGACGATGGAAGCTGAAACAGAAGCATCTATGTTTTTCAGAGGTGGTATCTGAAAGGTTTTTCTGTGTTTCTCAGAATCGGCACTTTCCACTTGCTAGTCTCGATTCCAGCGATTTAGTCGCAGCTCTGGGTCTCTGTTACCTTGTGTCTCCCACGCTCAGCGGTGCGGTTTCACCGCGTCCGTGTTGGCTGATCTCCGCAGCCTGCCCCGGGCTTGTTGTCTGTGCGGGGAAGGGAGGAAATGCATCAAGAGAAAATGCAACGTGGCTTCTCTTTTATTTCCATCCCTCACATTTCGTTTTGGCTGACAGGCGCCTGTCCTCTGTCATGCAGATCGAGCAGCTTGCTGATGAGACCCCGCTCCCGCTGCTGATGGATTGGAAACTGCGCTGGTTGTCTCCGGGTCCTTCAAACATAAGTGGGTCATCCCCATTTTGCCAGACAGAGAAAAGGGAACTATGCTTTTGACAAAGATACCAATTTCTGAGTGCGTTAGTTCTTCAGAACCCCCCTTCTGCCGTGTCTCAAGTCTGCTGTCCAGTTGACAAGGCGTGATGCTGAATCGTGCCCAGCCCTGGCCCACGCGCTCTCCTCGTGTGGTGGCCTTTGTGCCACCTCGCTCCTGCTGCGAGCCGGCTGCAGCGTTCCACGGGAGGGGACGGGACAGCTGGTTATCAGCTTGTCTGTGTATCTTTTAAAGGCTTTATTTTAGCTTTAATGATATTTAATCCTAGACAAGTCTGCCGCCGTGCAGCATTTCTGGTGTACGTTTAATTGCACCGAAGTAATTAGTGTTATTGAAACAAATTATTATAATAGTTACATTCCCCTTCTCTCTTTCATATATGAACAACGTGTGCTAATTATTTTCATAAATAATTTAAGCTGTGTAGCTTATTTTATTTCTACTTTGCACCTAAAGTGACTTTCCAGAACATTAGCAGAAGATCTGTGTCTTTCTCTAACCCCAAATCTTTACAGCTAACGCACTCTCGGGCATAGCAATGCAGTGGCAGTCACAGACTAAGAAATTCTCATCTCCTTTGTCCATTTTTATTTTCTCTTACGCACTGACATTTGCACTTAATTATAAATACTGTGTAGAGCACATCATCTGTCATTATTCAGGAGACGCAAGAGGCTTTTTCTTGTTTGGGGAATTGGAAATACATCCACTTTGGAAATTGTGAACCAAATGTGGTTTTTAATGATTTTCCCCAAAGTCTTCAGAGTTTCAGAAAAAGTTTACGATAGGGACTATCTAGCAAGTACTTCCAGGACTATCCAGAGGATCATTTACCATAGCTGTCTCCATAGCACATTTAATACTGTGAAAGTTCAGTATACTCCTTACTTAAAATTACATAAGGAGTGGAGCATGTGGATTTCAAGCATTCATTAGGGAGCAGAGCAGCATTAATGGTTTGATGGATAGCTTCACTATCAGCTCTTGAAATAATTATATTTTGTAAATGGAATGCATAAAGAACTCATCAGCGATGCCAGGCTATGGTAATGCGCGAAGCTGAGCGCACGCCGTCGAGCTGCTGAATGGCAAAGTTATTTTTTCCACTGCGAATTGTAATGGCGCAGCTTGTGCTCTGAAGCGAAGCTGCTAATGCCAAGGCTAGACATGGGGTGGGCTTTTTGGATCTACTCTCCCAGGACCTCTGAGTTTGCATTTCAGAGCCACACTTTTCCAGTGAAAGCAGAAATTTGTAGTACAGGGGGATTTCTGTTGAGCCCAGCAATTTCACATCAAAGGCAGCTTTCTACAAGTGGGCTTGCAGCAGAGGCGGACTCTCAAGGCTGCTCCTGAGGAACCGGGGGGTGTGCAAAACATACCGCTGCTTCCACAAAAAATCTTACAACATTGCGAAACCTTGTATGCCTAAACTCCTGCCATTGAGCGGGGAGAGTTTGAGAATAGTTTTCCCACTTCTTTTCCTCTCACTTGGAAAATATAAATAAATAACATAAATTCAGCTCAGCCACATCACCCGAAAGAAGGGAAATCAAGAGTTTTGCTATTAAAATTCTGATTGCAGGCCAGGAAGAGGCTAAATTTGCACAGCACGGTTGTGGAAGCACGTTATCCATCTTCTCGCTGAATCACTGGGATGTTAGCACAAGCCCGTTCCTTAATTAGTGTTTAAGCATTGCTTTGTCTATTTATTTGTTTTTATCTTGCTATTCCAGCAGATAACTGTTTCCTGGAAGAAGAGGCCGTTACTCCTGACACTGCATTTAGAGAAGTCCCGAATCTCTGTTCGTTGGAGGAGCCCAGCGGCAGCCGGAGGGGATGGTGCCGGTCGGTGCCTTGCCCTGGTCACGGAGGTCCCAGACCTCTGGCGCTGTGGGACACGGGTGGCACTGGCATAGCTCCTTTGCAATGGAGTGCCTGCAGGCAGCAGACACAGATTTGGAAAGAGGGCTGCCAGGGGTTGGACATATCCATCCACTTCTAGAAAACTTTAGTAAATGGCCTGAATTGGGTTTTGTTTCCCAGAGCATGGGGGACGAGTTGCTCCTGGCTGCCAGGCTGGAGGTCTTGCTGGGGATTCCCCGGGAAGCCTGCAGCCTCCACCCGTGCCTCCCCACCTCCTGCCACCCTCAGGCTTTCTTCAGGGGTGGGAGGTGTGATGCTGGGGAGGGCACTGGCTGTGGGTCATGGCACCATCACTAGTGTTTTCTGAAGGACACTACCCAAAGCAGTGTTTTGTGGGAGCCTTGGTCTCGGTGTGGGTCTAGGCGTCCCAAGTTTCATGCAAGGAGCAGTGTTATTTCATGGCTCAGCCTTTCCAGGGTGCGGTGACTGGGGCACGGTGAGAATGAAGTCGTGCTGCAAGTGCCTCTGTGATCCCAAAACGCTTTGGGATGCCGGTGTGAATAACTGAAATGGGGAAGGCTGATCTCCTTCATCTTCGACTCATCTGCATGCAACCAGGACTTTCTCCCACCCCGTCTCAGTATTTCACCTCCTCTAGGGCGTGCGCCTCTTGGCGAGGCTGCGGTTCAGCCAGCAGCAGTGGCACTAGCTCTCTTCTTGCTTCATTTAGTCAGCGGCGTGTTACAATCAAGGAGGATATTAGGAATTTTCCGTGAAGTGCTGTTTTGATGACACTACCTATCTGAAGAGGCAACTTCTGGATTCATATATACATTATCAGCGTGGATGTGTTCATTATAGCATTAGCGCTGAGGAGCTAATGCATTCTGCTTATAAAACATTACAATTCTGAGCCAGTGTGTAACAGATACACATCAGAGTCAAGGTATTGTTATTCGTCTGTGCTCTGCAGCCCTGCCTGAATGTACGCACTTTTCCTTTGCAGAGGGAACAGTTATCATGCTCTGTTTCTCCTCTCATTCAGGTTTTAACCCGCTGTGATTTTATTAAGTGGCGCCACTCAGTATTTGCAGTATTGCAAGCAGGAAGTATTGCAAGCAGGAAAAGAATCATTATTTTTTACAAAAAATTACGTCGTTTGAAATGGCCAGGAGAAAAACAATAAAGGAAGAATAACTGTGGTTTTGGCAACAGTTGATTCTGGGTTTTAGTGATCTCTTTCAAAATACGAAATCTATCACAGCCAATGAGGATAACCAAACATTTTTTTATGAAAAAGGAAAGCCGAAAATCTCTTTGGTCATGGGAGACAGTGGCTGAGAAGTGAACAGAGATTTGACTGAAATGGATCCTTGCAACATGTCCAGTCCCCAGACTGGAGGCCTGGCCATTTATTTTGTGGTGGCTTCTCTGTGAAAGGGGACATTGTGGTTCCCCAGAGCACCGAGGTTTGCTGTGTGTAGGAGGCAGCCGGTGCCCGTGCCGGCAGCCGGCACTGCGGCAGTGACCTCGCAGGCAACCCCGTTCCTCCAGCTCTGGGAAAAGGAGACTTCAGACCCATCTCCGAGCTGTGCCAAGTGCAGGGAAAGCAAACAGCGGTCGCTGAGGAGCTCTAATGTGTACAAAAGATCTGCAAAAATGAAGGCACTTCTTGAATATTCCTACGTTTCTGCATGGAGATGCATCAGGCACAAAGCCACCTCTGCAGCAAGCTTCGCACAGGGTCTCGAGGGCTTCAGGGTGGGCGTGCTCTGGTCCTGCCTCCAGACAAGTGTAAGAGGGACCCCTTGGCTCCCAGAGCCATGTACAAGCTTGGTGTCACCCCCGAGCTGCGCAGGAGCCAAACTGCGCCGAGGAGCTGCACCCCAGGGAGGCTCCGGGTCAGCAGGTGATCACAGAATCATAGAATCACAGAATGGTTTGGGTTGGAAAGGACCTTTAAAGGTCCTCTAGTCCAACCCCCCTGCCATGAGCAGGGACATCTTCAACTCGATCAGGTTGCTCAGAGCTCTGTCCAACCTGACCTTGGATGTTTCCAGGGGTGGGGCACCTACAGCCTCTCTGGGCAACCTAATGATGCTCCACCATGGCCACAGTGCTTGGGGACGTCAGCTGTGCTGGGCTCGGTTGTGGTGCAGGTCATCTGCTGTTGCCACAGATCACGGTTTGGTTGGGGCTCTTTGATGGTCAGGTTGGTTTTTGAGCAGTTAGTGGGGACAGTGTGTGGGTGTGCACTGCCCCTGTCCGCATAAGAAGGCTGCTTTCCAGGCCGTGAACCCACTGAGACCTTTAAAAGTTGGGATAACCGTTTCAAAGCAGCCTCTGAAGTCTGCTCAAGCGGCAGTGATCTGACGCTGATCTTGTGCTGGAGTCTCCATCTCTGCAAACCCCATCCTTCTGCAGCACCGCTCTCTTGGGTCCATTACGCTGTGCGCCTTTCTGCTATTTATTTCCCTTCTCTTTTAAATGTGTGTCCTTTTTGCTCTCCCTTTTCTCATCTGGGCTGGATTAGAAATGCTCTGTTTGCTGTTCAATTAAAGTGGCCTCTCAGACACTGAAAAGTTCAAATAGTTTTAGTTTTTGCCTTAAATATATCTTTCTGGATTTAAGGGGCTTTGCGGGCTGTAGTTTCAAAGTGGTTATTAATGGGATTTGTACAAGGAACTCTTGCTTTGTGCTTTTAAAAATAATATAAGAAATCCTTCCATTGGCATTTAATTTCATCGATTCAGGCATGTCAAGAGGTATCCGTCGGGCGTCACATTAAGACTTGGCCTGTATATGATGGGTCTGCAAAGTGAGGGCTGCAGTACGTCTGGCAAATTCAACAGCAGCCTGCTAATTAACTAAAATTATTGGCTTTTGCTTTCTTTAACGCTATTACTATTATTATTATTATTCCCTGGAGAAAGTCTCCATGACAAAGCTCCACTAAGATATAAAAGGTGATCGCAAAATTGGCAGCTAGGTTAGATTCGTACTCCCTGTGTGACAGCGATGCCCTGGTGGTAATACTCTTTCCAATCTGCCGTGGCCGTACTGTTCATTTCATAGATGTCTCGAGGACTGGAAGATTCACATTCCATCAATTCGCTCCAAATCTCTGGGATGGGATTACAAATCCTGTTTGAGATGAGGCGATAGAGGGGCCCTGCCAGCCTCAGCCCCTGCCTGCGGGCCAGAGCCCCTGCCAGCACTGCACTGCAGCATCCTCCGGTGAAAAGTAAATGTGGTTTAAAGCCTGCTGGTCAGCTACCCATCCCGATAACACCGCAGCTTGTGATTGTGCAACAAGTGCTTGTGCTAAAGGGTGTTAAGGTATATAAAATCCACTCACGTCTGTTGTGCTTGTTGGTGTTTAAAGGCAAGGAGAACAAGGCACGTGCTGGGCTGTGGAGACGCAAAGCGTCTTTCTCAGTCTTGTCTGCAGCCGTTGTGCTGCTTTGCCCTGCGGTTCGGAGCTGAAGCTGATGAGCGAGCCTCTGCTGCTCACAATGAGAAAAGGCAACAGGTAGGAACCTCCGAAAAAGGTTGAGCTGAGTTGGAGGCAGAGGTTGAGGGTGGTTTTTATTTTCTCTGAACCGGCCTTTGCCTTGGAGGGTGCCAAGAGGAGGACAGAAACAGCGGGCACATTTATGTTGGTGGTTGGTGTGTTATGGTGGTGATGTGTGAAACAAACTTTTCACTCCTGTTTGGGGTATTTTTTCACGCTCTCTTTCCACCTTCCCTTTCTGCCCACCCATGGCTGTGAGCCCCCGAGCCCCCAAGCCCACCTCCACTGGTGGTTTCCTTCTGGGACCAGTCTGGCCCTCTGGGGCGGATGGGACCCGGATGGGTTTTAACCCAAGCGCTGTGGGACAATTCCCGGGTCACCGTGACCGCCCGGCAGGCTGCTGGGCCAAAAGCGGCACAAGGCGACTGGTGGTGAGCAGCACCGATCCTGCGCTTGTGCCTCCCATTGCACGTGTTGCTGTGCTCTGCACCGCTCATCCTCAGCGCTCAGCGCTTCGCAGCAAGTGCCGTAAGAGTGCCATTATCTTTAATTAACCAGATAGGAAAATATTGCAACTGTAATCTCAAGCAGCTACACGTTTCCATTCCTTGCGGGAGGCAATGCTTTCTTTCTCTCTGAGCACTCCCTAAAAGCCAACGACTTGGGTGAGTTTTGGGTGGTGCTGGCTCCCACCACTGTGTCTTCAGCCCATGGCTGTGCTTAAAAGCAGAACCAGTGAAGGACAGTGGTCCCTCACCAGCATCTGTGAGTCACAGCAATGCCTGCTGCCCCATGGGGACCTGCAGCACGGAGAGCCATAGGCGATGGGTGTGAGACCCACATCAGCATGTGATGGGAAACCTTAAGAAGCCTTTTCTAAAGGAGACCCCAGCTTTGGGGGTCTGCACACATCCCAGAGCGCTGCTGTTTTGCTGCTGTCTCAAACAAAGGGTCCTTGGTGGAATTTCCTTTGGAGAAGAAGAGCAGCCCCAGGGTTTCTCAGGACCCGCTTAAAAACAGGCAGACAACTTTGTGTTTGGGGATACTCTATTTTGAGGTGAGACATGGCCAAGTTACTATCCAGGGGCATGTCCCCACCAGCAATGTTGTGTGCCGTGTCTGTAAGACACACTTGCGCTCTTTGCACTTGCCACAGATGGGAGGTGATGAGGTCTGGCACAAACCTTTCTCACTGTTGCCTAAGCCTTGTCAGATCATCTCCAAAATATATATCCTGCAGGCCAGGAGGAGGCAGGCGGGCAGTTCTACCAGCGCAGCAGGGCCGCGTGAGTGCCGTGTGTCAGTGTGCACGCCTGCAACGCAGACGGATGCTGTGCTAGTGGTGAGCCCAAATCAGGCATTGCTTTTGAAAACCTGGGCTCACATGTCTCTGAAACGGTCTCTGAAATCACGGGGAGAGAATGAAGGTAATCATGGAAAGCAGAGCGGTATCTCTGCCTTTCCTACATACGTGTCTAGTGAGCCCAATCTACTTGGTCTGTGTTAAAAAAATGGGGTGCGGTTAAAATGCAGATGTCCTTTTATTAATGAAGAAAAACCAGTGACACGCTCTTAAATGAGGGGAAAGCAATTATCATTTACTCAGATGAATCGGCTGGCGTTCCTCCCTGCCACTGCCTCTCTCTGTAGCTGATGAAAATGTAATGCATGTTGAAGTCATCAGCAACAAATTTTTGAATTGCACATTGTACTGAGCGCAGCTTTAATAGCATCTTCCTGTGAAATGACAGGCAGAAATAAATGTCCTTCAGAATGATTTATACCCTGGATTAGGTGCAGGTTGTAAAAATACACCAAGTTTAAATCACTGTCAACCTTGAAACAACAGCAGAGAAGGTGGTGACCTCAGTTAAAAAGTAAACAAAACAACTGTGTTTCTCAATAGATTGAACTGCAAGCTGTCTTTAAAAATAAAATCTGTGACTTTAATGTTGTCTGCTTTTAAATTAAATGGGAAATGGGGGTGGTATGTGCATTTCACAATTACAATTCAAAACAGCTGGATGGGAAACAATAAGCCATAGCAAAGACTTGGAGCCAAGTTGCATTAGTAACCTACGTTAAAATGCTCTTAACTGGGAAATACAGATAAGCCAGGAAACTAAAATAGTGCGAGGGAGGTTTTTTTGGAAGGAAGAGTGAAAAAAAAAAGGTTTTTACCCACTTGCAATCTAAAGATTTTTTTTGTCTTTGCTAAAAGCCACTCACAAATCTGAATATCTCCTTATTCCTCTGAAAGCAGCGGAAAACCCTTCGCTGTTAGTCCTTGCAGCCCTGCCTGCGTTCGTGTCTGCCGTGCCGGGGGCTGGAGGAGCACCGACCTCCCTGAGCTTTGCCTGGGCCAGGCAGCCTGCGGCGCCGTGCAACCCCACCTCCAGTGGCACCCAACAGAGAGTTACTCCCAGAAATGGGTCTGGTTGTCTCTAGGGGAACGCTGAAGGACTGAGTCATGCATAATTATTGGATCCTGGAAATTTGTCTGTTTTCCCAAGCTAATATTGCAAAAACAGATCAGAGCTGCAAACAAACCTGTGTCTCAGCACTGTAATGCTGCACTTTGTGTCCGAGTAGCTGAAGGTATTTCAGTGACATGTATTAATATCTTTTTATCTGTACCTGTGAATTGCCATCAGGACCTTGCTTTGCTGCCTGGAAAGCCCCTTCTCCTGGTGTCACACAGCTCTAATCCGCAGCTCGGTGTGGAGCTTCCCGGGGCTGGTCCAGGTGGAGCGCGGAGTCCAGTTGCCATGGCAATGCAGCGGCCCTCCATCATCAGGGCAATGCTTAATTAAACTGTTCCTTCTTTAGATGCCTGGGCCCACCGAGAGGGTCATTCCTAGCTTTCCTTCAGTTTAATATTATTTTGCAAATGTCATTAATTTGTGTTCAGCTGAAAGAGAATGGCTTGAACATGCAGCTCTGCGACCTGAAATTTTCCCGTTGTTTTGTCTTCTTTGGGGAAAAAACATCAAAAACCCAAACCCCACAATTCATGCACTAATTAGCGCACTGCAGATGATGGCAGTGCTGGCTGGAGCACGGCAGCCCACTTGGCATAGGGGTATGTGTGTGGCTGCAGTGGTGTGAAAGGGTTAGAGCTTCCCACTGGGATTTTGGAGGTGGGAAGCGGGTGTCCTCCGAGAGTCCCGTGTGGCTTCAGAGCGGGGTCTGCCTCCTGCCCTGCACTGCTGTGCATCCACACACCGTGCCTGTCGAAGCCTGTGTTCACCCTTGCCATGCACAAAGCCATGGGTATCCCACAGTCTTCTTGTTTGATTGTCTTTATGAGTACAGGTCCACATGAATGTATGGTAAAAGGAGGTGGGAGCCGTAAAAAATATATACATTTTTATGCATGAACCTGCCCAGTGCTTTTCCCAAAACTAGCTCAACATACCTGAAGAAGAGAGAATCAAGCACTTTTGTTGTTGTGTGAACAGGTCAGGAAGAATTGCTGAATCCTGCAGTGCCAAGCTGAGCTACTGCAGCAGGGCCCTGGCAGTGCTGCTGCCACCGACAGCCCCCTCGGAGAGAAAACCTAGCTGGTTGTTCTCCTGGGGGCTCCGCATTCCCAGGCTGTGACCTCCCCGGGGAATGGCGGTCCCCTCATGGGGACAGTCTGGAGGTGATCCTGGCTGGAAGGATGCTCAGCGAACAGAAACGGCCGTGGCGCAGGTAGGTGCTGGGCAGGGAGGGCGGCTCCAGAGGACACACGTGGCACTGGAGGGGCTACCTGTTCCCCGGGCCGGCCGCCGTCGTGTCCCCGTGCTGAGGCAGGGCAGCGGCAGGGAGGTGCTGAGTGCCTCTGGAGCAGCTGCCAGGGGACGGGAATCCGGGCTGACTCGGAGCGTGCCCCGGAGCAGCCGCCCGTCAGCAGCAGTGTGCACTGTGCACGGGGGGAGATGGCTGGCATCCCACCAGTACGCACCAGTGACAGTCCCTGCACTGAAATACCTGCTGCTCCAGCAACTGGAAATCTTGACTGTTTAACCCCTTGTGGCAAGGTCAGAAGTGAAGTCTCAGCAACGTTTCTTTCTCTCAGAACATTTCTTTCCCTCCTGAGCAATAAAAGCAGGAGTAAGACATCCGGGAGGAGCTGCAGATGTGGAAGGAGTGGTATAAATGCCACGCACATTGTTCTCGGGGCCAGGATGTATTTCTGACCGACTCATCCTTCTTCTTTTGTTTTTCCCCCAGCTGCTCCGCGGGGACAGTTCAATTCCACCAGGAAGACCGAGGGACACACAGTGTCACCGCAGCAACATGAGTCACACCAGCCCAACCGTATTTTGGCTCGCTGCCTGTCCTCACCTGGTGCTTGAGAAATCTTCCCTTCACATATCTCGCCGGCATATCTTTCTCCTGTTAAATGCCATCAGTCCCTGCTCTGAACAGGCAGAGCATCCGAGGAGGATGGCTGGGACACGCGAGCCAGCCCTGTGACACCCACGGGCAGCAGGGTCCGGAGGTGCGCAGGCATGGAAGCATCCTCCCGCGTTTCAGCATGGATGGGCAGGACCCTGTGCAGGCCTGGCTGAGGGCAGGCCAGCGGGGAGAGGTACAGGCAGGGTGGGCAGCGTTAGGGTAGGGTCCAGGCTTTGCTTGTATGGCCCTTGCGAAGGGCTGCTGCGGTGTGGGGTTAGAAGCCAAGGGAGGAGAAAAGGCAAAGGAAGGGAAATGAATAGGGTCTCAGCGGGCAGAGCTGGAGGGGAGGAACGGGCCTTTTTCGAGGGACGATCCGTTCCCTTCCACTGAACCTGGCCCAGGAGACCCCTCCGGGGAAGTCCGTTACGTGGCCGTTTCGAACATAGGCGTGCAGCGCCCGCTTGCATCACAGCTGCTGTGCATGGTCATGTGGCCATTTAATGATTTGCCTTTTCCCATGGCACTTCCAGGAATTGTTTTAAATTAATTTTAAAAATTACTGTTCCTGGTTGCCTTTTAGCAGTTTTTGTGCAGCATTAAGTTGATTTACCCTGATGGGTTAATGCCTTTGTGAATGCTAATATGTAACTGATCTCACAAATGCAAAGTTAAATATGGTCTCCGTTATTATTATGATCATAGTTTGATTAAACAAGTTGTCACTGTGCAGTCCAGAGAAATGGGTGACTCTGCATTGTGTTTGCTCACGCGTGGTGTTGATCTCTGCGAGTGGAACTGGGATTGATTATGAGGCTATTTTTTCATAAAAGTGCATTATTTTTGCAGTCCCTTCAGACACAGGGAACACATTTTGCACGTGGAGCTCTTGGCAACGTCGCAAACACTCCATATATCGGGATGCAATAGGAACCCACTGGAAGCAGCGGACCAAAAGAAGCACCATTTTGACACAAAGATGAGGCTGTGGAGTGGAAAAGGAGCATCCCAAGGATGGCAGGACATAGCACAGCCCCGCTCCTCACGTGGATCAGAGTATTTTGCTTTTTCTTTTCCATCTTATGAGGCAGAACGGGTACCACTGTATATGCAATCAAAGCTCTTTCCAACATCCCGTTTCTGCTCACAGAGAAGAACTTTGGGCTGTTATCAAAACTTTTTTATCACAATTTATATGCGGGAAGGCTGCCAAAGTGTAAATGAGTCAATACTACAGTGTAGAGTCACAAATGAAGTTACTATAGAGGATGATTAGCTAATTGCAGTTAATTACTTTGAAAACATGGCACCCAGACCAAACAGAAAGTATCATAAAGAAATTATTTCTTGTCACTTCATGTCTAACAGGGTAATAAGGCCCCAGCTATTTTCCTACAACTAATTCTTTGTTTGCTTTACAGGCTGATACCTGCTGATAAGATGCTTTGCTTTCAAGTGATAAATTATCTTAATTAACTTTAATTGTTTGCAGACAATTTTATGCAAATTGAGACATTTAAGGAACAGAAGCAGAGATTTAGTGTGGCTTGGGAGATGGCTAAGGAGCGCTAAACTTTTCTCATAGCAGTGGGCCTCTTACTCTTAAAAATAAGAATGCGCCTCCTGGGGTGCGATGCTGCAGTGAGGTGGGACGGCAGCCGCGTACCTGCGCGTGGCACGTGAGAGCAAATGCAGTCACAGATTTTCTCAGCCTTTCCCCAGAGAGATCAGAGCTTCTCACCACTGGCCAGGATACACACCTGAGTCTTATTCCAACCCCTCCTGACAAACCCAAGGCACTATGAGTGTGGATTATCTTCCTTGTGGCTTTATTTCCCCAACTGCTAAATTGCTATAGCCCGTTTATTGGCGATTTTCGCTTTGAGTATAAATCAGGCCATGCCTCTTGCTGGGAATTCTGGTGACCGACAAGGATTTTCACCCTAAAAAGGGAAATGTGTACCAAGAGTACGTGTAGAACAAAAACACCCTTAAAGTGAGCGTATTCAAGACCAATAAAATATTTTGAGATATTTACGAGCAAACTGGATGTGCTAGACATCCCATGTGAGGTCCACGAGTGCCAGGAGGGTGCTGAGCCCCCTCTGGCACCCAGCAGAACACCCACTGGGAGCCCAGCAGTCCCCAAGGGTGCTCAGCTGAGGCTGCTCAGCAGCAGCAGGGTCTGGAGCAGTGTCCCATGATTGCACTGAAACTCTGCTTGAAAGTTAAACCCAGATGTTTCCAGTTTTCATCAAGGAAGCCATATAATCAGGGTGTGGGGCTGGGTTGGGGCTGTGAAGCCGAGGAGTGGGGTGGGAGAGCTGTGGGTGCCCTGAGGACAGCCCCATCCTGCAGCTCTTGCCTGTTGGAGCTGGTAAGTGCTGTGTTGTGCTTTGTGCACTTATTTTCTTTTAGTTTTATAATTTTTTTCTCTTCTGATTGAGGTTTCTACTGCTTTTTCTCTGGCATTTCAGCTTTCCCCATGTGTTTATGTGCTAGGGAAGAATGAATGGTTGGATTTAATGAGGGGAGGCTGAGCTCCCCCAGAACTCGCTTCTTGCTGTTGTGGGTATTATGTGTTGATGTTTTTAGTGCCAGATTAAATGCCATTTGGGTATTACAGCTCTCTTTCTCTGGAATTAAAGAGAGGCACCTAGGAACATTATACTTAGTGCTTTCTTTTTTTAATGTAGGATCTCAAAATGTTAATCAGATGAGCCTGTAGCGTACAGCAGCCCTGGGACTGGCTGCTCACTTCATGAGATAAGTCTCCTTCTAATAATAACTTCAGCAGAGTGAAAATGTGTTTTCATTTAATAAGTCAGGAGGAAAATACAATGTTAAGATGGGGGGGAGGCTTCTTTTTCCAGGCCACTAGAAGAAGTGCCAGTGAGTGTTTCAAAGGAACGGCACTGTTACCTTGCTGTGGTTAACTGGCTCGAGCTGGCAGTTGTGGGGTTTGCTCTTTGCTGGGGCTGTGGGGAAGGCAATGAGCTGGCCAACTGCTTGTGCACTGGAGCTTGGAGTGAAATGGTAATTTTGGTACTTACAATATAACTTAAGAGAGTCTGTTTTTACTGCAAATCAAGTTGCGGCAGGTGAGGTGCATTTTGACTTAAATGAAGGCAGCAGTTGTTTGCTTTTCCTTTGGGGAGTAATTTGCCATAGCAGATCCACAAAACCCCCCTTTGTGGTGCCAGCAGCACACCAGAGAGCAGTTCTGTAACCTAATAAGTTAGGAACTCCTATGTAAAATGCTGCTTTTGCAGGTAGGAGTTCAGATGCCTGGTTCTTGGTGGCCTTGCAGGCAATGTGATGAGTGCTGAAAGCACAAGCCCCCAACTTGTGTCTAAATAGACACGGCTGGGCTGCGTTGGGTGCCGGGGTGGGGGTTTGCCAGCCGTTATGCAGAGCAGACCCACCTGCTTGCTGGCCCCGTTCATCATGGCCATGTTCTTGTGTCTCCTGCTTACCTGGGGGTTGGGTATTGCTCTGACCTGATCCCATCCACCTGAGAGCGAGGAGGTGGCAGTCACCTGGCGAGCTCTGAGCTGGATTCTCAGCAGCCACCTATGTGGTGCAAGCCCAGGGAAGAAAGAAAATCGAACACATCCATTGCCTGTCCTCCCTACCCTTCAGGTGCCTGGCCACCTCTAAAAATCGGAAGGAGCCTGGAGAACTGGCTCACAGTTAGATGCCAAACTCTGTATCGCCGTAGCTGGCTGTGGTTGTGTTTGACTGCAGTGTTGTTAATGCCTTCCTCAAGTCGTGCTCAGCCCTCTGCCTTTTGTAAAACCATTTGTGGTCAACACCAAAAAAACCTTTAAACCAATTACAATCAACTGTAAACTTTGTCAGTAAGCTTTAAGTTGTGCTTTTATGGTTTCAAAAGGTTAGTATTTTTCAAAAAAATACAAAGGCAAGCATGCTTTCCTTGGTTCTCCCATGTGGCTGTCTGGCTGTACTTAGGTGACATCTGAATGGTGATTACTGTCTTTGATGTTGGGGAAAACGAGCAAGGACAAACTGACCAAACTCCTTGTTCTAAATGGCGAACATGACTTCTTCTCTGGCTCCAGAATCACAGTGGGTTTGACAGTTAAAGAATTGTAGAGTAGCCCAGATTGGAAGGGACCTCGAAAGATCATCTGGCCCAACTGTTCATGGGGAAGGGAGCTGCTATGAGATTATCTAGGTATATCTTTATCTTGCTACTACTTGGAAACGTAACCCAGTAGCAAAACAAGCTTTGCAGAAATGAATGTAGTCTACTCTTGATAGGATTTTTTTTAATAATATCAGCCACTATTAATTTCCTTTATTCTCCAACCTAGGAAAATATTAATTGTCGTGAAACTACATCTCATGAAAAGTTTAAGTGAAAATGAAAACAGTTGACATTAAAATCAATGTCTTAGTACTCAGAACCTGAATGTTCATTTTTCTTGAAAGTTTTCATTTGCTGTAACCTGGGGCTTTGGCTTGTCATCTACTGACAAGCGAGGGTTCTCTTAAGTACTTTCTAGTTAGTCAAAAGCTGTTTAATGATCAGGCTTCACTGATGAACATCAGGTATTTTTAAGTTTGAAATCCTCACATTGCAATCATGTTTTATTTTCCTGTACACTGGCTTTACCTTGTGTGCGTGGCTGCCACCAGGTATGTACAATAGCATCCAAAGACACTGAAGAAAACGAGACTAAGCTCTGTCTGTGCATCTCTGACAATATTGCTTTTTGCAGCACAGGAAACCTTGCTAGTCCCCCCCAAACAGCATCGGTTCCTACAGAATTGAAAGAGACCCGTAAAGGTTGGAAGGTGGTTTTCACAACTAGACAACTATATATACACTATAACGTGTATATATAATATTTTGTGTGAATTTGAGATGAAATTAAATGTATGCTCTTTAATTCCTGCTATTGCCAACTTTTTTCCTTATTTCAAGCAAAAAAAAATATTTGTTTTGACCTGTGATCTTTTCTTGCAGCAATTACCTTTGTGACCTTTTCTTGTGGTTTAAAGATTGAAAACAATAATAGTTTCTCAGTCTTTGTAGCTTGTAATCTTTACTTATGATTCAGAAAGCAGCAACGATGAACTATGATTTATTTGCCGAGCAGTTACAGCGTGCCAGTGATGCTTATTTAGACTATTCTCTCCCCTTTTCTTGACCCAATGTCTAACAATGTCTCATTGGCATGTTATGCAGCTCTCTGGACTGAGAGGAGGCATGTACGATCCCAGTTTAAGTAAAATGGGATGTGTTTTTAAAAAAGTTAGAGGTGTGAGCGAAGACTGGAATTGAGGTAATTTTATTCTCTTCAAGTCTTTGGTTGGATAGAGTAAAAAGCATTATTTGCAGAGGGAGATGTCCAGTTGGGACAGCTGGGTAGGGGAGTTGCAGTCCGGGTCTCTGTATATCATTGGGACTTTGCATGCTTTAAAAATTATTTGCAGCAAGTTAAGAAGCATCCTCTGTTCTGCAGAGGAAGCTGCTGAAATCATGTTTCTTTCCTTTTTCCTCAATAGTAATTGTTACAGAAAGTACTGTTTGAAATCAGTTATTCTATTTTTTTTCTTACTTAAAATTCTTGCATTGCCTGAGGTTTTTGTCTTGGTTTCTTAGATTTGATTAAACTTCATTTAAGTGCGAATGTGGGGTCAGTGAGAGAAAAGGGGTTTAATGGAGTAAAACCAAAGGAATGTTGTATGTGGCTGTGTGCGGAGCGGAGCCGGCATGAAGCCAGTGCGCATCCTGCATTGCTCTGACGCAGGCTGCTTCAGGAGAGCCCTCAGCCCCTCTTTTTTTTTTTTTCATCAGTCAGTATTGTTGGTCAGATGAGTTTGCTACTAGAGATACATGCTCTGTAGGTCTAGAAGCCACCATCCTTCACTGCTGCGGTCCGTGCGTCTCCATCGCCTGGTTGGGGCTGGTTAGCTGTTAATTTGGTGGAAATTCCTGACGTGCTGCTTTAGCTGTCACCCAGGTGACTTTGCTGTAGGTGTATCAGCATCTTATAAAAGTTAGAAATGAATGAAGTGTAGCAGAATGAAGAGGAGTCAATAAAGAATGAGATTTTAAAACTGCTCTGTTTAAAGAGATGTGCAATTTTCCATCAGCCAGTACCGTTTAGGAAAATCAATGGGAGACGGAGATCGATGTGTTCTTGGGTGCCGGCTGGGGAGAGCGAGCTCTGTGCATGTGTTCGGTCGCTGCTGGGGAATAGTAATGACTGCTTTGTGATAGCTGGAAGGGGCTGATATGCAAATGGTCAGATATTACTGGTGGAAGCCTACTCGTATTTGGTGAAATGCCCGTCTGGAACGGGGCACAAAAAGGCAGTGCCTGGTAGGAACCCAGCATGCAGTGTTACCTGCCTAAAGCATTGAACGGCAATTTACTTCCTTCCCTCCAGTTCACTGGGCAACACGCAGGAGTTCAGCAAAGTCTTGGATAGCTGCTGTGCCAGGCACTGCCTGCGTGCTCACGGGCACATTGTCCTGTCACTGTCGCTCAGCCTGCACTTCTGCTTCCCGTGCAACAAATGGAAGAGAACTGACACAGTAACTGCTATTCCAGTTCTGGTGTTTTGTTTTGTGGGTTTTTTTTCTTCCAAGGATGCTGATGGGAAGTAGATGTAAATTGAAGGCGAAGCCATGCGTGTTTCCAAAGGGTCAGAGGGAAAGCGCTGCTGAAGGGGGAGGAGTGCGGTGGGCAGGGATGCTGTGGTCCTGTCGCGTATAAAGTGATCAAAAGCCAAAGCACTTGTACTGCTTTTCATCCAGTCTGAAGTCACCTGCACATGGCAGCTGCAGAAGTGTTTTAGCATCAGCACCTAAATGCTTGGGATAACCATAAATTCAATATGGAGTTATAAAGAGGCCCCGGAATTTTTCCTTGGCAGGTTTTCCACTCCTGTGACCCAACTGTGTTGGGAGCTTTGACTCTCCCTGAGCCAAAGGAGGGGGGGGGGGAATTTTTGGGGTTGGACTGAGTCAGCCCATGCAGAGGTTTGTTCCTCCGCAGCCGTGGGGAGAGCAGGCTGAGCCTGAGCTCTTGGCGAAGGTGGTCCAGCGGGGTCCCCGAGTTTAGGAGAGATGGCAGTGCCTACTGGGACAGGGGGTGTTTTTCTGTGGAGGTCTGGAGCTTAGGCTCCTGTGACTGGCATCCCTGTCCGCACTTCTGAGACTGCCATGCTGAGGAGTTGGAGATAGACGGCTTGGCCTGGCTGGGGCAGAACGGACCACAGTGGGATCACACTGGAGGTGATCAGTGAAACCATAACATAGATTATAATAATTTTTAGCAAGTTTGCAGAGAAGTACTGTTATTAGTGTACTCCTGCTTTGAGGCCAGCAGATCACATGCTTGTCTGTGCTTGCTACTTGCTTTATCCAAAAAGAGGCATGATCCTGACACTTTATTCCCTATAAATGATGTAAAACAGCCTGGGAACCCTTTCTCTGGGCTGTGAATGTGTACCTGTTGCCTTCAGTTCACCTGTGGATTCTCTCATCCAAACTCTCTGAAAAGATGACAGATAGATATATTTTATTATGGCTTTTGATTGTTTAAAAGCAGCATGCTCAACACACATGTCTTCCCAAGGTGCTGGCCTCTTGTTCTCCCCTGCTCTAGCAGGCAATCTCATCGAGGTGGATGTTTTCCAGAGACTTCAAGGGAAGGGGGGAGACATCTCCATTGAAAACCTGTACAGGGATTTCTTGAAACACTCTAATTGCTATTATAAATTCTGTAAAGTGAATATGTGTTCCTCTTCTGCACATGCAGATAGTTTATATCTAAACAAAAACTTCTGGAATAATTTCCCTATGCCAGGATGTTTTTTGTACTAATTTGGAATCAAAGGACCTTAACATAATTGCTTATTCAAATAAGAACCCAGTTGCATATAAAATATTTCTATTAATTGGGGAATTAATTGCTTATCTAGCAATGCTAAAATAACTGTTTCATGAATCTCAAAGATGAGAATGACCTCTAAGGACTACTAAAATGAAGAGACCACATCGTCTTTAAGGCTTGCTTAAGTTTTTAATAAGTATTTAAGAAAAAACCAAAACTATTGGAGCACAAAAAGCCTTTTATGTGGGAAATAGGAGTGTTTGAATAGAAATTCAGCTGCTGTTAAAACCTCCTGGAACTTGAAGAAAACTTCAGAAGACTAAAGTGCATTAAGAATGTTTGAGTCCTAATTGCAGAGGTTCTCTGGGGACATCTTGCAACACAAAACAAGCAGGGTGACCACAAAGCTGCGGAATCATAACTTCTGCGTTCATGTTGTGAGTGTGCCAACAGCGTAATTTGCAGGCTGGTAATGTTACCAAGGCTATGAGTGGTGACAGCAGCTACCATCCTGCTCTTAAAAATAGGTGTCTTTGCTACCCTCAGGGAGAGGACGCAAGAAAACTATACGTATCTTTTTATGTCATTGGTTTGGTGCTGCATTTTCAATATACTTTTCTTGCGTGTTGGTGTCTGGCATATCCAGCCCGTGCAGCGTGAGGAGGGGGCACTTCCTGACCCGCACTGCTCCTGCAACCCGGTGACCCCCTGGTCCTCAGCGCTGCTGATCTTGGCGGCATTGCTGCCGAGGCATCGGACGTGGGCTCTTCTGACAAGGGTATAGAAATGCTGTTCGTGCTTTAGGTGCAAAGTGCCTGGCGCTGGCTCCGTACCAACCAACGCTCACGACTAAGCAGGGCAGTGCTGACTGGGATCGAGATGTGCCCAAGCTAAATTTTGATAAATGGAAAGACTTGCTTTGAATTTCAGAGGCGTAGTGTATTTGCTTATTTTCCACCCTTCAAGACCATTCGATATAATGAGGTGCTTTGTTTTATTTAAGGTGTTGCTGGGTAATGTCTAGCTTGTAAATGACTTCTTTAAAAGCAATGTTTACCAGAGGTACTTTAACTTTATTGGTTAAGATCACTTTTAGTCTACCTATCTAGATGCTGTGCAGTATGCTTATGGCAAACCAGGCAGGATTAATAAAACAAAGTTCTTGGCAGGCTTAGCAGTTGGTTATAAACTGAGAGAGGAATCGCTGGTCTTCTAGGGATAATGGGGTGAAAGTAAATATCAAGGAACTTAATGTGTTTGTTTCTGGAGAGTCTGGTCATCTCCTCTCCAAATTTCTGAAGGAACTTGCACATCAGTAATAAGCTCAATAGATTTTTTTTTTTGATTCTTTGGATATTTTCACAGGAATATAGGGATGGAGCTGTGAGGCTGGAGGGCTGTAAATATGGTATCTTTGTTTAAGAAGGGGCAAGAAAAGGCATCGTTACAACTACAGGCTTTTCAGCCGGCATTATTAAGCAAGACCTTATACTGGTCTTTCAGGAAAGTATAATTATAGATAGAAAAAGACACAATTTTTCCTGGACTTATCAAAACCAGCCTGTGTCAGACTTCCATCCCAAACTGGCTGCCCAGCCGCAGGTGCTCACTGATGCTCCTTCTTGGACTTGTGATCGTCCGGCAACAGCTCCTGCCTGTTTGCTGAGCCGCGCACACATTGAAATGCGTGCTTCTACCCCAGCTAACGTGCTGAAATCCACCATTTGCCTCTTCCCCTCCAGTACCAAGGGAAGAAATGCTACCTGCAGAGCTTGCAATGTGTGTGCTGTCTTGGATGCTTTTTTTGCATAATGTACGTGTTTCCATCAGTGGTACGTTTCTCTTTCAGTGCTCTGACAGCTGATTTAATTAAGAAAGTACATCAATCACTCTTGTATAACTACTTTTCCTGTTTGCTGGCAATAAAAATCTGCTTCAAAGTGAGGACCATTAATGTCGTCGTCTGCCCTTATGGGGAATATCTTGCTCATGAATTTAAACAAAAATAAGAATACGAAAGTAATAATGAAACTGGGGTGAGGTTTAAGAGCAAGAACAAAGAAAAGGGAAAACCTGGCTATTGTGGCAATCGTAAAAGTATATGTCACATTATGACAAAAGTATATCCTTGGACTGCAGGAGGAAAATGGATAGATTTATAGAGAAATAAATTAAGAGGTTATTTTTTGCTCAATGGCAGTAATGGAAATGACTTGTGGGTGGCACCTTGGCTTTTCAAATCGGAGCCTTGTCATTTTGGGTAGTCTTAATGTTTTGTCTGTGACAGTTTTCTGGAACAAAGAATATGGCTGCAAGGCTTCCTTTAGTCAGGGAGGGCTTGACTTAGCGCTGGGCTGGGAAGCAATATATTGTGTTTGTGTCTGAATCAGAAAAGCAAGGAAATGTCCTTGGGAGCCAGGATGGGCAATGGCAAGTTGGTGATGTCCAAATTGGACTGTTGGATGCTGTTCCCTGGTGAACCATGACTATGGGATGGCAGGAGCCCAGGTGGGGCTGGGAACTTCCCTGCTGGCAGCTTATCTGTTTCCCTGCATACTGCTCCTCTCTAGAAACGCATGGTTCATTTCATGGCAAAATTCATTAAATAAGAGAATATGTGACTATTGAGCACAATTAAGCCTTTAGCGTGGCCATGGGTGGTATTTGCAGTGATGAGGACCTGTGCAGGGGCGATGATAGGGAGGACCTGCTACCCTGGGTGTTACGTTGATGGACGTGTTGAACTTTGGGGTAGGTGATCACAGGAGGAGAGAGAAGGGAAAGGGGCTGATTTTGGGGACCTGTGAGGAAGGCATTTGAAGGGGCTCGCGTATCCATCAGCCTTTTCTCTTTGGTGGTTGTTTTTGTGGTCTTGGCACACAGGCTCAGATGCAAACCCATCTGCCTGCTCGTGGTGGCTCCATCACTCACGACGCGCTCCGGCTAGGAAAGCCTCACGGTGCCTCTAACTCACTGGGAACTGATGAGTCTGTCACGGAAAGAGCAATCTGCGTTTGTCATCTCCTACCTGCTGGGCCTGCATTTAGCCATGTCTGACAGATCTCCGTGCACTGAAGGGTCAAGGACCAGGCAGGGGTGGCTCCTCCGGCAGCATGTGGCTCACACTGGACTCCTCAAGCCGATCGCATTTATTTTGGTGCCAGAAGTAGAAGTTTTGTTAATTTTTTTCTCCTTTCAGTGCTTGCTATAGAAGTATGGGGTCAAGGGTAACGTTAAATCTTTATAATAAGACTCTACAGTGTTGTCTGGTGGGCGTCAGCTCAGTGCGGTTGGCAGGATTAATACAATCCATCTTGTACATCCGATTGCTGGTGCTCGTTGTGGAGGCTCAGGCACTCATTTCTCTCTCATGGTAGCAGACTGTGGTGCTGGATAAAGCTGGGAACAGCTAAAGCAGATCCAGAGCAAAGTGAACTCGGAGTGTAGGGATCTGGCATCATCAAAATGCACCTGACTTGGCAGCATACTTCAGCAACAAGAAGTACCTCAGCAATTTACCCCTTTTCAACAGCATGCTTAAACATGTACCTAAATCCACAAAACTTCTGCTTTGCAAAGAAGAGCTGATTTCTCAAATGTGGTCTGTTGTCTCCTGGAAGCTTCAGCCGGGAGGGAGGTGCCCTGTCTGAGTCGCAGCAGGGATTTGAACAGGCTGGGTTTGATGCTGTCTGAAGGGGGAGGATAAGAGAAAAGTCTTCTCCAGAAAGTGGCAGTAAATGAAAATGTTTTTTTTTTATAGTTTTGTTTGGCGCCAGTACTGATATTTTTTTCCTTTCAGCAGCGCTTTTTCCCTGAAATAACAAAAATCTGATATGAACTTAGAAACTTAGGCTAAATAGGTATTAAAAAAAAAAGTTCAGAGGGGTTGATGAATATTTGGGGTAAAAAAAAGATAGTGGAAGGTGCTGGAAGGGGCAGCAGTGCTGCATGACTCCACGGGCAGGACCTTGCAGGTCAGGAGCTCCAGCTGGAGTCTGCAGTGAGCTCTTGGGGCAGGTAAGGTTCCCCCATGTCTCCCCAAACTGGGCTGCCCCAGCCTGAGTGTGGGTCTTGGAAAGCATCCTTCCCCTCGAGGCAAGGTTTGAGGCCGTGGCTGGAGCACCATGTCTGGTTCTGGGCCCTGGTACAAAAGAGACAAGGATGTGCTGGGTCGTCTTATAAAGTATCTTCTTGCTGGCAGCAAGAACCTGATGGGGATGTGTTGGTGAGAGATCTGGGCTTGTCTCGGGGTGGTGCAGGGACGAGGGAGAGGCAACAGCACAAGTCACAGTGGGGGAAAATCTGATTAAATGTTAGGAAAAACTCTTTCCTCCTAAAGGCAACAGAAGACTGACATGGACACCCGAGGAGGCTGTGGTAGCTCGGCGACTGGGGGCATTCAAAACTCACTGGGGCAAAGCCACTGGTGGTGTAGCATTTGCTGTCTTCTGATAAAACGCTTCAGACCAAATGGGTGTTAAGTGCAACAGTTCAGGATGGTCAAATAGCTATAACCACGTGGGTAAACTCAGCAGCAGCAGTGTTACTAGTCTGCCTGTAACAAAGCAATTTCTTTCTTTTTTTTCCTCCTTTTGCATTGGGAAACCAGAGGAGAGAAGAGGGAATTACAACAAAGATTTGTTTCCTTGTCATTGCGTTATGCTTTTCTGTATCTGAGTCAAACCTGACAGCTTGAAAAATGCCATTCTGCTGGAGTTTGTTCTGTAAACACAGAGATGAAATGGAGGCATTTGTTTAATACTTGACTAACTGGGCAACACTTGAAAACTTCATAAAGGTGCATTACCAACTTTAAAATGTTCCTTTGAGAACATACCTTCTGCTGTTTCCAAATACTGAAGCCGAGCATATAAATGAGATCTATTTAGAGGCGTTTCAGTGAGAAATGTCTTGCTTGGAGTACTTAGTGGCACTGATTTGACTGATGAAGTTTATTAGATGACAGAGGACCCGGTGTAGGAGACGCTCTCCTCCAGTGTGGCATCTTCCTGGCTGCTTGCGCTTCTGCCACAGCAGGACGCATCTCCTTTGGGTTCTCCCCTAGGCATAGATCCCATCGCTTTGGGTGGCCGAGGAGTCCCTTATTTAGCACTCTGGATAGGAACAGACGGGCACTTCTCTGGAGTATTGACAAGGATGCTCCAAGCCATGGAGAGGTCTCTGTGTGGAAAGACCATGGTAAAAAAAGCATGATAAAAGACATGAGAGGGGTATGAGAGATCTATAGGGCAAGGATCTACAGCAAGGGACTGGGTAGCAATTGTCGATTGTCTCTCTGATATAAGACTGTCAAAATTGTTTATTTGGGGGGTGGAATGAGCATAATCTACAACAACTGAAGGGAAATTATAGCTTTTCCCATCTTTAACAGCAAACAATTCTTGAACAACTGATGCAAGCTTATTTTATTATCAAGGAAAAGAGCACCAAAGCACTTGGTTATGGCTGGAAGCCTGTGTAATTCTGAGAAATGTGAAAAACTTTGTAAACAAGCAGGAAACCAAACTCAAAATTAATTCCAGCCAAAAGCTGCCATAAAAAGGAATAATCAGGAAATCACTGGTGCATTTTAATAACTGCTAAAAGGAAGAGAATAAATGCAGTATTAATTTTATGACTTATTTTTTCACACTCCAGTGAACATAAATTTTTGTATCTGTATTTACTGGGCTTGGCTGTGTTGAAAGATAAGTGATAATTACATTCTTGCCTGATGGGAAGGAGCCTGCAAAATTGTACCTTTTTAAATTTGTTAACAATACTGTAATATTGGGGGATACATTCTGATATTAATTAATGACAAGAGAAAACATTATCAATGAGTACGTTCTACAAACTTGGTCTGCGTTCTGAGCACTGAAAGTATTTTTGTATTTCCACTGTAGTTACAGTTGTGTTGGTCAGACCTGACGCCCCCCAGCCCACTGTAGCTGCATTGGCTGGGTTGCTGTTGTTTGCGTGACCGTAGGCTGCACAGTTGGGACTGAGGATTTTACTGCCCTTTCCTGTTTTGATGGGGTTTCCCAGCTGTTTTGTTGACTTTTCTCGATGTTGCATCTCAGGAATTTCTAAGCATCAGTAAGAGATGTGGGTAAGTTATCTCTCAGCACTGGTTGGATTGGAAAATTGCATGGAAAGTCTAGTTTTTATGCCTTTGTAGTGAAGAGACTCAAAGTAGGACTATGCTTTTTGTGTCCACAAAGTATGTGAAATACCTCCACGTAACCCAAGCCTGGAGCCTGTGGCTTGTGGTACCTACAAGCATCAGGACAGAAGTGGAGGTGAGGGGCTGCCTGCGTGGGGGGAGTACATGTGTTGGGCCTCTGGCCTTGCTGAGAAAAGACAAAATATTATCCGTCACTGAAACCCTAAACCTGGGTGTGAGGTACTTTGATGATTTGCAAAGCAGGAGGTTACAGTAAAGGGCTGCTCAAGCTGTGCAAAGAAATGATAATCACAAAGTTTCTGTAGAGCTTTAAATGGTTAATGGTTGTTGGTGTAATGGAGAAGTAATGCTCAACTGGTTGCTAAAAGCCTAGTAATAGGAAAGTCCAAACTTTCTGTAGCGCTTGATGTAATGCAGTATAATCTTAACACAAAAAAAGAAGAGTTACGGGTGTGACGAAGGTGACGGGGGTGCTCACAGCCATTGCCGGGTCCTCGTGTGTCACCTCGGCCGTAGATGGCACCCCTGTGCCTCCATAGTTGGGAATTACGGTCCCCTGCGGAGCACAGGGGCTGGGCAGTGCCGAGGGGGCTCACTTGGTTGCCCTGTCCTCATCGCCCACCGTGGGGTGGGAGCGTGTTGGGACTGAGCATCCAGAGGAGAGTCCTGGTTTTCCTGTAGCTTATCGCAGCGTTACCCCCGGGTGGGATGTGCCTGCCATGGTCTGGTGCCGAAACACTTTATTTTTTCTCATTTCTTTTGCCTTTGTTTACCACTTTGCACCCACTATAAAGTTAATGTGTTGTTTACACCTTCACTCAAGTGTTGTTTACTGATCTTACAGGAAATCCACAGTATCAAACGCTTGGTTTGAACCACTGTAATTCCTGCTGAATTTAATAATCTGCATTCAAAATCAGCTCTGATGTCCCTGGTGTGCTTGCATGTATGTAGGTCTGTAAACACACACAGAGCTCCAAATTATCTGTTGATCTCTTGCGGGACTTTACATGATACTTAAATTTACCCCCCCTTATTTTAGCAAGTATTGGAACCAGCTCCACTGGCTTTTAATTTCTCTCCTTTCCTCTTTCTTGAAGACTGCATTATTAAGTGTTCTGAACTGATAAACACATAGGCTGCTTATAAGTGGTTAGAAACAGCAGTCTATTAGGAATATCTTTACTTGCTAATGCCTCAATTGCCAGGAGGAGTGATTAATTCAAATATATTGGTTACCCAAATCTATTTACCTGCTCCATGAAAACAGACCAAGTAACAAGCGATAGGATGAGAGGAAACAGCCTCAAGTTGTACCAGGGGAGGTTTAGATTGGATATTAGGAAAAATGTCTTCACTGAAAGGGTTATCAAGCACTGGAACAGGCTGCCCGGGGAAGTGGTGGAGTCACCATCCCTGGAGGTATTTAAAAGATGTGTAGATGTGGTGCTTAGGGATGTGGTTTAGTGGTGGACTTGGCAGTGCTAGGTTAATGGATGGACTTGATGATCTTAAAGGTCTTTTCCAACCTAAATGATTCTAAAAGGTGTCCAGCCCCCCTAAAAAAACCTTTGGTTCTGGGCTGAGACAATCCAGGCCCAGGAAGGAAAGTAACTTAAAGTAGCTGCAAGATCAGATGGGGGGGTACTTCTGAGAAGATGAGAGCAGGAAGAGGTATGAAGGGAAATGGCTTTACCGTCCCTTTTTGTGCGGGAGAAATTTTGTTTTATATTACTCTGCAGGGTTTGAGGGCGAGTGTTTGAGTCTCAGTTGATGTACCAGGTATCAAGAGAAGGGGTTGAAAGAGTTGGAGTGGCTCTGGGTCTTCCCCACCTGGTGACAGACTGCTCTTCTCCCTTTCCGCAAGACACTGCGTGACCATGCCAGGTAAACTGCAATGGTTACTGGAAAAGATCACTACCTGTTTCAGCCTTCCTAATTTTGCTTGATGTCCCTAATAATTTGACTGAACGATAGAAAGGAATACTGATAGAAATTGTGTTGGAATAATTGCAGTGTTCTGGTGTACGCGGGGGAATGGAGGGTAATGAAGGAGAGCCGAAGGGTAGCAAGGGATAATGGTCTCCGGGAAGATGCTGAGGTGCTCCAGCGGGAAATCACCTAAAGGATTGCATCTGGTCTCTTGACCTGAGTAGTTGTTTTTGGATTGGAGCTCAATCTTCCTGTCCTGACTCTGCTGCCTCGTTCCTCCTTGACTTTGGGTGGATCTCTTACCAAGTGTAATCACCGATCTGTGTGGAGGGGATTATACCTCCGCTTGCTCTCAGGTAAAGCAGTGCTCCTAAATGTAGGCTGTTTAGCTGGGGTAGGCTGGTGAGGCCCACAGCAGCAGTAGTGCTCATTGCCTGCGGGTCCGTACTGGGGTTGAGTTGCAAGGGCTGGTGAGAGCTGTGGCTGTTCAGGACCCTGTGGGTGTGAGAAGCTGTGATGATGCCTGTCACCTGGATGTCATAAAGTGTCACACCGCTGGGAAGCAATTCTGGACTCTGCCATCAACAGGTAAAGCTGAAATGATCTTGCAAGGGCTGGTCCTGTTCACTGGAACCACCAGGCAGTCATGAGCACCTTGCAGAGTGGCGAGGCAGAAAGCTCACAAGATACAACCATTTGGAAAGTAAGACCTATAATGAAATGCACTTGGGAAAGGACAGTTTCTTCAAACTGAGAAGAGTTCTTGAGGAGTGCAATAATCACCTTGACTTCTTGGCAGGATTCAGGAGAGAGTTGGTTGTTTAACTCCCTTTTAAGCAGAGCAGAAGTTACTTGACTAATTCTATATAAAACTCTCTGCAAATCCACCTCTTAAAGTTTAAACATCTTGAAAGAGAGGCTGTTTCCAGTTTGTATCCTCTGGAGGAGGCAGGTAGCATGACAGTGTGGCTGTTTGGAAAGCTTAAATGGGTGAGGACTGGGGAAACATCTTTCTGTGGCTCCCACTGAAACTATTAAAATGTTCAGAATATAAAGCCTGGTTTGTTTTTTTTCTGACTTGCTGTGTTATTCCTCCTCTGCTGCTGCATGGGAAAGGAGAAGCCAGGGGATTTGACTGCATGCAGAACAATCCTGTTCTTCTTTCTAAAACTACCTTTTCCAGGTTGGGACAAATCCAAAGTTTGCAATGGGAACCTGTAGCAGAGCGCTGTTGGGAAGTCGTTTTGGGAGGGGGAGGAGAAAATAAAAAAACGTTAGCTGTAATTTGGTGAAATAAAAAAGGCAGAGGACCATTGAATGCGAGAAAATCAGTATTGACATTAGCTAAGAACCTTCCATTTTATGTCAGGAAGCCAATAATAAAGTATAAAGAGCAGGAAGCTTCAGCAAACTCCTGCCTCCTTTTGCTCTTTAGAAAAGGTAGTGAACTTTATTCAACTTCTTCAAAAAGTGCCGAGGTAGCCTTCTTCCCTAGCCTGGCTGAGCAGAAGGTTGTGGTGGCTGTCCAAAAATCAACAATCTCTCCAGGCTTGACCTTTAAAATCCAAGCTTTATTCTCCCTTATCTTCAAATTCATTTATATGTGAAAGAGCACTTGGAGTTAATCTTTTGTTTCCTCTCCTCAGGTTTATATCTAGCTATATAGGTTGCATAGGTAATTAATAATCAATCGGGCTCACAAGAGCTGCGTTGCTAAAAGAAAAGCAGATCCACAAAGAAGAAAAATAAAGTACTCAATACAATACTATCAGATCAACTAGATGCTGTTTGATCGTTACCAGTGCAAAACAGGAGGGCTGTTGTGTAAGCTATATGGGTGCTCTGTCTTTAGAAGTGGCTTAAGTTTGCTCTGAAAGTTATGTTGCATTAAAGAGTTTGTGTGGGGTTTTTTTTAGCTAAAATGAAAAGAAATGATGAAAAAATGTAGCTATCACCTTTCCAGAATCCATATGCTGCACGTTCTCAGGAGAATATAGGACCATCATCTATGCTAATTAAACTTGCATCAGTCATTTTGTAAATTTGACTTAACAATAACTGTGTAGCAACACATCCCAGCAATGTGTTATTTGACCATGTGCCATAATCAAGTTCTGCAGCCCTGTGGCAATTTATTAGAGTAGCAGTGACTCTGGAGCAGGAAGGAGTCCTATGTCCAGAGGTAAGCAGAGCAAGGGGGTCATAACTGCCCCCCCAACACCTCCTGGCGCTGGAGGTCACTTGGTTCCAGCTCTTCATCCACCAGCTGTGTGCGGTATGGCCGACACAGGCCTGCGGTACCAAGGTCATGGTTGGTCTCTTCATCGTGCTCTTACGCAGAGCAGGGAGCTGCTGCTGGTACTTGTCCTGGTAATCGAGAGCCTGGCACCTGTTTGGGTGGTTTTTTCCTCATTGGGTCTTTCATTGAATCAGTCAGCTACAAGCACCAACTGGCTAACCAACAATTACAAGACCTCATGTGGGGAAACTGAGGCAGGGTGTGGGTTCCCACCCTCTTTTCCTTCTGTGTCCTTTCAAAGTAATGGTGGTTCAACTCTGTTAATTAAGCTTGTGACGTGCAGGTTTTGTGCCAAGCTGGGGTGTGTAACTCTTCCAAGAAGAGAGATGACTATTGAGCAGGCAGCCCACAGACTCAGCAGAGCGCTTCAGGGAAATTGAAGTATATACTTCCGTCAATAAGATTTTAAGTATATGTAGAGCTGCTTCACTGAATCATGACAATCACTGGTAATGTAACAAAATCAAGGCTCTAAATAGGGTAGTTATTTACCAGCTTTTTGTTTTTTAAACTAGAGAACCGTTCCAGGCTGACTCATGGCAGGGTCCCTCAGTGCAATGTCTAGTGGGCAGGTCTTTATTTCACAAAGCTGGTTGCTGACAGTGGCATTAATTGTGCTCTCTGGGATACTGGGCATCACCTTGACCTCCCTTCCAAGGGGTCCCTCCCAGTCAGATGGGTGTGCTACAGAATAAGGTCCCACAGTCAGTTTTTCAGATCATGCACTTGAATTGTGGCATGGATAAATACTTGTGTCCTCTGAAAACCATCACTTGTTATACTCGCATCTCTTCAAGGCAACTCACTGAAGTCTTAGAGATGTTGATTTGATCTGCTAAAAGGCTATTATTGCTGCTCTGCTATATAACTGATCCTCAGATACCAGCCTCTCTCACTTGCTAAAATACCGGAGTACTTGATTTCTGTTGCTTGAAACCCTAGGATCTGGGGTACTTGGACCATGTCAAACATCACATTTTCTGGGCACCATGGTCCCATGAACTTCATCCAGCTTCTTCATGAAGAGCTCTTGGCTGGATGCTGTTCTGTAGAGCACAGTTCAGAGGCAACTGGTGAGGCTGGGCTGCTCCCTTTGCTCATTCAGGGGGCTTTTGCAGCAAATGACATCTGCATGTCTCTCTTACCCCTACTCATTTCTGTAGTGTAACTTTCATGGGAGTGAGACTGTTCTGAGCTATTTCTAGGCTTTTGTATAATTTCCAAGCTCTGTGTTTGGTTCCTGCAGTCCATCTTCTTTCCCAGCACTGTGCCCTTGCACCGTGAGTCTCTGGATTCTTCCAAGATGTCTAAGCTAGGTGGCCTGAGCACTTCCCATCTCCTACCTTGCATTTCACCTCCATGTCACAGCATGTCCCCTCTGTACTCTCTGGCTTTGACAGAAAGAAACTCAGTGCAACAGCCTATTGTGGCCTACAGAGCTCCAGATGATCCAAGGTGATTGACATGCAAGGGCATCTCATAGGGCTTATCTGCAGATCAGTTTAGATGCACTCTCAGTTGTCCTAGATTTGCTTTTTGTGGGTCTTGGTCTCTTTTTGTATAGGAATAGTCGTCTTGATTTCTGCTTGCACCAGGGACTAACTGCAGTTCAGGAAAAGAGATTCCTGGGATAGTGGAGGAAGGACAGTGTCCTGCTGATGGACTCTCCTTGGAGAAGAGATGAGCTCTATTAACAACAGGCTATGATTTAAAAACAATACCTTGCAGGTACCAGTTTCTGATTGAGGGGGGATCCTGGGTCTGGTCACCACAAAGAAGCACCTCTAGCAAGGTCTCCAACAGGGTGGCAGCAACCAGCACAGTTCCTGCCAGCAGAAAACTCTTCCCAAGGAGGTCCAGAAGATGCTCTGGCTGCAGCTGTAACCCTTACAGCCTCCATCTCTTAAAGCTGCTTCATCCCCCTACCATGGGTTGGGGTTAGTGAACTCCAGCCTCTGTCAGGCTTGTCTGGCTCTGGGAAGAAATGGTTACTGGTTGGTCACAGTCCTCGAGCTGACACGCAGGCAATGTGGAGATGGTGCTGCAGCAGCAAGGATGGGGTGCTCCAGGCAGGAACTCCGAAACCAAACCAAAATGCTTCCTGATGGGGTCTGCGGACCTGGGTACTCGTGACCTGCTGATCCGCAAAAATGAAATTACCGGTCAGCCTCCCTGAGTTTGCTCTGCGTCCTCTTGTCCGCTTCAGCAGTTCTGAGGCTTTTTGGGTTTTTTTTGTTGACTTCCTGATGAAACACTGTGCTGGGAGCGAAGGTGTCGTGCCCATCTCACTCAGCTCAACTGCTGCTCCTCAAACCTGTTAGGATGCAGGTTTTGTTTTGTACCAGATGTGTTGTAGGTAAATACTTTCTGGGAGGGAATAAACATTTTGAGAGTAACTGGCCAATTTTATTCTTCTTTTAAAATTATCTTTAAAATATTAAGGCTTAGCTGGAAGTGCTAGAGTGAAGACTTGCAGGAATATTAAACTTTTAAAGAGATTGAAATGGTAGAATGATTTTTGTCTATACATTTGCAGCAAGTTAAGTAATAAAATAGACCAGTAAGAGAGATTACTTATGAGTAGATACAGGTAGAATCCAGCAGGCTGTCAAACAGTATTTAGCTGGAAGACAGCAAACTTTAAGATCATATATCTTCTTATACAATTTTATTCTATATTTATTACTATTTTTATGGCCTATTGTAGTAAATCATATTCTCACATATCAGTATGAATTCAAAATAAAATTAAAGGTTCTATAAAGAAAGAAAATAAAACAACTCTGAGATTTTATTCCAGTTCTGTGTGGCTCCTCCTTTCTCTTATCAAAAATACTTGCGAACTTTCCCCTGTAAAATGAATTCTAAATCCCTTTAATTTCACTGTGAATTACAGTCTGTAATTACATTTTTTCATCTTGAAAGGTTTTTTTGGGCAATGATTTCCGTCACAGTGTGAAAGGAAAGTAACAAAACAGACTACTGTACCCTTTAAAAATATTTCTCTTTTAATCTCCAAAAGCTCAATTACTGATGAACCTGACAGTTCAGTATAAATAGTAAACATCGATTTGTTCATTCACATTTGGAGATGGATTTTGTTTGCTTAGAACTTGATACATAGTTAAAAAGATAGCCTCCAGAATTATTTTTTGTTACTGCTGCTTGTATTATTATGTAATTTAAGGGAGAATTAAAATTTTAAAGGCATTTTACATTATTAAGCTTTGATATTTAAGGTTCTTAGTGTAGAAAGCTCTCTAACAGATTAGGAAATGCAGTGGCGTGGCTGGTTGTGCAGCATTTTATAGTTCAAACTAAAGATCTGAATTAGAGGTTGAAAATGATAAAGAACTGTAGCGCTGCGTTGCTCGCTTCAGTGTTGTGTAGCGCTGGTATGAATTCTTGCTAGTGGGACTGGTTTTAGCGCAAGTAGAAGTGGTTATGCATTACTGTGAATGTTTTGTTGTTGTTTTTTTTTTTTTAAATACACTTCTTGTGAAGGAACTGATGCTTTTTGGAGCAGTATGTAAGTAGTGGAGTTTTCTCAGGGCAATGCCATTAGCGGAGAGATTTGTTGGTGTTCAAGCCCTGCCTTTCTTCTGCAGCCTCACTGTTTGGACTTTTTAAGATGAGGTTTACAAGCTTGGGTGTACAGTCCCTCTAATTTATTGATCAAAATGTACATGTGGACTTTGAAGACTTCTGAAAGCAAACTAAGCTTTTGCTATCCTTGGTTAGCTTTCATGGACATCTGAAATGTAGTCCATGAATGAAGGATACAGAATTTTGCTGGAATTCGAAGTAATTTTGCCACATATCTTTGAAGGTTATGTTGTCTTGTACTCTCTTTTTAATCCTGGTTGCATGTATCGCAGGTTTCTTTCAACTAATGGACCAAATCTATCCGATATGTGCTAAGATACAAAAGAAGGAAAGAGCTAAAAGCAGATGGAAGGACGCAGCTTGCAGCTCCCATGCCCAGTTCTCAAGCTGTCACTGAGATTTTCTTACGGAGGACACGCGAGTCAGTGAGGCCATTTCTGACTTTCAAAAATTCATTTCTGAACCTCCAAATCCTCAGTTACTCCAAAAGTACAATAGCACTGAAATATTTTTCATTTTGTAACTCTTTATTAGGCAGTAGAAAGCAAAGCATGGACCCTGGGTGCCCTGATCGTTAGGCCATCAGCCCTCCAAGGCTCTGATAGTCTCGTCCCTCACTGTGTTTCTTAGTCTTTTAAAATGGGCTAAATGGGATGTACAAATTGTTGCAGGAAAACCTTGGGGTTTATGTTGCTTAGACCACTTACTGGAACAATGCCACGTATTTCTAAGGCCCTTCTCAATGGCCCTTATAAACTTGTTATGCTCAATCTCAAGGAAATGCATCATATAAAGCAAAAATTTTGTTGTTAGTATAACTGAAATCTTAACAGCTTAATGCAAGAATTGGTAGTAGTCCAGATATATATTTATTACAGAAAGAGAAATATCTGTGCAGAAAAAGTTTCCATAATAATGCAGTCAAAATTGTTAAGCACACTGAGTTTCTACCCCTTTGTGGTGTTTTACTCCCAGCTCCTCGGGGTGCTTTGGTCAGGGTTTCACCTTGGGGCTGGCCCTGGGGTGTCACGGCGAGCGTCAGCAGCAGGGGTCCTTTGCTGGGAGGAACACGATGTCCACGCTGGTGGCGGCTTCTTCCTCACACCAGGACCCACCTGGTCATTTTTATGTCTGCTAGCATGCCTTTGTACCTCTTTCTTTCTTCATGGGTCTTCAGCTCTGTGTCACATCCCGATTTACTGTATGTGGTGGCTCTTAAAGTTAATGAGAGGAAGGAAACAGTTTCTTTTACCTCGAAACCCAGCTTTGTCCAGCTCTAGCTGTGCCTTTCTTTAACTGACTGTGGGTGGACGGTTTGCAGCCGTGGGGTCTCATGTGCCAGCCTGTGCCCGTCTCTTTGTTTCCCCACGCCTGTACCACCCCCGTGCTGCATCCCAGGTCCCCGCTTCCCGCTGCTTCTCTGCTGTTGTACCACAGCTGTGTGCCTCTATACTGCATCTTTGGTTTAGTTGTAAATATTTTGTTGTAAATAGAATAACTGCTTGTTACTGCTATCTATATAAAGTTATGGCTGTACTATACAGCGTAAAAGCAGATGACCCATGGATACCTGATCAACGAGTTTAGCTGTAACAGCAGGTTTTGCTAAGTAAAACAAATCTGCAGGCAGGTCAAGACAAGGTCAGGCAGAGCAGCCTAGCAGTGCATCCTTAGGCCTTTGCAGACTTGGTACTAAGCTTGTAGTGATGCTGCATCAAAGGGCTGCGTGGTTACAAACCTCGTGCCCTGAAGTGATGTGATGTGGCACGGCTGTCCTGTAGCTCTTCCAGGTCCTTGGGACCATTTCAGAGCAGCTCTGATCTGTTTGCAGAAAAGTAATTTCTCAGAGCTCTTTCATTCCCAGCACTTTGCTAAACCAAAACAATATATTCATAGGGTAAATATTGAATAACCAGGTCAATATACAGTATAAATAAATTATATCAAGATATTCCCACTTGTACAGAAGTGGGTCAGGCACAACAGAATTAGATTTGGCAGCCAGTCAGGCCGGTAAGGATACGGATGCACTAAGACAGGCCAAGGATGCGATGGAGTCTTTGCACATCTGTCACTAATACAGCTTCACATTTCCTTGGAGGTTAAAACAGTCAGACTGAGATGGGGGTGGATTCCGGCAGCGCAGCCTGTATGCCAGGGATTAGCCGAAGCCTCCCCTCTTGGTTTCTCTTTTAGAATGAGGCTCTGACCGTGTTGTCTCTATTTCACCATTTGAATATTTATCCTTATCTTTTGAGGTTTTGGGCAATTGTGAGTGAACTCCTCCTGTCCTGTGCCGGTCTGCATGCCTAGAGCTTCATCCCTTGCGCAGCACGGTTGCTGGGAGACTGTGCTTAGCTGTAGGAAGGTTAGGGACTCCCAGACATAACGAGAAAATGAAAGCAGGTTTCACTTTCCTTATAAAACAAGTTGTTGAATAAATAACTGTGCATGAAGTGGAACTCTCTTTGGAGACGGCTGGCCACAGCCTTGGGAGGGAATGCAATATGAAGAAAAGATGAGGCTGCTTTACAGTAGAAGGAGATGCTTGGGGGCAGGGAATCTTCCATTTAATGCAAATAATAATTGATAGCTTTGGTATGTGAATCACAGCAGCTGAAGGGATACTAGTGTGTCATGTAAAATCAAATTTTGCTAATTGGCTTGAGCACACTTTTCTGTGGACAGTCCTAATTCCCTGTGCAGGGCCTTCTGTAGTTCTGGCAAGGACAATGAGAGATTGCATTTGCCAGCCTGCGCTAATGGTCATCCAGTATACTGTGCGTTTTGTGCTCAGGTTATTTAGGTCAATGACCACGGCTAGATTTTAGATCAAAGACAAAGCAGAGACTAGTGTGAGGCAGAGGAATGGGTAATAACAGCAGTGAGGGAGAGACCCAAAGATGGTCACTGGAGTATGAATATGCCTGGAATCTGGAAGGTTCTGGAGGGATGTTTTTGCTGTATGTTGTCATGATTGTTTCGTGCCTAACTTCTCTTTTATATAGCTGTTTCCACACTGTCACCTCGCTGGTCTCTGGCTTAAGCTTGTCTAATGGCTGGTGTAAGACTCCCTCTGTGGTGAATGGGGAGGTGCCATTAATGTGAGATCATGGGGTGATCCTTCTAGCCCTTCCAAAACACCTCCCTTGTGGCAGAGTCACCCTTTGGAAGGGCTGATGGTGAGCCCTTAGGATGTGGGCACCGCCCTTAGGAGGATCTAACCCATGGGTTATGAAGGGAGCTCAAGTCAAAAAAAAAAAAACAAACAAAAAAAAACCCCTTGAGTTAGGTGCACAACACTCACCTAGCCTCAGCTGTAAAAAAAAAAAAAAAAAAAAAAAGTCTTGTTGACTTGCTTCTCAAAAATTCTTGCAGTGGTGCTCTGCATGTGCAACTCCTGCCTGGAAATGCAGGAATCCTACAATTTAATGTGCAAGCAATTGTTACTGTGTTCACCTGGGCTGGATGGAGTAATACCAGAAACTTGGTGATATTCTGCAAAAGGATTAGAAAACAACACTAGGGAAGAGGTTGGGAGCAGGATCCTTCCTGGTTTGGGTTTTATGGCCTCAAGATTTATAATAAACAGCTTGTTTTTATGCATTATTTTATTTTTATTTTATTTCTGAAGTTGGTTATGGCCAAGGGAAGGATTTCAGAATAGTAGCTAATGATGTCTCTTGGGCCAAGCTGATGCGTAGTGTAACTTCACTGCCTTTGATGGGATTACAGCGAACAATGCAGTTGCCTTCTCTGCTGCGGGAATGCAGTATTGCATAAATATGGGAGCAGGCTGAACAAAGGGAGCTTAGAAGATGTGTTAATGAACAGGAATTATAGCATTAGACAAAACTAAGGTTAGAGCTGCTGTAACTGAGAGTGCCGACACGTCTCGTGTCCATGCTAGACATGCAGATTGATCTGAGGCATAAAGCAACTGTTCACACTAAACAGTGTTGTTCATCACCCACTGATTTCACCCCAGCCAGCAGTCAACCTTTTTGCACAGTGATGCTGGGGAAGAGAGGGAAGCTGTGTTTTGCAAAGTTGTTTTGGTTTTTGTTTTCTCTTTCAACTAATTGCATACGGTGCTGCTACAGTTGGTTTATGGAAAATACTTTAGAAGAAAATTGCAGTAATGATAGAAAACCATTAGGAAATGGCTCTTGTAATAGCTTTCCATGGGAATTTACAGGTATATTTAAAGGCTGCTGAGTTCTGGGTAGTTAAAAAGCTTTCTGAGTGGGGAGCCTTGCAGTCATTAATTTAGTGGCTAGACTCTAGGCTGAGCCTGGAGTGATCCCATTTGTAATCCAAAAGTTTTAGTAGTGTTGGATACCTGTGTGAGAAACGTCCTTCAGTAGATGGTCAAGAAGGCAAGAGAGACAGGGTCTGCAGAAAATCAGTACTTTGGTGACAAAGCAGGAAAGAAAGGAGAAGATTGTGGGCGTGTTTGTTCTTGTCAAACACAGTAAAAGTTGACTTGGGGCTGGGAATATTTGATTCTGGGGCCATGGTTCAAAGGTGTGATAAACCTGGCTTTGTACTGCTTGATGTAGAGGACTTCAGCTGTGTTGGGGTTAAGCAGTGGCCCCATACAAATTCACTGCCACTTTGAATATTTTCAAACCTTTGACTTCGTGCCAACAAGCCACGTGCACAATCAGGGATTGCATCGCCTCTGTGCAGCCATTTTTGGAGCCAGCATGAAAGCATAAGCCTCACAAAAAAACCTACAGTTTTGTGCTCTGGCTAATTCTGCAGAATTGTGACCATATGTTCACACCTCAGACAAGTTGAGTTTGTCAATAGATGATCTAGGAAAAAAGCATGGTAGTCTCAATGGTCATGCGACCTCAGCCTGAGAATAACATAGTTCTGTTGACATATGGACAAGATAAGGGAGGAAAATAGTAAAAGAGGGTGTGCTATCACTTTTTTTTCCTCGCATCCCACCTTTTGCAAGCTACTTGTACTCCTACGAAGGCTAATATCATAGAATGATCACAGAATGGTTTGGGTTGGAAGGGACCTTAAAGATCACCTAGTTCCAACCCCCCTGCCATGGGCAGGGACACCTTCTACTAGACCAGGTTGCTCAGAGCCCCATCCAACCTGGCTTTGAACGCTTCCAGGGAGGGAGCATCCACAGCCTCTCTGGGCAACCTGTGCCAGTGCCTCACCACCCTCATCATAAAGAATTTTTTCCTCATACCTACTTGAAGTCTACCCTCTTTCAGTTTAAAACCATTACGTCTCATCCTATCACTACACTCCCTGATAGTCCCTCCCCATCTTTCCTGTAGATCCCCTTTAGGTACTGGAAGGCTGCTAGAAGGTCTCCTTGGAGCCGTCTTTTCTCCAGGCTGAACAGCCCCTATTCCCTCAGCCTTTCCTCATAGGAGAGGTGCTCCAGCCCCCTGAGCATCTTCGTGGCCCTCCTCTGGACTTGCTCCAACAGGTCCATGTCCTTCTTCTGTTGGGGGCCCCAGAGCTGAACGCAGGACTCCAGGTGGGGTCTCAGGAGAGCAGAGCAGAGGGGGAGAATCCCCTCCCTCGACCTGCTGGTCACGCTTCTTTTGATGCAGCCCAGGATATGGTTGGCTTTCTGGGCTGCGAGGGCACGTTGCTGACTCATGTCTAGTTTTTCATCCACTGGTACCCCTGAGTCCTTCTCAGGGCTGCTCTCAATCCACTCATCACCCAGCCTGCATCCATGTTTGGGATTGCCCTGGCCCAGGTGCGGGACCTTGCACTTGGCTGCTTTGAGCCTCATGATGTTTGCACAGGGCCCCCTCTCCAGCCTGTCGAGTTCCCTCTGGATGGTATCCCTCCCCTCTAGAGCATCAACCACACCACTCAGCTTAGTGTCATCCACAAACTTGCTAAGGGTGCGTTCAATCCCGCTGCCCATGTCCCTGACAAAGATGTTAAATAATACTGGTCCCAATACGGACCCCTGAGGGACACCACTTGTCAATGGTCTCCACCTGGACATCGAGCCATTGACTGCAACTCTGTATTCTCTCTATTCTGCCATTGCTATGCATCCCCTTCCAGTTCTGTTGGATTAACTTCACGTTATACCTGGAGGAATTGATCCCAACCTCTATGCTGCATGGCTGTTACATGTGGCTGAGTATTTGTATATCTGAAAGCTTGTCTACCTTCTCCAGCTATGCTAGTTGATCAAATTAAAGTTTTTTGTCTCTTGTAAGCACATGCAAAATTAATCAGTCACCTAGCTGGAAAACAAATTAGTGACCTGACAAAGTGACTGTGTCTGAAACTCTGTTTACATTTTGCAACTGATCTGGTTGGTCTAAAAAATGTATTATTTTTATTTATAAATTTGGGCTTTTCTATGTCTATAGGCTTTCATAGTTACAAGCATACAAACACATTTTACTATTACCGTAGAGAGGTCCCTCATCCTGTGCTGGTTCATTTTTCTGCTTGCCATGGTCAGGGTGGGTACGGACCTCACTACCATACTTCTGCCGGAGGACGGAGCAGCCTCATACGTTCCCTGCCATCCTCCTGTCCTCTTGCAATAAACCCAAGGAAGCCAAAGCTTTCACAGAGGTTCTATTGCTGAATTGAGAGCCTATAATGTACACCTATTTTAAGAAATTTTTTTAATTTTTTTTTATTTCTGTCATAACTTTCATCCAGGTACTGCAGAAACTATTACTTGCCAACTGAGCATGTTATAAGTTATATATACCAAGGTGAAAGTCATCTAGCATAATGCAAGTTAAGGTTAATTTCCTTGCTGTAGCTACTACAGCAAAGGAGATGATAGTAATTAGAACAGTCTTAAAAAAGCAATTTTAACTTGTAAGTGTTCTTTAATCAGCAGTAATGAGGTTAGGGAGGAAAAATACCCAACCCTCGCTATGTGTTCTGGCTAGTTCAGAGGGGGAAAAAATTGCTCCTTAACATGTTTGTCATTGCTGTAACACAGTGTTTGTGTCGGTGCAAAGGCAGAGAGTGAGACTGAGTCCTTGCTGCTCATTTGAACCGAGAAAGCATCTTGGTTCTGGAGGCTGTACTTCTGTCTGAGACACACAAACGGTGCAGGCTCTATATGCTGGGAAACAAGCTCCTGCCCTGGGAAACGCTGCTCAGGCACTATTGCAGAGAATAAGAGTGAAGGAAGCCCACGCGTGGCTCGCTTTCTGCGGAAGGGAAAGGGGAGACACCAGGAATGAGCAAGAACTTTGCAGCTCTTGGAGAGAAGGTCCCTTGAGAGAAAGCAGTTAGCTATGGTGGGCCTTGCAAGTGACTGCGAGACCTTCAGAAGGAAGCCTGGGAAGTGTGGAAGAAGGCTGGATCGAGACAGAACAGCAGCATTAATGGTGTTTATATTACATAGTCGTCTGTATTGGCTGATGGCATGCACTGCATACATACATAAGCTAGATTTCAGTAAGTCAAGGCTCTTAGAAGGGAGCTCGAGCTCAGCTAAGTCTGTGTTTTGGCGCAGATACCCAGGTGTCTGTGAGCAGCAAAGAACAACATTGGAGCTTCTGGAAGATGGCAAGGAGAGGAGCTTTGGCTCAGCTCACCCCGAGTTATGTGGAAAATCGTAATGTCCCAGAACTGTGAAGTCAGGGATGATCAGCTCTGCTGGGTTGGTCAGAGCTGCGGTACGGTAACTTCTGTGTCACGGGTGCTGTTGCAAACCAGGGATGAAGAACATCCCATGTTTGGGGTGTCATTAAAATACAAGTTGGTGCTTGAATGATGTCCAACTCTGAGTTAATTTCAAATGCTTGTGAAAATTAAGCCACTAAGAATGCTGAAAATGGAGGAAAAATGTTGCAGTGTTTTGGGGGACCAATTTTTTTTTTTAAGTGAGTGTAGTTTTTTGCTTAAACTTCCAAAATACATGTCCAGACTTTCAAAAGTTAGTGGCTTGGATGCTCCTGAATATCTAGTTCTAACTTCTCCTTGGATGACATAGGATGTCAGGTTTGTGTGTATTTTTTAACCTCCTTATGGGTAATTAAAGTGTTTTTACAAGCTTCAGTTATTTTGAATTCTTTGGGTACTGGAACACTCTTAAGTTTCAGCATGTTTCTCCCTGGGTTTGCTGGTCTGTTCCTTTGAATCACGTTCAAACTTCTCCTGCGTTCATGGGACTCGGTTTGACCTAAAAACTTTGTTCTTATGAAGTGGTACTGTTTTCTTTTTTTTTTTCTTTTTTCCAGCTATGTTTTGGGGTTGGATCTTTGGGTTTGTTGGTTTTTTCCCCAGTTTTATGTCTTTACACAAAAGAAAAAGTTTGCTATTTGGGATATGCATGTATTTAGCTCAGTTTTACTACTGTCCTCAATAGGATATTGAAATACAACATACAGTACTAAAATACTTGAAATCATTGTCATAATTTCATTTTTCTAACCTGACATAAGCACTAAAGTAAGGCTCCTTCTGTGATGAACTCAGCATCTTCATAAAATAACACGTGAAGACAAAGTACTGAGGGTTGGGTGAAATTTTGAGCTCAAATGTTCAGTCTGATATACTGAGGAGGATAAGGAACCACAAGACAGATGGTCTTATTCTTTTCTTGCCAAGTTCACCCAGCCATCAGGAGACACAGGATTAGGTGTCTTTTGCCAAAATAGCAGAGATTCTTTTTTAATATAAGCTTATGAAAAACTAAGGGTTTGGCACACTATCGTGTGGTGATTATGTATCTATTAATGAGGAAGAAAATGAAAAACAAGAGTGCTCCTGAGATCCTGTGAAACGCTTCGTGATGAAATATAAGCCAAAGCCAGCCCAGTCGTGGTAATAAAAACAATAAAAGATACGTGGAAATGAGGACAGTAAGAAGTTTGAATGAATTTAATTTTGCAAATCATTGTACTGTTAAGAAAAAAAAATGTAAATAAGAAATGAATGGCTGTATAGTAAGAGAACATAAGGGAAAATGAGAAAGGGAACTCAGAGGTTGGATGATAAACTCCTCCATATTAATGATGGCAACAAATGCCTAACTGTCTTTCAAAGCCTATGATGTGCCATTACAGCAATCAAGCGTGAACAATATTTAGCATCCAGCAACTGTTGTCAATTTTTCATATTCCTGGGTATTTCTGACAATCACTTTGCCAGAGGCAGGAAATTGTTCATTGGCAAACATCAATCAGAAAAGTGTAGTCGAAGCTGAACTATCGTGTTGGGGTTTGGAGGGCAGGGCGTGTTGACTGTGCTGCTAATGAGCCGTTTGTGATTACGGGGGACATGGGCTGAAGGCTGTTCCAGTCCTTGGACCCTGGTGACATTTGATGCAAGTTGACTCAACTAGGCTTTTGAAGGACGCAGCTCCTGTACCGTGCCACGCTTCCAGCGAAACATCCCACTTGGAATGGCGTTGCTGCTGTTACCAGTGGGCTCGGGGGTTGCTGTGGGAGCATGGGCAGATAGCATCCCAGGAGCTCAGAGCTAGAGCTGCGGCTGTGGTCTCAGGAGAAGGTCTTGGCTCATGCAGAAGTTACCTTTTCCTCAAATGGCTTGAGAGGAGTCGTATGTTCTTGGACATATGGATCAAAATGTTTGGACCCCAAGCAAGATTTAGGGGCAGGACCTTAAACTTGCTTTTGTATTTTTAACAGGAATGACTACTGGTGTTCTGTAGTTTGTGAAGCAAGACAACATGACAGTACACAACTCTTGAACCCCGTTTCGTCTGTTCTTCCTGAAGCGCCAGCTGCCATGACGCCTGGCACTACCTCCTGCCACTAATGGCTTCCTGAAGGGTTCATCCTTGACCATGTTAGTTTTACCTAGATGGCAAAACCCAGTCACACTTGGTATCATTCCTGGTGTCCTCCTCGCTTGGTCTAAGCTCTGCGGTCCTGCTGTCTGGTCTCATTGGAGCAAAGTAGTTAGTTAATGCCTTCCAAATGTAGAAACTGTCACTCTAACAGTATTTTACAAGCATTATATTTTCTTGTAAATGAAATGTGATTGGTTTGTTTTGAACTGGCCGCCTGGAAAATGCAGAGTGCTGCTTCTCCCCCAGTTGCTGCGCCTTGCCCCAGCTGGGACTGGGCAGTGTGTGCTGCTGTATGCAGCGTTGGAGACCGCACGCACCAGCTCATCTTGCCTGCAACGCTGCTTGTGTAGTCCCTGTGGTCAGCTGTGCTTTTCATGCCATAGCTGTTGCTTGCTGGAGCAACATAGAGTTGAACATCCCCAGAGAAACCTCCCCAGACTGTGGGAAGCAGGGCCAGTCTTAGCTGGGTTGGGATTCAGAAACAATTGTTATCTAGTTGTGATTTTCTAGACTTTATATCATCATCTTCCCTGGCTGCAGAGCCCTAATCTTGCTAGGCTCTCCCCAGCCATGGGCTGTTGGATGCCTCTCGCCATCCGTGCTGTCCATGTCTGGGTCTCTCTCGTACAACCTCCCTGGGCCGTGGAGGAGAGCTGTGATGCAGCGCTCGGATCCCGAGCGCACCGTGGGTTTCTTCAGTGGATGAAATTACTTCCTGTCCTTTCCCAGCTTCCTGCAGAGGGGTTGGGGTGTGCAGCAGCATGAGCTGGAGCAGGGGTCCCCGGTCCAAGCCCTATGCCAGCACAGGGCAAAGCATGGAGCCTCGCTGCCTGCTCGCAGCCCAGCTTCTCTGTGGGTCCAGCCCTTAACTGGCCTGCCTGCCTCAGTTTCCAGTTATAAACTAGGTAAACATCTCCTATATTTGCGTCTTGTTCCTGAATTTCCCCCTTTATGTATAAATCATATATCAACAGAGAAAGTTACTTAAAGATGGGTTAATGAGATGTGGCCCAGAATGTTCCAAAATGCAGCCTCCAAACCTATTGCTAATTAGGTACTGGAGCCGCTAACCTAATTTTAGCCAGTGACTGAATTTATTCCTGGCGGAATAAAATGTACTTTAAATCTCATTTAAAAGCCACTGAGATACTCTTGACAAATTAAAATATGAAATTAAAAATATATTTAGTTTGTTTCTGCATCATTAAAATAATCCTCAGTGCAGATGAATTAAGCCCCATGCCTTTGCATTTTTGTTTTGAAGGCTGTGTTTACTGCGGAAATTACGAGCTAAGCCCTGCCGCCCTCTCCACGTCGTGTAAAATCGACTGCTGTGCATTCACAGATGCTGCAGCTGCTTGGATGTGGTACATGGGAAGGCAAGACCAGAAAGAGTGGAGCCATCAGACAGACATAGGGGGGATAATATATTTTGATGAGAGAGGAGGATTTAAATGAATAGACAATAAAACAGGGCAGAAACAAGCAATGCAAAATGGCAATCTTAATGCTAACTAAGCTTGTAATAGAAGAAAGCTGTAAGTAAAAGGAAAATAAATATTCCTATCAACTATATGCTTGATTGGTTCTTCTTAGTAATAATTTACTTCTTGGCTAAAGTAACCTCCTTTGCATACATTAATATCCAGCATGGCACGGACAAAATAAATGATGTGATTTTTATCCGGAAAGCAGAGCTGTTTAAAATGGTTCTGTAAGGCAGAGCGGGTTGGCATCGTGTGCTGAAGTGCCGTAGCAACTGCAGCTAGATGGCACAGTCATCTCGCCGTGCGGAGATCGGCCGCGGACCCTGGTGCAGCGTGAGCCCAACTGGGCGTCTGGGGGGGCCGTGCCCCCGCCTGGCAGTCTGCCGGTAACCGAAGGTATCATTCCGCTTCTGCTAAAGCCGGTAGAAGTCGGAAGAGCTGTCAGCCTTCCTCGGGCTGGATGTTGGTGCTGCGTCCTTCTGGTCTTAACCATTATCAGGCTCTTGGCTTAAAATTACGTTTTGATAATTACGGCAATTTTGGAAATTGCAGGTTTAAAAATTATGGTAAGCAGAGCGTTTGTCTTGCATGATTGCAGGACTTGTACCTGCAAGAAAACAGGGGAAACTGTTGATAAATTGCTTTTGTTGTGGAAGGAAAGCCAAGACTGGCTGCCTGAACACTGGTGTTTTGCTTGGCAAGTTGCACTTACCGCAGGCGATGGGGCCTGGGCTGCGCCCTCCGGCTTCTGACCCTCGCCACGGCGGTGAGTGTGTCCCACCCTGATGCAGAGCTTGGCTCCTCCACCCCTCCTTGGAGACCAAGATCCCACCAGAGCTGGGCGATGGGAACTAGGCAGATGCTGGCATCGTTATTATTATAATGTCTATAGGGGAGAAATTGCATCTTTTTGTTAGAAGTGCTCAGGGGACGTGTGAAGCCTGAGGAGCCCCTTTTGCACGAGGTTGGTGGGGGGGGCCCGCAGGCAGAGCTGCACCCAATGCTGAGCAGAAAATAGCCTCTCCCAACACACTGTGTCTAGAAACCACTGAGAGGACACGTTTCTGCTCAACGAATTCTTATGGGAATTGAAGCAGACACTAGAGAGAGGTTTTTTCTTTTTTTTTTCTTTTTTTTTCTTCCCCCAACTGGATTTTGAAAAAGAAAAGAACCCAACCTCTGAATTCCTACAAAAAGCTAAGCTCTGAAAGCCTACCAAACGACTGCATATGCTTTTAACTTCCTGACATTTCGGCACTAGCGATGATAAGCCACAGTGCGCTCAGAGCGGATCTGTTTAATGCACCCTTATCATGAAAGGAAGAGCTGGCTGGGGAGGAGGAGGAGGCATCCGAAAGGTCAGATGGCATTGGGAGAGAGCAGGAGGCCAGGGTGGGGGGGAGAGAGGCCATTCTAGTAAAATATATTGGGGGGGGGGTTAAGAAAAAAAAATAGAGGTATCTGAGGTCAAAAGGTACTGCTGGATGGATCCTGTCTGCTTTTCTCTTGTTACCCACAGAAGAAAGGCATAGGTGGCAGATAAGTCTCAGCGATACAGCAATGGCAGTCTTTCACTGGAAGAAATTGATAAGAAGTTCTGCCAAGAACTATTTCTAAAATATTTTGCTTTCCCCCAGTACTGGATGAACAGCAAATTGGCTGTCCTGGTAAATAAGTGTTAAATAGAAACATAAAATATTGTTTCACATCTGCTTAAAGGAATTATATATAATCAGACAAGCTGACTGTAAGGTATGTTTCCTGTGAGTTGGGTTTCTTGGGAGGGGGATTATTTCTTAATTTAAAACTGACTTGGGGGGGAAAATCATAGTAGCAACACTTTTGTTCAAGGTCTCTACTAAAATTCAGCTTCATTTAATTTGTGGTAGAAAGATCTCCCATTAAAATCTCATAACTAATGTATATAAAAAATATCTTTGGAAGTTAGCACACCTGTGTAATAGAGCATGTTTCAATGCACACTTAGAAAAAAAAAACCCAACCACCAATTTATTTAGATATTTCTTTCCAGTGATATTAAGGCTTAGCTGAAATTGCATGCAGAGGAAACTGAAAAAGTTAGACTTTTGCATGTTTCACTATCTGGATTTTCCTGTAGATGTGCAAGGTAAATAAAAAGGAAAACTTGCAGCAAACGGAAGTGAGTATAAAATGTCAAAAGACTTCTCAGTGAAGTTTTGGAAGCACTTACTATTTTTTAGGCTTGTAAAGCTCTTTGAAAAGCTGCTGAGAGGTCTGTACATCAGAGCACAACAAAGACTGAATACGTCTACTCTGGCTCCATACAAATACAACTTGGCCTGCGGCCCGATGCCTTGGGAGAAAAGGGGACTCACTGGTGATGTGTGCTTATTTAAGGACAGGAATAAACCAGAGCTGCTCGAGGCAGAGGCTCCTCAGAGCAGGAAAAAACTGGCTGCTGAGGGACTCCTTTGCCTGAGTGTGACATTAGAGACCAGGGGCATTTTGCTGCTGATCTTAGAGGGTTTTTTCTTTTTTTTTTTCTCCTATCTGAGTGGACCAAATATCCAATGTGTCCAAGACAAGAGTTTATCTGACAGCCTGCTGTAGTGGCTGACGCGTCCCTGGGCAAAAGAAAGAGGAGGTGGAGGGGGAAGAGGATGGGTCTGAGGATATTTTGTGTTGGTGCTTAGGGCCTTGCTGGGTCTGGAATAGCCCAGATTTGTGTCTCAAAACCAAAATGTTAATACGTTTGCTTTCAAAGGTGGCTGGTGGGTCTTGGAGGTTATGAGCAGGGCTTGGCAAGGACTGGGGTTAGCGGTGGAGAAAGCCGGGTTGCTTGGGCTGGGGGTACCAAGCCTTGGTCTCAAGGAATGCCCCCGGCAAAGTGCCTGTGGGATTGTATATCTTCTCTTCCTTAATTACATTTCCAGTGCTCACATTTGAATATGCGATGCTTGGAAGAGGCGCAACTGCCTGGCTCTTCTCTCCAATCCTAACTCCTGGTTTACTTTGACTCTGGTGCAAAGCCTGTCGACGTTAATTAACATTTCCCAGTGTGGAAGGGATCAAGTCCCTTACGTCAGAGATGTGAAGAATGATGAACTGTAACTTCATCCTGGATATAGTTGTATGACTCTAAATGCTAATTATATATTTTTTTTTAACTTGCTGAGCTGTTTGCAGCAAATGGGGTATAAACCACGTTTCATTAAATCAAGAAACCTCAAAATTACTCGGGATACCAGCAACATCCCTGGCCTGTCGGCTGTACTCGGAGGAGTGTTTTACGTGATGTTGAAGTCATTTGCAGAACAGAGTACGAGTAGCTGGTTGCAAAATCTAACTGCTGCCCAATTCCCTCGCAGTGGAGTGAGTATGGGAGCAGGAAAAGCAGCTGCCTTGCCTCTCCACAGATACTAGTACAGAGTAAATGTGTAATTACCAAAGACCAGCCTATTAGTTTGGATAAATTACAGGGCAAAGTAAGCATTTATTGATGCTCAAAAGAATATGGAGGACCTGGGCTTTTTTAGTATTGATTTCTCCACAGCTACGGTGTAGCTGGCTCCAGGCATTTAAAAAATCCTGAGTCAAATCTAAAAATCCATGAATCTGTCTTAAATTGTGACATGCTAATAACTTCAGGTTCTGTTTTTGTTTGCTTTCTGGGTTGCAAGCCTCCTCGCTGTGCTTGGTTTGTGTTTTTAAGCTTTTTGCAGCAGTAGGTGCCGAGGCAGTGCTGAGCTCGTCTGCTCCGGCTCCGAGCTGGCCCGTCCTCCTGGGGTACCGCTAGCTCTGCTTTTATGTGACAACCTGCCAGCAGAAATGGAAAGGCCACGCTGCTGGCACGTGGCTTGTGTCCTCTGATTAGGGTGTCCTAATTAGAGTCCCTTGGAATGGGCTGAGGCTGTGGCTTCTCTTCTCCCAGCTTGGTTGCGCTGTGTAGGTACGTGCCTTTGGTGGCACCTTCTGTGCTAGGTCATATCTGGAAATATTTTATGACCTTTGTAATATGCTTCCAGTGGTAATACTGAAAAATGTCCTTGCTGATGACTTAAGGGAGTACTCTGGACATCATGAAGATCTGGGGTGTGTTTTAGACCTCAAAGTCATATGAGAGGATATCTGTGTGTCTTTCACCCGTATTCATTTTGATTTGAGATGTTGTTAGAATAATTTTATATTCTAACAGCTATGGGAGTGGAAGACTTGAAAATTATGTGTCTCAACAGTCTTAGGCCCTTCTCTGATGGAGATCTCAGCATGAACTATTTAATGGTTTTTATCAACCATCAACAGCTGCTCAGTGAGAGCTGTGGGGTAAGAAGATGAAGCCTGGAGAGGTAAGATGGAGCACAATGAGCTTGTAAATGGGATTTAATGGCATAGTGTCCTTTGGTAAGACAAGATTGGATTTAATTACCTAAATGACCCATGTACTCCTAGAAGAAACTAATTAAGGGATTTCTAGTGAAGTGTGATAGACATAAGGTAACAATTACAAATTTATTGATTTTGATAGCCCAAGTGTGGAGAAGACTTCATGTTCTGCAAAAGTGTAGACCAACGTTGTCTCAAAGCATCCTTGCGGGGGACCCTATGGGGTTCATTATCTTTGGAGTACGATAATGGAACAGTTCAATCCCAGCTCACGCAATGGCACACAGCTGAGTGCCCTTTCTCCAGGCTGCAGTGTCATTTAGAGACACCTGAACTGCCTCAAACCACTTAGGCTACCAGGAGCAGACTGGCTTCAGCTACACCAGGCTTGACAAAGTGGATGTCAAGGACATCCACCCACAGTTTGGGACACTACTGTCCAAAACAGACACTTTGTACTGCCCAAACAAGATTTTTAAAATTCGTTCCGGATGGCGGTTTGTGTTCACGTTCCTTTCTCAAATGCACACAACTTCTTCCCTGCTCTGTTAGTGTTCCAGGTACCTCATCTAAAGCCATCGCAAGTATCACTGGACTCTGTTGTCAACCTGATATCTAGATTTATTATAGATAGAAGCTCAGGAGAAGCACATGCATTGATTAATTTACCAGACATCTGCTAACAAAATCTCTGGCACAATCAGTGCGATGTCCCAGCTGCCACCTGAGCGGAGGAGCGCAGCTGTGCGGCATGCTGAGTCTGCCCTGCGAGCCCCTGGTTTTTCATTTTCGGTGGTGTTTACTGCTACCACCAGAATGCTGGAGCGAGCAGAGCAGTCCCTGTGCTCTCTGAGAGCAAGCACTTCTGCATTGCGATTGATTTGCAGCTAGTTGTGACTTCTGGTGAAAAACACTTTTGGTGAGAGTGTAAAAATTCCTAGAAAGGAAACGTGTTGTCTAGTTATACTTTGCATTGCAAATAATAACAGCTGTGCTATATCTGTTCTTCCCTATTCTGTTCCAATCATTTTTTTCAGGCTGGATGACACTAACAACATATTTAATTCTCAGCACGGTTTTCTACTCGCACGTCATGCAGATAGAGGTGGACCATCCTGTAGAAACGTGTACAAATCTCTTTACAAGGCTTTTCTTTCATTCTCGCTTGAGCTCTTCTGATTCTTGTGCACGCTGTGGTACTCCACACTGTTAAAGGCGTGACACTGGCTGTTTACACGTTTGCCCATTTCCTTGGAGGTGGTGGACACGTACTCCTTTTGCTGAGGTTTATCGGCAGTTCCGGATCTGGGTGGCTTAAACAGCAAAGGCCTCTGATGGTCTGGTACCAATACGTATTAAAAGTCAAAGAAAGAGAACAAGGCTGTATTTTTTTTTTTTTTTCATATATGAAGGACTTCTAGAGGACTCTGATCTTGGCCTTTGTTTAGGAACAAAAGCTAGACTGCTGTGTTTAAATGCTTGCTAAGGACTTCTGATGACTCTGATCACCAAGAGTCTCTGGTCATCTCAGCTGTCGGGTACCCAAGGCTTGTTGCCTCTCCGTGAGGCATTCCAGGAGGAGTGCTGTACAGTTTTCCTTTTCTAACCCAAATTTATGAACTCCACTTTCATGAACTTCAGATTAGTATTGATTGTATGTATTTATAGTTTGCTTACTGCATTGGAGATTGGTTACCTGCCATTAATTGCTATCAGTATAATTAGCCACGCTTTGTGGATTAATAATTTGATGAGATGGTTCCAGTTGGAGAAAAGAAAGTTGTTAACCTATCATGAGATTTGTTTGGAATATTCTATGTTAGTTCTGTAGGCTCATGTGTGTTCAATGCCTTTTGAAGTCTTTCATCTGGAGCAGTGGGGTTTAGAGTATTGCATATCGAAAAGTGCAGGAATTAAGTTGTCATGGGATGTCATTGAAGGCTTGTCACTGAGACCAGATCTCATTCATCTGTGTTGATAATAAGCACACTATCTGTTGATGTATGCTTCTAGCAGGTGAAGATCCGCCTCCAGAATGTACAGTTATGGGTGAGAAATTCTTCATTCAGTTTCTGGGAAGTCCTTATTCTCTTCTTTCTGAAGGTATGTTTGGATATGAAAGAATATACGACATCTTCTTATTTCTAAACCTTGTTCATCTAGTCCTGGTAGCCATCTGTGTCAGAATATTAATAACTATGCACCTCCTACCACTGACAAATGATGCTTCTTCTCCCGTTCTCTCTGCTTCCCTTTTCTTTCTCTTCAGTGAGTAAATTTTCCCAATAGCTTGATTAAGCCTTAATGCAATCATATCATTAATTCCGCATCATATGGTAAGTCTGAATAATGCCTTTCCTTAATTTAATTTCAAGATATTTTGAAATTCTGATCCAGGGCTTTTCTGTGTCCTTCTTTTGGTTGATAATATGGGGCTTTTTGCTGGGTAGTCTCAATCTATTCTTTTCAATCGCAGTGCAGGTACATGAAATGTAGATTCCTAGGATGATGGCACTTGCTGTAGTACACAAGTTAAGAATAACGAAAAGAAAGCTAATAGAAGAGCCACAGAAATGATTGTAAATTTTTAATGAAAGAATTTTAAAAACCCACCTTGTGCTAAGAGAATCCACAGCTGAAATGATTTGTTAAAGCAGAGATTTTAAGAGGGAATGTGTTCATGATCAGATTGTTCCCATGTGGGGAACAAGCCTGGACAGCAAGGTATTTGTATAGCTTCATCTTCCATATGTTTTCAACTAGAACAGCTTTGAACTTGAAGTGTAGCACTTGGCTTTTCCCAGGCTGATGGAAATATGCAACACATACAACACGATGACAGGAATGCTAGAAGTTAAGGGGAAAAAAAATAAGAACAAAAAGTGTCACTGCCAGTTCTTTCTTTCTGAAGTTGAATGTAGTTCTCTTTGTTTATATCTCGTCATTTAAACCAGAGTACATCACTCTAGTTCCCTCCCACGGTGCCTTAAAGATTTTAGCTGTGGGAGAGAAAAGAGGTAACTTCTCATCTGAGCTCTTCCTGAATTAAGCCCCGAGTTCCACGTGATTTTGAGGGACCCACACTGACTTCATTGGGTGAGAGACTGTTCCTGTGTTCAGTGCTGAGCTGTTTGAAATTTCAAAAATATATGTATTCTTTGTTCCTAATCTGATTATTTTCCATTTTCATAGGCTGGAAACTCCTCCTAGTATTCCAATGGCCACTGATGCCCTCATGCATAACAGAAGCCTGGTGCTCATTAGCAGTTCAAGCAGGAAAAACTCTGCAATTTTTCTTTTCCAATCTATGTGTCAGGGTTGTTACGACTATAAATCATTGTGACTGCGGAGGACAATCTTTTAATTAAATGACAGCTATAAGTCACTCTTCCTGTAACTCATGCACCAGATAATGCTTTCCAAAGATCTTTCCAATTTGAGCTGTGATGTTTAAAAGCTAGGAACACATTCCCCATAATACTCAATTTTGTAAAAAGTTTTCATCCGTTTCTTCTGTTTGCTGTAAAGTGTGTCCTGTAGCACTTCAGTAACCGATGTTTAAGCACCTATTTATCATTTTTCTGCAGTCAGAGATTTTAAAAATGCTCAACATGCTAATAAATAGGCACGCTTTCAGCAACTGCTATGTAAACATTCACAGGCAAGGCATTTTAATGCATGGATTATAAAACGTTTTATAATCCTTTTTATTGGATTAGCCATGACATCATCATTATTATTATTATACATAGTCACCAACTTTTTTTAAATGTATGTGACGGAGGAATGGACTCAGCTGCTCTGGAAGATGGTATCCATCAGGGACTAGAGGACAGCCGTAGGTAATCGGCTGCCTTACGGCTGGACCGCTAAAGGCTGACGAGCAATAGGGCCAAGCACTCCTCGTAAACTCGAAGGTGATTTGCAGTAGTCGCTACTTTAATCCAGTGTATTTTTCGACTGTGACGAGCATAGCAGTCAGAACAGCACAGATGCTTTTCTTCTGCATTAATCTGAGTCTCTAGAAAAGCCCAGGGTTCAGCTGCTCTTTCCTGATGTACGTTCTCCAACTGGGTTTGGATTTTACTTGGCCTGTGAACAGTGTCTGCCTCCAGGCAGTACCTTGTCTGGATGTTGATAGTTTAGGAATGGTGCTAATGGGAGGCAATTATTGAAACGTCAAAGTACTAGGAAACTTCTGGGAATTTATTGTCTGAGCACTTATTAAATATTATTTTCCTTTGGGGGTGATAACCTGACACAAAGTGCCTCTCTTTATTGCCATGTTACTGCAGTGGACTCCCCAAAGTTTTGTCTTGATATTTGCTGAAATACTTGTGTGGTTGGAAATGTCAGTAAACTTTGGATATGGTTAATAGATTTCTTGACTCTCCCAAAATGCTCTCCTTGGCTTTCTCACAGATTTAACAGAGCTTGTTATAAGCAGGACAGAAATAGCTTGGATACTGTGGAAAAGATAGCTGTTTGCTAGAGTATTTATTACTGCAGAAGATGACCCCCGATCTTGTGTTATTAGGTGGCAACGTAACCACAGTTTCTCCTGGACCTAGTCTCATCTTGGTTTCCTTGATCACTACCTCAGAGTCATAATTGATGGTTTTCTTCTGTGTGCTCTCAGCTCACCAGTCACAATTATCTCGAAACGTGTTTGAACTATGTGCTATAATCTGATGAGCCTTTCCATAAACTGAAAGGTCACTGATATAAAATCCCGCTCCTTCCAGAGGGTGGCTTGTGTTGTCAAGAGAGGAAACAAAAGCAGTTTCTCCTCGCTGGCATTATAAAAGCTTGCACTTCGGGGCTGCTGCTGAGGAGCAGGTTATATCACCTACCCCAAATCAGAAGAGCATCACTGGAAAGAGGAAACTGGGAAGTCAGATTTCCCAGGGTGAAGGAACTCTCTCTCCTTCCTCAGTCCTTCCTCAGGGCTCGTCAGGTTTCTGCAGATATAGGCATCACCTTTCTTTTCAGCCACACGTACCCTGGAGGCACCACCATGTCACGCTTGCAGCATGTTCTGCTGCTAGATTCTTTCCAGCTTCTCCAGTTCTAACTTTGCATTGGGAATGGGAGTAATTAGGCTGCGCTGAACATGTGTGATTGAATTCTTCACCAGCTCTGCTCATGCACAGTTATACGGCCTCCATAAGGGACACCAAATGCCTATGATTTTGATTTAGGCTTTTAACTTCTGCACAGTACCTTGCTTAAAAGGAGAGATGTTCTACCTGTTGGAGGTCTTCTGGCTACTTCATGCAATTCGGACACTCTGATTAGTAATGATTGGTTCTGCAGAAAACAGGATATTTGGCTAGAAAAAGTAAAATTATCATAAATATGCATAAAGCACATGGAAAAAAAAGCAATTACTTTGGCTTTAAAAGCTAGAAACAGTTTAGCAGAACAGATGGGTTGCATAAATCTGGCAAAAATGAGGGCAAGAGGGATTTGTGTGTGTGGCATGCAGCAGAGGATAAGACCAGGGTTTACGTGATAAAGAATTTATTGTAGCTTGGACAGTGTCCATTTTCCTGCATTTTCAGAGTAAAAGTAGTGGCTGGGATTGCCAGAGAAGGCTCGCCTCAGCAGTGTGTGGAATTATCTATGAAACTCCCATCACCAAGTAGTTGCTCTCTAGCACCGTAAACCCCTCTTCTTTTTCAGAAGTTTCCTGCTCCTCTCCACTTCCCAGCCTATCTCCCAGTAACATTATAAACAATTTTCGTATCTCAGTCATAGGCAGGCCGTATTGATATGGACAGTGTTGGAAATTTTGATAACTTAGTGGTATCATAACGCTTTCTTAGCATGCTTCTTTGGGTTTTTAATTGTGTGTGTGGTTCCCCCTCCTGTGTTATGAACAAGAGCTATTAATCAATTTGTATGTCTTAAGCTCCCTGAGAAGATGCAGGCTTTTAAATACCACATGTTAGGCAAAAACATCGTCTCTGTAGACTCTCTCTGAGACAAGTGAGAATAGTTTTGATGTCATCAGTATGTTCTGTCTTGTGCTCCTTTGGCAGAAATGTGCTTACAGTAACTGAAAATGTCTCAATTTTACCCAGCTGAAGCCTGCAGTGGTAGCTTGTCCCAGATTCTTAAATTCCTAAGGGTGGAGAGGGCCATCGCTGATCAGAAGTAACACCCATTGGTTCTGGTGCTTATCTAAGGGATGCTTTTGTGCCATCTTGTTTTGAAGGTCTCAGGAGAGACTCAACCCATCTTGTCTGTAAGAAAATTTGAGGTCTTCATAGTTTTCTGTCTCTTGATGTTTATAAGTATACTCCAGAGACTTTGGCACAAAATATTCTGTTTTTACCGTGCTTCTAGCCTCCTTGATCTGAGGTAGGTGATACAGCACTGGATCCTGTATGTCTGAACATGTTTTCTCGAACATATGCAGACCACGTTGGTCAAATTTAACTGTTGCTTGGGTGGCATCCCAAGGGAAGTTTTCTGAATTGGTTTTCATTTTTATTTCCATATATTTTTCCCAGGTCAACTTTTGAAATCCCTTGAGGGACTGCTCTATCATTTAGGTGGTTTACAAATAAATGTGACCTTTCTTGTAATTGTCAGCAGCCAATTTCAGAGCAGTCTTACCTGGCAGAAACAGCTTCTTTTGTGTCACTCTGCAGCTGTATTTGGGGAGCTGCAGTATGGATTACTATGATTATGCATTAAATTTTTTAAAGCTCTGCAACTTTCTGTTTACTTTTTTTACTGATTTGATTATTCATTGGGTTGAGTTGAAGTATAAGCATATAGAAGTTTGAGGGCTCTAATTTAAACAACGTTATATCAAACAATTTGTATAAAGTAAGTTCAATTCCATAGCTAGCAGATGCACATTCTTTACACATGAAACAGGCTTTATAAGCAGTGAGTCTCTCTGTGTTACAAAATCTAATTTTGCTACTAACAAGCAAATAGGTGGATTTTGTGTCCTATTGATCTCAGAATTACCTGACTGATGCCAAAAATCAATCGAAGACCTCTTCTGAGCAGTCACAAGACAGGATCCTTTTTATTAAGCCTGTCCATGATTTATAGTTTTGTCATTAGTGTTAATGTAGACTTAAAATATCAATACTTCATTCGAACACCTTCAAAGTGGCATTGATTCTTCCTTATCTAAGCTCCTTCCTTTGCATGGACACTACCCAGAAATTTTTTTTGTGGTCACATGGATACATTTGCTTGAGTCAAGCTACAAATGCATTAAAGCAGTTGGTTTGTATCGAAATTCCCATGATGGGCAGCATCTTCTGTAACCGTAAGAACAAAAAAATGGACCCTATCTATTTATTGGGTGATTTCTTGTTGGAAATGGTGAGCGCAGCTTTCTCAAAGCAGCAGTGTTGTTTCCAAGGTGAGCTGCTGTGCTGCCTTCATCAGCATAGGCTAACCTGGAAGGAATAACACAGGACCACCATCCTAAGCCCAAGGAAACAGAAATGCTACGCTATTAAGTGACCTTTCTAAGCAGTCTCTGCTCTTCTGCATCCTCAGGCATGCGTTATATTGGCTTCAGGCTAAAAAAGAGGCAAATTTGCTTTATAGGTAAGGCAGAGGGATGAATCATGATATTTGGAGGAAAAAGTATGTCTATCACTCGGGCAATTATTTTGTTGATACCACTCCCCTTTTACTGATGGATTTATGCCATTGCAAAGTTTTGGGAAATGAGTTTTAGTCTTGAAAGTTTATGAATTTTGTCTCTCTTCAAAATTGCAGAGAACTGAAGAGTCTGTAAATCATGGCAGGTCAGATGTAGAGGAAATTAAGAGGGCTGGAAAAAAGGAGTCAAAGAGCACCCATCAAGGGATGCTCCAGCTCATAGTAGAAGTGGGAAGCCAGTAAGGGAATCAGTGGGACCATTTGATGACAGAAGTGTACGAGAGGCACTTGGGAATGACAAGACCCACAGACAAGTCTGAAAAGTATTAGATAAATTAACGTACAAGAATTTGAGAACCGGCTGCGTCTGACAGTATCTCCTATTGCCGTCGTTGGAGACCAGACTGAGCTGCACGGACTCTGATTTTGACTCTTTCTGGTGTTTTCATCCTCATGGAGCGTTCATTTCCCGCTGGAGAAAGTGAGGATAGGTTGTGCCAGACCAAGCACTGGTGCTGTGCTGACCCTTTGCTTGTTGGCTGAATCTTGAGGTTTTTTTTCCTGGAAAAGCCCCGGTACTGAGCCCAGTGATTAGTCTGTATTCTGTCTGCTGGGAAGGTGAATTATTCATTTTAGTCACGATTTACAGCATGCGGCAATTATCCCACAATCTGCGTATGTTTTAAAAGTTAATGGTGAAGAAACACTGATTTTAAAAACCAATTTGAAAGCTTTCCAGTGGCTCTAGCTGTCTCAGCTGGTCGCAAAGGGCAAAGCCACCAACTTTGCTGTTTGACTCACATTAAGAATGAAATATCTGCATTTGTAAGTAAATGCCGGAGTGCTATATGTTCCGGGCATCTTGTAGTCTCTCTGGATGAGATTCTCAAACCTACCATATAGCAAAGCCCAAGAAGCAGCTTATAAGCCTTTTCTGCATCCCTTTTAACCCCAGGAGTGCAGTGACCTGCAGGACAATTTATGTGCCGCTTCGGCTGAATTGCAGCCTGTAATTCACACTGTCTGCTCTTGCCTGTGCTTCCCCAGCCTGTCCTTTACGTTGCAGCGGGGACTTGCAGAAGCTCGCGCCCCTGCCTCCTGGGGTTCTTGCAGCTGGGCACTGCCCTGCATTGGAAGACATTTGACTATTCAGCAGATGTTTTTTCATCAGTGGCTTTCCTCCCTCCCCTCACGCCGTGTCCAATGGTTGTGAGCAAGGATGCTTATGTGCAAGAAGCAGTGTTTTACACTTGCCTGCTGTGCCCAGGTCAGTGGTCACTTTTTCTTTTGTTAATGTTCAATACCTATTTTTCTAAACTCTGCCTGATTCCTGTAAAAATGGATTTCTTGTCAAAGACTCTCTTGTAAAAGTGAATCCTTGTGGAGTTTGTTTTGTTTGGGTTTTTTTTTCTATTCTATATGCACATCTGCTGCTATTTCCTCCTGGTTTTCATTTCCAGCGCTTATGGTTGTTGTTCAGGCTTTACTACCGAGAGGCATGGAAAGGCTGCTAGCTGCACCGCTGCTGTTGTGTGGACCGACCTAAAATCTTGTCCCCAGTGCCTGCGCCATACCTTGTGTTTTTAGATGCTTTTCACACAACCCTGACCCACTTAGTTGTTGCCAAGGGGAAGGCATTAGCATGAAGATCTCGCTCCTTGGAGGAGCAAAGAGCTCTGTTCGAGGTGCTTCAGTCTGGAAGATGAGTTTCTGGGGGTGGCAGGAGGCAACCGAAGATGAACTGGGCTTTTCATGCAAACAGTCACAATGAAGTCTGATGTTCCCTCAGATATGAGAGATGAAAGCCTGTTTTGTGGTACTGTCAGTTATAGCTGTGTGCTGTGGTGGTTGGTGGCTGGGATTAACCAAGGTGACCACCTTCTCTGACATGAGTAGCCCCATCAGCTGGGTCTGGGCATTCAGGGAGCAGCACAGTCTAACAACAGGATCTACATCTGCAGATGACTAATGGAGCTGGCCCAGTGCCACCTCTTAGGAACAGGCTTTATCCTCCCTTCCCACCCTCACGTGATGTAAGAAGATCTAACTACCGTTTGTGATCAGAGTCAGTAAGTGTTGGCAAGGGAGAATACTAAAAACTGGGATAATAACCTTCCTCTTCTTAGTGTGGTCTCTAGTGGAAACAAAACTAGAAATAGGATTGCTTTGAGGGGATTGGGTTTATAGACAGACCAACTGGTGCAGTGAGAAAAAATTAGGCAAGCTGTCAAGCCAGATCCTCAGACCTGGAACAGAGGCACAAAGAGAGAGACAGGTATATAGCCTATGAAACCCTGAGACACTGGGGCGAAGAGGGGCAGTTATACGGTGTTATATTAATCTCTTGATCTCATGGGTTTTGGTAGCAAGCAGAATTACGGATTTTACCTCTCAAAACCATCTTTCTTTTGTTTCATATGTTTTTCCATATGAATCAGGACTGATACCTCTGAAATAGCGATTGCTTTGTGAGAAATGCTCATCTGCTACCATCCAGACTTATTTTTCCTGTACTCAGGTTGGATGACTTTATTCAAGTGCTTGGTAGTCATTTACTTGGCCATATGCAGAGCTCTTGGTGCCCTGGGTGAAGCATGCCTGGAAGTGGGGTTGTTGGATACACAGATGTTCGTAGCTCTGCTGGGAGACGTTTACTTCAGCAGCAGAGAAGGTATGTTTCAAGTTGGGAATTTCTTGTTCCAGAGCTGTTTGCTGCATTTTGGTTTGAAGAGAGTTTGTGTTCATTGATGACCTTTGTGTGTCTCAGGGCCTGTTTGGAGGCTGTGACTTCTAACTGGGGAGACTCTTTCAAAACAGGATCTGCCTTCATTGCTTACTGATTTTTTTTTTTTTAATGTTCCTGGTAGGATGGTATTGAGACCCAAGCACCTAAGGGGTGGGTGGGTGTCCAGCTGACCACTTCTCTAGCCTTTGTTTGTAGTTTTGGAGCTCATTACTTCTTTTAGTTACATCTGAAGGGTGCGGGAGGGGTCACAAAGACGTGTGAGTTCCTACAAGTGCTGTGAAAATGGCTGGCTGAACAGAGGAGAGATATGCCTCAGCAGCAATCCTACTGAGGGAAAAGATCTCCTTACCACATACCAGAAGCTTCAAGTGGTTAAAAAGTTAAGGTGAGAGGCGAGATCAAGGAAAAGACTTTAATGTATGTTTCAACTCAGAAAAGCCTGAATAAGAGCTTGTACCTTCTTCAGTAGTAAAGTCAAGCGAAAGCAAAGCCTGTAGGAAACCAGGCTCTGTGCTCATCAATCCAGATTTTCATGGGTTGATTTCTGAGCATTTTGTGTAAATGATACTTGATGAAACTCTCATCGCAAGAGAGGTAACAGAGCTTGGAAAATATATGGCTACCCTTAATGTAAACGGAAAAACATACCTGTTGCATTTCCCACAGGCATGTTCTACTGCTGCAGTTTGATCAAGCTCTCTATTGAGTGTGCCTTTGTGCATAGGAGACCGGCTTTATGCAAAACATATGATTAGCTTTAGAAACTCAAATACAAATGTTCTCTTTATGTTTGATAGATTACTCATTGGAAGCAATTAAAATTCATGCTCTCAACAAATGTGATATACTCATTTATACTCCATTCAAACTGGAAATTTTAGGCAACAGTTTTAATTTATCTTTAATGCCACTAGTTGCCGTATATCAGCAGGCTTGCTTTAGAGCTTTCAACAGCTCAGTTTAAGGGCACAGCTAATGGGGGAAATGCTGCAATAATAAAAATAAAACCAATGAGGAAGACTGGAAGACCTTCTGGTTAGGTGGGGAGTATGAGCTTTGTCATGAACAGAGTGGTTCCTGATTCAAGCAGGAGGCATCTCCAGTTCAAATATGATTTCCCTGTTATATACTGCCTCTTTTGCTTCTGGGTAACCTTCAGGAGTTCATGGGTTTGTGCAACTTTTTTTGCTGCGTTACCTTCTCTTCTGCCAAACTGCTTTGAGTCAGCTGGCCTGGGAGCTGACGTGGGAGCTGGGAGAAATTTAGAGAGCAGCTGAGGGCCAAGGGTGCCGTTGGCCTTCGGGGCTGTGATGTACAGTGTGAGCACGTGATACAATGGTGTAAAACCAACACCTTTGTATTAGTTACCATTAGTTACCCAAGAACTATTCCAGGCTGAGGAGGGAATTTGAGCGAACAAGTTCAAGAAGGGGGTATCTCCTCCATAGCGGCTGAGAGAAAGAAATGCAGAGTGGACAAACAGTGTTTCAACATAAAGTCATGTACAGCAAGCAACGTTTGAAGGCTTTAGTGGGAAAGGAGGAAAGAGTGGAGCTCCAGAGAAAAATATTGAGCTTGGAGGGTAAGAAACAGGATGGGAGTTACTGTGGCTCTGAAACAGTGATGAAAGGGAGGAAAGAAATAAGGCATGCTGGCATGAGCTTGAAGTGGGAAAAATCCACCTGGTCTCAGGAGTGACACAGCTATGAAGCTGATGGAAGAGCTAAGCTGGATGGTGGTATCTCTCTGATTCCTTGTGATACAAAGCCTGTGTCGCATCAGGTGGTGATAACAAGGACAGGCATCCCTGTTTGCTGCAGAAAGAGGTATGACAGATCTGGAGCTAGTTTGTAATATTCTTAAGGTACCCACAAGTGATCCCTGCATAGGAAGCCTTTTTTATGAGGACTGTCAAGATCCAAAAATGTAGGCCATCTCGCCAAGAAGAGCTGAATTTCTGAGGCTGACTGGATGCTGGCACTTTCTGTAAGCACGGACTCCACAGATGAATGCTGAACACTCAGACCAGCTGTAAATTCTCTTTTCTGGCTGGGATCTCCTCAGATCAGCAACTTTTAGATAGCTTGTTTTTCCTTCAGAGATGGAATTTCACCTTCTGACAGAGGCACAGAGCTCTCTCCAGAGCTTTGGAGCTGGAAGGAGCATGCTCTGGTTTAGAGAAGAGTTAGAGATCTCGGAATCGTACTTCCAGTCAATGTTAATTGGAGAATAGGATAATGGAGTCTCCAGGCCCCATTTTATTATGTTTCCTGAGCTGTGCTTCACTGGGACTGGCATGGCTCCTGGGACCTGCTCTTGACTCCCAGTTGCAAGGTGGGCGAATGGTTGAGGTGGGTCTGGAGCTCAGTGGTGACTGGTACTTTCCTCCTTAGTCAAAAGCAAATCCAGTCGATGAGCATCTCTCCACTGGTTTTGTGGGTTTGAGATTGACCTCTTGTGCTATAAGCTTTTCAAGGTAGAAGAGATTTTTATCTTGGTGCTTGTACAAAGCTGGGCAAAGGGGGGCTCTGAGCTTGAAGGCCATCTCTTCTCTAATGTGCATCTTGCTCACTGTTATCAGCCTTGGTTGGGTTCTCAGTCATAAGCAGAAAAAAAACCATAATTTGTGTGCTGCGATCCTCTGAGCTGGTCCTGAGCCCACTAACAGCTGGGAAGAAGGTTGTTTAAAAACCCCTGTGGTGTTCCTGTTACCTTTCATTAAGTGTTGAAATTTAAACAAGAAAAAGGCAGTCAGAAGTCCCTCACTCCTGGACTGTGATCACGCTTTGGCTCTGTGCTGTGAACTGTGGCCCTTGGAGGCTCTGCAGCCAAGACAAACTTGTTTTAAATAAAACCCAAAGGAGGAGGGACAGTAGATGTCTTTAGGCTTTGTTGTGCAAAGGTGATAGTAGGGACCTGCTGTGTGAAGAAGTCTGTGTCAGATTATTTTAGTATCCAGAACTTCAATACAAAGCCACATACAGCAACAAAACCAGGCTGGTTTTTAATATTGGATAATGGGGTACTGTATGGCACTGGGTGGGGGAGGAAATTCTCATCTAAGCCATTAATTGGAAGATACGAGAGGTATCATTGATGTTGCTTAATGATGCACATGGGGCTTAAAATACTTAAAATCTGTTCAGTAAAAGTAAAATCAGATTATTTTTTACCCATGCAATTTTACATCTAGTGTTTCAGGCATAAAAAGTATTTCATGCGTCATTTATTTACAATAAATTAAAAATCTCTATTAAGTATTATACCACTGGAAAAATTCTGTTATGAATATGAAATTATTTTTATCACTACTCTGTGTGGCTGTTCCTTCTGCATACCATGCTTGGGCACTAAGTGATTAAGATCAAAACTGGTTTGACATGGCATACTCAAATATTTTCCTTTGGAAGTATTTACAGTGGGTTAAAATCAGCTATACTAATTAGCTAACATCTACGTTCTGCCATGGCACTTAAAATTAGTGTCTGGGTAGCAGGCAGTGGTGTAGCTGATTCCTTCTTCATTTGGTACAGGGTACAATGGAGAGATGAAAAAAAAGCTGCAGAGGATGAAAGCAAGAAGGAGGGAAGAGAGAAATAAGAGGGTGTCTAAGCTATGGCTTGCTGATCTCTTGGAAAAGCGGATCGATTACTGTGTTAATGGAAATGAAAGCTAAGAATAATATTTATAGTCTGTAAATGCTCAAGACTTGCTTTGTCTGCACAGGAGGTTTTACAGTCATGGTGGTTAGGGAGGACAGCTAATCTGAATTATCGCTCTAGCTGTGAGACTCAGGGCTCAACAAATTCTGAGCAAATGGGGTCACAGGACAATGCAGAGTTGGTAAAGCCTCCAACGCACTAGAGGCTGTGGTGGATTTAAGATGCCCAGCGGTCACCAACTCAAAAGCACCTGTCCATCGCTTACATCCAGTTCCTCTAGGAGATGAACTTAGACCTTCTACATTACACAGGAACGTATGTTCATTACCAACTCTACTACTACATGGCTGCTAGCTCTTACTGAATGAGGAATGTCGTCTTTCAAGCTTACGTGTGAAAATGGGTGCCTTTGCTGTTATAGGCTGTTTTACAGCAACGGTTGAATTAAAGCTTTCTGTGGGAATGGAAGTGTACTTTATAAAAAGTACATTTGAAGTGGTGGTTTATAGTGCAAGCTTTTGTATCTCATACATTTAGTCTTCCAGGGACTCAGAAAACTGCTGGATTTCACGCATGTTCTCAGGAATTTAGTAAATCATTATTTTAATGGAGATGACTTGAGAGGTCATTGAGTATTTCTAATTTCATATACAGTAGATGTAAAAAACATCCATTCTGCTATAAATTATATGCACATTTAGACATGCTCGTATTTTCCTTTCAAAGATGATCTTTCTTACAGAAGAAAATACCAGACTTTAAATTGAGCTGCTTCAGAAATCTTCCCTATTCAACCATTTTGTCTTCAGCAGTAGGCAATCACTCTTGCTTAAGAAAAATCATAAAGAATAAGTAAGAATGGAGTGGTCTTTCCCCTCGTCCTGCCTTGTAGGGTAGGATTTGATGGCCCACGTATGGCAGTTGAGGATATCTGAGACACACACCTGCCTGGGGTTAGGTGATGCAAGGCTGAAGGACCACCTCCGTCCTTAAAAGAGTAGGACCTGGAAACCAGATAGAGTACCCTAAGTCATCTCAAATGATATTCAATACCGATATGTATGGTACTGAATCAGAACTAAGCTACTGATAATTATTAATTTGGGGATTTTCAGATTTAAGCCTTGCATTTAACCTGTTCTATATTCCTTAACTGATATGTCCTGAAAGAATATAATTTTTTGGGGGGGAGTTCTGACCATCACAGTATGAATGGTTCCATAATATTTATGAACCTCTGTGATCTCTAAAAAATCATAGGATCATAGAATGGTTTGGGTTGGAGGGGAACTTAAAGATCATCTGGTTCCAACCCCCCTATACTACTGTATCTAACTTGTTTTAATACCAGTTTTAAAACTACCTGATAATTTCAGTGCGTGTACTCAGTTGCTGTGTTTGGAAGAACAAGGAATAATTGTTCCTTGTTCAGTCTGTGCACACCTATTAAGGTTGTGATGGTCTCTGCCATATCATCATCTCCGTTGGTCTTTTGCTCAAGCTAAGGAATCTCTCTAGTCTCTCATCTTGTAGCTTTTTTAGTGTCCTTCCCTCTAGCTGATCTGGGTGTATTGTCCTGTTACAAAGGGGCTGGCTGCCACTGAAGGAAGTGCTCAGGATGTGGGCACGCAATTTTTTGACATTTATTTTATTGTTTGTTCTTTGGACCCTTTTTTTGATATTCTAGTTGTCTCTTTTTCTGCTGCTGGGTTTTGAGCTGATGTTTTTGAACAAATTTCTACAATGCCTTTGCAGTCTCTTTCCTGGAGAAAAGGCTAATGTAATATGTATTCTTGTGTACAAAAGTTACAGACTTTTATTTCTTATGTGCATTCTTTTGTAATGACAGATTCTGAATTGCATCCACCACTTTATTGCCCTTCAAACCTTCACAAGCAGGAGTAATTTGATTATATTGAATAAATTCCCTGCAACCTTGTTGGCTCACTGTCTGCCCCCTCTTCTAGATCTTGTCTGATGATATTTAATGTCATTTGCAGTGCCTTATTTGAGGGGATAGTACATGCCAATATGCCATGCTCCGCTTGCTGGAAATTCAAATGGAAATATGGGCACTGTCTTTTGTCTGTGTATGGCACAAATAGCGTGTCTCTCTTCCCCCCCTTTATAGTCAGGTATGCTCACTGTGTTTGGAGTGTACCAAATAAAGACCTTAGCAGAGACAAAACAAACAACCCAAACCACCAACAACAAAAAACCACAAACAAAAACACGGAAGATGTGTAAAGGCTATGGAAAACAACTGATGAATTTCAAGGATAAGGGTTGCATTAGAAAAACAAAAGCTATTTTAAACAGAAGAGGTCTGACTGCCTAAATATATAATGTAATAACTTATGTTCTTATAAATTTCTGAGTTATTCTAATGGTGTAGAAAAAGGGTGAAATTATTAATACTGGTAATGATGGAGAAAAAATGCTAAAAGCTAAGCATAAGTAGGTAATGAGCTGAGGTTAGGAAGTGCATCTAGTGGAACACCAGAGATGATAAGAAAAAAAGGGGGGGGGGGGGGGGCATTACTTCCAGTTTGTAACCATTGACATGGTCGATTTTGCTTACTTAAAAATTGCATAAGGCAACTGCTGACAACTCTTTCTTTTCAGTGGCTCGGTGGTCATCAAATGCCACATTGAAAACTACAGTTGAACCTTGGGGACATGAAGGAAATCCAACATCCTGATGTTTGAAATACTTATGACGGGAAGTACTAAGAGAAGGAGCCGTAGGTGTTAGGTTTCCAGGAGAATGAGATGGCCACCAAAATGTTGCCTGCTCTATTGTTTTGCAAGGGGAGATGGACTTGAGAAAAGAGGAGAGGATTCAGAAGCGCTTTGCAAGAAGAGAAGCTGACAGTTTTCCTCCCATTTAACTTTAAACTCAAAAGGCAGTGATGGCTGGTGTTATTAAGTAGAGGAAGAAGGATTATCATGTGTGATAAAATCAGTTTTGTGAGGTGTCATCACCTGGCCAGGAAAATGTCTATAATCAAAGCCTGTTTAGTACATTTAGTATCTGTTTAGCCTGTCTTAAAGGTATAGACCCAATGCGCTGTTTCTGCCAGTGAAGCCTGGTGCCTTTAGTTGTTAGTGTGTGTAAAACTGGGAGCCTTGATTATAAAACATAAGAATGGGGAAATCCTGCTCAAAACATATTGAATTTGATTTCATGCTAATGGTCGAAATTACAGTACAGAGAAGTTTTCATAATGCTATATGAAAATAAAAGGTAAAATTCACCAAAAGCTGGGAGTACATGGTATAACCTATAGGATAGTTTAAAAAAAGCAAGCATTTGTGATATAAAATCCACCTGACTTCTACAGGCCAGTAAATTTTCTGTAGTAATAACTTTGTTCCTCGATCTGAACTGTAAAACATTAAGTCAAAAAAAATAAACCTTCAGAAGCTCATGTTACATACATAGTGTGAGTTCTGCTTTCACGTGTAGCCGTGAATTTCATACGCATTTCCCCACCCTTTTCCTCTGATCTCTGTGCGTTGACAACCTTTTACATAATTAGCCTTTTAGTACCTGCAGAGGTTTTATTATCCTAAACACAAAATCCAGATATAGCTAAATCACCAATTCTGCTGCAGCTGAGTATCCTCTTACCTGTGATTTACTGCACTGTCAATGTCCTGAAGAAGGAGTGAGCAGAGACCGTGGGTTGCAAGAGGTGCATGTGTTTAAGGTGTCAGTAAACAACGATGGCAAGGAGAATTTACAGGGGAGAGTAACAGGAATCGTATATTGTACCTGGTTCATGTCATCCATAGATTTTTTCTTTTTTTAAGTTTTCTGCCGAACCATAGAATAACTTAGGTTGTAAGGTACCTCTAGAAGTCTCTAGTTCAACCCCTAGTTCCAAGCAGGGATAACTTCAAAGATGCACCAGGTTGCTGAGGTCCTTGCCCAGTCAATTTTTCTGAGTCTGTGAAGGTGGAGATCACATCTTTTTTGGACCCTGTCCCAGTGCTTAAAGGGCACTTAGTGAATTTATGTTTTTTCTCTAACATCTTGTTGGAATTTTCCCTATTGCAAACTGTGAGTTGATGTTTGAGGGGTTTTAGAATTTTTCTATCGATATTATAAGTTAAAACTTCTGCCTGTTCAGCTTTGACCTTTATGAAGGCCATGTGGCAGGAATGTGGAAAGGATTTTCATTTTCTGTTAGAGCCCTTCTGACTGAATGACAATTTTATGATCAAATGGTATCTTGGTTTATTAACCATGTACCCTCCTCTCCAGATACTTACCACCATGTGAAGTTGTGATAAGCAAAGATGGGGAGCGATGGAAGGGCTTGCAGAACAGACCAAAGTCCCATAGGTGCTAACATTTCTGGCTTTGGATGAATCTGCTCACAATTTTCATCAGTTCTGGACCACCTACGACATGAGCCAAGGGAGATCAGTTCTGGGCAAGCGCCACCCCAGGGAAGAGGGACTGGAGCTGGTTGCAGATCTGAGGGAACTGATGCTCCCAGTATACAAGAACAGTGCTGCTATGCTGCTGGTGTTTGAGTCTGTGAATGGAAGACGACCAGATTTAACTTTGAGGCAGACCCAGGCGACATGTGCACCCATAATTTCGTACCTGCGTGCTCTCCTTCGCTGCAGTCTTACCACAAAGCTGTTCTCCTGTGAGACACTTGCACTGTCTGTGCTGTTTGTAGCTGCATGTGCAAGCTCAGAATTGAAAGTTTCAGTCCAAACTACTTCTTCCTCTCTCTTCTTAACAGAGCTCTGTTACAAGATGGATCAAAAGCTACAGGGGAGCGTAGTATTGCCAAGTATGGGGGGGGAGGGAAGGAAGGAGAAGGGCTGTTTAACTTAGAACAAAAGTTATTCATTCAAGAGCTCAACTTTTAATGCATTTGGACTGAAATGTTGAGCAAGTGTTTTCTTGCTATCAAAGCAGTAACATTCAGTAGTAAAGCTCTAGACCAATTTCTCTACTATAGAAAAGTTTAGGTATCTCTTGGAAGGAGGTGCCTGATCATTTTTAGTGGGAAGTTGCATTTATGCTCTGCGTCAGTTTGCTTCTGGTTTTCTGCAATTGTCCCCCTCTGGCACTGTTTTTCATCAGTGTAGCCTTTAAAGGAACTGGCTCCGGTGTCAGTACCATGGGGCTGGTGCAACCTGCCTGTCCTTTAGCACCTCCAAACCCCCAGTACTACAGGTGATGCTTGAGCTCATGGATAAAGAAATCCTACAAGAAGCGGCATTCAGTGTATTTGATGCTCCCAGTTTGAAGCTGCATGCTCAAAATAAGTCCAATCTTAGACAGGTTTTGTGTGCTTTTGAATTCCCTGCCAAATTCCCTGCTAGTTTCTCAGGATACACGGTTCTAGAGGCAAAGCTTTTGGTCTACGTTAAATGAGGAAAAGAGATGGCTGGTCCTGTCTGCTGGCAGAGCTCCCAGCTCCTGCGGACGCCTGACAGCTGCCTTGCCGTTTCAACTCTGGCTTTCTGCAGAACGTAAAGTCTGGCTTAGAGATTTGCTTCTCATCTGCAAGGGCCAGCGGCCCAGATCATTGAAATATCCTGCTGAAATAAAACATGACACTGCTACTACTTGCATCTTTGGGGATAGAATATGGAAATAATCATTCCTGTTGTTTAAGTTTACTGTTAGAAGGTGAGCGGCTATTATAATAATGAACTTGATAAAAGAGTGCATCTACCAGTCCCCAGCCTGAAATAAATCACTGATACATTGTATTGTTGTTATTAAGCTGTAATGCACAACAAGCATTTTATCACTCTTAAGGATGCATCCTGCAATGTTTGTGGCCCAAATATACCCCGAAACCTTTTTGAAGTATTGAAGAGGTTAGTGATGGGCTGTATCCAGATCAGAATGTAAAGTTTTTCAAGTTATATAGAACGCTTCCAGTGGTGCTTTATTGTGTCTGTGTGCGTGGGGGAGAGTACAGAACTACCAGAAACTTTATTTTTCTGGGAGTGCCAGAAATAAATCCTAAGTATTTCATACATGTGCATAGGCTGTCAGCATACTGGAAGATCACTGATTTCCCCCTGCTCACCCATCCTTTAAGCAATTCAAAGGCAGTGCTGAAGGTCGTTACAAATTGCTTCAAAATTAACTTGCTTGCCAGACCCTTCTCACCAGGTTAACAGCAAATTTGGCCTTTGCACTAACGAGCCATTTGAAGTGCCATAGCATTATGAAGGTAGCCGAGGAGATACTTAATCCTTGAATTAGGCTTCTGGTTTTTTAGGAATTGTTTTGTTGGTTTATAGTAGGCTGGATAGCATGTCTTTCCTGAGGGAAAGCCAGCGCTGAAGTTGAACACCTGCATCTCCTAGAGCATGCTGCCACTTGCCAAAAATCCTAGCTGAGCTGGACCCTTCTCCGTTACCTAAATGTCACCCGAGACTGCGTGTGGGGGAGGGCTGTGATAAAAGGGGGGGGGGGACACGATGACACCCAAACCCAAAATAATTGATTTGCTCAGAAATGAGCTTTCATGTTGTTAGAAGTTAGTGGTGAAAGCAAATGAAATGTAGCCATGAGAAGGAGGATGCTTTGCAGAGTGATGATATGAATGATATGATTTTTGTTATGGGGTGTGTTTGTTTGGGGTGGAGATGAGTCCTTTTTAAACAACTGAATCTGTTGCTGCTTCTGGAAGCACAAGGAACAAACAATTTCTGAAGTTTATTTTATGTTTATTTAAGTGTTTCTTTTGCTGGATTAAAAGCAGACGCTGCAAGAGCATGTGGAAAGCAGTAGAGGAATACAAAGGGCACATCCCGTGTTGCAGTGACTCTTTAATCTGGAAGCACAAGACAGCACGCTGCTTTATTGCTGCTCTGTCCCAGTCTATCGTGGGCTTTTATGAGAACATTTAGATTACTCTCCTTGGCAGACTGTGTCTCTCCTTGATATTAGTACTGTCATAGCAGTCTTCAAAACTGCTCCTTGCGGATAAAGTTTTTATTTAGGTTATTATGTCATTTGCAGTAAAATATAGGATTAAAATGTCAGGTGGTTTCCTAGGCCACCTATTGCTCGGTGTCTGCAAAGATTACAGGAAAATTATTCTCCCTTAGAGAAAGGGAAATTCTGGAGGTGCATTATCAAATATTCTCCCTATAATTAACCAGGCTGCAAATGGCTTTCACCATGCCCATTTGCACTCTGGTAGTCCTGGTAGGTTAACTACTGGCTCTTTATAATCTCTTGAATGAAATCCTGACTGTTTATGATCTCTAACATTTGGAGACAGAAGTTCTGCATCTAAATTGTTTTTTTGTCTAGTGCAAAATTTTTTTATGTTTCAAATAGATTTAATCAAATTGCTGTGGTCTGAAAAGAAAGAAGTGGCTGTCTTTGAAAGATGTAAGAAGTTCTCTGTTTCAGGCCTTTCAAAACAAAACCATTCTATTTTGGAATTGTGTGCGATGTATCATTATGAAGTTCATTTCAGTTTTGTTTGAAGATTACTCTAAGCTCAAATGTAATGAATCATTTAGTTTCATCTAAAACTATTGGTAATAGTAACACTACTGTCACTGTTTTCACTACTGATTTTTTTGTTTTCAGTGCTTAGTCTCTACAGTGGGCACCTGGTTAAAGTTAGTGAATATTTCTCCTCACTATAAAACCTTTCATGAATTGAGACATTCCAGCCTTATCTGTTGACAGGCTGTGGGTTTCGTTTGGATACTTTAAAATTCTTTCTTATGTTTTGCTTGGGTTTTGTTTTTCTTGATATCCCTTGTTTGCTGTCCTGAGCTCCATGAATTTTTGTTAACTACTATCTTATAGGCATGACAGGATGTGAAACAAATTAGGTGTGAAGTCAGAAGGACCAATTAAATCACCTGATATTACTCTTGAAAAATGTCATGTTGTGACATGTCATGTATTAAGCCCTGTAACACAACCAGTAGCTTGTTTTTGGCTAAAGCAGAGTGCATAGAGAGAAATACTGTCTCTTCCCAAAGAAGCTACAGCTTGGCTGCTTGTTCCAACAGTTTAATTGTATTCTTTTAGTTTGGTTCAAAGGCTGGGCTAGTTTCAGTAGCACTCTTGGAAATAATGCGTGCTGTGCATAGTAAGAATTCTCTGGCCTCATGCTCCTAAAAACCTCTCTTCTGTTCAGTTTTGGAGCCTAGTATTTTTAATTCCTTTGAAGGTATTTACCCACTTAATCAGATGTATTCATTCTCTTTTTTCAACAATGCATATTGGTCTCTCTAAATCCCTTGTTTAATAGCACACCAAGTGTTGCAGAGATACTGGCTTGAATAAAGATCTAATTTACTCTCTGTAGTTGACAATAACAGGGTCATATTGCAAGTTTTATTATCCCATACAGAAGTTATCAAGAAATAAAAATTATCCTAAATCTGACAAGAGAATTATATCCATTATAATGTCATATCAACTCTTTACAGAACCTACAGAAATAAATTTTTAAGTGTTCCTCTAAGACTTTTTTTTCCTTGCAGAATTTGCTTTTTATAACTATTCTTTTTACTTGAGCATATCAGCAAGAATGTGTTTGGGAAGTGTGTTGACTTATGAGCTCCTTGGTGTAGAAGTCCCATTGCTTTATTGAAATTATTTATGCGGAGGTAATCATGTTCAAGTGTCAGCAGGATTAAGACCTGATCGTGAGGACTAGAGAACTTATTTAGGCTCCTGAAATGTTACTTGGTCTTCAGTGACTAAATTCTAACAAAGAGAGCAATCCAGAAGTCTGTTGTAAAGGCTGCTTAGGGTTGATTAGGAGTCACTGAGCACCTCCCTGTTGATTTAGATTTTCCAGGTGTTGCTGGACTCAAAGGCTAGCGATCGGTGCTTTAAAGTGTGAGCAGAAACCAGTTATGAGTGGCATTGCTCAGGGGTGAAATATTGATATGAACTTGTTGGTATGTCAATGAACTTATTGGTACATCAGTATATTCTCATCAGTAACTTGGATGTTGGGGACCACCCTCGTCAAGTTTGTGGATGACATCAAATTGTTCAGCCAGGAGAAAGGGAAGTTGAAGAGAGATCTGATCACCCTACTTAAAGTTGAGTGATAGAGAAGATGGAGCAAGACTCTTCTCAGAGGTGGACGGTAAAAGACAAGTTGCAGCAAGGGAAATCCCAGCTGGACGTGAGGAAAAAATTCCTCCCGCTTGGTTGCCGAGAGAGGCTGTGTAATCGCCATCCCTGAAGACTTTCAAAATGACAGGGCGAGACCCTGAGCAGCCTGGTCCAGCTTTGAGCAGAAGTGGCCTGGCAACTTCCAGAAGACCCTTCCCCTCAAAGCAGTTCAAGGATTCACTTCCTGCAGTTGTGTCTATGCATGCTCGAGGGCACTCAGGTCTAAAAAACATTTGACACCTGCTTCCAGGGATGAGATGGAAAGAAGCTCGTTCAGAAGCTCCTGGGAATTTGAATTTGTAGATGTCAGCATTCAGATTAGAAATCTGACTTTTGGAGTTATGTTGATCTAAAACTGTTCCACAGGACTATTTTTTTGATCTAAAGTAATGAAATGAGCAAGAATTTGGGAAAACAACATAATGCTTCAACATGCAATCACCATGCTGAGTCATACAATTTAGATTTAGTTGAATTATTTAAATTACATAAAATTATTTACACCTCAATATGAGAAAAATATGAGTGGGTTTGTAGTTTCATTTGCTTAATGCTGTGCAATGTATAAAGTAAAGCTTGTAAATTTGCTGCTGAAAACACTGGAAATGGAGGGGAAAATGAGGTAAATCTGCTGAGGGCAATTTAAGAGAGAACATGCTCTACAGAATTGTCGGAGAGCAAGGACCGTATCGGAGACTGCAGCAGGTCAGGAAGAGAAAGTGAGCTGAGCAAATCTCTGAAACTGATTGAGATGTAACACTTCACCCGCAGCCTGTTGAAGTTTCTGAGGATTTCAGTTTCCCTCGTTTCACTTTGGATCAGGTTCGTAATGACTATATGGCTGCAGTGTATCATCCTTTTGGAGAAAATGCAGGTGGAACTATATTAAAAGGGAAAAAGTTAGTATCTACTGGTGTTGAGAAAATAGTACTCTCTGTTCCCTGACAAATATCATCTGGGAACACTTTAAATTGAAAGCCTTCTGATATGATGTCAGAAAATTGATGTTAGAGTTATTACCAGGATCTACTTTCAAATCCCTTTCATTATGGTGTTAGCAAAATGTCCTGGTTTACTGAAATTAAACCAACAGAGATGTGTAGGTAGAATTCACGTGGCTGCAGCTCACAAATGTGTGCTCTGCTCTGGTGGGGGGGAAAAAAAGGGGGGGGGGAAGGGTGGGGAGGATGCTGCTATGAACAGGGGTGTTGATGCAGGTCTGCCACTGTGGTTGCTACCACCACCCTCCTGAGGAAGGACATCCCAGCTCGGGATCCTATGTGGGATGACAACGCTGTATGCATAGCTCTGCTGTTGAGAGGAAAGAGGAGACGGAGGCACCTCGTGCACAGCCTGGCCGCTCTTCTTGGGGCTCGTGGCTTACTCCCAGCTGCTGCGCTGCCTGGGTCGGTCGTTGGCAATCGCTCTTCCCTCAGCCTGAAGCAATGCAGCTGCCTTGCTTAGGAAGAGTGGATCACCGTGTTGGAGGAGGAGGGCTACTTCTCGGTCACTGTGCTGCTGAACGCACACACTTTTATTAGTTTGGGTGTTGGTCTTACACTAGATAATCTGTCAAAAAACCCCTGCTACTCTCATTGCTTGTGCGGGGAAGAGCATCTGCCTGGGCTGGAGAGAGGGCACAAAGACCTCATCCATCAGTGACTGCTGCTGTTTCTCTTCGTACTTCCAGCTCTTCATCATCTTAATAAAGAAATAAATAAAAGTCTGTCTTATCCTCCACTGAAGGACAGCAGCTGGAAGCAATTGGGGTGGCATTTTGAATCTTCCATCACAGATACTGTTTGCCTATGTTCCTGTTGTCAAATAAACACCTCTTTTAATTACCAAATACTTCTTCCTCCATAAAGCATGGAAAGCCAACTGGCAAAGAGTGTTTGTGATCCCAAGACATGCCAAGCACTCCCACGCTTTCAGGCAAGGCTGGCCAGTGCCTTGTTCTAGGTTTCAAATGGCTGTCCTCCCATCGCACAGCCACAGTTGCTGTGCATGCATAGCAGAGCTGATGCTTTCTGTAAGCATCAGATGTGCTATGTGTATGCTACCTAGCACAGAATCATAGGAAATTCCCTGGGAGAAAGAAGGCACGTTATCCAGTGGGTGCAAGCAGGAGCCATCTTCCATATTTTTTGATATTCTGGAGAAAAACATGGGTATTCTGCAGAAATTAACTGATTATTTCCTTTGCTGTTGTGATATTCAGATGGAAATCTTTAGATAAAGGTAAAATATTGCCCAATCATGAAGGGCATACCCAATGCTCTCACTGGGAAAATGGGATGTACAGAAGAGAAGACTTTCTCACAGTTGGGTTCTAAGACTACATCTCCCAGATGTAACCAGACTTTGTCTTTTACTGTGCTGCGTAGGTCCCAGAAATCCCCTAGAAAAAAGTGCTCTTTCCCTCCTTTCTCCTTTCCTAGGAAATCTTGCAGAGTCCTTAGTGGTTGTAAAATAAGACCATGTAATTAATTCCCGCCCACTCAAACAGGTGAGTTTTAGCTGGAAGACCGGGAGAAGTTGTCTATCGCGGAATGTGGAGAAGCCCTTGTTCCTCGTCTGGTTGAGATGCCAACTGCATAACGATGCTGTGGTACTCAGCTAATGTTAGGATGGAAAAAGCCATTCTGGTGTATGGTCCAAACACGTTGGTGATGTGAATGACTGATTTTCCTGAAAAGTTTGAGTGGGCTGAGGGTAATTTTGTGTAATAATTTGTATTTGAGAGTTGTCTCAATATTTCACATCTCTATTGAATTGGCTGTAATCCATCACTCTAATTGCTTTTTCTTGGTCAGTTGAATTTATATGCTTGTCTCTATCATACTTAAAAGAGTGTAGGTACAACCTTTCTTTCTTATTTAGATTAGGATTTTTTTTTCTAGTTTTTGAAAGGTCACTGTGTCCCTTTTCCCAAAGATGATAGTATGTATCAATTTTAGAGCATTAGACTAAAAATGTGAGGCAGTTTTCCTAGATTTAAATGGTATATTAGTCCTGGTACATGGGACTCAGCTAATATTAATGTGAGGGACTTCCATGGATGGCCAGGAGCTGATCCTCCAATGTTACAAAACAGCTTGGCTCCTTTGGCTCCTGTAGAGTACTGCAGTTTGGATCAACCCATGTATTTTCAAGAGGACCAGCGAAAAGTGTCTGAGTGACAGTAGCGTGGATTTAATGGGGAAGAGGAGGGAAGATTTGCAGCGTGGCTCATTGCTTACCCTATCTGAAACTGCATTGCTTTAAAAGATGTTGAACAGATTTAGCTGAGCGGCTGCAGCACTCACGTGGCCATTCTTGAAGGGATTTAGTGCTGGCTTATTGATATTGGCTTAATTTGCCCACTGTATCGATATGAGCCACCCAGTTGTGAATTGATTCAACCATTACAGGGGCTGGATTGGTTTGGAAAAAAAAAATCAATTTAAAAAATGATCTCCATAAACCAGTAAGACTTGTTACGCATGCAAGATCTGAACAGGAGCTGAATGCCTGGAAAAGGAAGTCATTTCAGCAGTAGAATAACTGACCAAATTAACTTTGGAGCTTGTCACTTAGCACCACTTATCAGCCTCTCAGAATTAAGCCTCATAATAAGAACAAGTTTACGCTATTACTATAGATGCAGGAGTAGCATCGTTGTCCCTACTGTAATAAACCAATAGTACCGATAACAGAGGAACCCTACCGTACATCATTTTATTTTTATTGTATTTTAAGTAATGGAAGCAAGTTTCAAAATCACTGGAGCTGTAGTTTTGCTGCTTTTTGTGTTGTTTTTTTTTTTTGTAACTGTATTGGAGAAAATAATAGATTTTATTTCACAAACCGTACAAACAATTAGCTTCTCAGCCTGTGCTGACTTAATGTGCAACTAATTTATTTTGTACCTACTGTTATAGGCAAAAGTGAAATCAATAGCACAAACGTAGTATAATTGTAATGTATTACTATCAGAAGAGTAAAGAAAACTAAATCTCATAAATGTTTAATATTTCACTGTAATTTTTTTAAATAATGGATGCATATTGGAAAGGCTACACTGTAATATTGTTTTTCCATGTACCTGAATTTAGTAAAGATGTTTCTCACGTATACACAATTAGAACAGGTTAAAAAAAAAAAAATACCAAAACCAATACCCTTATTGTAGTCTTAGTTCAGAACTTCATTTATCAAAAGTTTTCTTTAGAAACTTTTCAGAAGTGTTGCTATTTTGCCTATTGAGATTTTTATTTAAAGTTTTAAAGCGAAAGAAATACCTCTTCCTGCCTTTCTGTTAACCTGATTTTTCATTTAAAAGATGTAACCCCTATATACGTGATTACAAATATATGGATACCTATTTAGAAGCAGTTTATCCCTGCTGTCCTTCCTGATGTTTATCTCTTGAAATTACTAACATGGTGAGAAAAATACAATTGACTGAAAGACCTGCGCTAGGATTATCAGGGAGATTTCAGATGCAGGATGGCAATCAAAGCATGAGGCTGGGAGAGCTTCGCTGCCAGTTAAGGACAAAGAATAACTCTGAACTTTCAGGTTTTTCTAACTCTGTAACTTCAGCTGAGCTCTGGCGTGCGGCGGTGCTGCTTGCCGGTGGTACCTCCTGGGGGTGGAAGCAGAGGGAGCGACCGTCCTTTGAGGCAGCTGCTAGTGAGACTCAGACCTTCCTGAGAGATGCTAAAATGACAGTAAAACCTGTAATGAAGGGGAATCACATTGTCCCAAGGTGGCTGTTCCAGCGTTTTTACTACCTCTTAGTTAGAAACTTCTTGCCGTTATTGCCTCTAAATCTTGTGTGAATCTTTTCCCAATTACTTTTAATCTGCAAGCTAGGGGGTATGGAGAAGAGCTGATGATCCTGCTTTTAACCAGGGTATTTTGCATGTTGGGAGTCTATTTCCCTTCAGTGTTCTCCTACGTTACTTTTCTAATCTTGCCTGAGAAGTCACGTTCTCTAAATCTGTCGCCTTTCCTCTACTTGACACTTTTCAATTAGTTTATTTTTTTGTGAGAGCAGTGTTAATGACTGGACAGCGTGCTCCAGACCTCGCCGGGGCTGCACAGAACCGAGTAATTGCCTCTGATGTTTGCTATCTAGTGGCCCAATTAATAATGCTCAGTATGATATTTTGTTTTCCTTTGTGACGTATTTAAACCCTTTCCCCACATTTTCTGGCAGTGTGACCAGCTAAAGGTTCTCAATCCTCTTTCTCCTGTATATTTTAGTTTTACTCAAATGTAGAGCTCTTGTACTTGTGCTTGTTGAATTTCTCCCCATCGCTTTTTCCTTTTTGGATGCTCTCTCTCAACTACTAACGCAACTGAGATTTTGTTCCTGGTCTCCAAAGGTGCTTGTGATATGTCCTGCTTTCTTGTCCTCCACAGATTTTGTAGATGTCCTTTTTTATTCTTTCATCTACCTCACTTAGGAAAGCGGCGAATAGAATAACAAAAATTGGGAAAATATACCTCTCCTTCCCTTGCTCTGTCGGTTTGACAATGCTGATGGAGTCTTTTCCCAAAGTACTTTGGGGAACGAGGATGTAGTTGCTGTCATGAGAAGTACTGTCAAAAGTCTCTCTAAAATGATGAAACGTTGTCTACTCCTCCTCTGGCCACAAGGCTCATTGCCATGAGCAGTGTTAGCAAAGAAAATTAGACTGACTCTGGTTTTAGCAAATAAGTGCTGCCTGTGTTTTATCACCTTGTTAAACTCTTAGTTATTTCTGTTGACTGTTCAGTGATTTGCTCTAGTGCTTTCCAGCAACTGTTCCTCTAACAGATGTATCGCTCCCCCCTTGTCTGTGCTGCAGTGAGGTCAGGAGATACTCATCAGTAAACAAACATGGGACTCCCTGATCCACAAAGTGTTTGAAAACATCCTTTGAGCATCACTGAAACGTGTACTTGAATGACAGTAGGAAGATTATAAGGAGGTGGTTTTTTTCTTTTAGTACAGAAAAAAAAAAGTACTTGTGGGCATATAATTTGGATTTCATTTTAAAATTTGGTTTGCGGTATAAGCAAAACGTTACAGTAATAAAACTTAGTAGTGAGGAAAAGGATAGGGATTAGTATAAGAACTGTTCTGACTTGTCCTTGTTGGCAGTGACCTGGCAGGGACAGGAGCTGAAGGGAGGGTGGCTGTTCCTCCACCATGGAAACCAAAACCAGTACAGAGTTAATGAGGAGACTATAAAAACATGGATGAAATGAGAACAAGATACATGCTGAGCATTTGTCCAACCATAAAAAGAAGAGCACTGTACAAGAAAGAGAGAAAGAAAGTTGAGAAAAGAACACACTTCAGGAAATGAAAAGAAATGAGTGTGTCTGAGAGGAAGGCTGCCTGACCATCAGCGTCTGTTTGAGCTGCCCTGCAGCACCCTGCCTGGGCTCCAGCAGCCGTGTCGGGAGAGCAGATGTCTCCTGCAGGTCGTGGGCCGTATCCCACAGTGGTTTCTGATGGACTAAGGTGCCTCAAACAGCACTAAACACCTTTATGTGAGCAACTGAATCAGGTTCTGAGGCTGTTCGGATTTAATGAATTTTGCCTCCAAGAGTAATTCTGGGAAGCCATTTACTGCAGGCAGGATCATTATTGTAACTTATTTGCTATTCTTCTGTCTCTTCTGTTTGCTTTACTGTAGTGTGTAGATTTCCAAAGCAAGCCTAGGATGTGATGGGGATAGACACTATGCAAAGCTGTAATGAATATTTTTGCTCCAAGAAGAGTTTAGTTCAAAGGATATAATGCCTCTGGCAGAAGTAGTTGTATCTAATGATGTGCCTTTAGGAAAAGTGCATGCTGCTAGAGCAGCAAAGGGAACTTTTTAACTGAAGCCATTTTACTTTGTATTCTGTTTAAGGTAAGAAGTTGCTAAGGAATAAGGGATATTTTTCAGAGTTACAGACTGATAGCTGGTCTGAATTTATCAGTCTGACTCACTGGAGAACCATCCATAGATCACCTTCGTGAGCAATAAGGAGGTTGTACAGTGCTCTTTCTGAATGGAGAAATTAATTTATTTTACTCCTGCTTTTATGGGGCTTACCTCCTTGGCATGCATGTGCTTATCTGATCCATTGTATGCTGCATACGGCTGCGAGATGGGAGCTGTGTTCAGATGATATAGCAAAGCTCTGCAAGATCTGGCATGCACATCATGCTGATTTCAAGCAACACTTTCCATTTCTGAGGAGCAGTGAATCAGGTTTAGACTGGCCTTCTCCTTACTAAAAGACATATAAGATGACTGAGGAGCTTTCCACCTGAACAGCAAGTTGTCAGGAGCAGATTGTCATTTGTGGGCCTTTCCTACAGCACAGTAGAAAAGGAGGGGAAAGGGGAAGATGGCTGGAAGAAACCTCTTCAGCATGTTTCTCCATTCCTCGTGTCATTTCAGCTCTCTTACTGAAAGTCTGAGGCGATATCTGCCATGTCACCCACAGTTTTGGTAGACTGAGGTCCCACGCTCTTGGACCGTATGGGTGTTTGTTGCTAGAAAGGCCAGATCCCTGCAGAGGGATGTGTGCCACTGTCTGCAACCTCTGCTTTTGAAAATTAAATTCAGCTCCAAGCTCTTTACCAGACTGTGCTCTCTGCAGCATTATCATCTGTCTGTAATTCCTTAGCTGCATGCAAATTTCATACAGTTGACCACTGCCACAGAAATTATTGCATGGCTTCCTCCCTCCCACTCTGCCCTCTGCTTGCCCTTACTGTCTCCTCATCACCCCCTCCCCCCAAAGAAAATACATTAAAAAACCTGGTCTAAGTGTGCTCATGTACATGGCTGTTACTGCTGCTTTTTCACACCTCAGGGAATCATAATTTTGAACTCTTCAGGGACATCGAGAAATGTTTTACCCAACAGCAGGTTTGGTGATTATAAGCGGTCGTTGCCAGACGGCAGTTACTGCTGTGTGTGTAAGCGCAGTACTCCTGGTGCACTTCACTTAGTGATGCTCTGTCCGGTGCCAGGCACGGACCGTGCTGTTGGTTGGGCACGCTCCAGCGCGATGGCACGGAGATGGTGGGGATGATGACAGTGGTCTGCTGCCTCGCATTCGTTGATTGTGGATGCTTCTTTCCAACAGCAGGCACATGGCTGCCAACTAGTACTGCTGCATCCCAAAAGCCTGATGAAATAACATCTGCCCTGCTGCAAGGGGACACGGGGAAGGATCTCAGGGAAAGGTCTCTGCAATGCAAGGACAGCTGGGTGGGGTTTTGCACTTCTGACAGTGAACTAGTCAACCAAACATAAAAAGAACTAAAAAAAGGGAAGAAGGAAATGATAAGAAAGGATACACGTATGTGAATATGATTGTAGGAAATACTGTAAGTGAAGACTTCCTTAAATGGAGGATCAGGGCTGCCTCTCAGAGGAACCAGGACACGCTGGAGAAATGGGCTGCCAGGAACCCCATGAGATTCAACAAAGGTAAATGCAAAGTCTTGTCCCTGGGGAGGGATAACCCCATGCACTAGTACAGGCTGGAGGCTGGCCAGCTGGAAAGCAGCTCTGCAGAAAAGGACCTGGCGGTCCTGCTGGACATATTCTCGGAGTTGCACAGTGACAGGATGAGAAGCAGGGGACACAAGTCGAGAAGGGAAGTGCTAATTGGATATTAGGAGAATAAAATCTACCATGGCAGTGGACAGGCTTAAACCAGGGGCTCAGAGATGACGTTTGACCTCCAGCCTCAGAGATCAAAACTCAACTGAACAAGGCCCTGAGCAACCTGACCTAATTTTCAAATTAGAGCCAACTTCAAAGTTGACCTTGCTTTGAGTGAGGGCTGAACCAGAGACCTCTATAGGTCCCTTCTGACCTGAATTTCATGATTCTGTGGGATTTACAGGAAAAACTCCTATGCTAGAGGGCTTAGAGTATGTGTGTTGGTTAAGTTTCACTGTAAGATGGTCAAATATTTCCTTACAGTAAAGTGCATTGTTACTGAATATCAGAGACTATAATGCAGTTGTATGTGCTTTAGCATCTCTTCTCATCTTCTACCCTGTTGCTAGCATCTGTAATCTAAGGGAGATACTTCTCCAGCTGTGAGATCTATTGACTATTATGCTTGGTTTCTCAGGGTTGATACAGTGTAGAAGCTTGTGGTGATCTGTAGAGATTCATCATACTTGAATTTTCAGACTCTTGCTTCTATTCTTTACAGAAGAGCAGTGCTTGCTGTTTGTTGGCACAACTGGTGAGGCTGGCTGCTCCACCTTTTCTACTGTCGCCTGAGCAGCAGCAAGTTGACCGTAATGGGCGTATGAGTTCTCTGTGAAGAGTAAGACTGGGAAGGGAAGATGCTGCCCAGCAGCACCTTACTTGAAGTAGTAATGAGCGATGCATGAAAGCAAAAGCACTGACATATAAAGAGTGCCAAAGAGTGATACCAGGGAATTTTCTGCTTAGATTACCTCGAGGGGAAAGCTTTTGGGTGTTTTTGCTGCCAGAGGCTTTTCTTTTGGCAAGTGTGAAGGGCTCTGGGTGGGTGCCTGAGGTGGTGTGTTGGTTTACAGTCTGACTTAAGCATGAAAACTAAAACTGGTGTCTGGCTTTGGGAAAAGGTACCTCTGTGGAGGGGGGAGACGTAGCAGTGCTGGCAGGAGCTGTAGCTTGGTGTGTCACAGCCATCTGCTGTTCCCAGCTAGAGGAGTTGTCCATGTGGGGCCAGAGCTGACGGGAGATGTTTTAAGAGGATTTGCGAAAAAAGAAAAAAAAAAAAAAAAAGAAATAACTTAGCCAAACCTGCGGTTGCCCTCATCTCAGCCCCCCAAGGGTGCCTAAGAGCAGAAAGGGCTTCCAGACCCCAGGCCATCTTTGTGGCCAAGGTGGGGTGGGGAGGATGGACGCTGTGACACCGGGCTGGTTTCACTTGAGGAGGCAGACTCAGTTTTACCCATTGACATGTTTGATGGGGGTCAAGTCCTTCATGATGTGGGTAGGTATAGACAGGCTTTGGGGAGTGAGGCGATGCACCTAGTTTCTAGATCATCTAGGTATAGGAGCTGAGCTTCGGGGCCTGCAGACCCCAGCACAGATGCCCTCCTGTCACACTGGGAGGGACACCTGAGTTTCCACACTTCCTCGGGAAGGCATCTGGTGAATGGAGTATTTCAGTCTTGGGCTCCAGCACCTCTGTCTTGCTGCAGTCTTTCTGGGCAGTGGTTTAATTATGAAGCTGATAATTTATGCAGTTCTGTTTTCGAGAGCCTGGCTAAGCATTGTTTAAAAACAACAGCGAAAGACTCCCTGAGAACTCAGTGGTTATGCAGGCAGCATAGCCATCTCATCAGGGCAGTTGTCTAATTAAGCAGGGAGTTTGAGGATTTCGTGGATTCAAAGGCTACTTTTAAATATGTTGCACAACCAATGGGATATTTGGCTTGCTATTGTTTGACTGCAAATAATACATCTTCAATTGTCTTTGTTTTAATTTATTTTTGTGCCTTACGTGTTCTGTAAGATTGGCTCAAATATGCTGGGAATTCATCACTGGATATCATGCTGGGATGAGCGGGACAGTATAAGACATGTAATTTTCTTCATTTATCTATGGAATTTGTGTGTGTGTGTGCATATGCATATTTGTGATTAGTGGTAAGCTATATGAAAATAAGAAACAGCCCCAGGATCCCAGGTAAAAAATAAAATTAAATTAAATATTTATTAGGTATCATGATTTATGGACTCTTTCTGAAAGTGAAGAAGCCTTTATGAACCACATACAATCTCATAGTTATTAGGGGATGCTTTAGAACTTAAATTAAGGAAAAAGGTATAAATAGCTTGACAAGGACAAGGCTGTGGATGGATGGAGCTGGTCTCCACAAATTTCTTCCAAAACTTCATTTCACATGCTGTTGTCCTGAGTGGAATTAACTTCTTCAGTCCTTGGATTTTCTACCTAAGCTTGTTTAGGTAGACCCTGGACAGTTTGCTGTATAGGGAGCCTTCTTACAGCGAAAGTGGCCATGGGCAAAGCCAAAGCGAAAAAACCTTCAAGCTGGCTAGTTGATTCCCAGCAAAATACCTTTTCACTTCCTCCGTTGGTGTGTGGTTATCTAGACCATCTCTCAAACACTAAAACATACAAGGAGCTTTACACACGTGGGTAGTGGCACAGGAGTTGGAGGAGGTGTGGGTGGGAAAGAGAGGACATTCCCAACCAGCCTGGTGGTGCTTGGGTTTGAAAGCTAAAGGTGTTGGCCAAGGTTGTCTCATGAAGCTTATGTCCATCATATGGACTGGAGATGATTCCTCAGTGCAGCAGGTTCATGAAAAGCCATTCTTTGTGCATCTCTTGCAAAAGATGTCTAAGCTCAATTTAAGAGCTCTAAGCGATGATGAATTTACTGTGCTCACGGTTAAATTGATCTAGTGCTTACAGGTCTACTGGATTAGGCTTCTGATTGTTACGAGGGCCACTATGTGTTTACACTGTGATGAGCAACTGTCGCCTATTAAACTGCAGATAAAAGTGGAAGAAATGTGATATCTGGGGCTTGGGGACAGAAAAGAAAATAACATAATTACAATTCTGTTTCCTGCTCTATTTTTCTTTACTGCCGTCTTGAGGATTGCAATTACATATATTTTAATGATTTCTGTAGAGTTTATGATTTATTTTTATAAACCAATGACAGCGAAGTATCAGCTTAGTCTGCAAAGCATAAAAAATAGCTTGCCATAATTGAGTTCCAGTTGTAAATTCTATTAAAGCTTTGTTTAATTTGGAAGTTTTATTTTTCAGGGAGGTTCCATAAACCTAATGCAGTTACCAAATAGAAAACCCTGCAAAACTCTGCGTGTATTAAAGTTCATTAATATTAAATTAATTCTATAATCTGCTATATTTTGAAAGATGAAACATTACATTTTGTTCATCTAAGTAGAGGTCTGCATTGATTTGGCAGAGATTTGTTCGTTTTGAACAAAAATTAAAGTGTAGATGCTGTTCTAGCTTATTTGCATTGAATTAGCCAGAGGGAAGGTGTGACTTCTTCTAGAAGACACCTGGAAGGTTAGAAAGAGTGAAATTTGAAGCAGTTTTGTTGGAAGTGATTGACAGAAGGCAAATGTAATGTTTTGGGGATTTACCAGATATACCAGGGTATACCTTCAGATAATCTTACAAGGTCTGGTTTTAAAAAAAAAAAGGGGGGAGGGAGGGAGGGTGGGCAGGCATTTGGTGTTGGAAACAACAGTGCTGTGGTGGTGATTTACTTGCTAGAAGTGTTACAGACCCCTGTGAAAGAATATAGATATAGGGTTTCTGCTGTGGGGAAATATCCACAGGGAAAAAAGTGTTTGGGCAGGAGAGCAGCTGCCTATACCAGTATCCAGTATCTCAACTGCTCCATCTTTCTTTTAATAGTCATCTTTTTTGTCTTTTTTTTTTTTCCCCTTCTCTTCCTTTCTGGCATTATCCACAATGAAATCATAGATTTTTGGGGGGCTCAAAAAGTTCAGGCTCTTTGTCTGTTTGTTTACTAAATCAAGCCTCTCTTAGTCGTTATAAACCCAGTTACTAATTTAATTAGGAAATGCAGTAATTGAATTTTCTGATGTCACTGTTGCAGATGCTATTCTACCTTTTCCAGTTGGGAGAGAAATTGGTCAAACTTTCTTGTTGTGTAGGAAAGGGATTGATTTAAACTTCATTCTTAATCAGAGGAGAGGCTCATGCTAGATCTCCGGTCATATCAAACCATTCCCACATCTATTTTTAAACAACTGTGTGCCATGTTCCTCCCTGGGTAACAGGCAGGCAACTCAATATGAATTCAGAATTTGGCATCATTATATATCTGGTGGAAGTAGAACTAGTAATAGTAACTGCTAACTAGGGGTGTGGTGGTGGCAGAACTGCGGTACAGTGATAGACTAGTATTTTTGAAGGATGTTGTCAAGTTAAATAATTTAAAACCCCCTTGAGTTCTTCATGTAAAATCTAGAGAAGAAGTTCTCTTCTTGCTGGAGTTTGGTGGGATTTCATGCAATGTAAATAAGAGCAGAATTTGAATCTCGCAACTTTGAGGGGAATAAAGCTTACCTAGATTCATCTTTCCACATATACTTGAGATGGGCACTGAAAAGAGAAGTAGAAGGAATGCAAGGAAAAATTGAACTCAAAAGGCAGACAAGTAGGTCTGCGTTTTTCCATCTCGGTACAGCCAAGGGAAGAAGCAGAGTGTGCCATATGCCACTGCAGTGATGCATCTGTGATGCCCATGACTACATTTTGTGATCCTTAGTGTGACTCTTTAGCAGTGGTGGGGAGTATAGCACAGTCCTGTCCCTTACCTGTGGTCCTAACTTGCTATCACCTGTAACTTTCTGGAGAGGAATTTGCAGATAGCTTGCATTGGCTGATAGGGTGGGATGTCATCCGTACATTTGCACACTGTGAATCATGTCTTTTGTGGGGTGTGTTTCCTTCTGAGAAGTGTACGGCCGGAGAGTCTGGCCTTGACACCTTGGCTGCCAAAATGCACATTGCATCTCCTTATCCAGTTCCTGCGTAGGTGTTATCTGGGTGCAGTCAATGAACGTCCTTCTGTGCTTAGGGGTAGAATTTGCGCTCATGTTTTCAGTTAAGAGAAGAGAACAATGCAGAGGGGTTGTCTGAAGGCATCAGCACATCTTTCAGAAAGCCAAGGGGCGTTTTCAGGCAGTGTCTTGTTGCAGAGCATGTTACTGAGGGCTTGTGGGGCTCGGGAGCCCACTGGGCTGATCCAGTACGGCGTCAGGTAAAATGGTCTGAGCAAGAGAACAACATCTCTGAAAGGTGGGGCTCAGTTCAGGAAAAAGTTAATGAGCTCACTGGTGGTTTTTTACCTCCCCAGTGTGCTTTCACTGAGAACAGCCAGCCACTATTTCCCTGCTGACATCCATCACCTGCATATTGCTCAGCTTTTCTCATTTTGACTTCTGTTGCACTAAGCACAACTCATCTTTCACCTCTCTGACAGCTTCATCCTTTCTTCCAACTCAGATTGGCCTGTGGACATTTGTGAGCAGTCTTTGAATCTCCGGCTGAGCTGGGAAAATGCATAGTTGGTGTAGAGAAAGCCTGATCATTCATCGTGACGTTTTCTTGCCAGGTTGCATTAATTAGCTTGTGCTGGTTTTGGCTGGGATAGAGTTAATTTTCTTCACAGTAGCGGGTATGGGGCTGTGGTTTGGATTTGTGCTGGAAACAGTGTTGATAATTCAGGGATGTTTTTGTTGTTGCTGAGCAGCACTTGCACAGTGCCAAGGGCTTTTCTGCTCCTCACCCCACCCCACCAGCGAGCAGGCTGGGGGGGCACAAGAAGCTGGGAGGGGACACAGCCGGGACAGCTGACCCCAACTGACCCAAGGGACATTCCATACCATGGGACGTCGTGCTCAGCATATAAAGCTGGGGGAAGAAGGAGGAAGGGGGGGACGTTGGGAGTGATGGCGTTTGTCTTCCCAAGTCACTGTTACATGTGTTGGAGCCCTGCTGTCCTGGCGATGGCTGAGCGCCTGCCTGCCCATGGGAAGCGGTGAATGAATTCCTTGTTTTGCTTTGCTTGCGTGTGTGGCTTTTTCTTTACTTATCAAACTGTCTTTATCTCAACCCACGAGTTTTCTCACTTTTGCTCTTCCGATTCTCTCCCCTATCCCACTGTGGGGGGAGTGAGTGAGCAGCTGTGCGGGGCTGAGTTGCCGGCTGGGGTTAAACCACGACAAGCTTTAGCCTACAGGTGGAGCAGGACAAAGGCAGAAATACTTTTCTTGGTGATCATCGGAATAGATTGCTAATATTTCTAAGATTGATAAACTGAAAAGTAGCCATGAGCTATTAGATAAATCAAGTCAGACTTTCTTGTACACTCCTCTTGCTGTTGTTATTCTCATAGAAAATTTAGAAATTATTTATATACTGCAGTAACCCCAGCGTTGTTTGCAAGAATGGCTAAGACCCCATCTTATGTTACTGACCCTTAAACACAGATGCAGGAGCACCTATAACTCAGTTATTCAAAGTATATTTTGTGTTAAGGAATGTGGCTTAGTTGTTTTCAGCAAGTTTTTTGGTGGCTTATAAATAATAAAGATTATATATCCACAGTGGTACTGAATCAAGAATGCCTGTTGTCTATCAATGTTTATTACTGATGTGTGTATGCCACAGTACAGACCAGATACCTCGCTTTATTAATCCTATTTCACAAGGGTGCAGAGTGAGTAAATGGATCAGTGGTGGTCACTCAGGACTTCTGCAACAGAGATAATGAAATTAAGCCTCCTGGTTCCTAATCTCCCCCCAAGCAAATCTGATGCTTTGTGTATCTTAAGTAAGCAAGCTAATGCAAGAGTAAAGCATGGCACTCAGTGTGTACTTGATAGTCTCTGATGAGTGTGATTATTACTAACACCGTAGATGTGGTGTGGAATATTTTATGGACTGGCTGGACCCACATGAACACCGTACAACTCTCCCTTTTTGAATCTTTTTGAAAGGTGTTGAGGTGTCCATATGTCTTTTCTGTGTCTGGCCATCTTTGTGTCTGCAGGACTATGTGAAATAGCAATGCCTGAAGGCAACTCCTCCTTAGGAAGTAGCTAAAGCTAACAGCATCTTTAACTCAGACAGTTTCACATCCAAACCATCCAACACTCAACATCTGCTGTCAGAGGAGAGTGTGCAACTCTGTAAGGTCAGATAGCGAATGAGTTCTACCAGACTTATCCTTCATCTTGTAGGATGACACAGCAAAGGAGTTTCACCCCAAAATCTCCTTCCCAAAGAGTTTGTCATCCCTTCTCTGTTCCATCAACCTCTGTACAGAGCCAGGTGGAGCCAAGACCTACCTCTCTTTCTCTCTCAGACTTCCAGTTTCAGTCCCAAGTCTTAAAGCACTGGAAAATTGAGCAAATCCATTACTTTCAGTTGCTAACTACCTTTCCTGTCAATTTGTATCTTGTCCCACACTTGAATGTTTTGTGTTTTCTTTTCCATTTCGATTGCCCTATAATGTTGTTGTTGAGTTAAAGCACTCCCTACTATCAGATATCTTTGCCTGACTCGTGTAATTACAGTCTTGAATTTTGTGCTTTAGCTTTGCAAAAGCCATGTGGACTGCTCTCTTAGTCTATGTCAGTTGAGACATTTACTAGGTATCAGACCATTTCTCCAATTCAACAGAGAGGAAACTTTTGTTACTGGGATATTAATAGACCTTTTTAACAGCCTGGGCAGGCTATGTCATATGCCTTTGTGTTATCCAGCATAGTAGTATTACTGGAAAACTAGAGATGGATGGCATTAGGGAAGGAAATAAAAAGAGAGGGAATATCATGTTCAGAATATATCATACACTGAGGATTTCTTTGTGCCTAGCTCAATTATTTGGATCCTGCTTTGTATTTATGTACAACCCAATGCTCACGTATGGGACTGGAACAGACCTTGAGAAGTCTCTAGTCTGTCTGTACTAGCTAATGATGATCCACACCTTGGTATTTTCTGGAGGAAGGATGGATTTCTTCCTGGAGACCTCCAGAGACAGCAAAGTCTCCCAGGCATTCCTGGGCTTCAGTAGCCCTGTGTTAGAGTTCATTTTTCTGTGGAATTAATTTCAGCCTGCCTTCCTGAAATTTAAGCATATAATTTCTTGTCCTAGAATTTGTGAGTATACAACAGCCTTTTATGACCTTGAAAGCTGTTGTCTGTTCCTATCTCTCTTCTCTTCTTTTGGTTTAAAAATCCTACTTTGTTTGTTCTTCCTTGTAGGTCATACACGTTTTGTTTTTTTTTTTTCTCTTATTTGTGATTATTTTTTGATTATGCCCATTGCCTTTCTTTGACCTCTCTCCCAGTAGCCCATATTGTCAGTAAGGACACTGATGTAAACTGTATGTAGTACTTGTATTGGATTTGGGTGGCAAATTTTGGTAACGGGGGGGCTACAGGGGTGGCTTCTGTGAGAAGCTGCCAGAAGCTTCCCCCATGTCCGATGGAGCCAATGCCAGCCGGCTCCAAGACGGACCCGCCGCTGGCCAAGGCCGAGCCCATCAGCGACGGTGGTAGCGCCTCTGGGATAACAGATTTAAGAAAAGGGAGAGAGGAGTGAGAAGATGTGAGAGGAACAGCTCTGCAGACCCCAAGGTCAGTGGAGAAGGAGGGGGAGGAGGTGCTCCAGGCGCCGGAGCAGAGATTCCCCTGCAGCCCGTGGGGAAGACCATGGTGAGGCAGGCTGTCCCCCGGCAGCCCAGGGAGGTCCACGGTGGAGCAGATCTCCACCTGCAGCCCGTGGAAGACCCCATGCTGGAGGAGGGGGATGTGCCCCAAAGGAGGCTGTGACCCCATGGGAAGCCCGCGCTGGAGCAGGCTCCTGGCAGGACCGTGGCCCCGTGGAGAGAGGAGCCCAGGCTGGAGCAGGTTTGCTGGCAGGGCTTGTGACCCCGCGGGGGACCCACGCTGGAGCAGTCTGTTCCTGAAGGACTGCACCCCGTGGAAGGGACCCACGCTGGAGCAGTTCGTGAAGAACTGCAGCCCGTGGGAAGGACTCACGTTGGAGAAGTTGGTGGAGGACTGTCTCCCGTGGGAGGGACCCCATGCTGGAGCAGGGGCAGAGTGTGAGGAGTCCTCCCCCTGAGGAGGAAGGAGCGGCAGAGACAACGTGTGATGAACTGACCCAAACCCCCATTCCCCGTCCCCCTGTGCTGCTGGGGGGGAGGAGGTAGAGAAAATGGGGAGTGAAGAGTTAAGCCTGGAAGAAGGGAGGGGTGGGGGAAGGTGTTTTTAGGATTTGTTTTTATTTCTCATTATCCTACTCTGATTTGACCAGTAATAAATCAAATTAATTTTTTCCCAAGTTGAGTCTGTTTTGCCCATGATGGTAATTGCTGAGTGATCTCTCCCTGTCCTTATCTCAACCCACGAGCCTTTCATTATATTTTCTCTCCCCTGCCCAGTTGAGGAGGGGAGTGATGGAGCGGCTTTGGTGGGCACCTGGTGTCCAGCCGGGGTCAACCCAGCACAGTACTCCAGTACTGAGGGGCACAGAGGGTTACTTCTCTGGCTTTGAAGGCTCTACTGTGACTGAGACATTCCAGGACCTGTTTGTCGTCTTTACAATAACATGACAGTTCTGATTCGTGTTTAGTTTGTGACTCGCAGTAACATGCAGACAATGTCCTGCAGAACTGCACCCTGCACAATGGTTCTTCACCCTGTGTCTGTAACACACTGATTCTTTTTCAGTGGCATATCTTGCAATTTTCCACATTGGATAACTTTTTTTCTCTTCCTTTTTTCTTTTTTTTTTTCTTGTGGTATGTAGGGTTAAATCTTTGCTGAGTAAAATGTTGTTTCCTGGCTTGAAAAAAAACCTCTCTTGTGTACGGGAGAAGGTTGGGAATATAATTCTATATTCTGAGATTTTGATTCTGGAGATGAGAGTCAAAAAGCAATGCATGAACTGGGCTGCATCAAAAGAAGTGTGGCCAGCAGATTGAGGGAGGGGATTCTGCCCCACTGCTCCGCTCTTGAGACACACACACCCCCCCCGCAGTACTGCATTCAGCTCTGGAGTCCTCAGCACAGGAAAGACATGGACCTGTTGGGAGCGAGTCTGGAGGAGGCCACAAAAATGCTCAGAGGGCTGGAGCACCTCTCCTATGAGGACAGGCTGAGAGAGTTGGGGTTGTTCAGCCCAGAGAAGGGAAGGCTCCAGGGAGACCTTATTGCAGCCTTCCAGTACTTAAAGGGGGCTTATAAGAAAGGTGGGGACAGACTTTTTAGTAGGGCCTGTAGCGATAGGACAAGGGATAATAGTTTTAAACTAAAAGAGGGTAGATTCAGACTAGATATAAGGAAGAAATTTTTTACAATGAGGGTGGTGGAACCACTGGCAGAGGTTGCTCAGAGAGGTGGGAGATGCCCCATCCCTGGAAACATCCAAGGTCAGGTTGGAGGGGGCTCTGAGCAACCTGATCTGGTTGAAGATGTCCCTGCTCATGGCAGGGGGGTTGGACTAGATGGCCTTTAAAGGTCCCTTCCCACCCAAACCATTCTATGATTCTAAGAGAATGTTGGGGTTGTTAATAAAATTAATCTCTTAGAGTGAATACTAAGCAACTGGGCTTTATTTTGTTTTCCATGTATGCTCATTTGAATACTCCAGTCTATCCTAGGAGCTGTACAGCTGCATGCAGAAATACCAGCCCTTAGAAAGAAGATGTATTTAAATGTTTTGCTGTGCACCATGCAACTGTATCTTTTTTTTTTCTGGTCCTTATGGTGTTCCCTTAGTTTGTTGCTTATTGATTGGAGGCTCATCTTGAATGAGTATTAATTTGTTTTTAATTGTGGTGTCTAAAATGATTTAATGTCTGCCAGTGATTTCCAAGACATAAAATTTAGATGTTAAAAATGTGATTCACATGAAACGGAAAAGGTTTTACTGTTTCAAAACATCTCTGTAATGCTGGCATTCTGCCCAGTACTAATGCCTATCTACTAAAAACAAATGGCAAGAGAACTTTAATTCCAGTTTTCTTATGAAATAGAGGTCTTTTCAAGTCAGGTTTGGCATAATTTTCTCATCTCAGTTATTTTTTCATGTTTAGTTTGAAGGTGCTGAAAGGAGAGAAAATAACCCCAGAAGCACAGAAGCAGCCTAGTCCTGGAGAGTTCAAAGGGTGTTAGTGAAGATGTGGCAATCAAGAGTACAGCTGGGAAACGTTCAAAAGAAACAGGGGAATAGGATAGGGAATAGGATCAGAAAAAGACTTGCTGAGTCATAAAGTTCATCCTTGCCGCTGTAGGCAGCCACATCAGAGATGTGGCTCATAAACTAGTCAAGCTTGAACCCAACAGAGACGGACCTCAGCTGCCTGATCCCAAGATACACGTGCTTCCTAAAACCAGAGTTAAGGGAGCGTGTTTGTAGGATTATTGATGTATTTTACATTAAAGTGATATCACCGAGTCAACATTATTCTTTCCTTCACCTAAAGCCTGTCTGCTTCCTTCCCGTCTCCACACATTTTGTGCATGTCTTCTCAACATCGTTGTCCTTCCCTTTCAATGGTCCCCATCAGCTCTGCACATCCCTTCTGCCTACTTTAGTCTAATTTTCCCACTCTCCCCAGTCGCTGAAAATCCAGGTTTCACCCTCGACACACCCCAGTGCCCCTCTCTCCATCTACCACACTCATCCCCGCCACCATGTCTACCACTGTTCCCCTCTCCCTGCTGCTCTCCCCTCTTTTCTCTCCCCCTCACCACCACAGCGGTGCACAATAACACCCAGGTCCAAACTGTCACACAGGCCTTTCATCAGGCACTGGTTTCCAGCAGCTTTCTATTACTCCCAGGCTTCACCACTTCAGGTTAGATGATGGTGTTAGTGGTGGTAACCTTGTCTCCTATTTGTACTGTTTCTCTCCACTTTCCCTTCCAGCTTCTCCTTTGCTTTTGAACAGCTCTGCATTTTCTTTCCCATTGCATGCTCCCCTGCTCCAGCCACCCACTATCTTCCTCTTTCTTTCCCATCATCTTCTCTTGCTGTTTTAATAAAACTCCTTGACTTCTCTGCTTGCAGGCAGTCCTCATTATCCCTGACACAGTCCAGCTTCCTTGCCAACGACTGCGTGTCTCCATCTCCCCTCTGGGATCACCAGATCTATCAGCTTCCTCGCTTTCATCCTCTTGCTCAGCATCTCCACGTGAGATTTCCCCACCTATTTTCCACCAAAAACTTAAGTCAGGTAGCTGTGAAGCAGCTATACTTTAGAGACTAGCAGTAGACCACTTATGTTTAAGGACTATGTAGTTTCTAGAGGTAGGTGAAATGAATAAGCACCTCTTTTCTGGTGCTCAGAGCTCGGATAAGGAGCAGGAGCGCTGAGCATCTGGATGCTCAGAGCTGCCTGGAACAAAAACCTTGGAGGAGAAAGCCCCACGACTGCAGCGCTGCCTGGATGTCTGCTGGGGCTTGCTCCTGCAAAGGGCAAAGCAGTAAGTGGCATCAGGGAAAAAAAAACAAGACCAGTAGATGAGTCAGAAAGAGAGAAATACTGGTAAAGGAGGGAGGCAGTCTCTGCTCTAAGAATTTACTAGTATCTTTTCTAATTTAACATCATAAATTCCGTACCTGTGCGTGGGGTAAAGCTCTGGAAAAGAATGGAAATGTAAAAAGACGCGAAGTGATATGCTTAGGCTCATGCAGCAGAGCACCAGGCAAAAGTGACCCCTGAACTGCTGATTTTCAGTGTAAATCCTTATCCTGCGAAGTGGTGAGGCTGCCTACGTGAGAACAAGCAGGAGCTGACAAGTTCTAGAAACTAGTGGAAAAGTGTCAAAGTGATTGAACAAAATTAGGAAGCCAAGTTTTTCTCGTTATCATCTTATCAGGAAAAAAAGAGTATGCCTGGTCTGAAAAAGAGGATGACAATTTGGCAGTAGGCACTATGTACCTTTACTACCATACAAATTGTCATTTTCTTACTTACTAAAGCTGTCAGACATTTTGGTTTCCCCTTTAAGCAGAATTAATGGCAGCTTCTACTGCAATGACTATTTTTTCCTTGTTTTATAAAATATGGAAGAATGCTGTGCTTGTGTATTATCTGTGTGCTTGTAGTAGACATTAATAAATAAATCCCTGTAAGATGTCAGGGAAGTTTAGAAGATAAAAAAAAATCACACTGTCGTTTTTTCTGTGTTTAGAATATGTGCCGCATCAAGGCATTTTAGTTGCAGTGGGAAGCTGTTTCCTTTTTCATGACTTTGTGTATGACTGCAGTGTATTACGGAATTCTCTAGTGCTAAGAAATAAAAGCTAGAACCATGTTTTCACACAGGAATTCAGAAGTTTGAGACAAAAAGTTAAAATTCAGAAATACTTCCCCCCCAACATAGAAGGAGGTCAGTACAGCCTAGATATCCCACACGGAGAGAGCGTGCCCATTGCCCACACGAGCTGGGAAGAGCTACAGCGATCTTGAAGAGACTGAGAAGGTGGAAGTGCTCCTGATAACGTGGCTCAGTAGCAGAGGAGCAGGTCAAGCATGTGCCATCCTTGCGTCTTTGATGGTATCTTCATCATGATGTCGTGGCAATGCCTATAGATTTGAGACCAGCTGGGTCCCGTTGTGGGAGGTGCTGTACAGTCAGAGGAGGTGTGAAAGGAGGTAACATTAAAAAGCGGGTGCTGAGAGCAATGTACGTAGAAAAAGTGTATGAGGAGGCAGGTGCATCCAGGGAACTGTTGGGTGGAATTAAACCCCAGGGGTTATTCTGATATTGATTGCTCTAGTTACACCTGGAATGAATTTTGGAGCCATGTTTCTGTCAATGGGTTGACCTGCAGTTGTCAGCCTTGCAGGCAAAGCCATGCTTCCCAGGCCATCATTAATTTAATTGTCCCCACGTTTGCTTCCATTATGCTCAAAGCAAACAGCACCCAGCCCATTGCTTGCAACGGGACCTCCAGGGGAGGGTGCCTTTGGGGGACATGGAAGGTGCCCAGGAAGCACCAGGGAAACATCATGTGTGGTTTGTGGTCCTCTCGTCTTTCTGCCTGGCTCTTTGCAGAATGCGTTTTCCTCTCTGGCTCGGCAGTGAATGAGGAGCCATACTTACTCCGGGTCGGTGGGGAGAGGTGAGAGGCAGGGTCACAGGGACCTGGCTGGGTCAGGGATGGAGTTAGGGTGGGCAGGGCTGGGCTGAAGGGTTTCTTTGATCTGTGATACATATTTCAGGTTCTTAATGACAAAACAAGCAATGAAGGTCAGTTAAATGACCTTCTTAAATGAATTGTTAGGCAAATAACACGGTTTTACTAGAATCTTTCATCCAAACATCTGAAGGTTTTCAGCTTTTGACAGAGAAAAAAATGTTTTTATGCTTTGGAGCCTTTTCATGGAAGCAATATTTGTTTTGCTCTTTTCCTCTTCCGTATATTTTTGCTGGAGAATCGTTTACCCTCTTTCTGCTCTGGTAAGAATGACGTGACAGTATATTAACAGGTAGGAGGTACAGGCGAACCTTTCCCAGTAAAACCGAAAGGTTGGACCTTTAACTGCTTCACATTATCACAGCACCACGAAGACGTGTTATTTCGTGTTGGCAGTAGGTTTGGCTGAATAAGCAGCTTGCTGTGGCACGGGGCGGGCAGTGACTCACCTTTCCAGTGAGTCAGGCTTAAACACCACAGAATGCCTTGGGGAAACTCCATGTTTATGTTCTCAATTTTCTTTTGCTTCACTAGGCTCATTTTTAAGACATTTGAAATACACACCACAGCTACAGAAAATTGCTCTCTAGCATACCTCAACATAAATGTGTTTCATCTACTGCTAATTTCTTATGCTATTGTTATCTGGCAATAATTCTTCCCTTTAACTTATATTTTTGAATGACTTTTCCCTTAAAGTAAAGGAAAAACTTTTTTTTTTTTAGTTAGAAAAAAACATGGGTCTGTCTGTTTGGATGATGAAAACAGCCCTTAGTGGTTTGATTGCTTGAGGTCCATCTTTGTGCCGTCCTGTGCTCTCTGTCCTACCCACAACCTGATGATCCCAGATCCATCCTCACTCACTTCCTTAGCAGATACCCGAGCTCGCAGCCTTGCAGGAGGCATCTTCATCACCCTTCCTCTGCCAAAGTAATCTTTCTAACTTCTGATGGTCTTATGTATTAAAACTAATTTTCATTACTATTCTCTTTTCAGGTTTAGGGCTGTGAAGTGAGTACCTTCGATCAGATTAATAGTTTTTAGTTTTGAGACATGCATTTTCACCTTATTGACACACTGAATATTTGGTTTGCTGTAGAGACTATTATGCTAGATATGCACTGTGTTCACTTAAATATGTTTTTATCTTTGGAAAACCTTTAAGGAGCTTATCAGGGCAGAGGGAAGTATGTTCTCTCTGCAAATGCTACGTGTGATTGAGTTTTCCTGCCCGCCCCCCGCCCCGGGGAAGCTTTCTGCCTCCTTGCGAAGCAGAGCTCGGGCTGGCTCCCTTCTGACCCTGTTTTGGGGGAGCCACAGAGCAGTGGTGTGTTAGATAAAGGCATTTTCAGCACGTGCATTTCTCTTTCCTGTATCCTGACATTCGAGATGGAAAAGACTTACTCTTTCATGCAGCCTTTCTCCATGCCACTACAGAAGTGCTGCCTCTGCTTTTCGTGAGCTGAATTTTTGCCCCATGCAATAGGGTATGATCAGAAATGTCTATGACTTCTCAGGAGCACCATCTTTCTGTGTTAGTCAGGCGGGCACGTTATACCCATGCCATATAATATGTGCAGTCGCTTCCAAATTTAGGGTGCAGGTGGATGCTTAGCTTTTTGTGCTCCTGGAGTTTCTCCAGCTGAGGATGTGACCCAGGAGAAATTGGGAGTGAAGACTGCTCCAAGAAGCGGCTGAAGTTACCAAGGACAGAGGGAACTCTGTCCTGGCAGAGCCCAGAGCAGCTCATGGCATGGCCACCTTGCAGGGGTGAGAATGTCACCGAGGGCAGTGGCTGCACCTAACAAACCAGCTGGTGGACCTCGAACAGAATAGCTATAACATTTTGTCATGTACCACCTGCCAGCTCTTCTACATCCTCCCGGTGGTCTAGCAACTCTTCCAAATTTATCATCTTTTTTTTTTTCTCAAAGTTTTGTTTTTTCCTGGCAGAGACTGGATATATTTTAGCTGTTTAATGCAATCTGGTTTTCATGGTTTTTTTTCCTGTAGCTGCAGCTATTTCAGAGAGTAACTTATAAGAGATTAACCTCCACGATGCAAGCAGAGTTAAACATTTCTTCCTAGTGCAAAACTTGGTTTGAAATGGTGCAGCAATTAACTAAAACTCGTTAGAATGAGGGGATCCTTTACTCTCACTTTCTGACTAATGCCTGTGTTTTAAACTTATCCATTTATCCCCCTACGTATCCTATTGTTCTCTCCTCCAGATAGGGACTTTGTACAAACACCATTTTAATTACTTTTATAATTAGACAGCAGCAAAATCTTTGATGAAATGCCTCTTATACTTACTGAAATCTTTGCTCATTTTTTCATGTATTATACACAACTTCTCATTAACTTTTTCAAGTCTAATTAAATTTCTCTCATCATTCTTACATTCATCCCTCCAGTATCACTCTTTGCTAATTCTTCTTGTGACATTACAGTCTAGATGACATCACAAAATCTCATTTGTTTCAGTGGAGAATGCATTTTAGAAAATGAAGACTTGGAGCAACTCTTTTTTTATTTTTAAAGGAGACTTCTTTCTAGTTAGCTGAAAATTAAATAAAAAGAAATTGGTAATTAATTATTAGAAATGCTAATTTCAGATGACTGAAATGCTTTAAACAAAGCTGAAATATTATTACTGTGAATTTCTGAATTTTTTACATTTTAGAAACAAAACAGTATTTCTAATAACATTTTAAATGGAAAAATGTGATGACATTGCTGGCGCTTGAACTTTTGTGGTAAGGATATGACACATGTCGAGAAAACGTCACTGTCACTCCATCTGTAATTTTTCAAAAAAAAAAAGAAGAGAAAACGTAAGAATAATTTTACTTTCAAGTCTGGTCTGCCTTAGTTTAAGGAGTGTTAGCGTGATCTGAGATTAGCAGAAGAGCTGCTAGTAGATGCCTTTGACCCTGCATGCCTGCCTTCAGCTTCACGCAGACTTACATGAGTGACACTTTCAGTGTCATTAAAGGATATTTAATCACTTCAGCAGTGGCATGTGCCTGGCACATGAGCAGCACGGTCCTGGTGGCTCAGGCTGGTGGCACAGAAGCGCACACTATTGTGCAAAGATGCTTTTCGTTCTCTTCATTAGTGCTTGATTTATGCACTCTGGTTAGTGCCTGCCCAAAACAAGCAATAAAGCTGCTGGCACACTCTTGCAAAGCCCTGGAGGGCCGTGGGCCGTGCGTGTGCTGGGGTTGTACTGGGTATTTCCTAGCTCAAACGCCGCCTCGCCAGCGCGGCAGAGGCAACAAGCAAGTTACAAACCTCATGTTCTCAGGAACAAACAGGAAAAACTGCAGGAAAACACTTTGTAAATCCAGTATAAACAATTAATTGTCTGTCCTAAATTATCTTCCCCTAGTGTTCCTGGTGGCCTCTCACTGACCTTAATGTACCATTTCCACAAAGGCTGTTATTAACGAAACATCTTTAACAGTCCTGTCCTGTTTGCTGCTTATACTTTTGCAATTCACTTCCATGAAAAGGTGTTTTCAGTCCTTACTTACAGATAAGATAGCGTTTGGTAATTCACATCTTTCACTGCCCCTTGACTGGATCTTGCAACTGTTTTGTCACTCCCTGCTTACTTCTGGCGCGAGAATTTTGGAATGGTGTGCAGGGATTTAGCCGTAGTGTTAATAGGAATCACATAGCTAAATCATCAAGCAGGACTTTGAAAATGAATCCCCACCCCCTGTGGATTTATCAGGGAGACAGAACCATATGAAATAACACTTCGATAAATCTCAGTTTATCTTTGAATACTTGCTATTTCTTCTTTTTGTCCCTTATCTGCCTCTGCTTTCATATCTGCAACATTTAGGTAGCTGCTAATACTTCTTTATGTATGTGCTTCCAAATCTTTTTATTTTTAGTTACTGGATTACCTGCCTGTTCTTTAACCTTGAGCACTTGGTTTCAATCTCGTCGTTTTGCCCTAAAGCAGGGGTGAGACTAGAATGCTAAGAGAAGGCTGACGTGGAAATGAATATTCCCAGCCACGGACCAAACCATAACCATTTTTCCCTTGAATCTCTCAACTTAGCACGAAATCCTTAGATAAATTTGTGTGAAGTTTCAAAGAGCCTGCACGGAATTTGAATCCCAGGGTGTGAGGGTTCGCGCTCGCCTTCAGGCAGCTCTGCCTCGGCTTGTCAAGGGCTAAAGAGCCCCACCACAAGCGAGGTTCCCGTGGGACAGCAGCCTCAGGGCAGAGGTGTCACCTTCCTGTCCTATGTCCCCATCAGGAACGACCACCTGGCTGGACCGAGACCTTGGTGCTGGTTAAGGGCTGTTCACAAAGTCCTCCTCTGGAGTCCATCTCACGCCTGCTCCTGACTTTCCTCATATACAAAGTCCCATCCTGCTGGCGGTGGGACTCACCCAGCCCAGCGTATTGTGGTGGCACCTTGCTGAAGAGAGGCCCGAACTTGGAAGAGACTTTCTGCGCATCTCCGTTATACTCTTGTTTTTCCTCTAAGTATATCTGATTCTGTGCGTCCTTCTTTAACAATTTCCACATCTTTCCAACTTGGAGCACACTACAAATTTTTAGAGGAATACCCTAAAGCAACCATGTTAGCAAATCCACTTCTTTGGCTGTCTTCCTAAAGGATGCATATAGTATTTAAAGCAATTTTGGCATTTCCCATCGTGAAGAACATCCCTTCCTGCTCTCATGCACCTCTTGAGTATGCTCCTCCTTGTAGCATGAGACACTCCGTGTTGAGTGGCAGGGTGAGCTACCCTCCAGATCTGTTTAACTAAGCCCTAGCCTGGGTTGAGCTATGTGACATCAGACTTTCTTGCTTTGAGTGTAAAAGAAACGTACCAGTGATGATTATTCTTTGTTTGGGGGGGGAATCCTTTTTCCAGTTTTAATTTCCCTGGTTTTAGCTTCCAACCGTTGCTTCTCACCATGCCTTTCTTAATGAGATTAAAGTGTTTTTCACTTCTCCCCATGAAAGTGCTTACATGTTTATAACATTCCCTCTTGTTTTTCCTTTTAGATGAACAAAAACAATGAAATCTTTGAATATCTTCAAATAAGATATTTTCTTTAACCTTTGAGTTATGTCGGTGGCTCTTTTCTGTATCTTCTCCAGTTTTTCTCCCATTAAAATAAAAAAAATCAGCAGACAGCTCCCTACACATCTTTCAGCATGAATTTCTCCAATGCAGGATTCAGAGGTTAAACGTTTCCATTTAATCCTACTCTATCTGCCTCTACTGGTATATCCACACGTTTCTTAGACGTACTGTTATTCCGGGAGCTGATGTTACTTGCTCACCATGACACATAAGGTCACATAGCACTACAGCTATATCAAAACAAGAAGGATTCAGTAAAGAATATATTTATTTTGTGTCCTATAGTTCAGACCTTCTTATATCATCAGGACATTTGCTGGTTGCTCTCTGGCGTCATTCTTTTTACTGTCAATCATAGCAGGAGTAGGAAAGCTGCCTGCACCGGCAGAGTTGCAGTATCCTTCTGGTCTGCTCTGCAACTGTAAGAGGTCTAGAGTTTGTTTTGGTTTGTTTTCAGTTGTACATCATCTGTGTGTTCCTGTGCAGGCTGTGCTGTAGCCTCTGCGCCGTGCACTTTGTGAAGTCTGTAATTACGGTGCAAATGGCTGCAAGACATTGACTTTAGCAACTTTTTCAAACTTGCTCTGCTTTGGTGTGATCTGTGTTGTAAAGTGCAGAGCAGCGAAGAACCAAGCCTGTGCTCACCACGTTGATATCAACACTAAGATAAGGCTTTGTAGAAATAATGGGAAATGATAAATGTTCACTGACTGTTTTGTAATCACGTGGATGAAGGGATTCTGGAAAGACAGGTTTAGAGCTCTACTAACGTACAATTTGATAGAGCACATTGTCTTAACTTGTTCGCAATGATAAGAGATACTTTGGAGATGCCTTCTAGCTTTCATGCATTTGATGTTCCTGCTCTAGGCATTGACCATTTCATATTTTTTCCTCTGTGCAGCGTAGGTGGTTTGTACACCACCTCCTATAATTGAGGCTAAACTGTGAGCTTGTGCTGGGAGGTACTTAAAGCCAACGAACAAAACAAGTGAAAATACTGTTTCCTGCTATTTTCCATCTACTCTTTTTTTGTTGGCATTCTATATGGACACTTTACATCTGGCGCAGAAGACGTTGAGGTTTTTGTGATGTTGGTATGTCTTTTTTTTTTTCTTCATGTCTGCTCTTGGAGACTTGACTCTGAAAACATTTTCAAGGGGAGGAAGGGAATGTGGTGGGTGATGGCGAGACTGATAAACAAAGATAGCATGTGAATTATGCGTATTCTTGAACATTCACCTTCAGGGAGTAGTAGGACTTAGGTAGTGGATGACTGGCAGAGACCTTGAACAGTAGTTCTGTGAGACTTATTTATTTATTTATCAGTGCAGTCTTCTAGGAAGATGAATTATCAGACAGAAAAGCCTTGAGGGATCATTTTTTGTTCTCATTGTACAAGTTTTGGACCAATAAAATAACTCTCTTTTCTAGTACTCCTGATCAGCTGTACAACAAGCTAGTAAGGCACACAAGTGAACAGGATTATTCAACCTAGATATGCAAATAAGAACATATTACAGCTCTCACTGGCTTTTATGACCTTCATTAAGCACAGGGGAACAGTTGAGCATGCACACATTGACTCACGCCCAGCCAAGATCATAAACTGCAGTGCAATGCAACTCCCTTCACTAAGGGCATGCGGAGTGCAGTGAAAGGTTGTGCGAAGTTTGTACAGCTCAATGCAGAACTGATTTTTAATATTCATGAAGCTCAAATATCAAGACCTCCTAAGAAATTAACACACAAGGAAAGGACAGATTTAGACAGGAAGGGTTTGTGAGCTGTGGTGTGTGTAGGACTTACAGACCATGACTGCCAGTAATTATGCACCTGGCTTTCTGAATCACTAGTATGTGTAGTTGCTGCGCAGGACTCATAAACTATATCAGCTCAATTTTCTGAGCAAAGCATCTAGACCTGTTTAATATGCCACCTGTGAGTACTTAATGTACATGTGATTAATAGACATCCCCTTCAATGTATGTGGTTTTCCAAAGCAATACCAAATAAAGGAGGGGTTAAAAGTGTCTGTGGCCTATCCTTTTTGGCACTCCTCCACGTGTAACCTAGGATGGACTGAAAGGTCTCCCAGAGTCTCCTTTGGTGATCAATACCTTTCACCATCTGAAATGTGCTGGCTTATTAGCCATTGGTGGAGGCAAGGAATAAAAGGGATTTCCATGGATTTATTGAGAGAGTTTCAAGGTTTGCAAGTACCACCTACATTATGGGGATTGTGAGCTCTGAAATGTCTGCTTATGTTCTTGGAGCCCATCTATATGGAAAGGAAAAGTAATTCTCACCTGCTGTAGTTGGCTGACTGTATTGGGTCTGGCTGAGATGGAGTTAATTTTCCCCATAGCAGCCTTCACAGTGCTGGGCTGTGTATCGGCAGCTAGAAAGGCGTTGATAACGCACCAGTGCTTTGGCTACTGCTGAGCAGTGCTCGCACAGCATCAAGGCTCACTCTCCAACATTCTCTCCTCACCCGGGAGGCTGGAGGTGGGCAAGATCTTGGGAGGGGACAGAGCCGGGACAGCTGACCCCAACTGACCAAAGGGATATTCCGTACCGTATGACGTCTGCTCAGCAATAAAAGCTAAGAGAAAGGAGGAGGGGGGGCATTCGTTGTTATGATGTTTGTCTTCTGGACCAACTGCTACGTGTGCTGAAGCCCTTCTTCCCGGGAAGTGGCCGGACATTGCCTGTTGATGGGACTTTAAATCTTTAACAAATAAATCTTTTGTTTTCCTTTTGCTTCTGCATGTAACCTTTGCTTTTGCTTTATTAAACTGCCCTTATCTTGACCCACGAGGTTTTTCCATCTTATTTTCTCCCCCCTGCCCCATCCTGCTGAGGGAGGGGAGTGATAGAGCGGCTTGGTGGGCACCTGGCGTCCAGCCAAGGTCGACCCACCACACTGGCCCAGATTTCATGCACTTTTAGAGGCTTAGCAATGCCAGACCAGCCGACTCCATATAACCACAGGTTAAGTTTTGAGTTCAAAGTTTTTGCTTCTTTCCAAGCTTGCACCTAGGTTTTGCAAACTGATGATGTTGGTAAGACACTGGTGTGATGTATCAGGCTAGGAAACTCCTGGAGTGGTCTGTTTTACTGATATGCATCCAGCAGTGCTGCAGCAGAGGTAGCTGTAATCAGCATGCAGGCAGCCATCTCTTTCAGGTCTATATGTGAACATCCCCGGTGGTTGCCAGGCTTTGGGGAATTGTCTCTGGTTGAAGAAACTTGGTGAGAGTTGTCCTGCCCCAGCTCCCACCTTGACTGCAACCACCAGGGAAGCTACAGAAGGAAGCAAACAAACCAGAAGTTCTCCCAAAATTGGTAGTTTGCCTCTTGTTTGAAAAGGCATCGCAAGACTGCGCGCAAGAGGGCTGTCTCTTTATTCCTGCCATAACCATATTATTCACTAATGGTAACATTCAGGAATCTGATGCTGTGATAGCAAACACACTACGGCTATTAAGAAAGATGTGGTCCTTTCCCTAAAGTGCTTCAATTTTGTAAATGCAAGTACACTAAGAAGATTATCTTCCTGGAAAGCAACTGATCCAAAGTTGCGCTCCAGGACTTCCATACTGCTGGAAACAGAATGGCACAGGTGAATTGATATCCCTGTATGATCAAATATAAGCCTGCGGTTCTTTAGAAAGAGAGGCTGTCACAAGACTTGCCTTTCACCTTATTCTCTCTGATGGAGTAGGGTGGAAGTCAGTTGTCAGAAGATATATCACAGGATGGTTCAGGCTGGAAGGGAACTGGAGGTTGTCTGGTCCAACCCCCCTGCTCAAGCAGAGCCACCCAGAGCCAGTTGCCCAGGACCGTGTCCAGACATCTTTTGAGTATCTTCAAGGATGGAGACTCCACAGCCTCCCTGGGCTACCTGTGCCAGTGCTTGGTCACCCTCACAGTGAAAAGGTATGCAGGAAGGTGAGGGGGACGTTTGTTTCTGCTCGTGAGTTCCCGAGTGATAGTCCCTGGCTGTCAGCAGGCAGGTGAGAGCAGCAAAGTGGGCTGCAATTTAACACTCCTAAAGCATACCAGTTTTCTTTCGACGTTTATAATTTTCTTGTTGTTGTATTAGAGGCTCATAATGACAAATTCTAACTTAGACCTCTTATCATCAGCCCTCAACACTGCAAGCCTCAGTGTTTTGTATTTGTAAAGCACTGATAACCTTTATTTGATCTTCCATCACTCCAGATAAAGTGGCATTGCCCTAACGCTGCGCATATAATCTCTTCATAATTGGAAGAGCTCCTTCAGGCATCTTATCATTCGAGCTGTGGACACAAGACTTCATCATTACAACTAGTTAAAAGAACGCTACCTTCATAAATTGTAATTCTGTAACTCTTTTGAAAAGGAATTAGTATTTTCTAATAGCTTTCCTGTCACAAGTACCTGCAGCCAGCTATTCCAACAGAATAACTTCTTCACAATTAACTATGCAGATTTCGCCCTACAAAAGAACAGAGTTTCATGTTAATGTTATATTTTGGTCAATAACGGGTAGTTGTACAGGTCAGGCTAATACCTGCAATGCCACAACATTTGAGCGGAGGGTTACAAAGATTAATAGGAAAATGGTTAAAGAAAGTATTAGAAAACCTTTGTAATTCAAACAGCTTGCCATGTTCTGCTTCTGAGCCTTTGTAAGTGCTGCCAACCAAAGTTCAGGAAGGAGTGGCAATTAAGAAAAAGGGATCAATTTATCAATGGCAAGGAGAAATGTAGCCCGCTGAGTTTCCTGCTCAAAGCCCAGCAGAGGAATGGGCGCATTAGGGTCAGGGATAAAGATCAAACATTTCTTGCAAGTCAGAGGTTCCTCCAAATTAGCGCTTTGGAAACTTTGCAGATTTTCAGTGGAGACAAGATCAATTTAGCATCAGAGATCAAGAATAAAACATAAAATAAAATAATAGGATGAAGATAGTGCTGGCAAATATGGGTCTGTCTCTGAGCAGATGGACTAGAGACCCCCAGAGATCACTTCCAACTGAAATTATTCTATGATTTTGTGATATCCACTGTGCAAAAAGAGAGTTCCGAATACAGCAGGTTAACTATATTACCCAAATCCTCTTGGAAGGAATAACCTGTTTCACGGTCATAATCCTTTCCAGAAAATGAATTAATGTTCATGCCAGAGCTAGTATCGCTATCATTGTTATTATTTTTATATGTTGAGTTTATTTCATACATCTTTATTAAAAACATTGTCTTTGATAACATTAGTGGTGATCAATAACAGGCTGTAGAAACATCACATCAGTAGATATAACTACTGCTGTATTCATTATAATCAGATGGTGTTACAGTAATGTTTTATGAGCCCAGTGAACAGGCTGGAGGACAATTTCAGAGCTCAAAGTGCTGAATCTGGTAGCTACCATCTCAGAGGAACAGTAGGACATCTTTTTTCTGTAACATCGCACGGGGAGCTAATGCTAATATATCCACCCATTGCTCCCAGATCCTTCTCTATGCTATTGCTCTCAGAGGCAGCATCTTCCTGTTTTGTTCACCTCCATGGCATAACACTCTTCACGTTCATACCTTCCAGTTATCATGTTTGATAGCATAATTTCACTTTGTGCTTCCCTTGTGTTGATGCTAACGGTTATTAAGCTTGCTTATGCACTCCTCTTCCTTCCTCAGTTCTCTGTTGCCACGTGCGCTCTATTATATTCACTGTAATGCTTTTGATCTTGCAAATAGTGCATGACTGTTTTCGAAGGTTCAGAAAATTAATGATTTTGAACTACCTTTCATTTTCACTACTCCTTATGAAAATTAGAAAAAAGTGTATTGTTGCAGCTTTGTGCATAACTTGTTCAGAGGAATGCTTGCAGGCAGGGAAAATCACTGGCTGCATAACATTTTCAACAAGGAATGAGGTAGAAGAGAGACCCAGTGTGGAGCCTGTTAGAGTAAACAGGCACTTGCCCTTATGCGCTAAACAGCAAGAAAGTCCAGGAGCTGCAGAGCACCAAGGGATAAGAAAACAGTGTTTAAGAAAATAGTGTAAATTTTCCATTGCTATCTTGCAATAACTTTGTTTTACTTAACAGAATAAATAATATGGAGCCTTTGCTATAGAGTAGTGAGCCACAGGAGATATTTCACAGTAAATCAACATTTACTTCCTTGAGTTACAGAGAGAATTTCGTGGCCCTGAGGCCATTTGAACAAATGGATGGGAATAGATGGGTAAAAGCACCGTGGGGCTAGAAGGATTTTTCAGAAACCTTACTGCTTTTAATGTCTCTGTACACCGAGCAGAGAGGAACGAGGAGGATGTTATACAAAGGGATGTGTGTGTTTGCTGATAATTTTCATGTTAAATAGCTTAGTGTAATATGTAGCCTTACACGTAGTTATGGGTGGCTTTTGACAATCAGAACCTTTGCTGTTAAATCCTTTTAACTTTTTATTTCATAAAGAGAGCAGGAAAAGAAATGCTTACTGAAACTGGAATTTTGAGAAATTAAGGTTTATTACAAAAAGCACGAGCAAAATGTGCCCAGTAAAACCTGTATCTAAATTCTGTAAATATATAAAGTCCCTGTAAGAGAGATATCGTGAATGATTTTGGATTTTTTTTTTGTGACCCTAAGAGAGAAAAATGTTAATTAGGTATTATTATTATTATTATTGCACTAGTGTCTGCTCAGCTCATCGCTTCTTGAAATGACTGCGGTCCTCTGTCAGGGAGCGTGGTGCAGGCGGTGGCACATCATCATTTGAAGTGCTGCCCTTGCCAATGGGTTATGATTGTAGCACGCTTGGATTGTGAGCTTTTGTGAACAGGGCCATCTTTTCAGAGCGCGTCTTTTTATGTCCATATATTTCAGGACACTGAGTGAGTTTTCATAGCTTTTAGGCTTTTCAAGCCGTTCCATCTTACGTATTCCCTGTTACAGCCCTGCTAGTATCTTCGGTTAAATGCCATCTCTTCTGCCAACCTTGACCAACTGCCTTTTGCTTCCTCTTTACCAAAACAAAAGAAATCCTGAGAGTGGTGTTGTCTTGTAACCAGATGGAAATGGAAAGGTTATTAAGACTGATATTTATGAACTGCTTCTTTATTGTCCTTTGCAGTGCAATGAACGCTACACGATCCCTACAAATAAAAAATAGTTTTAAATCAACAGGACTGGATAGCTTGCTCCCAAGTAGACCTAAAACAATTGATTGAGAGGATTTTTGATGTAACAATTTATTAACTAGTAAAGCAAATAAGTAAAAATAGAGCTCATAATACTGGAGAAATTCTAAAAGACTGATCAAGGTCTAATGTGCTAATGAACAAAAGGGACAAGTGTGGGTCACCTGCAAAAATAATGATAAAGTATGGTAAAAGGAATCAAGTTCTTGTCAAAGATACCATGAATGTATGCTGCAGTCAAATATACACTTGGGCTCTGTACCGGAGTAGCAGGATAAAATTTAATGTGTTGTGCTAAAGAAGAGATCAGACTGAATGATATAATGGTCTTTTCTAGGCTTAAAATTGGTCAGTAATTCTTTTGCCAGTCACTGTGGCGAAGTTACACGACAACCTGCAGGACCCACTGTGAATCTCACTTGGAAAAAGAGTTATCAGGTCATTCATCTTAAACTTGCCTGCTGTGTGACAGAGCCACGGCAGGTCCTAGATACCCCTGTGAATAGTTATGTGCTTTTAATTAGAAAGTGGCGTAAGATTTACATCAGTGTTCAAGCTGCGTTGTAGCCCTTGCCCCGTGATATGCTGCTGCAGTTAAGTATGCTGTCTGCTTAGCTGGTGGGAGAAGAGATATTTTCCAAGGAATCGGTCATTTTCAGGAGCGTGTCAAGGACAAGGGCTCCTGTACTGGATCCAGCCAAAAGGAGCTGGGGTGGAAGTCACGGCTCCCCCCCGGCCCCTTGAGTTCAGCTGCCTTCTGGGCAATGATTGAGCCGTGGTCCCTGCGTGCTCAGAAATTTAGTTGTAAGAGTATTTTTGAAAATGTTATTTCATGGAAGAGTAGAGATATTTTTTATTTTTGGGAGAAGCAGTGTCTGGGTATCAGAAATTCTTTAGTGAATATGTAATATTAAAATATTATGTACTAAAACTATGAAAGTCTGAAGGTCTTTTTAAAAGCTTGTAAAATAGTGTCATATCATTGTATGCAGTTGTGTAGAAGCCACTGTGTAAGGTACAGGTACCCTTTCCGTCGGGATCCGTGAAGGAAAATGCATTAACTGGAAATCCTGTACTTTACCACGAGTTCAGCAAGGCACAGAAATATGACCACAGGCAACAATCTGCAGAGGCAGATCCTTGCTCTGAAAAAGTCAGATACCTTCTGATGGGTCTTCCTATGCTGCAGCCCTCATTCCAATTTGCTAGAATTAAAGACTCTCTTTTTCTTTTCTTTTTTTTTTTTTAAGGACCTGAAGGCTGGATCTGACCTGCTGGTCTTGACTAATAGAGGTTGGTTTCCAACCATGAAGAAGTTAGTAGAAAATTTTTCCTTTGTGTTACACATAGTTCTACTACGTAACTGTTGTATTTGCCGACACCAGTGAAGCTGTGCTAGATACAGGTTGGAGCTTCATTTATTTGTTTGTTTGTATCTGAACATCCACAGTGTTCAAAAACTTTAGTTCCATTCTGCAATGCAAAATAAATCAGACTTAATTTGTCTGCAAATAACGTTATATATCAAAATCAATTTAAATGGTCCCCAAATCTTGATGGAGTGCAAAGGGTGTTATACAGTTTCCGTGTGATGGCTGGGTTTGCGCTTTCCTTTTCCTTCTTTAGAGAGCAATAGTAAAAAACTATGGAAAGATCTTAAAATGTGTAGACCTGGTAGATGAATTTTTCTGAAGTATTTTTCATTTTCTGCACTGTGTGATGTAATTATATAATTACCTGATACTTTAAAAAAAAAAAAAAAAACAATGGCATTTTCTAGTGAACAGCCAGGAGTAAGGATGATGCTTGTCACTTAGGCCTCAGTTCCCATTTTTAAATATCACACTGCAGGGAAAAGGAGACATAGGGGATCTTGTACAGTCAGATACATGCCAGAAAAGAAACCCTTATTACTTTGGTAAACACGGATTTAGCCCTTGCATTAGAAGGTGTGAGTCTACTGAGTCCCATCCACAGGTCTGCAGTGGCAAGGGTCTGTAAATAGGGTTAACATGCTTTTTCTGATACGTGCACATATGAATATCCTTCCTCTGTGCTTGGATCAAACTTGCAGCGGCCTCTCCCCATTCTCTGCAGAAGCAATATTAAACGCCAGCAGTGTGGTTACTCCTGCCCTGTGCCTTTCTCCATCAGGAGCTGGACGTGCAAATGTTGTTTGGTTGCTGCTGTCAGAATGAAGTGCAATGTTTGCAGCCCTCTGCCTCTCCTGCTGCAATCAAACAGGAGCAAGTCCAGACTGACTTCTTTATTTCTCTTTTCTAAGGATGAAGGAATTGATATTTGTAGTACACATCTTCCTTTTCAGCTTTCTAAAGGTCTCGAAACCTCTCCCCTATCATCTCTCTAGCCACCCAAGACCAGATTCACTGCCTCTGTAGATAGTGACGTAGTCAGGGGAGCTGCTGGTATAAGTGGGGCACCACATCGTAGAATCACAGAATGGTTTGGGTTGGAAGGGGCCTTAAAGATCATCTCGTTCCAACCCCCCTGCCATGGGCAGGGGCACCTTCCACTAGACCAGGTTGCTCAAAGCCCCATCCAGCCTGGCCTTGAGCACTTCCAGGGAGGGGGCATCCGCAACCTGTGTCAGTGCCTCACCACCCTCACAGTCAAGAACTTCTTCCTTACATCTAATCTAAATCTACCCTCTTTCAGTTTAAAGCCATTACCTCTTGTCCTATCACTACTTGCCCTTGTAAAAAGTCCCTTCCCATCTTTCCTGTAGGTCCCCTTTAGGTCCTGGAAGGCTGCTATAAGGTCTCCCTGGAGCCTTCTCTTCTCCAGGCTGGACAACCCCAACTTTCTCAGCCTGTCCTCATAGGAGAGGTGCTCCAGCCCTCTGAGCATCTTTGTGGCCCTCCTCTGGACTCTCTCCAACAGGTCTATGTCCTTCTGTTGGGGGCCCCAGAGCTAAGTGCAGGACTCCAGGTGGGGTCTCAGCAGAGCAGAGTAGAGGGGCAGAATCCCCTCCCTCGACCTGCTGGCCATGCTTCTTTTGATGCAGCCCAGGATACAGCTGGCTTTCTGGGCTGCAGACGCACATTGCCGGGTCATGTTGAGCTTCTTGTCAACCAACACCCCCAAGTCTTTCTCGTCAGGGCTGCTCTCAATCCATTCTCTGCTCAGCCTGTATTTGTGCTTGGGATTGCCCTGACCCAGGTGCAGGACCTTGCACTTGGCCTTGTTGAACCTCATGAGGTTTGCACAGGCCCACCTCTCCAGCCTGTCCAGGTCCCTCTGGATGGCATCCCTTCTCTCCAGTGTGTCGACCGCACCACACAGCTTGGTGTCATTGGCAGACTTGCTGAGGGTGCACTCAATCCCACTCTCCCTGTCACTGACAAAGATGTTAAACAGCGCCGGTCCCAATACCGACCCCTGAGGAACGCCACTCGTCACTGCTCTCCTCTCGGACATCAAGCTGTTGACTGCAACTCTTTGAGGGCAACCATCCAGCCAGTTCCTGAATCACTGAGTGGTCCATCCGTCAAATCCATATGTCTCTAATTTAGAGACAAGGATGTTGTGTGGGACAGTGTCAAATGCTTTGCACAAGTCCAGGTAGGTGACATCAGTTGCTCTTCCCTTATCCACCAATGCTGCAACCCCATCACAGAAGGCCACCAAATTTGTCAGGTGTGATTTGCCCTTAGTGAAGCTATGTTGGCTGTCACCAGTGACCTCCTTGTTTTCCATGTGCCTTAGCATAGTTTCCAGGAGGATCTGCTCCATGATCTTGCCGGGCACAGAGGTGAGACTGACTGGCCTGTAGTTCCCTGGGTCTTCCTTTTTTCCCGTTTTAAAAGTGGGGGTTATGTTTCCCCTTTTCCAGTCAGTGGGAACTTCCCCAGCCTGCCACGACTTCTCAAATACGATGGATGGTAGCTTAGCCACTTCATCCGCCAGGTCCCTCGGGACCTGTGGATGCATCTCATCAGGTCCCATGGACTTGTGCACCTTCAGGTTCCCAGGTTCAGATGGTCTTGAACCTGATCTTCTCCTATGGTGGGCAGTTCTTCATTCTCCCAGTCCCTGCCTTTGCCTTCTGCGACTTGGGCGGTGTGGCTGGAGCACTTGCGGGTGAAGACTGAGGCAAAAAAGTCCTTGAGTACCTCAGCCTTCTCCATGTCCCAGGTAACCAGGTCTCCCGTTTCCTTCCGGAGAGGGCCTGTATTTTCCCTAGTCTTCCTTTTATCACCCATGTACCTGTAGAAGCTTTTCTTGATGCCTTTGATGTCCCTGGCCAGATTTAATTCCATCAGGGCTTTGGCTTTCCTAACCTGATCCCTGGCTGCTCGGACAATTTCTCTGTCTTCCTCCCAGGCCGCCTGTCCTTGCTTCCAGCCTCTGTAGGCCTCCTTTTTGTGTTTGAGTTTGTCCAGGAGCTCCTTGTTCATCCACGCAGGCCTCCGGGCGTTTTTGCCTGACTTCGTCTTTGTTGGGATGCATCGCTCCTGAGCTTGGAGGAGATGGTCCTTGAATATTAACCAGCTTTCTTGGGCCCCTCTTCCCTCCAGGGCTGTATCCTGTGATACTCTACCCAGCAGATCCCTGAAGAGGCCAAAGTCTGCTCTCCTGAAGGCCAGGGTAGCGAGCTTGCTGTGCGCCCTCCTTGCTGCCCTAAGGATCTTGAACTCCACCATTTCATGGTCGCTGCAGCCAAGGCTGCCCTTGAGCTTCACATTCCCCCCAGCCCCTTCTTGTTGGTGAGAGCAAGGTCCAGCATAACACCTCTCCTCATTGGCTCTTCTTGGAGAAGGAAGTTGTCATCAACGCATTCCAGGAACCTCCTGGATTGCTTATGCCCTGCTGTGTTGTCCCTCCAACAGATATTGGGGTGGTTGAAGTCCCCCATGAGGACCAGGGCTTGTGAATGTGAGGCTGCTCCTATCTGTCTGTAGAGGGCCTCATCCACTTGGTCCTTCCCGGTCGGGTGGCCTGTAGCAGACCCCCACTATAATGTCACCTGTCCCTGCCCTCCCTTTAATCCTGACTTATGTTGACATCTTATTGATGTCAAAATCATAGTAAAGTCTATTCCAGCCTTAGACACTTGGTACGTCAGGCAGCATGTCTGGAAAGCTGTGCGCTGCTGGGAGCATCTGGTGTCCTGGGTGCATCCTCATCCAACGTTTAAGAGTAGGGTAAATGCAGCCACATTGCGATTTCTGATCATGCGAAGCAACAGCGAAAGATGCGGTGGTGTTCGGGAGATGTTCTGCTCAGATAGGCTATGGGCATACTCTTAATGTAACAGCAAAACAGCTGTTCAGCAGGCATTGGGGTTTTTCTAAAGCTATTTTTTCTAGTCTGTCTCAGTTGCATTAATGGTTTTCCTCTTCCTCGGGAATCTGCGTCTGGTATGTGAGTGTAAAAGGAGGCGTTTGGCGATTCAGTTCATGCTTAAGAGGAGTTTTGGGTTTGCTGGACTGTTCGTGTGAAGGTCTGCTCGCTGGTAGAGGTAGGGATCCCCTCAATTACACTCAGTCTCTAGCCTATCTGTATTAGCAGGGCTTCAGATCCAACCTGGCTGCTGTCCCTCCTTATCAATATGTAAAAGAAACACATGTGGGGGAATCCAGTGTTGCACCCCATCTTTAATGCGTGTGCAGTGATGGCTGTGCACAGGCCAACGTATGGGGCAGGGGAAGGAGCTTGAAGGAGAAAGCGTTGTTTGTGTATCCAGTACACAGTGCAGAAATACTGTCAGTCCACCCTTCCGCGGATCTCCTGGTGAGAGGGCAACCAGAGAGGCTCTTCTCTGGCTTAGGAGGCTCAGTACATATTTTCACATGGCCAAGTGATTTTCTGGGGTGACTTGACTTGGTTCTGCTGTATGGTCTTCTGTGATTTGAGTCACTGACTTCCCTGAGTGGGGATGGCAACCTGTATTCATTAAATAATTCAAATAATTTTTTTCTCCACGTGATCAGCAGCTCCATCAAGCTGTAAAACCAGCGCATGTTGGGGAACTGTCTGTGAGCTGGAGTTTCTGGGGCTCTTCTGAGCCATGTTTATGACAATAGATAATATAAATTCTGTAGTTAATCAAGAACGAGGGTTAATGTGCCATAATTCCTGTTCAAAGGACCATTTTAGGTATTGCAACTCTGCCTTCGGCATGAATTAATCTTTCCTTTCATCCTTTCCGAATAGGGATGTCATTTGAAATGGCATGGCACTCACTGTGCTTACTGGCACAGTGAAATCCCAGTGCTGCAAAATTCAACTTCTCTGTACCTCTGTGCTGGCTTGGGCTGGACCAGGACAAAGCTGGACAGGAGCTAGGGGGCAACAGTGATATGTGGACATATTTATAGCATATGGAGGAGTTAAACAGAACTTAACAGACCTGAGGCATCGTATTTTTTTCCTGAGCTGACACTCGTAAACACAGTGCTTTGAAACTGTTAAGCATTTTGTGCTGTAAGCACTAAATACCATTATTATTCTGTAGCCTATGTGTAATTTCCTATTCTATAAAGAATTTTCCATGTCCTTAGCTGCTATTTTAGCTATTAAAATTTGAAAATGGCAATGGCATTTGGAAATTTGGAAGAAAAGCAACCATCGGTTGAAATCACTGAACTCTGACTTTGCACTCCAATGTGTTACAGACCTGGATGGATGGCTCGTGATTTACAGACCTGGATGGATGGCTCGTGATTTACACCAGGATTCTGGTTCATCTTCTGCTTAGAACACAGATATTGCTACAGACCTTCAAAATTAATTCCTACTGTTTAGCTGAAATGAAATTAGGGAAGAAATTCTGTATGTTTTTCTATAATCAGACTCTACAAATACATTGAAAAATCATAATCAATCCCAGCATACTTAAGAAGAGACTGCCAGGAGTTAAAATACTCCTCTCTGTTAAATATCCTGTGTGCTTTTTCGCCTAGACAGACTGCAATAAGCAAAGCCTAGGCTAAGAAGTATGGATATGAGAGATGTATAGGATATCTTTTTTAGTTGTTTGGTTTTTTTTTTAGCAGTGACAAATGAAGTACTGGATTTTGGGATACTACTTGAAAGATTCTTGGGGTAGCAATGCGTTTAGGAACTTGCTAAACCTTCAAAAATTATATTTTCTTTTTATAAACCTGTTGATTAGGCAGAAGATTTTCCCAGCTACTCTTTGAAATGGCTTTTCTGATGGCAAGACATTATTGTGCAGTAGTATTAATACTGTAGAGAATGGTATAGAGTTTCCTGAGCAGGACTGCATGCTGGTTGTGCCAGGGCAGTCTTCAGTGTTGCATTGGTCCCAGATTATTTCTGTTACTGGAATAGCTTCTGTAAATGCAGCTACCTCCTCTATTCTGCAGGTTTCAGTTTGTCTAAGCAAAACTGAAAAATATCAGAAATTCTCTGCTTTAGATAATAGCCTATTGTTTTATTCCCTGTTCTTTTTGCTCTTTTCCTGTTCCTTTGATAAATTGGTAGGAAAGGCTTTTTCTAGTTTCCAGCTGCTCCTTTACGCAGCAACTTGAACACAGCCTATGCAAATAAAAACAACAGTTTGGTCAACTTTTAGGAACACCGGTACCTGTGTTCTTATCAACATGATTTATTCCCTCAACATCTCTAATGGATTTTGCAAAGTCCACCAGAGACAACAGAGAGGTTCCAAATACCTTAATGCCTTGTAATCAGGTAACGTGCCAAAGGCAGTAAGGTAGAGGAGTCCTCATGTGCCAGCATTGTCGGGAGGACTCTCCTAAAAGATTAATAATGAAACCAGATGTCCCAGGACTAAACTGAGACACGAGGCACTTTCTGCTAAAGCTATATATCCACATGTGAAAAGAAAAAAAAAAAAATCTGTAATATGAACTCAAATGCTTCTCAATCCAGTAAGATAGAGAGGAAAATGTTTCTTTACTCTCTTAATGCAGTTCTGCAGTCAGGCTTGAAAGCGAAAAAGTCCTAAATGAGTAGGATCAGGAAAACCATACGCATATCACAAATTTTCTCATTTGCTTATTAAATATAGTCATTTTCTCTCCTGTCTTCTACTGTTACGTAAAGCTGGCACTTCTTTCTGTATTTCTTTCTTCTTCACAGGTTTTTTTTCATCTTCCCGTTAGGCTGAACTGCCTCTTTGGCAGTACTCCCCAGCAGCAGGCTGAACATCAATCCATATTCCAAATACTCGCAGTCTAGGGACCTTAGGAAAGAGAGACAAAGTCTTGGTGCATTCAGATACAGAATTACAGTTTATTAATTGCTTGGAAAGATACGGTGTTTCAAAATATGTGGTCTATCACCTCTCTACACATTTTACCTTGAATCAGTGGGTTAGTAAGATCAAATGTTCATGATCTGGATCAAAAAGGCACATTTGCTTTAAATAAAACACATCAAGTACCACAAGTTAATAAATGGGATCAATTAACTCAAAGTCCTAAAGTCTCCTGGTGAGCATCCCAGAGTCTTCCCATGACTCCTGGACCACAGCAGCCTTTTCACACAGATCCCTCCCGTCCAGGAAAGCACTCCCATGTTTTTCTGAACCTTTTCTGTTGTTTTTCCAGCCTTCCTTTTTCCTCCTTTTGCTGCCTTTTCCTGCCTTCTGTCCTCTCCACTGCCCATCGATCCTCATCTTAACGATGGCTAGCAGTGAGTCACAAATAAATGTTACCAGGATCCCTCATTAAATCCATGAGTCCGTGGAGTGCTGCGTGCCCTCCAGCACGTGGAAAGGTCAAGCGCAGCGGTGCTAGATGGAGGGACAAAGCAAGGTGGTAACGATGAATAAAAACCTCCTGCCAAAACCGTGCAAGTGCCGTTAGCCTGGTTCAGCAGAGCTCCCTTGGCACCGAGAGCCAGCCACGATGCAGGATTACCCCAGCGCTGCGGTCTGGGTCGGCTGGCTCTCACCGCGTTTGGACTAATAAAAATGCCGGGCTGGCAGTAGCGCAGAGGTACCTTTAAAGTAGCTTTTTCTTTGTCTGTGGGAGTGTGTTCCCCCGGCTCAGGCTCCAATCCAGCAAAGCACAGACGTGCTTTGTGCAGAGCTCTCAACCGAGGAGGCGCTTCTTATGCCTGGGGATGCCTGTGTTTAGCTTCCTACCTTTCTGAAAAGAGACACTTGAGTCAGCGTTAGTTGTTACCTTTGCAGAAGGTACCCCAGCTAAAGCAGCACCCGGCACTCACGGTTATTCTTTGCTGGCAAATACCGATATTATTGCTACTATGGTAAAAAAAGAAGTCGTCTCTATGCTGCAGTGGCGAGTGGGATCTCAGCATTGGCTTTGTGCTGCTCTCCCCTGCGATGTGCAAAGCTGTCAGCTGAAGTGAGAGATCTGAAGGGAAGAGTGAATAGATGCTCTTTGAACTGGTGTAGGGCACAGGAGCACAGAGTGAGAGGGAAGGGAGAGCAACAACGTCACGGAGGAACTCTCTGTACAGAAGGTGGGATCTGGAACAGATGGAGAAGGAGCAACAATCAGAACTGTTGCGCAAAGATTTCAGAAAGAGCTAACTACTCAGGAAAATGATCCCACTTGAAAAATAACTTTATGCTTCTTGAACTTGCTCTCAGTTCTTTTAAAGAACAAAGAAAACATTCAGGAAACACTTTGTCACTGTGAGGGTGACTGAGCACTGGTACAGGTTGCCCAGAGAGGTTGTGGCATCTCCACCCTCAGAGATATTCAAAAGCCATCTGGACGTGGTCCTGGGCTCTAGGTGGTCCTGATTGAGCAGGGGAGGTTGGACCAGATGACCTCCAGAGGTCCCTTCCAACCACAACTGTCCTGTGCTTCTGTGATTAAATGGGCATTTCCAGGTCACTGACTCTCTAGTCTTGTAGGCCCCCAAGCAGTGGCAGGGTGCTGGAGGTCTGCACTCTCTGTAGCACGCTGAAATTTGAGAAGTTTGGTGGGGTTTTAGGAACAAAGGGTATCACAGCTGGTTTAGGCTCTTGAGAGTTGTTTTGTGGCTTGTAGTTTTCTAGAAGTGGAGAAGCAAAACAGTCCGGCAGACCCACATAGAGGAAGGATGCACCCAATGATAGCTTGCGACTGAAACAGCACTCAATGGCATGGGGCAGATTTTTCTAGGGCTATGGGTCTAACGTCAGACTGTTGGCTCCTAGATGTGACTCACAGGTAAAACAGTGGAAAAAAAAAAAACCCCACCATCTGGGCTCCTGTTGCTGAGCTGCACTGGATCACCCTTGCACAAGGGCTCATGGCAGGGGTGGAAATCTGGTACAGAGAGGATTATCAGGTACTGCATGTTTTTGTAGTGCATTGCTGTAAAATAAACCCAGGAAACGTCTGTGCGATGCGGACTTATCCAATACTTACCTGGCTTCCCCTGCTTGTATCCTGAGTTAGCACTTATGTACACCAGGACAAAAAGACCACATAAATCAATGCCAATAGCATAGGTGTGCGTTTATGGCTCTATGCAGTATGAGATGGTAATTCAAGACCGAAGTTTGGTATTATGCGGAGGGGGAATGAGACCATGGTCGTATTTGACCTGAGGACCTTTGGTACCAGATGAAAACATTGTGGCCCCAGGAGGTAAGAGTGCTCATCTTGTATGAGCTATCTCTGATAACTTCTTAAAGCATATTTAACTTTGTGCCTCCATCATGCACCCTCCTCTTGCTGCCTTCATAAATCTTTCAGAAAAGCAGAAAGTGGGCAAATTTTCTTTATCACAGGTCCCATCTGAATGTACTGTATCTGTATAAATCAGTAGTGTATGGATCCAGCGTTAATGATCTTGGAACCAATACCTCAGACCTTGTGTGGAAAGGGAGAAAAAAAAACCCAAAACCTGCTGTTAAATGTATTACACCTGGTTAAAAAAATGAAGAAACAGAGGTGTTTGCTCAGCGCCGCACAGAGTACCGGTTTGGATTATATGAGTAGCTGCTACAGGAGGTTAAGAATTTAGGAGGATTAAAAGAAATGATGATATTTAAACTCAGTTTCTGAAGGTTTGTTAACCCTAAATACCATTGAATAAGCTAGTTGTTAAATACTGGAAGTAGAAGGAAACTGTTCCTGAATGGTAAGTTATTTTATTGAGGTCAACTGAAGAATTTCTTTCTCAGCAGCCCTGATTTTTACTTTAAGTTGCTTGGATGGACAGATTTTGAGTATGATTCTGTGTTTAAAAGCTTTGCCCAAAGGTCTCTTGCCAAAACCACAAAATTATGCAGAACTCTAGCGTGGGAATTCAAATACTTCCTTTACTTTTTTTTTTTTTAAATACAAAATATAGGAAGTTACTATATGCAATTTCTCTATTAAAAGTTTTGTCTGTACCAGAGAATGACAACTCACGTGGTAGGAATTTAATGAGAAAGACGTATTAAGGCATTATTTTTCCCTTGACAAATTAACAGATTTTTAGAAACATTTAGAGTAGCTATCGCTAGCAAATGGAAAAATTGCACCAATTAAAAATGAACCCTAAGGCTCAGACATCAGAACTCAATTGTCAAAACAGAAATATTTCCAAAGAATCCATTTTATAAAGAGGAGTAGAAGACTTGTCCCCTTAGAAACATATACCAGACAGTAACAAAAATTAGGCATTAGGGGAGCCAGGAGGATGACAAATTGCCTAATTTTTCACTAATGTCACACTGCCAGTGTGACATTAATGTTGTTGTGAGAGATGGCTGTAGAGGCAGTTGGGTAAGAGTCTGTATTGGGTTTGCGTGGCCAGGTTTTGGTAGCGGGGGGCTACAGGGGTGGCTTCTGTGAGAAGCTGCCAGAAGCTTCCCCCATGTCCGATGGAGCCAATGCCAGCCGGCTCCAAGACGGACCCGCTGCTGGCCAAGGCCGAGCCCATCAGCGATGGTGGTAGCGCCTCTGGGATAACAGATTTAAGAAAGGGAGAGAAGAGTGAGAAGATGTGAGAGGAACAACTCTGCAGACCCCAAGGTCAGTGGAGAAGGAGGGGGAGGAGGTGCTCCAGGCGCCGGAGCAGAGATTCCCCTGCAGCCCGTGGGGAAGACCATGGTGAGGCAGGCTGTCCCCCGGCAGCCCAGGGAGGTCCACGGTGGAGCAGATCTCCACCTGCAGCCCCTGGAGAGAGGACCCCACGCCGGAGCAGGGGATGCCCGAAGGAGGCTGGGACCCCGTGGGAAGCCCGCGCTGGAGCAGGCTCCTGGCAGGAGCTGTGGCCCCGTGGAGAGAGGAGCCCAGGCTGGAGCAGGTTTGCTGGCAGGGCTTGTGACCCCGCGGGGGACCCACGCTGGAGCAGTCTGTTCCTGAAGGACTGCACCCCGGGGAAGGGACCCACGCTGGAGCAGTTCGTGAAGAACTCTAGCCTGTGGGAAGGACTCACGTTGGAGAAGTCCGTGGAGGACTGTCTCCCGTGGGAGGGACCCCATGCTGGAGCAGGGGCAGAGTGTGAGGAGTCCTCCCCCTGAGGCGGAAGGAGCGGCAGAGACCACGTGGGATGAACTGACCCAAACCCCCATTCCCCGTCCCCCTGTGCCGCTCAGTGGGGAGGAGGCAGAGAATTTGGGAGTGAAGTTGAGCCCGGGAAGAAGGGAGGGGTGGGGGGAAGGTGTTTTTAGGATTTGTTTTTATTTCTCATTATCCTACTCTGTTTTGACTGATAATAAATTAAATTATTTTTTTTTCCCCAAGTCGAGCCTGTTTTGCCTGTGACAGTGATTGGTGAGCGATCTCTCCCTGTCCTTATCTCGACCCATGAACCTTTCGTTATATTTTCTCTCCCCTGCCCAGCTGAGGAGGGGAGTGATAGAGCAGCTTTGGTGGGCACCCGGCCTCTAGCCAGGGTCAACCCAGCACAGAGTCTTTCAAGGTTAATGAAACCAAACACTTAACCGGAAGAAAAAGAGAAGGAAGTTATTTTCTATTTTCTCACATCTTCAACTTCAAAATCTGAGCCTGATACTTTAAAACTTCCAGCTTTGTTTTTTCTGGGAAACATGCTCTTCTTGGCTCCTACTTTGGGTTCCTCCTGCAGCAGAAATACCCGTCTCGTATCAGCAGTTTTGCATCTTTCTACTGAAGTCAGGGTGAGTTAGGTAGAGTCCTGGATTAGCAGAGTTTAACCGATCGTGATCCAAGAAGTAACTGCAGGTTTTGTGGAGTAAGTTGTGTTACAGGCTGTATGTGGTTTTGTGTCCCATGTGAAGGCGTTTTCTGCTCAGTGCTGGTCTCCTCTGGCAGCAGGTGAAGGTATCTGTAGGCTGTCACGGACATGCTGAAGACACCACCTTGCACTCGTAGTGTAGCAAAACTGAGGTATGGTCTTTAGGTCAAGGCGCCTTAAATATTAAGAATTGCAGCACTCTGTTCTTTGTGAGCTCTTGCACCAATTTGCATTTAAAATTTTCTAGTGTTTATCACTGTCAGAGGCAATAACCTCAGGACACAGGGGATGTTTCTGGTATTGCTGGTGTAAATCAGTCTACACCGACAGTTCTGCTCAAGCTCTTGAACAAGCTCACGGCTCCTCTCCTTGCTGGTGAGGTATGAGGGCTGTCTGCAGGCTCCCGGCGGCGTGCCTGCTAAATGGCCCTGCAAAAATTCACAAATTTGTAACATTTACAATGGAGTTTATTTTATAGCTCTAATAAAATCCTTCAGTGATAAATTATTTACATTAGTGTTGTTACTCCCTAGTATGAATCTACCATTCAAAGCGGCTGATCAGTCACTGCAACAGCCCCATTTTTTACAGCAATAATTCCCCGGGGAGCTCGGCACGGACAGCCACGGTGCATGGGCTGCACCGCAGAGGGGCTCACACCTCTCTCTGTACTTGTGAGCAGTTTTCTTATCCCAGCAGTCAGCGACATATTTCAAGGAGCACATCCAAACAGCAAGAACAGGTTGGGTTTGTACTGTATGAAGCACTTCTTATATCAGTAATGCCATTATTTTTATTTTATTATAAATGCTAGCGTCTTATGCTGTTTCACCTAACAAATATAAGTTTGCACGTTGAACGTCTTACACCACGAGAATCTCCTCGGGAATGCGAGAGTGCCAGATTCCCACTGTACTAAAAATTGTAGCCCTACTGTAGCTTTGACTCTCGAAAACAGAAAAGTTCAGGATAACCCTTATAAATAACCTTGCCTTCTATTTCTACATCGTGTGCTGGTAGCTGGATTTTCATATTTCATAGTCTTTTCTCAGGGATGAATAATTTAGTATGTTTTGGGGGTATTGCCAAATAGATCCTAAAGAAAATAAAAGAATAAGAGGGGGAAAAAGCCTAGCAAGGTTATGCACCCATTGAAAATTGTGTCTGTGTGAATGCGTATAGGTATGTGCATGTTGAATTTACAGTCAACTCACATTTGTTAAAGACCTTTGCCCACCCACACACAGTCAGCTGTGGAGTGCCACCAAAAATTCAGCATAAAAGTCACCTTGGGCATGCCAGTTTTCTCCTCTGAGCTGGAAAAACCATTCTGGGGGTGATAGTCTAGGAGATCCACTGAGTTTCAGACAGTGAAGCATTTTGCAAGTTCTTGCCTTAGGGATTTTAGGGGCAGAAATGCAGATGAGTGAGAAGAAAAACCAGGTAGAAAAGTTGCTTAAAACAACTGGTCAACACAAAAGAACGTGTCACTACAATTTGCGATGGGTTTTAGCATTAATAGCAGTGGTACGGCAGCAGGCAGAGCCGTGAGGTTTTCCACTCGGGTGTAACGGGGTGATAATGCACAGGGAGAAGCTGGAGAAAGAAAAACAGATACTGTATTTTATGTGTGGGGTTTGTTCATCAACGAGTGTTTTACCAACTCTGAGTACCTCTGTAACAGAAGGAGCTGGTGTTGCTGTTGGGGTTGGTTTCTCAGCTTGTTGCTTGGGCTGTTACGTTAATTACTGATGCTTTTTTCTTCCTCATTGGTGGGCTGGATGGGTCAGCATTGTAACCTGACAGGATTTCTTTGCAATGAGTCTAAGAAACTGCACAACCTTCGTTGTGTAACTGACAGTCTCTACCCTCCTGCTCTGGTTCTTGTGGCTCTGAATTTATTGGGGGTGCGGGTTAGAAGATGAAGACCAAAATATGATTCTATACGGAGATAACTGAGCTCAGCTACCAGCAGCCGCACAGTTTCTTCTCGCCAGGATAAATCACCCCAGGCGAAGCTCAGCTCCTCACTGCGGTGCCTTGGCTGTTCCCAGCAGCCAGCCCTACCTCGTTTTACAGCTGCTTTAGTGCATCGTTTCTCCTGTGTAAATAACCACTTCAAATGTCGAGGACTCAGGAAGGACACAGGCTGTCTAATCACCCTCTCGGTGCCCTGGATATCAGAGCTTCACCCAGGGGCCCCTGGGACCTCGTGGCTCTCTGCTTTAAACGTTATCACCCAGGAGGCATCCAGTCCTGGATGGAGGAGGTGGAGGGTCCATCAGTCCTGGTAAAGCTTGTGCTCAGCTCCCGCCTCTTCTAAGATGTTCAGGCTGGTTTCTCGTTTTAATTTGCCTGTTCTGCCTTCCCTAGGATGGCAGGGAAGTCCTCCTGTACCAGGCATTTTTCTCCCCATAAGAGGTACTTATCCCATGTAATCACATTTTCTCTCCAAGCGAGCTCTCAGCCCATGGCATTCTTCCTAGTCCTTCAGTAATTTCTGTAGTTCTTTTCCACACCAGTTTTTCAACCTCCTTTTAGAAATGAAAGCACAAGACCTATATTCAGTATTGAATTCTCAGCTACACCACTGTCAGGTATGCAGAGAGAAAATAATTTTTTTCCTCCCCTATTTAAGCACATCCAGGGATGACCATGGCCCAAACCACCGACTTCCCTGAGGCTTCTTTCTGGTCTCCTCTGTTTCATTCACCGTGCCTTAAGCTTTTGTCACTCCGTGCTCACATCCTGGACTTACCCCATTCCTTTACTGGAGTCAAACGCACCCTTCACAGGAGCTCTTTGGTGGCTCTGCAGAGCACTTGGCTCTCACATTGACTGTGCACCCTCCTGGGCATCTGTGACAAATGGGCGCTGGTGACCAGCGGGCCCCTTTCCTCCGAGATACAGTTTGTTATAGCTGCAGAGAGAAAAAAACAATGTGAAAAAACAAGCATTAAAGAGGTAAACCGAAAGGCTTACCAGCTCCAGGCAGTAACCTTTGCAAGCCTAACATGTTAAGAAAATACCAATGAGTGATAATTTTTCAGCCTCTTGGACAACTTTTCTCTATGTCGAGAGAGCAAGCTGCAGAGCCGGTTACAGTTCTGCTCTTTAATGTTCTTGGGCTTCAGCCCAAAATGGATCCTGGAGGCTCAGCAGGAAAGCGAGCCAGAGACCTCCCAGCAAACGGCTGTGTCCTTGCCCCTCCGCTGCACTCGAGAGGCTGCTGGGAGGCGACTTACCATATGCTTTTCTTCTTCTCCCCCCGCCTCCAGTCCCATCAACGCTGTTGGCCACAGCATCACTCTGCGAACTCGTGTTATTTTTCTTGCCTGCTATGAACGTGATTTTTTCAGAGTCAGTCATTTCAGGGGGCGGATTCCTGTCTTACAGGGGTGACCTGCATCGTCTCTCTTTGCACGTACTCGGCTGTATTTAAAGACACTCAGCTTCTGTGTGCGTGGATCGCTGTGTGAACTATATTGCCCTAAGTAAATCTCTCACCCGTTTTGTCAATCTTCCTGGCGGTGTGTAAGGAGAGAAAAGAGTAGATTTGTTATTTTGTTGTACTTCCAGTTCATTACTGAATATAGAGCATATGCTGGTGTCTAGCTGAGGCTGCCAGAAAGCGCTTCCATAGTTCTCCGCTGCCAACATTTTTTGAGATCCACAAGTTGGTCAGTGTTTAATCATTTCAGGTGTTTTTCACTGATGTGATCTAACACTAGGGCTTGGGAGGGCTTATTTGTTAAAAAGAAAAGGTACGTGAGTCTCGGTCTTCTACAGCTATTCAGTGGTAGTAATAACGTACCCTGTTTGAGGTATGTTAATTAATCTGTCATTAATTAAAAGTAAAGATGCAGGTACAACCTCCAGTTGAGGAGGGTGGTAGACAGGAGTGCTGGATGTTGAGAGAATGTGCTGAGGGCTATCACAGTACACCTTCCCTTCCTTAACCCTCTCAACCATCTACAGCTGGCTGCTGCCAGAAGCAAGGCTGGGCAAGGTGAACCTTCTGTCTGACCCAGTTTGGCAATTTCCACCTTCTCGTGTAGTTACAAACTCTTTACTTATTTCCCATATTCTCTACCTGTACGATTAACACATTGCAGTACTAGTAGTTGAGAGCAAACACTGCAGGAAAATACTGAAGAAACAACACTTCCATCTGCGCGCATCTATCCAGAAACATCAGTAATCTTTCTAGAAGTCGCATAATGAAATTCATATGCTATTGCTGAAACAAAATTACAATATTGAAGTCTTTTCTGGTTCAGTTTTCTAAAAAACAGGTGGAAATCCCTCCCACGCAGGAAATTATCTGAGGCATCCTGCATATATGTTACCTAGCGGGCTTACCTCTAGTGTCAGAGGGCACAGTGGATCTCCTTTCTGTAGGGCTTTCCTGCCTTCAAAACCTGTGCGATACTCTATGCAGACACCTCGGCATATCCCAGGGTGCTGAATCGTCTCCTTTCCAAACAGCGCTGCCAGTGCAAGCTGGGTGGTCAAATTAATCCCATACCTTTAGGGATTTGGCAGCAATTTGACAGGGATGATGGCACTTTTGAACAGAAGCAGAGTGTAATCCAGGCGGTTCAGCCAAGCAGCCAGAGTTTCAGACCTTGTCTCAATAAATCCTTCTGCAGTTCATTCATCAGTAAAGGCAGCCTTGTTGCAATTTATAAAAACCTTGTGTGTGGCACAAGAGTTTCAATAATCTAAATGCCGGCTTTTAAAGACTGAAGTTGAAATCCCATTCTCATTGAAGCCAATGCTCAAAGCTCCCATTACCGTAGTGGGACAGAATTTCAAATAAAATATTTGAAAGTGTTCTTTTCCCCATTTTTTGGTGACTGTTCTGTGAATTGCCAGCGATTTCCTGGGGCACTGCTCCTCAGGCATGGTATGCGATGGGTCTCACTCTACCCAAACAGTCTTGTCACTGCAAAAGCTCCAAAAAGCAGTGCGCTGTTCTGAAAGAAAAGAAAGAATAAAAACTTAGAACAAGACAAACAAAACCAAAACAAAAAAGAAACCCTGCTAAGACTCCATTCCTATATATAAAGCCAGATGTTAGGTAACTGTCTTCCATAAAAGAAAGCAAAAGGATTTCCCTTGAGGTGGAAATAACAATATTTTTGTTGAAGCCTTCTGAAATAGCTCTCATTTTCCCTGTAGTAAAGCTGTGACTGTCTCGTGATTTCAGCTGCGTGGTGGGGCCCTGTCGGCATTGCCCACCTTGCCCCCACCCAAGTTTTAATTCCCCCTCTCGTCCGCCCTCCCAGCAGCAGAGCTCGAGCTGAGAAGAGGCGGGGGGGCTGCAGCAAAGCGCTGCCCCTTCCCACACCGTCCCCAGGGCTGCCGAGCATCGCTCGCGTGGCCATCGCGTTTCCAAGTGCCTACGGACTAGATAAACCACAGGCGGTCCATTTGATTGAGCGCTGCTTTAACTTGTCTTTTTTAAGAACAAAAAGGGAATTGGTAGGGATAGGAGGCGTTTCGCGTCCCCTTGCTGCGGCAGCGCGTGGGCTGGGGGCAGTGGCAGCGTGCCTTTGCTGTGGATGTTCCTCTTGTTTCCCATAGCAAAGCTGCAGGAGATCCCAGCTACGTTAACTTACTGCTGCCGCGCCTCATCCTTCCATCAGTCAACTGCCCCTGGTGCCCCTGGGCTTCCTGAGATACGAATGCTTATTTTTATTCAGCTACAACTTTAAAAAAACGTTCCTAGCTGCACTCACCCCTGCTCGCAGAGTGACAAACAGACGCGCCGAGCCGCCCTAGGTGGCTGAGGTTTCTGCCTTGCCAGACCTGGCACGTTCCCGTGGAAGGGGAATTGCCAGGAAATGCATTGCTTGCACGCAGCGCCAGCAAATGGCATACATCATTTGTTTTCACATCAAGCCGCAAAGAACTGCTTTCTCTGTTCCTAGCTGCAAACTGCTTTGCTATTTTTACCTGTGACTTTCTGCAAAGCAGCTCCCCCGTGCGGAGCAGCCGGCCAGGACGGTGTGTCACAACCCATCGCATCTACACGTCGCGGGATGCTGCCTCACTGAAACGCAGATGTAATCGGGCCTTGGTGTAGAGCTCTAGCAGGCTGAACTTAGAGAGGCTTGGGAAAGGTGTGTGGCCAAAAAGATGAGGAAGAGAGCGAGTTGTACATGCTGCATGCAGGGCTTGGAAGAAATGGAGCTAAACGCGAGCTTTTAGTAAATGGTGTTTGCTACAGAGGTGGAAAGGGGAGGGTGAAATATGGGTGTGGGTTTTTGCTAAACAGCTGTGCAATGAGTCTCAAGGGTTCAAACAACACCGAGGAACAGTCTGGAGCATCATTTTCTGTCCTGCTTTCTGTTGATTGATCCAATAGCTCGAGGTAAAATGCAGCATTTGAGTCTCTGCAGATTTAGTTTGCTTTGTTCACAAGCAAGGATTTGTTTTCATAAGGGGGTTATATTTACATTCAGTCATGACCCAAGGAGGGTGAGAGAAGTGCCTGGACAGTGGTGGTACGGAGTAGTGAGTGCCAGGAAAAATACTGGTGTGGATGGATGCTGGAGTGAGGCAGAATAAAGGAATAAAGCACCAATCTCAGTAGGGCCTGGGAGGTTACCTGAACCTTTCATTTTTACATTTTCAGGCACTGTTTTAGCTATAAAGGAGCATCCTAGCTGAGTTTCCTTCCTGGCTACTGAAGTCTGGCATGTTATTAATTATTTTAGGTTATGCTATGGCATATTCTCGTTGGCTATAGCAAAGGCAATTTTTCTAATAGGAGGGATCCTGCAGCCGACTATAGCAAGATGAGGGCAGCCCTGAGCCTTTAAATTCCCCATCAAAGTCACGTTCATCTCCTCTTCCTTTCCGAGGTGGTGCATCGGGGAATCATTGCATCGGGGAATCATTTCATCTGAGAGCAGTTTTGGTGGCTGACTGGAAAGATCTAATTTCACTCTGTAGCTCTCCTGCCCACTTGCCAGTCCCAGGCACTTTGCACTGAAGAGGTCCTTCCCTCTGGCCAGCCCTTGGGCTGTCTCAGGCTCCGACCTTGCTCTTCAGTTCATAAGAAGGAAAAGGGAGAAAGTTTCCTTTTGCTGTGGAATCAATAAGCTGACTCCGATGTGCTGCGCGGTTTTGGTCAGGCAGGGGTTGCAGAGGAAGGTGGTGGAACAGATGTTCTGCTTCAGGTCCCTCTTGCAAAAAACTCTGGCAGATTAAAAGCTGCCTTTGTTTCTAAAACCATCCTCATGCACTGATTTCAGGGATCTGCTGAACAAGTACAGGTGAAAATAATGTGACATCTCATGGTCAAATGTAAAAGGCAGAGCCTTTGAGCTGTTTTTAAATAAGTGTGTTTCTTGTATAGATAACAGTGCAGCCAGGGGAGAATTCTATGAGTGAGGAGCATGAATCGAGAGCCTTGCTCAGTTCACTGGAAAAAAATCTCACCAGGGTGACTGCCAAAGCAAAGGTGGCACAGAGATGAGCTTGCAGACCACCAATACATTGGTGGCAAATAAAAGAAGGGACTTTGTAAGTAATATAGACTGCTACCAACAGAGAGCAACTGATTTGTTTCTGTGGTGATTTTGATCCTTTTTAAACAGGACTCCTTGGCACCACAGGCAGGTTTGAGGAGAGCTGTGCATCCTCCCGGGGGGTCCCCACCTCCCTCAGAGGGTGAGTCCGCAGCGGTGTGCAGTAAGGCAATACCCTGCTCCTGTAGTGCAGCTGAATGCCAGAAGCTGGCCCTTTTTGGTGGGGCAGTAACCCTTGGCGGGGCAAGATGAGTCACCCCCACAGCGGAAGCAACGCTTTGGGTTCCCTGCGTGATGCGAGGTCGCATCTTGCTTTCCCAGGAAAGGTGAGGAGGTCTCCAGGCTTCCTCCGAAGAACAAGAGGAGCACTGAAGGATGGGAGGACTCAGAAGCTGCTGTGCAAGGGAGCCCTAAGCTCATCGTTAGGCTGCTGGTCGTTACATCGTGCACCTTCCTCCCCAGGCCCTTTCCAGGGAGCTTATCGCATTGCAGCATGGCAGTGCAGAACATGGCACTCCTGTCTGCTGGAGCATGCAGACAGGTAGGGATACCTCAAAGGCTAGGTGCTTCTGGCACTGCCCCACCACCAAGGGTCATCTCAGTTAGGGTGCATATTCACGTTTGGTATTTGGCTGCTTGTTGGCTGGCTCCCATCCCTGTTCTTGGGGATCGTGGAGATACATGTCCACTGTCCACCCAAAAGCGTGTCCCTGGAGGCTTCTCAATGGCAGGCCTGCCTGGGATTGCAGTCCAGGCAGCAACCGTGGTTCCCTGTCTTTTCTTCTCATAGGGTGATGTGCACCTTGAGTCTTCCCTCCTGAAGACTGGTCTGCAAGACGGGGAGGAAAGCTCTTCAGCCACTTCAGTGGTGAGAGTATTTTATGTGCCACTGCCCTAAACTGTGGGGACCTGGCATAGGCTTCTCTGATGAACTGCACCGCCAGCTCCTTGGGGGGAGGCTGATGGCTGTGCTTGTGGGCAGGAACTGGAGATGACTTCTAAAGGATGAATATGTATGGTCTCAGAAGAGTTGGTAAAGACTAAATCAAAATGGAAACTGTAAGCTCTTCCTGGTGGCAGGTCTACAGAGGTGGCTGGTTTAGGTCCTGGACTTATGTTTATAGGCAGAAAACAGAGTTTAAGCTAATATGTGCAAATATCTTTCTCCTGGGACATTTTTAAGCTTTTTTTCTTTTGACTGAAGATCTCAAAAATGGTAAGAAAATCAGAGGATGGGGAAATCTTGGTGGGTTTGTAAATGACTTAGAGAAAAAGGTACAGAAAACAGGACACATCCGAGTCTGGGGATGCTGAAGCGTTGCTGAAGTTCCTTTTGTTCTCTAATGACAGAGAAGTCTGCCAGTCTTGGCTCCGCTGCAAGCTTCGCTCTCTGTAATTAAAAATCAATTAGTATGTTTAGTAATTATCTAATTAACTTACTAAAGCTATCACGTTAGTTTCATATCCAAACATGCCTCTAAATTGTATGTGTTAGTAATAATGCAAATGATGCATTTATTGCTCATGTAAGTTTGAATTAATTGAAGCGCATGACATTTTTGTTAATTTTGCACATACCTAATATACCGTACTTGGGGATCTTTGAATAACCAATTAGGGTCATGAAAACTTTCCTGGGAACACAATTTTACAAGTCCTCTGTACATAGGGCTTGCTCCCTGAAGCTTAAGCATCAGAAATAGTGCACAATGATCCCTGACATCAGCATCAGTTTGCAGCAGAGTTTAAGTCAGTGCAATTTGACTGTCCTTGGGCTTACTCTCAGGTAAGTTGGTGGCCCAAAGGACCGAGCACCAGGCCGTACCTTGACCAATGCGTCCAGTCTCCTCGCACTTGGCTAGTGGTCTTGCACCCCCTACTTCTCTGTTTCATTTAGACTGGGATCTTTGTGCAGCAAGAACCATCTCCTGACCAGTTGTATTCACGACACTTACTGTGTGTACCTGCTTACAGCTAGATCCTCTCAATAATAATAGAGAAACTGTCTGATGCCAAGGACCCCGTTGTTTCCTGCATTCAGAGGTGAGGTCAAATTCATTATTGAGTTAGCATTTAGAAAGCCATCTGTTAAGCCAGCTTAGGTAGTTTTCTCTGCTGCAGCTCTAACAGGTACAAAAAAAAAAAAGGAAAATGTCTGTCTTTTTGCAACTAGCTCTAGAATGGGAAATGGGAACAGCTTTTACAGCCTCTGTTCCTTCTGAAACTATCTGGATGCCAGCCCTTTCCTGGGAACCTTGCAGTTCAACGTATCAATGAACAGGGTGTATGGGAAGGTAAAATAGCCTTGTAATGTGTGCCAGTGGCTTTGCAGAGCTAAACATTTATTTAGTCAAGCAAACTTAATGGCTTGAGTGTTTGCTAACGGGAATTTGAGAAAATCCAGAGCAAAATGCATGACCAAATAACACAGACCCCATTGCAAACGATGATTTTGGACTATCAGTCTGGATTACAGGGAAGGCTCCCTGTATGTTCAGGCAGAGTGACTAAAAGATGACAGATACTGCTGGTGACATTGTCTGGAGCTCATCCCCCTGCAGCTCTGGGATAGTTGCAATTGCGGGTGTTGCCAGACAGTAATAAAGACAGAAAGCAATGCTCCTGTAAAGCCTCAACTCTCTGAAAAAAAATTGGTGAAGGTTTTGTAGACCTTAAACCAGCGCTCTTCTCTCCCTTTGATAACAAAAGCAGTTTCCAAATCAGACATCTGTATATTCAGTAGCTTCAGCACTACTGAGCAGGATTTATGAATCAGTATGCGCTTCAAAGCTGGACACTTCTACCTTATTAATAGCAAGGAACGTGGCCAGAGAGAGAGAACATAGCCACTAAACAGCGGCGATAAAGCCGTCTAATTGGCTTCTTAAATTCCCTGGGAAACATTTGTCCTTGGTAAGAGCAGGCTTACGTTGTTTGGCGATGTGGAAGCCAGAGGTGCGTGAGATGTAATGGTGTATGTCGGAGGCCTGCGTGAGTTATTCTGGTCTGGGCTCCTATGGAAGCTGGATATCTTAGATCCTTCAATCAGTTAAAAACCTCTAAGGTGAAAAAATACAACAGAAAGGGCTCTCCCTGGGAAATACAAGCATAAAGTGACTATGGGCCAGATTTGTGAAGGTCGTTAGGTGCTTAAAGATGCAGATAGATGTTTCTGGAAAAAACTGCATCCAGCAGCTGGTGGAAAGGAGAGTAGAGAAGAAAGAAGAGCGAGTTCAGAATATGAATAAGGAGCTCTGAGTTAGCAGGGTTAAAGAGAGGATGGGAGCAGGTGAAGAGGTGAAGGTCTAGATTTATCAAAGCAGGACTGGTTTTTAAGAGCGTGCTTAGACCCAGCATCTGGTGTTCGACAGGGACGTGACTCCAGTGTCCTGGCAGCAAAACATCCCCGTGGGGCAGCGAGGGGACAGAGCTGGGCTGGGGGACGGGGCTGCTCGGAGGGGCAGGGGAAAAGCTGACAGCGGTTCTGGTGATGGCTGGGAAGAGAAAGACAAGAGGCAGCCAGATGAGGAGGTAACAAGTCTTTGAAGAGAGGTGTAGTGGGTTGACCCTGGCCAGATGCCAGGTGCCCACCAAAGCCGCTCTATCACTCCCCCTCCTCAACTGGACAGGGGGAGAAAATAAAACGAAAGGCTCGTGGGTCGAGATAAGGACAGGGAGATCACTCACCAATTACCATCACGGGCAAAACAGACTCGACTTGGGGAAAAATTAGTTTAATTTATTGCTAGTCAAATTAGAGCAGGATAATGAGAAATAAAACCAAATCTTAAAACACCTTCCCCCCACCCCTCCCTTCTTCCCAGGCTTAACTTTACTCCTTATTTTCTCTACCTCCTCCCCCCGAGCGGCGCAGGGGGACGGGGAATGGGGGTTTGGGTCAGTTCATCACACGTTGTTTCTGCCGCTCCTTCCTCCTCAGGGGGAGGACTCCTCACACTCTTCCCCTGCTCCAGCGTGGGGTCCCTTCCACGGGAGACAGTCCTTCACGAACTTCTCCAACGTGAGTCCTTCCACGGGCTACAGTTCTTCACGAACTGCTCCAGCGTGGGTCCCATCCACAGGGTGCAGTCCTTCAGGAACAAACTGCTCCAGCATGGGTCCCCCGCGGGGTCACAAGTCCTGCCAGCAAACCTGCTTCAGCGTGGGCTCCTCTCTCCATGGGGCCACGGGTCCGTAGGTCCTGCCAGGAGCCTGCTCCAGCGCGGGCTTCCCACGGGGTCACAGCGTCCTTCAGGCATCCACCTGCTCCGGCGTGGGGTCCTCCACGGGCTGCAGGTGGAGATCTGCTCCACCATGGACCTCCATGGGCTGCAGGGGGACAGCCTGCCTCACCATGGTCTTCACCACGGGCTGCAGGGGAATCTCTCTCTCTGCTCCGGCGCCTGGAGCACCTCCTCCCCCTCCTTCTTCACTGACCTTGGTGTCTGCGGAGTTGTTTCTCTCACATCTTCTCACTCCGCTCTCTCTGGCTGCAACTGCCACTGTAACTTTTTTTGCTTTTCTTAAATATGTTATCACAGAGGCGCTACCACTGTTACTGATTGGCTTGGCCTTGGCCAGCGGCGGGTCCGTCCTGGAACCCGCTGGCATTAACTTTATCAGACATAGGGGAAGCTTCTAGCAGCTTCTCACAGAAGCCACCCCTATAGCCCCCCCCCGCTACCAAAACCTTGCCACACAAACCCAATACAAGAGGTCTTCTGATACAATTATAATTTTGAATTAAAATCACATGTAAAAATCAAAGAGAAAAGTTCTGGTCCTAACTGAGGCCCCTGGATTCACCCCTTCACCCACAGTATAAAGCTGTGGCCCTGAGGACAAACAAGTGTTTCTTCACTGGTAATTATGGGACCGTAAATTGTATGCAAAGTCTTTAAAGCAGATATAGGTTTCTGTTGTATGCCACTTCATGCGAGATACATCATTTTGCAAATAAATACTCCCTTCTGTCCTCAGATCCTGACATCTTAAAGGGCATTTAATATTACAATTGTTACTGAGAAGGAAACCAAACATTTCTTCAGTATACCTGACCTCTTACAGCACTTAAAGCTTTTGGAGTTAACAGCAGGCAGTAAACCAGGTGACTGATTTTATCATCCTTAACATCTTGCTGACATTCATAGGCTTCTGCTAAATGCACTTTCTGTGTTTGGTGTTTCGTAGCTATATGAGATGCTCTTAAAAATTTATAAGTGCATGTTACAAAAGACACAGTCTTCCAAGAGCAGAAGCCCACTAACTTACATTCCTGTTCTGCTACCCAGAATAGAAAATGCATTAAGGTCTGTTTAAAGTTTTCATTGCTTTCTTTGTGGTTGCTTTACAACCTACTGGCCTTGCTGAATTGTGTCATAAGTTTGGAATAATTTAAAGGTTGTCTCCCAGAAGTAGGCAATTATCCTATTTGCAGCTGCCTATTTGCAGTGTGATCTCCACTATAGTAGTTGGAGAACAGAGTTTTGTTTGTGGCTCTGGAAACACGGGAGAGGGGTAATAAAACAATAAACTAAACCTAAAAGCATTTCTCAATTTTTAAAATGTGGGCCATAGAAGGATCCCCCTTTCCCCTCCCTCCAGACCACTGTATGGTCACTTCCATTTGGAAATATTTCTCTTGTGGGAACTTTTCCTCAACAGTTTGATGCCAGATCCTGATGTCTCCAGTAATTCATGTGGGAAGTCTTTAAGCACCTGTATAACACTTACTGCTTCGACATGATGCGCAGTCCTAAATAATGCATCCTCACTTCTTCTCTCTGCAGAGAGCAGGCATTTCATTTCACAGGCAGAAGGCTGCATTTAGAAAGAAAGACAAAGCCATTTAACCAAGGCTATATATCAGGTCACTAGCACAGCTCAACCTCATCTGCTGTTATTCTCCAGTGTTTGTTCCTCGTTGAGTGCTTCATTTTTTTAGTGTAGTGGAAAAAGGATTAAAGCTATAGATGCTTGAGGGGGAACTGAGATTTTTCGTTCTTCCATTTCCCCCCTCCCTCTCCAGTAAGCCTTTGCCACACAAACACAACCACTGCTTATTTTAAAAGTACTGTGTAGAAGTAATGTAGAAAAAGAAAAAAAAAAAAGGAGTTGACTTTAAGAGGAATTAATTTCCTGCTTATATACCTAAGAAGGTACTGAGTGATTCTGAAGCCTGCCCTGGGCTGTGATCCCAAATACTCAGCAGACTGGCCCGTGGGCTTATGTTTACATGCTGTCAGATTTTCCCTGGGCTATTAGTGACAAGTGAGTAAGGACTTACTAGGGTAATCCTTGTGGTGGGTTGGTACTTAACCATACCACTGGTGCCAGGCAACCTTCCTCCCCCAAGCCCCTCAAAACCCACAAAAACTCCTTCTCAGTTCTGCAATATATCAACAAATCAATGTTTTAGAGTTCTCAGGCTTGCAAGTATCTGCACAATTATTATCCATGGGTGGGATAGCAAAACTATAGGATTTTTCTGCTTCTCTCCAGGCTCAAAGGGAAGAGCCCACGGGGTTGTGGAGGATGGGAGAGAGGATGCCTGGAGCTCACTGCCTTTGCCCACGCTCTGTGGCTGTGACTGCCGATGCCCTAGCAGCAGATAACTTACTGAAAATAAAGAGCTGCTTGATAAATCCCTGACCAGGTCCTCTGGCTTGCATGAAACCTAAAATCATGCAGAGATTTCCAGCCCTGGGGATGGGGTGAGCTGGCTGGTGAAGGGCTGCGGAGCCATCCAGGAAAAGGTGTTAAAGCTAACGTTCAAATACGCGACTTGGATAAGAAAATGGGAGCTTCCAGCTTTGATTCTGAGCAGCAGGACAAACTGGCTGGGAACATGAAGGTAGAAGGTAACTTATGAGCATGACCATGAAATACAGAGGTCACAAACTGTAGGAAGGCTATGGAAGAATAAAAAGTGCAGAAAATGGAAAAAAAAAACCACCAATGACCTTCAAGAGGGCAAAGTCCAATAAACTCAGAACTGGTAGGTAAGATCCTTTAGGAAACAAGCCCAAATGAAAAAAGGAGTTCAGGAAAGTTGGCAGTTCTTTAAAAATGCTATTACAGACACAGGTACAGTCCATCCCAATGCAGAGGAGCAATAAGAAGGGCAGTAAGAGACCACGGTGGATAAATCATGACCTCTTATTGACTGAGCAAAAAGGAATTGTACAGAGAGCAAAAAGTGGATCAGCTGTCTGAAAAACAGCGTAGGAGAGTTCTATAAGCATAGAGGAACAAGCAGAAAGACAAAAGCACAAAGCAAGGGTCAAGTAGAAAGGCACTCGGAAGTGCAGCTGCATTAGCTGCAAGAGGAGGCCCAGGAAACTTTTGGTTCACGACTGGATGAACGCAGAGGGGGGACTCGCAGACGGCGCCTTCAGAGACGGCTGAAGCGCCGAGTGCTTCTCTTTCCTCCCGTCTTTGCTGAAAACAGCAACAGCCAACACAGTTAGCAAAGAGGTAAGCACTCAGACTGAAAGAGGGAAAAGACTTTTAATAAAGTGTTTGCATAAGGTAAATGTTGAACCAGGCTGGTTTGATAGCACCATTTTGCTCTCACTGAGCTCGCCAGGTGATCGTTAGCAGTTACCTGTGAAGAAGACGGGAGGGAGTAGCTCAAGATAGGGAACCAACCAGCAAGATCAAGGATGAAGTTATATCTGGGGTCACCTTAATTCTTAGAGCAGAGGGCTGACCCCAAACAAGTCTCAAAAGAGCAGGACTCTGCACCAAAGGTGATGTCAGTGAAACTGTCCCCATTTACAGCAGCTGAGCCTCTTGGGATTTCTAATAGTTTAATAGAAGCCAGCAGTAAATATGTCAGTATGTAGCCGTGAGCTTTCCGTTTGCTTGTCCCTATCTCAGCTTTACTAGATAAAAATTGTATTTTGAAAGGTCAGTGCTTGTTTTAACTGTAAACCAAAAATACCTTCCTGGACAAATGTTAGAGCTCTAGTTTGCTATTGCAGAGTTTACATGGAAATTATGTACAGAAGCTCATTGGGAATTTTACATGTTCATACTCACCAAGAAGGTTTCAGTGAAGCAAACAGCAGTGGTGCAGGGTGAAAAAACAACCTCTGCATTGGTAGGCATTGAATTGCAGCAGGAATTCACGGCTCCTGACCAGGTCATAGCCTCATTGTGTGTGTGGGGGGGGAAAAAAAGGTATTTTTCCGGCACTTTGCTAACTAAAGGCTCTGCTGGCAGCTGTCTCCAGCAATCAGGTAAAACCCTCCCTTGCAAATACCACGGCTGACTGTGGGTATGGAAACGCAGTTGCCCAGGGAGCGTGTGTGCGATGGGCTTCACGAGTCTGACAAATGAAGCAGATGCTTGTTCTAATTGAGTAACCTGACCGGAACCGGAGCCTGTATAGTAAAGCCAGATGTATTGGCCAAGGCTCCCCCTGGGATGCTTTTCTTCATCGTGGGGAGGAAGAGGAGCCTGGGAGAGGCAATACTGGCAGAAGCGATTTTTCTAGTGCTAAGGTAAATCACAGCCTTTCGCTACATGCTCTGTGGGAGCAGGGAAGATAGCCCTACACTGACATTTTCCTTTCCCCGTGCCCCACCAGGTCCATATTCGATGTCATGCAAAGGCCTGAGAAGTCCAGATTTCCACGCAGAGACAGGTATTTGTTCTTGCTGGTTAGGGTTATTGATGAGGTGACTGACTGATGGGCTGGCAGATGCTTTGTATGCAGGGGTAAAAGCAAGCATCTGCAGATGAGCAAACTTGGGTGTAGGATCAATTTTCTCATATCTATCCCTACTGTCTTCCCTTAACAACACAACTGAATGTCATGGATGGTATTTTCCTCTGGCGAGGAAATGTAGGGAAGAGGCATGTAGAGGTCTATTTAAACATCTCAGTAAATGGATGAATTTTTCAGTTGTATTTTTTCTTGATAAATATTCGTCTGCTTACTGTGCTGGGTTGAGCCTGGCTAGAGGCCGGGTGCCCACCAAAGCCACTCCATCACTCCCCTCCTCAGCTGGGCAGGGGAGACAAAATATAACGAAAGGCTCGTGGGTTGAGATAAGGACAGGGAGAGATCACTCAGCAATTACCATCATGGGCAAAACAGACTCGGCTTGGGGAAATTAGTTTAATATATTACTAATCAAATCAGAGTAGGGTAATGAGAAATAAAACCAAATCTTAAAACACCTTCCCCTCACCCCTCCCTTCATCCCGGGCTTAACTTCTTCACTCCCCAATTCTCTACCTCCTTCCCCCCAGCAGCACAGGGGGACGGGGAATGGGGGTTTGGGTCAGTTCATCACACATTGTCTCTGCCGCTCCTTCCTCCTCACGGGGACGACTCCTCACACTCTGCCCCTGCTCCAGCGTGGGGTCCCTCCCACGGGAGACAGTCCTCCACCAACTTCTCCAACGGGAGTCCTTCCCACGGGCTGCAGTTCTTCACCAACTGCTCCAGCGTGGGTCCCTTCCACGGGGTGCAGTCCTTCAGGAACAGACTGCTCCAGCGTGGGTCCCCCGCGGGGTCACAAGCCCTGCCAGCAAACCTGCTCCAGCCTGGGCTCCTCTCTCCACGGGGCCACAGGTCCTGCCAGGAGCCTGCTCCAGCGCGGGCTTCCCACGGGGTCACAGCCTCCTTCGGGCATCCCCCTGCTCCGGCGTGGGGTTCTCTCTCCAGGGGCTGCAGGTGGAGATCTGCTCCACCGTGGACCTCCCTGGGCTGCCGGGGGACAGCCTGCCTCACCATGGTCTTCCCCACGGGCTGCAGGGGAATCTCTGCTCCGGCGCCTGGAGCACCTCCTCCCCCTCCTTCTCCACTGACCTTGGGGTCTGCAGAGTTGTTCCTCTCACATCTTCTCACTCCTCTCTCCGGCTGCAATTGCAACTCCCCTGTAACTTCTTTCCCCTTCTTAAATCTGTTATCCCAGAGGCGCTACCACCGTCGCTGATGGGCTCGGCCTTGGCCAGCGGCGGGTCCGTCTTGGAGCCGGCTGGCATTGGCTCTATGGGACATGGGGGAAGCTTCTGGCAGCTTCTCACAGAAGCCACCCCTGTAGCCCCCCCGCTACCAAAACCTGGCCACGCAAACCCAGTACACTTACAATGGTATCAGGTTGTGGCACACAATAGCTGCACGTCTGCTCAGAGCCGTTCTGAAACAGATGTGGTTAGCAAAAATGTCTACACGGTTACGGCCACTGACATTTATGAAGGATAGCTAGAAAGTGGAATAGGGAAAATGACTGGAGACCAAAATCAATTCTGCTAAGCACCACATTTCCACAAGAAGACTGCAGAACAGCTGCTGCAGCTGTTACGGGTGGTTTTGTTTCTAGTGCATGTTTATGTCCCCCAAAGCTTTGCCTTTGCCATTACCCAGATGACCTGTTGCACGGTGTAACATGTCAGGAAGGTGTTAAGCTGGAAGGAGGCAGTGGACAAGCAAACAGGGGCTGAGTTATACTCCCCAACCTTGCTCTTCTTACCCTTTGTGTCCCAGAGCAAGTCGTGTAGCCTCGTTGTTGCATGCTTTGAAGAAGAGACTTCAGCTGGTTGGTGCTTTTGTGGTGCAGCACACTGAGGTCCTGAGCGCAGGGGCAGAGCTGCTCCTCCCTAGTGGCAGAGCAACCATTTATGTTTTCCAGCTCCAGAGCTAGGTAAGCTCGATGTCACCAATGAGTCCAGAACAGAAATGTATGCGTAGCCTATTTTATCTCCTCCCCTTGCTAGTTACGTTTCATTTATGTGATAAAAGCAGGTCTAAACCGCAGCATACACACAGGTCTAGCATCTTGCAGTTGTGGCAGTAACATGCCCAAGATATTTTACCCTCTGTAAATCCTCCTCTTTCTGACCCAAGCGTACGTATAAGATGCTGAACATTGCTGAGGGAGTAAATACCTCGTAACCAAGCAGGTGCCTCACTTTTCATTTGTGCCCCTGTGAACGTTTATGATTTTATTTCATAATGGCATTGCAGTGAGCTGCGCCTTTACAAATAGGAAATTAAATCAGATGGTGATGTAAACCTGCAGAGGAGAACAGGCAGCTGTAATGGTTCTTTATTGCTTATTTCATCTGCGGTTGCATTTTGCCATCGTCTGGTGCTTAGTGAAGTGTATGATTTATTCATAGAAGACACTGTCACAGCCAAAGGGTTGTACAATAAACCACTGACAAGGCCTACGCCAAAAGCCATTAGGAAAAGAGAACAATAATCTAGACACAAAGTATTTACAGACCAAGTTGTCTTTAATTTAAAATCCTTTACTAAGGCTTGATGATAATTACATCACATTTCAAATCAGCCAATGCTGACAGGCTTCTGTGTTTTCCCCACCAGTATTAAAAAATCTGCAATAATTGAAATCTACCTTAAGAAGCCGCAACAAATTAATGTCATCTTAAGGTTATTGAAGCACTCATGCATGCTGCTGAGAGCCAGATTTTTCTTACTTAATATTAGTGCCAGGCTGGCAGAGGAGTTGGCATGACAGGTACATGCTTAGTATGGCTGTTGGGCTGGATCCTGATCTACGGTCTTTCTTTCTCCTCTTCCTTCTGCTTCTCTCTCCCTCCCCATACAGAGGCATTTATATATATGTTTAAAATATATTTATTTTATATGTGTATATATATGCTTTTTCTTCTTTGTGAAGGGGTGAGGTATCTTACTAATGCAGGGATGGAGAAATGCTTTAAAGTCTGTAAATCCACTGGAATTCCCAAAAGGACCGTGCCTTGGAGGACTGCTGTTCCCCTCACGTCTCCCTGTTTGCTGCAGCTCTGTCTTGATCACTCCCCACTGCAGATTATTTTAGGAGGCTCTAAGTGCCGAGCATATCTCTGTGGATTCAGTGTAATCCAAGAGGATAAAACATTGATATCAAAATGCCTAGGGTCAACGGGAGGGAGATGTCAGTTCGTCATCATTCCCTTTGCTTACCTGTGCAGCAATGCACATTTGGAAATGGAGCTGTGCGGATCCAGCTTTTCAGTAAATGGGAAATGGCGGATGGCAGGGTCCTTGCAAAGCCCCCGCGCCGTGGACCCTGCGGCAGCGCTGGCCCCACAGGCTGCCCACAGCTCCCACTCTGCGGTACGGTCCCTGCCTAGCCGTGGGCAGGTCCCTCTGTCACATCTCGCTTTGGGCTTTCAAAGTCTCGTTTGCATTTCTCATTTTTTGGAGCCTGTGCTCCAGAACAGCCTTCACAAGCCGAAGTCACTCTGGTCTCTGTACTGTGATGGGAGGGGAAGCCCCAGGGAAGGAGTTCACAGCACAGGGAATGTCTTAGTAATGGGAATTTTTGGAAATGCTGCAGACAGGGCTATGGCTTTTCCCCGCTCTAAGATGTCTTGCTGAGGCATCTCTCTGAGGCAGGGCGAGGGTGCCCACATTGTGCATATCTATCTGGAAGACAGACTCATTTATTATTTTGAACATTATTTATTATTTGCTAGACAAGGACATCGGTGGCAGCACATCAGGCACAGGAGATAGATAGAAAAAACTTTGGTACCTGTATGAAGTTAGTGACATCTTGCTGGAATAAAGCAGGTTTTAGTGATCGCTTTGTGAAAGGTAAATACCTATATTCTTCACAAATGGTATTCCTTTTTGACAAGGGCCCTTAATTTCACAGTGCCACACTGCTTCCTCTAAGAAATGGGGGAACTTTCTCTTATTGAGGGTCTGCCCGCATTGTCAGTGCTTGAAGGTGAAGATAACTCCTTGTCCTATGCTTGTTCAGCCTGATTCCCGTAAAATCTTGGCCAGCCTGGAGATGACTGGGTGGTCCAGTGTCCATACCAAGAGTCATGGAGAAATGAAGGGATCTCATGCTGCACAACCCCATTGTTAGCATTTTCGTGGCTCATATAACACTACATGGGTGCAAAAAAAGCTAAGCCCAGATACAGAGAGTGGATGGTGAAGAAGAGCAATTGAGTCAACCCAAAGGCAGAAGTATTGCTTTGGAGCGGAAACTGGACATTTAGATTTTTCCCTAGTCTGCTAAAGCTGTGATTCTTCCTGCACCGACTGTGTCCTTGGAACAAAATAACAGTCAATGGAGTATAAAATGCAGATTGCCTGAGCATAAAAGCGTAGCAGAGTTTTGTGTAGGTGCGGTTGTTAAAGGGTTAATGCCGTCAGATGTCCCTACGCAGTTCCCTGCCAACATGTATTTCATCATGTTTTATGGCTACTTTTTGGAGACAGTAGAAGAAAAATTAAAAGGAGCCCGATCTGCCTCCTCTGTCACTGCAAGTTTGTGGATGATGCAGTGCAGCATGCAGGTAATTGCTATGCAGGTGTATGCAGTTGCAGGGGTTTGACGATTGAGAGCAGCATATCGATCGCTCAGCGTCTGCTCTCAGGAGCCCCACGGAAGAGGAAGACGAAGTGCGGTCTTTCGCTAATATTTAAATTCACTGTAACTTTGTTCTTGCTTTATTTCTCTGTGATCTCAGATGTTGCAGAGCTGTAAGGAATTGTTAAGGACTTTGAAAGAACGCATTCTGGTTTCTTTGTGATGTACAATGAAAGCAGTAGGAGTAAGAAATCTGTAAATCCAGCAATGTAAAAAACCCTTTAATTAGCAGCCAACCTAATGAAAGTAGTCCTCTTTGGAAACAAAATACATCTAGAGGTCTACCTCTGAGTGGGAATGCATGTTGTGTTTATGATTCCTTCTTGAAAGATTTGAGGGTACTTTTGTTGTAAATTATAACGCTGTTCTCCAAAGAGTTTAAATAGTCTTTATTATTCCCAGCAGTTCTGCAGAGAAACTTTAAACAGAGTTTGTAGCATATGCAGCAGCTTTTGTCACACCTCCTGCTCAGCAGGTCTCCAAGCTAGAAGCTGGGTTAGCCATGGCCATGCTTGGGGACAGGAGGTTAGCCTGGATGGACCTTTGGTCTGACCCAGTACAGTCATTCTTGTGTTTTAATCAGCTTTAGATAATATTTCCTAAGAGTTTTCAGCGGCTGACGTGGGCAGGCTCTGGGGGGAGATGGGGCGGTGAACACCTGGGTGACCGTGCTTGCTCTACCAGGGTTGGAGGAGATTTTGAGGATGATTGTTTCATGAATAACAAATTAATTTGGACATAATGAATTCTTACTCTTCTGTTCAAAATGGTTTTAGACAGCAGATTTAACTAGGTGATGACACTGGAAAAAAATGAGCAGTCAGGTGTTTAGGCACACAAGCTCCTGGAAATTCAGAAAGATGCTCCTGATATGTGCTCCTAAATCTTTACACAAGTAGAAAGGTCCTGTTGGAATTTTTATGGAATGTTGTTTTTTTTTTTTAAAAAAGCAAACAGAAATCTCCACCTCCTCATGGTCCCTGAAATAAGTGGAATTCTTCTATTTAGGGTAGTTGCTACAAGAGCAAAGGCTGAGGGGTCTGGCCTTATTTCTGAGCATCGGGTGCAGCCAGAGTCTCTGTTTCAGAGGGAGGGTTGTGACTCGTCCCTTTGGGGTATTGCGTGACCAGATTGGATGCTGTCACCGGTTGGGCCATGGCCACCCACCCCAGGGTCTCCCCCGGCCGTGATGGGAGGAGATGAGAACTAACCTTCACCCAGAAACGAAGGCTCTTTCCCCTCCTCTCAGCAGCTGGTAGAGGTCTGCAGTGTCTTCTGCTTCGGGGGACGTTTGTAGGGCCCCAGCAAACTGGAGCTTATGCCGCTTCTCCAACAAGAGGCAGCACTTAGCTGTCCTAGGAAGGTGCTAATGCTAAAAACAGACCAGGAGGGAACCAACAAAAACCACTCAGTCAAAAGCATGAAAATGCTCCCACTTCTCTAGGAAATCTCTCTCCATCTCCTCTCTGAGGCTGGAGGACCGTCCCACTCTTGTGGTCTTCATTCTTCCTCCCTCCTACCTGTCCCCTGGATCCCTCATGTGTCACAGGGCTTGGTGTGAATATAAGCAAAACAAGTGTCCGCCTCCACCCGTGAGGATTAAGAGGTGGCAAAATGTAAAGAAAGAGAAAAGAAATTGTCATTTTCTGGCAATAACTGTCACTGCCCGAAGCCGGCAAATTGGTAGGGGTGGTTTTAGTAGAGCTGAGGATGCTGTCACTGTTTCTCACATCTTGTCTGTCTTAAGCCTGTGGCTGTGGGATGGGATTAGGTTGAAGCGCCAGCCTGGCACCGCAGCCGGTGCACCCTGGGGGCAAGGCAAACCCCAGCCTTTCCCCCCTGCTCATTTCTGAAGCTCCGTATCTAAAAATGAATCCCTGCCTCCGCTGGTTTCCACGCTGATTATTTGACAGGGGATTCTGACTGGCCTACTGTAGCTTCCCCCAATTTCTTCAAAACTTACATTCAACAGCCTACTGTTTTTCATCTGCAAGCATCACACACTTTAAAGGACTTCTCTGTAAAGAGTTTTCTCCAGCCACTGTTTTCAACAAGCATGAGATGCTGATAGCTTCAAAAATCCTGCTTGGAATATGGCATTAATATTTGATCTTCATTGAAGCCAAAGAGTTGTCTGACTTCTGCAGACAATGCAGAGAATAATAAAGCTTTTGTTTGTTCTTCCCGCAAGAAAAAAAAAAAAGGAAGCTTCGTCTCTGCTGATGTAAAGTGAATGCTAATGAAGGCGCTTGTTAGTGGAGAGGCTACAGCCAAGCTCTCCACTTACAAAAATTTTCCAGAGCTCTAAATAGAGAAGAAGATAAGGGAAGAAATCTGAGTGGCAGTGGGAGTATCCTGCCACCGATTGATTTGTACAATTTTCTGTGTGTATGCATTTTCAGAACTTCACTTGGAAAGGGAAAATGCAACAGGTTTGGGGTAATGCTTCAGTGAAGGTCTGTTACTGTATCAAAATGAAGGTATTCAAACGAGTAAACCCATTTTCACAGTAAATTATTTTTTGGGGGGGTGGTGAGGGAGAGGATTTTCCTGGAGTTTGGTTAGCAAAAGTTCTCCTGGTTATTGCACTGTTTCTGTCTTGAAAAATAAATAAAATAAGCAAAAGCTGATGCAAAAAATTTACTAAATTAGCACAAATACACTATGAAGGCAGAGTAGTTGCATACCTGCATGTATTCTGAAATTAAGATTTTTCTCTGTCTTCTCTCACTAAAATTTCAGCTTGACAATCCAGTTGCTACCTTTTAACGAATTACTGGATGTTTCCTTTCATTGGGAGGAAAGGGCCGTCACCCTGCGCTTGCCTGCAGATGAGCCTGAATAGCAGGACATCTCGTCGTGCGCCTCTGGGGGCGAGGGCTGAAGCTTCTGGTTGTAAACATGGTTGGTTCCTGGGGAAAAAGGAGCGCTGGTTAAGTTACAAGAACAATCTTAATTTTTAGAATTTCTGGATGCTGTATTCTTGATCTATATCCTTCCTGTTGTGCTAATGGTAGAAATGTTTGGGTTTTAATTACTTCCTCGCTATAATAAAAGGTTGAGGGGGGAGAAAAGTAGCTATAAAGACAGGAGTGGGAAGGCTTTTGGCAGGAGGAAAGGAAGGAGAAAGAAAGTTACTGCCTACTTAGAAAGTAATGATATGAGCAATTACCACTCTAGTGGAAATGAGGTGATCTCAAATGAGAAAGTCACTTCTGAGATATCCTTAGCAAATGCATCTTTCAAGGATGGGACCTCCTCCAAAAAGCATTTTAACAAAGTATTTTTTATGGGAACAGTTTTATCTTTGGATTGGGAGAAAAACATGCAAAGTCTACTGTTTCCGAGCAGAAACATTTATAGTGTTAAAATAATGCTGAGCCAATTTTCTGGAAATCTCAATTATTTTCCCTTTGTAGATTATAAAGTCAGCCGAGGGTTTGCTCTAATGCCTATAAAAGTCAATGGGAGATTTTGCATTAATTCTCCAGAGAGCTGGATCAGTTTGGTTCTCAGCTGCAAAGCCTTTAAGCTTTGCTATTTTTGAGCTATGTGAAAGTAAGATTTACATATTGGTAAATTGTACCCTGCGAGTTACAGAAGGTTGGTGCTAATTTTCCACAAGAATTCTGGGGGGAAATAAGATATGCAAGTAAGACCTAAAAATCAAATATAAAGGTCCAAGGATATCCTTGCTGTTGTGGTAAAAGTAACGCCAGGTAAGTGCTTTGTTTCATTTCGGTTTTTACTTCGCATAGTTGAGACTGGGAAGTGATTTAGGACAAAAAGCTCGTCCGTGTAAGCAGAGCGAGTTGCCTGCCACAGCCGTTGTCCCCCGTGTTATTTAGCGGCTGCTGTTCTTCAGTTTTAGGAATGAGTTGTCAGATTTCTCTCCAGCCATCGAGAGGGACATTTCTCAGTTCTGCCTTTGTCTGTATTGGGTAATTGTAGGACATTTTTGCCCTTAATGAAGATTTTCGCTTTATTATTCAAGGTTTATATTAGGGTAGAGTTTAGAGGCTTTATCCAGTTTAAGGCTTCACCGTGGCAGGAGATGTGCAAGTCTCTAGTGAGAGCTGCCTCTTGCCCTAAGAATGTGTGTGCTAGAGGACCAGGCTTTTAGGGATTGGTTGGACAAGCACATTTTTCATAGGAAATAAAGATGCAGGGATGCTTTAGCTGTCTTTGTAGCAGGAGGTCCAAAAACTATCTCTTTACTCCTGGGTATTTTGGCCAAATAAAAGTGATCTCTATAAATCTTGCCTTCCTGATGGCTGGTTAACAGTAATGAACAGAAGCAGTTGATGGTTTGGTCCTCGCCAGCAGAGCCACTGGGGAGGCCAACAGATAAAGAGGTGCACGGGGGGTGGGTGTGCATGCACGGGCACACGCACACTGAAATGCGCTGCACTGTAAATCAGGCAGACCGGCACTGCAATGCCTGCCTGCAGCCAGCCCTCTGATTTACCAACATTTACCATGTTTTCTTCTGTGCTCCATTCCTCTCAAATGTCCCAGCCATACAAATACTCCTAAAGGCGAGTTTCCGCTGGGAACAGATGGGCACAGAGGAGCAAGAGCTGCCGGTGCCGGCAGAGCTCGAGCGGTGATGAATTTGCTCCGTTATTTTCGCCGTGGTCTGAAATGTGCCATTGTCTCTTAGGCAGCAATATTTGCTTCCTGGCTCCCTGCTTACTGGCTTTTCAAGCTCTAATAAAAGTCAGCCTGCGGGTAAGCCTACTTCTATCCGCGTCCTCCAAGCTGGCTCCAGCGTGCTGTAAACATGGGCTTGTTACGCGTCTAAACCATAAATAAAACCGGAGCTCTCTGGCCCAGGTATGGTGGCTGCGAGAAAACTTATCGTGTTCCACTTCATTTCTACCTGGAGTCATCAGAAAGCCCTATCTGGACAAAAGCAAATGGCGTGATTGAAGAGGCTGTCCTCTCTTCACTTACCGCTGCTCAGCGGTCCTTTAGCTGGAGTTATTTTTTAACCTACGCTTCTCTCGTGTTCAGTGGAAAAAATGTGAATTAAAAGCAAGTCCCACCCCTGTTCCCAAAGTCACAGCACGCGAAGGGGCTGTGTGAGAAGAGCCATCATTAATGTCCTGTTTGCCCATCACACTGGCCTGAGCATCCGTCTCTCTTTTCTTCCTGCTTCTGCTATTCTTTGCACAATGTATTAGCACCCCAAAAGACTTTCCTGCTATTAGCAATTCCATTTCCATTGTATAAAACACACCCTTCTCAGGCTTTTTTTGGCAAAGAGTTGACTTAAAAGACAATCCTGGTTTTACTTTTTTTGGCAAACACCTAGAATCGTTTTGACAGGTAATTTCAGGGAAGATGAAAAAGAAGTCCCACCCAAAAATAAGTAAATAAATAAAAATTTCAATGCACTTAAGCCTGCGTCTGGGATTTGTCATCGTGAAGCCAGGTAGCTTCTGCATGCTGCTTAGCTGTGGCTGGGACAAGCAAGTCCCATCTGTGAAGGTCTTGGAGAGTGGATACAGGCGTTGCTTCACTCTGCTTGCCCCATGTCCTTGCCAGACGTGCAGCCAATCCATGGGGGGCATCCCAGGATGGGATCACAACTGCATTATTTTAAATGGCATCTATTGAAAAAAACGTTGCCTCAAATTAAATTTGAATGGAAGAAAAATGATTGAAGATGCCTGGTAGGCAGTGGGTTGGGCTGTCTGTGCCAGGGACCCTGGGCAGAACAAAAGATATTAATATTCTGCTGTGTTACTGTTTGTTTTTGGTGCGCAGCATATGTTGGGGGGAGGAAAGCGCGTTGCAGGCACGGTCACTGCTTTATAGGCATGTTGCAAGATGCGTGTGGGCAGCATAGTTGCGAAGAGAGTCTTGGTGATGTCTCGTAATGAGAAAATATCTGAATTTAGTAGTGAGGGGGCTTACGTATCGTGGAAGTTCAGAGCAATGCCAGCCATATAAACATGCTTTGAGATGATTTTCCAGGACGTTTGCATCATTTATGTTTTTGTTTTTCTCCAGCTAGTTTGGTGGAGGCTGATTCTGATGTAGGATTAATGTTCTGCACATGGATGGCTTTTCATGGTTAACAGTCAAAACCATTGCTCTGCCTGGTTTTTTTGGTTGTTCCATTTTTAAGAGACTGACCCTATGAAAAAAATCTCCAAGAGTAATGGCAAAAGCAAATAAAAGAAAAATAGAATGGGGATTAACTACTTATTTGTAAATTATGGTGAAGTTAAATATTTAAAAGGCTGAATTTTTAAAGTGCAGATACAATAAACACTAACTATTAATGCAGAAAAAAACCATTAAAATTACATTAGATGCCTGACATTTTTTCTGTACCTGTTTGAAGAAAACTCTCTTGATACCATGCACGCGTAGTGGGAACAGTCACTTTCATTGTGTGATTTCCATCTCAAAGGAATCTCTACATCAAAGGTCAAAATCATCAATAGTTAACCAAACTAATTAATAGCTTTTAGTATCATTATTACACACAATTTTTAACATAATTTTTATTTAATTCCTCTCATGTCCACCAACTCGATAAACTTTTTTACAAGTTCTGTGTTCTAGAAATTTAATTGCACTTTTATTGTTGTGTTTTGAGTTAATTATGTAGCAAACCAGGTTTATCTCTTATATATTAAATTTAGCAAGTGCTCTTTTAACAATCAATTGATATTTAATTACAACAGAGAAGCTGCCCTATTAAATCTAAATTAAATGCTCATTCAAGACTATTAAAGTGTTACCAGACCATCAAATAGCAAATGCGATACAATGCAGCATAAACCATTATGCGGTTGGTTTTCTAGTGCTGCTTTGTAAACCTGAGTAGAAAAGGTGAGTTCAGATGACATTTTCTTCAATGTTTGGTGAATTCCTTAGCAAAATTACCTTTACAAAATCAATTTTACTTAATGAATGGTAGCGATGACACAGTGCCTTTTTTATATCTTCTAGCCTAATTGTAATAGTTTAGAAGGGAAGGATTCACGAGAAGCTCAGAAGTGTGGAGCATGGAGAAGGCAGGAGAAGCCCCAGCTCTCTGCCTTTTTTCCTCCTCCGACAACTCAAGAGGAGTGTGATGTTGGCTTTGAAGCCCCAGTAGTGGTGGACCGCAGGTAGACATGGTGACGTGGATAGCTTTATGTGAAGTTAAAGGGCAAAGAGAAAGAGAGACGTTAAATTACATTGTGAAAACTTGAACTGTTTATGAAAAATGTGTAGGACAGAGTCATCGCTTTCCAGAGCAAACACAGAAAAACGCATCACATTTCATTAAGTTTTTGCATGGACAACATTCCTATATACTTCTTAATTAGAAAAAACAAGTCTGGGTTCGCCCAATTACCAATGCTGAACAAGTCTGGAGGAACCATCTCTTCTACTGATCACTTGATCCAAGCTGTTGTTTTGCAAAGACCCGGGCAGTTCTGGTTTCATTGCTTTGACTGAGCCACTGCAGAAAGGCAAAACGTGCGTGTGGCTGACTAGGGGTGAAAAAGCCTGCAACTTCTTAAATGTATATAATGCAACGGGCAATGCCGTTGTTCGTTCATCCTTTGTGGGTCCACAAGCACCCAGAGCATCTGACTAACCAGAGCAATGTCACTCACAGTATTAACTGAGTCTTAGCAATGTCCTAGCTCCTTTGCCTGAGCCCATTCATCTCTGCCTGTGTGAGGGGAGCCTGCTTTATTTCTGATCTCTCTTCTGGTTGAGGGGGAACGGGCCCCCTTCCCCTGCTTTGAACAAATAACTGCCGAACTGACAAAGCAATGACAGCAAACCCAAAGATGATGCAAGGAAATAGGGGTTGGAGTATTTATTTTGACTAATGGGGCACCATATTTAAACCAGGAACAGTTTTTTTTTAAATTCTTATAAAGGAAACAGTACTTAAGTTAAATAGCCTAAAGGTTTTTTTGCAGTGTGATGTGGAAGGCATTTAAGTGACTAATGTTTCATCTTGAAAGAGGAACCTCCATTACTCAGTGCAAGCCATTACTTCTGATTAGTTACGGGTCATTCATCAGTCAAATCTATAATGTATCATACATATTCATGCCTGTACGTTCTTAGAAGAGTGATGTTAATTTTGGTTTCCCTTGACTTGTTTTCTATCTTCATTTACCTGCACACTGTAAGCTTCCAGTTTAAAAGCTTCCAGATTTCTGTTTGATAATTTTTATTGGGTCAATTAACAGTGGAGCAACCCTGCAAACAGTTAGGAACATAGTAATGTCTATGAAAAGGCATTTGCTCACAGAGCGGAGGTGAGACTGGGCACGGGCACTTGCCAAGATCAGCACTTGGGGCCTAATAGAGCCTACCACAGAGATCAACAGATGTAAACTTTCAGTTGAAGGTGTATTTACACTCAAAATGCATTTGATTACAGCAGAATCTTGCGATCAGCTGCAGGTATAATATTGACATGTGAATAAGAAAAGAAAGTGAAGAGGAAAAGAAAATGTATAGTTCCCAAATTTTCCCTTTGCATCTCCCGTTCTGAGGTCAGGATGTCGTTTCAGTGGCACTTCTAGGCTCACAACCCTACAATTGATTCGTGTTTTCTGACGCATAAAAATAAAGGCTTTTAAAAACCCAGATTAAACCCTTTTGATCTGGCCCAGGGAACAAGGCACGACACGACAGAGGCAGAAGCGCTGCCTACTTTTCTTGGCTTTGCCACTTACCTGCTGGGTGAGGCTCAAACAGCCTCTTTATTTCTTGGTGCCTGTGTTTCCCTTTTGTCTCTTCAGATCAATAGCCAGTCTGGGCAGAGGCAATGGTTTGGACAACATGGTTTGCTGTAAGTTTGGACCTTGAGGTGCTAAACAATTTTCCGTTTTAAGTAGCAGGCTTTGTCAATTATTCTTTTTTCTTTTTTTTCCGATGAAAGAACAAAATTGATTCTTTCTTTTGCAAGGTGAGGCAAAAAAATGCTTTTTTTATACAGCAGGATACAGAGGGGGAAAACTCTTTGAGTAGAATAAGAAGAAAGTCTGCTCCTTGCAAGAGCATCCAGGGAGTGTTTGTGCTGCTAGTTCAGGAGCCAGACCTTTTACAAAAATATATCCCTTAAGCAATGAGAAGGTACATCCACATTTAGAAGTCAGGAAGAAATGGATTTAGCTGGTGATCCCCTTTCTTTTAATCAGCTTAGCATTATGCTCCCAGCTTTCACTGAGTAACAGGAGACAACGATCCATCTGTCAATATTTAAAGACATTAAATGCCAGAGGTGTGCCAAAGCAGGCTGGAGTACCATCATGTGGGTAATTATCAAATGGAAGTATGCAGAACGCCAGGTTTTCAAGTGCACAATCCAGCAAAAAGCACTCAGCAGCAAACCTGCTTGGACTGTGCATCACAGAGCTGCTCTGGAGGCTCTCACTCCTCCCTCGCCACCTTCAGTGTTTTTTCCCAGCAGATTCAGGGAACGTGCTGCCGCATTTCCACCTCTCAGCTGAGGACCTTGTCCATGCTGGATGAGGAGTTCCAGGAGGCCTAGGTTGGCTTTGGGCTCAGACAAAAACAAGCGGTAATTTTTTTTTGCTTTTTTTGCGAGGAATAATGTTCTTGTTTTCAGACAGCTCTAGAAAATTATTTCTAAGCTTCCACCAACTGCCTGACCTTCTGTGTTTGACTGAGGGCTAGCTTATATTTTTTACCATGAATAAGTGATCACTGAATGCGATTCACGCCATTCGAATAAGCTTCTACTTTTCAGCCATAGTAGTACCAACATAACCCAAAAGATGCAAAATTTTTATTTCCCAGTTGCAGGTTTCTGAACTGCAGGTTGTTTTCCCTTTACAAATCTTGGCTCAAAGAAAAGTCTCAGCAGTTTGGAGAACTGAGGAGTCTTGTGGCCCTGTTTTATTTCCATCATCTTCTGCCAAAGAGACTGCTCTGATCTTTAATTATTACCTAAACTGCTTTTCCGATTTACTGGAACAACTTCAAAATGAATGCAAGTGTCTCTGAGCTGGCTCCATTATGTATACCTCTGGCCCTAGTGTTTCTTGTACCTTCCCATAATGCGTATGCTTGTCTTAGGGCAGAAGAAGTTTGAGAACAGTTTAGTTATTCCACCAGTGTTTGCAGTAAGCGAAAGAAACAGTCTTTCTACCCAAGAAGACATGTGAGTACATACTTTAAGAGCAGCACTTGGCCAATTTTTTTATTAATGTAGTCCAAGCATGGCTCAGTTGATCTGAGGACATTTCTAGATGGAAAAGGTTGTGCAGGTTGTGCTCCTTTGGCCATCTTTTGTGTGCCCAGTCCAAGCATCTCCCCAGAGATGGTCCATACCATGACAGATACGACGGTGATGGGCTGCTGAACGCAACCCTGAGACTCCTGTGCTACACTTACTCACGCAAACGAGTCTAAGACTTACAGTGACAGCTATGGGAGTTTATTGCTATTCACTTTATAGAAAATGGAACATTTGTGTATATGAGGCATCACTGAAGAGCTCGGCCAAGAGCTGTTGTCCTGGCAAGGCCAGGCATGTTCTCTGCCTACTGATTCATAGGGGGCAATTGCCTGCGTTCTGCAAAATGAATTGCTACCTGAGACTGCCATTACCTGTGGACTCTCTCAGAAATCACCTGCCCCTCCAGGGCAATCGGTGTTACCAGATCTTCCAGCATAACATTTCAAGTGTTTTGCAATAGTTGTCTTTGAGGGATGAAGGTTTCTGCACTCAAGTGTGCACTGACCTATAAGTTTTTAATGCAAAATAGTAAAATGGTGCTTCTTCTCATACCATAATTTTTAAATGTCCTGATATTCATTCAATGGAAACGTATGTATGTGCATGAGACAATATGGAGTTGAGTAACTGAAAAAAAACCCTTGAGTGAAACAGAAATTATTTCAGTCGTGGTTTTCTTTGATAGCTTCTGAAGAAGGGGAGATAATTCACTATAGCTTCTCTCATGAAGAACATCTATTTATGTGTATATTAATGATTTATGTGATGCATAATCAGGTGCATTGCATTGAAAGAAAAGGCGAAGGAGTGATGTCTCTGAACCCGTACAGTGGATTGCACCCCCTTCTGCAGACTGAAGTTTCACCAGGCTTTTGCATGTCTCCGGGTTGCAGTGGGGACACAGTGCCCACCAAAGTCCTTCTCAGTAGCTCTGTTTTCAGCGGTGTGGGCAGCACATGGCCACAAATGAAGGAAAGACCGGAGCTGTGGGTGGTCAGTGCTCACTCTGAACATCTACTGCTGTATCCTGGCTGCTCGTGGTAAGTATATCTCTACTCACTTTAAAAGTTCGCACTTCTGCTGAACTTGTTTCCTTCCAAGCCCGTGTGTGTATTAACCTGATTTTTTCTTAATTGAAATCACATGGGTTTTAATGTCTTTCTGTAATATTTCCCTGTCCACAATAGATAAAAATCTCACCCTATTAGATGTTGCCACCAACTCAGCACATTAATATTCATCATTACCTTTTGTGTGCTGCCTTTCAATTAATTTCCAGCCCACATGAAAGTGCTTCTATCTAAGCCTACTTAATTAGTTTTCAAGGTAGAATTTCTCTGAGACAGTATCTGCCACTTCACTCCAGATATAATACAGATTTCTTGAATCTGCTTTGATAAGTCTATTGAAAAAAACAATCAGGCTTGGCTAGCAAGATATATTTTTGATAAATTCTACTGTCAGTGCTTTTCAGAACTGCTTAAGAATGAAGAGATCTCAATCATTCCTGGTGTGGAGAGAAACTGCCTCAAAAAAACATGTTTTTGTGGAAAAAAGTCTTGACAGTGTATCAGCCTCCCTGTGCCATCACCCGTGGGAGCAAGAGGGTTAAATGCTGCCCAAGCCATATATTTGCCATAAAACGTCTTCTTAGATCCCAATTTGTACTTTGAAAGAGAGCAGGGAGTGAACAGCTAATATTTTCACTTTCAAACAAGTGGTCAGTGAATGACGGAAAGATTCTAGCTCTGCTCTCTGTGTAGCTGACATATGCTTAGTATGTTGTGCTGGGCAGAGCTCATAGACGGGCTTGTTTGTTTTTTAAGCAGAAGCAGCTTGCAATAACGTACATAAATTTGGGAAGATGTGCTGTGTAATGTACTTCATTATAGGATGTAGCTGATGAAACAAGAGTGTTTGGGCTTGGATATGCAGCCTGCGTGACGGAGGTGCCGCTTACAGGCTGAGTACGACCATCCCACCTCTTCGCTGTGAGCTTCATTAGCCACGTTTATGGTGGTCCTGTGCATATAGATCATCAAACTTATTCTCTCCCTTCTTGTCTATGCTGCATTTGAACCCTTCACCTCAATCATAAGAGAATGTATCAGTGCATGACCACTACAGAGCCCTTCCTTCTGACATTTCTCAGACAAAAAATAAGTAGCGTTCAATGTCACTCTAGCTGGCTTTCAGAAAGATTTACGGGTTTTGTTGTTGAGCTAGATATTATAAATAATGACTTTACTTTAAGTAAAAAATTATTGGACAGATGCTGCCTTCATGTCAAGTTTGATTGAGTAAATGCCAATGAAAAGTAGTTCTTCATAACAGATTCATCTTCTGACATAGAGGATATCGTTGTATCCTTGACAACAAAGCTAAAAAGAACAGCAAAACGAATGCACTCGTTATGTTGGCTGAAAATTAAGTGGACCAAACCTGGATTGATCACTTCCTCATTGCACAGTTCAGTAGCTGTCAGTGTGCTCTGCTCACCTTTCCTTTCAGCGTTCTCGTTATTGTATTTCAAAAATAACAAGCAAAGCAACGAGATGGCTGAGATCTGGAGACAAAAAACATGCCAAGAATATAAGAAAAGAACATGATATAGGCATTAACCCAATGAGCTTGTCTATAAATTTCATCTTCTGAAGCAATGAGCACAGTGTTTACATTTACAGATATAGCTGCTGGTGATGGCTCTCCATGTAACAGGTACATTAGTTCCTTTCTTGATTTGGTTTTATCTATACACATAATCTACAGTACACACACATATATGTGTGTGTGTATATATATGTGTGTTTTATATATACACGTGATCTACCTCTACAAACGTAAGTTTGCAGAGGAACAGGCATATTGTTCAGTCTCTAAGCTTGAAGGGCTGTACTTCTGCCAGATGTTGGCTGTGTGAGATCTACTGCCACTAAATGTTTTAGGGGAAAAAGTAATGAGTTCTCAGCAAGGTCACAATCATTATCAACCTGAATAGCTGGTGGAATGTGCTTTAAGTACTATCTGTATTAATAAAAAATCTGTTTGTTACGTGGCTGGTTGTGTCAAGTCATCCTGGCAGGTGTAATGTGGGTGACTAAACTTCCACCAATTAAAGTTTCGGGGTCAGTTCTGGGTCAGAAGGCAATTAGAACAAGGGGAAAGACCATTTATGAAACATGCAGAGTGTGTCCACACTTTGGGAATGACTTGGTCTCCACAGGGGTGGTCTGGTTTGTGAGCTGCTGTGTCACCCTCCAAGCTGATTCCTACTATACTTTATAGGATTCTTCCTCTTGATAGTAAAGAGTGTTAAAGGAGGTCCTAAATGATTTACTGTTGACTATATGCTGCATGTAATGCAGATCAGAAATCATCTGTGTTACGCTGCGTTTCTGAGAGTACCTCTCAGGGAAAGAGAGGTACTTGCTAAGACTTTTCCTGGGGTCTGATGGAGCTGCACGTTCCTTCAGGTGACGCGAATGTCTCTGATGCTTTGCTTGCTTGTGGAAATTGTGATTCAGCTTTAGCTCCCCCAAGTACTCTTTATGCCATGCCTTGTGGAAAGGACAGAGGTCTTCCAGGCTGAGAGCTGTACGATATCTTTGGGTACCAGCCAGAAGATTTGATACGTGAATTGCTACCCGTTATTGCTCATAGTCAAGGAGATGCAAAGGTGAGGGGCAGCAGCCTGACACAGAGGTGGAGTTCAGGAGGGAACATGAGGAGCACAGAAGGAAAGAGGAGGAGGCTGCAGGGACCATCCAGATTTTCAGAAGCAAGGGAACCTTCACGGCGAATGTCATATTTTTTATTAGCAATTGGCCAAGAAGATTTTTGCCCTTCCTCCTGAAGCACGGGGGAAGGATTCGTGGCTGGCCCCCTCTCGAGCACTGTGCAGAGGAGTAGGCGGCTGCTTTATTCTCTTTGTTTAAGAAAACCGTCACCATGGTGTTTTGGTGCACAGTTAATGAAAATCAAGATAAAGGCTAATGAGCCAGTTATAAGCAAGAGTATAAGCTCATTCCCAAAATTTAGCTAAGGACTTAATCAAGGAGATTTACAGCATCCATTTGAAAAATTATTTACGTTTCCTCTGATGACTTGCTATTAATGTAGCATAAATCAATAATAAATTAATTCCAAACTCTTCCAAAACTGTATGAACTATAAAAAGTCCTAGGAGGCAGTTCACAAATAGGTGACTGGGACATACATGTGGGCAACAGCAACTGCAGCTTTCCAAACATCCAGGGACTGCATAAGCCATTGCCTTGGCCATTTCCGAAAGCAGGCAACAGAAGCGGCAGGTCTTCTGGTGACTGCTGGGGTATGACTGTGCACACAGGTATGGGGCTGTGTCTGGGGAGCATCCACATGCGTACTCCCTCCTTCTCCTTCCCTCCCACCCTCCCTGCATCCCCTGTCCTCCTCACCTTTTCCATGCACAACCCTGTTTGTAAAGGCCCAACACAATCCCTTACAGCTAATGGACAGACTCCCATTAACTCCCAGTATGCGCCGGAGTAGACCCTGAAGGCACAATCTCGCTCTTAACATTGCTGTACAAAAAGGTTATTCCTGTAACACTAATAACGTACAAATACCCATTTACTTTAAATTGCAGAGACATTTTCTATTGTTATTCTCAGATATTTGAAATATGTCCTGTGTGCATGGTAGGTGGGTGGGAAGTGAAAGCCATCATACCAAGGGGACGTTGCCTTCCTGACAAGTTTTCTTGTTTCTTCTAATGTTCAGCGACTCCTGTGCACCCACCAGCCTCGCAGCACTGGTGATGGATCCCACACATGCACAGCTCGAGTCCACCACGCAAAGGACTTCAGAGGCATTAAACGCACCCTGGTTCCTTCAGGGAAATAATTTTTATACGATGCCCAAGCACCGAGGACACCACCTGCAGCACCGTGAGGGTCAGGGGGAGGTGATGGTCGTGGTGGGAGGTCGAGAGGGGTTTGTGTGTCATTAGGAAAAGCCACTGAACTGCCAGGTGCGGTATTGTGGTTCTCCAGTTTAGTGAAACTACTTTTTAACAGAAAAAGCTGAGGCAGTTTTCATGGCCGTTCCCCAGTCTGCGTGCCCTTAATTCAGCACGGCACAAAAATAGATGTCGGCTTGCTTTGGAGCTAGGGGGGTTTGACTCCATTTCCAAGGTCTCCCTGATACCTGTTGTCTCTGAAATCCTCTGTCTGGGGTTTTATTGCATGAGATCTCTACACATGCTTCCTCCCTAGTCACCACCGATCTGCTCAGTGCTTCCCATGGACAAGAAGCTGCCTTTACAGCAGGGTGGCGTCAAATGCAGAGCTTCAAGTATGACGCATGGACAGCAACGGCGTGTCTATGGAAAAGGAGAAGGAGCTGCGACCAGAAGAAGGACTGCTGTTGCGTTAGCTGTGCTTAGAGAGTGTGGTAGTCAGGCAGCTAGCAGCAGAACAACCACGAGCATTCCTTAAAAATGAACTAACACTTGACAGCCCTACAATCCGACAAACCTTTTAGGAACACAGTTTCTCATTAGCACAGGCTGAGGGTTCCTGTCTCCAGCAATGCTGAGCATAAAGTTGGTGAAGTTAAGACTTAGGTTACAGCTTGAAGTGTAAGGTTTTGTCTCTTTTCCAGTCCTGCTTCCTATATTTCCTTCTTGCTGTTACTTGTTTAACTGCCTTATCTGACACTTCAGGGTGCATTGGATGAAGGCAGGCAGGGATGGCAGAGGAGATTTTAAATTATCTGTGCAGGTGGGCCACACACCCCTAGAAAGGCCAAAATTCCCATATGAGGTGTCCTGGTTTTGGCTGGGATAGAGTTAATTTTCTTCTTAGTAGCTGGTACAGTGCTGGGTTTTGGATTTAGTGTGAGAATGATGTTGATAACACGCTGATGTTTTAGTTGTTGCTAAGTAGCGTTTATCCTAAGTTAAGGACTTTTCAGTTTCCCATGCTCTGCCAGCAAGCAGGGGCAAGAAGCTGGGAGGGAGCATGGCCAGGGCAGCTGACCCGACCTAGCCAAAGGGCTATTCCATACCATGGAACGTCATGCCCAGTATATAAACTGGGGGGAGTTGGCTGGGAGGGGCAGATCGCTGCTGGGGCATCGGTCAGCGGGTGGTGAGCAATTGTAGTGTGCATCACTTGTCTTTTCTTGGGTGCTATTTCTCTTTTTTTTTGTTATATTCTTTTTCATTACAGTTATTATTTTTATTATATTTATTATTATTATTATTGTTAGTATTATATTTTATTTTGGTTTAGTTATTCAGCCATTCTTATCTCAGCCCACATGTTTTACCTTTTTTCCCGATTCTCCTCCCCATCCCACTGGGATGGGGGAGGAGCGAGGGAGCGGCTGCGTGGTGCTTAGCTGCTGGCTGGCATTAAACCACGACATGAGGAAATTTGGGTTCGTAGGAATTTGACCTAGATCTGACAGTAGAAAACGATCCCGAAATAAGAGCAAAGAAATGCTAGCTTTAATGTTTGCAAATGTTGTTTGTTCCTCACTGTGTGACTGCTGCTGAGAGCAGACAGGCTCCTCAGCACTGCAGAGAGCTGGGGCTGAGCTGAGCAGACCCTGCCCGTGGCACGGAGATGCCGTGGCTTTCTGCCTCCAGGATCAGAAGATCCTCCAGGATCAGAACCTTGTCACGCCAGGTTTATGTGAACAGCTGCAATGCGACAAAAACATGAAAATAGGAAGTTTTTGGACTTGAGATGGCTCATAAAGATTGGAGAATGGCAGCAACAGTAAACTAAATCTATACATTAGTACCAATTTGCTTTATCCTCATATATCTCCTTTCTGAGCGTGGTTTGTGTCAAGTTGCCGCTCCTTCGGTGAGGTCAGTGTGTGAAGCAAATTTGACGCCCCAGGAAGAGCTAGTTAAAAGAATATGGCCTTACACAGGCAGCTTAGCTTGGTGATTTGCTGAATTGTTGTTATGATTATTTGGAAAATCTGATAATGACTTAGTTTAAAATGCATCAAATGTTCTTGGAGCTTGCTAACTGATTGTTGCGAAAATAATCATTATGGTGCATTATGCTGAAGTGTTTGTTTTATACTAATTGCTCTGACCTTCTTCATCTGTATTTGATGAGATTTCTATGCATAATTAAAAGGCCCTCCAGGAAAAAAAAAAAAGTAGTCAGCAAACTAATCTATAGGGCAAGTAAATGCAGATCATTCCTATCACCTTAATTCATTTAAAATTCAGTCTTCCTTTTTCTTTAAGATTTTTCCTTCATCAGTGCTTAGTATGAGCTAATTATAAGCCACTTTAGCCTGTTATTAAGATGCATACAGACTTCTTTTCCCCATGCTGAAGCCTAAGTTCTTCATTCCCTTACATTTTAAGGTAGCCAGATGTTTCTTTAGGAAACACAGAGCAGTGTGTGGAGGCTGTATCCTCTGCGCCGTATCCTGCACACCTTGCAGAGGCCACCGGGTAGAAGCAGGGTGCCTCTGGCCCGCGCTGCTGCCGCCGGCTGGACATCCCTCTGTTATTTCTGGGGCACGGGAATGAGCCTAGAGGAAAATATTTTTAGTTTCTATTAAAATAATAGCGCTGCTTATATTGAGGGGAAATTTAATTTGAAATAACCTAACCATCTCATGCCTTCAAGATGGAAGTTCAAGTCTGGCAGGTCCTCTCTTAGAGATTTGGGTTCACAGTCTCCAGGAAAAGCCACTTGCACGTGACTGATGTGCTATGCCTCTGGAAGAAAAAAATGCTTTTTTGTGTGCGGTTTCCTGTGCCTCCGAAGGGTGTTTGCTCACTGAAGATGCTCAGGTCCCTCTCAGCAAGGCTCACCGGGCCACCAGGCAGGCGTGACATGAGACAGGGACGTCCCTTGCAGCTCCTGTGGAGGGGGAGAAAGCAGCTAAGGGAAAGATGAAACTTGCGGAGATCAGAGGGGAGTGAGAAGGCGAGGGGAAATCTTTCCAGGGGAAAGATGTGGAGTCTCACCAGAGCGAGAGAGTAGGCTTCAGACTCTTTACATCACAAAATCCTCTTGGAAGCTGCTTTGCCTTCATCTGCATCCCACTGAATTCCTGGAGATCATTTCACCGGCTTATTGGTAGTTTGACTGGATCCTGTTTATTATTTTTTTCTATTTCAAGTCAAAGAATATAGATATCTGAAGTGGTGATTTCATCGCCACTAATGTGGATATTGTTCCTTACAATAAAGAGAGGAGTTTGGGGGCTTTTTTTTTCTTTTTTGCCTTTGCCTTACCAACTTTAACCAGGAGCCAACACAAACACAGTGGAGTAGCCCTGAGACTCTGAGAGCTCTGGACTTTATTGAGAATTTCAGTCTGTGCTTTCAATTAAGCAAACTACCACTGAAGTGAACAGTAATTTAGGTAATTTGAAGTCTTAAAACGTGGCTATTTGCCGGCATTAAATCTGCATGGATAGGTGCTTCTATCCTCAAGTAGTCTAGGTATTTCGGTTGTGCCATTCTGTCTAGGTGGTTAAAAACCCAACCAATTTGTTGCCTGTGTTAATCAGCAGATAATTGTGCCCGTTGTTTGGCCGCCTGAGCAAAGGGGACTCCTGTAGACAGAAACTACATGTTATGGGGGAAAAACACCCCAGTTAAAATTGACATGAATATACTGTGTTGGTTCTTTCTTTCTCTTATGCTCAGATACTGCAGTGTCTTTGGGGTGAGTAGTGTTTTATCTCCTCTCTGTAAAATGCCTGTTGTCTTCTAGACACTAAAGAAGAAAAGGTGCAAGAAATTTCTGGTACACTGTTAATGAGTGGTTAGGGAATAAAAAAGCTGGTTCAAGATGGAGATCTAAGTAAGGACTGAATCCTGGTAGGACTTTGAGTTTGCTGAGGAGCTTGTAGTGCTCAACCTTAAGTAGCTGTACTCATATCCCTGAATGAAAGCTAAGTGCTGAGCCCCTATTTAAATAATAAATGCTGTGTGTGACAGATTTTGTCTCCATAACTGGAAACGCACATTTCTAAGTAAGACCAAGATGTTTTCCAAGGTGTTATAAATGCATAAGACATCTACTATGTTCCCTAAAGAGAATTAAAGGACATAAAACTTAAAAAGACAGGAACCGAAGCTGAGAGCTGAGTGTTCAAAGTGTCCAACAAACAGTGCCCATGTGCCTGCATAACAAGATTTGCATCTCTTTAGTGCTGTTTCCTACTACAACCTTGACATTTTAAATTGGTCAATAGATGTAAAATTGCATCAATTCATTAATTTTTAAAAGCAAACTTTGAAAACCAAGCGAGATGCGTTTTAAAAAAAGACGCGTTGTTAGAAAGGTTAATTGTTGTTTCAGGTCGCTTGGTAAAATCAATAGGACTTGGAGCTCCAACGCTTTCTGTGCCGGGTTTTTGTGGAGAAGCAGCTAACGGCTATAACTCTCCCTGCCAGAGCCCGGGAGTTTTGTGCCTCATGAAAACAAAGCAGTGGCTATCTAGGGACTCAGGGCTCGGTCTTTGAGCAGGATAGCTGGTTCAAGCTCCTTGTAAATAACGGAAAATAAAGGAAATGTTATTTTTGCAGACGACAGACTAGGTTACTAGGAGTCTTTGATTATATGTGTGCATGTGTACTGCCCAGAAGCTGTTTTAAAAGCCATTGGTGAAGGTTACAGAGACAGTCCCTCAGGAAGCAAGGGGCAGAATTAAGGGGTTTTATCTGTTCCTCTTGAGGGACGTGCATTGTGGCACAGCATTTAAGGACACAGTCCCTTTTTCCTCCACTGAGGACCCTTTGAAGGGTACAAAAGTGGCAGTGCTCACTCAGCATCTGTGCTCTGGTTTACTTTATGCTGTTTACACAGTCCATGGCTTCAATGTTCATCTGCTGGGCAGAATTCAAACCTGGCTCTAGACGGGAAACGGGTCACAATTTCTTGGAGGTGGAAGGGCTCGAGCACTGTCTACAGGATCGAAGCACTTTGTAGGTATGTTTTTTGAATAAACTCTGCGGTGAGAAAACAAATTTCTTTTCTCTCCTTTACACATGAAAAAAATGGAGACTCAAAGAGATCAAATGAAAAGCATCCCCTAATTTGGGGTGCTGTGTTTGGGATGCCATGGCCCTGGTTTCGTAGAGGGTTTAGCACCCATGCTCGGAGCACAGCTCCCGCTGGTCCCTTCTCCTCCCTTTCCTCAGCCCCTGGCTTGCCTTGGCCACTGCCAGCACGATCCTGCCATGCACTTAGTGCCATCTCCAGCCTGACTCGCAGGAGCATAAACGTGATAACAGCTTTGAGATTGACTTAATAGATTTAAATGACAAAACACAACGGGAGTTTTGTTAAGAACACGAGTGCGTAGCTCTGAAAAGATGAAGCTATATAAAATTAATGTCAGCAAGACAGGAAACAGAGATTTTGAGACGCTTCTGGTACTTCCAGCATGCAGAAGTTCAAAGCACCCTCATCGGGGCTGTTCCTTTGCCACCACTCCCACCATGCAGCCGTCCTTCAAGTGTCCTAATCCCAGAGCTTGTCATCCGAGTAATTCTCCTCTGAGTATCACTTTAACCATGCATCTAATCTGTTCCTGCCCCCCTCTCCCCACGCTGAACTTATTTAGATGGAACGATACAAAAACAAAAGCTCCGTTTGTCTGAGCTAATCCAATGGATGGGAATTATTTAACAACCTTGTGTTCTTGCGCTGTACTGAGTGCATGTAGCACATTCAGTAAATTTTTATATACATGTATCTCTGCATATGCACACGGATACGCTGATGAAAGCTCGTGAATGCCAGAATGAATTCAAATCGTTGCTAATACCCATTGAAACCTTACATATGAGTTTTAATTAGATATTGCTGATTAGATCTAGTTCCAGTGTACCTGGCTTTATCCCCTTTTCCTTGGGATTTAGCAGTAATTTGTATTTTAATAGCCCAATACTGTCCTTTTTTACAGCTCTATAAGCCTACTCTCAGATTTTATCCCTCCTCCTTTGACGGTAAGAAAAATTCCACAGAATTTTCACAATTCAGGTATTACTCTGGATTTTTACTCATTGTTCAGTATCTAAGCTTCCCCCAGGCATGCTCTTGGTGAAGATGGAGCCTTCAGAGTAATAGCAAATGTTATCTGTGTGAGCAAATGGGCTGATGCAGTGACACAGAGAGACATGAATTAAAACTGGTGATTATCTTGGAGTCTGGTGCTTTACATGGCAGCAAGCTCCTGCCTGCCAATAAAGAGCAAAAAGCACAGTCTTGTGATCTTAGAGCTCCTTCAACTACAGACAATGTTCATTAAGTGTGCTTTGGATGCTACTGGCCCTATATACAGACCCAAAAAGGGTTAGATCTGATCTGAGCTTGGATGGAGGGCACCTTTTCTGATGAAGATTCAGTTCAAAAGTGAGACATAACGTGACAGAAGACTTTTGCTAGGAGATGATGCCAGAGGAAACCAGGGGAACCAAGTGAGCTCTTACCCAAAACCATCATAGCTGGGTTTAGCGATGGGCCTTTGTCCTGGGGCAACAAGCACTTCCCAGACCTGGGAGCACATGTACCCCACTGCCACCAAGCCACCCGTGTGGTTAGTAGGTGGAAAATAAATATTGATCTTTATAATGCTAGCTGAGGACCCATGTAAATGGATGCTTGCTAGTGCTGCTGTGTGACAGTGCAGTCTTCATCTTTTGTGTAGATGGTCACCGAGTTTTCATAAACGGAGGCTGTGTTGCTTTTTGAGCTTTACTTTAAGTTCCCCAGTTTTGGTCGGCTCCCATTGCCGTGTGCCGGGACGGACGCATTTGTGGTGTTTGACACCGCCAGTGCTCAGACAGAGCCAAGAAACGCTCCAGGCCTGGATCCTTCCCAGGGCTGTACGGGGTTAGGAGGAAAAGTCCCTTTGTTTTTTGGACAGGAGGAGTCCAGCTTGCTTTCCCTACTGCCTTTGGTTCCTGCAGCCAGAAACAGCTGGCTTTGCGCTGCAGCATGAGCATCCCTGGCAGCCCGGGCTGCTCAGGGTTTGAACGAGATGTCCATGCTTTACGTGTTCCTGCCTCCGAGCCGACAGCCCGGCTTCCTTGTGCCCCAGACCTTCTCTCCTCACCTGTGTCTTTGCTCTCGCATTTCCTGGATGACATTATCTTCCATGACACAAACTACTTATTTCTAGACATCACACGTTACAGTGTTGGGGGCCAAAACCCAGACAAACTCCTGTGGCATTTTACAAGTTTTCGTTCAGTGACTGTGGTCAAAGAGATGAAAGAGGTATTTGTATAAAATAGGAGAAACAAAGGAGCGGTACCCCTACTGATTAGGATGGAGCACATGCTGTTTCTCTCTGTGATCCTTTCGATGTTTGTTTCCACATTGGTTCCAATGTTTTGTTTTAGTCCTCTATAAATAAAGCATGACTCTTGGCGAAAGAGTAATGCAAAAACAAACAAACCAAACAACGACAAGAAGAAGCTTTAGAGAAAGGCAGAGGGCGCCAGGGACCTAGGAAAATAGGGAAACAGCCTGAAAATCAAAGGCTACATTTTATCTGTCCTATTTCCACAGCAGAAGTCAATGAATTTTAAGTGTGTGGATTGAAGGCCAAAAGCCATGGTGCCTATCCCAGCAATGGAGAAGTTACACGCTTGGAGAGAGAGCTCATTTAGTTGGTAAGTGGGAGTTTTGTACCTATGGGCAATGATTACTCACTTCCCAGTTTAGTTTGGTTCCTCAGTCAAATTCTGTAGGGGCTTGAATGGAGCTTGCTCACCTTCCTTGAACTTCACAAATTTAGGATTTCTGTGTCAGGATTTCTGTGTTGCAGTCTTTCTGCAGGTTCTGCTGGAGAGGGAGAGGGTGAAATGAATAGCTGCAAAAGTTTATTTCAGTTTCACTGTTTTGTGTTGTTGCTCACTGACATGCAGAGCAGAGTTTCTATCCAGGCAAGCTTCCAGATGCAAGGAGCAGAGACTACTTCAACTTAATAGAAACCAGTTCTGCAGAGCTGCTCTGAAGCAAAGCCGTAGCTTGGAAGGACGTTTCTTAACACAGGTTGCCTGTGCTCATCGGTCTTGGCCTCCTGCAGCACCCAGAGATTTCTACTGCACACACATTAAATGATTTAGCCAGAAGATGTCTTTTAGTGAACCTTGAACTGCAAGTCAGAGGAGATTTAACGGGAAGGATGAAGAGACTTGTAGCCAAAAGGTTTAAAACCCCCAACAGTCTTCAGATCCAAGGTAAATGCTACGTCTATTTGATCGTGGGTAACAGAAGTGTATGCCATCTGCTGTGATTTTTGAGAGAGGTCTGGTTTTAATGCTTAACTCTAGGAGAGGTGGTTTTACGTTGTATTTTCCACTGTTTTCTTGTGTCCAGGCTTATAGCTCCTATTTGCTTGGGAGGAAAGCAACGAGAAGTGATACATCCACCAGAGCAAACAGACACTCGCAGTTTCAAACCCCAAGTCCAACGGGGGTGAGGTGAGCAGCTCCCAGACCTTTCCTACATCAGCGTTGAGGAGCAGTATGGGCCGGCTGCTCCTTAAAGGATGGGGAGCCAAGTGCAGTATCGTGGGCGGGGTGGGGAGCTCCGCAGCCGGAGCCCGTCCCACCATGGTATGGGGCAGGTAAGCAGAGCGGTGACAGCGACAGCTCCTATGGACAGTCTAGCGATCGTCAGGCAAAGACAAGGCAACGAGTGAGGTTTAACCAAGAGTTCAAACCATCAGACAAGTTTGTGGTGATGGGGCAGGTCCAAGGTCAAGCTGGGAAGTCAATCTGCAGGCCAGGGTCTGGAGTGCCATGGTCCATGGTTGGGCATGGCCATGGGTACGGCAGTAGCTGATCAGGGGCCATTAAAGCATATTAGTGCTCCTAGGGCCCTGACTAATAAAATGCATTATGGATCAAATCTACTATTGCCATGTGATCTGGACTTCATCCTTTGTCTTATTCTCCTTTAAAATAGCAGCAGGGCAGATCCTTTCAGCTTTCCCCATTTCTCTCCTTTGGGTTTGCCATATGTTTTTGCCTGGACTACTTTCATGCCTTGGACAATGCAGTGTGCTGTCACTGCCAGAACAGATCTGCTCTGTTCCTGGTTATGCCTGGGTTGCCTTCCTGCTGATTTTCTGCCTCTTGTCTCTCCTTCCAGCTCCCCAGCTTTCCTTCTCTCTTTGCTGGTCCCTCTGGTTCATGTGTCTCCAATACACTGTATTTTGTTTTCTCTCTCTTTTCACTTCTGCTGTCATGCAGCCTCACTCTGCTGACTTTCAGCACACTCCAGCCTTCCCCCTTTGCCTTTCAAACATAAACAGAAAGGTGAGATTTGCTGTAGGCAGGTCAGGTGGGCTTCTCTGAAGCTAAAACAGCTAGAATTGGACACAGTGTCTTACTGCTGCCTCAGGCTGAAGTTGGTACAAATGCACCCGTAAGTGATTCAAAGTAATCCAAGACAGGATGCTAACTTTGGTAAGTCCTAGGTCAGGGCTGGCCTCGAAACCCCTTTTTTGTTTGGTACCGCTGTGTATAGCAGGGTGACTTATTCACTTCACCGCAAAACGGAGCTGAGCTGCAGTACTGCATGAGTTTGGGTTTGGGTGGGGGTGAGAACAGCGGGGGATTTTAAAAGTTGCTCTGGGCAATGTCACTGTGAAGTAAATGTAGCTGAAAGTGGAGCAGCAAACAAGATGGGACTTTGCCACTGCACACGTCTGGTATCGTTTTTTTCTCCTGGCATTCCCAGCCTGCGCATCGTGCGTGCTCGCTTACAGCTCATTAAAGAAGCACCTGAACGCTCTCCCTGTCCAAATCCTCGTATGTACCAATCCAAAAGGCACAGCTGTGAGAGAGGTATTTGCTTCCCTCTGTAATTCTAGTAAGTTTTAATCAGCAACTGGAAATTGGGTTCCTAAAGAAATTCTCTGAATTTAAGCAATCTTAATTATGTTCAGGAAAGAAAAATCACTAATCTGTGGTTGGACCACAGCATTTCATCAGTTTGTATCAATTATTTCCTAGTGTTTCCACTATAATTACACAGTTTTTTAAAAAACTGGTTGATTTTATATACAAGTATATATGCACAGACCTATGTAAGCTATCTCATTCCTCTTTAAAGCAAAGGGATATATATATATATTCACCAGACTGACAGACATGTCTCCAAGTTTAAGAATATGCTGAGCTTATAACTGTCTACAGTTATATTCCTTTGGGAAACAGGTCGGAGAGAAGTGCGAATTCATCAGATGCCTCTGAGGCTTGTAAATATGTAACCTTGTTTTCTAAGGCATGTGTTACTGAAACAAGAACAAAGCAACTGGTGGGAAGATGTAATATTTGACTCCCAGATATATATTTGTTCAGAAAATAGTGATTTCACTGGTGATGTCATGTTATCAAACAGTTAGCACTGGTCAACATGGTATCATTGCTAAAAGTTTGTTTTAATAACTTTCTTCTACAAATATTCTACATGGCATCAAATCTGGAAGTTTGTAAAGTAGGCACAAGAGGATTTTTGGCAAAAAAAGCCTGAAAGAAATTTTTTTTTTTTCCACAAACAGGCTGTCTCCAAAGCAATTCTGTCCTGGCTAATTCATGAACGTTTCAGTTAAATTGGCCTGTGAAGTAATAGGAGCCAAAGCATTTTTATTTTCTGTCGGTTTTGTGTAACTGAAGTACGAGAGGTTATGCTACCCTGGGAATGAAGAATCTGTCTTTTTTACTGTGCTATTAATCATCTTGCAATTATATGTCTAGAGACAGCAGAGAACAGAATCACTGAATCTGGCTAGCTGAAATGGTAGTATTATGGTCTCTATTTTGGTGAAGAGAATTTCCAGCTATATACCTGGGCTTGTACGGTGCTGGAAAAAAGCTTTTTTGTAGACTTCAGCAAAGAAATTTTCCAAAAGCACTTGAACATTAGATTTTGATGATATGTAGGTGACAATGTCTTTTATATACCTGCATCAGAGATAAATGGCGCTTTTTGTGTGTCAAAGAGGTGAATAAGCCATTTCACTTTGCCTACAGTCATGTGGAGGAAAATTAATGATATTTGACCGTAAGACTTGGGTAATACTATGCAGAAGGCAAAGCCCTTTGAAAGCAGCGAAGCAAAGTTTTCAAACTCTGGGTCTGTCCTCTTCTTTTATTCTTGTGCATACCTCCATGGCGCTAGCGAGGGAGATGTGAACAGATCTAGCTCTCCGAAAGGCTCCTGGCAGTCCCTCTCTTGGAGTGAGAGGTCGAGACTGCTCTGCAGCACAGTCCCCATGTAGCAGCGTTGTGCTTGTGCATGGGGAGATGTGTCTGAGAAGGTTTGGGAGGGGATGAAGATTGGAGGGCTGTCACTCTTCACACCACCTTATTCTTCCATGAGTCCAGATGCTTGTAAATGAAGAAGTAACAGAAACCTGTCTTTACTAACCTCAGTTTCTTATGGAAATCAGCTGTATCAATGTGCAGCCCAGCAAGCAGAGCAGCATGAGAATGGAAACCCCAGACCACCGTGTCCAAAGAAGAGCAACGAAGCTGGTGAAGGGTCTAGAGCACAAGTCCTGTGAGGAGCGGCTGAGGGAACTGGGGGTGTTCAGCCTGGAGAAAAGGAGGCTGAGGGGAGACCTCATCGCTCCCTACAACTACCTGAAAGGAGGTTGTAGAAGGTGGGTGCCGGTCTCTTCTCCCGAGTAACAAGCGGTAGGACAAGAGGAAACGGCCTAAAGTTGTGCCAGAGGAGGTTTAGATTGGATATTAGGAAAAATTTCTTCACTGAAAGGGTTGTCAAGCACTGTAACAGGCTGCCCAGGGAAGTGGTGGAGTCACCATCCCTGGAGGTATTTAAAAGACGTGTAGATGTGGTGCTTAGGGACGTGGTTTAGTGGTGGACTTGGCAGTGCTAGGTTAACAGTTGGACTCCATGATCTTAAGGGTCTTTTCCAACCTAAACGATTCTATGATTCTAATACTGGGTATTGCACATCACTTGTGCACAACACTGCATGCACTGCAGCCGTACCTTGCAGGCAGGGCCATCCCCACTGCCCTCTCTGTTCCCAAATGCGCTGAGGGAGCTGTAGGAAGGGGGCTTTGGTCTTCTGGAGGTGGGTGTAGCTGAGGAAGAGCATGCCAGCATCGCCAACAGATCGGGGCTGCAAACCCGTGCTCTGCAGCAGCTCTTTTGCTGGGGAGGTGTCTACATGTGGTCACTGGGGGCATTTTGGAGGCATGATTTTCACTGGTTAATACACAGTAACAGGCTACTGTAAGGTTGGTTTTGGCTACCTGATCTGGTGCTACACTGGGATCCCTTTACACCTCCATGAGCATTTAAGTGATACTTAAAGTGACTGAAACTGCATAAACCCATAATTTATACCTCTTTTATGGTCCCTTCATGCTGCCAAAGCTGTGTAAAGCAACTTTGACATAGCTGGCTGCTAAGAAGCCTGATTGAGTTGTTGAGGCTAAATGGATCGGTACACATCAGCTGAGCCTCAGGAGCTGCTCATGGTTTAACCCCAGCTGGCAACTAACCCCCATGCAGCCGCTCGCTCACTCCCCCCTGGTGGGATGGGGGAGAGAATCGGAAAAGTGAGAAAAATCGTGGGTCGAGATAAAGACAGTTTAATAGGGAAAGCAAAAACCGCGCACACAAGCAAAGCAAAACAAGGAATTCATTCACCACTTCCTATGGGCAGGCAGGTGCTCAGCCATCGCCAGGAAAGCAGGGCTCCATCATGCGTAACAGTGTCCTGGTTTTGGCTGGGACAGAGTTAATTTTCTTCTTAGTAGCTGGTACAGTGCTGCGTTTTGGATTTAGTGTGAGAATGATGTTGATAACACACTGATGGTTTAGTTGTTGCTAAGGAGCGCTTATCCTAAGTTAAGGACTTTTCAGTTTCCCATGCTCTGCCAGCAAGCAGGGGCACAAGAAGCTGGGAGGGAGCATGGCCGGGGCAGCTGACCTGAACTAGCCAAAGGGGTATTCCATACCATGGAACGTCATGCCCAGTATATAAACTGGGGGGAGTTGGCCAGGAGGGGCAGATCGCTGCAGGGGCACCGGTCAGCGGGTGGTGAGCAACTGCATTGTGTATCGCTTGTCTTTTCTTGGGTGCTATTTCTTTTTTTTTTATATATTCTTTTTCATTACAATTATTATTTTTATTATATTTATATTATTATTATTGTTAGTATTATATTTTATTTTACTCTAGTTATTCAACCATTCTTGTCTCAACCCACAGGTTTTACTTTTTTTCCCGATTCTCCTCCCCATCCCACTGGGAGGGGGGAAGGAGTGAGCAAGCGGCTGCGTGGTGCTGAGTTGCCAGCTGGTGTCAAACCACGACAAATGATTACTTGGGAAGACAAACGCCATCACTCCCAATGTCCCCCCCTTCCTTCTTCTTCCCTCAGCTTTATGTGCTGAGCACAAGATCCTATGGTATGGAATGTCCCTTGGGTCGGTTGGGGTCAGCTGTCCCGGCTGTGCCCCTCCCAGCTCCTTGTGCACCCCCAGCCTGCTCGCTGGTGGGGTGGGGAACAGAAAAGCCCTTGACTCTGTGCAAGCGCTGCTCAGCAATAATGAAAACATCCCTGAATTATCAACACTGTTTCCAGCACAAATCCAAACTATAGCCCCATACCGGCTACTGTGAAGACAATTAACACTATCCCAGCCAAAACCAGCATACAGCCTTTCACCATGGAGTAATTTGACTTATTTAAACCCACTTTGCTGTAGCCTGAGTGAGGCTGAATTAGTCCGTTTGTTGCTGCCTAGATGCGCACCCATATGGACAGCTATTCTGGCTCAGCTGACATATGGCATCATGTTGAACCCAACCCTGTGGCTGAGCTCCAAGAACGAGTAGCGCTGCATCCAAGCTGGCTATCATGGCGAGGTTAATAGCTGAGGCCTCTTCCTTCTCTGCACAATTCAGTCATCAGCTGTTTATGTTCGTAGCCACATGCGCTAAAAAATAGTTTATGGCAGCGCTGTAAGAAGGGAACGTGGAGAAAGGCCATCACAATAAACCCCCTTCAACACCCGTTACCGTGAAGAGCACTACAGCTTAAGTGACAGCCTAAAAAGAAAGAAATGTCATCTTTGATTCATGCCACTGTTGAATTAAGCAATATAATCACTGATAAATCAATCATTACCAGCCATAAACAACTGGTTCGTTAGCTGGCCTTCCTAAGGCAAAGCCGTGGACCATTAAAGTGTTACACATTGGGCTGTTAACAGCAATAAGAATCAACTCAACACTGTCAGGAGAATTACCAATAGTAAAGACCGGTTTCTAACATTATGAGATGTAAAGCAGAATCAGAATCAATCAGAATAAATCAAGAGTAATTCTTGCAAGCACAAAGAAATCGCTATAGTGTAAATATCGTTTTGGGAAATGTGAGATTCTGGTGGAAGATTTTAAACTGCTCAAACTGTATTTTTAGGGGAATATCCTGAAGTAAGCAGAAGTGTCAGCACTTTAAAATTACCATTTTATTGGAAAGGGCATAGACCTTTCTTGAAGGGCTAAACAATACGTTTTAGTAGGACTGACAACTTTCTTCAAGAAACAAGGAAGTTTAGGGCCATTTTTCTTTCACTTGTTCAGTTCCATTAGGAGTGATTTTAAATTGAAAAAAAAAACCCATCTACTGTAGTTTTTTTGGAGATCATCCTTTGCTGGATATTCACTTAAATCAGAGTAGCATTATCTATGACAAAATAGATGTTTTTGTTAAAGCAAGAGGGAACCTACTTGTGGAAAAGCTGAAGATTTCCAACAATGACTCTCATTCTGATTGCTGAGCTTCAAGGCTACAGATGACTACACAGCCACAAGAGGGCCATTGACAAGTCAAAGGCAGTGCCAGGATTTTACCTTATTCATCGTAAGCAGTTTTAATTTCTTGGTGGATGTGCTTGTGTTTTGCTTCTTTCTCATATTTTGCAGCACCTCAGTATGCCTGTTATGGCTGTCTTTCTGCTTTTTCTGTTTCTAACACCTCTTCACTTATTATGCATAGAAAGAGGCAATAAAAACACTCATAAAAAGCAAATGAACAACAGAGCAACATGTATGTCCTCACTCTTCCTCCTACATCTGCTATAATTCTACTCCATCACATTTCCATCCCTCTCCTTCCCTCATAAATCTACAGGAACCAAGAAATCTGTCACACTGCCCATACTTTTGAAAGACACTTCTTAATTAAAAAAAAAAAAAAAAATTGCCTCAATGCCAACAAACCTGGGAAGATTATTACAGATAACAGTATGTGATTCAACGAGAGGCTTTGGCAATTCCAGTAGACAAATCCTCTTAATTTAGCCTCTTGCCTCAGCTTTACTTAATTAAAGGAGCATTAGCCCAGGATACTCAACCATGGTAGTGACCCATGTGTCATGAGACCATGGCCAAGTTAACTGTAGCTGTAAGAGAAAGATCAAAAGGGCAAATTTCAATTGCATCTGGAAGGGAGCTGGAAAGCCACTGCACACCTTGAGTGTGTTCACGCTATTTATCCCTCAAGAATACTGATGATAACCTGTATTATCTACAGATGTGCACTTTGAACTCTTGGGACTTGGGTCAGACGTATTGGATCCCATGGAAGCTTCAAGTGCAAAGTCCTATGAGAAATCATTGAAGAAGGGATCAGCTCCCTGATCTTTTCCTGTTCCCAGTTGCCAGCTGGAGGGCTGGTGAAGCATTGTTTAGGAACAAAAACCTGTCCACGAGAGGAGAGTAAAAGCAGGAAGACAGTAAAGCAGAAATGCTGTTAATCAGCCATTGCAACACAAGCAGCCGTCCAGGCCAACTAGCCAAGAGTGCAGAGAGGACTCTGCAGTGACAGCTCATCCAAAATGGAACCCACTGCCTGGCCAGTTTGTTAATACAACTCCAGAGCTTAGGATTTGTTTTTATTAAATCTCCCTGTCTAAAAGAGAGAAAAAAATCATCTAGGACTGTGATGATTAGGCATAGTCTGTGCTGGTTGGGTGGTAGACTGCTGCTTTGGATTAACGTTGAAGCAAAGGTATATCCAGGTCTCTAGAAAAGATCAAGAAAGACAATCAGGCTCAAAAGCAAGGAACCCTCAAATCGCGGAAAGACTGTTTCTGGAGGCTAGAGTTTCAATTTGCAGATTAATTCTGAAACATTGTCAGGGTTTGCTTTGCTTTATTTATTTGTATTATTTACCTTTTTATACCATAAGCTTCTCAGGTCATCTGTGCCTTCACCTGTGTATGTACAGAGCCCAGCACAATGCAAATGTGACAGGTCTAGCAACGCTGACATGTTACAAATTATGTATAAGCCTTTTTAAAATCTAAAACAGTACCTCTCCCAGATATGAAATCTGTCATATCTTTACTCTGTGTTTTTCTACATGCACTTTATGAATACTTTCTATCTTTCTTGAATCACTTTATTTACTCCAATTAAATGTTTTTTGTATGAGGGAGGCTGTGAGCAGAGTAGTCCCAGAAACTAGATGCAAGATTATTTTTGTATTTTGAAATAAACGTTAGCAGGTTTGTCGTGCCTTGATGCAAAAGCAAAATGCATCACATTAATGACGACTTCAGATCAGGGCCCTGTACGGCGGTTATGTTTTATGCATGAGATCTCTGCTCCTCCAAGGCACATCAAAGGTTCATCACTGACCACTGATAAACACATTCATCCTCATTTGAAAGCTTTGTTGTAAGCTCTGTTCTTTTCTTGTCTTTCTTAATGGTCTCTCAGCAAACACCCCTCTCCTGGGAGATGCTGCAGTCCAAAGCCAGGTTTCCGCTGAGTCATCAGCTCTCTCAAGGTTTTCTTGCACCATTTATGGGATTTAAGGTGCATTGCTCTTCAGGACTTCTGAGAATTTTCACATTCTTTATCATGTGCTTTTCGTTCAGCCTAGAAACAGGAGTGATTCGCCGAGCTCTGGTCCTGGATCATCGCATTGCACTGAGCTGCAAGCATGACCAGTAGTTTGCTGGGAGCTGGGTTGTAACTAAGCTCCACCAAGAAGACGTTCAAAGCGAGCTGGAAGGGTCCAGCCTGCAGACTCCTCTGCAAAGCAGGGAGCTCCAGCAGCAATGTTTTGGAGAGGAGAGGGGAAGAGGTTAAAATAACTGCTTCCCTGTTGTCTCCTCTTATTGATTTGGGTCTTTCTGGAACATGTTAACCTGGGTGCGCTCTTGCTCTCTTCTTACTCAGTTCCCTTTTCTGCGTGGTTTAGGTGTCCACTCTGACATGAAGGAGCATCTCCTTTCTTGAATCACCTGCTGATGGGTCAATACTTGGTTTTTTCCCTTTTTAATAGCTTGATCACCCACTTCTCTAGACTGACTGAAATCTATTTGCCTGACACACTGTGCCAGAAGCAGGGCTGAGATGTTGTGTGAGATAAACCCTATCATGTCTTGTCTATCACAGTGAAACAGAGTCTACACAAAGGTAAGGGTAGGAAAAGCAAAAATAATTTGATTATTAAAATTCCAAGGTGAAAGGTGCGTCTTTTTTTTCCTGAAAAAAGTGTTGGGGCATTGTGAGATTGTAGACTTAATGGAGACTGTCCTTATTAAATGGGTAGTTGCTTCTCATAGTAATAAAAGAATTTATGGAAGACCACAGCAGTTCAGCACACGTCAGCTTAAAATACATTCAACGGCTAATCGTACAGCTGCCTGAGCGCTATGCAGAGAGTACCAAATTAATCAGGTGATCTGGACTACGAAACACTGCAAAAAGAGAAAAAAGAAACCGAATGAAAAGGGAAAAAGGAAAGCATGTCTGCTCGCTGAACTGCCTGTAACCGAAATGGTACCCAGGGACCCCTTTAACAGGAGTCAGCAAAAGAAGCGACCTTCATTATCAAAGTGCTGACTGGGCACTTTCTGAGGTCTGCTTTCCAACGTCTCAGAGAAAGAAATATCGGGCAAAAACATGTGCTTGGAATAAACAGCGATTCACAGTCTGTAAATGGACTGGTTTCAAAGGAGGATCCTGGCAGCGGCCCATTTTGGGCCTGTAAATGACAGAAGGATTTGCGCTTTGTTGCTGACTGCCTGGCATGTTATTTAGTCTATTTAGTCCTCAACTCTGTAAGGGAAAAATGGGTGTAATAATTCCTCTTTTCTCCCAGCTTCTGTCATATCTATTGGGCTTGAAAGCATTTCAGTGCAGGAATAACCTTTTTTGCTATAAATGTACCTGTACTGAGCACGTGATGTGTGGAAACCCTGCAGAAATACTGTGCTATTTGTCTCGCGTAAGAAGTAATTGATAGGTGTGTTTTTACTTGCTTGACCGTTAATGTAAAGTCAGTATAGAGTGACATATATAGTCCTCTATCACTGCCGGCGTTGCACAGAGCTCATTGGCATGCAAGTGGACAGCGGAGGCTCTGGCGTGCAGCTTTCTGGGGTAGATCCCGTGGCAGTGCTCTGTTCATTCAGGTAGCAAGTGCACTAATTGCTCATAGCGAAGCAAATTTATTCCAGCCAGGAGTGTCCATGCAGCAGGACGCGGGAAGCTGCTTCGAGAGAATTGCTGCAGAGCAACTTCTTTTGCCATAGCTGCTGCAGTCAATTCCCCTAAGCATGTTAGCGGGGCTGTCCGTCAGGACATGGTAATGGAAATGCCAACCTTGCTGAAGACAGCTGGTAAAGAGAGCCTTGGAGTCTCCCGGGATGTCGGAGGGTTTTGTTCAGATCACTTCCTGGAACAAAGCAAATGGGTCCGCAGGTTCTTGTCATACATTTGTTTCCCTACTTTCTACTACATGCTCTCCATGGTGACTTTCAACACTGTGCAGCAGACGCTTTGGGGACGCTATACAGCATCCTTCTTATGACATTGTTTCGCTCTTGAAGATTGCAAGGGCTTCTCTGACTTCCCCGTTCCTGTGTGTATGAGGAGGTCACTGTTGGTGGCAAATCCGGGACAAATGAGCAGGTACAACGTTCACCTTCTCTTTGTTACTCAGACCTGTTCACACTCACTTACCTATAAGGGCTTTGTGTGGTGCGGGTGGGACTGTGCCTTTGCACAGTGTGTGTTGGCTGTAACCAAAACCCTCTGCAGCTACGTCCTATTTCCTCAAAAGGAGGCGGGGACCTGCATCCCTCTGCAGCTCGGGAAAGGCCAGGGTATAAGTATTCATGTATCCTAATTTTTTTTGAAAGCAAATAGTGGGATTCATATCACTGGACTTTATTTAAGGCATGTAGTTTAAAAGTAGTTCCCTACTCCACTCAAGAAGAAAGATGCTTCTAGAAAATAAATGTCCTTCTATCTACCTTAGACATGTCCCTTAGGAGGGGATGAATCTCACGTAAGCACCACCTGCTCTGTAGTTGTTTCAGAGAGCAGCCCCCATCCACCCTGAGAAGGATTCTCACCCTGCAGCCTTTGCAGCTTAGGCAGCAAAAAATTTAGGGGAAAGCGATGGTGATGAGCCCAACCGTTGCTGTAGAACAGAAGGATTAAGGCCTGCTCCTCAAAGATATATTTAGGCCTCTAACTCCCATGGCAAACAGGAGTCCTAAGGGGCTTGGCAGAAGCTGATAGAGTTACAAAAGCATCAAGATTAGACAAAGCTGCGTTTGCTTTTCTTTGATCTGTAATTCTCTCCTGGATTTTGAGAATAAAGCGTGGGGGGCAGGAGGCCTTTCCAAGACTCATGCCGTTGTTTCACTGCCAGACGCTGCCTGCAGGCAGCAGAAACCTGAGCTCCCGCTTTCAGGTGGGCTCCATGGGGACGTCTGAGGAAAGGTATGGGGCAGGAGTTGAGGCAAGGACTTGTGTTCATGGTGCCACCCATCTAGAAATGTGTCAGATTTGCCATTTAGAGACAAGCAGCGCTCCTAAAAAATGCCCCAACCACAAACCAAAACTCTGCTGAGTTTTAAAACTGCTTTATGGAGAAGTATTAATAAGTAATTCAGAATTCTAGTTTTGCCCATTTTATTTCTTCTACAAAAGCTAACATTTTAGAAACAACAGAAAAATGAAAAGGGTGAAGAAAACAAAGTCACATGGGATGACAAGCACCTCTCTCTGTGTTCAGGACTTACTCATTAGATGACATGTTCTTTCACTGACTCATCCGCAAGATGTACATTAATGACAAAATGATGTGGGTATAACGATGTGGATGAATCCTGCATTTCTTGTTCCCCTTTTTCTAACCTACCTGTTTCTCAAACAGTTTTCAGTTTATAATCTCTGTCAGTGCTCAAAGAGCTTCTAGAACCAATAGTGCTGTTACCATGAACACTCTTAATCCGGTATAGACACTGGGATGCATGTCGTAATGGAAATGGAAAAAATTTCCAAAAAAAATGGAAAGTGAGGGGTTTAATGATTTCTCTATGCTAACTGCCATCCTTTTTATTCCCAAATAGTTTTGTTGTTGTTGTTGCAGCCTATACTGTTGCATCTGATGGAAGAACAGCTGGCCAATTATTTCCTACAGTCAGAGACAATGTTAAGGGATTCAGAAACTGGACATAAAACAAAATCTGGACAATATAGGACTTGGCTGATTTGTGTATTGTATACTAAGAACTAGCACCAGCTGCCTTAAGCTGGTGGGTACATACGCCAGTTAATCCTCCGAGGCTTTATTTTAATAAGTAGATTGAAGAAAGGAACCCAGGTGCAGCATAGATGTGGAAAGAAGATCTCCTCCAAATGATCACAGTAGTTGGTGGCCTCAAAGTTTCCAGCAGATGGGTTCATACAGGACTGGTCACGGCTTCAGCTGCCACTGATTTTGCAATTTTGTTTGACTTCCAGTCTGTTGCCTGCCAAAGCCCAAATAAACTCATCTGAAAAATGGCAAGCAGAACAGTTTGGAAAGTGGGGAAGTGGGACAATAGCAAGGTCAACTCTGACAGAATCAGGACCAGTCTCTTGTCATCATCTGCAAGTATCAGATTTGCTTTGTTGGTAATGCTTCAGTGCTTTTTTTCCATTTCCCATCTTTTCCCAAAACAGCGTGTGAGCGTATATGTTCTTATCAGATGGGAGCTAAAGAGTCCGTTAGGAGAATGAAAATTAAAACCAGATCTTGATTACTTTCCACAGTTTTACTCATGTAAATTGTCAGGGATATTGCAAAAAAATCTTGAGTAAGGAATGAAGGATGTGACAAGAGAAAATGGGAAGCCAGTTAAAGCCAAACTTCCTTGTTTGCAAGCACTGACAGCCTCTGCAGAATTACAGCATTAATTTACAAACTTTAATAGCCACCCAAAGCTGTGAGGTCCTCTTTAGCCCATGAGTTTCTTCTCCAGCTCTAATGCAACCTGTGATGTAGTCCTGTGTAGATTGGTGTTGTCTAATACTTTGCTGAGAGGACACAGAAATGGGATTGTGAAGAAGAGGTTTCTTCTAAATTCATGCCAGAATTTAGAAACAATGTTTATTTCTGAATTTCTTTTTTTACCATGGGACAAATAGATATTTCTACACATTACACACCACAAAAGTGTCGCAACATAGCTATCAGATAATAGATGAAGCATACTGACAACTTCCTTAAAGAAAGAGTTATTCAGAGACCCAACGGTCCTTATTAACAGTTGGGCAGTGGCGGTGACTATTGTTGCAGAAAAAATATTTTCAAAACTACGAGTTTAAAAGGTGCAGAACTGCATCATCATGAACTGCACCACGGAATGGTCCCATCCAAAACTGAGAAGTGACACTGGCAAGACACTAGCTCATTCAAGATGTTAATCACCAGCTGCCCTTCAGGTGTCAATTAACTACATGTACCAAAATAAAGTTTATTTCAACTTGCTGATCTTTTAGAAAGACACAGTTATCGTAATTGCAAAATGAATATTTAACTGTCTCATTCTTTGAAAATTAGCATTCAAAGCCCATCATTTACAAAGGCAGTGCCAGCCATCTTGTCCCAAGACGAGGGCGAGAAGAGGAGCAAGGCAGACTAATGAGGGCTTTCTGCTAGGTCAGGGCACAGCAGTGGAATGATGAACTGAAAATGACTAAGGAAATAAAATTGCCTAAAAAATTTGCCGGCGTTTTCCTGAGAGAAATTAATGTGATAGAGAAACTTCGGGGGAGAGAGCAATTACTGGAGAAGGCAGGGAGGGCAGAGCTGCTCCTCAAGTGTGGGAGGTACTAGGGAGCAAAGGAACACAAATGTATGACTTGTCCTTGGGAACCGGCACAGGACACGCCTGGGTAAGAGCAGAAAAGTCAAGCTGAACTACACGCTGAAATGAAGAAGAGACCACGCACTATGGGCTCTTTTACAAGAGCGAGAAAGGTCTCTGGTAATATCCTGGGTGAATCAGAAGTCTCATTCCTAAAACATGCCTCTGCAGTTTTAGACAGAGCCAGTCCTCTCCCAGATGCTGAACGGGCTAGGGACATCTACAGTGGGACAAAAGCCTAGCAGGAGCCTTTTCCTCTTCTGATCTGATGCACAATCATAGTGTAAACCATGCATAATAATATCAGTGGCCTCAGTTAATGGGATAGGAAAGATCAATATTTGCTCTAGGGCACTGGGGGGAGAGAGAAGGAGCCTGAAGCAGAGGCAATCCCAGTGGTCTGAGAAGCATGACTCATGAGGGGAATACAGCTTCAGATGGAAAATCGTTACCAAAAAGGTAATGAATTGGTCGCTATGAAATTTTCCACCAGCTGATTGACAGTGTGGGAGAAAGGACAAAGAAATCTAATGCCAGCTTCCCAGGCTGCCTCCCCATGTTACAGATGTGCGTATTGTGGACTCTGGGGGTTGTGGAAAGGCTATTTCTGAAGAACCATAATTTCACGAGTTTGGCGTGGTCTTTGTGAGTATAACTCTGCTCTCCGAAGCAGGGCCAGTATTTCCTTCTTAGGCTTCCTTCGGAGGAATTCAGCACAGCTTGACTATCTCCATCATATATGAAAGGTGCATAGCTAGCGCTGTGCTCCTAGGTGTTTGCACAGATGATCTCGTTGGGCTTTGCTAGGCATAACATGAAGAGCACTGGAGGCATTACCTTCAGTTCCCATTTCTAGCACTTCATTACGCAGAATTCATTGAATTTGATATTTACACACTCTATCTGATGCTTCATAAACACAAAGCACCTCCTATAAAAGAAGATATTAGGGAAAGTTGTACCAATATAAAATTTTAGAAGCTCCATTCCTTTCGTGAAAATTAATACAGATTTACATCAGTGTTGCTGCTGAGGGGAAATTGTGGCCCACAAGGAGGATGCTGGAATTTCCACTGTGAAAGGAAGAGTTATATGGTAAGTTATACTAAGTAATCTTGAATATTAAATGAAGAAATAGAAATATGTAAGTTTTTTGAAAGTAATTTCTGTCTGATTAGAATGAATGATTCGGGAATACTCTGTAAGGTAATTAAGCACCTATTAGATCACAAGGGTTCAGTGCAGAAGACTGGGAATATAACTGTGTCCGGATTCTCCATTCCTGCATTACGGTTCCTTTAGCATTGCATTCACATTAAAAAGGTCTCAGCCTCTCCTGGAGTCTCCCCAGCCTGTCCCTTTTGCTGGCTTCGGTGGAGCAGCATCAGAAGACCTGCTGCCAAGACACGGGGTATCAACTGTTCGAACACAGCTGAGGGAAAGTGCAAACCGTAAGGTAGGGTGTCAACAGTCAGCGTTTTGCTGATCAATAGCTGCTGATGTCTGAAGGATACACAGTGAATGCTCCAAAATTAATTGCTGGAAGCTGACGTTAATGCATAGGGGGAAAAAATCAAAGGAGAAGACATTTAAAAACAAAACACCCCACCCACGAGTGATTTCTCCATGCAGAACGCTCTAGGTGAAATTTTTCTGCCAAGGGTAAGTCAGCATCTTTCCTCAGCAACAATGAATTAGTAGTTCAGTTCTTAAGGCAAAGGCATGAAGCTTGCCTTTGCTGCTTAATATTTAAAAAGTGCCACCTGCAGGTGTTACTTTGGCCCTTGATAGCTCATTTTTCTGTGCCCACTGAGTCACACTTCTTTGTACAAAGTACCGGCAGAACACCACCCTTTGGCCATGTAGGTGTGTTTGTAACATCCCTTTCGGAGCTTGATGCGACTGAGCTGAATCCCTGAACAAGTCAGAACATTCGTAGCAAAGGATTAGATCCTGCGTCTTTAAATGGGAAGGAAACCCACTGCGTCACCACCATGTAGTTGAGAGCATGTCCTCCTGGGAAGTGGGAAAGGAGAAAAAAAAGCTATTGCAAAAGCAGTTTATAATACCCAAGCATGAATATGTTGAAATATACTGATTGTATTTTTTTTTTCAGAGAAGTACAAGAATGTGCATACTGGCCCCTTTGACATGCTGCAGACTTGGGAGCAGAAGTGGGTTTTGAAAACTGGGGCTCAGGAGAGCTACAGTGCCAAAAAAGTGCCAGATCTGAAAAATTCTCATGTGCTACAGCTTGTGTTTTTCTGCTGTCCTGAACACAAAGATCTTTCTAGGGGTTTTTGTTGGTTTTTTTTGGTTTTTTTGTAAAAACAGTTCCTTTGCCTACGCACTCATAAAGCTATTCAAAAATCCTCTTCTTTTATTGCTTTTTCTGTGACAAAGAAAAAAAAACCATAAAATCAATTTTCATTTAAAATTTTACAGTTTTCATACACAGGATTTCTCAAGCAGATCAATGTTTTTTAATTAGCTTCAGCTCACCTTGTAGTTTCATGTAGAAAAATTTGTAACTGCAACACAGGGAGGTCCACCAAGGTGGAGCCTGTACCTGCTGCAGAGGGCTTTGTCTAATTTGTGTCTGGAGAGCTCTGGGGAGGCCCGTGATCGATAAATGAGTGGTAATAAAGGAGGAAGTAAGTTGTATTTTGATGCTATGGACTACAAGTCCGCTACTGGCTCATGTACCCACAAACAAGAAACATAGGGTACAGGTCTAGATGGAAATCTTTGCATCTCGCAGCCTCTCAGTAACATTTTTGCACCGGAATTGCAGCTCACGTCGCATATCATCATTTTCTCCACATGAAGAGAAAGCATTGCCACATTTGGAAGATTAAAAATTACAGTTCATTATTCAAGATACCTATTGAATTGCCTACATTTCCTTTGCCTTCATTACTGCTTATTAGGATATTTATGGGTAAACAGCAGCTATTCCATTTGCACTTAGCAGAGTTCCTGCCCTGTCCGTGCAGTAATGTTACAATCAAGTTTTTGTGACATTACCCATTTGTCACCATGGGAACAATTTTGAGATCACAAATATGGGCTGTGGCATTAATGAATAAATAAGGAGGAAAGAGTGCTGATTACAAAGAGGCATTAAAAATCTTTGCAATCAGCAGTAATAACAATAGAAAAAAATGCATGACAGATAATAAATGAGAACATTCTCAGCATTACAGTTGGAAAACTCTGCTTGGGTCCTGCACTGGTTTTGTGCATTAGGCCAAGATGAATCTTCATGAGGCTTCTGTCTGCCTTGGAGAAAAATAACTGCTGATCAGCGCTTCATTCTAAAGGATGAATTTTCATTACAAGAATAACATTTAACCAGTATCAGTTTCCAAAATCTTGTGAAGAGAAATACAAACCTGAAAATGGCCATGAACAAAAATATTTTCCTTTCCACATTTGATTTTTAAATACTTAATACTGATGGATTTTTTATTATTATTATTTGATGAAGTGAAAAGAAACCAAGTAGGAGCTTCAGGCTAAAATAGTTTCTTATCTTAGTAGAAGAGTTTTATTATGACCAGATTTCTACTCTGTCTGTCTACAGGATATAATGAACCTTGGCCGCTGGTTGATGATGTAGCAAAGCTGTCACGTCCCTACAGGCAGCGATGCTTATTGTTCCTGGAGCGGGCTAGACCTGTTTCTTAGAATGGTTCTTCCAAAGTCTTCAGCATCCACAACAGGCCAGTGGGTCGGGGGACTGCGCCGCAGACCGCAGCCTCAGTGATGCTCGTGGACTTTGCAGTTCTTCCTACATCCGTATGCACGCCCGGGGAAAATACTGGGTGTGGGGAGACTTGTTTGCAATATAATCCGTGTCACGAATGCGTTCAGCTGCATCACCTGAAGGGCCTGGTGTCAATCATTCCTGGCGGTGTGGGTAGATGACACACCTCCATGAGTCAGAGCCAGGGCTGGCATTAAAGAGAGGGCTAAGCAGCCCAATGCGCAAGGCGTTTTAATGCTGGGTTCGAAGTCTGGTTCAAAAGCAGTGGAAAGAAGCTGTAAGCTTCTTTTTCCTCTCTGCCAGCTGTCGCTCCCAGCTTTGCTGAAGATATCGTGATCACTGGGGCTTAAAGACTTTCATAGCAGCAAAAAAGGCCAGTCTGCTGGCTTGTTTGATGCACAAACGCATCTCCCCTCCTTGCTGCTGCCCAGCCGGCCTCAATGCTCCCATCAGCACTTTCTCTTAATTTCTAGTTATGAAATAAGGCAAGTAGTTCATGCCTTTAATTCGTTCTTATGGGAAAACATTTACAAAAGGCTTGTGGGTTTTGACTGTCAAGCCATGGACAGCTGGTGTTTCGGACAGTGCGTTTAGTAAACATCCTTCCTCCCATAGGGAAGGGAGAGAACAACCACATTTTCCAGCTCTATTAGGATAAAGACTTTTAATCAACAGATTTTAATCAAGAAGGTAGGCAGGATAAACCACGTAACTAATGTATTTGGCTGTCATGCCAAGCCCCAGATAATGTCCGTTGGGGACGGTAGAGGCCAGGGAGGAGAGGAAAACATTAATATCAACAATTATAGAACTCAATTATGCCAAAGCATAGAAGAACAATGGAGCAAAAGCAGCTTCTGAGGCTCATGCAGGATAAGCACTAACAGCACAATAGAATTATGTCTTCTCTGCATTTCATTAACAGTTGGCATTAATAATAAGAACACAGGTGTCACATGAACTCCTGCATCGAGCTCAATGTCCTGCTACTTTAGCACTTCATTGTGAAATCCCTTCTATAAATTTATTCAACACAGAGTAAGCACAGTCCGTACCATCGCTGCAACAAATGCAACACTGTGCCAGCACGTGCCTTGTGCGAGCAAGCAGGGCAAACACAGGAGCTGAGCCTCCCTGCTGCCTCCCCTCCTGGAGAAGAGGTTGTAGAACAACCACCTCCAGCATTTTTGAAAGTACCAGTGCAAAACTGTCCATGAAGTCCCTGACACCACTGCCACGATCCTTGTTATTCCATAAACTTTTTAGAAAATTTTGCAATAAGCCAAATCACCTCCTCACAAGCATTTTTCTTGGCCAGCCTCACAAACTTCAGTAGCTATTCAGACAAGGTTTGCACCTTCTTTCCTGGATTAGGCCACCTGGCCAAATAGTCAGTGGAGCTTCATCCCTGTCTCCGTCTGTGAGTGCGCAATCTTTTGCAAATGTCTTTCATGGTAAATTCAGAGAAAATAAGTCCAACTCTGCAAACGGTTCACATGTTGATTAAATTAACTCATGTGCTTGTTCCCACTGGAGTGGTCCATAATCTTGTATCTGTGCAGAGAAGCTGTCCTTGCTAAGATTTTTTGTTGTTGTTGGCTTCTTTTCTGGACACTCACGCATTCAAAATCTCTTTATATGACAAAAATAATGTAATTTTCCAAGAGTTTATGAAAACGCCTCTTCAATTTGTTCATACTTAATATACATTACAGGAACATAACATTCGCACATACGCAGATATTACTGGATGCATTTTATTGTTCAAGTATGCAAGTTGCCAAAATCACACATTTAAATATACTCAAATCTAGAAATCACATTTGGAAAATCCGTCTATCAATATTGCAGAGAAACAGCGACCTACTCTTGGATTTTGTATTTTTCATGCTTTTCTGAGGAAGAAAGGAATACAAGTGACCTTCAGATCTTACAGAGAAAAACACTTGTCTCAAATGTTTGAGCAACAAGCGTATGTAGAGTTATCTGTGCTGGACAGAGATAATTCTGCAATATGCATTCTGTGATATTAATGTAATATGCTAATATGCGTAGCTTATTTTATATGTCTTCCCTTTAAAGAAGTTAGCATTGTAGTCCTCATGTGTATCATATCTCACCAGAGCAAAGAAATGTGACTTTATTTCCTATTATCCCTATTATTTTACAATTTATTTCTTTCAGAACCCTTGGAATTTTTACTCCTGAGGGTTTACTGTTCTTGAATTTCTTGTGGTTTGTTTTTCATAGCTTCCTCAGAGACTTCAGTCTCTGTCAAGGCCTCATTCTAAGCTCCCATGACAAGTGCCCTTGGATAAAGAAATTTTGCATTGTATTTTAAATGGAAAAGCAAATTGAAACCCCATCATTTCACTTTCCAGCTCCATCACCATCCTTCAATCAATTCATTTCCTCTTCCTTATTAAGAGGTCCCATAGTCATCCAGTAAACTTTCTTGTTACTAGGCGTTTTTAATAACTGATATTTTTTTATCCAAAGCTGTTTGTGATGTAAGTGAAGGTTTGAAATTGTCAGCTTCTTTTGGCGACAAGAGTGTTACCATATATCAAATGGCTTGGCATGTCGGTTGGTAAGGTTATGTCCTACTCTCCAGCAAAGAAAGGCTTGCAAGGTGACCTGCTCTCTCTCTGCAAGCTCAGTTGAGTTTCCTCAGAAGTCCTGGCTAAGCCTGCACGCACGAGCAGCTGGAAGGGACCAGCTGAAGCACTGTGTTCATGTACTTTGTGTCTCAGGGCAGAATCTGGCTCTTCCCAATTTTTTCAGATAAAACAATTAGACACAGGAAAATCAGCTTGATAGCTGCTCTCTTTCAATTTGATGGGATATTTTCAAGTAGTCATTTTTCCTTACAGTTCTATATTATCTTTTCAGCATTATTTTTTTGCAGCTCTAGTGCACATTCTAGTTAAATGGTATCTTTTTAGAGTACATGGCGTCTTGCTCTACCATAGGACTCCAGGAGATGTTTCCAAGCAAAACACCTACAAGATCTAACCATTATTCATCCACGTATTTTCACCGCCATTTGTACACTCGTTACCTTACACCATAACTGACTGTGGCTAGTTATTTATGTTGCTGTTTTGCCTTTCTGCCTCCTCATATGCGATTTCTTTGGATGTGTTCTTCATGGCACTGGCTGCTGAGCACTACCTTGGTCTCTCTCAGGGTGCCGTGCAGTCAATACCACCTTCTCTTGCTTTGAGGGAAGCCTTTGTTGCACGTATCTACGATCAGATGCTCATTGCTGGCATCTGGTCCCAACCCTGCCTTAACACTCTCGGAATAAATGTGACAGAGTTACGTTTACACTGTATAGGAGGAAATCAAAACTTTACACTGTTCATAAAAGTGCATCTGTATAAATGAATTTTATGTTCCACCAAAAAAAAAAAAGTGATTCTGATAAAAATAATGCTGAAATCATATACTTTTAAAGTAGGAACCTTGATGCCAAAGATATTTAAGGCTACAAAATTATTTATTTTTATTGTTTAATGTTGAACCATCTGCACATCTTTGAGTTGCATAAATTTTCCACAAATATTAGTTTATATAATATTCTGTAATATTAATCATATCCGAAAAGATATAATCAACCCATTTGATCATTATTAAAATGTGAATTATATGCAATCCCCTCTCTCTTGTTATTACAGTTCTTTTGTATTTCTTAAGCCATACAAAATTTAATAAATCTTTGCAGGACTTAATAAAGAGCAGAAGATTTATATATGTACTGAGACATTCATTTAGTCTTCATAGCCGTATTGAATTTATTTTCATCGGATTCCTCATCACCTGCTAGTTACCATATTTATTGCATTCTCTCCATTGCTTCTCAAAGCACGTACACATGAAATGTTCTTGGAAGACTATCTATGCAGATGTTGTGTTCTTCAGGTAAATGTAACAAAAGCGTCTGATCAGACAAGACGTTTGACTTAGAGTAATTGAGAGGTTGTGGGTTCAAGTCATTGCTGTCCATTGTGTGACAGCTCCTGGAAAGCACAGTTACTTGCTCTTTTTTTCCAGAGAGCGCCCTACTATTTAAAAGAATAACCAGAAAACTGCCTAAATTTTAGCAAGAAACAAGCGTTGCTTTTACATAGCAAATAGATTATTTGTGGTGATTCAGACCCAATTTGTCGCCTCTTAATTCCTCAACAATTCCAACACGCAGGTTTTTCCAGAAAGGAAATAGTTTCTGTCTGAAACCACTTACAGCAGCATTGCCTCTTGCAATGATCCCCAGAATGACCGTGCGACTGCTTGGGACCTCCCCTGGAAGTTAATAAGTATGTCCAGAGATTAATAGGCATGAAATTGCTTGAGACTGTAGACTGATGAGGATCTGAGAGATCCACTCGGCTTTTGCAATACCGATATCTCCCCTTGAAACGGGGGACTTCAGGGACAAATTATGGGACTGTCCATGTGCTCTGCTGTCTCCACAGAGAGCGGCTTTCAACTGTTTACGGGGGCATGTTTGCATCAGACAGTATGAGAGCATCAGTCTGGCTCGACTGCCAGCTACTTTAGCCCTTCTGACCAGGTATTTGTCACCATTCTTGAAAAATTTACCTTGTGAGGAGCAAAATATGCTGCATCTACTCAGGCTAAAGTTGTGTTTAAGATGCCTTTGCACCCTAAGGCATGAGGGATCTGGCTCCCCACTAGCTGCAGGAACAAAAAGAGGTTCTACTTGTAAAAAGAAATTCTCTCCAACTTCAACTCTGGCACCTTCTTCATCAAATAATACTATTTGTCTTCGTTTTTCAACCTGGCATACAGGACTAGAGCAAAAACCCCTCTGGGAGGGAACCAGAGGTCAGTCCCTGTTTGGTGTGGGGTCAGCAACACTTAAAATGATTCAGTCATGTCACTGGAAAATGTATTAATTGCCAGCTATCTTACCTCTAATCAGCAGTGGAAAAGAAAATGAGATTACCTGTGTAAAACTCTTCTTGGCTGAATCATTTCAGATCAAAATTTCACCTACTGCAGCATCCTGCCCTCAACCACAGCCAACAGAAATGGTTAGGTAAGAGTATAACACAGTGCCAATAAGCGGTGAGACTTGCTGGAAAACATTTTTTTTTCTTATTTCCAGTGACTAAACCTGTCTTCTTGGATGAGGTTTGGCATATACAGAATGCTGAATGGATTAGGAAACGTGTATGACAACAGACCCTAATACCATGACAAGATTTTGGTTAGCAATTGTTCCTCACTGACATTCAGTTAAGTGATGCCCTGCTCCCCTGTAAAAGCCCTTGAGGTCTTACCATGACCACATTTATATTACTTGAAGAGATAACTCTAAAAAGAAACGACCTACCATACAAACTTAATGCCACTGGGACAGGTCATGTTTTGAACTATGTAAAATTTTCTCGAAACCGTTAACTTGTTTACCTGTTTTATCCAGATGTCTGGCATTAAACATTTTTAGGAAATTTCTAATTTTTCCTATTTTTCGATACTGCCTGTTCACAGAAATGCTATTTAGTTAGTTAGTTAGTTAGTTATTTTGCTGCCTGTCTGCAAAGACACAATCCCAATTCAGGAAAAGAAAGAGTCAAAATATTGACTGAAGCAGTACCAACAGAAACACAGAGAATATTGCTTGTGGTTATAAAACGACAGTTTTATTTGGAGAAAATGCAACTCTGCTAACACTGTGGAACTACACATCTGTCCAAGCATTTATAAAGCTGTTCCCATACCTCAGAGAAAGACTGCAACATGCCTCACTCACTGAAATAGAACGGATATGTCCTGGAATATTGTATGAGAATAGCCCAGATGGAGATTGTCAAAATATAAATCTTTGTAAGTAACTGATGTATATCTCAGGGAAAAAAGAAACAAACAGCACATGTAGGCCACTGCTAATGAATCACATTATTCATAATGCTGTTAATGACTCAGGCACGGATACCTTGTGTAATTAAATTATAAGGAAGCATAGTTTAAGCAGATGGAGCTTGTCAGAATTTTAATATGCTGCAAACTGCATTTCATACTAGAAACAAGACTAATTGTTTTGTCAAGATTTATATTCTGGTACTATTTTATATATTACAATCCAGCGTTTCAGATTGTATCTTGCCAAATAGCTATGTCCTATGCACATCAGCCTGAGAGTTGTTCAAATGATGTTTCTTGATTTTTTTTGGTTTCAGTGAAATCTCCTGAATCCTTAGTTTAGCCTCCATTTCTGCATTCATCATCATATGGATAGCAGTTATATCAGAATAAAAGGTTTATCCAAAGAGCTGTACCAGCTTCCAGTGCAGGGATCCCGAGGGAGTACACAAAATTATTTTAATAGTAGCAAAGACCGCAGAAGTAACACCATGCTAGATACGCAGACAAGAAAGTGCTATTAAGCAATTATGAAAGGTAGACGCCCAGTTGTGTCCATCCTTTTTCAAGATAGACATAGCCGAGTAAACACCGACAACACTCTCCAACAGCCCTTGTCCCTCGGTATCCGCGATTTGCTGTCAGTACTTGCATGGGGCTGGGTGTGAGTTCAAGGTAAGAACCCGTGAGTCCCTTCCGCATGGATGCCAAAGTGCAGGACAGTGACTTCCCTTCAATAACCTGTAAGAGAGAAAAATCCCTGCCTGGCTAAGGACACAGAACAGCAATAGCAGCGATTTTTGGAGAGAAAAGGGAATAATATTTTTGGTAAATGTGTGTCCTTTCCGGCTTCCTTTTTGTCCTATGTCCTGTTTTCAACTGGTAGTCTTAGAGTACGTGAAAATAAACACACTCGGTCTGGAATGAATATTCCAAAAGATTGCTGCATAGAGGCACTCGAGGTGTTTTACATGGTCCCTGTCCATGGTCAGATCTCCTCTGACCTCCTGTACATTATAGACCTTTACATTTCACCCACATACCTCTACACAGAGCCCAGAAAAGTCATGTAAAATATACCATTTTTGTTCTCATGAGACTAAACAGGGGACACTGAAGTGTACCAGTGCTGAAGACTCTGGAGGAGCCATGATTAGTTGAGATATGAGGAGATCTAGGACCTACACTTAGAGGAAGGCAAAACCCATTATCAACATAACTAACACTGGTAAAATTCTTACTAGGAACATCACTTTGACCTTTTGTCTATGGCCAGCCGTCCAAGAACACCCCACACCTGCTGGTGCTCTGTGTCTGAAAAAGGGAGAAATTCAGAAGTGATCCTCAGCTAGTTCCTTTAAGACTCACATGTGCTAGGAAAATGTTTACTTTTCCTTTGCTAACTCCTACCTTATCAATGCTAAAATGGAAAATGGAAATATCTACTCATCAATTCTTTCCTTTTCTACATCACCACTTAAAGGGTTACGGTCTGTATGTAGCAATGATCTATATGCAAAACCTGTCCTGCAGGGTTTTTCCCTAATATTTCTAATGACTGTTTATTATCTTTAATCCTGTTAGGGTTCCCAGTTCATTGATAACTTACCTTCCCCAGCTAGTCGCATCCCTTTTCAAACTTTTAATTTATTGCTTTGCCATGATGCGTCCTCTGTATTCTTTTAACTAGGATGGTTTTTCAGCCAGTTTTGAAATCATGAACAGCTAATAGGGTATTTTTACAAACTGCTGTCCTTGTACTTCTCACTTTAAATATACATCCCCAGGCTTTGCTGCCAGCAGCTCCACAAGCTTTAGACCATTGTTTTTGGAAGGCACAAGTCTACGTGGTCTGAGTTTGGGTCAAATCTGGTGAGATAATCGCACAGGTTCCCACCAACCACCACCTCACTGTGCACTGCTCTCTTTGAAATCTTGACTCAGAGTCATTATAAGAAGGTCGTTTCTGAATACCGAAAGGGTGTCTGTGTTGTATTTTTGCTGTCTTACTGTAAGACATCTTTAATAAGGTGTCTATCTGATGCTGCCTCACATGACATTTTCAGAAGCTGAAAAGTGTGGGTTTATGTGAAACCACCATATGGTAAGCACGATCAATGGTTTGTTGTCACATTCAGAGGACATTTCAAATGAATTCCCGCAGGATTTAGTCTTGAGTTCAGTTCTATTCAATACTTTCTTAATAGCTTGCATGATGGAATAAAGAACGCACCCATACAATTTGTGGATGGCAGCTATGAAGGACTGCAAGAGCTTTGAAGTTAGGATCAAAAGTTTGAACTGGACAAACAGCACAAGAATCACAGTGAAGGAACTCAGCCAAGACAAGGCTGCCGTGTGCTTTTAAGAAGGAAACATTGGAGTGTCATTTAGAAGCCTGGAATTTCCTGACGCAGAGAGCGGTATGGGGTTAGGATGAATAGCACAGTTAGGAAGAGAGATGTTGCAGAGCACACACACACACAAAGCAGTACAATTCCATATGTAGGACCTGGGGACTATGGGAAAGAATCCCAAGGGATCAGGAAGACTGCTCCCCTTCCCAACAGCAGGGCAAGCTGATGTGGAGATGTAATAGCACTCATTAATGTAGATTTTCACAGTCTTGTTGTGTAATTTATTCCTCCTCCTTTCTTCCCCCACATAAAACTCATAGTATACGAATCTAATGAAACCAGAAATAATTAATATTTACCCGTTATGTTTTGGGACCTCTGAGATAACTTTAGGAAGTTCTTCTTCTTCCATCCCTCTGATGGCAGGATGTCATCCAGTTTGCAAGCCTTGGTCCTAAGGCACATCATTGCTGTGAGGGAGTCCCAGGTGTGCTGAGAGTTTTCTCCCTGTGAGGCTCTACATCCTCGCCCTCTAAGCCTCCTTCCCCCTCCTCCCAAAACACAGGTTCTCAACTCTTCAGTGCTTTTTTTGGTTGCTCAGACCGTAGACTGCTAAGACATGTCCAGCCAGAACACGCTTATAAATCATCCTTGTTTGGAGGGGAAGCTGTGCATATATTTTTGTACCATTTTCCTGGTTTTGTTTTGTTTTGTTTTGTTTTTACTTCCACATCTCTTAATTAAATCATGCATTTACATAAAAAAGTCTTACAGTCCAGGGCATAATCACCGCACTGTACTGAACAAGTCACAGCCTGCACTTAGATTATTACATAGCTATTCCACATTAAATTATATTCACAGCTATTAAAGGTGAAAGAAAAAGCAGCACTGAGGAACACGCGGCTACTGCAGGATGGCAATAGCCTTACAGAAGGCATTACAAGATCCACAAGGTCATTTGCAATTCACCATGCCTAATTAAGTTGTTCTCAATGTTAACAGCTGAAAGCCATTCAAAGCAGTTTCTGTATCAGCTTTGTTAAGTAGGATATTAGCTGTATAGGGGTAAAAGTAAATAACGTGCAGGGCAAAATTCCTCACATCTTAAACAATCAGAACATGATCTAAAGAAAAGCTGATTATAATGATTCCTTTTTCTGCTAGTTAACAGATTTCAGATGGGGAAAATACACTTTACCATGCCAACTTAGTGGACCTGACAAAGCCAAAACAACTTTTGCCCTGTTACGCCTCTGAAGACTGAGAGGAGGTTTGCACAGCTCTTGCTGTTTCTCATTACAGCCCAGGAGGCTGCCTGGAGCCGCAATCTAATATCGAGGTAAACCAACAAAATTCAAGCTTTTAATGTTGGTTGTGTGGACACACAAAATACCATTTCCATCACTACATCTTTCTTCCTTTGAATGCATGAATATTCTTTGGAAAAATGTATAGGGAACTCCAAAACAATAGGAATATTAAAATTAAGCTGAACACTGAGGAGACCAGGCTGTACATCTGATCCACTACAACACCACCCTGAAGTTTAACTCCCTTCTTATGCTCTGCTCATGGCAGCTACAAAGAATAATCTTCTTTGACTGAATGCTTTTTTTCAGGCATTTCATTTCAGTTGAATGAAAAAGTGTTTCTCCAGAACTGAAATTGTCTCTGGGAATCTTACCCTCTCCTAATAAAAAAGATGATCTTACTGAGATATTTACTTTCAGGTCATTGAGAACTGAAATAGAATATTTTTATTTTTTCAGCCCAGTCGTGGTCTCTGCACCACTTCTGCTACACAAAGTCCCCAAAGTCTCACCAAATTCCCAGGCACATGATTTTTCCCTCACTCCTTCCAGGAGAGCCCGTATTTCTCTGTTGGTCTCCCAGCCCCTCCGCGGGCAGCTGGGGAGCGATTCCTGCCTGCCACGAGATTGGTATGCAGAGCCAGTCCTCACGGAAAAACCTGGAGCCAGCAGACTGCTTTCCACCTAGGTGACCTCGATAAATTTATCCAGTGAACTGCAATTAAAATGAACTGAGTAATTCCGCTCTGAACCAAGACATTTAGACCATCTCAGTAGACGGTGTTGGGACATTCAGCATGAAAATGCCAGAGATTCATAGTTTGCTGTGTTTTACACAATGCAGAAAATTAAATGTGTCTCTGCCTGAAAAAAAAAGTCAGCTTGTCCACACTATTTGCCTTGTTAATATGAGTCACTGTGACACAGGAAAGGAAAGTTGTGGTGGAGAAGCCCAAATCCAATTGCCCATTGAAGTTAGTGCACATTGTAACTTATGTGATTATTCAAATTGAGCTGTCCATTTGAGAATAGAATAATAAGTGATTAAAGAATAGAGATTAAAAATAATCTAATAAGTAATTATTAATCAAATTCTGACCTATCTGCTGTTTGCAGTTTTACCTCTGGTGTCTAGAACCAGCATTTCTTTAAAGAAGTACAAAAAATGTTCCAAAAATGAACCACTGGTTTTGTTCTCTTTCCTAAATAACAATTTATTGTATTTTACAATCAGCGGTAGGACTTCAGGAGTTTATATCTGCAGCTGTTCACTGCAGCTCCACAGTCTCATCTGACATCATAATTCAACGCTGACATAATTCAACGTAGCATTTGTGACTTCAGTGGAGCAGTACATATTTACGCCACCTGACAATCCTGCTTGCAAATTTTTGTGAAGGTCTGAGCTCTGAAATCCTACAGGATCTGCTACCTTTTTTCCTTTGCCAGCTCCCTCTCTATGCTTCTGAGACTGCGTGGCGTGTATGTGACAGGGAAACATGCCTCGCTGCCTTTGACGTAGGATTTCTATGCCAGGCTGTGCCGAACGTCGCGTTCAACTGCTGGCGTTACATCACAAGCTGATGCAACGCACAAATCCAGAGCTGCTGAATTGATGGTTCAGATGGCTCTTTAGCTCTCTAAATGCTAAAATAGCTGCAGCGGTTAGAAAATGCCAAACGCAGTGATACACTGTCTACTTTTGAATTATTCAGTATATCCCTCTCAAAGACCTGAAAGGGCTTCATTGAGGTATTCTGCAACGTTCACCAGGGTGCCACATCTGCACGCGAGGCTGCTGTTTGCACGTGCTAGGGTAGAAATCCTGTCTTTGAGAATATCCCCTGAAAACACAGCACTGTATACAGGGATCTATGGATCTTGCATCACTTCACTGGCATGGAGGATGCTCTGAGGACGTGTGAGCTAAAAGCGAACCGGTTAATGTTAACACATCAGTTTTCCATTTTCATGTGATTTCATTCTTGACCGGTGTAAAACGTGCTCTGCTGCTCATCTGATTTCACAGCCTCTTGGAGCTTCTGAGGGGGGAAAAAAAAAGTTTGTTGAACAGTCCTATGATCTCAGACTTGCAGAGGCGCTGGTGGAGTGGGCTCTCTACCATGTGCGATATGAGGAAAATAGCACGCGTCCTACACCTCCTCTCACCCCTGACAGCCGTGGCTTCACAAGGCGCTTCACTGGTTGTGTTGAGTGTGTTCAAATGCCATTTTCACCTGCAAATGACTAAGCAGACTCTATATAAATTTTAAAGGCAGGGTTACTGCCCTGCATACGTGGCTGGCATCAGCACTGTCTCTCTACAGAGAGAATTTCTTGCAGCACAGGTATGAAAAAGCTGGAATTGTTGACTGTCAGCTGCCCTCCTGTCGGTCCCTGAGGGATGCTCTTTGGTCAGAGCCCCAGTCCCATCTCAAACAAGTGCAAGAAAAGAAGAGCACACAGCAGTGTGCGTAATGAGCAGAGAGCTCATTAAGAATTAAAACATCAAATTTGCAGAAAACTTGAAGTACTTATTCATGCTTTCTTTGCCTAAGCTCAAATTCATTGTGAATCTGGGAAGGGAAACTGGACAAGTTTATTGACAAGAAAGAAGTCTCTGCCTCTCAATGAGCTGTTGGAAGCGGGATGAGTAACCTGGAGAAGGGCAGCAGTTATTCTCTTCCCTGAGTATCCCTTTTGGTCTCTGTCTGAGATGGGATACTGTGCTATGTGTACTACTGCTCTGAACCAGTACATCGTTTCTTAAACTTTGGTGTTATAAGGGATACATTTATATTGCAACACAGTTAATTGAGCGGGAAGGGGAGAGGGAGAGCAACAAATCCAAGTGCATTCCTGTTAATTCCAGTACACTGCCATGACATGCTTAAATAGCAAAACTACTCTTCCATATTGTCAATACATGGAGCAGGGATAGCAGCAGGAACTCCTCTGGACTCTGACCCAACTCTATGCTGCGGTATATCTCCCAGCAAGAGATGGGCTTACCTTTCTGTAAGGGCAGGCTTGGAGGGTTTACATTTATGTGCAAAAGAAAATCAATTTCTAAAGTTGTCAGCTACACCAGAAGCCTCCTATGGTCATTCTGCACCTGAGATGAGTGAGTAAGACAAGGGGCCAGCTCCTGGCTTGGCCAAGGTTCCTTGTGCTCTGCTCTGGGGCAAAACCAAGGCATAAATAGCTGAAGTCAATGAAACTATGCAGGTTTATATGCATAAAGGCTCTGGGTTACTACCTATGGACCAGTACAGGCAGTCCAAAGTCATGCAGCTCCTTGTACTTACTCTAAGCATTGAATCCCGCCTTACTACTCTCTAAATGACATGCTAGACGTGCTTGTTTTTAACCAACCTCTGTGCATAAAGTATAACTCAATCTCTTGTCCCCATCCTCTGGCTACTTATGTTTTAGGTGAAGTGACTTTATGCAAGGAACTAACCGGGATTTGATGAGGGAGATGGACACCAGCCAGGGCAGGAGGCCACAAGCTTACCTGCCTTGGACCTTTGATTAGCTTGGCGGTTAGTGACTTGCTGTAGCTTTGCGCAGGATCTCTTAGTCTCCATGGTCAGGCACTGCATTGCTTTCATGCCCTCACCCCAAGCCCATCATCCTGTGGAGCTGGCAGGGAGCCCACTGCCACCTCCCGGCGCCTCCCCAGCTGTAAATTGCCGGGGTTGGCTCCCATGTGCTGCATCCACCGTGAAAAATGAACTTTCAAATAAAGAAGAAATGCAGTCCTATAAATCTGTTGAGGAAAGGGAGAGGAATATACTTTGCACGTGCTTTGGTTGTAGAATAAGCAATTCAGCCACAAAGCTTTTCTTCTAAGAATAAAGCACTCAAAAAAAAAAGATGTGCAGAAAATGAGAAGCCTGCAAAGGCACAACCGGCGCTTTTTCAGCTCGGTGCTGAGTGATGGGTCAGAGTCACAAAACCTCCTCTCCTCTGCAATGCAGCCGTGCTCTCCGGCACGCTGGGGAGGTCAATCAGCCCGAGCTGCCCGGTGGCAGGGCCCCAGCTCTCACGCTTCGCACGGAGCGGCGCTTCACGCAGCAAAGCACACTGCTCTCTTAAATGCCAGGTTGTGCCATTTTTCAGGTTGTTCAGAGGAAGAGAAAACTGCCTTAATTTCTGTACTGTTATATTTCACTCATTATATTTATTGTTTCTTACTGGGCTCGTTTATTACAAATGCATAGTGTGCCTTTAAGTTGATTTTCTCAGCAATTCATCATTCCTGGAACCGCTTTGCTTTGCTTCCCTAACTCACAGCCCAAAGCTTGGCTCGTCTGAATTGCTCCTCTTTTGTTGTTGACTTCACTTTTAGCTACGGTTTTTCAACCAGGCCAGCGCTCTGACTGCCTGATCATCCCTGAGTGCCTTAGCACGTGGCTGTGTTGCAGGGGAGAAGAGGTCTTGAGGCTCTGACTCATCATTCAGCACTGAGCTGAAAAGGCGCATTTATGTCTTTGCAGAAGTCTCATTTTCTGCCCGTACTCTTTGAGTGCAGTATCTTCAGGAGAAAAATGCTCTTTTTAGATGGTCAGTCAAGAATTATAGCTTCTTACCTTACCTGAGTGCTCTTTTTGTACTTCTCTATGTTTATTCCTTCCTTCTGAGGATGGATAGAGCAGACATTCAGCGAGTAAAACACTTGCCATAGAAAACAGTAATGTTAGCCTGAACGCCTGAAGTGTTCTGCATTCATCCCCAGTAATATCTTCCTCTGCAAGTGGCATATCTCCCCTGGGCTAGCAACAGAGCAACCATCGGTTCGCAAGTAGCTTTCAGGGGAAATTTAGCCCTTCCTGTCCAAAACCGTGATGCCGAAAATGGTTCAGCTGTTACTAAAAGATGAAAGTGTCTAAAATCCATCAATCTGCTTTTTGTTTTTAAAGCAGGACTAGCTGTCTTTATCGTGTCAGCCAAAACAAATTCTGGGGGAAAATAATTAAGGGGTTTGGTTCCATCCTTACACATAAGAGTAAATATGCCTTCTTTTTTACTTGACTCGAGTGAAAATAAGGATACCTGCAGTCATGTCACTTCATGGCTAGCCTGGCAGATTTTCTCAGCCTATTTCAGTGACCTCACCCCATGACTGGCATTATGCAGAGTTGCAGTTCCACGTCCTCCTCACTCACAGCACCTGAGGGAGAGTCGGAGAGGCTTTGCGGGATGGGCAGGACCGATGCGTGCCGGCATGCCTGCAGCACTCTGGGCTTTATCCCTGGAGCTGCCCAGATGCAGGGCATGCAGGCACAGCTCGGTACGTGAATGACCCCAGGCACTGCAGCACCTCAGCCCTTCAGAACATTGCCCAAAATAGCAAATATAGCTCTCTATTTTAGATAAGAAAACACCCATGAAAAAAAGCTAGAGATACAGTTTTTTCTTTTTGTGGAAGAATTTGTCAAATCTCCACTGAAGCCAGAGCACTGTTGCTGATCGCCCTAGGTGCTTCACTCAGAACAGGTTATTTCACAAAAACTTCCAAGCTACTGCTCTCTGGCCATCTGCTGTCTGGAGGCTTAGGCTGGCCTGAACGCTCTGCTCAGCTTCTAGCACAGGTCAAGATGCTTTAGCTGACAGTGAGTGCTTATCATCAGCCTGCTGGGCTGGGAGCAGAGTTCATCAAGAAAGTGTGTTTCAGTTTTAAATATGCGGGTCGAACTATCTATTTCTTAAAAACAAGCAAATAAAAATAACAACAACAACAACAACAAACCCACTTAAAAACATTTGGTACCTAAACTATGAAAGTCATCATTAGAATAACTTGGTTTAGTTTGGAAAGTAGAGTCTAATGAACTTTTTTTTCCTTTAATTAGCTCAATTTCTATCCTACATTATCCAACAAGGAAATAGTTGCAGGAAGACATAAATTATTAGAAAAGGATCATTTCATCTGACTTTTGTGTGACTTCATTTTAGACTTGTTTGACCTAAGGTTGAACAAGAAAGCTTAGTCCATTGAAACCAGAATTATCAACTGTAATGAGAACTACGCTGGTGTTGGACTGCAGTGCCTTTGTGCCAGCTATGTTTTAATTTCAGATTAAAACTGCCTATTCTCCCAAAGTCTGTCTAGTTTTGCCCACAGGTCTCCTGCACACCAGCATCAGCATGTTGCCTGAATGTTACCCTGCAAACCTCATACATGTGGGAATTACTATGAAATAAAAATCGGCTTGGGCTTGTTCACATCCACCTGCTGTTTTCAAGATGAAAACAGATAGGAAAGCAATTGAGCGTGACAGAACACTTTTTAATTAAAAAAAAATTGTTTTTATGGAAGCCTAGAGCATCAGCTGAATTGTGAACCAGAGGAGAAACATTATGTTTTAGACTTACTAACATCTCCTGTACAGCACAATACGGTTAAATACCTCAGAGGTCCACCAGGAATCTAAAATTCTCCAATCAATTAAAGCAAGCTAATTCAAGGCAGCAGCATATGTCAGTCCTTTTTTATAAATGTTTCCGTGATTCAGACCTTTTTATATACTGTATCTAAATTGTCAAATATTTCAAAGCTCTACTTTCTTTACTTTTGTGATTTTTTTCCCCACAGACTTACTGAGACTTTTCCTGCAACTAGAAAAGACTCAGTTTGGTCTTCCCCCAACCTTCTGTAGCTTACCAGGTTTCAGTATTTCTTTTGCATGTTTGAAAAAATACCATTGGGATAGATAAATGCCTTTGCTGACATACAGTGGTTCATCTACAGCTGCAGCAAGGTGTGTGCATCACTCCGAGTCCCATTAACAACTCCGCTTCAGCGAGCAGCAATTTTCCATAGTCAGTTCTGACTTCCCCAACTTTTAACTAACTCAGGGAAAAATATATATCTATTTTTCCACTGCAACAAAGTTAATCCTGTGGAAAGGACTGGGAGGGTCCGTCGTTGTTGAGTCCTGCTCATTAGCCCTGCCTTTCCAGGTGGTGACATCCTCTTCAAGATGGTTACAGACTGCAAACAACCTCTAAGCAAGCACCGTATAACTCTTTTTAAAGCCTTTCATGTCACTGCCCAGCAGGTCTTGTTGTCATTTACCATCACTTTTCTCCCCCAAGCAGCACTGCATGTGGGTCAGCTGGTCCCACAGCCGTGTCCATCTGTCCTCGCAGACTGACCTGATCCATGGAAACACGTGGTGAAAAGGAGCCTTTCCCGAGCTCGTGCCCGAGATGTAACCCTGCTGCAACAACAAGACGAATCTGGCTAGTTGCTCATTGCTTGTCTACCAGGGAGGATGTCAGGAGCCAATTAAAAGTAAAATGTTTTGAAATATCAGGAACCTTCAGATTGTACAATTTCTATCCACGAGTGTGCACTCACACTGCTGCCCCCACCTATTCCCAAATGTGCCTGCAGGACCTCATCTGTGTTTTCTCCCCAGTTCTCCTACCATCCGGGTTGCCAAATTTGTGCTTACTCAAGTCAGGCTTTAATCATAGAATCACAGAATGCTTTGGGTTGGAAGGGACCTTAAAGATCATCTCGTTCCAACCCCTCCTGCCATGGGCAGGGACACCTTCCACTAGACCAGGTTGCTCAAAGCCCCATCCAACCTGGCCTTGAACACTTCCAGGGAGGGGGCATCCACAGCCTCTCTGGGCAACCTGTGCCAGTGCCTCACCACCCTCACAGTGAAGAACTTCTTCCTTACATCTCATCTAAATCTACCCTCTTTCAGATTAAAGCCATTCCCTCTTGTCTTATCCCTACATGCCCTTGTAAAAAGTCCCTCTCCAGCTTTCTTGTAGGCCCTCTTTAGGTCCTGGAAGGCTGCTGTAAGGTCTCCCAGAGCCTTCTCTTCTCCAGGCTGGACAACCCCAACTCTCTCAGCCTGTCCTCATAGGAGAGGTGCTCCAGCCCTCTGAGCATCTTCGTGGCCCTCCTTTGGACCCGCTCCAACAGGTCCATGTCCTTCTTCTGTTGGGGGCCCCAGAGCTGAACGCAGGACTCCAGGTGGGGTCTCAGGAGAGCAGAGTAGAGGGGGAGAATCCCCTCCCTCGACCTGCTGGCCACGCTTCTTTTGATGCAGCCCAGGATACAGTTGGCTTTCTGGGCTGCAGACGCACATTGCAGGGTCACATTGAGCTTCTCATCAACCAGCTGCCCAAGTCCTTCTCCTCAGGGCTGCTCTCAATCCATTCTCTGCTCAGCCTGTATTTGTGCTTGGGATTGCCTCGACCCGTGTGCAGGACCTGTACATTTTACACCTGAAAGCATTTGTGTAATGTATAATGTTAAGTGTAAGTACTCCACTGACACAACTGGATATGCTGTTGTATTCAGAGTCACACTCTGGTGTAGGGTTTGCTCAAGAACTTCTCAGCTTGGGTAGTTTAGGAGTGGATATAGAATGTTTCCGACCTCACTCATGGATGGGGCAAAACTGAGAAAGTGTGCTTACATCAGGAGTTTCCAGTAAGCATTTGTCCTCCTATTGGATAATAGAAATTAAAGTAATTGACGGCGGTATGCTGATTTTTATTATTTTTTCTATCAGAAGACAAGCATGCTAATGCACACGAATGAAGTGGTTTTGACTTTGTATCTTCTGTTTCAAACTGACTGCTCAATATGTAGTTAAACAGGAAAAAAAATAAATAAAGGATTTCAGTTTATTGAAACATAATTTTCAGTCTACTGCAAACACACTTGTGATGGTTTCTCTTCAATAGCTTTGTCTGTGCTCTGTTCAACACCAGACAGTTTTTAAATTCCCAATTTTCTTGAGAAACACAGCTCCTGCCCAGTGCTGCTTAGTGCCAGTTCAGCTGCTTTTACAGAGGAGTGCTGCGCAGGGGAATGCATCCCTTTCTAAATCGATGCTGTAAAACATAAGAAATAGTTCCAGCCTTAACTTCGTGCAAAATCACATCCTCAGACTGGCAAAGTTTCCGAGGCATGGACACTCACCAGACTTGGACAGCTTAGGGCTACCAGGATGTAAGTGAGTACAATTAATCTCTAAGCTGTAGGAAGGTTACCAAAGAGTCCTATTAGCACTGAAGCTGCTTTGACTCAGAAGGATCAATAACACTTATTTGCAAGTGTTTAGAGTACATTATTTGCATTTGTGAAGGTAATGAAAAAACTATTGAATTTTAATTAGCATTTTCTGGCTCTTCTGGGAGAACTCTGATTCAATCCACAGATACTTTCAGTATATTTCAAGACAACATTGTGGGCAAAATTCAGAATAATTTCTGATGTTCTGCTATTACAAAAAACACCTCGAAAGCACAGATTTCCATAAACTACCCACTGCCACAAGTTATTACAGAAGCATAATAATGGGTCTATTGTACTATAAATTGTTTTGTCATTTTAAATTTCTGGTAACTGCTGAGAAGAAAAATTAAATAAATAAAATGACCAATTTTCTTTTATGAAACCAAGATTCAGCTGTGAAAATGATTTTTTCTACTGCACATAATAACGTTTAGATAAATAGATGAGCTTTTTCTCTACTACATGCTCCAGAATAAATGATTGTACTAAATGTCCATGTAAATGTTTTAGATAGAAAAATACACAATGGGAAATAATAAATACTGTAAGTCAGAATGGTCACATAATGTAGGATTGCTATTCATATGATGAGAATGGGTATACGGTGAACAGGCTTTTCAGGCAAGAAAGGCAGATAGAATAATACATAGATATTTTAAAATAGATTCAATTCTTAAAAAAAAGCAGCAAGGTTGTGTTCACAGAAAAAGTGAAATGCCTCAATTGCAATGAATGTTATTAATTGTAGATAGAGTTGAGACATTCAGATTCCTTAACTGTTAGTTTCCCTCTTTCAATCCACTTATATCTTTAACTGTTCTTGGCTCTACACTCCAAGTGGGTTTTAATTTTTATTTTAAATATGTGTTTCCAGACCAGGAATAAGTAAGAAAACTCTTTTTTATTGATCATAATTACTTCAGTAATGAGAGTGAAGCAAAGATTTGGACTCATCAAGAATTGATCTCAACTTCTGGCAGGAAAGAGATGACCCAAGTGAATCTTCAAACTAGCAACCCCCTGTGCCCAGCATGGAAGGTCTCCAAGAAGAAGGAGCTTCAACAAAGCTGATGTAGTCCTTATCCAGTCCTTAGTTCTGGAGAGCAAACCATTTTCAGTCTGGCCTGGATGGTTATCTAGAAGCTGGCAAGAATAACTGGTGCTCTGTACATGTGTGTGTGGTTCTTCAGGATTAGCAAATATATTTCTATAGAGGAGGTTAAACAAAAAGAAATAGCGGTGAAGTCTCTGTCTGAATCACTGGGCCACAAGAAGAACAGGTGCTCTGAGAAATAATCTCATCTGAAGACTAGCACTGCTTTAGAACTGCGAGAAAATATAATCAAAACCATGAAGATAGGTGCAAAGTGAGACGAGTGTGACAGGTGATTGCCAAACGTAGCTCATGCCAGCAAAACACAATAGCTTTTCCTGTAACAGCTAATTTTATAGGCAACAAAAACATGGTAGGGCCCATATGTTGGGATTTCAGTGTAACGTTTACTTCAGCGACACATTACTAGTCAATTTGGAGATCACAGCGTAAATTCAAGAAGACAGGATTAGTATAAAGAATACAGTGATACGATGTCCATGGCCATGGGAAAGGACCTAATAGCTTTGTCTCAAACCAGAGCACCTCTGTGGCCACAGATTCTGTGGTTCTCACAGAAACCACACTGGGTAGGGATGTTTTCAGGCTCACCCTGGCTTGCTCTGAAACCTGGTGCCTGATGAAGCAGCAGGTCCCTAAGAAAAAAACTCTGCAAAGGGATAAGCATCATCAGAGTACTCCTTTTCCCAGTACATCTTCCACAAAGGGTATCTGAGTGGACCATACCCTTACGCCGCATGCTATTTGGTCCCAAAGACAAGCATGGTTCATGGCATTTACAGGGTAGAGTTAAAAACTGCAGTACAGAAGTTGGCATGTCTGGAATACATAAGAAGAAAACCAAAACCAACCAGTCTTTGTGTTGCCCATCTTCCACAATTTACATAAGCTCTTGGTATTCTCTGTCAGTACCTTGAATGTGTCTTATACATGCATCGACTGCATCACATGTGCACATGTGTAACACCATCCAACACCAAATTAAACTGTGAGAACTTTCGTACGTAGTTGGAAATAGGGCGTCTGTCAGTAGTTTGAAGTAAATAGCTTTGGCTCTACACACTTGGAAGATGGTCTTGAATCATCTCTGCTACCTGCTAAGAATGGCTAGCGCAGTTTTTTAATTCCTCCATTGAAATTCTGCCCCAGCTCGAGTCCCCTCGTTGCAAGCATCCCATTCATCAGCTCTCTCATGCTGCTTCAATTAAATCCTATCGCGCTCCGAGGCAATGTAGCATCAGCTCTGGAGAAGAATTTCAATTCGGTAAACAGGCCTGTAAATATGTTGCTGTGGATAAATTGGCCATCAGTGTGATAGAGAGAAGTAAAGTAAAATGTGTGATTACAGCTAGTTTTATGTGCTGGGAAGCCGCTGAGACATTACTGAGAGCAGGAACAATGTTTTTGCACCCTGTGCTTATCTGGCAGTTTTGTACCTATTTTATATTAGCTATTTTCAGGCAAATGTTCTATATCTGACTGATACTTCTCCCTTGGAAAGCTACTTTTAAAATAATCTTGACCTAGATTTTTGTAATGAAAAGCAGCAGACAGTGCCAGAAAATGTTGTGCTGTTAGTGCCGTTTCATCTCCATTCCTTAAACACAGTTCATTTCAAAGATACAAATTTAATCCACGGCGGAAAACTGATGGACAAGCACTTAGATTTCAGGCTTGTGTGGATTTCAAGCTGAGTGCTCGGCTGAAACGTGTTTCTGCGGGTGGAAGAGAGGGCTCTCCTTTTGCGGAGGTTATTTCTGGTTGCATCCTTGCTTGGTTTTGGAGTCTTACTGGAGGCAGTAGCGATGCAAAGACGCCTTTCGGTGGCTTGGCCATCATCCAGGAGGCCAGGGCAGCGCTCCTTGCCCGTCTCGCTCCCTCTAAAGCTGATCCCAGAGCCTCAGCAGCAGAAAAGAATAATCTCTTTATTCCAGTTCACTGGCCAGGAGGACCTTTGGGCTGGGGATCAGCAGTTAGCTACCTCATTTTGGTACTCCGGGGACTGAGCGAGTGCAGTTTCATATCTCATGCCAAAATATTAGTGACTGCCTGAGCCCCTTTCCCGTCTCCCCAGAGGGATCAGTACACTGCACAAATTACATACATCAAATAAATATTCTACTGCATCCTCATGATATTTTTTTCTTTATAGCAACATGTCCAAGAATGAGGAAAGAGCACTTAGGAGCAAAAAAAACTTTTACTTTTTATTGGGTAAATCTTGCCCCAAGCCCAGGCTCTTACAGGTAAGCACAGAAAACTACCACAGCTCTGACATGGTAAATGGCAGAGCAAAAACTCCCAAATACAAAAAAAAGCAGTCTTGCTCCCAAGCTGAAGTCGTCTGGTGACTCTCCTTTCGAAATGCTGAGTTCAGCTAAACTCAGACTCCTGAAAGCAGGGAAACGTGCAATAAATAATTAAATTATGACTTTATTGTCAAAGTGAGTTTCCCAAAATAGAAATATTTTCAGAAAGGATTAGCCATATTCACAGGAGGTAGGTCCTTCGGAGCGTATTAAAAATGCTAATTTGGAAATAGCTTAAACTGCTTATTGTTGGCAGCGGGGAGAATATCTTGGGGTGGAGGTGATCCCTCATATGCAGTCTTCCCCAGCATCTGCTGTTGCTCACCTGCAGACAGGACGCCAGGATGGAGGTTCTTTAGGGTTTTTTTAATGTAGAAAGCAGTTGATACCCACTGATAGGCGTTCATCTGTTTCCCTATAGAGGTGAGGAGCAGATTTTACCCATTCCTGCTGCATCCAGCCACATCTGCTCAGGTCACCATCACGGTGCAGGGAGGCTTCCATGGGGGAAGTGATGGGGGAGTGCATTAAAGCTAAAGCTGTGCCTGTACCATGATTCTTCAATTATGCACTCTCCAGAGCTGTAGTTTAACTTTCTTCAAGGTCACAAAGTACCATTGTAGTGGGTTGACCCTGGCTGGACGCCAAGTGCCCACCAAAGCCGCTCTGTCACTCCCTTCCTCAGCTGGGCAGGGGAGAGAAAATATAATGAAAGGCTCGTGGGTCGAGGTAAGGACAGGGAGAGATCACTCAGCAGTTACCGTCATGGGTGAAACAGACTCAACTTGGGGAAAAAAATTAATTTGATTTATTACCAGTCAAATCAGAGTAGGATAATGAGAAATAAAACCAAATCTTAAAAACACCTTCCCCCCACCCCTCCCTTCTTCCCGGGCTCAACTTCTTCACTCCCGAATTCTCTACCTCCTCCCCCCCAGCAGCACAGGGGGACGGGGAATGGGGGTTTGGGTCAGTTCATCACACATTGTCTCTGCCGCTCCTTCCTCCTCAGGGGGAGGACTCCTCACACTCTGCCCCTGCTCCAGCGTGGGGTCCCTCCCACGGGAGACAGTCCTCCACCAACTTCTCCAACGCGAGTCCTTCCCACGGGCTGCAGTTCTTCACCAACTGCTCCAGCGTGGGTCCCTTCCCGGGGCGCAGTCCTTCAGGAACAGACTGCTCCAGCGTGGGTCCCCTGCGGGGTCACAAGCCCTGCCAGCAAACCTGCTCCAGCCTGGGCTCCTCTCTCCACGGGGCCACGGGTCCTGCCAGGAGCCTGCTCCAGCGCGGGCTTCCCACGGGGTCACAGCCTCCTTCGGGCATCCCCCTGCTCCGGCGTGGGGTCCTCTCTCCAGGGGCTGCAGGTGGAGATCTGCTCCATTCTGACAGAAGCCACCCCTGTAGCCCCCCTGCCACCAAAACCTTGCCACGCAAACCCAATACAACCGTGGAACAACCTTATTTCTGCGATGACCTCATTTGCTTTGTCACTCCCTGCTCAGCGGTGCCTGGAGCAGTGATGGCCTGGCTGTTGGCTGCCGTGACGAGGGGCCCTGGCATGTGCCCAAGACCTGTGATCCCTTTGCGAGGCTGGGAGCTTACAGGACTGACGATGTGTCTCAGCAGCGTTCATTCAGCCTACTGAATATTGATACATTTCCTCATCCCTTCATATCTGTCGGGATGCATTTCTCCGGGAAAAGAGGAAAAAAAATCCAATATCTGAATGATTTCCTTGTACTGTCTGTCCTCATCTTGAAATCATCTGTGGTCCCATATATATGAATATGGGGTATAAGAGTTAGAAAGGAAAGGGGAATTGGATTATTCTCTTTTCTGGTGTGCTGGTAGTGGATTAGCCCGAGTTTCACTGCTGCACATTGGTTATGTTTGAACATGAATTTTCTTGTCTGTATGTTATCCTCACAACACCTAAAGAATATGGACAGTATGTCCGTAAAGAAATAAAACAAGTACATGAAATACTGTTCTTTTATAGTGTGTTTTGCCTAGAAGAGCTTGATGATGTGCCATTGCAGGGGTGAGAGTTAAACTGCAATAGTAAGGCCATGATATTCAATGAATTAAATTTTGACAAGCTGTTTCTATGCAATTCTATGAAGGCTGAAGAATCCCAGTTATTACCATTTCAGTATGATCTGACATTGAGACAGCTCTTCATGGGCCAAAAGCACCCATCAGAGCTCCTGGGAGTGCTCCTCCATGGCCTTGCTTGAGATCTATAAAGTAAATACAGCTGCATTAACTGCAGGCAAGCTCTATCAGTAGGGTTGATTATAGACTCCTAGTTAATCTTTTCAGTCTGCTTTTCTTACAGTGTGAAATGCTGTAATTCCCTTCCTTCTTCACCTCTTTCACTGCAGCACAATATTCAAGAGGAACATTCAAGGTTCTCATTGCCAGATGAAAAAAATACTGCACTATCTCCCAGTTGCCCTTGTACAAATCCCTCAGATTACTGGTCATTTTAGCCAGTTTTCCAGTGTCTTTCATAAGATGCTCCCTGTAAGGCGTTTCATTTCCCTGTAGGAACCTGAAGCTCAGCAAAATCCATGCCCTGAATAAAGCAATTATCCACTGAAGCTGCTGCATCTCTTTTTCCTCTCAGTAGATTAATGTTTTATGCAGTGAGATACGATGAAGGACAGCACACAAGTCAACTCAGATGGGAAAGATGGAGCTCAGAAGAAGCTTACACTATGTTTTAGGGGAGCTATATCACCCTGTCAGGACCAGAGACCTACCAAATGTCAGCAGAGTACTGCACACTGGCAAGGTTGGATCCTCAACTTGGTCACCTAAACACCAATTGCAGGAGGACTTCCCGGGCTTGGGATCACTGGGAAGTATTCACTAGTTTATTTATGGTCTGTGTTAGATACTTTCAGATGCCCTTCCTCCTAGCCCCAGACATTTTAGGTGCTTAATGCTGTGCTATGAATTTGTGAGACCACTTCACCCGTTCATTAAAAATAAGATCTGCCATAATGAGTCAGATCAAATAATCATCTAGCCCTGTATTTTGTCTCCTATACAGCCAACAGGGAAAGAATATGAGGACATGTACAGAATGACCCTTGCTCTGGTATGTTCCCTCCTGTAGAAGGGCTACCGCTGGCGCAGCGCGGGGACATACACATCGCACAGGGCAACATGGCACAATGCTCCAGGGGAGAGGAGCAATGAGGAGCATCCCTCCAGCATGCCCAGTTATTGTGTGAAGCGTGCATGCTGTACAGGCTGCTGTGTTAGAGGTTTTAATGAGATTAAAGTAGCTGAACACATGCAGATGTATCTGGGGAGAAGATGTGTGGCAACAGGTACATGATGTGATAGCGGCTATTGTCCGGACACCCTTTAGCCATGGTGCTTGCTGGAGCTACCAGCAGAAGGAGAGAGCCTTTGCAGGGTTACTCACTTCCCAAGATAAGTTTTGCAAGGAACATGCACAAAAGCCAAAGAAAACCAACAAATATTAATGCCGGGGTTTCTATTATTGTTGCAGGGGTTTCTAGTATTATTGCAGGGGCTCAGTGTCATGAACCTGCAGACGGTAACAGGAGGGGAATTATGCCAGAACTGGGACCACGAGTGAAGGCGCTTGAGAGCTACTGGTGTAATGTGTCTAGCATGTATTTTTTGCATTAGCTTCTAAGTGTATTAAACCATTAATTTCCAGCTTTGCCTGAAAGCTCTTCTGCCAAACTCCCCAAAGGATCTGCATATTAAAATCGCTCAGGTGTTCACACCCTTCTCATACAAATTCAGTTCCAAATTAAAATAATTTGTGCAAAATCTTGTAATGTATCTGTCTTTTTTTCTACTTACTGTTGCCTGAGTTCCCTCTTTAATGAGTACCGGCTGGGATAAACCAACCGGAGGATGCTCTGTCTGCGAATAGGTCATCGGTCAGTCATTAGTCATCATCCAACACGACAGCTCACCTCTGCTGATGTTTTAGCACACTGGCGATAGTCTGGGGAACACAGCTCAAAAGCTCAGTTTAGGAGGAAGTCGTAAAGTTTGCGGCCTCCGCCACCTTGAATGAAAATGAGCTGGGAAGGTGGGAAGGGAAGAAAGCTCTCTTGCAATTTGTAGAGGCGATCCTGGTTTCAAATGTCACTTCAGGGATTAGGACTGTGATGCTGCTTAGCAACATTTCAGCTATGGTCCTTCGTGGATATATTCACTGTGATCTTCAACAATTGTACTGCTGTAATATAGAAATCTAACACGCGTTATTTTTACAGCTACTTTCTTCTTCTGATCATCTTCCTAAAATGTTGCGGGGTTTTTTGGTATTCCTAAAATAGATTTCTCTGCTGTGCTTTGTGGTGTTTGACTTGAAAGACAGCGACAAATTCTCTTTTTTTTTTTTTTTTCCCCCTCCCCATGACTGAAAGGTCACGAGCGATGAGATTTCATGCTGGCAGCATCCAGAAGTCCCACTTGCACATACAACACTGTTGTTGACCCGGACTCAGCTCCCTCATCTCTCACCTTAGCCAGAAGATGCTCCCCACAGGTGCCCAGAGCAGCACTCCTCAAATAACGGGGCTGGCAATGCTCCATTTTTCTGTTGTGCATCATCTAAAAGTTACCACATGTGATCTGTGCTGTTTCTATCCTTCGAATTTATGTTTTGCAGCAGGCATTTCACAAGGCTTTTGTTGGGGGTGGTCGCTGTCTATGTGGATATTCTGAACTTAAGCTCTAAATCGCAGAAAGGCTTCAGCAGAACTGAAATCTGAAATTTTGTTACCAAATTCAAACAATACTTCTGGGTTTTTTTACCATTCTGAGTTTATCCAGTGTAATGTATGCCATTCTTTACTGCACCTACCTTGTTTTCTGGAGCCATCTGTTCTCTTGCAAAACGCTTATTCTGAGGTAGTTTGGGAAAAGAAATGTGTTTGTACTACATGAAAATTATATTTCTTTACCAAAGAACACAATTGTTTAGTAAGTGATACAGATGGATTATTGTTCTAATTGTCCAAAAGCTGCATTGCATCTCTGTACCAACAGGTGGGAAATTCAATATTCTTGACTCTTGTTACTAACTGGCACAGCATTATGTCCTCCAGGGTACGATAAGAGCTGGGGAAAAACAAACCACCTGTAATGAGTTACCATGGAAAATTAAAATTTTCAAAATCAGTTTTCTTTATTGTGTTAAAAAAGAGAATTAAAGTTCCATTCTCATTTTCATTTAAAGCGTTTGATAGTTTATTAGCATTATTTTCTATTATTTGGCATTTTTCTTCCTTTTTCTTTGTTTTTTTCTATTCAAATTTTTTTTTTCTCTTTTCTCCCTTTTGCTTCTTTTTATTCCAATGACACAATAAGAATGGGAAATGAAAACAACAAAAAAAAAGCAAACCAAACTTTTTTAAGATTTCATTTTTTATAAAACACTTAATAAATTTAAAAATCCTCTCTCCTGGAAGACCTGGCATTTAGAATGCTTATTCCAGCCTTTTGCCTTCTCTTCTGTGCCACTTTTAGGGCTCACACTGTCAGAGAGGTCTCAACATGTCCTTCCTCCGCCTGGTCCTTTGGTTACACACTATCTTCCTTTCTCCAGCTCGCTCTTATAGGGATTTCCTCAAGCGTTGCTTCACTGACTCTGGCACAACCTTCATCAAGTCCACATAGAGCTGCAAATACATCCAGTCCACAAAATAAAATGTGAATCTGTCTTTATTAACAGCAGGGTAAATATTTCCTACGTAGCCTTAGGACAAAAGTATGTCATTAGGACCAAAGAATATTGGTGTTTCAGCTCCACTGTTGCCTGACGCTATGCTTTGTCACAACTTTATGAGCTCCTTAATGAAGCTAAAGTGGACAGTCTGGCATTAGGATAACACGAGGATTACTTATGATAATTAGAGCTAGTTTGCCCATGATCAGTGTCTACTAGTGATGACTGTGGAGGGGCACCCAGTGGCTTAAGTAATATTCTGATCCTGTATACTCCCACCTACCAAAAATCTCCACAGAAATCAGCAACCCAACCACTATCTTTAAGGTATTGTGACCCTCACTGTTCTGACTGTCACGTCTCCAGTTAAACCCTAACACTGACACCCCGCAGCTTCTAAAGGAATATATATTTTTCAAATCGTGACATCTCACTGAGCATCTCGCCCAGGTTCCGGCTCAGCCTTTAGCTTCTGCTTCGATATGGGGAGCATTGATCAAACACTCAGAGCGGCTGGGTGTTGGCCCTCCTGCCAGCTGAAAGAGAAAGAAGTTAATTTTGGTTTATTTGAGTTTATTAACTGGCTTGATGTGACAAGGTATCTCCAGGTAATGTAGATCTACCTTGGCAAGTTGTTGTGTCAGTTCTAGTTGTTGACCCTTCACCATTGCAACTCAACACCCAGCAGTTGAGCTACTGTCATTAAACAGGGACAGCAGCTTTGTTTTTCCTGGCACATCAAGATCCACAAATTCATTGCTGATTAAGAGGGTGATACCTTCTCACCCAGGCTGTACCGCACTGAATCATGGCACTGTTTTCTGAGCACGAGATTTACTGGCCAGCTCCATAATGTGTTAAATTGTTATGACACATTTTGCTTGTTTAGAGAAACTGCAGTTCTAATTAAGATTAAAAACAAGTTATGACTCAGAGTCCAATAAAAATACAATGTGAATTACATACCCTTAAATTTAATTTACTAACCCATAGGCTGAATATCCTCATGAATGTAAGAAATGCAGCAAAACAATTATTCTAATTAAAATGAAAGATTTGGTTAAGCTAATTTACATTTTAGTTCAGTCTCAGATACATCACAGTCTCTCACCAGTCTATCCATTAAGAGAGAAAATCAAAGTGGTTAAATTGAATTATAGATTAGGATCTTGTTGACAAACACTAGAGAGCAAGAGACCAACAGGAATAAGCAGAAAAGAAGCTGTAACAGACTCATGGGCAAAATCAGAAGAGTTTCAAAAGCTCCTGGCACTAGTTCAGATGTACGAGTTATAAAACCTGAGGTGACCACTGAAGTCTTACGATTTGTCCTTCCACATAGCACAGACTGCTGGAGCTCGAATGAAGACAGGATAGAGCGAAACAGGGTTGGAAAACCAAAATAACAGAATGGAGAATCCACTGGTGACTTCGCTAAATTGTTCCAATGATTAATTAACTACCAGTGGCTGAAGCAAGCAAGAAGATGCGTGGTTGCATCTGGACTGGCGATCAACATGAATACTTCAGAAGAGCCCTGGAAATGCTGGTTGGTCTGCTGGAGGCAAGACAACGAGCTCAGCGAGTGTCCAAGCACCAGTGGGACGTGAAGGCGCAAACACTGCTCAGTGGGGACCAAAGGCTGGACTGCGTTGATCATTAACTAGCTCTAGCTCTCAGGCACAGAAACACAGACACCTGAAACTTTCCGATGATGTATTGCCCCCCTCTCTGGCACATGTCATTAGTCTGTCAGTGATTTATACAGTACCACCAGACCGAGCAACAAGAGAGTCTTTTACGTGCTAAGAAAATGCAGCACAAAGCATACCTGAATACCCCAGAGCTACGTGCCTTTTGAATAATTACCGCTGATATGGGGATGATGATTGCAGGGGCTAAATTTATGTAGCGACATCCGCCTCTGAACACCTACATGTAAATACGCATGACCTGGTAAGTGCGTACATAACTGAGGAAGATACAAGAAGATTGTCTTCTCAGTAGCATAGATTCCATCAAAATCTGCTGTCATGAATTTTTGTGACCTGACTTCTTTTACACTTATTTAATATGGAAATTTCTATATAGTTCTTATTAGCAGATCATATGGCAGAGCTGTTACCCGCAATGTTAGGCAACCAAGGGAGAAAGATCTTTTTCAATGGGCAATGGCAATGATAGATTGCCCATAAATACATTAGGACCTCTAATAGGAAAGTATGACAACATGTAATACATTCAACTGGTGCCTGACTGGTGATGACCAAGACCTTATACTCTGTTTCTGGTTTCTTTGCCTTTCTGTTCTCTGTGACACAACGAGCTTTCCACAATGATTATGATCAATTTAGAAGATACACAGAATGATAAAGGCAAAGGCAGGCAGAATTATATTATTTTGGGTGAAAATTGGAAAATAATTCTGCTGGTCACGTACTTGTTATAGGGATAAGACTTTCATGCTTCCCCTGTTACAACATAACCATGCAGTTCTCCTCGATATGCTCTTCTGCCTCAGGTTTTTCTAAAAAACTGTCATTCTCATCTTCCGCCTCTCATTCACGACCACAAAATCAGTTTTTCCTCCTGTCCTGCTGTTCCTCAGCTGATGATGTGACTTCTGTTGTTACTGCGTTTTCTTTTGTGCTGTTTAGAAAGTACTCTGTAGGAATACTCTTGCAACCATTTGAATAGCTATTTTATGACATTTGATCCAATTCCATTTATGTTGAAAAACTGAAAAAAATCCTGCCAAGATATTACATTTAGATATCCGTATGGTATAGCGTTTATTCTACTGTTGGCCAGTGTAGTGCTGCTTATCTGCTGCATGACTTGGAAAAGGTACTTCAAACAGGGAAGTGTGAAATATAAATGAAGCACAACTGACTGTCTGAAGGGACTCTGAGGGTCTGTCCGTAAGCCACTGCTTGTGCTAAATGGTTAAAAAATTAATTAAGTTCTTGTCTGTATTTTTATTATTATTATTTGGGGTTTGTCGTTGTTGAACTGCCAAACAAAGAAATCAATTTCCTGAGAGGTTTCAGAGTTAATTTTGTAGAAAGTTAACACCAGTTTTTTTTTCTTCTGATCAGAAGTATTAATTATGGGTGTTTTCCCATTGGTTTCTTACAGCACGTGTTCCTATAGAATGATGCTAAATTCTAATTTCATTTTCCATTGAAGTCTTTGAGAAACTCTCTTTTTTACAATTTTGACATTACCCTTCTATATTTTATTAGTGAAAAAATGTAAAACTTAACATTCAGAAACCCTGGCTTTATAGTTTTCATGCTAATTCCACAGCTTTTTATAACAACATTGTGAAGGAGAGCTCCTGGCTATTCCAAGGAAAACCATTTTAATTTTAGTTTTAGATTTCATAGTTATGTTAAAAACAGAATTGCTTAAAACTGAATTTGGAGAACAATTAAGAATCTCATTTCTACAAGCTTCAAATAGAAATTTCTAAATATTCATTTAAGTTACAAAGCAAAGTTTATTTTTTCCACTGTAAGTAAAATAATAAAAAATAGCTCAGAAACTCTGCGTCTTAGTTCTTGTAACCTGTCTTTGTGAAGGAGCCTCTCCTTGCATCCACACTGTAGACTCCTTCCCAGTTTCCTAATAAAAGAAAGGGAATGAATTTTGGTTAAAGCTTTATTTTTTCAGGTTTAAAAACAGCAGGAAAAGTGTTACAAGCCTGGGAAGCTATCAGTGTGATCTGGAGATACTGAGTCCTGTTAACGCCTGCTAAGAGTGCAGCAGATTCACTGTTTTTTAACCAAATATTTCTGACCAGAAAATTCCAAATTCCTGAAATTGAAAAAGCTAAGGGGAAGCAACTGGTTTCAGCCAATAACCCACAACTGCATTAAAAAGAAACAACTATTTGACATGTTCAAAAATGTCAAAATTGAAGGTTTTAATTGGCAGTAAATGAAACATTTGCACTGATCTAAACATGCACACACACACAAACACACAAAATCTCCTTTTTGTGGATTTTTTTCATTGCAGTTTGCAATACATTTCAAGCTATTAATTTTTCCTCTTGAATATATTTCTCAGCCTTTTGATACAGAGGTTTAATATAAGCTGGAAAAACACTTAATGCCCAGCAGTAAGTAAAAAGACTCCAGTCACCTTTGGCGGGGTCGAGCTCAGCTCCCACGGCAGAGAGCCAGGCGGCTGCATACGCCTCTCATGCACTGGGTACGCACTGTTACTAGCTGATGCCAAATGAGAAATAAGTGTTAAAAATCATTCTCACTCTATTCTAGACTTCCTTAAAACTGGCATAGCTGGAAGGGAAGATTTTTTTTTCCATGTGATTTATAACAGAATACTGTGCACAGTGGAGAGCCTGTGTTTTGCTTTGTATTCAATTTCGATGCGATTGAAAGAAAATAGAGGAGACCTGCGTGTCACGAACACGATGACGAGAACGGATGAACCCTGTGTGCTCTTGTGTGATTGCAGCGGAGTGCTGGATTTGTTTTGTTTAAAGCAAGTGTTTTCATTGTGCTGAGACATGTTGGGGAGGCTGGAGGTCTCGCAGACTCAGTTACTTCCCCGCGCCCCAGGGTAACAACCAACAAAACTAACGCCGACATGAAAAGCTGCAAATATTGTCCCGTTAGCAGACCAAGACAAGGGTTGGAGATAAAGCAGGTAAATGTTAGCTAGATTGTCTCCTGCCAAAAGGTTAAGAGCAAATATGCATTTAGAGGGAGTATGAAGGTGACACAGGCACCTTCCTGGGCTGGAAGGACAGACTCGGTGGCAAAGCATCTCCCACGGTGATGCTGCACCAGAAATGCAGGTTATAGAGTGGTTTTTCACTTTCCTATGCTGTGTTTCTACCAGCCTGGCCCAATGTTGCCGTGAAATCCGTAGCAGCATGAAGCCAGCAGACGCTCTGTTCAGGACAGAGAAAAAGCAGCACTTCCTCGCACAGCGCGCAGCTCTTGCACAACTCGGTCTCAGGACACTGCGGGTGATAAAAATTGACATGGGTTTAAGAACCGATCAGGCAATTTCATGAAAGAAAACAGATCTGTCTAGGAATTTGCATTAAGAGCAGGAATATTGAGGAATCGCTCAGACTGCTTCATGTTTGCCCCTGCCAGCATCCCTCTCCGAGCTGGGGTGCCCCGTGCAGTACGCTCTTGCAGACATCAGCCCAGCCATGTATGCCACCTCTGTCAGGTTTCCATGACCGAAACATCGAGATGTGCTGTACAGGAGAGAAGGAAGGAAGGAAGCCAGCTGCACACCCAGAACATGGCGTGCCTTACACAGTGTCACAAAAGCCTTATGATCTCCTCAGTGAATTGCAAGGGTTTATGAGCCTAAGCCTATCACCTCATAGGGGTGTCCCTCTGCCCTTTTGCTTTTTATACTCCTGCAGACCTTTAAATGGTAAACAGGAGCATGCCTCACCATTTAGAAAGATTGCTGAGCCCCTGGTAGACAATGAGCTTCAGACTCTCCATCAGGAGCCTATGTGGGAACATCCCAACCTGCCGTCCCTCTTCATGTCCCCACGGAGGCAAAGGGTTTCCCTTGCCTTGTCTGGTCGCCTTGCCTGGTGGTCATGGCTCTCCACGTTAGCTCTTTCTAGCAAGTGTCAGGCAACAGAATACATTTTGCTTTCCACTGGCATTTCTTGCTCGTTCAAGGTTTAGGCCATGTTCTTCCCAGGGCCCCTCTAATGTCAGTGAAGGAAACAAATCAGTAACAGGAGGCAGAGACTCACGCAAATACATCACTGCCAAGCCCGTGGGAGCACAGATGAAGTTAAACAGAGTCACAGTATTGCTGTTATTGCTGGTGAGCTTTTCAACTAGGAGAGGCTCTGAGCAGTTGCAAAAAGGCTCCTACCACCGCATCATCTTCACAATTGCTCTGAGCTTTGGCTCATTTTGGCCCCTTTCATATCAAGCCAGTGAAATACTCTGCTTTTTTTGATCTAGTGTATATGTCACCTGCAGAAAATGAGATTTAGTTTCGATGCCTCATCAGTTTATCTGTCCTGGAAGATCATTGTCCTGGTTTCAGCTAGGATAGAGTTAATTTTCTTCCTAGTAGCTGGTATAGTGTTATGTTTTGGATTTAGTATGAGAATAATGTTGACAACACACTGATGTTTTTAGTTGTTGCTAAGTAGTGTTTATACTAAGAAGTCAAGGATTTTTCAGCTTCTCGTGCCCAGCCAGCAAGAAGGCTGGAGGGGCACAAGAAGTTGGGAGGGGACACCGCCAGGACAGCTGAATCAAACTGGCCAAAGGGCTATTCCATACCATATGACATCATGCCCAGTATATAAACTGGGGGAGCTGGCCGGGAGGGGCGGATTGCTGCTCGGGAACTAACTGGGCATCGGTCGGCGAGTGGTGAGCAATTGCATTGTGCGTCACTTGTTTTGTATATTCTAATTCTTTTAGTATTATTATTGTCATTTTATTACTATTATTATTATTATCTTTATTATTATTTTCTTCCTTTCTGTCCTATTAAACTGTCTTTATCTCAACCCACGAGTTTGGGGTTTTTTTTTTATTCTCTCCCCCATCCCACTGGGTGGAAGGAGTGAGCGAGCGGCTGCGTGGTGCTGAGTTGCTGGCTGGGGTTAAACCATGACACTCATGAATTCCTGGGCACATCATTTCCTCCTGTGTTTCAATGGATGATAGCTCCTCACCTGATGAGCTACTGCAGATTTTGAAGAATGTCTTACAAGACTGTATGTGAATCCACCAAAAAGCTGTAGCAAAAACCAGAATTAAAACTAATCTGCAAAAATGGTAGGTTTTTTACTTTCTTGTTATTGGTTTTAAGTATCACCATTTACTTTCAAAAATACGGCATAACTAGGAAGTTAATAAAGTTGTTCCAATGACTGCCCAAAGAAGCCAATTGCCATGTGTCCTTAGAAACAAAACCAAAGGAGTTTCTTATAAATGAAGAGCACAGGGAACACAGGACCATTTGATGACAATAGTTAATATTTTCCAAATCCTGTTATAAACAAAAGCAGTCCCTTGCTATTGAGATAAAAGAAGAAGATTTTTAAAATCCTGAAACTTGCTATCAGGTTTTACGTTAAAAGCTTTCTGTGAACACACATGCAGATGCCCTTAAAGAACTGTCATTGTGTACGTTTTTAGCTTTTACGAGAGACGGCATTATCTGACAGAAAAAACTTTCAGCTGAGGGTAAGATGGAATAAATGCTGATGTTTTTAATAAAAATCCTTTGAATTCATATGGCATCATATCACATTTCAGTGCATGCTTGTACAAAGACTAGTACAAGTGGGTTTCATACTCTGCAGTGATTTGCAAGTGCTACTGTAATAAAGAGAGAATGAAAATGCTGCCTTTTATAATATAGATAGAAAAGTATCACCTTTTTGCTCTTTTTTGCTTGATTTGAATGCACACTTTTACTTAAAATGCTACTGAAATGGTTACTAACATTTTTAAATATTCAAAAAACAATTCCGTAAATATATTATACTGACTACTACAATGATTTTCCTAAACACGAAGATTGAGTATGCTGTTAGGAATGTGTTAAATTGAAAGAATTGTTCTACCTCAATTCTGCAAAACCAAACCAATTGTGATCTCATCCAAAAACACTTTTCCTTTTTCTTTTTTTTTAAGCAGATCTAATAATGGATCAGAAAGGTAAGCATATGCAACACAACTAGAACAAAGAAAGTATTCTGGTGTTTTCATTTTCTCGTGACATGTAAATGCCATAAAAAAGCACCAGAAGTTTGTAAAGAAACATTCAGGACAGAAACTAATTCTTTTCCCCCCCCCCCCTGATTTTGAAAGTAGGCTGTACTTTGGTTAGTTCCTACTTTATTCAGACACATTTCTCTGGTGCAGTGATATCACAGGCTATAAAACTGTATTATTTACTTTCTGTCATTGGTGAGAACCCGAGTTTATAGTCATAATTCACTATTGTTTCCTTTCACACCTCGGTGATGTTGATGAGACAAATAGTTTAGCATTTCCAGCTGCAAGACACAATGCCTGGAAGCATTTCTCTTCCAGAAATAAAACCAAAGCTGCTCCTTTGGCCAGCATTTACAGCTAATTTCCTTTCTGGTGAAAGGAATCACCTTTACAGTATTTTACCACCGGGATCCGGAATTGATGGGCAGATGGATCTACTCCAGAATAATCAGATGTTTGACTTTATTCATGCTTTTTGCATTTCATGAGGCAGTGTCTCCAAAGGTGCAGGAAAGCTGGTCTGGAGAAGCACCTTAACTGAACTGCCACAGTGCTCTGGGTGTGCTGAAGTGTTACACAGAGAAGAGTCACCGTACACAATTTCACCCTCTCCTATTGCACTGAGAATTTGGAAATACAGAAAAAGACATATTGCTACTTTGTGAAGCGTGCCCAGTTTATCCTTAAAGCATTCATAATTCAGGGCAGAAGGTACTATACTTTCCCCAGGAGACAATCCATGAGCCTGTTTTTTTATCTAATCTCCACTGGCTGTATCTTTGTCATCTATTTTTTCTTAGGTACATCTAACAAGACTCTAGCAATGCATTACTGAGCAGTCATTATGTCAGAGTAGTGTCATAGCTGTGGAAGTCTAAGTATACATTAAACAGTATGTAATCTATCATATAGGAGACCTGGTCTGACATTCTGGAACCTGAAATGGGCCACTTCTAGGAATAATTGTTAAAATAGACTTGGGTACTTCATAGATAAACTGAAGTGGTGCTGTTACTTATGTTTTCTTCTGTGCCACCAGACAAAACCCCACTGGAAATGATTTTTTCCATTTTACAGGTGAAACTCTGAAAAGCCATGTATGTTTTGCCAACATTTTTTCACTTGTCATGCATTAGTTTCCCCTGGACCATATTCCTCCATTTTACTTACACAAGTGTCATAAAAGTCAGGGTCAAAAGCCTTGCTAAGTCAAAATATAAGCTGTTCCTACCTCTCCCCCATCCATTGAGCCCATTACAATGTCATAGAAAGAAATTAGATCAGCATGACATGATCTGACAAATCCATGTTGGCTCCTACTTCCTTCCTTGACATCTCCTAAGTCTTTATCAATGCCCTGCTTCGGACATGTTCCAGTATTTTTGCAGGAATTGAAGTTGGTGGAGGTTGAACTATAAAAAAGCATTGCAAATCTTGACATTCCCTGCATTATCAGATCATAAGTTTTCATACTTCCATTGCTGGAGGACCAGTTTGCTCTTATTTAACTACTAATATACTCAACAGTGTGATTTCTGATGTTTCTCTGTCTGCGGTATCTCATCTTGTGCTTCATACCTTCTGATTTTGCCCCGTCATATGATTGCTATTTTTTTCACTCCTTTGCAATGAGGTGAAACAACTTTTAATTTCTGTGGCCTTGGTCCTCATCTTGTGCCCTTCCTCGGCCCTGCTAGGAAGGGCTGGTGGATTCCTGGAGCTGGAGTTGCTGGGGTAAACTATATGTAATCAGTTAGCTAAATCAATCCACAAGGTTGATTTCTGATTGCATGAGGTATTTAGAACACAAAGTGAGACTATTGCAACATTTACTTTTCAGGCTGAATTGTGTTGGTATTTTCGTGGAAATATATACACTGCCTATGTTTGACTGACACAAAGATTTCTTGGACTTATTTTTACGATTTTTGTAAGTCACTTCAGTATGTTACATTATTGCCATCTCCTTAATGGCTTTATGATTTTTTAAAAGGCTATTGAATATTTTTTTAAATTACAACTTACTGCTCTTTAGTTTTACTAGGAAAAGATAAACTGATGTGAACGTTGAGTGTAACCTAGTAGAAAGAAGAGTATGAAGACCTAGGTCAAACACAAGAAGTTGTAGAGCAGACCTACCCATCTGGCCACAGCTTCCATCACTTAATGGGAGAGTTGCTTTCTGCAGAGGATGTTGTAGTGCTGATCAAGCATCTGAAATCAGATGACGAAGGGCGTTCACTGCAGCCCAGGAGGAAGAGAGAGAGCATGCATTTGTGGCTCCTGCTCCTCCTGGACATCTTGACAGTGGCCAAGCAGCCTGCTGGGAAACATGGTCGACTCTGAAGCCAACTTCGTTTCTCCCTGTCCTGGTACTTGCTAGGGCCGCTGTGGCATCTCTGAGATCATCAACTGCAGAGCCAAGGAGAAATGTGAACTGTGGCTAACAGCAGGGCAGAAACTTTGTCTCTTTTTCTCTCTTGATCAAACAAGATGAATATATATAGGACTCTCTCCTGTCCTCGCATACTACCTACTGACACGGGGTTGAATTGAGACACTAAAAAGGACTTCTGTTCTGCCTTTTGCCTGTGCTTTTTAACTTCTCTTATTTCTCTTCCGATCATCGCTTATATTCTTTTGCCTTGCTCTTTTATTTTTGTTTTACGAGAAGCTTGGTATCTAGTGATGGTCCTGGGCCATGACGGCAAAATAATTTCTTGGGTACTTTGTTGCTGAGGGAGTGATTTGAATACCACACAAAGCCAGAAGGCAGAAATATTGCAAACTGTCTAATACTGAGAGACTACTTGGTCCTTTATTTATGGGGCAGTCTGGTCTTTGATGTGCTGGATGGAGAAATTTGTGTTGCTTCAGGCAGCCACATGAAATAGCAAGAATTATCCATCTATTTTCTACTTGCCATCTGTTTATTTGTTCAAAGTCTAATATAGGTAGGGTGGAGTGATAAGGAAAGGCTATGAATTCAGAGTATAACGAACTGAACACAGAAGACTAGCCTTAGGAAGCCTAAAAAAGAATGAGGAAAGTCACAAGTATATAGAGGAAAAAGCACATTTCTTCTGGTTGGGCTTCTTGGTGCTCCTTTTAAGTATCTCTGCTGAAGTCATCATCTGTCTGAATTAACTGGATGATTTTATCCTCTTCCTTTTGTTTTAAAAAATAAATCTAAAGCAAGTTAAAAAGCTATATTTTTTTTTTTAAAAAATCACATTCACTCCTGTTTTATTTATGAGCTATGCAATTCCTGCTGATCCACTTGCATATATGTGTCTCCAGCCTCAGACACGTTTAGTCTCTTTAGTATATATATAAGCAGGAGCTGGTCATTAAAACAGTTTTGCTGAGTCCCACTGAAAGTTGTCTAAAAATCGTCTTTTACTTATAGCGATTTCATTAAGGAATTAGCAGTAGGCAAGGAAAGATCCTGAAATACCTCAAGCACAGAATTCTTAGCTTCCAATAAGGCTTTTGAAAGTATTAACCTTTAGCTGACTGATCTATTTATTGAGTATTGCTCCATGGATTTGCTAGATGGAAGACGAAAAGCTCTGGACACTCTCTCTGCACTTGCAGATATATCTATTTCAGGAGGCATTTGTTTAAGACCTCCCCTACATTTTGCACTGTTCTTTAAATCCCACATCTGTAAGTAAGTTTTGCATGAATGTGTAAATAAACTTTTTTTTTTTTCTGGAAGAAATCCACACAAAACAAAGCCAAACATAATACCTATAAATATGTTTTGCCATGAAACAGTGATCATAAAAAAGCTGTGCTAATGTGGGTGCTGCCTGCTACAGAGCTGGTTTGTTATCCTGCTGAAAATGGGGTAATAAATCATGGCATTACTGTAATTTCAGGGATGCAGTCTGCTCTCCTTCATGAAGGTAAGACCCAAATTTGAACCAGTTTTGGGCATGCAGAGAGCTAAGGTAGCTGGTTGGAGTCTATACACACCCTTTAATGAAGAGAAGAGCTTTTGTGGTGAGTCGGAGCACCGAGCTCTTCAGTGTCTCAGCAGGGAATATTCCTTCATGGTCCCAAATCTGGCACCCAGTAGGACTATGTATACCACCATACGAGCAGTACCTGTGTCTACTAAGGAATGCCCACCTCTCTCCTAGCGTACAACTATCCTCTAAAGCCCTTCAGACATCTGCAGAAAGTAGACAGTCTGGCAACAATCACTGAGGACAAACTTTGTTTCCCAGTACAGACTGGCAAATGGCTAAACCCTGGGTTTGACATTTGATTATGATCATCGCCTGAAAGTAGGGTTGTTACAATAATTTCCCAGTATCAGAAGTCTTTTTTTTTTTCAGGAAAACAGACAAATCTCTTCTTTAGCTGAAGACTTTCCAAAGAAAGAAATGAATGTAGCAAGCAATTCAGATTCCCGAGCTATGACAGTCCATTACGGTCAACAAACTGTTCCTCTTCTAGTTTGCATGGGCATTGCATATTCTTTTAATTTTAATAATGATATAGAATTAATGATTCTAATAACCAAGCTATTGTAAACACATCACAATATACCTTTCTCACATTCTTTTCTAATGGGGTTATTCAATTTTAGCTACGTAAGACTGCAAAGCAAAAAGAATACTTGATCCCAGAGTAAGAAATTCAGCCGGTCTCCTGGAGAAGAGTATCGGCTCTTTGGGCAAGACTTACTGTGTGAACCAACGATTCTCCATTTTATCTGAGGAAAGGAGATACATTAGCTGCTGTGTGTCCACAGACAGTTCTTGTGTTACTGACACCAGAGACACCAGAGCAGGGAATGCTCTCCTTTGAAAAATCCAATACTGCTTTGTTCATATGCTGGTTTTCATTAACACACACACGCATAAGAAGACAACAGAAGAATACAACCAAAGCTGTCTCCCATGAAACCAGACGGTTTTGTCTAAACATGTATTAATTCTTTCTTTTTAGACCTACCTTGCTGGTCTCGGAAAAAAAAACCCTTTCATATTATTAACCATGCTGGCTTCTCTATTTTCCTTTGGATCATGTCTCCATCTTTTTTAAAGTATTAGGACAATACTGGAAAACAGTTAACCATTAAGTATTAATCCAGCTTTGCTTCAAAGTAAAGCGGTGGTTCACAAACCTCCTCAATGTTTTCCTTTGGGATGCTTGTATCCTTTCATCTGAGATGTTTGATTTTAGCAGATACTATCTCACATCTGTCTTGCTGACAAAGATAAAACCCTCATTCCACCTACAACAGCAAAAAGATACCTGCTGGATACATCTGCATTTTCCGTGTGATCTACCTCCCACAAAGGCCTCATATTTCATTTTTAAGAAATGTTACCACTGCCTACTGGGCACTGCCTCATCCTTGCTCCATTTGGCTTCCCTTATCAGTCATTCCCATACTCCCTTTTAACTATGAGGGCAGTTTGCCCTGCATCGCTTTTATTGCGTCTGTGGGATTTTATTGTGTGTGAGCACATGTCCTTGAACATTTCCTAAGTTTCATAAATATTCCCTGCATTACATTGGCAGGGCTAATCATGCCAAAGATTGCTCCAAGCTTTGGAAGAGAAGTTTTGATTATCCGTATTCTCTGGTGTCCGTTTTGTCAAATACTCTGCAAGCATCAGAGCGAACACCCAAGCCCACAGGCAATAAAACGCTGCTGAGGGCCACAATGTCTCTCTCACTATGACAGTGCAAGAGTTAATGCACTTTTATAGACTTGTAGCTCCTTGAGGGTCTCACGGTGCGTAGTTCTCTCCGCTTTTAGACACCTCATGGAGAGCTGTAAGGTTTCATAGCCTGGTGTCAGTCATGACAAATGCGCTAGCTGAGTGGAGCACTCAAACCATAAATGAGAAATGATTACTCCAGGAGCACCTTGATGAATTTGGAGAAAATCAGAGATCGCTTTCTGTCCAGATAGACAGTGAAACAAATTAATGGAAAGGTTGCTGGAATGATAATAATCTGTAAAAGCATATGTTATGAGTAGCTAATAATGTCCCTTCTCTGTTGGAAGTGATTATTTTTCATTTAGCAGATCTGAACAGCTAAATAACTTGCATCTTTGCTCATTCCATTCTTCAGTACCAAATTACAGTACAAAGAGTGAAGTTATCCTAAGGGTAAAAAGAAAATAGAACAATATATTAAAGCTGAGTTGTAAGTAATCGTGTATTTTCTTAAACAGTCTCTTTAAAAATTACATTTTCTCAAATCCTTGAATTATGCAGTATATTCGAAACATAAAAGCAGTCACAACTTACATGCTCTGAACAAATATCTGCTATTTTATTGACAAACAATCTTTACATCAATGGGACAAAATAGACAACACAAACATTTTAGAGTAAAATTTACAGGTCTGAGTTAGGATAAACTAGGAATGGATTATTAGTTATAAAGAACCATCAGTTTGCGTAGAATGTCATCAAATACTAATTGCTTTTTATGGATTTGTGGTATCACAGTTCTTATTATATTAAAGTTTTTATGACTTGTTTTCTTGTTTTCTTGTTTCCTGTTGAAGAAAAGGAACTGCACTGGACACCTTGTTATGTAGCCAAAGCCCAGGAAACACTGAGATTTGTTGTCCGAGCTGGTGCTATGATTATGTTTGCAATGATGTACCCACTGCTTCTTACCAACAGTCAATGTCTATTGCTAATACTCCATGTTAAATGAAATTCAGTTGTCCATTAAAATAATCATCACCATCTCTCTCTATTTTAGGAATAGTATTGTCAGCTTCAACTTTGAGGAAATGTATGTGAGATATGGGAAGCTTGACCGTGAAGAGAGAAATTTTAGGTGTGGCAAATTGAGGCTTTTTATGTAGACTCTTTTGTTCATCTTTTCCTGAAGATATCTCTGTTCAGATATCTTTCTAGAAGATACCTGAACAGAAACATCTCCTTCTTATTATTGATGGGGACCACAAACATCTGTTTCTAGTATGGGCAGAGAGAGACTTTCTCGTCTCTCGCTTTAGGATGTGAGATCTTTCATGTGATAAATTTGGACTTTTTAATTTTGCCCTTCTTACCATCTTTTCCTGTTGATGTATCTAATTCCACATGAGGGTATTGATTCTCATATTCATATTTTAGTTCATATTCATAGTTCATATTTTGTGTTTCCAGGCAAAGCAGACAGGATGGGCTCTTCCTGATGTCCTTCAACTTCAGAAGGACAAATGCTTCTCTCTTTGGGGACCATCAGCAACGTGTGTGGTGCCTCCACCAAAAAAAAAAAAAAAAAAAAAAAAGTGCAGTAAGAGGTGTCTGAAGTGGAGACACAGAGGGAGACTGAACAAGGTCAGAGCAACAGGAGGTGCTCCATGGCAGAGCAGGTACAATCCCAAAGGGAATGAGGCCCAGAGATAACCCATGCCAGTGCAGAGGAAAGGCGTAAGAAGGAAGGAGCAGCAGAAGAAAAGAGTGAGAAGGAGGAGTGGCACAGAGAAAACGCTACAGTTTTCCATAATTTTCAAGGAAAGATAATTTCAAAACTTCCCACATTTATCGAGTTACATCTCTGAGTAAATTTTCTATTAATAGTTAAAAATACCTCCATAGTTTGGAGATAAGGAATATGTATTAGCTATGTTGTTTGTTTCTTCTGAGATTGAATGCATAATCTCTATCTATATTAGGAGTGGTTCCCCTGTCATTACAGAAACATGACAGATTGATATCTCCATTTACCAGCTAGGTTACTGCTGCACCAAATCAACATGAAATACACAGAATTAAATTAATCAGAGGTCCAAATATGATCACATACAGATAAAATTTAAACTTAAATAATATGAAAATCCATCTAAGCTTTCTGGCTGTATGTTTTCTTCGCCTAAGAAGGTCTATGGTTTCACTGCAGTGAACATTTCAGTCTGCTTTCAGCTTGGGGGAAACCACAGTTGCCAGTCACCTGCAGAGGGGAAGTTTTTTGTCTCCATGTTGCAGGAGAATTCATATGTACTTTCCTAAATTACCAGCTGTATTAAATGCGTTGTGAGAAAAAATACAACAATTTCTCCTGCTGCAGAGCATGATAAATTTCACTTAACCATAACAAAGCCCTATCTTAGGTATCAATTCCCATTCTCTGTTCTGGATGATCCATCATTTTCAGGATAGACCAATCTTGCTCAAAGAAAGGAAAAATTCCTATTCTTCTCCCTGCCAAAGCTTTCAGATCCATTACATTGGCATTTTAATAGATGAATGCCTGCAGGGTATGAAGCATATTCATCCCTTAAATGTTAAAACATACAAAACAAGGTATATTATACATAATAACTCCTCCACCATCTCCTGAGCATTAAAATGTAAGGAAGATTTATGCAAAAAATGGCACTACTAATATTACTGAGATTAGTAAGCAACACTCAGATTCTTGGCTAAATTATATTTTAATATCATACAGTCTTGATACAAGAGGCATGACAACTCTCTCCCAGGCTTAGGTCTTAGGAGGCCTGGCTTTCAAAACCTGCCCAGGGGAAGAGTATTTCTTCAGTTAACTTACATAATGGATGCTTGGTAACTATGAGCCCTTCATATAAATTTCAAGTGTGTTTGGCTGGAGAAACCTTTCACAGTCAAATAAAAATGCTTGTTGAGCAGTGCTGGTAGCCAGACTCATTCTAGTGGAAAAGCATCTGCTGCTGGAGTTCAATCTGGATGAGGTTGTAAGAAGCCAAATGAAGTTCTAAAGTCAAATTCAATGACTTTGTGGGAATGGAGGAACGATGTCCTATGGAAATATTTACTACTGGATTTGTATCATGGAGTTATCCATTCTAATTAATTAATCACGGAAAGAAAAGAGAGGAAGGGGGAAAGAAAGATGCTGAGAACATTGTACAAAGTCCTTTTCAGATAGGTGGATTTACACAATCTTACTAAGTAAAATTTCCCAAGGAAATGAGTGTCCAGCAAACCCACAATTATTTCACCCAAATGCCTGTTTTAAAAGAGCTTGCTCCCATGTGGAAGGCTGGTCCTGCCGAGGGAGATTCTCTGGGAGATGGTGGAGATGGAGGCCCATGCGGGATGCGTACAGCCTCTGCACCCCAAGGGACAAGCAGGTCCCCGGCCATGCTCCTAGCTCTGACTTCTGTGCTGTCGTGGGACGTCTGGAAAACGCTCAGCTGTGCAAGCAGTCATTCACCACCTCACAGCACCGGACCAGAATAAAGGGAGAGCAAAAGTGAAAAGGCAGAGAACAGGGAGGAATTAGGAGAAAAAGAGTTACAACTGGAAAGAACATCAGACAAAGTAGCAGTAAGACACTAGAAGTAATGAGAGACAGAAAAATGTCATTTTGTTATTTCATGGGCAAGAAGAAAACATGAACAAGAAGGGGGCTTGAATGCCTAAAGCCCATTTTTCTCAGTCTTCATGGGGAAAAAAAAAAAGAATACTAATTAGGTGCTCCTGAGAATTAATATTAATGTAGCTAACAACAGAACACAGAATCAGTGCAACATTATTTATCTAAGTTATAAATATTCAACTCATCAAGACCTGGTGAAATCCACCCGAGCGCTTAGGGAACTAAACATAGCAATTTCTGAACCATTAGTGATTACCTTGGAAAACTCCGAAAGGGCTGGTAAGGTCCCCAAGGTACAGGAAAGAGCAAATACAGGACCTCTCTTTAAAAAGAGAAAAGATAAGGAGACAGAACTATAGACTTATCAGCACAACCTCTGTAAAGAAGGACACTACAACGTTGTTTAGCAATCTATTTATAAGCGCTAGGAGAAGAGTAAGATGATAAAACATCCAAAGTGATTTTCTCAAAGGCAGTAGTGTCAAGCCAACAAATTTTCTGTTATCAAAAGAGCAATTGGAGAGAGAGGAGAGAGTCACTATTTTTGCTGTAGCAGCTCTTTTTACATGGTTGTACCTGACATTCCCATGAATGAAATATGATGAAGGTGAAATAATCAGATTATTGATGGGCCATCAGCTGAAACACTCTGAGATTAGTTATCAGTGGTCTATTTTAGGGCATGTGAAATGTGTCTTGCAAAGGGCTGCCCTGGATTTAGTACTCTTAAATATTTTCCTTAGCACGCAGATGATGAAACAGAGAATCTGGGACATACGGATGTGTGGCTGTGAAACCATTGTTAGTGGGGATACTAAGGAATTTTTTTTATGGTAGACAAAAATATCCTGAGGATTGCTTAGAAGCTTTTGATCCTGTTTTAGAGCAGGGAGATGAAAAAGATGACCTCCCGAGGTCCCTTTGAGATGTATTTTCCAATGACCATATCACTCTTGAACTTCAGTAATTTATTAAAGGGATTGGAAAAATCTCTTTTGTCATTACACTGATGGGGATTATCTGCCTTTTGTGAAGATTGTTGTTCATACTTATAGAAATGATGATATTAAGGAGACAGATACATTCCAATAACACTACCATTGTAAAGTGGGAACAGGATTATAAGTACAGAGCCACCAGTTTGCATGATTACCCTGACAGACGTGGTAAGAAATGTACAACAAACTGGAAATTATTGACTAATAAATATGAGGGAAAACAAATCAGGGCAAGACACAGGAATAATTAAAATAAAAATTGAGTGGTTATACAGAGGAACAACTAGGATTGCTCAAAGGCTCTATATTAAGCATATTAACTAAAGTTTTCTCATGCCATTTGTTAGTCAAATGGAAAGAGTTTCTGAGTTCATTCTGAGCTGTCAGTGATTGTAGCTGTGTTGTTATCTGGCTTTAATAGAGCAGACTTAAAGGATGTAAAGAAATGGTCATACCAGGGGGGAAGCATAGCATCTCTCTGCTCATAGACGAGTTTTCAGAGTGGCCGAAGGACCTGAGCACATGTCAATAAAAACACTAGCTCCCTTCCTACTCCATGACATTAGTAATTCTGGGTGGTCCCTCTCCATCAGCATGCTCTTCTTGGGGAGGAAGGGTTGAGCTGGGTCTTGGCTCACCATCAGCACTGCAAGAAAAGCCCAGGGAAGAAGAAAGACACAGGGAAAAAGATGGGAGAAACACTGGAAGGACAGAGAGAAAAGTGCTGCCTCTGGAAGGGTGCTGCTGCAGTGCAAGAGTGGTGAGGAGGCTGTGATTTACAAGGGAAAAAATTAAAAACAAACTCCTTGACAGCCTCTCCAAGGGGACTCTCCTTCAGTTACTTGGTTACTTTCCTTCTTCCCATACCAAAGACTTTCTCATTTGAGAAAGGGATAACAGCCAGAATCACTTGGTTATTTTATTCAAGAAATAGATCCTCCTCACATACAAATTTTGGTCCACTTTTTTTTTTTTTTTTTAAACTGTCCTTGGACTATGTCACTAGGCATTTTTACTTGAATTAAATGCAGCCACTACTCCTTCCTTTTGGCCTTTCCAGGCATTTCATTGCTACAGAGGACTGAAACACTTCATACGTGTCTGTTAGCTTATCTTCAGCACAGCTTTCAGCAGACAGGGTGCTGCCGGTCCGGGGAGGGCAGAGCCCACGCTGGGGTCCCACCACCCCGCATGGCCGCAGAATCACGGCTCCCTGTTGCCTATCCTGGCTTAAATGTTCATCCCATTGCAGCAAAAAATGCAGAGAACCTGCCACATTATAATACAGTATGAACATGCAGACAAGCAAGCGCTCAACCTTGATTTTGATAGGGTGAGAAATGTACTGGATGCTCCGCTTTGAATATTTTGAGCCTCTCTAAAGAGAGGCACTGCCAGCAGCTCGTGGGAGCTCCTCAGTGACTGTCACAAGGAGTGGGCTGTTGTTTGTTCCAAGTGAAGGTAAAACGGCATCTGGATTATCGCTCAAGGAGGTAACAAAATGCTCAGCTAGGAAGGACCATTCCCTGCAAGCGGGACCCTCACTAGGAGCTGTTGTTATTTCCCCACGGCGCTATTGGGATTCTTGCACCCCAGCTGCAGGCTTTCACCTCAGCAATTTGCCCACATCATTGGTAAAAAGGTGAATCTGACTTGCACTACACTCCTCCTGTTTCAAAGTCAGTCCTAGAAGTGCTGCATCCCTCCTTCAGTCTACAGCTGCACAGAAAGCCAGCTTTTCCCCATTGTCTCTGGCTTTGAGGAATATCTGTCACCACCATGCACCTTCTTCCACCTTCTCCACCGTACACAGAGAGGGCAACCTATACCCAGCTCTGAGTTTCTGGCTTCCTCAGCGGTTTCATTCTGCTCTTCATCTCTTCCTCTCTTGCTCATCCATTAAGATACAGTGCTAACAAAGTCTCAGGACCGGTTAAAAGCATTGGAGGGGAATTTTTTGAAATACACACACCATTTGCGTAAAAGGATTTATTTGTGTGCTCATTTGTGATTCACCCAAGCAGCCTCTCTTTTCCTTTCATGTGGTGTACGTTAGTTTATTAGTTAGCTTGAACTTTAAAATATTTAAGGTTTCTGAAATCAGATGTGAAATAATGGTCTTGGATTTTGATAGGAGCCTGAATATTGGAAACATTGTTTAATTTTAATTCTATTTAAAATGTCCTTCCTCTGATCTTGGATGAATTTCCTACCCATGCAATGAGAACAGCGGCGTTTCCTACCTCTCAGCCTTTGGCTGTCTGGTGCGCTGAGGCTATCAACGCTTCAGAACAGAGGTTGTGGTGCCAGGTGTAGCTCCACTCTCCGCTGTGATGAGTTGGTTGTCTTGGCTAAGGCATCTGTAGAATTGCAATAATAATTATCGATATTAATATGTGAAACATTGCTATTTAGCATAAATGAAAATAAATTCTGAAGCATGAAATTTAAGCTCAGGATGTTGAACTCCATTGCCATTTTGTAACTCCTTGGGACTTGCTTAACATTTATTTTTCTTATTTTGTTTATCTTATACACAAAGTATTTTGTGTCAATAGAGCCATTTACAGGCGACTAGTAGAGTTCTTGGCCTTTTATAAATTAGTGTCATGGAATATTACCTACTTCTCTCAGTCTCAACCAGCAATCCTCATGATTTATGACACTTAATGATACTTGATGGCATAACACACTTATTTATTTTAAAATCTCTGCCGTGCAAAGCACTGCACAATGAAAAATGTCATTTTTTTATGGTACCTAGGAGATTCAGAAAGAAAATGTAGAAAACCGCACTCTATTTCCATTCTGGCAGTCACATTCACTAAAGCAATTAAATTAAATTGAAATTAACTTCAGAAGATCTTCCGCATGCTTAAAACAGAGTATTTCCCTACAGCCTTTTGTTGTTACTATTCTTTTGACATTACTGCCTGATCAGTTAAGAAATGATGATTAATGACACTTAAGAAATGAGCTTGATTGCCCTGAATACTTGAACCAATTATTTATGAAAATATTGGAATGTTGAGCACAGAGTATTGATTCTCTTTCACGAGATGGTAGACCTCGGTCCCATCCACACTCACAGGGCTTGTCCCTTCGCTGCCATAATAAATAATAATCCCTCTCAGTTTCCCTCATTGCATCCCAAAGCACTTCACAAACATGACTATATCTCTTCACATTACTGAAGCAGGTTAAAGAAAAGGAGTCAAACGTCCTTAAACCAGGAGCGTTTGTACTCCACCGTTACGCCTGACCCGACAACTTAGCTAAAATCTGGCGCTGAATGGCTGAATAAAGGGAAAATCCCCACATACACTGCATATCCTCAGTGCTGTCTTCTGAGTCAAGATCGCTTACGGAGAAAATGTGCTTCTGTTGACCAAATAGCTGAAAAAAAACTTTTCGAAGTCTTCTGATTAGCAGATGGAATTCTGGGGTCATGGAAATCAGTGGTGAACACATCCTGCCAACGTGTGTAACACAAAGCATAGATTTAAACATTAACTTGAGCAATGATAAAAGTGAACATTAACAGCGATAGAATCTTTATAGCTGCTTTGGTATCTGAAGGATTTGCAGGATCTGGGACAAACGTTATCAACATTTAAAGTAATGAAACTATGGACAATAACAGATGCCCAGATTTTAACGATTCTCTCGGTGCAAATATTAATTAAGTGCAGGATAAGAATTTCCTTTTTATTGGCTATAAGCTGCAGATTACAGTTCTAGTTATGTTTTTTGCTCTGTAACTGTTGCAGACTGCAGATTTTGATGCAGGAAATGTGTATATATTATCCCTACATACAGCCATAAAGATGGCAGGGTGAAAAGTTCCCAGGCAGAGCACTGGGTACCAAAGGCCAAAAGGCTGAATGTTTGTGGATGCAATAGCTATCAGGCCACTTACCAGCAATCCAGCAGCAATATAATGAGGGCAAATATAAGAAGTCAATAGTTTGGCTGTAATAAATGTTGTGGTGTTTACGTATCACCCATCGGCGGTGAAGTTCACGTGTGCTGTGAGGGTATCTGTAAGAGCATTTTAACTTAGGGATGTGAAAGGTGGTTGTGACTCTCTTTTGGATCCAGGAGTGGACAGAGGCTTCCGTAGGGCTCTGTAGAAACAGAATTGCTATTAATTACTGCACAACCCAGCCTTTAAGGGCGAACACCCCACTTCCAAAAACCAGGTTTGGAAGTCAAGCAGAACGATGGGATGAGCTGCCTTTTAGCCTCTGCCTAAGCGATGGACCATGCTTCCCCTCGTAAACGTTTCCAAAGCAACAGTAAATAGTATCCCTGTTGAGACAACAGTATATTGCACTCTTGCTGAGAGGAATTTGCATTTCATTTGCAGATTATTATACCCGAGGCTTAGTCTAAAATGCTTTCAAATTTCCTTTGCTCCTATTGGGTATTCACGTCTGTGTCTAGATAGAATTGAGAAACTTGAAATTATTCTCACATCACGTACAAGACCATATGTTTCACTGTAAGAAGTTTGAAATAAGAAATGTCCATCATTTTGCACAGATAGCTAATGTAAAATGGACAGATTAATAAATCCAGGAAGAGCCACATTCTCTTTCATCTACGTGGATATACTTTTTGTGGAGCAAAATGGAGTTATAGAAAGTAACTGGCCATCGAATTTAAAAGTTAGGCTGAATTTGTTTTGGAAAAAAAGTATTTCACAGAAACACACAGGATCACGGAATCGCTGAGGTTGGAGGCAGCTCTGGAGATTGTCTCATCCAAGGGGCAGTGAGAGCAGGTTGTTCAGTGCTGTGTCCAACCGGGTTTTGACTGTCTCCGGGGATGGAGACTCTACAACCTCTCTGGGCAACATGCTCCAGTGTTCAAACACCCTCATGATAAAAAAGTTTTTTCATATGTTTAAGTGGAATTTCCTGTGTTTTTTAATTTGTGCCCATTGCTTCTGCCACTGGGCACCACTGAGAAGAGCCTGGCTCCACCTCCATTACTGCCCCCCATCAGGCAAGTGGATAAGATTCCCCTGAGCCTTCTCCTCTCCAGGCTGAGCAGTCCCAGCTCCCTCAGCCTTTCCCCATAAGAGAGATGCTCCAGTCCCTTCATCATCTTTGTGGGCCTTTGCTGGACTCTCCAGTAAGCCCATGTCTCTCTTGTACTGGGGGGCCGAGTACTGGGCCCAGCACCCCAGCTGTGTCTCACCAGTGCTGAGCAGAGAGGCAGGATCCCCTCCCTCGACCTGCTGGCCACGCTCTGCCTGATGCAGCCCAGGAGGCTGGTGGCTGTCCTTACCACAAGGACACGTTGCTGGCTTGTACACTGCCATCTAATATTATATCACTCTTCTTCCTGCTCGTATATTTGACCTCCTTGTTCTTATTACTCACTTCTGTAGTCCTTTTGGTTTAAACCATTCTTGTGAGTAAAAGCGGCAGTCCTACACACACATTAAGGCACACACATGATAAGGCACATTATCAGCACATTATTTTTGAGTTAAAGCATCTCTGAGAAAAAAAAGGGGGATGATTAAATACAAGTTCTGAATGACATATATGAAGCAGCATAACCAAAAACTTCAGATCACTTCTAGTTCCACTGTGGTTGCTCAGAGGTGCAGTTAGACAAACCTGTCCATCGGTTGGCAGGGAATGAGGGTGCCGAAACCCTCAGCCACAGAATTCCACTCTCAGTCAATGAAAAGATGAAGGTGAAACGCTTTTTTGATCATTAAAAGTTTGCAAATTGTCCTAAAGCAAGCAGATAAATAAACATAATATATTGTACAGAGACGAGAACTCAGGAAGCAGCCAGAAATTACGTATGATAATTCTCGTATCATTACTAGTTTACTGGGTCACTTTGCCTTTGTAAATAAGTGCAGTGGTACGGCTCTGTTTTCCTAGTGATGTGCAAAACTACTCGTCAGGTCAGGTAAGTAATATATGTCTCTTTGATTTTAATAAAATGCTGTAAGGATAACACCATTAGGGTATCAATTATTATTAGAATATCTTTCTATCTAATATTTTAAAGGGAAAATGGCTGGTTTCACATTCAAAATTGTTCTTGGAAAATGCCCATTTTAACAAAGAAGTGTATTTTAAGAAAATAAATCAAAAGTATGGAAAGACTATGTCTTGGGTAACTAAATTCTGAAAAATGTTAGGGCTGTGCTAGGTTGCCAAGTCAGGCACTTGGTTTCTATTATGGCAAACTAAATGCTATTATTGCTGCTGTTCTTGCAGGTTTTCATATCCAAGTGAAAATTTGATATATGCTGGAGAAACTTGGGAAAAACTGTTTCTTCACTAGGTATTTTTTATGGTAAAAAACCATGCTGGCCAGCCAAATTCATCACTTATTTGTCAACACAGAGGCATTAGTGGAGTAAAATTTCAGCGGTGAGAGGATGAATTAGGATGATGCTCCTTTCCAAGGCACGGTGGTGCAGAACGTGCCCTCATCCAGGCTGGGCAGGCACCAGGGTTTGGGTAAGGCAAATGATCAGTCTCTACCCTGAACTTTGCCCAAGATCAGAGCAGTTGCCAAAGTGCAAAGGTAAACTCCTGAGACCTGTTCCAGTCCAAAATCTGTAGGATTTCAAATGTAATTAATGAGGAGGTGCGAAAGGGCAGTAGAGAGGGAGGACTGCTCAGCACCAGCCCTGGGGAGGTCACTGAGGACCATTCCTGAAGGCTGGGAGAAGAGCAGAGCTGTTGGCATCACTTTGTTTGATAACATGGAGCCGGAGAGCACTGACGGGCCAATCCCCCACTCAGCCACAGAGATTTTATGCATTTAAACTCCAGGGCCAGGGCGAGAAGAAGCATGAGACCATGCTGCCTTGTATGACACAGAAGGACAGCATGGATCAAAGTGCAGCAGTGGGTACTTCTGAGGGACGCGGACATGGCCGTGGTCTGTTGTTTCTCAGACCTCCTCACAAATGAACTACTGTTACATTTTTCTGTTTTCCCTAAGCTATAAACTGTTTGGACAGTGACAATAATAGTGGCTGTGTTTTGCTTTTCAGCTTACAAAACTGCAGCAGATGTAAAGATTTAGCTACAGGCTTTTTCCAAAGTAGCAGTGGAGACCTCGTATATATGAACTGTCGTCCCTTTACAGTTGTTTTCCTTAGGAGAAATAACCATGGTAATATTTGCTCCTTAAGATGCCCAGGACTTACAGCAAGTTCAGCTTCCAATTTACTTTTATGGTAATTTCTAATTACCCTTTGGCCTTCAGTTCTGTACATTTGATATGGACATTGCTGTCCCCTGCCACCACCCACCTGGGAGCAAGGTACATTTGCAGAACTGGAAAACATTTTTCTTCTTTCTAAGATAAAGCATAGAAAATGTAACCTATTTCACAATAATTCTTCTTCTCTCTCTTTTTTTGGTTGTTTTTTTAAATGCAGATAAGAACTAGATCCTATTCTGTGAGAGAAGACTCAGATTCACCATTACCATGTTCCTGAACCATAGGGCTATTCTACAACTTTATGGACCTTAATTGAAAGGAAAAAAAACCCAAATGCTGCTTAACTGCACAATAACATGAAAGCTTATTAATAGTTACACATTAGCTATTAACCCCAGACATAGCCTGAATCATTTACTAAGGCAACAGGTCTCTTTTGTGAAATTTAGGTAGTGTTTGAGTAAAATATAAGATGGCTCTGAAAAGGAAGCACCCCTCCCTCTTTCTCCAAGTGACAGCCAGCCAGTGGTCAGATAGGAATTTTTCTGTCCCAGCAAATTCTCATTTTTTGTGTTTCATTGAAGCACAGCTTCAATGAAAGGAACAAACAGTGCTCCTACTTTTTCCCAGAACAGCCTGAATCCTGATGGTCGTGGTGTTCCCTCTAGCATCCAGCTGAGGTGGGCAATAACGGCAGATGTCTCCTGGTCTGTGTGAATGTCCCAGTCAACCTTGCATGGGTGATTTTGCCTGGGGAGCAGTGGCATGCTCAGAGCATGTGCAATCTGCTGGGCAGTGAAAGGAGGAACCACGGTTTCCATCTTCCAACCCACCACCCTGAGGACAAAGCATCCCCATCCAAATCTTTTTCTCTGGTTTGGTTTAAAGCAGGTCTTCACCACCCCTTTTGGTGGTTCTGCAGAAAATGTTCGTTATGTATGTACAGACTGTGGCTCACGTCCCCAGCTTCCTACATTCCTCCTATGTTCCTGTTGCCCATCATCTCACTTGTCCGTAGCCCATGGGATGCCAGCTGTGTCCTCTGCACTGCAAGGGCTGCACGGAGGGAACCCCACCTCTGCCAACTTTGAGACGATCTACTGCATGGTGGTACTGAAGAAAATGTTGGAAGTCCTGCAATAAATAAATAGGGAATATAATAAGAAAAATACATTTTCTCATTCCTCTCTGCAAGCTGTTGACTTATTTCCTAAGGAAGGTGAGTTTATATCCCTTCCTAAAATAATCATGGAGCATACAAACCCATTAAATCGTTGAAAGACCATTGAACATCTTACAAATGAAATATAGAGATATAAATAAATTTGGAGGAGCATTATTCTAACGTCCTTCAAAAGTGTGTCAAATACTTCTGTCTTACTGCCTGTTACATTACCCAGCCATTAAACATGTATTATCTTTTGAAGGAAAAGCAGAGATTAATGACCTGAACCAAAATGATGAATTCACTGTGCAAGATGAAGTAGACTTCTGAAACAAGCCAGCAAACAGAGGGAAGAAATATTAAAACTAGAAAAATAATAGAAGAAGAAGGTCAAAGAAGGAGAAATTAATAGGTTGTTATTTTAAATTATTTGAATTCTGTTCCCTACACTTTAAAAAAATATTAAGCAGCTAGATATATATTTATATTTTCTCTGTGCTGTCTTTCCTCTACAAGGAAATCTCTCCCTATCGCAGTGTTACATTGCAGTGAAAAAGATCCATATCGCAGTAGAAACCGAGGCTGTGTTTCAGATGGGACCTGAGAACAGAGCCTGTCATTTGCTGAGGCTGTGCTGCTTCTGGTGCGGCTCCCGGGGCAGCAGGACTGGGAGACCGAGGGCTCCATCGCATCGGGCTTGTCCTTCTGTCCAGCACGAGTCCCACCGCTGCCACAGTGGGAAATGCAGTGAAGTAGTTCCAAATAGCCACACTTTGCTTTTAGCATTTAATCATCGTCTTTGTATGCCGTACATGAATTACAGTCGCTGGAATTGAAATTTGTTACATAAAGGATATTAATGTGGTTAATAAGACAAGCAATCGCCCACCAGTGGCCCTAGACATATCCAATAAGTTTTTAATGATTTTTTTTTTATTGTTGCAATTTGCTACTATAAAACCACTAGGCCAATTTATGTCTGTTTCATCTTTAACAGGAGGATTTCTGATGCGAGTAGTTTTAAATATTGGCACTTTTTCCTCACATTTGGGTATGCGATTTTCTCGAGTAGCACTGACCATTTGCAGGGTCAGTTCGCTCCAGTATTCATTTAACCTATTTGCATTTATGGCAAGGCGTATGCGCTGAGGCCGTAAGGTGCATAAAGCTGAAGCAATTACTGGAGCTTCATGGCAAGCAGTGACACATGCAGATGACACAGCAGTGTGGGAACCCACCATGGCTGTCCCATCGCACAGAGAAAGGCACCTCTCATTGCAGGTGTGAGACCTTTTGCCTCTCCAAAACTGCAGGAGCCGTTCCAGCTAGGGAGGACACACATTGCTTCATGACAAAGCAAGAAAATTTTCTATGCTCCTCCGCTTGCGGTCTGCATGGATGCATAACACTTCACCACCGGTTTTATTTCTTCAGCTCAAGTGCACGGTTTGCAGTAGAGAGAGGAAAGCCATGGGTTTACTCCCTACCAGCAATCCTCACCGGGAACTGCCGTGAGGAGGAATAAACATCAGGAGAACAAAAATAAATGGGTAGAAACAAGCCATTTTGCCCGTGCTGTGATGGAGACAGAAACAAAGAGGACTGTAGTAGCAGGAGACAGGAGGGGTTACTGAAACAGGCACTGCTGCAGAAGTCTGATGCTGTCCTCGGATTCAAATAGGTATCCCAGCTTAGAGCTGCCTTTGGGGCAGAACAGCGGGAGTCCTTGCAGAGAGCAAAGCTAACAGTGATCAGTGCACTCCCGAAAAGCAAAATCATTGTTAGGGAGGAGAGAGTCAGTGCTCAGCATGAATGCCGGTGGAGGCTGAACCTGCTGTACAAAGAAACAAAGTCGGAAAACATCATTGTGAAACTAAAGCAAAAGTACCTTCTCAAGGTAAGGAGTGCTACACACATGAATAATGCTGCTTCAGTGAACTGCAGCAGTATGCCTAGTGCTGCCTTTGGGGTATTTGAAATATATATTGGTTTTGTAAACCTGTATTTGCAATTCAGCCGGGCTGTGACACTCCAGTCTTCCAGGCAGTGATTAGACATGCTGGTCAGGGCAAAGTGCAATTATTCATTCCTTGAGAGGAATGCATTTTATGGAGTACTGAGTACCTTCTAAAGTCTTCACCCATCCACCCTCTTGTTAAGAGCACCCTCAGGTTACCCAGTGATGGTGCTAAGGCAGGAGACGATGGATGTGCTTTGGGCAAGGAGTGTGGCTGGTCCCAGGGCATCCCACCCCCAGGCAGCAGCTGAGCCCCTCGCCGTGCCCAGGAGCTCCTGGCAGATCGCTGCCTGCTAGCAGGACTGCGCGCGCTACGCTGAGGAACGAAAGAGATGTGAACATCAAATGCAGCAAAGCAGAATATAGTACAAAGTGGCAAGGTTGCAAACATGGGCTACATCAAGATTTTGCAGTTTGGATCAAGAAAAAGCATGACTGCAATACCAGTGCTCTTCCTTTGTAGGTGAAAAAGTATTTTACTGCTTACTGGGAATTATGACATTTTCTACTCGCTGTGCACTGCTCTGTGTACAGATACTGCATGGTTTTAGAAGAGAGTTACTGCAAAATAGCATTAAAATGTTTAAAACCAGCAATCTCTGAGGCCTTGAGCTACTGAAAATAATGATTCTACCTCAGGCATGACACGATGGAAATGAAAGGTATCTATTGCAGCAAAGTCCTTCAGAGCGCCTGTAAAAAGTTCTGTGACTTCTGCTGGCCAGAGCTCTGCAGGTAGAAAAGGAGTTAGTGATCAAATTTATACCACAAGAAAAATGCCACAAGTATTAATTTCACAAAGCTGCAATGGCAGATCACAAATTATTAGAGCCCACACTTAATAAATCACGAAAAACAGTATCTGCTAGATCAGAGGAGAATACTGTTGCAATTGAAAAGGAATTTCTTTGTACAGTCTCTACCAGGACATAGACCTGCTGTGCTGGGTTGCACAGTAGGGGACAAAAGCACACGCTGACAGAAAAGAGAGTGATTGCTTTTAAAATAATTGAGATACTTGACAAAGAGATTAGCTGGGAGCTGAGGTCCAAGGATACAAAATGCCGCAGCTCGTCATACAGCCTCATATAGTATTATTAGTAGCAGTGGGAGAAAAGACACACTTAGTAGATCGTGAGACATTATCCGAGGGTCCAGACCTAACGTGAGGTAATGAAGAGCAAAGGTAAGAGAAAGGAGTCCCCTATTGAGTATTCAGGTTTGTGCATCAGATTTGAATGCTTTGCGCATCAGATTGAATGTCTTGTTTCTTGTAGTAAATAAAATCCTCATCACCAGGTATGAGTGTCTCTTTCCTCTCACTCACAGATGATGATGGTTCTCTTCTACTTTCCCTCCTGGTCCCTTCACCCTACACCAGTCCACCCTTCCACAATCTTCCTCATATACTCTTTAGTTCCCTTATTATTCTCTATTTTCACCTCTCATTGTCCTCTGGCTGTTTGTTTGCATGACAGAAGCATACATTAGGCCTTTGCATCTTAAAAAAAACCCCAGTGGCTCTACTGATCTCTTTCACACCAAGCCCAGAAAATGGTTTTGTCCTTTGTAACCTTGCAGCTGTCTGAAAATACACAGTGATAGCCTTTTTGCTGTTGTGTCCTCACTTGTCTCTCCTCTCAGTGGCCCTCACCCTAACCTCTCCCAGTTCTCTGTGTATATACCATAGGACTGGGTACCGTAGGACTCTGTTTCCTTCCTCTCCACCTTAACCACACTGACTTCAAGTTCAAGCGTAAGTTTAACTACATCTAACAATTCTTCAGCTCCCAGTCTGTCTGTCCCAAATAAATCAGTATCTCAGATTTTTCTTCTTGGCTGTTGAGCCATGAGCTCAAGTTCGACATAACTAACAAGCTTTCTACTTTTCCAGGACCTCTTTGGTCCTACCCAGGACAACAATGCAATTACTAATATTGCTAACAATCAAAGCAATTGGTCACTACGTATCTGAAGCAAAAAGGATTGAAGAATGAAATAGAAAACTTCCATTAGTACCTTCTGTGTTGTAACATGTACCCGTCCTAATCCTCTATCCCCCAGGAGGAAAGAATTACACCAGAGAGAAGTTCACCTGGCTGAGAACCAAAAGCTTATTAAAAGGGGGAAGAGTAGTTCAGGAGTGTCTTGGCCATTATAAAATAAACTCTAAATATATTGAATGCACATTACATTAGAATCCTGACAGGTTATAAAGAGCTGTTGAACTCTGGGAAGACATATGTTTTGTGGGAGACAAAAACCTACACAGCCATGATGATAAAATCTGGGAAATGCAATCTTTATCTTTAAATGGTAGACCAGGGAACATGGGAAGCAAATCTAGAAATAATGTCATGGAGGAGGCAGTGTGTCACAGAGAGAGAAATGAGAAATCTGTGTTACATATTTTTTCATCAACAAGTCTGCCCCATGACTCTCTCATCTTTCATCACTTTTAACTTTCTTGACAAGAAGCCTGGTCTTTGGGGAAAGCCTTCTCTTCTCTCTTCTCTCTTCTCTTCTCTTCTCTTCTCTTCTCTTCTCTTCTCTTCTCTTCTCTTCTCTTCTCTTCTCTTCTCTTCTCTTCTCTTCTCTTCTCTTCTCTTCTCTTCTCTTCTCTTCTCTTCTCTTCTCTTCTCTTCTCTTCTCTTCTCTTTTCTCTCCTCTCCTCTCCTCTCCTCTCCTCTCCTCTCCTCTCCTCTCCTTTCTCTCCTCTCCCCTCCTCTCCATTTTCATGATACACGAAAGGAACAACAATATTCTTACACATTTTTTTCTTGTGGTGTTAAAAGGAAAGGGAAAAAAAAGTAAGACTTAGCTGCAGTTGATGAATCAAATCATCTATTTTCCTGTAAACACTTTGTTTAAATCTTGACATATTAACTCTGCCAAGTATGACACATGGTTGGCTTCTTCACCAATACCTCCAAGCCAGTTCTGCCAATCATTTGTATGACTTTGCTGCTCATCATAGTACAGACAGAAAAATGAGCACCTTAGGCCTTTGACTGCCTTCCTTTTTTAGCAAACTTGATAGTGAAAAAAAAAGGAGGAGATAAACAAGAAGACTAGAGGGGAACAGAGATCTGGTCAAGTGAGAGGTCTGAAAGGCAACCTCTAAGAACCCTTTGCTTATTCTCCCCTCCCTTCCCCAAACCATCCTTTTCACTGCTGAAATCTTGGACGTAGCTTAGCTTGTAAATATGCCAAACCAAACCTGTTGCTGATCCATTTTGAGCCTTCTTGGCAACTGGCATCCGTCTGCCGCCCTCTCGCAGGCTCCCTGCCATCTCCCCAGCCTGGAGGTGTGTTTTGGTCAGGAAATGGTAACGCACCTTGTTACAGCTGGAGGAGGATCTACTGGTTTAGGTCACTGACCACTTATAAAGGGTTCCAAGTGCCCCCCTCAGCATTTACACTATTTGGAGGAAAACCTATAGATTTCTAACTGCAATGCAGGGTTACAGAAGTGTGGAATAAGAGCACTGCACTTGCAAGAGTGGGACAAGTACTATGAGCCCCAGGAAAAGACACATCTGACAATGAAGTGAATGCTTCTCTTCACTGTAGCGCATAAAGCTTACTAAGGAGATATCTATTAGCATGGGCATTGTATGTTTTTAAAGACCTTCCCTGAGCAGGTTTTTCATGAGTGTAAGCTCACACCATATCCCTATCTTGTGCAATAAGTGTTTGGGTCAAAATCCCTCCAACTGGCACTAGAACTTCTTCTTTACTAACTTTTCTCTTTAGCTGGAGGCTAGGGAGAGGGTGGATCTTTTCAACGTAGCAGATAACATCAAACAGCCTGACAAGAATTTATGAATACGAGATGTGGACACCTTAGAAATGAATAATGACTGAGTATAGCTTGCTAAAAGGAAATAGGAAAAATCTGCGCATCTGAGAATCCACTGTCTAAGCTGCAGCACTGAGCGATTTTTTTCCCCATGGTTAATTTTTTGGCTCCAATAAATCCAATCAGATAGTGATTTATTGCGAGCTTCTATTTTGTGTCATTTCCTCTTCAATAACAATATTCAATGATTCATTTTCTTGTTGAGAAAGAAAGTCAATATTGCAAATCCCTCCACCTTTCACACAGCAGCTCCTTTGAGACATCGCACAGTCTAACTGACTTTGTGCTTTCCCCCATGCTCAGGCTAAACCTTCCTTGCCTCAGGGATCCGTTCTCTTCTTCTTTGGTGTCTGCATCTCCCAGATAGCCAGAGATATGATGTTACCTCTGCCATTATGAAGGTAATCCACCCTGCTCCTTAATCATTTTTAGTCTTCTGTTCTTTCAATACCCAGCCTACCAGTACTGTTCTAAATTGCTTGTAATCATATTGTAACCATGGCCATTCCTACACCTTCTGTAGTGTGCCATGACAAATCCAATGTGTCTTACATGTAAATGCATCTCAGGATAACAGACATGGGAGAAAGGGAGTCTGCAGGAATACAGGAACATCAGCAGTAGGTCAGATGAGGGTCCACTCTGATTATATCCTTTGTTCCATGTGGGAGATATGGACGGAGCATTCTTTCAACTTTGAAGGAAGAAAATAGTTAATTTAGCTGAAAAACATTTATAGTTTTTGGCTTAAAGTATTTTAAAACAGGTGCTTTAATTTAAGAATTAGTCCATTGAAATATAATTAATTTCCATTATATTCCATTTCCATTTCATTCACTCTCTTCTCAGTGGTGGCAAATACAACTTCATACATTTTGATGGCATAAAAAGACTTTTAGATTCCAGATCCCTTTGCTCTGAGATTTAAGAAGGAAGTTATGACATACTTGCTGATAATGTTTCAATAATAAAATTCTTTCTACCAAACTATTAATTTCTTTATGAATTCAGCCAGCAAAGTAATGTGTTTTATACCACATCAAAATACCATTTTGAACTGCCACTGCTTACTCTAAGAACTTGATTCTTTCATACTTCATTATTCTTTTAAATGAAGAGGCATTTTCCCCCTTCCCTCACTGTCATGAAATTAGGGTTGACGGCTGTTTAATTTTTTTGTAGCACACCTAGATTCAGAAACCACTAAAGAGCAAGGTGCTACCCAGGGCAAATCTGGGCTGAAAACCTGATCAGCTGAAGACGGGCAGTACCTGTCCCTCCCTCTGCTCCCGACAGCTTGGCAGGGTTGAGTGGCACGATTACTGCAGAGGCTGCATTAAAGACTCCTTGTGTTCTAAGTTTTAGGGAAATTTCATTTGAAGTATTGCGCTTTTAATTAGTGGAGAATTCTGCTCTCTGTCAGACTGAGTATTGCTGTATTCCTCAAGTGTACAAGTTTTACTGCTAATCTGCAAATGATCTGCTTTCATTCCTCTGTATGTCTCTGCTTCCGCAACTATCATCATTCAATATCACCCTTGTTTCAGAATCTTCTTCAGCTATTTTTGTATTTAATAGGGCATATCGCAATCCGGAGAAGTTACTGTGATCTCAGAAGGCCTACGGATGATGGCGGAGCTGAGATAAGTCTGTAAAACTGCATAAAGCTCAAGCCATGCCAGGGGACAAGGGAGGCACCGATACATCCAAGGGCTGTGGCCGGGATGTCAGCCCAGCACCGCCGATGGGACCTGGCAGTGCCAGCATGTACCGTGTTTGATCCCTGTGTTAGAGACATGGGGGATCCTGGGGGGGTGTTTTAGCATCACATTTTTGACTGTCATTTAGGATACAAAGAAAGCTTTTAGTTGTTGAATGGCCAAACAATGATGGAAAATATGATTTCTAAAGGGTTAGAAATCAGAAAAGAAAAAGGAAAACAGATGTATTTTAGTGGGGGAGAAGTAACGGAAAGATTTCATCATTTGAATGCAGGGATCACGAATGCAAATTAAGGACAATTGCTGAATAAGAGTTGATAGTGGTATATTTATCTGGTATGTCAGCAACAATAAACATCTTTTTTTTCTCTGCTCTAACAAGCACTCTGGTGCTTTAGACTGGCTGCTGGAGGGCCTTCCTGTGTAAGTTGATGCCTCTAGTGCTGTGAAAAGCTTGGCTATCACAGACCTTGTCTGATCCACTCACCACTGAGTGCAACCATACGGAGGTGTCAGCTGGAGCCGGAAAGCAGAGTCGTCCCTCAGCCTGGGTATCGAGAGCAAATCAGCCAGAGCGAAGTGCCATGCTGCTCTGCTGCCCTGTCTGCATACAGACAGAACTAGGCTCTCTGCACATGAGACACTGCCCAACTGTGTGTTGGACATAATCCTTCTAATGCTGATGAAACCAGCAGCAGATGCAGAAAATGCAATGCCCCACGCTGGAACTATTGCATACAGGATGCAGTTCCTGAACTGGTCCATGATACCAGGGCCATCTACCTCGGAGCTACTGCCCTTCCCTGGGAAGCTGTTACTAGCACTGTTTTGTTTAAGGTTGGAACATAAGAGTCTACAGAACAAAAAAAAGTAAGCTCCAGGATAAGGAAATAGCAAACAACATTTGGGCAGGACAGTTCAGTGCAAGTGAGGGAATCTAGTTGATTCAGCAGTCTCAGGATCTTTTCTAGCCAAATATCCCCCATTACAACAGACAACTTTCCTTGAGATGAGCATCTAGTAAAGACAACAGGAAAAGAGTCTGTAACTTCCACTCTTTAAGAAGAGGGTTACACAGAATAGGGAGGAGAAGGGGCACAGCAGTGACAACTGCCCTGGGGACTCTGTCAGACATCCTGAAGGAACGCATTGATGAATTGAATGATTCCTGCAGCAGTTTATCTCCTCAAAGCTGTTATTTTGAAGACTTCTTTCAGCTTGTGACAAGATCTTGACCTCGAAGGACCTGACTGATAAAGATATGGATGTAGCGACTGTACCGTGGCTCCAGTCTTCACAGTATCCGCTTGACCATTCACGTGGAAGAGTACTCTCCAGGAAAGACAGATATGACCAGGCTTAAGCAGAGCTGCAGTACAGCTGAACAAAAAAGAAGGAAAATAATTTTGGAAGAAATCAACAGTTTTTGGCAACAGGGATGTTGCTTTGCTGATCAGTGCAGGCACATGGCGGCAATCCTCCAACGTCCATTCTGCAGTCTAATGCGGTGACAGAATCTTAAACAGCGCCTAAATCTCCATCCACCTTGCAGAAATACATCTTGCCAAAATAAAACATTCCACTAGTCTCTGTGCCAGTCATCTGCAATGCTGTTCTGATGGGGATAAAGCAGAGGAAGCAGATATTCATGGCTCATCCATGAAATGCAGCCTTCACACAGTCAGCAGTTTGCATGCAGCGCTCTCATGGCACAAGTTTCTTCTCACCTCAGGGTCCTGTGCTAGGAACTGAAGGATCTGTATGCCGGAACGAAGGCCGTATAACCTCATGATGTTCAACAAGGCCAAGTGCAAGGTCCTGCACCTGGCTTGGGGCAATCCCCAATATCACTACAGACTGGAGGATGAATTGCTTGAGAGCAGCCCTGAAGAGGAGGACTTGGGGATATTGGTAGATGAAAAATTGGACATGACCCAGCAATGTGCGCTTGCAGCCCAGAAAGCCAACCGTATCCTGGGCTGCATCAAAAGAAGCATAACCAGCAAGTCAGGGTAGGTGATTCTCCCCCTCTACTACACTCTCGTGAGACCCCACCCGGAGTACTGCGTTCAGCTCTGGGGTCCCCAGTACAAGAAAGACAGGGACCTGTGGGAGCAGGTCCAAAGGAGTGTCACAAAAATAACCACAGGACTGGAGCACCTCTCCTATGAAGAAAGGCTGAAAGAGTTGGGGTTGTTCAGCCTGGAGAAGAGAAGGGAGACCTTATTGTGGTCTTTCAATATATATGGGGCTTAGAGATGGAGAAAGACTTTTTATCAAGGCCTGTAGGACAAGGGTCAATGGTTTTAATCTGAAAGAGGGTAGATTTAGATTGGATATAAGGAAGATGAGGGTGGTGAGACCCTGGAACAGGTTGCCCAGAGAAGTTGTAGAAGCCCCATCATTGGAAGTGTTCAAAGTCAGGTTGGATGGGGCTTTGAGCAACCTGGTCTAGTGGAAGGTGTCCCTGCCCATGGCAGGGGGGTTGGAACTAGGTGATCTTTAAGGTCCCTTCCAACCCAAACCATTCTGTGATTCTATGACAAAAGTCAAAATAGCATTTGACAGCAAATGAAGCACACGAGTTTTTATATGAATTCTTCCCAACCATTTCAGGTCTGTCACCCCAGATCATGCATAAAGCTATTAGTTCATTTATTCTCTGAATCATTACTACCAGCTGTGCTAACTAACATAAAAAAAGACTAATGGATTCCTTGAGGGAAAATTTATATGCAGGGTCAACTATTTTTTCTTTTTTAAAAGAGGCAGACAATTATCACTACTTTTATTTAATGATGCCTTCTTTGAATATATGTCATATTTCTTGGAATAAAAGGCTACAAATTTGAGCATTCACTTGAAATAGAATTATTGATTCATCCAGCACCAAATCTACTGTCTCATAATTACAGACAATGAAAAGCTTCTCTCTCTCTCCTAAGAGTGTCAAGCTGTTAATGCCAATCAAAAATGCTGAAGAGCATTACAAAAATTGAACAATGCAAGATGAATGTTGAGACTTACTGTTCAGCCCAATCCTATGAGATGCTGAATGTCATCAGGGCACACGAGAAAATGTCAGTGTTATTTTCTTGTAATCTGTAAAGGAAAATAGCACAATTGTTGTGCTGTAAGTAAGATTAGTGTACATTTTGAGTGTAGTTACTGCATAGACTATGTATCCTGAGCTAGTATTAGAGTTATGGCCAAGAGAAGATTTCTTGTAAAATATTTTTGACAGAGAACTACCTATGGTGGGGTTTTTTTAAGCAAAAACCGTGTACGATTTTCATTTCATTTAAAATGTCCTGTTTCACATTGAAACACAAATAACAGCTTTTTTAGTTTTAATTTTAAAATACTAAATTTTCCCTTCTTGTTAGCTAGGAAGTTTTCATGAAGATCTAGGAGATCTTCTGAAGCATCAGTGGCAGTATGCAGTGGTCATCGTGAACTCTTCACTCTCTTACTGACTTACTTCTCACTAGCACTGTACAATACAAATAACTATGACTCAAAACACCTCCATAAGGAATACAAAACCTTCACGAGGTTTAGGTTTAAATTTGCAAGATCTGTGTTTGTTTTGCAATACTAAAAGGAAGAGCCAAGGTATTTAAAGCCATGGAGTTGAGCACCCAGGGAATTACGATGTTTTTCAGAGGTTTTAGACCTGTGCGCCCTCTCTGCCTTCTGGTCCATGGAAAGAGCAGAAATTTGGCATCTGTGAAACCAGCCTGTACAGTTTAAGAGGTTAAGCCTTGCATTTCACCCACAAAATATTGGCATGTGATGCAAAAAGACACAAGGTCTCAGAGAAAATAGTTTTGCTTGAGCAACTACTTATTACAGGCATCCTCTTATTCTGGATTTGTATTACTGAACTCCAGCCATGGCTGGTGTACGAGATGTTCTCCAAGTGCTTTGTATTAGACAGCCTCAGCTGAAGAACTCAGGCTTCAAAGAGACCTCTGGCACTGGGGTATGGAGGCACGACTGCTTCAGCAGCCAGGATGGTGAGGGATCTCCAGCTGAGGCTGGGGCAGAGCCCAGCTCTCTAGAGCACAAAGCCCTTGCCTAAAGCAATAGAATATTTTTCTTCATCCATTAACTCTCTGTGTATGTGCATGTTTTTCAACATACAGGCACAATAGCGAATTCAGCATCACTTTGCTCCCTGGCTACATAGAGTCCAAGCATCAAAGTATATTCCTCAAAAGGAAGGTCATATCTGGAGAACAAGGTGATGGTGGCGTGTGGGGAGGGAATAGCCATTTGTAGGTGCTTCTGTGAATGTAATACGTTTAAGATTCACGAACTTGTCATTCAAGAAAAGAGGAGAGATTCATCTGAACTGCAATGACCCTGGAAGGAAGAGCTGGAGGATGGCATGACCTGTCTGTCTTCTGCAGAGATTTGAAGGCTGGCTGTTAACTGACATCACTCCTCTGCCATGGCGCAGCAGCTGGTATGGGACGGCCATTAGAAGCCATACAACCTTGTTAGGCTCCCAGTAAAAACTGGAGCACGACCTCCCCACTTCCCGACAGCGTTTCCCACTCCTTGGGTCAGTGCTGTGAGTGATGGCTGCAACGAGGACCCATGATCACCATAAGGGAGGTCAGAATCCTTCCGTTTTCCTACTGGCCTGAAGGTTGCTGTTACCTGCTCATCTAGCCTTATTTAATAGATCAGACTGGGCTGGTTTACTCCAGCTCTCCCCTTCGGGTCCTGCAATGAGTTGTAAATACTGCATTTGAAGGCAGTCTTTTGTAAAACTATGTACTGCCACATCTTAACAACAATAAAACAACCTAAACACATGACACTTGGTTTTATAACAGTCTGCGTGCTTTGTTATCGTCCCTAAAAGCTTAAGCAGCTCTAACTTGTACCCAGCCATAGATCTTCTATTTGAGATATTAGTCCTTCTACTGTATTCCAGAGCTCTCTGTTTCAACCCAGCAACTGGTCTCGGTACCCGGCAGCTCGGTCTGTTTCCAGAGGTGAACTTCAGCGTGTGGATAGGAGGCTCGAGCCCATTCCTCCCAAGGTGTATATCCTGACAAGCCTACTATGGAATGAATTCAATATGAATTCACAGTAAACTCCAAAATCTTTCATCTTTCACCTCCACTATCTTTCATAGAACTATTTTGAGCAGTTTCATATTTTTGTGTGTGACGGATTACTTGTTTCCCGCCTTCCCTTGTAAAATCATCTCATATTGACTTTAAAGTAAGCTGCCCAAGTCCATGGAAATGTACTGCATTATTTGATCCTACAGTAGGTGAGTTCCCGGGTTTTGAGATCAGTTCATCATACTTTTCCCTGTCCTTTGCAATTCTCTCCGTTACATCTTGCTTTGCTGCTGCAGCAGCAGTGTCCAGTGACTGAGCCTTTTGCTGCACACTGAAATTTTTGTTATTGCAGATATTGCTGAATTATGTGATGCTCTGGGATAATTTTGCTGTTGCCAGCTTTCTCTAAAGTCCAATGCTTCTTGGTATGCTCTGTCACATTATGATGGGCATGTTTTATGATGAGTAGAATATGGGTTATTTCTAACATACAGCTATTCATTTGTTTTCCATTAGTTGGAAAGAAATGAGGCAAACCTACTTACCTGCTGGTCCCCAGGTAGAGTCTAGAAGGAGAAAGAAAGATTTTAAATTATGTAGGCTGATATAAATGCTAACTTTTAAGCACAAGAGGTTGAAAGTATGAAATTAAATGAAGGAAAGAGAAATAACAGCCGATCTGAAAGATTTTAGCAGGGAAACATTCTCACGTCTCCTCCTGCAGAAAGAGTTTGTCCCCAGCCTCCAAAACAAAATGAAGTGCAGAAGAAAGGAAATTGCTGCCAGAAGGAGTAAGTGCATTATGGATAGGATTTTCAGAACAGCACTAAATGCTAGTTCTCACTCCACTCACTGGAATACAAATTAAAATCCCCATAACCATTGTCAGCTATAAGCAACTTACCTCTTCTGCATCTCCCTACAAAAGACCATAGACACATTAACTCTGCTCTGTTCAGAGCTGAGGTACACTCCTGGGGTGCCTGGGCAGGACCTGAGAGGGGGACCTCTCCTATGTCCTGCTCCCACAGTGCATCACCAACCCCCTTGCACCGCTACCTAGGAGCCTAGCTTGGTCCAACCAGCGTTACGGGGCTCATGAATTACTCAAGTCACCCTAGAAGCAATTTTGTCCCTACACACAGGTCTGACCACCAGTCAAGCCAAGCAAATGGAAAAACTGCCTAAGGGAAAGCAACAGGGTCTACCCGCCTGGCAGGGATACCGCCTTTCAGCTCAATTGATCCATGAGGAATGGGATTGCCTGATCGACACCGTTAGTACAGAGCACAAGAAAGAATACTTCTGTGAACACCAAAGACTGTGGAAGTTAGGCTTGATGTAATGAATGTGTAAGGCCTCACGTGCGCTTTCTGATGCCTAATATTGGGTGAAATAAAAAAGTGACCCTTTCTCAGTTACTGGAGCAATACTGAGGAGCAAGTAGGCTACAAATTTCTGTGAGCAGTGTATAAACCTGCTTGATACGTGTACACCACTGCCACATTTGTTTGACGTTGGCTAAAAATTTGCAAATACATTAAGGAGATGCAGAGGAGTTTGTGGGCTGCTGTCTGTGCTGGATTACTTCTTTAGGAAGCCAGATTAAAGTGTATTAATTAAATTGGAGAAAGTGAAATCACGTAACAGCCGCCAGACTTCTGTTCCAAAATAAACAGTGCTTGCTCAAGAATAGTGTCAGATTCAGTGCCTTTTTAAGCACTAAATATTATGCACTCACAGAAACCGATTTCAAGCAACCCAGAAATACAGCTCCAGGTATATAGTATTATACCTGTACAAATTACATATGCTGGTTACATGGATTTCACAGAAATCCGGGATAAAAGCAAGCAAACGTCCCTGTTTTTTGAGGAAGAGAAGTTGCCCTTCAGTGATCGAGTTAGCAGTACAGCCATACAAAATGTTGCATGGGGACCGGGGGAGCGCGGGGCGGGGGGGCACACGGCAGTGAAGGACAGGAGGGAGCAGCAGCCACAGCTTTGCTTTGGGACGTGGGTGCCCACAGCGGTGGCACTGAGCGGCACTCCGGGAAAGACGGGACCTCCAGCAGTTATTTGGTTCCCATCACCGGGCCAAAGCCGGGGGCTCGGGGGTACCTGCACCAGTGGTTATCACTCCCTTGAATATAGACGGTGCTATGGGCATCCTGGACATGGCATTTTGTCTGTTCTTCCTCTCCAGCCTTCTATTTTCCCTTTTAGGCTGTGAATTCCTTGGATCAGGAATATTTTATTAGAACAGCATTCTGCACTTGGCATTGCACAGCCTCCATGGCTGCAGAAATGCAAGTAGTAACAATAATAATAATAATAGTGATAATAGTACTAGTAATAGTAATAATAATAATAATATAAGTTACAACAAAGCTGACATTCTCACCACTGGACTCATGCCAATGGATGCTGCTTTAGCAAATAAAAAAAAAACCCTCCCCAAAAACCAAGTTAGCAAGGTGAGAAAGCAGAATCTTTGCTCATCCAACGTGTCAGCTTGTTAGCCAGGTCATGAGAGACTACAACAGTATTTTATTAAATAGAGTATAAATAAGATACATCAAATTAGTATTGCACAAATATTTGTAAAGCCCATATTTTGGAATGCTTGAGGTAATCAACTAAACATTGGAGCAAATTCATCCCCTCACCCCATCTTTTTTAGTTTGGAAGGAAAATGGGAGGAATAAATTATGCATTTACTGCAGGCCCCTATTGCTGCCTGTGTGCTTGCTAATAGCTTTTCTTTTCCTTCTGAATATGTATTATTTATGTATGTTAAAGAACAGCACACAACACAAAAGAACTTGGCCCTCAGCCTGCTCTCTTAAAGCAGGAAAAAGCAAGGTCATGCTGCAGATTATCTGTTTCATAGTGAATGGCTTTATATGCTAATTCTGTGGGCTGGTAATGCAGATTGAAATGTCTTAGCATTCCTCACACACATGGCAAGGTGGCGTGTGATTATTTTATGTTGCATTTTGTTTTGAGGTTTAATAATACGGGAAAAAATGTACTTCATTCCCTATTTTCCCCCACTGGCTGCTACCAGAGACTTGTGGAAACTTCACGATCAAATTAATACTGGAAACATTTATTTTTTGCTTCTTCTGTTTTCATTTTATTGGGTTTGGTTTTGTTTTTTAATTGAAGCAGAATTTTTCCATTTCAAGCCTAGCTGCAATTTTGCAGCAACAATAAATAAAAACCAAGTTACTCTGGCTCTATTCCACAGCGTTTGTAATTTTGTTTCACCAGGTCCGTCTGACCTGAAAGCAATACCTTGAGTAGCAAACCAAATACTAGACTGGTAGAGTTGTCAATGGACTCACGCTTCTGTGGCTTCATGGACCTCTGCCATGGTGGAGACACACAAACAATCTGAAACCTCTGGTTCAAAGGGATGAGGTGCTGATGAGCACGAATGCCTGGGCTTACCTTGTCTGCCACGGGAGAAACACGTGTGGCCATTACCGAGGCAGTGCTCACCAGGGAATGGCTTTACTCCTTTGGCTTTCCCTGGAGGCAGGAGTGCTTTGCAGGGCAGGTTTCACCATTGCTGGATGTCCACCTCCACCCCAAAGAGCGTGCGGCTGGGTACAGAACATGCTGGTGGAGGGGCGTCCCCTGGTCCACCCTCGGCAAATGATGTGGATAAAAACACCCGGCACGAAGGGAACGTGGGTGCAAACCGCACGGGTGTGGGCAAATGCACTATTCTGGAGCACACTGGGGCCCAAAGCTGACCCTGTTATGGAGGAAGATGACCATCACCTGGATTAAACAGTAAATCAGTGATCACAAAAAGACTTTGGAAATGAAGAAGCTTGAGAAGAGGTAGCAAAGAAACCTGAACATTTGTAATGTGGGAAGAGACCTTGGGTGGAAAGAGGTAAAAGCTGGTTTGACACTACCAGAAGCAGCCCAGATGCCACCACGACCTCTCCAAGGCCGCACAGAGCAGCCTTCCCGTCGGACATCGCATTCGGGAGGGGTTTGTACACACACGTCCTCTGTCTTTGTGTGTGTGCGTGTGTAATTACACTTTTCTAGGATTAAAGACAGGTGTTCAGAAATTTGTAGGCATTTATCACCATTTTGTGAGTGTCTAGCATCATAGCTTACCTGTGGTATTGATCCTGAATGTGCAGTTCACTGATTGCCAGTTAATTAAGCGATGTTAATAAATCGATAAACCACTTCAGCCCTGATTTGGTTTAAACTATGTGAGCCAAGCAGTTTTTTCCCTGCAGCAGATGGGTCGTGGCAGTAATTCCCCTGCAGGGGATCAGTCATTTCTAGTGAGTGCAGAAGGGATGGGGGGGGGGGGGGGTACCTGGGCTGTGCCCACGGTCATTTGTATGTGTTGGTCTAAAAAACACCAGTTCAGCTGAAGACTATAGCTGTGACAGACAGGCGGAGCAGGGGACTCCCAATCTGCCCATTTTTCCCCACTGCATGAGCAAAGCAACAAGAGAGATGAAGCTTCCTACAAATGACACCTTGGATGGGACCACCTAGTATGAGAAGCATTGTGTAACGGGAATATTACAGAGTTATATGTCAAAAAAAAATTCCAAATGCTAAACCTCATGTGCTCCTTCCACTCGCTTTGCTGTTGCAACTTATTTGTGTTTAAACGCATATTTCAGTGAAACAGTTACACAAACAGCACGTTCACTTCTGTCCTACTGCTTCTGTCTTTCTGATGCAACCATGAGACATTGCCTGTACTGCACGCACTCACCGCAGCTTGAGCGGAAAGGCATCGATGCAGCACATGCCACGAGCGCAGGCGGATCCGCAGGGAGCTCGGGGTCCCTATGGACCCCAGCAGCAGGAACCCAAACGTCACCCTTCCCTGTAAGGTTTGCCAAACCCTCCCTTCACCCTCCTGGGCACCGCTCTGTGCCCAGGACAGGCTGCAGAGTGATACAGGGAGTCAAGAGCTGAGCAGTGCCTGGAAATATCCCTCATCCCACCCCTCTCCCAAGGCTGCAGGGCATCCCGGTGCGGACCCAGTGCTACGGTAAGGAGCAGAGACTTCCCCAGCAGTAAACGCTAGAGGAGCCCTATAGGACTCAGAGCATGGTGCTAACTCAGAGCTCTCTTCGACCCACCTCAATCAGCTAACATACCCCAGGATGGCCTCTAAGTCCTGAATTTACACCCCCATGGCTCAGCTCTTCAAGAAGAGCGGGCTGGGACTTACTGGGCTGGTGGGACACGGGAAAGCTGCTATAGACAAAGCTGGGGGCATTAGTTGCTTTACTTTTTTTCTTTTTTTTCCCCTCTGTCTTCTTCTGGAGGGTGGGGTGAGGGAGGGTGAGTCTGGGCAGAGAAATGGGGAGAGGCATTTAGCTACAGGCTCTGTCCCGGCTCCCTCTGGCCGCATGGTGCGAGATGCGTGGCAGGCAGCTGTTGCAAAGAACCAGTGGTACCTGGTGTGGGTGGTGACCCCGGGGCTTGGAAAGCTTGGAGAGAGCCTGGGAAATGCTCCTTACCGTTTGTCTCCTGCAGCCTCTGCTTAGCGCAAAGATGTGGCCGAGCTGGGAGGGAGTAGGGAAGAGGTTTGCAAATGGACCAAGAGTTTCTTCTGGGAGGGAAGGGGGGGAGAAAAAAAAAAAAATATCCAAAAACTGGTAGGAAGGAGAAGTTACCATAGCAACTAGCACCACTTTTGCCAGAGAAAGTGAGGAAAGAATCAAAGATAAGAAAGAAGTAATCAAACCAGCTTAAGGAATATAAAAAATAGAAATTGTTTATGAATTATATATAAGTCTGCTAAGAACTCTTATAAATCAATTCAAAGGAAAATAGATACGTTGAATGAATTTAAAGAAAAGGAAAAGATACTATTTGCATTCTAACACTTCACTATAAATTATGGATCTTTTTGTTTGGCATTACTGCTTTGTTTGGGAAACAACTCAGTGAGACAAGTGAATTAATGAAAGTCCAAATATTTAAATATAACTCAGACTCTGTGATGGAGCCATCTCGCTGCTTACAATGGCACAGGATGAACAACCACCGGTTTGGGAGAGTAGGCAGAGAGCCACTTCAGTTTTCACTATGGCTCTTGCAAGTACCCTACAAAGATGTGGAGAGACTGAATTAGCCTGAAAAGTAGCTTGCCCTAAAAGGAAAACTATCTTCTGGCACAATGCGTAGTCACACTAAGAAAGTAATTGTCAGAAGAGACTCAGTGGAAAAAAGGACTAAATATGGTTAGGAAGAATAAGAAGATTTCAAGTTAAAAGAGTGAAGATACAAAATCTGAGCAGAGCCTTCATTACAGAGTTTTGCAAGGATTATGAAATCCTCATGCCTGGTACATAAAGCAGATTGAACTCCGTAGTGATCGGAGGAAATAAAGTTGAAGGTTATTGCATACCTAACGCATCCTGCCTTGCACTTTCACAGACCAGTGGGTGCTGCCAGTGCCAGGGAGAGCACACAGGACAGTGAGGACCACAAGGCTGGCTCACACCTGCAGTGCCTGCGTTCACATGGAACTGGGTTTTCTCGGTGACATGGAGATGTTTTCTGCTTGTCCGCCCTTCAGGAGCAAGTCCTGGTGGAGGGTAGCCAGTGGGCCACATCCATGACCCAAAACACGTCCCTGAGGTTTCATTTGCGTCTTCCATTCATGTACCCAAGCAGCCAAAAGACATGTTGTTGCTCTCTCCCAATGTGCTAACTAATGCCATTAATCATAGGCCTATGCAATCGTATTGGCATGCCGCTTGCATTACTTGGTGAGCGGCGCACACTTGCTTCGTGGCTCCCTGCTCCGAGGATGTCCTTGATGCAAGACCTCTGTTTGCATTCTGCTCCTCTGCTCTACTGAAGTACATTAAAGTCTTTCTCTGTAACAAGCATCCCACTCAGATACATAAATCTTGAGCTCCTAAAAGCAACTTCACAGAGGAGTTGGTTTATTTATTAATGCACACATTTATATAAAGTGCCAGCTGCTGCAACGGCTTACTGTTTTAAATAAATATACCAGTCAAACTGTGCCAGCTGGGAGAAGAGGTCAAACCCCGGTGTGTTACCATGCACGCTGCAAAGGCTTCAACAACAGCTCATGAAGATGTGCTGGCCTCTGAAGAGGAGCTCCTCATCACTTGGTGGAGGCAGGCTCAGCAGCATCAAGAGAAATCCACTCTTCACGATTTTACCCGCTGGCACAAAGACCCCCCATTTCACTTCAGCTCCCTGGGCTTGGGCGCAAGCGAGCACCCACAACAGCAGGTTGGACACAGGCTTTTCCGGCGTATCCTCTCTAATCTGATCAGAAGTGGTGAAGAGACCAAGGATTAAGTTCCTAACAGCCATATTTTCTAGGAAACTCAGGCATGGAAAGATGTAGGCAGACTTACAGGCATATGCACGAACTGGGGAGTTGCTTCATTAAGTGTACATGAGGATTTGGGTCTTACTGGGCACGAGAGCTTGATCTAGTTGGGTTGCCAAGTCTCAGCAAACAGTAGTGAAGGGAGATCCTTTCTTGACCACTGCAGATGCTACCCATGCGTCCTCCTGCATCTTGAGACATGACCGACTTTTGAAATACCACTTTGGGAACCCAAAACTGACATCAATGGATGTGAGGTGCCCGAGTGCTCTGTAAAACCTATTCCTGCATGCCACAGACTCTTTCATAAAAGGAGACCTTTGTAATAGAGAATATTGTATTGTTTTACATTACATTGCAATATGTTGCAGCTTCATAATAAATATATGCATTACATACCATATCGATATCAATTATATCATTAATATTTTATATTGCACTGTGCACAAAATCTACTAGTAAAATATAGTAGAACATAGCAGTAGTCACATAAAGGTGGAGATTTTTATAAATACCAAGAGCATCCAGAGGTAGAATATGAAACATGAACAGAAATAAACACAGTTTGGGACAGTCTATATTTATGTTCCCTAAATATGTACAGTTGGCTACAGGCCTACCTCTGGTGCTTCCTGAAACTTCAGACTACGAAAACTGAACAAGTTTGGGCCCATTGTGCCCCGCTGCTGTCGCACAGCTCTTCTAGGAGCTGACCAAACTGGAGGTTTTTTTGAATGAACAAATGAAACACCTTTCCCCTCCATAAAACTGCTTGAGATACTCCTAAAAACTACCCATCCTTTTCTTTTAGTTCCTTTAATGAAGGAGAACTTCCAAAAAAAAAAAAAAAATCAAATAGTACATTCCAAGTTCAGCTTATGTTTTTTCCACTTTAAAAAACCAAACACACAAACAAAAACACATGTTCTTTCTTTATTTTTTTCAAAAAAAATTAAAAATTAATGAAACAAGTATACTGTGTTCTATGAAATTATGCTTAAACTGAGTAATCTTTTCAAAAGCATTTCTTTTCCATCATAAATTAGGTCAGTTGCAGGGCAGACTCTCCTTTGATAAACATCAGAACATAACTGATCTCTCTTTTACAGGGTTTTTTTCTGTATATTGGAGAGAAGATGAGCAATGCTACCTCGACTGAAGAGGTAGAAAATTGCAACTGCACCTGTGAGTATCCTAAACCCATTTTTTTAACTCTAGGAGCCTCTTGAAGAAAAACCACTGCTGCAGTGTGTGAGCCCCAGCCCAGACACCTCATCCCGGGGTGCGGAGGAAAACAAAAAGCTAAAGATGGCATTTTACTATTTTGGGAACGTAACCCAGATTGCCGAGGTCGACACGTCACCTTGCTGTAAATAGCGGAGGAGGAGGGCAGCGGTGGGAGAGGTATTTTTCTCTGTTAGTTCAGATTCTTTTTACTTTCCATTGGCTCCTCAACGCACCACTAAATCTGTCATTCGGTAAATTGGAAAATGCGTTAAAAGCTGTTCTGAGTACGGCTACGTGAGTAAAGCCAGCGCCAGCAAAGGCGACTAGGAAATAACGCTGAACATATATACCTTGGAGCATGCATCGCCTAAAATGCAGTAAAGCATTTCATGTAACACAAACCAGCCTGAGATGGAACCACAAACCTCTTGCCAGGTAGAATCTGTGTCACTGCCGATAGCAAACTCGGAGCACGCTACAAACTCCCCATCATTTCCACGAAACAGTTTTTGCTACTGAAGCAGCTCAGAAGCAGCAGAAGCTGAAATCAATACCTGGCGTTCTTTTAATTAATAATTTTCTGCTGTCTCCAGTCAATTATAAGAACATTTTAAAGGAATGCAGTGGAACATTATGATATTGGAAGTTCTTTCAATTCTGCTAATCTCTGTTTCAATTATAACTCTGAGTATGTTTGTATAGGGATGACAAGAGTTGATGTTTGCCACCCTCACGTGGCCTGTGAGACAAAACTTCATCCTCAAATTCTAATCTATAGATTGGGATGATGAAAGTATTTCTGTTTCATGTGGAAATAGTAGGGAGGAGGAGTCAGTTTGCATCAATAATGGGAAGAAAAATGACATCTTTTTTCTTGCTAAAATGAAAAACTGAAAAATTCTGTTCTGTTTCATCTGAAACACTGCAAAAAGGGACATGACAGGCTTTTTTCAGGCATAGTTGGTGCAAGTAAATGAAAGCTAGGGCTGGCGCAATAGTGCTCTGGGTGCTGGTACTACGCAGCAGACAGGTCATAGGACACTCGCCCATGGGCACACCAGGGCTCAGTGTCCCTGCTTTCCAAGGAAACACGCTGGAAATGTTCATAACTATTGCTGGTCTGAGAGGGAACGTGTTATTGGTGTCTCCCGTCAACGCTCTTCTGCTGTTGTACAGCACAGGTATACCCTGGACCTGACAGAGAAACAGTTTTCAGATCCGTTTTCTTGGACGAGACAGTGATTTTCTTCAGGATGTAAAAGAGGAAAAAAGCAAAACAAAGCAGCATCTCCATCACTTGCATGAAGAGTAAGATTTCAAGCAAACTGTAAAATCCATATTGTTTACTTGCCTACTAAGGATTCAAGCCCATCGAAGAATTTTCAGCTAATTAAATTGCTTAATTGGCTGAAAGTTCTGGCATTAAATAATGAAAATAACTTGCCACTCCCAAGACAGAGTATCTAACAGAGCAGCTCCTAGAGCACTGAGAAGAAAGGCTTTGAGAGGCATAAATTCAGTCTCAGGGTGCTCACAGGGCAAACTTACGTCAATTTAAACGTCCACTTCTCAAACTATCTACTTGATCCAAATACGTGCAGGGGAAGATGGGCTGCATAGAGTCATCTCTGGGTGTGGGCAGGAATGTGCCACTCTCTCGGTGGAAATTTAACCTGTCACCTCTACCAGTCCTGGTGGTCTTCGTACAGATCGGCTGAATATTTCTGTGGTATCAAGTCTATGCTGCCCGTTTAGGTAATTTTGAAAGAACAAAAATATCAACCACTCCAAGGTCACTATCTTTACCTTTACACATGCAGACTCATTTAAACACCTTAATTTCAGGCCCATTTCCATCAACCTATCAAGTCAAAAGGAGAGCGCAAAAAGCATAAAGAAAGTAACAAAGATGAATTAAGGTATGAACAGCCTTTCATATGAGGAATAATTAAATAGCCTAAACTCAGCCTGGAAGGAAGCACGTGACAGAAGTCTATAAAGTCAAGAACGGCCTGAGGAAACTGCGCTGGGAATAATTGTTCCTGTCACTTCCAATAAAAGAGCAAAGTGGCATCAGATGGGAGACAGAGTCACAGCAGGCACGAGAGGTTCTCCTTCACGCACCACGTAGATAATCTGTGAAATCCCTTTCTGCAGGTTCTTGTGGATGCTAATATTAACATGGACTCAAAGAGCGATTGGATAAATGCATGAAAGAAGAAAAGTATTGAGAGCTACAATGTAGAGACACCTGACTTGAAGTCTCTTAGCTGCAGCTCTCTAGGGAGTACTCTAATGCAACATGAGCACACGCGCGTTTTAATTTCTTTCTTTGTTGTTTCCTGTTGACACTGCTGAGGACAGCATGTTAGGCCTGATAAATCTTTATTGTGGTCTTCTAAAGCAGTTGGTGTGGTTTTAGTTTTGAGGATCTGCTGCTGAGGGAGTGGTTTTCTTTCCACAAAATCTATTAAGTGATGGAAAAATTAATTTCCCCTTTGCTAATCGTTTTGTGTGTTCTGTGGTCAAAACAGAGCTGTTGCCTCTGAAGGTCTCTGTGTCCCAGTGCTGCTCCCACAGGACACAGCATCTGTTTTACTGTTGCCTGCCAGGAGAGTGCGACCAGAGAGACAACACTTCAAGCAGGTCAAAGCATCACTATTGCTTCTGCATAGCGATGTCCGGGCTACATCGAAGGTGTTAGAGGCCAACACAACACAACTACAGCGGAAGAAGCCACCATGGCTGTTAGTTCTTCCAGGACCTTATCTCTTCTGTCTGAGGTGAGAGCAAAGGTGCATTCCCCAAAGTGCTCCTGTAATGTCTCCTCTGAAGGCACATCGGCAACGGGAGATGATCTTCCTTTTTGACCAGTTGTGGCAAACGCACAGCAGAGTTTTATTTTCGATGTGCTACTCCTTACGCTTTTCACAGAAAATTTGTAGTTACCTTGACCCTCACATTAACGCTGAAAGACATTGCCAACTGGGACGGGTAAAGCAGCAGAACCAGTGAAGAAATAAAAATCTGTTTAATTTGTAGCTAAGATATAGTTACATGCTTGAAGCTTTTTTGCTTTTTGTTCTAGGTCTTCAAAGACCAGAGGAAAAATGAGAAGTGTATTCTGTTGTTGTTTTTCTTTCTAAAATTCTTGACCTGCATTATTTTAAGCTCAGTGTAACTTATAAATTTTTCAGGTGATCACAGATACAGCCACATCCCTCAAAGGCATGCTGGTATTGACAGTGTACTAATTTTAATGGATGCATTATTTTTAGAGAGTGCAAGGCACTAATTCATCTTACAGTAACATAACCTCAACTGTATCCTGCATGATGTTAGCAACACATGGAGTTGTATTCAGGGATGAAATATTCCAGTGCCAAACCAAATTCTCTTTATACAGTTTGTTCGGCAGGTTAGACGCTTCTTCCCACCGGTGAAAGCCATCAGTCAATATCAATAAAATTGGTCCAAATGATCATACAACGGAGGGCTGTGGCCTTTTGTCACAGATAACTAGAAGGCCTCTACCCATCAGATGGTATTTAGACGGACTTCTTCAACAACTAACAATATTCTGAAGCCTGTGGAAATTAACTCACCCACGCAGTTGTTGAAGTCACTTCAACACATTCCTTTTTTCCCCTGCTCCTTAGCTGCAGACTATTAAATATATTACAATGGAAGCAATTTATACCTGCCTACTACAATATAAAGGAAAATAAAATAGCATACAGCAGAAGACAAGATGCAGGTCTGATTCTGCTCTTGCACTGACCAGGGGCATGGAGATGCAGTTTCTGTCACTGCTGCAGCATCGCTGCACATTTATACTAGCACAATCAAAAGCAGAGCTAAGCCTGAAGGTGGTTTGGTTTTTTTGTTTTTAATATGGGAGCATGTTGTTTAAAGACTTAGTAAGAAGGGAAATATTTAATCTTAAGTGAACTCAATTCATGGATAGAGTGAACTGGTGTTCCATGATTGAAGTTCTGCCTTTTCTCCAGGCAGCCTGAACACTTCATTTACTGTCCCACGGACATGGCAAATAACCCAGGGAGCCAGTTACTTCTGCATAGGAAAGCTCCATGTTGAGCAAAGGATGGATATTCAAGACAACAGTCACCTTAAAGCACGTCACCAGGGGATTTCACTTCTCACTAATTTCACATTCATTTCACACATTTCACTTAATAGAGCCACTGCATTTCAAAAATAACACGTGGGGGGGAAAAGACTCACAGAGTGAGTAAAACACTTTATAATTTCTTTGCACGCCACATGAAAGCTACGCTTCTACACAACCCCTGAAGAGCAAGAGTGTAACCCTGCATCCCCCTTTGAAAATGAACTCAATAAAGAGCAATTTTTTCAGGTTTTGACCTGACCATGTCCAGCCTTGCTATGAATAGGGAATGAATCTAGGTCTAGCATGTACACATGTACTGCTTGACAAAATAAAGACAATTCGTTAGTCGGGACAGGAACTGGGCTGCTATTAACTAGTAAGCTGCCCCGAGGAAACTTTCCAGAATATATAAATGCTCTAGTGCATAAATCCAGCTTGCCATGAAAACTGTCAGTGATGAAATGATTTCAATCCAGAGCGATTTAAAGTAGCTATAAAGGACATATCCATCTTCGTGATTCAACCCATTGCAAAAAATAGGTAGGAAAACTGCTCACATCAATATGTACTTGGAAACAAAGTTTTTCTGAGATTAAACAGAAGAATCTCTGTTTTTCCATAGTCGTTTTGTTGACTAATGTTTAGCAGCTCTGCTGAAAGAGACAGTAATGTCAGCGTGCACTGACATAATTGCAGTGTAAGAGATCTAAATATTCCGATTCATTAAATAAATGATGAGAGAAAGTGGAAAAAAAGGAGGATAAAGGACTTCAAGAATGAATAGAGAAAATATATCCCAAAACAGATTATCACATCAACATTAGAGTCAGTGAACTTGATAAATCCCAATTAAAGGCACCCAAAGAGTGCTGACAAATAACTGCTTGACATTACTACAAGAACAGAGAACAAGCCTCACTGAAGCACCAACTGGTCTCCAGAAGGACCCAGTTTTCACACAGGGTACCCAGTACAGGTCTATTTTATGCTTCACAGTAGCTATTACAAACTCAGCTAGGATTCAGTAGATTATTTAGGTACTTGAATCAGTAAATCATTATTAATCAAGAATTCAGGTGCATGTATTTAACAACAGATAAAGGGTGAGATTTTTTCTAGCACTTTTCAGCTTTCCCAGGGCCTGTTGCTCTGCAGAACTCTGCAGAGCATGAGCACAGCTGGGGGTTTGAACTGGAGCCCCCCCCTTGGACCAGTCCAGCTACATCCTCAGGCTGGCTTTGGCTCACTTTGCTTTAGTCCAGTTTCTCTCTAGAAGTAACAGGAACAACAGTCACCTCTGGGCAGCCCATTCCACATTGCCATAGTTGTCCAAAACAGAAAATTAAATGGTCTTTTTGGCAATGCCTTTCACACTCCCCAATGACATCATAAGCCTAGGCAAGTAGATGATTTTTTAGATAAATTTATGTGGAATTAATCCTTTCCTTAGTTTACATCAACTATATCAACAGTGAACCCTATTGCTGACGATTATTTTTTTCTGCCATGAACCATGTTTCACAGAATGGTTGAGGTTGGAATGGAATTTCTGAGGTCATCTGGCCCAGCCCCCTGCTCCAGCAGGGTTAGTTATAGCAGGCTGCGCAGGGATGTGTCCAGACAGGTTTTGAATATCTCCAAGGATGGAGACTCCACAACCTCTCCGGGTAACCTGTACCAGTTCTCGGTCACCCTCACAGTAAAAAAAAAAGTTTAAGTGGAATTTCCTGTGTTTCAGTTTGTACCCTTTGTCTCTCATCCTGTCCCTGGGCACCACGAGGAGACCCTAGCTCTGTCTTCTTTGCACCCCCGCTTCAGGTATTCATCCACATTGATAAATCCCCCTGAGCCTGACCAGTCCCAGCTTCCTCAGCCGCTCCTCAGATGAGAGATGCTCCAGTCCCTTCATCATCTTCGTGGCCCTTTGCTGGACTCCATCCAGTATGTCCCCGTCTTTCTTGTCCTGGGGAGCCCAGACCTGGACCCAGCACTCCGGGAGTGGTCTCAGTGCAGTGATTTTTCATCAAGTTCACAGTGAAGTCACTACCATATCATCAGCAATGCTGATGACCACGCACCAGGAGGCTGCTGTCTGCTTGTCTCATGGGAATAAAAGCGTACAGCTAAAATAAAGTTGTAACACCAAAAACTTTTAAAAAGAACGGCATAAAACATTTTGCCCTTATCAGTCAACCAGAATACTGGATAGCAGGAAAAAAAGAAATCTAATTAATTCATTGTCTGACACCAGAAGATAAATGGTTTTAAATAAAACCTGCAGATGTGTATAAAATCACTCTGGGGAGGTGAGAGGGAAAGAACAAGGAAAGAGCTGACGACTGGAGAGAAAGCTGAAGCAGACCGACCGCATTCAAGACAATCAACTTTTTCGAAACTTGGTTAGGTTGGATGGGATTGCTGATCATGTTGCTTGTGTCACACTGCTGTCGCATTGTCTACTGACTTCTTTTTAAAACAATGAAAAACTTAGTGAACTAATTGCCTGATTACAGGGTAACCTATATTTACACAGTATGCTGCTTATTTTTATTAGTAAAGTTTCTTGACGGCTTTCAGCATCCAGAGCCCGTTGTATTAGATTCTGTACGTACAGGCCGGAAAAAACAGACAAGAGACCTAACAGACAATGATAAAAGACAAAAAAGAAAAATGGAGTGGAAAAGCTATGTAAAGAAAAACCTATGGCATTTATATGTGTATTGGAATATGTATAAGTACCCTTCTTATTAATAGAGAATGTGGGCAAGTCATACAAAGAACCTCATTTTTGCTGCTCATTCCCTTTCCGTTGTTACGGCTTCAGCTTCTTTTGGGCAACAAGGAAGGACAAGACTTGAGAAGTTTGAAGGAAGATGAAGAAATAGATACTATTTTCTACCTCTTCCAGTCAGAAGGTCACACAACTGATCTTGTTTTTAATGTAATCCGTGCTTTAGCTATACACTTGGGTTTTTCAAAGAAATACTTTAGTTTGAAATGTATTTTAAACACTAAAGCATGCTGGTGCTGGGCAGACTATTCCCACTGGCTATTTTGATAGCACAAAAAATAACTTTGCCAAGGTGTTAGTTAAATTTTAAAAACTAAACCAAGTTAGCTAGATTCATAAATACAATATCGTCAGAAGGAGACAAAATGTAAGTTATCGCCGTTCAGAGTTTGGAGAGTATGAGATTACTACTTTCAAGTTAAATTCTTTTTTAGGTCAACTTCACCTTGGAGAGAAAAATCAGAAATCTGCTATTCTTAAGCAGTCAGCCAGGAACTGTAAGACTACATAAATTGCCAAGAAGCATGTGTAAGTAAAACAAATGTTGCCAGCACGTACCGAACGCTCACACGCAGACTTGCAAGCGATTACCATGAACGTTTTGCTGTCAGACCACAGGGGACAATCCAAAGCATCTGTAACATTTAATTCACTTACAGGACTTCGCAAGGGAACAGGGATCTTTCTGTCCTAGGGCACTTTTGAGAGCAGTGACCCTGTCATTCAAACCGTTTGATAAAAAGGACACTAAATGTTGTCAGCACTGTGCGTTACCCTGACGAGTTTGTTTGGGCTGCAGATGGAACCCACAAACACAAGAGGATTTAAGAGGAAAATCCAAAATATGCTTCTCTGAGGTCTTACTGCAGAAATACCTACAAAACTACTTCTAAATTATTTCTCAGGTAAGCTCTCAAGTGCTCTTTTCCTCTGTCCCAATAACACAAGGTAGGACTTTACCCGGCTCTCCATCCTCTCCCCTAACCCTCGCACCCTTACGGACCCACGGCCACGATGGGCACGGATGGGAAGCAGGAATACGCTGCTCCTGGTTGGCACTTGGTGGCTGAGTGCATTTCAGGTCTCTGACCTTCCACCGCTCTCGTTGCTAGCCTGCAGACAGTGATAATGTTTTATGAATCTCTCTAACAATTTTTTTTTTTCGGCTGGAGGATTTTAATGGCTTATTCAATGCAAAAGTTGTGTTTCGAAATTGGTACAACTCTCTGGAAAAGATTCCTCTGTTAAACAAGGTATTTAAGCTTCAGACTTGCATGTTACCTAGGCATTTTTACTTTCCAAAATATTTTCCTTGTCTTTCTCTATATGTATTACCTTAGATAGAAAAAAAAGAATGTTTGGGGTTTTTTAAACTGATTTGACCTGGTCTGCACATACCTCAGCTTACCCCTAATGCATTTCTTTCTATATCTCCTACCGTTTATAACAGGATATGAAACCAGACAAGACACCGATCTGATTTCCAGCATGCAGAAGTGCACAGTTCTTACCTGGAAGGAAAGCTATATTTAAACAATAAAATAGATTATCAGTTTTAGATTTGGCTCACAAATGTATAGTTTCTCATTTGAGGTGTAATGCGTATATGGGGCTTTGATGAAGTTAGGACTTTTTAATAATATAGGAAGCTGATACTAGCTGTCCATCAGTTAAATTTAGAATTTCATCTTCCGACGCATTCACAATATGCTTTTGTAGGAAAGACAGCTTTGCTCTTCAGCAATATTTTTGCTTCTTTTTAGCCAGTACATACAGGAAAAGGTATTTATCTATAGGTAAAGTATAGAGAGCCTCGTCTGGCAGGTCAACAATAATTTTCTTTAGAAATCTGTATATGTCCACAGTCCACTGGAGGCAGAAATTACCTCACCTAGCTTTAAGCAAGCTAGTTTGGGTACCTCAAAAAGTTAAGGTGCAACAGCATAGATCTGGGCTACTGCTGAGATACCGGTCCCCTGATTAAAGGCATACCATAGTTTCTCCCCATAGAGATATAGGACAAGGGAAAAGACCCCAGATTTAACTGGTCAATGGTTTCTTAAACACAGAACTATAAATAATTTAAATTCTTCTCATTTATAATACAGACATTCAGAACTATGTTGGCTTCATTTGCAATTAGATAGAGTAAATAAACTATCTGTCTGGCTAGAAGCTGGCAGACATAGTTGTAACCATATCCTTCACATATTCATCAATATTTCATGGCTACTACATCATTCGCCTTCTTGGAGACGTTGGTCCTACTCTGATTTGTATAGATTTTATGGCTGTGTGACTCTTCTTTGTATTTCAATGATAGAATAATTTCACTGTAACAAAGACATCTTAAAATGACAGACCACGGTTTGGTTTGCCCAGAAATAACCCTGAAATGGAAGACACCCAAGACATACTAAGATTCACATGCATGGTAAGTGAGAACATACGATAGAAGTGATCTTTTTAACATAGCAGAGATAAAGCACAGCAAGATATTCCCACCTGAATCTGACAAAACAGGAAATTAAGTCAATCACAGCATTTTAATGGTGAGAGTCATTAACTGTAAAGATCAACTGCCAAGGAATATGCTTGTTTTCAATCTCTTAAAATCTTCAAGCCTAAATGCCTTTCTGGAAGACAGGTCTTAATCACAATTTATAAGGCAGAATTCAAAGATAACGGAGGAATATGAGACCTTTGACATAAAAGTTGCCAAATGAGAGTGCTTTGAATTTCTGCTTCAAGTTACAATATTTCTTGTTAAAACTTACCCCACTTGTATTAAAACATCACACAAGGAGGACTCACTCTTCAGGAAGCTCAGCCCTAGTGAAACTGAAAGCACACACATAAGGAAGGCTGTCTTTGTTTGCCACTTGAAGTGAAGTGATTCCAGACAAAATTTGGAACAGCTGGAAGTGGTCAGCTGAAGGAAATCACAGGAGTGACTCCTCAAATCCTCAGGACACATGGTGTGTTTCAACGAGGGTTTCCTTTTTTGTTCATCATCAGTTCTTTATGACTCTCAGGAAAGAGGAAAAAATATGAAAAAGGAAGAGCAGATCTTCAATTTTTTAAATAATTGTTGCTCAGCTGTCTGGCTGGTTCCCAATATCTTTAGTTCAGCAAAAAATCCAGGGCATCTTTTATGAGCTGCTATGCCTACTTGTCTCTCTAAGTGGCTTACTGGCCTTCAAAATGCTTCTCGTTGTTCTTTCTTTGAGTAATGGAGAATTTTTCACACAAGACAGAGCTACCTTGATTTACAGTGAGGAAAAACAAACTGTTTCCATTCACGGGCCATATATCTTCTAGGATATGGCCATTGAACTCTTCATTAAAAATTTGTTAGTTTGAAGATTTATTACCAAGCCTCCTAAAGAGCTCTAAGCAAAGCCCTGGAGAAGGGCACGGGAAAATCCCCTTAAAGGGCCTGGCTGGGAAACCCAGACTGACTTCTTCACTAAAAATAATTAGAACTGATACAGCCCAAGGAATAATTCAATACTATTTACTAACACTTTCCAGCAACCCTCTCCCTTGACTTCCCATCTCTTAGAAAGCTCCTAACTAGATCTCGTCACAGCAAACCACTTTTGGGGAAGGGTCATGCACCTCGCCATTGTCAAATCAGCTAAAAGCCTCCCAGGGTGGAGGGTACGTACGTCAAGTTGACTGGCAAACACATCTGCCGCAGGTCTTGCACTGAGGCTTGGCCAAGTGCCCCTGGACCATGCCAGGTCTAATCTGCTCCTAAGGAAACCTCTCCATAGAGGTGGCACCCTGGTGATTTCACTGTCACAGCTGGGAATGGTTTCATGATACACAACCTCACCTCCAGCACTCACCTTAGTCCTGCCGCTCCATGCTTTCCTGTTGGCACAGCCAGAGAAAGGGGATGACTCTACAACAAGCTCTCGGATGCTACAAGATTCACAGCTCTCGGATGCTACAAGATTCACAGCCTTACTAATCTCTGTTCTCCAGCTATCTGGGACAACTGGTCACCATTACTCAGGTGATCATCAGGTCACCCTGCTCCTCTGTGGGCCACTGTGAGGGACTGGAAGAGTTAATGTCTGTCAATGTCTCAAACATTGCAGCAACCAAGGTGCGGTCTGCATAACAAAGGGGGCCATTAGCAAGCAGTTGGCTGGCATGGACACAGGGGGGGTGCCGGAGGGTGTGCAGTCCTGGATTCTGGCAGAACCAGCCCGGTAACCCACCACAGATGGCCAGAGGCCACACAAAGCTCATCTGAGGCGGGGGCTTGTAGCTCCTTGGCAAGTCCCTAAGCCCACCACCCCAATAAGCTGCACATGCTCAGTAGATAAAGAACCCTCTGGAACACTACTATATATGCTGAGAACTGTCTGGAATGAACCCATATAAGTCTTCAAGAGGCGTGACTGTGGACGGAGATTTGGACTATAAAAGACACAACTGCAAAGAGCCACGTTGGGCGCGCCCATCACCGGAGGATTACTATGCTCATCGCCGACGCCGCGGGATCCAAGGGCGGTGACTCTCTCTTTTCTTTTCCCCCTCTTTCTTTTTTTTTTTCCTCTCTTTTCTCTCTTCTTGTGAACGATTTAGCTGCAACCCACGCTGCCCACCGTTATGCCTTCCACAGTTTGGATTGTTCAAATAAAGCGTTCAAAGTGATCGTTTGGTGTCGTTTCACCTTAATTTAGCCCGGGGGATCCCAGAACCTCTATGACCCTCTGGTCTGTCTGGTCTGGGTCGTAACAGCCACATCTATGTCTGCTGATACCTCCTTGCCAAAAAGGCTTATCATCACATCCCCTTCCATCGTCTCTCTTCCAGGCAAGACAAAGTCAGTTCTCGCACCTTTCCTGAGGAAACGCCAAGTTGTTCAAACACCTTTTAATTCATGGCAGTGTCCTGTAGGATATCCAGCTTCTCCGGATATTTCCGGAGTTGTAATGCCCTAAATTGAACACAATTTTCCAGACCGCTGTGAATCAGTGCTGAGCAGACCCCAGTCATTACATCCATCTTGTGTTGACACATTTCCTAACAATCCCAGAGCATTTTTCAGAGATTAATCATGGTTTATTTCTGCACTAAGGAAGTCAATGCATTCTTCACTGGGAAATCATATTTTACTGGCAGGTGGAATAAACATCTATTCCTCTCCTGATTCCCACCATACCTTCTTAGACCTCCTGCTCAGCAAAGGACACAGTGCTGAGGGACAGCATACTAACTCCTCTCTTCTCATCCAGATTAAACCTAGTGTGTTGTTTTGTTGGTTTTTTTTTCCCAAGGAAAAGCAAATAAATGAATTTTCAGTTAGATGCTGAAACGTGGCCTAAACCCAGTATTTCAGTCCGGGAATTCCATGACAATTTCTTACCAGAGTATTTCCATTTCTCCCTTCCGCCTTTGACTGCGTCTCCCATAATGAACTGTGGCTCATACTAGTTTTGAAGTTTGGAGCCAGGTGTGATTTTCAGCAGGAGATAATCTTGGCTTTTCTCATATGTGAAATGGAAATCTCAGATCTCAATTATAATCCATTTGAATGAATTTTCAAATAGAGCAATTGGAAAGAATTTAAAATAATTTCTGCGTAGATGAAAAGGAATAAGCAATAACTTTTGGCTTAAAAGAAAGCGAGGGGGAAAAAAAAACCCCACAAAGTTCAGCTGGCATCTGGTCCTAAATATATAGAAAGTAAAGCCAGGAAAATGGTGGATATACTAGAACGCTGCTCATGGTGTCTTTGGAAAGGATAGCAAAAGCATGGAGGCACTGGAGTTTCTCAGCAAGGTTTCATCTCACAACTGGAGGCAGAGGGATCTTGAGAGCAAAAGCTAGCACAGCCAAGAAGCAGGATTTGTTGGCTCAGGGGCACTAGAGAGAAAACATGCCTTTTTCTGCATCTACATGTAAGATCTTACGAAGGTGCACTGCACTATGTTTTCTAGACCTACGTTGGGTCAGGTCAGCAGTTTGGATCTCCCTGAAGTGTGCTGCCTGATGGATACACCCTTAAGCTCCCAGGTCCCAGAGATTTAGGCACATGAGTGCATTAACATGATCCCTTCCAGGGGATTATTCACTTGAGCAAAACTGAACATATGCATAAATTTGGCAGGATTAAGAACTTCAGTTGCATTTTCCAAGTTATTTCAAAGAGGAGCATAATGGGTGTTGGTGGGACTCTGAAGACTCGTCCAAAGCTGGAATAATTAGAATTGACATGAGATTTCCATTGGATTAAAGTAACCAAGATGAAAAGAAACCTGAGCAATACAGCCAGCACATGGAGGTGTGCATGGAAAACTAATTAACATACATAAAAAAAAAGAAAAATATTTCCAGAGATGGTTACTTATGAAGTCTTGTCTCCTTTAAGGTTAATCAAAAGAACCAATAAATCTAATACATTCAGACTAATGTCTACAACTCAAAGCAAAATGCAGAATTTAGTCTGGATCTCAATATGATCATGTTCCTCGAGGGACTAAAATTAAAGTTTATTAAAAAAGTAAATATACCACTTAAAAAGTGAAATGGAACATGTACTTTTAGTAATGAAATTAAATTTCACTACATACAGCAACAGCAGAAGCAGGAAGATTAGTTGTTCAATTAATTTTTCATCTTAAATAAAAAAAGTATCCTTATATTATAGAGGAGATGCATTTAATATGCTGGCTAGGTATATATTATATGTCCCGGATGTGAGAAGATTTTCATTAGGAATGACAAAGCAAGAAAATACGGTCTTCTGCATATCAGCAAAGGAAGAATTCAATTCAATTAATAAAATTGAAGGAAGTTTTACTGAGGTACCAATTCTTCAGCCTTCTCTGAAGAGATTATCATTGTCCCAAGGAGTACGTCCATGAATCATGTCCATGAATCTTGCAAAATGAGCCAGATCCTGTGCTTTGCTTAGGCTGTGTAAACGTACTCAGGAGGGGCTCTGCAAGAGGCACATAGCTGCAAAGTGCTTGTTCCCCCTCCTTTTGCACTGAAGCCCACACACCGCTTTATTGGCTCTGGGAGGAGGACAGGGTGTGCAGCTCTCCCTGCTTCAGCTGAATCTGCTACGCACGAGGTGACACAGCCATGCTTGCCTTTTGTGGTTACGCTCTTTCATGCTGCGAATTTTGTGATTTTTGCTGAACAGGCCAAATGTAATCAGGGGAAAAGCCGCCATCTGGACTCATCTGGCCTCTCCATAGCAGAGACCGTGATGAGAAGCAATACGGTACGATATGAAAACATTCATTAGGAGGAACTGGCTAGAGCTGCGTTTGCAGGGAGCACAGTCCTGCTGGCATGGACTACAGCTGCACACCACAGATCCCCTGAAGAGGATCGGGTTGGAGATAAAAGCCTGGCTGAACCTGCTGTAACTCCAAAAGTTCTTGGCACGTTCAGAGATTATATATGGTGTGCAAAGGCTGCAACGGATGGTGGTAGAGACACGTTTAGAGTGCACAGGCAACCCCAGGACTAAGCGGTATCTGGCCAGAAGTTATTTTCATTGCAATTTTGGAATCTTGTGCCAAAACCTCTATCAGATAAAGTCCTTGAGCATTCAACCACAACACCCTCACTGGACCAGGGCAAAAGCTGAGAGCAGGAATGCGGTCAGTCTCATCCTGTCCTGGCTTAAGGCATGGGTTTGCAACCTGACCCCAGCGTCCTCTCTAGCCTCTTGCTGCTGCTGGTGCTCATTTCTCACAGGGAGTGAGGGCAGACTAGCCAGGAGGAGCGAGTCAGCACCAGTGCCAGTCAGCAGCCTGATCACCACATACCGTCCTAGGACCCAAGCACTGGCCAACCCTTTCTTTCCCTTCAGGCACACATCCTAGTATCAACCCTGGCTCTTATCTCTGGGCCCCCGTTCTTGCCCTCAGCTCCAGCATCCCAGCCAGCCTCCCCAGATCGGCCAGACCTCTCACTTGCAGACTCCCTGGACTGTTCCCTGCAACATTCAGTCCTGTTGGGACAGATTTCACAGCCTCCATCTGCTCTGAAAATGTCTCAGTGCCTTCAGCTTCCTTCTCCCTCAAGTTGCTTCAAGCCTCAGTGTCTCCCAATGTCCAACAAGGTGGAGAGGCAGCGATAGCAGTGCAGGAGATGATAGTAGATGGGTAGAGAAAGTGATCTTTCAAGGGGGGAGTGGAGGAAGGAAGAGGAACACAGTGATGGGGCTGGTCCCAATAAAGTTGACAGCCACTGTCATATTTATTTAGAGTGTTCATACACTCAGCTTTGACGATGCTGTGATACGACATACTGGTCATTAGATGACAGCAGCTCATGGAAACAGATGAATTGCAATCATAAATTCTCCACACAAGGTGATTTAAATATTGTTATCTCCAAAGCCAAATTCTGCCAACTGCTCTACAAACACCAGTCCTGTGTATCTCTCCATTCCCAGGGCAGGATGGTGGATTTGTGAGATTTAAATCCTGGCATTACCTATACAGAGAAGTCCTGGCTAGGTAGGGCCTCATTTTACAGGTCTATAAAAGACTGAGTTACCATCAGGAAGGCACCACACGTTGCCTGACAATGTTTCTGCTTTTAACCACATAACATAGATAAAATCCTGCCTGATTACTCATTTGAAAAATATACTTCTCCTGTGAGGCTAGTATCTACACTAAGAAAAAATTCATACAGTTTAAGTGCAGATGAAATTCTTAGATCACCTGGATCATAACCCGAATGTCACAGATCATTAAACTTCATTGGAAGCCCCTATATCCACTCTCATGGCAGTAAGTAAATGGAAATCTTTCATTCTTTGCAAAAGGATAAGCTGTTCTGTGCCACAGGAGACCAACACGCCATGGATGCACGGGCAGGGAATTGAATAGATGACCCATGCCAGACTGTCCTGTGGAGGAAGGCAGGAAAGAACAAAACAATCTCTATTAGTTCCACCTGGTCAAAAATTCCTGCACGACCTGCAAGTACACCAGGTTATCCTACAAACGTGAACAAGAACCATCCAGCAGGCATCCGGACAAGAGCAGCCACAAGTACAACCTGCACAGCCACCCTGTCCATCCCCAGCTGTGGCAAATCTCTGCTGCTTCAACTTAACAGCAAGCAAATACAGCCAGAACGAATGTGAGCAGCTGTGTTTGGAGGTGAATTCCTTCCTGGCACCTGCAAGCAATTGCCTGAAGCCGAGCGACATGGGATTTGATTATAATCACAGTCTTCACACATTCGGAGCATGCTTAGGGTAAGACAGGCTTGTCTCTCCTCTCTTGCCCATGAAGGGTGGGTGGGAGGTTGTGGAGAGTCACAGACCCCACAGTCAAAGAGGACCACAAAGGCTGACTATAGCTGGATTTCTCTTCCCAGGATAACACCTATCTTTTACGATGAAATCTAATCTTGCCTGACACAGCCAACCCAATGGTAAACTCACCATTTGTCCTGGCAAGCTGTTTCAGTATTGGCGTCTACACGCTGCTAGCAAATTGCATCCTATTTCCAGGATTAGCGTAACTAATGCCAGTCCTGGCCTTTGGTGGCAGTGCTGGTCCCGAAGGAGGCCAGAAGGGGTTGGATACCCTATGCAGTATAGCAATAAACTTCCATGGAGTTTCAGTAGCTTGATGCTCGCTGCTTGGTTATGGCAGTGCCCTATTTTCTAGATCACAGGAAACTTTGTTCTCCTCCTCCAGTAACCTCTTAATTTCCCAATAAAATACTGAGACTATAAGATTAATCACTCTTGCCAACTTGCTAATTTTACTAGGAAAGGGCTACTGTAGCTAATAAAAAATTTCTTCATGTTCTCCACTTCTCTTCCTTGTCCTAATGTCCTATGAGTCTAAGCAGGAAACTGAGCCACCTTTTTGACAGACACTGAATCCAAGCATCCAAAACCGGGCACATCGGCAGTCATTTCTTATGGGTGAAGTGGACTTGGTCTGGTATTAAAACTCTCATAGACATACGTGAAGTCTTTTTAAACCACATGGCGTAACTATCACTAGCACTCAAACCCTCGCAACGTTGACACGTGCAAGGACATCTGGTCCTCTGGCATCCAAAGCACTTTTTGCTGAAAACGGTGCTTTCACAGTCGGTTCCTGGCGTGCAAGCTTTCACACGTAGCTTTGGGACAGCTACGAGACCTGCAGCCACCCACCAGCCCACGCTGTACCCAGGCCCACAGAGTCGGTCCCCACTGTAGAGAGTTGTTTCTATCCACTAAGACTCAACGACAGGTAAAAATCACAGCATCCTTCTATTTTCCTTTATTTTTTGAAAGATGATTAAGTCTTCGTTATCCAGAGTCAAACCTAATGCAGACAGCTGCTGCCTCTCTTCCTGACAGCTCCTATGTCCCACAGAGCATTGCTATCATTATTATAATGCTGTTGTTACTGGTAACAGCACTAATATCAAATTTGCATCCAGTACTCCTATCAGGCAGCCTCATTATACCCAATATCGAACAAATACCCAGGGACGCATGTTCCCTGCCACGCGAAGGGATGCTGTCCCAGATGTTCCCTAGACTGAATCAAACGGAAAATGTCAGACTGTACTTTCAGCCAGTTATCCTGATAAATAAGTCTCTTTAATTAAAAAAGAGCGCTTGATTTTTTTTTTTTTTAATCAAATCAAATACTTTCTTTTCTTTCAAGTGGTCAATCTCCCCTGCATTAGCTCCATATTAGTACTCGTCTCTGTTCAAACCCAGCAGGGAATGGGACTTGCACTGAGAAGCCTCTTGCTGGGTGAGCAGTCGGACCCATAATGACAATTAGAGAGCGGTTTAGAGGCTATTTAAGCCTCAGTCAGTCTCTCTCAGTGCCTTCACACAGGATGCAATTACCACCTATTAGCAATGAAGACAATTTATTAGTAAGTTTTTGAACATTTTGTCCTTTAAAGCAAAACAGGATTTGTATTTGTCTTATTTCTCACTTTCTGTAAGGAACAGTCAGTCTAAGGACATTATTAACCCCTTGGAAGGGTCTCTCCAAGGCTAATGAAATGAGGCAAAGGTGCAAGAGAGCATCAGTGATGTTTCACAAGGGAATCAGAAGAATAGCATCGAAGGAGAGTTGGCAGAGATGATAACCAGAGGAAGACTGAGGAGGACATACAGGGTGGAAAACCCTGTCTGTTACCAGACATTCATCAGCCTGAGGAAAGCTCCTGAAGAGGTTTCTAAGCGTGAATGTCCCGGTCCAAGTCCTGGACTGCGTTTGTAAGAGTTACTGTTTGCCTTTGCTCATTGAAAGCCAGGAAGGGGACGGTGTGCATCCAGAAGAGGGAAACAAAGCCGGTGAAAAGGCTGGAAGGCATGTCCTATGAGGAGCAGGACTTTGGGTTTGTCTAGTTTGGAGAAAAGGAGGCTGAGGGGCGACCTCATTGCTCTCTACAGCTTCCTGAGGAGGGGACGTGGAGAGCGGGGTGCTGATCTCTTCTCCCTGGGATCCAGGGACAGGACACATGGGAATGGTTCAAAGCTGTACCAGGGGAGGTTCAGACTGGACATGAGGAAGCATTTCTTTACCGAGAGGGTGGTCAAACACTGGAACAGGCTTCCTAGAGAGGTGGTCGATGCCCCAAGCCTGTCAGTGTTGAAGAGGCATTTAGACCGTGCCCTTAATAACATGCTTATCTTTTGGTCATCCCTGAAGTGGTCAGGCAGTTGGACTAGATCATCGTTGTAGGTCCGTTCCAACTGAAATATTCTGTTCTATTCTATTCTAAATTCTATATTTCATACCAGAAGGTGCCTGCCTGTGGGATCTCCTAGGAAATAGGTAGGAAAATGCAGGACAAGGCAGCCAGACTACAACACAGAAGGACACATGGTATGTGTTGCACATGGAGACAAACTTGGGAGGAAAAGCTATTGTAAGGCTGTGTGATTCTTTCTGTATTATGAGAAATATGAACAATCATTCCCACCTCTTTTCCAGACACTGCTAGATTTAACAGACCTCTGTCACACCCTCCCTCAGTGCCTCCTTTCCAGGCTGAAGAGCCTTGACTTTGCCTCTCCCCACGCAAAACCTATTTGAATCCTTCCACGATCCCTTCTGCCCCTCTCTATGCTGATGACAAAGGCAGAAAGTCTCCGGACCATGAGCCCTGCCAGGGCTTGGTGCTTGGGAGAATGGCACGGCTGTTTGAAAATCTGGCTACTTGAGTCATTAGGGTGCCTTATTAGCACCTAATTAGCAGTATAAGTATTAGATAGTGCCTGATCCTGTCCTTAGGATTTAGTCCTCAGCCCCTAATGGAAGAACTGTGTAGCTGGTAGCTACACTGACCCCAGGAGATTGGGGGGGGAAGGAAAAAACTAAAATAATAATAATAAAACCCCAAGACATTCTTGCCTCTCCATACTCATTGTTCCTTAATGTACATCCTGCCTTAATTCAGCTATTGCAGGATTGGGCCTGTTGCTATTTTCAGGCCACTGCATGAACCTGACTTCCTCTCAATGTGTTTTTCCTGGCTGGATTTTCTGCTGGCCACTAAATCTTCCCTACACTCAAGAGATATTCACTACAGACTCACCCTCCCCGGGAAGCAGTAACAAAACATCCTTACCTTGCGGCTCATTTCCAAAAAAATTACCACCTTTAAATAAACGACTTGTTATTGTGATCTCAACTCCCCTTCAAGCCCATTTGAAATGGGACAAAAATTTCAGGACTTATTAAAATGAAAGGACAAGGATACAAAAAAAGACTCACAGAAGGATTGTGTAAGCCTTGTTCCCTGAGGAGTTAGGCTGAAAATGTCAAGTATTACTGAACACAGCAGAAACACAAATTTTTGCTGCACCCAAAATAAATTGGGATTTACATCCCTTATCAGAATGTCATTTTTTGTAGCTTATTTTTTATTAATTTTCACTCCATAATTAAGGAATATGAGAGAAGCATTGTGTTCTGGTGGGATTAGAGCAAATAATGGGGATTGTGAAAGGCCTAGAGCCACTACAGTAATACTTTAATCCTTGCAAATACACCCCTGTCCTCCTGTCATTTAAAAAAAAAAAAAAGCAACATGCCAAAAAAGCTCCAACAAGAATAAAAAGCATTCCCTAGGGAGACAGATCTGACAGTCCTGGCAGCTCGACATGCTGTGCTACTCACGTCCAGAGCACTGATACACCAACTCCACAAAAACAAGCAACTGATTAGGAGTAAGTATTGACCTATACATGCAGTCTGTCTCACAGGCTAGGCTTGCCACTCGGTCCTAGCTCATTTTACTCTGAAATGGTCCTGTTCCCACAGATAAAAATTTTCCACAAACCGCAAGTCAGGTAAAATCTATCCAACAAACTTAACGGTGTTTTTTTTTAGGAAAACAATGCCAAATTCAAACATTTTTGCATAGATGTTTGTGTCAGTCTACCAACCTCCGCAAACCTTCATGGAATCGGGTGGGATGGGGACAGTGGGGTTCAAGTCTTGGTCCCTGCGGCGGGTAGGAGACAGGGTGGCAACTGGAGTCAATAATGCAGAGCACCTCCGTTTGACAGTGGATAGCTTACTCAGCTGGGGTGCAAATACAACGCGTATAATGCTTCTAACAGTAATACATATAATACTGGCTGTGTTCATACTCCATGGTATGTGCCCATGGATCTCTTCTTGGCGCAATGTGGAACTAAGACATAATTACCATGAGAGGAAGGGGGGCAGATGAATGTGTCTGAAATGAAGAAAGTGCTTGAGCCCATCAGTGTGAGTACTGAATACCCTAAGGATAGGATGAGGGCACGTAGAATGGTTTCAGGTTGTGAGATCCAATGGGATAGTGGAATTTTTTAAGCTGAAAAATAAGAGACCAGCATGTTTCTTTTTTTAAGTTGTGAATTTCAGTGTGTTGCTGTTTGTCACCATCTGTAGGAGGTCACTGCAGAGTAGGACTTGTCTGGAAACTCTTGAGTTTTATCTTGTGAATTAATTTGAATGCGTGCTTAGAAGCTGATAGCTGACAGTCACAAATCTAATCAAGAAAATGATGGAGGCAACCATCGTAACTGAAAAGGGCAAAGAAATGTCAGCGTTTGCAAAACGTAACAAGAAACAAAGTATGCTTTTATTTATGTAGATCGTAGTCTCATTTCACCGACAATAAAAATAGACTTCTAATTCTGAAGGGTTGTAAAAAAGTTTATCTCCACACAGACCAACGCAACACAGCCGCAGAAGGAACCACAAGCGAGGGCTCCCTCTTCAGTGCTGGTTTGCTCTTTGTGCATTCATTTTTCCAGCAGCGTGACTTGGACACACAATACGGCCAAATCAGAGCGCAGCACTTTACCCTTGATTTGCACCAAACATCAAACACTGCAGAAGTTTAATGGTCTACTTAGGCCTTTTCAAAATATACAGTAGCTAGCCAGTGAAAACCTGGAGCCTTCATGTTCTTAAATGAGCTAACACCATACTTCAGGAAGAAATAACTCTTCTAATTCTTCACGTTACAGTACTCTGGAAACCCCTTGATTAAAGGTGTGCCTGACTGTGCTGTACATGCACAGAGCTGAAGATAGCTCCTGGCCCCAAACTGCAGCCTCAATAGAAGAGCTGGACAAGAAATAGAAATACCCAGGTCATGCTTGCAGCAGAGAATGGGCATCAACCCCACGATTGCTGAGGTCCAAATGGGCAACCTCCACATTGGACCACATATAGCCACTGACCTTGACAAATCTAGACTTGTCATGCAGTAAGGTCCAGGTTGGATCAGGAGATGCTGTGCTACACCACGCCATTACACAAAGGCAGAGATACACTGGATAGCTATGTGTGCCCATCACATCTATACCCACACGGCTGGCATGGGGAGGAGTGCTCTGAAATAGCCTGCTCTAGCATGGCACACACATCTTCATGCAGGTTTTTCTTGGTTTGCTTCTCAGGGATTGTGTGGGCATTATGGAAAGTCAAAGAAATGGACTTCAACCCTCAGCTGTCCCTACGGCTGGGTAAAACCTTGTTACTCTGCTGGCACCAAGCAAGGGAAGGAAAGGCCCCAGTAGAGAAGAGGGATGGCATGGCCTCTTCGTGGTCTAATCAAAACCTTTCAGTACCTAGCAAAAGGTGGGGGGATGAGACGGGGAGAGACAATCCTCCTTTCTTACATCTCTCAGGAAGCAGGGACACATCGAGTGAGAAATATTGCCCACCAAACCCAGTCCCTCCCAACTGCCCTCCGCTCTTCACCGCAGTGGACATGGGGGGCAGGAGCAAAGGCAGCATGCAGTCAAAGAGGAAAAGACAGAAAATACTGCTGGCAATTGAAAAGGTAACCAAAAATACTGAGTGATATTTTTTTCTTTATAAAATGTACATAAAGAACATATACCCTTTGAGGTAAAAGTGAGACCAGTTTGTAATTTAACCAGATACATTAACAACAATGACAAAAAATAAATCTACAGTGGGTGTGCTAGTAAAATAAGAGACCAAGTTTTGGCTATATACAATACTTGAGATCGTTAAAATGTAATAATCATTATATATACATTAAATACATACAATTACAGTTATTTATATAATATTTACACACACAAACACACAGATTTTTTCCCTTTGCAGTTGGTAGTGTGCAAGCAGAAGCGCATCTGATCTTTCCTGAGAAGGTGCTGAGGCTGCTAATTCTGACTCGCAGTAACGTGTGTTTCTTCAATCTCTTTTGTGGTCATATCTGTCAAAAACAATTCAATAGATTTACAGTCGCGGTTGTTGCAATGTTCCTGTTTCTTCCCTATGGGTGGAGGACTGCAAACCTCCAGCCTGCAAAAGGTGAAGACTTGTTGCATGCAAAGATCCTGGATCCCGAGGAATCGGCGGTGATATTTCTCCAATAGTCAGCCATGACCTTAGCTGTGAGCAAAGCTACATTAATATTCATTTGTCCAAGCACTTGCCACCATTCAAGTCTCTTTCTCAATGGAAAAAAATTTACAGAGAATAGAAATGGAAGGCAATTGGTTGCAAGTCACCTGTCATAGGTCCTTGATAGGCTCCGATAAGGTGACATTCAACCTGACCATGTCATACAAAGAACCAGCTAGGAGAGACCATGTTAGGTGAGGCTACCAGGAGGCATGCAGACACATCTACAGAGGGAATGCAAACATAATCATCCTATTTATGTTCCAGTTTCTTGTCAGACGTCCGACACAGATTTTATAATTAAAGTACGAGGGTTGCTCTCAGTAAGTTACAAAATGTGGCGAATGACTGGGAGCTCATTGCTGACCTTGGATGTTTTCGGGTGTTTGAGGAGGGGCACACAGGGAGGAGGGAATTACTCCCCACATGTACAGCGTAATTGCATTCTCTGATGATCAGTTTGTTCTCACTTGAGTAGTCTTATTATTACACAACTATTTCTCTGAGAGGTATGGGTAAGATGCTATTTTATTAGAGGAAAGTCTTAGTGTCACCACTGAAACCTCTGAAAGACTTGCTCTCCAGAAGCACTCAAGTGTAAGTGGGATGACATCTTCACAGACTTGTTCTGGGGAAAAAATACAACAAACTTCCCATAATATAAAGCTCAGAGTACAAGCTCCCTAATCTGACAGATACAAAGGAAAACTATATTGTATTTTAGTAAGTCACACCAGGATGTACTATCCCAAGTTAATGATTGGGTTAATGATATTTTTATTATATATCTTTTCTAACCCAGAGATACAAATATTGTAGCCTGGCCAAAAACAGCCAAAAGGGGGACCTGAAGGTGGTCTGGGGGTACAGAGGGAGAGGAGCTTAACACCAGAAACGGAGGAAAATATGTTTTAATGTTACTGGCACAAGAACAAATGATGCTAAACTGGCCATGAACACATTTATGCTGGCAACAAGAACGTGGGTGGCAAACCTCCCAGCGGTGAGGTTTTGCAACAGCCTTATGAGCAGCATAGAGGGCAAAAATCAAACGCATCCTCCCTCTTCTACCTTTTAATTGGTTTTAACATTGATGAATTTGTGAGCAGGGGCACGGTGGGTGGTTGCTGGCAGCACGGTGTGCCCAGCACATCCCTCCCCAGCCCAAGTCCCACGGAGCACCCTTGCCTGCCTACACCAGCGCGTGCCGGGGCGTGTTCCCGTGGGATCTATGGGGTGACACCGGAGTCGGGGGTTTAGGGAAAGATGAGATCATACTTCTGAACACCGAAGCTCCAATGACTGCAGGATTGCATGAGCTGTGGGTCACTAAGCTCCTTTGCATGAAGGAAAATCAAATTGTTAGTACGTGCTGGTTTAATTCCTTCTGTGCTGCTGAGACTGACACTGGCATCGTGGTGCGGCAGCCGTAAACGAGGGAGCACACTCCTGTGGTCTTGCTTTTTTGCAAAAAAAAAAAAAAAAAGGAATTTGAAATGAAATAATAACCTTTTTTATAGCTTTTTATAGTTTTATGGGAAAATACAAGAATTAATCCAGATGGCACCCAATCTCTTTATTAGCATATATAGGCAGAGAGTGCTTATAATACCAAACTGTATCTCTTTTATTGAACTGTTCTAGAAAGCCATTCTTCTGATGGATCACAGTTCTTCTTGGGGAGGAAGAGAGTTTCAATTATCCTTTGATACATGAAAAAACATTACTAGCAAGTAAACCCTCCAAAAATAAAACCAGGTAAGCCTCTTGCACTAAGGGTGGAAAAAAATCTGATCACTCTGACTAAACTACTCACTACAAAGGGATTTCACTGACCTTACAAGGCAGTAAAAGAGAAAACAAACTTGAACAATAAGCTGATGTTTTAACTGATCAAATTAGTTTTAAAGTTTGGGGATCCCAATTGCCCCAAAAGCTGTTCAAACTAAATTATGCCGTTTACACTGGTGAATGCAGCAGAGATTCAAGTGCTGGGTGTCAAGAAGGAAATCGCTTCTGCATCAGTGGAGGTCGGTACTTGTGCGTGGGGCTTGCAGCCGTTCGGGGACTGGCAGCTGCAGCTCCATCTCATTTGGGTGAACTAGCAGTTCCTCTCCCAAATTAAGAGGAAATTTCACATTTCCAAGGATTTCTGTGGGCCTGACAGTAGCACACCCTTAGATAATAGTCTCCAAAAACTGGCTGATAGGAGATGGGCTCAGTGTAAAGACCCTGTCATCCACTAGTTAACGCCTTCATCACATAAGCCATCGCCATTTTGATGGGCTCTCAAGGAGCTGCTCCTGCCTTCAAATCATAATTGTGCATTTGTAGTGTGATTTGTAATGTGTTTGCCCCCTTTTAGTCTATGCTCTTTTATCCCCCCTTGTGTCTCATCCAGGATCTAAGCCTGGCTGGAGCCAGCTGGAGAAGTGGTGGGTTGGTAGCACAGTGAGATCAAAGTGCTTCCTAATTGTATGTGGGATTTCACATTCAAACTATGTGCTTTGTGAAAGAAATGAACTTGCATGGCTTTGTCGGAGGCAATGAAAGGGCAGTACTCCAATGATGTCCTTATTCTCCCAGATCATCCTGAGAAAGAATTACAAAAAAATTTTAAAGTTTATCATGGGCTCCACCTACCTCTGCCTTGGGAACACCCAGCTAACTCCCACAGCCACCCCCACAGAAACCACGGTCGCGGATCCCAACAGCCAAGTGCTCTAGTTGCTGCAAAGTCCACGTTTGCACAGTTATGTATTTGATGTCCAATTGAAAAATACATCAGAAACATTGCTAGATTGGATACCCAAGAACTAAATCACAGGGTTTAGAAAATTTCTTACAAGAGCTGCCAGTTCAAACTCCCTTTGTCTGATTGTCAGTCCAAAAATTTTACAAATACTACATTCATTTTCACCCCAAAATGAAAAAGAAAAAAAAAAATCAAGACTAGGAAATGCATATCTCAGTTTGTACTTCTTACTCACGGCCCAGACAAAGTAAAATCCCATTGCCTTTTCAGTGGCTTATATTGCGAACGTAAAGGAAGATAACACTACTCCTAAATCAACATCTGAAAGAGAAAACCAGCTTTTCTTAGCACCTTTTTCTGCACTCAAGCAGAGTAAAACTGAAATAGGCATGCGAAATAAATTTCCTTTCACACAAAGACCTGGGCTTTTCAGGACAAACAGATTATCCTGCCCCAAAAGAAGATGTCTGTGGTCTTTGCCTGTCAATCAAAAACCTTTATCAAATACTCAACGTGGTCCTCAATCAAGGGCAAGAAAAATCAAAATACGAAGAGGAAATACAGATTTCAGTTTGCAGTCTTAGCTTGGGATCTAAACAAGCAAGCACGATCTCCATTTCACTATCTTCAGCTGTCTTCATCACAGCTGCCCGAGCACGAGAGGACATCGCAGGGCACTTTCCAAATCCTCCCTTCCCGCAGAGTCCCCCATCACAGCGTCGCTGTCAGCCCTGTGGCTGAAGCTCTGCCTGGTGCTTTGAAGATGCTTCTCCTGGCCTGGGCTGATCAATGGGCATCCAAATTTAAGTTACGTTTACTTTCAGTCTATTTTTGGAAGGGATACATTCGAGGGAAAAACGGGAAAACATTTTAAAGGAAATGGAATGCTTCACATTTTACTTCAAAATGATTGACAGATTGCCACTCTTTTTTTTTCCATATTCCCCATTTCATCTGATCAGGACAGTGAAATCGGGTGTCATAAAATACAGCAGAACAGGGTTTCTCATCAGCTTAGCGTGGTGAAGCGAGAGCGTGCGTGCCTGTCCCCGAGTGGGGGGGGACCTCTTGCAGCGCCCGCTGCGGCTCCAGCCCAGCTCCAGCCAGGACCATCGCTGCAGCTGCTGCTCAAACCAGAAAATGAGCAAAAAGAAGCCGCCCAGATCGCACGATGGTCAGAGACAGAATAGGAAACATAACAGCATAACAGAAGAGTATGCTGCAAAAAACCCCACGCATCCACTTCTGGCAGGGCTCCTAGCAGCCTCGGGCAAAGCCAGCTCCTCCGAAGACAGTCACGCCAAAAGCGCCCACAGAGAAGCCTCTCGGATGATCCTGCAGTTCTGTGGCTTTCACGAGAGATCAGCAGGAGGAAACATGTGAAGGTTTCGTTTCCACAAATCCCGAATTACGAGACACGCCAGCCTCCTAAGCAAAAATCTGCATCAGGGTCTCGCCATACCTGACCTGGTCCTCCATCCACAATTAAAATTCAGTGCTTGCCAGTGGGAAATTTGTTTTGTTTTTTTTTTTTAAGGGTGTCAAACCCCACAATCCATCCAGACTCAGAGCTCCCACCACCTTCCGAGCAGCCTTCCCGCCGCAGTGCGGGGAATTACAGACACCACAAACTGCCTACAAACCAGGGAGCCGACAGCATCCTTGGAAAGCTCCAGCCCCCAAGCATCACCAGTATGGACCATTATATCTTCAGACAACACCAGTTTATCAAGGGAAAAACCAAGTCATCCCAGTCGCACCCATCCGGGGCACACAGGCACATTGCTCAACAAACACACATACCACTTGGCATACCTTACCTGGAAAGAGGCTTTATTGAACATAGCTGTAAAATTATCTCTTCAGTTGAATTACTGAATTTGCACAAACATTTCTCTACAGAATAAAAAAAATCAAGCCTTGTCATTGTTTTACTGCATCTCGTTGTGCTTTTTATACTCATATTTGCAAATATTATACTCATTTGTTCATTTGTTTTCCTGTTTGTACTCCAATTACTTGCATATCAGGTTTTTTTTAATCCTAGGGTGTCGAGAGAACACAGAATAATAATAATAATAATTATAATAATTATAATAATAATACTCTTCTTTAGACAAAAGTCTTTTTTTTTTTTAAATGAAGTTAAAAGCTGAGATAATTTAAGGAAAAAGGTCTTCAAATTGTCATAACCAACTGTAAGGGAACTTTACAATGCAGTGGAAAACCGGCTGGCTAACGGTACGTGTTCGGGTAGCTCAAAACCATTTGTACAGCTTTTATTTTTTTGTTGTTGTAAAAGTGGATTTTTTTTTTTATTTTTTTTTTTTTTAATTTCGCTACAATAACAAAATAATCTTTCGCCATCTGCACAGAGGCTGGCTCCAGGGCAGAGGCACGGCACCCTCGGTGCGTCGCTGGCGCCAGGTTTGCAGAGAGCTCTGTGGTTTGCTTGGTGTCTCGGTACGCACTGCCGTCCCCCACGCACGCCTCCCCGTCCCGCTAACGCTGGGGCCGACTGCCTTGCGAATGGAGGTTAGAGTAAGAAAATCACTTCTGTGTTTTACCACCTTCTGCGCTAAGTGTATCTTAACAACCTTTTCCTCTGGTTGACCCACCTGATAACCTGAAAAAACAACAACAACGACAACAAAAAAGAGTGCTGCTCCCATTTCCAGGACCAACAGAAGCTATTTTCTAATGGATAATAAGCTGAAAGGCCATGGCTGTCTGGAAGGTTAAACAACAAATATCTCATCCGAAAGGGCTTACGCAGCAGCTTAGGTCCATCCATCTCCAGAAGCGGCTTCGTCTCCTTGCCTGCAGTCTGCACACCCAGGCTCCGTAGTTTGTTTAGAAAATAGTTTGCACAAACCACATTTTAGCAGTGCAAGCTTCTGTGTTGAAATTATTATTATTATTTTATTTTATTTTATTTTTTTTAAATCAGGCTTGTTTCATTGAAGGCACTTGGTTTCCATGGCAATTTATAAAAGACGGTGGTTTGGTTTCTTCACTTCATTAGAACAGATGACTTAGTTGGGGAGGGGAGAGGGGTGTTCGAGTGGCCGCAAGCAAACTCCGATAAGCCTGTGTAATATGTAAGCCCAGGTCGCACATCCTGGATAGTAATGCATGCAAAAGGAGACAGCATACAGTTATCAAGCATAGCCATGAGAAATGAAACATAAATGTCTTAAAACAGCTCTGATTTAGGGTTATTCTCTAGGGGAGGTGACAGCCAAAGTAGAAAGGGCCTACAATTATTTAACTCTATACTAAAAACCTTCTTGAAGGGAAAATGAATGCCAGCTCTTCACATACCCTGTTTACAGTGAGGTGTTTCTCTTTCTCACTCTGTTTTTGTTTTTATTTCCTCTCTCTCTCCTTCCTTTTTTTTTTTTTTTTGGCAGGCCATTAGGTTTCCATGGTAACAAGCAAACTATTCATTTGAAACAAAACCAGCCATGACTTTGTGCTTTGACAAGGGTTTCTATAGCTCTTTTCCGAGAGTTCAACCAGATGATGCTGTATTCATTATTGACCACAAAAGCACCTGAAGGTCTCTTCCTTACTTAGGCCAGATCTCGTTCTCACGCATGGTTCATAGTGAGTTACACTCCTGTGATGCCTTTTATGTCCCCAGTGCTTTTTAATTTTTTTTTTTATTTATTTATGTATTTATTTAACTTTTGAGTCAGTCAGTGGAGGAATCTTTGGTAGTTTGTTTTTAAATGTCCATTTTACAAAGACTCTTTCTTCATGCCAGTGCCTGGTGAATCTTTTGTAGCCTCTGCCAGGATAAGGTCACCTCTGATGACTTAAGACAGACATGAGGATGATAACTGGGATAAGTCGTATATGTGCTAATGTCCCAACAGCACCTGATCGTAAATCTACAAAAAGGGGGGAAAAAGGTAGAATTAAAGAGCTGCCCAGACACAGTCAGCACTGATACAAGGCTCAGAAGATAAAGGGCTCAGAAGGTAAAGGGCTCAGCCACCATAACCTGTCCTGCACACCAATGCGGAGGCAGCCGAGGAGGACAACGGCGTGGTGCTCACCCGGGCTGTCTCCGCTTGTCACACCGAGTGCCACTCACCTCCCCTGGCAGAGCCCGGGTCTCTGCTAGGGACAGCGCTCTGCAAGGTCACCTTCTACAAAGAGGGGACAAGAATAGCGCTTGCCAAATGAGTGAGGCAGGAGACATTGGGATAAAAAACCACCTGGCTGTGTAGTTAAGGTCTGTACTGTAATGCACACGTGGCGGGGGAGGGATGAAACAAGGTCCACAGGGAATCACAAGACTGATATTCATTAATTTTATATTGTTTGGACCCCCTGCACATTTTTTTAATGTTGCTTTATCTGTCTGCCCATCTCGACTCACGGCCGCCCAGCTCAGCCCCACCGTGGAGCGTAGCCCACTGCTCTCGCCTCTGCCTTTCACTTGCATCTCTGCTAAACCAGCATTTTCCTATCCGAACGAAGACATTTTGACTCCAGAGCTTGCTCCCAAGGAAAACGTTTCACTTTAAGCCTCTCCAACTGAACCGAACACTATATTGTTCTCCTGGAGAAAATCCATTTTAGAAGGTGTCTCAAATTTATAACCATGAGAAGTAATTTGCTCTCCCTCACGTGTGGAAGAGCCACTTACTGTTGGCCGGTTGGTCTGATTTCATACACTCTCCTTCCACAATTGATACATCATCAATAGCAATATCACCTTCGATGCCGGGGCCCCGGATCCCTTCAAATATGAGCTGCAAAAAACACAAAGAAGCAGCAGATCAGAGGGTGACGAATGGAAAACGTTCAGCTGCATTTTGCACGCATTAAACTACATCGATGGGCTTAGAACAATTTACAAACACTTTCTGTGGTGCAAAACAAACGCAACCAAATTCACACGTACTTGTAAGGTGAACACAGAGGATGTGTGAGCCGTGGAGGCTTTTACTCTTCAGAATGAGCCGAAAAATATCAGAGCTGCTGGTTGTCTGCCTAGTTGTCTACCTGGTATCTCCAGGTCAGCTTCACCACTATGCTAACTGTAATGTGTGTACTCATGTAAGTATGATATTCCTGGAGCAAAGAGCAGGATTAAATGGAGGAAAAGTTTTTAAGAGATTTGGGGTGTTTTTCCCAGAAACTCCTGCCACCTGAAGCGAGTGGCAGAGGCACAGCTTGAAGAACAGCATCTGCGATGCGTTGAAGGACTGAGCATCCACTCGACCACAGACTGCATGAAAACACACAGGAGCCAGAAAAACTCCACGGTAAAACGAGGTTTCTGGCCCTTGAAGAGTGGCCCAACCAGTCCCTCCCACCCCATCTCCCACACTGGGCTCCCTCATCTGCGCCCGGTGGCACTTCCCTGCAGGCAGGAGGAGGACAGGAGCTGCCCCACTGCAACCTTCCCCGGCCCATGAAAGCTTGGGAGAAACCTCTCAGGAGCCAGGCTGGTGTCCCTCCACCCATGATAAAGCTGTGTTTATATCTCAACGGGTCAGGAAGGGACTACCTTTGGTTCGGATCCCCTGAGGTCCCACAGTGATCTCCTGCGATCACCTCGGTGGATTTTAACCTCCCAGGTTTCCTGCCGTGGCAGGAATTGATGGCAGTGACAGCCCCGCTTCTCTCCTGCCCCGTTTAGTGGCTCATCATCATGTCCAGAAGCTTTGATCCCTTCTAGGAATGGTTTTATATTTATCAGAGGACATTGTATTGTGTTTTAGCACAGAGAGGGTCAGGGTAGAGATTTTATTCCTCTTTAAGGCTGTAACCTCTGCTAAATGGATGCCTGTGATTTCAAGATCCTATTAATCACTTTCTGTCAAATATTCCTAGTCTGAAACCCCAACTGCTACAGCTGGGAAAGCAAATGGTGCCTATATGGAGATGGGTGGCTTGTTGCAAGGTCAGTAATATTATTTGCCATAATGTTCATTATTAGCTATGGATTACTATCGTACTAAAGAAACAAAGTTATCCGCTCGCCTTCCCCAAACCCGATGTGATGCTGTCCTGCCACACTGCTGCTTAATTAGCTTTGCAGAAGAGTGGATTCATTCTGTGTTGTGAGAAATTTATTCACTAGAAAACTTCAAAGCGTTTCCAAAGAGATGAAGGAATTATGTAAGGAATATATTTCCCAAGCAGCACCATTTGCACAGTTATCTCTCCTTTCCCTTTTTTCCACCCCTCAGTCCTTTGAAATATTTTTGGTTAACTTAGATGACAAGTTTTTTAACTTTAATCTGCAACAATATATGCATGAAATTCAATGAATTTTATAAGGGCGTGCTGTGGCACTAATGGAGACATTAACTCTTGGGGGTAGAGTCAATTTGAAAAAAAAAAATTAATTCCATCATCTGGAGCAAAATACCTAAATTACACTTCATAATGATCTATCTGCATCAGGGAGATGTCTAGGGCACTCGGATGGGCTCTCTCTGTTGTCATTGATTTCAGCAGGACACAGATCAGAGCCTCTTCTTTTGGCAGCTTCCGACGTTTCTTTGCTCATTAATACAGTTCAACCGGAGCTGCTGATTTGAAATGAATACCGTTCATTATAAATGATGAGTAAACACTCAGGGCAGTGGAAGATGACCCTGTAAGTCACAGGGGTCCAGTAGCGGGTCCAGCTGGATGAGTATCACCCGAGGACCGTATCACAATGGCGGACGACGCCACCAGACGTCGCATTGCGCACGCAATTCCCCGCTCTGCCTTTCCACGGAGGGCACGTCCCTCAACCTCGGCCACAGACACAGCTCGCCCTTTTGCTAAGCTGAGCATCCCCAGTGGGAGCCTGACCCTGTCGCGGTAAGCTGGCAATATGAGGCATGTATTTACAGCCTGCCTGTTGCGTCCTAAGCCAGGCGGCAAGGTCTGCGCTGGGAGCACTAAATAAACGTGAAAGCTGTGCATTTGGAGCGGGAGACTCCATCAGTATTTTATTGAAGTGCGACGCTGTAGGTTAATTACTGTAACAAGGTGGATATTAATGCAACAGGGAACTGTAATTGGGAAAACAGTAAGTTTTTCCATAATTTACCTTGTTGTCTGAAAACAGTGTCTCAAGTAATTATCCCTCTGACAATTTTTCGACTCTACCTCTGATGATGGGAAGCATTCAGCTCGAGAGGAAAGTGTCTTCTCTTCTCCCCCAAAGTACAGCTTGCCCTCCCGCTCCTTGGCAGCAGGCATACAACCAGTCAACGGAGTTTAAAGTCAAATCTTTCCTGATAATGAAAAACACTGTTTCCAGACAAAAGGACTCTATACAAACACAACGGCCAGCATTTAATTAAAATCTGCATTTGGCAGTGCATTTTATGGGCCTCAGAGACGGGATGCTATTAGCCAGCTTGGCCACACGCTCAGAACAAATCACCGCAGATGAGTGTTGGCAAGGCACGGAGCACAATCCAGCCTGCAGTTCACAGCTATTTGCGGGACGTGCCAGATGATCAGAATCCCCTATCAGTATCCTGCAAAACCTATTATCTGCATGTCCGTGACTTTACAAAGCTGTTGTTAAAAATACTGCATTTAGCTGAAGAATAGAGGGGCTTATGCGTACAGCAAAGGCCACTGCTCTCTTAACAGGGGAAATGGAAATAAGCCCCTATAGTGCCTCCGGAGTTATCCCGAATGTCTCCGGGGGATTCAGCCTGTGCTTCTTCAACAGGATTTCAGACAGATTTTACCTTCCTGGACAGTCTCCTAATAAGAAGTAGAGAGGAGCCTCACGAATGTCCCCAGCCGGACGGGGTGATGACAATGGTGTAAGCCCCTTACACTCGCTGTAAGGGGCTGAAAATCTCAGTGGTCTGGCAGGGTCATTCACTTAAGGGCAGATCAGCCCCTCTCTTACCAAAAATGTCTTTGACACAAGAAGGTGTCAAGGGAAGCATAGCTGAAAGCGGTGGCAGTGCTCCTGCTCAAATCTGAACTAAAATTGACACCTTCCCAGATGCCAGCGTGCAATGTATCACTTCCACGTGCTCTCTTTTTTTGTGTTCATTCTTTAAAAATACTTAATAAGTGAATATCTTACTGAGATAGCTTTTATGCAATACTTTTTCTAATTCAAAGCACTGTAGTCCTCTGAGTTCTTCATGACAGAAGCTTTGTTGTATATCACGGGGACTGGGAAGGTATAAACCAAATCTGGGCTGCACTTTTACCCATATAAATTAACCTATAAAAAGTTTTAATTTCTGTGTCAGTGTACTGTTTTACTGCAAAGATTCACTTCAATTCACTCTCCTTAAATTTAACTGGGAGGTTTATATTCTTTCCTACTTAGACTCCTAAATGGAAAATAAAGTTTGCTTGATGCAAGAGCTGCTAAAAAAGTAATTTAAGGTTCCAATCACTCTGACATTTATTTGTTATATTTGTGCAGAGCTTCACGGCTTTACATTCATTTCATGCTGAAGCCTTTAAACACAACAATGTAAAAGGTGAAAAACAGCCAAGTAGAGGAGCTTCCATCTTGTGTACCAGCTAGTGGCACCGGTGAATATGGTTTTAAAGCAATGCGAGTGGGTGCACCAGTAGCAGAAGTGACCCCTGTAACTTTTCTGAAAGCAACGGGGCCCCGTGCAAGGGCTGATGCTCAGACTCCACGGTGAAAGCAGCAACCTGGGTACCGGGAGCTGCTGGCTGTGGCCTCTGGCTGCTCTGCCAATGCCTCACTCCGGGTGGCCCCCGTGCAAGGCAGACACCCCAGCTTGCCCTTCCACCCAAACCCATGCCTTCCTCTCCATGCCGATGAGGTGACCCCAGGTTTGCACCCCATCACCCTGCTCCACTCCTCTGCATTGCTGGTGCCAAATCCTTTGCATCTCTCTGCCAGGAGCTGATGTCGTCATCCTTCCCTTACTTATGCTAAAGCCCGTCCCAGGTCTCAGGAATCCCTCTCAGACACAACTACGATCACTTTGGTTTCAGCTTCCCCAGCCATCTCTTCTCTCCCCTTACCAGTCCATTTATTATGTTCAGATGCTAAATCATTTTTCTCTCCTTCACTGTTCAGACTTCTTAGATTTATCCTGACTTCACCAATGCAAAACTCACCTACTCTGATCAGCTCCCTTGTACTTGGTCCCGTGCTCTGAGTGTACTTTAACACTTGTATCCCTCCTCTCTGCACTCTTCCTCCCCAATTCTGCCACTTTGTTCCACTCAAACATCATGTAACGCTATACTTCACATATCCCTCTCCTTCAGTTTTCCTCTAATTTCCCCCCATGCAATGCTTCTGCGACCACGTATGCCAAATCATTTCTCTTCTGTCATTGCCTCTCATGCATGGAAATAAAAACAAAGGGCCGGGATCAGTAATTACCCATAAAGTGAACCCCCATCTGTGTGTTTAAGATAGCAGTTTTGACTTGCACCGAACGACTCTTTTTCCCAAAAGCCATTATCTCCCCCAGGGGACCTGGAGGTTACAGAGAGGTGACAGAGGAGCCTGGAGAACTTTGCACCGCAGGGCACAGCTTGTGACTCCCGTTTTCCGTGATGATACTCCCAGCCTCAAACACACGAGGGCTTGCTCGCGGCAGCTGCCTTTTTGGGTCTGTTCCAGTTACAAACAGCTCACAGTGTGAATGAGAACTGCCCATAATAGTCTATCAGCATCTCACTGTCAAACCAAAAATGAAATGTGTGAAAATCTGTCATAACTTGCATGCATGTAGTGAATGAGGCGTGCAGCTCTGCCGTACCAGGAGCTCTGTGCAGGCAGCACCGCTGCTTTGGTACCTTTAAGCAAAAACTCAGAGATCATTCCTTTTTCTGCAGAAAATGCAGGTATTTCAAGAGACCTCTAACTCAGGCACTGTACCAGGGACCCTAAATATTTTTACACAGGAAGTAATTTTGTATTCCAATTTGTAATCTGAAATAAAAAAAACGTTTTATATCAGCTACCAGCATCTTCTGAAAACTGAAAGACATTTTGTCTTCAAGCAAATAGCTTCTGTTCTGCCATTAAAGTGTGCATTATTAAGCTCTATGGTGCTCACCTATTTAAAGCAAGGAAAGCAATTATCTGTCCATAAAGCAGCTTTCAGAGCTGAAATGAAGCTGTGAAATCCTCTGTCAGAAGGAAAGGGTCAGCGTACACAGGCCCCCCCCCCCCCCCCCCGAAAACCGAATGCTCTCGTTCCCGGTGTGTGATGAACAAGCCATTACCTGAAATGAAGTTGGGGGATTTATATTAACACGGGCTTGGTTCCAGTGCTGTCCCTTATTTCCACTTGAAGACCACAACGGGTTCTCTATCGCGGTCTGACCTTTCAACCGCAGGTAAACGTTCAAGCTTCCTAGAAGAGAGGTGGAGAACTGGAATTGGTTAGGCTCTCTGATGGAGCAGAGACGCTGGGCTGGGTACAGCAGCAGTTCCCTGCTCACCCCTCTTCCCATTTTGCATGGGCCTCTGCTAGGCCTGAGTGGATGTGGAGGGTTTCTTGTCGTAAATTCAAAAACTTTTAAACTTGGGAACACTGTGAACTGGTGATGCGAATTCACAGCAGAGGTAAACTGAGCGCGCAGGGAGCGCGCTCGCCCGTTGCGGGCAGGGCAGTCGCACCCACTGCTGCCTGCAGCTCAGGAGGGACACGAGGCTTCCCAGGGTGAGATGGGCAAAAAGGACTTTTCTGTGCTTTAGTGCAAGCAAGGCATTTATAACCTCCTTACCCAAGGATAAATAAGCACCTTGGTTGCTTTATGCTTAGCTCTTGCTTATAAAGACTGTCCAACTTCTTGTTTACTCTGTACATCGTTTAACTAATGGAGTGCCATGGAGCCTGGCAAATCTATCTCAGAGATAGATGTGATGCCCTTACTCCTGCTAAGGCGTATTTTTGAAGGACAACGTAATCCTCTGAGTTAAAATAACCTCGGTGAAGTCCCTCACTGTGGAGAAAAACCCCACAGACCTGGGTCTTTCCCCACTGCTGACCTTTAAGTTACTGGTTCCAGTACAGACATTATTTGCAACAGGTAACAGATCATCTGCATTCAGCAGCCCTTCTCTCTGGTTAACCTCACTGTCTCAGACCATGAACAGAAACCAGACTATCTTGGTGCACCAAGAGACAGCAAATGCATCGACTTCATTTGTCAGGGTTCAGTAACTCACATAGTTTGGAGATTTTGTTCCTCCTTGCCCACCACTGTTATCTGCAGATGTGTGGGGCAGTGGTCTCTTTGTACTACGTAAATCATTGTATTTGCCTTCATTTGAGAAAGTTCAGACAGTCAAGTTCACACAAGACTACTGTTTTTTTAGGGTGTTAGGCATGGCAGCTGGGCAGCTCATACAAATTATATTTGCAATGAAACCTCTCAGATCTGAGGCAGCTGCACAGTGACTCAGCTCCTGCTAATAAAAAGTTCTTATTTCTAGCAATAGCAAAACTCAGTGCCTTGAAAAACAGAAGGCTAGACGTGTAATGGAGCAGCAAATATTCTCATCACGGCTATTTCACCAGGGTGCCCAGAATGAGGCCATACATCTTCTTTGAAGGAGGTGGGGGAAGTGATGCTCGCCGGAGCGACTGGGCGGCACCGTGTCTCCCACCTGCCTCCCACTGCAGCATTGTATTTTTCAAACGCAGGGGAGGGTGCAGAAGCAGCGAAAAGGAAACACGGCTTCTAACGAGGACATTCTGTCTCTGCCTACACGCACACTACTGGGTAAAACAAAAAGACCTGAAACAGAAAGGGCTTGCAAGAAGGGGAATGCTCAGGAGGGTTCCCTGGAGCAGCCCTGCAGCCCAGCCCAGTAAGACGTTGCAGGGCTGTGCAGGGCTGCTCACAGCAAGCGGCTGCTCAGCCTCAGCTCTCTTCCAAACAGCAACAACAGCTTTTGGGCAAGGTTTATATTATGCAGCTACAACAGTTCTCCCTTCCTTCCCATCTGCTTCTCTCCAAGACTTTTTTCAACAACTGCGCTGGGTCTATGGTCTGAAAAAAGGCAGGGTCTTAGACAAGACTACCTAAAGTTATAAAATAGAGTTATAAAATATGATGTTATTTTTCTAAAAGACAAAAAGCAATGCCCATATCAAGCTAGCGATGAATTGCTGGCTAATTGTTTCACCTGTTTCTGCAGGCTGATACAGCCCATGCCGCAGGGCTGTTTGGATTAGCTGAATAATTTAGGTATGAAAAGCATGTAATTCCATTACTGCTGAGGTTACAGAGATTTAAGATTGTTCATAGCATACTCAGCCTCTCTGTGTCACATAATTTCTTCAAATTAATAGCAGAACGATAGCAGTCTTACTTAAAATACAAAATAGCCATTAGTGTACCAGCTATGCTCAGTCGTTGCCCGGCATGTTGGTTAGTATGGATGTACCTGCCTGACCCTCATCGCTAGATATGCACACACACCGGCCCGAAACGTTGCTGAAAACTTAACTAATGACACCTGCAAGAGATGCTTATCTTTGAAATTCCGCCAGTAAGGTTTTGGAAAAGTTACGTGGCCTCTGCAAAGCTGATGCTGTGGGGGAGGATGGGTTGGCTATAGGGTTCACACTGAGGTGTGTCCAGCAAGAATTCATCTAAAGATTTCAAACTCTTCCAAACTCTAGACAAATGGGTAATGAAGTGACTCTTGAGTAGGAGACAAAAGCAGTGGGCAGGAGTAACAACTGTGAATTAAGGAATAAAGTTTACTTTCTGACAGCATCCTGCCAAGAGAGCGCAGGGTGCTCCGGAGACGTCGCCAGCTGCGACACCGGGGTGGCATTTTGAGCGCTCATCACTGTGCGAACACAAACAGCTTTCACAGTGTGCTCTGACAGCGTGTTCTGCTTCCACTTTTTGTTTTGTGATGGCTGTCTAATGACAAGAAAAATTATTGTTCTTGGAGCGTCAATTAGAAACGCCCCATTTTGGGGTGTAGATGGAAAAATCGGAAATAAAGGTTGTTTTAAAAGATGGTGACAGCTATAATGGAACTACAACCTCTTTCTGTCTCAACGTAGAGACACAAGAAGGACAGTGTCTCTTCATTTTCTTCTTCCCCAACAATGGCTTATTGTTTGCTGCAAATCAAGTAATGGGAACTTCTATTTCTTTTATGCTTTAGGGATAATCTACCTTCTCCTTTTGAAGGGTGTGGGGCGAAGCGCATGCAGTGTCTCTGGCAGCCAGCACTCTCAGAGTTCGCTCTGTGTGATCTGTCAGGAATTACAATCTGACTTGTAAGTAAGAGCCATCTATTTCAGGTAAAGAAACACTTTATCTTCCTGAATCTAACTGCCATGGCATGAGATGTAGGTCCTTGTTTATCTCGTCAGAGCTGTGCTGTAGTGTAAGTGCTAATCTCAGATCTGTGCTCTGCTCTCTGCAAAGACTCCCAAGTACCTCTCCTTATCGCTACAGAAATTTTCAGCCTCTTCTCCAGAGACACCGAAGACCTGAACAGCAGGCACAGAAGCTGAGCTGGATAAACTGGTAGGCTGGTTTTTTTTCAGTATAGTGCAACAGGCATATTCTCAAATTGATGTCACTGGGGTCACTCATTTTTAAGAATGGAGGATGAAGTATCTTTTCCCCTAAGCCTCCAAGACCAGTCTACACCAGCGACAGAGCACCATTCCAGGATGATATTCCATTTTATTAGGGATCCTTCAAAACCTTGTCGGAAATGCAGAAACATTTTGATGAGCACCTAAACTGTTTTGGAAACAAAGTACTTGGCCCCTGAGACATGGGAATAATAACCCTAATACTGCTTGGAAATCTTATGGATACTGATAGGGAGAATAAAGCAATCCAGTGGAAATGCACCAAAGACTGCTGAACAATGCTACAGCACTTTGGATGAAAAATCAAAGGTTAATGGCCATGCACCTTCTCTGAACACGCTGTCCCCAGGTCCAAGGAAGGAAAAGGCCGGAATTTGTTTAAGCCAAATTCCCCTGAAAGATACTTCCAGTTTTCAGTTAAGTAGGGTCAAGTGTCAGCGGCTCACGGTTATTCAAAAGAGAGATCCTACAGCACAGAGATCATATACGAAGTCTCAGTTAGCAGCTCCTATCCTGCTCTTGTGAAGAAATCAATGAGCTGGCAGTGCATATTACAGCCGAGAGCTGCCCCGACTGGCAGCGCTCATTCCCAAATGGGGATAAGAAGGACCTTCTATATGTCGGCTACAAATTCCAGACCAGCGGTGAAGGGTCAAGGCTTCTAACAGCTTGTGATAAAACAGTCAATCTGTTTTAGCAATAAGAGTTAGAATTATCCACAGGGGATTAATCCTTAATAAAATGTAATTCTTCTGAATAAAAATATTACCAATTAAATATTTCCCACAGAATCATTGAGGTTGGACGCACCTCTGGAGATCGTCCCATCCAAACTCCTGCTCAAAGCATGGTAGATTAGAGCAGGTTGCCCAGGACCATGTGCAATCAGATTTTGGATACCTCCAAGGACAGAGACTCCACAACCTCTCTGGGCAACCTCTGCCGGTGTTTGACCGCCTTCACAGTTAAAAAAAATTCTTTTTTCTTATGTTTAGATAGAATTGCCTCTATTTCAATTTGCGCACATTGCCTCTTGTCCTGTCCCTGAGCGTCTCTGAGCTCCATCTTCTTTACACTCTCCCTTCAGGTATTCATACAGATTGATGAGATCCCCCTGAGCCTTCTCTTCTCCAGGCTGAGCAGTCCCAGCTCCCTCAGCCTCTCCTCATGTGAGAGATGCTCCAGTCCCTTCGTCATCTTTGTGGCCTTGAGCTGGACTCTCCAGTAAGCCCATGTCTCTCCTGTACTGGGGGCCAGTACTGGGCCCAGCACACCAGCTGTGTCTCACCAGTGCTGAGCAGAGGGGCAGGATCCCCTCCCTCGACCTGCTGGCCACGCTCTGCCTGACGCAGCCCAGGAGGCCAGTAGCCGTCCTTACCGTAAGGGCATATCATCTGAAACATAAAAGGAGGCTGAGGGGAGACCTTATCAGTCTCTACAACTACCTGAAAGGAGGTTGTAGCGAGGTGGGTGCCGGTCTCTTTTCCCAAGCAACAAGTGATAGGAGGAGAGGAAACGGCCTCAAGTTGTGCCAGCGGAGGTTTAGATTGGATATTAAGAAAAATTTCTTCACCGAAAGGGTTATCAAGCACTGGAACAGGCTGCCCAGGGAAGTGGTGGAGTCGCCATCCCTGGAGGTATTTAAAAGATGTGTAGGTGTGGTGCTGAGGGACATGGTTTAGTGGTGGACTTGGCACTGCTAGGTTGGACTTGATGATCTTAAAGGTCTTTTCCAACCTAAACGATTCTATGATTCTGTGATAAGGTTTGATCCATCTGGGCAAATCGCTGTGTTATAATAACGCCTTTCCTAACCCGAAGTAATTTCTAAGACCACAAACCTTTAAAAACTCATTCAAGTGGTTACCTCATCAATACGACTATTCATACAATAATCATGTCGTTAAATCATTGAAGTCTTAGAATTTCATCACTCATTTTTTTCATTATCCTCATGTGAACAATTTCAGTGACAGAGTTCATCTCTGGGGAATCAAATGGTTTATATTTGCTGATTTCATAATTTATTTCTTGTATGCATGTTGCATTCTCATGTGTTTCATAACATTTTGTCATTACGAGGAATTAAAATTTTGAATTTAGTAGACGTGTATGAGCATACATTCAAACACATGGCTGATGCTATTAATTTACTATTTTTCTGTCAGTCTGCTCTTTAAAGGCAGAATAATATGTAATTTTTTACAAAGCTATTCAAAAGTAGATCATTTTGAGCATTAGCTAAAATGAAGGTAACTATACTTTTTAACATCAAGGAACAAAAGTGATATCGAGCAATTTTGGGATTTGACAACTAGGTGTCCACATTGCCATGAACAAATCCTGTGTAACTATGATCACTGATGGTCACTGTCACCACCTTCACCTCTGGGTCAGCTCCTTCATCAGCCAGCATTACACATGTCAATTCAAGAAATTACACATAAACAGGAAAGGGTGATCTCGGCAAAAAAGCTAAGGACACAGACACTTGCTGAAAAGGTAGCCGAGGAAAAAAAACAAAATTGCACCAACGAGAGGTCACTGTTTTGTGGACAGACGTCAGCCTCAGTGGCTGTTTTTCTTATACTTTATCCCAGCCCTAAGGCATTCCAGAAAAACTCTTTGACCCTTTATGTTTGTAACTTTGCTCTTCACTGTCATATACCAGAAATAGTCTAATATATGACCATGTAGGGCAGTTTATATTTTTTTCACTAAGCATGGCGTGGCTCAGTCGCTTCCTTCCAATAAACAGCCAAGCTCCCACTGCAACGTAGATCCAGGAGAATTTCGACCTGGGGCTGCGTTCACGTGCTCAGCAGTGCAGAGACAACTAACCAGAAACTAAGTGAACTGGTCTGCTCTATTTAAAACCTGAACTCTGCCTGGAGGCAGGCGAAGGTTTCCCGAAGCAACCACCAGAATGCACTGTGAGGATGTGCTTGCCCTTGAAATATACACAAAAAATACATCAAGTCAGGTCAGCTTGGCACTGGAAAGCCTCTTGACACACTGGTAAGCACCGAGCATCCCACAAGGATTTACAGGATTTATAAAAATTGGCTGTCTATCGTTTATACTTTCATATTTTCCCACACCTTTTTTTTTGTACTACGCAAAGAAATTAAACGTGTGTGTTGACAGAGCTATGACTAAAAATAGACTTACAGATACACCTTGAAAATATATAGTCCCACAGCTTCTGAGTGAATCGTGCATGACTTTTACAAAGGAACCGTGTGCTGCTGCATTGCACACAGGCTGTGCCGCTCCAGCTGCCAGCACATGAGAAGTGCTGCTGCTAATTGCTTGATCCTGAATCTAGTGAGGAGTGACTCAAAACACTGTGTTAGTATCAGGCAAAGCCCTTGCAAATATCACCTTTTCTGTTTTCATGCTCTAAAGTTCCCTGCTCAAAACCTCACTTATGCACACAACACTTCTCAGCTGGAAGAGGGGCTCCTGCTAGCGTGCTGATTAGTGGAAAACACAGTTTTACAGCAATTAGGGGCTATCAGGCACCTCTCTTGCCAGCTTTTGTTGCAACTGGCCCTTGCAGGTGTTGGCAGTCCTCCCGTGCTTTTGTTTCATACAAGTGGACATGTCTCCTGCTATTTCTCCCAAAGTGAAAAGACAAGGTCATTGGCTTTCTCTCACCTATGTGCTGTCCATACATGTGATAGTAGAAGCTAAAACAATAGGCCGTGTTCGTAGCTCCGTAAGGATTTTTTGGAGCGACACTGAAAACAGGACTAACAAGTCTGGCCTTTTCTCCTTCCAGCCTGGGGCGTGATGTCTCAATGTACATGTAGAAACCTAGAGGAAGTCCAAATGGAAATCGTTAGGTTGCAGTCTTCAAAAGCCAACACATATACATGCAGGAAGACACGAGGGCTATCAAGCATCTTGATTCATTTTTCATATTCATCTGACATCACCATGGTTTCTGGGACATATTTCTTCTGCATTAAGCCCATGTGCTTTCTACAACTGCTTCAAAGACATGTTTTCTACCACGAGTAAAATCAGGGCCAGCAGGTCAGTACGCGTAAACAACTTCAAATCGATGTCACATTGTATATGCACAAGAAAAGAAAAAAATCTTTATGATGGGATTCAGACTTCAGTCTCAAGGTTGCAATTTGTTCCTATAAGCAGTGAGTGGGGAGGACTTTTAAAATAAAGGGAAAATATCTTGATGAAAACCTTTCAAGGAACATTTTTAACTGGCCATGTCAATCCCGTGTTCGAAAGTTCACTTTCACGAAGGAAGACAACATTCTTTCATTCTGATCCTGGACTGTGCCAACAACAGAGATAGTATTTACTTAATCCAACCAAGCAAATACAATGCAGTATGATTTTTTTTCCCCTTTGGTAGTGCAAGCAGGGGGCATACAATAAAATAGCATAAGTTACTGCAGTACTTGATAAATTCAGCACAATATGTCTGACTTTTCAAATGCAAATATACTCTGCAGTTAAGATGGCACGCTTCTGTTAACCGGGGTAGCAGATTGAAAATTACACATTTTAGCAACACCCAAAGTAAAAATGGGGCAAAAAAAAATCTCATTGTGACAGTCTGAGAGAGTTCAAGATAGAATTTAAATGACATAAAACAGAAGAATATTTCAAGATGTGCTAGAGTATTTCCCCACTAGACTATAACACGAAAGCAATCGCTTTGAAAATGGCACAATAGAAACAATACAAGATGGTTAATGGCACCATTAGTGGGTTGTGCTTTGGGACCAGCCACACGCCTCAGCACTGGCAATTTCTTTTAGAAGTCCTTGAAGTATGCTTATTCTTGGTATGATCAGGAAAAATGACGTAGCTGGCTGAATTGGCTGTCCTGGACAGGTCCCTCACCCCAACGGAGCAGCAGAGCTCCCAGTGCCGGGGGACCAGGCACCCTGCTGGAGCTTACCTTCCTTGGAGCCAGTCCGATCCGCGTTTGGCCCCGTGTTCGGGGTGTATTTTGTGTCTCTAGTGGCAGTGCTTTGTTTTGTCCAGTCGAAATTGTCCGTGTCATCTTGAGTGAAAAGGCAAATGTTACCGTCCTCAAACCCACAGTGGAACTCTCCTGCCAACGCAGAAAACAAGCAGGAATTCAGTGGCTGAAACTATTCATCCTATGCTTCTTTGTCAAAGTACTTGTCAATTATAGCAAATGCATTGTGGGATGATGCTTATTAACAGCACTGGAAAATAGACGTACATTTATATTACATCAGTTTCTAGTGTTTAGCGTATGTTTTCTTTTGCAGTAACCTCAATGAAAAAGAAATCACGGTCATCAATCTGTGTTGGTGTTACTTGACATTATATTCAAATCTTATTGTATAGTTCCTCCTCACATATTCAGATGTATACAATTGCCCTTAGAGACATTGTCTCTTCTTACCCAGCTAGCATTTATAAAAAGCTGAGAAGAACAGGCAGCATGTCCGTAAAACATGAACTATGGGGGGAAAAAAGTGCGAAGTGGGTTATTTTGGTTTAGGGATAAGAACATTAGGGAAAAGAGGACAGCAACTTTTCAAAATGAAAACGTTATCTCCAAGTGACATCTCCTACACTATTCTTGGTTTTCAATAGGGATGGGAAAGCAAGTAATGGCTAAAATGAGAGCAAAGGAGCTTTAGGGTAGACATGAAGAAAATCTCTCAAAATCAGGACAGTGAAGTACATGAATGGATTGCTCAGGAAGAGCATTGAGTCCCTATCACTGGATTATACTAACCAATTAGATGAATACCTGGGAGGAAGATTTAGGTCTATCTGAACCTATATGGGCAGGACAGGTGACTGTATCATGTCCTGAAGACATCTCCTAGACTTTCACTAAGATTTCTGTTATGTACTTGAGGTCAAGTGGTAAAAGCCTAGATCTAAAGAATAAAAATGCCAAGAACCCCAGAGAGGATTACTTGGATCCTCTCCTTTGCGAAACAGAGGTCCGTGAGACACGCCAGTCCAGTGATCCTACCTGCTTAGTTATGATGGGATGAGAAAGTCCTACTGTCAGACATTTAGGAACCAAAATAAATCAAAACTTCAAGGTTCAGTTTTCCTCTCAGAACAGAATAAGGCCCCATGTAGTAAAATGTGCAAAAGCTTAATTTTATACACATGAACAGTTCCTGCTGAGTTTACTCTTCCAGCAAAGTCAATTGATTTATCTGAGAAAACAAGCAAAACTCTCATCTCTAGGGAGAATGCAGCTGTCTGCACACTGTGTCAGCTACGGCCTTCTTTACAGGGGTGCAATTTATATTCATTGTTATGAGGCACTCTAACACCAGGCGTCATGGGATTATTCATCTGTGTTAAATTGAGAAGGTATATAAAAGTTTGCAGGTTTGGGGTTTCGGTGAACTATAAATCCACTTAAGCCACTGGAGCTTCACTGTAAATCAGTGAAGACAGAGGGACCTGGAGCTTAGCTTGGATATGTACTGCTAAGCAAGGACGCTGGTCTGAAGCTTATTTAAAATCAGGTAATATTGCAGACTGAAAAAGCAGGCTTGAAAAATTCATTCCAAACCACAAGGTGCATTAGGAGTGATTTCCAAGTCTTCCTCATTCTGCTTCTGCCTGTCCAAAGAGCAACACAAAATGTACCCCCTCCACAACAGTCAGCATAAAACACCATTCTATAAAACCAGGTTGTCACAAAAATGCAGTCCACAGAAACTTCCTTCGATATTAGCACCTCAAGCAGATTGACTTCATTTCTCAGTAAATCCGTCAACTTTATTAGATCCTCCAGAAGAATTAATTTCCTAAAGCACAGTTCGTTAACTGGCAAACATGACTGATAACCATCGGCATGACGGGGAGCCAATTTCAGGACCTTGCACCTTGGTTTGGTTCTGGAAGCAAGGTCTTCTGAATCCTGAGTTCTGAATGATGAAGAAGTGGCAATATAGAAAATCATTCAATGGAGGAGCACCGTCATGAGCATTGCAGGGAAGAAATACAAGTAGAGGCCTGATTGTGGTCCTTCCTGAGAGACGAGCAAATCAAAGAACGAGGCCACAAGGAATACACGTAGGCAGATTACATCCAAAATCCTTTGAGAGAGAAGCATGTGAACAGATGCAGACCGACACCTCCGTCTTTATCCTGAAGAACAGGAAGAGAATGCAAAGACCCTGACAAAGCTCTTGAAAGGCACAAGGACTCGAACGACGCACTCTGAACAAAATGCCAGCTGTGCCTCTCGTCTCCAAGAATACCTTTTACACGACTTGAGCTCCAAATTCGCTTGCTTTGCACTAGATTTTGTGCATTTGGCTTCCACTTCCACTTACGCAAGCCCTTCTTGTAGCAAAAATGGTGCTGCTTCTACAAAGCGTGATGAAATTAAAGGGCAAAACAGTAACTACAGGAGAAATTTCTGACTACCAGATCCAGTCCTGCAGCAAAGTGAATTAACACAAAGCATTTTCAGCCACTCAGCAGTTTCTAACAATGCCCCTCCCGTACCTTAAAAGCTGCATTTGCATGTCGCACCATGCCCTCAGAGCTTCATTAAGAAATTCCACATCAGCAGAACAAAAGATTTTTCTTCAAGTTACAAAAAGAATAAAAAATATTCAGGCTAGATGAAAAAAGGTAAGTAAAAGTTTGCCATTTATTTAATAGGATAACACTGGTTTCATGTGGGACTCTGCCATTTGGAATACATTGGAAAAGGTTAGTGCTAAATATTCTTGGCGCTAAACGCTCTTAAAAAATGACAGAAGAATAAAAATGGGAATAGTTCCCAAGATCAGCTCAGTACTTTTCTTATGCAAGAAGTACGAGCATTTACATAGATCTGGATGGTCTTGACCTGTTCATTAATAAGGCACACCGAGTGCAGGAGGAACAGCCAACCCTTCCCCTAGCACCCATGGGTGCTCCAGCTTATGACACTGCTCAGATCACTACGGTTTGCTGAAAGCACTAACAACGGTGCTAATTAACATTAAGGATAGCGGTCAATTTTTGTCAAAGCACATGCCAGCTCTGGAAGCAGATTTAGGTTATTAATAATTTCATTGCCAAAATCTGAAACTGGTCTCAAGGTGAAACACTCTTCATTGTAGTATGAATTTTTGTCATCTATTTCCACCAAATTCAAGTCGAATATGGCTCTCTAACATCTAATCTCTTTCATTATTCAGGTGTAACATCTAGTTGCACTAACTGATATGAAATCCTTATGGTTTACATTAAATGGTTTATATTATATGTTACAAAATAAAATGTAGATCTGAGGCTACATCTCAGTGTTTTGATGCTACTTGCTTATGTATTGCAGAAATTGCATAAAAAGGAGGGATTTATGCAATGTGATTATTCCAGAATTGAAACAGGAAGAACGTGACTTCCGTTTCCAGTACAGGTATCTTGTCCCAGTTGAATACAGCTCTTACTCTTCATTCACAACGGTGTAAATAAAATCAGAATTCAGCCCAACAGATTTAGAAAAAACAGAACTTTTGTAGAAAGCACAGATAATGATGAGATTGAATTTGTTATGGGAGACAGAATCTCTCGTCTCCAGCTTACAGGTTTGAACCCATTTGCAGACCAAGATCTCTTCCCTGTCAAAGGATTTCACTCAAAAAGTCTTTGGGGAAAAAAAGCAAACCAAAATTTTACCATCTCTTTGGTCATCTGAAAGAAGTTACACTGTGTACCCTATAGTTACGGTGGGCAAACTTTTCCATCGCCACCAGTGCAGAGAGAGGCAGACCTAGAAAGCAGATGAAGGAAACGGTGGACAGGTTGCCAGAGATGCCCTCCCTCCCTTGAGCTAACACACTCCCTATCGCAAGGGCCGTTCGGATGCCACCCACACTCTACTGCGTGCCTGCTAGGGCTATGGAAACATTTTGAAAACGAGACAGTTTCAGATCTTAAAATCATAGAGGACTACAGTGTGAAGCACTTGGGATTGCAATGCGGTTTTTTTCTTAACATCATAGAGTATATATTTAATATATTAATTAGCAAGGGTCTCATCTACTGCTCATTTAAGTCAATGGGAGTGGTTCCTTCAGCTCCTGTGAGCTTTGAACTAAGCCCTGATTAATTATTACTGCATTGCACAAGATCTTTCACAAATAAGTTTAAAATTTACAGGAAGGCTTAGCCGTCGCGTGTGAGAGATGGAGAGAGAGGCTGCTCGCACGACCCGGTGCTGCTTTCCTGCCTGATTCCGGCTGCACTACAGCAGCAATAATGGCAGACTGAATCCCGTTCCCTATACAGGAATATTTTTCGCATATGTTATTAAAAGCAAGAGTAATGGCAGAATATGTTGCGACAGCAAAACATGCATTCGCCATGGCGTGGAAGAAAATCATGAAGTCGATAGACGTAGGAACTGTTAGGAATCGGGTGGTTTTACTGGGACATGCTAAAGCTCCAGCCCGGTCTCCTGTCTGTGACATTTCTGAGGATTTGGTGCCTGTGGAGAAGTGTAAGAACAAACTGTAAGAGAAGCCCTTTCTACCCTGCAACATCCCTGTGCCCGAGCACCAGCACATTAGCGAATCCATAGTCAGAGTCTGCATTTTCAGTCATGCCTGTGGAGCTGTCTCCCGTGACTTTGTCTAAACACTTTCACATCCTAGTTACACTTTTGGTCTCCACATTTCTCTGTGCAAATGAGGTCCACGATGCCTGTATGCGCTGCATGAAGAAACATTCTTGTTTTCGTTTTCAAGCTGCAGATGAGCTTCTGACTACCCTTGGAAGTATCAAAATAACTCAAGAACTGCAAATGTAGTTCTTATGCAAGGATAAATGAATTCAGAAAATTTCATAAACTGAATTTTCCTTCAAGATTTTTACCATACCTGTTGAGGTGCAGACACAGTTCCTACACAGTACTTGAACTTTCAGCTATTTAGTTTATCAGTATTTAGCTACTCCCATGAGTAAACCACAGCATCACCCATACACACTGAGCTGCAACGCCCACAAATGGATGTTATTTCAGAACATTAATATTTTCCTTTAGATGAACTGTTTGGGCAGTGGGAAAGAAAGATGAACTGGAGCTACAATTTTTCCTTTCTCCGTCTAGTCCTGCTTTATTGCCCTGGCAGAACAAGAGGAATGACACCTTCAGCCGCCAGCCCAGCTTGCATGCAAAACTAAGGTGGTCCCTGCGATCCACGGGCTGCAACTGAAAGTGTAATACTGATCATTTACTTTTTAACTGTAAGGGACAACGGGTGCAAGGACAATTCTTCATACACATAAAAGCTAAAAAGATAAAGCAATACTTACGTAGATGTGGATTTACTGGAGCTGGAAGACAGAGCAAAAATAAAATTAGCACAAAGAAATTCTAATTCGTCAATATTCCGATTATCCTAAATTTGCCGTTGTTCCCTCCCCCTCAAGACCTTGATCATGGCTCCTACACCGAGACAGCCAGCAAAACTGGTAACTTCCTTTGTGAGCAAATTTTGTGGCTCCCTGGCAATCCAAAGGCAATGATTTCAGTGAGAAACGATAGCCTCTCCCATCCACGATGTGTACACTCCATCACTAGTACCTGCAGCCTAGGGAACAAGACGCTGTAATTAAGCATCAGACCTAGATTATTGGCGTAGATATTGTAAGGATCGGGACATTGCACAGCAAAACGCCAGGGTGATGCCTTTGTACAGGAATCCAAGAGAAACTACAGAAAGGATGAATTCATCAAAAGCAGAGGTTCTGCATTGGACTTTGCTCATCACTTAAAATTTCCTTTTAGCATTGTTCAAGAATACTTAACGAATTACCCTTCTACTCGATGAATAATACTATTCTTCAATTTAAGATGTCTGTGTACATATGAGTCTGAAGAAACAGACAGCACTTGCATTCTTCTTACAAATGCCAATTTTCATTTTAAATAGCAGAAAACATAAGCACAGGAAGTTTGTGAGAAGAAGTTTGATCTCATTAGACCAAGAGACACAACCAAGAAAAAACATGATAGTCTTCTGGCACATAAACCCTCTTCTAAGGAGGATATACTTCAAAGAAATTTAAGAAGACGATGAAGGTGAAGTGTGCCGTCCTAAAAAGCTGCCAGCAGTGCCAGCACACCTCGTGCCTGCTGGAGGAGCCACATTCAGTGACCAGGACAGGGACCCACCGGCACGGCTGGGTCCTCGATGATGCTCTCCTGGGGCTGTGCTCTCAGAGACAGAGGAGCATCAGTGCAGCATCCCACCTCTCTGCATCCCACCTCTGCCACTCCCCATCCCATGGCAGGAGCAGCCCATGCTGACCCCTCACCTTGGGAGGCATCAAAATTAATTTTGCCAACATTGCAGAGAAGGCTTGAGATGGTAACTTTGCTGAAAAATATTATTTCTGTCTGTTCTTTTATGGGTCTGTGCAATGCCCCACATGACACAGCAGAACTATTGGGTACTGGGAATCTTTGGGGAAGCTGATAAAACTGGCACTCTTCTTTCACAGACCCTTGGCAAAATTACAAAAACCTCTACATCCATAATTCTTTAATACTGAAATTCATCTACTTAATACCTTAATATGCTGAAACAGAATGAAAGGCAAACCTCAATAGTGCCTACAGATATCTTAACCATGGGAATGGCTACCCAGGTTTAGGTCCAGAGTAACCGGTACAATGCTAAACACGGGAAATGGGGTTTGAATGAGAAATTAGTCTGCAGTTCTGTGCTACCTGTTTGCAAAAGGGTAAATTTGAGGATGGATGACTTAGGAAACAGGGGCCTTCTGCTATAAGCCCTTACGCATGTGAGAAACAGAAGGATGCTAAGCTCACAGTTGGAATTGCATGTTATTAACAGAAAATTTGAAATAAAATTTTGTCTCCAAATAATGGGTACAGCTGGTAATGCCAGACTTCAGTACGAGTGTTGCTCCATGTTTTCTTGCTGCCCTTCCCATGCCATGTTTACAGACATGAACTCTTGGTTTGTGACCCTGGCCACAGATTCTATGTAGATCTAGATTCAACCTGAAGTTTTCAAAACAGCTCTAAACTAGCGACTCTGCCATTTTATCTTGCCTTCTCTGAAACAAATGAACAGTGATCTGCCCCAGTGCAATCTTCTCAAGAAACTTAGTCATTACATTATATTAGATAACCTCATAGCTTTTACCAACAAATTACCTTTCATTCTGCAAGAAACATTCATTTCATGAAATCCTTGAGTGATTGAACTTGGAATTAGCTGAAATTGCTGGGAACTACATTTACTGATGCTTGATTTGTAACTAAATGTACGGGCTTTTATGGAAACTATCATCAGCGTGTAACCTTGAGTCATGCTATTCAGATTGTTCACAGCAGAGCAAAAAAGGCTTCTTACCAAACTCGCTTCAGTTCACGCTGATTGACAAAAGCAGAAAAACAAATGAAAGCAGTTAGGCTGAACTTATCTAACATCATAAACTAGGAGAAAAACCCACCACAACCAAACAAAAAACCCAGAAAGCTCACTATTCTAATACAGCACACCGCTATAAGACAACGTGTAATGGATCTAGCTCTCACTGCGGAAAGGGAAGGTTGCTGCGTGCACGACACACAGGTAGCAAGTTAAATTAGCCATAAAGGGAAATTAATGGATGACTGAGGGAGTCAATTCCCAAGACTGACTTTGAAACGTCTGGAAAATCTGTGCACCTCAGAGGGCTATCACTGCTCTGCTCAGCTGACCCTGGCTCGTGCTGGGAGGAAGGTTTTGCTGGTGGAGAATCTCGGGAGAACAAAGTGTCATGAAATGTTTGAGCTTGGTTAGAGCCAAGACGGATGATCCCTTAATCTTCCTGCCTTTCCACCAGCAAGCAGAGAATAAAACTTGCTGGTATTTCAGTTTGTCGGACGATTTTACTTTTCGGTGATCTGTATTTGTGCAGGTCACAGCAGAAAAATGTGGGCTGAATGGTTTTTCTTAATGCTTGCCCTTCTGTTAGGTGTAACTGCATTTATACAAGACAGTTAAATTTCCCACAGATCCTTCCCAACACAGACACTTGTTCAGCTTACAAGTGAGGTGGCCTTCGGAGATTGGAACATTATGTCCCTCCTTTAAAAAAATAGCTGCAAACCAAGCTTTCTTAACCATGAAAAACATAAAGCCAGTGGTAAGTAGAAGCATGCTAGATGTTCAGCTGCTATGTTTTTAACCTCTGGAAACTGGTTACTTGTGGTAATTACAACCAGCACCTAAAAGCTTTAATCAAGATCAAGAGTCCGTACCTCTAAGCACTTGGTTTGCACAGGAGAAGCAATCTTCACTGTAAATATTGCTACTCTACAAGGACAAGGCTTTCTTCCTCCCATAACAGCAATTACGTTAACTTACTGTTTATAACACTGGGTAATACTGGAGATGTTTGTCTGTGCAAACTTATAAATCCTACCATTTATGCCCTATTTGGTGCCAATTTTATTTTTCTGGGGCTAGAAATATAATAATAAGAATAATAGCAATAAATAATAACCACAATTACACACTCTTCTTCCATACAGAATCTGTGGAGTGTCTAAACCTCATATGAAAACACGGGAGCTGGACTACAAAGCAACTGGCCACCATCATCTATCTGCCACTGATGCTACGTACCAATAGTAGTAACGTTGGGTTGTTGGCTTTTTTCACAGAAGGGAGCTAAACTTGCTTCTTTAATCACTGGTTGACTTTTTAAAAATATTTAAACATAAGTGCATATCTAAAACAGCGAGTGCTGAAGTTTTAATTGGAGTAGTTGGAGGACTTTACAGCCAGTTCATATCAAATAGGCTGACATAGATTTATGTAAAGTGATGGAGATAATATTTAAACTGTTACTATGAGACATATCTGCTGTTACTACGGAACGTATCTGTTCTGTATTAGCCTACAAAACACTCATTAGTGCTACTTAAATTGCCCTGTTTGTATTTACTCGGCAGACTGTGTTCACTAGCAGAGTAACATATGTATCTACTAAAGAATTTGTCAAGTGATGTTTGGCTGTAATTATCAATGTCGCTCCTACTGTGATGATTGCTCTTTTCTCCCATCCTTTCAGCGTGCAGAGGAGAGAATAATTCATGGCAGGTGAGGGATTTCCCTATGAAATGCTTGCGCCACGGGTAAGTTTTTGATTCATGGGATTGGATACTGCGGAGTTTTTATTTTGTATTTACAGCTCCCACTTGGGATGGCAGGGTATACTGTAAAGAGCTCATTACTGAGGTTTTCCTGCTTTAATAGTCTCCTTATTTTGGACATTCAGATGGCTACCAGCAGGCTAGCACATTGGAAGCTGTTATTTTTATATATTAGCAATTTCCATGTTAATCTCCAGTTGTGGGTTTTAATTTAAAAGGTGATGTGCTCTGCATCACGTACAAAGGAGTGTAACCCAATAAAAATGGCTTCACAGGTAGGATTAATGTGGCTTAACTTTAGTGATCTAAAAGTTAGACACCTCATCTAAGAGTGTCATTGGAGTGTCTCTAAAGTCACTGGAGAGCTATGGGCATGTCCAGAGGGTGATTCATCCCCTGGAAGAAATCTGGAGAAACCTTCTCCTCTCTAGTAAGGCAGCAAATGCAACCAATACACTAGAAATGTCATGTGGATCCTTACACACTTTATAACTATTCGAGAGAAATCAGTTCTTTGCGGTACCTACCCAAGATTGTCCTACTACGAAAGACAAGCTTAAGCTGTCAAAGTAAAACCTAGGTAGTGCATGGCCTATTTATCCTCTATTTGCACAAAAATGAAACTCAACTGTAAAAGTTAATGCATTTCCTAAAGGCAAAAGACACTACTACCATTTTTAGCAACTACGTGTCCGATCTGCTTTTCACACTGGCTGCATTTTTTTAAAATGGGGTGAAATCCTATTAGCCTGCTTAAAGTTTAAAAAAATAAGGCAAAAAATGTTTGCAATGGGAATCCTCACCAGCAATACAAATACATCGGTGCATTTTAAACCTAAGAGAAAAACTTTACTCTAAGGGTGATCAAGCACCAAACAGGTTGCCCAGAGAGACTGTGAAGTCTCCATCCTTGGAGATATTCAACACCTGAAAGGACATAGTCCTGGGTCCTGGTCCTCCAAAAAGAGTGTTCCTAAAGTGGTGGGATGAGAAAGAAGGGCTGACGCTGCTAGAGGCCAGTGCGCTTCTGGGGTATTGATCAAAACTGAACACACAGAGGCACACGCACACACACACACAAAATCCCACTGAAAATATGAAAATGCAAATGTTTTCCTCCTTGCTTAAGGTCTCACAATTAAAAAATTGTAATGGGAGGAAAACATAAAAAATTATCTTAGTTCTCCTTTTAAGAAACAATTGCATTATGTCTTTTATTTTCTGGGTATTGTTTATAATTATTTCTTACGTTGGTGCAGGCCTGCTGCTGTGCATCCCTCTAGCCCATTAACTGCTTTTCTAAGATTCCAGCATTTCAGATTATAAGTATCGGATTTGCACTATAATAATGTATATGATATCATTATTTTACAGTTGAAGCTAAAACATCCTTAAAATTAGCCTGGTAATAGTTTGCTGACACTATAGTCATTGGATGAATGCTGAGATAAAAAGGTATATTTTAAGCACACAGAGCCTCAGCGGTTCTGGGATCCCTCTTCAAAGGGAAGTCACTTTAGGTTTATCTTATTGATTAGCATCTGGCTCATGATTTCTGAAGCTGTGAATTTGTCAGCACCAGAGGAATAGCACTGCGTATCGCTCCAAAAGCATCTCTCCATCTGGGGCACAAGGCAACGGCTTCCTCTCTCCTGGGCGGCCGGATTTTCCATTGGCACCTCATCAGCACGTTTGAAATGGGATGTTGTTCACATCTGCGCTAATGGCAGATTCTAGCAGAAAAATTTTCAGTAGACAAAATACGCCTTTTATGCTGCATGGGAATGTTCTTCCTGCCAGCCAGGGGCTAGAAATGTAAATCACATAACGTTTCATTAAAACCTCAAACTCAGCACGGTTGTGAGCCATAGCTGAGACCTCAATCAACCCCCTGAGACTTGCCAGAGTACAACCACCACCAAAAAAGAGCAGTAGTGACTGAGTGACCTAAATGGTGGTTTTTTCTCCTTATAGGAGCACTGGTCAGTATTTAAGTCATGGGAGAAATTGCGAGGTCCACGGAAGAGGGCAGTGGCTGCCTGGCACGAGCTGGCTGTGAGGACGCAAGTTTCCCTGTCACAGCCAGCACGGAGAGATTGGGATTGCTGCAGAGAAATCCCAAGTGTCTGAATGGAGCTTCTGCTCCTGATCACCTTCGGGAAGACTCTGGGTCTTTCCCCTGTGCATGTGGGGAGCCCCAAAGAGACCGGATTCCTACTGCTAGTGTCAGAAAATAGGCACTTACTACAGTAAAGAGGCTTAACGAGGAGCCAAAGTCCATTTGCAGCAGAATGGCCATCTTCTCCTCATTTGTATGTTCATAGATTTAGTAAACAAGTCCTTTCTTTAATTGAGATTTTGTTCTCATGAGCTTTGGGAAACGTAGACTTTGCAAACACTTTCCTGTAACAGGCGAAACCTAAGATTCATCCATCACCATCGTTAGCAGATCGGGCATTTAGTGAAATGTGCCACCATATTCTTTAGAATTGATATTTGAGATTGCTTAATGTAATTTTTTCCCTTGATATTAACACAGTGATAACAATAATTTATGATGAGATTGAGTAGGGCTGAGCTAATCATTGATCATGAAGAATTGCGCATACGATGCACAAGATACTTAAATTTTTTTCAGATTTGTTCTCTACTTTAAATTATTTGATAATGATTTTTGAAAGTAATTCTTATCTGTAGGTTGCTTTTGGGCCTTCTGCTGCATGTGATTTCCTGCTTTGGGTTCTCTTAGGTATCTGTATAGCACTAATTACTGTTGGATCCAGCTCCCGGAGCAATTGGAGCTATGTGGCTAGCTGTGACTTGACCTGTGTGTCACATGGCTTTTGTCCTGGAGGATTAGCAAGGTTCCTTGTGATAGAATCATAGAATCACAGAACGGTTTGGGTGGGAAGGGACCTTTAAAGGCCATCTAGTCCAACCCCCCTGCCATGAGCAGGGACATCTTCAACTAGATCAGGTTGCTCAGAGCCCCATCCAACCTGGCCTTGGATGTTTCCAGGGATGAGGCATCCACAACCTCTCTGGGCAACCTGTGCCAGTGTTTCACTGCCCTCATCGTAAAAAAATTTCTTCCTTATATCTAGTCTGAATCTACCCTTTTGTAGTTTAAAACCATTACCCCTTGTCCTATCGCTGCAGGCCCTACTACAAAAGTCTGTCCCCAAATGATAAACTTATACTTTCATAATTTCGTGTTTAAAAATATCTCCCCTTGCCACGCACTTCCCTTTTTCAATTACAAAAACTTTCCACTCAGCACATCAGGTTCCCATTGCAAACTGCACAATGATATCTTTGGCAGAGCTACCTTCTCTCTAAGGTATCTCTTGCCCATTCATTGTAATTTTTACAGAAGAAAAAAAAGTGATTCAGTTATTCATTAAATAAATACCCAAAGAAAGGTATTTTGAGGGATTTTTCAGAGCTCTAGGAACTAATTCCTGGTAATGCTGGGATGCTGAATGGAAGGATGTATGGATACTGTATTTTTCTTGTTAGATTAAAGTGGACAAATCTTTGTCATGACATGACCTTTTAGAGGAAAACGCATAAATGCCTTTTTCCACTTGCATAGGACTAGAAATGGTCACTTTTTTTTTTTTTTAATGATTCACATTCATATAAAAACTTCTCAAGAAGTGCTCATTCTGGGGGGAAAAAAAAGGTAGTTTGATGATATCACAACACTGATTTGACACCTTCAGAATACTACTTGTTTTGTAGATTTTTCTTCAAAATTCATTGCCCTTCAAAGTGTTCAGAGAAAGAACAAACTCTTGATATGAGCTATTTCATGAAGCTAACATTAATTGGTTCTATTTTTAGTTTTATTTCACAAAAAGATTGATATGATTTTGTATTTTGGCTGTTCAGATTTTTTTTTTGGTTGGGTTTTGGGTTTTTTGGTTTGGTTTTTTTTTTTTTTTTTTTTTTTTTTTTTGTTATTGTGAGTATTCCCAGAGGTGGAGACTTTCATTCCTACCCAGTCCTACCCAGAACCCTCCTTCCTGGAAGCCCACACTCATCCCTTGCAACCTTATTTGCAGGACTGGCAACCAGTTCACGTAGTGCAACCCAGTGCAGCCATACCCTGTGCAGCAGACCGAATTGTGCAGAATGCACCGCAACGCATTTGCTCATACACGAAGGTCTTCTTACCACTATACTTGATGACCCGAATAGTTGAGTCCCCCTCCCCAAATCTGGTGATGGGCGTTAGACGGACTTCATATGCCTCTGGCTTGATCAGCTCAGTTAGGTTGTAGGTAATTAATTCTCCCTTTTGAATATTTCCATTCACTGTAATTTCCTGTTCCCACCAACGCTGTTGTCCAGCCTAAAATCAAAAGAAGGATGCAAGTGTCAGAGCTTTTGGGATAGATGTTGTCTTCACCTTAGAAATGAACGGGAGCACACGCGGATCTGAACCGGAGCACCCGGCTGCTTCCTTAAACCTTCAAACAATCCGGGAGGATTAGAGATACAGCAAGAACGTGAACCTCCCTGAAATAACCCACTAGTGAGCATTTCTGTAACAGACAGATGAGATGACAGATTGCAAACCCATTTTATCAAGAGGCCACCCCTGCCTGCCATCTGCCTATCCTCCTCTGCCCGCGCAGGTCCCGCACCGAACCTCGGGGAGCCCAACGGCTGCAGGCGCTGTGCAGCACTCGGATGTTTGCTGCATGCGGGAAAAGCGCAGTGTTAATTCAGTTCAGGAGGATTTCTGACACTCACTAGACAGAGACTACAGCAAGGGTCTAAGTGCCTGGTTTGTGATGGTGTGCAAGCACCCAAGCATCCAAGCAGATACTGCGGCGTTTTTCAAAATCTCCCTGAACTCTTCCATCTTTAGGAGCCTACATTTCTTTGCAAATCTGCCCCTATGTTTAAAACCTACTTGTCAAAATGTTAAATAACCTTTTTTTTTTTCCTTAAAAAAAATGCTCTTCATTTCAGTTCATTTCAACAGCTTACTGAGGTTGAATTTACTAGCTCTCAAATGCTACGCCTTCAAACCTGACCAGGTAAATTGGCTCCTCATGTCTAGTAGCCCCATTCCCTCCATGATTTTAAAATAATATTGGCCAACTGCAGTGGCAGACGTGTTTTCTGCCACTGTGCACAGCGGGCTGGGACAGCCGCGGCTCCGTGAGCTGGGTGCTGCCTCCTCGTTAGAGGCAATGAGGTTTCACAGCTGTCATTTGGGGCATCATTTGAAGCTAATAAGAGCACACTGAAGAACTGAAATGCAGTTTGATTTCCAAGCACTTACCACTTTTGTTGATGAGTGAGAAAGAAATAGGCTAGCCATTAATGGCCTTAGTGCATAATTATCAGCAATCCTTGTAAACTCAAAGATGGATGGATTTCAGAGAACAATGAAAGTCAATATGAGCAAACAAGAGGCTGTTTTATTAAAAAAAAGCAAAGCATAGATTTTTGTGTTTTATAGACCGCACAGTGTTTTCAACATCAAAATCCATAGTTTCTTTTATTTATATGCCTTACCAAGAAATGAAAAGAAAAAAAATCTAATTAAGAAGAAGGCATCGCAAGAAGAGAGTGCCACATTGTCTCTAACATTACTTTAATTGGTTTATAGATAAGCAGAAATCATACACATTTTGGGCAGCAGAATGACTTGATATTGCAATATTACTTGCAGATACTCTGCCTTATTACAGACACTATCTGCAGAAAACAAAGGAAAAATCATTAAATATTTACCATGCATCCCCAGACAACTGTACAGGTGCAGTGATGCTAAAATGAGATGTTCCACTAAGCTTACTACACCTGTCAGTGCGCTGAAGCTCCTACCTATTACACGTTCACCAACACAGAGTTTATTAAGGACAGAAAACCTTTCATTCCAAAACTTTAATTTGCTGATGCAATAAAAATGTACACTGAAATCGCTGAAATCTAGTACTAAATCTACCATATTTCATCCCCATAAACTACATTTGCAGCAATATTAACAGACTCCAAGCTTTAAATTCATAGCAGCGGGACAGAGATGTCAATACTTCTGTCGTTAAAGTATGTTACACAAGTACAGCTATATGCCTATTAAATAAAACTCAGACTGCAAAGCAAAAAAGCAAGAGAAATTCTTAAGAAAGCTGGGATGATGGAACAGCTCTAGACATCAGCTTCGCTTTGCTGCCACCAAAGTCAGTGTGTGTTTTCCTGTGCTTTGAGCCTTTGCAGGGCTTGAGTTAGAGCAATGCTGAGTGCATCTGAGATGTTATTTCAGGGTTTCTGCTCTTGCACATGCTGGGTGAGCCATGCTATAGGCTCAGGTGGCTCTTCAGGCCTGGCCCCGCAGGGGTTAAGTCATGCATAGGAGAAATGCTGGGTAAAAAAATCTCAGATTAGGTTAGAAATGTAAAAACAAGTTACCGTAAGGAAAAATCACACTGCTGCCTGCCCGATGTGCAAGGCAGAGATACGTTGGTTAATACAAATCCTGCACAGGCACAGGGTGGCAGTCTGCCTTTGAAACCTGGCCCTTGCACCAGAAAGCTTTCGGATGGATGTGTGGGTGTAGAGCGGGACGAGAGGTAAGTGCATCGCTGAGGAGCCTGGGCACACCAGCGCGGGGCTGGGAGCTGGGAGCTGGGAGCTGCTGAGCCCGGAGATGCTGCAGCTCAGCAACCTACAGTGTCTGCCCCGAGCAGCACCACCTGAGCGTCCACCCCAATCGCATCACCTTCTCCCTGTTGCAAGCATTAAAATGACCCACTTCAATAAGACATGATATGAATGAAATGTCCACCGCAACTTTGTACACAGCCTGGAACTGTGGAGCATTCCTCTGTTCATGGCCACTACACTACAAAGAGTTATTAAAGGTAATAAAGATACTGAAAATATGTGCATTTATATTGTATCTTTAAAATATCATCCCAGTGGGGCTCATGAAAAATTTCAATTTGACAGATTCTGTTAGATGCCAACTCTTTCACAGCTCTTTGTACCTAAGTACTGAGGCCAACAAAACAGACGATGAAACCCAAGGTACACGTTGTTCAACAGAAATTCAGTCTTTTCTCCTTTTCTCTTCTTTAGATACCATGAATAAAAACATGCCGCGGACACCTGCTTCACCCAAGTTTTGCAGTGTGTTATCTTGCCATCCCACGGCTCGCAAAGCAAGCGTCAGCACACATTAGGGCAACTGTTCCTCCCATCCTCTGCTCTGCCCACCAGCAGCCCCGTTTTTATGCCACGCACACCTCTCCTGCTCCCACCTCACAGAAACCTTCCAGGCATCGCTGAAATCCGAGTGCTCAGGAGAAAAGTGACAAATGCTGTGTATGATCAATGCTGCGTGTGGAAAAGCGCGTGAAGGTGCAAGGACAAGGCTCTGCTTCTCATGCGCGCCAGGTAGAACAGCCATTGAATTCTGATCTGCGTTCAACGCTCACAACAGAGATGCACAGATTATTTAAGACGTTGCAGAACAAACAGAAGGGGCACCGGGACCTTTCATATACATTAATAATGCATAAGGCACCATGCACCTTCATGGGCTGTCAGGGAGCCCTCCCAGTAATGGATAAGCCTTGTCTCGAGTAGACCGTTGTCCTTGAGAGCAAAGTGATGTGTGCTGCAGAGAAGATATTAAGGATAATTACGATAAGATTTAGACCGTATTTTTAAAGCGGTTGCATGGAGAATTTGCCCATATGGATCTTCTCGCTGGACCCACGTGGACAGATGCTCACCAGGCCTAGCGTGTCAAACTGGAAAGTGCTTCCAGAGAAAAGCTGCTGCTCTCAGGGGAGAAAGTGCAAACAAGCCTTTGTGAATGTTTGTAAATTTACCAAGTTACCTAGCCAGTCAAATAAAATGATCTTATATTTTAAATGTGCAAGTATTTTTGGTTTGTATTTCTTAAACACAACTTCTAAATTTTCTAAACTCAACATAGCTATCTTAAAATGTCCTTCAAGTATATCTAAAAATGCAAAAATGGCCAAGGTAAATGAGAATTTTTTTTCTCAAAGAGAAACTTTTTCATTCACACACCCCCGCTGCCATACTGGGGGGGGGGGGGGGGGGGAATCCTGAGAAACTCTATTTTTACCCAATATTTCTGACCACACAAAATTGTGGTAGGGGCTGAACTCACCGTATCTTTATAGACAGTGATGATAGCAAGGCACCTAGTGCAGTTCCTGGCACGATTTCTCAAAAGCTTTAGAATGAAGACCAAGTGTTTTATCTGAAATACATACTTGATTTTAAAATGAAAATTATAAGCAGCAATTTATAGAATTCACAAACGGGGAACAAACTTATATGCAACTAATTCAGCCCACAAATGGAAACCTAAGGTCTATATATTTTTTCTTATTTTGCCCGAACAGCTCCCCAAAAAATTGAAGTGATGCTAATATACTGGAACAGAAACTGCTCTGCAGACCTCACGAAGGCTGCTGGTTCTCCTAAAGGAAAATTCCCTGATCTTACTTCCCTTGTAATTATTGTTGTTTGTTCAACTATCAAGTTGAATACAAGCAATCTTCACAAGGCAGAAGTCAAAACCATTGACTATGCCCCAAAAGTGAGCGGTATACTACCAAACATAATTTCATCATTGTGTCTGCCCCTTTCACAAAAATCAAGAATTAGAGAAACATAAAAGTCTAGATAAAATTACCTAACTTTCAACGTTAAAAAAAAAAATATTTTTTTGAAATAGACATCATTAGTGGTTTTTTAAGCCACATATTTTATGCCGTCATGTTTGTTGCCAGTTACATTTGTGAGTACTGTATTAACAAAACTGCGCTTCCAGTTGTGTGAGCTAATACTGACTTTCCGGCAGTTGTTTGAAGTTAGCTAGCCATTGCTTAGAGGGACTTCTGATTCCTTGCAGTGTTCTACTGTAAAAATATTCCCTATTACACCTCTTCTTTGGATAAGGAAACACTGACAGAAAGACTTCAGCAAATAATTTTAATAATTAATACTTCATGTTTGAAGTTTACAATTACCAAAACTAGTCATGAATTTGTATCAAATTCGGTTGCTGCTTTAGATTATCACCCTTTTCTGCAACCACCCAAACACAGGCAATAAAGAAGCTCCACTATTTTATTCATTCTGAAAGCAAAACAATTTGATTTTTCATTTCAGTATTATGCATCGTAAGCCAGTACTGGATATTGGTATTTCTCCATAGGAAGCAACACACATCTTTTTGCCTTGCAATCAACACCAGCTCTGTTCTAATTCTTATTTTTACCATGGAAACCAGAAAAAAACCCAAACATCTCAAAATTGTCACTAGGTTTGACACAAAACATCCCATTGCCTGATTTTTCAGCTCTGCTGTTGAACAAATAAAGAAAGAAAATCAGTATCCACACAGCTTTTGCCACATTCAGCTTTCAACCTTCTCTTTCCACCAGGAAAATAAACCCGACAGTCGCAGTGGAAGTGAAGTGGCTGCATGGAGGCATCACTCCCGGAGCCTGGGACATCCCTGTCGGACCACTGCGGAGCCGCTTCCCAAACCTGGTGTGAAACAGTAACGGCACCCTTGGCTGACAAAAATGAAAACTGATGAAAATAAGTGTAGCAGTTGAGCTCGTTTACTTGCTGATACAGAAAAAAATGAAGGTTGGATCTATATGGAGTCGGAGAGCCTTGCAACCAGCTGGAGGAACAAGGGTTTTCTAGCACATTTTTAAAGGTCTGCATGATGCTGAGGCACCTAACACCAACACTGATATGCCCAAGACACCCTAAAAATAGGATTTAGATTCCTACAATGCCTTAGGGTGGTTCAAACTCCTAGCACGAAACTGGGGAGGCTCTGCAAAGCCAGACTCCGTGTAGGAGGCACCCAAAGCTCTTGGTCACTCACTGGTTGGCATTAAAGCACCAAGAACAACCCAGCCCTCCGCCCTTGCTCCTGCAGCACTGTCTGTCTGCCTCCAGAGATCTGGGCATCTATTTCGGCTCCCTTGGATGGGAAGGAGCCAAATCCGCATCACCCACTTCCTTGAAATCACCTGTACAGCCTCTCCATAACATTCAGGCTGTGGTTTTTTATATTAAAAAGTCAAGACCGATGCTTCAAAGAGAGAATACACAAGCAAACACAACCGTAAAATATCTGCCTGCATGTCAATTCATGTGTCCAGAGCTTTAAAACTAGTAAGAATCAGGATTTGCTTGAAAAAGAATTTTTGAAGGAGAAAAATTCTTATAATCAAAGCCCTTTGCCTTACAAAGATAAGGATGAAATAGATTTTGGGAAATTTACTTTGACCAAGCTGAAACAACAGTTTTCCAATGGTTTGTGAATATTTGTAAAGCACTGAGGAAAAACCACATTACTTTCTGGAGCATTTATTAGCACTATCATGTGCCTATCCTGTAATTAATTTAGCAGAGCATACCTACGTTCAGTCAATCCAGAGCACAGGCGGCTTCTCAGGGACTCCTTTTGCCTTTGTTACCTTCGAGTATTTAGAAATCTTTGCTCCCTAAAGCTAACAGAAAAGCAAAATGTATTTCCCTGACATCAGAGAAAGGGGACTGTAAAAGCGTGGCGGTGTTTTATTGCAGCAGGCTGAAACCATCTCCTCTATGCTGTCAATGAAAGGGTATTTATTCTGTGCCTGTTGTTGAGAAACACTATATTCTCTAAAAGGCTCGAACATATAGATTTCTTGAGAAATTAATCCTATGGGATGATTACATATTGATTGCTCATATGCACAGTTATGTTTATAAAAAATAAACACATCCTTAGTCCATTGTACTTCGCCTATTGATTTCAACCATAAATTTCTTCATTGACTGAAAAAGTCAGACAAGCATCGCTTTAATTAATGACAACTGAATGTAATGTAAATTAATCTACTGTTTACCCCTATAAAAAGCTGTGGCGGTCTTTAAAGTAATTTCTTTACAATTTATAACAACAATGACAATTGATTTTCCTTAATAAAACAAGAGTTTTCTTTAGCAGTTATATATATAAAATAGCACTGTTCAGTTCAGGAGCAAATACCTCTTCTATCTGCACACCACAGAGGGAAAAATCCCATTTATTGTTTGCCTCATTTCTGCTGCGGAAATCCAGTGGCTGCTCTTCTTTAACAATTTTGCCCAGCAATATAATCAGAGCTATCTGGGTTTGAACATAAACTTTATCAGGTAGGCGGCTCCTGTGTCATCTTCATTTCAAAGGATAGTTACGGCCCTGAAATGACTCACAGTGACAAATATCTGTAATTCAGGCAAAAACCAGGCCAGCTGCAAAGCATGTTCTGTCACGCTCATCAGCAGTTTATTTTCCACTGTGCATCATGTAATCCTGCTCTTGATGACATCTCTTTTCTTTTTTAATATTTTCACACGCGGTCAGTGGAACTGCCAAAACCTCACATTTGTTTCCGTGCCGAGCCGGTACCTGCTCCCTGCTCTCCTGCAAATGCGGACGCCCGCTGCTGTTGAGGCAACAGGGACCAGGAGGTCAAACCCAGCCCAGAGCCAGCACGCCGTGAGGTTTGCTTGCTGGAGCCAGGGACATACTCTGAGCCAAAGTGCCCTGAGTGAGGTTGGACACCGTTACGGGGCTGGAGATGTTTGCTGGAGGAGCACGTGGCCACCTCTCCGCTGGGCAGGACCTGCCTCTGCTGCCGGGTGCTGTCACCAGCCCCCAGTGCTCAGCCTCCCTTCACCAGGAGACGAGGCATACGGAAACGGCAGCTACACAATAAACCTCTTCTTCCACTCTTTTCTGCCTGGAAGACAGGACATCTAAAGCACATTTAACAGCGGGCACAATCTTTTTCAATTAGCTAACTTCCAAGCCATAAGAATAATCGCAGGCATGTAATCGACTTTCTTCTTGCAAGATTACTTTAACAATCATTCTGTATTTGCTCCTACCATTCATTTTACTTATTTTGTGTTTACCACGTCGTGTAATTGGTTTTATGTGGTACACACAAAAGCATAAAAAAAATTTTTCTCTCTTTTTTTTTTCGTTTTTAAGAAACTAAAAGTCCCTGAGTCTTTAGTAATTAGGAGCTTGGAGTCCACAGATGCAGAATGTTATAGATGCAGTTTTTATGGGCTAGAAATTGATAGATGAGTGGTTCAGATGCCAGAAACATCTGTCCATGATCCAAATTTATGGCCTGATATTTGAAGAAGAAAGAGACAGGAACAAATAAAGCTGGTATGCGAAAGCGGGACGCTAGATGATCCAACAGTTAAGTCGTCTTTAAATATGTATTACATCTCAGTCTTTAAAGGCAAGATGGAAAATGGTAACCCAGGAAAAGAGAGAGGTCATTTTTATCAGAGTAAAATCAAAATACAGCACAAATACCTGCTCAAAACTTGTCAACTGGAAGATAAAATACACTGCCTTCTGTTTTTCCATACAAATGAATTATAATAAAAACATCTTTTAAGATATGGATTAGGACACTTCAGTCCATTTGCTAAGTAAACTGTAATTTAGGATATTTCATAGCTGGAAGGTTGTTTCTTTGCTTTTAACAACCTTACACACAGGGACAAAGAGTAAACTCTGGATTTATAATAGGTGTGAGTTTCTTTAATCAGAAAGGCAATAAAACTTATCCCGGTTCACTTTTTCCTTTGTGGCAAATTTGATGCATACCTGTTCGTGCATGGGTATGAGAACTGTGCTATGGCATGGGCAGAAAATTATGTACTCCATTTTGCAGCCAGTGACCGTGCAACCTTCACAGAAATCCTTTTCACGAGCACATAATACGTATTTGAATACGTCTGACCCTGTACACTGCTGAATGAAAACAGCAGTAAAAAATACAATGAAGCCAAACGGTGACCCGAAGGAAGCGTACAGAGAAGTGACCTGCTCCGGGCTGTTTGAAGAGACTTTCTCATTATCAACTAACTGGGACCGCAGACATCTGTAGACTGAAAATAAAGGAAAGGTAGGAACTTTAATCTTTCAAATAACAAGCTTGAACAAGTTACTCTCGGGTTTACAGGTACCGGTTGACTTTTTGTTACTTCTTTAAAGTGGAGCTGTTCGTTTTCTAGGTCACCGTGGCTGCATCACTGCCGGCAGTACAGGGAACGTGGCTATCGCCTGCCGAGGAGCAGAGCAGCCACCACAGAGATCAGAGCTGCAGACCCTTCGTGTCTGCTCCGGGAAAGTCTCACTTGTTTCATTTGCTTTCATCCTGCTGACAGTAAATACCAGAGAGCTGGAAGCACTCGCTTATCACTGCTTGAATGTTTGTGCAACTCGGGATTCACTGTTATCACAAAAAGCTACTTGAATCTGCCTTTGGTGAAAGACAAACTATGGAAAGGAAACACCTCCACGTGATGCCCAGACAGCACCAGAACTGTTCTGAGCAGATGCAGGCTGCCGGCATGGAGCTGCACCGGGAGCTGCATTGGGAGCTGACCGGGAGCTGCACCGGGAGCTGCACCGGGAGCTGCATCGGGAGCTGCAGATGAAGCCACTGCCGCCACCCACTTAGGAGCTGGTATGGAAAAGCACAAAGACATTCACAGCTGCTCAAGCAAAACTGAACATGTGCTCGGTGAAGCAAGAGCTTGAAGGTGAGGTCCAAAAGTGGGTTTGTTCTGGGTGGATAAACTTTCAGGAGTATAGAAACACGCTGAGTGATGTTTAGGACCATTTTTGTATGCACTTTGAAAACATACAAGAAAATGTCAAGGCAATTCAACATGTAGGGTTTCTTGGCCTTTCAGCACAAAATCCTGAATTTGCCTATGTTTCTAACCTGATGCATGCTATGCTATATGAGTTTGCTAATTTACTTCATGAGCTTCAGGCTCCCCCCATGACTGAACTCCACTTTATCATTGAACGTTTAATGAAAGCAACTACTGGAGTGTTGGGGATCTCCAAAGGCTGACCAGGGGACATGTACAAGGATGCTTTGAAATACAAAGAATTGGAAGAATCTGGGTCACTAATTCCAAAACCAAATCCAAAGCTGAAATACATTAATGTCAGAATATTCTTCAGAGAGCTATTAATGAGACAGAAAAATGTTCCTTATGTGCAGACAACGTCTTGGCAGACCTCAGCACCTTCAGAAGCAAGTAGAGGGTGACCAAATCTATGCAGTTCACCATGATGAAAGACACACAAGGTTGTCCTCAACCTTCAGTTGAGCAGGATAGTTACAAATGAAAGGCTGTATGCAACAGTGACCCTGAGAAATGGAGACTCCCTGTACTCTACACTGCTTTTTCCATAAACGCTACATGCAGGAGGATTTCTAGTCTCCTGAGTTACACTGTGACACAGAAGAGGTGTTCTGATGGTGGTGCACATGCCAGTTTTATTGCTGATTAGCTTGAACGCATCCTCACTCCACGATTTAAATCAACAAAGCAAATACCGGTCGGCTCTTAATGATAGATGAAGTGTTGTACCCGTCGGCTAACTCTGCTCACAGATAAGAGCCTGCACCTCACGCTGACCTTATTCCCCGTCGACACTTCAGAACTGGCAATCGCTTGCTCCCAGACCCTGTCACAGCAGCCCCAGTGCCACCTTTCCTTCTCTGTGGTTGAGGTCTGTTCTGCTCCAGCATCAAAGCTCACCTGAGCAGTACAAAAAGCTAATGTTTTCTGATTATCATATTGATGTTTCATATCAACTGTCTGTCTGGGCTATTGCTTTCTGTATTGTTTCGGAACTCTTCTTGAAACAAGGTTATCTACAGTTTGAATAAAAATGTGACCACTACTAAGAAGACAAGTATAAAAACCTTTTTAAAAATAATTATCTTTCTTCTTGTGGAACTTGGTAATAAAAATGCATTCAGGGCTGTAATATGTGGCCCTGATCTCCCCGCAGCACAATAAGTATCTTCATCACTACCATCACCCATGAAGTCCTAACCCTGTTAGGTTCTACCGTGCCATGTTTGGCTTGACCCACTGGAGATGCATCCTCTCTGCTTGCATTTTAATGGAAACAGTGGAAACACCCATTGACTGCAAGCAGGCGGTACGATTTTGCTCTAGGTAAGGGTCACAATGTGCACTTCTCTAATGTGTGGACTCAGATCCGTCACAACCTTGGATGTGATGACACTGCATTCAAGCCAATATCTTTTTTTTTCCTCCTTAAAGGCTAAAATGTGATATAAACCAAGAGAATCCACGTAAAGACTTTAAAATTGGCTGGCTCCCAGATGAATTCACTGAAGTCTGCGTGATTAAACAGGAGCTGCACTGTTCCCAACCCCAGCGGTGCAGGTTCTCCTGCTCTTTTGCTACTGCTAGACATCTACCAAAAGAGTTTTTCAATTTTTAATCCCTGTTTTGTTGGGCATTCACAAAAGGCGGGTTAATTATTAATCCACATTAAGGCTAGTTTTCAGAGAATGTTTTCTCATTCCTTCTCAGTGACATATCAAATTCGAAGTTTACATATTGGGAAACCGGGCTGGTGCCGACTCTCACACTTCGAAGTACATGGCACAGCCGCGTCGTGGGCGAGCTGGGCACTGCCAGCAATGCTACTGCCAACAGCATGGACGTGGTTTTGCATATTAAGCAGCAGGTTTATCTGCAATAGGCAGATCTTTATTTTTATCAGGGCAACAAGAGATATAATTATCAAAGTGGCATCAAGATTAAGTTCCTAAATTTAAATTAAACACTTCACGCTTATACCAACAACTACATTTCCATGATCAAGAACCTATCTGTCCCAAGACACATTTCATATTTCAGTGGTGATGACTTAGTGAGTATCCCACAATGCTACAGCGTTCTCTGGATGGATCTCGAACGACAGATAGTGCACTCCTGTCGCTACTGAACTAACTAATTTTCTTGTGATTTCTAAAAGCTATTTACGAATGACCATATTTTTTCATACAAAATAATTACATAGTGACAAATTAATGGCTGTAGCTGCAATCAAGATGACAAACCCAACCCTTTCAAAGTACGGCACACTGGAGCTTCGCTGCTTAGTCAATACTATGAACAAGCGAGGTTGTCTTGGTAAATGAACTGGAAAAACAAGGCTGCATTTTAAGCAACCTACATGAGTCTCTGCATAAATAGATCAAGGAGTAACAATGCGATAAGACAGGTGCATGATGCCAAAGTGCATTTCTAAGGAAAGTGAACATACTGATTTTGCTTAACTTTTTAAGTAAGAATGGATTTTTGCCAATAAATAACAGCTCAACTGTCAGATATGAATGTTTCGACAAACAATTTCTTAAATACTTAAGACAATTGCTGCACGAGAGGAAAGGAAATAGCCGCTAGATGTTTAATGAAGTTCTCAAAATGTAAATGTGATGTTCTAAATCAGCTCAAACACACAGATGCATTGCAGTAGGGTGCTCATTTGCTTATTGAAAGGCAATATGGTTTGTATTCAATTTAAACATATGTATGTTTCAGAGAATAAAGAATTCTCTAACAGCAAAAGAACGGATGAAGCAGTTGTCTAGAGGAACAACTCACTCTCATCCCAACAATTTTTAATTTTTGTAATGCACATTATTTGACGGAAGTGCGTACTTAATATACATTGGCTATTATGTTCTTATTTAGCTACAAACATCCCTCACCTAGGAGCAAGCAAAACCTGTGTTTAAGGAATTGCCAACTTAATTGCATTATTAAAAAAAGGATAATTCTCGTTTACCATCCCTTCTTTCCAAACTGCAACTAAAATTTGCACAGGACTTTTAAAAACAAAGAAATCCTTCCTGGCCTCAGTTGGATGAACAGAGACAATACATCAGTGTGGAGCAGAAATAGGTTTCGTTTCATAATGGCATTGCTCTTTTTCTTTTTTTTTTTGGTAAAATGTACTTTTTACAATGACTTTTTTCCTAAATTACAGATATCTGTTTCAGTAAGGACAGAATTTATGGTGAGAGACAGCGACACTATGCCCAGCAAAAAATACCCAAGTGCCTAGCAGACATCTGGGATTCCTAATCTATTAGCTTAAGACCGATACAAAGGTAAGACTACACAAAGGCAAGACTACACAAAGGCAATAGCTGGTTTTGCGGAAACCTGGAGGCAGGAGCCACAGCAGCATCCCAGCAAGAGAAAGCCCTGGTCTGCAGAGTTTTCAGCGCTGAGGTCTGTCCTGCACCAGGTCCCTTACGCAGTCATTGAGGCTGCTCAGGGGGAGTAGTGTTGGTGAAGCCTCAGCTTCCATCATTGGTAAGTAGGCAATTCATCTCATTTTTATTTTTGACATCTAAAGATCTGCAGTGCTCATTTTGTAAATGCACTCATTAACAGCGCTAGGGAAAATCCAGGCAGACCTCAAACACATTTAATAGTTCCAGTTCATGCACCATCTAGATGTGCAGCTACTTATTCAACCTGAGTGGCCTTAGAAACAGGTCAGGAAGCTCAGGAGATAAATATTCCCTTTACAGGTTGCCAGAATTGCTCATCCCAGTGCAGAGGGGAGATGCTAAGGGATGTGACAGCTTTCTTTGCCACACAAGAGCACTTCCATTTGTTACCAAAGACCAGAAATACAGCAAATACTCAACACTCGGCTTACAGAAAAAACAGTAACTGGACTTTTTTCACCATGAAGTATTGTGCAGTGAAAGTCCATGTTCTTGTTTGAGTTTGGTAGCCCTTGGAGTCTAAGCTCTTTTGCCATGCTCTTTAATTCTGCCGAGAGCTGCCACTGGCCCCCTGTCACCTGGCCGCAGCAGCACTGAATTTGAAGATAACTTGCCCATGAGACCAGATGCAAAGCCTACGGAAATGGAGAGATGTCTCAGGAGGGTGGTGAGGGGAAACACTGCACAAAAAGTCCAGCATGAGGGTGACAGCATCCATTCTCAGTGACATGGGACGTCCAGATTTCAGGTGAAGTGTCTCTGAGGGTGAGTCTTGATGCTGCCTTTAAATACGCAGAGGTAAAATCCCTTTCCCAAAGTGAGCTCCACTAGCAGTGAATATTTCTGACCTTTCTCTATGTTTCAGTTTCATAAAATTATCTCAGAGGAATGCTGTGAAAATAAGTTCATTACAGCCCATGAAATAAGGCACGGATGTATCCTAATGACACAGGAAGAACGCAGCAAATCTATCTTTAGAACAGGTCTTGAACGTGAGAGAACAAAGACGTAAGGACACATATGGAACAGCCACAGGGGAAGAGGTGAATCTCATTCAGTGAACAATATTTATTCAGCAGGTCAAACAGCTCTATTCTGGCATTATTTAATTTTGGGACACTTGATGGCGTCAGGAATAGTGTTCTTCAAGCTACTTCTGTGTGCCACGTGCTAGGGGAGATGCTCATTTTCCATGCAAGGAGCAGTGGCAGCGGTGAACTCACTGACGTGGGATGATACAAAGATCAAAAGTGCCAATAGTCCAAAGGGAACTCAACCAGTTCAGGGAAGAATGGTATGTGAGGGGACACAAAATGTCACAGTTGAGGGACAACCTTTGCCTCAGACACCTTCCATCTCCATTCCCCTTTGGGTTGCACCTCTCCTTCAGCACCCATGGCTTCTCTGGGGTGCCAATAAACTCCTGGGATAATAGACCTACACCTTGAGCAAGTGCACCTATTGCTAAGTTTTAGCCTGATATCCTAACATATTTTAACAGGGTACCTGGAATATACTATGCAATTTATTTATGACTCTTAGGCATTGATGCTGCTGTGAAACTATCTTCACTAAAGATGATGCATCCTCAATCAGAATTAAGTTTCTGTAATGCTCAAAGGCCTTTTTAAATATTTATTTATGCTACGTCTCACTATGACGAAAAGCATGCTGCATGCCAGACACAAAACTCTTACTTGTCATGCATTTGGCTAAGGACATATGCCATAATTTTTAGGTAGATCTTCAGTTTTCAAAGTTTCATTGCTCTGTTTCTCTGTTAGTTTTCATTTTTGCAAATCCTTTACAAGCAACAAGCATTGGACAACTACACAGCAGCAGGGTGAAAAAGCAGTCATGAAAACACACACCCCATCCTATCTGCTCTTCTGCTGTTTGTACTGCCAGCGGAGCACGTTTTCATCAAGGGCCCAGCTTCTGCTGGAGGGGTGCCCACACGTGGCTCGACAATTTAAAGAAAAGCACATCCTTGTTTGGATGGTGATGATGATTCGTGCAATTCAGCCACTCCACCTGAGGCGCTGGCTGCAGCACACAAAGCCAGCGCTGTGCTTCAGTGCAGGCACAGGTTCACCGGGGAAGGGGAGTCTCATCTCTGGGTTTAAATGCAGTGAAAAGCAAACAGCTCGTTTACTAAAACAAATTCCTCCAGCCTGAGTAATTTCTCTCACTAAATTGCTCTTCAGTTCACTCCATTTTCTCCTGCGTCTTTCCTGAAGTTTGACTGATACACCGCATTTGTCAGCAGTAATCAATTCATATCGCAGATTTTTCTGCTGAGACAGAATAAATGAAAGTTGAGTGTGACCACCACGCACAGGGTGAGGCTACAGCGTGGGACTTGATCTTGGCGATGTTGGGTGAGAGCATATGCTCCTAAGTACAAATAAGTCTGTAATTTTTTTCACTGAAGGGAAACGTGCCACGAACGCTTCAGGTTACATCACCGTCACTGCTTCAAGCACAAGAGTCTGATAACCTCCTCCTCCCCGTGCAGGATTCGTCCTTTAGGGAATTACCACTTTGCCATTGTTGGCAAAAGTCAAGAAGGAGACCTGGCAATAGAGATCTCTGGCTCCTGCAATGTATATGTATACACAGAGAAATGTATAGATATGCCTGAGACACTCTGAAGAGAAAGATTAGATACTGCCCCAAAATGCAAGGTATCCCAGGAGGGGGTTCCACAGAGCTTGCTATGAAGCTAGGGAATTCATACAGTCTGCCCCAGGTCCACGTTTTTTTCTTTTTGATTAATGTGATCCTACCCTTCAATTTTTTTTCTATAATTACCTCTTTCTCCTTGACCGGTCCACATGCTTTCACAACACTGGTGGGACCCTCCTTGCCTGCTGCACCTCTCTTCCCCAACAGATCTGACCAAAATGAAGAGCTGGGTTTAGAAACCACAGGCAGTAACTTTAGGACATTCTTGTGTGTCTTGTTTCCTTAAGAAACCAGACTAAAAAGTTAATATGAATTAGGTATTAAAATTAGTAATGAAATAGCAGGAGTTTCTGCTTATATAACGAAAATCAAACCAAGGCAGTCCCAGCAGGCAGTAATTGCTTGGATCAAATGAATACGTTAGATTTTGCCTGTAAATTTTTCTGAAGAAAGGGAGTTTAGTTTTATGGTCCACATTTTGTGGTAACGTGAACGGGCACAGCTCTGCCTGGGATGTTTTCTTTCTGCATCTCTAGAAAATACAGCCCACGGCCTCCAAAACAAGCTGCTCTGGAGGCACACAGCTCAACTCCCAGAGCAGGGAGAGTGGTTACAGTCAGGACCATCTTTGGGATCAAAGCCAGAACGTCAGGACCTGACAGAAGAAGATGTATTTAATGTGTAGAACTTTTGCCTTTGAATTTGTTAAGACGTAATCTGTAGAATTTTTTTCAGAATTATACATAAGCAGTTGCCTAATCTATCTCAAGACTGCGAGATGTAACCATTTTTAAATGGCAATTAAAAGACTTTGGTACAAATCTCAAATGATAGCCCTCAGCTTGCTATTTTGAAAATCAAGCCTCAGTCTTGTGAAGAATAAGCATAGGAGGTATCAGTATTGCAAACTGAAAATTGTAAAACAGTACCATTCCTTCTCTAATTCAATTTACCAAACCCAAGAAAATCAATAAGAAACGTGCCTTTGCATGTTGCACTCTTTTTTTTTTTTTTGCCAAACTCTCTCTGTCTCACTTCACAAGTGCAGACATAACAGGAAGAAAGCAAAGCCTTGTTCAGACCTCCAAAAAGAAATGCGCCCTGTGAAATCTCGGGGACGGCTTATATCCCTCTGCAGAAAGCTTGAAATTTTTCATGAAAAGAACATTACAAATATTCCAATATACACGTGAATTTTCAACTCTCTCACTTCCTCCCCTGAAATTAATTACTACAGATGTGAGCAATTATTTTTGAATGGTTCTGAATACAATTTTTGTATACATTTTAATGCATAGCTATTTTACATGTTCTATAGCAAATCCAATGAAAATACCCAGCCTGCAAACATCTTTCCCTTTGCAGTATTTTGTGTGATGACAGCACCGTGATCCTGATAGAAGGAACATCTGGAGAATTACTACCCCTCAGGTGGGGGCCTTGAGAGTGCTAAAATAAATAAATTTCACATAAGTGACTTTCATTCTAAATACTTCAGTAAATAACGATTTCCATTCATCTATTTCCATTTTCACTCTATAGGCAGAAAAATGACACTTTTCTATTCTTGTGCCTCCCTCCTCACCTGACAGGACCTTCCCTTTCCGTTTTTGACTTTCTTGGCTTCCCTGACATGTCGTTAAACCAAGCCCCATTTTTTTCTCAAATAACTTTTCTAGCATTTGCTGTGCCAGTTTCTCTCAATTTCTCTTTAACCAATGCTTAAAATGCCAAATAAGTTTCTCCTGTGTCCGGCTTTCCTACCATTAAATTACCCTCTTGTGCCCGAGACATGCCTTTATTTTAACTCTAGTGACAAGGTAAGTGGCAAGAAGCAGGATCTGACAGAAACGTGTAACACTGTTCTGGTGATTCATACAGGGTGGGGTCTGGCAGCCCTTTTCCAGGAATATTAAGAAAATTAAAGCAAGCCCCAGAGAAAGAGGACTGGAGAAAGAGATGGTCCCACAGAGGCAATGGGCCATGCAATGGTCTGCGTTATTGAGCACCACCAAGAAGAAAGTGGTCTCTGAGCTCTAATTCACTGCAAACACATGCCTGTGTGTCCGAGAGCTGTACTCACAGAATGCAAACATGTCAAAGTCCTCGTATTTTTAATATAATACTATCCCTTTCGGTCACTGCAACAGACAATGTGAGCCATTTAGGGGTTTAGGAGGTAACTGGACTTGCTCTGCCAGGTAAAGGCTGCGAATTCGCTGCATGGACGACATGGTCCTGCAGAAGAAGCTGTAGAACGCCTCCATGACTAGGTCAGGATTGCTGAGATTAATTAACTTCATTTGTTCTTCCTCTGCTTTCAGATCTGTATCTTCGAGCATGAAATGTATTGCCCCCATTCTCTGCCAACAAGCGACTGGAGACTCTCACCTATTCCTCTTGACTACACCCTGCTCTAGCTGTATCCCTAATTTCCAACTTACTGTGCCATACAAGACTGTAGTAATCATAAATGAGCATGTCAAACGGACCTTCGTTTAGGCTCCATGCATCTCTTATTTTTCTGCTCAGATCTCTACTCAGATTTTTCTTTCAGCAGTGGGAAAATTGCTACTGATGCTCTGAGGTACTAAAATGATGCGCTGCTCTTGGATCAGGAATGTGTCCTTCTCTCATCGCCTGGAAAAAGCTCATGAAAACTGGGAGGGAGAATGGATGGGCTCAATTCTTTCCCTTCGTTGGCACATGGAACTCAGATGGCAGATGTGCTTGCACATGCCATGCCCAGATGTACCAAGATAGTTGTTCACCACCTTTATGCTCTCTAAATTTGGGCAACAGGCAGGAGAATGCATGGCAGTGAAAGGAATACTTTAATCTCTGCTTCCTTTGGCTCCGGTGGCCCAAGAGAAGTGAATATTATATACATTGTGGTATTTCTCTGCCACCTTCTGAGTCTTTCTTTATGCCAAAGGTTGGCAGCAAGACTGGCCGTAGACTGAATCCATTGTCCTCAAGGGCTTTCCTCCTTTTGGGAAAGGGACCAACCACTTCAAGTCCCTTTTACCCTGCCAAAATTGTCTAGACTGGTCTTACGAGAACTGCAAATCAGACCAGGTCCCTTGCTATTCTCTCTCATCAACTACATGTTTTTTTTTCTAAGTGAACAAGCCAGAAATTTCCATGAGGAGAAGACCACATCCGTAATAACTGCTTGGAGGGACGGGGCCTGGATGCATACTGCAGAGCTGTGCCGTCTCCTCAAGAGATGCTTGAGGGCTCTGAGCGTTATCAAAGCACACGAACAGCAGCTCTTACACGCACTCAACAAGTAAACTCTATGGCCATTTAGTTAGCGCCTCATTTTTTAAAACAGTTATTTTTCACTGTTCAATTAAAGAGGAGCACAGCCATGCACACTGCTTGGTGGCTAGATGCTCCGTCACAGCAAGCTTGGCAGATACTGCAGCTCAGCATCCTCAAAGCCGATTAAAACCCAGCACCAGGAAGCCGCTGTCCATGTGCTGCATCAACTAGAAACACAGACAAGAGCCTGTGCTTGTTAAAAAATAACATTAAGCACAGAATGAATCCCCAAAAGGCAGCAACAGGAGTGTCTGGGCTTAAGCAGAAAGCAAAGTGCTCTAAATAATTCCTGTTCCTCCCTGATTCTCCCAGGAGGGAGCATTCATCACACACTGCCATGCCAGCAGGACAAACTCGACTGAACAAACTTCTGCTCACCATCAGTGTGCTGCACGTGCAGTTTGTAGCTTTAAATAAAGGGGTGGGGGGGAGAGCTATAAAATGGTCTTAATGAAAGACATAGATAACATACATATAAATGCAGTGATTCTTACAGATTTTCAATTCACTTCTTAAATTGATTAGTTTTGTTCTTAAAACATTTATTTTCGATGTTACAAAGCAACCACGGAATCCTGAAGGTCTCGATAGCACAACAGCTGCTCCTGGCATCCATGGTGAAATAACTCGTACCTCCTGCTCGTACCTCTACGTAAACAGAACTGAATTATTTTTATTGCATACATCTCCATCAGCACGGCACGGCTCCTTTGCTTCAGCATCTCTGTTCCACCCGCCTTCTGCCTGCGCTATACCTCTGGCACTGGACTTTTCTCTCCAGCAGTTTCTGTTGCCAGCAAAACTTTTGAAAACTCTGCTTGCCTGAGCTGGTCAAGGCAGAGACATCTCCAGCTCCACAATCTCTCTATATGCCAGCCAGTGGAGATACTTTCCTGTTGTTACAACGCTGTGTAATCTAATTACTCCTAGCAGAACAATTTGTCTTTAAAGGAAAATCCCTAGTCTGCCACATTCTATTATCAGGCTCCTTTGCCCTTTAAAAGTTTCATTATTAAGCACATCCTTTGCGTTGCTTTCTACAACTACCTGGCAAATATAGAAATGGAGCTAAACCACTCTGTGTCTCATAAGAAACTCTCGTTTTTCTAAAATGGCATTAAAAATATTGTCAATATTACAGACTTTAACAATTCCGCAGAAAATTCAGCAAGCCTAAACCTGCTATCAGCTAAATATTCCCAAAATACTGCCTGGATTCTATCTCAAGTGAAACAGCAAGGTACAGGTCAGGTAAAGAGGAAGAGATGCTTGCGCTCTGACTTTAGCATTCTTAATACAAAAGCAATTTACTGATCAGATAAAGGTAATGGTGTTAATCGAATCAGAAGCAGATACCGACACACCGACCCACTACAAAGCCCACTGGCAGTGTTTTGCAATGCATTAGAAGATTAAAACAAAGATTAAGAGCAGTCACTTTTTATAACAGCAGCATGCTGGGCTGCAGGCTGCTCTCTAGCTCAGACCCTCGCTTCAACCTGGAAGCCCTCCCACCCTGTTTCTGCGATGAACTTCGCGCAGCCGTGAGCGGTGTTTTCACCCACTCCTGAAGGACGCTCATCCCCACTCCTATTGTTAAATAAAAACCATAGCAAAACCCAGTAAAAAATACATTGCTAAGTCAAACAAACTATCTAAACACAAACAGTTCAGAAGGCAATCTGCTGGTAGCTAGTACCAGTAGGTGTCAAAAAAACCAGGAGGTTTAATTATCGCCCTTGTTTCAGGGGGAATTGCTGCAATAATGGATGAGTGTGTCCGGACGGCTCACTAGGTTCTAAATCATCCACGTTTTAAATGTGGCTTCAGATAGATGAAAGGAAAATATTTTGCTTAGCCTGATAGAGAGTGTTGTCAAGGAAATTAGAGTAAAGTAACTCTAGATAATTATATAAATAGATAATTAAAAGTAAATTAAAATGAAATGGAAAAAAAGAAGCTAAAAATCCTAATGCAATTAATTTAATTATATATTCTTTTACTTCAGTAAATTATTTTTTAAATTTAATAATTCCTCTCGAGTACTGGGAATAACGGAACTGATTTGTGCCCAGTGATGCAAACAGTTGCATAAACATGTATTAAAAGTCACCGATTTTCATTTCAAATTAGTTAGATTCAGGCAGAGACAAACTCTGAGTGAAGGAGAGCCAGCACCCTCCACGTATCAAAGCCCTTCCCTGGACGTGTCCCAGTCAACTCCACAACTACCACGGAAGTTATACAAGCAAAAAATCCCATCCACTCAGCATAAATAACATGCTCAAATTGTATATTTATTTTGGAGCTTACAAAGCTCATCCCAGTAGGAGATCTGTGGGATAAGAAAATACTTTCTGCACTCACATTTTCAAAAATATAGGTCTTCAAGAATCTGTCTTAATCCCCTATCTCTTTCTCCCTGCACAAACCATTATTTCAGGCATTGAATAATCACACATATACTTTCTGAATCAATCAGTTGTGGTATTATTTAAAGAAAAGCAACCTCAACGGGAGAGTGTAAAACAAGACCAAAACAATATTAGATGGATTCTCACGAGTAAGCAGCAAAACACCTTCATTCGATCGCAGCAGCAGGTCCAGGTTGGGAGCGGGAGCCGGGGGCACGTGCCCAGGAACCGGGGCGGTGGGAGCCCTGCGACCCTGACTGGGCATGGCACGGCACGGCACGGCACGGCACAGCCTCCTCTGCCAGCGCACGCCTCAGCCAGACCAAGGCTGGGAGCCCAACTGGTAAGATATGACTCGGGGGTGGACGTGGTGGCCAAGGAGGCGTTCATAGCAAGGAGCGTTATTGTCAAACCAGGTATTTTTCCTTGAGAAAGCCTAGCAATGCCAAACCCCAAGCTGTCAGTGCCAATCTCTGGCACACTTGTAGTCTTTGGCATGGACAGACTCTAGACAGGATTGCGAACTAGTGTTATGGCACAACAATGTTCTGCCTTTAGAACATAAAATTGTGAGATTTTGTATGGGCTTTGCTGTAGGAAAGTGCAAGTGCAAACAAAGATCGCTTTGCCCTGCGAAGGGGAGTAAGCAGAGGTGTTGCCATTTAACAAGAGTTTAAGCAACGCACGGATTGGTTCTTTCACTTTAATTGACTATTAAAACTCAAGCTTTGTAGCAATAACCTTCAAAGAACACAGGTTATATTTTTCTTTTAAAAAAGGGACAATTAATAGGGATGGCTATGTTAATTTAACAATTCCTCTGCAAGTGGGTTGGTCCCACGCTTCCTTAACGGTGCCAATTCCCATTGAAAAGTTCACAGTGAATCTACGAAGACACAAGTGTGATCGGCTTTAACGTGGTCAAGAAAGATGTCTCGGTTCTCAAGGATCACCATGTGTTTCTGTAGGAAAACTACAGCTATCCTTATATTTATCTGTTTACAGGGAAGATCTAATAAAAGATATATAGATACATACAGAGAGATAAAAAGTTTAATTTCACTGCGAGTTTCTTTCATGTAATCTTTCTAGCAGATCTTGAGCCACAGCCTCTGCAAACCCTCTGAGGAACAGCTCTTTAATCTCTGCATTTCACACTGCAAATGTGCAAATTAATTTCCAGGATCTGCAAGCGGCAGAGGACTACTTCTGCAAGATGGCAGCAAACCTTCCAGAAGGAGGAGAAACAACTCTGACTCGCAGAAGATGAAAAGAGGGAGGAAAAAAAATAAATAAAGTAAAATAAGTTTAAAGATTAATAAAGTAAAATAAAATAAAATAAAACAAGATTAAATTAAATTAAATATAAAAAAATAAAATAAAATAAAGGCCCAGCAGTCCTCACAGAGGTCAGCAGACTCAAAACGCATGTCCTGCACAAATGAATTTCTTTCCTCACCTGCCTAATCCCTAAGCGATAGGCAAGGATGCGGTCCACAGCGTCGGGGTTCATCTGGGTCCACTGGAGGCTGTAGGAGTAGACGCGGGGTCTGTTCTGCCACAGGGGATTATAGGTGTCATAGTAGAACTCGGGAGCGTAGGCTTTGCCTGTAGGAGACAGGAACAAAAACGGGGAAAACAAAGAAACCAGAGAATGATCAGGCAGCCAGTTTTGGAGCCAAGTGTTGAGACCCAGCCTGCAACTGCCCTCTCCCCCTGTGTTTTGAGTCATTTTACTAAATATCTTCTTCCAGAAACACACTTTGGAATTATTTGCCTCCATCCACTTTTTTTAAGGATTCGGTGCAATGGGTTGCCTTTATCATTAACTCACTCCTCAGTAGCATCCGTGGCCCAGGTGTGGCCATGGGAGGGGAAAAATTAACTGAGCTCCTAGCAAAGGCAAGCTGGAGGGATGTAACATGCCTCTGCACTAATTTTTCATGGCCCAGCTGACTAAAGTAGAGATATCAAAACAATCTGCGCTACACTGAGCAGAGAAAGACTCAGTGACAGCTGCTGTACCTGGCACAAATAATACGAAATGACATCCGTGAGCTGGAAATACAAGATGGATATTTCCAGCGATTGCTGCCTTCATCACATCTTCTCTCCAACTTCCTAACTGAAAATGCACACAAGCCGTCCTTCATAACACCACAGACGTGCACACTATCACAGTACGTTATTTAGCTGAACATACCGATTTGCACAACAGAGGGAAATGACATCTCACAGTGCATGTTGGGTACACGAGTGTTTCATCAGAATGTTACTATAGCCTTCATCCTTCATAAACACGAAAACCCTGAGGATGATTTCCCGAACACATGACAAAACATTGCTTGAATTCACTAAATTTGAGCTCCCTTTGACTTAAACCCACGAATACTAGTGACCCCTTTACATGCAAATTACTTTTGTGCCTCTAGAGTACCCCATAAAGAGTGATTTGTCTATAATAGCAAAAATGACACAGAGTGCCCAATCTGTTTGCCTAGCCATGGGCATGCAGTGGCATCTGAGATGCAGTAGGGTAGCTGAGCCGTCTAGACTGGCTGGAAGATATGACACAAGAGCTATAAGAGACCCAGGACCTGCTAGAGCTATAGCTGGAGCTGCATGTACCATCCTAGAGCATCTCATATACCACCAGGCACCTCTGTACAGCCAAGTAAGTTGAGTCCATAAAGGCTACGAGCAGATGTGATAGGGACAGGGGTGTCTGCAAAAACCTTTGAGAGAGATTCACTCCACTGGAATACGCAATTCCAACATACCCCCCAAAAATCTCGGTGGACTTGTCCTAAAAGAAAGTCAAACAACATTAGAGCACACACCAGTACGTGCCAAAAAGACATAGATCAGTTTTCTATTTTTAAGTCGTTTTACACCGATCTTTTTTTAGCACGTCATACCAACAACGCAGCATTGCTTCCGTTTCTTAAAGCAAAAATGTTTGGATTGACTTGAAACAAGTTTTAACAGCTGGATTTGTAGGAAGCGTTGTTAACCGCCAGTTTTTGTGCTGACTCATACAACAGGAACAAAAACCCAAGTCAAAGGCTGACCAAAAAAACCCCAAAAACAAAAAGAATGCACACTGGCAGAGGTGGGAGATGCCCCATCCCTGGAAACATTCAAGGTCAGGTTGGACGGGGCTCTGAGCAACCTGATCTGGTTGAAGATGTCCCTGCTCATTGCAGGGGGGTTGGACTAGATGGCCTCTAAAGGTCCCTTCCCACCCAAACCGTTCTATGATCCTATGATCTTTCATGCAACAGGTCCAACCTTGCCCTGCCCAGCTCTGCCTCCTTTCTCTGGAGTTTCTATGCTTTGAGCTTAATGCTATTAGAAACAGGATGGGGGCGAACACAAACCAGGCTCTGCTGTGTTAAACGCTACATTTTGTCACTTGAATTATGCAAAAAGGAGACAAAACCAAAACATTTGCATATGTTATCCTTCTGCGAAGGTAAAAGAGGCTTGTCATTAGAGAAAAACAGAAGCAGAATGAGGTCTTTCCACCTCCCAAAGCTTATACCCCTGTCCTTCTTCTATTTCTGCATGGATTTTGTCAGTGGGAGTAATTACGAAATGCAATGAAAAACACAGGACAGCCTCATGGGAAGACGTGGTCTGCCTGCTCATGTCGACCTATGAGAGGGGTATGCATTCATTACTCACCTCCTTTAATTCAGATATCAGGAGCTTGTGCCAAAATGCACGCTGTATTTAGGTATTTTCTCCTCAAAACTATTCCTAGCTACAGGTGTAAACAGAGATGGATGGGGAGGCATTTTGACCTAGAAGTCTGAGAATTTCAATCATCTGAAAGGTAGTGAGAAGAGGGGAAAAGTGCATTTAAAAAAAAAAAAAAAAAAGAAAAGGGACAAAGGAAAAATCATGTGAAGATATACCAATCTTGTAGTTATTGATCAAGCTTTTATCTTTGGGTGTGACATCCCCTCCAGCCATGCTTTTCTTTTCAAAGGATGAAAGGCCCTTTTAGCCAAGATATTTTTGCCAATTGCCCAACGAAGGTGCACATTCAATTAGACCAGACTAGAGCAGATATGCTAGCGCTGAAGTAGCAAACAACAATATTCCGAGGAAAAGAAGCAAAGCAAAACTGCTGTTTTAAAAAATGAAATGTAAGATAAATGAAAAGAGGATCAGTGGTCGATAAGATTTGTTTGCCTTATTTATGTGCAGTGGAAATAATGGAGAAAAACTCATGCTGAATGCAAATTATAATCTTCCCCCTTCTACTGCAGGTGGACATAATGGCATCTCTGGGGGTCTACAGAAAGGATCCATAATTAGACGCTTGTCACAATATGGGCACTTGAACAACACAGTCACCTTTGGAGAAATAATGAGGATCCATGAAGAGTTGCATTATTCTAAATCCCTCCGAACAGAAGACCTTTCTGGTGTGAATGGAGATGCTGAAAATTTAACAACACAACATTAAGACCTTAACTTGCAAACTTCAGAAGTACAAGAAAGCTGGGCAGTGTTTTAGAGCACACAAAAAGCAGACGTCGCCTTTGGAGGCACGGGAGCTATGAGACACGTAGGCTGTCTGCCTGGGCTTGGCACGTGTCCCCCGTCACCGCGACCATTTGCTCTGACTCCGGACAAACACCCCAAGCCTGCCACCACCCAACCATGCCGCTTCCAGAGGCAACGCTGTCCAGCAAAGATTATCCTCCGCTAGAGAAATGAAGAGATGATGAAGAGTGTAACAGACCTACCAACAGCCCTTGGCTTAGCACGACGTGACTACGGGGAGGCAGCAGCTTACTTGGAGGAAACCACATGCAGTACAGGTTAGCTTAGCAGCCAGCTTCAAGCCCTGCCCATGCTTGGAAGAGGTTATCACATATTCCCCACCTGCAGACATGTCTCAAGCATGCAGCACATGGGGCTGCTGTCCCTCATACCCCAACTGGGCATCCTTTGGGGCTGCCAGCTGTACCTCGACCTGCCTTTCTTCCTACAGCCACGTCAGCCTCACCTTTCAAAAGCAAACCCCCTTGTTTTGTGCCGAGTACAGGAAACATTTCCCTGGCTCACATCATTTGCCCTTTTTAAGCACAGGCAGCAAAAATGGCCTTCCTCTCACTCCCTTCAGCTTTTGCAGGATTCAAGGATTTATTAAAACATTTCAGGACAGGCAGGCAGAGCTCAGCCTGCCCCTGGGACCAAACCTTGCGAGGCTTCAGCTGACTGGAGGTAGCGGTGACCAACTGACCACTCCTCTGTTGCCCATCAAAAGGGATTTTGGTGCACTGGGAAGGGCCCCAGGTCTGTGCCGATTCAGATATATAGGGGAAACTGGTGAAACCCTTCTCAGTCCTCAGGAGGGTGCTGGCGAGAGGAGCAGCACGCTGCAGCCATCGGTCGAGGGGGAAAGGCAGGGCGAAGGCAGGGCAGCTTCTGCAGGCAGCTTCTACGGATCCAGGAGTGCTGCATCCCTGGAAATGGTAGCCTCTCACTGACATGCCGCTCCAGCAGGTCCCGAGGGACGAAAGTTTAATGCCATAATATTTTTTGTGTCTGTTAAGGCAATCTGAACTTGGGTTTAGAGCTCCATTAACATGTACTGGTTTTAATTAATTCCTCCCTCTGTGCTCACACTGCTGGAATCCGAGTAACTGTGATGCTTGGGGCTCTGCCAGGGAGAGGATACATGACACAGTTTGATGTGGAGTGTATTGTTTGTTTTCCTTTCTATCACTAACAAAACATTTATTTTTTTCACCTTCTGAATATGTAGCATGTGGAAAATAAAGAAGGTTGGGATTGTGCATGTGGGGAGGGTGGGAGCAGGGTAAGGAGAGGTAATACCGAACGCACTTTTGCTCATCTGGGCTGGCCCCTGCACGAGACAAAAATGCATAAACAGACAGACCAAATGTTTGCGTGTGAAGACTACACTGCTAAAATAAAGTGTGAATTCCTCCCCGGTATGCTTGCAGAGGCCACCCAGCACGACCAACACAATTACACATCCTGCTGCATTTGTCGCTGTTGTTCCATCAACCTGAATGCATCTGCATATGAAGCCTACAATTATCAATCATGGCTAACTGCACTCCTGGGCACGCAGGGGTTGTTCAGGATTTTAGCTATCTCCCTCCTCAGGTTAGCACAGGGGGAAGAGAAAAAACCCAGCACCCAATTCTTTGCTCCCATTGCTCTGGATTCACAAGCACATCCCAGCCCTGCTGAAACTCCTGAATTGTACAAACACTGCAGAGGTCTGTGATTATTGGCAGTGAGCAGCAATTTTTCCTCCTTGTGTCTTTAGTTTCAAGAGGCCAAATGGCTTTTTTTATTGGGCATTATTGGTGCATTTTCTGCATCTCTACTTAATACCCAGCAGATCAGCAGCCAGGAGAACATCCTACCACAGACCCTCTTCCAGGGCAGCAGCCACAGGCTTTATAAGAGAGTCCCCTCTCTGCTCTCTGTCACTGTAGTTAAAATTTGCTACATATGAATTTCTATGAAAGTCTGAAATAGGACTTCAGGGAAATGCGATACCAGATCTCAAAAAATATTGATCTGAGGACATGACTGTGATTAATTAGTGTGGCACAAAGGAACGTATGTCCCAAGGTCCTTTCTGAGTAGCAGTTCCCAAACACCAGTGTGTCTTCTGGGTGGGACAAGAGTATACTCACTTCTAAGATATATTGAGCATGAGGACTTACTCAGTTGAAGAGCACCCCAAATAGTGGATAGCCAGCTAGGGACAGCTTAAATAGGTATATTCACAGGGAAAAAAAGCTTACTGCCTGCAGACAGTAGCAGTTATCTGAGCCAGCTTCAAATGAGACAGCATCTGTACGGAAAGCAGTGTGGCTGCTCCTCTGATGGGCACAGGCAGGAGAAGCCAAGGTGGCGGCTGGCAAACCAGTTCTGAACTCAGGCAGAGCGGGGAGGCTGCTGCGGTCCAGTGGAGCATTTCCCCGCGCTCACCATCGGGTCTCAGCGGCTCAGGAAGAAGAACCAACACGGACATGCCGGCATGGCTGTCCTATTTGGCATCACGCATCTGCGGACAAGCAGTAGGTAGGGCATCGTACAGCTTCTTATACGAGGAAGAAACTATTCATTGTATAGCAAAGTGGAGAAAGCCCATGGAAAAATATATTTAACGATGATGAATTTGGAAAATACATCCATAAAAGGGTTTTATCTGAAGCTCGTGTTTTTTCTCGTGACAGGTTGCATTTGTTCTAGGTGCACTCTCTTCAGTAATAGTTGTACCAGCACTGCTTGCCACTGTACAAGCAGAAACTCCCCTCAAACACGTGCGCCATGGGGATGGGATGCATTGCTCTGCCTAAACCCCACTGAAATGCACCCAGGCCTGGCCAGGAAGGAAATAGTCCCTCGCTGAAGGTTTCATGGAAAAAGTGGGATTTGGGAGAAGAGGAATGCAGTGCACTCTGCAGAAGCGAAGGAGCAAGCTGTTTCCCCGGGGGCAGTGGGAACACCCTTCTCCTGCCACGCAAACCTCCTCCGGAGCAATTCCAGCCCAGGGACAGGACTCTCTGAAACGGCTCAGAGCTGGCTGGGGACGCTTCCCGAGGACGAGAAGCTCTGCTGCAGCTACGGCGTCGCAACCACCCTCATAAATGAGGTCGCCAAGGTGCACCGCCTCCTTCTGCCTTTCTAGCGTGAAGACTCCCTATGACAAACAGGAGTATCCCCGAGTTTCAGCAGGAGAACAGGGCACAAAGCAGTTCGTAAAACCGCCTCAACAGCTCTGGCACCATCATCACCTCTGAGCCCTAATCACTTCTGATCTTGATTTACATGGCATGGGTTACAGCAGGACTTCCTCAGGCACTCGCTAATGCACAAGAAGGTACAGCTTATTTGAATATAACTGATATGATGCATTTATCCATGTTTCTAAACAATAGTTAGTTTTTCATTTAACGTGCAACAGTTGACCAAACCATAAGCAGACATGCATGTTTTTCTGATGTATGGATGAGGTGACAGCAGCTGACCAGTATTAAAGAGCATACTATAGCAGAAAGTGTTAAAACTTCATTATTTTCCGATGGGTAAGAGTCATCAAGTTACAAGCCTAGTTTCGGTAGTTACTTATTTCATAATGAATCTGAGACTGGATCAGGAAGAGGAACAAGCATCATCTGTCACCGGTCCCAGTGCTGCAGAACAAATGCAGTGCTCCTCCCCAGTAACAGCCCCTCTCACTCACAGAGCCCTTTGGCAGTCATTAGTATCTGTTGTGCAGCATTTGAATTCCTCCAGGCAGTACATCCAAAATACTATCTACTGACTCTCTACTAGTGTGAGGTCAAAAATGGCATGAAAGACAATATGGAACTGATTCATAGAAAACAAGCAAACAAACAGAAAAGCCACTTCAGCTGCTTACTGTTAAATTCATGCTACATCCCGTTGCACCACTGAGATCTCAGCAAATGCTGAAGTACTGTTCTGAACAGAAGTGGATCGATGCACTTACTCAAATGGGTCCTGAACTGGTACCTATTAGAGAAACTCCTCGACCAGGCACAGGAGATCTTCCTGTGGTTCTTTTCAGATCACTCAGTCATTTATCCCTTAGAAACTTAGGAAAATAAAATTATCTTCTAAAAGAATTGTTTCATTTCAGTTGCCAGTACATGGTTTCTAAAGGAACTGTTGTGGTTTAACCCCAGCCAGCAACTCAGCACCACGCAGCCGCTCGCTCGCTCCCCCCACCCAGTGGGATGGGGGAGAGAATGGAAAAAAAAAATAAAACTCGTGGGTTGAGATAAAGACAGTTTAATAGGAGAGAAAGGAGGAAAATAATAACAATGATAACAACAATAATAATAAAATGACAATAATAATACTAAAACAAGTGATGCACAATGCAATTGCTCACCACTCGCTGACCGATGCCCAGTTAGTTCCCGAGCAGTGATCTGCCCCCTGCGGCCAGCTCCCCCCAGTTTATATACTGGGCATGACATCATATGGTATGGAATAGCCCTTTGGCCAGTTTGGGTCAGCTGTCCTGGCTGTGTCCCCTCCCAGCTTCTTGTGCCCCTCCAGCCTTCTTGCTGGCTGGGCATGAGAAGCTGAAAAATCCTTCCCTTCTTAGTATAAACACTACTTAGCAACAACTAAAACCATCAGTGTGTTATCAACAGTATTCTCATACCAAATCTAAAACATAACACTGTACCAGCTACTAGGAAGAAAATTCACTCTATCCCAGCTGAAACCAGGACAGTAACGTAAGAAATCAAGAAGAGGCACTGCAAATTTAAATTGTAATGAGTGCAAACACAACCCACTGATTTCAGGCAATGGCAATAAACTGAACAACGACATTCTCTCCCTAATTATAGCAGCTGACTACATACCCCAGATGGAGTTTCAGAGTACCAGGTTAGTGTTTATGCTGGCTTGTCATGCAGAAACAAACAGTAGTAACTGTGCAGGCACAGCACTAGTAACAGCGACAGCTTTAGTAGACACGCAGACAGAGCACTAAAGGAATCATTTCCTTGCGTTGTCTGTTTATGTTCCCCTTATCTTCATATCTATTTCTGCTAATTTGCTTGGCGTTAGACGGTTTGCGAATGCAGCATCTTTGCAATCTCTGTTCCATATTGGTAGCAGATATGCCCTTTAGCTTATCATGACAAGGAGTTCAGTATAAGCGATGATCAGAGTGTCTAGCACTTTATAACAGCAGTTATAAACATTTAGGGAAAAATAAAATAAAATCAGAGATTTACAAATGTTTCCCCTTTTGGCATATTCAGCTCCAGACTTTTCTATCTTTAAAATGCATGAAGAGTATAAATCCTAAGCAAAACAATATATTTAACTGTGTAAAATACTGGGAGACACAGAGTTTATGAAAAATGCTGCCATTACTGTGCTCTGTTTTATTACAGGATATATATTTTATGAAGGATTTTCAATAAGAAAGAGAAGATACTTTGTTCTTTATTTGCATATGTGAAAGGAAACATATGTCTTCTCCTAGACCTGCTCCTCCTCCCATCACGGTCCCAATCCTGCAGCCGAATCGTCCCCATCACCTCCAGCCTCCCTGTAATCCCACACCTTCCAGCTCTCCGCATCCCTATTTTGGACTTTCCACCATCACTGACCCTACTGCCCGTGTCCATCCATCCCCAATCCCAGCTGGAAGGTGGCTGACACCCAAGCAGTTCAGGACGAACAGCACAAAGGAATGCGTTTCAACATTTGCAAAAGTCTCTCCCTATGATTTTTTGGCCAACACTGCTCTTAGAGGTGAACATCCATTTTCATACAGGCTCAGTTCTCCTGGAAACTCCACCTGGTCAGGTGCCAGAACCACCGGCCCACCCTTGTTCTCCCCGACTTTCATAACAGCTTTAGAAAAACAAGCTTCCTCCTTATTGAAAGCTTATTGTGCTTCACAGATCAGTCCCCACTGAGGCCTTCTGAGGGTCCTCTGCTCTGTTACACCATTTAGAGGCTCCACCTACAGTCCTCTTCCATATTCTGTATTTCATATGCTACCAGCTTCACGCCAGAAGTTAACAGTGCTTTTTGTTCCACAGCAGTCTAGCTCTAACAAAACTAAAACCTTGGCTTATTCCTTTCTCCAGCGATGCAGCTACAGATCCCCTCCTCCCCTGCTTGCAACCACCATCATCTTCACATCACTTACTTTTGGATGATATTTTTTTTCACTTGGAACTTTCTGTAGAGCCTCACATCTTTCCATTCGCACTATTACATTGCGGGTTTCATCTGCACAGCATTGTTAAGATATAGCCTGGCCAAAACTTGAGGACTGACAGCAAAGAGTGCAGACATGGCCTTCCCTCAGTCCTCCTAAAGAGTGACTTCCAGGGACTGGTATTGTTTGGAGTCAAATACAGAGCCTGAGAGTCGCAGTTCTACAGTCGGTACCTGTAGCCCCACTTGTGAGAGACCTAGGTAAATTCTGAAAGAGTCATTTATCCTTGTATGAGAAAATTAACACTGATACCTGCCGCTCAGACAGGAATGAGGCAGAGCAGGCTGCAAAGCAAAGCCTGAACTAGAGCCCAGAGCACCAGACCATAAGCTGGGGCTCCTGCCCTACCAAAAGCAGTTTGCCCACGGGAAGAGCTTTGGGCTTTGGTTTCCAGGAAAGGACAGTCTAAGCCACAACAGAACAATTCGGCTGAGCAGCTGAAGAGGCATTTAAGTGCAGAGTAGTACTAAAGCTAATCAAATGCAAGCATTAATAACAAATAATCCCCACAAAGGAGATGGATGAGGCTGCTTTTCTGGGAATTCTTTAGTGCAGGAACAGACGACCACATACCTGCTGCTCCCAACACTGTGAACTTGGGGATGACACTTTCCCACACCTTCCAGTAAAAGCCTCTTCCCAAGGGATATAGACATTTGCTAATATATTGCAACTTGCAGGGAAGGAATGACTTGGGAATCAAACTGAACTTTCAAATGCCGAATTGGAGCACAAATTTAAATGTGTATGTACTCTGCCCATCCCAAATGATTTAAGAGATTCCCATTCCAGGTACAGAAAGGTCTGCTTTGAACCAGTAAACCAACACCCCAGTTAACACTTAAACCAATATAAGTTTATGCCCTGGAGTATGCTACACATTTCATCCATGAGACGCCTTCTCCACGTGCCCTTCAATGATTCCTTCCCCTTTCCCTCCGGTTCTCCTGCACCGATCCCTAGCCTCGCACTTGCCGCTGCAGGACGGCAGCGCTGCCATCAAACGCCTCGCCAGCGATAACCAAACGTGACATCTGCTGGCTGAGCCGCGGAAGAGCTCGCACTGCTCTTCTCTCCAACTCCTCCTCCTTCCAACACAGGAGTCACAGTAAAAAACCATTGTTCCTTTTCACATTGAGACCAGATCTCACCAAGAACTAAGCACAATGTGTTGCAGAGTTTCATTTCAATTCGTCTGGGCCTAGCATGTCCGTGTTTGTTGGCAAAAAGCTTCAATACAATTTGAAATTAGGTTTATAACATGGTACAATGTATTTGGATTTCCTTTCAAACAGGTCATGCTAAGACGTGACCTGTGCGATGACATTTTGAGGGATAAATAAATTCAGTTTAGAACAGTCTCTGAAGCTGGCTGATTCACACACACAGCCTCCTTTTTATTGGCGAGTTTTCTGCAAGCTCACATGCACGTCTATACACACTTGCTATAATTTCATGTAATAATTTTTAAAGACACATATGCACACACATATAACCTACATATATGCGTGCATGCATGTATGTTTGCAGACACGTGTCTGTGCCTGACCAGAAAGCGGTTACTAAAGCAAGGTGAAATACAGCTCAACAGAAAGCAAAGCGAAGCCTCTGCTCGAGGCGGAGGCAGTAATTTACCTGTCACCGAAGTGAACTCTACAGAAATCCCCCGGGAACTGCAGGCATGGCAGGGGGAAGCAGTGTCAATTGCCAGTAAGCGCTAAAGACCTGATAAATGAAGGATGGGTAGGGAAACAAAAGCGGTGTCATACAGAGAGCAGGATGCTGTCATGAAATCGTAAATAGTAACGTGTCACCACATGCACATAAAGAAAACTGTGGCCTCTGACAAGGGGGTGAGGTGGGGAAGCTCTGACAGTGCCTGGCAAAACACATATCTCGGGATCAGAGCGCAACACTGAGTCACGGAAGAAACATTTGCAGCCGGGAGACGATGCGGCTCTGTGCAGTCCTTTGGGAGCAACACAAGGAACAGGCAGCAGCCGCTGGACCGGCTCCATCCCTCGGCCACGCTGCTCCCCCAGCCCGTGCGGTGCTGCACGCCATTCCCAAGCATCCCCCACCGCTGCTGGGTACCACAGGTCTTCCTCCGCACCTGCCCCGTGGCCATGCCTGCCCGCGGCTCCATCCGTCGGTCCCAGATCAAGCCTGGCTCCTCTGCCAGGCTCCCCTGATGCTTCCTAAGCTCATCCGGACTTCCTAGGCAGCTGTAAGCTCTCCCCTCTCGGCATTCAGAGTCATGCAGCTGCCTTACCCCGCTTCCCTTCTCTACCGTGGGCTCCCCAGTTCCTGATAAATACAACAGCTCATGGCTGCTCCAATCCACTCCAGAACCAACACGCCATACCCTCACATCACACAAACAGACAATCATTTTGGAGGAAGAAACTAAACAAAATGCCAGCCAGCAACTGAACTGCCCCTGCTTCCCACCAGCAATATTGAAATGCACACTTTTACTCCTCCCTGGGCACTCCTTGGGTCAGCTCTGCAGTGGTGATGTTCAAGGGCTCCCTGCTAAACGCTCTTTAGTACAGTTTCTTCAGGCTCTGTGGGATTGAAGCACTGCTGAAATTATTTGCAGCAACCACAGCGGGCAGGTTTATTCATTGGGAGGGCCTGGTTCAGCTCCAATATTAATTGGGGCATGTTCTTCACTCCCATGTACCGGGCTCCCCGAAAACACACCTTCAGGGCTGCCAGCAACATTGCAGCCAGCCCATGGCAGGGATGCCTTTTGCTCTTCTTTTTTTAGTTCTGTTTATCCAACATAAAATAACTATCACCAGCCCAGAGCATTACACACTCAAGCACTTGCATCATCCAGGGAGGCAGCTCCATGTTCTCTAACTCTTGGCATCCCTGGTTTGGCCCCAAGACATAGACCTATACCCTACAGCTCAGCTACCAAGAGCTCTCTACTTCAAAAGCGGCACCATTCATCTTTATTATTCTAGTTGCACAAAGCATCCTGTGGTCAACAAGAAGGGATGCATTTACTCTTAATTATCCGTCTCTGGAGGCTGCTTTGAAATGGCCTGGGACATAGTGGCAAAGTAGAGAGGCAGCAGTGATGCTGTGCTCAGGGACGTCTGGCTGCAGCTCACCTCCTTCACCCTGGACCACGCTCTAGTATCCCGAAACACTGCAAACCACAGAGGCCAAAAGGACATCAGACGTTTAAGCACATTCCTGGAAGCCACATCCACCAGTGCCCGAGAAACTGTGGTTTCCCGTCCCGCTGGGAGAGCAGCTCAGTAGCCACCTACGGTACCACTTGCCAGCAGACCGGGAAGCAGGAGATGGCAATACCTCTGCTCTGGGCTCCAGCTTACTCCGAGCACGTGGGACTGGTCGCTGCTGAAAATATGTGCCCAGGACCTGGCTTAGTGCTGGGATTTCCCTCGTATCGGCTTCATTGTACTGCAAAGGGAGAACCAGGCCAGGCTCGTCAAGTCCTTCCGCAGCTTTCAAGCAGCAACGCACAGAAACACAACTAAACCCGAACAGTACGTGCAAGTAGTAGTTTCTCAGGTGGTGCAATCCACTCCTGCATTCACAGTCTTTTCCTTTTTTGGGTGAATTAACTTTATTTTCCTTCTTCCCCTAGGGCAGACTTGCATTAAAAATGAGTAAGTCTGAAGCACAGTGAAAACCTCAGATAACCCCTCCCTCCACTCCTCAAATTAGATACTTCAGCCTCAGGATGGAATTAATTAACTTCATTTTTCTCTTCTTACCAAATGACAGGGAAAGCACGGTTGAGATCCAGTAATAACACCTTGTCACCTTTGCTAAAAGGTCACATTTGGCACTGCCTGCTCCACTGATGACCTGTAAGAAGTAAATATCCCAAATTTCCAAACTCTGCCGAGTTTGGAAATTAATTGTCAAGAAGGCAGTCTCTGGCTCAGAGTCCACTGCCTTTACTGGGCTTTGGACCAGGAGATTGGTGAAAAAAACCTGTTAACACAGTCAGAACTGTCTTTCATATTTGACCGCCCGCAGTTTAAACTGCCCTGGTCAAGCGTGTGGGGTAGGGCAGCAATCTGCTTCCGAGAGGGCTGGAAAAGATCCTCTTAATTCAGATTCTCCACCAGCAGGAGCGAGTTCAGCGGGAAACAAAACAACATCGATACTCTGCGTGCTTTGGAAATGGTCTTTCCTGTTGTACATTTTTAGGAGGCACTCTTGGCTCAGTAGCACTATTATAATCTCCACGGCCTCCAAGGTTTTTAATTAAAACCAAATACCTGCTGTGCCTAGCAGATGAATGAAAAATAAATTTTTTAAATGATAATGATACCTCGGTAGAAATTTTAAAGACCACACAAGTGAGAACATAAGTGACATATGGTCTTTGACTATTTTTTCCACTTCCTAGAGTTCCCAGACATCCATGACTGTCCCTAGATTGGCAAACTTGAGAAATATTTAAACAAGCGGGGAGATAAATTACTTATTCCGACATTTTTGCATGTGTTTCTTAATTAAGGTAAGCATTGACTAGTTAACATTTAACTAAGGTAGAGTCTAACTTCTTATTCCTAAGGTCTAAGAATACAGCAGAGCTCTCGCTGCAGCCAGGAAAGCTGTGGTTGGACTACGGAGGGCTGCTGCTCCCAAACCGGGGGAAGACACAGATGTGGAGGACAGATGTGTCCTGCTCATGAGGAGCAAACAGTGCTGCAAGAGACAAAAACCAAACCAAACCAAACCTGAAGAGGACCCGTGCTGTTTTTCCTGGAGGAAGAGATGGTCCATGCCCAACTCCAGCTCCACGATGCATTTCCCATGGGAAACAGTGCTGCCACGAGGTGATGCTCGCAAGGGAACGAGGTGCGTAGGAAAGCACTTCAAGTTTCAGACCAAAGACACCAGGTCGGGGGGCGACAAAAAAATAACACACTGCCAGTTTGACTCCAGACATGAAATTGGGATACGAGACTGTTGTAATTAGTGACACAGTAAGAAATTTTCTCCTGTCCTTGGGAAAGATATACACGTTACTGCAACCATCATTAAGCTTTACATGAGAGATTGTAATTTACATAGTCAGTTTACAGCCTGTAACATTCATTTAGACTTACTGGAAAGCTAATAACTTATAGCTAATAACTTATAGCCAGCTTGTAATCAAATCTTCCTTAAAGAACAGTGCTACAGACAGCAAGGATTTACAGGTAGTCTGCATGGGTGTCTTCATAAAGAAATAAATTAATTCTAACAGCAATTCAAATCACTCGCTCTACCAGCTCTCTCCATATTTAAATCTAACAGTCTGTGAGTGCTAGAGGAGCCTCAGCTCCATACAGGCTCTCAAGGCCCTACCTCAAACTCACAGTTCCTCACCAAAACAGAGAGCTTTTTCCACCAGGCTGGAAGGACCCAGCCTGTGATATATATTTGTACTGAGAAAAGGCAAAACAACATACTGAGCTATCAGTGATGTTGAACGTCTGGTCATTTCTTCCCTCAACTTCCCCATGACAGTTTCCCACCACAGTCAGACAAGACACTGATATTCTCAATGCCACCAGACTTGCAAAGCATCCACGTGTCCCGCAGGGCGACTGGGACATCTCTTGTAAATATGGCAAACTCCACAGGCACCACACAAGCACATGTGCCATTTTAACAAACCTACCAGTAAAAAAAACCCAGAAGAAACAGATCAGCTATCCTAGCTGTGCTCAGAAACTTGTCTACAGAAATCAAGGACTTTGCCTGCTTCTAACACTGCCCCTGTCCTTAATTCTGCTGCCCTGTGCACTTCTGCATTATCCAGGCATCCAGATCTTTAATGTGAGCAGTCCTGACAAATTATAAGCCATTTGCATGCAGGCAAAACCCCTGAGTGAACAGCAGTTATGAACATGTCTGCACACAGCGGCATAAAAAAAGATGAAAAGGCAAATAATGTAAATGGCTTGCATGTGTAATCTCTGAATTCCTTCTCAGAAGGGAGGATTGGGAACAAACAGTCCAGTCTGGGGCATGCATCAGGACGTGTCCCCACCAAGGTGCAGTGAGATGATGTGGTGGAGGTGTGCACTCTTAGGAGTTTCTCGGGAGAGCAGCCGGTGCCGGGGACTGCCCAGGGCAGGCCTGTGGGTGACCACAGCAGGGTGCCACCCAGATCACGGAGACAGCACCAGCAAGCTAGCCCTGCAATAGAGAATAAAACCACACCGACACAGTGCTGGGCTTCATCTCCAAACTCTACCTGAAACGTCAAGAGGTCTCCAGCGCGTTGGGGAGCAGACGAGGCATGCAGGGATCAGCCGCCAGCGCTGGTGTCTCCATGCAGTGCTGTGAGACCTGGCAGCCTGTGCTGGCAGTGGTTTGGGCATCTCTGCATTGGATCACGTGTGATCCACCACGTAGCTCTGCCCAGGGTCTGGCTCAGATGCGCTGTGTAATGCTCCTCCGCCTTGGCAAGCTACTGGCCAGCCAGGTGAGAAAGAACAGACAAACCCAATGGTCAAAGACTAAAGGACAATGCGGGCTCAGAAAGCAAGAATACTTTGCAAAATCATTGATTTCAAACCAAATGAGGTTCGAGCCACGTATATAAAGTTCTGTCCACAAGTTACGAGAAATGCAACTGACAGACGGGGTATTAATAAAGCTGATTTCAGAAATGGATTGCAAGCTACTAACGTGTTTTTAAAACACACATTTTCAACCAATTTTCTCCATTCTTAAACATTGCATTGTTTTCAAATAACTGTAAGGGAAGTCTGGGCTGGAACTGGATTTCATCGTACTATTGAAAAATGGTAGGACAAGTCAGCTAGAAAGTGAATTATAAGGTACAGTTCAACCTGGAGATTAACAGAGGCAAGCAATACCAGATGAACCTGAGTGAGAAGCAGTGAAACACAAAGGCAATGTTGGATTTAGGACTTCACAGAACAGGTGGCAAATGAAACATGTCAGTGTCCCCCCCGACTTTTCAGTCAATTCAGCGTGACTTTCTGAGACCCAGAGTTTAACTGGCTAGACATAACTATTATATTAGATATGTTATACGATAAAATTAATGCAGAAGCAAACGCAATTGTATTAGTGTTTAATTTCATTTTGCATTGTCCTTTCACACAAAATTATCCTCAGTTTTAACAAAGGTGAATTTGCAAGACAACATAAAATGTCTACGTTATTTTATATCCACCTTGCACATTGTGTGCATTCGCAAGGCTTGCTTGCAGTGAAGTGAGGTCAAAGGGACCATCCAAGAAACTCAGAGGGCAGGCAAAGGAGTCCTGCCTCCAAGCAGCCAGCTCTGTAGATGCGGCATACAGGAGCCAGACAGCACTGAATGCCAGCTTTAGCAGAGGGACAGCACCTGGAGATCCGTCCTCGCTGATGTAAAAGGATGTAGCTGTGGTGGGTTGACCCTGACTGGACACCAGGTGCCCACCAAAACCACTCTATCACTCCCCTACTCAGCTGGACAGGGGAGAGAAAATATAACGACAGGCTCATGGGTCAAGATAAGGACAGGAGAGATCACTCAGCAATTACTGTCATGGGCAAAACAGGCTCGACTTGGGGAAAAAATTAATTTAATTTATTGCCAGTCAAATCAGAGTACGCTAATGAGAAATAAAACCAGTCTTAAAAACACCTTTCCCTCACCCCTCCCTTCTTCCCAGGCTTAACTTCACTCCCCATTTTCTCTACCTTCTCCCACCCAGCGGTGCAGGGGGATGGGGAATGGGGGTTGCGGTCAGTTCATCCCACGTTGTCTCTGCTGCTCCTTCCTCTTCAGTGTGGGGTCCCTCCCACGGGAGACAGTCCTCCACCAACCTCTCCAACATGAGTCCTTCCCACAGGCTGCAGTTCTTCACGAACTGCTCCAGCGTGGGTCCCTTCCCGGGGTGCAGTCCTTCAGGAACAGACTGCTCCAGCGTGGGTCCCCCGCGGGGTCACAAGCCCTGCCAGCAAACCTGCTCCAGCCTGGGCTCCTCTCTCCACAGGGCCACAGCTCCTGCCAGGAGCCTGCTCCAGCACGGGCTTCCCACGGGGTCACAGCGTCCTTCGGGCATCCCCCTGCTCCAGCGTGGGGTCCTCTCCACGGGCTGCAGGTGGAGATCTGCTCCACCGTGGACCTCCCTGGGCTGCCGGGGGACAGCCTGCCTCACCATGGTCTTCCCCACGGGCTGCAGGGGAATCTCTGCTCCGGCGCCTGGAGCACCTCCTCCCCCTCCTTCTCCACTGACCTTGGGGTCTGCAGAGTTGTTCCTCTCACATCTTCTCACTCCTCTCTCCCTTTCTTAAATCTGTTATCCCAGAGGCGCTACCACCGTCGCTGATGGGCTCGGCCTTGGCCAGCGGCGGGTCCGTCTTGGAGCTGGCTGGCATTGGCTCCATCGGACATGGGGGAAGCTTCTGGCAGCTTCTCACAGAAGCCACCCCTGTAGCCCCCCACTACCAAAACCTCGCCACGCAAACCCGATACAGTAGCACACAGCCGCATTGCAGCCTGGTCCCCAGGAAAGTACGGAGGAAGGCACAAGGACCAGGCGGTCCCTATCTAACATCACAGTCACAGGCAAAGATCTCCATCCTTTCAAATACCCTCTGTGAATATTGCATTCCTTTTAGTGGAATGAACCTTACTGATATTTAAACGTGTTGCTTCTGTGTCCCTGAATAGGCTTCGAGGAGAAGATCTCTGCATGTGGCAAGCTTTGGTCTGTGGCTAGATGCCAGCTTGCCCTCAAGAAGCCTAGATCCTCGTCTACTAGTTTTTTGTTCAGCTAAACCCCTGGATTTTGCCTGTGAGCAAGTGAAAACCTGGGCCTGGCATCAGAAGTCCTGCACTCAGGGAACGGGGCTCCAAAAAAATGCAATTTGTGCTCAAAGTTGAGGATAACCTGCTGTAATCCATCACAAGCTGACGATTTCTCAAAATGGCTATGCAACTTAAGAACCAGGCAAAAAAAAAAAAAAAGTATGCTACTTAAAATTTCTGTGTGCACAGACAATTTAAATCCAAATTGCTGGCTTCCATCTGTGCTTCTGACTCTTCTGAGGTTCAGCTATGCTCAAAGACTGTCTGCCAGCGAGGCAGCGCCAGTAACTACTCAAAACACAGTCTAAAAGACAGGAGTCACGTCACTAAAAAATGTCTTCAGTTGGATAATTTACACAGATTATTTTGCTCGTCAAACACAAGCAACAAGAGAAGGGGTAGGGTTGTTTTGTGCTCTGGATGATAGGCAAGAGCATATCCCTGCGATCAGACCTCATAATTCAATAAAACACATGACTGTCAAAGCAGTCTTGAGTCTTGCTACAGCAAAGAAGCAAATGATACAGTGTGGATAAAAGGTCTCAGAGGAGTTTAATTAATTTAAACTGATTGTTATTCCGCTGAAACATCAGTTGTAGCAATGCTTATGAGTTTGGCTGCACTATTCAAGAAAAGTAAAGTACACTATCTAAAGGTAAAGTGTGGTTTCAAACAGAATTTTAGGTTATGAATCTCCAGCTTATTCCCTTTCTCACTTTTTTCCTTCCCTATTACTTCTCTTTCTTGCCACGTTTCTGTGTCACTCTGTACTGTTCCTGTTTCAAGTGTGCAAAATTGTGTTTGAGTTGCCCAGACTCTGAAGTGGTTCAATCATTTTTGGCAGTAGGTGCCTTGAAAAACAGCACTGCTTCTCTAGCCAACCCTGCCGCATAGTCAGACTTAAGTGCATTTTTTTTAACTAATTCTCAATTTCTAACTGTAAAAAATAAGCTAAAGATGGTTTGGGAAAGGACATAAACCTTTTCTTTGGTCAGAAAATAGTCTTATTAATAGTCCATGGATTGTATCTTACGACTTGTCTATACTGGGACACACTAGGGTTTGAAGGTGTTTTATCAGTACTTTCTTAGTGCCAAAAAAGTTCTCTTCTATCGAGATAATCTCTCACATTGATTATAATCTGTCAGAGGCTTGGAATCATCTTGCATGATTTTGATATACTGGGGTAAAAAAAAGCAAAAAATCTTCAGCATGCACCCAGTATCTTTATACCATTTTTTGGTACTGGGGGGGGGGGGGGGGGGGGGAAGTTTAGTTTAGATCTTTTAAACAATTTTGTTTCCTTTTTGGCACGATTCTGTAAGGAATTGGGCTGGGACCAAAAGCCAACAGACTTCAAGGCTGCTCAGACCCTGCCATCAGACAGAATGGGGACGTCCCTCCCATCTTGCTTCAATGCAGCTGTTAACAGTTTGAGGAAGTTTTGGTAAATCTAAAATATCCCTCAGCTGAGAAGCACTGGGAGCTGCCTCTAGAAATCTGTACAGCATGACCTCCAGTTTGAAAGGAAATGGAAAAACTGGGAGGAGCAAGAAGCAAATGCCCCCAGCTTTGTGCAGGGCTGTGGGGACAGCAAGATTGGGCATCTTGCTCTGCTGTTCTGTTAAATGATTACCGAGTCAGGGTACAGCTGAGCCCCATCCATTTCTTTAACATCCTGCTGCCATCGGTCTGTTCATTTGGGGGGGGGGGGTTATGTACAGAGAGGAGAGGGAGGCTTTAAAACCCCAGGAGATGCCATTCGCAGCCATTCATGCACCGAGGGCTCCTTGTGCCACCATCACTGCCTACCTCGTTGGAGGGATGGGGATAATAAGCTCAGTCCCAGATTGCTTCTCGGAAACCTCCTCGTGGGACGGTTGGGGGTTTTTTTGGCCTATAAAGTTGCAGGGAGGTAAAAGCCGCCGGAAAGGCAGCACGTGTAGGAGACCAACTGGAAGAACAAACTTGTAACCCCCTGGAACAAAGAGGTGTTTGCTCAGAAGGACAACAGCGGGAGACGAAACTGGGTAAGGGTGCAGGGGGAGGATGTCAGATCCCCTGAGCCTGTCCGAAGAATGTCTCAAACACTCACAAGTAATGGAAGATCAAACACCCAACGATCCTTGAAGAGGAGCTACAGACTGATAAGAGGGTCAGCCTGTCAAAGGCTGGATGAATTGACCAAGAAGTGGCGAAGCCCGCAGTAACTGGGGGAAAGGTAAATGTGGCAGGGTGAGATCGCGACCACCAACTCAATTTGAGACCAAAAAGACATGCCCCCCCACGCCTGCACGGAGCATGCGTGCTAATTTACACAGCAAGCGAGGCTGATTAAAATAAGAGGCAGTCCACATTGAAGGATAAGAATATAAGGAGAAGGCAAGTGCCAAAAAAAGGGGGACTAAGAGGAAAAGAAGAAGAAAAAGGAGGAACTTCTGGATGAGCACACCCACAGACCAGAGACCCCCCCTTGGCTGGACCAACGCTGGAACCCGGACTGGTGATCTCTCCCCGCCCCCTCTTGAAATATATCGTAAGCCTAACCAAGAAATTCAGTCAGAGTTTTGCCAAGTGCCTTATTCTGTGTGAAAGTTTTAAAGTTTGGAAGTAAAGTTGCTTTGATTGAACCTCCTGAGGACTTTGTCGTTTCTCCCGCACACTGCCCAGAGTATATCAAACTACCTTTCCCTAAATCTGCCGAGCAGGACGGGACAGAAGGGAGCCATCCCAGCACAACCCTCGCATGGCGTGCCAGATGCTGCCGGTGCAACGTGCGTCTATCCTTGAGGCTCCCCTTGATGCGGCCACCTGAGAGTCAACAACACTCCTCAAAAAGAGCCAGGAGTTGCCTCGTATGGAGAAAAACATCGCAGCCCCGAGGTGAAAAACACAGTGGAAGACTGATGCAACCCGCTTTGGGAACCCTGCCACAGCATGTCCAGCAGGGCCAAGAACAGGGAGATGTGGCCAGCTGACATAGTGCTGCCAGTCGTGGGGACAAGGAACTCACCTCTGTGGGGTCTGGGCAGGCAGCACGCTAATCTACCCACCCCGATACCACAAAACAGAAGCCAACAGTGGAGTTGAACCACAATAAAAGATGCAATAAAGAAACCGATATATTGAAAAGTGATGCACAAAGTTAATTCTAAGGATTAAGTGACTAACTTTCTGTTGATTCTAATTTTAACTGAAAATGAAAAGCAATTTTGATTGAAATCAAACGAAAATTGATGTTTCCCTCTGCTTTTGCAGAATGAATTCAAAACTGAATCCTGAAACAATTCAGTGTTGAAGACAGGATTCCTCTGGTCCAAAACACTCACCCTGGAAAAGAGGGAAGTGTTGATGATGGGGAAAGAAGCTGCTACTCCCCCTTTCCCAGCAAAACCCTTTCTCTCTTTATCTGAGCCCTGAAATGAGCTCTCTAATTCCCACGCTATGACATGTGTTGAGTTGGCTTTGGGGAGAAGGTAGGATGAGGGCGGAGAAACTTTCATCCTCTCCTGCTGATTCTGTTTGCTCTTTTGTATATGGTTTTTGAACTTCTAGAGCAACAGAGATGTTGAGGTGTGCTCAACCTCCCTCTATCACCGTTGCGCTTCTCATGGCGGATGCGCTCCACGGCCACGTCCTTCCTAAAATGAAGGCATGAACCTGTTGATTGCCCTGGATCTAGCTCACTATTTTATTTACTTATTTTTTATCCTCAATCTTTTTTCTCTATTTCAGGCTGATTTAACAAACAACTATGCCACTCATCCAACCCTCTGCTCCAGAAACTACCATTCCTGTGTGCAGAGGGCTCTTTGCAGAGTACACATACATTCTTACTGGCCACAAAATTGATTGAGGGAAAAAATAACCATGTTTTAAAAGATTTAATGGGACCTCATTTCTGGACTCATATAAATTATTTAGATTAGCATGAACATGATTTCTGTAGCTGAGGAAAAAAACCTATGTTTTACTGCACTAAAGAAGCTGTTTTGATGTTTGATTAGGTTTTCTTTGAACTTGGCAATTTTTCAAAAAACATACTCTGTTTTACTGGGTTTAACCTCTCTGACTTAATCTTTGAAGGCCCCCGTTTCTTTCTCATTCTGTTAAAAAGCCATTTCTGTTGTATGCCATTTAAGGATTTGTTTGGTTTATTTAAAAAAAAAAGTTTCTGTTTTGTTAGTATTTTGAGTTTTTCAGGACAGTGAATATTCCTTCTTGTACAAGTGTGAAATGCTTAATGCAAAGCAGATACTACCCCACAGCTAATAATAAAACAGAGTAAACAACGGCAGATTTTGGTCAAGGCATGAACTGCATCATGACCAAAGGTGGCAGTTCTTTTTGAATCTAAAATCTGAAACCTTTTTCCTCCGGAAATTTGTGCAAGCTCTGGAAAATAAATATTCATGGAAAAAATGTTCCTGTAGTTCACCTGCAAAAAAACCCCACCTTCTGGATAACCTATATCATTTAAACATACTGCACATAAATAGCAGGGCTGTGCTGCCAGCTCCTTCAGCAAAGCAGCTCGCGGGATGGAGAAAAGGACTTTGCCTTGGTCTGTGTCGAGGAGACGGGGCCGTGCTCTGCCCTATATCCTTCCTTTTTATTTGGCATTTTAAGACTACCTGAAGTTATTGACCTAATTAATGTATTTGAAATATCAGCCATGAAGAAGGCTCTTGACAACATACTCATTTACATTTACACCTCAAAGAAGAAGAAAAAAGATTCTCTAGCTACACTAACACAGCCTTTTCTCCAGAAAACCAGCACAGAAGTTTTTTATTTGTTTTTGAGGGTTTTTTGGTTTTTTTTTAAATCAGATTTGATTTTTAAATTCTGTTTTCTGGAGAAAGTGGCACCACTAAATACAGGTGAGTTTTCAGTAAAACTCCCCTCAGTCATGTTTTAAAACATCAAAACAAAGCAGCGCTGGCTCTTTTTTCAAAACACAATTGTGTCACTGTAAGGAAAGAGGGAAGACAATCTGGGACATTTTCATGCCTGAAAATCTAGCTGCTACACCTTGCAAAATGCAGATGCCAGTACACCAGTCTGGGGATGCTAAATAACTCGGTATCTGACCCTGAACCCTCTTCTCTAACCTATCTCTAAACGTACCCTGTTTTCAGGAGCTCACAGACATCAGCCATCTGTTTCCCCATCCCACAATGGGGAGGTCACAGGGCTGATAACATTGCAGTGATAGACCCCAAATTTCTGCAGCGTGCTGGAACTTGATTTTCTCAAGAACACAGCACGCATGGGCAAAGGCAGCGTACCTGGAATTTAACAGTTTAAGTAGTCATCAAATTGAACAGAGAGCGGTACAAATGCTTGGGTTTAGTCTGGGTGGAGAGACTGTGCCTTCATCACTTCTCCTGTTAGCCGTCCTGGCTGCACCTAAGACAGCTCAGATCGACCACCGATTTGCAGGCATGGTTTGACTGTGGCCAGGACTCTCCTCTTGAGTAAAGCACATGGAAGAAATCATCCCTCTGTCACTATGATATTATTAAAAGCGCATTTACTTTCTGGGGAACAGATACATCCAAATCCAGGCTGACAACGAGACATGATTTCAGTGGGATCCTCACCTGAACACAAGACGTGGGCAGTGACACAACCCCTACAGTGGATCCCTACAGCTCAGCCATCTCACCAGAGGCACAAAATAGTGCGTGGGTATCTCCAAACCAGTGTTGCACCGCATTCTTCCAGGCAGTCCCGTTCAGGAGGAAGAGCTGGGCTGTACCATCTGGCATCGCTGGATGGCTTCGCTTCCCCGTGCTGCCGAGCACTCGCACATCCCACTGAAGTCAACGGGCTCTGCACTTACTGACAACCAGGAAAATAAGACAGCTGGTCTTGCTAGCATTGAATTGTTAAAAAAAAAAAAAAAAAGGACCAAAAGAAAAAAAAAAATGCACTGTTCTCCACTTTTGCATGGTTTTAAGCAATTTTCCAAAACAGACATCACTGCGATAGAATCTTTGTTCAGGCTGTAAATCAGCAGTAAGGAGATGAAAATTCAATCTGAGGCTCTCAATAACACTACCCAAGAGAAGAAGATAAAGAGCAAAGGGAATCGGACCTCAGTCTCAGCCTTGCACTCCGGCAGATTTCAAAAGGATAACCGTCAGAAAATTGCCCATTAAAGCAAAGTATCTGAGTGCCTGCTGACAGACGGGAACGCACCGCCGAACGACCCAGGGCCAAACTACCAGAAGTATCTCAGCGGTTCAGGAAAATGTCATGGCTAATCTCGAGGCAGATGAAGTATCTAAAAGCAATAAGTAGGTTAGTGCTCCATGGTCCGGAGCCAGCAGCCAGTCACAAATGACCCGCACAAATCCAGGCAGAGAGTCCAAGCAGCACTTTGATTTCAGAAATGTCCTCAGAGAACGCGTACATGCTCCAAGACGATTTGGATGTTAAAGAGTAATACTAAATTGTTTTATTTAAAGTAATCTTTACAATAGGATAATGAATTAGAAAAATAAATAATTTGTCTAACACTCACAGAAGGTAAAATAGAGGATTGGGGGGCAGGGAGCAGATGGAGCACAGAGCTGCAATGGAATACAGAAGGACAGGAGCATTCAAATACCTGACAGTGCAAGTCAGCTATTTTAAAAGAGATTTTTGCGTACGCTGTTGGTATATTTGTGTGGACATTCTTTGACCTCACGTGACTTTTTTTTCCATGCTCTGAAACCAGCGTGGGCCACGTGGAGAGAACAGAGCGGAGAAGGGAGAGGATGAGACGGGCGAGAGCGGGGAGACAAGAGGACGACCTCCCGCAGTCCCCCTCCGCTCTTCATCCTTCTGTCTCTCCCATTGTTCGAGTACTAAATTTGGCTTAAGCTGGAAGGAAAGGATATCAAGTGCCTAACAAATACTCTAAGGGAGGAAATGGCTAAATTGAATTTTCTCGTAACGTGGCAGAACGCTGGCAAAGACCCACTCTGCTGCTCTGCGCTGCCCTTCAGCAGTGGCCCCTGGGGCACCCAGCCGCAAAGACAAGCCCTGGTCTGCGTTAAGATGATAAAATAACAAAAAAACCAACTCAGTAGGAAAAAAAAAGGCTGAAATGAACAAACAGGAATAATAACACTAAAGAGAGGATCTTTAGATTAAAAATTAATGGCAGCTAGCAAACGGGCACTAGCACATTGCTGCAGGGCTCCCGCATACCCGTGCGGGGACATGCTCGAACAGAGAGGATGCTGAGGATGGATGCAAGAAGGCACTGGGGAGATATCACAGTATTAGAGAAGTAGCATAAACAGGGAAGATTTTGATTAAAAAAAAAAAAAATCCACCAACCCTCAAGCCCTCTGGTGCTGACTCTACACGACAAATTTTGAATACACCAAAGTGGATCAGTTTTCTTTAGACTTCAGTCGAACCAGGGTTCTATCCTGTCAAAAATATCGACAGTAAACGGTTTGGAGGAAAAATGTCACATATTAAAAGAAAAAGATAAATATTTAAAAGAACAAAGCAAATATAATTCCTTAATTCCCACTGAGGGAAATGTGTATAAGAGAAAGAGAAGTGTATCTACCAAGCAGAATATTTGATGTATTCTAAGAAAAGAAAATGTCTGTATTTCCAACACAGCACTTGCCTTTCCCATATAAGCTTCCTGAAAGACCAACAGCTGTCCCTAACCTGCCCCAGTAACATGCTTGTGACTGTCATTTACCATTCTGTTCCGATTTTTAAAATTAAAGGTACGCTACCAATTGAACCGCACACATTTTTGTCCCAGCCAAACGGGCTTTAGTGTTGCTAACATAGAAACACTTCACAGTGTAGAACGGAAAGAGAACAAAGGAAAAATATTTTTCCAGATTTCATTTTTCATCGGCACCTTGTGTTAATTGACCCAGGATGGCCAGCTATGCAGTCAACGTCCCTGTATATTTCTTGAGGTCATCAGTAGGAGAGAAAAAAACACAGCTTTAAGCCTGAAAAATATAACTGGAAATGTTCCTGTTAATGAGAGAGGGTGAGTGACAGGCCTCAGTGTATGAAATTATTGTAATCTGATTCTTGAGCCTGATTAGATTTCAAGTATATGCCTGCCTTTAAGTCATGACCAGGCAGCAGCCGATGATTTCAGGGGTTGGGTGTTTTCAGCACGGGCAGGTGCATCCATCCTGGAGGATGCAGGGAACGGAGCAGGAATCCTGCTACCTCCTCGCTCGGGAAGTTACAAAGCCCGTTTGGCAACAGTGAACCTTTTCATATCGACAAGCCGACATAATTTCCTCCAAAGCCTCCAAGGAAAGAGCCAAGGAGCTCGCCTGTAGCAGCTGCCAGCAGAGCCCGGACTACAGGAGCACAGCCACCATCCTCGAACAGGGCTTTAATCACCGGCCGGAGGCTACCGGCTAGCAAGGCTCATACCCTGATTACTGCAAGGCTTTCCAGACAAACAATTAGAGCATAAAATCATATTATTACTCCCCACTTGCGCATGTTTGAGGCTCACAGGTTTGTTTGGCAGAAGCTGTTCTTTCGGTGAGGGGAGGACCGCAGTGTTACAGCGCTAATTGATGAACACGGCAGTGTTGGGAGGAATGCTCAGGCCCTGGGTGTTTGCTTCAGTCCTGGGTTATATTTTTGTTTAGAAATGAGCATAAAATTAATTGGCACACACCTCAAATGGGTCAAAATGTTACTTCGGTATTTCTGCCAGGGACCTGGTTTTGCCCCTAAGTTATGATAACTGTGTTCCCTTAACAGCCCCCTTAAACTGAGAGTGTGTGAAGAGCTGATGTTACAGGAAAGACAAGACGGTCTCTTACAGCTTTAAAACTTACCAAGGTAATGAAAATACTCACTTAAACTGTGCTGGCATACATCTCATTGAGGAAAAAAAAGTGAATAATTGTTTTCAACTCACCAGTTAATCTTTCAGTAGTTTAGGAAGATTATTCTTCTGAAATATTTTAGATAGGTAGATTATTCTTGATCCCTATGTTTCTACTTCCACACTTGCCAATGAGCTTTCCTAATGTGTCCATGTCATTGTACTCATCCGAGAGCTATTACCAAAAAACCAAACTGGTCAACCAAAACTCACACAAATAACCCAAAGCCCAAAACAACTGCTAGCAGTTATCAGCTAGAACAACGAGGAGGAACAAATGGTTTGGGAAAAAAACCCAAGTAACTATTGTGAGCAAGGGTTCACTAACGCCCAGCATCCCTTGGCCACTGCTAGGGACTACCCAGCTGCAATGACTCCGGTGTCTAGCACAACAGCTACAGGTTGCTGGAAAATGGAGAGGAAAACTGCTGAATTCGAAGCATTTGTAAAGAGAAATACAACACACAGCTCCCACATGTCCCTCCACCAGTCCAGACACTGGTCAATCACTCCACGATGGGCAACCATGGAATGAGGAACAGAATTGACATTAGAGGCATTGTCGTGTCTTCCAGCCAACACACACCCAGTTCGGCTCGTGAAAATTACACTGAATTACTTACTTGGGAAGTTGCCTTCACACTGACAAAAAACCCCGTTGTAGAGTGAAAACAGTTCACTGGCAAAATCCTGACATTTTGGGATTGTACAGGTAAAAAGAGTACAATGAATCTGCTTCCAAACAAGTTTTCTAAAATAGGATTTTTGCTCATTGCTTTACATGAATCCCAAAGAATTTCTAAGAAAAAAATTAAAATGGGAAGCTGCAAACAATATACATTTCTGTCCCTCAGTTCAGTCCAAAAGGCCTTCCTAATAAAAAAGGATTAACGAAGCTATAAAACTTTAAATGGCAGAACACTGTTTAATTCATCTAACAGGGCCACGGAGAAGAACCCGATACCCTACAATTTCAAGTGCCTGCAATTTATTTTAAGATGATGCCCTTGTGTCAAAAGCATCCCAGCTTTCACAAAAGGCTGGATGGTAATTCTGGTACGATTTCAGCTCGATGCTGCACAGACCACAGCGCTACCGTGGATGGTGCCAAGGGCAAAGAAGAAACACTGAGGCAGAAATTTCTGAACAAGTTTCCAGCGAGGATGTTCCCGCAAGGCTACATGAGGAACAACACAGCTCCTACCAGGGATGGATGCTGGGATCACACAGAAGGGATGATTCAGTGTCCAGCTCCTCAGATTCCAGTTTCCTAAGGCATGGGGAAAGGAAGGCAGGAGACGGGAGATCCTCAGGGAGACTGAGCGGACACCCCCAGCTAGATCGTGGACACGGGCGGGTACGTGCATGCCCCCAGGTTTGCTCTGCTCTGTCTTTAATTCAGTAACACCAGTGAAGCTCCAAGGAAAGGGAAAGCTGTGGTCGTGCTGGTAGCTAATAATTATAACCTACATAATTATGAGTTGATTGGCTTGACATTGCTCTTGGCCAGAAGCACTGAAAGTGTGATGCAAGACTGGATGAGTAAATAATTAAAGATTGGCTTGTTAATTAATGCAATATTTTATGGCAAAAAAATTCCACAAAACAGAACAACACAAAATCCATATTCAAAACTGTCTTTGCTCAACGGTGGGATCAGAAGTTAGTTGGTAAAAGTAACTACGTCAACATAATGCCATTAATAGCTTTGCTTAGTACTACCCAGTGTTATGATTACTAATTTAAATAGTATCTCACAAATTACATATAGCATCGTCAAGCCAGCACCATAAACTACGGACAGACAGATTTCACGATGTAACTTAAGCAAGGAATCACGCAAGGATTCCCTTTTAAACATACTGACTAAACAGCTGCAAGAATTTAACACGGATGAAACAAAATATTGTTTCCCTTACTTAAAAAAACCTCTTTGGACAGCAACTTTTGCGAACAATTCAGCCTGAGGCAGCCACCAGCATAGCAAATTTCAGCGCAAGTGGTTAAAGCTTGCCAAAGTTATAAGCCGCCGAAGACAGTGTGTTATGCCAAGACTTGTCAGGTCACCGCAATTACAGGTAATCTTAATCCTAAACAGCTCCCCAGGAGCGCAGAATATTGCTAAACAACCCCCGCTGTAGCACCAGCCCTTCTGAAAGCAACGCAAGGGCTTGCTTGATCAATCTCTTGCACACTGAGCACCTAGAAAATACAGAGTTCAACCTCCCCTGCCTTGGAGAGACCCAAGGTGCTGTGAGAAAGGTGTCCCCGGGGTGGCCTGGGCTGGCAGGAGCCAGGATGTGACCCAAGGAGGGCTCCAGGTCTGCCCCGCGAAGAGCCCCCGCTGCCAGCAGCAGCCTCTCTGGGGAGGGGGACCCTCCCTGTGCTTACCCAGCCTCTTTCTCCAGCACTCAAATCCTTCCTCCACCGGCATGGAGGCTTCTGTGCCGTCCGTGACATTTTGTGCATCTTTTTTTTTTTATTTTTTTCCTATTCGCTTCAGCCTTGGCAGGGTTTTAACAACACACTGCCTGAAATATACTTTTTGCTGTTCTTCGGATACGATATGCGCTATCAACCACTGAATAAAATATATAGATAGTGAAGCTGTGAGTAGCATGAACTCAACTTTGCTTTCCCACAAATACAATTTTGCTTGTATGTTCTTATTTATTTTTAAGACGGTAGCAGGTTAAATCTGCCTCAGATTGGCCCACCTGATATAAATTAACCTCCTTTTCCACATGTGATTTATTTTGCTTTCATCTTCTCAAATCTGGCTCAAAATATAAATGCAGTAAAAATAGGTTTTGCAAACTCTAGGGCCAGTATAAATCTTTTCATCCAGGCTGCTTTTAATACTATACTGAAAACCTTTCTCTTAGCATACCAATGCTTCTCTGCAGCCCCTGCAACGTGTGAGCATTGCAGCACATCTCTACTACATGAAAACCTGGAAATAAAACCAACCAAAAATCGGCTACAACAACTCCAATTATTCCACCCAAAAGAAAAGCTCTCCACTATCGCCAGATTCCTGCCACCGGCTTACTTATTTGGCTTTTTTACTCCATGCGTGTGTCTAAGAAGCGACCCATTTCTTTTCTGTATTCACATTCCCGGTGAAATGTAAGCCTCCTTTTTAACCACTTCGTCATCTTTCTTCTAGACATTTTCAGTTCCCCAGTGCTGTAACTTCATCTGTCCTGATGAGACTTGGGACCGGAATACAGCTGCTGCTCTTTCCTGAGAGCAGTTTCAACTCCACGTGTCAAAGAATATATTTACTAAATATGTTGGTTTTAACCTTAAAAGACTGAGGAGAGCACGAAAGTCAAAGTGTTACTTTCAGCATCCTTAACCCAACCATACAGCATAAATTCGCATAATGGTATAAAATAAAAATGAGCAAGGCACACGGAGGGATGTGAGACAGAGTATATCATAAAACCATTTTAGTACTAATTTTCAGTTATATGGCTTACTTTGGCATGGTAATAAATCACAGAAAGCCACTCAGATTGCCCCAGTCTTGGCAAAATAATTGCCTTCGAATAGGTTTCCACAGTCTCGGGTCCAAAGCGTGATGAACAGTAAATTGAACTGCATTTACTCATTTGAGGAAAAAGACTGTTTCTCTGGTTTCCTTTGGAGCCACCTTTTGGATTAAGCTCCAAAGATTTGGAGAAGTCAGTGGCTGTGAAAAGACCTCCACGCAGGCTCTGAATGATAAGTCAGCCAAAGGCTTGATTACATTTTGAAAGAAGCAGAGCCATCGGTCATTGGGGTGCTTGCTGTGTTCCCACCACACTTGTGCCGTGCGCCGCCGGCCCGATGAAATCCCTGCCAACGAGATGCCATTCAACTAAGGCCAAAAGAGAAAAAAAAAAGTATCCACATGAAAGCAGGCCCACTTTTATTCCTACAAAACCAAATTTTACTGAAAAACACTGGGGAGCTGAATCGAATAGTTTCCTTTATTCCCAGGACAGATGTGTATGGAGGGTCTATCCTGATATCCAGGACTTGTGCAGAACAGGGTCCCTGAGAGGTGCTCTGCAGCTCATCCATTAAGTCCATGCCCTTTCTGCTGGTAGCAGTGAAGCTAATAAAAATGCCCATTTTCCTAAACAATGGCAGGATTCAGGAAGCTGCCAGGCTGTCAGCAACCCTAAAAGCAAAACCTTTAGATCTGATTGTAGCTGGAGCCAAGTTGGCAAACAAGAATAAAATCCCAACTATGACGGAGGATCTTTCCTTCTAAGACAGCTCTCCTCTACTTAGTCTGAGTTTCTTGTTTGTTGGTTCTTTTCCCATCATTCCTTTTCAAGCAGCTGTCAGGAGGGATTTGGAGCTGAAATGGGGCTACTGCTCCGACATCCTTAGGGAGGCTGGGGCTGCTCGTGCTGACCTCCAGAGAGAGCCCACACAGAGCAGGTGGTCGGACACCCCTCGCAGCTGGTGCAGAGGAACAGGGGGTTCCTGACCCACCGCAGGCCTCGGGAGGAGATGGTTCACTTAATAGAGATGCTTTTTTCCCTCCATGTGTCTAAAAAGCGCCTGGACAACCAGCCTAGAGGGATGGGGAACCTACAGCTGATGTGACTCCAGCGACCAGAGGACCTCAGCTTGGGCACAACATCTGCTGCAGGCACGGGGTGTTGCAGGATGAGGCATCTGAGTCTTCCAGTCATGGTAACTAATTTCCAATAGAGGAAGAATCAAGACTTGCATGTCTAAACACCCAGTTTAACGTTCAGATCCAAGATACTAAAGATAAAAGACATATAAAGTTTGTCTCAACCCAGTGCATTAATTACCCAACATGGGTAGATCATGGAAGGGGTTGCACATCCTCCTTGAGTCTGTGATCTTGTGTACTAACTTCACAAAGTCCTTTGCTTTTTGAGAAAAGGAACAAATTTCAACACCCTTCTGTACTCGGGAAGCTTGAAGTTGCTTGAGATTGTGGTCTGCCCGCCCCAGTCTCCGAGCTCACTGAGCGTACCAAAAGAGAAGAGGAAATTCAAGCCTTATTGCAAACTTCAAATAGAAGAGATTTGCTGCCTGATGACTCTCTCAGGCCTCTCGCAAAAGCGTACTGACAGATGCCTGCAGAGAAGGGATATTTACATTTTGCACATAAAAATCTTTATCCTCAAACCACTGAAATAAACTAAATCTCCTGTTTTGTTACCAGCCTCCCCAGAATCCAAACCAGATGCCTTAAGCCATGATTCTACTTCCAAGGATATCTCTCTTTGGTAATTCGTTAGTCGAAGCAGGAGTAGCGTTACCCAACGACACGCGAGCCTGCAGCACGCTCAGTCCATCATCTCGGCGCACCAAGACACCGCCAAGCCTACCTGTCACGAGGAAGCTGCACCGGCCAGCACCCGCTTCATTGATGATGTTGCAGTTGTAGATGCCGTAGCTGTCGCGGGAGAGGCTGCTGACGGTGTACTCGGTGGAGTCCTGCACGTCGAACTGGCCGGTGCGCAGCAGCTTGCTGCCCAGGCGCCACTCGTAGGTGAGGACTCGGGTGGGATATGCCCTCAGGACCCGGCAGCTCATGGTGATGCTCCGGCCTTGGCCTTGCCGGATCTCCAGGAAGGTGGGCTCCACGGCGGGAGGGTCTGCGGGAGACAGGAAGGGAGAGCAGGAGATTCGTAAGCGAATTAGCGTGAGAGACAGAGTTAACCAGCCGCTGCTGAAAGGCTAGAGCACCGCAGCATGACCCGGCATCCGCGAGAGGGGAACTCAATAACGGTAAGTATACAACCTCGATAGATACCGATCAGCTAGTAACAGAAATGTACACATCCAAGGCATTGCATTCTACTTATTGACGTTTTCTGCTGAGTACTTAAAGACACTGTGCTGCTTCACCGACGTTATCACTCAAGATGCAGCGAGAGGTCCTGCGCCTGTGCAGCCCGGGAGGCTCAGCCCTCCCAAGCCTCACAGAGGAACCACAGACTCCAACACACAGGACTTTCTGGAAGAGGATGGGGGAGAAAAAGAGATAAAAGCCTTGACTCGGTTTAGATAAAGTGCACAAGGCAACAATGACCCTGGCACAGAGTTGAGGCAGCGATTCTTTGTTCACTGGGGGACCTAACTTTGCAGTGGCAGAAGATGGATCGATGAAGCAGTGCAGGCAGCCCTCCACACCCCATCCCGGCAGCTGCCTTCAGGCTTCAACAAATATATTTGTTAATCAAATGTTAATCAAATGTCAATCTTATGTTAATCTTTTCTATCCACTCAGGTGGTAGTTTTGATATTCCAGTAAGCACAGAATGGGCCATTTTCCCATAACTTGAACTAAACTGCATTTTAAATAATTTAGATTTGCAGCTACAAACTCTGACAGACTTTTGATCCCAGCAAAATACAAAATAAATGAAATATAGCCAACGTACAGTGTATGCAAAAACTTCACCCTCCCCTTTGCCTTTTGATAACTTAATCATTTCAGAAGAATAAGGACAACCTGGACAGAATAATGTTGGCACTCAGCTCTTGTCAGCACAGCTACTTAGATCAGGTAGCGTGCATGAAAAACGTGCATGTGTTTGCAATTGGATGCAAAACAGTGAGTGACAAGACATTCTGGCTTTTTAAAAAACACAGCTCATTTTTTAGCCCATGAGAAAGAAGAAATCCTGAAAGCCTCCTGTGCCAGTAAGATACATGAAATCTTTGCATCCATATTAAAAGAGCTGTCTTACAGACATAAACCATAAAAACATAAAATCCCTGACGAGCTCTGCAAGAGAACAATCTTCACAGAGTCCACGCCATGCTCCTTTCAGAAGGAGCTCTCTTTTACCATTATCTCTCCAAGAGCATCTCGTCCTCAGGTTCTTCATTGGTCGGTATCTCCATCACAGATACCAATAACCTTCAGACTCTTTATATTTAATTACCTACATAATGGAAGCTGTAAACAGATTCCCTCAGCTCCTGCAAATTAGGAACCGTACTTGCACATGTACCGCTGCTCACCACCTCTTGCTTAGACAAGAATCCAGCTAAACCCAGGGTACTTGAAATTAAAGTAAATTTTGGAGACTGTCATATTACGGCAATGTTGCTTAGAGCTCATGACATCCAGCTATCGTATTTGTAGCTCATTGCAATGATCACCATTTCTCTTGTATCATGATCCAAGTTTGGAATTACTGGGAGAGGACTACTACTATTTGGTAGGAAGGTGAGCAGAGAGGCAGAAGTGGTGAAGAGCATCAGAGGTGGGGTACAGGGCTCAGTGGTACAGGATGATGAAATGGCAGATATTAACTCTGAGGACAATCGCCCCTGACTGAGATTCCCCCAAAAATGACTGATGAAGAAGAGATCATGTGGAATCTACCGATTCAAAACCCCATTGATCCCAGCCTGACCTTTCCTCTTCGTAGATTAGCTATCATATGGCTTTGTGTAATTTTGAAGCCAGATTCTTAACTGGTACATGGACTGCAGTACAGCCACAGATAACTGCAAATAAAAGACCAGAAATCCTAAATCCTCAATACCACAAGCCTTCTCTCCATTGATAATATTCCCCAATTTTGTGTCATCAGAAAGTTTCATCATAGCGTGACTATTCTTTGTGCCCAGGTACAGAATGAAAAATATGAAAGAAGATAAATTCTTAAGAAATTCCACTAGTCTCTCTGTCCAGCCTGATGTTTGCCCTTTCAACACAACCCAACAGTGTCTTCATCTGCCCTCACTGTACAATTTCTCCACCTTATTCTGCTTCACTAATAGTTTCCCAAGGCAGTAGCTTTGCAGGGAATTGTTAGCTTAAAGATAAGAGTTATTCTTGGGAAAGAAAATGTGCCAGATCTCAGCTTTTTTCTAAGGGAGGGCTACTTAGCTAGTCAAGCCTGATCTGCCTTTCACAGATTCTCGTATTTTTCTCTAATCACCCTGTTTTACAGTTGTTTGTACTTTCCAAATACTTTCTAAATCATGATATATAATGGATATCAGAGAAATTATTAATCAAATTTACTAATATTTACTATTGTCGAGTCATTTCTCTGCCCTGAGAAGTAAGCTCTCCAGGTTTTCTTTCCATTTCAGCCGTGATAATTCCACATCCATAACCTCTTCAGCCCCATTGCCTTTACCCTCACAGCCAGTACCATAATACACTTTTAAATCCAGGTAAAATTATCCCCAACTTTGAGCTGGACACAGATTAGCCTATAAAATGATAGAACATAAGGATGCTTAAACAGCATCTGACTGAAGACGCTCCTGGCCCAGCATCCTCCACTGGTCCTGAGTGCCTGGGGGAGAGGGAGAGCACAGAGGGCACTGGAGAGCTTTGGGACAGGAACTTTCTGCAAGCTGTGTGTGTGATGTTTTAAATAGCCTTTAATGGGTGGTTTTGCTATCATTTTCTCCTATTACTTATAAGCCCATTTAAGGTTTGAACATCCAAAGCTTGCCTACAATTTGTAATAATGTCCTCTTCTTTTGCTTGTTTTGCTGTTTCCATTTGATGCACCATATTCAGTGAACAATAATTCTCTGTTCACCTCTCCATGGCAGCTCTGCTTTAATGACTTTTAGCATATATTGGTATTCAGTCCTCTCTTTCTTCTTCCCCTGGTTTATTTACTTATAAGATACTTTAGCCTTATAAATAGCTTTTAAATGAAAGTTTCCCCTGCCTTTAAGGTCAAAATAGTCCTTAATATACAGAATTTCCATCTGTCCACGAACAGATGATACCCGGTGACAGAAAAAGAAAATTAACTTTGGTTGCTCATTTCAGAGTTACACTTTTGCAGGTAACAACTTTAATGGAAAAGGAAAGGGATGATAAAAACTACAATATATGACAGTAGCCAGAGCTAACAGTTCATTTTTCTGTTTTTTGTTTTTACAAGATAGTGACTTCACAGCTAGCGAAGGTGCTAGTGTCTCAAGCATCTTCTGAGAGTAATGATGCTCAGAAGGAAACTTACTCGGTAGCTGTTTGGAACTTATATGTGTTTAATTCATTTGCATTAGCTCTTCCCCAAGGCTTTAGCAATTTGATTTAATTTACTTCGCTGTACTTATTCCCATCTTTCATAATTCTAGTATTAGTTTTTGAAAAATATATGGAAACGCCGCAAAAGGAGTACAGTTCATTCTCTTAAACAATTATCTCTGGGAAGCAAACAGTCTGAAGTTAAAACAGGCTTTATATTAATGTTTAATGAATTTTTTAGCCTAAGTACATTCACGTCTTACGGATTATAGAATGGAAAATAAAGGCTCCCTAGCTATCAAGAGAAATGACAGCAAGGATGCTTGTTTGTTTTAAACCAGGCAGCTGTTCTTCATGGTGTGGATCATATCATGGTCTTTATTGTAAGTTTTGTTATGGAGAAAACATACCATTCAGTGAATTTATTTTGACTGTGTGGCCTTGAGCAGAGACTTTGCCTGCTGATTTGGTTTCTCCAATTTGCATTCTAGCCTAAGCAAATTAATTAGTTTCTCTCTCCCAGCTCTAGAAACAGGAATAAATATGAAAAACTGATGCCTCTGCTTCAGTTTCTATTGCATTTGTGGCCACTTTTTATTTGATTCACCCAATAGGAATGTTATTCTAACAACAATCAACGTCAGCTGCAGAGAAGGAGTAACCTTTAAATACTCCTGGGGTAGGACTTGCACCACAGAAAACAAGACCAGTAAATGATAAATCAGGTCAGGTGACACCATCTTATCAGGGGGCCGAGGGTCTAGGTGGGCAGGGGACCACACCGCTGCCTTGCAGAGCAGCCCGTGATGGGCCGGGTGATGCAGGAGGTGGGACTTGCACCCTGCCAGCCGGGGAACGGTGCTAAGCCATGGCGTATTTAAAAAGCCAGCGAAGCCGAGACGATTTAAGCAAGCGTTGTTTCCAATATCTGATTGAAACATACTGTAAATTATTTTATTGCCAGAGGGATGTGCAGTGGAAAGTCAGAGTCATTCTAGCTTAAAAAGGCAGCCTTTCTTCTTTCTTTTTCTTTTCTTTTTTTTAAGTTATTGAGGGCATGTTTGCCTGTGAGGGAAAGTTACTTGCTAGGATTTGTATCCTGCCTGGTAATGAAGGCTTGGGCTAGGCAGTCAATTTTATTTTTTTTATTTTGTGTCTAGACCTGTGCCTCTGATATATCATGCCCGGGCTCTGAAGATTACTCTCAGGAAAATTGTGTGGCATTTCTTCAACTTCCAGCAGAGGCAGCACTTTGTCTCCCAGGCCACGTCAGTGAGTATTTTATAGGTTACAAAGTAGATGTTACATATTATGTTGTTAGCAATGGGGCTTGTGTGCTTTTATAAAAAAAAAAAAAAGATTCATTAATATATATATGTGTAAATATACCAGAATTAGATGCATGGAAATCTGCTGTCTGATACGTGCTTGTATAGATCAGGAGAGTCAATATAACATATATAATGTCTACTCAAATATTTTAATGGGTTTTACCTTCCTCCAATACCTTCTGAACCTAAAAATAAAGGAAGTCTGTGCACTTTCATTTGATATACAGCTCTGCAGACTTCCTCGGCGAAGCTGCTCAGAGAAGCTGTGCTCCTGGAGTCCCTGTAGCAGACAGTCAGTAGATTTGACAGTAAAGCTCTGGTTTTCCTCTTTTTTTTTTTTTTTTTTTTTAATTGTAACAAGGTATCTTAGCAAAAGTTCTTAAAAAAAAACCCCAGGCTCCCATGGATTAGGGTGCGCTGGTGTGGATGGGGGGGTCTTCTTGTGGATTAGTAAAGGATTTGAAGACAGGAGATACAGGGAAGGAAGAGCTGCTGAGTTCACAGTACCTGGGATCTCATCAGATGTTGGTGTGGGCTCCCAAAGACACCCAAAGACACACGCGGCTCACCTTCACGGGCAGTACGGCAGACTGCAATGCTGGGGGCATCGTTGGGGATTTAAATCTGAATCTGGCTAAGAGTAGCTGCAGAAGAATACTGCCATATTGAGTAAATTGGTAATAAAACCCACGCACGTAATTAATTCATCAGTTGCAAAGGAAACCCCAGTTCCTAATGAAGTCCAATCTAATGGAGGCTAATCAAGTGGTGCCTTTCAGGAAGGAGATCTTGGAGCTGCTGTGGATATTTCTCTGAAAACAGCTTAGTGTTCTTTACCGGTGCAAACAGCCGGCGATGTCCAGAGCTAACCGAAAGGAAGAGACCCAGTGAAGCTATCGTGCAGCAGGTTTAAGGCAAATGTCAGAAACTATTCCTTTAGACAAAGTACCGCAGCCATTTGGACAACTCATTGCTGTTTTTTGTTCCGGAGGTGGAAGTCAGAACAGAGCCAGACCTGGCCGAGCACGATACGCCTACGAGCGGCTGTTAAAACCGGTGGTGGGAATACAGCCTCCAGCAGATCACTGGATGCTGAAACATGCTGGGGAAAGATCGCTCTATTCATCTGCACTGCAGGACTCATTACGATGCTGGCAAAGCCTTACACGATTTCCACCCCTCCGCAGTCGTTACTCCCATGTCTCTCCATCCTCCAGCTGTTCTTTCCGGGCGCCTCCAGCTATTTTGAGGATTATTTTCATATGCAATTGAAAACTAAAATGAAATGGCACTTTAAGCTTTCCAGGTCCTGACTTGGTTTTATTTAACGCAGTAGAAAACAAAACATCACCAAAAAATAAATTCAAATCAGCTTCCTGGCTACCGTGGAGAAGCAGCCAGACTGATGGCAAGGGCTGGAGAGCATACCCGCTCCAACAGTGCTCTCTTCCAAGGGATTTGTATAAACACTCAACTGGGACCCTTAAACTGCTCTCAACCCAGCTCTGCTAAAACAAACTACCCACTAAAAACCTTCTGATGGCAAAGGATGCACCAAGCAGCGCGGCTGGGAGCAGACAGCAGCTCTGCCTGCAGCATCTGCCCTGCCAGCCCTCCTCCGCCGTGCTTCTCCGATGATGAAACCAAACCCTCCCAAACCCCAGGACCCTTTCCCCAGAAGGCAGGGGAAGGAGAAGTACCTTCGCCTGCTCGTCTGCTCTGTTTGGAGCTGCTGGAGAGCTGCCTTTGCTTCAGGCACTGCAAAGACTATACGAGTCAGTCCTTTCTCGGTGCTGTATAAAAACGCTCTCGGATATGAGAATGGTGGAAGCACTATGCAAGTCTAGACAGGTAAACTATTTAGTCTTTAAAACTCCTAAGTGATTTACAGCTGCTGTTATCCCTTTATATAGGCAGGGCATGATCTCCATGAAAATGCCTCTAGCAACTTCCAGAAGTGGCTGGATAACGGAGCATCTCAACCCCAGTCTGCCTGTATCTTTTTGAAGCTAAACAAACACTGTATTTTTCTAGGTAAATAAAAATCACATATGCACACATTTGAAAAAATAATAATAATCCCTATAACATATAAATAGTTCTACAGCTAACTAGTGTGGGCTTTGGTGGCAAAATTGAGATAATGGGATGTAATATTGCCTTGGTTCCCACAGAGGCCTGCAGAAAGCAAGTGCGTATATACCTAAATAAATGAAAAAAATAAGCATAGGCTCTCTTTTGTGAAGAAGTTGAGAGATCCTAATAATGCTGAAGAGTTAGGCAAAAAAGAATCATGAAGATACTCTTTTGAGGCAATGGGAAACTTCTTACAGTGCTGCCTTACAGAACTTGCTCGGTCTTTTAACCAGACAGAAAATTCAAAGGAATTTGACCAGACTGTAAAAGCATACTTCAGAATTTATGTATTTCTGGAATCCCGTAGTCGAACTTGTGGTTTTACTTCGCTACTGGGTTGCATGTGGAGGTGACTGAGTGAAACCTGACATCCAGGACACAGAGAAGCCCAGACTAGATGGCCAGAGAGCGTTAGGAAACTCGAGTGCATAATGATTGTAATCCCCATGAAAATGACAACAGCAATTTTCCAGGCAAAGCTCAGAGACAGGTATTACAACCTCGGGTAATGGATTTATTTCAGTGAAATGAAAACGTTATGTCCAGAAATAGAAAAAATCATTTGCATACCTACTCGTAAATTAAAATAGAATTGCAAAACCAACCTGGAACCGTGCAGTCACAAACCAGCCCCGTGCGCAGAAAACGACCCGCAGCATGCCAAGGGGAATCCCTATTTGCATGGAAATTCGCTGTCCAGATGTGACACCACCGAAGTTTTCTGAACCTTTTGGACCAAGGGACAACCACCGAGCCTCGTCGTTTCTCCTCGGCGTGGTCAGGCAGGAGCAGTGCTAGGGAAGGGAGGGGACATCGTGCTGGGGACCTCCAGTGCTCCTGGCTACCTATGGGACCGTTACCGTCATGCAAAATAGTGGTAAATGAGCTGTCTTTCTGCAAAATCAAAGTTATCAAGTTCTTGAGAGTGGTGACTAGGCTTCTGCGATTGTAAACCCTTCTGCAAACCATGTACTGACATATGCTGTTGCAGCCAATGCAAAAAAAAAAAAAAAAAAAAGAATTTACACTGAAATCTACCTAACTCAAAATCCATCTAACTTAACATTTAGACCTTGTTAGGTCTGAAATTTAGATTAGCTGGAAAACTTCAGACTCCATCGAAAGCTCAGTCTGGCGCATGCTGTCCCCTGTCTGGATGAAGTGTGAGAGTCAATCTCAGTCCCGTGGATAAGGCGACGTGCAACGCTTTGTGTGCCAGGAATAAAAACCAAGTTGCATCAAGTCTTCTGACTTCTTCCTGCAAGTGTTGTCTGCGTCCAGGAGGACAGATCTCGCCTTCTCCCTGCGCTAAATGGAGCTAACCAAAATTATCCACTGGCATGTCTCTATAATAATGACCCTGAATGGTAATACATGTTTTTGGCTTGCAGCTCTGTTGGGAGCATTCCCTGGTGCTTTTTTGGGGGGGTCACGGCTCCCTCTTATCTGAAACTCAGCTCTGGCAGACGTCCCCCGTGAGATACCTCCTCCTGGAGGCTGGCTGGAAATCGGGACAAGAATGATAAATTTAAGAGATGTCCTTTTTCTTGCTGATTTTACCCTGTTACATCCTCTAGGATGTCGGACAGGTTTCACGTGACATCGTGGTGTCAGCACAGCTTCCCCACCAGGCTGCTGTTATTTCAGTTTTAGTATATTAAACGGAGTATGAAAAGCACCTAAAAAGGCATCTGCCGGCGATTTGTGCCTCGTGTGACCTTTCGCTGCTGTGAGCTCAGGCCTCCTCTTTCACCTTTCCAGCTCTCGCTGAATGCCATCCCCACGTGCCTTCCTAATTTACACTGTTAGGAGTCCTGGAGCAGAAAACGGCGAGTTTTTCACTGTGAGAATCTGTTGTTAGACCTCTCCACAGAAGTGTTCAAGCATTCAGTAACAAAGCAAACTACTGTTGGTTTTAACCAAAATCATCTGAAAACTAATTAGAAACTGGCGAGCTTCAGCTGATCCTGGCTTTCTAAGAAGAAAATAGCAGTTTGATGAAAAAGAAAACTATTTAGGGAAAGTCAGTTTTCCATTCAGATGTTTTTAAGACAGTGCTTGTTGACCACTGCCGATGAAAACGGCTATTTAACATTAATTTTACAATGGGAGGAGAAAAAAAAGGTAGGTGATGTGCGCACCATCATGTTTCTCTGGAAGGAGTTAGGTTCATGAGCTTCCCCATTTTCATATATTATTTCTTCCGTACAATTCTCCATAACTGGCACCCTGCAGGAGCCTAGGAGAGACTCACTGCATCACCCTTAAATTGCAGCTTGGGCAGAGCGTTGCCTGTCCCTGACCTTGTTCACAGCGAGGAAATGCGTGAATGTGCTCCCTAGACTTTTGGGGTGAGAGCTAAACAGTCCTCTCTGCCTTCAGAATCGCTGGAAGGGCATTTGCTCAAAGGCTTAACTTATTTCTTAATTAAAGCATCCTCTGTGAGCGACAGTAAGTATCCTCTGCAGAAGTTCAGCTTCATTAGGAGAAAAAGCTATTTTTTTCTTTTTTTTTTTTTTTTTAAAAAGCTAGAGAATGAAAGTACATTTTTGTTTGTCTGACCCTTTGTACATGAGTAGGGCTGATAAATTTACCACTGTAACCTAAAATAAATAGATTCCATTACCTGAGTGGCTGCAATATAATCTTCAGCTTCCTCCTCCTGGCTTGCAGAGATCCGTGCGTGCTAAGGCAATGCACCTCTCTTGTTCTCCTTTTTCCAGAGTAATTACTGCCTATAAACTGAATTTGGCAACACGGAGTATTGCTAGGCTTGGAGGAAAATAATTTTGTACTTGTTAGTGCTGTCATATTTCATTTATTAGCTTGTTATCAGATAGTTGTAGTCACTGTCGTGGCGGTGTCATGCTGCGTGGATGACAGCCGTGTTACTCTGTAAAATGGGTCCTACCCCAAAGAGTTTGCAATGGGAATGCAACCAAGAGAGAGGAATGCAGATGGATGTGGGTGCCCGGAGAGATGGACCTGACAGCAAACCAGAAGTGCTGGCACAGCCGATGCAGGGCTTGGCATGCTCACTGCCAAGTTTGCAGCATTTAAGTTATCTATTTAGTTTTCTAAGTTATCTGTTTAGTTTTCTAGGTTTGTTTGGTTTGTTTAAGTTAAATGTTGGTGATTTATTTATTTAAAAGTATACCTATTTTTTTATATTAGTCAGATTTTATTGTAGTGAAAATATACCTGAAATAGTTCTACCACAGGCAACAATCTTCCCTTTTTGTTTTTGTTTCCAAATAAAGATTTCAAAAATATTTTTCAATAGTCTCACAACAAGAAAAGGATCTCTGAAAACTACTTCACGAGGATTTCTGGGAAAAAAAATAGAAATTGAACAAGAGCTTGGGGCAGATGCCCAGCCAGCACCCGTAGCTGTATCTCTGATGAAACCCACAGCGCCCTGGCTGTTTGTGCCAGCTGGGCACCTTCCCTGGGTACCCAGATGTGTCCTACGTAAGAAATGTTTTCTAAGGACTGATGGGAATGTAGTAATTTGTTGTAGGTGTGGATTTTAAAAAATTTCCTATTTGGGGATTTTTCAAGTGCCAGTGGTATATTGTAAAAGCAATGATTGATAAACACTGTAAATATGGTGGATGTTCCCTCCTCCATTTGTTGGTCTAGGCGCTGCCTATCCTTATTAGCTCTAATTATCAATGTCTGCGGCTGCAGACATTTGCTGGGATTTTCCTGGCTGATGCCTCTGTCCTGGTTTGGCTTCTTGACAGGGCAATAAATTTTCTGAGAATACTGAACAAGCAGCAAGCATCACGCAGCAGCTCTGAATTTTGTAAGATCAAATATTTGAGCTAAAACACGTGAAACTTCTGCAAGTGAAAAATATTCAAATGAGTAAACAAGCAAGAAATAACTTAGGAGTAAAGCTGCAACATCAATTTTCCCACATATCTGCAAATCATTATTTGCTTTATTTGACTAGCTGTAGCGATATTGTTGAATAACGATGAGCTTCTTTAAAAAGCCATGAAACAGGTATAATCCACGGTCTTTCAATAGCGTCTACTCTGTTGATGATCTTTTATGGGCTGTGCTGGTATTCCTTATATTTTGTGAAATGAAAATTGTAATGTCTGAAAATAAAAGTCTTGAACAATACCGTGGCAACACTTTTTCTCTTACAAGACGTCACAAAGGAAGCAGTGTCTTAACCCTTAACAGCTGTCCCTCCCTGTGCACAGGCCAGTCGTGGCACCCAAATTTGTCTCTCCCCTCTCCCCAGGACTGAGGAACATCTCTGGAGAAGCAGGGACCCACTGGTGACACCCTTGCAGCCTGCACGCTTTGCAGAGAGGTGGCTGGGAAAAACTCTGCACTTCTTTTTAAAGCATTTTTCAGCTGAAGAGATATTGCACACAAACATCATCTGCCAACTTTGCAGGTAGGTCTGAGTTGTATTTAGTTTTGCTAGCCCTGCATTTGGTCTCAAAGTGTTTTATGGACCCATAAAAGAGACTGCAATCCCACAACAACGCTGTGATGCAAAACAAAAGCTGTACGTCCCCGTTCCGCGTAGCCATCATGCTGTGCGTGGCTGCAAGCCATGGGAGTTGCCTCTGCTTGGAGCTGCTCCCCACCAGCAGCTGACGGTCATAAATCAGGGCATTCGTTTTGGAAGTGGCTGAGCAAGTTGTGAAAAAAATTGCACTGAAGATCTGTCAAACCCTAGGAAGTTTGCTTTAAATTCAGATATGGGGGAAAGATTTCCACATCCATCTCTCGTTCTACCCGGAGCAGACTTCCCGCAGTTACCAAAGGGCTGACCTACGTGGAGATCAACTCCAAGAAACATCTAAAAGGAGTCCTACCAGGACTTTATTATTTAATAATAAACAATGGCTTTCTATTGCATCTCGGTGTGGTCTCGTCACATCTCTTTCCTCCAGACCAGCCCTACCCAAACCGCTGTTGATGAAATCATCCCCTTCCCTGCTGCTAAAACTATATTGTTTCCCCTATTCAAATCTCTTCACAGGCCTCCTGGATATTTAATCAGTGAATACAAACTCCTCAGTTGGGGAGAAACTCAAGATTCAATGTGACTTTAAAGAAACTGGCATCGTAACTACCTGATTAGATATGGGAACTGCTATTATTATTTTAGTACCAGACTTGCTGTCTCTTTCCATTTCCTGTGCTCTATTTGCTTATTTTCCCTGCTCTACGAGATGTGTCCTTCCAGTTATTAGGAGGAACTCTCTCCTCAGACCTCAGAAAAAAACCCCAAAACCCTGCTGCCTTGCAAAGACCAGAAAGGTCTCTGCTTTTCCTTCTCAGGCCAATTCATCATAATATTCCAGAGGTATATTTTCAGAAAGCCTTGCAGGAAAAGTCCTACCAAGTGTTGCAAAAGTGTGACTTTTTAAAAAATTTTTTTTTTTTTTTACTTTTGAAGATAATTTAATATCTCTCTTCCAGAATTTTTTTAGGTAGGTTAAGATAAAAACTGAAAAACAAACAAACAAACCAAACTCACATAAACATAAAAGAACTAATGGAAATAGCAGGTAACGTTAATTAAAACATATTGGTTTAACTCCTGTTAATTCCTATATGCTTTTCTAAGAGACAATTAAATAAACATTCAGGTAGTCTATGTAAAAATGTTCATTTTAGGATGAAGAGACCCCTAATTCACACATATTGTTTGTCTCCTTAAAAGTCATCTGGAAAATAACTACAAGATTTAAATATTTCACTGTTAAATATTATACTGCTTCAATCAAAAATCCCTAGTATTTAATTGCAAGGAAGAATCCTCACAGTGGTTAAAGAAAACTACCACAAGAAAGATTAAAGAGAACTTTAACACACTTTAGCACTTACGTACTCAAATAACATCTAATATTCACTTAGAATTTGCTATCTGCTGTATCAAGCAACCTTCTTAAAAGCCTAATTTTAAATATTGGAAAAGACCTTCCTCTGCCTGGTGCATCTGAACCAGGGCGCTCAGCTCTCCTCCCTTAGCGATCCAGACAGTTATGCTACACCCTCGCTCTTTCCTGAAGTGACTCATACCAGTTCCCTTGAAATATTTAGCAGCAAAATCAATTTTTTAGGCTACTCAGTCCCACAATAAGCACTTCATCATTTGCAGGATCGGGCCCTATAATATTGAACACGTGCAGAGCAGAGAGGAGGACGCCCTGCCCAAACCACCCCTCTGAAACGCAAGCGCTAAGAAACGGCACGAATCGGGGAAGTTATGGCATACATCACAAACACGCGCGGTGCAAAGAAGCAACGTGCCAACGGGGAGCTGTTTTGCTATGCGCAGTGCCGTACAGCCAATAAATCTTTGGCTGTGCCCCATGCCTGCATCCCAAGTTCAGCACAGACGCAAATCCATTTAGGACAAAGGCAGGCTTTGGAACCACCATCACCAATACTCACATTGAATCAATCTTTTTTTACTAAATTGTTTTCCTGGTCACCATCTGGTCCTTCAATAAAAGGAAGCTCTGTCAATATATGTGATTTCCTTTATTTCGGTCAGAGAAGCACAAGCATATTTTGGTTATTAAAGGTCTTCCTGCTCTATGCTTTTGTATTTTTAGTTGAAGTTCTTCAGAAATATTAGATGTTTCAGTAGAAATCTCAGGCTACAAAACAATAAGGAGGAAGCCACCCTCTTTTAAACAAAATCTTGCAGAAAGGACATCTCCTGATGGTTAAGTCTTTCATGAAAGAATGAAGATCTTCTAGTTCTTGTAACGAAACCATCCTCTTCCATCAGATCTCACAGTCTTTGGAAACACTTTTTTTTTCACAGCATTACCATGATATCATAGCATTTCATAGCATGGTCGCTGGTCGGTGTGCAGAGCTTCCCGATGCTGCTGTAGCACAAATGAGCGGTGGCGTGGGCTGCTCTGCCAGTACTCACGACATGGGCTCCCTTATTTCTTTTTCTCTTCTCCACGCATCCCTGAATAGATGCATTTTCTTTGCAGTGTCGCCAGCCTGCTGCTTGCTGAGTGAGTCCTTGACCTTGTTGACTGTATCCACCGAAGGCTTGAAATCGAGGGGGTCGCTCAGAGCAAGAAGCAGCGGCCAACTCAAGCTCTTACCAACAGCACAAGACTGTTCAGGATGCCTACAGTGGGGAAACAACTAGGGAAGCTGCTGTAACAGCAACAGGATTGGATTTGAGGCCAATACAGCACAAGGATGCAACGCAAGGGCACCATCCCAGGCAAAGGACAGTGTAGCACTGGGTTATTTCTACTTTTCCTCTGTGATTAAATACCTCCTACAGCTCAGAGCAGGGAAGTGATGCCAGATCTATTACATTTATACCTCTGGCCATCTGAGCAGATAGATGATTGTGGCTCTCTTTCTCCCTTGAGTTCCTCCTTACCACCCTGGGCCAAAAAAGAAACAGCAAAGGAACAGGCTATGGAGTAGGAAAAATGATTCCTGCATCTTGGCTAAGTCCCCAAAATATAAAGTTGCCTGTGAGAGGTACCTGAGTTATTCTGCACTCGGGTCCTGGAAGGATGGTTGCTGCTCACTGAAGTTAGGATGATGGCCAAAGCCTTCAAATTTTAGTGCAACTCACTAGCCACAGAATGATTTGATGGTGCATAGAGGAATAGCGTTTAAAACCAGATTTGCCAAGAGAACTTTTATGCAGATGGTGATGAAGTTTTTTTCAGCCTTAACAATCCATGAATATAAAGTCTTCCCGTTGGAACTATCATCACATTTCAGAACAATTATTCTCACAGGAGCTACATTTAAGCATTGTTATTGCTCAGCTAAAGCCAGTAGCACCACAGTGCTTTACACCAGCCCAGGAAAAGCTCCATGAATCTAACGTTGCTTTGCATTTACTAAAAATACTGTGCGGCATTAATACAAGATCCTAACATATTTCAACAAGTGCCTTTTGTGCTTGGCTTTTGGATAAAAGTAAATGAAAGAAGATTTGAAAGGCCAAATAAGACAAGTAAATAGCATCAATTCTAGATTTGTGTGACTTTAAACAAAAGTTAAGTTCTGCCATTGTCCTTCAAGTGCTCGCGCACAAATAAAAGTTCAGGACTAAAGCAGCAAATCATTCACAACAGCATGTACTTTATAATGAAATCTTACAGAGCAATTTGCTAGTAATTTATGTCATGTAGCAGCCAGAATCAACCACTTATGTTTAATTTCCAACAAATTAGAATAGTCCAGGGTAGTAATTCTACCTGCAGAGTGATTCCTTTTAATGTAGTACATGTATGTAGGCATAAATACATGGTCATTGGAATCCAATTCCTACAGAAACCCCCGTGGCAGCAATAGCGTTTTATTTGTGCTTTGGCTAATAGATCCTCTTCAGTGAATGAAGATATGCAAATTTTTATCATTGTGAAGATACATTACAAGAATTAAAATGCAATGCCTGCATGAAAATTAAATGGGGTATAAAAATAGCTGCGATGGGTTCTTTCTAATGACTTCTATGACAGATGTAGGCATGATTAATGACGACGCAATAATGCCTTGGCTGAACTTAATCACTAACACATCAGTTAATATTGACAAAGAGGAAATGAATGATACAGAGGCATCTACACCCAGAATCGCTAGAACAGAGTGCATATTAACTACTTTGGGAGGCTTAGCACAGGCAGAGGTGATACGTCATTCATAGCGTTGGATCCAACTCGCTTGCATGACTGCTGAATGGGAGTTCTGCTGAACTCATGTCACCAACCGGTGACTGGTGATTTCTTAGTCATCTGTCGGCTAATAAATCCTCCAGGAATCAATCCTCAATTTGTCACAATTTTTTTTGTTTATGTGTAGCTGAAATATTCAGATGCAAGAAATACGGTGGGACCTTTGAGTCTACAAACTATCTGGACGTGTTCTGAGATCCAAGGGGTCCAACAACAGAAGGGACAATTGCAAGTAGCCGCTGTGGTCCCATGCCTCCAGAATTTAACTCCAGTATTTTCACATCAGACCTATAACTCAACTCTGGGCTGGAAGATACAGACTTCTGCAGAAGACGTCCCAGCTCAATTTAAAGATCTTTGACAATGAACATGAATCCACAACCATATTTCAGCTGTCCAAGTGATTCAAAACACACATTTCATTTCTGGATCTTCCTCTACTTACTTTTGGAAATTGTATACTCAAAAAATTATATAGAGAGTACAATCTATCCATGTATTTTATTTTCTTGAATAAATTAAATAGAATTAGCTTTTCCAGTCTCCCACGGCAAGGCAGTTTTTCCAGCTCTTGAACAGAAAACCCAGATCCCTTGCCGGATGTATGCCGTAACGCTGCATACCCTGATGCTGCGTACCCTAACATTGCACCACATAGCTGATGGAGACACGTGGCCTGAGGAGGGATGTCACTGGGGAAGCAGTACACAGAGTGGTTTCAATTAAATTCCATGAGTATTAGTACTACAGCCTGAATGGTTTAATCAATGACCAGGAAGGATGCATGAACCTTGCATTGGGAAAGAGGACATACAACACAAGGATTAAATTAATATTAAATAACAAAGTAGGCGATGCAGTCATACCTAGAGCTAGGTTAACTGGCAAGCTGGGCTTGTTCAACCAAATTGCAGGTTTCTGTACGAAAGCAGAATTGCAAAGTTCTACGCCAGCACCCGCTGGAGAGCAACACAGTGCAGTGCAAGCAGCCCAGGCTCTGCACTGCTGCCAACCTTGGGTCTCTTCTGGGGCGGGAGAGGCATTGGGAAAGACCTTTTCATCAGGAGGGCAGTGCAGCACTGGGACAGGCACCCATGGAAGTTGTGCAGTCCCCAACCTTGGAGGTTTCGAAACTTGGCTGGAAAAACCATGACTGATCTGGTTTAGCATCGGTGATAGAGATGCTCCAGTGTCTCTAAAAAGTGCCGGCCGTATCTACAGAATGGAGACTGCAAAAGCAATGGAGACATCACCGTGCACAAGCAGTTCACCATGAGCTCCTGGAGCAGCAATGAGCAGCTGGGGAAGCTGATGGAGGGAGAAAGGAAGGGAGCGTACTCTGTGGGCAACGCCAGCAACACCAGCCTGCAAACAGTCCTACTGTCTACATGCTTAAAAGGTTCTCAGGGGAGAGTCTACGAAAGAGCCAGGAAACTGATCTGATGGAGAGACAAAATGGCTTACCAGAAGCAGAAAAACAAAGTGTTTGATCTGTTTAATTTTTCAAACCAGCGATAAAGAAGTGACTGGATGGCACTCTATAAACACATCCACACTGTGAAAATGTTGCGTCCTAAAGGGCACTCAAACACACCGCAAGGGAAGGTGAAACAGGAAAGAACAGGTGAGAGACGTGTATGGGCAAATTCAAGGTAGACATAAGACACAGATTTTAACAGTAAGACTGTTAAAACCACAAAGGAAGCAATGGATTCACTGTTTCTTGTTATTGTCAGGCTGAGTTATTGACATAAGTCATTGATACAAACAGTCAGTGACATCTAGGTCAGCAGTATACAGGAACCCTGACTAAATGATTTAACTGTGCATTTTAAACACTGCCTCGTTCCTGCAACCGCTCCCAGAGCTCTTTGCAGCTTCCCAGTGTGAGGCAGGGGAGCCGCAGCCTGGCAGAGCAGCCAGCAGCAGCCTCGGCCATCCCACAACCACAGACGTGCCACCGGTCACATCCAACGCTAGCGCAGCTCAGCCACCCCAGGGTGACCTTCATCCCCCAGAGACCGTGGGAGCACGGGCTCCCAGTGATGCTGCCGCCGCCTTGCCGGGGTCACCGCATGGCAGCCATGCCCACGCATCGCCCAGGCTGTGCGGGACTCCCCGGGAAGCGATGGAGAAGGATGCTACCGCCTCAGGTACAAAATGCAACAGGGATAAATCTGAAAAAAGAGGCAAAGAGAGGAGGCAGAGTAGAGACATGCTGAGCAAGGAGCAGAGTACATCTGGAAACACCTGGGGGAGATTTCTGCACAATGTTTTGCAATAAAAAGCATTTTTTACCTGAACAGGGGAGGCAAGTAGATGTTCTGAGGAGAGCAGAAAATACAGAGATGTGAACATAAAACAAGTGTATGGACTTAAAACAACCCAGAAAAATTTTTTACTGCTGCTCTGGACAGTGTTTGCAGCAACCTTTATTTGGCTTGAAAAAGGTATCCATTTTTTCACCAACGTACTTTATTTCTCTTGTGGACAAGGTCACTTTATAACCAAATGGGGTTTTCTTTTGTTGATCTGTAGCAAAGAATTACCAAGAAGAAAACAAATTTATTTCTTTCTCTGTGAAGGCTGACTCTGTCCTTGGGAGACTTCGGGCCACTTCATGTGCGAAAGTCATAGCATTAAGCTACGTTATGCTTGTACCTTTGGGCCAGGTTAGGCTTTCATCTCCTTTAGAGGCTGGGACATGTAACAAACATCAGAGACTACAGCCACACTGAAGCCGACTGAACTGGCCCTATTTTTTAAGCAGCCAAGGTCAATGCTTTTGAATTCAGAGGTCAGAGATTTAAACCCTGGAGACGGCTCAGCCTGGGACTCCGTTACAGCCATGGAAAATGAGAGGGAATAGGCTCTGAGCTGGATGGCAAATTGTCTTGCAGGTTACAAAGACAACTTCTGGCAAGTTTAAAAGAAAATAGAAGAAAATAATTAGTGCCAGCAGAGAACAGCTCAGAGACACACCAGCAGGACAGGGGCAAAATGGGAATTTATTAGAGCAAGCCTATTCTCAGCCCAGACAGCCACTTCTCCCCTGGACCATTCCTCAGTGCCTCCTGAGCAGCAAGAGTAGGACAAGGTGCCCTCAGCTGAGGCAGAATAATCAGTTTTGGGTGTGTTTACTCCGTTTGAATCAGTTGCCCTATGTTTAGCAAATCTTAAATGGTGGCACACAAATAGGAAGAGGTGGAGAAATAATGTGTTTGGTGCATATAGCTCACGGGAGAGATGCTTCAATCTCCTCTCTGCAATCCTACTGCAGGAATTACACTGCTGAGCACTGAAGATATTGAACTGCAGCAGCACATCTTAGGGACAAGGGGAATGAATTGCTTTCCCACTCCGGTTAACAAAATTCCTTGAGAACTGGCCATGGGACATCCTGGACACCCTCAGTCAAGTGCTTCAGAAGAAGAGATAGAAAACCCCTTTCACTCCTGCCAAAACACCCCAGATCCCATCTGCTTTGTTGATTGTACTTGTTCTTCGAGGTGTACAATGGGTGGAAATCCTTGGGCAGAAGGGCAATGCAAATGAAAGGGAAAATCACTTCCTCCCACAGGCATGCAGATTTCATCTGAATTTCTTTGGGTTTTGGGGGTTTTGGTTTTTTTTTTTCAAATCTTGGGCAAAACTGTTTGGTACCTTCACTGGAAATTTAGGATTCATTTCTACATCCAGCCTCGTGGGAGTACCAACACTTACAACTTTTTTTCCAGACATAGCTAAATCTCTGCCTACCCCACTCAAACCTTTCACTCAGTAATATCTGGATAATTGCTGCCCAGGCTGCTCCAGCATCACGAGTTGAATTTTCCAGACAAGCGACTGAAAAATAAACTGGTCTGAGAAGGCAAAGGGCAGCACTGGGTCTGCAACAGAGATTTGCAGGGCATGAACTGAAGATCAGGGTCTTACAGGGGGTCCCGGAGCGACCTCAGGACAAAGCAGGTCCTGCAAACGGGGGAGGCTGTGGGAAACGGCAGCGCACGAGGGCATGATGGAGATCCCCGGACGGGAGCAACCAGGGGCCCCTCCTGCAGCAAGTGCAAGCCCGGCACAGTAGATGTTTCTAATTGCAGTCTCATGCATCGGTGCAAAAACCTATCCTCTAAACTGCAGGGTCCCTCCTTAATCCAGCAAAACTATCAGTTCACGTGCTGGTTCGCTCTCCCACTGCTCTACAGCCCTGGCAGCTGAATGTCAATGCGGCTCATCAATGACTTACTAACAGCCCAGAATATCGATGTGCTGAGAAAAGAATAAGCATCAGGGACAAGACGGGCTGAAGTAGTTCCCTGGCCTAAAAGGGGAACGGATGCTGTTCTCCCCCTACACACTGTATCTTGCATCTTCCTGGCAGTTCTTTCCTCTTCTAAGGGCTCTAAGAAATGAATGTAATTTATCATTTTATTATTTATCATCATAAATTAATTGAATATCAGATTGGTAGAGGCTACACCACTTTTATAATTAAACCCATTCTCTTCCCACCTTTCACTTGATCTGGAAGATACAGAACAGTTCAGTGTGGCTCAGTGTGCGTGAAGCGGCCTGCTAGGGAGTAGAGATACCTAGCTGAAGGAGAAATGGTCTTTCAGGCAGCGTGAAAGAATGAACTTCTTTTAAATCAACTTTTAGGCTTGTTCAGTTCTTATAGCAAGCGCTGCAAATGATATTAATCTATGAGTTTCTTTCAAAGCACGTGGATAAATGCTCTGGTAAACCAGATTACTGCTCCAGGATGGGCTGCAATCAATAACTGCATCAAATAGGCAACAGTGATCATGAAAGCGTGCGAGAGGGACGAGGCCAGCCACCAGCGCTCAATTCACTGGCCGGTATCGAGCAAGCAGGGCAGAAAGGAAGCTGCCTCAAAGATATTAAGTTCATACAATTTTAATGAAATAAAAGTTGCTAGAGAAAGAATCAAGATCCTATTAACGTCCTCACTGATGGGAAGATTTGAAGTGCCAGCTTGGCTTTGTTAGCCACGGGAGGACACAGATGGCATAGCGGTGGACTCAACACATACCGTAAGCGCAGCTACGGCTGGAAAGCATCTCTGTTAAATAAAATATAAGCTGGAGATGAACCCAAAGGAAGCTGTGCTGCTTGTTTCCCTCCTCAGGAACTGTCTTATACTTTTAATTTGACTATACATCCCTCACACCCCAGCTTTTACTTCTTCTGCTGTCCTGAACCTCCATTTCCTAATGACAGCTCCTTAGTCCCGTGCCAGTTGCAGTGACACAAAACCAGAGTGAACCCTATTCCCATCTTACCCCTGTTCCTCTCCCCCAAGGTTAGATTTGGATGCATGGAATAGTTCAGTTATCTCCACACTCCTAGAATGTCCCCACTAATTAACTTTTTAATTTTTAATTGTTTAACTCCTCAAAGCAATTTCTTAATGTAATTGCATTTTCTTAAGGACAAAGAAAACTTTGTGATGCCACTTCGCCGGCTTTCGGAGAGGCTGTGTTAAAGGCTGCTGTAACTTGGAGATAGCACCTAATTAATGGGTCTGCCCAGAAGACAACAGCTCCCTTCCCAGAAAAAATGCTGTGTTTTGAGGTTGGCGTTTGCTCTATGTCAGAATGAAAAATGATGGAAAATGGTGGCCTTCTAACACTTTAAAGATTAGAACACTCATGGGAAACAAACAAACAAAACAACTTTGACCTCCAAAGCTATGAGGATGTTTCAGTATCTGTATTCAGAGCAAAATCCAGGCATCTGTTTCTGAAAATCTGGCTTTAGAAGATTTCAGCCACTTGTTTCCACCTTCAGCAATTCAGGTTTGAATAGCTCTTTTCGTTTGTGAAAGGATCTTACCAAAACAACCATTTTGGCTCTGGCACTGCCTTTAAGTGTACACCTCAAGATCGCAAAAGCCCAGGTTCACCAAGCTGCTGGATCTCGACGCTGAATTAGAAGCAGTTGTTCTAGCTTGTATAAATACTTATTAATTATACCATTCAGAAAAGGTGCCCAGTAACAAGGATTTCTGTGTGAGATCAAACCCTCTCTCTAAATCAAGTAAAGCATGGACTTAAAAATACTAGTCTTTGACATTGCATGCAAATGTCCTAACCATTACCCTGTGGTTTGGTGTGAGTCTTTCTGGAACATTACTGAAAAAAACCCAAAACAAAACCAAGCAAAGCCAACCCAGAAATCAGTTTCTAAAGCTTTTGTGACACTTTAATCCACCGCCAGTCTCTGCTTTGACAAGATAGCTCGCTGAAAACATCATATTAGATCATCTAATGAGCTGGGGGCTATGACAGCTCCGCTTGCGATTTTGAACATACCATAATTCAATTGAAAAACAAAACAAAACACGCACTGCAGAAAATTTATCTGCTGCCCTCTCTAATGAAATGTGAGGCTCCCTAAAAATAAAACAAAGCAAATACAATCACAATACATACACTGGATAGTCCTAAGAACTGCAGTATCCATTAACGAGCATTTCTACCAAGAGGAAAATAAGTCAGTCCTGACTAGTATATACAACAGGTCTGCCCAACAACCAACCAGTTGCTGGATTTGGGTTATTTTTGCTGACCTGAATACATGTTTTGGAAAGAACAAACACTAGAGAAAGCAGGACTACAACAACAAAACCTCCCAAAGCTGCTTCCTTCCCTTATTCACCTGAGGGATTCAAAAGGGAGCAAACTATTTCAAAGGAAGAAACATTGACACAGAGCCCCAGCGATGGAGGCAGCAAATGACACTGGAGACAGCAACGGGATAAAACAGCCCCCGCCGAGGAGAGCCGGAGATCCTGGACAGGGAACACAGCAAATGGTCACCAGCGCTGGTGCGTGAAACACCTACCCAGCTGCCCCCAGCTCTCCCAACGGGCTCGGTACGACCATCTCCAGCCCCTTGCACACAAACCTGGGTCCACCGTGTCCGAGAGAACAAGGTGCAGAAATACAGAAACCAAGCTGGATAACTCTTGTAGGCTAAGATTTCTGTACATCAGTGCCTACTGAGTCCCCAGTTCAAAGACTGAGATTGAAAAATGGACTTTGAACAATTCTGCACATTTATTTTTAAAAACCTTTGCTTTAGTCTGTTCCTTGAAGGAGGCAGAGTTGTTAGCAGCAATCAGTCTCACAACAGCTCAGCTTTCCCTCCTGTGAAAGACAAGGGAGTCCCTTGTCTCCATTGCCCATGGTTCCCCACTTCCTTCCACCCTACTTCTGCTCACGTGCAAACGCTGGGAGGGATTTGCCACTGGAATTCTCTGTTTTGTTTTGGTGATGGTGGGATGAGCTCTTTAAGTTTGTTTGTTCAGTTGTTCCTTATGATGAAAAATGCCCTTGCACAAAACTAAGGCCACAGTGTTTGCTGGATGCTGCCTCTTTCAGACATCCCCTTCTTTGAGTTGCCTCCAGCCTGGCCAGCAAATGGGCCACCACAACATGGGGAGAAAGGAGATTCCTGCTTCCCACCTATCTGTGGCTCTGGGGGATAGTGAGCTATGAAGATCCAGGAAAAAAAATCAGATGCCACATAGAAACAACAACAACGCCTTTGAACCCAAATATTTCGACGGTGCAGCCGGGCAGGTACAAGTCACCCACCCTCCTATGCCGGCATCTCCCCAGAACAGCCTCGTCTCACACCACGGTGCTTCGCACCCTCCATGGGGACCCCAAAAGGGATACGGTTGCTGTGATGCTACCGAAGCAGAGCAGCATCACCCCAAAACCAAGCACCCAAGGTAGGAAGCAGCAGAACCTGCCAGTGGCCTCAGCGCCAGCCCAGCATGAGCATCGAGCCCCTAACCTCAGCCACGGAGCAGCAACGCGAGCGGCCACAGGGAAAGAAAGAGTTACGAGCTCCTAAAAAGAAATAAGCACACAATATCCCACATCTTAAATGTGGCTGAGGCCAAATGACTCTGCACTTTAATGGCTAGCATTAAACCAGAGGCTTGCTCTGAAATGAAACCACTGTGAGCAGACCTGCCCTAATACCACAGCAGAGAACCTATTTTGGAGTTCATTTGTATTTTCCTAGCGCTGATCGCTGTGAATAATTATAATCCCCATTTGGAAGACTGCTAATAAGACATTGCCTTTCGAATGAAACAGGCTCTGCTTGTGAAACTTGGGCCTGGATTTGTATTCAGATTCAATTTCAAATAAATAAATGCACAAATAAAGAAATAAATAAATAAATGCATAAATAAAGAATATAGCCTCTGTTTCTGGGGCTGGTTTTTGGGCAGCCAGATTTGTATTCTGTGTCCAGCAATTTTATGCAGAAGAGAATAAAGTCCAAGATTTAATTGTTTTCCTCCTCCCACGGGATTCCATAAAATTTTACATTATTTCTTCTAAGTCTGGGGGTTTTTCCCCCAATGTTTTACACATAATTGCCTTTTTGTTTTCGGTAAATCTATATATTGCTATTCTCTTTCTTCCAGCTGTTTCCTCTACTGTTCTAGTTCATCTACCCTCTCAACCAATTTTATCAAGCTCTGTTTTATCTCCAAAATTGAATTTTCAAGGTTATTGAAGAAATATGTTTTTCTCTATTTTCATTTCCTCTCTGAACTCTGCCAGGGCTTGAGTTGGACGTATTGTGGAGCTCTGCATAGTTAGTGGTATTGCTGGGTTTATTCTACCTCATTGCTACGAAAAATATACTGGCACATCGTTCCTGAATGCCCTGCGTTTTCTTCGCTTTTCCCACCATTCTACTCCACAAATCTCACCTCTCTTTTCTGCTAGAGATGCTTCAGCCAAACCACAAGTCCATTACACAGATACCAACTATCTTCCATGATTTGTAACTGGAAGAGAAAACATTTCATTTCAATCCATACCATAACACTCAGCTGATATGCCTTATCTCATTTTGAAAGATTAGATATTGCATAATTTCAATGAATTTGAAAGTGTAGCAGATATTAATTAACTGAATCATAACATGTGCCTTAGGATACTTTTCTCAAAACCTCTGTGCAAGTGTAACCTTTCTCGATCACAAGATGAGAATGGACTTCTATCAAACATCTTTATCTTACTTAAACCTTACTAATAAACTGAGACCTATTAGGTTAGCTCACAGTGTTTGATTCTCCACCACTGGAACTGGAAGTATCACAGGTTCCCAGGAAGGGACCAGCATTGTATATGCATTTTGTACCTTGCAGACGTGTTGCACGCCTGCAGACGCAGGGAGGAACCACGTCTTTGATATTTTGATCATTTCTGCAGAAAGCCCCCGGTTTCTTGAACCATTTCCAACTGTAACATCCTGTCTTATTTACAAGTGTTTCACAAGCCTCTCCTCTAAAATAGGTCCTGCCCACAGGATCACAAGAACGTAAGACTGGAAGAATACCCTGTGCGACTGAGCTACTGCCCAGCTATCATAGTCAACTAGGCTATAAACTGTCTGATAAATCTCACTGCTGTCATGATTAAAAAACTGCATGTACTTATGGCCAACTTGTATCTACATATTCTTGCATCAGCGTTGGCTTTTAGAGCTTTAAACAGTTATTTTCCCTCTGTCAGCCCCATGGCGTACATTCAGAGTGCAATTTGGTCTCCTAGTCTTTCCTCAGGAAGATGAAACATGGCAAATCATTACAGCCGCCTCCTGTAACATCAAATCCTGCTCTGCACACATTCTGTTTTGTGTCCAGCCATCACGAACATGCACTCAAATGCACAGAGGAGGTCTTGATGCTGCCTTACAGAGAAGCTCAGAGGGATACTTGTCTTTACATTGGGCATACACCTGCTGGTGCACCCCAGGATCAGGTTTTCATGCCGGCAAGACCTCAGTGATCCCTAGACCAATTACTGCAGCCAGGCAGGCCCTTCTCTACATCCATTCCAAACACTAACGAACAAACCACGTAAGCAATACTTTTGCCTTGGTCTCCAAGGACAGCAGCTTTCATTTTAACCTTTGCATTTCTGAAACCACCAAGGGCCTTTCTGTATGATAACTCTAACTTCCTCTACACGAGCAATACTTCCCAGGCAGGTTTCTGTTAAAGCAGAATGATGTAGGCTCAGCATTTGTCTGCTGCTGGGCTTTGACTAATTTTACTTTTGAGAATCAGAAATAAAAGTCTGGACAAGGTGCAAGAATAGTGTAGATAAATTGCTTCTGGCTACCCCAGGACAGCTTCGGTGAGTAACTGCAACTGTCCTGGGGCATGTGGACCTTACTACATGGAATCAGCAACTTCCATCAAAACGTGCCCATCTTTTGTGCCATGGCCATCAACAAGACATTAAACATAACTGTCCCCAGGACTGCTTTTTGAGGAACTCCTCCCTTCAGAGTAATATTTCTCTTTCAAAAACTGTTACTGCTCCTCTCTGAGCCAGACCTTTCAGTCACTTGTTAGACACACCTGAACTCACTGTTTCTACCAAGATATATATAAAACACAGTTTTGTAGAGCTAATACAAATGGATATTCCATGTCTCCCTTGACTCAAAATTCATTTAATTTATCAATCTAAAATGACCAACTCTTCTTGTATCATCAATCTTTGTCAAACCAATGTTACAGTTTACACTATTTTTCCTTTAACTTCTTCACTTAAATGACATTTTCCTTTGAAAGTTTTGCAGAAACTTGAGGTCAGGCCTGTTCTTGCTTGGATCATATTTATTTTGCTTCATCTTTAATACAGGGACTACTTTTGCCATTCTCTTCATCTGACTCAAAGACTAGTTAGGAAAGTTTGCTGTAGGACCTAAGACCTCGCGAATCAGCTCTTGCAGAAATCTGGACACCCTGAATGCCTCATCCAAGCAAAATTCAACTCCAAAAGTAAAGCTTCATGAGTCTTACTCTTGTAATTTCTCCTTTCACATTCTTACTGACATTATTCACCCTATTTTTCCTTCCTGAGACAGTGCCATCCAATATGGAAGACCATTTCCAGGTATTGACTTATTTTTGGACATGCTTAGATGATTTTGAGCTCTACCTCACCCTTGTTATCTGGATGCTTCTTTCACCAGTCCAGTATGTGCAGAAATGAAGACTCTTTGAGTCCCATGTTTTCTTATCCTATGCAAGGCCCAACTCCAAAACGGACCCTGGATTCTCTCTCCTCATCCGGGCACTTTTGAACCTCTGGCCTAACTTACTTTGCTGAACCTCCCCTATAAACTGCTTCCACGAGCCAAAGTTGTCTTAAAGCAGCCACAGACCCACTTGTGGTGGGAATCCCTTCCAATCACACTTTCAGCCCCATTACTGGATTGGCAGTCAGCCCACCTAAGAATCCTAATCACTAAAATTCAGAGGAATTTCAGTTCAAACACAATTATTCGAGACTACACGACGGAAACAGGGAGGCACAGCACCACCACCATAAAGTCAGCACATTTGCATTACAGTAGAAGGGCTAAGCTTCTCCACACCCCATGAGCATTCAGCATCAGCCTAAAAATAATCCCCTGATGAAGCAAGTCACTGCATGAAGAGCAGAAGTAATGAACCCTGTTTCTCTTGCACTTTCTTCTCTTCTTTTCTGTATGGATTCTCTGGTGCCCAATGTAGCTTCTGCAATGGTTTTGAAATGGGGAAACACATAAAGTCTCTGTATTCCATACCGCCATCTATTTTAATATAATCTGCATGCCTGAGCTTTTTAGTTCTCCATCACTAGGAATAAGTCAGTAAAAATTGCATATGAGACTTAGAAAGGTCAGTCAGGCCACAATTTTCCTCCCTCTAATAATGCCAATGACATCAGACTTGGAAAAATCCTAATGTAGCTGCAACCAATGGGGAAATACTGTCTTTGGACACCTAAAGTACAGAATACTTCCACAGATAAATCAGAAGCTGGATGGAGACATGGATACATACAGAAAGTGGACGCCGGCCCCAAAAGATCACTCCCTCCCTCATAGCAAATGCAGCAAAGACAGCGAGCACACTCTGCTCCCCACAGAACAAGCCTCTTCCAGCAAGATTAAGCTGTAACCTCAAACCTGTAACCTCAACCTCTCCATACATGCTCAGCACGCCAACCATGCTCATCCTGGACCATGCCGCATGGCACAGCACCCGGGGAGTGCATGTAGGTATGGCCTCACGTACATCAGGTGATAAAGATGATATTACCATACATACATGTGCGGTAACAACATACACATATCAGCACACAAAGCTATCAGAGGTAGCTGGGAACTGGGTGCATTTTTTAGCTAGAAGCAATCAGCAAGCATATGTTGTTGAATTTCAGTCTGATGGGTGCTGATTATGTATCAGGCATGGATAATTTTTTTCTCAGAAACCCTTCTTGATTTGAAAAGAAAATCAAGGTGGCCCTTAAGAGTAGCCATAAACTGCTAATCTCCTTTCGCAAAAGAAAAAAAAAATGCAACTATCAAAATTTCTTTTCAAGGAGGCTTTATGAAGGACTGGTCCCAGACTAAGCAACATCCCAAGGGGCACAAAGTTTTGAGATGGGTCACGGCAATCATCCTGCATAATACAGCTAAGAGGAATAAGCTGCTAATTACCAATTTTCAGAAACAAAGCTGTATGAGCTCCTGTGAAGGAGCGTGATTAGTTGATTAGTGAGATATGGCTGGATACGTACAGATTTGTTCTGTGTGAGTGTCCAACATGGCACAAATGGCACAACCCAGGGAAGACGTTTCTCATTCATTTCTGTAGATCATTTAACATCAATGTTTCTATTCTAGTTTGCCTTTTCACCATCAGCATGTCTACACACTGCAGCACATTAATGTTTTGATCCAGGATCAAACTCTTATGGGTTAGACCAAGTGCCTCAAATTGATGCTAAGATGAATATTAGTATTAAAGGGTCATAGGCTCATAGCTCCATATGGTTCAGTAATTACTAGGTGTATGCAGGAGAATCATGCCAAGGTCAACAATCTTTCTAAAAACTTTTCATCTCGTAACTGACATGACCTGGTGAGAGGGAGCACAGCCAAGAGAAGATCAGGCTGCTTTTGTTACTCCTTCAACATTGCCATTTTTTTTGACCAACAAATTCAGTCTGGTCAAATGTAGACCCAACAGCAAATGGGCTGCCACATCCAAGATCATGAGATCAGAAATTAGCAAGCCAGGTAATACTTTAAAGAGAATCACAGATCTGATTACATCTGGACTGATTAACATCCAAGTCAGAAGTCCATCAAGGATTCAAATTAATTTTCTCCAAGGGAAATATTAATTCATCTGTTGACCTGCGGGACCAAATTCCCTTCTAGCTTATGTGAACAAAACACCAAAATCACTGGAGCTATCTCCGTGTTCACCACTAGGAAATACGGCTTTTGTATCTTAAAGATATATACCAGTGCAACAGAAAATGGCTTAAACTCATTCTAGGTTGATGATATTAAATTAAACAGGATGTTTTTTCCAGCCAGGATTTATTTTGCTTTGTTCTTTTGAGACATAAATCTTCCGGTCCAAAGAAGATGGGAGTACAATTGTAGATGCACTAAATAAAGGCCACACTAAAGAAATTCAGGGACAAAATTAGAATTAGATATGTCCAAAGTATAGGAGGCCTCTGTGGATGTCTGAGCTTATTATAACGTCCTTTTGTCTTCTTTCTCCTCTAATCCATTACAGACAGGAGACAGTTTGCTCTCTTAATGAAGCTGCAAACAATAAATATACAATAAATAAAACTCACACCAGTGTGGCCTCTTTCATGTTGAGCTTTGGTACTCAAAATACAGCAAGAGCATACAAGATATTTGTGAATAAAATCAGTGGCTTTCTTCAAAAAGGCTTGTAACGTGAGTAATTAGGAAAAGAAATCAGTTGGCTAACTGTAGTGTGGGCTTTAGGCTCTAACACAACACTTTGGTGGAGAATTTCCATTTCAGGCAGTCAGACGCTAAGGACCAAAGTGGCAAAAAGCACAATTAACTGAGCACATGCGCAGGCTGAACTTCACACTTGGGCAATACAACCCTGCAAAGAGCCTAACGAAAAGGAGAGGTAGAAGCAAGGAGGGAGATGGTGGGAACTTCCACGATTAGCAACTCCAGGAACTGAAAGGTCAAGTCCTGATGACTTGGTTGTTTAAGAGTCAGTGTCTGAGAAGACACAAATTTGGGGCCTTCCAGGCTCCATGAAAGACTGGAATGAATTTTAATCTCTACGTGATTAAACAGAAAAGGCTAGGACTGCCTCAAATCAGGCTGAGGCAGAGGTGATGAATGGGACAGAGAGGACTTGCAAGTGAATTGACCTTGACATTGCAGTCAACTATCTTTTTTGAGAAGAAAAACAGAAGAGTGTCACTCAGAGGCTCTGACCTCTATCTGGAGAGCAAAAAACCAACCTAGGTCTGCACAAAGGATATGAAACAAAAGCACATGTAGCACATGTGAACTTGACTTGTGGTTACTCTAATTTTCCTGGTGGCACTATGCAATACTCACAATTTCTTTGCAGTTAATTAGAAAGATGATATATTTTCATTTGGTTTTAGAGCCACACCACACAAATAATATTTGGTACCGAAAAGCCAAGCTCTTTCATTCCTTTGGTGCAGTAGGATTTTCTAAAAGAGCTGACCCTCCTCAGATGTTAAAAATAATTCACACCTGTAGGAAAAAATGAGCTTAGAAGAATGTAAAGAGTACACCCATATTCACACTGGGGGGCTGGACAGGCATCGGCCTAAAATAACCACTGAAACCTCTACAGAAAACTGGTGGGGAACCAGCGAGGTACAAGAAAGTGATCCAGTGACAAACCCAATGCCTACCTTGAAAACAGGGGTGGGGTGGGGTGGGGAGGAGGAGCTGGAGAGCTATAGCCCAGACACCTTAATTTCAGTTCCCAGAAACAGTCTGCAACAAACAATCCAATAATTTGTGAGCGCTTGGAAGATAACACTGAAATGAGTCACTGTCACTAGGGATTTGTCAACAGCAAATCATGTCAAAATAATCTAATTTCCTTCTTTGAGAGTGTAAGAGAGACAGGTGGCTAGGGAGAAATTGCTGATATCCTGCATCCAGACCTGAGCCAGGCATCTGATGCTGTTTGTCATGACATTGCCATAAGCCAGCCATAGAAGTGTGACCCGGTACGGTGGGGAAACTTGAGCACAGGGTGGTGTAAAACTCATCAGACAGCCATGCTGACAGAGCTCTTGCCAGAGGTTCCTGGCCAGATCCGAAGCCCTGGGGTCCGGCTCTATCCAAGCCAGCTATTTGGACAAAGAAAAAGAGCTGGACAAATACAGCACAGAGAACCATCAGGTGGGAAGGGGGTCTGCAAAATAACGCCTTGGCTTCACAACGGATCACAGCTGAACAGGAATCAGCAGTGTCATGCTGCTGTGCATCAGTCTGCGATGGAGGAACGGGTCTACATTGCAACGCTACATCTCTCCTCTGCCCACCAGCCACAGGCAGAACCGGGCATAGCTGTGCCCAGGCTTGGAGATGCACTTCAAGAAGATGGGGGCTAACCTCAGAGAGCAGGGATGAAAATAGCAATAGTGATCACGTCTAGACAGCTCAGCATATAAGGAAAATCTGCAGGAAATGGGTCCATGTAGTTTAGAGAAACTTGAAGGTTGACAAGACAACAGTCTAACTAGGTAAGGAGCAACCAAAAGAGGATAAACTGCTCTCCATCCCCACTGGGGGTTGGACGAAGAGTAAGGGGCTTAAACTCTACGAACAGAGGTCTGAATGAGAAAGAGCTGTAGGCCAGGGATGGACAGAGGGTGTGCTGAGGCTGAAGAACATGAATAGTTTTCACCAATGCCTTTCAGAAGCCAGGCAGAGCTGTTTTAGGGCAGCTTCCACCAGTGCACCACAGCCATGACGCTGGCAATTTCAGAAAGCCCTACGTATGCACACATTGAGAAGAATATCTTTTTTGCTAATATAGCTTTACAATTTCAGCTCCCTCCAACAGAGCAAGATGTTTGGTTTTCCACGTTCAGAGTTACAGAGCTTAGCTTGTAAAGGATAATAAAACCCAGCGGTCTCTCTTTTCATACCACCAAAGATTTAAATGGAGGAGGTATGTAGAGATGCCCATGTTTTCCCTCCGTAGCTCTCAAAGTACAATAGCGTGTGTTGAGGGTACCAAAGGCAATACAGGGAAAAACACATCTAATGAGGTCATTCAATAAATAACAGGCTTCTTCACCGATGAAAGTACTTGGCATGGTTTTCCGTTGTAAGCCTAAACACATCGTAATTACCCTTACAAAACAAGTTACAGAAGAAACTGCATCTGTTGGCCTTTCCAGTGCAAACCAGGACCTCCAAGAGAAAAAAAAACCATCCCTCTTTGCCGAGGTCAGTCCCCTGTCATTCCATTCTAATGAAGAGCGGGCATCGCTTGTGCCCCTGCCCCTCTGTGTGCAAGCCAGTCCTGCCACAAACAGGAAAATGAAGATAGATACAGTCTATTACTTTATTACAAACAAAGTAAAAAGGAGAAACTGTGCCAATAATAAATCTGAATGATAAAATAAATCTGAATAAGCTGCTACACCTTGAGGTAAACAGTCGATTAAAACAGGGATAAAAATGGCTTTATTGATAAAAATATGTATTAATGGGCATAGTAACTACAAAGGAGAAATACGGAAAAGTGAGAAATATGTATCAGTTGCAAATGGTTTGAATATATTTTCAAGGGCCTGGACTGCCTAGAAATAACAATTCGTCTAAAAAAATGTAGGATATGCCTCCTCTTTGTTTACTCGCCAGAATTTTTATTTACTGACCCAATGATAAATGAAAGGTGTGAAATTTCCCTTTTATTATGTGGAAAGCTCTGAATATAAGAAGGAGAGCATGAGAAATCCTGTTATTAGGAATTTTCTAACATAAACTTTCCTCGAGAAAGCAACTGGTGCAGCCACCAGCCCGCAAAGACCCTCCACGGCAGATGACTGTGGTCCCCACAGCAAGAAATTGAGGTCAGAGCAGTGCGCGGCATTGCTGCTTGATAACAACAGGCATGATTTAAATCTCTTTGCACCAAGCGGAATGATGCTCCCCAGAAAGGCAGTGGAGCTGGGCAGCAAGGCAAACTGTAGGGAGCACAAGGTTAAACCCGTACCCTACTAAGCCATTGACATAGAAGATGCACAACCTACGTGTCCAGTGCTCTTTGAAGGCCTTCATCCGCTGATGCCACTGGCAAGATTCCTATAGTCTTCAGTGATTCAACTCATAATGTGGTTTCTTTGGTGGGAGGAGAAGAGTACAAGAGGATCTCATGCAACATGGACAACGCAGATTTTTCCAAAGTCTGATGGGAGCGACCCAAAGAAGGAGGGTCTCCAAAAAAAGCATCACTGCCCCGGAGCAACAAAGATCCTCCCAGCTTTCACAGCATCTCAGTGACTGCTGTAATGAGTTCAGCATCCTCTGGACTAGCTCCATTAGAAAAACCTGATTATGTACCAGCACAATCGAGGTCTAATTTCATTCCTGCTGCTGAGTGAAAGGAATGTTCCTGCTGACATCATTTTTTTTCTCCACAGGTAAAATGATTTGCAAAACTTCGTATTAACAGCAGTGGACAACCCATCTGAACAACAAAAATAAAAATAAATTCTGCCATGAGGGAGTGCAGAGAAAGTGGCAACCTTTCTTTAAATATGTATGTAGCCTTACAAGACTCTATTTTATGAGACACTTAGAGTCACAAAGTCAAACATTTGAAAGTTAGACAGGAAGGCAGTGATTTATAGAGCAAAATAAATAATCATGTAAACAAATACATGACGTAACACAGAAGCATTCACAGAGAAAATTAGTTGCGTGCCTATGTCAATCCAAATAACCTTAAACTTTTAATGCTTCACTTTGCAATCATAGTTTTAGCTGAAATGCATATTTCTTTCATTATGGGAATAAGTCTCCTAAGTAATATGGGACAAAAAAAAGGAAATATATTTACCTAGCGTCTTCTTCAGTTAAAATGGCCAATGGCAAAAAAACTAGCTGAATGGCCAACCTAATTCTTCCAGTTCACCTCTCCGTGAGTTGGTTGGTTGTTGACTTTGTTACAAATTTGCTTTGGCGAAAGCACATGTTTGTGCCTGAACTTTGTGTAATGCTTTTTACAGCCAAAATAAGAACACTGCTGGAGAGCATCTTAAATTACTAAGAAAGTAGTAAAGGGGGCAAGGGGAGACAAACAACTTAAAATGCCAAAGACAAGACAAAGGTGATTGCTGACATTTGTGGTATTTTTGTTTTTCTCCTAACTTATATTTTTTTATTTTTTCCTAACTGAAACATTCCTTCTCATTCTGCTGTGATTATTTCTGGGGATTTCACTGAATGCCACAAGTCCTAGCATAGAGTCTCATGGACTTCCCTCTAAACTTTTTGGTTGTAACTCACTGTGTACATCTGCCCTTTGATTCCTATCTCTCAACCAGTGGTGAAGCTGGTCTCTCTTTTATCACATCACAACATAGTTTCTTTAAAATAGAACATGGCCTCATGCACAATACAAAGCCAGAAGAAAACCTTTGCTCTTGAAAATACCGTATGTAGGAAATAAAGCTCCATGGACAGTCCACTGTCCATCCACGCATTCCAATTAGCTCTCAAAAGCCCATGAAAGCCTTTGCAAGAAACAACCAGGGTGTTTTGGTTCCTTCCAGGAGGTGCCGCATATCTGGCAGCTGTGCAAGCTGACATGCTAATGAACATGGGTGCTGCCAGCTTTTCCTCCCTTTGTGTTATCTCTGACAGGGTCCCTCTGCAAGAACAGCAACGTCAGGAGGAACTGATCGCCTGTTTGCCAGTCAAGGGATTAACACTTGCCTTGCCGAGGCAGGAGCAGAGCATTGCCCGGTTAGGCAGGACCTAACCGTACCATATCTCCCCAGTACCTCCCCTCCCTTCACTGCTACAGAATGAGGAAGAAAGCTCCAACGTCAGCGTATACTCATAGAAATCATGACACCAGTAACCTACAAACGAGAGCAGCGAGAGCTGTTGCAGCTCTGCAGTACTTTAGCACTGCCATGAAGCGGGAGGGAGCATCACTCTGACCCTGGAAGCTCCTCACCCTCACCCCAAAAAAGCCCTGGGCATGAGTCAGACAGCAGCAGGATGTCCCTGGGTGTCCCAGACCTTCAGGGATACCAAATCTGCGTAAAGGCCAGGGAGTTTATTTAACAGTGTGTGTAGACACTCTCCTCTGCCGCTTCTCTGGTGCTGGCTCCCCCCTATTTCCCACAAATTTCCACAGCCTTTCCACTCACCTGCATTAGTCATAAAACTATTAGAAAAGGCACCATCCAATGTCTATTTATCCAATCCTAAAACCCATGTTGGGAAGAAGCAGGGTGAAACATCACAGAAAGATGCTGGTCTCACTTGATGTACAAGAGGGGAGAGACGCACGTGCAAGATCTTCCTGACTTTCAGAGGGTTACGTTTATACTGGAGGCTTCCTGCCCAGCTTGGTGGCATTTAGGATCAGAGCATCCATGTGCTCTGGGGGCGACAATCTTCTTGCATCAACATGAAACAAACCCAAACACCACCACATTTCAACCTACTGTTTCTGTGCACTGAAGGTTTTTAATGAAGCACAGATGCGGTTTGCTTCATGCTGATCCTCCCTCTCTTGAGTTTCAAGGGGATACCCTAGCTTCATGGAGCTAACCTGAAACAGCTGGAAGTACCGATACGCCGGTGTCAGCAAAAAGCTACCATGGGTAAGAAAGAGCAAGTTTCTGTGAACAAACCTGAAAGAAATACTGATGGATTAACAAGTGCAGTTCTCCTAAGATTATCAATTTGACTACTCAGATCCTGGATGTCATCTCCAGGAGAAGCAGAGCACTCAAAGACACCCTGTTCTGATTCTTCATATTTTAAGTATAGTTATGCAACATTTACATCTACTCCCATTCCTCTTCTCATTCTCACTTCTTAAGAAAACAAAAACCTTTTTGTCTAGAAGACTGTCTTTGGTCTTGCCCTCAGACACTGCTGTGAACTGCTCTGTGGTGTAAGACTATCTTCTACATGACCAATTGTCAAAAAGAAACTTCTATGAATAATTCAGTTTTTTCCAATAACATCCGTGTTTATGCTTCAGGTTCTGCGGTACTCGCTGCTATGCTGTCTTTTGGAATTTCTAACAAGAAAAAGATACATCTCAGGAGGTTCTCTCAGCAACTATAGTTTTCATATTAAATAAGAAAAAATTCAAATGATCTCATTCTCATTTACAATTTTCCATGTTGCCAGTGTTTGCATATTCATTACCTCTCCAGGTCACTAGACACACATTGCCTTTGACCTTGCTAAATGTTAAAAAGCTCCTAGTATTTTGCTTTGCTGATCAAGCCATCAATTATTTCCATATATTTTTCCTTCCTTGCTCTGTTCAGATAAATTACATAGAAAGCCATAATTGCTTATGCACTATGCCGAAATCGTTCTCTATCACTGAGGATTTTATGGAAGAGATTTTGACTGTTGTTTTACATAAAAGCACTAACAGAGTTTTCTGAAAAAATTCTAGTCTAAGAACTAAGGAGCTGGGAACTCTACCCAGAGGTTAAACACAAGGACAGTGGTAAAAGTATCTGGACTGCCTAAATATATATCACCATAGGGCAGACTGAATCTTTAGGCTCAGGTAGGCAGTACGTATCTGTGCCATATGAGAGCAACCCTAGGAAAAACCTGCAACCCAGGGGTGTGGAGTTCCTCCAACACAACATGCCCAGATGGAGAAAGCAACTTCAGAAGGCAAACCAGAATGATAAAGGCAAATGGAAGCAACATATATTTTGAAGTTTTAAAGTTGTTAAGGTCATTTACTAGTTCCCATACTCCAAAAAGACATGAAAAATGGCCCAGAAATAGAAAAGTAGCAAGGCCTAGTTCTAGCCCTCTTTTAGCCTGCCCTCTCTCCCACCTCAAACAGCCTAAATCAAAACCAAATCCTACCTACAGAGAAGGAAGTCGTTCAGAAAGTAATAAGCCCAACAATCTGGGAATGTATTAGGTTATATAACACTTGTCCTGAATACTAATCAGCTTCTTCCACTCGAATCTTCAATCATAACATAAGGGAAAAAACCCACAGTATAACTGTGATGTAAATAAGATGAATGTAGAATGTAAATACTGATTTCCTTTATCATTTCAGCCTGCTTAAAAGTAGGTTCCAATGATTATTTAAAAATAAACACATTTTCCCCATTCAATTACTCTTCTCACCTATGGAGATTCCCTGACCACCTCCTTTTCAATACATTTTCATGGTTAAAATTTGATAAGCAGATTTGAAAATCTAGAAGGTTTCACTCTCTGGGAGTTTTACTTGCACTCCTATCCCCACTCATGAAACAAGACCATTAACTCGCCTGGCTCTGCCCAGCAATACGAATGAAGAACTTGGAGTGCAAAAAACTTCCTAAGTAATGAGCCGTTGTCACGGCCCCAGGAACCACAGGGTGTGTTTCTCTGGAGCTGAAACTCACTGTGAACATCTCCAAACTAGAGCAGTGATCCTGGTCCCCGTCCCTCTTCCTGCCCATCCCCGCTCCCTGCAGGGCTTTGTCCACCCAGCTTCAAAAAAAACCCCCATCCACGGACTCAGAGTCTGTAAATCTCCTGGCAAATTACTGCAGGGATTGGCCAACCTACCTGTTAAAAAGTTTCTCATGATTACTTTCCTAAATATCCATGAGTTTTAAGCTCATTAATTCTAGTTCTATTTTGGATGGAGAACACTTCATTCCCTTCTTTTGCAACAACCTTTTATTTCATTATTAATATAATATATAATATTTACATATAAATATTTAATCAGGCACATATTTAGACAGTCACAGAATAGATACGGCAATTTTTCTGAGCTGCCAAATTGCCTGTCTAAAGCATGAAAGATTACTTTTTCCCATCCTCAGCTGCAAATAACATCTACAATCAAAGCGAAGTGGACTCAGTTCTGAACTCTCCTGCTGATGTAAAACCGAACAACTAATTTATGCCCCACTGATACACTGCAGATTTGCAATGATGCACCTGAGATCATAATTCAGCCTCATATTTCTTACTAATTAGCTCTGTTCCATTTCAAATATAATCCCTGAAGAATGCTCCCCTTCAGCGTGATTTCATTAGTTATTTGGAATTTATTACCGAGTAGGAATGACATACATAAACTGGAACTCAAACTGAAAGGAAAATTCAGAGCATCACAATGTGGCCAACTGCTCTGCCAACCAGGTTACCATGAAATATCTTTGATGTTTTAAGAGGCTTTACAAGTACTTGGAGACCAATGCATTTGGAAAACAGTTTATATTATAAACAATATTTTATGTAGCACCGAAGTAAAACTGGAGCATATAAAACGCAAGCCCAACATGCAGCAATGTCCACTGTGAAAAATGATTCTGTCCTTCCTGCTATCATCACTTGATAAGGTACACGATGTAAACATTTGATTATATTGTACCTGATGGCATTTTTATTTCCTGAGCATTCTCTTCCAGCAGTGAAAGTGGTGCATTTAAATTTACTGGATTGCATCCTGTCTGCCAACAGCAGGCTTTTTTTTTTTTTTTTTTTTTTAACTTTTATTTATCCAAATTTGCACACAAGAAAAAGGTCGGAGCTGCAAGCAGGTGCAGGGCTCTGAGCATCGTCACCGCACGTAATTCCCACTTTCCACTTGTCTGTCTTAGTGCCCTTCTGAAACTGAACTGGGACAAGCCACCTTTAAGAGCACATGTCTGGAACAGCCCTTCCTTTTCAGATGCCACCCTCTCAACACAGAGCAAGGAAGCCACCTCCTAGAGACCTTCCTGGGCTCACGGCAGGAAGGTTCATGGCCGGTGGGGCTTCTGATGGGTCCCCCAAGGGCAGGCACAAGCTTCAGCAGGAGTTGGGGCTCCGTCTGGACCAGCATCTTTCATCTTTGAGCACTAGCTTTGGGGGAAACGAGCAGTGTGTCTTGCAGCACCAAAACAACAATATCAACAGTGCCATTGCACGAGCACTTTAAGTCACCGTGAGCCAGCACAGGTCTCTAAACAGCCACACACGTGCCTCCTCTGCCCCACTCAGCATCCCTTTCCCACTCGCAGGCATGCAGCAAACCACATTTGGGAGATGAACGAGTTAAATGCTGGCACTGTTGATTTGCGAGGCTGGTTTTGCACGCTTAGCCCCAGCCCTCCCAGTAAAATGCTCACGTCATTTAAACCTGCTGAAGGGATCCTCCTGGACCCAGCAAATGGCCTTCCCCATGCAAAAAGCTCTCCAAAATGTGGAAGGAAGATACAGAAGGATAGATGCCATTCTCTGAAGGGCTCGTACATTGACCATACTATAGATGACAGCACATTCGAAAGAGCCTAGTCATGGGTAAGAAACAGGCAGAAAGTCCCTGCAAAGGCAGACGCAAAGGAGCCAGCTGCACAGCAAACCAGGCTATTTGGTGCTGCCTGCTCCTCTCCAGGGCAGAGATGCCAAGATAACATCCATGGGTCCCGGGAAGATCTCTGCTCTGCTTGCACAGCTCCTGGGGAACCCGTGCCAACAGGACTTCACAGACCAGGCTCTGCTGATGACTTATCTATGATGACAGACCTCCCTCAGCTCTGTCCCTAGCATCATGACTACCTTCATCCTTCTTTTATTCTGTGGGGAAAGGCAAAGAAGAGCGAGAAATGAACTTAAGCACTTTACAGAGTAGTCTTTTACTCTTGTTCTTCCCCCAGAGGTCTTCTCCAATCTCCCACGGGAGGTGGACGCTACAGTAACAACAGCGACGAAATCCCACCAAAGGTGCTTAGCTCCTCTTGCTGCTGGTGCTGTACGTCCGTGATCCTAATTAATCTCTCAGAGAAAAGCTAGCAGTGCTCACAAAAGCTGGCAAACAATAAAGTCAGTAAAGCCCATAGCTTGTGATGAGTGCCAACACACCTAAGAGAAAACACCACAGGATGGCAACAGCAATAAGCAAAGGATATGAGGTTTATTGATCAAATCAGATATTGCATGTCTTTCATTACTACAGCATCTTCAGAATCTCGTCTCCAAAACCGCTAGGGTAGGAACCGTTATCTTTGTTTTACAGATAGGGGACTGGGACAAAGAAAAACCATCCCAGACACTTTCCTTAGGACAGGCTCTGCTGCTTTCTGTGGATGCTTTGCTCTCCATAGCCACGCAGGGAGCACAGGTACCTAACATTCAGATGGTTAAAATTTTCAGTTAAATCCTCTCTAAGGCCTACTCAATTAGACCTCAAAACAAGTACCTTCTTTGCTGTATTTTACCATTGAGCAATCGTTTCAGGACACGACAAGGATCGCATGACTCAAAGTGTACCCAAAAGCACGCTGACCACCTCTTGTCCAACAGACCTGGCTAGGAGAGGGAGTCTTCCTTTACTTTTGTTTCTCATCATACATTTTCATTTTCCAATTAGAATTTTTAGAATTTGATGTTAAACATGAAAAATCAAAAATCTTAAACCACAACTTGAAGCCAAACTGTGACAAAGCACAGAAACCAGCCATTTTCCTAGAGAACTCACAGTCTGGGATCCTGACATCACTGAGTATGGGGTTAAAGGGATGACAGAGGAAAAGAGAGGTGAAGAAAATAAAAACTCCGTTAAAACTGGTCAGATGAACTGACAGTGGGTCAAATTAAAAAAATGCCTTTATCTTTGAATTTATCTTTAATTTTTCTTTAGTTTGAACCAATAGATATGACTTAGAGCAGTAGTTCCACTGAAAGATTTGCCCTGTGGAGCAAAATAGAGTAATACACCACTTTGGTGAGACAGCAAGTCCTACTCTCACAAGCAGAAAGTCTTCTGACACCCCAGCGAATGGGAATGTACCCAGCTACCAACATCCATGAACATACCTGCTTACGCACCCACGTGCCATATACAAAGTGAAATCAATGAGTTGTTATATAAATAAAAGTGTTTCATTAAATATCTTTCCCTGTTTATAACTGATAGAAGCATCTAAAATAAATATTACAAAATTACTGAAAAGAACTCATTTTTATGACAATTGAATAAATGCTATGCTAGTTACGGAAATGACGCTGAAGTCGATGTGAACACACGTACTTTCTTCCCACAAGAAAAATAATCAAAGCATTACATAATATCTGCTTTGTCCATTCGTCTCCAAATTGTCACTTGCTAGGATCTGAATAAAGTGAGTAGAAATCTAAACCAGAACAGACTAAAGAAAAATCTCCTGTAAATACCTGTTATACTCCTGCTTATTATAACCATTTTCAATTTGTGTCTCTCATCTCTTTCAGAATACGTGAACTGCTGCATCTAACGCAGCACTAAAAATACATAAAAACAGAGCTTTTTTCCCCACCAGTAAAATATTCTAAAATAATAGCAATCCAAGCGATGCATCCACCAGCCTTTGGAAGTCAGTGGGAGTCATCCCACTGGGACCACCAGGGACTGGCTCAGGTCCTGAAGAAGTGCAGCTGGTGGGAAGTCCTCATCCACGTCCTGGGAAACATTCCCCAAGACCCAGACTCAACCATCTCTTCCTCTGACATGAAACACATGATTACCTCCCTGCTGAAGAAAATAACAGCATCTGCTTACAAGCTTTGAAATGGAGACCAGGATAAATGATGCAGAGCTCGCTGGAAAAACAGAAGAGTTTCTATGACTGCGAAAGACTTGAAATAAAGTCTTCCAGGGCAAAATGTGGGACACATCACAGCTGTTACAGAAAGCTATGTCAAGAGTGCTTCTGAATACTTGTTCTTCCAGTATCCCCCAGTGAATTGAGCTGCTGAGGATTTAAAAACAAAAAAAAGAAAAGCAAGCAAAGCTGAAAATTACTTTTATTACCTGAAAACACATGAAACAGAGCTCCTTCTGGGCTCATAATGCTGCCAAGGATTGAGACAAGAAAGTCTTGGCAGTGGGGATGGACGGCCAGCTTGCCCTGGCCATTCTTGTGGGTTTGCTGTTTGTAAGTGCTGGAGTGGATACTCCACTGTAACTCCAGAGCTTTCCCACTGAAGGTCTTGCTTTATCGGGAACACCCTCCACACGCGTATTTGTACATGAACTGAATTACTTGAAGAAGTCTCCATCATCCACATGTCCATCATCCACATATCATCGCAACCAACCCAAACCAGGATGTTATAATAACCGTGCTGGACTCTGCACAGACATATGGAAAAGATGATGTACCCTGACAAAAAGAGAATATAAACTAAATGGCTAAGATGGAGGATCCAAGTGGCCAGAAAACAAAATCTTTTCTAGTTCTCACAGCAAATCAGTGACAGAAGAGGGGAAAGAAGCCACTTTCCCTCTTCCTTATTCATGAGGACCATTGCTCCACTGTTTGTATAGCGGTTCTTGTTCGCAGATTCACAGGGGACTCTGAATCAGCTCTTACTGGGTTTATTATTCATGTTTCCTTTCTGCCGTTCAAGATCATCAAGGCCTGCAACACCACACAGGCCAATATTTAGTCCAAGCTATCTGAAAATCTTGCACATTATCACCTTTCTCACCCATCACTGTTGCTCTCTGAGGAACTAGTCTTAGTCAACCATTTCTACGAGCCACACTGCTGCCATCCTCCCAGGCTGTCCCAACTCAGTATTCCAAGAGCAACAGGCTGGGGAGTATCACAGCAAGTTTTCACAACCCTGGTTTTCTTTAATTTACAACCGTACTGAGCAATCTTCTCTTCTGTTTTCAAGATTTGCAATGGATAGCAAAGACATGTCCAGCAAACCTGTGGTAGCCAAAACACACCACATCCAGCCTCTGTGCACACACCTGATAAACTGCAGCAACTGAAAATCCCTGCAATGGTTTTGTGCTGCTGCTCTCTGCATTTTCCGCAGCACCAACCCCTCCTCTCTCGCACCGTTCATGCTGCGAGGGCCTAGGACACGGTACCACCAGCTCCATCAGCCCTGACAATGACCTGTGCCCTGGTGGTATATTCATTTACAGGACAGACCTGGGGCCTCGTCCACATATCCTACGTTCTGCCCTTCCATGTCTTTCATCTTCTACCTTTTCATGACGTTTACCTTCTGTAAATCACCTTTGCTGTGCAGCTAAAATTAAACACCTATAATGACGACGGCTTGTTATAGGAGATCTGAAAAAGAAGCTGTGTGTCATCAGGAGTAGTCCTAGTGATGATAACCACAAAAGCCATCACCAGAATAACCACGACCCTGGTAATAATGACATGAGTAAAAATTCCTGTGTCAGCAAGAGCTCCCCAGTGCTACCACAGCTCTGCATTAAGGCAGCTCGTGCAGGCTGGTCCAGCCCGTTCATACAGGAGCCAGTCTTCCCTACAACAATCCATCTGCTTTAAAAGTGCCATCAGTAGGAGACTAATCCCCCCGGGGTCCTTTTATGCTCTGTAGGGAAAGACAGACCTCTCCGGAGGATGATCTAAGATCCAAGTCATTTTCTGCAATCTCTAGAGAGGGAGCCAAAGACACCTCTGCTCCCAATTTAGACACATCAGTGCAGGTGGGATGAAGCCAGTCCTAATGCAGATGAACCCACAACCAGGAGAAGCCCAAGCGAGAAGGCTCCAGCTTGCCTGCAGGCTTGACTCTCAGGAGGCTCTTGGTGTCGTTAATTCACGTGACTGCTGGCTGGGACAGAAGCATGCTTTGATAAAAAGCTGTGCCGGCACACCAGTAAATAGCTCTGATGAAAGTGCGGCAGATACCACAACATGTAATCAAGTGCATAAATAATTTGTTATACAACAGACCTTGGAAAAAACAAATCAGTTGATTATTAGTAATAAGTATGTATATTACAGCATCTCATCCCTGGAGGCCCCAAAAGAGGTCAGCTGTGCTGAGCCCAGAACACTGTTAAAAAGCAAACCTGACATAATATTTGGGCATCTGAAACTGGAATAAATGAGGGTTGCACAAGTCACTTTATATGAAAGTGAAAATAAGTACCAACAATACAACAGACACGTGAAAGTCATTTTGTGAACATCTTTATCAGATACACAGCAACAAAGAATGGCTCAATATTCCCCATAAACCATATCAAACCAGACTTTTCATTTTCCAATAATAAACACAGAGCATTTCCAAAATAATTGACTTCCCCTTATGTTTTCCTTCCCATTCCTGATGCTGCTGGTTCGCATTCAGAGTCAGAGCAGACTATGCAGATCTGCATGCAGATCAGCTAAGATGGAACAGCTCTTTCTCTCATTTTTTTCTTCTTGTTTTACGCACTATCAACAAATGAGATCAGTATCAGATCTGCATTTACAGAAATATGTCCTCCTATCTCATCTGCTTGTTCCTGCGTCAAGAAATTTAAAGCTAGGCATTGGGAAAATAATGATTGGCTCACACTTTTTTTTAAATATAAATGGGACTCCTATGTCACTTTTTACTTCTATATTTACATTAAAATCATGGATTCAGGGAACTACAGAGCCAAACAACACAGCATCAGAAATGTAACAACCATAATCCTCTTGCTGCTGTGTACTTAGGGGAGAAATAAATGAACTTCTTTTTCTCAGCAAAACCACATGGAAAGAAAATAAGGGTCTACTTACACTGTACAATGAGCTGTACCAAAGCTTCTCTGGGTTTCACATTAAACCCGTTGTATTGGCTGGTCTGGCACCTGTAGGTTCCCGTCATCTCCCTGGACACGTTCACTATCCTCAGGATCCCATCGTAGCTCTCCGTCTGCATCGCCCCATCCGGCATCGCGACCTCCTTGTCTGCTCGGGACCAGAGAATGATGGGCTTGGGCTTCCCTGTCACCTGGCACTGCAGCTCGATCGTGTCCCCTTCCCGGGTGACCAGGGGTGACTTTTCTTGAGGAACAGTCAAATTGGGTGGGACTTCAAAGGAGAAGAAGAGACAGTTCAACAATTAGCTTTATAGAGACATCAGGTGGCTTTCTTGCTTGTACAGTCATAATTATATATGAAGAATTACTTTATACACAGCAATGCATAGTGACTACATATATTGGAAGACTGTGCAATACTACTATATTTATGAGACAAGGTTCTCAGCTGCTTGAAGTGGTTAAAATAAGATTTAACAGCCCCAGCTATGACACTTACTTGCCTCCCTGTGTGTCTCTGACATGCCAATACGCCGTACCAGCGTACATCAGCGCATTTGGACCACCGGTCGCACCTAGCACTTTGCAAGTTGTGGCTTTCCTTTTTATGAGTATTTGGCACTAAAAACCTTTTTTTATAACAGACTGGCTGCTGATTTTATCCAGCTCGTAACGGCCGCGCAACGAGGAAGAATCGTGCCAATTCAGAAATCAGCTCAGAATTCAAGACCTGAAACTGAAAGGCAGTTGGTGTCTTGCTACCACAGGAGGTTTATCAAAGTGGTATTTTTTTCATAGAGATTTGCATTAACAAATCTGGAAGGAATACGTGGACAACTGTTTCCAGCAGGAGTTAGACAGCCCCTTGGAGCAGGAATACCTGGCACCGTCGCACAGTGAGCTGGTGATGCCCAAGGACCCATCCTCCCTCCTCTCCGCAGTCTTGCAAGAGCAAGACTTTCTAATTGCCCCTAGTCCCTCTCCGAATTACCAGCCACGGCTCTGAATCACCAGTCCTCGGCAGCGAGGAGAAGAGCTCACTCGCCATGGAAGAGATGCTGCTGTGCAAGGCCCTTGATCAGGACAGAAACAGCATGGCACCCCAGCAAAGGCATTGGTGTTTGCATGATGGGCATCCCAGTGAGCTTCCACCATCGGTCCCATCAGAGGCGGCCCCTCGGCCTCAGTCGTTTAAGTGACAGCATTTGATAATTACAAAGCACTACAAGCTCTGCTGGCCTGACGAGAACGGTTTTGCCATGTCCAATTATCGTTCCCATCTCATCCCAATACCTATATTGAGTTTATACCCAACCTCTTACACCTCTCTTAGCGCAACACAAACGAAAGGTCTGTCTCTGAAGCCGCCTGTGATCTCCAGATCACACACGGTGCCTTCGGCACCACGGACCCTTGGTTAGGTGGAGGGCACGGGCTGCCGTGTGGTGGGTGAAGATATGGAAAAGCCTGATTTAAACACTGCCCGCCCTTTCTTTCCTTTGTGCCTTCTGAAAACTTGTCTGCCCTTATGAGTCGTCTGTTCTGAATCACGTAGAGAGATGCTTTCTGTTTTAAAACAGTCCCTCCTAGGCGCATTACCTCTCCACGCTGTCCTGCCCTCAACTACTTTGCTTGAATGCCAGGACTGACAAAATACAGCCTGCACCGTAACTCCTATCCGCAGGAAAAAATAATCAAAGGCTATTTTCAGGCCCCCAGAGACAGAAACAACAGACTTGTACCAGTGAGAAACAGTTCCAGTTTTCCCCCGGGATCCACCCTGTGTCTATGGACCTGACAAGCCTGCTAGGAATCAGAGTTTAAGTCAGGGACTTTCATGGGTACCAAAATGCTGTTTTCAGCTGTTCCTTTAATAGCTCCTTCTGAATCTGGTGGGACATGCAAAAGCGGAAATAACTTTTTCCACAGAAAAGTAAAGGAAAAATTATTTTATACTTCAAAAAAAGAAGAAAAAAAAAAAGAAAATAGAGGAAGACTGCTTAATAAAACATTCCCAACATTAATAAAATATTCTTATTTTTCACTTATGCCCGTGTGTGCCATAGCAGGTCCTGAGCACAGGCCAATGCCCAGGAGACCTGGATCACTTGGAGGGAGCCCAGAGGAGAACCACCCCATGAAGATGCCCAAAAACCCCTGGTGAGGAAGGGCTGCAGGACACGAGATGGTCCACCCCAGCGAAGGGAGGGTGGTACAAAGCCATGACAGCAGTCTTGTCAGAGCTCTACCAGTGCTCAGAGGCAAAATACAGAGGGAAAAGAGTGCTGAAGGCTGCAAGGGATGAGACAGAAGGAGCAGAGGAGCGCTGCTCTGTGGTTCTCCGAGCTATTCTGACTGCATTTCTCCACCAGCGTGTGCCCTTCAGCACAGCATTTGCTGTGAAGTACACGGTACTTGTGCTGGACCTGCATCAGCCAGGTGCTTGTGGTGGGACTCCTCCACCTTCTCTCCTGAAAGCGAGCACATCAAATAGATACCACACGGCCACTTCCTAAAGCAATGCTCTATGAAAACACAGACTAAACCGGGAAAAAGGTGTTGTTCCGAGAAGGAAAATACAGTTTAAAGAGAAAGGTTTGAAAGCACACTGTGCACTGCCTGCCTGCAGGAAGGAGCCTTCTTCTGAACATTTTTTCCAGCTCACCTGGCTTGTGGCTTCTCAGCTTAGTTCAAATAATACACAGCTCTGTCTGGATCAGTACAAAAACATTTACTTTGTCCCTTCCCCCCTGGGCAGTGGATCTGCTCCCTGCTGTGAATGTGCTTTGATCAAAGCATGTCCAGGTTGGTACGGATGCTGCAGGCTCCCTTGTAACTCTCCTCTCGCTCCCTGCCCCTCCGGCAGCCCCAGCCGCCCCCGGGAAGCACAACCTTCTCCCGTCTCAGGGATTCACTGACCGTGAGAACCGTGATGCCATGACCATGGGTTCACAGCCCTCAAACAAAATACCTGCCATCAAGAGGGAAAACAGTCTGCTATCTGCTATCTACCAGCCTACAGCACTATCTACAGTTCTGCTTGCAACCCCATGGTCCAGATGGGTCCAGGACATGAGTTTTCCCTTTGGTGGTTGTCCGTGTAGACCTATTTCTGGACACGTTGTGCTGGCAGCCTGTTCCAGACTCCATCCTTTCCAGACTGGCATCAGAGCAACAGGCCTGGACTATAAAATCACATCTTGTCTTAGCCTCAGAAATCACCCGCTTCTGGCTGGGGCAAGGGCTGTAACTTCTCATCTCAAGCACTGAGCCAGGAGCAAGACTTGCCTTCGGCACAGCGAGCGGTCCTGTGCAAATGCTGCCTGTGAAGGCAACACAGGATGGAAGAGAGACAAAAAATGAGAGAGGAGGCAGCAAAGCCAGCTTCACGTGTGGAGGCTGACCCAACCCTGTACTTGAAACAGGGATGAGATACAAATAAATTGAGGAGCTGTTCCCCAGATATCCACAACATTCCTCTGGTTTAAGAAACTCCTTCTCTAAGCTCGTCACAGGAGGAGTAAACAGACAAATTCAGTGTGTCCATGAGGTGGGCCTAGAGAGGAAGGGGGGCAGAGATGTACGAGTGCAACTTGGGGCTCATGAAGACTTGCTTCCCGTGCAGCCGCACTGTGGGGATGCAGGAAAGCACCAGCCCTGAGCTCCAGCTGTGGGAGCCTGCCAGCCGCAAGAAACCCCATCTCAGACCAAGAGGCAGGGGAAATTCAGAAATTTCTACACTCGGAGCAAACTAGGAATCATATAAGGAAGAAACCAGGAAAGAATACACCCTGCTTCTCACGGTCACATGTAGCTGCTGGAGGCATTTGAGAGGAAGGAGAGTGAATGGCACAGGTCATGCATGGGGGGGGGAGAGGGAAAAAAAGAAAAGATGCATGCCAAAAAGGTCCTGTGCAACTGTGAGCAAGTAATTTACCCTCTCTTTAACTCAGTTTTTTTTCTGAAAAATAGAGATAACAGTACTGCAAAAACTGCACACTGCCAAGATAAGGACCATAGACTACGAGGTCTGCAGGCAGGCTGATAAGATAGATAGGCTGTATCAGTACCCCAGATGGAAAGATACCTTAAAATACCCTGACTCATCTTCTCCTGTGGCATTTTGCAACACAACCAGTATCTGTCACATTGTAAGCCAGCCAATATATTATTATGGTTTACTGTATTTATTAATGTTCTTGTTACTGGAAACAGAAAAGGAGAGAGGAGGGACAAGGCCATCTATTAAAACAAATCATTTCATGGGCAATGCCATAAATAAGAAGCCTGGCTGCAGCTTTCATGTACCACATTTGACTGACAGTGCCCAAGACAGTGAGCTCCCAGGAAGTATTTCTCTGCCCCCCCACAGCGGTTACGGCTACGGGTCCCCCATAACTCGGGTGCTGATCCTCTACTGTCTAATTAGGAAGCAGGACAGCACTGAATCTTTGCTCAGGGAGGAGTTTTGGTAGGGTTTCCCTTTTTATACCCACCTATTTATTTTCACAAACTCGCAGGTACTTAATTATCTCTGAGATGTCTACTTTGCTGTCAAATTTGGCTTAAATTAGCTACAGGGTCAAAAAATACTGGGGGGGGTGGGGGATTGAGACACACCAGCTGACAGGCACTGGCAGCCTGATCATGTATGACTTGTTTTCATAAGCAGTAAAGCTAAAAAAAGCCACAAAAGATACTCAAATCAATGCAATGCCCACAGAGAAATCAGGAAGATGGGGGGGGGGGGGGGGGGGGGCGCAGGGGGAGCGGAGAGGGGGAGAGCTAGAGAATTAAGGATAAAATAATCTTTTGAAGTTTTTCTTCCCTTACTATGACCCAAGATGCAGGGAGGCTCCAGGACCAGGGACCAGGTGGCTGAGCCTTCAGCGGAGAAAGGCCCGGCAAGGCTGCCTGAGCAAGGGTGTAGAAACATGGAATCATAAAAACATGTAGGTTGGAAAAGACCTTTAAGATCATCCAGTCCAACCATAAACCTAACGCTGCCAAGTCCACCATGAAACCACGTCCCTAAGCACCACATCTACACATCTTTTAAATACCTCCAGGGACGGTGACTCACCACTTCCCTGGGCAGCCTGTTCCAGTGCTTGACAACCCTTTCGGTGAAGAAATTTTTCCTAATATCCAATCTAAACCTCCCCTGGCGCAACTTGAGGCTGTTTCCTCTCATCCTATCGCTTGTAACTAGAAGCCAGGATGCCTGAGCAAGGGTGCACAAGCAAAGATGAATGAGCAAAGGTGGGTGAACAAGGGTGCGCAAGCTAAAGTGCATGAGCAAAGGTGCAAGGGTGCGCGAGCAAACGTGCACGAACATGGGTGTGCTAGCAAAGGTGCTGCCAGTGGGGCGAGCAGAGGGGGGTGCCAGCCAAGCAAGCAGCAGTGCCAAGCAGGGTGTTGCCAGCTGTGCCAGGGTGCTGCCAGCTGTGTCGGGGTGCTGCTGGCCGTGTTGGGGTATTGCCAGCTGTGCCAGGGTGCTGCCAGCTGTGTCGGGGTGCTGCTGGCCGTGTTGGGGTATTGCCAGCTGTGCCAGGGTGCCACCAGCTGTGCCAGCCTCCCTTTCCCGGCAGGTGCTGCTGTGGCACAAGCAGAGTCTCGGAGGGGCTCAGCCCTCCTCGCTGAGGCATCAGCATGTCTCCTGCAGCACCAGCTACAGAGCCTGCTGCAAATAAAGGTCAATTCTGTTCCTGCTTGTGCAGAATAATAAATTAGCTAAACCCTATATTTGAAACAACAAACATTACCTTATTCATGCAGCAAGTGGCTTAAAAAATAAGTTAATACTCTTAGCAGTTAAATCTGTTTCCTAAAGTAGAGGGTTATCACTTGAAAAACAAAAGCGTTAGTAACACTAAAGTAGCACCTACTTTAAAAACACATACTATTATCTTTTGAAATTGGCAGAGGCACACGCACAAGAGGCCTACTGTTGATATATGTCCACTCCTGGCTCTTAAATAAAATGGTCTGAGACAACCTTTGCCTCCGAAAGTCGCTGACTCACCAGAAGGCAGATGGCAGAAGGTATCACTGTATTCTTGTCCTCTTTTTTTTTTATTAAACTGCTCCCTAGGCAGACGTGTCTGTCTGTTAGCGGAGATAGGAAACCAGACTAGACCCTTCCGTCTGATCTCCTGTGGCAGTTCTACTGTAATTCCATAGGATCCTTGATCCAGCACAGTCACCGTGTCTATAGGAGAATGGGGACAGGACCAAAGTAGCTATTTCAAAGAAAAAGCCAAAATGCATGAGCCTAATATGTTTATTTGGTGCGTATTCTGGGTAGACACAACCTAGTTCTAGTCTACTCTAGATCTTTGAAGTCCTGATGGGTCAAGTTACTGTCCCTGTTTTGAACCTCCAGATAGCTTAATGAATTGCCAAAGAGGCAATGGCAGAGGCAAGAATCTGCTTACAGAGAAATCATTCGAAGGGGCAGAAGACGACCAGAGTGAGAAGGACAAGGAGGCCCTAGAAGTGGTGACCCCATGGTAGGCTTGGGAGGGGACAGCACGACTCCTGAGCTCTTTACTGGGGATTACAGATGACACAGGTGAAGTAGGGGCTACTGTCACCTCTGTAGTTCCTCAGGTGCCTTACACAGGCAGAAAGGAAAGCCGTAGCCCTGAAGCAATGACTGCCAATCTTGGCAGTGATGGGGAGGCTGTGGGCTGGGAGGAGTTGTGGGCTAGTGTGATCAGGCTGCTTAAAACGGACTAATGGTAATAACTAGCAATTATAGGATAAAGTGGAGCAAAGGAGTGTTTGAGCTGCATATCAATAAATAATCCATACTGGAGATTACTCAGAGATAATCTCCCAAAAGAAGTGTTGGAAGTCACATTGTTCACGTAATTTAAAACCAGCCTGGATAAGGAATATTGAAGAATCTGCACGGTACTGGCTAGGAGATAGAGGTGAAATTATTTGCGTATCCTCCTTCTCTAATATTTATGAATTTGAAGGTCTGAATCTCTAGCATTAATCATCCTCTGCAGAGACATGCATTTCAGTCCCTGTTCATGATTCATATCTTTATGTGATGGAGGGTTTTTTTAAGACAGGGCAGACTGAGCTTTGGTATAGGAAGCTGAGCTGGTATACAAAATGTATTTGAGCAAGATCATTTAGCCTTTGAAGGGCAGCAAGTGATAATTATTCAGGTTCTTTAGACGTTTCTGTAAACAGAGACTAAAACTGCTCAGTGTACCCCTATAATGCGTATTTCTTTTAGAAGAAGTGTTGGGGAATACCGGGGAGCATATGCTGGAAGGGTCTCCAGAGGTGAGAAAAGAGCCCTGGGGGAGACTGCTGATCCAGCCAAACGATTGGAAAAGCAGCTGAAGTCAAGAGAATTTACTTTAACCTTTCCTCACCGTGAAAGAGGATCTCTCTAGTTACTCATGTGGAAGGTAAATCGAGCGACCTGTAAGGAAATCATGTCTTGATTTCACGGTCGCTTTCTGTTCTCATTGCTCCGGTTGCCTGTGTGCTGTCCTGCCCGTACACAAAGAAGAGAAAGCACCGCAGGCCATGTTTTCTGGTGAACACACCACTTCTAATTGCAGGTGAAGACATGAACATCAACCACAGATTTCATGGTGGGGGCTGTGAGACACTGAAATGAAAGGGTTAATGTCTCAAATACTCGCGGAAGGGAATGTTAACATATTAATGAGATAAGGAGCGGTTAGGAAAGGGAATCTTGGGGAGGCAGGGTGGCACTTCTCTCCGGCGATTTTCTTATCTTGGGTGACTATCTAAAGAATAAGTTTGAGACAGCTTTACACATGCGTTTCTGACAGAGGGGAGGGGGGATCGAAATCAGTAGAAGCCCCCCCCCCAACCCCTTTCTAGAAGGTACCAGAACACCAGACCACGCATGCAGGATAATTAGCATATAAAGCGAGACTGGAGGCGGGGCCTGGGTTATAAATGGCGCCAATCCGAGAAGCCCCGTGTGCACCCACCATCCGAAGGGACCGGACCAGAGATGTCGCTGGATCCTAGGGTGGTCACACTCTCTCTCTCTCTTCTTTCTTTTTTCTCTCTCTCCCCTTCCTCTCCTCGAAATATATCGTAAGCCTAACCAGGAAATCCAGTCAGAGTTTTGCCAAGTGCCTTATTTTGTCTGAAAGTTTTAAAGTTTGGAAGTAAAGTTGCTTTGATTGAACCTCCTGAAAACGTTGTCGTTTATCCCGTGCACCACTCAGAGTATATCAAACTACCTTTCCCTAAATCTGCCGAGCAGGTCGGGACAGGGACTTGTATAAGAGATCTGCTTAGACAGTAAAATGATTCCAGAATCAGTTCTTATACCTCAACATACTGTTAATACATTAAAACACCACCTTACTCTGCAATCAGACTCTGAAGAGGCACATTTTAAACTCAGAACATACACAGCCAGCGGCAAATTAGCCGAATTAGCTTTCAGTGATCTCGCAGGAGTCGTGCTGAGGAGCTCCATGAGCCATATGCAATGCAAGATGATGAGCCCACTCCACAGCCCTCCGGAGAAGAATAAAAAGACTCTGCAACACGTGGCCGCTAAAGAAGGTGCCTGCTCCCAGAAACCCAGATGAAGTCAATCCGCGGTGGATGAACACATCCCAGAGAAATCAGATTTCCCGGGGGGAACCAGGTGCTGGGGAGGGAAGGGGCTGCAGAGCAGGAGATGGCCCATCCTCGCCATCCTCCCTGCAGGAGCAGGCAGCCAAGCAGCGCGGCCAGCCATGCTGCGTGACGGGAAGGGACGGTGGCTTCCAGGGATAGAATTAAAAAGAAAAATCTCTGCACATTAAGTACTAAAATAGAACTATAAAAGAAAAGCTTTTTAACAAAAACTGGCATTTATCTGTCCCTTCTGTTCACCTATTCCTTTCAAAGATAAACTCCAAAGATAATGGCTCACAAAAATAACCAATTTACTGCAATAATGAAACGTCTGTCTATTTTCTGGTATGTCTCAGGGTTGCCCGTGAACGATCACTCTGGACAGTGCTTAAGGTTTACAAATATCTTAATTGGACCACTAATTATCTCACAAAAAGCATTTTTTCATTATGCAAAGATGTAATACCGTGATTTTAATAAACATTTAGAACTAAAATGAAGGTCTCTTTTATGTATCATCAAAGGAGGAACAAGATGACCAGAGGACACATACTTCACAAACAGATCAAGGCCTCATGTCCCAACACATCAGCCTGGACGTTTAATTAATTCATTATTTAATAGATCGCTGATTAGCTTAACAGGGAAACCCTCTTATCATACTGCAGGGAGGATACACAGCTTCATATACACTAGTTCTTCAGGAATTTCTCTGCCTGTCTCTGGCAGCACTTACGTAAAACCAAATCTATCTGTTGACATGACTAGCCTCGGAGGTGGAACAGGAGACCTGGAGGCCACCAGCCTGCCCTGTGCTCACGCCCAAAGTCCATGTCCCCCTCCGGGATGTGCCTGCCCCAGGGTACCCGGGGTGGTACACGTTCAGTACATCTTCAGGTTCACCCAGAGATGAAGAATTTGGTTGACATATTTGCCATGTAGGACATCTAGTTGTGCCCACACTGGGTAGGAGTGAAACAGTAGAAAGGACTCTCTTGGGAGAAGAAGGGTCACCACCACCTCCAGCCCAAAAGTATCAGCCATCTCCTCCATCCAGCCCTTCTAGTAGCAATTCAGAGCAGTGCAGCCAGAGAATAAAGTAAAATAACGCCCCTGAAATAACAACTCACTTCACTGCACAATACTACCTCCAGGGGGAAGATGAAAAGAGAGTAAGCCAGAAGTGACAGATGTTACATCTCTTACTGTACTGATACTAATTTTAGGGGGATAAAGATAGCGTAAGAACCCATACTGAACAGAGCAGACCATACATCACCTAAAGACTTATTCTTCCTGCCTTGAATACAATATTTAAGGCAGAGAAAAAGATCGCTTACAAAGACTAACACACTCTCCTGATCCACCTCTCTTTTTTGCTTACCATGAGCCTATTTTAGTGGGGTTTTTTTGTTGCTGTTTTAACATCTTCTGCCTTCAGATTCCCCATGACATGCGCTCACACACACACAGAGGAGCCATTCTGTCTTTCAGTAACATTTGCCCAGGGTTGGTTTTATGGATGACAGGGCTTTTATAGGGCAAATATTCAACATTTGAGTCTTCATTTCCACTATTCAGTGACCTACTTTATGGAGATGTTGGGGGGGGAGGCTGTAGGGGATTACTTCAGGTCCATTTATATAAGATACTCAGGACATAAATCTATGCCTTTCCTGCTGAAAGCGCAAAATGTCAAGGGAAAAATATTCCTGCTAAACAAGTGCAATGCCACGTATGCCAAGAGGCTGGCACGTCCCTTGCACTGCCACACGTCCCTTTCCAATCTGCTGGAGCGACAGAGACCTAATCATCTCCCTCCTTCCTTACGAGGTGACACAGCCCCTCCTGCCTCACTTGGTGACTCCAGGAGGAACCTCATGCACATCAGGAAGAGAGAATTCTCCCCAAAACCAGCAAACAGACACACAGCGTGATATTAATATATCCGTGCAAGTCCTGGCATTCGGAAAACGTGTTTGTGCCTAGGCCTTATGTTCATAATTACCACAGCAGTAATGAATCTTGATGAATCAGTAATGACCTTCAGAAGCACACTGAAACTATTTCAGCTTCCACTTAATCGGGTAATGAAGTCATACAAATAGGCAGAATTTCTTTTAAGATGCTAAATAAGGCTGATCCCAAATGCTAGGGTTTTTTTCCCCCTTTCGGATTTTCTTGAGTGTTACGGGACAGTAAATTTAAGAGCTGACATAATTCATCACTGCCTGCAGAAATTGTGATGAGCTTATAGGTACGGCCATCTAATGGATGTTTCCAATAAATCCCATCAATTTCCCAAATGATTCCCCAGCAAGTACAGATAATATAGTGGTTACTGTCTGCCAGATGGGCAATGCATGACTGCAGAAACGTCACTGTCCACTTCACCCTGGCAAGCAGGCAACAAAGTCTGCATGCAACTGCCATCCATCATGCCAAACTCGGCTCTTACCCTACAATAACCCTCTCAGTTCTTTACCTGCTGCTAAGATATGCACTAATAAGCTTGAAGAACATGTTTCTTTTGGCCAAGAGACAGGCTGTTCCCTTGTCCATTAATCTGTTGGTTTGTGTTTCTATCCCTACAGTCTTCATGGGATAATTGAGGCAGGAAGGGAGCTCAAGAGGTCTCTAGTCCAAGCCCCAGCTCAAAGCATGGCCAGATGTGAGGTCAGACCAGGGCTTTATCAGGTCTTCAAAACCTCTTGGGATGGAGATCCCACAATGTCTTTGTTTCCCGCTTGGACATCCTCATGGGGAAAAAATTGCTCCTTATATCCAGTCTGAACTTCTCATTTCAGCTCATGTCCGTCACCTCTCACCGTCCCAGTACACACTGCTGCAAAGAGCCCGGCTCCATTCTCTTGATACATCCCTTATAGGCAGGGGATGGCTGCTGTTAGGTGCCCCAGGGCTGTCTCTTCTCCAGGCTGGACAAGCCCCCTTCCCCCAGCCGCTCTTGACCATCTTCATGGCCTCCGCTGGACTTCACCCCAGTTTGTTGAAGCCTCTCCTGCATCGAGGGTCCAAAACTGGACACGGTATCCATTGGCCTCCATCGCTGCCAGGGCACGCTGCTGCTCATGTCCACTCACTGCCTACCGGGACCCCACAGAGCTGCTGCCTGGCCAGGCAGCCCCAGCCTGTACCACTGCGAGGGAACAGCCCTCCACAACTATCTCCCCAAGCTCCTTGCATTGCTCCAGCGTAGTCATTCCGAAGTTAACTCAAAGTCCACAAAATTGCGCAAAATCATTCCAAGACTGTAAAAATAAGTACTTCTGGCTTATACTTACAAAATTTAGCAAAAAGAAGTAAAATATTCAAGGATCCCTGAATAATAACACAAATAGAAAATAAATAGCAAATAATAAAATAAGAACTAACTAAACTAAATAAAGTTAATGTTTTCCTCCTGTCTCTCAAGGTTTGTGTATGTGTGCATTACGTTTCAGGGTGAGACAGAGCAAAGGTGAACTGTGTAAATACTGACCGCTTGTTCACTTATACACACATAAATTTTGACTCCCTATCAGTGAACACAACTCTCTGCACCTCATTTTCCAAACACACCTTATGCCCAGTCCACCTCTCCAAACTACGCTTCACCAGTTTGGCTATAAAGATGCTACAAAAGACTGTGCTGAAGGCTTTACTGAAGTCAAGGCAAACAGTTTTCCTTTCCTTCCCCTTGCCCACAGAGACAGTCTTTTTATCACAGCAGGCAACCAGGTCGGGTCAGGCACAGTTGGCTTCTGATAATCCATGCTGGTTGTTTCCAGTCACCTCCTGGTCCTTCATGTGGATTGACACGGCTTCTAGGAGAACATGCCCCCTGACCCTCCCAGGGACTGAGGTAAGGATGACTGGCCTGTACTCCCCTGCATCTCCTTCTTGCCTTCTTGGAAGATGGGCTACAATTTCAGTTTTTCCAGTCTTTGTTGGATCTCCTTAGGTCACCACGACTTTTCAAAGATAATAAAGTGGCCTTGAAGTGACACTGGTCAGTTCCCTTAGACACCTCCTATCCAGTCCCATGGGCTTAAATACGTCCGTTGTGCTTAAGTGGCCCCTAACTCAATCCCATGGCTTTTCTTCCCAGGCTCCTATCCAAACCACAGGTCAATCCTGTCTCATCTCCCTGTTGTACATAATATTCCTCATGAAACCTTTTCAGTGGGCAAACCTTCCAGACTTACTTCAGAAGCGACGTGGCGCTCAAGTGGGACCCATTGTATCAGTATCGTCCTGAAGATGGAGGGCAGGCTCATGTATTAAAATCTGAACAATAATTTATCATGAAAGTTGTAAGAGAGATAGTTTAGACGTGACATGTACTTGCAAAGTATTACTGATGTTGTAAATTTGGAGAATAGAACCGTGGATATACTCTTTGAGGCAAAAGTGTGCATTTAATCTTTTTGAATAAGTAGAAAGCATATACTTGAAAGTGTTTGGTAAAAAGGGGTCAGAAGATGTCTATTAAATATTTTCCTTCCATGCTGTCCTGGTTTCAGCTGGGATAGAGTTAATTTTCTTCCTAGTAGCTGGTATAGTGTTATGTTTTGGATTTAGTATGAGAATAATGTTGACAACACACTGATGGTTTTAGTTGTTGCTAAGTAGTGTTTATACTAAGTCAAGGACTTTTCAGCTTTTCATGCCCAGCCAGCAAGAAGGCTGGAGGGGCACAAGAAGCTGGGAGGGGACACAGCCAGGACAGCTGACCCAAACTGGCCAAAGGGATATTCCATACCATATGACGTCATGCCCAGTATATAAACTGGGGGGAAAGCCGGCCGGGGGCCACTCCTCGGGAACTAACTGGGCATCGGTCAGCGAGCGGTGAGCAATTGCATTGTGCATCACCTGTTTTGTATATTCTAATTCTTTTATTATTATTGTCATATTATTATTATTATCATTATTATTTTCTTCTTTTTCTGTCCTATTAAACCGTCTTTATCTCAACTCACAAGTTTCACTTTTTTTCGATTCTCTCCCCCATCCCACTGGGTGGGGGGAGTGAGCGAGCGGCTGCGTGGTTCTTAGTCGCTGGCTGGGGTTAAACCACGACACATGCTATAAAAATGTTTTCCAGTGTGTTCTTTGTTGTCTTCTAAACGGCATGCACTGCGTGCCCTACCCCAGTGAATAACAAGCGCAATCTGAGAAAAAGCACAGCAACACTTCATATAAAAGACAGGCTGGATAGTAGATATAATACTGACACTACTTGCCTCTGCATTTTAACATAAAATAGTGTTCTGAAAACAGAAATGCTTTTTTTTATCCTTCTCTGTAGAAATCAACCAGCAACAACTCTTTTTTCTGTTGTTGTTGTAACTAATTTTTGGCAGGAAAAAAAATTCTGCATTCAGAATGTTTTCTAGTTCATTTTATTAACATGGACTACCTCAGTTATTGTAGTCAACTATTGGGGGGAAAAGTCTATGAAATCTATTGGTTACAAACCAGCTATTAGCAACGAGATAAAGAAAAGCAGGTAATTACTATTGTGTTACATATTCCTACTCCATTGTACAAGATATTTATTATCAGTCAAAGTAATAGCCAAGGCTCTAGCTCATCAAAGAGAGAGACTTTTCAATCACTGATCTGGAAATACACGTAATAGATACCTTAAACTTTTTGCCTGTTGGGATTCACCAATATGCAATGCGTAATCTTTAAGAAAAAAGAGCTTCTTCCTCCGTGCTTGGCACTTGCTGTTCGATTAGAGTAGCTGGATGGATTCAGTTTGGTTAACATAACACCCTCCTGTTTCTCCTTGTAATTTCCTACTAGCTATTTCTTCATGACTCTGGATGCCTTGAAGTCCTAAATAAAGGCCAAAGTCCTTTTATAGAAGCAATAACTTTTCTGACAGTAAAAGAGGACAGTCTGGGTAAATCAGATACTAGTGTGTTCTTGGGAGAGTGCACCACATGACACTTATTCAGGTTTCTGTCCTTTAATCAAAGCAACTCAGCCTCTGATCTAGGGTCTGCTTGGATATCCTCGTGGTGAGAAGTGCTCTGGGTATACACCTTTTTTCCCTGAGTAAAGGAAAGCCATAGCTTCGCTATATCGAAGTAAAACTGATATCAAAGGAAGCCTCCTTACCTGTACTGCTGGAGATGTTGACATCAATGCTGATATCTGATATGCCACCTCCCTTCAGAGACGCAACACACGTGTACGTCCCAAAGTCAGTGAATTTCAAGTCAATGATGTCCAGGTTTGTGGTGCCAGGTGAAACATCGGGGTCAGTCTGTGTGATGACCATCCGTTCAGAGCTTCGCAAGGGACGTCCATTTTTAAACCAGCTGAACGTAAGCTCTTCAGAAGGGATGGCTTCCACCTGGCAGGAGATTTTCACTTCTCGCCCAATCTGGATGTTGTCGTCTTTGTGATACGGGTCAGGGGTGATCCAAAAACGTCCTTTTTTTAAGGCTGAAATATGCAAAAAAGAAAAAAGTTTACTATAATAAAGTACCAATGTTGCATATTCAGACTTTGCAAAGACTTATGCTCATGCTTCACTTTATGCCTACACATGATTTTAGTAGGGCCTGTAGCGATAGGACAAGGGGTAATGGCTTTAAACTACAAGAGGGTAGATTCAGACTAGATATAAGGAAGAAATTTTTTACAATGAGGATGGTGAAACACTGGCACAGGTTGCCCAGAGAGGTGGGAGATGCCCCATCCCTGGAAACATTCAAGGTCAGGTTGGACGGGGCTCTAAGCAACCTGATCTAGTTGAAGATGTCGCTGCTCATGGCAGGGGGGTTGGACTAGACGACCTTTAAAGGTCCCTTCCAACCCAAACCATTCTGTGATTCTACGATGCTCGGGAAGTCACTGAAGCTTCCAATGCACACATTTAGCACGTGGATCAAATGTGCTAGGATCAAATCTTTGTAGGGTCAAATCTTAATCAAATGTCACCACAGAGTATACACTGCTAAAGTACTTGTCATTTCCAAAACGAAAAATAGGAAGTCACAGCACCTAAATTAGGCTGAGCTGCTCACAACTGAAGAGTAACCAAAATAATTCATGAACCTTCAGTGTTTGTTATCCATTTCTGGAGGTATTTACAAGCCCTTCCTCACCCCTATACTATCAGAGCATTGAGAGAAGCGAAAATAGAGATATCAACCTAACATCACTAATACAACCAGTAGTGTCATCTCCAATCTATCTGGAAACAAACACGGCCATGCAAAATAGCTTTGTGCCAGCTGGTTAAATGAGAAGAGGTAAGGACATGCCTGAGGCTATAGCCTGCCCTGGTTTATACACCCTGCTCCTTCCCCATGGCAGCCTGGAGGGCTCCCTCCGTCCCCGCGGCTGCCCAGAGGCAGGCTGCCTTACCCCACCGAACGGCAGAGCAGCGGCGGCGGACTGCACTGCCTTGTTCAGGTGGGGAAACTGCTGCCAGCTCTAAAAAGTAAGGGGCTGAAAGTACATCTTTAGGCAACGGTCAATGGGAAAAGGCAAAAAGATGCTCTTCTGAGATGTAACCACACAGGAGAGCCCATCACGAGCACCTTGGTTGCATTTCCCCGGCTGGGTCTTGTCAGATGAGGAAAACCCATCCTTGTACTCGTAGGAGAAACCTGAGGCTGAAGGTTGTACACACAACTGAGAGAAGAACACTGTCATTTAGAGAGGCACAGCATATCCTAAGGATCTCTATCTGCCTCCAAGACTATTCAAGCCTGCAATACAAATTCGATTAATTCTCTAAGCCACAGCAAAGCAGAGATAAGGTAGTCTCAATGTTTCAGGTGGGAACCCCAGGGCAGATGAGTTTTTTTGAGTCCCTCTCAAAGGCAGGCTCAGTGCTCAGGAGTGCCCTACACCCATGCAGGGGCACAGCAACTCTGGAAAACGTTGTTTCCCACCATCTTCCCGGTGAGACCAGCATCTTTTACTAGCATTCCCTCATCAATCTACTGCACAAGAGCAAAACAATACTGCAACTCACTTACTTGATTTTTCTTGTCACTCTTTAAATGAGCATAAAACTATGCAGAAACTATCACCATTTACATCAATAAAGTGATTGCGCTAAAGTAGTGTTGGTATGATACTTATTTTTGGAAGAGTGCTTCAGAATCAGCCATTAAGTCTTTCAAATACACATATATTTTGATGTATTGAATATAAAATGCTACTCATACAATCCCAAGATCCCTCTCCCCCTGTGTGTGTGTGCATAAGTATGTATGTATGTTTATATACGTACTTTTCAATTGCTGCGTACAGAAAGTGTAACAACATCAAATGGAAATAGATGTATGAGGCACCAAGCACGCTAAGAAAGCAGGGTGCATCGGCTCCTTGCATCTCTACAAGTGGTGAAAATGCTAATTCAGACTCAATTTTGTTATCTCGGTAGCTCCTTGAACAAAATAACTCTTTGGAGCTTGCAAATGCCACACTGAATTAGCACTTTGACGCCTTTGAAAAGAATTAACATTTAATTTATAATTAGAGGTTTTTTTCAATGTGGGAAAAAGAAGTATAAAATCTGGATTCTTGTGGCACCCCCTCACACCTGGTGTGAGAAAATTCTTCCATTGAGGAAGTCAGCCCGTTTAATCAGAGAATGAAAAAAAATTGTTACAGTTGCTGTGCTGATCAGGTATGGCATGAAAGGTGTTTGTCTGGGTGCTGCTATTTAGTTGTAACTGTGTATTCAAGAATCTAAGTGGCTGAAGTGTTTTTAAGAATTTATTATTCTTTCATTTATTTAAGAAAGTTTCATGACTTTTATCAGGATTAAATTTGCACCAAAATGCACTAGTCTTTACTGAGCGTCTCTCATTCCCTTTTAAAAGCTGCAGCCAGTTCCCCAGGAAGCAGAACGAACATGCGCTTTGATTCAAGAGGATGAACCATATGACAGTGGGAAACTGCCACAGCAAGTAATTTTGAAACACGAGCCGAACTTTTTTATTTGAAAATGGAAGAACAAACAATGCTTACATACACAAAAACCAGTAAATGTATTATGCAAATAATTTTCAGACAGGGAAAAAGAAAAAATAACTCGGTAGGCATGATGAGCAGCACATTTCAACCAGAATTAGTTGCTAATAACCTCAATAAACTATTTTTATTTCTGAATTTTTCTCCTTTGCTTCGAGTGCTCATACAGACAGACCATTTCAGCAGTTTCTCATTCCTATAAAGGAACAACAAGGTCTAATAGAAGAGTCACATTAACTTTCATCTGTCCTTTGTTATGGCTAGTGCTACAATGCCGTCTGCAAGCTAAGATAAGGGGTACAGAACCTCAAACTTCGGGCTATAAGCCACTTACTTCATCGGCCAGGAAGGGCTCCACTGTCTGGCTCGTGCACTGAATTACAAACACAACTCAGTTTTGTGTCTGTTGCTTGTTGGTTTGGTTTTATGCAGGCTGAGTGTTAGGTACAAGAAATAACTGGGCTGGATCATCCGCTGTCCTGATCTGCTACAGCAAACTCTAAGCACCAAAGAACTGTGCAGAGCATACACCTGAGCTAAGCGTTTTTCCATACATCCAAATACAAGGCGTTCGGAGGAGGGCTGTGACTCAGTGCACTACATGGAAAAAGTTAAGGGAGTTTCTAGAAATTCTGAAGCGAAGGAAAAAGTCTCTTTGCTCTATTCCCTTTCCTCCTCCCTTCCCTCAAACCAAACCTCTTCATGTCTCTTAAGCCATGTGAACATACACACTATGTTCATCAGTAACAGCCACGAAATTCCCACATCGAACGATCCAACAACTGTGTAACTACAGCCTATGATTAAAAGTCAATGTATTGTTTTATAACCCCGTTCTCCAAGAGTCCACAAACTGCACAGCCATCAGCATTTTCTTCTGTCACCAACATAATCAGCAGAAAATTTGACTTTAAAATCCAGTGTCTTTTCAGAGTTAAGTAAGAACATTAAACAATCCATATCTGTAAATCCCTAATCTCACTTGGCACCAGAATAAACACAGTGATCACTCCAATTAACCTGTGTATCTCGGAATTTCTAATGTGCCATCAAAGCACATGAAAATCACCATCCATACCTGGAAGATGTCCCCAAGAAACCAACCACAGGTGCCCAAAGACGTCTGATAGCTGCAGGCATGTGGAGCTGGAGGGCAGTGGGAGCAGGGAGCAGCATGGGGCCATGATGGGCAGACATGCTTCTCTCTGACCTGGGACCCGGGACCATGGCCAGAACTGCCCCAGATGTGACAGTGCCGAGTTGCTCAATATTTGGCCCAGAAGCAGCCCAAAAACTAGAGTGCCTCTCATTGGAATTCCTGGTGGGCTTGCTCCACCATTCATTTTCAAGGATGGAAAGCACCGCAAGATGCCGTACTGGCACCACCTCTAAGTAGTAATAAACCTCCCTTCCCCAAATCCTGCAAATGGCAGTAGCAGCTATGGTGCTACAGCATCTTAGGAGCTAGAGCAAGTTGTAGGAAGGGGAAATTGAATCTGGATCTCCCACTCCAGACTGATGAGACTCCAAATCACTTCACATAGTGGAAACCTTCTCGACCTAGCAGGTCAGAAACCCTTCTGAGCAGATGAACCATTCTCAGTAACACTGCAGTGGGGAAGAGGACCGTCTAAATCAGAGTTTAGGGCACTCTTGGCCGGCAGAGACAGGAGGGGCTGGGATGACCCTGCTCAGGTCTTTGAAAGAAAAGTTACTACCGCAATGAAGGGCCCCATTAAGCTAGTCTCAGACCCAGAACTAACAGGGTTGCCCTTCGCAAAACGACATGGAGACCTGTCCAGAGTGACTGTGCCTTCAGCAGTCTTGGGAATACAAAGCTGTTTCTTGTAGGCAAGAAGGTGTAGAGTCTTAGATACACATATGCTAGATGTGGTCTCCAAAAAGACTTCAGACCTGACTGATTTACATGTGTGTCATGTACTGACCTCTTGGGAACACCTGAGTTGAGCCTGGTACAAATCCACCAGGTAATGGAAAAGTGATTTCTGTATGTGTTCTGCGCACGGGTTTGCATTCACAGTCAATCCCCATAAAACAGTGGTTTGGATTATCCTCTCGTGTAGGTTCTTGGACCATAATTTCCAGGCATCCCCCTATATAATGTCAAGTATATTGAAACATGCAATAGATTCTGACTCTGGCTTTTCCCTGTATTATCGGTTGTGTTTGAGGCATCATTGGAAGGTTTCCATGGGGTTAGATACAGCAAATAAAAAAGACACAAGGTTAATCAGCAAAACGTGGGAGATGGTACTGCAGACATGCTAACCGCAGCTGCTTCCCAGCAGAGATTTCAGAACAGCATCAACACACAGGGCTACAAAATAGCAGCAAATGTGCAAATAAGTCTATAAGTGTACTTTGAGACTCAGGAAAGTGCCAGTCTTTCTCCAAAGAGGCCCCAAAGAACTATGATGTGATCAAATAAACAAAGATGAAACAATTTTTGTCCTCAAACTCCTCACAAAACTGTCTTTTCCCTCCCTCATTAATTACATTTCAAAGTAATAAAATGCATTTCAGTATCTCAAGTAAGGCCTATTTGCAGTCATCAGGTTAAGTCATATCTTCCCCACCCCGATCAACCCAAACCGCTCCTTTAATGCATCAAAATGTTCATATCGCCTCAATGCACATTTCATGACATATGAATGGCATCAACCACCGTAACTGAATACATTAGTTGCTGCACTATTTGCAGGCTTTGACATAATAACTATTGGTCACTGGCTGCTTCCTAAGCTGATGCAGGACATCAGGGAATGCTCGGCTTTGTGTTTGCTGATGTTTGTGCCTGTGTGCAGCCCGCGGCAAAAGCAACATTAAGTAGCAGAACTGTGCAAATTACTGATTTTAACCTTGACTGAGCAGTCGGATGCCACATGAGGTCCAGCCTCTGTGCACTCACCAGAAGTGGCTTCGACTAATTTTGATTGTTCCCCTTTACATTTTGTTAAGGCTCATGAGCGATTTTGTTTTAACCTGTTCCCAGCGAACAAGATGAGAACGTCACCTGATAATCTGCCAGGCAGATGTAAAGACCTGCATGTGTCTTGGAGCACAACGAGTACATTTTGGAGGTTTGGTGAACTCAGCATCCAGCATGGCAATTGTTTCTGAGCACTCAGCGCTGGCATTTTATCAGGTAAGTGCCAATACCTTCACCGCCAGATCCAGCTCACTTCCAGGATCCTCCAAAACCACTGTGGGTTCTGTGTTTCAGCTGCATCCCCTGAGTCAGGCAAGGCAGCAATCCTTTCCTAGTGCTCAGATGTTACTGACCCCTTGACGTTTCCTTCTCACACGCATGAAAAAGAGTTTGTGCTAATTGGAAAGATTCTTGACTTTAATTTTTAAGGCCCATGGCCCGCAGAGAAACAGCAAGGAAAAGACCAAAGATCTGATCCAAAGTTCACCACAGTGAACATGGTCCTTCCATGACTTCCATGTGCTTTGGATTAAGCCCTTTGCCATGACTTCTTTTCCTTTTCACATCAAAGGAAAAAAGCAGAAAATAGCACTGTGGGAAGAGCTTTCTTGGAAAGTGAGCTGCAAAACCCAGCTTCATTCTCTAGAAACTCCAGTCTGTTAATCCAGACATAGGCTGCTTGCTTTAAAAGACTGAGAAGCAACTCTCCACGTTACTGCTGTGATCTTTGTACCAAAAGATGATTACTGGGATGATTCACTGGTTCTTGAGAGGAAGATATAAGGCAGGCGGCAGGTAAAGAAAGTCAACTCTTATCACCAGCTCTTGCTTCAATCACACCAGGTCCCTCATCTCCTTAGGGCAATGGGAGATGGGACAGATGGGAAAAGCAATCCTGCTTTCACACAACTGCAATTCAAAAGATTCACAGCCTTACAAAAAGATTTTAGATAGTCCCTAAAAGACTTGTAAAGTGTATTCATAAACCTAAACCTTTTTCCTAATCTGTCAAGACATCTCGAGAAGCCAACTTTTCTCATCGCATGCTGTTGCTCATACTCTCACTCTTTGGTGGTTCCCAGATTTTGTAGAGGAAAATAAAAACTCAACTTCCTTCCCCTCAAGGAGCAATTCATTGATTTTGATTGCAACTCTGGAGGTGTCAGACACAGCTCACCTGCGCCTGTCTAGGTTTAAGGGACCAGCTTTGTAATATAGAATATCAGCAATAAATAAATAAATACAGCAGTTGGTTAAATACTTAAGTTCAACATACAGAATGGATACATTTAATATATGTGTTGTAAGCACCTGGATCTAGTTTGGTGGATTCCATGACTAACATATGAACTTTATTAAATTATAAGTATCCCATCACTGAGAAATAAGGAAAAAATAAAATTACTTGGTTCACTGTTGTTAAAGGCACACAAAAATGTATAGTAGTACATCAAGTGATGTTTTACTGCAGGAATTCTGAATTATTTATGTTCCCTTGAAATAATCTGTTTCAAAACTCAAACAGCAGAGAAACAGGCACATTTTAACTTATGTCATTAGTCTGATGCATCATTTCTGTGACCTGAGCTTTGCTGTATTACAATGATACATGTAACTAACTGCAGAGCAATCACAAACTTGGAATAATATGCAGATCTTCTCTGTTAAGTGAAAAAAGATCTGTGTTTAAGTTGGGGGATCATGGACCACCAGCTGACCAGGAGTCTGTAACACTGCTTTCCCATGAGATAGGGACCATCCTACCACGTTCCCTTGCAACACAGGCAAACGACAAAACAAACATTAATACCTCTTGATGTTTTCTTAGACACCTGTTTGTCAAAGCTGTCATCCAACATCTGCACAACTGGGCTGGGTTTCAGATTTGTTTGTCTGAATGATCAAATGAATGAATGTATGAAACAAAGGAATCTGCTCCAGTACAACACCTTGGAAACTGCAGTGCAGTCCACATTGTCTGGGTTATTTATTGTTATGTGAAAGCCCAGCATAAATGGATCTCTGTACTAAACAAAAAGTCATTCCAATGGAAGAAAGACTCATGGAAATCCTTCTCTGATGTTTCTTTCTTCATTAACATGTCTACCTCTATCAAATCAATAGAAGCAAAAAAAAAAGTTCCTATCATAAGCTCCAAAGAAACACGAAGTCTTTGTTTATTTTGTCCGTGGGCAACAAAGCTGCATTGTCTTCAGTATTCTACAGGATATTGCCTTAAACTATATTATCAAACAGCTAAGCTGAGTAGAGACAATTTAACAACTGTTCAAAATACCTTTCTCACTGGTGAATATCACAGTGTAGTCCGTTAAACTTCATTCCGTTACATTAAAATACGTTTTGACATATTTTGCGTATAAGGAACACTGAAAACTCAAATTTGCTTTTGCCAACCAAAAAAACATTTGAAAGAAAAATAACAAAAAGAAAATCATTCAGTATTACAGTCTTCTAGCCTAATTCTAAAACAGAAGAGCAAAACCACACTCTATGTAACAAAGTTTGCGGATATCAGCTCTCCATAATGAAAGTTTATCGGGATCGTGACATCTGTACAGTCTGCACATCAATTCTGGACACAGACAAGCCTACTCTGAAGTGTTCCGTAGATAATCACTTCTGTTCCTTTCTGATGAATGACTGTCGTCCATCATACTCAAAACTGCGTATGGACATGCAACCACGTATGGAAAATTTCAATAACAAACAGGAGACTGCATTTACAAACTGAATGCTTTTTAAGGCCGCACTATTCTGCTGTGAACATCACGGCCACATCGACACCTGATGCAAAGTAATGTCTCAGCTTAGCCTCAAGTCAAAACGTACCTAAGATCCCACCTGGACATGTGCTTCATGCCATACTTCACTGAAGCAACCTGTAGCCAGGTCAGGGGTAGAAAACATTGCTCTAGTGAAACTGGAGCTCACAATGTGTTGGCGGCTTTGAGTTTGGAGCATGGTGTGACTCTTGGGCAATAAAGAATAGGAAGCTTTACTAACAGGACGCAGTTGTTGAAATGGTAAGTTTGTTGGATAAAACCTCTGTGTCCAGCTGGTGCTTTAACAAGTCAATTTTCCAAACAGTAAGGGAAATAAGATTAACGGATTTGGGGGAATAATATAAACAGGGGAAAAAAAGGTATGTCCAAATTCAGTGTTACTTAAAGAAGATGCATTTAAGAAAGGCTAAAATATACGGTTAAAGGCTCATACATCTGCTGGTGACTAATTAAAATAATGGATAGAGAAAAGAAAAGTTCACAGTTCCATCTGCAGATCCTCATTGTCACTGTGCACCGAGCACTTCTAATTAGACAGCACACCGGCCGCAAATTGAGCTGCTTAAGTAGTAGCCTTGGGTGCCTGAGCTCTTCCCTCTGGATATGCCAAGGTTTCTGCAAGTCTTTCTGTTTTCTCCTTCCACTGTTCACTTTTGAATTTTTGTGCTATTCTAACACTCAGCTACTATAATCACAGTGTTTTGTGGTTGTTTTTTTTTTAATCAAAGAGTGATTGCGAGGCAACAGACACCTCTTTCCATCCAGCTTTTGCTTTTTGTCTCTAAACAATCTTGAAAATCATCCTGCACCACAGATCACAAGAAGCCATCCTCTCCCTGGGGTGTTTAAACTGGGTCTCAAATAATAAGTCATGGTAGATGTGGCCTGGGCAGGGTCTGCAAGATCCACCACACAGACCAATTCAGTGCACGTTTCAGTGTCTTTCAGTAAGAACAGTCACCTTCCCTGGTCATTCTTGAAACCTGACAAAGTAATAAACCCCCTCAGAAAACCAAAATTGTGGAAACCTGCCAACATGTGCTTTGTCTTCCAGCCAGTTCATAGGACCTAGGAACTCCTAGAGTGACCACCTTGTGTCCAGCCATGGGCTTCACCTTTTTCTCTTACAGAAATACCAAACTGGATGAAAGGAAAGTGGACGGGACAGATCCCTAACATCTTCTGCACAGCACTGGCCCACAGCATTTTTTGTATTAAATACTCAAAGTCTTGCCAGCTTGCCCGCACAGCAGTTGCATCTATTTTGTACTCTGTTATTCAGATTCATTCTTGGCTGATGGGGGACCACGAGGTCTGCCAAGGTCAACATCATGCTGTTGTTTTATTTCTCCTCTAGCAGGGAAAGCTCTCTTAGCTTATGGCTCATCTCTATAACCCCGTAACTGCTTGGGCCGCTGCTGAGATATGGAAACTTTCTTATTCTGAAAGGCGGTCTGCACATTTTGCTCAGAATTAAAAAGTCAGTCTAACATCAGCTGAAATCACCCATAAGCTCTGCACAAAGCTAACTTCACCTGCATTAGCAGCAAATAATGCTATTTGATGTTTTCACATAAGAGAACTCTCTCCAGCAGAAAATACGCCTGCCGAGCGAGCCGGCAGGGTGCACCTTGTTTGGGTCATAAGGAGAACGTTAAAAAAGAGCATAACTACATAAACATTCACAGAGCTTTTAGGGAGAATGCACCAACATTGACCACTCTCAAAATTCAAATTTCTTAAATAGGGTATTTAGGACTCTGCAAGATAATCGTGACAAAATTACGCTGCCTGGACGTTCCCTATAGTCACCTTTCTATCCAAAGACAGACTTGAAGTAAAGTCTTGCTAAAAAAAGATGCATATTCTCAGCGTTTTACCAACAGTTCATTTTGCTTCTGTCAACATGGTTTTAGCTTAAAGTTTTTTAAAACCTTAACTTTCAGTAGCTACCAGAACAATTAAGTTGTCAAGCATCTTCTACTAGAGCTTCTCCAAACTTTTTAATATCAAGTAATTATTTGGCACTTACAAGACCAGATGCATTCACGTTTTCAATTTAAATGCAAATACTGTGGAGAGATTTCAGGTTTTGTCTCTATTTTTATAAATGCTTCTAATTTTTAAAAGAAAAGGATTTATTATTCTGGAGATGCCATGTGGCAGGTGTGTGTTTTTACGTGTGCTCCAGTTAATTAGCTCCTATTTCTTTCACTGCTTTTCTTTTGAAGGAAGGGGAGGTGTATACTTCTTTGTAATGAAGAAGATTTCAGTTTACAAGTTACTCAGTATACGATCCATTAAATAGATGAAGCCGAGATCAAAGCATGTGAAACACAGCATGGTTTCTCTTTTAACTGCTTTTAGAAGTAAATATTCAAGAGAAATAAGCATCATCAGAAGAGCAAAGACATATAGGTTCATAGAAATATTCAGGTGGGAAGGGAGCTCAGGAGGTTTCTAGACCAATCTCCTGCTCAAAGCAGGGCCAGATGTGAGCTCAGACCAGGTTGTTCAGGGCTTGAAAACTTCCAGAGACGGAGACTGCACAACCTTCTGCCTCTGGTTCCCTGCTTGTGAAAACCCGGAGTCACCCCAGTAGTGTCACCCCAGTATAAACCTGAATTTGGGACAGGAACTGCAGTGTCCTACCAGGGACCAGCCCCATCTGCCTGGTGGAAGGCTGCTTTCGTCTCTGATTTTAAGCAGACGCAGATAATGACTCAAACGCATCGAGGTGGGTACATGAGGGCTGAACAGCAAAAAATGAACGAAGGCTGATCAATAAGCAGTGGTGACAAACTGGCAGCTGGCATTTAGTACTTCTTGAAACCCCAAGCAGAAGAAAGGGAAAAAAAACCCAAAACATTTCCTATGCTACAAAATCCCACGCTGTTACAGCTTGCCAAGACAATGTACTATGTGCAATCCCAGCCAGACCTGTGGGCTCAGGGCTGCCCCATCCCACAGACTGCCCATCTCACAGGCAAACGGGAACTTCACAAGTCTCATCACAAGCCAGACAAGAATTGGGATATAAATTAAACAATTCAGAGAAGCTGACACAATCCCCAGTGGGCTGTGCACTTGCCAAACAAATTATAAATCCTCTGAACGTTACAGCTGGGTGTTTTCCAGGGCCAATGCCTTTCTAAAGTTTAACTCCTGTGCCAAAGCTGTCAAAAAAAAAAAAAAAATAGCCTTGCTGAGTTTTCCTGGATGCCCAAAAGTAATATATTGCAAATCTTCACCCTTCTCTTTGCCCACACACTGTAAATGAAACTCAGCACACAGTAATTGCCTTTCTTCCAAAACCTAGAGCAAACCCCCAGTTTCCAGGGCTTCCACACTGGATTGTCGCCATCTCCTGCTTCTTGTGTGGCTCAAGAGCTTTATTCGACTGCAGGATTTTGTTAGAGCCTGGATTTGTTCCAAAATGGGATGCATTTCCCTTCAACACTTTGTTTTTATTCCACAGTTCAATGCCTCAGAAATTAATCGGGATCCTATAAAACTTTCCAAAATGATGTGTCAGACTGGGCAGAGACCTACCGATCTCATTCACAGTTGCCTGATGCAATACAAGTAAGTACCTTAAAACACATTTCAAGGTCATCAAAGTATCTTGGTAACATCAGAACAAAACACTGTGCCCTGTTCTTTCTTCTCTTCCTCTCCCTTCAAGATGAGACAAAACTTGGACAAACTCATTTTCTTCTGCCAAAATGATGTTGTTAAGACTACACAGACCTCGTCACATATTAATCAGCCGAGATCTAATACAACATTAAACTACGACACCAAACCCCTGCCAAAAAAATGTATCATGCATTAGTAGTTAATAATTGTTAGCCAACCAACAGTAAGGATGACTTTTTTTCCTTGCCCTGGTGAAGAAAGAACGTGGCTACCTGAAGCAGCCACAACGCAAGGGTCAGAAGGAGAGAGATCAGATGAATACTACCTCTTGAAATCCCTTCTGATATATCTTTATAGATACGTGGTGGCCAACAGGCACCACATGATGTTTTGCAGAGCAGCAAACTTATTTTAAAATAAAATTTCTGTACACAAAAATTCTGGGAAGTCCTAATGAAAGGGCAGAAGAATCAATAAACCATCTACATTTTTATATGGAGCCATTTTATGAACTCATCTGTGATACACTCCGGCCTGGGAGAGAGTGCACATGCCTGAGACTGCTATTTCAGATAATAAAAATAAATGGACTTATTAAACTCTGAAGCTCAACTTTTCTACACATTCATTCGCAGAGCTGTAAACTTTTAGGATAGTGCACTGGTAACTTATGACTGTAGCAACACGCTGGATGTGCTGTAAGACCAGGTTTTCTAGGCTAAAATCTTGTCTCATTGAAATCCCACTCATAGGGTGCACCTCTCGGTGGAAGAATCAGAATTGGCTGGCTTTTTTTCTTTTGGACTAAACTGTACTCATGCTTAAAAAGCTGGAAAAGGCCCCGGGAGATGCCTGTAGCGGTGCTGGCTCCTGCGTGCGAGCCCGGAGGGCTGGCGAGGGGTGGGAGACCAGGGTGGTGCCCAGCCCCCCATTTACAGAGCTATTCTTCATCCTCATCCAGCGCAGAGGTCTCTCCCAAAGCCCATTTGCAAACATTTTTGAAAGGTCCATTTAAACCCCACACTGGAGGAAGGTAGTTTGTCTTGTCCAACAAGACACAGTAGAAACTCAGCAAGGTGGTGAGTGCTGTTAAAAAGTTAAGTAAATTGCTCAAGATTATGACAAAAAATATACATTGGCATAATGCAAGAGGGAGGACAGGGAGAGTCCCCGGCAGCGCGAAGGTGCCCAACTGCCACGGTGGTTCAGCAACGCAAAGCCCAGCCCTCCATCCCAGCACGGCGTTCGCAGAGCTTGCCTGATGCCACTCCACAGCAAAGCTGCTTTCAAGGGATGGCAAACCCACCACAGGCACGTTATGATGGCAATGAGAGAGGATCTCAACGTCAGAGCAGTGAGATGTGGGAAGAGACTCCAGGGAAGAGCTGGGAGGGTGCTGGAAGAAAGCTATCAAAATTGCAGGTGGAGTTGGTCGTTTTACAAAAGACAGATTATAGAAGAGATGAGTTGAGATGAAATGGATGCCTGGGATAAAGACAGCTGGATTCAATGACCCAGGAGGGCCCTTCCAGTCCTATTCTGGAATATGAATTTCAAAACCTTGGCACTTTCATGAAATCACTCTTGCTTTCTAGTCTGCCCCAAGGAAAGCACAACCATCAATGGATACTGAAAGCCAGCGTAGGGGCTGCTGAACTTCCACTCTACTGAAGCATCCCGGGGAGCTCATCTCTGCCAGCCTCCCTCAGCCTGCAGCACCCACGGCCACGCAGCACCATGCACAACGAAGCTCCACGCGCCTGCACAGTCCCTCATTAGGAAGTCAACGGTGGTCGTCGCTTCTGCGTGGTGTAGTAATGCCCGTTTTATGTGTATGGATATTTGCCAAGGCCTTCGGCTTTCTCCAGCCATGAAATAAGCGCTAATATAATCAGTCTGCTGTGCCACCTTCCCAGAATACAGAGAGAGAGAAAAGAAGGAGGAAAAAAAGGTCCTTCTGCTAGTTGCACAGAACACCCAACATTTTAGACTTGGCGTGCTGGAGTCAGCATCCCCAATCAGCGCTCCCACCATCACAGTTGATGCCAGCTAATGATCACGTGTGTCAGATGGACACATCGTTCGGCCGCTGGCCAGCATCCAGCAGCCGCACAACTGCCGAGGTGACCCGCCGGGTGACGACTGTCACGGGTGCTGCCAAAACCCGATTTCCACCTTTTGGATAAAACTTGTGAGCCTTGCCTCTGTTCTGGCACTCAGCATCAGCCCGTGGGGGCCCTGCTCACATTTCAATTAACGGCACTTGAGGATCTCCGAGGGGTGACAGCAGGGGTGCTGATGTGTAACCAGACAGACTTATTTTTATCCTTTACTTCATGCAACTGCTCTAAACCAACAAGGGAAATTCCTAAGAAAAAGCTCTGGGATAAACAGAGCCGTTGCAGGACAGCAGAAGGGTAAGCAGGTGTGTGACAACGGACATCAATAACGCCATATTACAGGATTTTTATTTTTTTTTAAATCTATTACAAAAGCAAGAAAAATTTCATTTATTTCACAATCTGCGTCTTTTTTTTTTTTTTCACCTTCTTTTTAGCAGTCACTACTACACAGTTCACATACAGTTTTTAAAGACATAATGGAATAGGTACTTCCAGCAATCTCGGCCTTAAAATGCATTTCCCTGGAGTGCTTTTTGTTCAGCAAAAGCTTTTGTGCTAATGTTGCGCACAGGTCATTATTTTATATTTAAACTGACAGGGAATCCCACCCCTTTGAAAAATTAACTCCAAACACTGTGTTTCTGCTTCGCAGAAGGGAAAAGTCACACAGTCAGAGTCAATTGGTACTAAAAAAATGTTGCAGTTACAATGGAAGAGACGAAGTGATCTATTTAAAGAAGGTAACGGGAGAAGTTGCTGATGAGGCAACACATCCGAGTTGGTGCACACTCACACCCTTCCAAATCATTTCAGTGCTCCGTACTTCAAGACCTGTAAAACATTTCTCTGGCTCTACCTGTTTCCCAATCTGACGCACAGGTGTCCATCAAAGATGCTACCCAGCATTTTTGCTCTCTTACTGGATGGAGGAGCCACCTTACATCCTTCATCATCAAAAGCCTTCAATTCTTCATTGACATACTGGTAGCTACAGAGAGATTTTATTTTCATTTTCCCCTTCACAGTGTCTTTGGAGTACTTGCTCTTCCATGCTCTCATCATTCTGAGTACCCAGTTTGAGTCATGTTGAAAATGTATAATTTTCCAGAAGCCGTAGACATATGATTATCTTGATTCCTGCCTCTTTTGACATTTCCACTTGTCACCCAAAATCTGTATGTTATCGTGATGATCATGCTTTTATGTAGTATCTTAAGGATTACAAGGCCAATATTACCATTTCTCTAATGCCTTTTGCTTCCCTCTCCAAATATGCATTGAAGAGAGAATTTTAAAGGAGTAAAATAACCTCCAACAGCAAAGTCTAAAAGATCCTCAGGCTAGAAGGGTTTCCTGGGACATGGGATAAGCTGGATGTTCAACTGCCCATGCCAGATCAAGGCAAGGAACTGAGCCTGGGGCCACATCACAAGTGAGGTCTCTAACTACCAAGCTCCTGGCAATCATGTGAAGTCCTCTCTGCATAGCTGTGCGTGCATGGGACATGAAGAAGTAGCCATACCGCCATGTGTGTTGGCCCAAGGGCTGTGAGTAAGCAAGGTTTGGCATTTGATTTAAACACCAATTTATGTGGGTGTGTTTCCTTCTTATTTTAATTAACAAAATATCCATAGGAAGACTGATTATCATTTACCTCTAGTTGAGACCAACAGAGGTATATAGTGACAAACTCACGATGAAAGCAAATTAACAGAAATATTTTGGGTGGGAAAGAAGTCTGAAAGAAGTGCAACAGATTTCCCCCATCCTGGCCTTTATGACAAATGATTTCCATTGCATCAGAAATCGCTGCACTGCAACATTTTTTCGCTCTACCACGGAAAAGTCAGAAAAAGAGAACATCCTCCAAGCAAGCACAGCAAAAAATACACACATCAGGCGTGGAGGTTGTCGGGAACTTTGCTTATCCAGAGGAGGTGTGTTGGATTTGCTACTTGAGAGCGCTTTTTTTTTTTTTTTTAAAGAAGGATAAAAACATCAAGTTTTACTAGAATGAGAAGAGTCAAGATTCCCTTAGAGCTTCCTCTGCTTTCTAATGGTTTTGTCTAGAAATGTGTTATGGGAAGCTATTCTAATCATCAGTCTGAGAGCAGGATGTGAAGATGCCACTGATGAGAACGCCCACCAATACTCAAATGCTAGCAGACTTGCAATCATTTAAAGAACTCATTAATCTAAAGAAAATACTTAGAAAGAAACTTTCATAATTAGAATTGGTAAGCAGCCAGCTTTGCTGAAATGAGAGAGCATTTCTTCTTTCTCTGGTTTGACCCAAGACACCTTGACAGATGACAATGTCTTTGATGGAATGAAATATTTTGCAATAACTTTGGGTACAGTTAAGCTGATAATAGCATTCTTTAAAACTGCTGTATTTCACAGACTTTCTCACTAAGATTTCGACAGGTAAACAGCACATGGTCACTGATTTGCCTCTGGTGAGCTCCCGTTCAAAGCAAACGGAGGAAATGAAAGATATTGCATTACGCCTGTACCTCTTAACGAATGGCATCGTGGTACTCAAAACAATTTCTCTTTATCATCTCAGCAAAACTTTCATTAACATTATCTGACGGCCGACAGGGAAAGGCACTAACACAACAGCTCAGCAGAACGGAGACAAAGGGAGCAGAGTTTGTAGCTTACAATTTGCTTAAGAAATGGGTATCTTTAAAGGATGTTACTTTCTGTGAAAGTGTTAATTTAACTGCCTGAGGAGGCAGCATGTGAGGGAGTCTCTTCCCTCAGCAGCTGCGTGCAATGCCTGTTGTTTTGCAAGGGATCCGTGTTCATCCGAACCGACGAGCAAGCACTCAGCTTGTTTTTGTTGGAAGGATTTACAATTACTTTTAAGTTATGCAGGCCAAAAGAGGAAAAAAAGAAAAAAAGAAAAAAAAATAATCCAAAGAGGGTTATGACTAAATGGGTTCCTTGCTGCAATGGCAGCTTTAGTCTGTTTTTTATTTTAAGAACAAACATCTCCTTCCGTGCCAATGCTCACTGGAAGGGGAGGAAATCAAGTAACAGCGGAAAAACAGAGAACATATTAAATGCTTATGCATATTAGGAGGCTTCCAGATAAATCCTGGGAGCTAACAAATGGAAAGCAATGCACTGAGACCATTAGTGGCACCTGCTATCCCACCACTCCTTCAGCAGCACGTGGTAATTGCAGAAACTAGTTATTTACAACCTGCAGAAGCGGAGCACAGGTATTGCTAGTTATTTACACCCTGGAGAAGCAGAGCACACACATTACACAGCACTTCCACACAGGCACATTCTGCACCGTCTCTCAGGTAACATATATTCCCCCAAGCCGTCATATCTGGCCATCTTGTCATTTCACTATACTTATCTCCTCTTTTTAAGGGTCTCAGAAAAGACTGATGGGGAGCACAGAGCTGACCTGAATACACCTCGGTGTCACGTCAGCGCCTCAATGCCTGAATCCACTCTTTAAACACATCTCATGCCTGAATCTGCTCTTTAAACCTCATCTGTTGCCTCTATTGCTTATTGATCCACATAATTTCTGACTTTCGAGAAGGATAAATTACTTTTGTTACTCATTTATTTAATTTGTTTCTTTTGGAAGGATTCTCTCTGGGTTTAGATTTTTTTTTTTAATTATTATTAAATGTGTGGCAGTCATATGACATCATTCACAATGGGTTCGAAGTCAGGTGTGGTGGGTAGGCACAGACTTGGGCAGTCAGCCACAAAGATAGGAAAATGCCCACAAAAAAAATCAAGAGCTGCTGAAGGTAAGGCAGCATCCATGGAATGAAGCACTTACAATAAAGGCACGTTCAGGTATAATGCACAGTGAAATTTACTGAATTTTAAAGGGAACAAATTTCATCTGAGCCCTGATGATGCTTTGAGACAACTTCACGTTTCTTTCTGGGTAAGATTAGGGGATTATTGTCTAATCCTGGGATTGGTAGTCCACCTGACAGAAGATGTGAACTCCATTTACCAAATGCTTCTCCTGCAAGGCTTAGATGCTATTTCAAGTAAATACTCTTTTCTCCTCAGCTGCTGTGTGAAAATTCTGATACACAACAACAAAAAAAGAGATGAAATAGAGAGAAACAATGAGCTACAGGCAAAATGCTAAGAAACATATACACAAAGCAAAATCAAAACTCTGATACGAATTTCTTTCATATTTCACTCCTAAACTCAGCATCACTTTTAGTAAAGATAAATCAACCAAGAGCGGAATAAACATTTTTTTCTAAAATACAGTTCTTCCCCTTTAACACAAATAATAAGGGGGAAATCATAGCAGGTAGCAATGCATTGGGGCTATAAGGGAGCCGTGCTTCATTTATTTAATGGGTTGTTCCTCGTTGCGGTCCCTTCTCAGAATTAACAGGGCCACATAGCAGAGAGGAAAAAAGAAAAGTCACCTCAAATGCTTTAATGATATTTTGTTCAGCATCTTGCAGCTCCTAGGCATCTCATAGGCATGGTCTTCTATAAATAAAAATGTGAGGGCATATTATTATTATGCTATGACTCATGAAATTTGTATCTGCAGGGAGCTAGGGACTTTGGCTTTTCCTCTGGGCTCTCCGGTGCTGTCTGCTGGGTCAATTAAAATAGCGAGATTTCTTTTCACACAAAGCCTTTCCTCTCCCTTTGCTTATTTCGAGTGTGTTCTTCACTCACATCTCCCCTTCACAACCTCATCACCATTGTAAATCACAGCAAATTAATGTCAATGCTATGTTCCTGAAACAAGACTGCTTTTGCCTCTTGACAACAAACCCCCTAAGCCAAATGTCAAAAATTCAAATGGAAATACAATATTACAAATAAATCTGTGGACATCTCCTGATAAACTCCTGCAGACCTAGGCTGATGCAATGCTCTCTCCCTGACCCCCAGAACAGAAATAGCTTCTAATTCCTCTTCCTGCTGAAGAGTATGGTATGTTAGTGTCGTGGTTTAATGCCAGCCAGCAGCTAAGCACCACAGACACAGCCGCTCCCTCACTCCCCCCTCCGCTCCCAGTGGGATGGGGAGGAGGATCAGGAAAAAAGGTAAAACTCATGGGTTGAGATAAGAACAGTTTAATAACTAAAGTAAAATATAATACTAACAATAATAGTAATGAAATATAATAATAATAATAATTGTAATGAAAAGAATATAACAAAAAAAGAAGAGGGAAAAAAAAGGAAAAAAAAACCAACAGTGATGCACACTGCAATTGCTCCCCACCCGCTGACCGATGCCCCAGCAGCGATCTGCCCCTCCCGGCCAACTCCCCCCAGTTTATATACTGGGCATGACGTTCTATGGTATGGAATATCCCTTTGGCTAGTTCGGGTCAGCTGCCCGGCCATGCTCCCTCCCAGCTTCTTGCACCCTGCTTGCTGGCAGAGCATGGGAAGCTGAAAAGTCCTTGGCTTAAGATAAGTGCTACTTACCAACAGCTAAAAGATCAGTGTTATCAACATCATTCTCACACTAAATCCAAACCACAGCACTGTACAAGCTACTAAGAAGAAAATTAACTCTATCCCAGCTGAAACCAGGACAGTTGGGCAATAAGAAGCAAACAGGGGTTATGGCTCTCATAAAATATTCACACCACTGGCTCTATACAGCAGTTTCTCTTGAGTATGATTAATCACATGCTATTATTTAAAGATCCTATAGCATGGGAGTTTATGTTTCACTACCATTCACAGATTAGACTATAGAAAATTAGTTTCAGATGAACTGTTTCGTTCAGGTAGATTAATCCACTCTGATGATGCCTATCAGCCAATCGAACTCCTTCTTCAAAGCAACTGGCCATGTCCCCGGGGTTATCCAGAAAGCGATAAACCACCGGGAAGAGTTCCTCTCCACCTGGCAGCAATTGTTCTGCAAGCACTCTTCTCTTACTTTTATCTAAGACAGACATTTATCCTGCTATTTACTATAATTAAAGCACAGGTACTAATCTAAAGCTCCTACCCAGGGAGCAGTCGTCTGATGGCAGCAGATTCACAGCATGCACAACAGCCTTAATTTCCATAACACGTTCAGCTGATGAGGAGGAAGAAAAGGGTGAAGTAGGTAACAACATCTCCAGGAATTCAGGATGCATTCACTGCCAAGTCAGTGTGTGCAGGGGATGAGCGGAGACAATGCCCAGAAGACATGGTGTCCTTTGGCGATCATTTGTCTCCAGTTTGGATGGGAGAGCTGCTGCTTCTTCACAATACAAAGGGGCACCACGCCACCCTCATTCCAGCTAAGGGGTTTGAGCCCAGCACAAGAGCCACTGGCCATTTGAAGCCAACAGTAATTCATCTCATACATTATTAGAAATGACCAGAAACGCATTTGGAAACATAGGACACCACTATGTGAACATTGCTCTCCTGTCAGATTAGGACTCAATTAATCTTCCAAGATAAAGGTCAATAGTTTGCCAGCTCAACTTACCTCTTACGATGATGTTGGTGGACTTTTTCGCAGGATTTCCAACATTGTTGTTGGCGATGCAACTGTACGTGCCAGCGTCTTCAGACATGATGGCAGGTATCGTTAAAGTGCCGCCGTTCAGGACCGTCTTCTCGGGCAGGATGCCGGCAGACCTCACCCACGTCAGGCTGGGGGCTGGCTCCCCTCCTGTCGTCACACAGACTAAGGTGATCGCTTCTCCAGGGTTCACCACTATCGGGTCATCCACAAGAAGCTTAATTGAAGGGGAAGCTGCAAAACACAAGAGGAAGAGAAAGGTGTAGCGGGGCTACGTCTGTGGTATTGCTCAGTCCCGACAAGCACACTCAAGCCAACGGAGATCAGCAAAGGCATGTCAGCTACAGCGCTCTTCGCACGACTACGTGCCCTCTGAGAAGGGTGCTCCCCATCCTGATGCTCCCCCTGACACCGCATTTCTCACCCTGCTCTGCATCCTGCATCAGTCATCATCTTTCACCTTGCTGTCAAATTGCCGATGAGGATTTATGTATGGACAACCCTGCAGCTGTGCTTGGGAAGTAACGTATAATGTATGGGACAGGTGCCAGCACACTGGATTTTAAACCTTGGAAGAAAGGAATTAGTAACAATCTTCTTATTTGGCATGGAAGTCATGTTGTTCTCTTCAACTCAGATCCTACCCATTGAAAACCAGCCGTCTCAATCCACCCACCTCCCCAATGAACTCCTTGGGTCTTGGCTGCCAACTGAGATGAATTTGTAGAGTTTGAGTTGGGTCTGTTGAAGCAGGAAGAGTCATCTCCCTTGGGACAACATCTTGCACACAGAGAAACTGAAGAACCCAGCACAGATGCTTTTTTCCCTGTATGGGCTGCGCAACCTGCAGCTGACAGCACCAGCAGACAGTGTGGCCACGGCTCCATCTCCTCACAGACACGCGGGAGAGGTGCAGACTTGGGTCCCTACTAATTTCCATACAATATCCTATGATCAGCAGCAGGGGCTTTGTTTGGGCAGGACCACCAAACCAGCCGAACTACACTGCAGCACAGGCTAATGGAAAGATGCTGCTGCTGTCAGATAGGAGAAACAAGTGATTAGATTTCATTCTCTCTCCTTGCCTCTTCTTTTCCATGAAATATTTGCATATGATATAAGAGGAGTAACAGAAATGCTCAGTATGAAGGGACAGGGCAGAGCAATTCATTTGAGATGCTGGAATTTAAAAGCACACTCTGAACTGTGACATCCCCTGTCATTTGCATTGAGGGATCCGCCGTTGCCAGATTCAGGCTTTGCTTGAAGGCATACCCTAAAGCGCATAAGTGATGAGCCAATAAATAAATACATATTGCTAGTACAGAAAAAGCAGCAATACTAAATAAACACAGGCATAAAGGTGAAGGAAAGAAATTCTGGGCAAAGAATACCAGAAAACATGACAATAAAAAATGAAAGGAAATAAAAATGTTATGTCCAAAAATCTTATCACTATCCTCATTATTACAGAGCGTGGTGGGTTGACCCTGGCTGGATGCCAAGTGCCCACCAAAGCCGCTCCATCACTCCCCTCCTCAGCTGGACAGGGGAGAGAAAATATAACGAAAGGCTCATGGGTCGAGGTAAGGACAGGGAGAGATCACTCAGCAGTTACCGTCATGGGCAAAACAGACTCGACTTAGGGAAATTAGCTTCATTTATTACCTATCAAATCAGAGTAGGCTAACGAGAAATAAAAACTAAATCTTAAAAACACCTTCCCCCCACCCCTCCCTTCTTCCCAGGTCTAACTTCTTCACTCCCAATTCTCTACCTCCTCCCCCCCAGCAGCACAGGGGGACGGGGAATGGGGGTTTGGGTCAGTTCATCACACATTGTCTCTGCCGCTCCTTCATCCTCAGGGGGAGGACTCCTCACACTCTTCCCCTGCTCCAGCGTGGGGTCCCTCCCACGGGAGACAGTCCTCCACCAACTTCTCCAACGTGAGTCCTTCCCACGGGCTACAGTTCTTCACGAACTGCTCCAGCGTGGGTCCCTTCCACGGGGTGCAGTCCCTCAGGAACAGACTGCTCCAGCGTGGGTCCTTCCATGGGCGCAGTCCTTCAGGAGCAGACTGCTCCAGCGTGGGTCCCCCGCGGGGTCACAAGCCCTGCCAGCAAACCTGCTCCAGCCTGGGCTCCTCTCTCCACGGGGCCACAGGTCCTGCCAGGAGCCTGCTCCAGCGCGGGCTTCCCACGGGGTCACAGCCTCCTTCGGCATCCCCCTGCTCCGGCGTGGGGTCCTCCACGGGCTGCAGGTGGAGATCTGCTCCACCGTGGACCTCCCTGGGCTGCCGGGGGACAGCCTGCCTCACCATGGTCTTCCCCACGGGCTGCAGGGGAATCTCTGCTCCGGCGCCTGGAGCACCTCCTCCCCCTCCTTCTCCACTGACCTTGGGGTCTGCAGAGTTGTTCCTCTCACATCTTCTCACTCCTCTCTCCCTTTCTTAAATCTGTTATCCCAGAGGCACTACCACCATCGCTGATGGGCTCGGCCTTGGCCAGCGGCGGGTCCGTCTTGGAGCCGGCTGGCATTGGCTCTATCGGACATGGGGGAAGCTTCTGGCAGCTTCTCACAGAAGCCACCCCTGTAGCCCCCCACTACCAAAATCTTGCCACTCAAACCCAATACACAGAGATATATTCTTGTGTGTTCTGCTTTATATATGAATGTCATTTCAATATTAAGGGAATACATACTAATCACTAAAGGCAAATACAAGAGTCAACTATAAAATAAGAGTTTTCTTTATTTGGAGCTCACCCAAGAGGAATTAGCTTTCTCTGCATTCAGAAGCTGGAGCACACAAATGGGAAGCGCTTCATTTATACCCGTCCTAGCACAGCGAGAACAGGCAACCTCCAGGCAGGGAAACACTTTAAGAGAGCAGGAGAGCAGAGGCTTACACGCAAAGCCCCCTCTTCCAGCTCCTCCCAGCTTGGGACCCTGCAGATACTTCCCAGCACAAATTCTTGGGTTCATGTAACCAACTTAAAGCTGAAGAAACTGGGTGCATGGCTGAAAATACAGACGGAAAACAAATCAGCACTGCCCACTAACTGTGTCAGTGTCTCTTTGCTCACGTCCTCTGACCTCATATTCTTTCATCAGTTGACGCATCCATCAGCTGATGGACCCCTGTTTTGGGATTAGATGTATGAAACTGGGCAGTATGTCATGTTTCATGCTTAAGTATATTTTGCTTGGGCGAAGGCAGCAGAAGCAGGGATCCAGGTACCCGCTGTGCAACTAGAACTGAGCTCCAGACCTGTAGGGCCATCACCAACCAGGGGGTAGCACTCAGCTGGCCCCTCTTTCCCTCTCCCTCCCTCCCTCTTGAGTTTAATGATTTTTCCTGAACAACTCTGGCAAGGAGCTGCTCTCTGCTCTCACTAAACATCAAGTCATGAGACAGGGAACAAGAGAACCACAAATAATGCTTCAAAACTTAGAACAAAAGATGAAAGCTCCAACGATGTCAACCCAACCTGGTGGTGCTGTTTACCATAATGGCCTCATAATCCTCCAGATGAAAGGGGGCCCTTTGCCATCCTTCAGGTAGAGAGACAAAGATAGCAGCTGATGTGATAAAAATGCTGTGATACATCCCTTTCATCACAGCACTCAAAACAGCAAGTACATGAAAATTATGGTTTGCATACAGCAATTTCTCTTTGCTTACACCACACATTTCACTTAACTACAACCTATCCCACTAGACAAACACAAACAGAATTCAGCAATACACTCAACGACTACTATTAAAAGCCCAATTTAAACCAAAGAATATTAAGAAATTCAGAAGGGATGTTAAGGTTTCCAGAAAATGAAACTCACTGTAGCATATAAAGGGTCAAATACCTATTACGAATAGAATACGAATCCACAGCAACAACGAGCTGTTATTTTGATATTTCTCTGCTTGAAACCCTATACATAATCTGCACCATATCACAATGCACCAGTAACACAGAACCTCTTATTTTCAGCTTTATGGTGTAACTGAGGATAGAATTGGGTCTACCGCACCGCTTGCCTGATTTATTGTCACATGCGCATTGCCAAATTCTGGCCTAGGAATGGAGAGAATGGAAGTTACCTGGTGGTCACTTGGACTTTGTCCTTCCACTGCTGAGGCATGCTCAGCCCCACCACCAGCCCCACACTCGCCCATCTCTGAGAGCGCAACCTCCACTCTCAATGCAATCAACATCGACCTCTCCTCCTTCCAGCCAGGGATGAGGAAAGGTAGTAGTCAACGCTCATCTGCTCATGTGTCAAACACGAGCTGGAGACTCGTGGTTTCTCATCACAGCTCTGACTGGCTGTTTCAGCAAGGAAAGGGGAGAGAGAAAACGAGAGAAGCAGGGAGAGTTAGCCAGGGAATGAAGGAGGCAAACGGCAAAAATCCCAAATGCTCAATAACTCCAGCGACGTGCTGAGACACGGTGGGGTGGCAGAAAAATGGCTTTAGCTCTAAGTTAGAGAGTGCTTGTGTTCACTTCTCTACGTCAGCCTGGACCTAGATGTGGAAACCATTGGGGCCAAATCACAAGCTTAGTCACCTGCTGCAAGACCTGTGTTACTTGAGTTGGGCTAATCAACAGCATGTAGGGCTTCTGCTGGTCTGCTTTACTGGATAGCTCCTCTGTTTGACTCCGTCCAGATATGCTTTCCCCTCCCAAACAAGAGGAACACCTCTAACTGCTCCCCACAGGATGCCGCAGCAATGCAGCTGCAAACAGCTGCCTGTCCCCACAGACTGGGAATGCAAAGCTGTAGCACAGAAAGGAGTAACAAAGGCACGACGACAAAACTCCATGTAACAGTAGGGACAGTAAGCCCTGGACTGGGCTGCTCAGGGTTGCTGCAGAATCTCTCTCTTCTCCTGATTTTCTGAGCAAACATCTGTTAGACAAAAAGTTTAGGACCAGCTCCTGTTTGAGCTAGGGAAATGGAGCTCACTATCACGTGAGATCTCTCCCTGCTCTAGTTTCAGTGACAGCAAGAGGTACTGCCAAAAGGCGATTTCTCTTATCTACCCTGAGCTATGTTCTTGCAAGAATCTTCCCCTGTGGTATCCATCTCTCTGCTGACTGCAGACAGACCCAAAGATTAGTTTAATCTAGACAGGTAAGATTTAGATGGCAGAAGATGGGTGACATCAATCCTACCTTTAGGATGAGGATTTACAAACGCATCAGGAGCCTATAGATGGGAATGGGCAGAAAGTGCCGTTTTTAACAATATCCATGTGCCAACCTCACGTTGATCCCAATGTTTCACAAATCCTCTTAGCTCCTTGCACTTTCAGAAAACCGAAATTTTGGCCTAATTGTCTCTCTAAAATGGATTTCTTCTCTCTTTTATTTGTTTGTAAACTTTTGGGGCTAAACACCACATACCGCATAAATCTGAACTGTGTAATTCATCGCCACACTTTTTTTTTGGTCCAGCATGATTAAAAAATGGAGTAGGCATTTATAAAGATGACAAGATGATCCAGAGCAATTATAATAGTTGATGATTATACCAAAATATTGTTGAAGGATTATTAAAACTCATGCTCCAGGGCATAAAATGTATCTTTTTCTGGAATGGGAAGGCAGACTATCACATATCTGTCTACTGCACACTTCTTACGCACTCTTCTGAAATGTCTCCTGCTGGCTCTTGTTAATGACAGACATGAGATCTGATCCAAAAGGACAACGCATGTGTTTATACATCCCTCACATTTGTAAAGGATCCAGCACGATTGAACCCCAACTAGGAGACCCACGATGCAGTCCCACCTATTTGTTTAGATAGCAGGAAATCATGGAATTGAGTCAGAAGGAAGAGGAGATGAAGACTTCTCCAAAAGATCTGACTCTTCTTAAAATGACACTATTGTAAAAGCTGCTACATGCAATTGTGTGTTCCTGGTACAAGTCTGAAATGCGCTGGTTTTGCCTTTACTGTGTCTATGGCTTTGGGGAGTCAGGCTTCAGCCTCCAAGATACAAGTAGTTTCACCCAACGGCATCCACACCAACTGTGGGAGCAGATGTACAAGTGTGAGCCAAGCTCCCTTCCACTTCCACAGTCCAGCCTGCTTTCCCGAAACAAGGCTGGAGCCAGCACTGACATTCTGCCTGTCCAGTTTTTGAAAGGCACAGAAAGGTAACCTAAGCTTTTTGAGGCTTGTGAAGACCCTCACATCCTTACTAACAAGCTTTCACATGGTCCCAACCGAGATAATTCGAAAAGACACATATCACAGTGACAGTAAGCCAGCAATTTATGCCTCCTATCTTGATTTTATTATTTTTGACAAAATTTAGTTTCACCAAGCAAGGTACTTTGCTGGTTGCCATGTTTACACAGGGCTTTTCTTACACGAAAGGCACTTCAAAATCAAAGTGCTTCAAAGCCCCCAGAACTCAGCAGGTAGATGTGCAATCAAAAGAAAAGATGCACAACTGCACCAGCCAGAATTTCCCTCTGCTAAACAGCTGCCTCCTGGCATAAGGACAAGCTCCGCAGTTTCTGCTTAGATCTTGCAGAGATCCCACAAAATTCCACGGAAAGGTTTAATTCAGAGAAATTTTGTATTATTTTCTACTGCTGTATTCTTCTGGATTTGGTTTAATCTCGCATTATGTCATTTATTTATTTCTGCTGTCTTCTTTCTTATTCATCTCCTCTCTAAACTAAATAATCTGCATTTTTTAAACTAAATAGTCTGAAATTTTTCAATTTTTAGCCCCAGAGCTCCATCTGTTCATACCGTAAAACCCTGGATCACGGTTTGGGTCATGGAGACATGTTGACAGACACACGCAGATACAGGACTGATATCCTCAATTTCATGCAGAGTTGAAGAGCGATGGATTTTATAGTTTTAAGTAATGTTCAGTACTGGTTTGGAAAGTTAAGCATCAGAGCCAACACAACTGCGCAGTACCAAAACTGATGGAGACACAGGAGGTGCTCCTGTATGAAATTTTATAGATTTATATAGAATTCCTAATGCAACAAAAACGTCCCTGCCAAAAGGTGTCAATACTAAACGGAGTGTATTATCACCCGCAAAGCCACTTCCAAAGCTTCACCCCGCCTGAGGTCTCCCCTAAAATACTATCAGCCATCAGGATTAACGAGACGAACGCTGGGCCATCCAGGTTTGGCAAGCAAAGCATCTGCCAGCCAGAACCTTCACCCCAGCACCGGCAGAGACTCAGCCAGGCAACCTGCCCAGCGGAAACTTTCTTTCAACTCTCTGATAGGAATAATAAAATTCATTATCAAACAATAGCAAGCTTTGGTAAATATTTCCATGGGTGAGTGCATGGAACAAGCTTTCCAAACATCGTATTTGGACATCGTAATGAGAACGGCTCAGTGTTCAAAAGAGCTCTGCATCTTTACTGCCCTTTAGAAGCAGGGGTTTCTGAGCGCCAGTCCCACATTTCGAAGTCATGGTTGGTTTGCCAGGGGACAAAGACAGCCGCAGTGCCACTGCGAGCTCTTCCCCACGAAGAACAAGGCACTACTCATGACGAGGGAAACGGTTCAGGTCCCCATTCATATTGCAGCTGCATCCTTTTTAAAGGGACTTCAATTCAGAGGCTTTCGTGTGCAAGTATTGCTTCTGCATCCAATGTATTTCATAGCACTGTAGAGCCTGGCTGTGAACTCAACAGTGCATACGACAAAGTGCTATTGGAAGTACACTGGGTCACAACACACGGCCCTGCTAGTCAAGTCACTACGGAGAATTTAAAACAGAACTGCATCAATTTTTTTACCTAGTATTAACATGTGCACGCAAGACAAGTTAGGCACTGATGACATACAGATGGAGATTAATTATAAAATGTGGCTACAACATACACCAGTCCTCACAGAGTAGTAAAACAGCATGCAACACACACTGGTTTTGATTAATGACTGGGGCAAAAGTTTCTCAGATCCAGCACAAAGCTAGCAGTCATTAAGTCATCATTAACACTCTAAGACCCATGCTTAACAATACCAGTTTACCAAGCATCTTTGACATAACAACCTAGCTCTACAACAAAATGCTTCCAGTTTAAACAGAGCTGCCACGGACCATCAGCAGGGAGACTGGAAACATCTTCTAATCAATGATCCGATACAGACGTTCACTGAACAGGAAAGAAGCAGAGTCTCTACTGCTGCCAGGGATGGGTATCTGAGACAGATACTACACTGGGAGGAAGAAGACAACTGTCATTGATGTAGCATACAGAAAAAATCTGATGCCAACGTCTGTTATAATTACAGTGAGACAAATATATGTATTTAGACTGGGTATATGGAATTGAGTAAATGTCACAATTGGCTTTAGGGATTACTGGAAATGCAAAAGAAAACTAATACTTTAATAGCAATATCAAAGTAGAGGCAGAAAGTCATGTCCTTGGCAACTCACTCATCTATGATGAATAAAAATGAAAGTACGTTATTTCCTCCAGTTTTGTGAATTATTCCATATGCAGAACTGAAGTAATAGAACATAATTGAATTATACTTTCATATATACGTGTGTGTGTATATGCATCTGTTTAATTTACAGTCATGATTTCTTGCAAGAATACAATACATATACTCCTAACTGTACACGTTATGAATAGTCCCTTTCAAGTCAGAGCAAAAAGAGAACATTTGAGGTCCCTGCTGGGCTGGGAGCATCATTTTTGTGCTTATTTACTCAGTAAAGTTCAAAAAAGAATAGATTATAATTCCCAGCTGAGGTCCAGATTTTGAATTACAGGGTAAAAATAAACTTTTTATTGACCACACTGCCACACCATGCTGCAATATGGTAGGTCCTTTCTTTTCATCAATAGTCCTTAAAAAAACCAAACCAACACCCCTGCCCCCCAAAAAACACAACCAAAATCAAAACAAAAAAAACCCAGAACTGAACATCAGTGAAAATCACTTTTATACACCCATCCTCTCTGCTTTACCCTCCCTGCTGCTACTGAGAGACCCATAATCTTCTGACTGCTATTTCACAGTCCTACTTGATGGTCTCACAAAAGACAAGTCTTCTAGGCAGAAAGTGCCAGTGTGTATTGAACCAGCCAGGATAAGATACTCCAGTGGGCCAAACTGTCAAGCAAACATGCACCTACGTGCGCCAGCAGCTCATCTGCTCTCTCAGGACACACCAACTTAGCTGTAGACTCTGCTGGAAAGGGGCAAGGCTTCCAGGGCAGGTTCACCTTTTGTCTTGGCAATGAGTTCTCCAACAAAGCCAAGGGAGAAAAATTATGCAGAGACACTTAAACATGAGCTCTTTGCAGGCTTAGGAGCAGAATTCATCACAGAATCATATGACGATTGAGGTTGGAGGCACCTCTGGAGGTCATCTGGTCCAACCCCCTGCTCAAGCAGGGTCCCCTACTGCAGGTTGTCCAGAGCCATGTCCAGATGTCTTTTGACTATCTCAGGACGGAGACTCCACCTCTCCGGGCAACCTGTGCCAGTGCTCAATCACCCTCACTGTAAAAACGTGTTTTTATAAAGTCACTGTCAAGTAGTGACCAGTCATGTAGAGCTTTTAACTTCAGTGATGTCTCGTTCAGGTGCTGCATGCAATCCACGTGCAGAAGAGTAGCAAAATACTCCAGCTGTAATGACTTCCAGTTCCAAAAAACTTCGTGTTTAGACACATAAAACAGGTATGTTCACCATACAGTTCAAACTTTCTTTTGTTTTACTTGCTTTTTTTCCCATTTCATTCTCACTGCCTTTAAAATTCCAGCACTTCCAGGGCAGAGGAAGTAACGGCAAAGTTCTCAAATCCCAATTCTTTCAGGTATGTGTCCTTTTTTTGACTTAATACATGAAATTACTGAAGTAATACATTCCCAGACCAGCTTTCAGTATTGCAAGTGGTTTAGGGTTTACCCTGACACACAGGGTGAATTCTCATCTTTGTGAAAGCACCCGGACCTGTTCTAGCACAAAGGGGTGGCTCCCCCCACCCAGGGCAGCTGCCCCCCACGATTGCCAGAGCCACCCATTAGTCTGCGCGCCTTAACCTCAGACTGGGGGGCATGTGACCCCCACGTACCAGCAGTCACTGCTCAGTTTGAATATGCTACCTGGTCAGAGATTAAAAAAAACCTCATATTTTTCAGTTTCCCCTGAGCCTGCCACCAAAATAAAGAAGCTAAAAGGTTGAGTAAAGTGCAAGATCATTTTGCCCGGGCATACTATCAGGAATGGAAAACGATGAGGTTGCAGGGGAAGCAGAGAGGGGAGTTACAGGAAAGAAATAAAGCGAAGAATGAGATTATATTTAACAAGGTCCATTTTCAGCTGGACTCGGTCTTTACATGTTCACATATATGTGAACAAGCTGGCCTGGAGCGCCAGCCCAGGTAACCGTAGCCCACTCCCTGCGCTCTCCCTGTATTCTCAATAGCCTTTTTTTCCCTCCTCCAACTTTTTCTGAAATCCTCTGTTTTTTAACCAATGGGGATGCAGCTTTGATGACTCATCTCTTTATTCCCGATTTGCCTGGCTGCTTTTCATCCAGCAGCAGCAGCACTTTGATGACTCGCACTTTGCTCGTGCTGCCGTTCACGCACAGATGTGGCATTGATAGCTCCAACAGGGAGGAAGGGAGGCGGATACGTTTGCTATTCAGAGCACTTCCTCAGTGGTTACGCTCTGGAGACGACTACAATAGCTCACAGCTCCCACACTGTATGAACTATTCATTCTGTGGACATTTTATCAAGAGGGTATGAAGGGAAGGCAGGATCCTCCCTTTAGCAGCAGAGCAGTGTTAAATCAGCTTAATCCAATCACAAAACTGTCCCCTTCATCACTATATTTAGATGCACGGTTGTACATGTAGGCTTAAATTCATCTCGGCTAATTTCAACCACCCGAAAGTCAGGCATGCAATCCGAGGTCATGTATCTCGATGAGATATAAGCACCCCTAAAGCACAATTCTTGCTCTCCAAAAATAGACGGGATGAATTGCTCTTTGGAGCCATCTCTCTCCCTCTCCTCACCAAGTACAGCGCTCCCTGAACAACCAGTGTACTACAGACAACTAAGCTTTCACACTGCTAGTTAGGTGAGACAAATCCTGTCTTGCAACAGCAACAATTGCCCACACAATTAGTGGATTAGGAATGACTGGCTAATGAGGAGCTGCAGAGAAAGGACCCTCAGGGTTCTGGTGGGTGGCAACCGGGACACAAAGCAAACGTTAGCAATATGTGCTCGGTAAAAGGGAGTTATCATACAGGGATGCATAAACAAGAACTTTGTTGGGAAATGTATGGAACAAGCCCTGCACTGAATCCCCTGCTTATGAGGCTGGGTGCTGTGGAGTACTCTACATGCCCTGAAGCACTGAACTTCACCAAGGAGGTGGACAGAGGAGATCAACAGGAACAGTGTGAGGCAGAGATGATGGGACACTCAGGCAAAGATTAAGGAGCTAGGTTCGTTATCCAACAGAAGAGATGGGACAAGATAACCGTCTTCAAATACATGAAACGCTGCTGGAAAGGGGAAGAGGATAATCTCTTCTTCATGCCATGGTGGACAGGACCAGAGCGATGGGCCAGACTGCCTGCCAACAATGCGGCACCTCTGCTGCTGGCAGCCAGCTTAAACGGACATCTTTAGGACAACGTTTAGATCTAGTGCATTCTGCCATGAAGAATGGGACTAGACGACCTCTTGGGGTCCTTCCCAGCTTTATTTTCTATTATTCCTTTTTGCTAAAGCATTAAAACCATCCACCTTCAGTATTCAGCTCCGAATATACAGCTGGCTGTATTTCTTATCTGAGGATTTCAAGCCTCTTTAGTGCAGGATCACACCTCACTGTCACATTCTCTGAGAATGCCAGGGGATGCTAAGAGAAATGTTTTTTTTCAAAATGAGATCATTCTCTTAACACTGTATTGTCTGAATGAAGGGAAACAAAGCAAGTTTATTGTGACAGACTAATGCTTAATGGAGGGATTAAAAGTGAATTATTTTTTTTTCAATTTGTTTCCCACCACATGCCCCAGACAGAATGCCAGCTTCAGCTGTCATTTGAATGAACTATGTCATGCAGCTGAAAAAATCACGTATTGAAATACTCATCTTTCTTGGTAAAAGTTACTGTTGTGGATTATTTCTATGCTGGAGGCTGCCAAAAATCAGCCTCAATATTATGTATTAATGATCACCTTCAGTAAGCAGCCTGAACTGGCTGCTAATATACAAACTAATAGACATTTTCAAATTAATCTGTGACACCAACAATGCTCTGTAGATCAAGATAAAAGTTTTATTTGCTTTTACTCAATCATATTAGAAGAAATGTTGTTGGAAGCCCAGAATTTCAGTGGTTTTATGGGTAAATATCATGCCTTTTCTCTGACCCTTTGAAACAATGAACACTCTTAAAAGGATCCATTCATGTTGTTACTAGATGTGGGCATCCAGATGTGCGATTCAGAGTTAGCTGTATCTGAAGTTACCTTTCCCAGCTCTAAAGATTAAATAGTGAGTCACACGCAAAGTGGTGACAGATTTTAATATCATCCATCAATAATGCACGTTTGACACAGAGCAGAATTATGCTTGGAATAACATAGCCCCTGTATTTCTAAAGGAGACTGCACTTGTTCCTGTTAAGCATCTTCAGAAAGAAGCACCTCCTGACCAATGTATGGTCCAGGCTAAGGCAGGGCGATAGGTCTTCAGGACTTTCGTCAGTTCTTACATAGACAACGATGTGCTGGGGAGAGCAGATAATACTGAATTCAAACAACAACTTCCACAACACTGTTTTGCCTTTTAATGTCCTTGCTTTAGTCACAGAACTGTCAAACGATCTCCATCAGAAGGGATCTCTGGAGGCCAATGCCAATTAGACCAGGTTGCTCTGGCCTCATCCAGTCAAAGTCTGAGCATCTTCGCGAAGTAAGCAAACCCAGCTCCTTCAGCCTCCTCTCACGTGTCACCTGCTCTAGCTCCGGACCATCTTTGTGGCCTCCACTGATCTTGCTCCAGTCCATCCATGTCTTGCTTGCTCTAGGGAGCCCCAAACTGGACAGAGCAGTCCGATGCAGTCTCACAAGCGCTGAACAGAGGGGAAGGGTCACTGCCCTGGACCTGCTGGCTGCAGTCCTGCTAGTACAGCCCAGCTTGCTGTTGGCCTTTTTGGCACGGGCACATTGCTGGCTCATCTTCAACTTGTCTGCAGGGCAACCCAGCTCCCTTTCTGCAAAGCTGCTTTCTAGCCAGTTGGCCCCAACAGGTACTGGTACATGGGGTGGTTGTTCCTCTCCAGGGACAGGACGTGGCATTTCCCTCAGCTAATTTCATGAGGCTGCTGGCTGCCCTTTTCTCCAGCCTGTCAAGACCCCTGTCTTGACTACTACTCCCAATTTGGTATCTGAAAACTTGCCAAACGTGCACTGGGTCCCATCATTTTGGTCATTAACATTCTGTTGTACAGTATTGTTCCCGGTTTTGATCCCCAAGGGATGACGTGAGCAAATGACCACCAGTTGGACATCATGCCACCCTTTAAGCCCAAACGCCCAGTCAATCTTCCGCTAATCATTCGCATCTCACAAATCTGGCTATAAGGAAACTATGGGAGGTCATGTCAAAGGTCTTACTAAAGACAAGGCAAGAGGATGAGAAGGTATAATAGAGGAATCAAGGTGGCGATCCCAAAACACTTGTAAGTGGGAACAGGAGATGAGAAAGGTGTCGGGGAGCTGTTCCTATGAGAAGACACAACCTGTAGCACTGTGCTCCCCCCACCCCAGAAGCCTTTGCTGCCAGCTCTGTCTTTTGTGCTTCTTGCAGTATCAAACTGCGAGGACTGTTTGGAGGAAAAAAATTCACTGATTTCAGGAATACAAATACAGTAAGAGCTCTAAGAGGGTAAAAAACACGAATGGGGAAAAGACCCATGTGAGTGCCATGCAAGAACCCTCTGAGGCCTTGAGGAAGAGATGGGACAGCAGCAACTCCAAGAAAAACCAAACAGGTAGAGTAGGAGGCAGAATCAGATCAATTGGATTTCTTCTTGGGTACAGCATGGACGTAGTGAGGCAACAAAAACAGGTAACGTAGACAGAAAGTATGGAGGTCATGACTCAGTGTGACACCCACGCTCGCAGCTGCTCCTCTTCCGACAGCATGGATTCAAGCACATACACTGAGAAAACTGTCAGGGTTCGTCCTCCTTCTCAGAATAACCCCTTGATTTTGTTGCAAAGCAGCTGCATTTGGTTTTACAACTCCTGCTTGTATTAACTTACCCAAATTAACTTCTACATGCTGATTTTAAAGGGACTCAGTCTACTAAAAACAAATGAGAGTTGCAAAATTAGTCCCTTTGCTGTTCTTCCTCACATCTTGACTTCTATTTCTGTTCCTGCCACTCACCAGCAATCTGCCAGCAGGTGAATCACTTCACAGTGTTTCTGCTTCCCTTCAAACTTCCCATCTATTTAGATAATAAATTTGCAGAGTAATAGCTGTCTTTAGATACAAAGCGGGTCTGTGCTCAACAAGTGCCTCTACCTGCTGCTGTACGATATTACTGCTCATTGTCATCTTGGGCTTCAGCATATGCATGGTCACATGCTTCTGAGATGATCTCAGCTTCTCTCATTACAAAATCCACTTTGTTTTTCATATTTTAAACTAGTCTGAACTGGAACAAAGAAAGCCGTGTGTCTGAAAAATGATGCCAATGCACTCTAACTCCTGCAGTACCTACAGACCTATGATGGTGTGTCTAAGGCTTCAGCTCACACCGAACAGATGTAATTAACACACTGCTGTTGAATGAAGGGGGTGTGAGTGTACCTAATTATACCCACATGTAACACTTTAAACCTGCATCATGTCCAAACTATACTGATGAATACATGTTCATCTGATGGCGTCAGCTTAATTACCTCTCTAATTATGCAAGGAGAAGCACGCAGAAAGTTTCCTTTGCATTGGTTCTATCACAGTAATTGATTGTTACTCTGGTGATGCCACGACACGCAATCAAATAATCAGCAGGACGGAGTGAGCACAGAAAACAAAAAGGTCACAGGGACAAGCTGGCATCTGGCACTGAACAGAAACCTGAACTACTCACCCAAAGACATGCCTGGTGTTCCTCAAATTAGCCTCTCAAGTCAGGTATGTGCACAGAAATACAGATGTATGAAAGACCCTGCGGCATAAATAGTAGCAGCAGAGCTCCTGGATCTGCAATGCTTTCCTTGATACAGGTGTCTACGCTCATGCCCAAGTCACTTATAGCTCTTGGTGAGGGAAGGCGGGGAGACTTGAGAGTGTTTCAGAAAAAAGAAAGAGGAAAAAAAGTGTTTATGTGCCTCTGTGACCATATTCTCTAACAATACGGGAAGATTACCAAGCAGAAGGTTCGACAGGTGATTTGACTGTCGTCTGTGAGAACGTCGGTGGCCCTGGGTGCAGAAAGCAGGCAGGGTAGTAGCAGGACACTGTAAGAGCAGTAAGGATTTCCAGGCATACAGTAATAGTTACACTGGGGTTTTTTCACATCTGCTGAGCACACTTCCTCAAGCGCAATCTGCCAGCGATCATCACGCGTGACAAACGCTCGTTACAGCGTGCAGAAGTCCTGCTGCGCATCAGCGCGCGGTGGCAATCAATCAGGGGGAGCGGAGAGCCAAGGTGCTCCCCGCAGCACAGCAGCAACCCAGCCGCCGTGTGCGCGCCGTGTCAATCAGTCGAGGTGAATGGCAAGCCACCGCACACAGATGGTCCGCAAACCCTCGCGAACCCCATCTGGCTGCTGGGACAGCTGATGTCCCCGAGCAACCCGAGCTGGAGTGCACATCCATGGCAGGGAAAAACCTTCCCGACTTTGCCCACAAGTCAATCAATCAAAGGGAGCCTGACAAATCATGCAAGAGTCCCCGTGTCCTGCAATAAAAGCCCGAACCCAGTGAGCCAAATCACTACTGGAACGAGATGGAAACCCGCAGCTGCTGTAAGCCTCAGCTATTCTCCTTGGTCGCCTCTCATCAGTAACAGCCAAGTTCAACAAAAACTTCTCGCACCAGTTATGCTTACAGACCTGATAAATGCAGAATAGCCAAATCGCCAGCAATTTTACATTATGATCAGATAATTTGCAGCTGAACTTAAATTCCTTTGTAGCCACATTTATTACAATAAATATCATGCATGTTTGCCACCTTACAGACACTTCTGTTTGTCTCTCTTTTGTTTCCATTCGATAGGAACCTCCATTACATGCCTCCAGCTTTAAATTAAAAACACATGGACAGGCTAGGACTGCTCTATAGCGAAACAGAGTATCAAGTTCAGGCTCTGATTTTCATTACTTTGGATTTATCCTGGATTACTCTGGATTTACAATTTATATAACGTCTATGAAGTTACACCATGTGAAGTTCTACCAAAGAACTTCTACATCAGATGAAGTCATACGAAATGAGAAAAGTTTTGTCTCGGAGTCATCAACACATCAGTCATTGTCTTTAATGAGTTGTTGCAGTAATTACTATACGTATTTAATCTTGCCCTTGATGATGGTTGCAACCAAGTTCTTCATGAGAAAGTGTGAATCCTTGCAGTTTTTCAGGCTTGTTTACTTTGGAAATTACTCCAGAAGAGCAATTCCTGTTAATGTAGCAAGCCACCCTTCTCCCAAAATAAACATGACATTTGTAAGGTGGGAATAATTCATTCTTTTTGCAAAATTAGATTATGATCACCTGCCCTCAGTTCGGAATAGTTATGCTATTTGGTGTTCCCCCTTTACTGTGACATAAACAAACTTCTGTTGTAGATGAGGTCCAACATGGACAGAGACTGTTCTGGCTCCAACAGCAAAATTATCGCTCTGAAAAATGGGGTCAGTAACAACTCTCATACTCTGTTCTCATGGATGAAGACGGATGAGTTACTACTGGTGTTGAGAGGAAAGTTGCTCCCACCAATCAGCTATACCTCTCCATCGCAGACAGGCTTTCACGCCTCTTCTGGTATGAAATCAGAGCAACTAATGAGGGACAAACCTCACATTATGATATTTTTTTCCTGGCAAAATTAATGAGAGAGTAAATGAAGGGCTTCCAAAAATCATTTTGCCAGATACCTTCGGAGCTGACTGTAATTCCCCTACTGCCAGCGGCAGCTTTAAAGCTGAGCTGTGAATTTGCTTTGCAGTGGGTTGTGTACAGTAATGGTACACACCACAGTTTTGAAGTCCCTGCTGTCAAATCAGAAATTCAGAAGAAGCTGAAGGCAACTCCTTGGAATAAAGCCGTGAGGACAGAAATAATGTGAAATGTGCAAGTGCAAATCAAATTCATAGTTCATCTTAGACGCACTCAGCATGTTAATGCCTCAACTGTTTTGTTCATTTGCTACCTGTTTTCAGTGCCCTGAGGCATACACTATTAAGGCATAACCCAACGTAATCTAACCTGAAGTCTTCAAATGTTACAACACTTGCTGCAGAACTGTTCTCCAGAAAACACTCCTCTGAAATTCCTAATTATTTAGAAATCTAAGCTGAGAACTTTGCTCTTTGGCATCGGGTTTATAAACCATTTCAGACGCATCCTCTGCGGATCCTGCACACAGAGCCTTTAGGAGAGTTAAAATCTGTAATTTCCATCCTCCTGGAAACCAGCATTCCCAATTGCACTTCTTGTGATCAACCACTGGCATGAGGCTCTCGAGCTACATAGCAGTGATACAGCCACAAAGAGAGGGAATATACAACCGACTGTTTGCTTGGCCAGGGACAAATCCAAAGCATGCACAAGAAATGTCACAACACGGAGACAGCTTGGTCAGAGACTATAGCTAAATGCCTAGTTATCCTCCTGCAAAGCATTGCAGCACAACTGCTTGAATATTTTCATTTGAACCAATTAAAGCGGAAAGAAAACATTTTTGTTTAAATCAATGTGAGAAATCAATGTTTAAATCAATGTTTAAATCAATGTAAGAGTATATTAAATCAATCATGTAAAATCAATCCTTTAAATCAACGTAAGAATAGAAAAAGGTTGATTTTTTCCTAAAATTTTTTGTTGACCGAAAATGATTAGTTTTCAACAAAACATTGAGAGAAGTATTTGAGTATTTGTTTTTACGCTATCCCCAGCCTTGACTGAGATGCCCCTTCCTCTTACCTTGCTGCAGAATCTTCTTTGAAGTCTATCCACAACAATGAACCTCCCTGACACTGGGGGAAAATGTACATCCTGATATAAAATCCAGAGAGCGATAAATAGAGAGCAATAAATCAAAACTCTTCTTCAAATCCTAACTTTGGTGAGAAAAAAGAAAACACCTGAAAACAGCTCCTACCGCTGTGCGGCTGCATACCGTCACGTACATTTTAAGCAAGAGAACAACACCGAAACACAAAAGACCACGGGGACATCAAAGGACCGGGAAGGGTTGCTGCTGGAGGCCCACCTGTTTTATTAGACAGTCGGAAGGACACCATCTTGTCAGGGATGCTGCAGACATTCCTCACCGAGGCGATGCAGCTGTAATTAGCGTAGTCCTGAGGTCGGAGGTTCTTCAGCTTCAGGATCTTTGTTTCTCCCTGCGCGTGCAAAAGAGAGCGTTAGGAAGGGACCGAGGCAGAGGAACAAGCAGGGATGCAGGAAACACCGAGACTGGCTTTCAGGAGGCAAGAGGAAGATGCAGAGGTGGCTAATTAGTAGATGTTGAAGTGGTCCAGAAAACATATTTTATTTAATTACCTGAAAGAATGGCAGCTGGCATAACCTAAAACTGTAGCTTCACTTATATATTAAAGGCAAAAGAAAAGAGAGCAGCGAGGGGGAAATTGGTTTGACAGAGTCTTTCAAGTTGCAGCATTATTCGGGATAATATATCTTAAGGTACAATCTACGTGATGAAAAAAATCACAAGCTACAGAAATCCTGCTGTTTTCCTTTGAAAATGAGCTGCTGATGGATTTTATTTTTAGCCAGCAGTGTAAATGATGGAGCAGGGACCTGAATGGGATATGTAATGAAGGAGTTCCTTCAGACACAATCAAGAGAAAACTGGAAAATACGAGATTTCCACTGCAGTACTATGTGAAATGGGCACCGCAGAACCAGAAACTCAGGAGAAAAAGTAAGTTGCTGAAATATGTATGTAAAATCTTACAGTATTGTTAGCAACAAGAGTAACAAAAAGCCAAAAGGAGTGTTAGATACCAAATCCTGAGCACACAGAGATGTCATGGGACAGAGCAGGGAGGAAGAAAGCACAGGGAGCACAGCAAAGTACATCAGGGTGTCAGGCGTGAGGATGCGACAGCGTGGAGGGCTGCGAAAACATCAGATAAATCTGTATGTATCGATACTGGCACATTATTCACTCTAGCATTAAAATAACAAACTTCCTCGGGCTTTCAATCTCCTCCTCGAGCTGCTTGCTTCAAAAGTCTTTGCCTGCATTTGTAGTGATAAGCTAAAAATGTATTATGCTTAGACAAGGCTAAGGCAGAACCCCAGCCCAGGGAGGCAGACACTCTGAATGGGCTCACAAAGCATCAAAAGAGCAAGCTTTGGAAAATGTTCATTATCACGTGTCCTGTTAAAGCTGAGCAACTTTTAATATTACCACAGCTTGAGCAACATATTTAATTTTTTTTTTTTAACAATATCATGTGCACCAGCTGCCCAGGCCGAAACCAGGACAAAGCAAAAATATGGTAGTTTGTGAAAATGCATGTACAGAACTAGCAAAAAAACAATAAAAGAGAAGATACAGCTAGCCAGACAAGGAAAGAAACAGTTGTCGAAATCAAGCTTGGTAGATGTTTGGAGTATTGGAACTGAAGTGCCTTGTATGTGTAATCAGTCCCACAGAAATTACGTGATTAAAATTAAGCACATGCTGATTTAGTGTTTGCAAGACCAAGTCTTTGAAAGGCTGTTCCTAAAGATAAAGATCCTACTTCAAGAAGAGGTTTATCTGGGCTAGAGAAGGGCCTGATCCAGGTTAGGAGGAACACAGCTACCAAAGTCATTGAGTTCTGGAAACACAGAGCAGCTGCATCCCATCAGTTCATGCCTTAGCCGTGGACTCCAAGCCGAACTTGTGGGCTGAACTCACAATGGTATTCTGGATCGTGTCCCCAGATTGCAGAGATTTATAAAAATGTATATATTTTCTTCATTGGTTTGGATAATTAGTCTAATTATGTCTAATTGCATAATTATTGTAAATACAGCAAATTTAATCTTGTACTCAGGCTGTGCAATTACAATGTGCAATGCGGATGATGCAAACTCTTAGGAAAAAATTCTGCATCAAGATTTTGGTTTTGAAAAGTTCGGTGTTTCAAACACTTCCACAGATGAGAATATGCATGTTTGTTCAATTTTTTTCCCCATGGCAGCTAAAATAAGTAGCTGACATTACCTGACTCATCAAAAAAAAAAGATCTGTTCAAAGCTCAAGAATTCATTTGTATATGCCCAGTTTTCCAGGTGCCTTCTATGATTGAATAAAACAAGAAAACCACCGGAAAGAAAAACTAGCCTTTTTTGGGTACAGTACCTTAGAAAATTTAATTGTGTTACTACTTGTTTTCCTTTACATTTCATTTGATTGTCAGATTGATAATCCCCCTTCAAAGCAATCACCAAAAAATGCCACCTCAAATTCGTATCTCTCGATGCTCTGAAGTCAAATCCCCTCTATCCCTCTTTACATCTGCTCTTACTGTTTGTTACCGTATCATAAGCTGAACCAATTATGCAGAGACGTGCAGTAGATGTTTATGACTCTTGAACCTTTAATTACACCTTTTCCTCTTACAAACATGTATAAGATCTTGTAGGCACACCGACAAGATACACTAATTCCACCTGACCTCCAATAAATGTATAAAGGTTATGGATAAGCTTTCGACTATCAACGTGACAATCTGATTTATTTATTAATTCAGCCCAGACAGAGGTTCTAGGAAGAATGCTCCTAGTAACCTAAAAATATATATATTTTTTATAATATTTAATCTAATTTCATATGACATGTTAGTAGATATGTTCTTGTCAGATGATAGGGAAGGTAATCATCAGCATTTCTGTATTGAAATATAAAACAAAAGTCTCATGTCAAGGGATCCTCTCACTTTTTAATTAAAACATTAAAAAACTCCAGTTTACACACTTGAGTCCAAGGAAACAAGCCACAGATTTGCTAACCTGGGTCCGTACATGTTAATTTAAAAATAATCTCATCACATTTAGGAGACCAATAACTTGACTATGTAATCTAATTCTTATCTCTGCAAGGTTCCAGGCTACATGTTTCTCAGTAAAATACCAGGCCACTGTAGTAATATAAAGCTGTCAAGTACAATAAAAAGAAAAAAATGAAGGTGCTCTCAAATCATTAGCTGAAAATTATTTATGAAAGTTGCAGGTTGCTTTCTGCTATGAAGACCAAATTACCAGGCAGTTTTCACCTCTGTCTTTACTCGTTATTGCTTGAGGCTTTCCAAAACAATTTTTTCTCCTTTTTTCTTTTTTTTTTCTTTTTGCGAACACCATCACACACTTTTGTCCACAGACAATAGGATATGCCACCTTTTTATTCTGAGACTGTGCAAATGTGCTAACAATAAATTAATCTGATCTAATCTGACAGACTCTTTTGATGGCCCAGTCTGCCTTCGTGGCTGTGAGCGAGAGTCGGAAGACTTAAAAAAGCACTTCTTTCCATTTTTGCCACCTCATCTTTTAAGTGTGTAATTCTGGAACAAAAACTTATATTCAAAGACGTGAAAGGCAGAATAAAATAAAAAAAACAACACAGGGAGTTGCCATAGAGTTTAGCCTTCCTGAAAAGCTTTTTAGGCTGTAACTTCTGTGCGGAATCACTTTGCATTGTATCGGAAAAGATTAGGGAATAGCAGTCAAATCAGAGGTTTGCGCTTGCAGCGCCCAAGCAAAATGACTTCAAAGGGGCTCCTGCAGATAGCACTCACTGTGCATCTTCCCATAATTTCCTATTTCATCATTTTACAAAAAATTAGAAGACATATTTTATATTAGGAAGTCTTATAATAACATACGGTGCATTTGTGCCGGGGTGTAGTTATCTGTAGGGCATGTCCACTTACCCACACCACAAACCCAGCAGGGATATGCAGGCAGATCCAGTTACAAAGAACCTGGTGCAAGTAGCCTAAGGAAGGAAAAAATAATGTACTTTCATTCCTACCTGGGTAAAGAAGGGCTCATAGATCTCCACTCCTTTATCAGACCCTTGCAGCAATACCTCTTGGCCGCGTCGCCAGCTGTACCGAACAGGCGGATTGGAGTTGGCAACGCACCTGAGAAACACCGTTCTCTCATAGTAAAACTGCTCTTTTGCTTCCCCGATGCTCTGGTGGACTGTTACTATTGGATCGTCCAAATCTGGAAAGACAGAAAGAACGACCGAGATAAAGTCAGGCTTCGGTTGACTCTATGATGGTTCTGCGATGGGAAGCGCGCGCATCGCCTTGGATACAAGTCAACAGCAAAATAGAGGCAATGCAGCTCTAAAAGCCACAAACGTACATTTTGGGACTTTCGCAGCGGAATTCAGTTTTAGAGTTTGTTTTCATCTGCACAGCACCTAGCACTACTGGATCTTCGTTTACAACTCAGGCTTTTGGATATAACAATATATACAATATCATATATGATAACGTCAATTACATTTCTGTTATGTTTCCACTAATACTTAGGTTTCATCTGGTTTTCATCTTTACTACTTGTTTCTTGTGTATGATTTTAATTTAAATGTCTCTTAAACAAAATAGTTTACAAAGCTTTGGAAATAAATAGACAGACTAATTTGCATCCTAATGGTAGGATCCACTAGAACATAGATCATGTGCATGCAGCTGTTTTCCTTTAAAGCGGCAATTTAATACAGTAATTTAATGCATATTCCCTTCTTTTAGTTACATGCATTTAACTTCAAGCAGGTAAATTCATCACAGGCTTTAGAACATACTTCTCTTGATTAAAATACAGATATCATATAATTACTCCCACTGCATCAGCTCAAAGAAAATTAGATCCCACAACAGAATTCACTCATCTTATATAGGGAAGAAATAACGATAGCCCTTGGAGTGTGAATACACCTAATTAATTAATTTGGGCTTTATTCCATCAGGAAAAAGTAGATTCCTCTTTGCAGGGTGTTCCTATTGTTTATTATGAGCTTTCTCTGAAGGTACAATTAGAAGAAAAGCAATGGCTATTTTTACTACGTACTAGTTAAAAACACTCAACCTCCCAACGACGTGGTAAGCAATTCTCTGGCGAGCTTTAGGGAGAAGTTACACTACCTGAAGGGCTGGCAGCCAAGGGGAAATTGCTTCTCTAAGTCTAGCCCCTATGTTTCAAAGGCACGTCCAGGTTTGGCTCCAACAGTTACAATACGGGCACTGATGCTGTTACCCACAGAGAGTAGGAACAATTTGCCTAATTATACCTGTACCGATCTGGTCTGCAAGCACACAGCAACATCACATTCCCATGTGCAACTCAGCCTTGACTGAAATAATTTCAGAACCTTATCAGCCGTGCTTCTTCCTTAAAACAAAATATAAATAATGCTTTAAGTAGTGTTTAATTAATTACTTATCCACAAATTTAACCTTATTTTTGCAAAGTCTTGTGTGAGTAACTATCCAAATGTCAATTCATCAGATTTATTTGAGGCCACGATTCAGTGAAATGCAGAACAAATGCTCAAATCTTAGCATGAACACCGGTGTCAAAGAGAACATGGTCATGCTCAAAGGCACCTGCACGCTTGATCCCTTTTCAAAGGTGTTGAAAAGAAGGACAGTTCTTTTTGGGGAAGCATCACATGCCTTTTGCTCCCATGTCCTTCCCCAAGTGCCAGCCAAACACCACTGTAACCACCACAGTGTATTGTGCGAGATGGACCGTCAGCATAGCAGTTCTTAAAAAATTTGGGGGGTTGATAGTTTTATAAACTAGAGGTGAGGCAGAGGCACGTGGGATTATTAAAGGAAGCCCATCATTAACAATCTGAATAGATTAGCATGTTTCAAACGTCCACACTGAAAAGCAGTTTGCACTTACAAATTATTCTTTAGATGCTTACCTTTTGATTTACATAACAAGAATAAAGCTTGAGAGGCTCTTGATTAATTAGAAACAAAACTTGTTCCAGAATTTGGAATAATTCAAGCAATGATATCTTATAATAGTGCATAGATTCTAAGTAAATGTTACCTTCATTCTACTCTACAAAACATTTAATTTAATATCACAGAAACAAATTATGAAACCGTTGCTCCAAATTAGGATGGCATTTTCTAATGAGATTTCATTTTTGTTTTAAAGGTTATTTTAAATCACAGTAGCATTTGAAAAGGGATGAGATTGCTGAAATGTTATGTCTTCTATTCATGCAATAGAAAATAAAAAGAAGGAAATTAGCTTGCTTCAATTTCTAGGCCAAAACACCTGTTCCCTATATTTTGATGAACAACAGAACATCTCACACATGAATGCTTTCGAGCATCTGCTTATTAAAGCACATCCTTAGACCACAAACAAGGATGACTGGCAGCCAAGAGCCTCCAACACTGGGTCAGGAGACCGCTCCTCGAATCTCTCACTCTTAGATGAAGGTGCAGCCCCTTAGGTGGAATACACAAGAAGTCCAAGTCTTGTCTCAGCTTCGTTTTGATGAAGTTAATCAAGACTAGACAGACTAAATCACTTAAAGCCTAGAAAAAGGACTTAAGGCAAGGCCTGCCAGTGTAAGGTGGCAATCAACACCCTGACACAAGGCAGGCTGAAGCTGACTGGCCAGAAGACAGCTTTGCAGAAGAGGCCTTGGAGGTCTTGGTGGAGAGTGGCCAACTACATTCCAAGCTGCAACAGCAAGAGTGCAGCCAGCGGGTCCAGGGAAACTATTCTTCCCCTCTACCCCACACCTGTGAGACAACATCCTGAGCACCCTGTCCAGGTCAAGACACGGACATACTGGAGCGAGTGCAGAGCAGACCACCATGATGATCGGAGGGCTGGAGCAAGTGCCACACAAACAGAGGCTGGGGGAGCTGGGTTTGGCCAGCCTGGAGAAGATAAGATGAAGGGGTGATCTAATTTCTGTCTTGGACTGACTGCTGGGAAGTTATAGAGAAGATGAAGGCAAACTCTTAGAAGAGCAGAAAAAAACACCATGAGCCAATAGATATAAGTTGCACCAAGAGAAATTCCTCCTGGTTATAAGTGAAAACAAACTCCCCGTGCAATCAGACAAGTGCCTGGAGAGGCTGCAGGATACCGTCCTTGAAGACATTCAAAGCTTGACTGGACACAGGCCTGAGCAATCTAACCTAACTGTGAAGCTGGCCCTGGTTTGAGCAGTAGGTTGGACAAGAGGTCCTTTCCAATCTAAATTAGTCCATGATATCATGAGCCGTGATGCCATCGCTTGCTTGCGCTACCTGCTCTCTTGCAACGGGTCCATGCTGGATGTGTGCTCACCCCCTCCGACACCGGTACTCCTCTGTGACAGAGAGAAGCAGGCACCCTCCTTCTGCATGGCGCTGTACTATGACAGGGGATGGCTTTTGATAAGAGCATAAAGAAACCTCAAAGAAATTTAAGTTGGGAATGCAAATGCGGCAAGCCCTCTGCCAAAGCATTTCATAATGGTCAATTAACTGAAATTTTGCACCGCAGAACTTGACTGATTTTTTCCATCGGCAGTGCTGGAAAGATCTCGACAGCTGCATCAAAGCAAAAGCAGCAGCACTAATAGGAGACAAAATAATGCTTGCAATTGTTGTGAGATTTCACTGAACACTCAACTGCCTGCCCCGCTGTTGGGCAGGGTTAGACAAATGTTTTACTGGATTGTTATATAAGACTGTATTTTGCTCAGGCAGTGCGAGAGCTGCAAACATAATACAAAGTATGCTTTTTTTATAATGCTGCCAAGGTATTCTGCAGGGTTATTACAATGGAGGCATGCAACTGCCAAATTCATTGCCTTTAGACAGGCTATTTTAAAGTCACCTGATCTCGGTGGCATTAATGCTCACTTGTCAAAGCTCTCCAGAACTCCAGTTTCAGTCTCTAATTGAATTGTTACTAATTGATATTCAAATTTCCAAATAGAGTTTAAAAAAACCTATTTAAAGCTCTGTGCATATGTGTAAGTATCTGTGGGTGTTTGTCGCCTAAAAGCACTGGAAGAGTCAGGCACTCAGCAGTCTGAGGGAAGCTATGGACTTCAGGTATTGCACAGCAGGTAACCTGGGAAGAGGAAAGGGGGGAAATCACTGAAGAGACAGGGAGATCTTACTGCAATGGAGAAAGATTTAGCATTAGGAAGCTCAACTAGATGAATTTTTGAAGTGCTTTACAAGAGAAAAAAAACACTAAAATTTTCATTTTGGGTGGATCAAATTATGAAGAGCTAACTGACTAATCATTCTTTAAATTAAACGGAAGTCATGGGTGTTGCCATGTAGTTAAAGTCTATTAATCAAAATGAAAATAATTAGGGAAGTATGTTTTCCACAGAGGTTTATGCCACCATTAGGTTCAATTTTTCAGTCTTTAATCTTTGAATTGAACCAAACAGTTTCCGAAACCCAGATGGCACAGGCATGCTAAACACTGTATTGGAGGAATTCCCTTCACACATCCCTAAGCTCTCAAACAAACAGAAAACCCAGTATAAGCTGTTCAAAATGGGTCTGCTCTAAATGCACTGTGAATTGCATCACGATGGTCAGACATGTTGGTGTGGAAGGTGCACAAGCGTGTCAGACGCTATTAAAATCCTCTCTATGCTGAACTGCAAAGCACTGGAGGCATCGCACTGCCTGCGAGTAGGAAACACGGACCATCTCCTGCAACCCTCACCTGAGCTCCAGAGGAGTTTCACATACACAAACAGGAGAGCAGAATCACAGACTATATTTGCTATGTCATCTTTTTTCAGCTGCTGGGACTACACAGCTTGCTGATTTCATTTGTTAATTAGCTGCCTTTGTCTTCAGATGTTCAAAGCAAGCGATGCTTGGAAGTCAGGATAATAATAAAACACGCATCTGGTAAACTGATTGAAACTGCTTCATCAAGACACCCAGAGAGGAGACAGCAGTGACGCATATATTTAGCCTGCCTAACTCGTAAGTTATTCTTAAATACAAAAGTACAATGTTTTTCATGCTATTTTCCTTACTATAGCCTCCTTGACCTAGCACAAGCTATCAATAATTATGCGGGTTTGAAGTGCTTTGTGTTACTGTGTGATACAAAGCAGTTACACATGATTCAGAAAACGCACAAAAATTTAACGCATATGTATTTCTTGCATACCTATGGAAAGGATAATGAGCTGTCTTGCGCGCCATCCATTAGTACAGGCAGTGTGGAGACACAAGAGCTCCAAACAAGCTGGAATCAGGGGAGCCAAGTTACCTGGAGCTCCACAGAAGATATTTTTTCCCTCTACAGCCCTTTAAAGAGATTTATTGTGCATCTGCAGTGCCATATTGCATGTGCAGTACAGACACAACAGTAGAAAGCAAGCATCATTTACAAGGCCAGATCCTGTAAGAAAGCAAGCCTTTCTTCCTTACTCCCACAAGACTAAGAGTGTGACCCTGGGAGACCCCTGATGAGCTTATATTGATTTCCAATACCATTTGGGGAAGATCAAACACACGCTAGAAGGCTGCTAACATGCCTAAACACAAAAGGATAAACAGAATGACCTTAGTAGTCAACAATACCCCGCGCAGCTCGAGACCATTTCTGCCTGCGATGCTTTACCAAGGGTTGGAGTCTATCAACAAAGACTCCAAGAGGAGAAATGTAACGAACACTCGGTGATGTAGTTTTACGGAGTAAACGTTGGCTTTATTTTTTTGATGAGGTTATAAATGCACCTGATTGAAACCCATATAAACTGCACCCACTGGATGAACTGTTCATACCAGCATGTCCTAAGGACACGGGGAGGATGGCACAGGGCATACAGCCCTGCAAGAGGGCAGCAATACTTTTGTTTATCCAAGGGCACCAAACTTAGCCAATTCTCATTATTTATGAGACTAAATTAGCATTGGAGTGCCTGGACAGCAGATACACTGGTGCTGAGGATTTTGCATTTACAGGACAAACAGCAGAAAACAGCAACGCTTACTACAATACCGCATTTCTACATGCGTGCGCATGTGCATACACTAATAAAGATCAGTGGATTTTCCAAATAATGAAGAGTCGGATGCTCACACAGAACGATATACATCTATGGACTTATAATAGAGGTTAACAGCGCAAGGCTGTACCCTGGCACGGTCTGAGAGACATCAGCAAAGACGTCTCAGCACAGTTCTGAAATAGATGGGACTGCTGGGATCACTGCGTGCACTAAGAGTAAGAATATAATTTTCTTTCACATATAGAACTGGTGACCTGAGTACAGGATCCTAATCTGGTGTCAGCCATTGTTAAGCAACATTAAGAAATTAAAGGGCAAAGAAAAGAGCAACATAAAAGTACTTATGCACTAGAGAAAGTACTTATGACTTCGGCTTGCAGTGAAAGATGTAAAGAGCAAGATGCATTTAATTTCTCAGAAAAGAAGACTGAATGGTAACTTTATTATAGGATGTAAGTACCTCATGGTGGGAAAACAGCAGGTACAAAAGAGCTCTTTTGGCTACCAGTAATATATACAACAAGCAACAATAGCTGGAAACTGAAGGAAACCCAATTCAGTATGGGAAAGAATCAGGCTTATTTTTTTGAAGATAAAGCAGTTGAACAGAGGAACAGGCTACCTGGGCATACAGAGGATTCCTCATCTGTTCAAACCAAGACCAGATTCTTTTTAGTGAAATACAAATTATTACATTCAATATAAGAACAGCTGCAAAAAAAAACCCAACATAGAGCTGTAAGATAAAGGAGGTCAAACTAGGCTGATGTCGTGGTCAATTCTAGTATTAAATTCTATGAAAAAATGTAATTAAAGAGAGAGTTGATTAAAGAATTCCAGATCATTATCATTAAATCAAGTACACTTGAATCAAGACATTAAGTTATTTAAACTATCTTTTCATGCCACTCGCATTAGGCTATACCGGAGCGTCAGCACACTTTGGTTGCCCGCCCTGCCGGACACGGCTGTGCAAAATGCTGATGAACCACGACTACCCACAAACAAAGCGTGTAAGAAACAAGAGTTAAAGCCGCTCTTGCACTGAGGGGATTGAAAGGACAGCTGGGTAACAGGACAGCAGTTACAAAAGTCCTTGTGATGTATGACTCTGCTACAGGATTTTCACTTTCCAGTGATTTATTTTCCTTTTATGAACTAAGATTCAGATATAAGCATACAGGAGCTGGACAGTCTTCAAGAAACACAAATTCTTATCCCAATATATACAATTGCTTGAGGAGGAATTCTGCAATAACTGCCTTGTTATTATCTTTGTTTTATAAACAGGTAACCTTGGTTTTTTTTAATTTTCTCTGTACCTGTAAAGAAACAGAACAGAATATTACATTATAACAGAAAAAAGGATTTACCAACCAAGCCAGGAGGAACAGGCACTAATACTAAAGGCCACCTGACATGCATGACACATTACTAGGAAAATTGTTACAAATAGGACTTTTTAACATGATAAGTAAGTAATTATTGGTTGCACAATCCCAAACCTAATTAATGCTTGCTTCTTCATTTTTTGAAGAAAAGAAACTTAATTTTGTTGAAGTAATGAACACCAAACTGGGTTAAGAAGGTCTAGTTCTAGACTACATCCATCTCCAGTTAATGGCTTCAGTAGAATTCTTCCAGACACTACTCATGAAGTTTAAATCCCTGTTAAAAACTACATTCTGAACGTATCAAGTGCAAATAGTGGTGCCCTGGAGAGCAGGGGCTCCTGATAACACTCCACTGCTCTCTTACTGCCTTCTTCTGGACTTCATATGTTCTAAAATGAGCACAAAACCATTTTACTTCAGTAAAAAAACATGTATCTGACAGTCCATACCTATACAACAGAAAGCACCAGGTTTCCTTCCCCCCGCCCCATATATGTTCTGGTCTTCCAACATCCACATTTATTTTCCAGCCTTAAAGTCTTTACCATTAAAAATGTCAGTACAGAAATCTCACCAATGCTCCGCATACTTTCTCGCAATCTCTACTCTTAAAGAAGATGGTATTTTTTCCCAGTTTTACTTGAACAGAATACAAAATATGCATTTTAGGGGAAGAGAAATAAAAAGAAAGCCAGGACTAGAGGAAATAAATATTGGTGAGTGGATGATGAAAAGCGGAGGGCATGTAAGAATCTCCTTGGAGGCAAATGAAGATGACAAATCAAACAAAACTACAGCAAAGAGGAAGAGGAAAATGAACCTGCCCAGAATATTTAGTGTCCACGCCTGAACCCAGACGAGTGAAGTCTTTCTGCTGACTTCAAAGAAATCCCCCAGCCAGTTCATTTTAGGAGCATAGGCTAAAATCCCATCCACCTTGGAAGGGACCCTTAGGAGGCCATCTAGTCCACATCTTGCTTCTCTCCATACTGATGATGCCCATCAATTTTGCATCATCAGTAAAAATTCATACCAAAACATTATTATAGTATGTAAATGCAGCTGAATCCCAAAGAGCAGCTAAGATTTGCTTCCTTAGATAATTGCATTTGACTGCCCATCTGCCAAACCTCCCTTCCCCAAAACCTTCTGAGCTTTTTAGGTTCTTTTAGCAAAATTTCAAATGGGGATTGAGATCCCAAAGATAATTAACCTCCAGCACGTTATATAAAATCGGTGTATGCACGTGGGGAGAAGCGGGCACTGGAGCAAGGCTCCGATTAGCTGAGGGAAACACTGCACCGTGAGCTTATCGTGGCCAGCAGGCATGCAGCGAGCACCCTGGCCCTGGGCACTCATGGGTGCCCTTTGCAGAGCCTGTCATCACGGAGCTACTGGGGAGACTACGGGAACCAGCAAATCTTAGGGAGAGGGAAGGGAGCTGGAGGTGTGGGGACGAAGGACACAAATCTGTAAGAATCTAACTTTTATTAAATCTGTTACTCCAATAATGCAAAATAAGGTATAGTTAGGCAGGTGGATGACCTTGAGCTGTTTGGTCAGATGCCTTCTGCAGTGCTCCTGGTAGCCCTGCACGTGCTGACTCCCAGGGCTGAGCCTCCCTCTGCACCTTTTGCTCCTTAGATAAAGGAAATTAAGTGAAGGAGTGCATTTCTGGTTATAACGAGACAACCCACACTACATCTCTTCAGAACAGCAGCAAAACCTCACCTGCCAGAGAAGCAGCCCGCAAAACAAACCATATGCCAAGGAAGTTCTCAGATACGTACAGTCGGCAGAAGGGGAGTACTTGCAGTTAGCAACAGCAAATTTGAAAGACATCGTAAGCCGTAAACTCAGTGCTTTATATAATCTAGGCCTATTTCTATTATGGCTCAAATCAGATTCCTACAAACAGACTGAATTTTCAAGCCATTAATACGGTCTATCTTTCCACTCAAAGGATATTTACAGCATCAATTATCTTGAACCTCATCTGACATGTACTTATCTCAGACTGATCTAACTAGAGCTATTATCATGTGTTAGAGACAGTTTTAATTTAGAAAAGGAACAGCATAAAAGGCATTCAAATAACCTTATAGCACTCTTACTAGATTTTTTCAAGGAGGAAAATAAAATCTGCATACGCAGCCAGGTAATACTATGGAATTAATACTTTGTAATTAATTGTAAGCTTTTTTCTTTAGTTAAAAAATACTGATGTCAGGAGTATTATATTGAACAAATTCTGCAAGGTACTTCCTCAGCAGTTATTCAGGGCTAATTAAACATCATTGAAATGAGCTCAACATGGAAATAAAAATCTTCCTTGGCTGATCCCAATAGAAATTTTGCATTTCCATTCCTGCATGCATGCATACTTAATCTTCACTTCTTAATTTTCACAAGCAAGGTCATCAGTATGTATTAGTTATTTTAGTGTTTACTGTAAAGGGTCTATGTCTTTGGACACCCAGAAATAGCAAGGTGGGCGGGTGTGCTGTGGCCGCTCTCGCTCCTGCTGACCAGCACCATTCCCATGATTCCCTGTTTTCTGTCTGTCTACTTCTATCTATTATCTCTTTTCTTACGCAAACTGTGTCTGTCAGTGTTCTGTGTTAATACATCCCCTAGTATCATCTTTGTAGTACCATAACTTAAGTGTATTAGTCTCATGACAATATTCACCCATAATTGACATAATCACATGTACATACTGGAACCTAATGGAAAAATAATCCTACTTCTGAATCTTTTAAAAACTGCCCCTTTCGGAGCATCCCTAATCCAGTAAAAACCTTTAACAGAACTGCAGACAGAAAAGCATAACTCAATGCCAGCAGCGAGCGGGCTGCAGCCACAGCCAAACCCCTGCTCTCCTCAGCCAGCCTCTGAGTATCCCTCCCCAGGCTGGATGACACTGGGAGACAGCCCAGGCCAGGGCCTCTCCCCGGTGCTCAGCCTCCGAGTCACATTGCAAATGACAGCACATCGCACATGCAAGACAGACAGAGCAGTGAGTCTTTCTCTTTTCCTAAAGAACAAGAAATCAGAGGATGCAAGGACTGTGCATTTGAGTCTGGGTGTCTAGAGGAGACATCAGGAGGGGAAACATCTCTGCATCCCAGTGGGAATGGGTTACCAGGCACGCATTTGTGCCTTTGCAAATCTCTCCAAAGGTGATTTTGGAGAGCTCATCCCTGGCACATCGGGATGGGTGCTCCCTCTGGGGCTCCCCCATCCCCAAAGCCGGTGCTTTGGGCTCCCTACTCCGAAGCAAAGCACAGGTCTTCCCACCTGCCCTGCTGCCGAAGCAGCAGCGTCGGCACTGGCTGGCAAGCGGTGACAGTGCAATCGAAGCCTCCAGAAGCCCCAAACTCCATGAAATAGCCCCAAAACAGAGGCGAGTGCAAGCAATGGAAAGGCACAGGCAACAACCTGAGAAAGCGCTCACCAACTTAAGCTACGTTGCTGTATTTTCAGCCTCCGGTAATATATTCTAAACAGAGTTTATTCTTGTTAAATTACCTAATGTCAAACACGGACTAACGCGGTCTGGATCAGACAGGGCCAGTTCTCATCGGTGCTGATGCACACGCAGATGACCAGGAGTTCGACAAGGCTAACACGAGCCAGAGCGATCTGCACCTCCACGGGTGCTCGCAGGGAGCCGTGCAGAGGGTTTGGTGGATGCTGGGGCACAAATGGATTTGGAGGAAATGAATCCTAATGATGTCACATGTTTTTAAATCAGCAAACAAGTTAATATTACTTCTACCAGCCTGCTTCAAATTTTGCGCTCAGATGAATGCCCGGGGCTCTTGGGGAATTCTGTCAGTGCGGTGCCTGGCTCTCAAGCTCACGTTTCCATCTCCTACGAAACACAGGATCCCCTCATCCCCAGAAACCTTGAGGGGCTTGATGCTGGCATTCTCACCCAGAATAAGCACTCCTGCTTCAGCTGCAAAATCAAACAGGCGTCTTTATTTATAGCCACATAAAGATACTTGCTACGCTATTCAATGCTCTAATTATGATTTGCAAGGAAAAAAAAAAATCAACAAGCTAAAGGATCCCTCCCTTGCAATCAGATTTATTTGCCTGGACATGTTAGAATATAAATCTGAAGTTGCAGGAGAAAAGGGAAATGAGCGGGAAGGTTCTTGCTGTGCAACGCGAATCCATGGCAGCAACCGAGGCTCAATCAAGCGCAGCATTATCACTTCCCTATGAGTTTTTGGAAGGGATTTTTGGGGATGCCCTACCAAACTAATGCTGGTCAAAGAGAAATTCTCTTTTGAGTTCTTCAGTTGCTCTCTACAGACCTTCTGGCATTTTCTCCTGATCCTTCTAGAATTTCAAAGGCGGACTAAATTAGCTGGTTCCTTGTTATGAAACTGCCACGAAACACTTAATGTCCCGTGGAAATGGACACATATAAAGCATATTAGAGCAGAGGATGAAGAATTAAAGAAAAACACATATTCCAATCAGTATACACCCAGGATCTTATTCTGAGATATTTGACTGCTTTACGGGAAGTAGGTCGGTAAATTTGAGGTTTAACCATTCTTTCTCAGTTTGTAACAACTAGCAATACTTGCTAAATAGTTTCCCAAGAATGATAAACCTTTGAAAGTGCATTTATAGCTCCTCAAGTCAAAGAGAGAGCGAAAAAAATGCAGCAAGTCGAAACTCAGGCATTAGCAGCACTATCTACACTGATGTGTTAACACATAGTTACCAAATCAATGCTAATTAGCCAAAGGTCATTCAGAAAATGAAACTGAGCTTTTCCTTGCAAGAGTTTTGAAACTGAAGTGAATGACACTGAAGTTGACAAATGATTCTGCTGAAGTTGAAGAAAAGCGAGATTTTTATTCATGCTCTCCTTGTAGATACTATTATTACTAACACGACCATTGGATATCAGTTTATATACATGGAACTGAATGCCTTATTTCCCCACAAGTGCTCTGGCAGTCTCTTAATTAGCATCCGCTACAGGGAAGGACTCCCCTTATTCCTGACGGCTATCCCAAGATGCGAGAAGTTGCTCACTTTGTTCTCATTTCAGTTTAGCAACCCTTACCCTAATAGCTCCCCAAATCACTGGGACAGTTACAACTGTACCTCTGGAAATGGGGGAAATGTTAACAAAACAGCTACAGCAACCCCTCCAACAGCCAGCATAGCAGCTGGGAGCCTCCAAAGACCTATACGGGTATCTTGGCACTGTATAGGTCCTGTACCTATACAGTGACTTCTGCAAAGGAAGCCAAGAAGGAGCCTGCTAAGTCCCACAGCATCAAAGCTTTTGACTCACACTCCTCCTACAGACTCCAGGAGTCTCTCCCAACATTGCATCCACATGGGAAGACGGTAACGTTGCTGGAGGCTCCCCAATGAACTTCTGCGTTTGCAGCAATGGCTCAAGCAGCAGCGTCGAACCGTGCACAGGCCAGGAGCTCGGTGACCCCAGAGAGCCAGGCTGTGCCAGATCAATTAACACAACCAAAGGGTCCAGTTGATGAGCAGGATGTACAGAATTTGACTCCTGCCTCTGACCACGCAAACCAACAATTATCACATGGTATGAGCTCCTGTTAGCATTGAGAGCTGCGGAATTAGCCTGGTTACCCTTAAAAACATGTGCCGCCCAAATTTACTGTCCTCTGTGTCACCATCCTAGCAGGGATGTTTAGTTACACAGTGACAGCGACAGCAGCAACTCCCAGCTCTGCTGGGCCACACAGACCCAGAATGAAGCTTCCTGCTCTTCTTCACCTCATTTGGGTAAAAAAATAGCAAACTGCGTATTTATTAGGGTTTTTTCCCACGTGACTTTGGCCAGGCTTACAAAATCTCTGGCAGTGTGCATACCAGGAAGGAACCTCTGCTTTACAGGCTGGCTTGTAAACATGCCTCCCAGAAAGATATGGTAAATGGAAGAGGTTTATATGTAGAGTTTGTCAACTTCCATTCATTTACTTCCGAATCAAAGTCAACAAAAATTTTCATCAGAATGCTCAATATCTGTCTGCTCAAAATGGGAGGGACACGTATATTTCAAAGTTATTTTTTCCACCCATTCCACTTACACGGACTGAGAGCCGACACAGACGATGGACACGCTGCACGATTACACGTCTGGGAAGATGGAAAGTCATCATGTCAATTCCTCTTACTTCCACGGCTGATTCCGAGAGAAGGTCTCTCACGCTGAACAGCGCACGTCACACACGCACAAGCCTTTCAGGTTGCAAGATTGATTTTCTTTGATGCTGTGCAAAAAATCAGGGAATCTAGTCCATCAGCTATTTAATATATGATCAGCTGATGCTACTATATGCAAAGCATGTAAAAGAGGAGGTTACATATAAACCTCCTTGGTCTACTGTGAATAGCAATTTTTTTTGAGAACTCATAGGTTGTGAGCTGAGTTTGGATTTCATTGTTCCTCTAATCTGCCCTGTATCACAGCTATTTCGTTTTCCTCCCATTGAAGGAAATTGGAGAGATCTGAATAATCAGTGAAGACAAAGATATGGGAAAGCTTTTCGATTCAGTATATATAAAACCAGCAACAAGAAAATCTTCATACATGGCATCTTAAAATCTCCAAAGACAGTTCAATTTTTTTTTTCAATCTACAACTTAGTCCAGTTTAAATACAAAAGTGCAATATACATTTTGCAGCAATTCAGTAATTACAAGGCTTCACAGAATCATCAAACAGTGGAGGTGGAAGACATGTCTGGTGATCACCCTATCCACCCCCCCGCTCAAAGCCAGGTAAACTAGAAGCGTGTTGCTCAGTACTGTGTCCAAGTTTTTCTAAGATACCAGCTCCAAGAAGTCCTTGAAAAATAAAAATATACTTGGATCCACATACACTTTTGAGTAACAGATCCCCTTATCCATTGTATCCTTACACCACATAATGGTATCCAGTGATAGGACTCGTGGGAATGGTTCAAAGCTGCACCAGGGGAGGTTCAGACTGGACATGAGGAAGCATTTCTTTACCGAGAGAGTGGTCAAACCTGGAACAGGCTTCCTAGAGAGGTGGTCGATGCCCCAAGCCTGTCAGTGTTGAAGAGGCATTTGGACAATGCCCTTAACAGCATGCTTTAACTTATGGTCATCCCTGAAGTGGTCAGGCAGTTGGACTAGATGATCATTGTAGGCCCTTCCAACTGAAATAGTCTATTCATTCTATTATAAAATTAATCATGCAATAGGTTAATATTTATTTTTCCTCATTTATTTAAAAAATAATAAAATATGCTTAAATAATGCTTAATAAATTCTTTGAGAATAATGAATAGTCTTTAAAATGGCCAGCAAACACTTATGGGCTGCACTGGAACCTTCATGAAATTACTGCACTATTTTAACAGAATTTCATTTTTTGTTCAGCATTTTCTAAGTAAAAGGAGAGAGAGAAAGCAGTAGCACGAGCAAGCGTAGCCACTAAGAAAACTTCGAGAATGGGAGGGGAGGGAGACAACAGAGTAGTCTGCAGAAAGCAAAGTTTGCAGCACTAAGAGCCATATGCCCCTTGATGCATTTAAATAAGAGGTTAATTCGAATGCACAGCCAGTTGAATTGCTCCAAGTCTCCTTTCAAGATACCGATTTCATTGAGTTATAGGGATTAAAAAAGCAACCCTGTGAAAACATAGTATTTTTGACTAGTATTGACTTTCCTCAAGGTGTCTTTGTTTTCCTTGAGTTCCTCCATAATTAAGTTATGGAAATAAATAAAAACATAGTCCAAGCATGTGGCTAATATTTTTCATATATGTCATTTAACAAAATCAGAAATGTTGATAAAATACTATGTTTCTGTTTGTTTGTTTGTTTTTGGAGGGATGTTTGGGTTTTGTTGGGGTATTTTTAGCAAAGTCAGAGATCAAATAGCCATGCAAACAAAGCTAGTGTTTCCTTTAAAATATCCATAGTCTAGCATCCTTAATATTCTAGACCAGTCTTCCAAAGAAGTTTTTTTTTTTAAGATGGCATATGTATTTTGCCTGTGTTCCCCATCCCCAAAACTCATAAAAAAGCAATAAAGAAGGTCACAGCTTGATTCCAGAAGATCCTAGTTAACTGATTAACTCTAAACTCATCATCACTTTCAGCTTCTGTTACCACCTACGCTCCCGTACCTAATGCATAACAGCTCATTTAAAAAGCTAAATACAATGCTGGTCTAATCCAGAAAATAATGACCACACTTGTAAAAATCAGGTCATCACCAAATCACCCATAGCACAAACCGATGAGAATTAGGTGTGGCTGAATGCTTTTGATCGGACTCCAGGTCCCGTGCTGATCTCCACGCAGAGGGCAGCCTCAAGCAGGTTATTAAAGCTCAACATTTGCCATCCCACGATGACTGACAAACTGGAGGATTTCCTCAAGTAAGGAAGAAGATACTGTGAATAACGGCATGCACTGCAGGAGAGAGGGATGGGGAGAATGTAGGCTGAATTTCAAATGGTACCCACTGAAACATCTTTAGGATGCAGTTTGTGATTTCCTTATTTAAAGTGGTAGTATTCTCACAGGCACAGAGCTGTCCTTTTTTTTTTTTCCCTTGCAAAAAAAGGAACAAAAAAACCCAACCTTTTTCTAGTAATTGATTTCCTTGGGATCTTTACATGTTAGGGTGGTTATTTGTCTCCTTCTACTCAATGTTTCCCAAAGCACATTCACATTTTCAGCATAAATTTCAATGAGAGACCAGGGCTGCGAGATTCTCCTGCTCTGGTTTAAGTTTTTTCTGTCCTGGTGAGCTGCTCACCAAAAACCTAACCCCAAACTTCCAGAATTAGAAGACAAACCTTTCAAAAAAACATACATCCCTAGGGCTTGTCCATCCAGCAGAGCTCCTGCCCAGGAAGGCTGGTGTGAGTCTGTGCTGTGCCAGTGCCGCATGCCCTCAGAGAAGGAGCAACTCTATTTTCTTAACAGACCAAGTTACACAGCATGAAGGTGGTCTCCACGTGCTGTTAATAAACTGCACCTTTCTTTAATGCCCAGTAACTTCCCCCGAAACAATCCTCCAGCGTCATCTCTCCAATGTCACAGCCGTGTAAAACTGAAGTGATGCTTGCTTGACTCGAACTGTTGGAGGGCATGAGCCATGCACAGTAGCAGCGGTTGTGCAGATTGCCTATGAACAGCTGTTTTGCTTCTAAATACTTCACAAAAATATAAGCACCATGAGTTACTCCTCCTCTTACACCCAAGTGTCTAATTGTTTAGTTTAAGACTTACTGTAGATATTAAAAAAAGCAGGAAGATGCCACCCATTATATGCTAAACTGCCACTGCCACTGTAAGAGATGTTGTACCGAGTTTTTTCTAGGTGACTCTGACATTGCTTGCAGGGAAGTACCGGTGAGGGCACAAGAGCAGGAAAAGGCAGGTGAGTGAGTCTCATCTCAACGCGATACCTGTCTGCATCAGGATTAATTACTCGCATTCTCAAAGTGCCCATTCCTTTCTACCTAGTGCTAAAAAAAAAAAAGGAATTGAAATAACTGGTTCAGGCGAGGACATGTACCTGTGGGCACACCTATCCCACCACATACAAACGGATCAGGTGTGGTAGCACTCCCAAGAAAACTGTTTACCATCATGATCCTATGGATGAAAGAGAAACATAGTGTGTGTGAGACCAGCAGTCCCCAAACTCTCTTTCTTCAGGGGGATGGTGGATATTGGACTACTCCTGATCAGTCAAACCACCCCTCTCCTTGCACAGGAAAGGACTCATTTTCCCGTTAACCCTTCAGCGCAGTTACCAGACTCAAACCCACCACGTCAGCTTTACCGGGCTGCGGCTAAGCTGAAGCAAGGGCACAAACCTGCATAAAGTAACACCCAGGACGAGCTCCTAAGACAACTGCTCAGTCTCTTCTTCCCTCTCCCGCAGCTTGCAGAACACATTTACCTCTTCTCATCTCAGCAGCGATGATGGAGAAATGCTGCGGTGTAAAGCAACGCCCGTGACCCTCCAGCCCTGCAGAATTACCTTGTCACCAGAAAAGAGGTGGGTGCACTCAAGAGGGCCATCCCATACCGCTCCATGAGCGCTACAGTTCAGTACACAAATATGTTTTGTTTATGGATGTAAATGATGGGCTAAGCTTATTTTATAATTGCCTGTCCTTCAATTTTTTATTATTATTTTTAAAAGAAAGTGTGGGGGGGGGCAATGAATACATATAGCTAGTTTAAACAGACACTTCAGTCAAGGGTACAGACTGGATGTGTTATTAGGAGGATGGTAAACAAGCCTCCTTTTTTGAAACCCAACCTGCTTTGCTATTGTCCTTATTGTTGATCCAAATGTTTCTACTTCAATGTGCCTTAATTAAAATGTTAGCGGTCAATATTTCCTTGAAAGCATCTCGAGAAGTTTTTATTCATGCGTAATTGCTTTGCAGATAATGCCAGAGGAAAACAATCAAACAGCTGGCAAATAAGCTCTCTGTTGGGATATTTTAACACATTCCATGTTCATCTGTTTAATTTAAAATCAGCCCATGCCATTCACAGTCTTGCAGACTGCACTGGTGTTGAGCTGTGCCGTTTCATAAACACAGTGGGCTCAACTCTGTTTTAATTTCTTTCGGTAGATCTCCTGGATCCGGCAGGAATATAATCACCAAATGAGCAGTGTAAGTACATGGGAATTCAAGTCCAAAGCTTAAATAACATGTACAGATTCCTCTCAGCATTGACGAATTTATGCAAAGATAAAGTAAATAATGGCCTCTGAGCTGGTTTGCATTTTCTGCTTTCAAAAGAGACTAATTATTATTTCACACACACACACACACACACGAACACCAGCAGTCTATCTGCAACTCTCTTGAGCTGTATTTTTAGAAAGCATAATACTTAATATAACCCAATATGATATATGCTTATGTTTTGGGGGTTTGGGGTATCTGGGGGGCGGGGAGGGGTTGGGTTTTTTTCTCAGTTCAGTTACTCAATTACCTAATCTGTGTATGTTCCAATAGATCTCTTCTGCATTTTTCCTTCTTGCAGAAATGCCACCTCAGCCTGTGACGGTCTTGTGAGGAAACCACAGCACAGCCCTGGTCAGGACTGATGCTGGGAACAGAATCATGGAAAAAAGGGCCAGAAAAGCCCTTGTAAGCTCTGGCTCTTCCTTTCCTGCGCCCGGAGGCAGGACCGGCTCTGCCGCTGCCAGCACCGAGAGATGCTCCTCCAGCCTGTCCCCAAAGAGCTCCCCGCAATAGATGCTCCCTGTCCCCTGGAGCTCCTGTTTCAGTATCTGCCCATCTCCACCATCAAACAGCTCTTCTTGCTGTCTAACCTAGATCTCTCACTGCAATTTAAGCCAATTACTGTCTGTCTTATCCTTTGGGGATCTTCAGAAAAAATTCTCCTTCTTTTCTTTTGCCCATCTGAAGGCTCCTATTAACTGCACCCTTCCTTGGCCTTCTCTTCGCCATGAACAATCCTCATGAATCATTTTACTCCTACATCAGAAACCTTTCGGGCTCATCTGTCACTCCTCTGACCTTTTCCATCGATTCACGTCTTCCCCAAGGTATGATGCAGCACTCCCCAGACCAGGAAGCACTAGAGCAGAAGGGCTACTTCAATTCCTTTCAGAAATATCCTCTCACCTCCTTCCAAGTGCAGTATTTCTGCTTTCCAAAACTGCACGGCACGGTTACGGCACGTTCACGCTCACCGCAACTCGCAGACCCGCCCTGCCGGCTCTTTTCCTTTGCAGAAGCTAAGGACGTAGATCCTGCCACCTTCTTACCAAAACACATTTCACAGATCATTTTTCAAATCTGCCCAACCTATTTCTGAGGTCCAAGCTGCCTCCTTGCAGTCCTTCTCAGCTTGATGTCACCCGGTGCCATTTAACAAGAAGCTACAAAAAGCCATTTGAGACATTAGCTGTTTTGAATCCTGGTTAGGCAATGTTTCAGTTTTTCACTAATCACAGGCTGTTTAATTTATGAGCAGTGCCTCCAGCACACTGGAGCAAGGTAAAACAGGACACATTAAATTTTGACACTACACATGCTCTGACATCCCATTAAAAGTTATGGGTTGCTCCAAATTCCCAACTCACAGCATTAGGGCGTCGCAGGATGGTGTGTTACAGCTTACTTTAACTGTAGTTTTATTAAGCGTAAGCAATGCAGATACTTTTACAAAAGGAAAGGAAATGTGAACAACATCGGAAATTTTTTCTGAAAATCGGCATGCATTAGAAGTTCCTATATGTTCTATCCCAGTGACCTACCAGATATTTGTATGTGTAAACAGAAAAATATCTGGGGGAAAAAAAATCCCCCAAAAATCCTGTCAGCAAGTAGCAAAGCATATAATACATGGGACATTTGCATACCCACAGCTGCTCTCTGGCCTGATTCTCCTTTATTTCAAGGAGAGGTTTACATAAAGATTTTTTTTCCCAAACAAAGTGTACTTTGACAGGGGTCACTGGCGGTGCAGGCTATTCACAGGGAAAAAGGTATGCATCAGCTTGAAGTTTCAATTTTCTACAAGGAACTGCATGGACTGAGGTTTCCAGATGTAATGCCCCTACACCCCTCCTGCTCCCCCTCCTCCCTGGCCTGGCCCCAGGGAAGCTGCCTGGAGCCCATCAATTAAGCGCCGGAGGTCATGCTGCCTCCCTTGTGCGTGGAGCTCAATAGGGCAACGAAGGCAAAAAACAGGGGAGAGTGAAAAGGAGGGAAGGAGCATGAATAGATTTCCTGAAAACTGTAAATCAGTAGGTAACCAGGCTCCTATTTTACTGGAAAATGCAGATTACAGGAAAGCTTGCCTTAATGCTAGAAGGCTATTTAAAAATCCATCAGAAGTCTAAAATAAGCTATTAGGGACTCTGCAGTCCCAACACCTACTGCATAAAAATCCCAAGCTATTAGGCAAACCAACATCATTTCAGATCAGGCCATCAGCAGGTTGCCAAGTCTTAAAATAGCAGCTGCATTTAAAATTATATTTAAACAAGAGAAGCGGGAAATTCAGCTCTGATGAAACCCAGCACTTGGCCTGCAGAAGGTGAGCTGGGACGAAGCTGCCAGGCACGTTGGCACGGGAGGGATGTCTAAAAACCTCGTGGTGGTCCCCGACTGATGGGGCTGCAATTAGCACCTGAAACACACCTCGGTGTAACAACGCAAGGAAATCACGAGGCTGTGCTCGAAGAGCCTGCTGAAATGAAGCTCTCCAGGTTTCCTTCCTGAAGTCTTACTCATCTGACAAATACTACCACCCCCCTCATCTTCTACTGGACTGCTCGCAGCATCTGCCGGGGTTTCACATTCTTCTGGCTCTCATATTTGCTAAGCAAGCAGGTGATGGTAAATGCAAGCCTCACCCCAAGCATGGCTGGCAATAACAGTACTGGAAAACAGATAAACCCAGAGTAATCTCATTGTCTTCCCATCATGTCTGGAAGAGTGGTCTTTCACAGGGGTGCTTCATCACGCAGCTGCAGTCAAATGCAGCAGACGTGAGAATTGCTCTTCTGCGTTGGGTTACCAACACCCAGGAAATTCTGGGTTTTGTTATTAAAATGTGATACAGGCACTGATTGCCACGTTACTGGTGCTTCTGACTTTCAGCTCTTGTTCCTTAATTCGACTCCCTAGCACTTATAAAATTAGCAAAGACATAAGGCATGAGACCGATGATAAATTCCTGCAAACAGAACCATCCTGGAAATGTTACGAGTCCAGCAAATCACACATGTAGACTCAGTGGCTTATGGTAAAGGAGGGGTTGTACCACCTCTGTTCCTGGGCTATATTACCCATCCTCTTTCTCGTCTCAGAAATTTTGAGGAGGGTCCTCCCCTTCATAACCATCGTCTCTCCGTCCCTGCTAATAAGCTTTGTCTTCCCTGCAGAGCAGTGCACAGACACCCTACTCCTCTCCGAATGGGATCAGAAATAGCTGAACAGGGCAACGAGACATCAAATACAAACAGCCCCGTGCTAAGTGCACAGGCATTTATGCAACCCCGCTGTGCCATCTCCCCAGGGTTAGCGTTAGGTGTTCATAATGAATTTCATTGCTCAGGAGCATCCAGGATTCAGATTAGCACCCTCCTGGAAATCTCAACACCACCCTACATCATTTGAGGTTTCCATTTTCAATTGTCTGTTTCTACCAGGGAACAGAAGGTATGCAAATGGTTTGCGTTATAAAAAACGGACATACAAACCTGGCGCGCTGTCTAAATGATGCCCGCATTTTGGACAACAAGGATGTCACTACGCTTAACAGGACTTCCCATCAAGCACCCTAAAGTGAGACACTTTTAGAAAACAAGCCCAATCCAGCACAAACCCAGGGAAGGTGAAGGGAACTACATGGGGCAAAACAACGTCCTCCTCCTTTTCTCTTTGGGATTGAGCTCAAACACACCCCAAAGGGATCGGATGCGGTGCCTGGGGCAGCAGCCAGCTCTCCGGCCACAGTTCGGGGTCGTTTCCCAGCATTTCCAGTTCGAGTTCCTAACAGGTTTTAAAGATAAAATTTTTTGTTATGATCAGTAAGTCACAACAGACCATTGTGCAGAGCTGCCTGGGCAAGGCATAAAAGTAGCAACAAGGGGCTAAAATGCAGTTTAGGAGAAGGTCACATATGTTTTCAGACTCTGTGGCTGGTCAGTTCAGGGGTTTTCCACACAGAGCTGAAAATCAGACATGCAGTTACGGAAGTTAAACAAAATAAAACAGAAGGAAATAAAAATATAAAATTGAAAAAAAAAAAAAGGAAAGATAAAGAAGAAAACCAACCAGCAATTCCCCTTCCTTGCAGCCTACCAGAGATGCTCTGTGCTGTGCTGTCGAGGCACCCGGGGTTGAGACTGGAATGACCTTGTCTCCCAGAAGGAGAACTCAGCTGCTCACTCCACTCCAACCACCCCCTCCACACATGAAACTCCTCTCCAGCGCCACAGCCCCAGCAGACCTTTCTGAGCTGAATTAAAACAGGAAAGCTCACCATACACTACTTGATCAAAAGCGTACCACAAACCAGGAATTTTGCAGCTCATGAAGCCCGCAAAGCATTTTATCATTCTGGCTCAGTTCTGAACACACAAGTATTTAGTTGGCATTTTACAAGCATTAAGTACAACCTTTCATCAGTGCGAACAACATCAGGCCTTTTTTTTTTTTCTTTTTCTCTTGCTTGTACAAAGATTTTCATTGTAGAAAATAAAAACGCACACAAGCTAGTAAGGAACTGATAACATTTAACAGTCACTGCAAAGCTATTTAATTCAGTCTGAATAGTGGGTCTGCTGGGGGTGTAAAGAGGCATTAAAATTACTGTAAGCACTCCACATTTGCATTAATATTTTATGGTAGAGCTACCTCACTTGTTCCACAGTACACAGCTACATCCTTCCTGACTTTTTTCATACTGTTGCCATGGACCACTGTGGTGAACAACGTCCACGTGCACTGTGCTAGGCTTTGCTTAACCCTCCCAAACGTGTTTGCTCTCAGCAACTCACCACTTCGGTCAGGAAAACATCTTTCACTGCTAGGACGAGCAGCAGAGGTGCAAGTGTGAGTTCTACCAGCACTACTTAAACCGGTCTCTGAGCTGCCACGACGAGCACCGCCACCAAGGACAGCCTCAGAGACGCCACTAGCACCCCGTGCACAAGACTTTCAGGGAAGGTGCAAATGCAGTAATTAATGCCTCCACAGACCCTGTCTTACCAGCTCTGCTGTTGCCCACGGAACAAAAACGTTGCATGAAATTGTCCCGATCCCAAATCCACTGTCAGTCACCTACCATCAACTTTCTCATCTCCTCAGTCAAATCATTAGATCAGGACTCCCAGGCATTTGCTATCCAATTTCCAAATTAGAGGTACAAGATAATAAGAATAAAAATCCAAATCTAGATGGAAACAGTACAGCTCTGATGTCAGAGGCTCTCATGAAATACGTTTACACCATTTATATTTCCACTTTTGTCACGGAGAACGGTTTGGTTTCTGGTGGCTTTCATGCGAACATACAGCGAGACCTCATTCAACAACTCCGTGAGAGCTGAAGCCCGCGGCAGAGAGCCCACCCTGCTCTCCCACAGCAGGGATCAAGACCTCAGCTGAAACCAGCACCAACACACTACCAAAGAACATGACACTTCCCCATTCAGGGGAAGCAGAAACCTCTATACTCGAACGTGTAACAACTGTATAAAAAGCAGGAATAAACCAGGTCTTGTGCAGTGACAAGTACAGTCTTCAATCTTCAGACAAATTCTCTTTCATCAAAAAAAAAAAAAGGCTGAAATGTTACAGAAAACTTCCTGAAATATACACATGCACTGAAATTTAAAAAAAACAAACAAACAACAACAACAAAAAAAAAACCCAAAACCCAAAGACAAATCTTTACGAAAGGCATTTTTGCTTGTACACCTGAGGCAAACCTCTTTTTGGATAATAAAGGGCAGCTCACTGATTTTTCGTTGCCCTCTGAAATTCTGCAACACTCCTACCCTTGTCTGGGCGTTTTTCCTCACCCTCGTGGATGATGTGCACATGCATAGCAGGAAACTAATTTCAGCCAAATACTGCTAAGCAGCCTCCGATCTATTTGTGAGATACCGTCGTCTGCCCTTCTGCTTCCCAAGTGCATCCTCCACTGCAATCTTGTACCTCCTCAGGCGATAATTAGGCAGAATAATTCTCTGTGATCCAACTGTCCAGCCAAAGGATTCATCAGAAAGATAGTGAAGGATAAGCAGATTCTCCCACGGGAATGGAAAACGCAGGCACAAGTAACGGCCAAAGTGATGATAGGGAGAGGAAATCTACCCCTTTTACATTTCTTTTAAGGAAAGACACAATTTCCTCGAGATGTTTACATGTTTTACTGCTCTGTTGCTTCAGCCATTGCAAAAATTCTCAGACAGGGGCTTGAGTCCTGTCATGGTTTAACCCCAGTCAGCAACTCAGCACCACGCAGCCGCTTCCCCCTTCCCCCTCCCAGTGGGGTGAGGAGGAGGAAAGAAGGGAAAAAACAAGTAAAACTCGTGGGTTGAGATAAGAACAGTTTAATAACTAAAGTAAAATATAATACTAACAATAGTAATAATGAAATATAATAATAATAATAGTAATGAAAAGGAATATAACAAAAAAGGAGGGGGAGGAAGGGAAAAAAAAACCAAAAAAAACCCCACCAGTGATGCACAATGCAATTGCTCACCACCCACTGACCGATGCCCAGTTAGTTCCCGAGCCGTGATCCACGCCGCCTGGCCAATTCCCCCCAGTTTATATACTGGGCATGACGTTCGATGGTATGGAATACCCCTTTGGCTAGTTCAGGTCAGCTGCCCTGGCCATGCTCCCTCCCAGCTTCTTGTGCCCCTGCTTGCTGGCAGAGCATGGGAAACTGAAAAATCCTTAACTTAGGATAAGCGCTACTTAGCAACAACTAAACCATCAGCGTGTTATCAACATCATTCTCACACTAAATCCAAAACCCAGCACTGTACCAGCTACTAAAAAGAAAGTTAACTCTATCCCAGCTGAAACCAGGACAAGTCCTTAGCCACAACCTGGCCCTGCACCGAGAGGATGGTTTTAAACCTCCTGCGACAGCACTGGGGTGTCAGTCGTTCTCCTCCTCCATCACTTTCTCATTGCGCTCCCAGTGAAGCTGCAGAGGAGTCAGTTGTGTGGTGGCCAACCTGCACAAGGTATCTATCGTACTGGTGAGCGTCCCTGGCTGCTGTTGTTTCAGTGACCCCAGACACTATGCACAACACCTTTTTCTCTGAGCAGAAGAGAGTTTCAAAGTGGTGCTGGAAACAAAAAGCGATGGATCAGAAAATAGCAAGTAGCAAGTTTGGGCATTAGTACATCTCACCGCAGCTTCAGCAGTTGCTTCTAGCTCACCTAGGCTGCTGACCACACACGAATCCCGCTGTGGCTACGTCCCAGTGATGGAGCAAAGGCTGTCTGCTCATTGCCGAAGGACAGGAGTGATGCTACTCCAGGTGAGCCGTAGGGACACAATCACAACAGACCTACCAGCGCCCAGCAGTCCAGGAAGCCACGATAATATGGCTTAGTACCAACCGGTCCACACTAAAATCCAGCTTTCTGCTTTCTGCAGTGTCTCTGATACTCCCACAGAACAGCCTCATGCGTCCAAGTGTGGCATCTCTAAAGCACTTGTACATCTGCTTGTACTCCTCTCCTCCTCCCACGGGGAAACTTACTCTCACTTTCCAAACACATTTGCAGCTCCAAACCCCATACACTTAGTGTGGCTTGAACCCCAATCTTTGTGTTTCTACAAGTCAGGGAATGAACTGGGGTCTGATGAAGACACTCACGTCACCGGATAGCCCAGCTGCTATGAGTCTTGTGCCGATCCAGCGCAGACCCAAGCCACAGCGCTCCCCGGAGCCGTCTGCCCCAGCCACCCAAACCTCTCCCACTGCTGGGCTGCGTACTGTGGAGAGCTGGTCCTCTTCCAGTAAACACCAAGCACAGCCATTTTCAGAGGCTTTAATGTTGTAATGCACAAATCTGACCTCAGAGAGGGAATAATCAGAAACCCACAAATTACATTTGTATTTCTCTCATGTTGAAAGATTACAATTATCAATATTGGAAAGCTTTTAAATGCTTTCTCCATCTGCATACCTCATTTCAGTGCCTTCTTTTATTGTATCATGCGAAAAAAGTGATGAAAGATGAATATATTTGCTTTTCTTATAAGCCAATGCTTATGCTATTGCTTTATATTAATTTTCCTCTTTTTTTTTTTTTTTTAATTTGCATTCATTGTTTCTGGTCTTTCATCCAACCGTGTGAATGAGGATTTAAGCATGTCACTGGGCTTCTAATAAATGAAAGGCCAAAAAAGAAGATCAAATAACATATCAATGAATATTGGTAGATACCAGAGATGGAAATTAAAAATGTCATTGCAATAAGAACGCGTGATTCACTGCAGCCAGTACAAGGCAAACACAAGTCAAAGAGGCAGCACAGAAAATAATGAAGCAGCTGAACTATATTTTCAATCCTGGAATTATATCTTAATTGCTGTGGCCAGGAAACCGATATAAACATCTGCAGAGAAGCATGCAGAAAATAGGCGCCACGAACGTGATGGATTCAGGTGCCACCCAAGCCCAAGCAGGAAATATCCCCACTGCAAAGCTCGACAGGAGCTAAACGTGTGCTATGCACATCTGCAACCAGCTCCTTGCACCAACCCTGCTCCCATCACGGAAAGCGCGCAGCCCAGTAGGTCGGCACCCAAGCAGCGCTCTGAGCGCACTCAGAAGGTGCCAAAGCACCAACGCCACATCACATTCTCCCATGGGAACCCCAGAGCCAAAAACGATTCAGTTGCTATTCAGGTGTGTCCTGGTTTCGGCTGGGACAGAGTTAACTCTCTTCTTAGTAGCTGGTACAGTGCTGGGTTTTGGATTTAGTGTGAGAATGATGTTGATAACACGCTGATGGTTTAGTTGTTGCTAAGTAGCGCTTATCTTAAGCCAAGGACTTTTCAGTTTCCCATGCTCTGCCAGCAAGCGGGGGCACAAGAAGCTGGGAGGGAGCACGGCCGGGGCAGCTGACCTGAACTAGCCAAAGGGATATTCCATACCATGGAACGTCATGCCCAGTATATAAACTGGGGGGAGTTGGCCGGGAGGGGCGGATCGCTGCTGGGGCATCGGTCAGCGGGTGGTGAGCAACTGCATTGTGCATCACTGGTTTTTTTCCTCCCTCCCCCCCCGCCTTTTTTTGTTATATTTCTTTTCATTACTATTATTATTATATTTCATTATTACTATTGTTAGTATTATATTTTACTTTAGTTATTAAACCGTTCTTATCTCAACCAACGAGATTTACTTTTTTTTTCCTTTCCTCCTCCTCACCCCACTGGGAGGGGGAGGGGGAAGCGGCTGCGTGGTGCCGAGTTGCTGGCTGGGATTAAACCATGACAAGGTGTTATAGTCACACTAATATCAATAGTCCAACAGCTACATTTGTGTTATTCAGAAAAAAAAATTAAAGGGATAGTATAGTGGTCAGGACAGAGGTTCAGCTCACACACATGTATCACTCACCCTCTTCAAAACCATTCCAGCAGCAACAATAACATGTGAATCTACAGAAGTGGATGCTGCCAGTGCCTATATTTTAAAATCTGGAGGTTATTTAGGATGGAGAAAGGTGAGTGAGTGAAAGGGGTTTCTTTAATACTCTCGTGCAATGGAAACTGGAAAACATGGGATGCTGAAAGCCTGAAATGTGGCAGTTATCTAAGGAGGTACTTTAAGACTCACTAGAAAGCACCGCCTTCAATACTCACTTTTACCACCAATGTTGAATGCATAAAACAGATAGCCCCTTGCTATAAATCCTCCCTGTGAACTTATGCATTAATTGCTTCAGTAGAATTCGTGTAAAGAGCTCATTTTAAAATATTTTTCCATATAAAATTCCCCACACTCTTTCCTTCCCAGTGGCAGGCAGACTTGGCCACCTGCTAGCAGTGTAGCAAGAGAGAATCCGAGGGCAGCCTTCTTGTCATTCAAGAAGGGTACACAATTATCTCATCCAGACAAAAATAGCCCTCTGGGAGAAAGCATCACCTCCTCCTCATCCCAGCAAGTTTAAATCCAGCTTCTCCGGCTTCTTAGGACTGCAGTGAACTGGGAAAGGCTGAGAAGGACATGGAGCAATGTGAGGAGCAGCTGGCAGTTTCAGCTAATTCCCCTCCGCATTCCCAGTACTCTATCTTCCTTGTCACATTTATTTTGCTCGACATAAGTAAGCATATCATACTAGTTGTGTGCACACGTGTGTATATGCCATTTATGAAGAGATAAAGCAAAGCCATGGCTGCCCGACAGGCACATTCAAGCCCTATGGCACTGCACCGCAGCAGAAGTTGGAGCACGATGCAGAGTGCTTCTGCAGTGGCCCAGTGGAGCAATTATCGGGAGTTAAATAATTATTGATATTGCATTTGATTCTGCATCCTAACAGTAGGATTTGTGCAGTGGGCAGAAAATTAGGGGTGAATTTGGACTGCCGAGTGTGGGGACAGAGCAGTAGGACTGCCATGAACACTAACGACAGAGATGGAGAGCAGTGCAACTAAATTCCTCCACGCAACACTCAGCATTTCCCTGCAACATCCTTTTCCAGACTGATAAAGGAAATTAGCGTCACGATCTCTGAATTACAGACCCTGCGTTCCCTCTGAATAACACTTCTCTTGCAGACACGTGATTGCACATGCTGCTAGGAGACACACTCGAATGCTGAAGAAGATTAGCAGTTTGATATTTTTGTCATTTGACACGCATTATCAGCAGCATTTTGTGTCATCCCAAGCCAGGAAAGATGTGATGCTCCTTGTTTGCTAAAATAATCTGTCAACACTGAACATGTTTCAGTCAATCCCACATCACGAACATTGAAGCTGGGAGGTCCCATCCCTCCTGACTCCAGGGCTGAGTTGCATCAAAAAGCCTGAGAGATGGGTACAGGTGTTTTGTCAAAGTCTCCAGTCTGAGACAGGAATTGATGAGGTCTTTAATGCATGACATTGTCGAAAAGGGTACTCTTCAGAATAAAATGATCCCTGTTATTAAGGGCATCGAGACTGGGCCTGGAACTGAAACTAAAGCTAGATCTTGCTTTGATCTCTTCCTCACTGGCATCACAAGATTAGGAGGTAATCCTGAGCACTCACAGGCCTTGCTAACACCGGTCCTGAAGCTTCCTGGTGATGTTCACAGCTAGCCCAGGGCAGACGCTGTAGTTGTCAACAACACAAACTTCCTTGTGACAATGGAGAGGATGGACAGCAAAAGCAACTGCTGCAGGCACACGCCATGAGACCCATCAGGGAAGCAGAAACCATACAAGTAACCCATAAAAAAACTGAAATGAGATATTTGAACCTGGAAGTAAAAGAGTTAGGGAAACCTCACAGGTGGTAAGCAGAGACCCAAGACAACTACGACCTCCACAAATACTACACTTAATATACATGCACGTCAACAGGTATTTGGGAGGAATAGCTAGGGGCCTGCAGGAGCCTTCCCCCTCCTATAACTGTGTTTGTGTTACACAAAGGACTGGAATTGGTGCAGGGCATACTCCCACCATCGGATAAACTGAGTGCTACAAATAAACTGCATCAGGCTGCCCCGGCCTCCCCCTTGCCCGTAATGCTATTGCCACGGAAAAGCAGGCAAACTCCAGTGCACACAAAAGCAGTTGATGGTGGATGGACTTAACTTGTTCCATGCAAACAGAATACCCTATGGTGGATCTAAGTAATCTTGTGTAAAGGGACAGCTTCTGGAAATAGAGCTGCAAGCAAAGACTTAAGTGGATCTCTGAGGAAAAGAAATGGTTGTTTCCCCTAGACCCCCAGATCAACCTCTTAATCCTGGAATTACAGATTTTCTCAACAAGCAGTGTTTTCTGCACAATGTACGTCTCTTTTCTACCATGCAATAAAATCTTAACATAGCTGTGTACTAAATCTGTTCGACAAATGTTTTTCATCCTGACTTCCAAATTAATTTCAGAAAACTTTTAATATAAACCTGACCTTTTGCTCCACCTTCTTTTACTCAAGCTGTGCAGCCTGCCCTTGTGTCCATAAGCATCCGTGAAGCAAGAGGAATACAAAAATACATTTCCAATGAAGCAATTAGTACTTTTTTGTTAAAAATCTGGTAAATTGTCCTTCAGGAACAGGCAGAAAAGCTTTCTTGTAGGAGCTCTGCTTCTTTAAATAAAAATACTTAATTTATACCATAAGTTTCCTTCCTTATAAAAGGAGAAAGTGACCTCCATAAGTCAAGCAAAAATTTTCCTAGGAGTCAAGTACAAAAGCTTTTTCTTCAAAGAGGAAAGATGAGATGTACTTTAAAGAGATACTTCCAGAGAAAAAAGAAAAAGAGTTCAAGTCTAGGATGAATACAGCTTGGATATATGAGGCAGTTTCTTCTCCTGGTGGCTCAGCAAGAGTGGAAAGCTCCCTCCTGAGAATACGCTGCCATGGGGACCAAGTGCATTTGTTTTAATCTGATGTGAGAGATGAGGATCTTCAGAAAGCTAGGAGAGCTAAAAACTATTTTCTTAGACACATAAAGTAAGGACAGAAAGTTGTCTTCTAATGAAGAGATTGTTACCAGTCTATTTACTATCGTCCTATCCCTCCAGAAAGCAAAAAAGACATCTTTCTAAAAGAAACTAGCAAAGAACAATAGAATCATTGAATCATTTAGGTTGGAAAAGACCTTTAAGATCATCAAGTCCAACCGTTAACCTAACTCTGCCAAGTCCACCACTAAACCATGTCCCTAAGCAGCATGTCTACACATCTTTTAAACACCTCCAGGGATGGTGACTCAACCACTTCCCTGGGCAGCCTGTTCCAGTGCTTGATAACTCTTTCGGTGAAGAAATTTTTCCTAATAGCCAATCTAAACCCCTCCTGGTGCAACTTGAGGCCGTTTCCTCTTGTCCTATCATTTGTTGCTTAGGAAAAGAGACCGACCTCCACCTCGCTACAACCTCTTTTCAGGTAGTTGTAGAGAGCGATGAGGTCTCCCCTCAGCCTCCTTTTCTCCAGGCTAAACAACCCCAGTTCCCTCAGCCGCTCCTCATAGGACTTGTGCTCTAGAAAGAAAACCAAGAAGATGAGTTGCAAAGTGTTGGAAGGAGGCTCTGTGCCTGCCCAGGAACAGGCATGGACTCCTCGCTCTTTCCAAGAGTAGCTGTAGATGAAATGAGAACTTTGGCAACACTGAACTACCTTTTTTTTTTCCTTCATCTTTTTTACATTCAAGTATTTTGACGCCAGACCAAAAGGGACTGCTAGTTTTCAAAGGTTTGACTTAGATCTGTGTATGTTAAAGGAACAGAAGAGATTGTAGCCTAGTTTGGCATAATCCATGATAGCTTTAAATAAAGTAGGTACGATACCATCGCCATCACCTGCAGAAGTGCCAGCAAAATTCCCTCTCCTCCTTGGTGCATCACTAAAAGCAGTGTCACAACTAAATGCAGCTTGACGGCAATGTTGTACCTGAGAGACTTTCCTTGATCTCTCGGAGATTTAGTCATCTAGCAGGCATGTCTGATGTCAACCAAGTAAAACCAGCCCACTGGGATACACAGTTACATGCTTGACTGTAAAAAACGTGAACTACTCATTCTTCACGAAGCACTTTTTTCCCTTCAGTCCAGCAGAGGATTACACCCCTGGCTATTTTCAAAATGTTTGCATGTGTTTAGTTTAACGCCTTAGCTGTGTTCCTTGCCCATGAATGTAGTTATCAAATGTTTGGGGTTTTGCTTAACTTCTTAGAGCAGAAAAAAATACTATGCCCTGAAGCAGCACATAATTCAGGCTAAGAGCCGAATAGTTTTTAGAAAGTGGTAGATCAGAATTACGGGGTACACCAAAATAATACCAAGTAACCATTATGCCTGCACTGAACTCGCAGAGATGAAGGAATAAGATGCATCTATCTATGAACACTAATATTATTTGCTTCTAAATACTGAACGAACCTGTCCATCTGCTATGCAACGTGTGAACCAAGACCCAGCATCCACTCTTTGCAGAGGGTCCCAAACAGAAACGAGCGCTGGGTGAGAGACAGGGATGGAGATTTTCCCAGGAGTGCAGTTCACTCTTTCATTTCCCAACCACATCATGGGCAAGACCCAAAACACACCGATCAGGCCAGGCACCAGCCACCGGTGTCCTACCACAAGCAGGTAAATGCTCTGCAGCCACCCAAGAGCTTTAGTTTAGATCTTCCTTACAGAAGAGGCATCACGTACCTCTTGAACACCCTAGGACCAAGCAGTCAGAAGATTTGGTCAGAGTCATCTGAGATCATGAGAAATTGATAATGATATTTTGAGACTTCTTTAACAGATAAGCCACCTGACACGTGCAGATCCATGCAAAGCGTCTGGCAACTTCTGATGGAGCCTTCCTGCAAAAACAAAACTGAAAGCATTTTCAAGACTGCAGAAAGCCCATAAAAATAATGTAACTGCCCCCTCTCCTCTCACACAGCCCAACACTCTGGCTCGTTCACCACTTATATCTGTATAATTAATTATTGCAGTAGCAGCAAATGTGGCTCCAAGTGCTGCTGAACGCCAGAGCTAACTGGAAAATGAAAAACAGGAAATTACTGGAGAGTGAGATTTCCCATCCAAATGTTGATATTAAAATTTCCCAACCAGCCAGCAAGTCAATAACGGAGATGAATGAGGAAACAAAGATTTTCCTGTGTGTTTTTTTCAACAATTCATTTTCAAGCTACACAGATATAGTGCCTTTTCAAATTTTAAATTAGAGGCTGAAGATTTAAATTAGCCCTTAGGAAGTGCTCTTGATCCAAAACTAACATGGAACACAACTTTAACATTGTTTTCTCTCTTTAGCTTTACAAGCCAAGATGCTTCCAAAGTGATTTTTCACCCATACAGTTTTTAAGAAATATAAACATTTTACGTGTTTCCTTAAACACATTTGAGGGTTTCATCAAAAAATTGAAAACATTTCTTTCTTGCTCTAATGATAAAGTTTTGCTTTCAAAAGGGAATATCATCTGGTTTCCACAGGTTTGTTTTTGACAGTTACCTAAATCTGTAAGAAAACCATCTTTTTCTATGTACTTTTACTAAATACATGTTCACTAAAAAAACAAAACACATTTTGATAGAAAATGTTGGCCAAGTATTTGTGATCCTTATGGGTTGTTTTGTTTGAGCAAAAGCATCTCATGGGCAATTATTCAAGAAAACACTCCCATCCCCAATATTCCGGCTCAGTACAGCCCAGAGTTCTCAGCATGGCACACACAACTTACAATCTATAAAGTAAATATTGAACAAACAGAAAATCAAACTAGATTTGTTTGTCTAGAAAACAACTAAGTTGTTTTCTTAGTCTAACAACAAAACTAAAAAAAGACAAAATTATTTTAAGCTACTTGGAATTTCGACAGGAACATTTCAATTTCCAATATTTTGATTTCTTAGGAGCTGTTCTGTGGGCTACAGGGTTTTTTCTCCTATCTTTTTCACAGCTAGATCCAATCTTCGCTGGCACCTTAAGCTTACCGCAGCAGTACTGTCTGCCTGCAAATATTTGATCATTAACAGATGAAAATACCCAGTGAAATATCAGCCTGCATATGAAGAGAAATCACCCAGGATTTAATCACAGCTGGAATCTGAAGTTTGTCATGTTCCAGAAAGACATCATCTGTATTTGAGGTATATTAAGAAGCAGCACATCATGTAAAAAACAAAATTAAACCTGTAATAAATCCCAGACAGCAAATCTGAGAACACATATTAATACCTAAACAAAATACGACACAAGGAAAGACATATTCCAGAAGGAAGTCTCAATGAAATTCAAGAAATCAAAATTTCAAAGCAATCTTTCTCAACCCTTCCTGTTCAGACCATGTAGCATCCCAGTCTTGAGACTGCTTTTCCTGCCTTTCCTGCCAACATTAGTTTCACAGCCATGCCTAAAATTAAGAATTAAGGAGAATCTAATACATGGATGCGGGGGTAAGAGAGAAGTGCTTTAAGAGCACCCAAAAGAAGAGACTTAAATGTTTGCTTTTGGGGGTTTTATTGAACAGCTACACAGGGCTGACCTATGAAATGCTTTCAGCAGCCGTGTGTGCGGGGAGGACTCTGGGGCTCACCAGGGCAGCCCGAGCCCCTGCACGACCGGAGTGCTGGGACCACGACCTGCACCGCTGAGCCCTGAACGTTGCCGGAACCGGGCATCCTGCTCGCCCCTCGCTGCAAACCTCGGGCCAGCCCCGTTACAAACACTGAATGCTTTGCGTGGTGTGCTTATATGCAGTCATTGCAGTTGCCTCTTCATTTATTGGACTCCAACAAGTTAATGAGCAATTACTTCCTAATTCAGTTATTGTTCATAAAGGATTTACAAATTCGGCATTGGTATGTTACAGCTCGTTAAGCATATCATGAAGCTAAGTGCGCACACTAGGCAAGAAAACCCCCTAAAGCCAGTTGCCCCCCTCCACCAATCCCATAACTAACCCACAAAAATTGTCACCATTTGGGCCTCTAAATTAACATACATCCTGAGATTCATCCGACAGAGAGAGGGTACTTTTTGGGAAACACAAGCCCAACGCTAGTATAGTCACAAGACAGTTAGGTTTCTCTTTGAAGGCCTCAGGAGACTAAAGGGCTAACTTCAAGCTCTAGCTATTTGTTTAACTATATATGTGGCATGTAAACATATTTGTTTACACGACACTACTTGCATTAGAAGAGTCTCCAAATGTATGTTGCAAAGACTATCTCTGGAGCATTTCAAACAGATTTTGAACAGTTTTTCTTAATCTGAAGTGTACACAAAACCGCAGTTGTTTGTGGCATTCAGGTCTTCTCACTTTCCAACAGCTGAGTCCAGTCACATAATTTACAGCATCAGATGCAAAGTTTGCCACTAAACCTACAGCAATAAACTAGCTGATCACAAGCGAGAGCCGTGCTTCGTCTGACTAGCCCACGCACTGACGCTGGAGTCTGTGCAAGTCAGACTGGGATTATTATTTTTTTTTAAATTACATTTTGTGCATTTATTGCAGTATGATGTTTTCAGTTGTTCTCTCTTTTTCTGTCAGCTCTGGTGACCAATTGCATTGCAATCCCAATACTTCGTATTTTTCACTGGCCGGCATTTCAAGTGCAGCTTTTAAAACTGCATATCACAGGAACATGAAGAGATTGCCATTAAAAAAAAAAAAAAAAAGCAACATCTTTCAGCAGCAATTAAAGCAAAATAGCAAAAAACATCTGTACTTGCTCCCATATCAATTTCAAGGGCAAGCGCTGCCAAAAGTACAAGAGACTAAGGGCTGTGCTACGTACTAGGTCTTCACCCTGTGCAAGCTTCACACAAATCTTCCTCTGATATCTAAGTAGGCTGAGTTGTACCTGAGCTTCATCTTTCTTAGCGAAGTATCGTGATTTTGTTTAAAGACATTTCCATATGCGAGGAGCCCCACCTGACTTCATTGGGAACAGCCACAAGTCATCTGACCATAAATACTCCCAAAAGCGGCAGAACCTGCCCTAAAGTATTGCTTAAAACTGGACTTCACAAAGAGCTGGTCACTTCTTTGTAACGCCAGATATTATAAGTTAATAAAAAGCATAGTAAGAACTTCCCAAGCGGTTTACTTACAGTACACGTCCACTCTTATGGACTTTATGGCTGGCGAACCCAAGCCGTTCTCAGCCTTGCAGTAGTAGCGTCCTCCTTGGTGTCGCTGGATGTTGGATATCCTCAGGGTTTCATTGAAGACGCTCGAATCTTGAAATCTGTCAGAGGCACTTCCTGCTGTTTTGGTCCACCTGATCTGAGCAAGCACCAAAAAAGATTGTTACTTTAAGTCTGTAAAAGTGAGCAGAGTACAGATCTCTTCACCGAACCGAGAACCACGTGTGTGGCAGCCAGGATTTTATGTTGGAGGACTTGGGGAACTTCTCCAGAAAACTGAATATCTCACGCTTACAATCAAACACTTCATCCAAGAGCCCCTGAATAGTAAATCTTGCATTTATCACCTTCTCTTTGAAATAGTTGATTACTTTTGATGGAAACACCCCATAAAAAATAAACGTCACTAGCAGACATATGGAGAACAACTCGAGCCACCATCAGTGACACACAGCTGGAATGGCCGCAGAAAAATTCCCCATGAACAGCAACAAGCAGAGCTCACCAGAAAAGGTGGCTGTACTCGTGCACTGAACATTGATAGTTTTCATTGAAATCGTATTCATGAAAGATGCGGGCACATCGGAAAGCACCTTCAAAACGACCGATGGATTATCTTTTAGCAGCAATAAAATCCCGTTTTAAGGAGTCAAATGATCAGTTGCTTGAAACTGCAAACTACTAACATCTATTTCTTCAAATAGGTGGTTTGGGTTTTTTTATGTCATTTACAGCAATTACAGATTCCTTTACTCTGGAAATTATTTTCCCAAAGTGAAGACTTTTTAAAGGGAACTTTTTAATTCCAAACCCATAAAAATGCCAGTAACAGCCCACTACAACCAACAGCTGCACCAAGGTGGATACGCACATTGCTAACACCCATGCTTGATGACCTGAGTCCTTGCCTGCATGACTCGGTGGACTAAGCTATCTCATAAAATGCACCAGACCTCCAGAGACTCCCCAGGTACCTCCTCCTCTTTCAGTTCACACTAATTCAATGACCAGGACAAGCAACATTCAGTTCCAGACCAAAACTGCTTTTTTAAATGGTAGGTTTTTCTTGCCTATAGAAGCCACAAGTGGGATACTTGCATAAAGAGGACTTCACGTCTCTTCTGAAGCTTCTCAAAGCTGTCTCTTCTCAACCCTATCCACTAATTCTATGCCAGGATGAAGACCAAAAATTCTGTAGTCTTTGATAAAAATGAGATTGACACAAGACAAGATAATAAATATTTGGCTATTAGTTCCCAGGCTGCGGTCCCAAAGATTTTGGGACAAAGATTGTCCCAAAGTAGTCAGTGAAGCCATGATTTAAAGAACAGCATTTAGACACTGATCCGTTGGGATCTGCTATGCAGGCTGTCTACAAGCAACCTGAAGCTGGTATTGGCTTGGTTTGGACAAGATGTTGCAGCCATGGCAGCTCAGGCAGTGCACGCCTGCCACCAGTAGCAAGTGCCTGTCTCGGTGCCCAGCCAAGCCTGAGCTGGACACGCTGTGCTTCCAGCCCTCTCCCACGTGAAGGAAGGTCCCATGGCTGAGCTGGGTGGCCCTTGGTGGGCACCAAGGTGGCCCTAAGGGTTGCCTTGGCTGGAGGGAGATCATTCCCCCAGGGTGCAGAGGCACTTGAGTTCCACCATTCCCAGTCCTGACCCAAAACTGGGGTCCAGATCCCAGTAACCTGCACAAGAGCACAAGGTGGGTAGGGGTCGGCCTTCCTCTCACTGGGAACTTCTCCTGGACAGGAGGGATCTTCTACAAAAGGCTCCGAACTGAAAAATTCATGCCAGCTGTAGCCCATGTAAATTCTCCTCCCCTTGAAACAAGTGCAGGTGTGGGCTTCAGAGGCTGAAATTACAGCAAACAATACTTAAAAAAAAATTTTTCATCTCTTTCTGGCTTGTTAAATTCATAAGCCCGACTGGCTTTGCCCTCTTGCCAGGTGACCTGCATAACTCTCACATGGTTCTGCTGCTCTGGGATAAAGCAAATATGCCAAACTCCACTTCTACAACATTCGGTCTGCATGTGAGAGACACTATTAGCACTGCTATATTTACCAGTCTCAATCTGTCTGTACTTCTATTCTAAACTCTTGGCTCCGGGGCTTTTTAAATCATCCATATAAATGTGCTGCAGGATAATTTTGGAACACACATTCAACTTCTGCATGCTGCAGAACACAATTTCATCATATATATTTTAAATGCTTGAGAAGTATTTTAAAACAGTATTTAAGATGTTCACTGAATCTCTTGCATGTTTTATTTCCCTTTATGTAAGCAGAATTTTAAAAACAGCTCTGTTTGATTTTTAACTGGAAAAAAATTAGTACCATGACTTCTTTCTTCCTCCCCTTCCTCTCCCACAAAAAGTTCCCAGTAGAAGGCAGTCTGCTCTGTCAAAAAAACGTGTAACTTAAATAACGTGTTATAAGTATTATCAGCATCTATGTAACTGGTAATGTTACATAACTTAAACAAAATACAGCGAAGTTTATTTAGATACTGTCAGGGTTTTATCTTTTTTATGAATGCAAAAGCCTTCCCCCTCCACTGCATCTTAACGTTGATGTATCTATCTTCTCTTTGTTATAAGGAATTTTAACAGGATGCTGTTTGGCTGTCAACAGAAGTAGACTTTTCAGCTTTATATATATATATATACACACACACATGCATGTTTTAGAGGAAAGAGAAGCAATTTTAACAAATTAACTAATTTTGTAGTGCATGTAGAGATCCCTGAAGAATAAAAGGAATACTGTCGACTAGATTCTCTCTTAAAAGATAACCTCCAGGAATGTCCCTGCTCTGATTTAACTTCAGTTCATTATTTACCTTAGCTTTAACTCAACATACACACACAAAAACATGCTGATCAATATTGCATTGTAATTTATTGAACGGACTGTGAAGAAAGATGACTCTCAAACACTATGCTAATGCAGTAATCAAAAAATTGGGCACAGGAAAGCCAGATCTCTGAGGCTGAAAACCTCTTCAGAGAGGTCCTTAGCGGTTTCACCCACTGCAAGCTCCAGTCCATGCTTTGGGGTGACCTCTGATGACTTTTAAGAGACTGAGACCATTAAAAGCATCCTTAGAGACGGAGCATCTCATGGCTCTAGTGTCCAAGCCCTCATCACTGCTTAACGCAGTGACCTTCAGAGCAACTGCTGCCACAGCACTGACATTATCCCTTTTTCAAGGTGGGGAGCAGTGGCCAAAGGGGACCACGGGCTCGTGGGACATTGTGGCAGGCATCAGCCTCAAATCCCAAAGCAGCATCCACGCTTCTTCATAGCAGAAGATTCAGAAAACCTCTAGATTATTAGCTTTAAAAAAAAAAAAAAAAGCATTAGATTGTATATTCACATAGTTCAGATACTCCAGTATTTTCAAATAAGTTGGCACAAAACAATTGCTCACCCAGATGCATTTTATCACTGTTTGCTATTCATAATCTGTTCCTCTGTTTGAAACCTCACAGTTCCTAGTGCAGAAGCAGCACTGCGTGCTCTGCGTGTCTACTCAGATAGCGTGGATAACATGGGAAGTAAATAAATTCTGTTCCACCGGGAAGTCAAAGCCATTCTTGCTTGTAATGCAAAGTTTTAATTAAAAAGTTACATCCACACATCACAGCGTACACAAATCGGACTAATAAATGTTAATCCATTACGCAGATAAACACTCGCTGGCTTCTAAGGATGCAATTTTCCAGAGTACTCACTGTTACTCCAACGCACATTCGGGAATCCCACCCATGTATCGTCATTGCTTTGCCATATGATTATGATCTTTATTTATAAAATCTTTCTTTTCTTTTTTCTTTCCTTTTCTTTTGTTCTTGCAAAGCATGCAGAAGTAAAAAATGGTTTATGAACAACTCAATTAAAAATTATTCAACTTTTAAAAACTAGTAAATTATGACCCATGTAGCCATATCATGACCTATGTACTTGTCTGATTTGTATATGCCTGTAAGTTCTCTAACCATCAATATCTGTGATAGTATTTTATTGGCTTAGGCAGATGCCCTGAGACAGTCATATTTCACCCTACAGCTTCAGTTTTCTCAGTGAGCTTTCCTGCACCTTCAGTAGGAGTCATAGACTTTAAATTTTTAGACTAAAAAGATAGATTAAAAAAAACCTCTGAGAATATTTTGCCTAACTTTTCTCAGCTACAACAAACTTCTCATGCCCAAAAAGAGAGCAGCAGAATAAGAAAAATATTTAATTTTGACATTATAAAAATTAAATACTTCTGTTTTAAATACTGTCTTGGTCAAAGACAATAAACATTAAAATATCTTTAGTCTGAATACAAAACATTTTGCTTGGTTCAAAACAATAACCACCACCAACCACGCCCTCTCTCCCCCCAAAAAAACCAACAATTTTGCAATGGAACCTTTTCTTTCTTCCACGGAAATAGTTGGTGAAAAATGAGGTTTTGACAATCTTTTTCTTATACCACGACACTGAAACCTGCCTAATGCAGCAACTACAAGTAAATACGTTCCTTAAAATATACCCAGTGCCCGCACTGGGGGTTGGTACCGCATCTCACTGCCACTCATTGCAGTCACTGCCCTCTGACATTGCTAAGAAAACAAGGATGAGGAGAACCTCCTGATCACTGTTATAATCCCCAAATCCCTGCCTCAGATTAAAGTCCTCCTTTGTATGCAAACAGCAGTAAAAGAGGTCTTTGCACAACTTCACCGGGATGTGCTGGAACATTTCTTGATGCCTAAAGACATCAGAGCCTTTGGAAAAAGCCATCTTAAATGTACCCACCACCCCTCCTCAAAAAAAAAAAAAGGGAAAATAATCCCTTCAATTTATTTTCCCATGAGATTATTTTTGTTCTCAGGAAAACAATGGCTGGGGCAGCAGCTACTGAAGGCAAGAAGCACTCGCCGCCTTCACGATAAACACCGAGGACATACTGCACAAAAGGCCCTTTTCGGGCCAGGAAAGAGAAAGTGACTCCTGCTCCTTTAGTTAAGGAAACTATCTGAAGCAGTTCTGAGCATATGCATCTCACCTGACCTCTTCCTTCTCTACAGTGGGGATATAACCACGCTGCAGACCTCAGTACTCTGTGAGGTACACCCAAGTTCACTTGAAATAGGTCAGCCTGGGGTCTAGCCACAGCCCGGGGGAGATTTCCATATGCTGTTCTGTTAGACAATGAACCCAAAAGATCAAAATAAAAATTAAGAAAATACTCTATAAACCACAAAAAAAAGAGAAAGAAACAAACAGAAAATCCAAGAGAGTGCATTGGATCCAAGTTTTCATCACCTGACACCAGCAGAGACCATTCATGCCAATACGCAATAAGACAAGCGGAACATGCTTTGACCCAAAATAGCCTTTTTTTCAACGAGCTCCCCCTTCCCTTCCTGCAAGCAAGTCGCAGAGCCAAATGATTGCAGGGCAGATGTAAATCACCACGGCGGGATTGGCAGGGATGGATTTTGTACCACACTTACACAGGCACAGGTTCACAGCGGAGAGCAAGTTGTTCAATCAAGGTTTCTGCACAGAACTGCTCAACGTCCTCGGCACGAAGACCATCACCAGGCGAATCCAACAGCTCCTTGTCTGAATGGGTGCCCTCTCACTTGTGTCCAGGCAAACACTTCTGCAGGGCCTTGTGATGACTCAGGGGATGGTGAAATCAAATCCCTCCAAGGGAGTCCTAAATATCCTTCCCTTGGTCACCTAAAACAAATCACAGCTATTCCTGCACCATGCCCACAAGACAGGAGATACAGCACTGATCTAAAACACCACCGCTCTGCAGGACACCACCTTGCGCTCACTTTTGCAAGGACATGTTTACTCTAGGAAATCTCCCACGTGTTCACCAGGTCATCCTCACCACACGTGAAAAGAAAGCATTCACATGTCTAAATTACAGGACTAGCTACATATAGCTAAATAAAATGGCAGGGGCATGGTGTGTGTTGATTTTTAGCAAACCAGAGGCAGCACGATGCAGCATGCCCGATGAGATGGAGGGTACAAAACATCTGTCGGTATTGGAATAGACATTGCTACAGGCTATCAATATACAACAGTGGTATGAAAAATTCTCTTCGTATTTATTTCATATGATAATGTTTGAAATATTGGGCTTGAAAATGGCTTCAGGTAAAAGTACTGCTCATTGTTCAAAACTTCTTACGTGGAATATTAGAGTGGCAAAACAGCCAACTCAAAGCAAGCCCTGCTTACTGTGAAAAAATGACGATCCTCTATCTTGGACAGGGCTAGAAAGCTGTTATCAGTGTGAAACCAAATGCAGAACTGCAGAGTCTTTGGTTTCCAAATGTATTTCTTCAAGTTTGCAGTAGCCAAGATGCAATCACCTTGGAAGACTGGGTTTCATTGCTCCATACCTGTCCCCAGGCCAGGCATGCAACTCATGCTGTTGCCTTTATGGGACAACTCGTGTGCTTATGTTTACACATGACCAATGCTTCAGTAGGCTGGCATGCAAAAGCACAATTTTTTACTCATCTAACTGTCTATGACAGTAACTGTTAACATGCAGGACATGATCAGTTCTGATTCAGTGCCAGAGATCACAGAGAAATTGTTATTTTCCAGCTTGATTGCTGTAACACATAGGAAAAAAAGACTTCCTTTTATTCTCCAGCAGAGGAAAAATTGTGCTTATTAATTACAGAGAAAATCAGCATTAAACCACAAAGTTACAAGCAATCAAGTCCTACAGAAGAACTTCAGTGCTTTGTTCACAGTTCACTTTAGCCCAAAACATACCAGTCATAGCAATGCTCTGGCTGGAGTCTATGGATCGTAGTCTTGTGACTCCAAAACAGTAAGCTGCAATCAATGAAAGGGTCAAGAAGAATAACTGAAGACCTCAACATCTGATAATGTGAGAAAAACTACATCTAAGTTGAGTATTCCTTCATCTCTGAACTTCCTGCACTTCTGCAAGACAGATGATTTATACCTAAACCCAAGTTATCCAAGAGTTACCCAAGCCCCACCAGTGTAACTTAGCATCCCAAAGGCAGGAGTTTTGTATGAGCTGACCCCCTGTGCACACAAACGACACATCTCGCGGGTACACTGAGCAAAACGCAGCTCCTCCCAACAGCACAGCAACTCCAACTCCTCATTGCGTCAGGAAACTTTTATAGCAATCTTGTGAAACTTTGTTGTATCTTCCCGTCACCTCAGGCCAAGCAACTTGCACGTCTATACAACAGGGTAATGGCCAATGACATACTGCCACTAAAGAAAACAGCAGGCTTGAATTCCATTTTTGAGTGTGAAGACAGAAAACAGGCTAATATGTAGCAATGGGATATATATACACATTTCTTAAGCAGTCCAAATTTGTTTTAATTCCTATTAGCCCTAACAGGAATCTCCCAGATGTGAGGGAACAGAACAGCCACCCAAAAAAGACCAAAGCTGGCGACAAATCCAAGTTCTACACTTCCCACAAATTTCTCCTCAGAGCTGGCATCGATTTATGTACTATAAATGCTGCAAAGGCACTTGTGGAGCTTTACCACACCACGGCTCAGCGCCCGTGAGCTGATGGAGCAGAGTCCATCTCAGATGTGTCACCAGGCAGCAGACACAGGGAAGGGGTAGTCCAGACCAGCATGGCAGAGTAAGGTAAGGAAAGGATGTTCTTTACGTAAGGACATGCCCCAAACAAAGAATATACTTTTTTTTTTTGGTTTGGTCTTTCAGGTTATTTGTCCATTCGACTTTCAGAGGGGTTTTCCTCAATGAAAACTACATTTCTAAACGTTTCTCCAGTGTTACAATTTCAAGGCAGCAAAGGTTACTTCACTGTGCTTAAATTTAAAAGGCTCATGTCTCAGTTGTTCCACCCAGACTTGTGCATGTTGTCATCAAAACTCTTGAAAATTAGGCACCACACAGGTCTAAGATGTCTGAACACCAAGAATTAAGAATTTGGCTTTGAAAGTGCAGAGGAGGGATTTTTTACACTCAAAGGCTGAAAACCTAAAGATTAACTGGATGCAAGTAAAGAAATTTTAAGTGATTACTGAACAATTTAAGAGGAAATTAATGAGTGGATCCTGAAGAAAAGAACATTGCAATCATTAGGTGAGTTGGTAAAACAACCCTCCTTTAGATCCTTCTTATAGCATCTTGCTTAGTTGAATCAGTCTGTGTTTCTTTATGAAAAGGTAGCGTCTGGGGAAACGTCTATACGTACTTTCTCAAAACATCTTTGAGTAACCTGCTAAATGATTAATTGCAGCAATTTATCCTAATTTGACTATAATGTTTTTCCTTATGACTTTAAGATGTTTCACTGCTTCAAAAAATTAACACTTTTATCCTGAATAATCAATATACATTTTACTATAAATATCTCACTGAAGGATGGAGTTTTTTTCATTCTGCATGGCAGGAAAATACCTTCTCTAGCATTAACTGGGAAAGACTGAGTTCAATGAATTCCACAGAGCCTTGTTTCTACTGAGGTCACTATAATTTTAAAATTGTCAATAGCTGCAGGACTTACAGGGCCTTGCGTGGTTACGCCTTTCTGACGGGAAATTACTTACTGTCCACCAACTAAATTATTCAAGGAGTTTCATGAAATGATCCAAACATCTGTGAATGTTGCATTTTTATTATTCTCTCAGCTTTTTTTTATTCAGCAGCATTAATTTGCTTCAAAATGAAATACAACTTTTCACCTTCATAATAAAGAACATAATCTAAGGGCAGAATGAAGCACACATAGCACCATTTGAATTCCTAGTTATTAATTTTTATGGTAGCCTTCCAATGTTGGTAACCCATGTTAAACCACCAGAGTCATAAACACATCCTCATAACTTACATGCGTGGAAATTCATTCACTATAGTTCTTAAATGGTTTAAAGGCAAATAAATACAAGACATTTTGTAACTTATAGCTACTATCACTAGCACAGAACTAAGCTTGGTGATAAGACCACCAGAGAACTCTGTGAAATTCACATCTAGGCTCTTGTTTCCCCTGTGGGCCAATCTAAACCATAGTACTTTTTTTTTCCCCAGTGACAGAATAAGTTGCTATTGTTGCCATACAGGTACAGTAAATAATCTAAAATCCTTATAGTTTTCAAAAAGAAAGGCTGGTATAATCAAACTCACATGAGTTACCAGAGCAATGCTACAGTAAGAGAGCTGATAACCTGGAGGCCAGTCACTGGAAGAGCTGTAAAGAAGAGAACAAGGTCCACGGACGCCGTATTTCCAGTGATGCTCTGCAAAGGTTACCTCCTAGGAAGGCACCGTTCTGTGCACTTCTCAGAAGCTACAATTGCTAAAAAGGACTGGGGAATGGTTGGGGGTACCGCAGCTAACCACGTGCTTCATGCCAGTCCCACCAGTACGCTGAACTACCGGTGAACCAAAAACTTGAGAGATTTTTTGGTTGTATAAAGCGGAAAATAATCAGATAGATCAGGAGGTTTACATCGCCTCTACCTGAAGCTTCTACAGTTGCCCTTGGAATAAAGTCTAAGGCAACAGTCCCACTCTGAGGGTTATAACCCCAGGAAGATGTTGAAGAACTGGCAAGGATATAGAGAAAAGCCACAGTACGCATTAAAATAAGAGAAACATGCTCAAGAGTGCAAGTGATAAGCTCAGCAAATTTGCAGTATCAAATGAAAAATCAGGGAAAAGCAATCAACATCTTTAAAACACACATGAGGGACCGAAATTCGATAGCAGATCAATTTTCAACATAAAAGGCAAAGTTAAGGCAATAATAAAATGGATTAGAAATCACTTTCCATTTGCTCAGCCTAAGATGTTTATGCCAAACATCCTCTATCCAAGACATTTCACTAAATAAAAGTGAGCAGTGCCGAAGGACTTTGCCGGGAGTGCTGGAGGTTTCAGCACACATGCAGGGACGTGTCATCTCCTCCTTGTGCTCACCACCAGGAACCAGCTCTATAGCCCAAACCATCGCCTGGTACTGGATTTCCACCACCCAACACTTCTGCACCACTGCAACCAATGCACTGTACTCACAGTGTCCAAAGGCGTAAAAACCCAACCTTACCCTAAATAACTCTTACTAACCCAGTTTCGCAAGCAAAGTGCCTTACGTGGCTGCTGGTCTTCCCCGCGCAACCTTTCAGAGCCCAGTTTTACCCAAATTCGGTACGGGCACGCAGCTGGCCTTGGAGCGGTATAGCCCTCACCTCCTGGCACCCAGAGGTGATGCCTTCATCCAGTTTGGAGATGGGATGTGGGAGGGTGTTAGAGGAGGACGGAGGTCTGAGGAGCTGCTGTTCAACCACAGCACAAGCAGCAGTGGGAAACCAGAAGCCATCAGCTCCCCCATTCCCAGAACTACTTGTCTCCCTCAAGAGCAAAAAAGGCATAAAAACGTGTTTCTGTCATTAAACTCAGAAGACTGGAGTCTAAACAGAGAGAGGAAAAAGTGGCTGCTAAACAGGATTTTTCTACTTTAAAGTCACTCTTCATAATAGAATCGCGTTTCAAAGTGACAAAGCCATCTTGAAATCCAGGCAGTTTAAAATTGATGCTTTTTTCCTTTTATAACAATCCTTTCAGGTATTACTTCTGCTTCTCATTCTCTCCATCTCTCCCCATTTCACTCCCCTGCAAGACCCCTGGGAGAAACAGAGTATTGAAGAGAAATAGCTTTACACAGCACACCCAAAATGCTGTCAGAGACTTACAACAAGCAAACTGATAAAGACAGAAGAAAATGTTTCTCTTCTGGTCTTTCAGTAATATGAATCTTGACTACTTCCTGCAACAATCATTAGGGGAGATATTTTTGGGCAGACATGCAGCCTTTAAGCTGACTGACAAGTGTCACAAATAAATGTATCTGTAAATGAGAAAACAAAAGCAGCAGTCGCTGACGCCAGCACGGCTGCACGCGTGGCGAAAATAGAATTGCAACACAAAGCTGTTTCTGTGCAGATGGTGAATGCTACCAGGCAGAGACCTACATACTCTTAGTTCGGATGAGCCAACAATAGAAAGAAAAACGCGCTTGCTTTCCTTCTGCGCGAAAACTTAAAAAACAACTTTGCTTCCAGAACATGCGTGTACCTCCAAGGGCTAAGTGCAAAGTTTTGTGGATCCTTAATTCTTTGCTCCTGCAGAAGGATGCAAAGCACTGCCTTCCCTCCTCCAGCAAAGCTCAAGTCTGCAGAGGCAGAGGTGCCACCACTTGCACCGCGCGGCTGCTGCACCATCCTGTGAGCTCCGACAGTAACCCAGGCACGTTTCTGGCCCACCTCTGCTTGAACAAATTAAATCCACTTAACTGAACATCATAAAACGCTGGGTTTAAATGGCTCTTTTTCCACCACATTGTCTTCTGCAAATAGCACCGAGGTTATTGATTTCCTGCAATGCAATATCAGTCTGTTTACTTAAACTAGTTCCCATTTTAAAAACTTCATAAAACGTAATCCAGAAAAATCATGCTGTACTTCAAACACCACTGATAGCAGACTTGGTGCACAAAGAGACTCTGAGAAAAATCCCTTCTAAATATTGAAAGCTGATGACCACCGGGCTCTGCCTTTACGTTCGCATTGGACCTTATCAGCATTTCCTACAGCACATCCTGCGTTGCATCCTTCTGAGACTGAAGATGCACAGCTGCCTTATTTCCAGACACCTTTCTGAATTAAACCCTAAATCTCAGTGATCCAGTAACATTAGCTGTGCTTTTTCTTCCTTCCACAGGAACCAACGCTCATACATGCCGAATTACACCTTACACGCTCATTGAGCTAAAAATGAGAGTGAGATCCTGAGATTTAGCTTGTTCTAGCCGTGATGACAAAGAAAGGAGATGACATTTTATTTTGCCTGAAAGGTGGGAGAACAGGGAAGGAGGGTAGCAGGGAGAAAAGGGAAAAGAGAAGAAATCTTGACAAGAGAGAGCTGGCAGCTCAGCTGAGAAGGCAGCTTGGTATGAAATGCTATCAACAGAACTTAAGGCCAGAAAAGATCAGCAGCTGCTGAGCACAAGTCACATATACTGCATCAAGCCCACAATTTCTTGTAACATAAGAAATCAGAGGCATTGACTGAAATTATCAAACAGCAGGGTTGGTTTGGTTTTTTTTTTTTAAGAACACTTCTTTTTATTCAAAATGCAACATATAACTGTGTTGTGTAACTAACAGTCACAAATTATTAACCAACAGGATGACATGAAGTCCAGGGCTCTAAACTGATTCCAAAAGAGAGAATATTCATGCATGGGAGTTAAATCTATCCATACCTAGTTACCACAGCCATCAGATACAACCTTTTGATCAGGCAATTCCAAAACATCAGACCCCCAGAGGCTGCAAGATTAAGCGCATCCTACCTATACGCTCCAGGTGCTGGACAGGAGACAGGACAAGGGACATCTGGGCTCAGTCAGGATGGAAGTTCCTAGGTTTCTGCTTGAAAGTGCCAGTGACAGACACCAAAACACACCTCTCTTGCCATGTTTTTGCTTCTGTGTACACTTTTTTTTCCCCCTTTGTTTCAGAGGATGAAGAACTGGCAAAGTCTCCTTCAGACAGTGAAAAAGTCTAAAACAATATTAAACAATACTGGAAAAGGACTAAGTCTCTTCTGCCCTGTAGCTGGCACCGTTGAGAAGGGTTCTGGCAAGACCTTTGTTCAGGGAAAAGAAATTGAGCACGTGTTTGAATCCTACTGACTTTGAGAGTTTAGCTTATTTCCAATTCAGAAGCCAACGAGAAGAAAATTTATGAAAAATCCAGTAATCACAAATAGCATCATTCATATCTTGTTGAGCTTTCCTGGCATACCTTTAAATGACTCCCACGAGTGCCAAGGAAAGGGATCTGGGAACAGCTCCCACATATCGAGAGAATTGCAAATAGACATTAAGAAAGAAAAAAAAAAGAACCTGGTTCAGCTTGCAACTAGAAATAATAAAAGGACAGGATTAAGGATTTGTAGAGCGAAGGCTAAGGAAATCATCGCAATATTAACCAACAATCAACTGAAACGATTTCCAAAGGGAAATGAAGATAGCTTCAAATCAGGGAATATTTAAAACTGGAAAAGTTGATAGCACAGGGAAGAGGGGCTACAACCAGTGATTCAGCATTGCCTGATACACAGTAATGATCCATCCCCAAACACAATTCTGCACGGGGGAGCTTACTGAGGCTCCGGACATCTCATTACATTTCTACTGTATGAGCCTTAACCAATTTTTGCAGTCGGAAAGGGCGTGCAAGGCAAGCTGGTGCGTCAGGGGAAAGTGCATTGCAGGGGCTGGTGATGAGGCTTTAAGGATCCTCCATCCTGCAGCCTCAGTAGGGCAGCGCTGCCGCTATGAGCCCGTTCTTGGTATATTAAAGTTGCACTGTTGCATTAAAATAGAAAAAAAAACTAACTAGCTTTGAGCTTTCCCTTCCTTCTATATTAAGAACCCACAATTATAAAGACAAAACAATTCCCTTCCCACCCCAAAAAAGCCCACGGCTCCATGAACCACCAAAATCCAGCCTACGGAGGTCAGAAAATCATTGCCAGAGACCAAGACAAACACAACTACAGCACAGCTTTTTGCTTTAATGTTCACCTTCCTTTTACAAGGAGACTACAAAACAGAAGAGGCAGCTGAACTAAGCTTCAGCCCACCAGAAGTTAAATGGCCAGGTCTTCTCCAACTATACCCGGCTGGCTGGCTCTTCGAGTTTTCAGACTGGAAGAGTTATTTATTTTTTATTGTCATTTTACTTTCTTTGGCTGTTGTGCAAATTTCCTTGATTTTACAAGAGATTTTTAGTTAATTATGTATTTACCTAGTTAGCATAATTGTCTTCAATTATGTAATTAGTGTTCATATGTGTAATCATTTGAACATGTAATTATATCTAATTACACCATTAAAACGTGCAAGTCATAAATATCTTTATCATTTTGATTGATAGACATACGGGCAGGAAAAAAAATCTCACTTGTTATTTTTATCTCCTGGATCATGTAATCTGCAAGAGTAAGAGGATTCAGCCTATAATGTTGCTATAATTATTTATAAGGACCTATCAAGACTATACCAAGGTTATACCTTTCAAGCAGGGGTAGAACAAGTCAAACCACTCAATACTAAGGAGCAAAGAGTCACCCAGTGCAGCAAGATTTTTCTGTGAAAAAGCACTAATAAGAATAATCTCCAAACACTTGTTTAGTGTCTAATTGTGAGCTTGCTGTTATAAAGAAGAAGAACAGCCCACACAGAGAAAAAAAACACACACAAGTTGTTCCTGCTTGTTCTGATGGAAGATCCTGTTGTACCCTAGAAAGGGATTTTAAAGCTCCTTGCACTTTTTAGGTACCTCTAAGACAACCAACGTAGCCATACTTATCAGAACAGCAACATTTTTTAGTTCTGTTTAGCTTTATTTCAGCAGCTGTACTGTGCGCCTTGTAGTACAGTACCAGAACAAATACCTGGCGCATACTAAATGAATTAGGACAGCGACAGTTGAGTCTTCTTTTTAATTGCTTTTGGCTGGGAAGGCAAACATTTACACACAGATTAAATAGTTAAGCTTATTTAAAGTTCAACTTCTCCTCTTCAGGTTCAGATTTCTTGCCTTTACTAACATACAGAACAAGCTATCAAAAAAAACCCAAAACAAAACAAAAACAAACAAAAAACCCCCCATGTGCCTAAGCTGACTCCAAAAGCTGGAGGGGTGGAGGGGGAAGCCTAACACAATAACTAACATAACAAGAGCTCTTCAGCACCACTTGGGAATAAGCCTCAATTACAGAGCATCCTTCAGCAAAAGGCGTATGGTTTTGCCAGCCTGATAAGCTCACTCGCGCTCTGCAGAGCATCCAGATACAAGTGCTCAGGTGGATGGCAGCAAAAATAAACCCGGTACTTCCCAGAACGGCCACTCCCAGCTGCCAGAGGCTGAAGGAGAGCTCAGTCTATGATATAATTTTATCTACAAGAACAGCAGCACAGAGAATAAAACCACACAGAAGGATCACAGAGGAGTCCTTTAACATCGTACCAGAAACAACCCAATTTGTTCAAACTCTGTCACCATCAGACACCGCAGATGGACTAGGTCTTGTGAGCAGCATTTCTTTCCTTAAAATGCAAAAGCAACAATCTCAAGAGCCTGCCTAGTAGTTGAGGGTATAGCTCCTGGTCCTCAGGTGCCATCAAGTTACTGCTGCGAAAGCACTGTCTTCAAGACCATATGCAGTTACATGGAAAACAAGGCAGTAAGTTCACTGCACGCAGAACCACTGTGTGTTACAGAACCATCCTCCCTCTGCTCCCTGAATTTAGTGGGATATAAGAAAAAGGCACTGAAGAACAATCAAGCCTCTAACGTTAAACGACGGAACTGCCAGTCATGGAAGTGCACACTGGTGGTAAATAAATCTCCCCTTGAAGGGCTTCAGCTCTAGAGACAAGCTCTGGAGTCAAACGTAGAAGGCACCAGCATCAAGTTTGTCGTCATACCACACCTTCTCAGAGGCACTAACGTATGTTTGGACTTTTGGATCTATATAATTTTTGGAGAAGAACTCAAACAGGCAGCAAACCAAATGTGGTTTCCAGCCATGAACACTTCTTGCTGCTATGGGAAAATACATGAGGAGCTCGCTGCTCTGAGGTTTTACTCGCAGATGTAGCAGAACATGTCTTTCACTAAGTCCACAGCAATGGGCATGATTCCCTATCCCACTCCATAAAAAGCATCTTCAGGTGTTTCTTTAGGAGATATCTTTTCACAGACCAGCTACCAGAATGTACTTCTGCTTCAGCCACAGCAGATCTGCATACGCTGCTAGTTTCCCCGGGTTACTAAATTATCTCTTTACTCATCAAATACATTCTTTTTCAGCGAGCAAGACCTCACAGCAACAGACCTCATTCCAAAACCACCCACCTCATTTTTGCTTATGAGACTAATATGTTCAACAGTCATGGAAAAACAGCTACTTCTGCAGCATCCCAGAGCCACTTCTCCGTCCTTTCAGCCAACCTTTTAAGGGCCACCAAGAAAAAGGCAAACAAAAGCTGACAACACACAGACAGAAACCACCGGCTGCAGAGCAGAGTTTGGGGGGAAGATCCAAGGGGAAGGGGAGAAGACAGACGCAATCCATTCAGAGGACAAGTGTCCATATTTCAGTAAACCGGAAAATTTTGCTGTTTTCCTTCCGATGATGGGAGATTCAGGCTCTGTGTTCATTGGAAACTTTCTGTAGGGGATTTCTGGCGGCTTTTAAGCTTCCACAAGGCTCAATATGAAACGGATATGGTAAAAATCACCAACCTGGATGTCATTTCCAACTCCACGTGATTCTCTGATAGTCTCATTTCGGTGATTGCTGATGCTTTAGCAGGCCTAGGCTCAATATTCTCAACTGAGAGAGTGTGACTGAAATACACACTTCACTTGCCCTGATGTTGCATTTATATTGATTTGAGCTGACCTCTTTCCCCCACCACTTGGAGCCCTTTTTAGAAGGCTGCAAACGTATTTCTTGTTGAGAGACAGCAGCCACCTGGAACCAGGAGAATCAGCACGATACAACTGGTCAAATTATTCAGAATAAAACAACCGAGGAGTTTAATTTCTTTATCAGCTTGCAAACCACGTGCCTTTTAATCCAGCTTCCTGCAGATGACAGGGTGAATGGCTTTACATTTCTTTCAGTGGCATATTCACAAAATATTCAGTGGGATAATGTGCTGTTTGCAGCATACAACTGAGTTATCGTATCAAAATGATGTCATTCAAGACAGGATTACATTTTAATAGTCACAGAGGGAACAAGATTGTTGTCACCCTGAAGATGAAAGCGCTCAGTGGAGCCCAGCAAGGAAGGCCACCAGCCGTCCTGCGGGCACTGACCACAGCATCCAGCTCAGGGTTGCAGTGGAAGCCTGTGTGCCAGAGGGGCAGGTGGACCAGTAAGGATGCTGTACCTTCCTCATTACTGCTGCCCAAAAAGTTCTGCGTTCCATGACAGGGTGGAGAAGAGGCTATATAACTGCCCCCTAACAAAGACAACTCCGCCAAGCCCTTATATTAATTACAACTTAACTGTGAGTTCTTAGCGTTAGATTGCGACTAGGCGAGGACTTCAGCTCTAAAAGAGATTTTGGGGGAAATGTCTTCTTTAGGGGTTTGTGTTTTATCCTGGGTTGCTTTTTGGGAAGTTTAAATTCTTATAACCTTCACCATCAATGCCATAATCAACAGAAATGGCTGGTCTCAGCACCGCTGGATCTCCCTCCTTCCTCACTTATTTCACCACCTCTGCCTGCTCTTACTTCAAGGCTCCCACAGTCATCCTCAGGAAAGCCTTTCCTCCCACAGCTGAGGCTATGTGAGATCTAGCACTGAGACAATATACAGAAGCATTGAGACAAAAATATATTTATTAACAATATCAATAAATGAGGTTCAGAAGCAAGCAAAGGCAACTTTTCAAACACCCACGGTACATCAGGATATCACAGAGCATGGCAAAACCCCAGCCCGTGAGTGTTCGGAGCTGACAGGCAGCTGACGTGCACCAGTGCTTCACTCACCTCTCCTTCCAGCTCCAACAAACAAGCTCCTTGCCAAGCAGCAAGGTAGCTCCATCAACAGACACATGTAACTGTGGCACATTATAGAAACACCGTCATTATTTAAAATGCATACCATCTTAATTACCCAGTGCGATTAGTGTAGCCTCCTCTAATGTTTCAGAACAGAATCCTTCCTTCACCTTATTAGCGTGTGCAAAGAAAGAATTAACATTTTCTGGCACTCCATCCATTAAAATATAAAAAGCAGCATTTCAGAAAAACAAAACAAAAAACCCATGTGATGTTCTCTTTGATCAGCTGCAAGTGAAACATAAAAGGCTCCTTTGAGGTAAAGTGGAGGCTACATTTTCTATTTTAATTGATAGGAATTCTTATTAACTGCTGATGTGGCTAAAGAAAGCAATTTGGGGGGGGGTGTTACTTACACTGGAACAGCTGTTTTCCTATTGCATTCTGCATATCTTTATTAGAATAATTGTACTCTTGTTAGGAAAATTGATGATGATTTCATATGACACTCCTCAGTTCATGGGAACACTTTACAAATGTTCAGTGAACACCTGACAAAAGCCAGCCTGACTCATGACTAAATTAGCCTGCATTTTATGCTGGAAAAAACCCTTCATAAACCTTTGACTCAATAAAGCTCACATTTAGCTACAAAGGGCGTGTGTTTCCATCATTCTTCAGCATTAAAAGAAACACGCGATTAAACTTTACCTGCCATTTTTGCTGTTAAGGCTATGAACAGGTTTTTTTGATGTTTTCTTCCTAAAGCGCAGCACCTGAATTCACACCTGTGCGGAGCACTGCAGACACATTCAGTGCTCACTACAACCCTCCCCTGCTCTGGCATGAGAAATGAGTGTTAAACGTGACGAAAGTCCGGGACAGAAATCACAGCATCCACAGTGAGGGATGCCATTGAAAGCCAAGCAAGCAAGAGACTCCTGGAGTTGCACCAGGCTTTTGGGGACTGAGACACTCCTGCACCTCAGCACATCGCAAACTGAGTGCACAACATGCTCTGACCCAGGACAACAGTGCTGCTTTGTGTAAAGAAGTACCGTTAACCACTCCGCAGACATGCTGGGACCCACCAAAAACCTATTTAATTCTAGAAGTTTGGTTTATTCCTACCACTCATTTGGGACAGGAAAAAAATCCCCAATAAGCAAGTGAAAGTAATGGTCTTACCCAGTCTTTTTTGTCTCCTTCCCTGCTGTTGCTTCTAAATGGAAACTTAGAAGGCCGAGCAAAAGCTGCTGCTGACTTGGGCTACACTGGGCTGGACTGACCTTTCAGTCTCCCTCAGCACCATGGTTTTGCCCTGATAAGGACAAATGTGCTAGCCCTTTACCCACCTGCATATTCTCCCTATTGATCCTCCTCTCTGATTTGAAAACTTTGCTCCTTTCTGCTTCTCCGAAGAAGCTCTGCATTTGTTTGGGGAACACAGACATCCCATGACACAGGAAGGTGCTGGCCAGTGTCTCAACAGGGGCCTCATCCATCCCACCTAACTCATGCATCATCTCACCTAGTTCAGCATGTTTGCTTTGGAAAGAGAAAAAAAAAACCAAAATCCAACAGATTTAATGCAAGACAACACAAGGCTTTCCCCCCACTGTGATATCGCTGCTTTCCTCTCTTGCCTATTGCTTCTTTCAGTTGTTTATTCAAGCCCCATCGCACCACTCAGCACTGGATGATAATTAAAATTAAACAATTCCTTCTTCTGCAATACAAATCTGTAATACAAACCCCGTCATCATCCACACACTGTGGACAATAGCTGCAACAACGCAGGTGCAAAACGGGTCAGCCCTGCTAACCCCAGCCGGTCCCGACGTGGCTTGCCCGGGTCAGCCCAGGCACCTTTGGGGACTCAAGCACCGAGCCTACACTGAGACCGTCCCCTGCCAGCCACCACCTCCATTTCTGTACGACAGGCTGCATCCTCAGCGCCTTGCTGCTCCGACCAAGCTGGCACACAGCGTGAGTCAGCTCGGCATCCCTGACGGTCCCAAGGGAGAACATCCCTGCCACTTGGACCACCCCCTTTCGCCACCCGAAATTCCCAACAGGCAGGGTGCAGGTCCCCACGGCCACGCACAGTCCTGGCTCTGCTCAGGGTGTGCAAGCACCGAGCTCGGGAAGCAGAAGGTATCTCCTAGCAGCCTCTCAGCTGCAAGGGGAATATCTACTTGTTGACAGAGTGGCCATCAGCACAGCACTCCACTCCCACAAGTGGCAAGAAAACACAGCAAAACAGAGGCAGGGAGAAAATTTTGGCTCTGCCAAAAGCAGATCCTCCCATGCGCTGCTTTCCGGGAGAGCCAAGCTATCTGCCACGCACAACCAGCAGTAAGTGCACTTCTTAGCCCCTTGATTTCAAGGGGATAAAATGACATAGTCCGATAGCGCTGCATAGGAGAAGGGTGTCAGAAGGATGTGAGGAGGTGGAATCTGCTATGGTTCTGCAGAAGAAAGCCTCAGTGCTCATTAGGGCATGTTGCATCCCCAAAATAGTCAAAATCCCAGAGCTCGCTGGGAGCAGAGAGCACACAACTCTCAGACGGCTGGACTACGTCTGCTGCTGCTGCCTCCCCCGACTCCCGGAGCTTGGTCGGGGCAGGGGGACAAATGTGGGGACTCCATCACTTGCCAGAGAGCATTGGGCCATGCTGGTGGGGACAGAGAACACTCCCGCAGCTCCCCCCATTGCCGCCCCACAGCCATAGTGAAGCAACTGGGCGAGGACTCGGGCATCGCCCTCCCTCCACTCAGCACATTTTGCATCTCAGAACGTACCGCTCGGGACAGGATAACGTAACCCGAGGTGTGACAGCACATGGAGGTGAAAGACATGGGGAAAAAGACACCCAGCACAAAAAAAAAAAAAACAATGTAGGTGAGGTTATACTGACAAACAAAGTCTTTATCATTCAGCCTTTAGTGGACAACCAGGAATACAAAATCCCAGCCAGTCCCTGCTCTTTCAGAAGATGCTGCTTCCTCTGACCTCTGTGGCCCAAATGTCACTTCTCACCTTGGGACAATCACAGTCGCTGCTGCCACCGGCCGGAATCCCCCCAGCACAAGCTAGAGCAGCCAAGGAAGGTTAGGATAAGCTACACCCCTCCATAGGCTGTGCAGCAGAGCCTCACTAGTGTAAATAAAATGTCACCTCTTGGCTACATAAAACAGCAAATAACTTATTTGCATCATCAGGATAAGTGGCCTTAGTACATCCTTGCACGTCTCTCGTCGAGCTGACAGGCAGGTACAGCACAACACTCGGTTCCGGGGCTAACGTCTGGAAAACGGACGGGTCCGAAGGGTGACACCGCAGCCCCTCGCCCGGAGGGACACACAGCCAGCCCCAGCGAGCCTGGCAGGGACCGTGCGCTCAGCTCGGCCAGCCACGAACAGAGGAGGACTCGTCACGTCGCCCTCAGTCCCAAACAGCAAGGGGCCTTGCAGAATTTTGTTCAGAAATCCAAACCAACCTCCGGGCAGAATCCTGAAAGCAGTAATTTATGAAAAAAGGGCTGCATTTGCCCACCCACCGTTAGCCTCACCTGAGCATGGATGTGGCATTTTAAAAACTTAATCAAGGAAAATTAGTTTCTATGGCAACTAATGGCGCATTTAATAGATCAAGTGATGAGTGCTGTGTATAAAAATGCTGCAAATTATGAATAGCAGTGATATATCAAATGCTACACAATCACTCCACAGATAACAAGTAGACATGCAATGATGTATTGGGGCGCTCAGAGCTTTCTGTATAATTAGGAGTGAGGCTAAGCTTTGGGGAACAACAGTGTGCAAGCGTTTGTAATTCCCTTCCCTTGCAATAATTACTGTAGCCTTACATTATTCTCCCCACAGGCCTCATTGATATTGATTAGACCTCTACAAATTTTAAACAAAGTTTCAGAACAGTTTCCAGTTTGAATGTACAACCACCACTCTCAATACGTGAGTTTCCCTGTCTCCACCTGCCTGTAACTACTCATAGGGCGAATTTTGTGGCACCTGGTGGGAAGCCAGTAAATCTGAAGACACGTTTTCAAAGAGAGGCCCCTATAGAGCAGCGTCATTTCAACATGACTTGGAGCAGATCACAAAGAGGCACATGCAAGACATCAGCCTGTTACCGAACTACATCAATTGATCGAAAAGTTAAAAGCAATGCCTGGAAAGACTAAAAGGCATAAACGTGCACTTTGGTAAAGCACACAGGAGCACTGACGTGAAAGAGAAAAAAAAAAAAGAAAACATTCATTCCTCCTCCCAGACTTCCACCTGCAGCAGACATCCACCAAGAGCAGCCTCAAGTCACTCAGGGTGCCACGAGAAGGCTAAGCCGGCAGCAGATTGGCCTGGCACCGCAGCGTGCACACCCACACCAGCTTTGTTTTAAAGCCGTGAGGGTACCCTTAGGAGAGAAACCCCCTGAGCAGCACTTTCTCTTTGCCTTTTCCAGCCCGTGGAGGAAGGAGGAGAACATACAGGTCCCACCTAGTCTGGTCTGATCCCGCACTGCTGCAATCCTCCCGCTACAGTCCCTCGTGCCCATGGGGAGGGAGTGTAAAATAACACCAAACCACAACGTGCAGGTGGCACAAGCAGAAGGGGCTTCCCCAGGGCAAGCTGAAAGCACTCTCATGCAGAAAAGCACACTTGCTCCAGGGGTCTCAGCCCTGCCCTTCTCCCCAGGAAGAGTTTTCGGATCTACAAGCACTCAACTGCAGGCGTTAATGTGCACACAAAGGCATACTTATGTGTAAAAGTGTCCCAGATACAAAACTTGGATATTCAGGAGCCACCTTGCGAAACAAGGGAGAAGGACACATCTACAACCTTTTGAGAGAGACTGTTTTCTCTCTCTTTATATCCCAGGGGAACTTTTAATGTGGTAGAAAGGAAAACCAGATAGACACTGCGCTGGTAACAGCAGTCCCGTAGCGCAGGAGGCTGCAACAGAGCATCAGTAAGGTCTCCTCTCCTTGGGGATGGCCCATGGGATGCTGAAGATTGAGGAGAAAGGTGCTTGGGGTGGCAGAGCGCATAGAGGAGCCTTTGGAGACTCCCTGAGGACCATCTCCACTCACAGCACTTTACAGCAATGGTCTGCAGCTCACTCGTAGGCACCTCTCTAAGCCACAGCATCACTGCACTCCTTTTAGGCCGACAGGAAGGCAAAGACTGGACGAACATCAGACAAGACCTGATGTCCTCTACAGCCAGACAGAGGGCTCAGCTCGGTCCTCCTCTAGGCTCTGCTTCTTAAGCTGGCCCACCCTGTAGTGCTGGCATCTTCTCCAGCCCATCGCTAGGTCTGGCACATGCCTGCCTGCCATCTGGCTGAGACCTTAAAGAGGACCCAGAAGAGGAAAGTTCACAGGAGATTTTCCTCTACTAACCATTAGATACTTGGCTTTCGAACTGCCTCTCAAGAGTTGTGGAGACCTACTGTGAGCTCAGAATCAGCAAAGCAGGTGAATGCAGCTAATTAGCCCCCGAAACAAGAAAAAAATTCTTTGTTAAGTAGAGTACATGATTTTAAAGACACTTTAATTTTGTAGGTGTAATTAACTGTAGCTCCAAACCCCTAGCTATTAAGGTGCTCAATTAGCAAACTCAGCTTGCAAATCAGGAAGAGAACTTTCTGCTTTAGCATTTGCACCCGCTCTTAAATGCTATTCCCCAGACTGAAGGCTTGCAGAAGGCACTTCCACAGTTTTGCTTTAAGGACACTCAATAAAGCGTGTTACTAACACTGGCCTTACGTTTTGAATGATCTTTTTACTTGAGCACTGCTGCCTGGCTCCCATACCTCACTGCGGAGGAACGGAAGCAGACCCTCCGTTAATGAACCAGCACAATGTTTGTGAAGACTGAAGCCCAAAATTCACCTCTTGTCTCCATGCAGTGGGGACCGCACATGTGTTTACGGGTGGAACTTGGCAGCCTCCGCTTAGCTTTACCGCCATCCCCTGCGATGGCCAAAGCAATAACAATTAGCAGAGACACAAGGCAAGAGAACGAACAGCACGTGCAGAAAGCAGTTTGCTCCTGGCACTCCTGCAGAGGTGCACCGCTGTCCTGCTTGGCCCGGTGCTAACATCCTAGTCCCCCTCCATGAGCCACTGTCATACTAGTGTGGCATTTCTGCTCCACAATACATCTAGCAGCCTTTCTTTCAGGCAAGAATTCCTAATGGTCCCTTACCCAGTTGCCGCTGAAGCGTAAGGAGCAGCGCAGGACAGCCGTTGGCCAAGACTTGAGTTTACTGCAGAAAATAGGGGATGTACATATATCCCACACTCAAGAGTTTTTCAAAAAAGAATAAAGCAGGTGTCGTGGTTTAACCCCAGTCAGCAACTCAGCACCACGCAGCCGCTTCCCCCTCTCCCTCCCAGTGGGGTGAGGAGGAGGAAAGGAAAGGAAAACAAGTAAAAGTCGTGGGTTGAGATAAGAACAGTTTAATAACTAAAGTAAAATATAATACTAACAATAGTAATAATGAAATATAATAATAATAGTAATGAAAAGGAATATAACAAAAAAAGGAAGGGGAGGGGGAAGGAAAAAAAACCAGTGATGCACAATGCAATTGCTCACCACCCGCTGACCGATGCCCAGTTAGTTCCCGAGCTGCGATCCACGCCTCCCGGCCAACTCCCCTCAGTTTCTATACTGGGCATGACGTTCCATGGTATGGAATAGCCCTTTGGCTAGTTGGGGTCAGCTGCCCCGGCCATGCTCCCTCCCAGCTCCTTGCACACCCGCTTGCTGGCAGAGCATGGGAAACTGAAAAGTCCTTGGCTTAAGATAAGCGCTACTTAGCAACAACTAAACCATCAGCGTGTTATCAACATCATTCTCACACTAAATCCAAAACGCAGCACTGTACCAGCTACTAAAAAGAAAGTTAACTCTGTCCCAGCCGAAACCAGGACAGCAGGCTATGGCAATTCATTAATCCAAGCGACCTGGTAAAACCCTGCAGACTGCAAGCCAGCAATAACCCTGGTACTGCACACTAAGTACTTCAGTGGCCAGCATCACCCGGCAGTCATCACTGCAGTGCGACTTGGTTACTCGCTGTTACCGCCGCGGTGGGAGAAGTGAACACGATACAGCCTCCGAGAACCAAAACCATCATCCCAGCTCTGGAGACTGAAGAGCTTTTGCAAGGCGGAGGTCTAAGCCACGGCAGCATCTGCAAAGGCCGCTTCTTGGAAGGAAGGATGCAGGACGGATGGTCTCATCAACTGACTCACCGCACACTTCCACCACTTCGTTTTCTCCTTAGTTAATGTGTGTTTTCTGCACACTCCTGACTTGGTGGGGGAATACAGTGAACACCGATGGGGGGTTTCATAAATGCCTTGTGCAGGGTTGCTTACTTCTTACAGTGTTTAAAACAAAAGGAGTTTCTATGTATGCCAATAATAATTGAAAAAGTTTGAGAAACACATGCAAGTTGAATAGCATTCTTAGAACAGATACATAATTACCTATTTTATAAACTCACTTCCCAGGGTCTGATAAAATATCATTTTGAAAATAATTTCCATACAATTTGCAAACCAAATATGATAACCTTCTGTGCAAAAATCAGTAAAAAATTCAAGTACTGAAAAGACTGGCAATTACCACAAAATGTGGATGGAAGTCTCTTGCAGAAAAAAGAAAAATAAAAATGTATTTTCACCACTTCCATCTGCAAGGAGAATAGGAAGCACCCTGCCAGATACTTCCCCTCGAACCCATCTCATATTAAAGGCTGGCTGAACATGAGAATCCAACAACAATGTATTATCAAGTTTCATATATAAATTCTGCAAATATAAAAAAGGAAGGCTTACAAATAAATGCCGTATCACCCCTTCCAGCCAGCCACTGCCTCTTAGTGGCAGAAACACACTGCAGACCTCCCCTTAAAGAACCAGGCCCATAAAGCAGAATGTATCCAACAAGTAAAATAAATAAAAATCTTACATTACCTGCATTTAAAATACCCAAGAGTAATTACTGGCAGGTAAGAGTAGTTCTCTGACAGCTGGAAACAGCGAGCACCAGCTTGCTGGTTTTACATCCACCCTGATCTCCTGCCTGACCCTGATCGGGGCTTTTCCCCAGCAGCCCCATTGACAAAAGCAACCCAAGCGTTGGCGCGATTCACGGCAGTCTTGTTTAAGAGAAGCCAAATTCCAGGGGCAACGAGTCCAAGGGGCTGCGGCTCCCACAGAATCGCGTGCCGAAGTTTAAATACGGCAATGCAAAAAGCTACGGTGTCTTAGGCTTTTTTTTTTTTTTTTTTTTTTTTTTTTACTTTCTGGAGCACTAAAGTTGAATGGAAATTTAATAGGAAGGTCATAAAAAGGCTAATGTTCAAACGCAGCCCTGCCAAGCCTCCTGTATTTCACTGCAGAATCACCCATCTGAGACTACCAAAACTATCCCGCTGCTCTCAGGCAATTAATCTGCAAAAAATATTGCGAGTCGCAGAGAGCTGTAACATGAGAGCGAGCGCGAGAGAGCAGACCGAGGTGCTGGCTGACAAAGAAAATCTATAAACAGGTAAAACGAAGAGAAATCAATTTTCCATCCTGAATCCCAGATGAGAAAATAGAGATTTTTATGAAAAAAGCAGCCGTGTGGTTGCTTTCTTGATAAGACGTTTTGGCTGAACAGCTTGGGTTTTTTGATTCAGCAGCATCATAAGCTTTGTTACTGCTTGAGACGGCACCTTTCATAGCTGGTCCAAAGCATTTGCTGACGGGTAACAGCCCCGCTGCTCGCTTTGAAGCTGCCTCGAGCCTCCAGGCAGGCAGGTTTGAGAGGGATCTTTGATTTCAGCTGCACCAAACCTCGCAGGCTGCTGGTCAGCTTTGCTGGAGCAGATGGAGGAGATGGTTTGAGAAAGAAACATTCTCCAAGGAAGCTCGCTGGAAGTGTCAGTCTACCTTTATCCTGCTCTTTTCTGCCTGCACATGAACGTGCTATTTACTTCCACCCAAACACACGGCATGCCAAAAACTGCTGCATCCAGAGCCAGCTGCTTTGGATCTTAAACAGTTGTTAAATAAGCCTGGATAAGAAAAGTTTGGGAAGGCAGAACGAATCCATTACTAACAGGCACTGAGAGACATGGACTTGTTTCACAGAGGCAGCTGGAGAAGGGAGCCAGCCTGGGGCAGATCCCATCTCCCCCGCGTTGAACAGCACCTTATGCCATAACAAATCCCCTAAAAAGCAGCAGGGTGTCCTCAAGGCGGGAGGTGCTCCCTTCCTGCGTCAGTCAGTGCCTCATTAAAACATTATTATCAGCTTTTGTGAACGAGGTCTGTATCAATCCAGGGTCTCTCACTTGGCTTTTCCAACAAGGAGCCACCAGCATCTTCCCCGCATCTCTCCTGGCAACGTTCAATGAGCCACCAACCTCCCAGGGCGTGAGCACCATCGGAGTGAAGAGGACAATCAGCAATGGGAGACACCACCATAGCAGGGCAGTAAATACTTTTCATACCTTGTGAAGCACTGAATATTAAACTTCATAATAAGAGAACTGATTTTAAAACATCACTGTTCTTATTTGGGGTGCCACCAAAACATCCGGACATTTAGCCCAGTTTTGTTTTGGTTTTTTTTTTTAGGCCTTTTTTTTCCTTTCTCCTTCGTCTGGCAAGGGCTAGAGAGAGATCACTTAATTTGAAAGAAAAATGGCTTGTTTTATAACATGGCTTTAATGTGTGACTGCAGCTGAGAGAGTGCAACTGTGTGCAGTTAAAGTAGAGTTTTCTAAGACACAGCCTGACCTACACCTTCCCTGGAACCAGCACAGGCTAAACTTCAACTTCTTTATTTTTAAATCTCCTCATTAAATTGGAAACAGCTACGGAATAAAGAGCAGAGAATCAGCTCATCTCTCCTTCCTGGAGGAACATCACTCATCTGCAGACTTGAGGTCTCCAGCGAATCCCCCTTCCGCAGCTCCCATCCCAGCGAACTGCACTTCACAGCTCCCGCCTGTCCTACGCGATTGCAAGCGAGGGAGGTGCTTAAATCACCACCTTGCAAAGAAAATCCTTGCAAGGTATTCTAGTGTTCAAAATCTCATACAAATATGTGCGCTGTGAAACGTGGTGAGCACCCTCAGCTCTTGGTACTCAGCTTGTTTACCAACAGAGCAAGATGAGGGCACGCCGCAGAAGGCCAAGTGGCAATGGCTGAAGAGGGAACAGAGAGCAGGCTTGGTTCAAAGAGCAAAGGAAAAGATGGAAATGGAAAAGCAGAGCGGCAGGGGGAACGAAGCATTACACTTGCACAGGTCTTGAAAGGTCCTGATCTAAAATAACCTGTTAACGGGGTAGCCTGGGCAAAGGGGGGTGGTGAGAGGGGGACACGGCTGTAGCACAGGCTGACACGACTCTCTGCCTTTGAACGTGATGCTATAAAACAGAGTTGGGCCTGGAAAAGGGGAGTTTCTTTCTCTTTAACTTTTGTTTTCCGCAGGGCTGCAACGCTGTGGTTCCAACGACATCCAAGACCCAGGCGCAGAGCGAGACTCCCCCGAGCTCTCATGTGCCCCCTCTCCAGCTGTTCACTCTGGTGCATACTGTCTACTTTCAGTTGGCCCTGTCCTCTCATTTGTTTTTCCTTCTACCAGCCTCCGTGGAGCTTAAAGACTCACATCAGGACCCCATGTTAAAGTACAATGCTGATTTTAATATCACATTCCTAGCCAGTCATTCCAAAAAAGTCGTAAATTTTTCTGCTGTTGATGTTTCTTCTGCAACACGCCAGTATCAAACCAACAGCCTGGACAAATTCCCCCCGGATCCTGTTGCGTTGATCTCTACCGCCCTGCACCCGTCTAGTCCTTGGCAGAAGATGACACCAACCTGCACAGGCTCAGAGACAGACAGAGCAGAGGAAAGGTGCGGTGACCAGTGGCAGGCTGCCACCGGGCACGGCGGGGGCTCACCTGTGGCCGAGGATGGCCGGTGACCAGGCAGGTCAGCTCCAGCGTCTCGCCCTCACGGATGGTGTAGACCCTCTCCGAGTAGCGCTCCTCCTCGATGTTGCACGCCAGGCCCGAGTGCACGATCCGCACGGTGGGGGGGGCTGCAAGACCCAGAGAGAGAAACCAGGTGAGCATCATCGCCTGCACCCCCGGGGTTTGCAGCAGCCTGGGATCCCCCCACACCCTTAGCTGGGAGGACCGAGGCTGGAGCTGAGTATTTTCACCGCGGAGAACACCTTTGCTTACTCAGCATACGCGTATTTGGCACCAGAAGAGATTGCCACGGTATTTATTAATACCTAGCAATCCCCTGAACGAAACCTTCGCAAACTCATTTGCATTCCAGTTATTTTTGTTTCCGTTTCCAAATGAACTCTGCATTATTGTTCTTTTTTATTATACATCTTTCTAAATGCATTATCACACTCACTATGCAAATGAGAAGCCTTAATTAAACCATTAAAGCTAAGCAGGAGAAACAGTGGGACTGATGCTGCCTCCTTTCAAAGTCGATACCGAAATCCTCGTGCTGTCAGAGGGATCAGGATTTGGACTAGAGGTTAAGTTCAAGCAGAACCCTTACTTTAATTTTCTTGTATATGCAACCTGAACTACAGGAAGTTATGCTGTTTTACATGTCGTACATGTAGGAAAACTGCAGTGTTGTTGCTAATACCACACGTACAAATTACAGCTCTGTTTCAGCAAGTCTCCAAAGCATGTTCCTGGCTCTACGATTTTCTTTATTTCTGAACCACGAAATTCACAACTATTAAAATCTTCAGAGAGTGGATCGATAGGATAAGAAAGTTGAGTTACAGTCCTACTGCCAAATAAAGTAACATAAACTAAACAGCAGAAGAGATAAAATGTAATTCTGGTGAGTTTTAAAGACCTAGTATTTCACCCTCTCTGCTCATCAGTGCGCTGCTCCTGTTCAGCAAAAGTGGATACGCCTTAAAGTCCTAACAGAAGTCTTAAATCACAACCAGCAAGCAGAACAGGAGCTGAGCCCAACAAGACTCGAAGCTGTTGAGCTCCCGGACCCGTTTCCCATGAACAAGAGCCCCGTGCTGCTGGGATAACATCCGTGCGTTCTCCCCAGGTCCCTTGCAACAGCTGTACCCCCCTCCCCAAGACTGCAGCTCCATTTTCAGGCCTCTGTGCTGCACATCGCCTCCCTCTCACACCAGTCGACTGGTGATCAACTTGCAATTGCTCGGCTAACGCCCACATCCAGCGTACGTGGCATTCCTGGGGTGCATCGCTCTGGCACCCCTGCAGACCCCCCCCATCACCATGCCATTACTGGTCCGACCCGCACACGGCTCCCAGTTGACATGGCCCATCGTGGTATCAACTGCTGCACAATGCCTAGAATTGATACAAGCCTGCTAATAATTCAAATTTCTGACCCTCGCTCTCCTTAGGCTGAAGAAAATGAGACTCAAGCAAAGGACCCTGAACAGGACAGTGTCAGGTCAGCTAAATGAACAGGAAGAGAATAATTATTTCAGGCTGTAATGACTAAGCCTGATATTCCCAGCTACCTTGCATTGGCCCCGTCCATCTCAGTCTACTATATTTAGATCATTTTTCAATGTGCTTGGCCTAGGCTAACCTCTTCAGCAAGTGTTTGAGAAATCTGTCCTCGGCGGAGCCTCTCTGCAGAGCACCAGCGCAGGCAGAAGAGCTCGTGCAGGGAACGGATGTCTCCTGCATTACTGGTGCGCTCACAAGTCTAATGGTACAAGGTGACACGGGTCCGGAAGACCACCAGATCAGCAGAGACCACAGCTTGGTGGGGCAACTCAAGACTAACCAAGCGGGTGCAAGAGCAAAAAAAGCTCCCCCCCGGCGCTCATCACGCAGGGGTGGCCCAGCAGCTCCAGCTGCAACAACGGCAGCGAGCTCCGGCAAAGCCTCCAGCGAGCTCTGCTCCTCGAGCCACCGCGCACCGCGTTTCAAAGACCCATCAGCTCGCCCTCTCCACTCTTCCGCAGGCAGCCCCTATTTAGCAAAGATGAATACAGGTTAAAGACCAACGCATCCCTGCTCTCGGCAGTTCTGTGAGGCCAGCAAAAATTGCTCCCTAGCATCAGTTATTTCCAAGTACAACACAATGACTGACTATATACGCAACGCTCAGCCTATGGTCACATTCAGTCAGACAAGCACATCCACCTGCCTCAGCTTTGCTTTCCTACTGCTCAGGAGAACTGTTTTGCAGCTCCAGCACCCTCCCCATACGATTACACAGCTGGTGCCCTGCAAGGCTAAAGATGCTATTTACTGCTTAGAAGAAACAAATCGAACCTACCCATCCCTTTGTAACAGAGATCCAGGCTGCTCTTCCCATGGAGCTCACTGTCCCTCCTGCAAGGACAGAGATGTCCCTGTTTAGGAGTCAGTCCCATGTGTCACACTCTGACCTTAAAAGAATCTGTTAATTCTTAATTATTATTATTTTTTCTAAGTAGAACAGCAGCACTAATGCCCAGCATACTGCAGGTTTCCCCGTGCTAGGAGAGCTGCTCCCCCTCCATACGCCTCAAGAGTTCAATGTCCTGGGACATGGAGCATCCTCCTTGTTCTGCCACGCGCAGCCGCCGTATAACGGGGCTCTGGGCCATGACTGGGGCTTTTATGATCCCCCACAATACAAATAATAAACTACTGAAATGCTAAAGCAGAGCCACAGAGCAGAAAGGTAAAACAAGGTTCAGCATAGATCATGAGACTTCTGATAAAATTAGAAGAGTCAGCAACATTATGCCAACATCCTGCTGCCTTTTAAATCCGTATTACATTAATATTACATTTTCATTCATATTATATTCATATAACTTCAAATTACATTTGAAGTGTCCTTCATTTTAGTGTCTATGCCACTGCTCCATATCCATTAGGTTTGGGAAGGCAATACAGAAAAGAAAAATACCCCCCTGTGTATTATTATGGCAAAAGAATACACTGCTTTAAGAGGAGATCAAACGAATAAAGGAAAATAAAAAATATTCTTACTTCTTTCAGTTTTCAAGTCTTACGGTTCAGAAGACATTGCATAATTATGAAATGTCACCTCCCTCTCTACTGCAGGAATATTCATTACAGCTACTTCTGAAATATGCCTCCAAGGATTTAATACCAGACGAGACATTAAAGTAATATATACTTGGCATTTATTTTGTTTGTGGCACTTTAGAAGAATTTGTCTTGTGATTATACACAGTAAATATTGCATGAAAGAATCCATCACGGTGCTGCTCCTAGCAATGCGCACACACGACGCAAGGCAAGCTAAGTGTCAGGTCAGAAGGAAAAGTCACAACAATAAACCCAAGAACAATCCCGCCTAGCTTCTGCTGCAAAGAAGTTGTGTGGCGCCATGAGATTTCTCCTCTCAGATGAAAAATGGTGCCAGCCTGACCTTTCACCATATCTTGTTATATATTGACGGCACATAGGTCCCCTTTATTGGCTGCTCTTTTCCAGCAATTGCAATTTCTTTCCCTTCTCTGTCTCTTGCACACACATAGACGCCTACACAAGCGATTTGGTTTCAACTTGCAACAAGTTCCCCAGACAGTATAGACCTGGGGGGGGGAAGTCATAAACATTTCTATGAAGGCAAAATTAGAAACATCCAAAGTTGAATATGTATGCAGGTATCTAGACACACTTAATAAAAAAGGACAAAGGACAAACCAGACGCTGTGATGAATGCTAGCTACCTTTGCAGTCAAACATGCAGAATAAAATTTATTTTCTAAAGCAGTGCAGGAGTAAGTAGAAAAGAGTTTTTTTCCAAACCAAGCTGGTCGCCCAGAAAAAGCAAATGAAGAAGAGAGAGCTAGTATAATACTCAGAAAGGAGATGCTTCATGACTTACAGGATGTTTGTCTAGCTGTGGTGCAAATAAGAGACCCTGGATAACCGGAGTGCTCCAGTCTGCCTTTCTGTTTAACGTGCTGCTAACTCTCTTGACCTTAATCACAACATTTACAATAATTGGTATTCTTCTAAAAAAGCTCAACTGCTGTAATCTTATTAATAAATGACCATTTCAGCTCTTACTGAAAAAAGGTCTTAGTCTATGTGATTGTGATTGCACTGTTTCCTAACTGCTCAAAACCTAAGACACACAAAATCTAAAAAGTATTTATTCATGACTTCTAAGTAAATCTCAGAAGTTCCTAGGGCATGAGATATTTGTTTACATGTGACTTTGTGACATCGTCCAATTAAAAACAGATCGAAGGCTAAATGATTTTTTTTATAAGAGGGTTGAACCTCCACAAAAAGCATCCTCAGCTTCTCAGTCTTCTAGTGACAGCTAGGAGGTGAAGCCTTTCTCCTCCTCCTTTTCCACGTGCCCCTAGCCACCTCCACCTTTTGGTATGTATTGATTCATCCTGGATCTACATGCCTGGACTTGCAGGCATCAGACCAAGAACAGCAAAGAAATTGCACAAAACCTTTGCAAAAGTTTGTTCTCGTGCTTCACCAGCACGAAACGGGGTCCCTGCCAGCTTCAGACAGCCTCCAGCAGCTCACTGAGATTAGCAGGAGAGCAGAGTTTGCCTGCTCATGAGATGCAACATTGACCACTTCATTGTTCCAAATCACTTTGAATAAGAAAGAAGTCCTCAAAAGAGACAAGGATCTCAGGCCATATTCACGTCTGAAGAGTTATCATGGCCATAGGTAGCATACCTACCATTCCAGAAACGGATACGGACAGACAGAGACCATATGCCATAGATCATAAGTTTTTAACACTTGCCCAGCAGGAGGAACAACAAAGAGCAGTGTAATGAGTTGTAAGGGGGAAGGGAAAAAAAAAACCTATCTGTTCCTAGAAACAGCATTATGGTTCCCCTAACTCAATAGATACTCTGCTGATAAGCTTTGTAGTGTCAAAATTAGGTCAGCCTGTGACAGTAGTGTTGGGAAGCGGCAGTGTGATTTAATTAGCTCGGTGCCTTCTTATGTTACTGCTATCAATCAAGGCGGCTTCCTGAGCTCCGGAAACGCCGTTTAAGTCACAGAGATATGGGTGAATATCAAGCAACGTGGCAAAAATCAGTCCAACCGAAGAGGGAAAAAAGTTGACTTCATCCTTCTCTCCCTAGTCTGGTAGGTAAGGTCAGCTCAGGGCCAGCTCGGAAGAGGAGAGTACATGATAGATGCTACCATGTGCATAAAGTGAAAGTAGGGAGGAAATATTTAGTACTGATACATAGGAACCTTTAAACTATGGACCTCTCCCTGCTATCACTTACCTACTAAGGCTACTGAAGGTAACATATAGCCATAATGCTATTTAAAAAATGAAATTTAAAAAAAAAGAAGAAATACTAAAGAGAAGATATTTAAGAGTTTTAACCAAATGTAATAATTTCAAAAATTTCCACAGGAAAATTCCTTCCTTTCCAAGGAAGACCTGTGCCTGCTCAGTAGCACTTTGCACAATACAGATTGAACCAGGAATGTCACAACTGATTCCAAACAGCCCTTACTAGGGCAAGCCCCTTGCACAGGTCAGCATCACACAGCCTCTAGCCGAAGGCTTCTTGTATTAGGTACCTGGCACTTGTCTCAGCTGGGACCTGAAATGAAGAATGTAATCGATACCCTGAATATTTATTTAATGAAAACTAGTTGTATAATAGTTCCCATTCCTTACTTCCCCCAAAGAATACTACACGTTTGGAAAAATAAAAAAAAACTGGTCCAATAATAAATTTATTAGTGGACTGAATATCACCTAACCTCCAGTTGGAAAAGGACGTCACAAATCCCACGTTACCTGCAGCAAAATACTCTAAACTCTGCATTGATGGGAATTATTGCCATAGGGCAGTGCATTCATCATGGCAGTACCACTGAGATTCCCGGTCACTTCATTTGCTATTAGTAGAATTAAGAGCTGATATGAGTATGGGAAAACTTAATTCTGAGAGTTGCAAAGACCTCTGCAATTACTTTAAATCTTCTCTTTTTAAAAAAAAAAAGATTATTTCCTCCTTATTATGCTGCAGAACTGCATGAAATTCACTGGGGTCTTCACTCTTGCTAATTGGTTTTACACGGAAAGGCTCCCGATGCAGAGCAGCAGAGTAAAACCACAGAAACGATAAGCAAACGATGCCCACGTGCAGCCAGGGCTGATGCTCTGCAGCGGAGAGGCAGAGAGGCTGAGCACGCAGACGTGCCCCGCTCCAGTCCCAACGCTGCTCCCCACGACGGATGGTGGGGAAAGCCCAGGGCTGCAGCCAGGGAAGGCAATCAAAAGAGAAGAAGCATTTTGTTCATGACAAATACATTCTACATTTTCCAGCGGAATCATTATGGGTCTCCTATTTCACGTATCTATCTCATTTTTAATTATATTTTAAGTAATCCTACAAGTTCTACAAATCATGAAGATCTTATCATTGCTCAGATTAAAGGAAATAGTTACAGAACCTGAGTTCTGGTACTGTTCAGAGTTTAATTCTCTAACCATTGCTTTCCAACAAGGTCTCGACCAAATCTCTGTGTGTGTAGTGGAACTTTTCACCAGCAAATAACTGGGGCCAGAGATAATTACATTTGGGAGGAACTGTAACACTGAGGCCCTCCATGCCTGGCAGCAGCCCCAAAGCAGATGGCTTCCACTCTAACTGGTGCTGCCTCAGCCTTCAGTTAATTACGGGAGCACAAATATAGAGCATCTTCTGCAAAAAGCTCTTTTAATGTGAGTTTTCTATGAAACTCAGAGAAGAAAATAACTGTTCTAAAATTTTCTGAAGAATCTTTTCTGAAGAAAATAACTGTTCCTAAAAAACCACGAGAACTTGGTTTCTAGTTAGCTCTAACCATTCAACAACTTGCTACTTATTCTTCCTCGGTGTTTATTTGTCCTTAAACATTTATCCTTGTTTAGCAGTACAAAGCAAAGTTGATAAGCAAAGCTGCTCTCTTCATGGATGAGTTGAAAAGACCCAAAAGAGCCAGGGAAGACTCCAAGCAAGACGACATTTCAGTCTCTTCTCTGCTCAGCCTGCCAGGACAGCCACCATGTCCACCCAGGTGGGAGAGCCCAGCTTTGAAAGACTTCTGTACAATCCCAACCACCATACGTATTTCTGTACATATGGGCCTAAGACAGGCTCCCTCTCCTATACGTAGAATTAATTGATGTCAGTGCATTTCTATTTTTTTTAAGGATTTTTGTGGATTGTCCTGGAATACCAGAGATACCATCACGCATCAAAGAAAACCCTTTTCCTGATGCATAGCTATTTCTTGTACTAACTCAGCCTCTTTCTACCTCAGCTGAGCCATCAGAGAGACCTCACTGCAATACCATCTCTGCTGCCATTTCCACAGGAGCAAAGGGCTACCAATGCAACTGCCGTTGCTCGGTCACGATCATGCGTCCCTGCCAAGGCAAAGAATTAAGAATAATTTCCTCTGTGCTCTTGCAGGAATTTCTCTCCTGACTCACCTCTTGCTCTTTCTTTCACCCATCAAAAGGTCAGCTAATTCAATTGAAGGAGACGGACTGCTCTTCTCCACACTGTAGGACTGCTAGCGTGCACACGCTCTGATAAGCTTTACAGATTCTGGCTGCCAAGTTACTCTCCCAAAGGAAATCTGAGGACTACGTGGGTACCTCTACTCCAACCAGCGCTGCACATGGGACATACTCACGGCAACAGACTTGCTCTTGACCTTGGAAATAAAAACTGAATTGCCTGGAGTATCAGCACTGAGAAAACATCCCTCTGGTATGGGACTCCCAGACAGGATTTCTGAGGAGGACTTTCTTTGGGTTTTTTTTGTTTTGTTTTCAAAGTGGCTCCTGGCTGCAAGTGAAAAGAAAGTCATTGAGACACACTGCCTTGTAATTCTTGCTTCTGCTTGACACCCTTAAACTGGCAATTAAAGCTTAGCACAGTAGTCATGTTCTCCTATGCCACAGAAAGCGTGTATTCCACGCTTTCTGTACTAAAATAGCAGCCCCTGCAATTGGTACTTCTAAATTTCCCAGCCTCTTATGCTAGCATGCTGAGAGAATGACAGTGTCATGATTTTTTGGTTAGTTCACAACATGCCAGGTTGATATATCCTTTGCACACAACAAATATGGCATCTTTCCAGGATCACACTGATTTGGGGGGAATTGTAAAGACAAGTGTAGAGGGAAACCTTCCTACACTACTTCTTCCTCCCTGAACTCCTCTTTGAGAAGTTTGAAACCTACAGATTGCAGGCAGTGGGTTCAATGAATCTTCTAAAATAAGAAAAGAAATGATCTACAAGTGACGGGCTTAATTGAAGCAACACTTGTTGTTCCTGGCATCACAAAACAGATGATGTTGCCAGACCTGTTTCAACAGTATTATAGTCTAGCAGTAAACATGTCTTACTTATTCGGCTGTTCCGAGCATACAGTAATATGTTGACTTTCCCCCACCTAAAATGGCAGAGACACATGAAAATCAAACACATTAAAAATCACCTCTTCAAAATGAATCCTGAATTCTTAACCATTATTCCCATTTGCACACTTTGACAAAACATCTTTCAGAAATGTATTTTTAACCAAGGAAACTCTGGTAGCACAGTTCACGACAAGCAGCACCAAGGAGATGGATCCAGCCCTCAAGAAACTGCACAGATATATATAATGCTACAGAAATTAGCCACAGGTCCCAGCACAACATGGCAAAGGTCATGTCCCTCTTAGGAAACCTGAAGTTTCATTAAGCTGAGACTGTGATGAATCACAGACACGGGCAGGAGGGAATCAAGATCCACGGCAGGAGCTCTAGGCAGGCACCAGACCAAGAATGTTCAGAGTAGGCCAACTCTGGACCTTCTTCCCATGGTCCATGTAGTTTCCCCTGCCCCACTGTAACAACTGAAGATTCATTTACTGCTAGTACAAGCCAGCAGAGAATTAGCTTGCCTCCGCCTCCCATCCCCTCTGCAGCCAAGCATAGCAGCGAATGAAGCAAGATCCACTGAGATTCGCTCTGAGGTGCAGAGGCGCCTGGACCTATTAATTTGATAATGCCACTATTACACCACACCTTGCTCAAAGCCATGCTGAGGTCCATGTCATGGCGCATCTATAATAGGGCACTTGCTGATGAACCGACAGAGTGCAACCGAGCAGAACGAGGTTGGGGCTGGCATCCACTAAGAACATTAAAATGCCTTTCCCCAGCCCCGTGCTTTAACATAATGCTAGGACGTACTGAACCAAAAATCAATGTCTGCTCCACAGACCTGTACGTACCTCCAGAATCCACGATGGGGTCAGCTGAGTTGAGGTGGAAAAGCTCCAAGCTCCAGCTTCCCTGGAGCTACCTAAGCCATTGGAGCCCATCCCATCCCGGCTTGCCATCATGAAGCACAGCTTGGCAATGTCAACACTTGGAAGAGCGATGCCCAGCAACGGATGCCCAGCCAGGGCACCTCACCGGGAGGACCATATCTGTGCTGCCACATCCACCACCTGCAGACGGGCCATGGGCATCTCATTAGGGTAAGGATGGAAATACTTAAATGGTGCAGAGCACTGCTTAAAGTCAAAGAAGCTGGACTATGCTTGTGTGGGAGCTGCTGGGTGCCTGAACCACCAGCTGAGGGAGAAAAGACAGCCCAGAAGGGTTGGCTAGAAGGAATCATAGAATCATTTAGGTTGGAACAGACTCTTAAGATCATCGAGTCCAACCATTAACCTAACACTACCAAATCCACCACTAAACCATGTCCCTAAGTGCCACGTCTACACAGCTCTTAAACACCTCCAGGGATGGTGACTCAACCACTTCCCCGGGCAGCCTGTTCCAGTGCTGAGCCCAATGTTGCCCACAAAGAGCTTGAGGACTATTCCCAGAGCTCCTCCTTCCCTTGCTCATGCAGGCACATGGGGTGGACAGGACTCTTGGCCCCACATGGCTTGCAGATGCAGAAAAGAAGGTCAGCCTTGCCTCAGAGCACTGCCGCAATCAGACTTCAAACACACACACAGCCCCCCTGCCTCCTCTGAAAGCCAGGCGCGATGTTTAACTTCTCATCAGCCTATTGCAAAAGCAATAAAAATACAGTTTATGAGGGTGTCCCGAAGCAGGAGGAAGTGCTGTAGGTGCTACAAAACCCACACGGCTGCCAGCAACAGGGATCACGTTGTCCTGAAAAGAGCCTGTTCTTGTTTGGCTCAGCAATGAAAGTTTCACTAAATGCTGTACAGGCCTCAGAAAGGGTTTCGGTTTAGTTTGCTGACTGAAAAAAAAGACAATTTAATATTAAAGAGGAATTTTAAAATACATAACCTTACATGAATGCAAATGAAAAAAATGCTGCTTTATAGTGTTAAGCAAGAATACACAGCTTTTTAAACAACAATTTGCATTTCTTGTGAGATAGCACAAATCTGTCCCAGTGAGCAGGGACTATCAAGAAAACAAACCTCCTTTCAGGAAGAAAAATGATTTCTTGAATTAAAACTGTGTTTCCTGTACTTCAATGTCTCGCATCTAGTTTTCGCATCTTTGTTTTGAAACACTGGGAGTAGGAGTAACTGCTGAATGACTGGAATATGTTCCATTATATAAAGCTAGAAACCTATTATACCAGATTTTATATATTCCAGGCACTATCAAAACTTGTGTAATTCCCTTCAGCTTCAGTAGGAAAAGAGTAACACAGTTAAAAATAAATAAACAAAAAAACAACTCAGACAGCAGAAGCCCCAAGAAAATGACTCATTTTTCTATTAGCTCCTGTACTCAAGGATTTTAATAGTTTTGCTGGCTCAGCCAGCATGCACCCCCAGCCCTGGGCACTCTGGGCTGGGAGGGCGACTGCACACCTCGAGCTGCAACGGTGCCCGGCAGCTACGGCCAAAAACCAGCCTGCCCAGGGCTGCACAGGCTAAGCAGGATTAACCAAGCATGTTCTTACAGCTTGTGACCTCTGTTAGCTCAGCCCTAAAAACCGAGAGGAAAAAAAAAAAAAAAATAATAGTTATTTATGGGAACTGACTTCTTTGAAGCAACTGTCTGAATTAAATAATAAACCTTCAGTTTATTTGTGCAAGAGGTTGTCAGGTTCTTGTGACTAAGCCCAATCCTCCTACTCCCTGGAGGAGTGGAGCTCTCTTGATGCTCCACGAGGAGAGAGGGACCAGGCTTTCAGGAGAGAAGCATTGCCCGAGGAGAGCAGCAGCATCGCATACAACCCACCAGTACCAGTGGTCACCAAGAAGGAGCTCCCCACTGCCCAAGGGCAGCAGGTCTGGGAGCTCAGAGTGCAATTCGACTGTCATCAATCCCCGCCAAACCCACCAGCTCTGAAAAATGGCCTGGGAGGGAATATCACAAATAGCATTTTCTGTTACTGAGTCTTTTAAAACTGTTTCTTGTTGAGAACTTGTCGTCAGACAGAAAGTGCCCATCTCTATCTGATTCATTTTTAAAAGGCCTTTTGACACTAGCAAAAAGACCGTGACAGTGATGATTTTGATTTTGTACTAACTCTTTTCACATATACGAAAGTATTGTATCCCCTGGGAAGAGGATCCAGACCAGTTGCAGAAATGCCATCCTTGGAGGCTGAAGCCTTGGTAGACGACGCCGTGGCTGGCCTGACCTAGCGTTGGCAACAATCCCACTCCAAATCCCCAAAGCCAATTCCAACCAACATATCCATGACTGTGATTCTCCCCCGGATCCTGAACTGTATCACCAACAACGATTGGATTATTTTGATTTTCATTCTTAAAAGTGAACATAAACAAAGCAGAGCTGTTTTCTCTCTCTTGGTGGTATAAGATTATACTAAGCAAAACCATGTATCATTATAATCATCATAATTTCTGGGGGAGCTGCATACATAAAGCTTACCAGCCCCTGCTCCACTTTATGGACCACCTGTATGCTTTGTTTGCTCTGAACTGATTCATGCCCGTTGTGCCACAGAGTTGCAGGAGCTCGGTCTAGCCAGGAGCAGGCTGATCTCAAGAGACTATAAGCACCAGCACTGATTTTACCTGGAGAGAACAAAAGCATAATCTCATTTTTGACCAACCTATTCTTCCAGCTTTCCTGGGAGAGGGTGAATACCAGGACTGAGTTTCCCCAGGGCAAAATAACAAAACCTGACAGCAGGAGCAGGATTAAAATGCTTATGGGGAATACAGAATGGGAGCAGGTGGGAAAAAGTATGAGAACATGCATGAGGAGATGAGGAATTCAGCAGATGAGCCAGGTGCTGCAGTCCTCATAGGCAGAATAATCTCCAAAGACCATTTAAAACTGGGGGACAGAACTGGGAAAGGAATCGTAGATGTGCATTGTCTTGTGTTGTTTCACTCCTGCCTTGTACTGGCCATTGGCACGATTTCTTCAGGAAGAGCTTATACAGCCTTCGTCTTCTGTCCTTCCTCGGAAAACAGGCTCAAAGTGAGAGACCCCACGAGGTCTGAGCTGGGGGAAAAGCTTGTTTAACCTACAGCGGCTCTACAGAGGGTCAGCACCAGTCTGGGGAGACCAAGTCAACTGGCCAGATGCCTCCACTTGGTCAAGGGACAGTGCAGCAACTTGTCAGGACCCACAAAGCACAGCACTCCACCCCCCAACCACTTCACCTGCAAATATGCTTAATCGGTTCAACCAGGCAGTGGCAACCACATCTGGCATTTAAAAAGTTGGTAACACCCATTTCAATCACTTTGCAATGGACAAGCTGATTTGCCTTAAACACACCCGTTTCCTTCAGGCACTGGCATGGGGAACAGAAGTGGGCGCTCCACCAGCCCTAAGCCTTTTCCTCCCGTGAAGGAAATCTGGAGCACCGAGCTGTGACTGCTTGGGAGCCTTTCCAGGCAGCCCAGGGAAAATGGCATAAATCAACGCATTTCCAAATTTTGGCCAAAGCATGCCGTGAGGCCAGATAAGCAGAAGCAAGAGAGTGCCTGTTTTCCTTCCCTTTAGTAAATCACAGGCTGTGCTGGTACAGAAGAGCTGCAGAGGAGCACTTAAAAGGGAGGGGACAGAGGTCCTCAAATGCTGTTTGACGCTTGCATGATTTTCTGCACCAACTGCCCACACACGACTGACAGCGGTACAGGACTGTCGGACCCACCACCCAGCCTGCTTGGAAGAGCTACCAGGAATTAAGGAGGAGATGTTTAAAATAGCCCAGTTTCCAGTGGCACTCCAGGGAGAGGCTCTGTATGGGCCAAGCTCTCACTGAAGCTCTCCTGACGCTGGGGAATTTATAACATCTCTCTGTCAGTCAATCCCTGCCCTCTCACCTTTGCGATTCGTTGATGTCTACTAGGAGATGAGCTCCCATTGCAATTTTTCTCCTGGAAGAAGTACTGTTAGGACACTCCTTTGTGTTCAACCATTGCAAATGGGAATAGTTCCACGAGACCTAGCAGCTGAGCAGTCTTTGAGGCTCCTCCATCAAGTGTGCTTCAAACTGGCCCAACCCTTTCAATATTAATTGGGACTTGGATTGACAGACAGACCAGCAGAAACAGAAACCACCTCCCCATAGACCTCATTTCCTTGCGAAGCCAAACTAATAGCTCAGTATTGATGTGCCATTGAATACGTAACTTGCCTTCAGTGTTAAGTTAGCTATCAGCATTTCCGTGATTTATTTCAATAGGCATCAATGAATGATCAACAAATCAATAAAAATTAATGATGAAAATTATTAAACTCCCACCTTGGTACTCAGGCAACATTAGGTTGTGTATTATTGTTTATATGATTTACCAGTCCCTTCTCAGTGACTGATGACACCTCCAATTTTATTAACAGAGTGCAATTAGCCATTAAGTTTCATTACAGAGTCGCTCCTTTCGTGCAAAATTTGCGTAAGCCTGTTAAAGCATTTAGAGTGGGAAATGTATCTCATTTCTCCTAGCCAAAATTAATCACCGGTGCTAAGCTTTTCAGTACGCTATGCAAGCCTCAAGTTCAGCAGCAGCACGCACTCGAGCGGTGCCACATCTGATTCCTGTTAGAGTCAACCAGCAGTGACTTCCCGGGGGTTGGGACTGGCAGATAGGAGCCCCCAGCCTTTGATACGCTGTTTGGGCATTTGCAGATGAATGCAAGCAAAACGTTATCAAGCAGAAGAGCTCTGCTCTGCTTTAGTCACCACACGCTCGGCGCAATGATAAAGCACGGCATCGGGGCTCAGGCTTTAAGAATAAAAACAGGGAGATAAGGGAAACGATGAGTATATTCCTTGCAGCTTCTCTATTGTCAATAATACCCTCTGGCATGCTGGATATGTGGCTTTCCTGTATGTAACACACTTAAACACAATCTGTCTCTCAATTTCTTCAACCTTATATTCTGCTGTGAAACCGTACTAGAGACCTCAGCAGTGCAAAGGCAAAATGCCCGGAGCATATGCCAGTCAGCCACGCTGACCTGCCAATCTAACCCATGTCACACGGCTGCGACTGCGACTCCAGTTCACGTTGTACTCTGTGCACAAAAGCTACTGACCTGGTGCTGATGCAGGAGTCAGTGTCACCGAAGACCTTGGCTCAAGAATGATTTAGATTCCTTGCAAAAGGCATTTGGAAAAAAAAGGTCTTATAAAAATGACTAGAAAGAGTTACTTTTTAAACTCTTTTTGTTATTTAATAAAACACCACGACAAAGTCAAACGCTTCCACCATTGCAAACTCTTGACATTTGGCTTTCCCCATTCCCACACTTAAAGAACAAAGCCAAAAAGTTTAAAAGCTCCTCTTATAGCTGAGCTCTGCTATAAGAGCACAAGGCAAAACCATATTATTTATGAACAGAGGGAAGCCAACATCAGCCATCGCTGCAGAATTAATTTGCAAATCCTGTGAGCAGTCTGCTCCCTATTATCATTTCAATTCAGATGAAAAAAGAAGATGTTTTTTAGTTCCTATCATGAGGTTGCCTACTCATAGTACTGGATGTCCGATCGCTGCAGCCCAAGCAGAGTGACAGATCCTATAAAGGGTGAGGCAGAGGAACCTATGTATCCACGCCTTCCAGGTGTGGGTTTCTCAAGAAAAAAAAAAAAAATCTGCTACGCATGTTCAGCCAGTCAGTGTGCAGTCCTGTTTATTCTGTTTTCAAATCTTTGCAGTCGCTCTGACAACAAGTTTAGATGCAGAACGCATGAAAACAAAGAGAGATGCAGGACCTAGGTCACCAAAGGGTTTCTGAGGACCGGCTAACCCAGAGACAGGATTCACCATTCAAGAAATCGCAGCCAGAAGCCACCCCACGTGCTCAATTCCTACCAAGGAGCTAAGGGAGAGGATGAAGGCAAGAAGGGGGATTCTCCTGTAATCTTGTCTGGCTGCCTGTGGACCCCGCAGCAGCTCAGCTCTTCCCCACTGCTTCCTTGAGCCAGTCACTGGGGCTTGGTCACGTAAGATCACAAACTCCCCTCGTCCCTCCTCCTGGGAGCAAATCCATTCAACAGCACCGAAAAAACCAAAAGGAATGGCAGAGAGGGAAAAAAACCCAAAACAACAACTTTCTGAAACTTTCTTTCTTCATCAGAAGCGGAGTTTTGAATTGACTTTTAATTCCAAAACATGGTGATTAACCTTACACTTTGTCAGATTACTGATTTTTTTTCTCCCTTCAGGAATTCCATCAAAATGTTTTTCATTTTTTAATTGGAACTTAAAACATTTGCAAAAGATGAGTAATGAGTAAGTAGCATCTGCCTGCTCGGATTTTTGTGTAGACATTGAGGCACAGAGATACAGTGACAGAGCAAGTCCCCTCTGAGGACGCCAGCACTGCAATAGCCACAGGGGAAATAAGATTCAGAGGACCTTTTCAGATCTCAATCCTGGTCACTGGTCTTTCCAGCAAAATACAGAAGACGTCCCTTTATATTTTCAGATCAACATAGACATTATCACCATAAAATAATTTGCAGAGTCCAGTACCAACTGGAATTTCCACGTGAAACAGATGCTGGTGACAGTCAAGGTATTTCCAATCACATTTCTCTGTTACATCTATCAAAAAGTGTATTTTCATGTGAACAAGACCTTGGTTTGAAGAGTTTAACAGTTCTTTTTGCATATTTCCCCAGGCAAAGCAATAAACTTCTGGTTGCAGAACTGACTCCAATGCACAGGCGATGGAAGAACTTCACACAAGAAATACGAAGCCGCAGCAGATGAATTATTGAGGGCTGAGCTTTGGGGACCGTATCCTCAGCTGGAGTAATTCAGCAGCATCTAAGCAACTTCACTAGCAGTACTTTGATTTCCAGCAGCTGACAACCTTGCCCTTATACTGCTGCTGTGATCTCAGAAAACAAAATGCTTGAGAAATAACAGATGAAAATGGAAAAAAGTGTAAGCAGATTTCTTCAAAACTATTAGATTATTGGCTCTTTAAATGCACTGCTAATTAGCGTATCATAAGCTGTCCTTAATATATTTCTCAGCACAGCAAACTCTGTCAGATTATACGGACTCCCGGAATTTGAGATTAATTGGAAGAGCTAAAGATAGGACTCAATAATGAAAATATCCACGTATGCTTTAAAATGTTTGTAATAAAAATAACGATTGCATAAATTCTTCTTCCAACCTCAAAAACTAAGAATATGGCTACCTAACATCCTCCTCATTATCTAGGTCCTCGTAAGTCACAAAAGTGTTTGACAGTTTTAAATTATAGCTGATTTTGTAAGCGTCTGTTTAATATTAAGAACAAGACCCAAAAGGCTTAACATCTCACCACACGTACACAGGAGCACCCAATCTACACAGAGGAGGATGTAGGCGCAAAAAAAAGGTTTAAGCTATTGCTCAAGGAACGTCGAAGGCTTTGATCAAACGACACTAAACTGCAGTGAAAAGTAATACTTCAAAGGCAGCACTAATTCCCCTCTGCGTGAGCTGCTAGCGTGGTGGCACAGTGGGGGACATCCCAGGACCCCTGCGCTCGAGCTGCAGCACCAGGGCTGCCCTGGTCGGCCAAGATGGCCACGTGCACAGGGACCCCCCAGGCCGCAGGCTTGAAGCACCCCTGGGCTGGGTTGCTCCTTGCATGGAAGAAGCCACACAGAGGAGAAATAGCTCCATGAGAGGGGTTTTTCTGGGTTTTGTTTCCCTCTGGAGCAAAGCCAAGCATCTCTCTGAGGATGAAAGGGCTGGGATAGCTTGTGGGTGCAGAGTACGGGAATGGTCTTTAATGATGTCCTGGTTTCGGCTAGGACAGAGTTAATTTTCTTCCTAGTAGCTGGTATAGTGCTGTGTTTTGGATTTAGTAGGAAAAGAATGTTGATAACACACTGATGTTTTTAGTTGTTGCTAAGTAGTGTTTATACTAAGTCAAGGATTTCTCAGCTTCTCGTGCCCAGCCAGCAAGAAGGCTGGAGGGGCACAAGAAGCTGGGAGGGGACACAGCCAGGACAGCTGACCCAAACTGGCCAAAGAGCTATTCCATACCATATGACATCATGCCCAGTATATAAACTGGGGGGAGTTAACTGGGAGGGGGGATCGCGGCTCGGGAGCTAACTGGGCATCGGTCAACGAGTGGTGAGCAATTGCATTGTGCACCACTTGCTTTGTATAGTTTAATTCTTTTAGTATTGCTATTGTCATATTATTATTATTATCATTATCATTGTTTTTCATTCCTTTCTGTCCTATTAAACTGTCTTTATCTCAACTCACGAGTTTTTTTTTCCTGATTCTCTCCCCCATCCCAGGGGTGGGGGGGCAGTGAGCGAGCGGCTGCGTGGTGCTTAGCTGCCGGCTGGGGTTAAACCACGACAAATGAAAATGAGGACTACCATACCCTGACTCTTCTTCGGGAGCCAAGACCTTCTTGCACTGCAAGTCTGGGCGCCTCCACTCAACACCCAAGAAAACCTAGGAAAACAAGATATTTTCCTCCATTCTTCTGCTAGAACTTGGCAAAACCACACCTCTGTACTGACTGTGCAGCTCTAAATCCTAAATATTCAGCAGATGGTTCTTCCTTAACCAAACCCAAAATGGAAATGAACCAGCAGGAAAGGAAAAAGTGGCAGGTTGCCCTGTCTGCATGATTAAAGTGCACTGCCCGCACGCGCCGTTTGTCCACCCCAACGGGCTTCACCCCAGCTCGTGTCACGCAGTGATGGAGGCTCAAGAGTGCTGGTCTGGGCTAACGGGAGCAGGCTGATACGAGCAAACTTTGCACCTTTCCAACATAAAACCAGTTCGGAAGTTGCTGATGTAAGTAGAGAAGATGGAGGAGATGGAAGTGTTCTTCTGACAAAGAGGCTGAGACCAAAAAAAAAAAGAAAAAAAAAAAAAGCCTTTTTGGTTTGATTTAAATGAAATTTGCACTATTCAGCTATATCAATATTTAATTCAGCAAAATTTTCTACCAACATTAGCAGCAAAAATCAAGCTACCTACATTTTCTTATGGAAGAAGTTCCCCTGACCATTTTATTTGCACGCAGATGGCAGGGGATGAAGGAATAGTTTAGAATTACTGTAAGGGTCAAACAATATAATATAAGATATTTTAAATTACCTAGTAATAAAGGACTTGTTTTTTGTGATTTACAATAGGAATAAATGCCAATGGAGTAAAACTGGCATAAACAGGAAGAAAAGAGTGCCTTGTATATGCAGTATAACCATCAGGATAAATTCTCCCTTTACCTGCACAAGTGCATTTTCATCAGATTTCAGTAAGGTCTCAGCTTCTAGCAATAGGATCAGGATACTCGGCTTTCTCCACCTCCTGCGACCCCTCTTTGGGCCCTCACAGGTTGATTTAGATTATAAATTGCACAGCAAACTAATACTTTTTCCTGGTATTCAGCTGAGACTTGATAGACCAGATCCTTGCTCCTGGCTTTCACTAAAGCATATTCCAGGGTCCTGACTGGGACACGCCAGCTGAGAGGTGCACAAAGATCCTGGTATCTCCCTCCAGAGCCCTCCTCTCCCCACCTGCTCCTGCAGAAATCCCTGTCTCCCCCGCCATCGCACGGGGCATTCGGAGGATGCAGGTACCCCCCATTTCCACTCACACCACCGCACAGCAGCCATGGGGTCCTTGCAAGAGGTGGCTGCAAAGTTCTCCAGTGACTAGAAGACAGCAGCAACTCGAAACTGAAGCCACCGAGGGTAGAGCAGGATGATGGATGATGCCACAGCATGGTCTTGCTCTGCATCACAGCCTGGGGTCAGCCGGGAACTGCTCACTTGCTATGTATTGAGAGAGGGGGAGAGGAGGGAGGGTGCAAACATATCTAAAAACCTGCCCAAACCAAAATGGAAAAGTGCCTTGCTGCCAGTCTGTGACTTCTGGTTCACAGCTTTTCTAAAACTTCTGTAAAAGCTTGGAAAAATGTTCATATTCTAACAAGACCATTAAGCAGGTGGAAGGAAGGAGAAGGTGAGGGAAGAGGCGGTGACTTTTAAGCTGCATGAAGCATCTGTGCAGCTACAACCACGCTTAAATAGTCTATCTGAGACCAATTCTGAATTAATTAAGCTAAACCAAATGAAGTTATTCTTAAACTGAAAAAAAAAAAAAAAAAAATTGTCCAGACTGACATCTGCTGTTTAAGCAAGCAATTCAAATTCAAAAAGATGTACTTCTGACGCAGACACATTTCTACATAATACTGTTGCGTAAGAGATATTTCCAAGCTCAAACAAGCAATGCCTAGGAAGCTCAGATGATAAAACCATCCAAACCCAAGGGGCTGATGGAGCTGGCTCTGCAGGCTTCGCAGGATCCACGAGCCCAGCCTGGGGCTGCTGTTGGGCCAGATCCAGGTCTGCTCCGTGCTGGCTGGAAGGCAGAACGGACGCGATGCAACGCCTCCGAACTGGCCAGAGAAGCTGGAAATGCAGCCATCGAGCTGCAGCTTGTTTGACAGCAGCTTCTGCTTGCCAGCCAAAGTGCCGAAGACAAACAGTGCTCATTTCACCCAGCACCCATCTCTCTGAAGGAGTACTCTTTCCATGGACTTTCACCTGGGGCATCTTGTCCAGGGCTTTCTGTATTAAAAGGCAGTATTGATTTTCTAGGCAACACTGAACAAGTTAATATGATGAACAAATACGATCCCAACACGTGTTTGCCTGTGTTTCTTCCCAGAAGGAAAACCTGCCTGACATTTACAATAAAGATGTGTACTGGGTTTGCGTGGCCAGGTTTTGGTAGCAGGGGGGCTACAGGGGTGGCTTCTGTGAGAAGCTGCCAGAAGCTTCCCCCATGTCCCGTAGAGCCAATGCCAGCCGGCTCCAAGACGGACCCGCCGCTGGCCAAGGCTGAGCCCATCAGCGATGGTAGTAGTGCCTCTGGGATAACAGATTTAAGAAAGGGAGAGAGGAGTGAGAAGATGTGAGAGGAACAACTCTGCAGACACCAAGGTCAGTGGAGAAGGAGGGGGAGGAGGTGCTCCAGGCGCCGGAGCAGAGATTCCCCTGCAGCCCGTGGGGAAGACCATGGTGAGGCAGGCTGTCCCCCGGCAGCCCAGGGAGGTCCACGGTGGAGCAGATCTCCACCTGCAGCCCCTGGAGAGAGGACCCCACGCCGGAGCAGGGGGATGCCCGAAGGAGGCTGGGACCCCGTGGGAAGCCCGCGCTGGAGCAGGCTCCTGGCAGGAGCTGTGGCCCCATGGAGAGAGGAGCCCAGGCTGGAGCAGGTTTGCTGGCAGGGCTTGTGACCCCGCGGGGGACCCACGCTGGAGCAGTCTGTTCCTGAAGGACTGCACCCCGTGGAAGGGACCCACGCTGGAGCAGTTGGTGAAGAACTGCAGCCCGTGGGAAGGACTTCCGTTGGAGAAGTTGGTGGAGGACTGTCTCCCGTGGAAGGGACCCCACGCTGGAGCAGGGGCAGAGTGTGAGGAGTCCTCCCCCTGAGGAGGAAGGAGCAGCAGAGACAACGTGGGATGAACTGACCCAAACCCCCATTCCCCGTCCCCCTGCGCTGCTGGGGGGGAGGAGGTAGAGAATTCGGGAGTGAAGTTGAGCCTGGGAAGAAGGGAGGGGTGGGGGAAGGTGTTTTTAAGGTTTGTTTTTATTTCTCATTATCCTACTCTGATTTGACTGGTAATAAAGTAAATTAATTTTTTCCCCAAGTCGAGCCTGTTTTGCCCGTGATGGTAATGGCTGAGTGACCTCCCTGTCCTTACCTCGACCCACAAGCCTTTCATTATATTTTCTCTCCCCTGTCCAGCTGAGGAGGGGAGTGACAGAGCGGCTTTGGTGGGCACTTGGCATCCAGCCAGGGTCAACCCACCACAAGATGCCATTCAAAAAGCTCTCAGAAAAGAGCTCATCATCCATTGAACTATTAATGTCAATCCTCGAGCATCCTGGGCTGGTGAGGGGAGGCAGGGATGATGTCCCAGCACAGTACAGAGACTTGCCCATAACAGGACAGCCTTGCTGCCTGGCATGGGCAGCTACCCACTGGGAAACCACGCATCCACAACACACGTAGCATCTCATCCCGCTCCCATCACCAGCAACACAAAGCCTTCTGGGCACTGGGCTGGCCACTACAGAGCCCACAAGCCGCCAGCTGTGCTGGTGCATGCTCACCCACCACCCAACAGGGTCCCCTCCATTTACCTGCAGCCACGTCCCACGCGTCACAAGGAGCTACGCAAAGCTGGATGAGAACACGGTGGCTCCAGCCTCACCGTGACACAATTCATGAGCAAGTTTGGGCTTGTTGACTGCACCAAGCTATGGGCCCATCCCACCCACGGTGCTGGCTGTCAGCCCGGCCCTGCTGAGGACAGGGTCTCCGGCTGCAGCACGGATGGTGCACCTAAACCTCACTACACCCAACTGCATGAATACAAGATAAGGCCCATCCCAAGGAGCACCTCAGCAGCGAGAGGACACAGACAGGCCCTCCACAAAGGGTGCTCTATCCCCTGCCTACCCAAATGCCTGCCCATGCACACAGAAGGTGGAGGACTTGAGAAAACACTCAGCAGAGAGAGAACAGAGTCCTGCCATCCTTCCAGTGGCCACGGAGTCAAAGCTTTGCAGAAGAGAGAAGCCACATCTACATGGGTTTCTTGGGGTTTTTTGCGTTTTTTTTTTTTCCCCAAGCATCACAATGTGTTCAGGGCTGGATCCTGCTCTTATGGGAAAGTGCCTCATGACTTCAGCCAGAGCAAGACACAGATTTTCACAGCACAATTTAGTTCCCATGCTGCACAAATGTGCGAACATGGTGTCAGCCCACAGCCTGTTCTTATGCCGTGATGTTCTCCCACTCCTGCCTTTCCTCTTTTCGTTTCTCTGGGTGTATTGAGGCCAAAGAACAATTTACAATACATGACATAAGACACAAGCATAGAGCCCTTCAGGACTAGAATCATAAACATTAGGTGTTAATACAGAAAACCCTTGAGATGCTCAAATCCAGCATGTCTGTTTATACTTATTGACAGCAGAAATCCATACTTTCTCTTTCTGTTAAAATAACCAAGCATGTATTAATTTGAGCCCATTCTCTTTCCTACAGCGCTTCACCTATGTTTTACATCCTCTCATCCCTCGCCCTGCAACGCTGCTGTGTGGAGCCTGCTCTCTGGCTGGCCCTGTTTTGCAATGCCACCGCTCCTCACCTTACACAATTCATCCAGGCATACGCTGTTGTGCTTCTCAGCAGTATTTCAGCCACCATAACTGCTACTGAACGTCAGGTGTTGAAGGTTTCTCTTCCAACAACCTTAATACGAGAAGAGCTATTTATGAACCAATTCTGCGTATCTGGAACCTGCTTGTGCCCCATCTTCCCTGCCAGCTCGGACACCTGAATGTTTACAGTCACTGTTGAAATCTACTGAACTTATCCTCCTTAAAAACAGAACTTCAAAAATCTAAGTGGTAAAAGTGCCAGCAAATACATATTTTATAAGATGACGCATTAAGATATACATCTTTATATAGGCAAGATCAGTCTAGAAGGATTTCTGCCCAGATACTTTGGTATGGGCTGAAGCCAAATGGCACAAAATCCCTTTGAGCTGCATAACTTTAGACCATTACTGTCTTTGAGGATGAGTTAAGCAAACTTTCAAGAGAGCAACTTTCTGCATCCACGAGAGAACTGCCATCTGGCTGTTACCTACAATCTCCACCAGCTTTGACTGCAGTCAAAGTCAATGGCAGAATTTCCCTTTCCATATCACCAGTCTTCACAGCTCTGCAAGCCAAAGCGCTCACACAGCCCAGAGCCACAAGGCACGTGCCTTAGCTGAAGAGCATGATTGTGCGAGGGGTAATTCTGTGTGTGGCTCCTCAGGGGGCCCACAGGTCCCTGATGAGACCACGTGGGCCAAGCAGCTGGGCCCTATATCACACGGCATGAGCAGCAGGTCCTCCAGCTCTGCTCTGTGCTACAGGGACTTTGACCCAGTGGCTCACACTTCCCTTCCTCCTTTCAACGCGGCACCAATACTTGAATGCTCGCGCACCTTCAAACAACTGTGGCCCACAAAATATTTACTAAAATAGGATAAATCAGAAACCCCAGTACCACTTGCTTATTCCACGTTGCTTTGAACATGAAAAAGGAAAGCCAGAAAACATGGTTTGATATCAGAATAATGTTAAAATAACGCAGACATGCATATCAATAAATATTTAAATTCTTTAGAAAGTTAAAAGAAAAGTCTTGAACTAGATTGCCTGCTCCACGCTCATGTTACACGGACTGGGAACCGCACACTCTGTGCTGCAATGCTCAATGTATAAAGTTGCAAGGAAGATAATTATTAGTCATCGGTAATGTTACAGTTCATTAGGAATATAAACCCAACAATCGCTCTGTGTGCTCATTATTTAAGCATCTATAATACGACCATTATCAAGAGACACACTGGGCAGGACTGAGCTTTGACCAGACTCAGCACAGCAGGTCAGAAGTTCCCGTGAACTTGGCCATGAATGCATGGAAAAGCAAGTTTTGAATAAGTGAATGAGGATGCTCACAACAGCTCTGTTCAGTCAGGATACAGGAACGGAGCGCAGGCGAGAGCTGCAAATGTGAACAACTGAAATCATCTACTTCACATGCTGAACACCCTGCATGCTCAAGGAGAAATGAATTACCAAAATTAATCTGCAAATAATTTCAAATAAACAAACTTGTGATGACCGAAAGCTGTTTACACACAATTAGTAATCAGAAAAAAGAAGAGCAAGCAGAACAGCTCTCATTAACTTCAATAGGCTCTAGATCAGGCCCTGTGAATGAGTTGGTTATTACAAAGTTAACTGAAAGAGTTATTCACCCAACTCCATTTATGCTTTTAGACAACACGCTGATAACCCTCTCTTAGCGATCATTAGAAGTGTGGGAGTTACAACGGGACCTCACAGAGCCTCCAACAGCTTCAGCAGCCCCTCTTCTCGCAGCACCGCAAAGCAGATTGCTGCTCACTGCCATGCGTTGCCTCGATCCCTCCAAGCATTTTCCATTCACGAGGCAGCATTCAAACCACGTTCAATTACACCCAACCTCACCAGGGAGGCTCCACCAGGCACGGCTTCAGGTACTCCAGTCAAACCAAGACTTGTACTATACCTGCTGTGATTTTCATCCAGAGACTCAGGGTAATTCAACGAAAAAAAGCAATCAACTTTGTATGAAAGAGCGTAAGAATAATGAATAGAGCCTTTAGTCTTTTCTGTTAAAGCTGTCGCAAACAAAGTGTGCTCCATAGTCAAATCACCTGCCATCAAGACAAAAAGTGACATCTCTGAATGAGAGCTCAGTTGGAGTTTATTAGCCAATAACAGCTAAAATGAGGCTGAGGAATACAAATCTGACTGAGCTTTCTTCCTCTTAATTTACTTTGTCAGAAGACAATCAAAATGAGAACATGGAGGCGCACAGCTTTCAACCAGCCTCGCTCTCCTGAAGGCGCCAACATGAGCCTCTTCGTTCACCTGCTGGTGGGGACCTGTGTGCAGAAACGATACTTTGCTAACCCAGGAGATGTCATCCTTACTTCAAGCCAGCTTTGAGGGAAGCCCACCAACAAAACAGCACGCAAAATTTATCTTTTCGGAGAAACACATTACCCCCAACATGAAGATAAATGTTAGGATTCTTCCAAAACAAAAAGTTGACATGTAATCAAAGGTTACAAATTATAATGTTTCTTAAGATTAGGAAATTTCTTTTTAAGCAAATAGAAACATCTTGACTCAAAATATTTTTTTTTCCCCAAATCAGTAACTTTTTGTTCACTAATAAACAGAATCGGTTTGCAAAGGGCAAGCTCATCTTATCAAAATTTCAAAGTCAAATAATATTATCAATTCCCCATATGGCTCCACATTGATACATGTGCTGTAGAAACTGGCACGGGGTGGGGAAGGTGCCATCAAATTGTGCAGAATTACTGACATATCTCAATATTTTCTTTGCGGCAATCTAGTTGCTCAAAGACCGCACAAGGTGCTGCATCCTTTGAAACATTATCACATACACAGTTATTTGATTCCCCTCCTCCCAGGGGAGACAGAGTTACTCATGCAATATTCAGACCACCACCCCCAATCAGTAATACCCTATCCTGTTTGTTTCTGCAACACATTTTCGGAAACATGTTCCACTTTGGCTCAATTTATTTTAGGTCTGGTTGCCTGGTTTCAATAACCCTAAGGCTAAGACAAGTGTCATGAGATATTGATGGAGAGAGGGATTTTAATCCAATTGCTGTGAATTTTTTGGTCCCTTTAACAATGTAATGACCCACTTAGGCGTCTCCACAGTTTGCAGAAAATACAACCATAGAAAAACCACAGGCTCTTATCAGAGGTCAACAAGGACATGTGCTTGCCCTTCCCTTCAGGATAAACACCTTAGAATCCAGAATGACCTATATAAAGGCTATAAAAGAGGTCCTAAATACACATATTATGATAAAACAAAATGAGACAGTATCAGTGTGACCAGCAGACTTCCCTGCTGCTGACAAACAGTTGTCACCTTGGTCCAAATGCGATGTCTTCAGTTGGATGCTCAAGAAAAGAGACAGTCACTCTTAAAAGAAAAGACTGACTACTTTAGCTTGTTGAGCTACCAAAGCCACAGTCAAGCAGGGATATGATTTCTGCCTACAAATCTATGCAGGAGATGTATACTGAAAGGGATTCCCTCTACTGTATAAGAACAAACTACAACCAATTGGTTTGAAATTACCTTAGGATGTAAATGGCAAGGTTTCTACTCATCATATAAGGTCCTGGAATATCATGGCAACAATGGGAACAGGCACAAGAGAGAAGCATAACAACCTTCAGCTTGAAGTTTGATCAGTTTGTGAAATTAATTATATGAGATAGCTGCCTGCAATAATAAGTCACAGAATTTGGTGACTCAGAAAGACCATTGCCATCCCATGTTTCTTCCCAAGTTATGTATTATTGACCACAGTGTGTCCTGCAAAGCAGCTTTCCAGGCTGCTCGTTCCTCCCTAGAGCATACACGAAGACCTGCCAGGGACGGACAGTCTTCCTGAAGGATTCATTCTCCTGCCTGGCACTGACTCCAGCAGCTTGGCTCACACTTCTTTGGAGTCTCTCCCAACATGCCTCCAGGTTACCCTAAATCAGATTTTCTGTTGTTGCTCTAATGGTCTTATTATCCATCATGGCAAGTTGAAATGTATTTTGTCGCCCTTCCAAAGGTAATTCTTATTCAACAGCAAAATTTACATCTCTTTAAAGAAGTAAAGGAATAAAAGAAAAAAACATCTAAGATGGCTGATTACATTCAGTTGGCAGGGTAGAAGAGAAACACTGTTTTGACTTTTATAAACTGTCATTCCTGATTTCTTTTCCCCCCCTCATACATAAAACTTCCATTTTCAAAGTGCAACTTTCACTCCAATACCAAATCTGTACCCTGCTGTGCAATTACTTAACAGAGTTTAATCCCACTTCTCGACCTAATCCAAACAAAACATGTCCACATACATCTAGAAACCTTGGAGATAATTTATCCTGGTGATCCTTCATGAAAAAAGATGAGAATGTTCCCAATATATTACTGAAGCATAAATACAAATTAATCACCGAGATGTTTGTTTGTATGCTTAAGCATATCATATACAATTAATTTATCTTTAAGAATTACTGAGCCAGGCTCTCTCAGCATAAATCAGGAATAATTCCTTTGACTTACAGTCTACTCTCTGCGTAGTGTGAGGCTACTTTGTACTTACACATTGGTATAAGACACCACCTTTCTTTTACTATAGAGGTACATAATCAAGATGTGAGGTTGCAGTATCAATTTTTAACGTATCACTTTACTATTCACAGGGGAATAACTTGTAATATTTAGTCATTCTAGCATTACTATTTCTTGTGGTGTTTTTGTGATTTATTAGACGAATAGGTTTTTTTATGCATGTCTTATCATGTAGCATCGAATCAATGGAAGAAAATCCTATTGAGGGCATCCTATTAAACACAAAGGTGTCACCCTGACTTGGGGAGGCTCAGCACCGAAGGTTTCTAGGAGCTGGCAGATGACAGCCAGCAAGCATCCCTGCCTGCCTGCCCTGCTTTGTGCATTCCCACCGCATCCATCGCCTCCTTTTCTGTGTCTCTTCAAAACAGTGACAGTCCCTGGTCACGTCAGTGGCTGACAAGTAAATTCGTTATCTCATGGCCCGCAAAGTCTCTGGACCAGCAATCTCACCAAGGAACCCAGCAAGGGCTCCACACGCTCCAGACTGCAGCAGGAGACCTCGCCGTGCTCTGATGACGGCAGAGTCTACCAGGGGCTGTTGGCTACTTGCTGCATTGGTGGGTCACCACCGCACCAGGGTCTGGGATCACATCACGGCGGGAAATTTATGATAAAAGCCTGGAATTAGGTTTGTAGCATCTGGAGGATGAGTTGGAGAGTAACAATTATTACTTCCAATAGACAAAATATATATACATACAATAATGCAATCCCAAAGATCAGACTTCTGCCTGAGACAAGCCTCAGCATTAGTTAGCAAGACTCCCGTGTGCCAGCTTCTGCCCAGTGGCACCCAGAAATGCTCTGCTAGTAGCACATCCAGACACCGCTGAGTTCCCAGCCCACTGGGATCCAACCTCCATTTACTCTTCAGCCTGCAAGGGACAACTGTCAGCATAAATTTAGAAAAAGCTGCAAATTCTTTCGCCATGGACTTGCTGCATTGCTCTGCCACCACCTCCAGCCTCAGAAGGGGGCACTGCTCCCATTTAAATAGCACTGAAAAGGTACCAGTTCTAATGGGATTATCCATTTCAGCCCATTTCAAGTAACGAGGAGTAATTATAAAATACTATTGACAACTGAGCAACTTCCAGAGCATCAGCTTAGCCTAAGACATTTATCACGCTGAACAGTTTAAATTAAACGTGACCGAAAAGCTGAATATTTTGCTTATTTTTAAACAGCTCCCCGACATCTGCCCAGGTGCTTAAATATCTGAGGTTTATCAGAGATGGCCTGGTTTTGCTTTTTCCACATAAGATTATTTGGATGCAGCACGTGCATGTTAAACATTTGGGGTTTGAAGTCAATGGGAGGTTGGTTGATCTAATTAAGCTATGCATCTGATTTGTTTTGTTTTGTTATTTCTGTTTTAAAGAAGTTCCAGCTTCTGGAACTCTTCTTGCAGGATGCAACATGCAAACAGCTCTTCCATGCTGTTTCAGACCTGTGGGTGACTGATCCTTTCAAGCAGTATTTGTAAGTATTCCCCACCCTTTCCCTCAACAGCCACTGAAAACACTTTTTGCTCTCCAATATAGTAGGATACTTGTTTCCTCATTTTTGAAGCTGAAAAGTTGCAGTGCCAGAGCAATTGCATTGGCCTGCAGGGCCAGGAGACCGTGCAGGCAGCAGGATTCAGGGCTTTCACTGCTCTCCATGGCCATCCAGGCAACGAGCTCCTGCCAAAGCCACCACTGCTGCTCCCTCCCCTTGCCAAGACCATCCCGCTCTGTCCCGGGTACCTGGCGCTCCCGCTGGCATCCCCATGCTGCCCACTGTGACACATCCCTGCAGGGTGGCAAGTTTCCTGGCCCCAAAACAGCCAGCTAATAATAATGTGTCAGAAGAGCTTAGTGTTATTGTGGGTACAGACAGGCAACTCCAGACAAATGGACTTCTTCCAGCTCCCATGAACTAAAGCAGCAATTACTATCTTTTTTATGATGGTGTTTGCTTGATGCCCACTTCTGGTGCTGACTTTGGTTTTTTTTCCTTGCTTGTTCCCCACACTGCCATCCACTTCCGCAGAGCTCCAACCAGTCTTGCTCACCACATCCATTTTTGCCAGAATCGCTTATTTTTAAAACAGCCTCGGATGCTGACCCCTGCCTCCTGCCTCCCCCCCCAGGCGCTCCGCACGCCTGCCTGTTGTGCTCTGGATGCATCAACAAAAGGCCCAAGATCCTCACTGCTACTTATTTAGATGCTAATGATCACCCACTTATTTTACAGACACTACGGCAGATACCAGATGGGATAAAAAGGATATAACAGGGATAAAAAGGACTATCCCAAGATATACTCCAAATTCTTGTAACGGCTGACGAATGTGAGAATCCTATCTGATACATCACCTGTAAAACCACCTAAAATCAGCATAGTCTGCATCAAAGAAAGTGTTATGTGAACTGAACTTTGGGGGGGGGGGGGGGTTAATATATATAAAACCTAAAAATGTAAACATTTATATATTTTAAAAACACATAAAAATGTTAATGCTCTAATGACTAAGCACTGAGCAAGAAAAACCTGTGATAAAAATAATCTTCCACGCTTTTTTGCCCTAAGCCAAAAATCTGTACGCATATTATCTTATTTCTTGGGTCCAGTTAAAACACAACTCGTTCCTTCAGCAATTTCAGTGTCTGGAGAGCCAAAGCTGCCACCCAGTTTCTGCAGAGAGTGGGAGGACACAAAGCTGGCGCACACCATGCTGGCCTGTCCTTTGATCCCAAAGTCGGGGCTGTGCTCGTTCATGTTCACACTACAGATTTCCCCATTAAGCATCAAAGACAGGTGGGGAACAGTGAAGAAGACCCACCACGGTGGTGTAACGCTCGCTTACCCACTCCTGCTGTTACTCACGTGCCGAGTCGCGCGGGGACTCACCGAGGGCTGGACGGGGCAGGGAAGTGGTGGAGGAAGGAAGGAAGGAAGGGCTTTGCTTTTGTGCAGCCACAATGAACAAATTATCTGTGCAACCTCCTCAGGAGAGCCATTGATGTTGGCTGGAGAGGCAGCTGCTCACCCATCTTTGCAACGCAGGAAAGGTCTTGGGCTGGAGCCATGAAAACATGTGACAGTGGGAAAATCTGAGCAGAGGAAATAAAGGCAAGACTGTTTGCAATGATCCACCAGAAACAGCTTAATAAGGAGGTCCCTGTTCCTCTGAGGAGTCTGACCATTGCTTCAGGAAGCTGCAATGAGGGACTGATGACAGCAGGGTGAAAGGGGGCCCAGGAGACACTTCTGTTCCTCAGGGCTGTGAAGGTGGCCCTGGTTACATCCACAAACCCCAGGGCCAGCAAAGGAAAGGGCAGCCTTGAGGAAGAAGCACCTTCAGTGGTGGCATCTTCCATTTCTTCTATGGGGTTTCAAGAAAATCCCCTCATACAGAGCTGGCCTTGTTTACTGCACATTAAACAAACACTAGCTACTCCTTTACTAATATGTTTGTCTTCTGCTAGAAGAATAGAGAAGGCCTTTTAAATATGCTACTGTAAGAAACTGTGAAGAAACAACAGCTCCGTACGTAATGGGATGCCTGTTTGTGAAGTCCTATATTCAGGTCAAAATACTCGTATGTAATAAGCCTGCACTTAAACACATGGCTACCAGTGTTATTTGAAGGGAACAGATATTACAGATACAGCTGAAAATTGAAATATTAGGGGAAATGTACTGCTTCACATTCACTTTTCTTGAGATCTTAGGAAAAAAAAGACTGTTTATACTCCAAAGCTGGGCTTGTGACACGTAATAATTACTTAAAACAAAACCTAGTCAGCACATCCATTTCCAGATCAATGAATCCAAAGATTTTGAATTGCTTCCCTTTAAGTTTTTAATCTGCCTGCCACTTTTGTTTTTGCACTGCAGTTTACCGGCCAGTTTTAACCATTGAGCATGGGCACAGCAACAACAGCACCTACTAACCGTGACCAAAGAGTCAGCTCCCTCTGAAAGAGCCTCCACGGTTGGGGTGACTTGCTCATCTTCTCCCCAACCCAGCATGGCTGTACTGAGGAGACAAATCAAGCGCTTTGAATCTCTAAAACCCATATATACGGAGCATTTCCTATGTTCACCAACCCATTTTAGCTCTCTATTGTGTCAAAACCCATTTTTAAAATGTTAACAACCAAAACAGCGTGGAAACGACCAGACTGGTGCTATCCTCACCACTGAAGCAGGGGGATGTGCCACCACCTCCCAGCCCTCCTCGTGCTGCTGCAGCATAGCGTTGGCAGCTCATTTTCAGTTAGCCCCTTCCTATGAAACCCAGATCTTTGCCAGAGGCTTCACTCTCCCAGACCTCCCCCAGGACTATGACATGGCTCCAGGACTCACCTCCCCTGTGCATGGCCTACACTCACCATCTCTATGTCTATTTGCTATTTTTACCAAATCTATTTTCCCAAACTTTTCAGACCACAGTATGCAAGTAGCCTGTCTTCATCACTGTGTACTCAAATTTGTTTCCAGACCATCATGGATCGAGAGCAGCCCTGAGGAGAAGGACTTGGGGGTGTTGGTTGATGAGAAGCTCAACATGACCCGGCAATGTGTACTCGCAGCCCAGAAAGCCAACCGTATCCTGGGCTGCATCAAAAGAAGCATGGCCAGCACGTCGAGGGAGGGGATTCTCCCCCTCTGCTCCGCTCTCCTGAGACCCCACCTGGAGTCCTGCGTTCAGCTCTGGGGCTCCCAACAGAAGGAGGACATGGACCTGTTGGAGCGAGTCCAGAGGAGGGCCACGAAGATGCTCAGAGGGCTGGAGCACCTCTGCTGTGAAGACAGGCTGAGAGAGTTGGGATTGTTCAGCCTGGAGAAGAGAAGGCTCTGGGAGACCTTACAGCAGCCTTCCAGGACCTAAAGGGGGCCTACAGGAAAGCTGGAGAGGGACTTGTTACAAGGGCATGTAGTGATAGGACGAGGGGTAATGGCTTTAAACTGAAAGAGGGTAGATTTAGGTCAGATGTAAGGAAGAAGTTCTTGACTGTGAGGGTGGTGAGGCACTGGCACAGGTTGCCCAGAGAGGCTGTGGATGCCCCATCCCTGGAAGCGTTCAAGGCCAGGCTGGATGGGGCTTTGAGCAACCTGGTCTAGTGGAAGGTGTCCCTGTCCATGGCAGGGGGGTTGGAACTAGGTGATCTTTAAGGTCCCTTCGAACCCAAACCATTCGATGGTAATTGGTGGTGAATTCAGTCACCTGCAGCCTTTGTCACACCATTAGCACTAATTCCCACCAGCGACCATTCCCCATGAACTACCTCTGCTCATGAGAGCTGCCAGTCCGTAAGCCTTTCCGTATGTCAGGTTTTGATAGGCTGCAGGGATCCCTTTTTAATTAGAGTGACATTTAGTTCTAGGTCAAATGGCTTCTAATAATCTAAGTTCAGCGTCTCAGTGAATTTAGCTTTTGCCAGTTAAACTTGCAACCTCATAGAAGAAGGAAATTAGGTCTGCGTGACAAGACCGCTTTTCCACGGCCAGGTAAATGCCATGGATAATGCTCCTAACCTGTTCATCTTCACTGATGGAATGCCATGCTAGACCTACATATGCAAACGAACTTTGATTTCATCTTCAAAAGTAGCATTTTCCAGAAAACACAGGATTTTATCAAGAAATTACTAGCAATGTTTCGTAAGAAATACCTGTAGAATCAAAGCAAATCAAAAAGCAGGTCCATTTAGAGAAAAAAGAGTAAGTATTGTACTGTTGGAAACAATGGATTTATGGAAATACTTTTGTTCTGTGCTAAATGCCATGCTAAATAATGCAGAGATGTTCACTTTTGCACAGTCCTGTTCCATACCCATGGCTCTGCCGCAGCAATAGTTAGGATTTTTATATGAAAAGTTTCAGTATTAGAAAATTCATCTAAATACATAATTTTTTTTCCTGATTTAGTATTCTTATTGTTAAAGCCACATGCCCTACTTCTACCCCAAGTTGTCAGCAGCGGTCAGAGCAGAGATCTTTGCTGCCGTAGCAGAGGACTCGGCTCTGCTCTGAGCGGTGCTCGTCAGCTGTTATTCTTCTGATGAACGTGCCACAGAAAGAGACTGTGACATACTTTGCAATAAGCCGGAGGGTAAGTTGGGATAGTGAGTGTTTGTGTTGATTCAAACAGATCTACAGAGAAGCCAGACCACAGCTTTGGAAAAACGGGCTGCTAACTTGTCAGAAAAACACAGTTAACTGAATAAAGTCCATAAAACAAGAGCACGGTTGAGATTAATGCCGAACACGCAAGTGGCGTAGCATGACAGACTGTGCAACGCTAAAACAGCTTATGTGCTGAAGGATAAAGCAACGTATTACACATCACACACAAATAAAAGGATATAAGCTTAAAAAAAAGTACAGCACAGCTGAAAAGCTACACAGGGAGAACAGCGGCAAACAAATTTAGGCAACCTCTTAGTCATTGCAAGTGCTCTTCCAGCCGTGGCCCCATCAGATGTAGCCTGCCAGGCAGGTACACACAAGAGAGCAGGTCTCTCTCTGCGGAAGAAGGAGAAAGCTTATCTGTATTTTCCGCCAGCACTTTGAGCAGTAGGTATTACTTCTCATAGCTCGGAGGCATTCCATTCAGACTCAAAAACTCTTCAAAATCTTATCTGCCCGCTTTGAAGAACTCAAAAAAAAAAAAAAATGCCAGCAGTTCTCTAAACAGCGGTTCAAAACCAGAAGTATTTTTGTATTTGTGCACAGATATGAGCTCATGCTCTATTTTATGTATAAATAATGTGTGTGTATTTATAGATACACTCACAGCCAAGAAACTAGACTATTTTAATGGTTATGCACCATCAGAAAGTGGTATTTCAAAACTGTGCCATTTCCAACAAAATCTGTGAGCCAGATTAGACCTACTGATGTTCAGGGCAAAGCCTAAAGTATTGACCACTCTTACTCTCTCCAGAGGGAATAACTTGGATTGACACTTTAAGTATCAGGCATCACTGTTTTCTGAAATTGCTCGTTTCCTTAAAAAAAAAATCTGATCGCAATAAGTTATCCTATGGGAAAAAACTTGCATGCACCTTCATGTCATTATTCAAATGGCTGTAACATCAAATATCTTCCTAATATTTCTGAAGTCAAACTTTATAAATAAAAACACTCTGTAGTTTATAGCAAAAAAATCGCAAAAAAATGGCTTTTAGCAGGGTATCTAGGATTATAACTCAAGTATGTTGTTCTTAACAGCAGCATTGCACATTACTACTGACAGATTCTTGAAGGCTGAAGACATTAAATGGTAGCTCACAGGTACTTTTTGAAAAGGTAACATCTAACTGGAATAGGACACTTAGGCTCCAAAACTTGTAATTTCACAGGGAGCACAGTTTCATAAAATTAATTTAAATTTATTTTATTTTTTGCTGAGCAATTTTCTTTATAAAACTCTTGATACTACGGCAAAAATAACATATGAGGAAAATATTGCTTATATTTTCCTTGCTGCTGCTCCTTTTCAGCACTTGCTACCTAAAAACCAAGTCAGACTCCATTTCTTTTAATCGTCCCATTGAGATCCATTAACCGTTTCCTATACATTTTCCATAACGCACATACTATTTACAGGCTACATATACCCTGTAAAGAGCAGGCTGCCTATGAAAGTCTAGTAGTCTGCTGTGCCTGAAAATTTCATGATGCCTGCAGCCAGACAAAGGTGTGCTCATCAGTTTTAATATCGACCCCATGGCCTGACAGCCTTATCACACGTGCTGAGTGTTGCATGAGAACCTGGGATAGCTGCACAGCAATAAATATTCCCGTCGGGTGTCTTAATGGCAGGAAGAACCTCCTCTCCTCATCGTGTCTCTTAATGAGAGAAGGCAAAACTCCTCAGCAGGTAAAAAAATAAATGCATGCATTTTTAGCTTTTCCCATCCCATGCGTCTCTCACGTAATTACATATAATCCTCCTAGGATTTGAAGCACTGTACAATAGAGGAAGGACTTTAGATTATAAATACCTGAGGTGAAATAATGACACTGAGAGAAGTGGGTCAAATTTAATCTGTGGATTAAATTATCAGCGCTGGAAAATGGTTTTCTCCGAAATATCCATAAAACCCATCTTTTCTAATCAGCGTTCGTGAGAAACTGAAGGGTAAACAAAACGTTAGAGATTTCAACTATTAATGCTCTTTCTCAGTAGATCAATAATTACAGAAAATTATCAGCCCGCTATTGCAGATGATCCTAGAGACTTGGCTTGGAGAGGAAAAATAATTTATTTCACAGCTTGTCTTCAGCTTCTAAAGCATCGAGGTTAGCACTCCTACACGGGAGAGAGGACTGTGTGGAAAAGAAAAAAGCACTCACTTGTGCTGGATTTCATAACCTTTTCTAGTCGAATCTGGGATATCTCTATTCCTTAAATCCTATGAGCCCACGACGGAGCTACGGAGCAGACCATCCCAGATGTACAGGATAAAGTACACACTGATACAATAAATTCCTGAATTCTCTGCTAATTAAACATCCTACATGCCTCAACGTTTAATTGCCAGAGGCTTCTTCTAATCAATCACCCCTTGCCAGAGTTGAGTCATCCCTGGAGCATCCCTCACCAGCAGCTGCTTGTGGGGAAGGCCACCCTGGCCACCCTGCGAGGGCTCAGCGGCTGCTCTCAGCCCTTTGCCTTCAGCAGTGCGCTCCGCTCTACGTCCCCATCGCGCCTTGGCTTGCCCCACCGTTTCCTGACCCTCATATCTCCCTGACCGACTTTCCCTGGCCGCTGCGTGATGCTCCAAGGCCAGCTCCTGACCCAGCCTTGGCAGCCCACCGCGTGCCAAGGTTTCCCTGCGCCACCCTGCCCCTGGGTGGTAAATTAAGATTTATCTTAATACTCAGAAGTCTTGAACAGCATCAGTAAATGCCATTTGAAAATTCACTGGCTAAAAAAGTATTTTTTTTTTCTTTTTTTTCCTCCTTTCTGTGAAAATGAGGAACTCTTTCCTCCCTCTAATACAAGCAGAGGCATCCCCAGAGCAACACTTCCCTCCGTGGGCACTGCATAAATCTGCTCCTCACAAGAGGAAAACCAAAGAAACGAAGCCAAGGGTCCTGCTGCCCCCATCACTGTATCGGTTACAGCCTGGGAATTCAGCAAGGGGAAAACAGCGAGGAGGAACACAGACTGGATACGCTGGTCAGTGCCGAGAAATCTCCTGGTTGGTACACCTATGGAAAAGTTATCTAAATATGAAAATTGTATTAACGAAGTTGGCATAAGGAAAAAAAAGGGTGTCGCACGCAACCTTATCTCCTGGATATCACTCACTGAGCCAACCGCTACAGGAAGCTTTTGGCATAAACTCATCAACAAGATGGTTTGTTTTCACTGGGAATCCAGGATGCAGCTCAGGACCACTGTTGCCATCCACTATGATGAGCACCCCTCTAACACCCCTGAGGATAATTCTGCTCAAAGAGCTTATTTCCAGAGAGGTGGGGACTTTCAAGTAAATAGATGCAGAGAGAGAGAGAACGCACCACAAAAGCAAGCCATGATGCCATAATGGTCAGCGTATCGCCCTGATTCACAGCTCGCCATCAGCTACTGAATCACGGCCAAATCTGATTTTACTCTGTTTTTTTGGTGTGTGTGTTTTTCTGTAGTAGCATCACAGTAGTAAGGATGGTTTAAGACCATCAGACCAGGCAAAGGCTGTAGTCACAGGTAATTTTTTTTTTATTTCAGAAGCTGAGAGAGCCAGAAGACCTCCTAACAATCCATCTTCAGGTCCCAAGGGGAAGGAGCAGACGAAACAGTACAGGCTGGAAACCATCCCTCTGAACCAAAGGTCTTTATGTTGATCCATTGGAGAGGGTAGTGTGCTTAGCTTTTTGTGCAGTGATCGGGGAAATCCTCTGGGAATTAAAAGTTTCAGTGGACACTTGCATAAGATACTTTTGGGAAGGGAGCTGGAAGAGGGCAGTGAGGCAGCTGTGTGTTTGCAGGGAGGTATTTTGGGAGGCAGAGGTGGGCTGTGGGAACCCCAGGGAGGTGCAAGACTGATAGCCCAGGCAAACAGCAGGACGGCAGCAGAGATGAACCACTGGGAGAAGGGCCACCCTCCAGCTCCTGGCTGCTCGGTAGCTAGATGAGGCTATTGCAGACCACCCTCTTGGACATACGGATCTGGATGACACCTCAATTGCATTCACTCTTCTAAGCAAGGTTTGGCTGCTACCCATGATGTCTATGTCTAGTGCCTCCCAAAAGATCGTCTAAATATCAGAGAGAAAACCAAGCTACCGCATCAGGCTGAAACATCTGCTCATGATTTGTTCCTGCAGCTCCTCCTAACCCTGAATAACGCACCAAGTCTTTTCGTTTTCTTACTGCCTCAGCAATGTTCCTGAACTTCCTTCCACGTTCCCTCGTTCTCCTTCCCTGTGTAATTCTCCAAACACGAAAACTTCCCCTTAGATGTTTGGGGTTTTTTTTGGTGCCTTTTCAGTTTTTGATAAACAGAACTAAAGCTGCTCAGACCTGTGTGAATAACACACAACAACGAGGAAAAGTCAACGTCTGTTTTCCACCCTCGTCTCATCAAAAAAGTAATGAAAAGCAGCACACAACTTTCTCTATTTTTAGCTCTGCAGGTACGGTTTCCAGGAAGACTTATGCACCGTGACACCCCAAAGGGCCTGCAGGGCACTTATCTCAGAACTTATTATTTCACTTCAAATGCCTTGGATGAGGAGAAGTACATATGAAAAGCAGGTCCTTTTTTTCCCCTCTGAGGCAGCATTGAAGCAGACAGATAGCACAGCTGAGGTCACGAAAAAAAAGCAAAGAGATGTTACCGTTCAAGACACCCTTTCAGATTCAGACAACTAAAATATAGGCCTCCTTAAAGACACTAATTAATTTCAAACATAATGAAGCATTATGTCCTTATAGCATTTCAGCAATTTCATTCGCTGCTAGGGAAGATTTAATGATACTGTAACACTTGCGCCATTTCATGCCATCGCATTTGTTTGTAATGCACATATCCTGGAAATATTTTACAAATCCAGCTCTTAGTTTTGAAAAGATAGTTTTACAGCAGCTCTCTGCACCAGTGGGTTAATATCAGATCTGCATCTGGCTCAAGTCTGCCTTTGCTTTCCTGGAAGAAAAAGAAAAATACGTATGTGACTTCAGAAGCAGAAAGCCCGTCAGGCTCTGCTGGAGACAAGTTAGTCTCCTGACTACCTAATTTGGGGCCCAACTTTCTAATCATTCAAGTGCAAGCATAAATGTTCATGAATTATGAGCTTATTTACTGTATCCCCAAAGATGCTTACTGTATGTCACAAACATAAATAAAAGTAACAGGAAAAAAGTGCCATAGAAATTCAATTCTTCAGTACGAAACTGAGAAGAACCACTCAAGAAGATGAAAGATGGACACTGTGGGGTCCTCAGAGGACAGCTGTGGCTGAGCTGGATCTCAAAAGGCTTTACCAGCATCCTTTCAAGACCAAGCTGCAATACCGCTTCTAGGGACCTTCAAGACCGGTGGCTGCTCCATCACATCTACCTCTTTAGATGTTTAATTAGAGTGGTTCATTTTGTGGCCTGATTTTAGGCAGTCCTGACCACATACTCTCAAAGTCAGGCTTGCTTTGACAGACAGTAGTGAACGCTAAAAAAACCCAAAGAAGTCGCCATTTTCCTGTAAAAATACAAGGTTGTGCATTGATAGGAAGGAATTAAGAAAAGACATAATTAAGGATAAAATGGACACTAGACAACAGCTGTTTGGAGAATCATGATACCATGTGGAGCTCTCCTACATTTCAGGATGATTTTTAATTACTTCACTCAAGCCACAGTTAATTGTGCATTTCACACATGTGCCTTTAAACATTTGGCCATTATTACATTTTTATGAAGTTCAGCCCTGACTTAAATTCACACAGACATATTAAAAACCCAGCAGCGCCACAGATGCAATAAACCAGATGATGAGGAAAGGCAAAGGTAAGTGAAAAAGATAACATCATTAAAAGCTTACGTAACACTTTACTTACGGGCCTTATTCTCAAAATACCGTTAATTTTACTGCACAGAAAATGACAAAAAGTTATCGCTGCTGTGGCACAGTGCTGCTTGCTCTGACGCTGGTTTTCAGACAGTGAAAAGTGTGCCAGCCCTCCCGGCGGTGAAATTTTCCACATGGATTTTGCTGAAAGCAGACTTACGCTCTGTGTACCTTGCCGCCGCCGCAGTTATTCACATCCATTTAAAAGAAACGGCTTTTGCAAGAAGGGATGGGCTTACCCTCTCCATTCCCCAGGCTGGCTGGCGGCTGCACCGCAGCCTCAGGACGAGACTCAGGGTGACACCTTGCACCTTCTGCACCTTCTCCTGCTCAGGGGTGATGTGTCCCACCCCAGCTGAGACCGCGGGCAGGGGACCCGGCGCCTGGCTGCACAGCACCATGAGAAAGCTCCCCAAAGTGTATTCTGGGAGAACAGTCACTCCCAGTTTTCATTAAAAAGTAATGTGGGGGTTGACAACTCTTGACTACAAACAAGTAGTCCTGCAGATGTCAAAAGTCATTTGCTTCTAGAAGCTCATGAAGACTTGTGCCTGATTATGGCGTTTTTTTTGTTTGGTTGGTTGGTTTGTTGGGGTTTTTTAACAACATGGAAAGCTGAAGTTTCTGAAATAAGCCCCTAAAATTTACAGCATATCTTCAGGGAGAAGAGGTGACATTATTTGGCATTACAGGAGAGGAATCTGGATACAAAGAACAAATTTACCTGAGCGCTGGACTACAGGATTATCCTGTGATAAGTCAAACTATATTGATCCTAAAAAACCCTGTGCACCAATAAGCCTTGAAAGCAATAAAGCCCTGCTCCAACGGTGCCCAAATATAACCCGCGAGGAACCGGGAGCAATCTCCTCACACTCGAAGAAACCTCTGCTTCACTGTCACACCTGCCATTTCTCACATCTCCAAACACGACTGCCACAGAGGGGTTTATTCCAAGTCCGTGTCTCAATCTTTGCTTCTCTGCCCATGTGCTTAGGGCTGCAGAAAGCTCAGCGAGTCATTTTGCCTGCAATCATTGCTAACACCCATCCGACGCTGCCTCCTGCTATCAAGCCTGCCTTCTCTTGGAGCACTGACAAGGGCAAGCTGGAGAAGAAAGATGTCATCAAAACCCCTGATAAGGCTCCTCGTGTGCCGAGTTAAGCCTGCGTAGCAGGTTTTGTGCAAGCTTTGGGCAAAGATCTGCACTTCTGCTGGGCTTGGAGCACGCTAGAGTTTCTCAAAGAGAATATGCAGGACATGGGGAATGTAGGGGATGTGGACTGAGCATGGGAGAGAATATAAATGGAAATCCTAGGGAGCAAGAAAAAGCTTGAGAAAAGAAATGGAAAGCTTGAAAAAATGAAGGATAGAAGAGCAGTGATTGAAAGAAGGAAAAGAAATGGAAACAGGTGATGGGAAAGCAGCAGATAATGCAGCTTTAAGATTATATATAAAATATAAATTACTTATTCATGCATGCTTTATTTATTCTGTGTCATGATACAGTACATATATTGATACAAAAGCCATGCATACTTGCACGAATATATGAGTAGCTGCAGGCCATCACTCTTGGTAAAATGCCAGCGTGGCTCTGGGGTTGAATTACAATACCTATTCCTTGCTGGATAAAAAACAATCTGCCGCTTCCCATGTTCAGCATTAAGGTAATCTTCTGATCTCCAGAGCGCAAAGTATCCAGTGTATTCTTACTTGCATGCCAGAACTCAGGAAGCAGCTCGATCTCCCAGCTAATCCTACCAGGAGCAGTGCCCAAGCCTGAGGGAGATGCCAAAGTGCTGAACATGAGGTTGCTCCACTCCACTGCAAGGCAAAATCTGGGATGCCCAAGCTGCCTTCCTGTTTATCCAAGGCTGCGTTTTTAAATGGTCTAAAACGCGGCACTCTGGCTACATCGCCTCTCACAAGACTGATCACAACTTTTGAACCTTGTATTTTCTACAGTAACTTGTCATTTAGACATTTCTTTCAAATTCTTTTCAAAAAAAATTTTAAAAAGATCCTGGATTTTAAGCTATTTTTATATGAACTAGAGTACTTTACACAACTACCTGGACATGAAATATTTCAAGACAGTGCAATGCTGACGGGTTTCTCTATTGTGTTCCTCTCCTTTTTCCTTACAGCTTGGCTTCGTCCACAATGCCGGGTAATTTCTTTCTCACTGGGCACGCTGAAGCCAACTGTTAGCATCGCTTCCAAATTTAAATGTCTCCAGAATAGTCAGCTTTGCCAAACAGGAAAACAGAAAATTTTGAGCTCATAACCTGTCTCAAACCAGAAACTACTGCTGAGCAGAGCTCCCTGCAAACCGAGATGTATTTTGGCTGCGCTTTGCTGAGGAAAAGAGGGGAGGAACCAGCGCTGAAAGGAGATTGAACTAAGGCAAATTTGAGGACAACATTCTCGCTTTCTTCTCCTAGATCTTAAGACTGGCGTATCCGGCACAGACTACCAGCTGCCCTTAATTGGTTTATACCACACACTAAAGCAGACTGATATTACACCCGCAATTACTTGAAAGACTTATTAAGAACCATACAAAGATCATAAAATATTGGGGACTTCAGGGCATGCTGTAAATCTGTGCTCAGATGCAAGGAGCTGCAGCGACGAGAGTTTTAACACCACCATGCCCTAAGCCGAAGGAAGACTGCGCTTCTGCTCTAGGGAAGAAACTTGATCCTAGCGCAGACCTGCCGTAGAAACACCGCAGATGTAGCGCCACTTTGTCATCCCAGCACTGAGAGTGCCTTTTAAATGGTGGGGAAAACATGAAAGCTGTAGCTTAACTGCTCTTAATTCTGCTTTCTTACAAGGCAAATCAAATGATCAGCTACCCAAAACCTAACAGTTTCACACTTTCCAAGGGGCTTGAATTCACACAACATTTTTTTTGACATATTATTTTACTTGCTGGCATGCAGTATACGTGTTGTCATCTACTTTTAATTGCTTATTTCTGTCTCCTAATTTAATTTGTACCACTATCCAAGTTTTGGTTTGTTGGGTTTTTTTGTTTTTGTTTTTTTTTTAAAAACCACTCATTTTTTGTGTTCATGCAGCTTTGGCAACCCATTTGGCATGGATATATGCTTTGTTTATTTATGCTGGTATCTTCTTTGTGGCAGTTATTCCAATAGAGCCTCTCAGTGGGACACGTTCCAAAATATAATGAAAGTGCTTCCCAGCTTGGTGGCAGTAGAGGTATTAGGATGGAAGAAGGCCAAGAAGGTAGATGGAAATAAAGGGCACTATATAGCTCCAAGTCCTTTCCTTTCCACTGAAGTGCGGATAAACCATTGAATCACAGAATGGTTGAGGTTGGAGGCACCTCTAGAGATCACCTGGTCCAACGCCGCTGCTCCAAGCAGGCCAGCTAGAGCAGGTTGCTCCAGGGAGCAGTCAGGTTTTGACTATCCCCAAGGACGACGACCCCACAACCTCTCTGGGCAACCCATTTGACAGGAACATGGAAGGTTTCTGGCATCCCAACTAGTAGTGGTCTTCCCACCCCAAAGTCCCCCGTTCTCAACCTACAGGCCCATGGCTCACGGACACAAGCTGAACTACCTGTGTTTACAATACACCACAAGAACGCAACCACCTACACAACTGACCTTCTGGAGCCACGCTTTAACACCACTCACCAACTTCTGTTTTCATTAAAAGGTCTGTGAAGCCTTGGAGAAAACCAAGAAAGAAATTTTACCAGCTGATATTTTCCTGAGTGGAAATGCTTTCTCAGGAAGATTTCTTTCACTGACAGAATAACATAATCATCTCTATTTTCCTGGTGACCCTCTTTTTGCTCTAGCCTGTCATCTGAATACAATATGCCTAAGATATTTTTTTTCTTTCATTTTTATTCTTAAGATTCACTTAGTTCACTTCTGTCACGAAAATGCATCCTGCCTCATGCAACCCAGCTCAGATTCCATTTACACTTATGCTGAAATGCCAGACATGTGTGGCTGAGGCATCTGGTCTGTACTTTATTTCCCACCTTAAAGCCCTCCCATGACGAGTAAAGTAGCCTCAAAGCCAGCAAACTACAATGTTCCTGCAATTTGCGGTCATTTGGTGCTTTATGATGCCCTCAAACATAAATCAGCCATAAGAAAGGGGCAGGTAGAAGGGGCGGTGAGTCTTTCTTGGTATAAGAGGATTCTGGTAGGGTGGAAGAAGGTGAGGAACTCATCACTAGGATCATCACTCAGAGGTTGCTGCATCAGTTGTACATTTTCAGTCAGTTTAAATATGAAAAGTTAATGGCCACGTTCTTGTTCAGCATTTCCAGCTGAGGTCCGTACCATCTTGGTGATGTCCCACATAAGATGCAGTAGGAGTATGGTGAGGCACAGCTCTCAGGGTGCTATAGGTCCATGTTCCCCAGGGAATGGTACAGGTCAGGATGAAAACAGACTGCGGCAAAAGAGGAGGACCCACAGCCTGGCTGACGTGCTTGCCAGCTGTGGAGAACAGGTTGCTGGTCTATCTGCTCTAGCGCGAGTCATTTACGGCAACTGCTGTTGGCTACAGGTTTAAGCCTAAGTAAGCGTCTCCAGAGAAAATTGTAGCGCTCAGTCCAGGCAGTTTGTTGCAATCCTACAATCAACCCTAAGCTCATCAAGGAATCTGTAAATCTGCAAAAGTATAAGACAGTGGAAGAATGCAAAGTCAGAGAAGCCAGACGATCAGAGGTGCAGAGTATGTGGAAGTACATCCCACTGACTTCAATCAGGGTTTCTCCGAAAACTAATTTCTTCATTTTCACCCTCCTCAGGAGGAAAAGATGAGCATAGTGGGGGAGACACAAGGATTGCACATGTTCTGCATAGAAGATAGTCGTACTGTGCAAAAAACCCCCACATTCAGCTATACAGGGGAACTCAGGACCTGTCGTTAGCTCCAGAGACTTCATAGCTGCTGCAGTTACCATTCCACGCTCACTCACCATACCCCTCAGCTTCTCCAAAGGTCTTGAACAAAGCAGCGACAAGCTCCAGCTCATCTTACTTAGAACACAAGAAGACATATAAACCTCTAGAAAAGCCACGAAACCTTTGGCCATCTTAAGTGATGTACACAAATAGCCAAGAGATGATCTGGCGCGGTGAACTGCCTTCTGTCCTCCCTTTGCTGAGTTGCCAGCGTGTGTGTGTGTGTATAATCATATTTTCTCTATGCTGTTCCTAGTACAGCCCTCTCAGCACTTTCTCAAAGCAATAAATTATAGACCACAGCCTTTCCTCTGTGACAAAAATCTCTCCAGGCAAAAGCGGGAACACAAAGGCTGGTGTTGACCTTTCAATTCGTTTTTATCTCCATGGGCACACCAGATATCTTGTATTCTTTTAAACAGAGCTCCAATAAGCAAAGCACTATGTAAAAATGAGACCACCTCCCACAAGGCTTTATTAGCGTGCCCCCAAAACCCACAGGCGACTTAAGCTGAAATGACCTCTACTGCAAATAAAGCAGGAGTCCTGAGAGTGTTCGCAACGGTGTTGTCAAAGAGAAGCAGCAGCCTGGAAATTGCTGCAAGCAAAAGGAACAGCACAGCAGGGAGCAATCGGTGTTCTAGGAAAAATATCTGCGATGCTTTCTGGTTAGCTAATCACACCTTGAGCTCGTGCCGGCGGGCTGCTGGCCAGCACGCCAACCTGCTGCGCGCTCACGATGTTTTCAGGGGCGATCTTGCTGGGGGCTGGCTCAGCTGGGGAGAGGCAAGGATGCTGGTCAGGCACCCGGCACCACCACCCACCGTCTTGCCACGTGTGGCTTCTTCACAGATGCCAGCAGATGCCAGCTTGCGAAGCAGCAGGGTTGTAGCTGCTTTCTGGTGTAGAAGCAAGCAGGTGATTACAAGCCTGTTGCTATGGCCAGCTAATAACACAAGGAGGCAAAATGCCCGTCTCAGCCCATCTCCTCCTACCTTTAATACCCTATTCCCAGGGACAGGAGAATGAGACTAATTTAGGGGCTAATTCAAACAGAGGAGCAGACAGGGATGGAGTAGGTTGTGTAAAAGGTACAAACAGAAGTAAATCTACCCTACAGCAGAGATTAAAGCTAATACCAGGAGATGAAATTTTGAACCTAATGGACTCTGAGCTGTGTATTAGCAGTGGGTAACCAGGAGGTACAGATGTACCTCTTGGAGGTCAGGTTTTCATGAACTGACTTGCATGGGAGGCTCTGGAAATGCAGTCTTATTTTCTCTAGTAGTGTAAACCCTTTCCTCCCAGGAATAAGGAAAAATAATATACACATCCTCTTTCACTGTTGTATTTGTTTCATTTCATGCCAGTGGAACATGATAGTTTTCCAGAGAAAGACTTGGGTATAAAAACTACAGTCACACACTGATAAATGGGAGTCCAAACAAGCTTTCCAGCTAAACAGAAACCGAGGCTATATAATAGGGACAGAATTATTATTTACGTTCAAACATACAAACAGTAGCAGAGCATCCTTTTCCCGGGGAAAAGAAATGCTGACACACTACCTTTCCGGCTGGGTGGCTTCATGTAGGACAATTTAGGGCCTTCTGGATGGAAACTTTGGAGCTGGAGAGAGCAGATGCCTACATTCACACTGGGGCACACCATGTATACAAGCCAAATTCAAGTATAAGTATCCAAATATAAAGGCAATAGGAATAAAAGACGCTGGAACCTCACCATCCTGGGCTCCAACTCTTAACACTACAGGTATCTCCAACACATAGCCCCTTCTATGAACTATCCACCTTGAAAGTCCAGAGCTGTTTTTCACTCCACTGCTACTACCGAAAAATTGTTCCAGAGCCTCACTATCCCCATGACTATAAATCTCCTTCTTAACTGGAGTCTCAAATGTCTTCTTGCTCTGCTTAATATTGATTTGTTCCTGCGCAATTGCTGTTCTCTGGCTTAAATATCTAAACAACCACTTTTGCCTTTTCTGCTAAGAGCACTGGATCCCCTCTCAGCTTGCAATTTACTTCGCTAAAGAAGCCAAACCCACAGGACAGAAAGGCTTTCCGGCTCCTGGCTCTTCCCACTCATCTTTCTCTCCCAACACAAGCTCAACTCCCTTTTGGCATTGAGCAAGGGCAGATGTTAGTTGAAATGTGTAGGTGGAAGACGGGACAGATTTAGCGGAAGACCAGATATATCTCACTGTAGGTGGCCCTACCGTTGGCTAAAACACATTCAATGCACTCAAAGGTTTCCCGATACAAGTAGGCTTGGTGCATTCAGGCTGGAGAACAAGGTGGAAGACTCATTAGGAATACTGTAGGTCAGTAAGAAAAAGTAAATTAATAGAAAGTGATCTGCAGGACCTAGGACTTTAACCAGTTGCCTAAGATGCAGAAATATGACTAGCCAGTATTAGTGCAGGGAAGTATGACTGGGAAGTTACTGATACGCTAGTGTTCTGTGAGGCATGAGCACAGAAACACATAAAAAGAAAGGCTGTGCATGCACAGAGAGATGCATGGCCTTCTACAAGAAGTCCTGTGGGAATGGCTATACCCTCGCTGTGAGATAAGCTGACCCACAGAGCCGCAGTGGGGCACGTCCAGCTCAAACTGTGCCATGCATCTACACCCGTTGGTACCCGCACGGGCCTCAGGCAGCAAACAGCGACCACCACCTCCTCAGGCAGCGCATCAGAGATCAGGGTCGAAAAGGGTGAGGGGTCCCACCTTGGATCTAGAGGTAGAAGTTTGGTCTCACTTTGAGTTCATGCCAGAGACTATCCTTAGTCAAATCAGATGTAAATATATGCAGGTCAGTTGGGTGCAGATATGAAAACAGAGGTAGCGCTAGTCTTGTTCTCACATGTGTGTGCCACTGACTGCTGAGAGTGGTGAACCTTCACAGCCACGTGGGCTTGGCTGACATCGTGATGCTGTTTGATTAGCCCAAGCATTTTTTTCATAACCATTTTAAAAGAAAAAAGCACTTGGGGAGAAAAGAGGGAAGACCGGGCCCAATTTTCCACCAGTCTACCAGTCATCACGTAACACTGGGCAGCCATGAGGCATCTCGGTCATCCAGGCTGTATGCCCACCACGGCATGAGCTGCCTTTGCATGCAGCAAAGCAGCTCCGAGCCAGCTATCGGCATTTCACCCATCCCAGCAAACGGCTCCGATCGCAATCTCCCTTTGGGAAGATTGCCAGCAGGTGTATGATAACGAGAGGTATCTGTGATGATCACACTGTTTCCCACATTGGCAAACTTTAATAACGACTGATAAGCTTTTCACTGAGTGTGTCCTTTTTCATGCTGTTAGGAGCTTCAGCAGATTTCTACATTAGCACATACATTAGCTGGCTCCACAGAAAGACAAGAGACTTAAACAAGCACAGAAAGCTCTAACCCTGCTCTGAATAACAAATAGATGGTTTCATTTTTCCCCCCAGTATGTTTGCAATGCAAGACTATAGCTTTGTTCACCTGTCAGAGGACAAGGATGTAAATGACAGTGTCACCTCCAATCCTCCACAGACCTCAGCCTTGAATGCCAAATCCTTCTACAGCTTTAACTTCCCAGGTGTCACAACAGCCACATCTAGGTTGCAGTCCTTCATCTTCGTGTCACCAAACAGCTATTTTTCAGAAGACAAAAGCATACTTTATGGAGAAACAACACTCCAAGACTGAGATTTCTGTCTCTAATAAATACCCTTTCGTGCCTTTAAGGAAGCAGCGCAGAATGGGATTCACATTGAATATTACCCATATGCTAGATTACTCTGTTGTTTTCTCCAGAGTAGTATCGAATTTAGAGAGGAGCAAAGAAAGGGCACCACTGTTTTTACTGAGGAAAAAAACAAATTCAGAGATTTTGCAGGCATCTGGGCTATTGTGCTGCAATCGGGGCTGCAGAACAGAAGCTTTCATTGAAAAACTGATTGCAGAGTCAGTATTACCACATAAATCAAGGCCTTCCCATCCACAGCCTTGCAGCCAAATGCTGACAGACATAAGGAGGGATTCCCACCACCTCACTCAGCACCCAGCTCTGGGGGTCAATCACCACTGCAGTCACTGCTTGAAGAACGATGGCTGCTGCTCCTGTGTGTGCTCCTCACGCATAACTGGTGTTACCAGGTCAGCTCTGTGAGCCTCCCCTCTGTAATCCCCTTCTAGTGCTGCATTTTTGGGGGATCCCACCCTCGTCATGCTTATCACACCTCTGGCTCCGTCCTCTGTGACAGCACGTGTCCCCCCATCGCCAAGCACCCAGCCAGACACTCTCTTCTCCAGCCGTACAGCCAAGCAGAGCAACCTGCGGCTATCCTCAGCCGGTCTCCCCTGAAGTGACAGTCCTTCCCTGATGTCTGTGTGTCCTCTCTGCCTTTCCTGTTTCAGAGAATAAAGACCATGGAGGGTGGATGCAGAGAGACAGCAGCTCACTAAGAGTCTTAGCTCTTAATTTTAACTGTTCTTTAGATCCCCCAGTGTATAATGCCTCTGCTAACCCAGCCTAATAGTGGTTTAGGCCGAGTTTTAATTATTTCTTTTAATTAATTCTTCCTCTCACTGCAAGGAATGATAGATAAGATGGCATCTGACAGTGATGGCATTGTTGTAGGGATAACAGAGGCTGCAGATATACAAGCCATCCCACACAATTTCCTACAGAGATGCTGTATGACCTTGGCCATCCCTCAGGTCTTGGGCAGGAATTCACATTCAGCTGCACTCTCATACTGTCGCTCCTAAAAAACCTCACTGTGTGTCATGACTCGAAGAATTTCCTCCTTCATCTTTTTCCTTAACATGGACTAATTCATCACCCAACCTTCCCTTCACCCCCATCTGCCTCATCTCAAGACCTACATCGACACCATCCTTGAGGCTGCCCAGAGGTCCCAGCCGGTGCTTTGGAAACCCAGATGCTCCTGGGCTGAGGTCTTTCCACCAGTCTCTTCTACTCCGATCATCTGTCATGACTTTGGAAGCGACAACACGGCTGCAACTTGCTCGTAACGTGGGACACGGGCAGAGGCTACTGCCAGGTCAGCTCACCTGAGCAAAGGTCTGGATCTCTGGGCTCCCCAGAAAGTCCTCCTGGCTTTGGGTATACTCGGGATTGCTCAGCAGAAGTAGGCATTTGGATCCTGAACATAGTGACTTGAAGCTGAAGCACACTAACAGCACCTTGATGTCAATTCAGTAATCGTATTATCTGGGTCTTGAATTTGCCAGAACTCAGACAAAAATCCTGGAGGCAGACAGAGGACCTGGGTACCTGACGGTTCGTGTTTTTAAAAGGCACTGACAAGTTGCTAGACTTAAAAACTGACCTACTTTAGTGGCTGTTTCATATTGAATTTTTTCCCTTCAGGATGCCAGCCATTCTTCTTCTGCTTTTTCCTCCAAAAAGCATTTTTGTACTTTGAAATAAATATAAATATAAAAACCAGACATGCCACTCCAATTACGGCAGTTTTCCTGCCAGGTTAAGTGCAAGCTATCAAGTTCTTTTGTGAAATATAGACCAGAAAAGTACCAGAAAGATATACACAAATGGCTTCCACTGTCATGTCTCTCGTCTCAGAAACAAGCATTTACATATTAAATAACCACATACCTTTGTGACAGGCAGCACTCCTATGCACGGTTTAAGAGACGAGATATTCCTGAGCACTTACAGCAACCTGGCGATCACAAGCTACTCAAATGCATAAATACTCAGAGAAATAAAGGCAATATTGCTTCATCTGTCAGGGTATCAGGTAACCCACTGATCAGAAGTTAGTACAGTTGCCTCAACACCACTGGTTCACTGCAACTACCAGGATCCCACCACTAACTGGAGTGTGATGGGAAGGACTGGTTATGCTCCCTCTATTAACGACGCTGGCTAAGGATGAACCGAGCTACTGACAGTAGCAATTGTGTCTACAGTAAAACAGGTATTATACATATCTATTTACTGCAAATAAATATAGCTTCCTTAAATTGAAAACTAACTTCTGTTGAAATGGCCTACAGGCATTTTGCAATAAAACAGAGAAACTGCAAGAACTGTTGCAAGTATTTCTCCCAGAAACTTATGCTCAGTCTAGCACTAGCTGAATCTGAGTATCTCTTTCCCATGCAAGCACCCATATTGCATGCATTTGTTTAAACTTGCGCCACCACCATGTTTTACAGCCCAAGTGTCTTTTCCCCACAGAGCAGAAGCCCTCAGTCCAGCACAGCACGCACTTTACTGCTAAACAAAACATGGTAGCAGGCAGTCTCTCTGTAGCCTTTAATGAGCCTTGGAGTACATGTAGACTGTACCTGCTCATCAAGCAGTACTCGAGCATTTGCTCTCGGACTCCAACTTGCCCAAACCTCTTGGAAATGCATCTTTTAAAAAAACATAATAATATACGATTAATAATATAATTGCTAGTCTTGCTGGGTTTTCTCTGAAAGCGTGCTCTCTTGGCTTCTACACTGAAGACAAACTGCATCCCAGTGCCCCGACAATGACGACACCACGTACAGTGGCAATTATTCAAGGAGAGTTTGTTCTGTTCAATCGATTGCTTCGCAAGAGGAAAACGGTTCAACCCAGTTTCCCAGCTTTGGCCCAAAGCACAATGCTTCAAAGAGTGTCAGCATATTGTTTCCATAGGCAGCTGCACTCATTAAAAAAAACCAAACCAACAACCTGTGGAAGCACCTTCCTGACTCTTACTCCTCTAGGGTACACCGGATGAAAGTCTTCAGATTTTCCAGCAGCAACAGAAGGGTTTTGGCTAAACTCACGCATCTGCAACAAGCAGCAGAACAATTTGGTGTGCTATCATGAAGGAAGATACGGCTTAATTAAAACTGAAAAGGAGATCAATTGCATTGATATTTGGAGAAGTGTTTCCTTTAGAGATATGATTGCACATTTCTATTAACAAAGCTTATCTAAGAAGTTTTATACCTCCTTCAAACAAATTAAATCACAGGTTGCCCTGCTGAGCGTGTCTGAATCTGCACACCTGCCTTTAACCACTTCCCTGTAAATGCAATAGCCAGGCTTGTAAGAGCAAGCAGGCATTATATGGCTGTGCAGGGAAGGCAGCTGAAGGACTCTCTCACATTCTGGGAGAGAAAAATCACACTGTTGGACCAGACACTCAGATAATCCAGTGACGGGCACTGTTATAAAACCACAGCAGCACACAGATACAGGTAAAAGCATACAAATTCTACAGGAGAAGAGGAAGGAATGACAAGCGGCAGGGCTTGGGTTTTTTCAGATTTATTTTCTCATTATTAGCTGTGGGTAACGGTCAGCCTAAGGCAACAAGGTGCAGGAGCACGCTTTGTGCCTGCAGGAGGAGACAGCTGGCCCTGCGCTCAAAGGCAGCACCGCACACCGGCCTGCTTTAAAGTTTATCAAAACATTACTCAGATCATCAATTACAATTTCATTTCAAGAGAGCAAACCACGCTAATGAAAAAACAAGGAACAAGAACAACAACGAGAGAAGGAAGGGAGGAACAAATAGATTTGTAATGGTCTTCCAGAGACGTTAATTAAAGAATGAATGCTCTTGCAGGTAAGAAGCAGATATATTGCAGTTTTCATAGCGTTTCAAGTGCAGGAGTGTTAGTGAGCTGCTATGTAATTATTCTTTAGGTCCAGGCACTTGAAGTCTTGGTAGAAACAGTAATTAAAAGCAAAGTAGAAAAGTATCTGGAGTGCGTAATCAGACAAATTTGAGATGGGCAGAGTGTGGGCACCGGGCAGGTAAACTGCGTGCAGATACCTCCACTGCTCCACCACCCTCTGGTTTGTGTCACCCCATGCAGGAAGCCCACAGCTTCCACGCTGCTTTCCTTGGCTGTAGGTGGTATGTCTTGTAGGGCCTCTAAGACACAGGCCATTTTCTTCATCATCTCTCCAGCAGCCCTAATCCTTGATTAGAAACACAACCAGAACAGAAACTTAAAATAGAAAGTGCTGGAGCTGACAAAAACAAGGCCTATGAAGAGGTAGCCTATGGGTAGACTACGGTAATCCCAAAAGCTTCCAAGAAGCAGCCCGCTGTGTCAGGTCCCCAGTCTGTCTCTTTTGGCATTCAGTTGATCATTTATCCACCTGAACGGGGAGTCAGCACGCCCCGAGCTGGGCTGGAGCAGCTCAGAGACACCTCAAGCTCCACCACAACCAGTTATCGTTCGTAAGGAGCTGCCATATGTGAGCTGAGCCATCACAGTAAACGTCGTCTTCTGGGCTTGGCAGGGACTTAAGCCACAGCAACGTGGTCACAAGGCTTATTTTATAACGCTATCCTGAGGCTTGCTTACTCACAGACAGAATTCATATCTGAGCTTTGGTCAGTCTTTTCTCAGATTCTTCCCACAGAAGTGAACAAAAATAACACCATCAATTCGTTTTAAAAAACAATTTCTTATTCCCAAAAAAGCACATTATAAGCATTACACGCTGAGCGTTATGCAAGAGCTAGGTTTTCCTGGTTGCTATGGATGACTATCACAATAATCTTCAATTACATGCCCGTATGCTGCTCTTCCACAAGCACTCACTCTCATTCAGCATATGAGAACTTACTGAGGATTTCTCCACATTCCCTTCATGCACCTGTGCCCGAGCTGGTATTTCCACTCCATGCCCACATTTTCCACTACACAGAGATATTCATATCCTTGTGGGGTTTTTTTTTTTCCCTAAGATGGTCTCACTGTAATTGATTAAAGCTGAAATTTTAAAGGTGTATAAAGGCACACATACTTATCTAGCTGCGTCCAAGTAACTATGTGTACACTGAAATCAATAAAGATTGGACAACTAAGTGCTTCTGAAAATCTCTTCTGTGCCTACGTGCATCTCCTTTGGGCCCAAATCCAGACATTCATGTTTTGCAGTACCTGATTCACAGAAACCTGGAACCTTCCTCCAAATGCTTTTGCTCTGGAAAAATACACAGAGGAGTGTGAGGGTGTCTACGTGGGGCTACAAAAACCAGCACCCTTAGCGAGTAGCTGCCCAGCTGCTCAAGACAATGCTCTGTGTCTTATCAGCTAGCCCTCATCCTCTAACACCTCCTGGCTCTTCTCGGGTCCTCCCACCCTACTTTTCCCTCCTTGATGCATTGAACGTGACTTTTACGACACGTTCTCTCTGGTTTTGAATTAGAAAAAGCTCCCATAAGTCTCCGCTGATCACACATTCAGATTCTCAGGCGCTTGTAATGTTGTCAAATATGAGCATCTTTTACAAGAAAAGCATATACGTCCAGTAACTATCAAGGCATTGCTCTGCAGTGTGAAGGTGCCGGAGCTGCCTCAGGGAAATGGCTCTAAGCATATCTTTTAAGATGAGCAAAACGATGTCATTTTCCTTACTCTCATTTTGTCAAATGGCTGAAACATATTAGCTGAAATATTCCTGAAAACCTGAGTCCTAGCAGGACTGTCTAAAGGGAAAATTGAAGCCTGAAGAGTTGAAAATGCCACTCAGTTATACGCTATAAGACTCAGATGTTATAATGGGATGTATCAGGCAAACTCAGCCACCTGGGCCATTATAAACCAGTCAAGCAATCAATCTGGAGATGACTCCTCTGGACCATCGCAGTGCGGTTTCAGCCGAACTGCTCTGGTTTATCCTGCTGAGCAGTCTGGGAGCCAAAAACAGAGATCTCAGCTGGACCACTGTGTGTAACAGCATTTCATTCACCTGGCAGATATCCTCATTAAAACTGAGCAGTCATTTTTCCGAACACACATAAAGATAAAATGTAAGGTCATCTGCATGTTTTTTGTATCCATCTGCCATACAAGCAGTCACAATATATTATACTTAAAAACGGCAGCCATGGGCTTTTTTCCCCAGAAGTGTCCTTGATCTACAGGTAATGCCTTCCTGAAAACCCATATCTGGGTTTTAACAAACAGCACACTCCGGCATATTGACTATATATCAGACTTCTAGCAGCCCTGCTAAGTCTGGATGATGCACTTCATCCTTTTTATGAAGCCCACTTAGGTGGCTCCCAAGCACGCTCACGCAAACCTCAATACAGCCTTGTACATCATACTGGCACAAGCATCGGGGTTTCTGTGCTTCAACTGCCTCCAGCTGACAGAGGGGCTCCATTCACGGGGCAGATACAAAAAGAGTCATTTTTTTATCCAAAAATGGGTAGGACCTGCCTCCTGGAGGCACACGGGAATGAGAGTCCGTCTCATTCAGAAAAATTCCTAGCAGGGGAAGACAGAGCTCGCATTTTTCCCGTTCTTGGGTGTTTCATTCCTTTTGCAAGTGCATGGGGGAGACCCAGACACACCGAGCATCACCTGGTTTAGGTGCCTGCACGTGAAGCCTAGGCTCTCCACATCAGTGCTAGCAGGTACACACCTCCTGCGGACCCAGAGCGCTCAATGCACGCCTAATTTAAGGGCTGAAATACTTTTTTTTCTCCATCAACTGTATAGAAAGTATAATCTCCAGGCTTGGACACAAAAATTTGTCACAAAGATGGTATCTAAAGCACACTTTCCATATTTTTTTTAAACAGCAATGATAGAGAAGCCTCCCAGAACCTGGGCTAACAAGGGACACTGCAGGGAGAGCTTCAGCAGTGCCAGGGACTGCCTGGGAACTGCGAATGCCTTGTTCTTCCCTTGGGCCAGAGAAGAATTTATTTGTACTATTGTATCAGTAGACACTTTGCACCTTGATCACCTCAACTATTTGGGCAGAGAAACGACCCGAATTTCAAATAAATGCGTCACATCCGAGAAGCATGAGGCTTCTGTTCTCAAAGTCCTCATGGTATGTATGCCCCTTTTTCAGGAAAATGTGCCCACTCCATACACGCCAACAAAATCTTTCTACGTGACTAATTTTCAAGTTGAACTGTCTTGATAAATAGACTGACTCACTGCAGAATTTAACTATGCATTAGGTCCTATTAGTGAATTAGGCCCTTTTGTTTTGCTCCAGAGTGCTGTCAAGAGCTGTAACAGCTTTCCTGATTAATGAAGAAGGGAGAAAAGTTATTTCAAATACAAGGGCAGATTGGAATTTTCTTCCCTTTTTTTTGGGGGGGGGTAATTTTAGAAAGATGGAGTATTCCATCAGTAAGAGCAGCAGAAGATGCCGCAGGCTTTGGCCTTGGCCTGATCCGTGCTGCAGATGCAGGGCAGAGTGGGGTGGGACACCTCTGCTATTTGCTCTCCATCCACCCCAATCCTTGAGCTTTGATTCACATTACGTGAGCTCTGGCACAGGATCCCTGGTGCCTTCTGACAAATGGCTTGTGCCTCCCCTTGCCCCTGAGCCTGCCTGTACCTACCACAGGATATATCATGGTGAAGCTAGCCATTTTGTGAAGTGACTGAAAATGGTTTATTGGTGTTACATGAATGACCCAGGTCTGGTTATCTTGGAGTTACTAGCTCCCAAGGACACACCTAAATATCTTTTACCACATTTCTGCTTTGCAATACCGCGTGGTTTTCATATGCGATTGCAAACCCACACCGCAATGTCGATCACCTTATAGCACTTATTTTCACAGTGGAGACTGTTACAAAGTAAGAGCATATTTTAGCGATTGCACAAAATGGCTAATTTCACAATATGACAATAGCATTGATCTTCAGGGCTCTCTGTATTGAAGGAACTCCATTAGCTAGGTCAATGGCTGCTTTGTCTTGCTTTGTTTTTAGTGTTTCCTCCATTGATCCGATACCAATTGGATGAGGGTTATGTGTCTGGGACTCTCCTTTGAGAAAGGAAGGGATTTTGAACCTCAGCCTTAAAACAAACCTCAGAACATGACCGTATCGTGCGGTGTTTATCTCCCCAGGCATGCATATCTCCCTCCATGGTGATGTGCCGGAGAAGAATGGCATGAAACTCAAAACCGTGACATGCGGCCAAAGCTAAACCATTTTCCCGGGGAGCTCCTGCATGAGGCCCAAACCCAGACTCAAAAGGGACTAAACCCATCCTGAACAAGGGAGGTCTGTACCCCAAGAGAAAAGGATGGAGTTTCTTCTCCTATTTCAAACACGTGCAGTAGAAATAACAGACAAGGGACAAAAGTGCAAGAAGGAACAAAAAAAAGCACCAAGGGTATCTCAGCGCTACAGGCCTCTTCTCTCAGGATTTGCTTTGCAGCGTTTGCTCCTGTTTATTAATAACCTGCTCGTGAGATGTTGCTCGGGTCACTGCTCCTCACAACAGATTTCACTTCTGCGCTGTGGTGGATCAGCCTATTGCACGCAGCAGGAACACCAGCCACGCGATGAAGTGTCGGAGACCTTCAGCCATGTCGCATGCAGGTTTCCACACGACATCTGAGCAGTACTTGGGCTTTTTGGCCTTATGAAACCCACTGGTGTATCTTTCCAGAGCCCGTGGTTGAGATGGTTGGGCATCACCTCCAAAGGTCTCAGCATAACCTTATCTATAGCCAGTGTTGTCTATTTGCACATTTACCAATTCTGGCCTTTTGCCTAAATTGTTCTTTTTCCTGCCACATATTCCCACAGCAATGTATTTATAGACATCAGACAGATCTTCCATGCCTAATAATCACAGGCTCTAATTCAGAAATCTCTCATCTCCCACTTCACAAATCCTAGTCTAAAGGTCCACAGACAGAATCAAAGCCTTCATAACGGTCTGCTGATGAATCTTATTTAAAAGAAAAAAACCACTAAAAAGTCCAAAAATGTGTCCACATTTTCCTTCTCCCGCTTCAGGAAAAGCAGCAGCATCTTTTCCTCCCCCCCCCCCCATATAGACTGCTGCCTATCAACATTCTGCCAGTCTATTTTGTGTTAAATCTAACCTGTGTCTTTTCATTCATGTTTAAAGTGCCAGGCACAGCTCTGGTGCTACATAAATAATAAATAACAACAGCGTGACATCAAATAAGGCAGTTTAAGAAATGCAGCTGACAGGTTCTTCTCCCTTGAGATTTTTACTACGAATTTCTTCACCTTTGTCATTTGACGTAATGGCATTGCAAACTACATAACTGTAATTACTCTTTAGTTTCTATTAAGATATAAGCCTGATGCTTCACCAGGATAATACCTGAGAGAGGGGGAGGTAAGGTAGGAAAGTGAGAGGGAAGGCTTTCAGAGCTGGAGTGGTTTCTTGTAGGTGGCTGTAACAGTGACAAACAAATAGGAACAGCAAAGTAATGAGTCAGAAAAAGGAATTCAATTTCTTAGTCCAGCAATAGGAAGGTACATGATAAATAGAAGGAAAAAGAGAAGACAAACAGGATATAGTTATGCCCTGAGGATGTGATTATAGACAGGCGACTCGGGACCTTCGAGTCCTAAAACCTTCAAGCACTCAATGAAGTGACTGGATTTCTGGGTCCAGCTTCAGCACAGTTCCCCAGTGATAACGTCTAGCTTTTGTAAAACTGTTCTGACCCAGATCAAAAATTACTAAACACATTTAGATACCTCACTCCAAACACTGGTAAAAACCTCCCTCTCAACCAGCTATCACAGTCATTCATTATAAATCCCAGACTGCCCAGAAATGCTCTGACCAGACAGAATTATTGCCAACAGCACATCTGAGTTGTCTGGAAGCATGCCACGGGAAGAAGTAGGTATGATAGGAGAGTCCTGCGCATTTATGCACATAGCATTCATTTATCATGTTTTATCTGAAACAAAGGTAAATCCTCATTTGGTTTAATACAATGAAGATCCATTACACTGGAGCTCTGCCACTGCAGAGCAGGAAAGGTCTGGTCATGAGAAACGGCCCTGTAGTTCTCAGCTTGGAGAGACGAACAAAAATATAGTCCATCAACCTATACAGCACCAGTAAGGTCAGCCATTAAGACTGAATAAACTGAACCCAAAGCAATGCTCAGCTGAAGATGATGAAGGAAACATGCTTAGGCTACAGTGCCCCAGGAGACCATGTATTTTTGGTGCATATTATCTGGAATTATTCCTATGTACCTGTCAGCCCACTGGTTTCAGTGAAGTTATTCCCGATTTATTTCAAAAATGGAAAGTGGCCTTGCTGCTTTCAGAATTTGACCTGAAACTGCGTATTTTTCGACCTACATCATTTTCACAACTCTAGTTTTCAGATTCCCATTTGCCATCATCTTCTTCAAGTGGACAAAGACCATTTTGACTTATAGCACTGCTCTGACAAAGAGAAGGATTTAAGGGGTGTCCTGGTTTCGGCTGGGACAGAGCTAACTCTCTTCTTAGTAGCTGGTACAGTGCTGGGTTTTGGATTTAGTGTGAGAATGATGTTGATAACACACTGATGGTTTAGTTGTTGCTAAGTAGCGCTTATCTTAAGCCAAGGACTTTTCAGTTTCCCATGCTCTGCCAGCAAGCAGGGGCACAAGAAGCTGGGAGGGAGCATGGCCGGGGCAGCTGACCCGAACTAGCCAAAGGGGTATTCCATACCATGGAACGTCATGCCCAGTATATAAACTGGGGGAGTTGGCCGGGAGGTGCGGATTGCAGCTTGGGAACTAACTGGGCATCGGTCAGCGGGTGGTGAGCAATTGCATTGTGCATCACTGGTTTGTTTTTTTTTTTTTCCCTTCCTCCCCCTCCTTTTTTGTTATATTCCTTTTCATTACTATTATTATTATTACATTTCATTATTACTATTGTTAGTATTATATTTTACTTTAGTTATTAAACTGTTCTTATCTCAACCCACAAGTTTTATGTTTTTTTTCCTTTCCTCCTCCTCACCCCACTGGGAGGGGGAAGCGGCTGCGTGGTGCTGAGTTGCTGACTGGGGTTAAACCACGACAGGGGGATAACAGTAATCCACCAGCACCACAAAAGCATCAAAAGAGTCATCCTTTGCAGAGACTTGCTGGAACGTTCCCAGTCTCCCACAAGGCACCCAGCTACTGCTGTCAGTACAGTAACTTACATCCTGAGATGTCCCATCGTAAGACAAACACGGACCTTGTGACTTCTGACAAATTCCATCGCACTGAGACTTTGGCTCCTTGAGCAAAGAATAGCCTTCATTGTCCCCACAATCAGGAACGTCTTTTGAGAATATTTTGAAACCACAAATGGAATTCAGACCTTGACTGATGGTCAAGTGGAGAACAAGCAGACATCCATCACATTATCTCACTGACTGTAATTATGGATGATTTCCAGAAAATAGCAGACAACATTTTCTAAAAATATGGCATTTTCATGCACATTTGTTGCACTTCACCCTTGTCCTGTGATGAGGTGCGTATCTGTTTATTCCACAACTGATTCCTAGACCAATAGGTAAATTGCCAGGTAAAAATAACTCGAGTCAAAACGACCAGTAAGACAACGACCCATTAGCTTACGAAACCGCTGGCCAAAGCTGCCTATGCCGTTTTTTATTGGCTGTTTAGCAGCAAGTATCACTTCACATCCTCCAGTTTCAATGCCCCGTCTTGTTCTCACAAGGGTTTTTCTGCAGATGTTTTCTCCTCTGCGTCAGGCTGTGTTTGCTGCTTGTTGCAATTCCTGTTGTCGATCTCTGCAAGACTTTTGCCCCGGGGTATTATTGCAGTAAGTGCCTCAGTGTTAAGTGCCACACACCCTGTTCCCAGTGTGGATTAGCCCTGTCCCCCTCGGACGCAGCTGTCCAAGCAGGTTATGTACGACAAGCGTTTAAGTGAAAAGCGTAGATGTTATTTCTGAGAGGTCCTCGGTCACCTTTGGACTCTGATGTCAGCTGGTGGGCAACCTCAGTTTGCAGCAGAAGTTATCAAAGATGGCAAGGGATGCTAAAAAGAGTCTGTGTGGGACTCATCCCACTTAATTTTAGCCATCCAAAATGTGGGGTCTAACCCAACTAGGTGCCTACTCCTATAACCAGCATAGAAAGAGGAGCAACGCCGGGGGATGATTCCTCCCGCCTGTTTTAAATACGATCACTCCCCTGTTAAGGATGGACTCCAAAGAGAGACAAGATGGCAGCACATGCCAGGGAACAACAGGCAGAATGAAGCCAACCTGGCAGCTCTCTGCAAAAACCTCCCCTTATGTTTTGTTCAGCACAAACGTGGCAAAATACCTCTTCCCTCATTTATGAACAAACCTTCTACTAACTTGACTTTGTTTCCTTAATATTAAGGACCAAATCCCTCCATGGTGCTTTGTCTGGAAGGAAGAGTAACTTTGGCCCAGTACTCATACTTGAAGCTCGTCTTCTCCAGTTAACAAGGTACAGAATAACCAATGAATAAATGAAGCACCAAACGATCACACGCTTTCCAAGTTCCCAAATATCCGAATACCCGCCCAGTTCCCTGTGTCGGCGCAGTCAAACCAAAAGATGTGTTTTCTGTAACTGAAAATTATTGCGAAGGTTTTACCCTTCAGACCTGGGCACACACCTGACTTAGCGGGAGACAGTGGAAATCTTACTGGCAAAAGTAGTACAGGATAAGACTCAAGGCAGGTATGAGCCCAGCTAAAGAGAATGAAAGGATCTAATTACTGCAACAACAAAATAAAGGAAAAATAAGACATGGTCTGCAGAAGAACCATGACTGGCCCCTTCCCTTCACCCCGGGCTGCACCCATGAGATAGAGGGGACAAAGGTGCTGATTCAGTCACTCTATGCTAACCAGGGTTTCCCGACAGTCACATACCTACACGTTTTTTGTCACCTTAAGTATGGTACAAAGGGGCTGATACAGAGCTCTGCACTGAGATCCCAACTATTTCTTCTTTAGACCTAATCTTCATCCCCCATGTCCTGCCAGTTCCAAATCCTTTTAAAAGTCTTTTTTGCTTGTCATGGAGAAGCAGCTTGCATTTTCCTTCTCAGGCATTTATAAACTCTCTTCTAATGGAAGAACAATCGTCTAGTGAACTTACAGATCCAGGGAGAAAACGATCCCTTCCACAACCTCCTCCCACAGGTCAGGGAGGTGTTCCCTGTTTTGCTTCTCTAATTTATGCAATCCCAACAGATCCGAATGTCAGCCACGACCATGTATTAGGTCACTAAGCATGAAACAGAAGTGTTAGCATCAACCCTGGCTTTTCATCTTCTTTTAAGGATATGAACCTCCTCTGTCTCCAGCAGAGCAGCACTCAACTATTCTCTGAAAAAAAAGGAAATAATTTGTCTATAGCTATTTTTTTTCCTTCCACTGCTGCTTCTTATAGCTGTTTTTATGTCCCCATGGGTTACTCTCCTCTCTCCTTTGATGCAAAGATATATCAGATAATGTTAAGTGTTCTGAGGTAAAGTTCAGGGTGCCTGCACAGGAATGTTTCATGTCTATTTATCTATATCTATACTCGTATATGGTTTTCAGGGACAGAAAAAGAACCCATGGGTGGAGTTCAGTAATATGTCCTTATGCTGCTGGGTTTCCTTGGATCCATTAAAATTTGTTGCCCTGAAGAGCAAATAGCTCATTCCTTAAAGATCTTAGTATCACTTACCAAAAGCTGTTATCTGTTTACCTAGCATTACCTGCAATGAAGCTTTTAACAAATGTTTTCTTTCCTTTTTTTTTTTTTTATTTTTCTTCTAGCACATATTGGATGCTTTATGATATCCTTTATTTATTTATTTTTAAGCTTGGATGTGCTTTTCATACTCCCGTATTTTCAGAATAAATTTACTTCCGAGTCTGAGAGCTGCACATTACATTGAGGGATTCACGGACGTCTTTTGCCAAAACTGTTTTCATTTAGATTTCAGTGCAATCTCATTTATCTTCCACTGAAGATTCCCTTTCTTCCGGCTTATCAGCTTGAGCATCCGAAGATATAATACCAACAGTGTGCCAAGACAACTGCAGTCCTCCTGGATAATCCAGTTATTAAAGCTGGAGCCAGTGCCTTCTCAGTTATGCTGGGAGTGACCTTCTGGTTAGACAGGTCCAGACTCAACATCCTTAAAGACGACTACAAAACGGTCCACTCTGATCAAGCTTCTCAAATTCATTAGATACCTGAGCAGACCACAAGATAGATTTTTATCCATTTCTATGGGAAAGCATTCTTTTCACGTGCTGCCGTGTCCAGGTGGAAACATGTGGGATGCCAAGCAAGAAGCTCCCCGGGGCACAAGACCTCCACCCTGGTACGGCTTTGAGATGTGCAGCTTCTTCTAGCAGTGCTGCGAGGCCAGCAATGACCTGATCCAACTCCTGCTGAAGCGCCAGGTTCAGGGGGACTGCGATAGCATATTGAAATCTCAGCGTGATTGCAAACGTGTCCGCTCTCCGATTTTAACAACGATCAGGTTTCTACTTCAGTAGCGCACCCTGCCTCCAAGAACACCTCTGCCAGCAGGAGCTTCACCCCTTCATCACTTCCACGAGCTCTTCTAACCTCCTCTACACTGCTGCTCGTCCCATTTCTCCGGACTGCAGCTTTTCTCCCATCAACAGCTTCCACTCAGGTATCACCTGCCCCTAGAGAGTTGTTACACACTGCACTCATTGCCAACGTATGGGACCAGCAAGAAGGGGGAAGGATGGCTATGTAGGAATAGAAGCAGTTAGAGAATAACGAGTCAACCAGGAAAAAACATGCCCCTTCGGTCAAAAACATCTTCCTGCAAGTGGACAAGAAACTCAGTCAATTCTGCAAATCATTAGCACATTGATCCATCAATCATCCACCAAATGACTAAGTGAACAGATGCAGGTCAGAGATCCTGGTGGAACATGAAGAACTCCCATCTGGTTCACTGATACATGGACATTCCTTATCGCTTCACCTGCAATTACCAGCAAACCCAGGCTCATGAGCCATGCCACCGAGCAGACTGTCCCGTCTCAGGCCACGAAATCCCGAAACAACCTAGTGCCCGGGATGCATGACTGGGACCCTGGACGCGGGAGGGGGGAAGATAGGACGTACAATGCTCTAAAATCCTCTTTGGGGTACATTGGTAAAAGGACCCATCCTCTCCCAAACCCCCTTGCTCCTCATCTGAGCAGCCTTTTCTGCTCTTGCCTGCCTTGTATCTCGCTGAGCAAAGAGTTAACTTCTGCACTCAGAGAGACTCTCCTTTGTACTCACCAGTAACATTATCATCATACAGCATGTATTCATACCAGACACAACCTACAAAGGTCTTCATCTGGGGACTGTGCGCGAAATGAAAGATCATGCTCTTTGAATAGTGCTTTGTGACACAAACAAATGGAAGACAAGGCAAGCGAACAAGCAGCCCTGACTTCTGCAACAGTGCCGGGTTAGGATGGCATTTCTCCCAGCGATTTCCATCTCCTAGCAGGCAGGCAGGCTAGTCTGGCAGGCAGGGATGCCGCGGCTAATGCAGCCCCAGCACCTACTGCCCTGTCCCATCACAAAATCACCAAATCTGACACTGATGGGATCAGCTGCGAGTCTACTAGTTTCCTCGTGCATGGCAAGTAATGCTCCCCTTTTCTTGCATTTTAAAAGAGCACCTAATACCCAGGTACTGTTAATCCTGCAGACTCAAGGAGACTTGGTTGTGAGGACTAATTGAGGACCTATAGATAATACCCTCTGTACCGCACCGTCAGAGAAATTCGGGCAGTTCTTGCTTTACGTAGGCTTTGTTCCCTGTACGATTTCACTGTATAGTTGGATGTTTCTCTTTGTCTAAGGAACCACCAAAGCTTTTTACCAAAAAAAAAAAAAAAAAGTCAATCAACGTTGGGTCTGCCTTCCCGCACTCCCATCCCCATCCCGGGGTAAACGAACCCATGGGGACGGCTGCAGAAAGCCTCGTACCCTTATGGAAGAGCTTGCACCACAGTGGCTTTGGAAGAGCCAGACTCCTGACCTGTTTTACATCTCCCTTAGCCAGATGCAGGACCATTAATCACAGAAGAAGTGTTGTTGCTTCCTACAAGTGCCACGCTATCGATTTTACTGATGTTCGTGGGATTTACTGTGATAGAAGCGAGAACAAGAATTGCTCTCTTTGTGCAGAAAACAATTTACTTTGCCAAAGTATTTATGAGGTTTCTGCAACTTTATTTAGGATATCTGTATTTAATGTTTCTCCCTCACATCATCATTTATTCTTTTTTTCGATCTTGTGAGTGAGCTCCCTTGTCCTTTTGTAGTTGATGCTGAGTTTAAATTGCAATTTTTTGGTTTGTTCTGTTTTCCATTCTTAGCACTAGGAACCAAGATTTCTATTCTGCCCATACAAGCACATCACATGGACATATATTAAAAGTAAAATGCCCAGCACAACCAGAAGGCTACGTATGTAATAAATGATAGCAAAGACATGGGGATACTGCTGTTACAATAACCTACGTTAGGGAGCAAATATGGTTTTATGTTTCTTGTAGCTAATTATTTCAAGATTTAAGAATATTCTGTGAAGGACAGAAAGAAGGACATTAAGAAGGACATTGAGGAGAGGAGAACTCCCTGTTTATGCGTTACTCTGCAACAGTATATGTGGAACAAGGAGAAAAAAAGTGTTTTAACAGTGACAGGAGAGCACAATACCCCACCATAAAGGCTGTACTCTCTCCGACACCTATCCTCGCAGCAGCCCCAGCTCTCCCCACAGCAGACGGGCTCCTCCACCCCACGGGATGGACCTCACCACACCAGGGCCACCGGCGGTGAATGTGCCGATTGTGCAGGGCCCGAAAGGCAGCAGGAGCAGCTCCGCTCCGCTCCCACCGCCCTGGCTCTGCTCCAGGCTCACAAAAGCAGCAGAGTAGCTCAGCAAGCTGCAACGCAAACAGCACAAGAAAGCCGTGTTTTGTTCCGCCAGAGAGACGGAGAGCTGGGATTGGGATTACTCATGGACATCTGAATGCTCGTTACGCTCATTTGAATATTGGGGGGGGGGGGGGAAGTTTCTGATTCCACATTTTGCAGGGAATTAACAGCTGCAGCTAAAGGGAGATGTAGACGGGCACTTTTGGAGCAAACACGCTCGCTCCTGCCCCAGAGGCACGTCTGCCGCACGGGGACCAGGGCAGTGCAGGGAGCCGCTGCTCAGCCCCGTGGCGGGGGAGGAAAGCTATTAGTCTGCCTAGATAGCGGAGGGCATCTTTAATTAACAGCCACATTTGGAATGGCAAAGTGGAAGAGCAGAGAAGCAGATAAATCAGTACAGACAGTTGGTCTGGCTGCCACGTCAACGCTGAAACAAAAAAAAAAAAAAACAGCAAGAAGCTTACAAATTCCTTTAAAATAGGAAACTGGAACCAGGAAATAACATACAAAAGCTTAAATAAGCCTTGTAATCAGCATTAAGAAGAATTGCAGCAATTTGAATTGCCAGTGGTATGCCCTGTCCTGAGGGAAGGGGCCTCTGGCTGCTCTCGCTCCCTCGATGGCCGGCTCCAGGCTGCAAAAGCATTGAGGTCCCGGGAATATCTGCAAAGCCTGCCAAGTGCAGATTTTACCACAGTAAGTCACAAAAACAGGGTGACAGCAGAAACATTAGAAATAAAGATCTCAGCACTGTTCGGTAACAGCAGCACGCTCCTTGCGTGGTCAAAATGGCATCATTGCCTTTCAAAGCTAGCAATTTTGTCAGATCATATTTTCTCAGCAATCGCTACAGCGGTGGAGAACACAGTCTCACACCAATAAAAAGTATCACTGAAGTGCCGATAGTCGAACACAGATGGATTTTACAGCTTTAAGTGATCTAAAAATAGCAGCATCTTGGACACGGCCATCCTGAAAACCGTCTCCTCACCAGCATAACCCAACTACCTCCAGCAAAGACCATCTGTATTTAGAGCAACCCAGAGGAAGGAGGACCTGAGATTCATCAGATAATGTTCCTCTCCTCCATGTTTTCTCCAGGTAGAGTTTCAACCATCAAGAGGTTGTAAGTTCAGCTCCACAAGATGTGCAGTAAGGTGAGGAGGTTCCCAGGGATGCCCTGGGCCAGCAGCTCAATTCTTGCTGACACCCCAAAGTACAGAGAGCAAAACACAAGGCCAAGGGGCAAAGCATCGAATATTGCAATGGTTGTTCACTCCATCCACAGAGCGAAGTAAAACGGGAACCTTTAAGGCGGTGAAAAACATGCCCCTTCATTCTCCACTGAAGAATTTCTAACTTAAAGTAGCTGTAGCAACAATACAGCATCCACCAGGAAGATGGGGGTGAAGGGGTGTCGTGGTTTAACCCCAGCCAGCAGCTCAGCACCACGCAGCCGCTTCCCCCTCCCTGCTCCCAGTAAGGTGAGGAGGGAAAAAAAAAGAAACTCGTGGGTTGAGATAAGAACAGTTTAATAACTAAAGTAAAATAAAATACACTACTAAGAATAATAATAATAATATAATAATAATAATTGTAATGAAAAGGAATATAACCAAAAAAAAAAAAGAAATAACACCCAAGAAAAGACAAGTGATGCACAATGCAATCGCTCACCACCTGCTGACCGATGCCCCAGCAGCGATCCGCCCCTCCCGGCCAACTCCCCCAGTTTATATACTGGGCATGACGTTCCATGGTATGGAATAGCCCTTTGGCTAGTTCAGGTCAGCTGCCCCGGCCATGCTCCCTCCCAGCTTCTTGTGCCCCTGCTTGCTGGCAGAGCATGGGAAACTGAAAAATCCTTAAGATAAGCGCTACTTAGCAACAACTAAACCATCAGAGTGTTATCAACATCATTCTCACACCAAATCCAAAACCCAGCACTGTACCAGCTACTAAGAAGAAAATTAACTCTGTCCCAGCCGAAACCAGGACAGGGGGGCACGGCTCCGCTGGCAGGTTGATGGGGAGCACTCGGCTCCCGCGAGCTGCTGGTGCACTCACCCCCCCCCAACACCCACACGCAGCAGGTTACACCACGGTCCCGTCTGAACGCTGCACAGCACTAACCACTTTTTAGGCTGACAGGGAATTTTGTCCAACTGTTCTTATCTGAATTCTTGTTGTTAAATGTACAGGTGCTTGGGTTTTCAGCATATAACATTGAAAAAAACACATATGTTTCCTGGTTATAGTGTGCACAGAGCTGTTGCCTTGGGTGCACGGTACTGTATCGTAGACTGCCTCCCTGCATTCACAGGAATGGTCCCGTACAAACAGGCTCGCGCAGCACTAACACAAAAAGCTTATCTTTCTACCAGAAGGAAAATAAGGGGAAATAAGCTGTTATTCTTTTTGCACTTTTTTTAAGATACAAAAGCTCCCCTGATGATACAGGACTACCTCATATTGCAAAACTGAAATTAATGAAAGCCATGGAAGGTAGACATTATGTGATCCCACAAAAACTTAGTTGGTACTGATGTACATTTACCTGAACTCCGAAACGCAGCAATGTGAACATAACATCCTCTCGATGCTGGAGGATGACGGCTCCCTCGCACCCTTGCTCACTGCCCGGCAGTGCTCCTGGGCAGAACCAGCTCCCGGCCGACCACACACACAGGGCACGGTCACTACAGAATTCTCTTCCCATCCCCTTGCCTTCTGCACGTGCAGACCACTGCCAAAATATTGCATTGGGTTTATAATGACTTCAAACTACTGGTGGTACCTAACGACATCCAAGTCTGTAGAGAACTTGGCCCTTGCAACGTCACTCAATGAAACCCAAAACTTTGGGCGCTGTTTTTTTTCATGGGAAATGGGTTTTAACCACTGAAATTAAGCTTGTTCAGTGCAAACTGCCAAAAGGGGATGCGACAAGAAGGAACAGAAAGAAGAGAGGAAACAACTCACGTCATTACGGGAATTAAGAGTGAACACAACTGGGAGGTTTGGGGGCAGGCAGACTTTCCCATGCCCTTCACCGTGTCACCCAAGCCTGGGTGACAGCAGTGATTTGTCCCTATGTGCCAGAAAGCTCTTAATCAGAGCTGAGAGGAGTAAGTAGTTTTTCTTTCTGAGGCCTCTTCAGGAAAAGATTTACGAACACCCTCGCAGCTCTGATCTTGATGAAGCGTGGCAGTTTAGGCCAAAATTAATCCAATCCCAAATGATACTTAATAAATCAGTTAAAAACGCAAGCCTCACGTCCTTAGACATAGAAAGCAGATCTCCGTGTCTGGAAGGAGATGCGCCCACAGGCACCCTGCGCCGGCCAGGGCACTGGCAGCCTGAGCCGACTGCACAGACAGCACTTCTAACAAGACCCCCATGGTCTGGGGGGGTGAAAGGATTAATGCAACGGTGGGAAATCTTCCCGGCAGCATTGCAATCCTGCAGGACGCTGCTTTTGAACCAGTTTACCGTGCTAGAGCAAACGCTGTCCCTGCGAGTGCCTGCATCGTTCAGCTCAGCCTCGCAACCCGCCCTTTAATAGTGCCTACTCCAGAAAACGATAATTTGGCTTTTCAGAGTTGTTTTTAAAAGCAACACAGATTAATCACCACAGTCTCCATACCTGGAAGATTTCAAGCCTTCAGTCTCTAAGCCTTATCAACCAGAATCGCACCTCGGGGCCTCCAGATGCTCACATATGGAGTTCTACTTAAGTTAAGAGCATGTGCATCAGATCAAGATCTTTTTAATTGTTTTCAGAGGAGGTTATATAGGAACGCACACAGATTTAGTGAGTGTTTATACCAGGCATAACACAACATAACCTCTCTGCAAAACAGGAGACAATTTGGCAGGGCCATTGCATCTCAGTGAAAGGAGATCTGCACACAGCCCCAACCTACTCAGCATTTCCCTTACGACCTGGTGGTGCTTCCATGTTCAGCTCTGTTTTCAGTTGTCCCCAAGTTCTGATTTTATAAAAAAAAAAAAAAAACACATTAAAAAGTTACAGCTGGCTTTTAAACTCCCCTTCTTCACTCAGATACCAACAGCAATACTGATGAGAACTGAACTGAGTATTTTGTCTTACCCAGAAACTGTTTCTTATAAAGTCCTTTCTATTTAATTATTAGCTTATACTACTTATAAGTGCTCAGCCAAAGCTACAAGTTGAGCAGCCCGCAATGATCCTTCTGCATCTGCATCCCATTTCTAACTGTTCCTCAACACCCGCGAAGGTAAAAGGGTGTCTCTGCCCTATCTTCACTAACAAACCTCTTCTGTTCTGGCCTCCCTAATTGCTGCTGCACTCCCCAAAACTCTCTTCCCCAGGAAGATGCTCAAGGCTGGTTTCAGTTGTGCTGTCAGTGGTGCCGCAACACCCATATTCCCGTCTAGCATGTGCTTGCTCTGCCGTCGCTGGGTTTCGCACTGCGCCTCAGGCTAGTTACTGCCACAAATAGGCTTTTTCTTTTTTTCCCCCCTCAAAGACACAAAATTTAGCACTGAGCTTTCAAAGGGTGCTGCTGACTCTGCTCCATCAGCATGAGCCTTGCTCCCACCTTAACGCAGGATCCCACCACCTCTCCTCCACCCGTGGGTGCCAGGCAGGTGCTGCTCCAGGCTGGGCAGACCCACGGCTCAGTGTGGCCAAGGATGCTTTAGCATCAGGGTGCCAACCATCGCTCCCCTGGGCACACAGTGACTTCAGGAGCCACGTTCCCAGTGCTAACCAGTCTAAATGACAATAATTCTCGTTACCACACAGAAATAAGTGCTCTCCAATGTGGTACTGCAAAGCAACGCACCCGAGACAGGGGGCAGAGGGCAGCAAGGTCCCACTGCCCAACCCTGCCCACAGGCATGCAGGAACTTCACGCCCTGCTCCACAGTGCTCAAGAAAGCCCAAAATGTCTGGCACGGTTAGGGAGACAAGCTAACAGTGTCTTTTCCCATGCAGAGAGGAGGCAAGCCATGGGGACCAGCTCTTCCAGGGAAACCTACGATCCCATCCCGCAGCCAGCTCCCAGATCTGCCTTGCTTCCCCCAGCCCTGTCCTGCAGCACCGGGAAGGATGGCTGAAGCCTATGTTCTTTTTCAAGGTCTGACAAGAACATCCCAGGTGACCCTAAGCCCTTCAGCCCACAGTGAAAGCGATTCCAGTTCGTGGACCGCCAGCTCACTAGATCTCAGTGCAGGGAATTTCATAGCTCCCTTGAACCCGTTTCAAGCACTTTCTGCCACACCGTGCCACCGGTAAGTAACTCTCTGGAAGCACCCAACTCACATCTAACTTCATTTCTAGGGGCCACAGACAATGTTAGAGACTCTCCTGCCATGGGCGACCCAGGTCTAGGAAAGCACCAGCCCAGGTACCAGATAAAAACTAAAAGAATGGTGATGAAAAGCAAATAAAAAGGTCTGGGCTGCAAGAATATAATGCTAAGGAGGAGAATATTTGTTTGCTAATATAGCATCATCTCAATTCATTTTTTGCAAATACATCCTGGGCCACTATGATAAATGCAGGGGCTGTAAGATATTAATTGCTCCAGGAAAGAAGCAATTTTCCAATGGAAATACCAGGTTCCAGGCTTTATGGTGCAAATTATTGTACATATAATACACTGCTTTTATAATCAATCATATTTTCAGAAGTGGATCATAAAGGTCAAGCAGCAGTATCTCCGTGCATAATTAATATTTGTTTTGATATAGCCACAACTGGCTGTTTGGTTATTAATGTTTATTAACTATTAACCTTGGCATACAGCTTCTTTAACGCATAACTAGTGGCTTCTTTCATTTAATAATTGTATTAAAATAGAAACTGTGTCAACCACAGATTAACTTTAAAAGCCTCCATGGGCTAAAAATAATGAACTAATCTACATTTACCAAAAAAAAACAGATTTCAGATGATTATTAATCCCTTTTCAGGATGGGGGGGGGGGGGGGAGTTTGATCCTCAACTTCTAACTTTAAATGTGATGAATTTGCACTTAATCCAAGGCCCGCAGTTGACAAGACTAAAGCGTCCAAACTCAATCTACCAGAATTGTGCCTGAGGGCTGCAGTTTCTGGAGACCACATCCGAGCAGTGAGGTGATGTGACAAGCGAGGCCGAAGATCACCGAGTCCAAGCTGCCAGCTACTAACGCGGCTTTTGAAAGGCTGAAGCTGTAAGGAAGGTTTTGCGGAAGGAAGTGCTGCAAGTGGCAGAATGATCAAGTGATTTACACCCTTGAGACCGGCCAGGTAATTCCAATTATCTTATGATAAGTCTTGCCACAAGAACACCAGCTGAAAGCGAGCAGGTGAGCTGGTGGGGACACGCGGGGTCCTCTACACTTAACTGGCACCTTGTCTTTCTGAGTTTCCTTGCACAGAGAAGCTGTTGAACAATTACCTGCATTTACAGAGGACTAAAGCTCAGAGGACTGAGCTGAGGAAGTGTGCTGGTTTTGGCTGGGATAGAGTTAATTTTCTTCATAGTAGCGGGTATGGGGCTGTGGTTTGGATTTGTGCTGGAAACAGCGTTGATAATTCAGGGATTTTTTTTTATTGCTGAGCAGTGCTTACACAGAGCCAAGGGCTTTTCTGCTTCTCACCCCACCCCGCCAGCGAGCAGGCTGGGGGTGCACAAGGAGTTGGGAGGGGACACAGCCGGGACAGCTGACCCCAACTGACCAAGGGACATTCCATACCATAGGACGTCATGCTCAGCATAGAAAGCTGTGGGAAGAAGGAGGAAGGGGGGGGACGTTCGGAGCGATGGCGTTTGTCTTCCCAAGTAACGGTTTCGCGTAATGGAGCCCTGCTTTCCTGGCGATGGCTGAGCACCTGCCTGCCCATGGGAAGCGGTGAATGAATTCCTTGTTTTGTTTTGCTTGCGTGCGCGTTTTTTGCTTTACTTATTAAACCATCTTTATCTCAACCCATGACTTTTCTCACTTTTACTCTTTTGATTCTCTCCCCCATCCCACTGGGGGGAGTGAGTGAGCGGCTGTGTGGTGCTTGTTGCTGGCTGGGGTTAAACCACGACAGGAAGGTCACGCAGAAGCCGCACACGGCAGGTTGCGGTGCACAAGAATATCACATCAATACAAGCCATCTCCCCTGCATCCCATTGCCACCACCGGCAATGCGGCTGTACTACTATGAAAAGACTCACTGTAGCATAGTCAGTCTGATAGAAGAGCAATAACCTATATTGTTGAGCTGGTAAAAGGCTCCTTTCTACTAATAAAAGTGGAAATCTGCAACACCCAGACGAGCAATTATCCATTTAGGTACTCGAATGGTGATATCACTATAAAACGTCTGTAAAAACAGTCCTGAAAAAGGGTAAAACCCAGGAAGCTCAACATCTATTTCTCACCCAAAAATACGTCCTGAGTGCAAGAGGTAAGCTGCTCCATGCATGAGACATCCCCTTCCCGGGACAGGGAGCACCTCCAGGCCAAGCTGCTGCCTGCTGACAGCTTTGACGCTTCCCATAACACAGCACTCATATGCAGAGACGATGACCGAGATGGAGTACGGTCTGTGGAGATTCACCCATTTGCCTCCCGACACGCAAGCCTGGCCAACGCACAAGGCAGGCAGTAGGAGAAGCTCTGCTGAGCTCTTGCAGACATCGCATCTGCTGGAGCATGTTAAAGCACAAAACCACCCATCAGCCCTCACCTGAACCCTCCCTTCCTCTGCAGCTCTTGTGGCACATCACACACAGTAACTGCTGTAGCTACTTCTCGTGAAACAGGGAAAACTATTTCACGCGTGTTCTGGGACTACAGGGATGCTGCAGACTGAACAGCTGGGATTGAACCCACGTCTGTGGCTTCTGCACTATGACCAACTCTCATTTAAGAGGTCCCCTTAACTATAATGCTCCTAAGGAGAGGGAATCCTATGAGTAGCCTCTCCAGTGGCGGGGGCAGCTATAAAAGTAGCTGTGCCAAGATCCCTCAAGGCACTGCCCATACTCTCTTGGACTTGGCAGGACTTCTAGACCAAGCTTAAACACACAGGACACAAACCTTTGAGTAACCAGCATTGATAGCAGTTGCATAAAGGCATAAGCATGGAGATACAGCGCTCTGTATACTTAGCTCCTGTTTCAGTTCCTAACTTCAAGAGTAAACACCACGTAGGACCTCATTCCTGGCTGTGATCTAGGATCAGCTCCAGCTGGCTTCTCTTCAGCAGAGCCCTTGGTGACTCCCAGGGAGCTGGGACACACCCTGCTCCTCTTCCAGCCTAGCCAGGAACAGCCACACACATCTGCACGCTCTTGCATGGCCCCCAAAACTTGCGAGCCACTTGCGAAGGAGGCAAAGTCCTAGAAGTAGTTTTCTGCCGTAGCTTCCAAGACAAGACCACTAGCACTGCAACAAATCCGCAGCAAACAAGGCAGCCTGGTGACACCTGCGAGGAACAGAAGTGCTGGCATCCCGTGGCTTTCCCGATTGAATTTCAATAGGGAAGCGGTGGGGTGCCAATCTTCAACCAGGCAGCACTGAAAAGCTTCACCTGAAAGGGCACTCTGGGAGAATCATCTCACCTCAAACACTTGCCCTGTTTCAGCGTTGAGAGAAATGAGTTATTTGCTGAGGCTTGACAAATTTAACCCAAACCGTATTTTTCCCAGACACCTAGGCTGAGGTGTCAGGTATAAAAATACCCACTCCAGCAATCCCCTCACTCACTCGCCATCTCCAGAGCTGCTCTTCACCCTCACACCTTCTCCAGCTCAAAGGTGCAAAGCAAGCGTCAACTGCTTATCCTTGGCTGCACTTAATGAAACTCTTGTTATCAGCTTTCTAAGTGAGAAATATTCCTGATGTAGCGCTTTTTATTCCATTGCTGTAGTAGGACAGATGGGTAGTAGGGACAACGGTATTGATTATTCCTTCTGGGCACCACTCTGGTGCTAAACCTGATGGCTCATTTTCCAAGCCCTGTCTGGTCTACCATACAGGGAGCCACACAGTGCAGAAAATCCAAGGAAAAAAAAATTAAAGTGTCACAAAAGAAAATATTCCTTCCTTTGCTGTCAACAGCCCCAAACACTCAGGCTGGAGGTGACAAGTCACCCCGCTGCCACCGGCAGGAGCCGGGTGCTCCGCCCAGGTGTGGTCTGTTCAAAGGTTAACATCAAAGGTTGACCCAAGCCATTTCCAGAGTGATAACATAGGCATAATAATTTTATAAGTCTTAGAAAAGACAATTCCAGGCTCTGCATGCATGTGCACAATTGCAGACACAGGGTCTTGCTGCGAAGAGGTAGCTGGTGAGACAGTCTGTGGGATGGCAAGACAGACAGACCGGCCCATGAATATCTCTGCTGAATCACGTAGTTAAAAATAAAGGACACGAGCTCTGGTGCCTGTCCAGCATCCAAACCTGCGGGATACGTTGCTGCAGCTTCAGCCAACTAACGTCATGTCTCGCCTCTCCTTTGGCTTCCGTCAGCCCTTTTCCCATTCCCAGGAAAATCTGGCCGATGTTTACTAAACCCTTCTTTCACAAAATGCTGTGGGAGGAGAGGTGAGGTGGACACAGCTCGCAGGGTCTGCTTCTGCATCGCCTAGTGCAAGAGCAGTTAGGAAACTTCTGCGGGGCACTAACAGAGATTTCCTTTGGGAACACCTCTGAGCTGCTGAAATGATGGTGCAGAGCAAAGACATTGAGAGGAAAGGAAATAACTGGTCTTCTCCAAAATCACTGGTGGTTGGAATCAAGAGCTTTCTAATTTCTACTGAAACATGCGCAAGACTGTCTGCAAAGGAAAACTCACTACCTGTTAGCTTTGTACAGAATTTTAAAAGAAAATAAAACTATTCTAAAACCTTTAGTTCTTCACTAAGAAGGCAAGTTAAACCATCTCAAGGCCACCCGGATCGTTTCCTGAAACCCCCTCATCCGGAGCCAACTCTGTTCAAAGCGTAGCATCAGCCAAAATTTTCCTATTGCTTGTTCAGGATCAGGAGCGCTTGACGGCCGTCCCCTGCACCGGCGTATCTGTGCCACCAGCAAAACCAGAGGAAAACCTATTTCTGCCTAGCGTCACTCAGCCTTGCCATAGTCACATTGTCACAGCAAAGCCCAGAAGCCCTGCATGGGCATGTCCCTTAGGAAGGGCCAAAACCAGCTGGGCGATGAGAGGTAAAAGCAGTCCGTGGAACAGGAGTCGTGCGTGCAGGTAGAGCCTTGAAGCTTGGACCCAGCAGCAGCCACCGTGCAACGCTCAACGGGTGCAAGATTCAGAGGAAAAAGGCAAAGACAGACCCACAACTATATTTATAGAGTATAAAATGCAAATGGCATATTGGATTTTGAGGGGACTGCCTCGTAGCTTGCTTGTTGAATTTAAACAGTCATTTCTGCAATTGCCGCATTTTGCGGCAATTGCCATTACTTTCTATTCAGAGCAAGAATGGCATGGAGAGGAAGACTGTGGGCATCTGCGCTGCTTGACCCTTGATACCACGCTCCGATCCCAGCTCACGATGCCCACCCCTAATCACACACCCACCCAACAGCGCACAGCCGTCCCCCCGTCCCCCTTCCCGCAGCACTTGGCCCCTGCCCGGCGTGACGGACACTCTGCGAGCACCTTTGCAATAGGCAGGGGACTCGCTCGCAGGGATTAACTGCTGATTTCATTCCAGCCTACAGAAACACACCACAACGGGCAAGTGGTGTCACCTCCCAAATGCATGTTTCTCGGCAAAGTATGACCCGCTATTCCTTTAGAAAAAACAGGCAGGTGGTGTGATTCATTGCCTTGCCTACCACCCCACAGATTTCGTTTAATGCAACTCTTCCTGTGGTCTAGATTCTATTTCGCCTTGTCTGGTAGAAAACTCTTCTCTTTATTTATTTTTTTGAGAAATTTTTGCATACAGTTCCCTTTACATCTTCACTGGGCTTGGTTGGGGTGTGGTTTCTTCCCCCCCTTTAGTAAAGCCATTTTCACATCTGACTAAATCCTGTGAAGACTGCTCAGAGGATGGTCCTTTGATCTTTTAATATCTTCTATAGCATTTTTATTTTTGGTCAGAAGAGCTGCTGCTTCTGTTACAGTGATTCAGCAAACTGCTCTGGCTCTGTTGCAGGAAAGCACGCAAGCAGTTACAGCCAGACTGGGCACCCGCTCGACCCCAGGACTTCCTAAACTTGGACACGAAGTTCATCATTGCTGAAGCAGAATATTGGAAAGCCTTTCAAAAATATTCCCCTTACCCATCTGTCTCCATTTTATCACAGCCATCACTGGTAATTTGTGGTTGTTTAACCAAATTAATCACTCTCTTGGAAGCAGGGGGAGGCAAAGCCCTCGGATACCTGAACCTCTGCTTTCCCTCTTTGAAGTATCTGCGCGATGGGAAACCTGCTCGTCTTTGCATGCCTTCATAGCCAGACCAGGTCTGCTTGCTCAGTCTCCAGTTCTTGATCTCTTTCTAACCCGAGACCAATTGCCCTTCTGGCAGACGTGTTTTAGTCCATCATATGGAGTAAACTGAAGCTGGAGGAATAGCTCATAGAAATACTTCTCTGGTGTTTCAGAAAAGTGTTTCTGGTGTTAAAATCTGCTAATCTCACACATCTTGTACTAATGTAAGGCCTATTTGGAGACATGCTGTAAAACAGGTTCAACAGAAATAGTATTTAAGCTATACTGTACCCTGCTTGTGAACAAGGTTGCTTCCCTGAGTCCCTAAAAAATATTTCATGATGACTAGCCATTTTATTAAGGTCTTCATAAACAGCCCAGAGGGAGAATCTGGGTGCTCCAGAGACTCCCAGGCAGTTTGCTAGAAAATTGATCCGACTGTACAGAGATAAGACACTTGTTAGTAGTTAATAGAAGTTGTACCTGCAGACGCAGAAGTGGCCTTATAGGACAGTGGTTTTGTACACAGTTAAGATAGTTGCGAGATGTTTCGCACACACTTTACAATAACCGACAGCAGTGGATCACAGGTGCTGGAGCAGGACCGCAGGGAGATGCAAGAACTGAGCAGAACAACGTTTTGGGGAGGCTCACGTGCTCCAGCTGCTGGAAAGAGCCTCCTGTCACCCCCCCGACAGCGACTGCCCATCCTGTTCAAGAGATTGATTCCCCACTCCAGCATTACCCTATTCCAAAATTCCAATAAATTATTTTTCTTACCTAACTCTCCAGCCACCAGCACGTGTGCAGTGCGTACCAGGCGAGAGGACAGGACCAGGCCCAGCACTGATGCTCACGAACAGGCACTGCCTTTTCATACACTGTACAGCACGGGGCCTCTGTATGCTTCGTACCATGCTTCCCAGCAAGCAGAGCACACTGCCGGGCTCCCCGAGCTCCTGTCCCTGACACAGCTGCCTGGGAACATCAGGGTGACTCCAACTGGGACTAATGAAGAAGCACATCACACATCCTTTCTCCACCCCACAACTGTATTTGTGCAAAAGGCAACAACATACCCTCCTGTAAATAACCACATTTTTTTGTCAGGGCTCCTGCCCCAACGTTCCCAAGTCCTCCTGTCCCAGGAACGGTTTGCTCTACCTGCACAGCAAAATTATACCCCCATGTTTTCAACACACAATGCAGGATGTAGCACGAAAAATCACCTCTTGCATTTAAAGACCACCTTAGAAACCTGCAAGGAAAAGCCATGCAGGCAGGAGAGCAGAGCCAAGTCAAGAACTCCAACGCTGCTCACATTGGATTAAGAGCAGAACGGTTTCTCTTAGCATTTCACACATATGTCTCAAGGACTCCAAACCCTCCTGGAAGACCAATGCAATTTGCTGTTTGTTTTAAGATACAGAGCATATCAGAAGGGATCACAATCTGTCCCACGCGATGTCAGTCAAAACACTCTTTCAGGTTAACAGAGATTTCCCGAAAGGTTATTCTGCCCTCACCTGCAAGGCAGGCAACAGCCTCTGAGGCATTGCAGCACGCTGCCGGGGAAGATGAGCCGTCAGCACACTGCAGGGGCACCAGCACCGCTCTGCAGAAGCCCACGCCCAGCTTTTACTTCTTACCATAGCATTAAAGTTTCCCTTTCTTCCTTTTTCCCCTCAAAAATAAAAAAAAAAAAATTCTGTTGGAGCACACAGACCAATAGGGACCTGTTACACCTCTCTAAGCCACAAGATGAATGAACACAGGAGAATTTGACCAGAAAGCTGCAAAGCTACCAAAGCCTTGTCCCCTAGCCCTCCTCCCACCACAGCATCCCCTGTCTCGCTGTCCTCAAGACCATTCATGCCACAGCGGCCTCAGTTGCTTCCAAAATACGTGTAATGCTTTTCCCAGAGACATGGATGTCACTTTTTTTCCCTCTATACAGCACTGCATTGTCCCAGAAGTCTTCATTATCCCTGAGGCGACTTCTTCTGGTGGTTAAAACTGGTCTCTGGGTTCAAAAGATTTTTGTTCAAGCAGGAAGGCAAGGAGACAGATGGATGCACGGAGAGCGGGCCAACTGCATTCACTGCCTCTGAGCCAGGCAACAGAGAGGCAGTGGCTTAATATAGGCTCCATCTGCCAGGCCATGGCTCTGGAAAGAAGGAGAACAGGTAGGAAAACACATAAGCAAGCCCTTCACTAGATGTACATGACCATATTCCATGTGTAAGCATTAGGGCTTACACAGGCAACGTGCTCTTTATGCAGATGGTGGGTCAGGCTGTCTCCACAGCTGTGGGCAGAGGTCTCCACCATGCTGAAGGAGCAATGGCTGCACCCCTCTCTGGTCACTGGAGCAAAGTAGATGCTCTGCTCCAGACTCTGGAGACGTCCTTGGGGTGTACCACCTCTCCCCAGGGCCGTACTGCCAACATGAGCCCCCCCGAGTCGCCCTGCCACTGCGGCATCTCCTGCTGCTTCCCACCCGCAGCAGCCCCGGAGCTGCCTGTTCCCTCTCCTCCACTCCAGGAGGCATAAGGTGGCTGGTTCAGACTTTGGTGTCCACTTCTTGAAAGCCTAAATTAGGACCAACAGGTTGCCTCGTGGGTGTCGGGAGAGGTTCCCACAATCCAAGAGTTACAAGAGCTCCATCACCGCCTTGGTGAAGCTTCTCCTGCTATGACTTTTACTGATACACCCAAGATCTAGAGCCTTTTGGAAAGCCCAACGTTTTGCATCAGGGTTGAAAATGATGCTTTATGGCATATGGGAGGCTCTCTCTGAGAACTCCTCCATGGGAACATCCTCCATCTCAGAAATCTTGGCCAAACTCTACTACTTAAAACTCATCTTTCTCCTGTGTTTGTTTTCAAAACATCAACTTGAGTGGAATTAAGTGCTGAATTGGCAAAAGCCTCATAAAAGGCTCATGATTAATGTAGGCAATCATGCTGGTGTCACCTACTTGTCATCACTTTAAGGTAATTTAGCAAGCCGATGGCTTTGTATGAAGAACTAATGACATTATTTTAATCTGTAAAAAAATCAGGCAGAGGAAAATAAGCTTTTGGCATCCTACTAAGGAATAAAATTAACGTACAAGGTCTGTACGGTGCCATGGCTGCGCTGAAATACAGTCTTCTTTGGATGCACAGTGTTAAGTATTCAAGTATTACTAATACACTTGCAAATTTGAAGTGAATAGACACTTACGTTTTTCTGTGCTTAATAAAGGATTTCTTTGTGCTGCACACTAGGAGTTCGCTGGGGCCAACCCAAGGGTAGACGCACGCAGCGGAGCCAGCCCTCCCCGCTCCGCACAGCTCTGCAACACGCCGCAGGGTTCACAAATTCAATACTGACACAAGTCCCCCCGGGACCATGGGGCGATTGCCTCTCATTAGCCTGGCCATGCCTGGGTCTCAGCTACGCTCGCAGCTTTTGGTGAGGTGCCGCGTAAGTCACCAAGAAGAGAGAACGCGACATAAATACACAAATAAATTGGAACCAGCTTGTACAGAGCTAACCCCAACACTTGTGATTGCAGGGGAAAGCTTTAAAAGACAACAAAAAAAGACCTCAAGCGCCAAAAAGCATGCTTCAGGAATCAAACTCTTACAAAGTCTCATGGGAAAGGAAATTAACTAATTCTCCTCGTTCTTATAGTTCAGTAATTTGTTTGTGAAATACATACTGTTGTATTCAAAGTAAAACATTCACTTTTATATAAAGGACAAATTCCTGCCTGTCATTCTTGCACGTCTTGCTTGGCGTCGCATCCCAGCTCACAGTGTGTTCCTGCAGCTACAGCGAAGTGACCTGTTGGCTGTCGGCATTGTCAGGCTATCACACGTAACACATTTCATTCACGTTGGCTTATTTGCAAGTCTTTCCCTTTTAATTTTTTTTTTTTAACAGCTTGCTCACAGTGAAAACCTAGATAATACTTATAAAAGACATTACAAATGTGTTGTAACTGTTCAGTTTATTTCTTATTTTGTACTTCCCCACTCATCTCTGCTGCATTGCTCCGAGGTATTAACGGACTTGTCCTCACAGTACAGCTCCGCTCCCTGCCTGGCTGGCGGACGCTACCATTCCCATCCTGGAGCAGAGGGTTGTCGCAGTTTATCCCAAGCACCCAGGTCTTACCGCAAACCTGGAGCACACGAAGGGACTGAAGGTGAAATTTCCCAGTTCAAAGCACTTGTTCTAACCTTGGAGAACTTTATTATATGGTTACGTACCTAAAGGTTTATTTGGTTACGTACCTAAAGGTTTATTTAGGATTACATTTTTAAACAGCAACAATTAACATACTGTATCTTGTGTTTCTATATATCTTAAGCAAGTTCTTTGAGGAATTTTTTATTTTTTTCGTTTTTTTTTTTTTTAAAACCAACGCATAAAAACACATTTCTTTGTGTCCACAAGACAAAGCAATTTCTGGCAGGCCATATTCTCAAGAAAAATCTTCAGCACACAGACCAGGGGGAGAAAAAAAAAAAAAGATATCAATAAACCAATAAAAATGTCTTTGAAATTTAATGGATGATTCCTAGGATGTGATTTAGCACAATGAGAAGTCCAATGTAACAAAGCAAAATTTAATCTGAAATTAGAAGAAAACAAATTGCCATTTATTATGAGTAACTGAGAACATGTATCGAACTGTTCAGTTCGGTGCTAGCTGACCCAGTGGCAGACTGGCACAGCACCAGGTTACTAATCACTGGAATAAAATAGTCGGATGTTTTTACATCTCCTCGAGTATGTTGGAGCAAGCCTAGTTCTTGGATGCCCTTCCTGGCTCAATCTCAAACTGCCCACAGCCTGGCATGGAAAACTGCCCCTGCAATGACTTTGCAAACAAAAAACCTACCCAAAAAAAAAATGCAAGAAGGCCTGTCCCACTTCCAAGCAGATTCTGGCTTCATTACTGATCTCCTAAAGATATAAAAGCACCTTTTGGGTTTAGAAAAGGCACTGTGGGTTCCCCCAGCCCTGGTGCAAACACGTAGAGGTTAAACACAGCAAGGGAAAAGTGCAAACCCTCTTCCAACTCAACGAAAAGAGGAGTCTTCAAATATGTGAAAACAAGAAGGAAAATTAAAAGGAAAAAACAAATAGGGTGTGAAAGCAAAGGAGAAAACAACAGGAAGACCCCGTAGCAGCAAGAGAGATGACCTTTGATAGCAAGCGTCCTCATCTGTTGCCATAAAGAGCTACCAGAATAGCTGGGGCTTGCTTCCACTTACCGTCACACCCAAGAACTGGAGAAGTAATCAAAAGCTGGTTTGGTTTTCTCAGCAAAGTAGAAAAATTGTGGTAAAAACAGTTTCGGGCAAAATGAAGCATTCTCAGCAGTCCCAGACTGAATCTCTGTTTTGTTTTCATACCTGGGACTGCTTTAAAAACAAAAGCTCGTTTTGACATGAAAAATTAATGTGTTCCCCCTTGAAACAGAAACAAAATTTCACTTTTAATTGCTATGTTATTAACTTTGTCTTGCTGTTTGCTGAAAGTAATCTGAATTTGTGAGTAATTTGTTTTGTTTCTCATGCTGAAAGCTCCTTGTAGGAAATAGTTCATTTTAAAAAAATTGCTCAGCTATCACTAACTCTACATGATTTGTATCAGAAAGGTGCAAAGCAGAATTTGCTTGTGCCTTGAAGAGTTCTATTGAAATTAAATAATTGTTTTGAAATTAAGGTCAAATTGCTGAGAACCACAGTTTTTATTCTATTGCCAGTCATACACCAACCAGTGCAGTTGTGGTTCATCAGGGAACCCAAAGAACCCTTTAAATGTTGCTAAATATAATCATTCTGCTATAAGGGGAGCAAGAAAAGACAAGAGTGAACTCCATCTACTGTCTCAGTCCAACCAAGACCCAACAAAAAGAAAGATGATCATGGAATGATATCATGCAAATCATTTCCAGTTGGGATTGCTGTGTATTTTGGAGTAATTCCTTCCCATCCATGTCTGCTAGAACTGCATTTGCCTACAGCCAACCCTCTCTCCTCTTCAGGTTTTGAAATACCAAGACCTAAAACCGGCTCAGCTTCTCCATTCCAGAAGGCTCCTCCAAGGACTGCACCTTCCTCCTCCTCCCCAGACCACTTTCCAAGGAAAATTGCTCCCTCCGGGCTCTGCCCATGGGACAGACCAGGACTCCCCACACAGCCCCATCCTATTTCCCGTGCTGTGCAGCTGGGGACAAGAGCTGCATCTCTCCTCCCTAACAGCACAAGCAACCATCCAGAAGACCCTCACTCTCCAAAATGCTGCAAGGAGTTAAAACTTCGAGAAAAACCTCTAGAGCAGAAACAGTTGCTAGCTAAAATCTTTTTCTTGTCCACCAGAAGGACGGGATTCATCTGCAGCCTGTCCCTCGGTAGGGAGCTGGTCCTGCCAACACCCAGGCACAGCCACACCACACGTCCTGAGCCACAGCAGAATTTCCTCAGTAAATCATCAGGTGGACAGCGAGGATTTATAGAGACTCCAGGGCAGGGAACGGCAGCGATAGTGTGTAAAGCAAGAAAAACAAAGTGGATCCATAATCCACCAGCATCAGATGCTGTTCTGCCACTGAGAAACTAGAGTTAGGAACAAGGAAAAGAAAAAAGTGGTGAATGTGAGTGAAACCAAAGCAGTAAGCAGACCTTTAGGGTTTCACAAACTTTTCTGCTCGCGACATCAGGCTTCATCTGGCTGGAGAAGGGTGAACCCACAGGACTGCTGCTCTAGATGCCAGAATACACACAGATTTTTCTCCTGCAGTCAGGACTGGGCTAATCCACTCCAAACACACGTATGATTTGCACACAGTATTTCACGTACACCTTCATATCAAAGATATTGCAGAGAAATCACTGCCAAGGTCTTATATAGCCAAAATAAAAGAAAAAGTAAGTTTTGCTGACAGTCATTGGGAAGAACCACCTACAGCCATGTATCTTACAAGTATCTTACAAAAGAGGAGGGGAAAAGAACGGAAGCACAGAAACACACAGAGAGGCTAGTATTGGGCAATTATGAGAAAAGGGAAATAAATGGGAAAACAAATATTTACTGGGCCCTTATGTAAGGGTTGCACCTTAAACTTGCCCATCTCCCTGATTAGGCCTATTTGCAATCCTAAAGACTTGCCTGACATTAATCAAATGACACTAAATTAAAAGATTAGTTACTCAGCTCATGAACAAGCTGCCGCCTCAGTGCACGAGAAGTTTCTCACTATCACTTTAGCTTCCCACACTCGATTTCCCCTCCTGTTCTCCTGGTATCAGGTTTGCAGGTGCAGCACCAGAGGGTACAGGCTTTGCACAACTCGGCTCTCGCTGCCTGACTCAGCACAGACATGCAAGACACAGGTATCCGAGTGACTCGTTGAAAGACCATAGTTTCAGTTTCATTACACTTTCAATTAATTTCTGCATTATTCGCCAGCTGCTGCACTCACTGGACAGGGGCCGTGGGCTGCCAGTGAATAACGCTCCCCAACAGCTCCTCCGCATCCCAGACACTCAGCTCCAGCTCCCATCACCACCTGGAGACTGCTCTGGTGCTGACCAAGAGCCAAGTGGCTCCTCTCTGTACTTCTCCACTCTTCGCTGATGGTACGACAACTCTGCGTGGTGTAAAACATGCCTACAGCTACCTCCTGCGGTGCTCAGCCGAGCATCCCAGTTAAACACGGGCAGGGCAGGGCAAGGCATTTAGAAGTCGTAATCTTGTGATCGGCAAATTAAAGCTTTGCTCTCATTGCTCCTCCATCAGTTGGCCTCCAGAGGCATGAGATACCCACAGCACTTCCGCCCAAAATTAAACACAGCCTTTCTCCTTTCCAGCTCAAACACAAACTGGCCATGGGGGTTCCCAATGTCAAGATAACAGATTTCTATGCAGTTTCACAGGCAGAGCATCCAATTTTTGGAAAGTATTCAATTATCCTGTAGGCATCCCATGATGAAGCGAGGTCTCCACAGATGCTCAGATCTAGAATAGATCAAGGAAGAGTTGGAAGAGTTTTGAAAACACAAGGGACACCGGCGACTGTTTCATTAGCTGTAGCCATGCCTGCTATGCTGAGTGAAATTTTATAGCATCAGTGTGTACGTTAAAGTGCACATGCTGGAAAGAAACAAATTAGAATGCACAAGAACTGCAGTTTTCTTGGATATCGGGGAGCACCATGCTTTATTAATGTTGACTTGTACATACCACATACACAAAACCATACAAAATAAATCCCTTCGACATCTGCAATTTTTGGTGAGTTGTGGCTGCTTTGCATCCAGTCAGGCCCCAGAATGGCTGCTGTCACATAGACTGGTAGCTGTCCCCAGCAAGAAAAGGAAATTAAATACAAAGGCCTGTTAAATTCTTGTTAAGGATTTAACTGCATTGACAAAAGCAAGGCGGCTCAGGTTCAAGGTTGCTCTTCTGTCCCTAAATCCCCTGCTCAGCAGCATACTGCATCCAACATCCAAGTGCATCTCCTGCCATGCCTGGAGGCAAAGACTGAGTAGAGCACAGCACAGTTACCTCTGGATTTCTTTGCTTTTGCCCAGTTTAGTTAGCCCCACAACATTATTGTGATGTCGATTCCATAGTTCCTCACTCGTCTTCTGCTCCTGAGTGTCACAAACTGTTTATTTTCCCCATTTTGGTACAAAAGCTGCCACAATAACATTGCTACAGCTTGCAGAGCTCTTTTTGTCTGCATTTGGATGTGGCTAGCAAGAGTGAGCAAGCTGGAGCCTGACTCCCGCACCCCAAGGAGGAAGGCTTTTCCCCCAAGGCTCTCCCAAAACCATCTAGATTCCCCATTTTTTCTAATAATAAGGCTACATAATGGCATAGCTCTGTGAAGTCCATGCCACCAACACCCTCAGCAGCACTGCTACCAAAAGGTCTTTTCAAACACTATTATATATAAAGTGGCCCCAGTTCAGCCAGTTTACAGTCTCACCTTCCTTCCAACCCTCTTTCTTGACTTACGTTTTCAGGAGACTTCTTTTTCTTCCCCCCATGAGAAAAAGCAGGGCCAAAAAAAAAAATTAAGGATTTTTCTTTGGGCAGCTGTCAGAAAAGCTGAGAGAGAAGAGTGAGGCATATAAAGCATTTTCTTCTTCTCTCTAGCATTCAGGAGCACTTTCTGTCAACATGATAACCCCAACCCCAACTGCAGTTGTCACTGCTCCTCCACCAAACTGGGACTCAGCACATGGAGGGAGTGGAGAGGAGTCCTTCCACTCTCATACCAACAGACAACAAATCCAAGACTCACACAAACTTTTTGCACCTGCAGAGACTCAAAACGAAACATATTCCCCCCAGAATAATGACAGTGCTGGCTGTACAGAGCAATGCGGCCAGCAAGCAGGAGCAGGGACCAGTGCTGGAAGACGGATCGCAAGCCAGGACCTGGGTTTTTGGCTTGCCAGCTGAGCAAACATGCTCTGCCAATGAAAAATGAAGAAGCTTCGGAATTTCCAGAAGGGGAAGATAGAAAGAAAAATATTTCAATTGGACAAAAAGAGGCTTTGTTTGCAAACTTGTTGGGTTTTCTGCATTTTTAGATACTAAACAGAGGCAGGTTCAGAAGTAAAACCTCTTTTCAGAGTGGCAAAGTCAAAATGTTTCCATTAGGAAATGTCAGAATGGAATAATCCATAAAATAGGTTTCCTTTTTCAGGGTTATTTTTTGAAATCAGCTGAGGAGTTCAAGATGAATTCTTAAATAATTCAAAGCACATTGATTGAAATATTCCACCTCGCCCTCCTCCTGACGTGCTTAAAGCTACACGTGTAAACAGTGAGCTGCAGCCAGACTCTTATCTGATTTCAGGAAAACTTCATCAAAAAGGTGAAGGAGGACCTTGAGCCCAGGCTGGGGAAGGGCAGGGCCAGCCCCAGGCACAGGGGCAGCACCAGGGGACCTTCTTCAGCTGGTGCCTCCTTCAGAGCATGGGGAGCTCATCAAAATAGCACCTGAAGAATGATGATCCTGAGGATGAGGAGAACCAGAAAAAAAATCTTGCTGTTGTGGGAAATAAGAAATTATAAAAAAGCAGTGTCCACAAAAAAAATAAACCAAATCTTTCCAGTTAAATCTTATACCATGACGGGGGGGGTACGTGAGAAGGGCCATGCACCTGCACAATAGACAGACACAACCAAGTACAGACAGCAAAGGACATTCACCATCCTCATCTGGAAACTCCCACCCCCCCCTTCCTCCACCGCTGTCACACTACAGCCCCAAGGAGACATTGTTCACACTTGGAGAGCTGTGAAGAGTAAAGCGTTGCTGAGGAAACACACTTGCTGCATTGGCCAAACCACTGCTTAGATGCCTGTGCATGGTGCACCCATGACGTGCTCACTGTTTGTCTTCAGACAAGAGGCCCAAAACCTTTTCCTACAGGACAAGGAGGTGTTTTCATCGCTAATTTTGACACCTGCCCACCCGCTGGGCAAGCTGGGGGCTCCTGCCAGCAGGAAGAGACTTGACAAGGGCACAGAGGGGTTTTGGGGCTGGAGCACGGTCAGCACAGACCTTGCTAACTGTTATAGACAAAACACTGCCTGTGTGGCCATGTACAGTCTAATACCAAGACATGAAAGGAACTAGAATATGAATTAAACCAACTGGTTTACTTACTGAAATGATCTCTACCTTTCAAGAGCCAAAGATATGAGGGACTTATGAAGAGTTGCCTCACTCTGTGGACACAGCAAACCCATCTCCATCCGTACATGAAATAAGTTTTCCTTCATTTACATCCCAAGAGTCTCTCTTGCTCACCAGTGGACACAGTCCACATGCAGCACTACCCAGCTCAGAGCAGAATAGCTGCTGGAAGCGCTAACAAAACAGATGTCATTAACACAAAGCTCTGGCTGGGAGAAGTGATGGCCACAAAGTTGAGACCTCCCAGGTCCCACTATCTTGCACGGTTAGAAGAAAGGGGAAGAATGGTCTATCCAATTCATGTTACATCCGTTTTGGGTAGGAAAAATTATATTGCTGCATCTAAACCAAATGCGTTAACTACGGAAAAGAGTCTAATCCAAAATCCAAACTCAGCTCAGAGTCCATGACCGTAGATGAAATCTGAGATTAAAGGATGTTCACACAGTTTTCTTTCCCTGCCTCTGATCAAAACCTTTGTGTTTTGCCACAGAAGAGTTAGGAGCCACAGAGGTTTGTCTTATGCAGCTTCTCGTTCTGTCTGCCCTTTGGAAGGGGACACCTTGCTCCCTCTTTCTTTCTGGGGACTTAAAGAAAGCCAATTATTCATTTTGCAACACTGCATCTCTAGAATAGCTTCAATAACAGCCTATGGTTACAACCCTCCCAGGTATTGCTGTATTTATACAGAGAGGACAGGGACTCCTTTAGGAGTTGCACCTACAGAAAACATTATAGACAAGAGGAACCCACTCGTTCCCCTCCCCAGCTATCCCACAGGACACTGGAGCCACCTCAATCTCACCTGCAGCTCTAAGCAGAGTAAGGCATCAGCAACCGGATTTGATCCACATAGTTACGTGCGTCTTCTGGTCTTCCCAGTGCCTCCTTCTGTTATGCTGGGGGGCTGAAGGAAGGATCTGGGGGCAGACTGATTGCCAATATACCATTCCTCCCACAAGCACTACTCAAAAATATATCATTGACTGCTATCATTGGGTAGATTTGCTTCTCCTGGAGTTACATCATGGCATGCTGGACTTCTACATCTGGTGGTTACCAGCTGAGATTCAAGACCTTTGAAATTTATGTAATAATACTACTTAACATCTAGTACATGACTAGAACACACAGAACTCCATGAGACACGAGTCTCAACCTTTCAACCTCTCTTGCCATTCTGGTATATTCCAGCTGAACTAAACCACAAAGTGCTCTAAGAAGTTTCTGACGTTCTTCCAATCCAACAATACATCCTCATTCCCACTTCTCAAAGAAAGGATCCTGATGTCGTCTACCATAAGGGAAAATCAACACGAGGACCCGGAGCAGAGTGAATTCACAACCAGGGCTCTCACAATCCATCAGCACAGCTCAGATATCAGCAAATAATCTTCAAACATCAACAAATATTTTCCTAGTGCGAGTCTGCTGACTACTTGTCAGACTGAGAAAACATCAAAGCTCGATTGCAATTCATTTGGAAGAGGACTTGAGAGTACATATTGAAAAAGTCTAGAAAGGGTGTATATATGTGTGTGCGTGCGCCTGTATATATATAGATATTACTTATATATAAAAAAACATGCCTGCTGAAAACATGCCTGCAGCTGCATTTTACAGATAACAGGATCTGACTGAAATGTGGGAGTTAACCATTAAAATCAAGAGAAGTCAAGTAAAAAAAACACCCAGCAGATGTGTAAGGAAATTACAACACGGAAACACATCCCTCAGAGGATGATGCTGGGTGAAATTGTTGCAGGTAAAAGTGCAGACACTCATCGTGTGCTTTTTTAGCCCTACATATAATCCCCAAACACAAGAGAAGAAGAAAAAGCAATCCAAGGTGACAAAGAAAATGTAACTGAGGAGCCCAGGGAAGAACTGCAGTTATGGGCTACTGGTATCTTTATGACATTTTTTTCCAATCAACTCCACAAACGAGACACACTTTATCACTGCAAATAAACCACTTTTCCATATTTCATTCAAAGAATTTTTTCCACAAAGCATATGCTCTATAGGGATGTCTGAGTACACAGTCAATTAAAAAAAATAACCACACACACACAATCACCATCAGCAATTATCAGAGTATCACCTTCTTCTGAGTCACATTAGCAATGTGCTAGCTGCTGTTTACACAACATATCCAGGCCTACAATCTTGAAGTGGAGGGGTCTAAAACCTATTGATTCGATGAGTTTGGTGGGAGTTAGGAACTTACATACCCTGGTGGACCATGCTCAAATGGTCTCAACTCCCAGGAACTTCTGGGGACGTGAACGGTGTTCAGGTTTCTAGAGGGGTTGCTCTCTTGCTTTCATCAAGAGTTTCTTGGAAAACCCTATTCATTTTCCCTGACCAATTGTGTCAGAAATAAAACCTTTTAACTAAAAATAGCTGGGCTGGACTACTTGCTAATTTTAGAGGGTGCATTTGTGGAGATGTAATAAAAAGATCAGAAAGCAGCACAAATGTGCTTCACTCATGCTAATAACAGTAGAACATTACACAGAATGACAACCATAAAATCATCCAACTACCTTTCTGTACCTAGCACACAACCTGCTCTCCAGATAACATACATATCCACTTACAGCTCAAAATATCCATTGTTATGCATGGCCTTTGCATGCAAATGAGAGTCTTAATTTGTCAACATTAAAGGAACTTTTCATGACTTGATCCAAACAATATGTCTAGCAAATTTTCTCCTTGTGGTACATCTAGGGCCAGCTGCAGAGGACGCTGTGTTATGATGCTACAGAAACCACCAACTGAAATGATGCCCAGCCCTTCCATTTTATGGGCAGAGGATGGACCTCCCATCTTCTGCATCTGCTCTCAGCCATCTCATACGCTTTCTGTGTTGACCAAAAGTCTGCAGTGAAAACCCAGCCCTGGTGAGTCTTTCCATTGGAAGGTTTTGTTGTTGAATTCAGCTGAGCTACAGTTTCATCAGGGATGCTGCAAACCTGTCTTCAGGGACTGGACAACCACTAGTCTGTATTTTATGATCTTTCCCAAATGCTGAATGCTTTATTTAAAACATCAGGAGAGAGGATTTCTAGTGGGATCTTGTGAAGTCCTGCAGGAACATCTCCCAGACCCACGGTTCACCAGGGCACGCTGGGCACCAGCTGGGAGTCCCGTAGGCACAGTTGGCACCTCTTCAGCAAGGAACTACACTCACCACACCACCACCACCCCCCCCATTAAATTGCTTCTAGGTCAGAGCTGGTTCCCACCTGGCCTGCTTGAACAGGAAAGTCTGGGGTCATCAGAAAAAAAAGACAACAGACACAATCCCACTGGCATTAGTTGGGAAGCAGAGCTAAACATCTTCCTTGCTCGTCAGTTGAGGTCACCCGTGCCCTTGAGGTTGCAACCCACGCTGCAATTTGATAGAATAGCCTGTTCTATTTCCTTTTAATAGATTTTGTTTAAGAAAGGATGAGCAAGCAAATATGCACTAAGCAAGCATGTTTACAAGCTAATTCAAGATGGAACAGAATGATGATCAAATTGTGGTCATAACAGACTGAAACCAGTAAGTTTAAATAGCTCTAAATCATCAAACCACCAAATTAATACAACACATAATCAAACTGAGTTATGAGGCTGAAAATGAAAAGAAATTATTCAGCATTGGTCATGCTGTGGGAATGTGCAAGAGAGGAAACAGATCGGTTAAATCTGAGACCTAGTCAAAGGACTCCTCAGCTGAGGAGGCTCTGTCATGCCTTCAGCACGCAATGCGTCTGAGACCACCAGCAAAAATTATTCTCTGTGGAAATGTCTTCAGGCTTACTCAAACACTCTCTAAGAATGCATTTTTTCCAGGACAATTATTCTAGCCACTTTAGTATTTCACTAAATATCCTTTTTAGATAGTTTTGTTTGATTTTTTTTTTTTTAAACTAAAACCCAAAAAACTAGTACACAACCATCCTTTGACCTCAAACTTCTAGGCGTTTGATGGGCATAAGTCTTTCTCATTATTAAGTCATTAAAGTTCTGCCAGGCACAAATGAAGTTTGCCATGTTTCGTGTGCTGGAAAACACTGAATAAGTTCACTCAATCTGCCCCCTTGCCCCCTTGATGAGACCAAGAAAAACTCCCAAAATGTAAACAGAAAAAGATTTCTAGAAAAAACTCAGTAAAAATAAAAACTATCTAAAAAATAAATCAGCCTCTCAATAAGCTATAGCTCCTAATTGGGTAAGATGCCTATGCTAGGCAGAGATCTAACCAATTTTTATGTCCTTTAGAGAGACAGCCTTGGCTGGGAGCAAAGCAACCTCAGCACCAGCCTCAGCCCTGACCTGCTGTCACAGCCCCAGACACATGCCTGCATCCCGATTTCCTCCTCTGCAAAACAGGGGAAATTACTCTGAATTTCTTCCATGAAACATTTTGACGTATGCAGATGAATCATGCTACAGTACCACAATACCGCTGTATTTATCACTGCATTGGATGGATGCCATTTCTGAAATACTTCAGGGTTTTTTTAGTATAAAATGGCATTTCAGATGTCAGACAGACCTGACCCTCCGTTCCCGCAGACATAAACACGGAGTGGTCTCTAAAACTGTCCTGGTTTCGGCTAGGACAGAGTTAATTTTCTTCCTAGTAGCTGGTATAGTGCTGTGTTTTGGATTTAGTATGAGAATAATGTTGATAACACACTGATGTTTTCAGTTGTTGCTAAGTAGTGTTTATACTCAGTCAAGGATTTTTCAGCTTCTCGTGCCCAGCCAGCAAGAAGGCTGGAGGGGCACAAGGAGCTGGGAGGGGACACAGCCAGGACAGCTGACCCCAACTGGCCAAAGAGCTATTCCATACCATATGACATCATGCCCAGTATATAAACTGGGGGAGCTGGCTGGGAGGGGGGATCGCGGCTCGGGAACTAACTGGGCATCGGTCAACGAGTGGTGAGCAATTGCATTGTGCACCACTTGCTTTGTATAGTTTAATTCTTTTAGTATTACTATTGTCATATTATTATTATCATTATCATTGTTTTTCATTCCTTTCTGTCCTATTAAACTGTCTTTATCTCAGCTCACGAGGTTTTTTTCCTGATTCTCTCCCCCATCCCAGGGGTGGGGGGGCAGTGAGCGAGCGGCTGCGTGGTGCTTAGCTGCCGGCTGGGGTTAAACCACGACAAAAACAAACACGTTCAGCCTTGCTCACGTCAAATACCAAACTCTTCTGCGACGAGGCGACCTCCACGCCGCATCCTGCGATCGCTCCTTGCTTCTGCTGTCTCCAACATTCTCAGCTCAAGGCTCAAACTCACTGCAAGCACAAACCCAGGACGAGCTACTTGCAATGTAACTCTGCCAAAAAACACCTGCAGAAAATTGCATTATCATGACACATCGGCACCAGGGAACAAAGAGCTAAAAAAGAAAAAAAAAAAATTCCTCCTGATTCCTGGGCCTAAAAGACACTATTATAGGCATACATAAAACCATGTGCTTTTAAACTGTATTTTGATTTATATGGGTAATTAAAAGCAATAACACATACACTGCTGGGAGGCTGCTTAACGCGGGGACAGGTTTCCCTTCACCCTTCCCTGGCCAGGCTACAGCCGAGCAGCCAGCCAGCAGCAGAGCAGAGCCCACGCAATAGTTGACATTTTATTAACAGCTCCATTAAAATAAGCGGGAGTGCATCCAAGCAGACAATCCCCAATCAATAGCAGAGTTTAAATTAAGACCTCAGCTGAGCCGGAGAAGTTGGGGCAGGCCTGAAAGGCAGCCAAAGCAGCGTGGTGCGCAGGAGACATCCCTGCCCGGGTGGCAATGCCTGACTCGCATCTCCGCTCTGAGCTAAAAGTTATTAAAATAAATTAAAAAAAATAAAAATAAAAAATAAAAATAAAAAAAATAAAAATTAAAAAAAATAAAATAAAAAAAAATAAAAATTAAAAAAAATAAAAATAAAGCCCAGAAACCCACCCCAACATGCTGTGGAGGAACGATCACCGTGGCACAGCAGCACGGAGCAGCGGGGCGGATGCCGACAGCGTACAAGCTCTTCGGCACGATCCCGGCCATGCCGGAGGCGGTGGCAGCGTTCCCATTCGCCTCGCTGGGGTAGAGCTTCACCTGCTGCACTTTTAAAGGATGGAAACGTCGCAGAGGGGTGGCCAGCTTCGGGAGCAACGCTTCGCCTGCTCGTTCTGTACGCAGCGTGCGTATCCCCTTCTCATCGCCTTTGGCTGCCCCCTCCATTCCCAAACTATTTGCAGCAGCCAGAAAAGCGTCAGGGAAGTTTCCTATGCGGCTCGAAGAGCTGCAGAGCCCCAGACTGCCGTCCTCATGGCACAAGTTGCTCCTCCAGCCAACAGTGCCACCTCCCCGTAGCACTTGCAGAGCCACGTTGAGGAGGCGCAGCGCAGGAGAGGGCTGCATCTGCCCTCCCCAAGGAGGATTTACAAAATGCCTTCGATCTGTGAGCTGCATGAACTATTTCAGTGGCAAAACGTTTGCTCTTCAGAGGTATGTTTACGATGCAAGTAATCAGATACAAATCACCTCTTGCAGGACAGTTCGGCAACACACAGGCAAGATTCCCCACGAGCAAGGGAATCAGACTGAACCCATTTGTGGCTGAAACTGCCCCAAATCTGGCTCTCCTTCCCTTCCTGCTGCCCCGTGCCTCAGTGAAGTGAATAAACCCAACCTCACAGCAGCATCGTGAGGATAAAACCCATACGTAGCTGTACGAAGGTCAGGTGTTCTGGGGATGATGGATACAGCCGAGTGGCATGGTTTGGGATAGCCGGATTTGCTCCTTAGGTATAGCAATTGCTTCCACCCCATCCTCCATGCGTAGCTCAAAAAAAAAAAGACATCATTACGCACTAGAAGTTAACTCCAGTCCTATAAACAATCTCAGGTAGTAACTGGCTAATGGGAACTGCATTTCCATGTACTTTGTGTTCCTTGTCAGCTGCCAGGAGATACAAAGGCATTTGCTCCTGCCTCAGCAGAGCACTACCCAGATTGAATCAAATGGACATTAACCATCACTTAAAAGGGATAGTGGGGAGGTAATTAAAAATACTCTTTCGATTATGAAATTTATTACATTTTGCAATAATATCAAGGTGCTGTAGCACACTGCGTACCCACTCTGGGCCAAAGCTGACTTCATCAACACGCCCAGGATTATTTGCTAAAGCAGACCAGGACTAGGGCATTTGAAAGGGCACATGCCCTTGTGAGTTACGATTGATTAGCACTCCACCAAATTAAAAGCACAACAAAATAAAAACCTGGACCATTAACTAATTTGCTGTTAGAGTAAATCAAGCTGTGCTACATTATACTGCTGCTCTAGCAAAGAAGAACAGGGATTTCTACAGAAACAGCCCCCCCACACATTGAGAGTGTGCACACTCATTCCGCTAGCCCGCTGGCATTTGTTTTATTCTTTTGCTAAAAAGCAGCAAGTCCCAGTTTGCATCTCCAACATTCATTAATTCTCTTCTACTGACTTTGTTCAACAGAACATTAAACGATTAAAACTTCAGCATTGCTCTTTTAAACAGAGGCATCCTTTTCATCTGCCAAGGATGAACAGTTTGGCTGCCAACTGAAGTTAAACAAAGCAACAGGAAGATTTTAGGTAGGCAGAATATAATGGTCCACACTGGATTTTGGCCAAATTACTAGAAGTGACCCCACCGCATTTCTAAATTGCCATCTGGTCCCACAAGCGAGAACAGCACACTGATCTTCCAGGCCAGAGTAAAATGGATGGCATACAGCCTGCACTTAACTTGCAATTAAATTTTCAGTGGCTAATGAAGCATTCCTGCAAACATAAGCACCCATGTTCCTTGTCTTGGCAACAAAGAGAGGGAGAAGTGCCTCTTAAGAGGGTCTCCGGGGAAAACTCCATTAGAGAGTGGTGGCTTTCAGAGGCATCCCTTCACTGACTTAGATAGGGACGGTGACTTCACCAGCTGAAGGTGAAGAGGTTGGCTGGTCAGTTGGGGTTGGACCTCTTGTTTTCTCAGCTGGTCATGACAAAGGTTAGCTGCGGCAGGGAGCCCAAGCTGGCTGGCTCCGATGGAGACATCTCAAGTTAGATTAAGCTTAAATACTCAAGCACACAGAAATCCTGGAGGATTACGGGAGTAAACTGTGGATGAACATCAATCCCATGGAATTTTGCTGCACAGAGTACCTTCATTTTTATAATAAATATGCTCTAACACCCACAGCAAAGATACGCAGCCTACCCACAATGATGTGTTTTCTCTTTCCTGCAACCCCTGTAGACCCTACCTGGCCTGGATCAGAGCTTTCTGCCCCTCCTACGGAGCTCAGCAGCCACCCCAGAATTAGCACAGCTTCAACAAGGGCTTCCCAAACGGAGCCAAAGCTGCTGGGAAAGCCACCACCAGCTTTGCCCACAGCACAGAGATGCAGTGAAGACATGGTTGTGTCAGCAGCGCCAGCAGGTCTGACCTGAGCACAAAGAAGGTGCTGATCCAGATGAAGAAAACATTTTGGCTTTTTCCAAGATCAGCACGCTAAATATTCCTTTTTTTGTCAGCAATGTCAATGAAGTTGCAGGTTAACTGAGGCAGAAGGTGAGAAAAGCCCTCTAGGTCTGTATCCCCCACTTTAGAGGCGCTGATGTGCAGGTTTGGGGCAATCACTTAATGAACCACACAGTTTGCTTTTGCTTGTACTGAGATCGCAGCCACACCGCCCATCGCATCAAGATTTTAGTACCTGATCAGAACAGAGAAACATCCCCAGCCTCATAACACAGCCCGTCACGTTAGAAACAGGCTTTTGCTTTGCTTTGGAAATGAAACAAAAGTGTCCCCATTTCTTCCTTCAGCAGCTTACAAACTGAGAGGTGTATCGAATGGGAACATAATGCTGCCACCAAGACATTTACTTCCCTGAAAACAATCTTCATAGGGTGGAACTGACAATGTTTTTCAGTAACACTCAGCAATAACAAAAACATCCCTGTATTATCAACACTCTTTTCAGCACAAATCCAAAATATAGCCCATACTAGCTACTATGAAGAAAATTAACTCTATCCCAGCCAAAACCAGCACATTCTCCACCCCTTATTCCATACCATTTACATCATGCTCACATCCCACACTATCCAATACAACCTCATTAACCACTACCACCCTTCCCGTTCTTTGATATAATACACAGATATCATTCCCTTAGTCTATGGACCACCACTGTAAAATGTCTTTAAAATGTCCACAGATGTCCATTGAGTTCATTTAGTCCATGACTTTGGGCTCCATCTATTATGGTGGTCACTCAGGACAGGAGAGGTGCTGTGTTGCGTGGAGTTACAGGCCACCAAAGCCAGCTCAGGTCAGGTCAGGTCACTGCTGCACTTGCACTGCTTCTTGTAAGCTTGTCCTCCATTGGTTCAGGTGGTTCCTGCTATAGTAATTCATATAACATGCAACTCAAATCCTGGGTTACAACAATTTAAAGGTATTCCCATTACAATCCCCACCCTGATCCCTTTGGACTGGACCATCGTGTTTAACATTGCAATGAACTCCTCTCCTTGTCCCTGGCTCCGGCTTGGACTTATCCACAGACTGCAGTCCCTTGGGGGTGTACGTGCTCTGAGTGGAGCCTTATCTATAAGCCACAGTCTCTCCAGGGGTATACCTGCTGCGGCAGAGACTTATCCACAGCCACAGTCTCTTTGAGGTGCACCTGCTCCAGCGTGGCCTTCTCCATGGGCCACAATGCCTTCAGAGATGTACCCGCTCCAGCACGGCCTTACCCACAGCCACAGTCCCTTCAGAAAGAAACCTGCTCCAACATGGCCTCACCCATGGCTGCAGTCCCTCCACAGGTGTACCCGCTCTGTTGTGGCCTTATCCACGGCCACACGCTTTGAGGTGCTCCAGCATGACCTCATGCACAGCCACTGACGCTTCAAGGTGTACCTGCTGCAGCATAGACTTATCCACAGCCACAGATGCGTCGAGGCGTACCTTCTCCAGCGTGGACTTATCCTTGGGCCACAATCCCTTCAGAGGTATACCTGCTGCGGCACAGACATAACCACAGCCACAGACACTTCGAGGAGTACCTGCTTTGGCATGGACCCATCCACAGGTCACAGCCCTTTGACTCGAGTTCACACTGGAGTTCCAGCCTGACCAGTACAGCAGCGCAGAAGCAGCAGCGATGCCCCGGCCATCTGCCAGCCCAGGCGCATCACCATCGCTGTCATCAAAGTGTTCCCAGGCACAGCAGGGTCAGACGATAAGCACTACAGCAGCACAGCAAGCAGCGAAAGCAAAAAGCAGCCACTGACGAGCACCAGACTCTAATATGCAGTAAGGCAAGCAAGCCCCATGGCAAGCACAGGAGCCTGCTGATTAATAGCTAAACAGCAATAACAGCTATAAATTTGATCTAGCACATTCCAATCAAAGCTGTCATTACCTTGAACCCTCCGAGCCCCACATTGGGTGCCATAAAAGGACTGTCGTGGTTTAACCCAAGCCAGTAACAAGCCCCACACAGCCGCTCGCTCACTCCCCCCTGGTGGGATGGAGTAGTGAATCAGAAGAGTAAAGTGAGAACACTCATGGGTTGAGGTAAAGACAGTTTAACAGGGAAAGCAAAAGCTGTGTGCACAAGCCAAGCAAAACAAGGAATTAATTCACCACTTCCCATGGGCAGGCAGGTGCTCAGCCATCACCAGGAAAGCAGGGCTCCATCACGCGTAACGGTGACTTGGGAAGACAAATGCCATCATTCCCAACATCCCCCTTTCCTTCTTCCCCGAGCTCTATATGCTGAGCATGACATCCTATGGTATGGAATGTCCCTTGGGTCAGTTGGGGTCAGCTGTCCCGGCTGTGTCCCCTCCCAGCTCCTTGTGCCCCCCCAGCCTGCTCGCTGGTGGGGTGGGGAACAGAAAAGCCCTTGACTCTGTGCAAGCACTGCTCAGCAACAACAAAAACACCCCTGAATTATCAACACTGTTTCCAGCACAAATCTAAACCGTAGCCCCATACCAGCTACTGTGAAGAAAATTAACTCTATCCCAGCCAAAACCAGCACAAAAAGTCAAGGACAGATTTAAAGAGATGCAGCAGTCTAATTTCTTTTTCTCTCCCTCCAGTAGAAAATAATACTTTCAAATGTAGACTATCTACTTCACTAACTTTGTTATACAAAGCATATTTGGGAAGAAACATGTTATTATCATTTCAAACCAGAGTAAGTGCGAAGCTTTAAGCCTGCGTTATTAGAATATGAGATTGAATGTGTGCAAACACTACAACATGCAGAAAGCATTTTTATAGCAAAAATAATTATATAACATATGTCGAGAGGAATGGCAAGAGTATAGAATAGTTAATATCCTGAATATACATGGGAACCAAACAGCAAGAATGAGTCCTTGGGACCCTCTGCTTAAGATATGCTCCAGCAAAAGCACCTACTACCTGGGCTGCTTGGTACTGCCAACCAAGTGGATGAACCTACCATGGCTGCTTCCAGCTAAAATTCTGCATCTGGAAATGAGTAAAGGTATTTGCATCCCATATCAGGCTTTGCCAGCACGCTGACAACTGCTGAGGAGACTAGCCATTGGATTTAGGTGCTACAGAGGGGCTCAGAGAAGACAGGTTCAGTTTGCTAGCAGTACATCTGCCATTGATCAAGAAGGTACTGAAATGATCCCTCCAAAGCAAGTATTTTTTCCCCCACTTACTGCATGAAAGACACCATTGTACCCTCCCTTGCCCTCTTTGAGGAGATTAGACAGGAGGTCCTGGGGCACTCAGGCTGGTGTCAAACCTCTGCACCCGCAGTCACTCGTTCAAGAGATCTCACACCAGCTCTCTGGCCAAGCCCATGACGTGCACCGTGACTACCAGCTTCAGCAACATCTGTGCCAATACATTTTCTGGCAGCCATCTCTTTCCTTCTTGCAAACACCAGGTCCACGCAGTTCATCTGCCTTTTCCTCTAGTGTTTCTCAAATACCTTGATGACCGACTAGCTCTGGGTTCTATCTCAGGAGGCCTCAGCAGAAGACTGTGCAGGTCTCCTAAGGAAAGGATTTGGATCCGGCATTGACATGCACCATTATCTCCAAGTTTGTCACACAACAGCATGTGCTTCACCTCAACCACAAGTGCCTGCCAGCTCCCTGGTGTGGTTCACACGGTTGGACACCACACCCTCAGCATGATTCATCCATGAAAGTCTTAAAATGCGCAAATCAGAGCTATCCCACCCCTCATCCTCCGACAGACCAGCAGCTGTGGCACGGGAAGCCGCAGTCGCCCCTTGCAAGCTGCGTGGCACAGCATTTCTCATGGTTCCCCCTGCACAGCCCACGGACCTTTCCTGGGTTATGACACCCATCGCATCGTCAGCGTGTAGGGCTCAACACCCGAGGCAGGAGGGTGACCATAGACAGCGACTCTGCTGACTGTGGTCTCCAAAACCAGCTCAACGCCCTTCCCAAGGGGCACCCGCTGCGCTTGCAAGGCTGAAGTAACAGCAAAACACGTCTTACCTGGGAAAAATGAACATAAGACTAGAAACAATTTATGACGACCCAATAAAACATTGCATAAAGTCACCCCTCCTGCTCGAGGTAGAGGTTATTTGCTCCAGCCCTTCCTTTCCCAGAGTCATTATAATGCAAACGAGCTTTCAAAGCAATTTGCAGCTGACAGCCCACGGTGGGAAGAGGGCTGCTACCAGGCTGAGGGTGCACAACTACAGCAGACCTGCTGCAGCAGCTCAAGACAGTATGAGGTTTCTCTAGTCCTCTTCCTACCACAGAAGTGTGGAAACGCTCCTTTCAGGAAACTTCTTCCTCCTGCACACCTCCAGGCTTTCTCACTCAAGCTGAGCAGACGAGCCAAGGACAAGGGAGGTTTCAACAACCTCACCCAGAAGGATCCTCTCCCTCATCCATCCCCATGGGTGCTCGTTAATCCAAAGCCATCTGCGCAGAGGGCTGCAGTGCTGCCACAGATGAGAAGATGCCACCAGCCAGCCTGAGAGCTGTGAACACGTGCTCAGGGAAGAGCGAAGACGTGGTTGGGTTCGGTGCTGCAGCCTTGCTGCTGCCAGCAGTGGAGGAGGCAGCTCGGCACCAGCAGATGAGACAACACAGGCAGCTGCCCACAGGCACTACGCACCCGGCTGGGGAGCTCGGCGTCCCCAAGGAAGCAAGCCTTCCCCAGCAGCAGCACGTGTCCCTGCGCACGCCGCAGAGCAGGCTCTGGCACCCCATGAGCATCCCTGGAGCCACCCCACCACGGAGGAAGAGGGGATTTTTCCCGATTGCCCTCACCCAGCAGACTGTGAGCTTTTTGGGGCAGAGACTGTGCCCAGAGCACTGTCACCAGAGCGAATTAGAGAATAAAGTACGGTCACAATGGAACAAGTTACCAAACTACGGAGAAAACTTGACTTGGAGGAAGACGTCCTCCTCACGGACATCTTGGAGCCAGGCAGAGCTCAGCCACTGCATGGCAACGTGCCACACGAGTGTATAAATTCATCACGGGCAGATGGCCGATTTTACTAAATCAGCCTTAGTTTACACTGGAGCTGATCCATCTGTCCCATGCCAGAGAGTTACGGCTCACGTCGAATTCAGCTTCGCTACTCCATAAATTTCAGGAGAGAGAGTCTCAGGAGGGTAACCTTCGCTTTTCAACATAGTCCCTGTGCATGAGCAATGGGCAGGAGTACAGCGTACGGCTGGAAAGCAGCTGCGCAGAGGACGACGTGCAGAAGGCTCTCAAGGATGGCGGGCAGAGGACGTGCAGGCAGCCAGAGTTCAACGCAACAGGGAGGGAAGACGAGTAAGCCGATGCCTTTGAAACGTACCTCTCACGTTAGCACAGAGCTCAGGTTTTGCTTCTGTATCTGCCATTTGCAATTTAAATCATGGCACTCAGCTATGCAAATCCGTATTTAAAAGAGGCAAGAGATAAACAAGTGTTACAGAGGCTCTCATAGAGCATCCTGAAGCTTTGATAGTGTATTTTTAAGTGTATGCAAATATGGGAATAAATGATGTGGTGAGTTTGCATATAGAGGTATGTATGATGCAGTTCTTGTTTGCACCTCCATGTTCTCACTGTTTCACTGACTGGGTGCTCCATAAAGGTTGTGTAGAGGGTCGGGTATATAGATACATGCAAAACAGAGCTTATAACAAATAAAGTTTTTTCTAATTTACAGTTATCACTTACAAATACACATGATTTCAATGTCATGTATCCACGAGTCATTTTTATTCAGTCTCTCTCCCTAGCCCCAGTTTAATTTAATTTTCTAGAAATTTGAATTAAAAAGTCCGCTGTTTTCAAGAATGACAGCGGTGAGGAACAACCTTCATAAAAAAGAAACCTGGTAGCTTTTTCCATATTTTCTGAACTACTCCATCACGTTCCTGCTGGACCACAGAAATCCAGTAGAGACGAGCAATCCTCAGCCTTCAGACACACACAGTAACTCCCTGGAAAGACGCAGCTGTATATTGAATCAAAGCGGCTCCTGCACCATGAGCTGCTCCTGCAGCATCATAAACCCTCTGTCAATACTTAGCACACTAAACACAGTTGCTTGGGAGTATTTGTCAGCACTCCAGTGTCCTCCCCCTGCGTTTAGCAGGGATGGACAGAGAGGGGTGTCCCCCAGAGATACCCCTCACATCCTCCCACTTCCAGCCCTGCTCGGTTTCATAGTATCGTCTTTATCACAGACATAAGTAGTAGCCAACGTAAACTTTGGGTAAAAGCCATGTTTGGAGGAAAATTACTGTGTGCATTAGGGGAAAGAAGGGAAGACTGCACTAGCAGGTTATTTTGGGGTGGTTTTCCTTACTCGTCATTGTCTGGAGTTGTGTAAAAATTGGCCATTCTAGAGCCAGCCCAAGGAAGATCATGAAGTGGCTGCCACTTGTGTCCAAGTTACAGCTTAGGCTTCATTTCTAACGCATGTGGTCCTTTGGTTTCTGGTGTTCTTTTATTCGACTGTGTGACTGCTTGGGCTGACCATTATCACCGCTTTTGTGATTCAGTGGCAGAAACAACCTGGGAAAGACTCTGGCACGCCAGGCTCTGCCACGCAGTGCGCAGCCCCAGCGAGCCCCGAGCCCTCAACCTATCAAAAACCCCACCCGGGAATAGTTTTCGTGCCACATGCTGACAACTTCTGGCTATTACAAGTCCAGGAATTTCTCAGTGTCCCTTACCCACTCCCATTTCCAGCGTGCCATTCAGGCTTCCAATTAAAAATCAAATTTCAAATTATGAAATGCATTTCCCCAGCCTTACCAATACCCCGTGGCCAGCATGCCCAATGCACCCCCAAACCTGCATGGCTGGGACGAGCTCAACCACGCCAGGGACACACCGCTCCATGGCCACAGCTTCGTGGGACAGCCCTGCTCCTCACCCTGGAGCACCCAAACAGCAGCTACCAAACCATATCAGGGCTCAGAAGAAGCAGAAAGAGGCGGCGACATGATGAATATCCAAGATTATCCTGAACCTCCTCTCATTATCCCAGCCGTTTAGCAATTGCTGGACCAGCAGACCAGTCTGCCCATCTAACCGTCTGAAGCCATTGCGCACGGCAAAAGATGACATTATACCTGCACTTAGAATTATAAACTCCACTCATTAACCCCACAATATATTTTAGTGGAGATACAAGTGTTTTAATCATCCTAATGAGGCTGGGAGCCATTTTACAAGATGCACACATTGGTTTTCGTGTTCCTTCGGATTGGGCTTTGTGCTTTTGAAGGGGAAATTCTGTAGCTCTTGCGAGTTTGCTGTTTCCAGCTCTCCCATCCCCAGGAAGATGCTCTGGGAGAGCACTGAGCCTGCTCACAGAGCTGTCAGCGCTGGCAAAGTACACGGCCAGAAAGGCCTCCGCATTAACAAGTACGGAAAGTGAGATGGCATCTGCTCTCCACCACATTAAATGAAAAGAACCACCAAAATTCTACCTTGGAAAAAGCAAGACGGACTCCCAGTTTCTTAGGGAGCCACCAGTGCCACCCTGCCAGACCACAGGCTGGGGACACGTTATGTACTGAAGCTACCTCTGGCTGCATTTAACACCCAAAGCCTACCTAGGAGCAGGTGAGAGTCTATGGCAAAGCTGATTTCAGGGATTTAAAATGCATTTCTGGCACTAACATGATGGGCTGGAGCCAGTTTTAGCTACAAACCATAAAATCCATAAAAATTAATTTTTGTTTCTGGAGGAAACCAAAAAAATGCTTGCCGGGCAGGGTAATCATTTCAATTTATACCATTCTGTATACAGAGAGATTAGATGAGATTACAGGGAGTGGCTGCGGATGCGCAGAGAGATAACCTAAGGGGACTTGGGAGCATTCACTCATTCAAACATTAAACTGATATCACTTGCTTAGACTGCAGCCATCAAAGCATGTGTTTGTGTACGGGCTGCTGTTAGCTTAGATATAAGGTCTGTGACCTCCAAAAGCGTAAAAAAGTCTTTTGCTGTGTGTATTTCTGGTTTGCTATGTATAGTGAGAGTTTGTGTCTCACAGACGTGTAAGTTGTAGGAATAATATTTAGCAACCGCTATCACAGCGGAAAAATAAAATTGAAATCTTAAAATCCCAGCATCTTTAAATGCAAGGACTCTGACCTCTAATTGGGCACTGAATACTAAACAAGCATTCCCATCACTGGAGCCTGCCAAGTCAACGCAAGAAGCAAACGGCCATAGTAGCCTAAAACAACTTCTTGGTGGGGTTCAGAACCACCTGCAGAAGGTCCAACCCAACACCCACAAGTCAATAGGACCTGGCTGAGCCCCTCATGTTCACAGTCGATGGGGACATGCAGAAACACACACCAGCACCCCTTCACCACGCTGAACCCTGGCGATGCTGGAGTGGGGGTCCTGCGCTGCCTGGACCTGCTAGCAAGCATGCAAACTCCCCACTGTCTCCCCAGGAGGATCTCACAGCCCTTCTGCCACCATTAATCCAAGCATTAAAAAAAAATTAGATGATACCAGCTGTTTCTGTAGCTCTGATGAATGTTCACACACCCTAAATTAGCAGTTACTTGCCTGGTATTAGTTTTTATTTATTTGTTGTTCTGGGGAATAACATTACCACCCTGCAGAGCCGTCTGCTGACGGATGGTTTTATGGCTGTCACCAGCAGCAGCGACAACCTAATGCCTCCAAAACCCAGGAAGAGAGGCATAAGGTGTTACATGGGAAAGTTAAGCAGAACCAGAAGTGCAGATGCAGCTCTTGGGAGGTTGCTGGGGTTTTTTTTTCTCCTCCACAAGTCACTAATGAGCAGCCGGATCCTACGGTGATAAGATGCAGAAATTAGCAATTGTATATTCTGAGCAGCGTCGTGGTCCTGTGGTATGTCTGGATAGCGAGGGGCACCTGCAGCTACGTGGCTGGCTGGGTTCCTGCCCAACAGCCACTCCAGTGCCACCACAATTTATTTATTGTGCTATTAACGACACGACAGAGCACACAACCTGGATCAAGCATCTCTTTCATTTTCTATTCCGGTTTAAAACAATAAGAGAGAAAACACCACCGAATGAAGAGAGAAGAATATATCGAACAATATCCCCACTCTGTTTGGATGAGTGGGGATCTTGAGAAAGCAATTCATGCTTATCTAATTAAAGACTATAGTAATACGAAGTTGGAGGGCGTGATCCAAGGCTGCTTGAACAACCCTCCTTCCCCAACTTCTGATTCTTCAGCTGTGCAACTGGCTGGGACCGTGGGAGGCTTTGCATGTTGGGAGTGGGTAAGTTCAAATGTGCACGTATATACTATCTCACACTGCAGAGATGCAATTAGGAAAAAAAAAACACCACAGGACTTACTTCCACATCATGGCATAGCAGTGCCACCTCCACCACGCTCCCAGCCCAGCCTAGCACATTCCTCTAGCAGTAATCAAAAAGTGGGTCTGTTCACATGAAGGGACCTCAGCAGCTGCAGCCTCAGTTACTCACAAATAAAGCACTGCCTACTTCGAGATTCGGCAGCACTGGAGCAAGAGTATGGCTATTCCCCCATATTTACCTTACCCACAGCACATAACCAAGTCACCAGCTCAGTTTAAAGGGTAATAATTGTTTTAGTTGTATTTCTTCCAGGCGTGGAAGTCTTCATCTGCAAAGCGCAAGGACAGACAAGGAAAAAGGTTTTTTCCCCACTTGTAAAACCCATGATATGAGACTGCTGTCCCAACCCATAATCACTGCAGACGAGGGCGAATCCACACTGATGATTTTGAGTACAACCACATACTCGTGGACTCTCCTCTAGCAAACAGACATTGCCAACCCCAGCAGCACCCACGATGAAATGGGAAACCTGTTCTTCTCTCAGCATGGATACAAGGGCGTGTTTCTAAGCGAGGATAAGGCTCCACCAGACCTACCTGAAGGGTTAATGCTGGATTCATCATTACTTGCAGTATTCCAGTCAGCATCTGTGATTGTTCAAACTTTTCTGGGCTCACACCAAAGATAACTGGGTCTAGTTCTGATGTGCAAGGGCCAAGCAGTGCTAGCCAACATCTCGTCTGTTGCTGAGAAATGGAGGATGGGAATGCAACATGCCAAGTGGACATGTATATATCTACATTATCCAGAAAGTTGAATGACAGGTTGGGGTTTGTTGTTGATGTTGTCACAAGTCAGCCATAGCCACTCAATGCAAAATACATACATAAAATACCCAGAAAAGATATTATTATTTTTCCTAAAGAAAAAAAACAGCCTGTTTATAAAGCCTGGATACAGAAGATGTCATCCTAATAAAGCCTGCCTATTTCTTCACATAGCCCTATTTGTATTCCATCTTATCCGAAAGAAAGAGTGAAAGCTTTGAGCAAATCAAGGGTTACGTCAACCCTGAAACATGGACAAACCTTCACCCTGTTCACTGTCTACATATAAAAATTTAGTTTTTAATTGCCACCTCCTGCTCCGTACAAAGCACGGCCCCTGTGCACACAACAGCACCTCCCAACACAAATCACAGACTTCTGCCTTAAACTGTTGTTTAAACTTGTTGTTTAAACTTGTTGTTAAACAAGCTGTTTAATGGCCCGATGCCTCGGTGCCATTCTCCCCACCAAACCAAACACAGGGTTGCACATTTCCAGGCGGCAGAAACTGTTATTTGGAACGGGCAATATTCAGATATTTAGTCTTAAAGTTATTCACATAGATAGTCTTGCATTTAATTAAAAGCATTACAGCTACGGAAATGAACAAGTGAGATTATGGAGATGAACAGCGAGGACGCACCACCACATCACTCCAGCCGTAGGTGCCGAGTACCAACAGCTCTGGGACAGGGCTGCTTGCTCTGACCCACAGCCACACACCTCGCCCAGCCTTATTTTTTAATGTATCTGTAAAGGGAAAAATAAATACTAATCTCCAATTCCACTACTGCAGCCTTCAATTCTAGAGATACAAAAAAACCCCCAAACAAACAAGTGTTTAATTATTCAGGAGGAGATGGGTGCGCTCAGCATGTATGTTCAGCTCCTAGTGCTGCCACCGACTGTATGTCAGAAAATAATTTAATCTCTTTTTGACCCAGTTCTAGAGCTGGCTAGATACTGATTTTTTGGTTCACTTGCCAAACTGGGGGGGTGACGGACACGGAAATTATTTAGGCTGAGCTGAACTGAAATGGTATTTGTTGTTACCACTGGGTTTTCGATTTTGTTGAAACATCATCATTTTGGATCCTCTTACTCAAACCCAAAATATTTATGTTGTTGTGCTCTGCTTTAATCTCTTCATTAAATATGAAAAAACCCAAATAAAAATATTGAGACACAACAAAAACAGTTTAATAAGATAAACTGAAGGGAACTCTTGCAGTTCTCCAAGTTCTTTCCCCATTTCTCAGCTGCAGCTATATCCAAGAGCTATTTTCATGTGAATAAATTATTCATGTAAAATAAAACAAAATGAGAGCTGAATTCTGCCCTGATGGCCAGCTCCAAATGAAGGCAGCAAAGTTGTCTGAACCTTCTCTTATCTATTTTGGTTTAATGCCTTTAGGTAGATGAACTACATATTTGTAGTACATAAACTACATTATAGATATATCTATTTTTTATATATGTATATAACAAATAAGGACTGCCTTTAGGTAGGTATCTAAGCATTAGTAAAGCTGCTGGGGCCCCAGTCTCAACTGGTACCTTTAAGAACGGCCATCATAAAACAACAACAGGCAGTGTGACTACTCCATTTCAGCGCTGGAGTGATTACCAGCATCTCCACAAATACACCGGGCATTTGTTTCACATACCACCAGTGCGAGGCTGTCGCGATCAAACCCCTCAAACAAACCACTGGGAACCTTTTGATAAATATTCATTATCATGGCACTCATCTAAGAGTGAAAACTGCAGAATAATTAGCAATCCTTGCATGCAAGCTCAGGATGTCAGGCAAGATGTGCAATTATAGTTTTGCCATGGCACTCAAGGGGTATTTAATGAGTTTATTTGGTTGAACATTTGTTATTTTCTGAAGCAGATGTCAACACTTCTATTTCAAGAAAATAATTCCCCCCCTCGTGATTATCAAAATGTCTCCAGTTATTCCATATGCCAGGAGGCAAGTGACTGCCCTGCTGAAAGTTACAGAAATGATTCAAAAAGTGAAGACAGGATGCTGAAAAACAGCATCAGAGCTCCCACCACACTGCGATATTCAGGAGAAGAGCAGCTTTGGAAAACTGCGGAAGCTTGTGGGTGGGAAAACATAAGTTCTGTCACTGGTCGTTTAATGTCATAATTACTTTTCACATTGATTAATTGCTCTTCAGTGCTAGAGTTAGAGAGGAACCATGCAAAGCTGCCAGAGTGTTCTTAGCTCTCTTATTGCACGATTATTCCCATGCCAAAAAAAGAAAGAAAAAGCAGGCAACACCTTAAAAACTGCATTCTCCTGCTCAGCCCTGTAAGGCGAGACAGCTGGTCTGGAGGTTAGAGACCACGCTGAGCCCGGAGAGCCCAGCCACGGCGGTGTCTGAGGATTTGGGTCAGGCTTTTGGCACAACGCTCTGCAGATCACACGGATGCACCTCACTCCAGTGAGTTAGGGACATTCCTGGGAGGTCACCTGTAAGGATGGGTTGTCTGAATGATCCACAAAGCGATTTGGCCTGGGCTGAGTATTGCTCTCCCAGCCACCTGGGCACAGCTCCAGCATCCCCAGGAGCTGGGGGCCCATTCCAACAGGCAATGCCACGCATGCCCACCCTCTTTTGGGGCTGAGCAGAGTTTTGTGGGTTTAACCACACTGCTCCATGCTGGGTGGGCGCTCCTGGGCACGTTGAATTCAGGTGGAGCTATAGACTGGAAATCAAGAGAGTAGTCAAACTGGGGACAGGATTTTGTGGGGTCCAGATGCTCTCATGAAGGATCCGAGCACCTGAGCTGGGGTAATGCATTTGCTTTGAGCTTTGCCCACCCGCTGCCCACCGTGCTCATTTCCTCCAGGTACAGCACAGCGCTGGGGTGTTTTAACTTTTAGTCCATCCACTACAGAAGGCTTTTTACACCCCACTTGTGTTGGGGACCTGCATTTCCTTCACCACAGTCATCAGCTCTCCAGCTCACTCGACTTTGCTGCAGTTGGTATTTCAGAAGCTTCACCTTGTTCCCTCACCTGTGTTGTCCTTTCTGAAATCCATTTACCCCCCAAGGAGGATTCAAGCAATCCCACTCTGCCAGAGCAGGGTCTCTGCTGTGCCTGCTTCTGCAGTCTTCTCTGGATTTTTTTTTTCCCCTTGCTCCTCCAGTTGTTTTGATTTCCAGCTTTTTCCCCCCGATTATTTCCGTTGACCTGAAGCTCTCACCAACTCCATTAAATCTGAGTTGATGTGTTTTGGGGCCTGTGATATACTGCACTTCCTGGACAATACTCAACCCATGGGAAGGCCCAGTACATCAAGAGTTCTTGGAAGTAAATTCAAAGTTATTGCTTTTCAAACCCGTAAGAGTCACATTGTCAAGCTCTTCTATACTATCATGAGAACCATAAATTTACCTTAAAAGCAACTGAAAGCTCAGATGCTATCTGTGCCACCATCCTGAGCCTTTCAAATGGAGCTGACAGGGTCTTGAGCAGAAGAGAAAAAAAATACTGTTAGTCCTTTAATAAATTCCTCGAAGTTATCACCAGCAATAACTACTCACACTCATTTTTCCTGCCCAGGCTCCAAAGTCCTTTGCAAAGAATATAAAAATCTTCAGAACTTGTGTTCAGGAGGTGAGACGTGCACGTAGACATGAAGCCTGTGAGCAGTTAGGAGTCTTCCTCCCATCCCTTCATCAATTGATAAAACTAATGCAACTAATTGAAAAGGCAAAAGAACCTTTTGGATCATTCAAAACTAGAACAAAAACGTGCAAAGAACTACAAAAATTTACTGAGAGCATCACTCTTCTTAATAGGGGTTTTCCACCTCTGACTATAGGATCACCCCTTAGAAACACATATGCATCTTTAAAGGCCTCCATGTTGCATTGGAAATAATCAGAGGATTTCACAGGTTGCTCCTAACCTTAACATCCAGGAATCTATTTTTTTTTCTGCCAGAATATGGAGATTTGCTGAAGAATGCAGTCCCATTCAAACGCACACACAATTACATGCCATCCAGTGTGCTGCACGAGCACTTCTGTCATCTGCTGGAACAGCCAGCACCTGGGTTTGTCATACTCGCACTGCAAAGGAAAATGGCAGCAGTCATTCTTCTTCCACTCAGCTTCATCTGGTGCTGCAGTCTCTCATAAAATCATTAATATCATGAGAAGGTGGCAGAGTGAGCTTGCACGGTTTCTCATAACACAAGAACTAGGAGGCAGCAATGAAATTGTGTGGCTGCTGCTTCACACCATGCAAGGAAATTGTGTAGCGGTCTCTCAGAGAATATTTTGGAGACCAGAAATAGAAAGCGTTCCAAAAGCAGTGAGAAGAATTGAAGAAGGAAAGGCTCATTTAAGACTCTTAAATGTACAGATACGTATGCAGCCTCCATTTCAGGAAATCCTTCAGAGGCGGCAGAAGTCAGGAGGGCACACTGGGGGAAGCAGGATTTCCAGAACAGACCTTATACTCTGTCTCCAGTCACCTGCCATGAGTTCCTGTGAAGGAAAGGCACTGACACGGGGTCTGACCTAGGGAGGCCATTCTTATACTCATGCCCTTGTTTAGGGTTAACAACTTCTGCTCTACCTGTTGCACACTAGCATGGAAGAGGCCCTCTTGTACAGGCGTGATGCTTCCTGTAAATCCATACGACCAACAACCACGGAAAACAGTTCCAAGCCTTTCAACCTCAGCACCTTTCTGCACAGCACTGGGAGAGGTGATGCTAACTCATCAGCCACGCTAGCTGTTCAACCATCTTCCCAACCTGCCCTGAGCACAAGGTAGGGGGACAAAAGTAGTATTAACAACTCTAGATGTCACCTTTGGGTGAGCTCATCTGGGTCCTGCAACAGATCCAGGTCTGAGCGCCTGGACTTCAGGATGACCTTGAAGGGTTGAGAGTGTTGACCCGTAAGAGCTTGCAATCTTACCTGCAGCCTTTCTATGGATTCATATCTCCCATGGCCAACGAAACACCCTGCCAATACAAGCACGGCCACGGGAATTAAAGTTTTGCTGTCCTGGAGAAGTAATACATGTGGTGGTTGTGCAGGAAGCACAGGTTAACTGCTTCAAATCCAAAGGCCAGTTGACTGGAAAGAGCTGGAAGAGCTCCTGAAGGAGCCTGGCAGGAGGAAGAGGCGGCTTTCCTGCAAGGATCACGGGTACCCTACTAGAAGCAGGGCACACGTACGGAGGATAACCATGCTGTGTTGAGACAGCCAAGTGTCTGTGGAAATTCAAAGTAAGTCTTGCACTCCGTCTGATGTTCTGAACTATTTTCCTGTAAAGTCTCGATTATATTCTTTATTTAGCACTTATGTAACAGGATGGTAATTTTAATGTTCAGTCTCCCAAGCTTCATAGGCCTGCACTGCACTCCATAGCAAGAAACAATGTGCCTTAAATTAATCCTCAATTTCACTACTTTTTTGTTGCTCTCTCTCTCCCTGGAGACTTTAGAAAGGACTTTTCAGAACTGATTTACCTGAAATATGTATGGTTAAGAACTCTTCAACTCACAGCTGCTCTAGTGAGCAATTTCATTCATGTGCTATAAAAAGCCAACACGCTGAACTAGTTCAACTTTTGCTGTTGCCATTTGCTTAAGCAGCATGATGTCATTCTGCACATTTTTATTCAATTCACACAAAATGAAAGCTATTTCCTTGTGGTAAAGGAGCATGTCACACAAACATAATTCCAGAAGACCTACCTACCACAGCCAGGAATACAGGGAAAAACAACGTGTTTATGTAGTTCTAACACTTCTACCATGCTACATAGTGATGAAGCAATTAATGACGCACCCTAACGAGATTCTCTCTCACGGCACTCACTTGACACACAAAAAGCAGACCTGCAAAGCTCCTGCAATGCCCCAGACCCTGAAGAAGTGGGTAAGAGACATTGCATATAGACATTTACAACACTGGATCCCTGATGAGTCTTTCACATCCTGCACAGAAAATAGAAAACAAAGCAAAGGTTTCCAGCCCTCCTTCCCCCATCTGTAGCTCTACACAGAACTCAGTCCCATCCAGGAAACCTCCTAAAATGTCCAGCTCAGAGCATTATGGCAATGCATCTATATAATTTATATAATGCAAGGAGCTCTGCTACATTTTTTTTGAAGAGTCCTTCCACATGAGCACCACTCATTCCTCCTTCCCTCGCCATCGCACACGTGCAGGAGATGCAGCCTGGCACATCACTGCACAGCCTTTGCAGCCAAGGGGCTGCTATAAAAAGACAAAAAAATAAAATATCAAGGATGCCCTTTGCAGCCAGCAGGTTCAGCTGTACTCTGCCACCGGGGTACTGCCCTCCGGCCCCCCCTCCCCGCAGCTTTCATTGGGGGGAAGGAGAAATCCCACTGCAAAATAGATTTCTACCCCCTCATTGCTTATTTTGAGAAAGTAAAACCACTCACGAGAAACCTCAGTGCAGCCAAGGCCATTAGGGATATTTTTAGCAATAGCAGGGCAAGGGACAAGACCAGCCCATAACTGCTCGCACCAAACATCTCACTGAGCTGCGGGCCACCTCAGTCTGTAGCTGCTACAAGCAAGGGAATAAACTCAGCAGAAGTTAGATCTTGCCATCCTGAAGCTATCTTAAAGCCTTGGACCCACAAGGAATCCCCAAACACTCCTGTACTTCCACAGCAGATCCTCAAAGCAGCAGACCATAGCGGGTCTCTCTCCAGATTGCCCCAAAATCCTCAGGGAAGACTGCAGCATGGGAGGGAGCAGGAGATCAGCGTGGCCATGAAGTGCTTCAGGATGGCTTCAAAGGAACAAAGGGAACTCTGGGTCCCATGAGGGGTGGCAGAAGTTTTGTTCAGATGCAGGTCTCCGTGCAAAGCATGGAGTTAGGAGCATAGGTGAGGCAATGCTGCCAGATGTGCACAGCTGAAAGCAAATATAACACCCCTGGGAAAGCCACGCTGACATCCCCTTTGCTCAGAAAGGGGCAGGTTCTGCCATGGGGCAGCATGTCAGCTCTGAAACAGCCCATGAAGGAACCACATCTTGGTGGACACATGGGAAGCCCCAAAAGAAGCTGCTCCCCCAGGCTCAGCCTACTTGAGCTTCCTCTGGTGCCCAAGTGGGGACACGATTTGACTTCCTGATGCATCTTCTCCAAACCAACATTCAATACTACAACCCTATAAATACATGACAATTTTACATATATAACAGTTGCGTTACTTACATATATTAACCTTATCCCACAGCTCTCTCCTATTACATGATGACTTTTAAGTCAATATCCATACATTGATGGACTTTGGGGCACTACCTGCTCACCTGCCAGCATTTTGGAAAGGATCAAGTTTCCTAGATACGTACATAGCTAAGCAAACCATAAAGAGAAGCCAGTACTCTTCCTAGCAATATTGCTACTCTTTAGAAGATATATAGCTTCTCTCCTGCACCTCAGTCCTTGAAGTAAGGACCGGAGCAGACCATCTAACTTCAAGTTTGAAGGCAGGACATCTTCCACAACACTGTTATTGCATGTCACAGCGCATCCCAGCTGCTCAGCGTTGTCCCCGCACCATCCCACGCTCTCCTCACTTTACTCTGTTTCCTGCTTTGACAAAAGCATCTGCAAGTGACCCGAACATCTTTTCCAGTGCCACTGGATTAAGTGAAGCCTTTCAAGGAGAACCTGGTCCCCGCCACAGGGCTACATGCGATTTTTGCAGTACTCTGCGTTGACAGTACAGACAACGTGGTATGTAAAGCCTCCACCTGCTTGCCACTCCATTTAATGTACTGCTTTTGCAAGGTATAAAAGACTGCTTTACCTTAGGGCAAGCGTTCAGGTTAGTTAGATGGAAGTCTAAATCCCATTAGCAAATAAGAGGATCTACATACAAAAGGGCCCCATGTGGCAGCATGTTGAGTAGCTCTCCCTGCTCTAGGTCTTCAAGGATATACTACGAAAAAGGACTACAGCATCTCATGCCGAGATATTTATAACACTGCAATCAGTTGTATCTACTGGGATACACTTGCAAAAAAATAATCATCCGAATGACAAATGGGAGCAGGAGTTCCCCTGACTCTGAACATGGAGTACTGCTAATAGAAATGAAGGTCCACAGCTGCAGGGCTCTGCACAGGACCCAGAGCCCATCCCTCATCTTCCCAAACTCATTCAGACTGCCGTGAATTCAGCAGATGGAGAGCCAGAGCTGCCGAGCCTTGGACCACAGCTCAGACAGGCAGGGAGAACTCATTCAGCACCTTTGCCGACAGCCTCTATATGTTTAATGTGATTTCACAGCCCTCCTCCAGGTGCCACGTCCACTACCTCCACGCCACAGTGCAGGGCGCTCTGCTCTGCACACCCAGCACTGCTTCTTGCGCGTCAGTCTGGGAAGGTTTGGGTTTTGCTGCAAACTTCACACAAGTAAAAAAAAATACTCAATATTTTTTGCTGTAACTTTCTTTTCCACATGTAAAGAAGCAAGCAGGGGAGAGGAGGAAAAGGAACTGCAAAGATGCCTTCATTTTGCACAAAGACCATCCCTCACGCTGGTCTGCTTCAGTAATCCCTGGTGGTCTACACCGCCAGGAAAGCACGCACATGAGTAATGCTAAGGTGCTGAATGATGGGACACGTGCAGCCGCTCGCTGCCATGGGCCCAACGATGGGAAAGCAGGCTCAGGTACCAGCGCTACAGTAATGCGGAGACAGGGATTTTTATTCTTGCAGTGACTGCCTCCCTATATAAGTTTCTAGCTGTCTCTACTGTATATAGGAACATGAACCGGTAATTGTTGTGCATCTGGGACTGCACTGGGTTCAGAAAGCGCAGCCCAGATAAAATGAAGATCTCTCCAAAGAAACAGGAACACAAGTTGCACGACAGATGCTATGAACAGTTATAACCAGTGGCCTCTGTGCATTTGGCCGCTTGACTTCTTTGCATCCGTAACATTGCTTTTAAGACACCCATAGCCAGCATCGGCTCTGCTCTCCAAGGAAGCAGAGGTCAAGGGCTTAGAAACCCTGTGTTCCCTCGGGGCAGGCACAGGCTCTTCCAAAGCACAGCCCTCAAACTGCAGAGCACTGCTGCAAGGGACAGGGGACACAGGGGCGGCAGGGCTGAGCAGCCTGGCTGGCCTGGCTGCACTGCCGGTGTGGGTGGTTGCCTCAAGGCAACACCAGGCTTAATTGCAAGGTGAGACCTGCCCAAAGTAATGCAGTACAGACCTCTGCTGGGTTAGTCAGTGTGACTTTACAGGTCACCCAGGTAAATAATCCGAGCAGGACACAGGCATGAGGCATGTTGAGCCATAGGAAGCAAGCTTGAAGCACTGCTCCTCAAGCAAAATACTTGGCTCCTGGGAGACCTGCTCTGCCAGCTCCCTGCAGGACACAGTTCTGGACTGACCCTAACGCCTACACCCTGTGCCACATCCAAATGCCATTTGTACACTCGGGGTGAGCTCCTGGCATAGCTTCCTCCATAGCCTGCAGCTCTTCACTGCAACAGCCCTAATTAATAATAATCCTCAGAGATGCAGAGCTCTCAGTACTTTACATCTGCAAGTCTAGAAGTGCTTTCCAAAAGAAGTTAACACCCTTCTTTCTGTTTTCAGAAGGGTACTTAGTCCCATCCTTCAAATCAGGCCTACACTTAAATCTCTCTTCAAATAGGCCAGAAACTGCTTTCTCCCCTTTCACCAGAAGCGACTACCGACTGCGCCTACGCAGCAAAATTAACAGCTCCGGCTTCCCCTGGCACCATTTGCTGCGTTATTACATTGCACCGAGTCTTCGCACAGGTCAGCTCTGATCCCCCCTTCCCGGGGGGGCTGCGGCAGGCTCTGCAAGAGGAGAGGACATCGCCAAAAGTCAGCGCCGCACATTGATCACGACCCCCCCAGTTCCACAGGTATATCAGGGCAGCGAGAGATGACCATGCCATGCATAAACGTACCAAGCAAGCTACCAAAGCCAGGAATATCAGATACGTCCCCATGCTGGCACGGGGCCCAGCACAGGGAGCAAAACCTGCCTGTGATGCTCAGTGCGGTCCTCGGCACCTGACCTGCATAGTTACACCCGCCTCAGAGTAGCATGAGAAGGTCAAGTACTGCATGGACACCTTTCCTTACTACCAGGGAAATAATGTAATAACTCAGGGTGTAGCTACACAATTTTGCAGAGGGTTATAGTGGGGGACCCATTTTAGGATGCTTGCACCTACATTTTCACTCCTGCTCCATAATTCGGATCTCCTGGGTTCAGCCAGGACTGCTGTTTGTGAGGACCCACTACAAATGAGGTCTCTGAACACAGCCAGGTTAAAGACAAAAATCAAGGGATTTCAGCACAGCTGAGAGGGCAGAAAACACAGCTGAACTATGAAAAACTCCTAACATGCCTTTGCCTCCAACAGAAGACCCTCACCAGCAATATTGAGGCACAGAAATTGCTGGCAACATTTGTTTTTAATGCGGTATCTATAAATACCTGGTTTTAGTTAAAAAGTCATCTGGGATTTTAAGATTTTTGCACAAAATGTAGCAACTCTTGCTAAAAGTATAATCCACCCTCTAGAAAGAATGTGGGCCAAGAGAAGATCGCTGACCATCCCTTTATACAGGTGGGGATATCAGTTTAATAGCATACTGTATTTCAGCGCAAGGAATGCAGCTTTTAGTGAAATCAGGTATAACTGGAACTACTGGAATATCGCTGCAAATTGAAGCATCCAGTGACTTCTCCCAGAGCTCTCATGAACCCTGTTTCTCAGCACAACGACATAGGGTTGAAAGTGTTTGGGGTTTTGTTTTTAAAGAGCTATCCACGTCAGTAAGAGCTGAACCAGCCACACGTACACGTAGAGGAACGAGGGCGCAGGGTGGTCAGGCACCGAGCATTTCGGGTTTCGTGCCCTTGGAGGACACCCTCAGATGAGTAAGAGCGCTCTCCAGCTCCGAGAGCCAGCAGTGAGGAATGGACATACAGACAGTATGGTTGAGTAAGCCTCATTTTCCTAGGACAGACAGCCAATAAATCACTTGGCCACAACCGTGTTAAAACCCAGAGTATTGCTTTTTATCCAAACATCAGCATTGCATTGGTTTGTGCCTTCTTTCATATTCCCAGGGAGACTGCAATGCTCTCAAGGTCTCCAAGATCGCTACTACCTGATGGGTTGTTAAAAGAGATTTCCGCCTTGAACTGGTTTTTTTGTGGCAACTCCACACCAAGAAGAGAAACAAAAAGCCCTGTATCCTCCCTTAGAAGTCAGAGGGTTGAACCAGAAGTTTCCAGATTCCTCTAAATGCCACAGCACCCAGGTCCTGCTGTTCCCCCCCCACACACCTCTCTCGACCTTAGAAAGACCCTTCGAGGACCTCCAGCAGCCACAGTTGAATGGTGCCGCTTCCCGTAGTGTTTTCTGCATCATGTCCCTGACTTGTGGTTGGGTTTAAGCACGCCCTTGGGGATGCCTCGTCTCCTGTTTTGAGAGAGACTGTTCCCACACGGCTGCCCTGCTCCTGGGGACATACAAGTGACCACCTCTGACCCAAGATCCGGAGCCACCATCTCACCAGGACTCAAACCCATCCGGACACACCTAGACACAGATATGCCATCCATCCTCCTGCACGTTGCTTTGCCCAGCCAGCAAGTTTGCTTTGCCCAAATACTCTTTTAAAAATTAAAAAGTCTACTGGATGTCTTCATTCCAACACCCTGAATCACATGGACAACAGGCACATATTCAGAAAGAAATCCTGTTTATGGCATGGCAACAGCATGTCTGTTTTAAGTCTGGATGCCTCACTGGGGACTGTATTTTCCATTTTCTGCATCTCCAGTTTAAAGCAGCCCCATGCACTTCTGGCAAGCAGTCTGCACCTCAGCTAACACAAAGTGTCCCTTGGACATTTTATCCCTCCCTTCCCTTTAAAATAAAACCTGTCCAGGCTGTGAGATAGTGTTCTCACCATCCATGTGTGACACAAGATATCTTGTAGTATCTTAGAGGAAATGTTAAACCCCTTTTTTCCAGGGAGGTTGGGGCAAAAGCTTCCTATTGTGTCCGAGACGCTCTCAAAGTGAGCTGCTTCAAAACATTGTCCATTTTTCAGACCTGTTTTGTCCAAATACAGCTGCTCTGCCATTACATACTCCCTCTCAAGTCCCCAATTCCACCTTTTGTAGGCTTTAGATCATTTTCTCCCCAAAATCCATCAAAAGAAACGTATAGTCCAAAACCAAGTAAGACTTCAAGAGTTCTCCTGTCACACACCATTGCTTTTGGTGAGGCACAGCTCCTTCCTGCCGGGGTGAGAGGTCTACGGGATGGTTTAGCAATGCATGGCACAGAAGTTTAAGTCTGTGCCAGACTGCAGAGCAAAACGAATCAACACAATACAACAGTCCTGAAACCCTCGCACGGGGAGCTGGTACTCAACAGAACCATGCTCAGAGACTAAAGAAGGGAGATGAACTTCAAGATTCATCTTAAAATGAAAACACCCCAGCAAACCCAGAAGATGGTTATTTTGTGAACAGATCACCTAGACTTATTTTAGCTCCCACTATTGCAGGGATCAGAAAGGAGATATCATGTACTTACCCCTGAAGAACAAACAGCGCAATACCTCAAAGTGTGCAATAGGACAGCTTTACTGTTAGGATTATTTGGGTTTCATCTTTTCATAACTCTTTAAATGCCTGAAAGCTTAAGTGTTGCTGTTTCTCGGCTTCTTTCCTTATCCTACACAATGCCCTGACCAGACTGTACCAATTTCTTACATTATTGTATCACTAAGGCACTAGACTGTTCTAGTCACGAATGTAACACTACAGAGGCGCTCAGATGATGGAAAGTTGAAAAAGGGTTTTTTCCCCAGGCAAAGGAGAATGGATTCTGTTGAATTACAGTATCAGCACATGTCAATAGCAGGTTTTTCCCTAGAAGGGCATGAGAAAGTCTTTCAGTAAACTAATTAGATCACATACATCACACTAACCACCCCTGACCTGAATCAGATGCCCGGACTGCTTCCTCATTTCCCACCTCTCACTCTGCTCAAGTTTGGGAGGATTTGCTCCATATTTCTCTGATGCACCTAGGACACACTCCAAGACAATTTAGAAAGCCATCACCATCCTTCCTTTGATTTCTAGTTCCTTCCTCTGTAAACCTCATTTTCACCTTCCTATTTAAAACAGGCAAGAAGCCGACAAGCCTTGCAGAGCCTACCGCATTTTCTGATCTTCTAATTTCTTTGTTTTGCTTGTTTGGGGGTTTTTTAATACATAAAAATGGAAAACATTCCACAGGACCTTCTAGAAATTACCCTGAAGGTGGACAACAGCTTACAGCTCACCCACATTTGGGGCTCACCCTGCTCCATCCCTGTCCCTCTCCTCCAGCAGCAGCAGGGATGGGGCCAGCACAACAGAGCTGATGGGATTCACACTGAAATGGGCTCCTGGTACCAGATCTCCTGCATTCACCATGCCTTTCTGAAAGGCAAATGATCCTTTAATACTTCTTACAGTAAATAATAACGCTTCCCCTTTTGTTTTTCTTTCCCCTTAAACTAAGTACTACCATGACTGCTTCATAAGGACATGCTAATTATTATTTACATTGCACTAAATCCATGGAAATTCTGCCAGGAGCTGTGATCCCACTGTGACAGGTGATGCACAAACACAGCATAGTCCCACCCTGAAGGCTTTGCAGGCCAAGTAAATTTGTCTCAAAAAAAAGGAAAAACAGCTCTAGTTTTCTGCCTCCTGCTATAGCTCTTTATTTGTTTCCTTGGCACACCATCTCTCCCTTCATTTCCATCTCTCTCCTCAACTTCCCACCCTACATAGTCCCCCGGTGACCTTTGCATCACACCCTCCAAATGGCTTTTAAATTGGGAAACCAGCCTCCTCTTTCCAGACCTTGAGAGCTTCAATACTGCAGGAAGCTTACATCTCCCCTGCACAGGGATACCCGAGAGCAGGCACCTCTGAGGGAGCATCTGCAGAAAGCCCCAAATTAAGGTCCGTACACAAACAAAATAGTTTACTCTAGCTGGTCCATCAAAGCACCAGGTTTGTACAGCTTGTCAGAGTTTTGCGTTAAACCCCTGTGCTTTAGGTAAGTTTTATTAACTTTTTAATGTGTAGTAACACAGTCTTACAATTATGAAGTAAATGACACAACCGTACTCTTAATTGGCAAAATGCATTTCCTGCTCTAAGTGAGCAGCTGTAAACTTGACATTTTAATTGAGAAAACCCAACCCTAATGGGATCTTAATTCCGCATATGATTTTGTTCTTACTTCACAGTGATCTCAAACTAGTTAAAACTAGAAACTTTTCTAGCACAACAGACACCCAACAGCATCTCTCAGCAATGCAAGAGATTTGATCCTTTGGGGATATTTTATGTATCTTGCAGTTTGAGAGTGGCATCCAGGCTCCCTGCATGCTGTGCTGGTGGTCAGGCAAGGAGCAAACCCCGCAGGCTGCAGAGGTTAAACCTCTGGCACAGAGCACACGGGAAAGGTCCCGAGTAGTTCATCGAAGATGGGATCTGAGAGAGAGAAGGCAAAGACAAGAAGAGACAGACACAAGAATAAGGTCTTGCTAAAATAACATTGGGAACCACTACTACAGGTGTCTCCAGGCTCACCTTATCCTCATCACTTCAGCACTGAGCTCTGCCTGGGCTCAGCACGAAGCCCAGGAGCTGAGCACCACTGCCGCACAGCTGGCAGACACTGCGCACATCCTCTGCAAGACACAGCCGCCTCCTCAATAACCTAATCACAATTGGTGAGAGACACACGTAAGGATTAGCCAGGGTAAACCTTATATTGCAGTGCACAACGCAATAAGCACAAGTTTTTCTAGTCAACATCTTGTATTTAACAAGATCAGGGAGCCAGCACCGAAACTTTAAGAGCTATAATAAATTGCTTCTAAAAACCCCAACAGATCATCCTCATCATCAATCTATTACACATCTGATTTGCTCCACCAGCAAAGTTATATACTTTTAATATGACTGAATGTCCTGATTTCAGCTGGGACAGAGTTAATTTTCTTCTTAGTAGCTGGTACAGTGCTGTGGTTTGAATTTAGTGTGAGAACACTATTGATAACACGCTGATGGTTTAGTTGTTGCTAAGTAGCGCTTATCTTAAGTCAAGGACTTCTCAGTTTCCCATGCTCTGCCAGCAAGCAGGGGCACTTCTTGTACCCCTTGGGTCAGGACAGCTGACCTGAACGAGCCCAAGGGATATTCCATACCATGGAATGTCATGCCCAGTATATAAATGGGGGGGAGTTGGCCGGGAGGGGCGGATCGCTGCTGGGGCATCGCTCAGCGGGTGGTGAGCAATTGCATTGTGCATCACTTGTCTTTTCTTGGATTTTTTTTTTGTTATATTCCTTTTCATTACAATTATTATTATATTTTGTATTACTATTAGTTAGTATTTTATTTTACTTTAGTTATTAAACTGTTCTTATCTCAACTCACGAGTTTTACTTTTTTTTTTATTTTCCTCCCCATCCCACTGGGAGCGGGCAGGGGGCAGTGAGCGAGCGGCCGCGTGGTGCTTCGCCGCTGGCTGGGGTTAAACCACCACACTGAACCAGGCGCATATTCTCACACACACCTGATTTTCGTGACCAAATATTATTGCTGCACACGTAACTGGAGAATTCCCGCAAGGAAAGGGTACACCCAAAACCAGAGATGCATTTCTGGAAGGCAATGACCCAAAAGCACTGTTACACTGGGGAGGATGGCATCACACTCAGGAACAGCCCTCACCACCAAGGCGTACGCCGTGCAGACAGTCATCCAGCACCAGTACAAGCCTTGCAGAGAGCTACTCAATTTGGGAATGTGTTATACAACGGCCCTGCAGGTGACAGAAGCCCAATTCTGTTTTATAGACCCCAGGTCCTTCTTGTGCTGAGTGGCTCTTACCTGCATTGGCCCTTCCAAGAGGGACATGGCACAAACTCCGCAACAGACAGCAGGGAGACAGCCAGAAACACACAACTGCCATCCTCAGAAGGACTAGTGCTATCAGCTAACATCACTGAGCACTCAGAAAGAGCCAGTGCTTTATTTAATATTCTTCCATATGGTGCTTTATAAGCTAATGACTGCAGAACAAGCAGCCAAGTGCTGTACATTCGCTATCTGAAGGATGTGAGGAAGGAAGGAGCACATATTCATTCCTTGCAAGAGCAAAACCACTGGTGAGTCATTACAGGCTTATGAAATAGAGATCAGCTTGGCTAAGAAACCAAATGTGCAAGCAAAACACCTGGTGGGTTTTGCCCACATTATGACTGTGGAATTGATTCCTTGATGTGCAGCCCCTGGCTCCTATTACCCTCCGTGGGAACAGCACAAGCACAGCCCTGCACAACGAGCGGGCTAGCAGCCTGACCTCCTGCACGCCCAACCCCGTGGGACCGGCGCTGTGAGCACATCTGGGCACACGCAAGTACGCACCGTTTGATAGAGACAACTGTAGTACAGAGCCATGTTATGAAGCCTTGTGATAGCAGAGAACCGCACAAAGCCGAGCAGCCACAGATTTCACGTTAAGGAAAAAAAAAGCATAAAAGAATTCTGCGATAATGGATAAATAACAAAATAATTCTAGAAACGTGTGATTTTTACAGCAGAATGCCAATTCACTGAGCCCCAGTGTAAGCAGAGCACTTCCCCACTCATCACACTAGTAGATTTACTCTTCTTTTACGGATTTCTCCACCAGGCTGGCTCACTTTTTCCCCCCCACCAGCATGACCTATCCTGCTAACCTTTTTTCTTCCCCAACCTATGACCTATGAATGACCACCAGATGGGACTACCAATATAACTGGCAGCAGCAGGAGCCACAGGCCACCCACCAGCACCCACCCACCCACCGTAGCTGCGCAGTGAAAACGTCCCTCAACAACCACGTCCTCCATGGCCTCAACAACAGTGTTTTCTTCAGACTGGGCCCAGCCACAAAGCATGGTCACTTTGAGACTCACTTTGCAGTTCTTACTCAAAAATACGTAACAGCATGTGGTTAAAATTAGTTTGCCAGGGCAATTTTAGCCATGGTGTTTTGACAGCATAAGAGATAAAGCAGGATTCTCCAGTTCTTGTCATCCTGTGCCACAGTAGAAAACATGCCAATACCTGTTCTCCCATTTCTTTTTCTTGATCTTCCAATGGCAATGTGGACAGCACCTGTATTTGCTGGCTTTAGAGGAAACAAGAGTGAAGAAAATGGAAAAGCAGGACTGTCCTTGTAAGGACTGCAGTTCCTTTTGGGCCAATGCTGATGGAGAATCACAGGATGGTTGAGGTTGGAAGGGACCTCTGGAGGTCATCTGGTCTGACCCGCCTGCTCAAGCAAGGCCACCTAAAGCCAGTTGCCCAGGACCACGTCCAGACAGCTTCTGAATAGCTCCAAGGATGGAGATGCCACAACCTCTCCGGGCAACCTGTGAAAGGGCTTTTCTGCGCTGAACTCTCCCCCTTGCTGGCACTGGAATAGTTAAAGTGGTTTTAGCTCCTTTTTAGACACAAGACCCTTAAAACAAACTAGGTTTTAAACAGGGACAATGATAGACAGGTTCCTCTCTGGACATATTTCACTGCACAGCCAATTTGTGGAGCAGGTTTTCAACACCAATCCTAACTACTGTTGCAATTTAATTTATTCCTGTATTAGCTACGGCTGCACAACTCTCAACGGTGGAGCGCTACTGACCCACAGATTAATCTTCGGCTGTCCTCATTACCACACACTCCCATCTGCTTTATTTCTGCCTGCCTATGCACCACCCTGCCCCCCGTTCCCCCCGCAACAAAAACCGAGAGGCCGACCAACAAAGGTGAGCACTGCTCCGAGCCAGTACCCTGCAGCCAAGCACGGTTACACGAACTGGGCATGGCCAACATCAGGTTTGATGCACTTGGACCATTCCAAAATCACAGACCACCAAGACATCAGCACACAGACGTGTATTTGGTAGAAGCACAGCAAGGCTGCTCAAGTCTGCTGGGCAGTATTAGTAGCAGGATGCAGCAGAAATTATATAAATCAGAGCAAGGGCTGAATCACAGCCCCCACGGTTAAGGTATTTCCCACTCCCATTCACAACAGTTGTGTTTCCAGCACAGCTGCTCCCCAACACCTTCGCCAGAGCCATCATCCACCACGCCAGCGCAGTTGTGCTTCATACCCAGAGTGAAAAAGGGAGCCTGGGCTCCTGCCTCGGAGGAGAGACGTCATCTAAAAATACCAGCTGCCAGCGCTGACAGCTCCCACGGCAGGTTTGCAGCGCAGGCTGAGCTCCTCCACAGCCACTTTCGCCTCCGATCAAGAGAGCGCTTTCCACTCCAGTAAAAACGCAGAGGTGAGAAACCCTGCTCACCCATTGCATCGGTACTGCAGAGGCTTTGGGGTCAGAGCAATGTTTCCTCCTGTGCACTATGCACGCTGCATTTTCAACCAGCAGTTAGGGAAATGTGAACAGAAACCAGCTGAGCCCGGAGCTCTGAATTTCCATCAGCCCTGGAAGATGCCAGGAGCTCTGGTCATGGCACTCAGCAAGGCATCTCTGCACCGTCCATGCATGCTCTGTCCAGCTGCTTTGACCCAGGGTCATTAATAAAGAGAATGATACAAGGGCAAGATCATGATTTTGTTTATAGCAAATCTGGAGTCACTCAGACAGAAGTATTATTCATCTGATGCACAACAGCAGTGCCCAGAGGTCTCAGCCCTCTCCCTCCCTCCTCTTGGCTGACTCACTGCACTGACTTGGGTGGCTTCAAGGTTTCCTCTCTGTACCCTGCTGTGCTGAGGCAAAACTCAGGTCTCCCATGGGATGCAAGCCACGAGGGCTTAGTGCCTCAAGAGTAACTTACTCACAGTAGAGTCTCTGAACACAAATTCAGCCATTTCATGGCAATGCTTTTCAGTAAAACCTCTCCCAGCCTGACCAGCTGAACACCATGCAGATGTGTCACTGCATCAGGGAGCAGATGAGCTTTGGTCCCATCTGGAAGAGTATCACAGGCAGCAGCGGGAAACTGAATTCTGGGACGAGAAGACCATTATGTATCTTCCTCACTCGCAGCTACAAGGAGTTTTGCTGCAGACAGGGGACTGGACACTTTTGCACCAAGACAACCATACAAAAGCTCCAGAGGTCAGAGCTGAAAGCATCTTAAAGCCAAATCCTGTTTGCCATGTGAATACTGGGTCTGCCCTACCTTTGCAACATGTGGGTTGGTGAACAAGACTACACTTGCCCTCATGGATCAATCTGCCACGTTCATCTCCAGTGCAACAAATCTGGCTACCAGCCCATGATGAATGAGTCACTGGACTGAAGGACTCTGCCAACTAAAACTTCAAGTACTTCTTACCAACATCAATCAACCGAGAGGAGGAAGGTCTTCAGAAACAGCAATACCTGAATATCTGAATATCACCCTGTTGTGTTTCCACACTTGGCATCCACCAGCTCTGTTCCAGGGTTCGCCAGACAGCTTATCTCATACTGCCAAGAGGACACTGTCCGTAGGTAGCAGAGTTTTTTGGTTTCTCCATCCATATTCACTATTCCCTGAACAGCTCAGGCAGAGCACGCGGCACCACTGTTTCTCCAGGAAATCAGCTGTGAAAGGAACATCAAGAACTACCTAAGAGTGAAGGAGTTCAGACTTTGGCTGGTAAACACAGAAAGAAAGGACTCACACCTATTCCTTAGTTAAACACACTCATTTCTCATGCTTGCCCTAAGTCTATGCATCACTCCTACAACTTATCACAATCCTTAAAAAAAAAAATACCCAGAAACTCCACTCTCTTCTCACCACACCGGGGAGAGGGCTCTCAGGGAGCTCCCATGTGAGTGCTGGGGGGATATGAAAGCCCATTAGTGAAATCCCATCGGGCTTCGCTGGGTGGGAGTTTAGTTGCAGGCTATTGGTATTACATTTCTAAAAGCCCCTGAAGTCTGAGGACTCTACTTGCCTGAGTATAGAGTAGCTGTGGGCAACAAAATGTTCTCTTTATGAGAATATTTAGCCGCAACAGTAAAATTTCTTTTTTTTTTTCCTCCAGGTGCCTGAGGTAAAGTTAAGCTTTCCTATAAGGCAAAACATATACATTAATTAAGCTAACTAGAAAATGTGAGAGCTTCTGCCTCAGATGAGCACTCTCGAAGCTTATTAGTGAAAAGCTCTTCAACCTGGTTGACCACAGATTACAGAGCAGATCTTCTGTTTGTATGGAAATACGCACTTGGCTAAGAGCAGGCACTGGCTGAGCCTTCACAGCAGCCCGGGAAGGCATTGATGCCGACACAAATTAAGTCACACCTCATGAATACGGAAAAGGCTCATTCGTACACATTAGTCATTTCAGTCCTGTTTTCTGCTGACACAGGCATCCCAGCTTCTGCATGGGAAGGGACACCTCAAACAATTGTTCATCCACATCGCCATTAGCATTTACAGTCAATGTACAATGGATTAACTGATAATCAATTAATCGGCGTTGCAATACAACAGGACACCGTAGGCTAGACAAAACCCAGCTGGCATCATGAGCCGGATCTGACCTCTAGCCACAAAGAAAGCCAAGTAGTGACAACAGCCTTGCTCATTTAAAATAAATCGCTCCAAATGTCAGTAACAAAGGAAGCTGATCGCACGTGTACAATCATATTATAAAAGGAGAAATTACTGAAAGGGGACAGGTTTTCTTATATATGATTGGAGATCAGCTCATTTCTCATTGACCTAAGTCTCGGGACACAACATACCAGACGTGGCTCACTGCTATGTAAGCTCAAGTGGGACATTTTTTCCCCCCCTCCTCCCACAAAACTTTTTTCCAGAAAAAAAAAAAAACAGGGTAAATTGCAAAGCCTGATATATTCCATAAATTCCTGACAGCATTTTTTTAATAGTGGAAAAACATTTAAATGTTTTGACGTTTTTTAAGTGAAACAGTTCAGTTTTGCATTTTGAAATGCCCATTTGAAAATTCCCTTCTGTTTTAGATTAAAGCAGTCATGCAGGTAAAAACAAACAAACAAACCAACCAACCAGCAAAAAACCCCAGAATAACCCCCAGCACATTTCCACTTTGTCGAAACACTCTGACCGCCTTGGATGACCCCTGCAACTCTTGGAAGTTACCACTTATCCAAAAAACCACATATTTCTCCTTTTGAACTTAGACCAGGCACATCCCAGAGACCCATCTCTCCTTAAAGCATCATTTTTTTCTCTTCCTCAAACACCACAGTCAAACACCACACACGATAACCTGGAGAACACATGGCAGATCAGGCCCAGAGGCACAGATGCAGCACTGGGACCAGAGCATCCCTACAGACCCACCGCAAAGCTGCTCTGTGATCTTTACTCAAGAGCCCACAGAAGAACTGAGCATCACAACAAAGCAGCCACCTCCTTGACCATGTTTTAACCCATTTATACAGCGCAAATAAGAAAGCACCGGCTTCCCACACACACCTTTTCCTCACCCCACAGACAAATGAGTCACTTCAACAAAATAAGAGAAAAAAAAGAACTCACATTTGGAAGAGGAGAGTAACTGGAGCACCCCAGCTTTGCCAACTCACTCCAAGGCTGCTCACAGCCCCTATGGGAAGAAAATCAAGCTACCAGCCTGGCCTTGCTTTAAATAATCAGAATAAACTACAGCTGTGGGGCTGCAGGCGTGCCCCTCCTAAACAGCTCTACAACGGACATCGTATTGGCAGCCTTGCTTACGTGCAGAGGAAAAAGTGAGGCTGTGCTAAATTCTGGGGGGAGACCGCAGGGAAGTGGCTGAGCTACAAAGTTCTCTTTTGCACTATCTAGCAGTGATGTGGGGGAAAGGGGGAAAAAAATGAGGGAGTGGGGAACAGCCCTGGCTGGCAACTGCAATAATGAGCTGTCTAAATGGCAGCTGGGTGTATGGGATGCTGTCAGCTGGGCGAAATCGTGATGTTTCTCTCATGTCTGCATCCTACCCCTCTGCCAGAGGAGGTACAGCAACGAGGCTTGCAAGGAAAGGAGGACTTTGCCCCATCATTTGAGGTGATTGAGTGCTAGGGTGTCCTGGTTTCGGCTAGGACAGAGTTAATTTTCTTCCTAGTAGCTGGTATAGTGCTGTGTTTTGGATTTAGTATGAGAATAATGTTGATAACACACTGATGTTTTTAGTTGTTGCTCAGTAGTGTTTATACTAAGTCAAGGATTTCTCAGCTTCTCGTGCCCAGCCAGCAAGAAGGCTGGAGGGGCACAAGAAGCTGGGAGGGGACACAGCCAGGACAGCTGACCCAAACTGGCCAAAGGGCTATTCCATACCATATGACATCATGCCCAGTATATAAACTGGGGGAGCTGGCTGGGAGAGGGGATCGCGGCTCGGGAACTCACTGGGCATCGGTCAACGAGTGGTGAGCAATTGCATTGTGCACCACTTGCTTTGTATAGTTTAATTCTTTTAGTATTACTATTGTCATATTATTATTGTCATTATCATTGTTTTTCATTCCTTTCTGTCCTATTAAACTGTCTTTATCTCAACTCACGAGGTTTTTTTTCCTGATTCTCTCCCCCATCCCAGGGGTGGGGGGGCAGTGAGCGAGCGGCTGCGTGGTGCTTAGCTGCCGGCTGGGGTTAAACCACGACATAGGGCAAAACTTGTTCTAAAACAGCTACTGTGGCAACACTCCCTCATTGCTTTGACCCTTGCAGTGCCATGCTGCCAAGACCACTTTATTGCTTTATATTCCATCAATATAATGCTAAGGAAAAAGAAAAAAAGAAAGCAATCTAACACCCAGAAGAGCAGAGTAACTCCACCCTCAGGAAAAACAGCTATTAATCAGGTGGGCAGCCTAATGCAGCATCCAATTCCTTCAGCTCCTTCCACCAGGAAATATTCATTTATTTGCTAATTCATAATCCGGGCCCCTGAGCCCTAAATTGTAATGACCTTCAAGTTTTTATCTCACGGTGAAGCTGGAAGCCACTGGTGGCATGCCCGGGACAGGCGGCGACACGATGGAAGAGGATTGTTTGATGGAGGATGGGATGCGGCACAGGGACGCGGTGGGGGCACGGGAGGGAACCATCACCATCCTCCCCCTCTTCTCGCCTTTCTGCTGCCCCTCGCTCACACAGTTCTCCCCTTTCCAGCACAAAGAGCTACCGAGAGCGGGCAGATTGCACAGCTGGGATGGTAAGGATCCTTTTTTTTTGACTCTTGGGGAAATCCTGGAGTTTCTCAGGTATCCAGCTACTTTTTTTATTAAATACTGTTGTTAACAGTACAAATAATTTTCTTAGAAAAGGGGTCACATTACAAGATAAAGGACTATTAAGGCAGGAGAGGCTGAATAAAGTGTGTGCGTTGTTGTTATAAACATTATCTCAATGACTTTTTATTTAATCAGTTCATCAGATTGGCTCGTCCTTCTCCGAACGGTTGGGTTAGTCTAATTACAGAATGCAAATCACGCCAGTTCTCCCCACCGCGTTACTCCCACCAAGCACATTTCAACAGCCAGCGCTCGTTCCAGCACCCATCATGCTGCGAGCATATTCACAAGGATTTTCAGTTTAACAGCGATACACGAAGATGCCAGATATTCAGAGGAAAAACCTGCAGTCAAAACACCACTGCACACCCCTCGTTCACACAGGCAAGGACCTGCTCCCTGCAGGACCCCTCCGAGCTGCTCTGAGATGTGCCATCTCCGTCAAGTTCATGAGCAGTTACCATCCCACCTCAACCAGTCCCAGCGTGGTGAGCTGGGAACACAAAACAGGCTTTTCTTTCCAAGCATGGGGCAAGAGTGAAAGCATCAGTCCGCCCTGTTTGCTCATGTTCCCCCATGCTCCGAGGAGGGTCTCCTCTTCCTAGGGGAGATGCTCAGAGTGGCACAGCACTCTGAGCAAGGGGACAATATAGCGACGTGGCCCGGGAACACTGAGAATGGATGGGGAAAGCCAAAGAGCAGGACAGGCTGGAGAAATGAGCTGACAAAAAACTCCTGAATTTCAGTACGGACAAATACAAAGTCCTGCAGCTGGGAGGAGACAACCCCCTGTGGCAGGACAGGCTGAGAAAGTGTCTCTACAGAAAAGGTTTTGGTGCACTCCTTCAGGGATGAAAGCCAGCCACGTCCTGGGCTGTATTAGCAAAAGCACAGGCAGCAGGTCGAGTGACATCCAGCCCGGAGAAGGGAAGGTGAAGACACTAATTGCTATCATCACACACCAAGTGGATGGTCATAGAGAAGACAGAGCCACTGTCTTCATGGAGGTGCGTAGCAAAATGACACAAAGCAACACGCACAAGATGCAAGAAGGGAACTTGTTACTGGGTACAAGGCACAACATTTCCACAAGGGGTTTGGTCAAACACTGGGACAAGGACCCAGAGTGGTGTGAGTGAACATCTGCAGAGATGTTCAAAACCGGACCGGGCAAGGCCCTGAGCAACCCATCCCAATGGTGGAATCGGCCCTGGTTTGAGGAGGGGTTGGACCAGAGACCTCCCGAGCCCCATTCCACCCTAAATGATGCTCTCATGGTGCAATACTTTAAAGTACATGCCCCCTGCACGCACCAGCTACTGTACAACGCGATGCTAATGAAATGCTAAGGCCAGTGTTTCCAAAGAGTTTGAGCAGGAGCAAACTAGTGTGTAAATGATTAAGCAATTGAAAAGAATGACTTCAACTGCCAAATGATTGCAATTGTGCTCAGTGAAATACATAATCTTAATCCCTGTAATAAAGGCAGTGACCACACGATGCTGTGGAAGGAACACTTGAGCTGAATTTTTATTCCCCAGAAGTAGGTTATTGTACAACTGTGTCAAGGCAGCTCCACAAACCATCACCGGCACAACAGCAAGGGATGACTTCGGGAAAGGGAGAAAACTACCGTGAGCACAAATCCATGATGATCTAATCACAGCAGCTCAGAACAGTGAGACGAAGCCTGTCAGGCTCCCATTAGACCAAAAACATTTCAGGAAAGCAGACACGGACCAGTGGAAGAAGCTACCCAACATGGGAATCCGGGTCCCCATCCCAGCGGGGTCAGGCTCTTCTGGTGGATGGAAGGAAGCTATTTAATACCTGTGGAGGCGCAGACCCTTGCGACACGAAGGCAGTAGAAGTACCTTCACAAAACATTGCACAAATAAGAGGTACCTAAAATCAACATCATTTCTATAAACTTCCTCCCAGGCTGCTCAAGGAGGACTGCAAAGCACAGTAGCTCCAGTAACATCTCATTACGTTGCGTCATCTCCCTGGTATGGAAAATACTTTCAAGTTCAGCATTAAACTTCCCCAAGGTTCAAATATTCATAAAACAAGAGCTGCCCCGACAAGGTTTAACTCCAATTCAAGAAATGAGACAGGAACCCGGTATATTAATCCAAGTATTAACAGCAACACCAGCCGTGTGTCCCTGCAAGGAAGCCGTAGCGAGCCGTGCTGCGGTACGAGCACGCCTTGCCCTGCACGCGGATGGAGCAGGTACAGCTCCTGTCGACTCCTCGATTGGAATTACACATCACAGCGCACCCTGCTAAAACGGGAGGATGACTGACTGCTCGTCGGATGGCTTGATATAAGGCTTTTGTCTCCCTGCCTCTTTGATCCCCATCTTGCAAATCCATAGGCCACCAGCCAGAATTAGTCACTGAAACGACGTAAGGAATAAAAGTCCCGGCAGTTTCACGTTCGAGATGACGGCGCAGCTTTTCTGGCTGTCTCCAGAGGACTGAAGTCTCTCAGGTTGGTGCATCAAGGACAGTTAGCTTTTACCTTCATCAAATCAGACAAGCTTGCTTTAAAACGGACGCCGGTGCTGCCTAACAAGACCCTTGGCATAAGGTTGCTGGACCCAGACTCTCCCACTGCCCAGGGAAGATGATGGAGATGCTAAAAGCCGTAAGAGGCTCTCAGTAAGCAGGGTACAGACGGCACGTATCCACCTGGCCTCACAGGGCATCTCTGCCAGTGATGGAGAAGCACCGACCTTGGTCGGTGGCTGTGGGCAGGCTCAACCCACCATCCCGCAGGCTCCCCAGGTCTTCTTACCAGCACACCACCAAAGCTCCTCTTGCCTTTCCAAAGTCCTCCCGACCAGCACCGAAAGGAAAAGCCTCACTGGCCACAAATACCATTTAGCGTATAACTGCAGCCCTGACAATTAGCATGCTAAATGCTGCCCTCTCCTCCAGTCCTTCTGGTGGTCCCAGTGACTTGGTAATCCCCACCCGGTGGGTGTAATCCACAAAACCATTTCTCTTAATTGTGGGGAAAACACATAATTTAAAAAATCATAAGTTGTAAAGAAAATTGGTCATTTTAATAATTTTTAATGGGAACTGCGCTTTTCTAGGAAGCTATTGCCCAAGTTATTTCCGTGCAGTGCAGACACGACAAAGCAAGGCATCGACTAGCAGCAGCCATGTGCGAACCAGCTCCGACCTGTAGCCAGGAGCTCACCGACACCTCGCCAAAGCACCAGTGCAATTTCTAACGTGCCCCGTTTCAGCGAGACGGCAGCAGTGACACCGAGCTTTGTGCAAGCACACACTGACAGTCGGGATACAGCCACCCCGGGCTCCCGCGCTTGCTACACAGCCTGTGTAACGGCCACGCCAAAGCTGCAGGCAGCTCACACCTAAACCCACGGCCACAGGCGAGCTCATAGCAACTGCAGTTCAACTTTCTGGGTGCTCACTGCAGCATCCTTACCACCTCAAAAGCTCCAGGAACCATCCTGGATGGGACTGGATGCAATGGAAAAGCAGGATGACTTACGAGCCCACCCACTTGCATGGTGCAGAGGGGTACATGATGCTGTAGCGTGTTGGGGTACACCTCAGGTACAGGCCATGTGAGAAGAGCAAGGTCGTTGCCAGAGGCATCTCAACACAATTTAATGACCTACCCTTCTTCCTCAAACGTTCAAAAGCTGAAGTATTGCACAGCCACATCCATTTATTAATAAAGATGTATGTTACGAGCTGAAAATCATTACAAATGTCCCACAGTCCTGCAAACAAGTCCCAGCCCAACATGTGACAAAAGCATCCAAAGATGAAATCCAAAATGTGCCATCAGTGAACCCTTGAGCACCGAGGTGTCCCCTGTCATTCAAACAGCCCTCAAGAGCTCATTACCGTGTCCTGACATGGGATGCTTGGACGTTTGGGGTGCCTGTGCCAATCCATAGTCTGGGATGCACCAGCTCCAGAGCCATCCCACAGCAAGCGGGATACAGACGAGGAGCCAAGGAGGCTCATACCTGTATCTGATGTGTGTTTTTATTTCATCCCAAAATACTAGCGTTACATCAGCCCACAGCTGTCCGTGTCTCCAGCCCAAGGGCACCCCAGGGTACCAGTGCTGGGTGCCAGGCAGACCTGGGGGACCTTCGGGGGAGGCCTCCCACGGGGTGGGTGGTGGGAAGGAGGCTCTTCATCACTGGCTCTTTGAAGAGCACTGCAACGACTACAGGAGATCTAAAAAGCACAATAAAGGCAGCAGTAGGGTGTTTTCTTCACCCTAAAATTACAGCTATCTTCTTGAATTATTCCTTCATGACAAATTGCCGGGTGCCACCCGGCAGCCTGGTGAAAGCCAGGGGAGCAGCACGGGGGCTGGGGGATCACGCCACATCGCATCCTTTGCACCCCGGCTGGGTATCGCGTTGCCCTCCCCGCTCCTCCATTCCCAGCCCCCTTTCCCTTCACTCCTCCACTGGCGCTTACCGCTTCTGTTAAACGAGAGAAAATATTACTGCTAGCATGGATTTGTACTGCTAACAGGCTAAAGAGAGAAGTGCATGTTGAAACATAGCTTGCACTTGCTTGGCTAGCAATTCCAGCCTTGGTTTTGTTTTTTTTTTTTTAATTATTATCTTTTCATACTTGAAATCCACCTTGCAATGTGAAAGGGGCCAGAGAAGAAAAGGGGCCAAGGAAAGGATGTGGCTCTTCCCTAAGCCAAAGCCACGGCCATGCCATGTGGCATGCCTCTGAAGAGCTTTACTGGCACCAGAGGAAGGTTTTCCCACCCCGCTGCAGCCCCCCCTGCAATGCCATTAAGAGGGGACACCACCTCCCCAACCCCCAGTGCCTGCTTCCACCCCAGCCCAGCCGTGCACAACCCCCAGCACGGTCCCAGGCTTGCTCCAGGGTTGATCTTTCTCTTCCACCCCACCTCCCAGGTGGCTTTCATCCAGCGCTGCTCCCACGGCTTCAGTAAAAATCAGGCTGGTGACGGTGGGGTTTGGAGCAAGCATTTCGCAGCAAGGTGTGAAGGCGCCTGCTCACCGAAGGCTGCATCACCCTCCAGTGCCTGGACATTCCTGGCACGGGGTGTCCTGTGCCTGGCACCCTCCTCCACCCACCTCTACGTGCTCTGAGGCTGCGTTGCAGCAGCTCCTGGTTGTTTCTGCCCCAGCCCTGGCCCCAGGGGTCTCTCAGCATCCTGGCTTCAAGACACCAACGCTCGTCTGCTCTGCAGAGACAGCATCTTCCAGGGCAGTCTTACAGCACCTGAGGGATAACCAGCTATTTCGTCTAGTCACAAAAACACATTTCCAAGTTACAAAACGATGCTAGAGGGATGTGTCCATTTTTGGTGCCATGAAGCCCAACGATGTGGCTCCAGCAGAGCAGGCAGCGCTTGGTGAGACTCTGCCCAGCCACTACATTTCAGAGCGTGGCAGCCCTCAGCTCCAACACCTCCAGAGCCCCGGCAGAGCCCCGTTCCCGGGGTACCTGGGCACCGCTCTCATTTTGAAGCCAATGGGACTTGGGCACCTTGGCACTCAGAGGCCACTTGCCAAAAACCTGGCTGTGAACTCCCAAGCAATGCCTACCACGGCCAGACCAAGGCGTGCGCTCTACACACCAGAAAGCCCACGGAAAGTGATACTGCAGGTGTTACACACACACAGAGGAGGAACACACAGTTACACACACACACTCGATCCCATCTCCTCCTCCCTTCCCACGCTGAGAGTTACCTACCGATGCATTTCATACACTGCACTCTGAAGGGTACACGGTGTTTTAATCATGTAATGTATTAATAACATAATTAAAGTCCAGACCATTTGCTAAGTAACATATATTACTCCGATCACTGCTTTCATATATTAAAAACAGATTAACTGCTTCCTAGAGTTTGAGGCCAGGACAGACAGTGGGTCTCATCTGGGTTGACCTCCCACATATCCATGAGGCAGAGGTTGCGCTTAGCAATCCCGACCTGTATCAAGCTCACCAATTTAAGAAGCAACATTTGATTGTATATCAAAGACGTTCGACATCAGGGAGTCCAGCGCATCTCTCGGTGAGCTGCTCCAACAGCTAATTACCCCAGCTGTTAAAAAACTCATCTTTGCTTCCACTGTGGGCTTTGATAACTTCAGATGATTGCTGTTGGCTCCTCTAACACCTTAGGTGGCTGCTTGGAGCTAGCTCTTCACCACTGCCTGCCTCTTCCTTCCTGAGATAATTATAACATACGTTTATCTCCCTTTTTAACAACCTCAGTCAGTCTTAACCACCTTAACGCATGGAGCTCCTCTAGTCCCTCCTCACAAGACCTGTTTTCCAGATCACAAACCTCCCTGGTACCCAAATATGCTGGCAACAAGCAATGGGGGCAAACAGACGTCAAAATCAAGCTAAATGCTGCCAAGAGCGATGTGGGCCTGTAAGGATGTTCAAGGCAACCGCTTGGTCCTTCAACCTTTCATGGATGCAAGAAGCACTCACGGAAGGAGGTATCTCCCAGGCTGGGCCACCAGTCTGCTCCCAGGCAGCCACTGTGTCTTGAAAGAAGGTCCTCCTTCCAGAAGAGCCAGGCTTCAAAATCTGTCTGAGAATAGCAAACCGACTTCCCTCCATTTTCAGCTATATTTAGCGAGGCCATTATTTATGGAGATGGCAGGAAATAATTCATCCGGATCCAGACGTAACTCGAAATTGGAAAGAGGGTCTATAAAAAGATAAACCGAAGGACCTAACGGGGAGGCAGTCATGGGGACTCAGCGTGACTACAAGGGAGGGCTCTTCCAGCGGCGATGGAGCGGCAGCACGGCAAACGCCGAACACGTGCCCTGGGTCAGACCCGGGTTGTGGGGACCGACGGAGCTGCCTTCCCTCAGACGGCTGCTCTCAAAAACCCCTTTCTCCAAAAAAAAGAGTCTTTTCCAGATTTAAGAAACATGGTTTAAGAAACAACTTATGGCCCTGAGCCCATCCGAGTCAGGGAGAGTGACGGCGTGCTGGCACTGGCAGGGGGAGGCAGGGCGCATCCTCCCCGCTTGCATTTGCTTCCTGCGTGGCCCGTGCCTCCCATCCAAAAGGGTTTTTCTGCTGGAGGAAGGGGATACACTGCAGAAGACCCAGTGCCCTACAAGAGTATACATCTATATACATGCATATATAGGGTGGCACTGCAATGTGTGCAGGGAGCAGATCATCCCTTCACCGAAGGAGGTCCCAGAAAATATCTGAGGAGGTAGAAGACGACAGAACTGAGCTTTAATCATTCATCTGTTTCCTTCCTCCCCAGCACTTCATCTGACTGATTCTAATTAAACTGGATTTTGCTCTTCTGAGCCAGGAGAGCTTTTATTTTATTTGTTTAAAGACTGTTTCCTTGCCACCAGATTTCCTCCAAATCTCCCTCACACAGAGTCAAAGGCAACATTTGGACCAGAGACGCAGAGCATCAGCTGCTCCTGGGAGGATGAGATGGGCTGCGATGCCATCCAGCACAGCACGGAGGCAACTCGCTGCATGCCAGGAGGATTGCTTTGAGCTGTCGCACACGTCCCGGGACACGCGAAACCTGATGGAAGTTTCTGCATCGATTCAGCAGACCCGGAGTCAGGTTTAATCTCCGTTGCTGATTCTTCTCCCACACATTTACTATTGAGCATTTTTACAATTTGACTCTATCCATTTGCACCCCTCGACCCCAAACTGTTGCACCCCAGGGCAAAGGCAGCCCCCCAAATGCACAGACCAGCACGCCCGGACACCAGACTCCCTCGCTCCCGCGATGCCGGGTGCTGCACGGCCCCTTACCTGCGGCACAACTAAGAACCGCGGGAGCAGAGTCAATCCCAATCGCTTGGCTGTCCGTAAGAGGCACGAGGGCTGCTTCCCCGCCTCTGCACGCTCCCAGGTTTAGCTGCCGAAGCTGAAGTTCATCTCAGACCACTGCTGAAATCCCAGTGTAAACATCTGCGGCGTGAGAGGGAGGAGGAGATCCCTCTCCGGGGCTCAGTTAAGAGTTAAAGCTCTCAGTTGGCTCCTGCAAAACCTCCCGGAGCTGGCGGCGGAGGAGCGCACAGCTGCTCAGAAACACCGGCCCCTGCGGCACCGCATAATTCCTCCCCTGTTCCCGGGGCTGCTGCGCTTCCCTCGCACAATGTCTCGAATTATGCGGGGTTAAACGGGCCCACACAACGCCCGCATTCACACCCGGCTGTGGCGAGCAGCGCCGCGGAAATACCCTGCGTCCCTGCGCCGCCGCGGTGACATCTGGGGCCGGTGATCCAGAGGCTGCCCTCGCCGGCAGTAACGGGCAGCCGGCCTTTCTAACGGGGAAAACACTCTTGCTCTAAGTGTTGTTTCCCCCCCCCCCCCCCCCCCCCCCCCCCCCCCCCCCCCCCCCCCCCCCCCCCCTTCTTTCATCCTTCCAATCCACTTGTTCGACCAGGGCAAGTGTTAGGGAAAGGCCAGGTCAGCAGCAGCACGCAGACACTCTCAGCTCAGAAGCTAGCAGTCATTAATCCCCCCGGGGAGCTGAGCGTACCACAAAATAATCATCGTCATTATAAAGAGGCAGCCGGAGGCGACGGAAGATCATTCCCGACACTGTGTGACCCTGCTCCACCTCCCCCGGGATACAAAGCGCTTCATCAGACCCCAATCAAGCTGCCATCTGGGGTGGAAGGTGCAGCTCTGGGTTTCGGGTTCCCCATTTCCAAACCTGCTTCTTTATAAAACATACAACTGCAATAAAAATTAAGTCCGTTGGGTAATATTTTATGCTTGGCACAAGGAACAAGGACCAGCTCTCTGACATTTAACACAATAAATACCTATGCTTCCACGTTGATTTGCACCAGCAATGAAAAGCCTGGTTGTTCCCTTGGCCGTGGTCCCTTCTCCCATCACTTTGCACGCCGAGTCCCACACCCCGATTTGGTGCAGAGCCTCGGGGAGACCCTGACCTGTCTGAGCACAGTGGATACTCATTACATTTGCGATCCCTTGCTTTCAGGAGGCATTTATAGCCATCCTAACGTTATCTGCATCTGCAGGTGGGATGTTCGGCGCTTTTCATTATAGGAGCTGCTATAAAACACAGCGTGGGGGTGCACAGAGGGATGAATATTGCACGCACGCCCTGTTCCCTATGACATACCTGGTGCTTATATACATGAAAAACCTGTCCTCGGCAGCTGCCCTGCCTGTTTCCAGCTGAACTCATGGGAAAATAACTAAAAGCTCTGCAAGGAGTGGGTAAAACATGTGCCAGTGGCCCCGGGGAAACCGTGCCGCAGAGGGGGCTGCTCCGGGTGCTGGGAGGGGGGGTGCTGCATGTGTGACACCCCCGTGGGTGCAGTGACACCTCACCCAGCGGGTACCGCGGCTGCTTCCAGTTACTGTGGTGACTTGCGTGTTTTGGAAACAGCTTCCCAGAGTCAGAAAGTGTCGGCTCTGACACCGGAGTGATCGCTCCCAAAGCCGGGGCCGTCACTCCGGCAGCGCTGGCAGGGTCCCTCCTGCTCCCCGGGGAATCCCTCCGGCCCCCACCCAGGAGGCGGTGGCAGCGCTCGGGCTCTTCAGGCTCATTTCCAGGCATTCACTACGCTGCTCCTCGCTCCGCAGGGCAGAAAGTGGGGCCCCAGGGACACCGCGCATCTCAGCACATGAACCCCAGGTCCCCAGCAAACCCCCCGGCCGGGGCAGTTGGGCACCAGGGAAAAAGATACGGAAATCTGCTCTCCACTCTCACGAAACTCCCACATTTTGATGAGCTGCCACTTATCTGTTTAAAAATGCTCCATGCCCATGTCGGCCTTCTCATTTAGCCAGTTCTTCTCCTGTAACTTGCAGTTCGGTGAAAGGATAACCATCATGTTCTGAATACCTACATTTTCTGCTTTATTAACAGTGCGAGTCATGCATAATTTAAAGGTGAGGAAAAGTGCATACAGCACTTGAGTTTTTCTAGATTATTTCGCCAAGAAAACAAGCTGGGCAAAGCAGAGCTGAGGAATCGTACGTCTTGCCGGGGATTTTAGCAGCTCTGCTCTCCCCCCATCCCCTGAAGAAGCAGCGTGCGGCACAGAGCAGGGGACGGTGGGCACCGGGCAGACCTGCGCCTGCCCTGGCTCCGTCACTGACCTGCTCTTTAACGTTGGGAAACTGTTCCCAGTGTCGGTGCCTCAGTTCCCCCTTTGGCTCAGCTGCACAAGCAACCGACTTTTTAATCACAGCTTTACTATTCAGAAGCAACAGAGGAAAGTTAACGGTGAGATGTACAGCCAGACGTCATGGGGCATTAATTTGCTTTTTTGTATGAACTAGGAGCAAGTAAATGTGGACCATTTATTTTGCATTTAAAGGCACCAAAACAGCTCTCAAGCGCTGCTGTTGTGGGTGGACATGCACGCTGCCACGCCAGGCACAGGGCAGAGCTGAGCAGTCCTTCTCTACACCTCCTGCGGTGTCAGAGACGAGCATCCGCGGCAGGCAGGCAGGCAGGCAGGCAGGCAGGCAGGCAGTGCCGGGGAGCAGCCAGGTGGAGCTTGGGCAGTGCACATCACGAGTGAGAGCCCGTCCCGGGGACACAGGTCCTCCTGCGGATGAGACACAACCTCAACGGGAGGAACCGGAGAGATGTCGGAGTGGCAGACGGCACCTGAATGATGGATCTGAGTGACCTGCAAAGCAGCAAGTTCTCCGTGCAGGACTGGAGAGGGCGGCAGGGCTCGGGGAGGACGGCCAGACACCATAGCATGCTCCTTCGCCTCGCGAAGCGGAGCAACACTCCGAGCCTTCCTTACAGAGGAGGCTGCTGGGGCTCTGCCCGCTCACGGAAGGGACACCGGCATTTCAGGTTATTGGCACAAAAGCAAGGACCAAGTGGGTTAACTCAGAGCAAGACATCTTCCTAACTGCACCATGCTTGGAAGCGGAGCCGTGAGGATCTTGAAATCTTCAGTAAGGGACAAAAAAGTTGTTCAAATCCCACAAGCCTATTTTTCCAAAGCAACAAGGACTAAGCGGGCTCCCTCTCCCAGGCTAGGGCTCACTTTTGCTAATGCAACTCAGGGCACTACCTTCAAAACCTCCTTTCTTAAAATGGCCCTAGTGCACGGAGCGGGCTCTTCAAGGCGCTCCGGGCTGCCGGGAGGCATACCCTGGGCTCGGCTTTTTTTGGCAGAGCACTGTCCGCTTTCTCAAACCGACCTTCGGGAGTCAATGAAGAAACACAAATTCACATGAAACAGGTTTCAAATATAGTACAGCCACATATGACTGACTTCACACCACTCCCCCCCCCCTCCCGCCACTCTCACCAGCCCTTCACCCATCGTCCTTAACCTAAATAAGGCGTGACATTTTACAGGATGAAAACGCAGCACTGCCAAACAAAAGTCTTACTACAAATCTGCATGTGACATCGCCCGTGCATCGATGCCGGCGTTCAGTCTGGGGCAAGAGCTCCCTTTCCTGTAGGCCCCCGCAAAACACGCTCTGCCTGAACAAGCCCTCTCCTATTCGCGACAGCACTTGCTATTCCAGCGCATCCAACACTATGTGCCTGTGTGTCGGGGAGGGCACAGAGCCTCGGCGCTGCCAGTGCCGAGATCTGCACGTTAGGAATCCAGCCACCGCGAGCAGAACCCCTCAGACATTTTCAATTACACTGAAATTTTGCAAAATTTAAAAAAAAAAGGAGGGGGGGAAGTGCATCCCTAGCTGGGGCTGCCTTGCTGGTGGGAAGCAAATATTTTAGTGCCGAAACAGGCGCAGGGGCTCAAAGGAGCGGATGTCAAATGAAGCATTTACTGGCAAATTCATGAAGTCTCCTTAACACCGAGTACCAGAGCCAACGCTCCCAGCAGCACCGCACCGCACCGCCGCCGAGCCCAGCCGCGCCGCTTACATAACCCCCCCACCGCCGGGCCGGGACCGGGGCAGCACCGGGGCCGGGGCATCACCGGACCGGGGCAGCACCGGGGCCGAGGCATCACCGGGACCGGGCAGCACCGGGGCCGGGGCATCACCGGGACCGGGGCAGCACCGGGGCCGAGGCATCACCGGGGCCGGGGCATCACAGGGGCCGGGGCATCACCGGGACCGGGGCAGCACCGGGACCGAGGCATCACCGGGACCGAGGCATCACCGGACCGGGGCAGCACCGCGGCCGGGGCATCACAGGGGCCGAGGCATCGCCGGGACCGAGGCATCACGGGGGGGGGCAGCGCCGGGGCCGGGGCATCACCGGGACCGGGGCATCACCGGACCGGGGCATCACCGGGCCGGGCATCACAGGGGCCGAGGCATCACCGGGACCGAGGCATCACCGGGGCCGAGGCATCACAGGGGCGGGGGCAGCGCCGGGGCCGGGGCATCACCGGGACCGGGGCATCGCCGGGACCGAGGCATCACCGGGGCCGGGGCATCACCGGGACCGGGGCATCACCGGGACCGGGCATCACAGGGGCCGGGGCATCACAGGGGCCGGGGCAGCGCCGGGACCGGGGCATCACCGGGACCGAGGCATCACAGGGGCCAGGGCATCACAGGGGCCGGGCATCACCGGGACCGAGGCATCACGGGCGGGCAGCACCGGGGCCGGGGCCAGCACACCGGGTGCCATTCTCGCCGCGCAGCACCGCGGTCCAGCGAGGCGCCCGGCTCTCCCCGCTGCTCGCCTCCGGGCTTCGCCGAAACGGGGACAACTTGGGCGGGGGGTGAAGCAACAAGACCCGCGGCCCCAGCGCCGGACCCCACGCAGCCGCCCAAGACCCCACGCAGCCGCCCAGGACCCGGGTGCTGAAAGCGGGGCAGGGGGTGCCACCGGCTCGGCCCCGCTCTGCGGAGCTCACACCCCCCCCCCCCCCCGGCTCCCGCGTCCCGCTCCGCGGCGGCGATTTGCAAGTCACTGCAACGGAGGGGAGGCCGGGGGAGCGGGGCCGCGGGGCGCTCCCCTGCGCGCCCACCCGCGGAGCCACCCGCGCCGCTCGGCCGCGGGGACTGCGCGCCCCCGGCGGAGCACCGGGAAGTTTGCGGCTCGCCCCCGCCCCTCGCTCCGCGGCCGCGGGCGGCCGGGCGGGCGGCAGCGCCGCTGCTAACAAGTGCGGCGGCCACGGGCGGCCCCGCGGCGCTCCGCGGGCGCGGAGAAAACCCCATGGCGGCGGCGCCCACCGGTTCCGCGGCAGCGGTCAGCCCGGGCCGGGACCGGCCGGAGCCCCCCCGCGCCCCCCTCCCCGACAACTCACCCCACACCCCCACCCGCCCCGGTTTTCGCCGTGCAATGTCAGCGTCTCATGGCAACGGCGCTGCCTCCGCTCTGCCTCCGCCGGCTCCCGCGGCGCGCAGCGGGGCCCCGCCGCCCCCGCGGCCGCGGGAGGGAAGGGGGGGGGGGGGACGGACACACGACGACGACACGGACATGACACGGGACGGGACACGACACCCCCCGCCCTACCCACCCCAGCGACAGTCGCGACAAGGTCACGCCGCGCCCCGGACTTACCGTACACCCCTTGCCCGGAGCTGCCCTCCAGCAGAACCGTCAGCAGCCCCAGCAGCCCGATCGCTACATCCATCTTCACGTGAGCATCCACATATCCAGCCCAGCGGGGGGGGGGGGGGGGGGGGGGGCCGCGGGGGCAGGCAGCGCAGCGCCCGCCGGAGCCCCGCGCTCCGCTGCGGCCGAGCCGCGCACGCCCGCGCAGGCAGGGCGGCGGGGGGCAGGCGGCGGGCACCGCTCCGGTCCTCCTCCTCCTCCTCCACCACCACCACCTCCTCCTCCTCCTCCTCCTCCGCCTCCGCCTCCTCCTCCTGCGCAGCGGGCGGCGCGGAGCGGCGCGGAGCGGCGCGGGGCGAGCCCCCCCTCAGAGCGGCAGCCCCCTCAGGGCGCCGGCCGCCGCCGCCGCCGCCTCCCGGGGCCGCCGAGCGCCGCGCGGGGCCGCCGCAGCCGCCTGCGCCCCGCGGCCATCAGATGCCATCGCAGCGCCGCGGCCCCCGCATGATGCTGCGGGGGCCCCCGCGCGGCGCGGAGGTGGCGTCGAGGGGAGGGCGCGGGGCCGCGGAGGTGTTGTCCTGCTCTCCGTGCGCGGCGGGAGCTGCCAGCCCTCACCGCGCCTGCGGAGCGGCGGCCGGGCCCATGGCGGGTGGGGGGGGGGGGGGGGTGGTGTGGGGGGGGCGGTGTGCGCGGCGGGCTTCCCTCTGCCGTGCGCCGGGTGCGTGTGCGAGAGTGTGCGAGTGTGCGAGGAGTGTGAATGGAGGGGCGGCGGTGTGCCGTCACGTTCTGCTATACGTGCCGGCAGCCGGAGCCGGGGAGCCGCAGCCCGGCGACGTCAAAGCTGCGTGGCTCGCTGCTGCGCGCCTTCCTCCGCCTCCTCCTCCTTCTCTTCCTCCTCCTCCTCCGCCGCCGCCGCCGCCGCCTCCCGTGTCCCCGCGGCTCCGCCACCGCCGCCGGGCGCGCAGGGCCGCGGGCGGTGCCAAGCCGGGACGCCGCGCCCTGCTCGGAGCCGGGATGCGCGGTGTGGTGCGTCCCGTTCCGCTCCGGGATGCGCGGCGCGGTGCGTCCCGTTCCGCTCCGGGATGCGCGGCGCGGTGCGCCCGTTCCGCTCCGGGATGCGCGGTGTGGTGCGTCCCGTTCCTCTCCGGGATGCGCGGCGCGGTGCCGCCCCGCTCGGAGCCGGGATGCGCGGCGCGGTGCGTCCCGTTCCGCTCCGGGATGCGCGGCGCGGTCCGGTGCCCCCGCGCGGTGCGGACGGTGAGGGGCGCCCTGCGCCCGCGCTGGCCGTGCGCTCCGCTCCCGGCTGCGCGGGGCGGGGGGGTCTGGCCCGGCCGTGGGCTCCCGCGCACCTCCCGCTGGTCCCGGGCAGAGCCCCCGGCCCGGCCCGGGCTGCGCTCCCGCGGTGGGTCTTCCCTGCTGGCACTCTGAGCCTGCTGTCCCCTCGTTGTCCCCCCCACTCCACCCCGCTCCCTCTCTGCCCGGTGCTGGGGGGCACCCCAGGGCTCCGGCCTCCTCCCAGCCGTGCTCTGCGCCACTGGTGACACACACTCGTGGGGTGGCGGGGGGCAGCAGTGCTGCTTTCCCCAGCCTCCACTGACTAAACACCCTGGGCTTGCTCAAGGTTGAGTGCCCGGGGCACGGGGCTAAGGACGGTCACCGGCTGCGGGGGGCTCCCACACCCTGACGTGAGGAGAGGCGACACAGGGAGGGGGCACAAAGGGGACAAGCCAGCTCCGTGTGTCTGGCAGGCAGTGATGCAGCTGAGCACGCCCCAACCGCTGCCCACTGCTGGGTTTCCACCTGGTCATTCCCCCCTGCAGTGGTGTTTGGCCTCCACCAAGTATCTGAGATACCTCACTGGCTCCCAGCACCTTCCCAGGCTGCGCTCAGGCTGCCTGATGCCCGTACATTTTGGGGTCCTATGGGACTTGTGCTGGTGAAATTCTTTTGCCTCCAATTTACCAGAGCAAACCAAGGACTTGTTGGGAAGTGACTGGCCCTGTCCTCTCCCCTTCTTGCTTGGTTCCCGCAAGGATTGCACCAAAACCATGGGCACCTTGGACACAGTTATGTTCAGCTTCCTCCTCTGCCTGCATCAATTATGGATTAGTGCTCAAGGCCAGGACAAAAAGTGACATGCTCTGGAAGAAGCCATTGCGCTGTCAGGGTTTCTTGTGACCCCACTGGCACGAGGCAGGACGCTGTTAACAAGGCTTGGACTCTTGTAGCGCTGGTGAGCGCTCTCCTGGCCACCGGTGACAGGGGCCGAGCTCCTCAGTGCTGCCCTTCTGAGATGATCCAATGCATTGCTCTGTTGAGCTTCCATCCCCAAAGGGCTCAGAGCCATCCAATTCATCATTTGGAAATACGCTGATGGATGCAAGGGGCCGGATTCAGTTCTTGCTGGGGCTGCTCCCTCTTCCCAACCTCGTAAGAAAGTGGGAGGTGGAAGGAGGGAAGGGCACAGCGCTTCTCTGCGCCCCATGCCCACAGAGCTCAGGCTGGCACTCGGCACTGGCTGGAGCCCGTCACCGACCCACTGCCAGCTGGAGCCTGTGAGGATGGCGCTGAGATTGCACTGTGATTGCGCTCAAAATATTGTGTATCCCTCAAGAGACACGCTGTTCTACGCCATTCCAGATACTCTCGCTGCCTCTGGCTGCAGTGAGGGTTTGACGTGTTCACAGAGCTGGCCCTGTGTGCAACCGTTTCCTCTTCCCATAGGAAACCAGGTCAGCGGGGGATTCGGGAAGGTTTTCTCTGCTGGTTGAAGGTTGGGAAGCCTTGCAGAGATCCCCGCTGCTATATAGACGCACACCGAAAGCCACGTGGTTGTTGCTTCGTTGCGAAGGCAGACAGCAACACTAGCAAACGCAGGGTAGTTCCTTCAGCTGCACTGACTCCTCGGGACAGATTGTGTGCGGCCCCTGGGTGGATGTCAGCAAAGGTTGCTCCGTGCGGGAAGGCAGAGCAGTGTGGCTTCCTCGCTCGCAGCAACGTACTGGAGGAAACGGCAGACTCCTGCCAGGCAGCTTCTTACTTGACTGTAGGACGTGGCAGCCCGGTGGCCATTTAATGCAGGTTTCCTCCTGCTTCACGTGCAAAAAGCCTTCCAGGTGTAGTGGAGGCGCTTATCCAGAGGAGGGAAGGACTGCCAAGTGGTGGGCACGTCTCATTCAGTGATGGGACATCTAGGGTGAGGGGAGACTGGGGCCTGTAGCTCCCTCCGGCACAGCAAGTCCCAGGGAGGTTCAGCTCAGTAGACCCAACCGTCCAGAAGCCATGGGCACCGCTGGAGGACGGAGGGGGAGGTCCTCAGCTGCCATTGCACTTCCCAGAGCCTAGCAAAGCTACTCCCTCTATGAAACCACCCGAATGCATCTCATCACCTTCACTGGTTGGCCTCCCTGTTTGAAGGGAGTCCCAGATTGCAAGTCTGGGTCCATCTGATGCTCCTTTTTATCTGTCTTTCAGTTGCAAGGAGAATTTGGGGTAATCTGCCTCAGTAGATCTCCAGAGGTTGCGCTCGCAGTGTGGCCTTCAATAGATTACATTCAACCTTCAGTTGCCTTTTGTCTTTTCTCTACCTTCGGCCTCTCCACCCTGCCACACATGTGCCAAACTGGCCCTCAAAGCAACAGCTATGCCACATCTTCTGGGCTACGGTCATCCCAGCCCAACCCAGACTTGCACCCAGGGCTCTGGTCCCCCCTCCAGCTATTTTTTTTCCCCCAGTCTCCTTTCTTACTCCTATGGCCAACAGCTCCACAGCATGGAACACGGACATACTCCAAAAGCTCTTTTGACCTTGCGAGGATGGTGCGTGTTTTCTTCACCGGTAAAGACCCATCCATGGAAGGTCTTGGCAGGAGAAGCCCAGGGTCCAGCCCTACCCCTTCTTGTTGGAGATACTTCAAGTGGAGGTGGAAGGAAGAGGGACGTGTACCTTATTGTCTGCTTTGTAGGTTGAACATCAATAACCCCTAAAGGGCTGGTCCTTTCTCACCCTGTTTCCAGCCTTCACGTGGTTAAATCCAAGATCCTCACAGCACAGATATAGGTTATTTGATCCTGAAGGCTGCAATCATTAACTGGCTGCTGCTCTACCCTGTGGAACAGCCATTAGAAGGGACGCAGCATTTTGTTAGCACATCACTGGCACGCTTGCTTGGAAGTTCAGGCTTTGGCGCTGCAGAGGCGAAGGCACCTAGTAAACCTTAGCACAAAAGCACTGGGATTGAAATTTGTGAAAATAACTCGCAGTCTGAAATTAAGCAGGTGCATAAACCACTGTGGGATAAGTGCCCAAATGATTTCCACTGAATAGTATCATCTGACATGGCTTTTTTTAAAGTATCTTGTTCTTAAATGTTTAAACGTTACAGCTACTGCTAAAATCTGCTTGACGATGTTAAGCTGTGAACCTAAACCGAACCATCTCACTAGATGATAGTAGTTTACTGAAGAAAAAGGAGGAATTAAAATAACTCAGCAAGTCAGAGCCAACGGCCACCTGGAGTTTCCCAAATCGCTCCCTATAATGACATTAAATAGCAGTGGGGTTGCTCCCCACTGAAATAAGTTTGCTGGGAATTGTTCTAGGGCTTGTGAAATTCAGCTGGTCTCATTCGGGTGTTCCCAGGGCCAGGACTGGGGTTTGTGGCTGGGCTCCATCAGCTCCAGCACTTGCGGTTTGCTTTGGGAGGGAAAACACATCACGAAGAAGGTCCCCACAGACAACTTGCATATGCCACTTCAGCCTGAAGATCCCCCAGGGTTCATTTTATGGCTTTCATTTATCACTGGAAAGGCTCATCTGTCACATTTAACCCCAAATCAAGTTCCTATTTCAGTACCATCCGCTTCTCCCTGCCAGCTCCCAAGAACATGAAGACCCTCGTCTTGCTCAGACGACGCGAAGTGACCCACCAGCGCTGGCAAAGTGTATTCAGAGGCTCCCCAAGGAGACCACGCGTCGGACGGGTGATGCATCCATGGGGTGAAGAGCTGGGAGAGCAGGAGGATGGCAAGGTCGAACCAGCAGCCGGGGAGTCCCTGGCTGTACGTGCAGTGCCCAGCACAGCCTCCTGGACCTGTGCTTGGGGTCCCTTGGAGGAAACGGGGAGCTTTGGGACCCATCCATCGCAGAGCACGTCTGCGTGCAGCCGGGGCTCTGCTGAACTCAGCGGGTGTTTCGGTCACGGGCACAGCACAGTCCAAGCTCCCGATAAAAGTTTACTTTGTGCCATCCACCCTGTCGCGTGTCTGCAAGCATCAGGTTGCCTTACTTTTATTAAAGGGAAAAATGCAAATAGTCTTGTAGCAGACACTGGGCTAGGTTTTTAACTGCTTGCTTAGCTTCATTTTAGCCGGCCCTCACACTTCAAGGAACTGTGCAGTAGGTTATCACAGCTGGGGCTGCAATGATTTGGTCTATCAGAATATTAGTGTTGATTATAAAAAGGCATCGGCTCCCAAGGAAATTAACTGCAGCACTTTCCTATGGGAAGTAATGGCAGCATTAGTCCCCTGCCTTCTCCCGACACAAGTCTGCAGCCGAGCACGGGGCATCATTCTAGCCTGGGCATTAACCACCCCGTGTGAGCAATGCTGCCTTGCTAGCAATACTGCTGTACTGCTTGATGCAAAGTATTCCCATGTAAGTAAAGCTGACTGTACTCTTCTGCCCCAAGAAAGCAGGAGCCATCGGCGAAGCACATCACAGCGGGCTGGTTTGCATTTCTCAGTATCAAGAGGATTGTATAGCGGTATGTAGCACGAAATGTGTGTTATAGGCCCCTCTGTTGCAGGAGGGAGCGAGGTAAATAAAATAAAATGAAATCAATCAAACTGAATTAGGCTAACTGCTTGAATAACAAAAGTTCTGGGACTCTAATACTTCCCACACTCCAGCGGCCATTTATTTCAGAAGCTCTTTTCGTAGCAGCTTTTTCATTTCATCCAACATCAGACAGAAGCAAATTATTTTCTCTCTCATTGTTGGGAGCAAGTCTACAGATAATTGAGATTTGACTAAAGGAGACCATTAAGTAGCATTAAGATTCTGAGTAATTTGGTGGTGTCGGTGAGTTGTGCGTGTTACTCTAGTCTCTCCTTATCAGCCACACTGGCTTGAGATTTCCAACATCCAACAAAACTAAGGCAAAACTAAGTAATTTAACTCGGTCTCATAATTCTGCTGAATTTGGGGACTGCATGTATCATGTGAGGCATGTTTAGAGTGTGAACAGATTGTACATCATCAGCAAATCATCCTGGAATAAGTATCTAAAAAAGTATTTGTCAGGTGCCCGATTCACGCCTGGATCATTTACTGTTTGAGTTCTTGTGGAAGCGTAGCAGGAATCCCTGCGGTGGGACAGCGCTCGTCCCTCTAAGGTGGCCCAGCCAGGAACTGCGTGACTCTGTCACAGCCAGATATTGCATTTCCCAGCCTTTCTATTTGCCTGACAGTGCTCTCTGTTGGGCTGGAGGGGGAGGATTTTGCTTCCCCGAGGGACAACCTTTGCACGTAGAGGCATGATGGGCAAGCACACCCATGGGCAAGAATGCCCAACAAGAGGCCTTTGCAGAGTAAATGGGAGCATTGCCCTTATCCAGCTCCCAGCCCAAGGCGCAAAGCCAGTCTAGTCCCTGTGGATGTCCCGTGGGATGGGCTCAACCAGCGTGAGCGGCGCGTGAGAAAGTGTTTCACATTGACCGACCGTGACCAGCCGTGCTCTGATGGAAGTGCAAGTAGGGGTGGAATGCCGGGCTTAACCCTTATAAGCGGCACAAAAATTGGAGCATTTCTTGCTGTGAAAATGTTGCTCTTCTCCGTAGCCCGGTAAGAGTCGACTGTCAGCTCTGCTTGTGCGTTGCAGTACATAGTTTTTTTGTTAAAGCTCCAGTTTCTGCAGTTGCAGCGTGATGAGAGTTCCTCCATTTTTATGTCATTTTTACTTTTCTCTCAGATACACATGCACACTAAATCTCTACCCTTCATACCGGCAGAGGAGCAAGTTAAGAGCGCAAACACTAAATGCTGTCCTTTTGGACGGCACAGGCTCTTCCCAACTTTATTGTTAGCCCGTGGGTTTCAGCTGTCATATCAGCGAGGCTTTCCCTTCTTCGGGTCAGATGCTGGAAATGAAAATAGCCACGGAAGGCCCGTTTGAAGTGGCGGCCCCAGATTCTCCAAAGGTTTCGGCAGCATCTGCCTTGTGCCTTTTCACACTCTCTTGATAAGATGTAGTTTGTTCTGAAAATTGAAACAGGCTCATTTAACAATGTTTAGGGCCAAACCTCCAAGGGACGGAGTTATTAGATAAATAACTAAGTGTGACGGACCCTTTAGACACACCTGTTATCTTCACTGGTGCAGTTTAAGTCTCAGAACTATTATAAATTACATCAAACTACCTAATTTCAGGCTAGGTCTGCTCTCCAGAACTGGTGTGAATTGAGAAGAATCCTCCTGGCGTGCAAGAATTTACATGGATGAAACAATTTGGGCCGCTGGTGGGAGATACAGCCAGTCTAAGGCCAAGTTAAATGTTATTGTGTGCCTTGGGCTTACTCTCTCTGGTGGGTTTCTCATTTGTTCAGATCAAATGCAGTCACTTTTGGTATCCGTGCACTCCAGGATAATGTCAGTTAACGGTCTGCGTGATGCTTCAAGGCTGAAATTTGTTGTCTGGGTTATTGCTCTGGATCCAGAGGAACGGCTGAAAAAAGTGACTCCGTGGCAAGTGCTGTGGCAGCGGCTGCAGCCCTCTTACCCTTCAGCCTTACACGGATGGAGCCCAACTACTGGGCACTGCCCAGTAAGATCTAGATTAAGGTCCATCTTCTCCAGGACTGTAGCCCAGCCCAAGCAACCAGGCAGAATATTGCTTTCCACTGATTTTCAGTAAAACGCTTCATCCCATGAAGAAGCGGAAAGAAGCAAACTGATCTGCCGGTCTGAAGTCAGGCAGGAAGCGGGGACCGCTCTCCTCCTCCTGGTACCCTGATGGAGGCAACAGCAAGAAGCCACGGCACTCTCAGGGAGTGAGGTGGGTTTTTTTTCCTTCAGACAAGCTGTCATTTTACAGTGAATATACTTATAGTTTGGATTAGAGGGAAAATTTCCAAATGTCCGTCGTGTGGTTCAGGAAGAGAGAAGCAGTGATGCGTAGTTATGCGTTTGTCTGTCTCTCATTGACTGGAGAGATCTCTGCACACACGTGTGCAGCTTGTTTTACACCACCCTGAGGGGGGATGTCGTGTCAGAGCGGCTTCAGGTTTATCCTCCTGGGACAAAGAGTTCAAATCCATGTAATATCCCTCTGGTCTTTCTTTGTTCTTTCTGTAATGCATCGCTTGCTCTGTTTCAGCCTCAGAAATAAAGACATAGAGACTGCAGATGAAACCATTAATACCTGCCATGAGAACAGGCTTTTGCCATGGTCTTCAAACTTTGGTGTGCAGTTGAAGTTTTCATGTGCATCAAGCTGTAGGGGTGTGCAAACACAATAATAACATCTAAACCATGCATGAGCCTCCCTGGGCTCAGTCAGTCAGAGGGCAGTGGAAAACACTTAGAACAGCAATTCTATGTAATTAAAATATGGTGCTTTTTGCGCATTTGTTTCCTGGATAACTCAGTTTGCTGTATGCCCATAAGCTCTTCATCGTCTTTGTGAAGAGAAGCAGGTCTGTGTTCGGGGCTCCAGGGCCAGCAGCCATTTCACCCAGAGGCGGCTGCATGTTGGTGATGTGGGTGCTCCAGTGAGATCCATGTCTGTATCTCTGGAGGTGGGTAGAGGTGGCCTGAAGGAACGAGTGCCTACGTACATGTCATCTGCTATGAGTGAGTAACAGGTTGGTGGCCAGGGCTACGGCCCTTTTGCCCTCTTCTTCTTAGAAAAGCTGTACTTGGATGCTTGCTAGGGCTCGCTGGGCTTTGTGCGAAGCTCCCGTGCTCACGTCTACTGGTGTTTCTGCTCGGCAAACAGAATCCCTGTGAGCAGCCCTCGCCTTCATTTACTGGTCTCACCTACATTTTACCCCCACCCTTATCTTGCATCATGAGCCCTTAACAAAACGCTCGTTTTGCTGACAAGCTTCATCTCTCCATAGCGTTTCTATGAGGAGCTGCAGCTCATGGTCATGGGCAGGACAGGGGAGCTGGGGCTGGGGCTTGCAGAGGAGCAGGACTGTGCTCTGCAGCGAGCACCGGGCACACCAGCTGTAACGTGGAAAAAAAATACCCTGCGGGTCCTTTCACTGTGAGTGGCTGAAACAAGCCCTGCTTTGGTCTACCAGTTTTCCTTCACCCTCCCGAAGGGCCTGTGTTAAACTGGCAGAAAAATATAAGCTTGGCTGCGAGACACTATGTCTGCCTGTCTCTCGGTCCATCTGCCAGCCGGGAAGAGCAGCCACGTGGATGCTCGCTGTCCCCAGAGCTGCAAACCAGCAGCACCTCTCCTTGCAGCAGATCCAACAGTGCCCGCGGGGTTGGGCGCGGGGTGGCCATACGGGACATTTATGTTTCGGAGGAGCAACCCTAGGGAGAGCCAGGTGGACACGCACAGCTCACTGCCGCAGTGCCACTGCTCAAAGGCGGCTTTCCTTGTTTGCACGTAGTTAACCTGTAAGTCACCTTTAGGTCCCCATCTCCTTGGACCAGGAGGAAAAGAAAAGGTCCTCTTAGATCCTCATAAACTCAGCAGTCCCATCCACCCCAACGACACATCACGTCTGGAGGGATGGGCCAGCTGATTTAGCTTAAACTCACTGTGTTCAGACACATCCACTGTCTGGTTTTGGCTTCCTACAATGGCAATATTGTTGCACCAGCAAGATGTGCGTGTTCTTGTTTGCGTGCGCGCACACACACGGTTTTGGCTGCAAAATGCAGCGCTGTTGTGTCAAATAATCAAAATAATATTCTGCCCTGCTGCGCTAACACTGACTGGCATGTGAACAGCGATTTCCCAGAGAGGAAGGGAAGGACAGCGTGAAAGAAATGGGTCATGTTTAATTAACCAGCGACAAATGGGGCTGCTCAATGTATTGGCTACATTGTGGCCACAAGCTTCAAATTATGGGCAACAGAAGAAGTTGGACATCCTGGCAATAATAAACAAAATACTAAGAATGTAGTCCTTACCATAGCCTGGCTATTTTACAAACAAGCAGTGCACAAAGAGAACTCCAATAAGGCTGACATTCAAAAAATAATGAGTGTCTTGTGCATTATCAGCAGAAAAAAAAAGTGAATTCTTGTTAAGTTAAAGGGAAATATTACTACACACCACTCCTGCTGGTGAAGTTGCCCCTGTTGCACTATGGAAATGAACCCTGGGAATTATTTAAAATAACACAATCAGATCGAGTTTATTTCCCTGAATAAAATGAAATCCCATTGGAGCGTCTCTATTCTTCTTCATAATGCAGGGGGAAACGATTAAGTTTCAGTAGCTCCTCACTACAGCCACTACATATTAAACACAGGATGGATTTTATTAGCAGGAGAGGTTTGCCTGAGCAGAGAATGTCTTTTGAGTGCACTCTGCTGGCCGCGGGCCGAGGGATGATGCACCACCACATCCCGCTTTGCTTTCTCACCCCAAATCCTTGCAGGAAGACAGTTCCCCTTCCACAGAAACCCGCTGCAGTTTTTAACCCACTGTGGTTAAGGAAGAAAAAGATTATCCTTCTTTTAATTCGGTTTTGGGGCTTCGAGGGGAGCTGATGGGATGCTGGGCATTGCCTCCAGGGTGCAGGCAGGTTTCCTCCGTACGCGGTGCTCCTGGACCACGTGGGATGAAACCTCCTGGGAAGGTGCAAAGGGATCGGCTCTGCGAGTCTCACACTTCCCGGGAACCTAGAGATGAACAAATTAATTTTTCACGGGGCTATTACACTGCGAGTGTCGCTGATGATTCATGGCCGTGGACAGGGAGCTTAGAGGTGTCTGGAGAAAGTGTTAATAAAATTTCAGCAGGGTGAACACTGTGTAACTGCATTAGAGTTTGGAAGATTTTCGACTGAGGGGACCAGCCTGCCAGCTGGTGCAAATCAGTGTGTTATCATTTACGCCGGCAAAGCAGCTGCCCCCGCAGTGTTATATCGCTGGCAAGAGTGAGGTTAGGCGTGCGTGGCTGAGGCTGGCGTGGCTCAGCGTGGTCCTGTCTGGGCAAGGCTGTGGGGCCTTTGCTTCTTCATGCTTTTCTTCTGGGGGATGCTGAGTTGTTCGTGTTGGAGAGGTGGGTCACAGAGGTTACAACTGCTTTATGTTTTGTACCAGCTCTGTATTGGGGATACCTAGAGGACATGTGTACTGTGCACAGCATTTGTTTCTGGAGGTGAAGTTCCAGCCCTGGAGCCGTGCTGCATCTCACCGTGCTCCAGCAGCCAGACTGCTCCAGATGTCTCCTTGTGACAGAGCACCGGGACAGCCGCACGCAAGCTGTGAGCACAACATCACATGGCCCCAAGGGTAATGTGTTTGGTGGGGTCACTGGGTTGTGTGCCTCCGGTTTTCTCTTGTGTAACCCTCCATGAGAAACTTCTTTTTGGAAAAAAAAAAAAAATTGTTTTTTGTCCTCCCTTGATACTGTTGCTGACCAAAGCAAAAGAAATTTAGGCCAGAAAACCCTGCACTCAAGGACAAATACCCAGTCTGACCACCGCCTCTGGCAGCTCTTCCATTACGCCACTGACCCACGAGCTCCTGCACCCTCCCCAGGTCGGGGCTGCGATGCTTTGCCACCTCTTCCAAACAGCAAGAGATTTGCAGCTGATCTCCACTCTCAGCTGGACCTGAGCAAGCATATTGAAATTGCTTATGCTAAACAGAGCATTCTTAAAGGGTTAAAAAAAAAAAAAAATAGTTTTCAGAAGTGTGGACCCCCGACTTGGTATCATCCTCTTTAAAATGATAGCTCCCATCAGGCAGCAGTGCAGCAATGTAATAATAGGAGATACTTTGCAGATCTCAGGCCCAGTAATTGCTATTCATGTAAAAGAACAGCAATCAAACCAAGCCCTCCTCTTAAAGGGTTATATTGATTTTTTTTTTTTTTTTTTTTTAAAGTATTGCTGCTGTGGACCTCACTTTGTGTGTCCCTGATTACCTGCCGCTCCTTGACCCTCTGTCTTCTCGTGGATTTTCATGTCTCTCTTTTTTTTTTTTTTTTTTTTTTGACTCTCAAACTGAACACCCGTGCCTGCCTTGATTAGCGCTAAGAAACCCCGGAGAAACAGGCTTTTAACAACTGTGCAATGCACTTTGTTGCCTGAGAAGTCTCCTTCTGGTAGCAAACATGGCTTCGCCTCTGTCAGAGGCTCTCCTGAGAAAATCGGCTTGGAAATGCTTTGATTTTAAGCTAAGATTCATGGCTGGCACATGAGGCTAGAAATTAGCGTGACAAGCTTGAAAGGAGAAAAAAGTCCCTTCCAACCCAAACCGTTCTATGGTTCTATGATGTGGAGGACCACACAGTCCGGACATTGCTCCGCTTTGGAAAGCAATTTTAGGCAATGTTTCCGTTTTTTTTTCAAAAGGTAGTGGTGGTGATAACCCTTTCCCTTGGAAGCCCATTCAGCTGGATCCAGAGTACCGCGAGGAGCCAGGCTTACCTGGACACATGTGACAAAGGACAGTGGTTGATTTTTAAGACCTTTAAAATACTCGCTGTAAATAGTAGGGGAAAGTGCAGTGTCTGGAGTAATGGGGTTTGTGCAAAGTTTAGTAGGCAATGGTCTGTGCCGGCCTGGAGTAGATGGGAGCGACTTATCCATCTGCCCCAACCAAGCCCTTGGGGTGGATCTTCTTGGAAATGTCTGCCTGGATGATGTTACACCTCCTAAAGTGCGATAAATGCAGCTGCTGTGCTTTGGTGGCCAACGTGCTTTTGAAAACGTAACGTACCTGCACGTATAGGCATTTTCCTGCACGCGCAGGAAATACTGCAGTGGGTCTGATGTACAGCTCCTGGACAGGCTCATGTTCAACGGGAACCAATGTCAGACATTGTAAAACTCTTCTGCATTGTGAATCTAATTATTTTTCCTGATTCAGGCCAATGAAAGGAATTTGAGACTAAAATAGAGTGGAATTTGGGACCAGATGCTTTTAGAGGTGCAGTCTAGGTGAAATTAATGGAAATGTCTCCTGGCTTTTAAAAAATGTTGTAGCTGTCTAATATGCACTAAGTTGTCTGAAAAATCTGTCTTTTAATTTATATCCAGTTTATTAGGTACTTCACACACCTGTCTAATAATTTTAACAGTAAAAGGCTGTTCACCTCAATAATAGCTTACGGCAATGTATTTTGCAGGTGAATTCAAGACAAAAATTACTCCTTTTTCATCTATTTTCAGAAAAGATGCTTTTCTATTCCTGTTTCAGGTGAGTCAGACTTTTCTTCCCCTTCTGTTATTTTCTAATATCTCTTTTTCATCTTTGCAAACTGCTTAGCAAGGTGGGCTGAAAAATGGAAGTGATCTGAGCTGAACCACAAACCTATTTCAGTTCAACTTGGGTGGAAGTGGCATGAAGTTGCTCCATTTGGAGCATCCTTTTGTCTGCCTTGTTTTACCGCTTCTCCAGTGGGAAAGAGCAGAAAGGCAGCGACAGGAGCAGGGATACATCCCCTGCAGAAACCCTGGTGGCTGTTGTTTATCTTCTGCTCGAGTCAAATTTATTTTTCATTTTGTTGAAAAGTCAGGATGTCATGGTTGAGAAAAAATGTGCTCCACTCTCAATATGATTGACAAATTAATTAAATAAAATTTTAGGCAGTTCAGGAGCATTAATGTTTCTAATTTCTTTCCACATGTATGTTTCCCCTGTGTCTTTTAATCGTTGCTGTGGGGTTTCCAGGACTTGTTCTGCTTTTTGACTGGTCCTTGGGTATGCAGGAGCAGGAACAAAGAAGGGACCTGAAGTGCACATGAGCCTTTTGCTCACACAGCAGCATTGCAGTACTGTTTGCCTCGCTCTCCCTCAGAGCAAGAGCCCCGTTACTTTCAGCTAAGGAAGGCGGTGGGACCAGGGCTCCATCAGACTCCCACCGTCCCGCAGCGCTGAGGTCTGGCCCTGCTGCTTGCAGTGCCCCTGTCTTTTGGGTGGGAGGTTGCAGCTTGTGCAAAAGCTTGTCTTTTCGCGGACGAGTCCGAAGCTGTTGCTGCAGGATTTGAGGCTGTGCTTGACCCTTGGTTTAGCTCCCGGCTGGGGGTCTTTGCCTGCTGCTGTGCAAAAGCTCATCTGCTCTCAGACATCTCCGGTGAGATGTCTTTGCACCCCAGAAAGAAGAGACATCAAGTCCTGGGGCAAGTTAGAGCATCCCAAAGACTGTTTTTTGGTCTATGCTGAGGGACAGCCCACGACTGACAGTCTCAGTGTCAGCGTGAAGGTAGTTTTTGACTGCTCTTGCAACCACCAATCTTTCTTGAGAGGCAGGTTCATAGGAGTGGAAGGAACATGGCATGTGATGGAGGACCAGGGGTAAGAAGTCTAATTGAGGACTTCGCTATTCTTGTAAGAAATTGCCCAATAAATTAAAATATCAAATATTCATCCAGTAATCTGTTTGACATTCCATTCAAACTCATGCATTTTGAGGGGAATACATATTTGGCCATTTTATTAATAACATCTCTATTATTTATGTATTTCTGTATTATTCATAAAACAGAAAAATAAAGAGTCTTTTTCTATTGAAGTGCACATGTGGGGGTAGAAAGAAAAAAAAAAGTCTACCATACAATAATTATATGAGGATTACTGGAACTTTTAAAGATATGCACTGTAGATCAGATTTCAGATGGGTCAACTCTCCATTCCTCACGAGATGGTTTTGACTATTTTCGGTTTGAGCTAGGAGTTTCAAACCAGTTGCTGAGATGAAAGGGTTTAATTTAGGATTTCAGCCAACTTTCAGAGGAAAAGGGCTCGTAGCTTGCTATCCTTATTTCATTATTCAGCCTTTACTGTTATTTCAGAATATCTTGAATTCCTTCTCAGACTTTACATACACTAGTGAGGTCAAGTCTGCACAGAGAGGTAGCACTTTTAATTGGTTTGATGGGTACAGGTAGAAAACATAGAGAAGTCTTCAGTACGAGCACATTTTCAAACCTGAAATATTACCTCTTCCAACAAATGTCTTTCTTATTCCTGTAGACTAACACGTCCGTATTGTGACAAGCAAATCAGCAGCAAAGTGTGGGGTTAGTTCAGGTACCACTTTTAGTGCCACACCATGTGGGAAGCTCCCAATGAGCGTCACATAAAAAGGTTGCAGTTTGACTCTCACAGAAATGAATATGAATCTCTCCATTTCTTTCTTCTGGGTACAATGCAGGTCTCCGACGGGTGATAATGGCAGTGCCGCATCACAGCATCTTCCGCTGAAACCAAAATACCGAATGACTGTGTCACAGAGAGACAACAGGAAGAAATTGTATAGAGTATACGAGTTCTCTTGTGTTACTGCTTGTGGGGTCTTTCTTGATGGAGGAAAAAATGCAATGGGGATCGTTTGCCCTATGCGACGAAGCTCAGAATTGAACCTTGTAGTCCATATCTAATTTGACAGCACCATCTCGCCATCAACAGCATGGAAAAAGGGCTCCCACAGTTCCAGCTCTGTGAGCAGAGCAAAGGCTGAGTGCCTTCATTCACACCTAAGTCGAAATGCTTGGAAGCAAAACCAAAAATAACCCCAACCACTAATGTCCAGAAAATAGGGCAAAGTATGTTAGTGAAAATACACATAAGGATAAAACAGTAAGAGAGGTATTGAAGGACAGAATGACTTAGCCATAGGATAGTTTTACCTTGTCTGTCTTTGATTGAAAGGATAATAAAGGATTTTCATAAAAGCTATTCTCAGGCTAAGGTAGATAAATAATTGTATTTGACTGCATTGTGCACTTGTGAATTCCCTGTTGTGACTGAGGGTGGAGGTTGTGATTTTCTTTTTTGCTTTAATTATACAAATATGATGAGGCGCTTGTTCTCCTCTTTCCCAACAGGGAGAAGGAAGAAGCTCAGAACATTAAACAGTTTACCAAAAGTTGCACCTTTGATTGGCCTCAGGCAGCTACATGACTACATCCAAGATTAAAATACAGTAAGCATTAGAAAGCAGGCTATATGTTTAATAAACCCAACCCAGAATTTGCTTTCCAGTCGCAGTTTTAAAGCAATCTGAAGCATTTAACCATGTCTGTCGGTGTGGAACCAGAGACCTCATGAGGTTGGCTCAGACAATGGGTGCAAACAGGGGATTACCTGAGGCGGGCACAGCGGGACACAGAGTCGGTGACGGCATGGAGCAGGCAGGCAGGTTACTGTGGCTGGGGACACGCCATGGTGCAAAGCTGGAGGTGGGCAAGCAGAAACCAACATCATATACTCAGGTGTTTTTACCTGTCCTCCACCAGAGAAATCGCACAGGGAGGTGGCCAGCGTTTGTAGGACTTGTCTCAACAAGGACGTATCTTAGGCATGAGGCGATCTGCTCTGCCTTGTTGAGAACTGAGATACCTCGGTACATGCTCAGGAGAAGACCTTTATGCATGGGAGACCTTTAGGACTACCAGGAACGAAGGAGCTTAGAGACTCCAGAGCAGGGAAGCAGGCAAACAGAGGTTCAGGATCATACTTTTAGACTTAGTGGGTTTTTTCATTTAAATTTTTCCTCCTTAAAAAAAAAAAAAAAAAGGCCTTTAACTAGGCAAAGTGAAATTCATTGTGGTAAATTTTGGTGAATATAATGGCATCAGCTTAGGAGGTCATACTGAATATAACTTCAAATTACAGAAACAAGTAGCTTTCCTAATTACCATGGATAGTATGCTCATAAGCTGAGATGATATTTATCTTGAAATATGAAATCATCTCTGTGGAATCTCTTTGGTTTAACCAGAGTTAATATTTAATTATTAGAATTAATCCCATAGTCGGGTGGTGAATTTTGAGAAAGCTGCACAGCGCTGCTGAGCCTTCAAAAGACCAGATGAGACCCCTGGTCTTGGAACAGCAGTTGGGCACTTGCTTTCTTCTCCTTCTCAGACCCATTTTCTTAGTGCGACTCTAAGTGTAATCATTTTTCTTAGGTCTCTTCAGTCCTATATATAGTCAGCCCCTTCAATAGGAATGGTGGGAGCTTTACCGCAGTGCCCAAGACATCCTACGTCCACTAAATGGCCCTGGAATGAGCTCATCAAACATTTTTAAAAGAGAGAAGCTTGTTGTAGGGCTGGTGTTTGATGGTGAGCATCCGCTGATGCAGCTGGCTGATGCAGAGGTGTCCCTATGTTCACGGTGGACGGCTCTGAAACCAGCAGGTCTTGCTGAGCCTCTCCAGCACCAGTGAGGTGTGGAGATGTCAGAATGACTGAATTTGTACATTTCCTCATGAAAAGCAAACTCTGTGCCTATTTAAGGATTACAGCTCTTACAGTTTTCTTCCCTTTTTCTTTATGGAAGAGGAAAAGAGAGAAAATAACCCTTTGTGTACATGAAGGCACATCTGCAGCACGGTGATATTTGGTGAGAGCGAAACAGATGTCTCATTTGATGTTTTCAGTCATTTTTCCTTCGCAGATAGCTACGGTTACCTACCTCGCACTAAGAAACAGAAACATCCTGTGGGTGCGATCCAAGGCCTGGCTGGTGGGTGTCCTTCCACTCCTTTTGATGGGCTCCGGATAGAAAGTCGATAGCTTTTTAACGCCATTTATGCTTTGGAAGTAGGGAGGTCCTCAGTGGTAACAGCAGTCAGCAGGCACAAGCAGCCCCTGTTTGCAGCTCCTTCTGGAGCTCTTGTTTGTCTCTCCTTCAGTTTGCACATCTGGTGAAGACGAATATCTAAATGCCAACCAGAGAGCAGTTCTGTGCTAGCCCAAGGTTGTTCATTAATATTGATTTATAGTCTTCATACACCATTTATATATTTGTATGCATGTATATTCATGTATTTATGTCTACCAAGCAGAGGTGAGTAAATCTGTGTATGTATATAAACACACATCGACATGTATATACACCGAATGCACGTAAATACATACCGACATTCACGAGCACATGATTTAATTGTACTCTGCTGCCGTGATGTTTATATCAGCTTCCAATCCTTTCTTGAATCCTGCTAATTCTTTCTGTTTCTATAACATTTATCGACAATTAATTAGACAGTCTAATTCTGTGCTCAGCTCTTGTATCAACGTAGACTTCCCGACCTTTTCATTTCCATGAAGTGACCCTCGTCCTGCAGCACGGGACACGAGAGGAGGGCTCCCAGTATTGCCTTCTGCAGATCGCTCATTAGTTTGCATAGGCTTATTATGCTCCTTGCTGTCTGTCTCCAGCGTAAGGAAAACCAACTTAATTGTGAACAGAGGAGGTTTACAAAGTCTTCATTCTTTCTTTGTAAAATTTTTCTGCACTAATTCCTCCTTTATATGAAATAATCAATACTGTATACAGACAAGTCACATACTAGCTTGCGAATTTTGTCTGCATTATTTTTTATGTGTAGTCTAGTGTTTTACTTGCCCTTTCTCTCATGTTAAGCAGAGGACTCTGTGTTACACTCTGTGTTAACCCTGTTATCATTTCCACAACTGACACAGTTAATAGAGAAACTTGGGGGGCGTGAAGAGAGCTCAGTCATGCAAATGTGGAGGAGGCAAGAGGTACTGCAAGCTCCATATTCCCACCAGGAGATAAAACAAACACACCACCACTAGCTGGGTAAAGCCACAGGCTTTCCTGGTCATACAGGAATCTCAGAGAATATACTGAGAATGAGCAGAGACTTCCCAGCAAACAGAACAGGGGATGTCTGGAAAGGTAAATTTTGCCTCAGAGGTGAGAAAGTATAAAAGGAAAATGAGAATGGCCAACAGCCTGTTACAACAAGTTCTGTGATTGTACACATAAAAAGGGCTAAATAGAATGAAGATTAGGGATATTTGAGACAAGGCCAAATGCTGAATGAATTTGCCTTTGTTTTCTGTGAGGAGAAGGGTGTCTAGGAGTCTGAACCCTCCGTCTACTTTATGGAAATGAAAGTGATGCAGCAGAAATTGCAAAATACAAAAGGCAAGAAAACCTCCAACTGCTGCATGTGAACAAGCCAAGGGCCTACCCTCTACCTTCAGTAGCGAAAAAAAAAACCAACCACAAAATGTCAGTATCAATAGCAAGGCTAGCCAAGGAACTGAGATCTTGAGAGGCAGGGCTTTGTGCTTTTAGCAGATACTATACTAAAAAACCTGTATATGTGAAGGGGCCCGGGGAGCTCCAGCCTTGGTGGTTTGAACTCAATATTCTGCTCAGTTTCCAAACACTTTCTGAAGGAAAGAGTAATTAAGGATGTGAAAGCAAAGGGTAGACAGGATAAATTACATCATGATTTTATCGATGTTAGATTACAACAGAGACATTGCATATCTTTTTTTTTTTTTTTTAATATGAAAACAGTTTCTTAGATAAGGGAAATACGGCAGATCCAGGCTAATTTAAGGAAAGCATTTGACTTTGTTCCCCACAGGAAATAATTACTGAAGGTAGAGATGCTGGGGATTAATACCTATATTGCCAGCTGGTTAGGGAGCTGGCCAAAGGGACGGTGGCTGTGTCTGTTGAGCAGGGGTGTCTTGGGATGGAGAGAGGTGACTGCTAGAGATTACTACAGATACGTCTTTGACAGGTCCTATTTAATAGGGACTTTAATGACATCAGAGAAAGAACTGCAGATCAGTAGTAGCTGCAGAAAATTGGGGTATCTAACTGAGGTGCTTGTGCTAAGGATTTGGCTCCATATGCAGCCTAGCAAAGAGAAGCATCTGTAGGGATAAGCAGAGTGCCCTGGAGAGAGACCTACCTGTTGCAGACCTGCTGACTGGGAAAAGGCTAGGATAAATGGGACAAATAACTCCCAGAGATGCCTGCTGATGAACCACAGGGAAGTTTCCTTGGTGAGAGGTATTGCTAGTACTGAAGAGGACCAGTTTATTGTCAAGGCGTTAGATGACTTGAAAAGCAAGATGTTTAGCAGAGGTCAGTGTGGCAATCTGAGAGGGCATCTTTGACCAGCCCAAGGTGCGACGGGGTCTTTGCAAGGGTCCTAATGATTTTGCATTCATTAGCACTGAACTGAAACAGCCATCATGTTGCCCATCTCCTCTGGCTTATCCAGCTCAGTGTAAGTACTCCTCACTCTGCTAGATGGGACTTGGAAATGATGAATTACTTCCTCATTAGATTAACTTAATATTTCTTAAAACCCAAGTGAAGGAGCTTTATTATGATTTTGCAGTTAGTGATATTTGACCAGATATTAAATTACTGGAATCAGAGGGTAATCTAGGTTGGAAGGGACTTCTGGAGGTCACCTGGCCCAACCTCCTTCTCAAAGCAGGCCAGATGCAAAGTTAAAAGAGGTAGCTCAGGACTTGGGCCAGTTCACTTCTGAGTATCTCCAAGGACAGAAATCTCTTCTTTTTACAGTCAGGGCAAATTCACATATTTCTGCTTCTAGGAACTTTTGCTTGATTCATCTGTTTGCAGAGTTTTCCCAAGGAGCCAGGACATTATTCACACCCACTACACTCTCTTAATCTTAAAACAAAAAGCCCAAAAAACACTGGGAATGTGAAGTCAGAGCCAGCTTCAACAGGGTGTGAAGATGGTGACTGCTTCTCTACCAAGAGTTTTGGGAGATAAAAAGGCCAATCAAAATGGTTATTGTTCAGCCGTGATAATTGTTTCCTTTGGCAAGAGTCGGAACTCATTCTCTCGGGGATTTATCTAGGAAGTGAAGTTTCACACCCAGAAAATTGACTAAAACATCCCATGCTGACAGGTGAAGGTGACATGAAATACTGCAAAAGCTCGTGGCATCCCCTCAGCTGGGACAAGGCACAGCTGAGGGGACCAGAGCACTTGCCAAGCAGCGTTAGACAAACCATGCTCCGGTGCTGCGTTTAATGCCTGGTCAGTCAGAGATTTCTGCAGAAGTGCAAATTACAATAGTTAAAAGCCAATTGTGAAGGTACAGACATAACGTGATGTGGTGGGTTGACCTTGGCTAGACACCAGGTGCCTACCAAGCTGCTCTATCACTCCCCTCCTCAGCTGGGCAGGGGACAGAAAATATAACGACAGGCTCATGGGTCAAGATAAGGACAGGGAGATCACTCACCAGTTACCATCGTGGGCAAAACAGACCTGACTTGGGGAAATTAACTTAATTTATTGCCAATCAAATCAGAGTAGGCTAATAAGAAACAAAACTGTATCTTTAAAACACCTTCACCTCCCTTCTTCTTGGGCTCAACTTCACTCCCGAATTCTCTACCTCCTCCCCCCCAGCAGCACAGGGGGACGGGGAATGGGGGTTGCGGTCAGTTCATCACACGTTGTCTCTGCCGCTCCTTCCTCCTCAGGGGGAGGACTCCTCACACTCTGCCCCTGCTCCAGCGTGGGGTCCCTCCCACGGCAGACAGTCCTCCACCAACTTCTCCAACATGAGTCCTTCCCACGGGCTGCAGTTCTTCATCAACTGCTCCAGCGTGGGTCCCATCCATGGGGTGCAGTCCTTCAGGAACAGACTGCTCCAGCGTGGGTCCCCCGCGGGGTCACAAGCCCTGCCAGCAAACCTGCTCCAGCCTGGGCTCCTCTCTCCACGGGGCCACAGCTCCTGCCAGGAGCCTGCTCCAGCGCGGGCTTCCCACGGGGTCACAGCCTCCTTCGGGCATCCCCCTGCTCCGGCGTGGGGTCCTCTCTCCAGGGGCTGCAGGTGGAGATCTGCTCCCCCGTGGACCTCCATGGGCTGCCGGGGGACAGCCTGCCTCACCATGGTCTTCCCCACGGGCTGCAGGGGAATCTCTGCTCCGGCGCCTGGAGCACCTCCTCCCCCTCCTTCTCCACTGACCTTGGGGTCTGCAGAGTTGTTCCTCTCACATCTTCTCACTCTTCTGCAGTTTGTTGTGCAGGTCCCTTTCTTAAATCTGTTATCCCAGAGGCGCTACCACCGTCGCTGATGGGCTCAGCCTTGCCAGCAGCGGGTCCGTCTTGGAGCCGGCTGGCATTGGCTCTATGGGACATGGGGGAAGCTTCTGGCAGCTTCTCACAGAAGCCACCCCTGTAGCCCCCCCAAAACCTTGCCACGCAAACCCAGTACACATGAAAACATAATATTTTTTTCTGCATTGGAAATGCAAATATGGCAGTTGGTTCATAAGAGTTGTAATGCACCTGTAGGTTTTCAGTGCAATAGTCATCCCAGGGCAGAGAACTACCATTAAGTATATGTTTTGCTTATGTTGATCGTCAGTCCTCAGAAGTGGCAAAGAAACATGTTTGTGCAGTTGTGGCCCTGCACTGGGGCTCACATGAACTTGCTTCGCTTCTTGCTCCTCATAGAGACTTTCTGTGTGACACCAAACATGTGCCTCTGCTTTCTGCCTCAGTTCTCTCAGCAAACCAGGCACAATACTTCTTCCCCTCCCAGGGTAAAATCACACAAAGCACGTTAACGTTAATGAATTCATTAATGATGGCACTCAGGTAACTATGGTGATGAAGGCCATGTAAGTACCTAAATAAATTAGAGGGGCTGTGCCAGAGCGTGGCCCTTCTACTACCATTTATAACGGCATTCAGGCATATTACGTTCCTCCAGGACTGATGAATTGTGCTTTGCAACATTAAATCTACTGCAGAATACAAGGAGGTTAAATAGTAAAAGTGATGTTCATTATACTGAAATTAAATAGGCATCAAAGCCACCAAATTCTTGAGCTATTAGCAGTTGAAACCAACCATGATTCTGCCAAAAAGCCAGCTTGCTCCCATGGCTTACAAAATCAAACTTACTTAGGCGAAAGCTTCCTAGCTGGCCATGCTGCTCACCCGGGAGCTGGGGTCGGGGGAGCTCTCCAGCCCCGCCTCAGCTTTGCTCCCCTCGTTGGGGAAGGGAGAAGGAACGACAATGCAACCGTGAATAATAAGCTGTGACAAACTGTGAAGTTAAACAATACCAGCTTGCATAAATAGCTGGAATTGAGAGGCTATTTAAAGCATTTGCAGTGACCTAAAGCTGCCACTGATTTCAGGTCTCTGTGTTTTCTCTTCATTTCTGTGTCGCTGATGCTGCTGCCAAAATGCGATGATTTAGGAACCTGGTTGAAATATTGGCTCACATTTCTTCCCCGGTTGCCTTGAATGCTTTCAGCGTGCTATTCCTCAGCGAGTCTTGTCAGAAGGATGTCTTTCACTGTATTATATCTCTCTGGAAGTGAATGCAGCAACAGATTGTTATTGCCATTCAGAAACCTTCCCTCTCTGTGGTTATGGATGAGAAAACTCAGAGGCACCTTCCAGAAATGAAGCTCCTTTGAAATCTAAAATAATTTTCTGGTCTACTGGTACCCTTTAGTATAAAGATGGAGTAAAGTGGTGAGTGGGACTGTCTTTGTTCAACAATCCCCTTAAAGGGGAAAGGCTAAAGAGCTTTAATACTTACCACCCCAGACCTACTGTAATGCAGTTATTATTTTATAGCTTTAAATCTGCGCCGCTTGAAAGCAGCAGAAAGCAACAGCCTTGTTCAGCGCAGAATGGCTCAGTCAGATAGAGCAATCATTTAAAATGAAACTGTGTGGCACAACACGGGGGGCTTCCCGTTATTCTCTGGGACCAGCAATGCTCCTGGCCGGCGTGGCAGCAGCACTTGCCATCCCCATTCCCACCGGGCTCTGCTCTGTGCCCAGGCCTCGGGCTTGTTGAAGGGCATCCATCGCCACATCAATCCAGCTTTGGCTTGGCCTCCATGCTTCCTTATAAGCCAGGTAATGAATCAGCTGCTGTGATGAAGACGTGTTGCAAGCCCTGTGCACGGGAATGTCTTCAGCCTGTCTCAGCATCGCTCCAGCACCCCAGCCCATGTGCAGAAGCCATGAGCAGGATGTGAGCAAGCTCCAGGGCTTTGGGTGGAGCATGAAGTGGAGTCAGCGTGAGGCTGGTAGAGAAGGGAGGTGGGCTGGGGTGTGGGTCTCCCAGCATCTGCACCCGAGAAAGGCTCCGAGCAGAGCAGGGGTGGCCCGGCTCTGCTCCAGGCAACTGTGTTGATGGGCTCCGCTCAACAAAGGAAACTGCAAGGTAGTGGTGTGCGGCACTTTGCACCTACAGCTGCATGACTTCAGCGGTTTTGGGAGTGTTGTGTTCCCAGCAGAGAGGCAAGAGCTGGAGCCATGGCGGAGCTGGTGGGAGGAGAAAATGCTGCACAGGCGGAAGAGGCTCTGGCAGGGATTTTACTTGAGATGACGATTCAAGGTCTTGTGCTTTGCTGTAAATAACACCGAGCTCTTGCAAAGAGGCAGTGCCCTCCTCTGGCAGCGTGCTCCTGGCGGGCAGACGCAGATGTTCAAAGCACAGCTGGGGAGTGGGCTGCAGCACATTTCTTAGCGGCTGATCTTCACATCGTGTAAAAATGCAGATACTGCTTTTGTTTGGGGCACTTTGGGAGCTGTGTGCCTGCCAAAGAAGAGCATAGGAGATAGCTGACAGTGGGGAAGAACGAATGTCACAACAAAGTTGTCCTTTGATGGTCTATTATAGTGGCTATCACAGAGCTGTTCAGATCTGCGGACCCACATAAGGAGAGATGTAACAGCTGCCATAAAAGAGCACAGTCCTCGGTCCAGGACCTCTCTCTGCAGCCCCAGTCCCCTCTTACAGCTACTCCAGCTGAGACATCAGCTGGATTCTGCCCTCTCAGACAGTACCTTGTGCCAACACAGGCAAAGATCTCTGTGAAGTTAACAGGAGATGTCTCCAAGCACAAAGCAAGCTGGGTGTTACCTTGCTTGGCCGAAGGAAATGAAAATAACATAGCAAAGGGCAATTCTGGCTTCATTAATTAAAGCCTTGCCATGAACGATGTGCTCAGCTAATGAAGAGAGACACTAGGTAGGCTCTGGTGAATGAATATCCAAATGACATTATTGCTGAAGCAAGGCAAGCTTCACAGGGAGTGGCGGGCAATGGAAATGCAAAGCAGCAGCTCATGAAAGCATCTCAAAATAAACCTGATTCATTTAGACCTGGTACTTGTTACAGGGGAAACCAGGCACAGTCTACTAAAAGTGCCGTGCACTGGGAGACACCGGAGCAATGCGATGCTCACGGATCTAGTGGGTGGAAACAGGTCCTCACTGCCGGGGGCTTCTTGGGGGAATTTCCGTGAAATGAGGATGATTTAAATGCAAACTGGGATTTACCTTTCTGGGAGATGCTCTGGTAGGAAGGGAACATGTTTATTAGCTTCATTCAGTTTGGGTTTGCAGTTGTTAAAGGGAAACTCATGGTTTGGAGCTGCGATTTGATCGCTGGCTCACCGGAGCTGCTGGCCCGTGCTCCTGCAAGGACACGTGAAGCAGCTTCCCTTGATGGCTCCTGTTTTGCTGCTTTTTGGTCACCTTTGCCCTGTCTAAGCATCCCCTGCAGAGAGTGCAGGGGTGCTGGTGCTCCCCCGGGGTCAAGCCAGCCCCAGAGCCCAGGAACGTGAAGGAAGGCATATTCCTGAGGCCACCCCCTGGCACGGGTCTGCCACCTCCCTGCAGGCTCCCAGAGCTGTGCACACAGCCAAGCACAGGGTTTTCCAGCTTTTAAACCCGCTGCAGCAACAAGCAACAAGCGACTGACTGCCCAGGAGGTTCGCAGACGTCAACGACAAACTCAGCCTGTCCCTGCAAGACCATCTGTCCTTAACTGGTATTACAGTGTGTCTTAAAAAAATATTCCCATACTGAGTTGCCCTGCAAATCATCGCAGCATTTCAGTTCAGAGTCTGAAGGGAAGGTAACAGGGTGGAGGAGCGCTCAGCGTTGGTGTAGATCTGCTGGCATCAAACTAGACATTGCCTACACAGCCCGAGACAGTGACGTTGGAAGTGTGTGCACGAGCATAATTGCCAGGAAGGGACTTAATTAATTCTTGAAGGACTGAGCCCAATCCTGACAGTCGACTATGGGTACCTGGGAATGAATGCAGAGGAATTGATTCATCTCCCATTTCTGCCAGTGTGACTGGGGAACTATTCCCATATTTCAGAGAGGAAGCAGACATGTAATGTGGTGGTATGTCAGCAGGCAAGGCTGAAGCCATTTGCTCTGTCATTTTTAAGAATTCAGCAAAACTTGTTCTGACCTGAAATTTGATAAACAAGGACATTGGTGCAGCATTTGCAAAGGGCAGTGGTTAAAAATACCTGGCATTAAAAAGGATTTTAACCCAGCTGAAGAAAGCCATGGGCGTGATTAGAAAGAATAAATGTCTTGGTTGAATTAATGCTAAAAGTGATGCATTAACCATGTCCCCAACGATGGCATCTCAGTGCTGCCCTCCACTCCTCGGACGGGCCCCTCGCTGAGCCCTGGGAGGTGTTAGGCTCTGAAATGGGTCTGATTCTCGGCGCTCACATTCCCAAGCGGATGGCAGGACCTGGGAGAAGATGCTGAGGGGTCCCTCCCTGCTCAGGGCTGCCAGGTGCAGGGTGGAGATGGAGACGGCACCTTTATTTTTAAATATAAATTGCACCAGCAACTGGAGGGTCCGTTGCAGGATGCAATTCTTCTTGAACTTCCCACCAAGTCTGGTTCCTCTTTCATCCCCCTGCTTCTTTTTTCTCCTCTTTTCCCAGACTCCCTGCTTATTAATCATCAGAGAAATGACTTTCTTTGGTTGTGACTACAGAAATTTTCAATTAGCCGGTGTGATTGGCTGCATGTACGAGAATTAATGTAACATATGCTAAGTGTATGCATGACCTATTTAAAGTGATGGATAATCTTTCCTGGTAAAACTCTTTTAATGGTGTGCGCCTGCTACACATCAGTGAGTGTAAAATTTCGATTCTAAGTAACATTACAGTTTGTGCAACTGCATAGAGAAGCAAGGCAAAAACAGGAGCCAGGTGTTTAACTGATGCAAATCCTTGCTAGTTATTTTTAACAAAGAAATTGTGGAAATAACCCGAAGGGTTGAAGGTTGAAGGTTCACAAACCTTAAGTGCAGCCAGCTGGCCCAGACCTTTAGGAAATTTGCTAATATAGTGACATTTAACCAGAAGGTGAACTTTTCAGCAAAAACGTTGCTCTGATCTTGGGTATTGTTAAGAGCTGAAACCCCAGAAAAATACTCAAGTTTTTTTTCCTTCAAAACTCGAACTCCTTAGATGCATTGCAGGTCTTCGTTTTAAAACATTTATTGTACTGTGTAAAACTTCCTCGTGCTTAAAGTTGCTAAAAATGTGCCATTTGGGGGATCAGAGAAGTCACTACTTGAAAACCTTCAGCTTGAATTGAGCTGGCTAATGATGTGGGTTATCTCCCTCCCCTGTCAGAGCCCCTTGCCCAAAATGCCCACATCAAGCCTGCAGCTTCTGCTAATGCCAGAGCTCCCACAATCATATTCAAAATTGATTTAATGCCTTCAAGTGGAGCCACTAAAGAAATTGTTTGAGTGGCTAACTACTCTTCTTGTTAAAAATTTCACCTCATTTCAAGTCTGAATTTTTCCAGGTCTGGGTGCTAAATATTATCCTTAATTATTCCTTTTCCTGCTGGATGAGAGAGCCCTCTCTCATCAGAAAATGTGTCACGTGTAGGCACTTGTAAATGATGAGCAAGTCACCTCTATGCCTTCTCTAAACAAACCCATCTCGAGTCTCATCACAAGCAGGTTTTCCAGGTCTCATGCTCTCCTGACGCCCATGAGGTTTTCAGTGTAGACACCGAAATTGTATCTAGTCAGTGGCAATTAAGTCATAAATGCTGGGTGCAAACGTGACACCGCGTCCCTGTTAGTGCTGATCTCCTCCTTGGCTGCCCGGTGGCTGCAGTCCTCTCCAAGCTACCTGGCACCGTGGCGAGTGCTCAGTGGCATCTTTTCAGGTTGGTGCTTTGCAGAACGTGGTGTCTCGTTTTATAAATGTTGCTCACAGCAGTGATTTGTAGCTGTAGAGGTTCTGGCTACTTGTTCCTGAAAGTATTTCTGCAAAGCTAAAGACAGACCCGAATCGGCGCTGGGATCTGTGAATCCCACGGCACGGCGTCATTTTCTTCTCACAGCATTTGGGAATGAGCAAAGTGGAGGGGAGGTGGGAACAGAGGGCCTTGAGGTGCACAGCCTGCTCTAAACCCACAAATACGGGACAGAGATGATTCAAGGGCAAGTCCTTAGCGACAGGCTACCCTGCCGTGAGCGCTCGCTTTCAGGACACACAAGATAAACAAAGGCGAGGAAGGGAAAGAAAGGCACAGAAGGTGAAGTAACTTTCCCACAAGCACAGCCAGCACTGGAGCCCAAGTCTTTGTCCAGTGCTTTCCCATCAGGCCAGCCAACCTCTCAAGACTTTTATCTTTTTGAGGCAGAGGGTGCCATTTGTCAGGCACTACTTAATGCAGTCCAAATGCAGGAAGAATTTGTTGTAAGGATCATACCCAAGCTCATGTGAAAATAAAGGCACTGTGGTGAGAGCCAGTCGACTGTCTTCCACTGGATGTTTTTTCCATTATGCTGATTTTCTTCATATGATAAAATTTACAACATTATTTTTCCCTTAAGTGTGCCTGTCTGAAGCACAGATTCCGACCTCCTTTGGCTTATGCTGGAGATCTACCAAGGAGAGACAGGTTTTGCAGCAAAGCCAACAAGAGAAACGGGTTTCTGCCAGTGTTTGCAACTCCAGAAGGAGACTACACAGCTTCAGGGAGAGACTGGACTAACTCATGGAGCAGAAATTCATTGAGAGTCACTAGCTACACAGACACTACTTGTTCAGTTCATGAGTTGCAAATGGCTGGAGGATGGAGTACCCAGGCAAGGATAACATGTATTTTCCTTGTGTTTATACTCTTCCCTGGACATCCACTTTTGGCCACCATGAGGGCCAGGACACTGGATTAGCTGGACCTTTGGTCTGAGAATGTAGCTGCTGTTCCCAGGGTGATGTGCGTCCTGCACAGTCTCTTGCTGACAGGTACGTGGGGTACCTGGGATGCTCAGACAGGACAGCTCTGCTCTGCCACAACTCAGGGCTCCTCATCCTGCAAGTAGGAGTAGCAGCATCCCCGTGTCTGGTTCTTGCTTTGTACACTGGACAACAGCATTGCACGTGGGACAGTTTTCCCATAGGAGGGGGTTTTTTATGCTTTGTTTAAGTATGGTACGTGAGATGGGATGAGTAACGCTCTTCAGGACAGCCTCCATGCTGGCTGCAGGAGAAGCAGGGACCATTGACTGTCTGCTTAAGTAGGGAAGATTTATGTTTCTCTGATATTGGACAAATCTACACAGTTTCATCCCAATTTCTTTCCTAAAGGACAAAGTTAACTTTAAAACAAACAACTAAATAGCTCTAGTGGGATATTAAATTTCTACCAATATGAGAAAAATAAAACAGTTGTAACTGTAGCAATTTATTTTTGTGTTATTGTTATTTCCCTTTACTGTGTTAAGGCTTGTGTTCTGGGAACTGATTGCACCAATTTCCAATGCTGTTACCTCTTGATGTTGTAAGTACCACGCTACAAGCAGATGATGAAGGACTTGTCTTTACTATGAATATAATAGATGTGCTCTTGACTTTACTCCGGTTAAGATTCTAGTGAAGACAAAGGCAATTTTTAGTTTTTGTACCTCTTCCCAGAGAAGTTTTCGCACAGCCCAAAAGAGACAAGCCTTCACTATCGGGCACCGAGGAGCATTAGCTGTCCTATTAGGAAATACAGGTAAGACATGGCTCTGTATTTATTACTGCCATGTAGCCGCTCAAGGCTATAGCTAGGGGCATAGTGTATATGTGAAAACACAGTACATGACACTAATGGAAGTGCCTTACTTCATGAAGATATTACAAAAAGTGGGCTGAGACTATGGACTCTTGATTGAACATGACTGTGTTTGGTGGCATAAGAAGGTATGGGCCCTGGAGGAATGTTAAACTAAGGCATTTTATCTCTCATTTAGGGAAGGCTGTGTTGTCAAAACTCAGTGGTGTTCAGGTGTACCGCTTTCCACTGGGTGGTTTAAGACCCCATTTTGTAAAGAGACAATTGTTTAAAACTTGTCCACTGGTTTAACACGGGTGTAATCTGCTCCTTGACTTGGTAGCTTCCTCTGAAAATTAGGAACAGCTTTGTTTTCACTAAGATTTTATTTTAGGTTAATTAGCTCAGTTTAATAACACATGTTAAACCAGGTTAAATTAAGGATGTGCACACGGAAACTCCAGAGTCAGAATGTGACACCAAGCTCCTAAAAAGACTAGAAAACAGAGGATTTTGTGTGAAAGGGAAGATTGCTTTTCTGTTTGATACAAAAAAGGAGAACAGACATGGAATAAGGTTTCTGTGGGATCTCAGGATCCTGTGCTGATTCCTTTCCTTTCCTTTCCTTTCCTTTCCTTTCCTTTCCTTTCCTTTCCTTTCCTTTCCTTTCCTTTCCTTTCCTTTCCTTTCCTTTCCTTTCCTTTCCTTTCCTTTCCTTTCCTTTCCTTTCCTTTCCTTTCCTTTCCTTTCCTTTCCTTTCCTTTCCTTTCCTTTCCTTTCCTTTTCCTTTCCTTTCCTTTCCTTTCCTTTCCTTTCCTTTCCTTTCCTTTCCTTTCCTTTCCTTTCCTTTCCTTTCCTTTCCTTTCCTTTCCCTTTCCTTCCCTTCCTTTCCTTTCCCTTCCCTTCCCTTCCCTTCCCCTCCCCTCCCCTCCCCTCCCCTCCCCTCCCTTTTCCCCTTTTCCCCTTTCCCCTTTTCCCCTTTTCCCCTTTTCCCCTTTTCCCCTTTTCCCTTTCCCTTTCCCTTTCCCTTTTTTCCTTTCCCTTTTCCTTTTTCTTTTCCTTTTGTCCTTTTCCTTTTTTCCTTTTCCTTTTCCTTTTGCCCTTTCCTTTTTTTCCTTTTCCTTTTTTTTCCTTTTCCTTTTCCTTTTCCTTTTCCTTTTCCTTTTCCTTCTCAGTCCCCCAGGAGATGGCCATAGCTGCCCATCCCAACTCCCCATCAGGCGCAGCCAAACCACATCAGGAAGAGGCTCGTTCGAATGCTCTTCCAGATGACCAGCCCTGTTCCGTTTTAGGCAAGCACCGGGAGTCTTGAAAATGGCCTCGTTCTGTGCGAGCGGCCCCAGGGAGGGCTGGCGGAGCTGTGCCAGCAGCTGAAGCGGGAGCTCGTCTGCCCCAAGCCCAATGCAGGTGATGGACACAGGCTCAAAAATGAGGCCAACAGGGGAACGCAAAGCCCTTGGAGGGTCCCTGCAGTCCCCTCCTCAGTGACTGGGCTCTGCTGAGAGCCTCCCCACATGAATGGAGATGGGGGAGAGGCTGGAGATGCCCGTGGGGGCTCCAGCGACTCGACTCCCCGAGGGTCCAGCATCTCGCTCTCCTTTTCCCTTTACATGAACTTGATCGGCCATTGACAGCCCCTCTCTCAGCCGTGCCACGGCTGGCCCTGGGGTTCCTGGCTTTTGGTTAGAAAAGTGTTTAACACAGCAGAAAAGGGAAAGCCATGAGTATGGGTGGGAGGTTAAAGCCAAATTACAGTGTAAAATGAGACCCGTCGCAAGGGAATTCACTCTCTGGAGCAGCTCAGCAGCGATGTGGGCAATGCTGACATTTCTCTTTCTCGCGTCTGGGCTCCTGCAAGGGGCTGTGGATAAGCCCAAGCTGTTGGTCCCAGCGTGAGGGCAACAGAGGATGATTTGTGTGTCATGTAGAAGGAGAGAGACAGTGATTAAACATCATCTTTATTGGCCATTTCCTCACGGGAAGTAAATCAGTGTGGCTTTGCTGACTTCATAGATTTATGCTAGTTCAAGGAAATCGATCTGATGTATTTATGTTACTTTCTTCTGGAGGTTGTAAGTTCTCCACAGCAGGGACTGAAGGGACATCTCGTAACGCAGCTGCACGGTCTGGTCTCGGCACACCAGGTCCACGGCTGGCGGGTCCAGGTGGACGGTGCTGACTTTGTCCTCGGGGCTCTGCCGCCTTCCCTGGCATCACTGTCAGGGGCCACTGGTGGCAGCAAGGGACACCTTTCACGGTCATGTTTCCTCCCATTTATCAGGCATTTCCACACTGGTTATCTTCCTTTCCTCACAGGTCTGTCATGCTGTTTGTCACTGCTTAATTAATTACTTCACCTAAGTGCTGAGCCTGCCCTTGGCTCCAGCCGTTTTCTGTGTGCTGTCAGCCAGGGGCATGCTCCCCGCTGCAGAGCTGTGCTTCGCCGTGCCTTCTCCATCCCTGGTACAGGCCAAGTCAGAAGTACCACTTCTAATCGAACAAGGCTCTTCTGCCTGCTTCAGTCACCTCCGATGCTGTGTTGTAAGCACGCCGCTCTACCCCTTCCCACCTAATCCTGTACATGTTTCGCCCTTACCCATCAATTAGAGCACAACTCAAGCACGGAAGGAGCTGGGCTCGCTGCTTCTCAGGATGCACATCTGCTGCGCCACTTTAGATCACAGCCTTGACTGTTTAGTTGTCTCTGTGGCGTAGCCTGCAAAGAGCAGAAAGAGCAAGAAGCTAAATTGCCACTTTTTCCTATTCAAAGTATGTTTTATAAGTGGATGTTTTCAGTGTTTTCTTATCAGCTGTGGGAAACTCAAGCACTGCCGTGCGGCAGTAACATTAGTGAAACACCCAGCAACTTGCCTAATCAAGATTTCAGATCCTCCATCCTGATGGCCAATGCCGGCACCTGCAGCGAAGTTCAGTGTCAGGTTCTCTGCAGAGGAACACACAAGAAAGCAGAGATGTAGAAACCCAAAGCATGAAGAGTAACCCAAAGCATGAAGACTAAGCTCATCAATCTTTAGAACAGAACAGAACAGAACACAACAGAATAGAATAGAAGAGTAGAATAGAATAGAATAGAATAGAATAGAATAGAATAGAATAGAATAGTGCAGTTGGAAGGGACCTACCACGATCATCTAGTCCAACTGCCAGTCTCACCATGTGGATGCTCTGATTCAGAATTAGGAGAACTGTCATTCATCATAGACCCTTGGAGGAGGTAAAACTAAGCCACAGTGAACTTAGGCCACCAAGCGTCCACAACTTATGTATATTAGCTTCATGATGTTGCATTTGCATTTCCCATTGACTTACCTGGAGAGCAGCCTTGAGAAATTTACTGACATTGAAAGTCTGGACTAAAGTTCGTGAGCTTTTTCAGGATTCTTATCCAATAAAAGGCTTATCCAAGAGACAGGCACTCATTTACTGTCAATTAAATTGAGAAGTTTTAACTAGCCTCAGGAATACAGTTTTGCCACCAGCCTTAACAGCTATTAGGATAGTCATCACTTTGCTGGAAACCACTGTGGGTCTGGGGATGGGTTTTACTCTACCAGAGACTCCCTGCATGAGCATGGCCATGCGCTGAATCCATGCCTCAGTTTCCCACTGAGGTAGTAGAGAAGATGCTCATATTCGTCTAATGTTCTCCCTCATCGTTTTTGAAAAGTAAAATCCTGAGGGCAGGAGCTACTTGCTAATGTGCTTTACAGTACCTGACCCAGTCTCTTAGGGGACGATGTAGTAGAATTAATTAGTATTAATAGTTAGTTTGTGATATTTCAGGTAAAGGTTTTGCACAAGTGTTGCTGAAAACAGTCAGTTATGCTGGGTTTTTTCCCTTACTTTCAAAGAAAAGTGGATCAATTTTTATTATTGAGGAATGAAATCAGACAACTGTAAAGCAGTTTTTAATTCTATTTCATGTAAGCAATGTATTGATTTCAGATTAAGTAATAGTAACTGAAAATGTTTCTTTAAAATTGTTTGTCTTCCACATAAAGCCTTGTACTAAGATGTTTCATAAGATTAACTCTGGAATTGCAAAGTGTCAAGCTATTCGTCTTTAGCATGCCTTCTTATTTATCCCGTGATATGTTTGCTTTAGCCCAAGTCCTGCATCTTTCAAAACTCTGGAGCAAAACCTAGAGTTTCGCCACAGATGGCGGATCCATCCGTCCTTGCTCTGAGCAGTGGGCGCAGGGATGGTCCCTCTGCACACTCGGTGGCTTTATTCTCATCCTGATACGGGAAAAGCAGACCTAGAGCACACTCTGGTCTCCAGACAGGTATGTTGTGTGTCCTGTGGCTGAGTGTCTGAAGTCAGCTAAAGACTTCGATGGTCTTTGACGTGCTTTAGATAGGGTTGAAGCCCGTGGCCTTCTGGCAGCACGCTAAAGCTTTCCGGTGCTGGTGTTTTCATGCTGCAGAGAGGAGACTCTCCATGAGCCATTTGAACTCGATCTCAGAGCTCCCTGTCTCGGCTTCGGGAAGCCGCAACATTTTCATCCAGTATCTGGCTGTAGTTTGCTCCTCAGCCCTCATTAACAGCAGTCAAGTAATCATGTCGTTCCTGTTGTGAACACCTCCTCCGTTAATGTTATTTTCCTTAAGCAGACGGTGCTTTAAACACTGGCAGTATGCCTAGTCACTGGCTGCAGAAATTAGGGTTGAGCCAGAAAGGCGTCGCTTTAGACCCTCTGCATGGCTCATGCCCACTCCTTAATCCCAAAGGAGACACTTATTTACAGAAAGCCTCAAAATAATCATGTCCTAATGCTCCACTGCAGCTAGCCTTGCAGTGAGAGTCCACAGTGGCTCAGTCTGTTCAGCTCAACAAAAGAAATGTTAAGGGTTGACTTGAACACAGTCCAGAGATTCCTACATGGAAAGATTATTGTGAGAGTCGCCTTAAATTCTGCAAAAAAAAGTAAGGGAAAAAACACCCATCAATGGCCGGAACCTGAAGCTTGACAAAGAAATTCAGTCTAGAAAGTGCACAGATGTTGCTCTTTTTTAAAGAGGGAATCAGCCATTGGAACAGTTTTCCTAGAATCGTGGTAAATCATAAGGTTTTAAAATTTTTACTTGGTGTTTAGGTGCCGCTCCTTAAAGACATCATACTGCTGAGCCACAGGTTAGGATCTGAGTAGTGCAAGCACATGGTAAAAGATGCATTTGATATAGGTAATAGGCAAGACTATCTCCTCAGAGCAGTTTCTACCAAACTTAAAAATCAGTAAGTCATTCTGATACCACGTCATTCTGCAGTGGATTTTCTGAGAAGCCCTCCCACTTGAGGCACACATCCTTCTCACCCTGAGCACCACTTGTGCCAGCTCAGGAAGGTACCGAGCACTGCCTCAACACGATGCTGTGCTGCACCAGTCCAGGAGCCAAGTGAGACTGGGTTTGGAGATTGCTGTGCAAGGGGTCACTCTAGTTTGAAAGGATGTCTGCAAGGGGGTTTCAAACAGCTTATGATATTTTTGTATTGCTTACTGAATGTAACAAATCAGTGTCTGGCCTATGAGAAAATACCGTGGTTGCAGATCTTAGCACCACCCATTGGCTGGGCGCTGGGCATAGGTGTTAACTGAGAGCTTCTTATGGATACCATTCCCATGGTCCTATTACAAAAATGTCTCTGTTTCCATTATATTAGCAGAAAAAGCTGTTTTGTAATGAAGGCAAAACATATACATTGCCTTCAGGCACGTGCGTTCCTCTTCTGTTGAGCACCAGGAGAAATCTCAACCTTTGAAGACCTGTGGACGTTAAAGATGGAAAGAGAGCTACAAGATGACATGGTGGATCAGCCTGCCAGGACAGGGCTGTACACCTCGGTCTCAGCTTTTCCTTCAGATTCAGATGGACAGAGCAGCTGCTTCTGCTGGGCGATGGTGCTTGGCTGACCCACAGCTCCCCAGGTCTCACAACCGTACAGGCGCAAGCACGGTGCCGATTCTGTAATAAACTGCTTCCCGCCGAGGAACGGCTGTGAAAATACAGAATAACGCATGGGGATTAGAGCCTGCCTCTGGGTTGTGTCACTTTGAGCAACAGATGTAAATTTATCTCATGAAAGATATAGCTTTGGGTCACGGTTCCTGAGCACTTGGAGTGCCCTCTGTGATGGGCATGGAGTAAAGGGCTGAAGAAGGGTAACCTCATTAAGAAACTGAGGGCTGGGGGAAGAGAGAAGAGGGGGAGAGGACGAGTAATGAACACCAGTAATGAATTATTCAGCCACACACAGTGAGACGATGTTAGGGGCCATGTAATTCCCTCTGCATCATGCTGGTGACCCCTGCACCTGCAGCAATATAGCTGCAGCTAAGATATCCATGTGAGCGGGTTTTCCAAGGTGTAGCCTGCTTTTTCCTACCAGAAATCTTGTCCAGGTGCCATGGAGAGCTCTAGGTATTTGTCCTCATTTTCTGATTATCCTGTAGCTGAGGCTGTATCAGAGTGAGTGAACATCTTCACCCTGCGTATGCAGATGCGCTCCCAAGGGTGCGTGTGGCCTGGCTAACGTGCCTGGGATGCATCAGGACCTCCTGCACAAGGAGTGGTCCAAGCCTGGTAAAGTCTTGACTTTCCAGGAGCAGGCCACCTATAGCTGCCCATATACAACACAAGGAACACTTCTCAGCTCCTGGGAAATCAATCCCATATGAGTGTGGTGACAGGGGCTGAGGGTATGCCCGATTCAAGCTTCCTGGAAGCTTTCTCCCTTAGTCCTCCTCAAAATTGCCTTTCACCTGTGGTGCAAATGGGTTAGAGGAGCTCACCAACTGCCTGGGACTGACGGAATGATGGAAATGATGGAATGACGGAAATGATGGAAAAAAGGGATCAACAGCCCACTTAGAGGCAACTGAAAATTGCATTTATGTCCTACCGATCCCAGGTGGGGCACTCGGTCTCCCTGCACGCTATTCCAAGCCATTTCTAGGTGGGAAGCACGAGAAAGTCTTGCCAGGAGCTGTAAGGAGCCAGTCACGGGCACACTGGGCTCCCGCTGTCCCGGTGCCGGTGCAGCCCCCCAAGGACCCTTCCAGCTGCTTCTGCACGGAGCAGTACGGAGGCTGTCACAGCTTGCACTGGGGCCAAGTGAGTCCCTGGGTGACCACAGGATCAAGGTTTTGCAGTGCCTGCAGGAAAGCAGTGAACTTTTCAAGGTCTGTAGTACATGGGGGTCAGGATTTGGCCTTCATTCATTTTGGCGTCCAAAGCAGAAGGTAGATGGTCTTTCAGCTGGAGCCGTGGTGGTGTTTGTTCATTAATGGGAAGACTACATTGGTGCATTCCAGTGGCAATGAGCTCTCTTGACATCCGAGTAACACAGAGCCACCAACACACAAACAGGGGACAGAAGCCAAATGCAGGGAAATGGGCTGAAGCCCGGCAACCAGAGGCAGGGAATGGCTGGGCAGGCAGGAGTTCTGCAACCCACCCGTCCAGGGGAGAGCAGGAGGGTGCTGCTGCCTCGCTCAGCTCTGCACGAATCCTGCACAGCGGGGGGACTGGTTCAGCCTCAGTTTTGCTGGGAGGATGTTTTGTGCAGCCCGAAGTGGAATTTAATATGAAGGGCAGGCATGTAACTCTACAGTGTTTGAAAAACACCATGCCTGAAGCTGGCACAAGGACATGATGCTTCACCCTGCCTGCCTCCTGCCTGCCTCCAGTCCTGTGTGCGGGCAGCAGCTGGGACGCTCCTTGCCAGGCAGGCTGGGGCACGTGCGGCTGCGTGGGGAGGGATGTGCCCTGCATGGCACGGTGACTGCGTGCAGTAACAACAAAATGCTGACGTAACCCAGTGAGGAAGGTTGAGGGATCTGTTACGAAATGTGCTGTGATAGGACAGTGTATCCATATAGCAGCCAGACTCATACATTACCAGCACGAGTGATATTTCTCACGGTAGTGTTCACAACTGCTTTAGGCGCTCGTAAGTGATCCTATACATAGCTATGGGTAGAGAGACCTTCTTTATCTTCGAGCTACGCTGCATACTTACTGCTTTCAACTTATCGGAGCATCATAGACTGGGAGGACCTGGAAAAATTACGTAGAGTAGGGCTAAGGCTCTGCCTGTCCCCCCTGCAGTCTGCGTTTCAGCCTTTATCCATTCCGTCTGTCTCAGACCGCACCACTGCTGGGTACGGCCTGACCACTTGATGCCCAGTTAAAAGCCCTGCTTAGGTTCAGATGTCTCTTTCCAGTCTTTCTAATTCCTCAAAGCAGTTTTATTTGAGCAGGGCTCCAATATAATTTTGTTCTAAAGCTCTTTTTTACTTGCCAGGACACCTGAAAAAGATCTTGAGCCTCACACTAAAGAATGTAACATGGTTGCTGGTAATGCCAACTTAGATGCCTTTTCCAGGTGAAGTATTTTGGACTGACTGAAATCTGTTTAATTCACTGTACACCTTTGGGATACAACACCATGGTAGCTGAGCAACTCTTCATCCTGGAAATCAGCTGAAATAGTCCTTTTTCCAACACGCTTGTACTTATCCTCTGTGAGAATTAGTCTAATCAGAGGAACATAAGAAAGTTAGAAAGATTTTCAGGTTGCTGTGTCAGCATCATCCAGTCCCTTCCAGAGCCCAGCGGTACCTGGATTCAGCGATGTGTCCTAATCAGGCTAGGCAGAGAGCATCACCCTCTCCCTAATCTCTCTCCGTCTTTTTAGAGGATGCCCTATCTCCATCTATTGTGTCTGGCTGAGATGGAGTTAATTTTCCCCATAGCAGCCCTCACAGTGCTGGGCTGTGTATTGGCAGCTAGAAAGGTGTTGATAACACACCAGGGTTTTGGCTGCTGCTGAGCAGCGCTCCCACAGCATCACGGCTGTGTCTCCAACATTCCCTCCTCACCAGGAGGCTGGGGGTGGGCAAGATCTTGGGAGGGGACAGAGCCAGGACAGCTGACCCCAACTGACCGAAGGGATATTCCAGACCATATGACGTCTGCTCAGCAATAAAAGCTAAGAGAAAGGAGGAGGGGGGGGGCATTCGTTATTATGATGTTTGTCTTCCAGAGCAACCGCTACACGTACTGAAGCCCTGCTTCCCGGAAGTGCCCGGACATCGCCTGCTGATGGGAAGTAGAGAGTAAATGTTTTGTTTTCCTTTGCTTCTGCGTGCAGCCTTTGCTTTTGCTTTATTAAACTGCCTTTATCTTGGCCCACAAGTTTTTTCTATCTTATTTTCTCCCCACCCCGTCCTGCTGAGGGAGCAGTGATAGAGCGGCTTGGTGGGCACCTGGCGTCAAGCCGAAGTCAACCCACCACACTCCATCCTAATTTCCTGGATCATGTCAACAGTACTAAGGTCTGCTTTTCCACAACCACTTATGCACATGGGAGTGATATTACTCCCTTTGGTTTCCCAATGGACAGTTCAGATGCATTAAATCATTTGCACGGTAAATGTTTATAAGCTCACTACACCATGACTGAGAGCATCCCAAATAACAGGATCTCCACTGTCTTTCTTATGAAAGGTGGTCTACTTGAGAGCCTTGGAAAATCTTTTCCACACATTAAACCTAAATCTTCCACTTCCATTTTTCATCTCCTAGCTCCTAAGTTAAGAACTTTTTCACCCTCCTTCAGCTTCGCTAAACCAAAAAAAGGTTACACACTTCCCTCTGTTGTGATGGATGTTTTGTGAGCACAGAGTCAGGAGAACCCTGGAGCTCTACAAAACCCACTTCTTGGTACCCATCTGCAATGGCTTGGTGCTGCAAAGAGCGGTACTTGTTTGGTCCATGGACACAGCTGGGCTAAGCATGAGTGTTGCTTTGAATAATGTACAGGGAAAGGGCAGTCCTGCCTCGACAGAGCCACAGGGGTCCTGATCTGGGAGCAGACTGGGTTTTATTGGCATTTATTACTTACTTTACATTGGTGCCCTGAGATGATTCTGGGCTTGGTACTCTACAAGGAGATAATGTTAGACAGGAGCTGTCTGTAGAGTTTCCCAGCCTATTTAAGATACAACAAGCAATTGGGACAATAAGGAGGGGAGACACTTTAGGTGCTGGCAGTCACCAGTATCATTGCTCTGCAGCAGAGAATGTAAACTCCTCTTTGTAGCCTGAATCGTGTGGGTTTAAAAAAAGGAGTTGGTAATACTTTCCACGCTCATAAACGTGTAAGTTGTAATGAAGCCATGAAAATTGTAACAGTGCAAGGCATGCTTTCTGGGAAGGACGAAATCAGATAAAATGGCAATTCAATTAACTCTCCAGATGAGGAATGAGTCTAGTGAGAAAAATCAACATATCACTGGACTGGTGCATTTCAAAAGGCAAGACAGGCGTAAACAGTCTAAAGCAATCTTTTATTTATTTTCTCACAAATCTCTGAAAGAAGCAATATGTTTCAGTGAAATTAGTAAATAAGGTGAAAAGAAGGTGAGAGCTTTGATTAAATTAATTAGTTCACTGGAATGAGTGCTGGGTCCCAAGTGCTGCTCTGAAAACCTGTATGCATCCTTCTAGTACAAACCATGGGACGGGGAGGACCTGAAAACTAGGACTCTTCTGAAAGGCAACATCTGTGATAGGACCTATTTCTGAACTGCCCATTAGCCTTCTGTGATTAAGAGACTGCCCCAGGAGGATATTAAGTGACTTTTAAAAGCTAGGCTGACGTCAGGAATAGTTTAAGTTCGCATTCACTCATTTTTACTCTTTCTCAGTGTAGCTGTATTTCCAATTTTATATTCCAGGACTTTATCCTTTTGCATCACGAAAAATAACATGTATGGCTTTCCTTTGAAATTGCGTAGTTTTTTAAAGCTGTTCAGGTGAAGCTGATAGGGAAAGAAGGAAGATACGTTTTCTGAGCCCATGTATCCAAACCTCATTACAAATCTACTGTAACCCAACCCCAAGGTGTGGTCCAAGACTGAATTTGGGCTGATATTGCTGAGTGCCAAGAATAAGGAAAGAAATCTTCCTTGCCAGCCTTTCAGTGCCTCTTTGGGTAGGGACATCGGTGGAAAGTTTATTTACAGCTGCAGGACTAAAGCCCTGGGAAAAGCTAAACAGGAGGAAATGGGATGAAATGAGTAAAGGATTTTTACCAATTAGGACCTCAGCAGATGGCCTGTGAGCACGAGCCAGTTCAGTAACTTTGCTGTGACACAAAAAACATGGACCTGACCCAAGACAATATCGTCTATGCTAACAAAGGCAGCAATTTTTCTAAAAATTATGTTTCTCCTAGAAATATGTTCTTTCTGACTTGCTTTTGAGGGGCAGGGAGGGGGATGTCTATGTGTGACTTCCCTCCCCGCCTCCTGAAATAAAACCTTTTTTGGGGGCAGGTCAGGGTTGCAGAACAGAATGAGTCCTTCTGTGTGCTCCTGGTGAGCTCCCTTCCTCGCCTTGTCCTGCTCTCCTCTTCCTCTCCCAGCACCTGCTGCCGGTGGTGGAGATCAGCTGGCTCCTGTGCTATTTGCGATTTGTGTGCTCTTCCAGAGAGAGGCATCAGCTTGAATAGAAAGCTAATAAGTGCTTATTATATTGATTATCACAGTGGGATTAAACTAATCCTCTGAGGGATCAATTCACTATTGTTAACTTCCTAGTTCTTGACAAATTGACAATGTCTGATCCCAGGTAAAGTGATAATCCAGCCTGGGAGGTCTAGCTATTTCCCCTGAAAGCTTCTCACTTCTCCCTTCACTCTGATTTGCTCGCCTTCACCCGAGGTTGACGGCAATGTTCCCCTCCATGGGCCGGGGTCATTCAGAGGTATAAAGCTAAACAAGAAAATGCAAATGTTAAATACAATGTAATGCCGGTTACAGAGCATGAGGAAAGAAACCCCTTTGCTGAGGCTGCTAAAGAGATGCTTTAATTCAATACTGCTAAAAGAAGCTTTGTTTAAACAAGTGTGCTAACTCCAAGTTCTGCAAGGAGGCTGTGTTTTCCTCTTCCTCCATTGTGTAAATATAGATTCCTTTGGAATATTTATGCGCAATAACGGCTGCCCTTTAGATGGTGCCCCAATATGTGAAACCTCTGTGATGCAGCTCGCTCCAGCGCTGCTTGAGCACAAGGAAACGTCACAAGATAGATGTGAAGTGCCAGAACCCAGGCGCCAATTGTTGCTTTAATTGAAAGGGAGCCGATGAGTCCTATGGAAAACTGTTTAAGACATGTCTCTCTGAAAGGTAACAATCCTCCCATGACAGATGCAAAGCCACAGCCAGATGCTCAGAGTTTTCCTCCCGCTTTTTCCCATCTGCCCGTTCCATCCCTGAGGGCCTTCACTCCTGTTTTTGCTGCAGTTTCGTGAGTCACTCACTCTGGATCCAGGTGCCACGAAGAAGCACACCCCGTAGCTGGCTGGCACGGCACTGGCAGGCGCGGGGAAGTCCGATGGGACGCAGTGACTGGGCTGCAACCTCCCACGGCAGAAGGCTGCGGGCTGCTGCGTGCAGGATCAGACTCCCGTCAGGTAAGGCTGCTGGCAGATGTCGGAGATGCAGACCTATTTCGGTAATCTCATCTCGGAGATGGCGTCGTCACAGACTCTTACTGTTGTGCTTCCAGCGGTAAAGTGGTGCCACGTATTTTTGGAGGTCGGAGGAACCCCTGATGGTCCTCCCGTGCTCCTCTCTGCTCACGTCTGTCATTTCTTCTCCTGTCTCATGGACCAGATAGTCCTCTCTCAAAGGCTTCTCATGGTTTCTCACTACTGCTGGATCTCTCCTGACACAAACTGGTCCCATTCACCATCAGGGTGGCCCAAGGGTTCATGCGACCGTGGGACATGAGTGCAGGGACTGAGACCCCCTTAGTGATAGCAGAGCTGTCCTTTTTCACAGAAAGAACATCTACTGTCAGGAAAGAGGGGACAACAAGTGCCGCCAAGGAAATTTCCCGTATTCCTAATCCTTTCCCTGGCTCTTAGGATGAGGAAGACATAAATCCTAGATGAAAATTCATTAGGATCTTCTAGCAAATCTGAACTAATGGGATTAATTAATCTCGTTCTATAAAGTAGGTTATTTAAAGTCATGATGAGAAGTGTAATGACAAAATTACTTGCTATAGATGGCATTACAAAAATCACAGCGATACTAAGTGATTAAACAGCTCTTTCTACAACCTTCATAATTCTGTCTTTTCATTGTGTCTTATGTTTGGGTTCATAAGTTTTATTTCCCTTGAAATCTTTGCACTCTGCAAAGTTTGATAAGAGAATTGAGACAAGCTATTGTGCCACGTCTCAGTGTGTAATAACCAACACATCTGGTCCCTGGGAGCTCATGGGGCAGTGAGCGAGGGGTCAGTCTACCCTAACAATAGTGCTGTGACCTGCTCTGTTCATGACAATGACAAAGCTAATGAGCAGGTTCCGGTTGTTTAAGTCATTCTCTAAGGGCTAATTGGCTTTGCCCTCAGCCTAGCTGCAGAAGAGACTAAGACTGCCCCAAGCCATTTATTGCCTTTACTCTGATGAGTAAAGACAGCTCAGTCGCAGCTAAGACTGTGGTGGTTGCTCAGTGTGGCTGTGAAGAAGCTCCCTGTAATGTCTACCAAGTGCATCAGAGATGGTTAGTTACCTTCACAGCAGAGAAAAGCCATCCGCACCCTTCTCCGAGCAGGGTCAAACTGAACAGGTGACAAGCCAAATTTCCCTTCAAAATTCCCCTTGAGCTGGGGAGCGGGAGTTGGAGGGGCTGGCCCCAAGTGCTAGGAGGCACCAGCTCTTTATTTTGAACCTTGCTGATTGTCATCTCCTGGAAATAAGCTGGCTACAAGCCTCAGAATTTTGGCCGGAGCAAGGGCAAAACTTTCTGGAGAGGTAGGGACAACTGAATTTTTGTGCTTCAAGGTGGTGGCCAAGAAAGGACCGAAGATTGGACAGAGAGCTGGAGAGGGGATAAGGTGAGCTTGCTACTTCTGGACAGGTCAGAGAGGTAGGGAAAGCAATCGCGGAGAGGAGCCAGCTCTCGGATCATGAACACCGAAGTCATGGGTTGGTCAGTAAGCTCTGCACTTGCTTTGCTTAGCGCTGTGAGAAAGAGTATCTGGGGCCTTTGGATAGATAGATGCCACCCAGCCATGACGGAGTTGAAGCAGGAAGATGAATGTCACTGGGACCGCAGTTTTCTGTGAGCAAAGAGAGTGATCCAGGTCGGAGCGTATGGCCATTGGAGACCTTGCTCGGCAGTGTGACTGCCAGAGACAGAAGCAGATAGATGTGAACTAAGTTAAAAGTTTATCAGACTTGGCTGAACCACAACATCCCACATCTTTCCTTAGAAAGCTCATGAAATTCAAGCAACCAATTAGTATCACAGCTATGCAGCAGGAGCTGACGAGCCATTCAATAAACAAGTGATCCTTGCAGTACATGAAGTCAAAGGCACAAACACTTCACATGCAAGCAAAGCTAGGGCTTGAGGCAGTCCCACAGCAAGACAGGAATTCTCAAGTTCTGCATTAATTGGATTTTTAATGGGTTTCAAAACTGATTTGATCTGTGAAGTAGTCAATAATTACAGATGATTAAGGTGACACTTTGAAAAATGGGTGGAACAAGAACATGAATGAAGCAAACCTTGCTTTGGCCTAATTACAGATAAACAACAGATAATGCGGACTTGATAATCCTCCAGAATAAATAAACAGGAGAAACAGGCTCTACAAATCATTTTTCCTGCTGGTAAATGACCTTCTTAATATCGGTATTTGCTAGCACTTAGCTCAATGGCAACGGCCAGAGATTGCCCTGCACTGCCCACAGCTGAACGAACAGATCCACCATAATTCACTTTAGCTGCACTGTGTCCAGGAAGAGACAAAACTATTGGCCTTCCTTCCACAGAGGCAGGCTTTTGCGTAGGGAAAATGTAGCACTTCACTTCCTCGTGAAGGAATATATATGCAATAGCTGCCGTCTATCCAGTGGTGTCATGTAGGACACCAAGGACATTTGCACTAGCAAAACTAGTTAAGCCTGTGAAAACTTCTGTGCAAAATATTTACACTACTGCCACAGTTAAATGTGCAAGCTATCAGATTGTATCCACACACATGCCTAATTATCCATTATGCATGCAATTACATGATTTTAATGTGCTCTCATCATAATTACAGCAGCAAATTAGGGGGCATAATTGCACATGCAAATGTGCATGCCTGGCTTTTTTCTTTCTTTTCTTCCCTAAGATGTTAAGATCACCAAAAAATAAAGAAAGGTCAGCATTAAATTTCATTACCTGTTTTTTCAGGAGCATTTAAAATATCAATAAGCAACTCTGAAATATTGAGAAGGGCGGCTTCAGTTCTTAGTCTGGAAGCAAGCACGCAATAGAGCAGTTGTCTGAAGATGGTGCAAGGCTCCACTGCTGAGGATGGTTATCCCAAACCACCTATCCCAGCTGACAGTTTATTTTCTGTGCCTGCTTTCCTGGGGTTTTTTATAATCTTTGCTTCTGTTTTTGTTTTACCTGGTGTTTAGAATGCGATTATAAAAAGCCTGTACATACCAATGGGACTGTTTCTCTCTGTCCTCCTGGCAGCTGGATCCCAATCTGCAGTCCTGCTTCTGAGCGATGACCTTTTAAAGTCCTCTTGTCTAAAGGTTCCTGTGTTTTGCCTTAATTCTGTTTCAGATCCCAGAATAGTAATTTACCAGATTAAACTCGGGTTACTGGGTGAATAATTTTGTTTATTTGTTTAAAATGTGTTCGCTTTATTTTGCTTTCCTAAATCTAGGGATGAAAAGCGAGGATTAGCAGGTTGTAATGCAGGATATTTTTATTCCTAGGAGATTATAATACACATTTCTGTCGTGCTGTGCCTGAGACAGATTGGAACGCCATACGTTGCAAGCTGCAATCGAAAGCGGTCACCAGCTCTGCACCGATGGAATTACTTTCCATTGCTGAGTGGTTTTTGTACTGGGTGCTGTGACAGCACCTCTCCCTCACTTCGCATGGCGTGATGAGCTTCTTGCCAGCTCTGGCTGCTGAGGAGTCTAGAAGTGCATATTGAAATCTCATTCTGTGGATTTTTTCAGGTCTGGGAGCTGGAACAATAATAAAAAATAAAGTTAGGGGGAAAAAAAAAAGGTAACATGAAAGCAGAAATCGTGCCTGCCTCCATCTGACCTTGCCTGGTCAAATACAAGGTACATCCTTAACCCCTCCTGGGGAAGCTCAGTTAAATTGCTCTCCTGGTGACTGAGAAGAAAACAAATCGTAACAAAAGCATCCCTCCGTTCTTCTCAGTTTGGAGGGCTTGGTGAGACACATCTCCCATGCTCATTCACACCCTCCCAGCAAGGCAGCTGTGAAGCTGGAGCTTTTCTTTTCCGAATGAAAGAAGTACAGAAGTGACTTTCTGCATCGTAAAGGCTCCTGGTGCACTCTGATACAATTCATAATGAAAGGAAATATATGTATTTCTTAAACCCTGAGACGGCCCCTTTGTCTTTCCTTAGGCGGCTGATAGAGTCCAGCTGTTATGGCAGCAATGATACTTTCATACTTTCATCTCCCCGGCGTGGCTTGAAAGCAGCAGATCATTGTTGTGCTTTAGAAACCAGTTGCTAGCCGAGGATTTTGGAGCCAAGCTACGAGAAATAAAGGGAACATTTGATAAAACCTTTCCTACCCTGGTTACACCTTGGGACGGGCCAAAAATGTTGTCTGACACTTCAAAAAAGAACAAAGAAGAGGTTTAAAATTGCCAGCTCCCCCCTGGAGAAATCAGTGAGCAATGCTTCCTCTCAGACATACCCTGATTAACCAAAAATGCATTTCACTTGAGTCACGGGTTACATCACCAGGTCTTCAATAGCATCTACTTGTCCCACGTACTGCGTGCTGGAAGATGCATGGGCTCCACTGCTCTACGACTGACGCTGTCCTTTGCAGAGAAAACTATCTACAGAGGGGTTTCATCACTGGTTTCACGTTATAATTGCCTGTGCAGTCTCGGAGGTGTCTTCAACGTGGTTTCCAAATTAGGATGTGATGCAGTGCACCCTAAAAAGGGTGTACGTGTCCTCGGTCTGAGCACCTGAATGCTCAATCTTCCACCTGCGCTGGTTAAGCACAACGGGATGTCTCTGCAGACAGACAGTGAAGTCTCAAAAACCACAGGTCCCGCAGCCTCGTGGTCCAGCGGGTACTTGTGATGACATGAAACACACGAAGCATGGTCAGACTGGAAAAGAAACTGTAAAAATATAAGCACGCTATAAATTATAAGACAGAAAGGAAGATAGCACCTTTACTTTAAACATAAAAAGGTAATTTATTACCCCATCAGTAGGTTTTTTTTTCTCTTTCCCTGCATAGAAATCTCACCCTAGAGAGAAATCTCACCCTCCCGGCTGTCTTGTAAGGTGTGATAGGAAGGAAAACCCCATGTGAAGACTGAATAGTAAATGTTGCTGCTCTGTGCAAAGCCCCCAGTGCTCAATTTGCACTGAAAAAGTGTGGGAAGGGGCTGGAAATGAAAAGCCCAGACTGAGGTGGGTCCGTGCCGGAGTCCAGAGCACGGGGCTGCGTTCCTGCACTGGTGGGGAGCTGCGGTGGGGAGCACGTCCCGCCAAGGCCAGGGGCAGTCCGAGGACAACGTGGGGCACGACCCAGGTTTCAAAAAGTTTTCTCTCTTGGAAAGGAAAATCCCAGTCTTGCAGCAAAGCAGAGCAGAGCCGCTCCGGAGAGACCGCCAGACCTGGCATGCCTTTTGGGGGCTCCTTTTAAATAGCAGGTACGTGAAACAGCTTTGCATCCACCGAAATCATAATTGTGGGTGTCCCTTCTCTGGGATGCCACAGCTCTCATCTCTCACATGGGTGTGTTTCTCCTTTTTTTGATTCGTAGTTTCAGATTGTTTTTTTTAAAAAGAAGATTTTTTTCTACAGTAGCCACAGTGCTAAGCATACACCTTTATGTCTGGTTTTGTGCTTCTGATGTCCTTTCTGACAGCAATGTTAGTCGCTTTCCCACTAATTAGAGAATAATAATATCATAATCACTTTTCTTGTCCCTATAAGTATCTCTTCATGCAGAAAAAGATGCTTCCATGTATTGTTGTGTGTAACAGAGCACTTGGGGATCTCCCTGTCCTGCCAGAGCTCCCGTTCGCTCCGGGTCGCTTCTGTTTGAACACTGGGGTGTAAATGTGCAAGCTTCGAGGACTGAAGTTCATCTACAGGACCTATTTTGGGTCCTCCTGGTAAGGAGGATAATGCAAACTCTTTTGTGGGCTTCAGAGAAAGGTGATGCTGCTTTCCGCTACGTTTTCATTTTGCATCGGTTTCAGTTGATTGTAGATTTTATTCTTGAGCCGTACAACAGAGACTTGATGAGGCTGCTGGCAGTTCTTATACACAAAACTAAAAACTCTTAGCAAGTTGTTAGTGACATTTGTAAGTAAATATTGCCGCACAGGTGGATACAGCCAGTTTTACCTAAATAACTGAATCCCTGCCAGACAAGAGAGCTCAGGCATACACGAGGATCAGAGCACTTGATGAATGACACATAAAATCCCGGATGGAGCAGAGTTTATTGCAGAGCTAATTTTAGTGCGGCTACAGCTGGAGCAAGCAAATGGCGCGGTCAGAGCCCAGAGCCCGGCCGCTCTCCCGGCTGTGGAGCAGGAGGATTTTGGGGGACAAGGCTGCCTGTCAGGTGCTCTTGAAAATATTTTATTATTAGTTTTATTACCACATTTTCCTGTGCAACATAATGCATTTCTCTGGCTGATTGCAGACAATCTCAGCCCTCACTCTGTGCTGGATTTTAGTCTCACGAGCAGCAGACTTTTCTGATCCACAGACGTGTCCCCAGCTGGAAACATCTCAGACTCTTTGTTGATAAGGTTGGGAAAGGGCTGAGACATCTTTTTTTCCCCATTCCTGGCAGGAGCAGGCAACCCCACCTGTACAGCAGGTTCATGCTAAAATAAGTAAGTAAATAAGCTGAGACATGCATGTGTTATACTGGAAATCTTATTTAAATCCATTTATTCACTACATTTAAATATAAGTAAGAGCAAGGAAGAGAAAAAGAATAGCATCATAAATAGAGAGGTTTTGTCATGTTTTCTGTGCATCAGATGTTTGTTTTACTGCAGAACTTCGTGGGAAGCTTGCTGCAAGCTGTCAGGGAATTGCCAGCAATTATTTCTCTGGTATTTGCTTAAATAGCCCTGAGGTTTAACATTATTTGATGCCTTCTGAAATGCCTTGGGAAGACAGAACTCAGATCCGTGCTTCTGCCCAGAGATAAATTTATTTTCCAGAAGACAGGGAAATAATGCCACATCACTCACTCCTGCCAGCAGCGGGAGAGCGCAGCGGCAGGAGACCTTCTCCAGCAGCCACATCGTCTACGTCAGGAGCACTTTGCAGGTGGGGCCGCACGGTGTCTTTGTGAGACAGCCTGAAAGGAATGACGAGATCTGGAAAAAAACAAACAAACAAACAAAAAAAACCATGGAAAAAACACCCGTGGGGCACTTATTCCATCAATATCCCCCAAGGGGTTTCTTCCTTCCTTCCCCAGGCGCATCTGGCCCATTGGTTTGATAAAACTGTCCCCACAGTGCTGCTTGGGGAGATCTGACCTTGCTTAGGGACCTCTGGAAATTTTTCTGCGCCGTTTGCAGAGACTGTAGAGATCCTGGGGCAACGTTAATGGTTTTGAAGCTGTGCATGCATGCACACGCACACACAAATACAGTGTTGTCGGGAACTTCTCAATTTGGTTTTTGCAGATGGAAATGACTTTGGATGAACTGATGTTTGGAGCTGACGCTGAGAAAGAAATCAAAAAGCCTGAAATAACAGGACCGTGTGCGTAACACGTGTATTGTTGTAGATAACTTCCTGAGCTTTTCTCACTCTCCTAATCAAACTTTTTGAAATATATATAATGATGATTTTTACTGCCACTGCTTTTGCTTAAGAATGGAAGGCAGGAGGGTAGGACACATTGCCTGTATGTGCTGAAATGGACCTCTCGCTCTTTCCGTAGTCAGGGGTTTTTTGAATTTTGTTTTTAAAGTCTCATTCGTATAAATAGAATAGGTATAAATAGTTAATTTTAGATTATTTTAAACAGATTATTTAGACTTAGAGTGTTTAAGCATTTAGATTATTTAAGATATAGCGTCACTACAACTGTGGGGAAGTGAGCTGGATTGCGTCGTTCTGAGTAACCATCTGCGGAGCAGCCAGCTATGGGCACTGGCAGCATAATAGCCTGAATGCACACAGCCGGACTTTCAATTATATTTAAATAGTAATAACTTAATTGTATTATATTGTACATTTTTAAAATATATATTTTACTTGTAATTGAACAGAAGTAATTTTTGTCCCCACAACCATAGCCTGCCCACATTAATATTTTGGAGTATTAACATAAAGAACCCCAATAACCGCACACAGATTTGAGATTTTGTTGGTGACCTGAGGTTTATACTTTCTGCAATAAATTAGAGCCAATCCAGAAAGCACATATTTATTGCCGTCCTAAGAAACGTTAGTAGTGCTTCAGTCAATAAAAGATTATAATTCTAAATGCAGGAGGTGGTTTAAGATCACAACAGATGATTTACTGGGTTAGGAGGGAGGAAAACAATGTCTGGGAGGGAAAAAGCTCAGTGAGATGCTCTCACTGAGGTCTGTTCTACCTGGAGTAACAAGTGTACTGGGAGATTTAGCCTTTATAATTCAAAACAGATTATTGGCATTTTGTGACATGAACCTCATCATGAATAAATGAGCTCTGAAAATGGATTCTGTTCAACACACTTCCAAAAACCAATCACACATGAAATTGGTGGTGCTCACACGACACCCATGAAAGCACGGTCGAACGTACGCTGTGATATAGACCCGCACGGCAGAATTTGCTGTTAACTTTCACAGTACGCAGGGTTTTTAGCTTTGGTTGGAGGGCTGAAGTCAAATCAACATTTCATGTTGGTCTTCCTACTGCAGTGCCCCAATCAGCATCTATTTTCATAGCCTCGGCAGTGAACCTGGCAGAGTACGCGTGGCACATCAGTACGGTCCCTGTCCATCAGAAATGTCATGGAACATCATTTTGCTTCCTTCGCTGCTGCCCCATTCGGAATAACTTTCTCTAAACCCAGACAGGTAATTTTACAGAAAATGTTTATCGCTTCACCTAAAAAAAAGTCAAAACCACTAGGAGTTCTCAGCTTTGCAACAGAACAGAGAAAAAAACCAAAACTAGGAAAAATCAACATGTGAACTAAAAAGCTGAATAACTAGACAACCACAAAAGAGATGCAAGTTGCATAGCCAGGTCTGGTACCTTGCCTACCCAAAAGCAATCCACCAAGACAATCCGGCTGGTGGTCTTTCTCAAAATTGTTCAGATCACGTTCTCCCGTCAGTGGAGTTATTTTGGTGCAAGTGCCAAGCAGCAGCTTGGATTCACGCAGGTGAGAGCCAACACCTTCATCTGCCCAGCACGTCGTGCCCTAAACATCCCAAATGCTGTGGGAGCAGAGGCACAGTGCCAGTGAGCAAAGCTGGGGACTCTCCTCCTCTCCCACTGCTCAGGGCATATTTTGGCACAAGAGAGCAGGCAGAATATAGATATAGATAGATATATAATATATATCGGCCCTTAGCCAACCTGTACTTTGTTTGCTAATCTATGTGAAATTGCACCGGGCAGAAAGGACTGTGCAGTCCCACCGTGCTCAGTGTTCATTGCTACCCCCCAAAAAAAGGGCAAAGACACCACTTTTCTGACCCTACACTGCATTTGCTATAGCTGTGCAAAGCTTTCATTGCACAGCATGAGTCCCTGTGACGCCAGCTTGTTTTCAAGTTCGTGGGCACATTTCCGAACCAGCTGAGATTTAGCGAAGCGAGTTTTGATCCTGTTAACTTTTCTTTGAAACTTGAAATGACATCTGGCTCTGTCTGGGGAGATGCAAATTGCAGAGGCCAAAATTTTCACACGTCTTGCATGTCCTCGCCTGTGAAACAGTCCCTGCCTCACCTCCTTTGCTCTGCATGAAACCCTGCACTACACTCAACCTTCCTGTTCTACCCTTTTTAATCCTCTGTTCTCCATCAGAACAGTGTGAAGAAATTAAGTTTCCTCTTTATTTTTTAAAAACACTGAGGATGTATATGTTGAAATCCTAATGAGTCACTCACTTAACTCCCTTGGATTTCTGTAATAAATGGCAGCACAAATGGCTATGGTTCAGCTTAATTGGGCATCTCATTAAATACCTGAATATTAAAGCCACTGAACAGCTCCAGCCTGCTCTGAAGTTGGTGGGGAATGTCACTGATGGCGCATGTCAAAAGCAGGTTGTTACACAGATGTCCAAAAATGGATTTAAGAAGTGGCTGGGGATTTGTCCAGTGTATTTTTGGCTTTTTTCAGGTTATTTTCAATAACTTAAGACGTCGTGAGCTTTAGCGTGAGTTTTGTGTCCATAACTTTCGGAAAGCTTGTGAAGAGTCACCAGGGGCTGTCCTTGCTCTGATGGACGCGATGTACCCGTTATTGCACCGCCTGGCTCAGCTCAGCTGGACGGGGTCCCACGTCTCTCCCGAACATTGACCCTCCTCTTCTGAGCTCTCAAAAGCTAAACTGAACGTGGGATTGCATTAGCTGCGAGGCTTTTCTATGAGCAAGCGAGCATTTGGGTCAGCAGCAGAGAAGCGCTTTGTTTCAATGCTATCTGTGTAACGGGAAACAGGTTTACATTATTTTATACTAACACCAGAGCAACACAGCCTCAAATACTCAGTTTGGGGCAAGAAACGTAGGCTTCATTTTTCAGAACAGAATGAAATAAAAACTGCCTCCTGGGCCAGATTTTGGGTTTTGTGCAGTTTCCTAAACCCGCTATTTAAGCAGCGAACCGGAGACCTCAGAAAATTAACCCGAGTGCCTGGAACAGGGGATTGCCAGCCTTCCTGAGAAGCAGAATCTCATCCCAGGCTCCACAGCCACCTGACAACATCAGTCCCCCAAACCACCTCCTTTTCATTTTGCTCCTCTGCAAGACAAGGATTTGTATCACTCAGCATCCCAGTGTACCAGTTGCATGTCACAACTATGGAACAGAAGCAGCTCTTGAATAATTTGGGTTGGTTTTGTTTGCTTTTTTTTTTTTTCTTTTTTAACTTGACTTCTCTCAGAGCTTCCACTTAATGACCTGTGAAATTCCAGGCAGAACTCAAGGGCTCCAGCAAACCCCCACGCATGCAATGACTTTAGACTAAAAGCACTCGCAGCTCTGGTTCCTGTCTGTGGGAAGAGAAGCAGAGGAATACTTGAACAGCTAGCCAGCTCGGAGAAACACAGAGCCCTGGGCACCAGCCCGAGCAGTATTTATGGGGATGTCAGCTCACCGTGTCAAAAGAGCCTGAGATCACTAATGGTGTGATCTTGCTGCTGCTCGGTTATCCATCACGCTGTCTCCTTGCCCGGCCAGCTCGCTCACATGCCCCCGGAGTGGTTTATAATGGAGAAAGCTGCTCACCGTGGGCTGTAAGCCAGAAGTGGCTCTTTCTTACCTTTCCACGGGGGGACAGAGCTGCTGGTGATCACGGCTGAGAGGAGCTGGCTGCTGGGGAGCAGCAGCAGGGTGACCGGCCTCCCTGCCAGCTTTCTGCTGTGCGCACACGGCTTTGTTGGCTGAAAAGAAGAAAATCAAACTGCTATTGGAAAACAGCAGAGAAAACAGAGAGAGACAACAAGGAAAGAGCCAGGGGGAAGTTGCCACATATGGGAATGTGTTTAAATAAAGTCCATATCACATTTTCCAAAGGGAGTACAGACACCACTAAAGTACCACCAAACCCAGTAAGAAAGATGCAGGTGCCTCACTGTCTGCTACTGAACAGAAGGATTTAGATTCCTAAATCACTTAAAAGCTATTTCAACATCACTTTTGGGAAACCTGGAGAGCCCAGGGAAGCTGATGGAATTACTTGTATGGACTTTAGGAGTGACAGGATCAGCCTGGCATTCCCTTTACCCTGTTTATCTGCTTTATTTCTTAATGTTAGAAGGAATGTTTGAAAGAACAAGCCCAGTTCAAACAAAATCTGGCATTAGTGCTAGTAAAGAGACCTTTGGCATATTCACTGTCGCTGGCAGAAGAAACTCCACGTGGACCACCAACTGGTCTGAACCCATCTAGAAGAGCATGGTGTACCAGCAGGGCAGGAGCAAAGCCACGGAGAGCATGTTTCCTCTGCTCACAAAGAGGAGCGGATCTGACAGCTTCTTGGCAGGCTTCCTCAGGGCAGAGCCAAGAGGGAGGACAGTCCCGCCATGCCAGTGGAGGAAGACCCGCCGTAGCAGACGATGCAAAGAGAACTCGGCTATGGCTTGTGGCAGTTTGAGTAATAAGGCTAATCAAGAGACCATGGCACAAACGATTTGTCACGATTCCAGATGTAATGGTATTTAACTTCTTAACTAATCTTGTTACCTTTCACAAGCAATCTCTTGCTGCTTTCAGGGAAAGTATGTATTGATCTATAGCCGCCATCAAACTGCAGATTCAATTCCATTACGAAAAGACGCAGACTGAAATATTCACCTCCAAGTGGGCAATTGCTTAAGAAACAAAATAAAAAGGTGGAAATGGTTCCTCCCTCGTAGGAGTCATCTGATGGCAGGACAGCCCTCTATCGCGATGGGGCGGTCAGTCATCCTCCAGACACCTTTACGCTCCTCCGGCCATGTACCCGTATGTCGTGTAACACGGGACAGGAGACAACCCTTCAAGTTCCCCTGGAAATCCAGGTTGTCCTACTCACTTCCAGGGAACCATCTGCAGAGTGAGGCAGGGGCCGGTGTAATGGTTGTGCCAGGGCACTGATTTCAGCTGGCCCTTTTGAGGCAGGATGGCAGAGCCCAGCCAAGCTGAAGCTGGTGCTCTGGGGTCATTACGGGACCGAGGAGTCTCCGTGGCATCATATAAAGGGATTTGGTGGAGTGGGGAGACTACACGGCAAATCTGCCTGTGCTTCTCCAGTTGGGACATGAGCATAAAGCAGACGCTTCCCCCAGCTGCTCCCCTGCCCTGCTGTGCCGCTGCCACTGTTGCCCAAACTATTGGGACTACTGCAGAAAGTATTATTTCAGAAACTATTGCAACTACTGCAGAAGCCACTGAGAAACACTTGCGCTCCTTGGTAGAGATAAAAGCCTTCAGTACAGCGGGTACATTAGTCCTTTACCTTCCTGAGGCTATTTAGTCCTTTCCTCACAGGAGCCTTCCCAGGCTTTGCTGGTGCCATCACAGGGTGGTGGCGATGGATGGCAGAAGGGAATTCTGGCTCTTGACCCATGGGATGACAAATGATATAGGGGACACATCTTTGGTCCGCACGGCCTCCTGTCACAGCGGGTGCACGGCGCTGCCCCGGGGCCTGCGAGGAGGACCTTTGCAGGGACAGTGAGCGTGGCTGGACCCAGGCTCTCTCCCTGTCTCCCTTGCTCCAGCATTGTGGTGGCTCAGCATCCCCACATCAGGGAGCTGTGCTCAGCCACCAGCTTGAAATGTTTTGCCTGCCCCCTTGAACACTGCCGTAACAGCTTTCAGGGGTGTCAGATAGCAGCGATACGTTTGCAAAGCAAGTCGGTGTGTGGTTAAGCAATTCCCATGATTACAGAGGAACTGTTGAAAGGCTGCGAAAAAAATGTAATTATCTTAGCTCTTCTTCCCTTCAAAGAATCTCACAGCAATCATCTGTGTTTCTGTTTCGGGCAGATAGTGTTTGTTGCAAGGCTACAGCCCAGCGCACGACGAGGGAGAGCAGAGCATCCAGGGCCCCCAAATTCTCCCTCAACCTTTGCAATCTGGTTGCAACCTCAAATGAGCCCACTGGGGTTTCTTCCTCTCCAAGTTTTGCTGCTGCAGGAGAATTAGCTACGTTTGATTTAGCAGCGATAGACAGGGCAATGGCTCAGCCTCTCTGCATCAGAAATGAAGTGTCAGGATCAGTCTCAAACGTGGCTGTGGCTGTCCTGGTTTCCCTCGCAGAGACCGAGCAAGGCTTTGTGCACCTCCCTGCTGCCTGCAGCACCGGCAGTCGCAATTCCCTCCTGCTTTCCCCCCGGCCGCCCTGCCCGAGCCTCCCTGCACCTCCATCGCCACCCAAAAAGTCCCTGCGCCGGGTGTCTGGCTCTCGCCTTGCACCAAGTCAGGTGCCGTTTGGGTGATGTTGCACCAAGCCGTAACGGTGGCTTGGTGCAGGCTGGAGTGCCTCGCTCCTAGCCTCAAACGCATACACGGCTTTTAATTACTAACGAAGCCAGAGACTGGGGCCCCTTTGCTGTCTCAGAGCTGTGTGGTGCCAGAGGATCTCAGCCAGTACGTGATCTGGAGGTCTCATCAGCATGTACAAGGTGTAGCTGAGCCAGTGGAGATGATCTTTGTGGGTGACCGAATGACCTACATCATTATGGTGCTTTCTGTTTAAAATTAACTCAGCTCTAGCAGCCATATATTAGCAAATGCATTGAACTGTGCATGAAGGAAAAAAAGAAAAAAGTGCTTTGAGAGCTGGCTGGAGAAGTCTTGGAAGGAGGAGAAAAGGAAAAAATTAATGGGCATTTATGCAAATAAACATTGAACTTCCCATTTTGTTTGCAGTACTGCACAAATCTAAGTGTACTGTTGGGATTATCAAGGGGTTGATGATTCATTTATCAAACAAACCAAACATATGTGATAATCCAGGTTTATTCTGGGATCAACTTTCATGGCTATGGTCATGAAAAAAAGCCTGTGCAAAACGCAATTAGAGATTTTATCCATTTTTATTAGATTTTGATTTAGAGAGTGAAATGGCCTGCTTCAGTCCTCTGCTCTCCCTTTGCTGTGCCTAACCTCCAGCAGGTCTACAGATACCACGTTTCGCGAGCCCGCGCCCACTGCAAATAGAAAGCTATGAGAAACAGTTGCCAGGAGTATGGTGTGCCATAGTAATTGGGATAAAATCTTTAATGAAGCAAGTGGTGGAACAAACGTAGCACCAGGAGTAGCTGGAGCAGAACGGAGGGTGTCAGAGGTGCTATAACAAAGATTGTGCTTGCTTGGCTGATGCAGGATGTGCAAAGTGCAAAGTATGTCTTTGGGGGAAGAGCAGAGCAGATGAGGAAGACCTGCTGTGCAGAAGTGCTAACTTGCAGCAATCTTGACTTACAGAGCATGCTGCACATTTCTTGTTCTTAATATTTGGTTTCACATTCAGCTGAGCTTCCAGAAGAGTCTGAAGATCTTAAAAGAACAAATTTTTGAGACCTTACGTAGGGCCTACCTTCTTTAAAGAAGGTTTCATTTTGGTCTTAAAACAGCTGGCCAGAACTGTTCAACCAAGTCTGCCTAAGGAGCTGTTTCAATGCAACACAAAACTGGGGCATCGTTTTGCCCAAGTCGTAAAGTAATTGCCCAAACTGGCAAACAAAAACCTGTTTTGGTAAGCTTGAGCCGATCTGCCTGTGACACAACCTGACCAGGATAATCTCAGAAGTCAAACTAGGAGAGCGTGATGTGAGATGCTAGTTGATGGACGGAGTCACCGTGGGTCCAGGTGTCTGGAGCCATGCATGCTTACTGCCCTGGGTCTCCACTGGCTTGGGCATCTCTGTAGCACTCAAGGGGCTCTTAGGAATCAGGGACAAGAGGATGTAAGGCAGAAGCTCACCAGTGGATTACACTTGCTCCTTTCTAACTATTTGCAAACTATTTCTAAACTGGCTCGTGTTTGGGGAAGTGGGTTGTGCCTTTTGCCTCTGTCCAGAGTTGCTCCTTGGTATGTCAAGGTCTACACACTAAGGAAAAGACATTTTGCAGCAGCAGTAGGAGATATGAGCTCTCTCCACCTTCTTATCCATCTGCCTTCTGGAAAGGTAACGCAGGATAACGGTGGTACTTTGCAAAACTCAAGCTCAGTGCGTGGACGTCAGGTCTGAACGGGCAGTGCACTGTCAGGCTCAGATGTAGCCAAGGTCACCGGTCAAGCCGGCATGCCGGGCAGGATTGTGCGGTTGCAGCTGACACACCACTTCACTGGCTTTTCACGGGAACCAGCTGTTGTGAGCAGGAACTCTTATGAATCTGCAAAGAACAGGAGAGAAAACATCTTTTCTTGGCACAACCTGACCTCTGACTGTTGGAGATGGCTCTCCGCTGCTGGCTCCTGGCACACTGGGACCACCTGCCCCTCCTCTGTGTTCACATGGGTGCCCATGGGAGGGACTGGCTGCTGCTTACAGGTTTCCCTGGAATTGCACTGGGGCCTGATCCAGTGCTGGTGGAAATCAGAGTGTCTCTGAACACGGCCTGTGCGCGCAGCCTGCAGTGCTGCGCATGGAGAAAAAGGTCCGAATCTGTCCTTGGTGGGAGCCCTCATGCACAGAGGTGTGCTTGCCAGACGTGACACATCTGGGTCCTGTCCTGGGGTCCACACGGACAAGTTAACCCTAACCATGAAAAACTGCATGGCGTAAGCCTACAGCCTTGTCTACACCATTGAAATACCACGTTTATTACTGCTTTGGAGTGATGGATTTAACAAACCACATTTAGAAGCACATCCTTTTCCCACTGTCCTGAGGGCATCCTCCATTTGCTCTTGTCTGGTACCTTAATGCTCTCTGTCCTGGTTTCGGCTAGGACAGAGTTAATTTTCTTCCTAGTAGCTGGTATAGTGCTGTGTTTTGGATTTAGTAGGAAAAGAATGTTGATAACACACTGATGTTTTTAGTTGTTGCTAAGTAGTGTTTATACTAAGTCAAGGATTTTTCAGCTTCTCATGCCCAGCCAGCAAGAAGGCTGGAGGGGCACAAGAGCTGGGAGGGGACACAGCCAGGACAGCTGACCCAAACTGGCCAAAGGGATATTCCATACCATATGACATCATGCCCAGTATATAAATTGGGGGAGCTGGCTGGGAGGGGGGATCGCGGCTCGGGAAGTAACTGGGCATCAGTCAACGAGTGGTGAGCAATTGCATTGTGCACCACTTGCTTTGTATAGTTTAATTCTTTTAGTATTGCTATTGTCATATTATTATTATCATTATCATTGTTTTTTCATTCCTTTCTGTCCTATTAAACTGTCTTTATCTCAACTCACGAGGTTTGTTTTTTTTTCCTGATTCTCTCCCCCATCCCAGGGGTGGGGGGCAGTGAGCGAGCGGCTGCGTGGTGCTTAGCTGCCGGCTGGGGTTAAACCACGACACTCTCCAAGAGACTTGCCTGGCTCTGCTCCTCAGCACTGGGGAGGTGGCAAACATTTATCGTGACAGTGGAGTCAAACCTCACTCCCTAGCTGGAGAAAGCTTTTTGGAAAGACACAGAACAGCCTTCTGCATGTACAATAAATACGAAACATCACTTACAGTCCCAGAGGGGCAGGAACTTCATTCCCCTAAGGATTTAAAAAGGTACCCACATAGGACAATGCAAGGTGAGAGACAGGATAAAATCCCACCAGCCTCACTCCTCTGAGCGGTCTGCGCCCCTCTTCCATTGTGTGTCTGGTTACAAATTCTTCTTGACTTTCTGCAGTACAGAAATGTGTGGTTAATCAAATGAATCCTACTGGATTTCTTGCTTGGTTAGGGGAAATAAATATTTAAGAAGGCAAAAAAATCATAGCTGGCTTGAAGAAACCAGAGATTGCAAGTTGGATTTGCTGGAGGCTGATGGCAGTTTGTTTTCAAATCGCAAAACCTGCCTTAGGCTTGACCACAAAAAGCAATAAAAACTTCATTTTTGAGGGGAGGAAAAGAGAAGTAGTGTTTTTTAAAAGCCTTTCACAGTTGTTTCTTTCTTTTTCTAATAATCTTTCCTTTAAACAGAACAGAATATGTTTGTTTTTCTCCTTCTCTCATCCAGAGCTTCATGTTTAAGTGCTGTGCAACCCCATCAGATCTCCCTTGCTAGGGGTAGGTTGGTTACAGGCAGCTAAGCCTGCTGTTAATGTGGACAAATTGATTGCCAAAATATATAAATTATTCATCTGCTTAAAAAATAAGAACCTGTAAATCAGGATTCACCACTTCTCTGCATCTCTTGCTGTTTCAAAGCTGCCTCTTAGAGGAAGAAAACAGCCAGAGGTGCTGTGTTTCTGGAAAGAAGCCCTTGGTCATATAGTGATCATACCAGACACTGAGGGGACCAGGTACTTGGGGAAGGGACTCTCAGGAGCAACTTTGGAAAAGCAACGCAACCGTTTCTCACGGGTTACACCTGAATTTATGTGTGCGGTGCACAGAGCTGCCCCACTCCCACAGTCCCACCATCAGATGTGGAGAGGGAAGAAGTTTGTCCTCTCCGGCCCTTTTTGTAGCTGGTGAACAGAAGTCAAACAGCGATGAGAAGCGTTTTTATTTTTTTGCCAGGGAGAAGAGTCCATCTGAGTGGGCAGGACGCTGAGCAGCAAATTATAAAGAGTCATTCTGAAATTGCTTTCTGACTCATTTTATTTTGAAATTTAAAAAAAAAGGTTTCTGGAGGTTTTTGCAAATCAGACATGTGTGTGGGAAACCTGGTATTCCCTCGGTAGGTGTCATCTCAGCCTTCAGCATTTAGAAATGGCAAAAGCTCGTGCAAAACTAAATGTACGTCAGGCTGAACGTGTGCCCACTCAGAGGCTGGCGTGGTTCACTTTGACTGGTTCAGAAAGGTCACAGCTCTATTCCAAAATGGCAAAATAAAGCTGAATGTGAGCTATGTTTGCAAAGCGTGCTGGTAGTGTGTGCTGGTTTCGGCTGGGATAGAGTTAATTTTCTTCACAGTAGCTGGTATGGGGTTGTGGTTTGGATTTGTGCTGGAAACAGTGTTCATAATTCAGGGATGTTTTCGTTGTTGCTGAGCAGTGCTTACACAGAGCCAAGGCCTTTTCTGCTCCTCACCCCACCCCACCAGCGAGCAGGCTGGGGGGGCACAAGGAGCTGGGAGGGGACACAGCTGGGACAGCTGACCCCAGCTGACCAAGGGACATTCCATACCATGGGACGTTGTGCTCAGCACATAAAGCTGGGGGAAGAAGAAGGAAAGGGGGACATTGGGAGTGATGGCGTTTGTCTTCCCAAGTACTGTTATGCGTGATGGAGCCCTGCTGTCCTGGCGATGGCTGAGCACCTGCCTGCCCATGGGAAGCGGTGAATGAATTCCTGGTTTTGCTTTGCTTGTGTGTGCGGCTTTTGCTTTACCTGTTAAACTGTCTTTACTCAACCCATGAGTGTTCTCGCCTTTAGTCTTCCAATTCTCTCCCCCATCCCACTGGGTGGGTGTTACGACCCGGACCGGACAGACCAGAGGGCCGTAAAGGTTCTGGGATCCCCCCGGGCTAAATTAAGGTGAAACGACACCAAACGATCACTTTGAATGCTTTATTCGAACAATCCAAACTGCGGAAGGCATAACGGTGGGCAGCGTGGGTTGCAGCAAAACGTTCACAAGAAGAGAGAGAAGAGAGGAATAAGGAAAAAAAAAGAAAGAGGGGGGAAAGAAAAGAGAGAGTCACCGCCCTTGGATCCCGCGGTGTCGGCGACGAGCGCGGCAATCCTCTGGTGATGGGCGCGCAACGTGGCTCTTTGCAGTTGTGTCTTTTATAGTCCAAATCTCCGTCCACAGTCACGCCTCTTGAAGACTTATATGGGTTCATTCCAGACAGTTCTCAACATATATAGCAGTGTTCCAGAGGGTTCTTTATCTACTGAGCATGTGCGGCTTATCGGGGTGGTGGTCTTAGGGACTTGCTAAGGAGCTACAAGCCCCCGCCTCAGATAAGCTTTGTGTGGCCTCTGGCCATCTGTGGTGGGCTACCAGGCTGGTTCTGCCAGAACCCAGGACTGCACACCCTCCGGCACCCCCCCTGTGTCCCTGCCAGCCAACTGCTTGCTGATGGCCCCCTTTGTTAAGCAGACCGCACCTTGGTTGCTGCAATGTTTGAGACATTGACAGACATGAACTCTTCCAGTCCCTCACAGTGGGGGGAGTGAGCGAGCGGCTGCGTGGTGTTCAGTTGCTGGCTGGGGTTAAACCACGACATGGTGTTTATCAGCACTTCAGAAAAAGTTAGTAAAAAGACTATGCCCCAACTTTAACAAGGAGTAGAGTTTTGTTATCAGTTCAAATAAGGGATTTATCTGTGCACAACAGGGGCTAGCGCGTGACAAGGGGTCCGATTAGGTGCTTGCAGAGGAAGTGTCAAAATCAAGTACTAGTCTTGCTGAAATAAAGGGGAATTTCATTCCTGGCTTCATGTAGGAAAGAGGCTCATCCAATCTGTTGCAGGACCTGCCTGCGTCAGGGCTCGACTACACACCGACCATTCCCGCCTCCAACGTTTGGCACTAATGAAATATTCAGAGCTTTACAAGCAGGTCAATAAAATGATCTAAGGGAAGTTTCAGGGTCTGAGTCCATGCATGAATGGTTCATTCACCAGTCATCTGGTTTTGTTTTCCTTCTACCCTACGTTTAAGCAGGGATGGAATAATCAATTTATTATGAAGTTTGTGCTGTCCAATATTCTCAGTAATTTGGTTTGCCAGGTGGAAGCATCCAAGTCATTAATCATCTGTTTTGTACTTGGTACTCTTTTAATATTTAACAACAGAAGAATGCATTTGTTTGTTTACCAATGTCAGGGGCAAACAAGCTGTGATATCAATTCAATCTAGACAAGAAAGATGAAAACATCTTTTAAAACAGTACTTTAAAAAGGAGTCTGTTTCTCTAAATGTAGAAGAGCCACAAGGTAGCCGGAATAAATCAAGTCAGACTGAAGCTTCAGAAATGCGAAGAGCAAGTAAGAGAACAGCACTTTTCACTTTGCACTGCTAATGCCCGCAACAACTTTCTCTAAGCCTGAAAGCGCTGTATTTCTTTATAATTGCATTGAGATGCGATTGCCTGCTTGGGTTGGGTTCATTGCAAGAGCTTTGCAACAGCCCCGGCTGCACAAATAGTGGCTCTAGGGAGAGGGTCCACATTTGCCCCAGTACCAGCAACGACATCCCTCCGTTGGGGGTCTCGGGAGGTGAAACACCCAACAGCAGTGGTCTCTTCCACCCAGAGAGGACGGCAGCGAGCAAGGGATAGCCGTGCAGGAATTTAAAGCTGTGCACTGCTCCACACCCACCGTGTGTCCTCCAGCAAGCTGCTAACCCCCCTGCAGCCTGCACAGAGCCTGCTTCCTCAGAGGAGAGAAAGGGCATACTCTTTTCTCCTTAATTAGTGAGTGAAATCCTGCTCTTCACTTACGAGAAGCAGCCGGGATGCAGGAGGCTTTGAGGAGCTGTTTTGTTCTTGCTGCCCTTTATTCAAGGAAGAACCTCGAAAACCCCAGCAAACCATGTAGGATCAGACCAAATAATGTTGGCCCATCGAAAATGCTGCTGCATAAATAGCTGAGGCTCACAGTGATCGCTCCTTCTGTCCTGCAGAGCTACAGCCTCTGTGGGTACGTTTGTGCACACCGAGTTTGGTCCTTCAAGGCATGTGTTTGAGTGTTGTGTTGAATCTGGGCCTCAACTGTGGTTCATCTGAGGACAATCTGTGCACAAATTTGAAATGAAACCACAGCTCATGTTTAATTAGCTCGGCTCCAGACTTCATTATGGATTAGAAATTCAAGACAAGCCCATCAAGAAGTGTTTGAGAGAACACAGGCTGATGTATAGGCTAGCAGTAAAACTAGTAACACCTTCCAAATCTGATAGCAAACCTGGGGAGGCATGAAGGACACTGCCGGATTTTACTGCTTATTAGTGACTGCATGGGAATGGCCCCATTGTCTCCCAGTCCTTCAGATGCTCTCTGGGCACTGGGTGGAGGAGGTGTGCCAGCATGCAAGAAGCCGGTCCCGCAGGTGCCAAAATGTCGTCCCATCAGTGCGATGCCAGGGTAGACACACTGCGCCGGTAACAGGGATGAGATGAAACCAGGCATCTGCAATGCCCAACCCAGCAGTTGCTGCAAATCCTGCTGCCTGGAGAGGAAGGGTGCACGTCCCAGACTGGTCCTCACTTGCTTTAACTATGGGCAATAAACCGAGTTACAACATACATGCCTCTATACACATATAGACAGGTAGCACTGGCTGCTGACATTTTGGTTTCAGGGAAACCGTTTTCACTGGTGATTGTTTTTTTCCTTTGTGTCTTCTTTGGGGAGGCTGCCCTGGGGGAGCCCAGCAGCCTGGTGAGGGCCGCTCTGCAATGAGAGCTCTGCTGGGGAGAACATGTCTCAGGGGAGAGCATCTGATCTCTCCAAAGGAGACATTTTTTTGTCCTGGGGGAAGGGGGAAGGAATGTAATAAAAATGTGAGAATACAATTAAGATGATAGGTTGTACTGCAGGGAACACATCCAGAAAACAAGGGAACAGACTACCCCTGGTAGCGTTAAATGAGGCAAGAAACAGGGGCATTTAACGTTCTTCGCTTCAAATTAAAATCCCCAGGAAGAGCAATGATAATTCCTTAATTCATCATTAAACTATCCTAAATATTCCCAGTTCTTCTATTTTGTTCTTTATCTAGCAGATTTTTTTGTCATATTAGCAGCCGCACGAGTTATTAAATACTATTTGGAAGCCTTGATTTAAAAATCTCTATGTAATTAGTTCCTGAAAGTTCAATTTTTTGCCATCATTTGTATGGATGGAGTAAATGACTCATCTTAGCTCTTTCTGTAAAAATATTCACTGTGGGTGCTCTCCCCAAAATCAGAAACCTTAGCCAGTACAAAGGCAATAAAAGGCAGGAGGAGCGGGGAAAACATTTCAAAATAAAACTCACTTTGAGAAAAAAACATATGAAGTTGCCCATAGATATTACCCTCAATTCCTGTGTTCTGAACAGTTGATTAAGACATAGACAAATGAATTGAACTTGTTGAGCTACTGTGTAAATCGCTCAGATTTACGTAGAAAGATAGATTTGCCCATTCTTCCTATTGGGAGAAAAGCTTCTTCTAATGAAATAGGCCACCTGCTGCCACAGTGCTAATCCTCTCCGTGGGTTTTGACCCGTAAGCACGGGGCAATTGCATCAAAAACTGCCACTGAAAATGGTATTTGTACCTTTCGCTGCTCACTCATGCTGCTGGCTTTCCTCAGTGCGGGGAATGATGATGCTGTGGATGAAACAAACCTGACCAAAAAATTATTTCTATCCCACCAAAATAAAATACGTGTTTCCTGATGTCCCCAGATGTGCTGGAGGCACCATGGTGGTGGGAGCAGTGGGGGCAGAGGAGGAGGTCCAAGTGCCTCTGCCAGTCCCCTGCGCTTGGGCGACTTGAAGAAGAGCCCAAACATGCGACGTGTGACATCCCTGGGCAAGAGATTGCTCTCCATCCAGGACAAGGGACACCAATTCTTCTCTGCTCCATGGTACCTGGGGTAGGAAGGGGCTTTCAGGGTGACAGGGCTCCTCGCAGCCTCCGGCCGACGGGCATGGCTGCGTGAGAGGTCCGTACCGAGGGACCCCTGGGGACCTGCTCATTTTAATCATTTAGAGCTGGGAGAGATTTATTGTACCCCAAGAGCCTCAAAGCCCTGGGGACTCTGGCTGGACCAGGAATGAGCAAACTTGGTCCCTTTTGTTTGAAACTTCCTATAGGAGAGAGAAATATGGAAAAAGTTCAGGAATTTCCAAAACTCTGGAAATTGCAAATGCTGACCCGCAGTCAGATACAGCTACACAATACAGGCAAATGCCATCCTCACCATCTTCCCCTTCGTTCCAATTACACCTCCCAGAGCTGGAGAACAGATTACACTTCCCATATCGCACACACTTTCTTCGTTTCAGTGGGAAACCAACGACCAGTTATCCTGTCACTATCTGCACATCCCATTATGGTAACGAACAGAAGTCATCAAATTATAATACTCTTAATCACACTAAATAATGCCTCGCACTACAAGTCGCCCCATTAAAATCAATGGCCTATTTGTAGAGCAGAGAAGATCTCAGTGTGAGTAATGACATTAAAATCCCTCCCTGGCTGGGAATAAAATTTAAAACTCCCCAGTGTCTCCCAATCTACCTAACAAACAACAGGGGAAAGGTATTGACTGTTAATGTATCCATGTATATGATGTGTGTTTGTAAAATAGAATTGTGACTCAAATTCAGCAGATGAGGAGCATTTAATAAGAAGGGACGCTCGCCTATGTCAGCCTTATTGATTGGGGGCACAATGGTGTCTCCTGCTGACAAAGTAAATTATTTGTTCGGCCACGGCAGCTAGAAGAAAGCTCACGCAGCCTGTTTGATTTCAACTGGTTTTTAATTTTCCTTGGGGGAGAGGGAAAGCACAACGCTACTGGGCCGTCTCAGGGAGAAGGAAACAGCGTAATGGCAGATCCCAGTGATGAGCCACTTACCTTTCCTACAAACAAAAAAGAAATAACCAAGAGCTCAGTTTGAAACCCAGTGTTTTGGCAAAGCATTCCCAGGACACCCATGTAGGTTGGGAAGCTCTGACTGCTGTCAAGCCAAGCACAGATGTTGTCCCCAGCCAAGAGAGAAAGACCAGGTTATTTCATCATTAAAAACTCCCGGATAAGCCTGGCCAGTCAGACATACACACACATATACACATGCACACACATATTTTCCCACTCTGCTTAAGCAGAACAGACACAGGAGAGCAGCTCACAAGGACCAAAGAACTGTGAATGCCAAATCCTAGGAAAAATGGGAGGGAGGAATCTTCCAAACTCCAGTGTTGGGTTTCTGTTTGGTTTTTTTTTTTTTAATTGAATTTAACAGTAAGCCACAAAGGGTCACAAAGTTCAAGAAATAATAGCTTGAAGTGCACGATGGTTGTGGAAGGGATTGCCTCTTTGTCCTGTGCAAGGAACACCTACCATTGTGCAGGTTCCCGGGGTCTCCAGCATCGCAGGGGATGCTCAGCAGCATCACAGGCCACCAGGGCTGAGGGGCTGCGAGGCTGTAGGAAAGAAATGGTGCCAGACGACAGTAATGCCTTTTCATTATCCTAAAAGCTTAGGAAACTAATTCAAAAACCAAAGAGGGTTAAACAGGATTAGAAGCATTCTTCTCTTCTGAACGCAGCTAAGAATAATCAAATTGTTATTCAAACCAGGGAGTGGATAGTGTTTAATATATCAAGCATGCTCTTCACAAGCGTTTTTACCTCCCACATGCACTAATCTCTTGGCTGTCAGGCTCACTGCCATTTCTGTTTAGGAACGTCCGAGGTGGGACGTGGGAGACCTCGCTCCTCGGGGAAGGGGGTCTGCCACCAGCACGGCAAAGATGCAGGGTCAAGGAGGAAAGGAATATGTGAATGCAGCATGCATGGGGCAGCAACAAATTTGCTCCAGTGTGCGAGCAACAAGGATATTCACTGCGTTTCTGTTCTCTTGCACGTAAGGAGCTTTTTGTTTGTTAGTTATAGCTGTGTACAAGATGCACTTTGCAGCCCCATCTGCTCTGTCGCACTTTGGGGAAGCTTCAAGGAGAGGAAATAACCATTTCCAAACCTGCCCTCCCTTTCCAAAAAAATCAGCTCTCAAATCAGCACATAAAACAAGCAACAAATCTGATTCTCATCTGCCATGCTCAGGACACCTCATGCCTGTGACTGCCTTGATTTTGAAGTAGTAGCCATATTTTTGAAAACCAACTGAAAAAATATGGAGGCAGATGCATTTGTAGTGCACCAGGCCCCACACAAAGGGCTCACAGTTAAAGAGGGACTGGATAAAATTCCAGCTGAAACCCAAATTGGTGTTTCTTCCTCTTTTTTTCCTGTCTACATTTTTCACTAAAAGACTCACTGTTGTGGCCTGAAGCATCTACAGGGTGTTCGGACAAATAAACGTTGGAGAGCAGGTTGCAAGGCATATGTCTGCTTGAAGACAAATGCTAAAGCATGGCTGAAGTCCCCACAGGATATCTGCTCGTGCAGGGGAGTTCAGCATCATTTACTGTTCAGACCTTCTGGCTTTGCCCATAACAGAAAGGGAATCCTACAGCTCCTGGTCAATACAAGAATGAGTCAAGTCTTTCCAAGCTGTACATTATAAATGTTGCACATGAGATGTAACGCCATCATTTCCCTGAACTCTACGGCCACTGGTGTCACTGAATCTCTCTACATGTCAGTTCCCCCAGCAGTAAAAGACTTTCATAATTCTTCTTGTGAAATGAGTTTGAAAAGAGGAAAGATGATACTATCTCACAAGGCCTTAGAGTAGTGTTCTCCTGAAAACAGGCAGACAATGTTGCTGGTGGTTGTTCGGACCTTATTTTGCAAAATATCTTGGGTCCTGCAAATACTGTCTGCCCAAATATGCGCTTTAAAATGTGTACATTTCCTTTGGTGGTACAAAAGAAAATGAGTCTCCCCAGATCTGGGTCATACACCCAAGGCAGAGATGGGAAAAATGGTCAAACATCAGCTCCCCAAATCCTTCATTGCCATGTTCATGCAGTCCATTAACCTCCCAGCAGCATGAACTCCGAGAACCTCCATGAAACGAGCTTTTCTGCATGACACTGTCCATGCATTTGGCACGAAGATGTTTAGACCTGGATCTTCAAGGCTGTCCAACAACTCATGGGCCAGGTGAGTCTTTCCAAGGAATCCCACTCCCATTTCATGACTCAAACACACATCTAGCTCTGACTACGCTGTCCCAGCAGCTGCAAGTCATCTTTAATTTCAAAACAGGGGACAGGGTTTATTGTAGGAAAGGGATTGGGTATTACTATAGAAACAAGTAGAGGAAGGTCACTGTTGGACTTTATTGGACTTTTTTTTAATGGAAGAGTGAGTTTGGCTGGCAGTATTGGTTTCTTTCCTACTGAAGCACAATCTCAGCATGCCCTTTCACAGCCCTGTGGAAATAGGTAGCCACAGAAGACTTTCTTATTCTGAACCTGGCAATTTTCCCTGATAGGTTGATCATACCTGGGCATAAAACTACACGCTGATCTCTGCAGGGCATTTTTCTGGGAAAAGAAGAGGAACCAAGACACCCAGTGAGATACCAGGCAGACTCTGATTGTGAATGTCATCTTCTTTGGCCCGGGCACTGGTTAATTTAAAGTCACTGAAAAAAACTCCCCCAAAAGTTCTTGGCGTTAGCTGTACAAGCATGTAAATGACATTTTTTGTTTAAAATTTATAGCGAAAAAATATTTGTGTTTGAGTTTGACTGTTCACAGAGTGGAGCCCCTGAGTTCTTGGTTTAAGTCTCAAGCCCTTTAGCAGAGTCAACTTCTCACTCTAACATGCGTTTTATTAGCAAAATAACGAGCTCAAATTAAAATATTCCAACCTGAAGGACATGCAGAGCTATTCTCTCCCCCCTCCTCCTCCCTCATGCTCATCTCCCTCTCCAGAGCACCATTTCTGGTGGATGAGGACAGCTCTGAACAGTGACTCACATGTCTTGCTCCGCTCCTTGGCCAAGGCAGACCCTTGGGTGCGGGGCAGACCTGGGTCTCCCCAGGACCTGCACTTTGGGTCTCCAAAGCTGGCTCATTTTCTAGACGCATAATGCCGGTAATGATGCACTGGCCATGCCCTCTCCTTTCTCTTCCAAGGGGGAAAATGTAACTCATGTAATTCCTGACACAAGTCTCGTCTCCCGGGGTTGCTGGGAGCTAACTCGCTCTGCAACACACACTGCTGCCAAAGCCAGGTGGCTGCTGAGCCTTTTGGCACGTCCTTATGCTTTTTGTTGAAAACAGCAAATAATGAGACAGATTTTAGTCAATGGACGTGCACTAATTGACATCAGTTGTGTTGCAATTGGTAGAGGGGAAAGTATATGGTTATTAACTTTCAAAGATGAAAGAGGCCTAGATTTTTCTGGCCTTTTCTAAATGATAAAGCTCTCTTCCTCTTTGAACCTGACAAAAATGAGCTGCAGAACTGGAGAAGCAGCACTTTGTGAGAGATAAAAAATTACAGCCCTAAATGCTAACCTGGCGATTTTTCATTTGAATCCGTGCATTATCTGTGGAGCTCAACCCTCACACAAGCAGGTTTGGATTATAAATAGGGCTCAACGGGAGTTTTCAAAAGCATCTTTTTCAGTGGATAGTATCTGCCAAAACCAGAGCCTTTTCCAGGAACATATGAGTTTTGACAAGTTCCAGGTGTGAAGCGAGGACAGGCGTTAGGCTGGCAGCTGATGAATTCGCCAATATACAGGAAACACATTTTCGAGTTTCTGCTCGACCTGATTCATACTGAAAACCTGGACTTGACTTGCTCTTGTCACAGGGAGACCAAGCTGCTCTCTGCTTTGGTGCAAGTCCCGCACCCTGTAAGAAGACTTTAACATCTCCACTGGTCGTCTCGCTGAAGAGCGGGAAAGGTTTTGTAACACTGAACACCTCACAGCCATAAAACCCTGTTCCCTCCCCACTCCTCTCCCCCCAAAACAGTGATAGTGACAATTTCCCTGCACCTCTCGCCAACAACATTGCCTTTGACTTCAGGACACACCCTGCCTATTTTAAAACAAAGCGTCTAGGGTAGCTTTAGTTTCAACCTCATGTCAAGGATATAAAATTGAACGTAATATCAACAGGCTCTTCTTCGCTAACCCATCCTAGGCTCCAAAGGTAATATTCTTATGAATTCAGGGTCAGATGGAGGCTGGAAAACAGCTGGCCAAAAAACAGTAATAAAATATTCTTAACTTCCACCCCAGTTCTGCAGAAGTTTTTTAAAGAGCTGCATATGCCTGATAATGCTGATGTGTCACTTAGGATAGCCTAAGCAACACAAAAGAGAGAGCAGGTCTTTTTTGGTGGGGGTTTTTTTGGTCCTGAGGGCTGTGCAGTTGTTTCTCGCTCACATACAACAGACGTTCTCGATGTCTGGAAGCACCTTTTTAATCCATATCCTTAAAGAGAAGGCAAATTGGTGAATTAATTTGTTTCTTGCCTTGTTTTACAGGGAACAGCTTCAAAAGAAAGCACATCCAGCATTTTCACATGGAATTCAGGTCAGGCATGCAAAGAGATTCATCAGATGATGGGTTTCTCTGTCTGACATCAGAGAAGTTGCACAGGGTTTTTGACTCGACCATGTTAGACCTTTGCTATTTTGGGGAACAAAGGAGAAGCCTTATTATTTTCTGCTACATATACCTTCCCCTGTCCCCACTGGTCTCACTCATGGAAAATGGAAATAATTGCATCTTGCTGCCACCAGGTGCCAAGGAAGTCAGCAAAACTAAGGGGTAGTAATGGGAATGTGACAAACAGGTTGTGTTTCGAGACCCCACTCATCTTTTGTACATCTTTTGTATTCATGTTGCTGTGGCACAAGAGTTACGTGGGTGCTGCTCACGTCCAGGAGGAGAGGATCCTTTGCAAGCTGTGGTGATGGAGGGAGCATGGAGCAAAGCAGTGAACATCCCTCATACATACGTCCCTGGAGCAGGATGTGTTGCAGCCTGTTTTTTTAACTTCCATCATGTCCTAGCACTACTTTTTGGTGGAAACATGCCCCCAACAGTCTCCCAGACAGAGATGAGTATAGCTGATCCTGCCTTGGGGTTTGCTCTCTGGAACAGCTTAACAGTTCCCCCTTGAGGAGGAAATTCACTTTGCTCCTCAAAATGTTGCTCACCTGCTGAAGGGCTTCCTTTGGAAAGAAATCTGGGAGTTTCTGCAATGAAAAGAGCGGCAGCTGTGGCACCTCAGGGCTGTCTGGGGTGTGATTGCACACTCAGAGCAATGCAAACACCTGCATATGCCCATGGGCAGTCCTAACACTTCTGCTACGCGGACACGGATGTGGGTGTCTGCACAGGGACCCTGTACTGTCCCATGGCCCCTCACCCTGCTTAGCTGGGGGCTCCTTTAGAAAAAGAACACCCCTGCAAGTCCATTTATTACTGCAAGAAACCATCAAGGTGTGAGTAAAATCTGGTGATCCGAGGCATTAAATCAGTTGCCAGATCTAAAAGAGCCATCAGGATGGCCATGCCTCTCTGGGAAACAAGTATCATTTAGGATTGTCCATATCATCACTGGGATTATCCGCATCGCCTCCAGCACTGAAACCCGGCGGGACAGAGCCTGTGCATGCTGAAGACTTGAGGCCGGAGACCGTTGATCCACGCTCTTGCAGCTCTTGCTGGTGCCACAGAGGGTTGGTGCCGAGAGCAACACTGACGTGTTATCACCACGTCGGTTAGCCTGGATGAGAAGACAACCATGATATTAACACAAGCAACCCACTGCTCTCATGCAGCTGTACTGGTTTGGAGGCAGAAGGAGTACACCTGGACAGTGCTCTGCAGTACGTACAGGACATCCAGCCGACATCCCTCTGCTTCCAGATCCTTAACCAGTTGGTTTGGCAGAAACACCCCAGGAGGTGGATGTGGAGGGGGAAAACCCAGGATTTTGCATTTCAGGGAAAGTTGGACAAACTGTTTTCCAACAGTTTGTAGCTGTTGTAGCTAAAGTTGGAGCTTTTGTAGCTAAACTGTATTGTTCAGTAAAGATCAAAATGTTTTCTGGGAACATGTCAGTTCTGACACCATTTTCTAAAGAAAGGAGTTGAAATGAATCATTTCGGCTCCCTAATTTTGATGAAGCTAAAATGTGTCAATAATAGTGAAATGTTTTGATAATCTCCAAAACATTCCTTTGGATAAAACTAAAAATGTTTTGACTCTTCTAGCAAGGATAAATGCAGATATTATTCTTGCATGCCTTTTGCCTATTTGTTTTTACCAACCTCCAACATGCTCTTCTCTCTCTCTTATCCTCACAGCAGTGAATTCTACAGATCACTCCAGAAACCCAAATGTATATCAAAGTCCCCTAAAAAAAGAATGTGTTTTGCAGTAGTTTGCTGTGTACTCCCTTTTGCTGACTGTGAATCCTCCAGTGTCCCAGAGTTCACACCATGTAGCGAGCAGGAGCCAAGGGTCCTGAGCAGTCAAGAAATTCGGACTTTTTGGAGACTGAAGCTCGGCATGGTCAATACAGAACAGGTGTACGTGGGTTAGCAGTGTTAATTCATGATGATTGCGAGAAAATGAAACAGTGCTGTTCCTGTACTTAATTGGCAAAAGAATTCCTATCATCTAGGTTGAGATCTTAATGAGCCTTTTTGTTCCAGCTGTCCTTGCTCCTAATGCGGGGGGCTCTCAAAATGCTCCATCTCCTTGCCAAGAGCAGGGCTGCAACCTCACCATCTGCATGGAGGAATGGCTCACCCAGAGCTGCTGTGGCCACAAAAAAGGCCTCGATGTGAATGGAAACTCAGTCTGCACTCCTCTGATGCTCGGCAGGAGCAGCGGTGCCTACTTCGACCTTGTCCACAAGGTAATCCAGACCCTATTTATTCTTCCCTTTCCTTCCCTTCCCTTCCCTTCCCTTCCCTTCCCCTCCCTTCCCTTCCCTTCCCTTCCCTTCCCTTCCCTTCCCTCTCCATAGCAAATATTGTCCAACATATGTGCATGGGATGAGTCATTTATTGTCTCCAAAATTTCACCTGAAAAATGCTCAATAGATTATTAAAATGGATGCTGTCTTCCTTTCTGTACCTCCTGGCTGCTATAACAAGGGCCCTGCCTATGTATCTATACAGGCTCGGCAAAGCCAGTAGGAATTTTTTCAGTAACTGAATCAAATCTAAGCTGTTGCTGTTCTAAAAATACATGTTTAATAAAATTCTATTATTTTTTCTCCCTATATTCAGATTTTAGAAGTAATTCTCATTCCCTGTTTTGTAGCAAATGCCCTGCTGTTTGCCATCTATCTAGGAAAGTGGTCTGATTTTGAGCTTCAGTGGTCCCTCAGTGGTACCTAGCTTTTCTCTTCTCTTTGGGGAGGGAGCTGAAGGGTTGTCAGCAGTAACAAGGGCAAAGAAAGATAACAGTCTTTAGGTTTAATTTAGAGAGTAATTTTAAAGAAATTCCCTTAATTTAAACATAGGCTTGAGTCAATAAAGCCATTAGTTTCAATACACCCATAGCTTGAGTTTCGGTACTACCAAAATATGTGCATGTGTGTGCACAGAAAGCCCTATTAATAAAAAGAAAACAAGCTGTGAAGCACTTAAATGTAAGCCTAGTTTTAAAAAAATGCTATAATAAGTATATTATATGCTTATGTGTGATGAATTCATGTCTTTGCTTAGCATTGGGCACTTGGCTGAATGGCATCTTTAATGCTTCATAAAACCAAAATATTCACCCAGGCAGCCTCGGGCACACTGATCCCTTTGAACCTGCTGCCTTTGCGGCTACCACATTGACAGTTTCTGAGCGTGCAACGTCACAGGGCCCAACATTTGGTGTACGCTTCAAGCCTCTAAAAGCCGTAGAAAAACCAGGTGCAAAGAGGTTGCAGATCAGGTTGTTTCTCCTGGTATTTTCTGACTGAGCTGCAGTGGATGCAGGGTGGCATTTTCATCATGGTTTTTCCCCCAGTGAATGGAGATGAGCTAGTTGCAGCATTTTTTTCCTGCTGTTTCAGCTAGGAGAGTCAGGCATACTTGACGGAGCTAGCGTTGATAAGTGCCATAGGAAAAAGGCAACAGGCCAGTTAATTTATCATGGCATTTATTTCATGATCACGCCACTGGTTTTCAGATGTTTTACAGAAGAACTTGTGCTCAGATAAACAAGTGGTTTGCTGGTGCCTGGATTTCTTTCCCCTTGGGCTCATTGGTAAAGAAGGATTGTTTGCATGAGCGTGGCTTTAATTAATATTTTGTAACATGCTGAGATGCAATTGCATATCACTGGTTGTAAAGACATTGGTTCCTAAAGAAAGAGTGGAAAAGCCATCACCGTAGGACTTTTTTTTAAACAACTTCTCTAATTAAGAAACCTGCTGAGCAAAGAGTACAAACACATGATTAAGTCCATCTGTATTCACCCAGGCACATAAGCACATGCATAAAGTTTGGCACGTGCTTTACTCAAGAGGAATTGTCTGATGAACTGGGACCTAAAAGAAAGCAGGGGAGATAGGCTGTGCTCTTCTCTTAATGATGCAGTATCTTATATTCTAGTAACCAGCTATTTCACAATATGGATTTTTTTCCCCTTTCTTTTTCCCTTGAAAACACTTCGACATAATATTTCTTGGCACATTTTTGTCAAACTTAGTTTTGAATATTGAATGACTTGGTGAAGAAAAGGAGCTGCACATTTCAAACTGCCCTGAGCTCTGAGAACCTGGAGTTCAGCCCTCCGCTCCTGACAAGGATGACAAAGAGTCTGCCGTGAGCACCTCATATGTTTCCATCTAATATGAGATTTCACATTCAGCATCAAAGTGGGAATTTTGCAAGGAAAAGCATCCCAGTGACAACACAACGTCCTTCACAGGCTAAGTCAATTTTAATTTTTTAAGCCGTTATTATTATTAGGCAGCAAAATGTGTGGTGCATAAATCTCACCCATTACCGATGGCTTTTGTTTCATGAATAATCAGGTCAATTCAATTCAGGAACAGGCAAAACAAGATAAGGATGTGAATGTCCTTTGCGAACAGCCACATACTCTGCGGGTACAAACCTGTTGAGCTGCACTGACACCACTGGAGCCACGTTGATTTTCACCCTCGGAGGATCTGCCCCTGCAGTGCAACGGCCACTTGATATCCCAAGGGGACACCCGGGGCACCCTGAGGATCCTCCTGGAGGTGAGATGGCTTTTCTTTGCCGTGGCTTTTGAAGTCCTCTTTTTGAGGTACGTGGTTCAGCAGCATGTCATGATGGAGATGTGATACCCATCACTAGTGATGGATTTAGGCTCGGCGGGCACTGTGGCGTGGGGGGAAAGCTCCCAGGGCTACGCCAAACCTGCTGGCACCATGACCTCCTTCTGACCACCTGACATTTGCATTTTATATTCCCCATTTCCTTTTGGACAACCCAATTTCCACGAGCCTGAGTGATTATTTCGCTTTTGAGAAATTAAACCATCACCTTCCCAATTTTAATTCCTATAATTTATTTTTATGAGGCGATGCTGAAAAGGGCAAAAATAATGAATATTTTGAAAGATGTGGAAGCCAGTCCTCTGCTTTCCCTGAGAGCTGTGCAGGAGGTGCCTGTAAGAGATGCAGGAATAATCATTATTTTAAAAAAGAAACGTGACTACTCAAATACGTTTCTAGTAGCACTGCAAATCCTAATGACCATATTTTAAGATTAAAGCTTCTGGATAAGTACACTAGCTTTTTCCCTTCCTACGAAGAAGATTGGGTTGGATAGAGGAAACCATCCCATTTCAGAGAACTACAACTGCCTTCTCAACATGAGACAGCGATGAGAAGAGACCACTAAAAGAAAGTGATCTGGATTTCCTGCAAAAGCTGTCCATTATTAAACAATGTTTTAAAGCAGTGAAATGCAGCGACCAGATAGCTAAAGGGAAAGTCTATAGCTGCACGTGATAGTCCATCCTTCTCGCTCCAAGCGCTGTCTTCAATGGCCATAGGAAACACTGCTTGTATAAAACCAAATATGCTGTGCAAGGAGGGGAGAAAGAAGAAGGGGTAGCATGGTCTTCATGTGCATGACCAGGGGAATAGGAATGCAGGAAACAATATTCACTCTGTATATAGCATTACTGAGACCATTACTGTAGTAGTGGGTCCAGTTTTGGCATCTGTGCTCTGAAAGGAGATTGATAAATTGAAATGTCTGCACAGAGCTGCTATCAGAGGGTTCTTTACAGAGAGACACTGAATGCATTCAGTTGCTTAAAAAAAAGAAAGTTAGGAGTTAGCTTGAGCGCAGTGTATAAAGGATCCATGAAAGGGCAAGAACATTCCTCTTCCTGAGCAGCTCTGTAATTCAGGACTCTGAATCCAATGACTATAAATAAAAGCCGGCAGGGCTGTACTGGTAGAAAAGGTATTCGTTATTCTATTTTTTTTTTCTTATTCTTCTTTTTTTTTTTTTAATGAGGATTTTGGAATAGTTCGGGAAGGGATGTGACCAAATCTTCACAGCCTCCAAACCAAGCCCAGAAAATTCTCCAGAGCCACGCTCGGCCCCGGACGCACAGTGGAGCAGTCCATAGCGGTCACTGCAGTAATTTCTTCCCTGGCTGCTGGTCAGAGCTGCCCATCCTGGTGATCCCTCCCGGACCCAACGTTTATGAGCCCAGGAATTCTCCTGGCACTTGTAGGCTGGGATGTGAAAATGCCAACGTGAGCTGATTTTCTGGCTCATTATTTATGCTATGAATATTTTATAAACTGGCTTGTTGGCTGGGATATGAGAGACATAAAGAAGTGAAACACCCCACTTCATTCACAGCGAGCTTCTTTAGACAAACACAATGCAATTCGAAAGCCTCAACATCAGATGTGAATGTGGGTTTGACTTAAAGGCTAAAGTCATCAAATCACAATGAAGACATAAAACTGTCAGCGCAGAGAAGCAAAATCGTGAGACACCTTGATCAGTGTCAGCCTCCTGCCACCAATGTTTTCCTGCTCTGGACCGGGCAGGGGTCAACTGCTGACCCATCACTTGGAGCATGAGGTGGAGGTTGTTTCTAATGGTCCTTTGGGAACTGGGCTCAAATCCACTGCCCTGAAACAGCTCCAAAAAAAGAAGGGAATGGCTTAAAGTTAAATTCCCAAGGGCTACTCTGGTTTGGGGAAATCATCTCTGCAGTTGTAGGGCTTTTTTGACCATGGTCTATCTGGGAAACAGTTTCCTGCTTCTCCCTGATGTAATTCTGCCAAGACACATTTTGGAGTGTTGATTGGTGCCGGTTTTTGCTCTATTTTTGGAAAATGTTCTTCACACCAGGGTCTTGAAAGACCTGCAGACCCAGAGCAGTGTGAGCCGAGCTGCCTCACACAAAGTGAGAATTGAAATGGCTCAATTAATGTTGTGAACATTGTTAGGAGGAGGAGAAGGCCAACAGGTTACCGGTGGCAGCTTTCAAGATGTCTTTTGAAGTTCTTAAGTAAAAAGAACCCCCAAACCCACAACATTAACAACACAGAGGGCTTTATTTGTGCTTACTCTAAGGTCATTAATTCCTCTGGCTCCTGCTATGTCCCTGAACTTTAAAACCCGTGTAGTGGGGTTTGGAAGTACTCTCCAAAATTAGATATAAGTTTTTCCTGAATCTTATTTCTAGTTGCAAATTAGCAGTTTTCAGCTACTGGGGAAAGTTGTGGCTAATGAAAAAGAAAATCAAGCATAGCAAAATGCATGACTAGTTCTTTTAAAAACAAATTATTGTCTTTACAGAACAAAAGAAGGCCATGGATCTGTTACAGCAGGTCCAGAGGAGGGCCATGAAAATGGTCAGAGGGCTGGAACAACTTGCCTATGAAGACAGGCTGAGAGAGTTGGGGTTGTTCAGCCTGGAGAAGAGAAGGCTCCAGGGAGACCTTATTGCAGCCTTTCGATGTATAAAGAGAGACTTTTTACGAAGGCCTGTAGTGACAGGACAAGGGGCAACAGTTTTAAACTGAAAGAAGGTAGATTTAAATAGGATATAAGGAAGAAATTTTTTACAATGAGGGTTATAAGACACTGGAACAGGTTGCCCAAAGAAGTTGTGGATGTCCCATCATTGGAAGTGCTCAAGGTCAGGTTGGACAGGGCTTTGAGCAACCTGATCTAGTGAAAGATGTCCCTGCCCATGGCAGGGCGGGTGAACTAGATGATCTTGAAAGGTCCCTTCCAACCCAAACCATTCTGTGATTCTATGATTCTGTGATTTCAGAGGTTGCAAACATGACCTTCCCTAAAATAACTGCTGTGAAATCTACAATTAAGAGTATTTGCAGGTAGTATGTCAGTGGAGAATAAGATAAAGAGAGAAGAGTCTATTTTTTTTCTGTTTCACAGAACTGTACAGCACCTAGCACATAACGGTCTATGGATTGCCAGCATTCGCACTAAGGAAATCAGAAACCACTTGTGCTCAGGAAAGTTGTTACGGTTTCTATAATCAAGATAAGAGTCATTATACTCACCAGTAGCTGTCTGCAGTACAGACATCTGCATCTGAACCAGCTGCAGAAACAATCCTCGCTCAGGGGAGAAAAGTCAGAATTTCTGGAGTGTGACTCTTCTGGAGTATTTTAGTCCTCTGTGTGATCAGACAGTGGATGATAAAAGGAGTCTGAAGCTGTTGGTGTTCTACGGTATAGCCACTGACACCCTCAGTGCACCCCAGTCCACATCTCTGGTCACTGAAGTCCAGTGAGATGCGTCAGTCCAGAGAGGGATCAATAGTGTCCTCGCAGTTCTCCTTCCTTAGTATTAGCGCGAGCATCAGGTATGTGTGGTCTCTCAGGGGTTTCATTTCATCAGTGAAATAAAACACCTTGATATATTATTTCTTCTTCCTGAGTCTGTCTCCGCATCTTCGTTGTCACCTGGCCAAACCTTACCAGTATGCTCCTCTCTGTGGACTCTGAGCTCCACGGAGGACTGTTGCCCAAACTGCCCTGGTCCTTGGGCTCCAGTTTGTAGCTCATAACACTCACATCTCTTCCTCTCCATGATTTGCATGCTTAAATGCCCTTGATTTGCTCAGGAAGGCAGAAGTTGGAAGAAATAAACAGTGTCTTCCTGAATCTCAGCTCAAGGAAGGAAATAAACCTCAGTAGAAAGAGCCGAATGTTAACAATATGATTGAGAAAAAACCCTCAGCTTTAGAGGAGTAGTTCTTGTGCGGGAAATGTATGAGAAAAAAATTAAATAAAATCTAGAAATCAGATTAAAAGGTCATTGAGAAACAGGGAAGGGTATCAGGGTGAAAGACTTGTGCTCACTTGCAGGGAGAATATGCCCAACGCTTGACACAGCTTGCTGCATAACAAAGCCAGCAGCAAAGAAACATCCTTCTCAATCGCAGCAGAGACTGAAGGTGCCTGGCAAAGTCTGTGTCAAAACGTTATTTGGGGTTGTCCGGCAGGGCAGGGCTTTGTACTTTACATCTGAACCTTTGATATAGCAGAAGGAGAACGGAAAAAAACGTAGCACTCTCTGGGCATTACTTGGTTATTATGAGATTAAGGTTTACCTATATATGGAAATAAATGAACATGTACTCCTGAAAGGTCACTTCTTCAGTTTGTCTGTCCTCTGAATATAGGGGAAGTACTTTAGCTTGTACCAATTTCATAGCAATTTAACTCTCCTGCTTTCAGGAAATTTGTCTCTGGTTTATACTGTAGTAAAGAAGAAACATCAAGTCCAAAATCTCTTTGTGAGACAGGGACAAAGGCTCATACTCTGTGCAAAAATGTGTTCATGTGTTTAATCTGTTAAAGTGTTGTAGTTGCATTGAAATCAGAGGGAAAATGTTGGCAAATAAAAATTAAGATTATAAAGAAATGCTTCTAAGAGGTGTGAAAATTTTGTCAGAAGAGAACTAGAAGTGTGTTTAAAGCATCTAAGTCCTATAGTTTGGTCAAGAACATTTTATTTTTAATATCCTTACTTAATAGAAGCGAATAATTTCTCTGAAGAGATACTTTAGCTCAATCACAACATGTGAATTTACTATAGGAAAAGTTGCATTAAATTACAGATAAAGACCAGGCAGCCAGCCTGACTGACGATAACTCTTTTTCTCACCAAAACTGTGTGGCTCTTTTGGGCTCTTAGCAGTGTTACTTAGTGACAGACAAAAGGGGAGAAATTTCTCTTTGAAAAAATTATCTGACTTTTTCAGTTAAAATTTTCAGAATGTTGTTGGTCATTTTACCGACTCTGCTTTTAATTTTAGAGCCAAGCACCAGTTCTCTTTTCAATAATAATTTCAATAATAAATCTTTACTTCTAAGCTAGGAGCTTCTTTTCCATCGTGACACATTCTGGTATCATACTCTCTCTCATCCTGGCAATAAGCCAATACAGCATCTTCTGCACCCTTTCCATCTCATTTCCTTAAGTTCCTGTCAATCTTTTCGTAGGCACTGGGAACAAAAACCTCAGTCATCCTCCATCACTATCCCACTCAAAAATACAATGGAAATTCAGCTAGTAGGCACTGCATCATGTCCATACACTGGCATTAAACTAGTTCTGAAGATGATGTGCTCAGTATCAGGTAAGCTTCCCAAAATATCTGTCAGGCTGTTTCTAAATTTCCTTGGGGATTCTTCCATTATCACTAGGTCGTTCATTAGGTAGTAATGAAAAGACTTGTGTAACAAAATTGGACATAGAGAATAAGTGCTGAAAGTCGCAACATCTGTTAATGCTTTTGCTGAAAACTTTGTAGAATGAGGCCTATTTTTGCAAAGCAAGAGTTGTTCAGATGAAAGGAATGCTACTAAAATAGGCTGTGGGAAATGTAGTCCGATTAATGTACCAAGAAGCAAAATCCTTAGGTCAATACAGAGACCACTCAAGAAGAGGGCCACAAATGAAATTCTAGACAAGATGGAACATCAAATAAGAAATTTCAAAAACAGTGTCTATGAAAAAAGTAGCTGATAAATCACATTGTCTGTTTTTTAATCTGGCCATATTTCTGTTAGTCAGTTCATTTCTACTAAAGGGATGTACCTCAGGGTAAATCAGAAGCAGCTCCATCCATCTCACTAGACTAACATCATTGTAAAATTGGTCTGAAATCTGAATCAGATTCAATATCTGCTGGGTAAGAATTAATCAGTTCTTACCACTAATTTCTTGTGCAAAGCAACACCTCATCTGCCATTTCTGATAACACCATTGCTAAGGGAATGGTGAGAACTTCAGTTTTGCTTTGCTAAGCCTGTAGCAGAAAGTCAGCAAAAGGTACAGGGAAAGGCAGGGCAGGAAAAACCTGGATGATGAGAGGGGCAGAATGTCCTTCGAGAAATACCCTATTCAGGTTTCTGAAATGTCACTCTAAATAAATTATGATGTCAGAATAGAAGGTAAGGCAGAATGAGCATTGTGGATAGAGGTGGTAAGAGGTTCAATTTTTTATTTTTTATTTTTAAATGTCATTAATAATTTTAGAAAGAGAAGTAAACAGCCCTTTCACTACTTGGAAATAACATATCATCACTGCTAACATTGGGGAGGCTTCAGAGCTCCCGCAGCAGATAATGTGAGCACATAACTAGTTTATCAAAAGTTATAGCACAGCTTTAATATGCTGCTTGCTATAACTAGAGTTAGAACTCTAAAAGCACCTAGGTATAGGCACGCATAGGAAGTTATAATCAGTTTTATAGACTAGTTTAAACTTATTCTCCTGAATTTGTCATTTTGAAGCCTAACTCCAATATTCTTCTAAAGTCCAGTTGACATCTTTAGCTCCACCATCTTTTAACCCTTGGGTGTTTAAATCACTTTTGTGGGTGGATTCATTCACTCGTGATGCTTGGCAGCTGTTGAACTTCTACTTCCACTCTGCTATCATCCTTGACTTTGAACATCCAGCTGTAACCTGATTTGAGGGTCCAACCACCAAGCAAAGCACATTGCTTTCCAAAACCTCAGTTTGGAAAGCCTTCACTTCCACCTGTGCTGCTGTCTGCAGAGGCACCTTCCCAGCAACGTCGTCCTCTCACTGACTCATCCAAACGGAGATTGAAAGATTGCTTTTGTCCCCAGAACTGACAATTCTGACCTGCAGGGAGCAGTGACACAATTAGCAGGTGATTTCCCAAAGACCTTTGGTTTCCAATAATTTCTGCGTCTGCCCGTGCTGTTAGATTTAGAAGGTAAAAGCAACTCTCAAGGGGGTTTAATTTTATTTAATGAATAAAAAGCTGATTTCATAGTGAATGAGGCTATTCATAGCAAGTTACCAGATTAAAATAAAAGCTAATATAGCCTAAGCAAAGGCATGCACTTCCATTTCCACTACCATTTCTGAGCAAGATCTTTGCTTTTTCTGCTCCTTCATGTAGATTATAAATAAAAACTGAAGAGCTGAAGAGCTGTCAGGAAAGGCAATGGGAGTTTGCAAAGACAATGGCTTTTTGGCTAGTCTTGTATCACATCAGTGGCTCACAAACTAATTTGATTTGATTCCTCATGAAGTTCCAGGAGGTGAAACTCTCCTGTTCACAGTTCCAGAGTATGCAGCTCTATCCCATACAGAGCAATGCCTCCTGCCCTAGAATAATACATCTGTATCACAACTGAAACAAAAACACTCACAAGTGAGTCATGTTACATGGACCCAAACTCAAAAGGCATTCAAACTGTTTAACATAGCAGAAATTAGATTACAAACATGTTAATTCTTGTTGCTATGAGGATTTTCTGCCCAGTATTTTATTAGATGCTTCTTTCATTTAATCTCATTGCTCCTGGTTCTGCTGTAAGGCACCAATGAAATAACCCTCCTGGTAACACTCAAGTGACACCCACAGCCCATTATCCCCTCCCTGTAGGAGAACTTCATTCAAGCTATGCAACTTAAGCTATACCAATCTTTTTCTTTTCATCCAGCAACATGACCTTAATTTCTGTTGCTTTTCTCTTGATTCTTGTTCTCTGTTGCTCTTATGCTCAGTTAACATCTCTCAGGTAATACGTTGTGCAGCATTGGAAACCAGATGCTTTGTGCCATGAAACCAGAGCTGCATTGAGGGAGGGGGTTCCTGTCCTGCTCCAAGTTACGCTGGAGTGATTGTAATGGTTTTGCTGCCACACCACATTGAAAACTTGCATTTAAGAAGAATGTGGAGAAGAATCACCATGTTAAACCAAACTATTAACGCTTAGTCCTCTACCTGCTCTATGGCAGTGGTCAATATTGAGAGCATGATTGTCAGCTTTGGGTTATCTGCCTGCCAAGTAGTGCCTGGGTGTATAACCACACAGCTCTGGCTGCTTCAAAACCAAAGTCTCCCTTCCCTCATGTTATATTGTTCTTATAGTGATGAAGATGTTGGGTGCTCCAGATTTTCACAGGCAGTCTATTCTCATTTAGTCTGTGTTTTGTTTTCAGCATCAGTGTCTTTCTGTGGCAATGACCTGATGCAGTTGAAGAGGTCCAGAAGTGAAAACGTTAACGCCTACAGCCGTTGTTGCCTCAGTTGCTCACAGCCCTTCTCACATCTCCAGTCAAACCAGAGTTAACCTTGAGGAAGCTGCAGGAAACGTGAAATTGGATTTTCGACCCATAGCAACGCTCCTCTCCTCACCTGGCTATGCAGAGTCACTAACAACCTCTATGTGGAGGTGGACTACAGCTGTCGTAGTCAGGCTAGTGCTCCTTCATCTGGTCATCTCTTAATGCTTTTCATGGTTTTAAGATATTACTTACATAAAGCAAGCTGAATAGACTTTATCAGCTAATGTTGTTCCATGTGCTTTTGTCTCTGGCTTTTTATTTTTATTTCAGTCAATATAGATACAAGGCAACTGTCCCAACAACACATTTTGAATACAGGTACAGCCTTCAGGCAGCATCTGTCCAGCCATCAGGTCACTTGGCTGCCAAGCTCCTACAGAAATGCTCCTTTCCAGGTTTGTCCCCACCATTTCTCAACTATCTCTGCAAAGTTCCTCAAGTTAATGAACAGGGATAAATAAGAGGTTTTGTGTAAAAGGAAGATAAAGTACCGCATAAAATCAATTCAGATAGTCTTCCTTATGCACAAGACCAAATAAGATATGCTTAAGCTTTTTGTAGTCCTACATATCAAGCCTGATTCCCATAACTAGCTGTTTTGCTGCAAGTTATATCAGACAAGCAAGACCAGTCTAGGGCAGCAGACGGCTCTCGGTGTGTCCAGGTGAGGGAATAAGGAATATCTGATGTTATTCCTCATTTCCTGCCCATATAACCATTTCATCTCATCAAGAGCTCAAAGTGATTTTCATTGAATCGGATTTCCAAAACGCATTTTAGCATGCATTTTGTCCCTTTTTGATTTCTTCGGTTTTGCATTAAGAGTACAGTGATTTTAATACTATCCAGTGTCTCAAGATTGATGCATGACATAGATTGGTGAAATACATATTATTCATCTGCCATGCTGGGATGGCTCTCAGCTCCTATGTATTAAGAAGTTTACATATATTTAAAGTATTACCCTGCTTCCTGGTCAACGTTATAAAAGCAGCAGAATATTCTGCCAGAAAATGAGGAAATATTTTGTGCCCTGGACTTTTCCATTTTGCAAATCCCTTTTGCAGACATGCTTACAATATTTGTCATTTATTCAAAAAGCTGGAACATTTTTAAGAAGAGCTCTGTGACTGTTACACTGCATTTATAGGTCATTTAAAGCTGGAAAAAATTAGAGCAAATAATTTTCCTACATTAACTTCTTCCTACACGTTTTTGCAACTTGTGTTACATTTTATACCATGTAACTCAGAACACAACATGCACCTCGCAATGAGATAAATGGATTATGTGTATTATATGGGGTTGTCCTTCATTTCAAGCTGGTATCCCTTCAGCTGAAATACGGGATGCTTTCTGTTTCATATCGTAAATATTTGTTGATTTAGCCAACACCTCTCAGACTCCCTGGGAGGAAGACAAAGGAGTCCTGATGCTGCTGGCTTGAGTTATCCTACTCATTCCCATCTCTTCTGCTGTTAAGACAATCCTCAGCCAATCCAGGCTTGACTCATTTATGGACTAGGAACATTTATCAGAACGGTGGGAGTACTTCATAACTACTCTACTAATGATGAAAAGGACGAGGTCAGTCCTCTCACTTAGGTATATTAATGGTAGTTATGAGTATCAGACTCATCAAAAGTATTACAAAGTAGTATTTTGGTGCTGAGCACTAAAAACCATGATGGATCTGAATTCTCTTCTTTCAGAAATATCTACCACTTCTGATTCACAAAGCAATCTGGAGCAAAGATTTTTACAAAAAATCAAGGTAAAACTCTGAAAATGAGCTTAATACAAAACCTTGCCAATCATGTTTCAGGATACTAATTTAGCCAGAGCCTCATGGACTTCTTTCTTCTTTAATGTCCAGGGATTTTCCCAAGGAAGAAAAGGGGGTGCAGTTTTGCTTTTTCCCCAAACAGAGGAAGCGGGGACATTGCAACTGGGTAGGAATCTTCTGGAGCTGCGACGCTAGCGCAATAACACAGCACCACAGGGTGAAAGCAGCAAATTACTTGGAGACGAGAAACTCCTCAGGGTGCTCTGAAGGTGCAGCTTTTGTACAGTCAGGCAGCGGCTGCCTGATGATTGAGGCCAACTTACACACAGCGCTAAGTATAGTGTGTTTGCTGTATTTCACTGGGGGTGGAACATTTCCAATGGTGCTGAGTCCACTTCACGTTTTCATACACTAACAAAGTTTTAAAAAACCACAGGAAAACAATCAAGAAGTTCCTCTGAATTCCTTAAGTTCTCATCCCATTTTCTAAATCTGATCCTGATGCCCTTGGAGCAGCAATTTGAGTGTGAGCTGCAGCAGCAATTTCCCGTTTCTATCCATCCATCCACTTCCATTTTCTGTACATCTCCCTGCACTGAACAGACCAGGTCACGTGTTTTTTTCCCTGTCAGATTGAACCATGCCATAACTCAAGAGATAAGATGCAGACGTGCAGGTTCCTTTCATAAATAGCTCACAAATGATGAGTAAACCATTAGGGGAAATTAATCAGGGTGATACATAACAGAGTAGGTATAATTTTTGGATGGTGTAAATAGTTACATCCTTGTTGGTGTAAATACTTACATCTGAACCAGATTACCCAACTTTTTAATTTTACCTATTGGGTCATTCCAGGGGAGCTGATAATCTGCGAGTGTAGGCATATAAACGCATTTTCAGGTATTTCCTTAGTTCTTGAGAAAATAAGCTCAGCCATTATACTTAAATGTCTTCTTCTGTCTCAAAAAAAGTTAGTGTATTTACTTTCTGTTGAATGCCCTCCCTTATATAAAAAAACTTTAGGTCAGCTTGCTAATAAGACTGTTCAAGGCAGTGCTGGGGCCAGTAAGGGCATTTCATAGAGCTGGACACAGCTCTGGTGTGCCCAGAGTCAGTATCATGCCCCGTGTAATGTCCTTTGGACCTCTTTGCCTGGAGGTGACACAGGAAAGACTTTCAGGGCCTTTAGACCATCCAGTTTTCTTGCTCAGCAGGCAGACCTGCTCTGCAAGTATGAAGATGTCCAAGGACCAAATAAAAAAAAAAAAACCAAAACCTAGCATTAAAAAAAAAAAAAAAAGATTATGAACTGATAAAATGGGTACATCTGCTGGGTCCTAAAAAGAAATTTATAGGCTTAGGAAAAGCCACTCAGGTTTCAAAGGACATAGAGATCATTTATTGCTTCTTGCCTTTAAGTAAAAAGTGTTTTATGGTGTCTTCCTCTTTCCACCTATTACTTCATAGTGGGAATTGGGCGACAGCTGATATTTACAGGTATTAACTAGATCATGAAAGCAATGGTTCTTGATCCCTCCCTTTGAAATCTGATGGGATTCACAGTAACTTAATTAGAAACATGGAGAAATAAGATCAGAAGAGGCAGTTGACCTCCAAAAACATTGTGATAAAAGAACCTATTTTATTAAATGTCGTAAACCAAAAAGATTTTCTGAAAAGGAACAATACTGAGATTTAGGAGATGCGTTTATGTTCCTGACTCTGCCATAGCTCCCTGTGACCCGGGTCAAGACACAAAGTCTATGTTCCTTATGCTGTAAGACAGGTAATGATCCACTCACTCCTCCACAACGCTTCTCCTCACCCAGCATGTTGCACACTCATCAGGACATTTGCTTACTTTCCTTTGTACAGCTCATATAATTCAGCAGGTCCCTGACATCGAATGTTGGCCACAGGGCTCCCACCACTGACTTTATGGAGATAATACACCGAGTTTTTTAGTAGCTGAAGGATGTGGTGGAGGCCATAAAGCATTAGTGAGTGGAAAAGGGGTTGGCAGATGTGTGGATGCTGCATTTGCTAGCACCAGTCAGGATACAGCCTCCAGCACAGCCAGCCACCAACCTGCTGGGTCCAGGGAGCTGGAAAGCTCGCGCTGTTCTGACCTTACCCTAAAAATGCGTTACTGGCCAGGTCAAGAACAGGATACTGGCTCTGGTCCAACCCCAAGTGACCTTAGGTTCCCTCTCATCCTAACACGGGGCTGCTGGAAGAACATCTCTATTTATTGCTTGTTTAGTGGGGGTTGTCTCAAAGATGCGTGCAAAGGCAGGAGAGCATATGGAGAGCCCCTGGCCAAGGGTCACCAAAGGGTCTGCAGATCCCTTAGCACCCAGGGAGAGGCGGTAATGGCGCTGGTGATCCAAGGAGCAATTTTGCATTCCTCTTAGCCGGTGTGTTGGGCTGCTGATTGAGTACTGACCAATGCAACTTCCGAGCACAAAGCCTTCTCAGCGAATAAGGGCAATTAAAACTGTTTGCTTTAAGCTGGGAGGACAAATTGCCATTACTTCTGGATGCCCCTTTCCATGACTTCAGAGGAGGCTGGAGCCTAACTTATAGCCTGTGTCTCTTATAGAGGCTTTTAAAAAAGGGGACCTCCGTGTAGGAAGTAAAACTCTGAAAATTTCAATGTTCTTGGAGAAAAAAAATTCTCAAAGGAAAAAAAAATCATTTTAATTGAATATTTATAATGGCTCCAGCTGCAAATTGAAATTACTGCCCTAAATTAAATCCAAGGGCAAGTAGGAAGGCAGATTTCAGGGGCAGTATTACTGTTAAACTGTCAGTAATATGCGAGTGGTTAATGAGCAAGTACCAGTTAAAAGAGATTCACATCAGAGAGGGGCAAGGAGCTAAATGACGAAAGACAACTTTAGTCTTGTGTTGCAGGTTTTCAGGTGCTTTTGAACATCTACCTGTTCTGGCGGGGTGCTGCCTACTCCCCGCTGCATGCAGGGTTTGGAAAACTGTATTGAAATTCATTTCTTACTTGAGGCTGTTTTAGTGAACTCTTGGAGAAATGAACCCCAATATCAATTATGCTTTTCATCCTCACACGCACAACAATATCACGGTGCTTTGGTAGTACTAGGATCTGGATTTTACACGGGTCTGGTAGGTTAAAGAATTGCTCACGGACTATTATTTTTTGTTAATGATTTGATGTTTCTTTGGCAGTTTTGATTGAAAATATGCAATGAATATTTCAAAGCAAGCCATAGGACTGCTACAGCCCAATGCTCCTTTTACATCACTCTTTTTCATAGAGATTATAGCACTTTGATTGGTAAAAGTTAATTGCTAGGTGTACTCCTTAGGTTTATATCAGTTGGGTGAATTATTGTAGCAAGCTGTCATTTGTTTCCAGGGTTTATTTCTCATGATAAATGTAAATTACTGTTTAGATTGATGACACCATCCTGGCACCTTGTTCTTCAATGTCAACCTTAGGGCAGCCCTGGGAATATTGTTGCTGGTTACTGGTGCATCTCCCAGCGTTCAGATGTTTTGAGAATGACACTAATCAGAACTGCAGCTTTCTTCCATCAGACGGTCTTTCATTTTTCAGGAGGTGGCTGAGAAACATGCAGCGTGATTGTTTTTGCCCTAATGATGCTATTTATTAAAATGCTTTTTCTTCCCATCTCATGAATGCATTTTTTTTTCCTCTGACGATGTTCATAAAATAAAATGGGAGTCTGCAGTGGGACTTCAGACCTTTTTTAAACGGTCAGCTCCTGTGTCAGGACTTGCGATTTGGGGGCAATACTTTGGTCTGTACCTAAACTGAAGGAGCCACATGTACTTCTGGGTTCCCATGGCTGGATGTACTTCCCAGCCCCATCCTGACTCCATGTGGGAGAAGGCTTGGCTGTCCACCCTGCCTTTCCCACTTCGCATAGGGAAGCAAATGTGTTTAACACACAATTTCTGAGTGAAAGCAAGGACAGGACTTTCACCAGCCATGGATTAATCATTTAGGGTCTTAAAAACAGCATTGTAAAACTCAGAGTTGTGCTGTCGCAGACTAAAGTCTCTGTAGTAGCTACAGTAGAAACCTACCGGTCAAATTAATTCACATTTGGGTTATTGACTTGACTGATTTGGGATTAAAAAAAAAATCAGTGGCCTGTCTTCTGCACGGCCCACTGCAGATGTGCCTCACCCTTTAATTTATAAGATGGAAAGCATACTGCCCCCTCATCTTGGAGCAGGGTTGCAAATCCCTTAACGTACATAAAAAAACTAAGACATCACTGGGAGATGTCCTAGAAAAGCCTCAAAGGGCAAAGATAAATCTGTGAAGCTACACAGGTTTGGAGAGAGGGCGAGCGGCAGTGTGAGGTGCACAACAGCAATGCCAGGAAATACTGCAACACTTTCTGCAGATGCCGAGCGGGGCCAGAGGGAAAACAAATGCACATGCGATCCCAACGCAAACAACGGAAGGGCTGGATCCGGACCGTGCTTTGCAACCTTAATTGTGTCATTTTCTGATATTTGGCTTGGCAGCATTTAAACAGCTTTTTGGGGACAGAGTCAGTCTTCATACCGCTGCTCATACCATCTGAGCTGTGCTGCAGTCAGCAACCGCCCTTGGGGAGAGGGAGCAGCTCTCACTGTGCACAAGCACAGCCGAATCTGGGCCACAGTTATTTCATATCAAAATACATTGCATTAATCAGCTGGTATTTAATTAATAGAAAAGATCTGTCTGATTAAATTTCAATTAAGCCCTTGTTTGAAGCAGTGACATTTCGGATGTTGTTGGACAACCTTGCTGACCACACAGATGGCAGGCAATGAAAACATTAGCCAAATATTTTTACCATGACTGGTTGAACAAAATAAAGTACATCCATTATAATGAGCCGTGTTACAGCACAACCCTCTGTAGTACAGCAAGCAGTGAAATTACTACCATAACAGATTGCTGCTCACTCTAACATATGCTGACTCTCTAACTTATTTTGTATTTCTGTGCACAAACAAGGATATACAGATGAATTAAGTTCTTTGATCTGTAATGAGTGCCATGAATCCACAGGTTCCCAAAGAACAGCGTGGAGAATCCAGTAGTTATTGTATTATTCAAATAAGGTGATTTTTTTTTTTCCCCTCTCTGTCTTTCTGGATTCTTAATAAAATACCTTTCCAGAGGAAAGTTATTAAAGAGCCTATTTGGCTAATTCATCAATAAGAAAACGGCAGCCAAAAAAAAGTTACCCTTGGTACTTAAGCACGCAGACGTTCATTGCAGTGACAAAGCTTGAACATAATTACTTAGCTGTGTGATGTGATGACTTTATTATATGAATCTGCATTAACCTGACTTTGAAATGACAAATTTCACAGCAGTTTATTAGGCTATGACTGCTAAATGACTGATATGACAATGACATGTGTAGTAATCATAACCTCCTAATACAGTTGTACTTTTTTATCCCCCAGATGTAGCCCTCATCATAATGCTTCAGCTGATTCCAGGAACCTAAAAAAAATTTTACTGTATTGCACTGGTTATAAACTCGCTAAAAGCTTTTTTTTTTAACATAGTAGACTCACACTACACTGTACTGTGAAACTACACTAGTGGGTATTGATGTTCAAAGTATTGCTTTACAGTATAATTAAGCAAGAACGTTAATAGAATAAGATCCTGCAACAGTAGCAGCCTTTACCGTAAATGCAGGGCAAAGCCATTTACTTTTGAAGTGAGCTGAGAGCATTGCTGAAGTACATTGTTATATGGCCTGGAGGCCTCAGCAAACCTGAGTCCCAATTGCTCTCTCCAAACTCTGTGTGTGCTGAAGAACTGCTGTAAAGCCAGAGCAAAGCCTGAAGGTGGGACGGGAGCAGGAGCAGTCACTGTGCTCAGCCTCTTTGGATGGCACAGAGCTGTCACCCTCTTGCTCCCCTTGCTCTGAATGACCCCAATTCAAGGATGAAGTTAGCTGAAATGCTGCTCTGGACATCAGTGGGTGATGGCTTCAGAGACGGTGCTTCCTGGGAGGGTGGAGACATCTGCCCTACCCTGGGCTGTGCCCTGTTCTTTGCCCTGGGGAGAGGGTAAAAAGAAGAGTTAGGTAGCACACGCATGAAAAGATCTAGGTTAGACCAGCATGAAAAGTTCTAGGTTAGACCAGTGCCCTCCAAGGCAACTTTCTTTCCAGTCTCCCCCTGTTCAAAATATCTTCTGCAAATCAGAAGGAATAACCTTGTGGCTCCAAAACAGCCCATGTACCACTCACTGCAAGACCAGTTGCCTCCTGTCCTGCCCACACTCGCTGCCATTGCTGCCTCCTCTTCCACTCTGGACATTTCAAGCACCACATTTTGGAAGACGTGTCATGTCGGGGTGCAGCCCGTATGGAGTAGGGCGTCCACTGCAGCTGCCCGTTGGGCATCACCAGGGCTTTGCAATTAAAGTAGAAGAAAGCTTCTGCATGGAGCGGACGCAACACCTCTTATTATACCAGGTCTACTTCAGGGGAATTAGTGCTATATTTAGTTGAAATTTCCATTGCTGCTGTACCTGTAAAAAAGCGTTAGTATCCTCATTATTCAATTAGACAGATACACTGGCAATAAAATATTCATGTTTTGCAGCAGAAGCTGAATGATATTTCCTTGAATACCTGCAGACATATTCCCTAATTGTTGCCTCATATATCTTAACTGTATTATTTCTGATTTGCAAGTGTAAATAAATGTACTGCTTGGGATGATCATATTTCACACCAATTTATTTGAATGACATTAATGAGTTCTCTCTACCAGTGAGACCTTGCTTTGAGAGCTAGGCTGTGTTTTGCTACCCATAATTTAATATAAGATGGTTTCCCACCATCCTATATTAAAAATAAATAAATAAAGAAATAAAAATTAGCCATGGGAATGCCTGAAAAGATTTAGTTTTGTTAGTTATTTGCATTCCTCAGTTATGAGCCTGTAACACCATTAACAAAAAAATAATAATTTTATTAAAATGCTGGAGACTTGGAAGTGATCTTGATATATTTGAAGGTTACAATTGCTAACAAGACCCCCCTTTGCTGTTGGAAGTATTCCGCAGTCATGGCAAGTTTAATATTGTAATCCTGGAAAGCACAAACAATGACGTTTGGCTAGTTTCAAAAAAGGACATACGTTGAAAGGAGGAAGAGATGTGTGCATGTTTCCTTTACTATACTTGGTATTTCTAAAATATTATATAATTTTTGCCTGAAGACCTAGGTCACATTCACATTCATGTAGCTTCTTACCAGAAATGTCTCAGCAGAGTTCCCATCGCATTTGCCTCCCAGTTTACACCATTCCCTTAAAAATACATCTGGAAACCACCACCTTTTAAGCCCCTCCACAGTGATCTGTATATTCCCCCATGCCATGAAAAGATGTCTCCAGGGCTACCTGTACCTGCGGCTCTTTCTCATCTTCCTTCTGCTGATGCTTTAGGTGTCACTTCGACGTTGGAGCAGGGTCACGATGCCAAGCAAACCAAAGGTTGTGCAAATAAAGGTACCAACTTTATGAGCTGTTGTACAGAAACTGAAGAGCCTGGCTTGGGAAAGGGTTTCTCTGTGATGACTGCAGATGTGAGTGTTGCAGGAGCTGGTTGGGGTATTGATGGGAGATGCAGGGCTTGGGGTTCAATTCCTGTGCTGCTTTCAGTGGGACTTCATGCCGTTGTCTCATACTCAGGCCTTTTTAGGTGCATAAGTAGGCATGCTTGAGGGCCAGGGCCTCAAGGACCTCTGAGGAAAGGGGTCTAAGATAGGAAGGATGAATTGCCCTATGAAAGGGCCTTTTTCTCCACTTTATCTGTGGGTGAAACCACGGTTGGTCATTTAGCCTAAATCCCTGGCTGCTAAATTCTTGGATGCTAAGGTGACACAAGATCACTCTCCTTTTTCTGCCTGCTGCACTGCCCTGTCTCAAGAGGTGTGATGAAAAACATGTTAAAGACTGGAAAGTATCCATATTTTATAGCAATCAGTGTCTGTAACTACCACTGAGCGGCAGATTGGCTCTAAGGGGCGGGTTATGTCAAAGCCAGCATTTTTTCCCATCCCTATTTCTTCTAGAAAACCACCATCGCTGTGGGAAAAGCCGCTCCTTTTGGAACCATCCTCGTGAACACGTGCCGGTGGCAGCAATGGCTCAGTGACCTTCACCCCATGCTCTGCTCCATTTGCTCCATCATCCACCTCAGAACTTAATCTGAGGCTTTCCTCCTGTGTGCAGGAGAAGCCTTAAATAAATGAGAATGAGATGGTTGCACAGACCACGTGGGGTTTATTTGTACCTAAAACCGAGAGATCTTGCTCGACTGAGTGGACATCATTGCCCAGCCTCTGTGTAGCCACCAACACCTTTCAGTATAAATGTAAAAGCGTCCCCCCAGACCAGTCCTTCCTTTACGGACCTGCGAGGTTGTTCCTCTAACGTTGTTTATCAGCGCGGCATTTCCGCAGGGCGTCCGCATCAACATTCCTGTGCCACCAGCCTGCCCGCTGAAGCATAGTATATTCTCCACTTTATATTCAAGGCAGCTGAGTGATTCTCCTTACTTTGAGTGGCACGCTGCCACCCATACATTACAGAGAGAGCAAAACTCTGAGGAATCGTTGAAGCTAACCATACATTACATGCATGATGGGCTTACCAGATGTCATTTCATACATTGTTATGGTTTCATAAACTACACTGACATTGTCATTATGCTCAAAAATTTGATCCCACTCTGCTGTTCTTAAAATGGATAATTCTGAAGGTTGTTGCATTAACAAATAAGAGTTTGCAGGAAGGCGGATTTGCAACAGGAGTTTGTGAATGACTGGGTTATAACATTTGCTGGAAAATGGCATGACAATTGATTCATTGCTGGAGACAGTAACAGAAAAGGCAATGCTAATTCAAAGGTTAGAGGATCCATAAAGCTTTAAAAACAGATTTATTGCACTAGGTGGGCTTATTTTGCTCAGAAATTGGAATTGCAGCTGTCTTCCCTGTATTTATGAGACATTTAATTAATCAGTCATAATAAGTACGTTAAAAACTAAATCCTTCTTACTAAGATCTACATTAGTCTTGGTGCTTTCTCCATTATGGCTTGTTTGTGATAGCAGACAAATGCACTTCAGATACATGAAGAGGGATGAGTCCTCTCCAGCAGAGCTTGCAGCCAAGAACACCCAGAACTTGGGAAAAGGGAAAAAGAAACAAGAGGGGGATTATCCTTAACATAAAGGGAAACACTGGGCTTGCTTCCATGGAGTGTGGAAGGGGGAGCTCTGGATGCGGCTGTTTGGGAGGAAGGCAAACGGGCAGGTGAGGCCACGAGCAGCGGCAGCGTGGAGTTGCTCTTCACCAGAAATGGTGAATTTGAAGGAGGAAGGTGCAGAGACTCTTTGCTAAGTGGTGTTAACAGGCACCACAGCCGACTACAGCTGGAAACTCAGTCTTGCTCCGTTTTCCAGTTATACATCACAGAAACTTCCGTCAACCCCCTGACCTCCGTGGAAACTGGAGGTACTCAGTATCTCTAAAATAAGAGCGGGATGCCTGCAGGCAATGGGCAAACTCAGAACTGGGGCCAGTTTCTTGACAGGCTTGTCTTTAAAAAAAGCACTGATTTCTGCAGGCCCTTCTCCATTTACACAACCGGGGAATATGGCCTTGTGCCTTTCTAGGAGGAGAAGTACTGGGCATTTGGGGTTCTTCTCTTTTTTCTTTTCTTTCTTGACTGGCTTCCTCCCTCCCTCGTTTCACAATGAACACACAGAGGACTGCGGCAAGAAAAGCAGAGACAATAGAGGACCCCAACAGCATACATTATTAACCATGTCTGCATTCTTTAGTGTCATCGCTGCTAAAATTAACACAGCCCGCGTGGCACCCTGCCAAACCGAGCAAAGTGCGTTTCATAAACAATACAGGTGGGCACGATGGCGAACAATTTGTCTGTTCCTGTAAATGTCCCATCACGTCCTTCTCAGCTTAATAATGCCCTAGCTAACTAAACCGAGTGATAGTTTTCACAGGCTGATAATGACTCATTTGTCACAAAGTCTGACTTTCATTTGCAATAGCATCGTAAATTTTCTGCACTATATGACATGCCTGAAAAGCAAATGCTTTTTTTCCCTCCTCTCGTAGTCGTAGTATCACATAGGGGTTTTTTGCTGGTGTCCAAAAAAAAAAGATTTTGAAAAATCCTTCCTCAAGAGAAGCACAGAAGCAAACTCCATTGCCTAATCGAGAAGGACAGGATAAGCTCAGTAAACTCTTTATTTCTGGAAATGCAGACTTGAGTCTGTTAGGGAAGCCAGAACAGAAGAAGGTACCAAAGTAGGTACCAAAATAGGTACCAAAAAAAGAGGGCTTACATCCCATTTTTTCACTCCTTTCCACCATGCTTTGCTCCTGAGGTTTCACTGGGGAAAAGCAGCTTGTGTTTGTTTTCTGTTGACTCATGGCTTTCATCTCTGAGCTTGATCACCCCCATAATAAACCAGGTGATATTTCCCTCCTCCCACTCAGCTCTGTTTGCTCTGCAGAGGCCACCACTCATTACTTCTCCAGGGCTTGTCACAGGACAGCCTTGCTCTGCCTCCAGGTCTCCAGGTGCAGTCCTAGGGGACACCTCTCTCCTCATGGGACCTGTCCCCAGTTAGAAATAGTGGAGGACTTACTTAGGAGTGGTTTTAGGCTCAACTGCAAGGGCTCCCACTGTGTCCTGCCTCCACGGAGGAGCAATAGCACATCCCAGCATCCTCCTTTCCCAAATGTCCCAGTTTAAATGTAAAGGAAAATTGGGTCCCTAGGCCAGCCGGGAACCAGGACTTCTCTGAGCACGTTCCATGCTGGGTGATGCATGGTGCAGAACATCTAACACGGCTTAAAGTCTGCTGATTTTTGGAAGTGTCCCACCTGGCCAGGAAGGAGGTGCAGGCAGGGAGGGTTCATGAACCCCATAACCCTATACTGTTAAATTCCATGCATGCATGCACACCAAAGGCAGAGGAGTGATCTGTAAGTCGTATCATAAAAAACTGCAGAAGGTACATGCACACTTTGTGCAGAAAACAGAAAATGCTGTCAGAAAATAATGTGTAAGGGCAAGTTCTTCTTGCGCCTCCCAGGCGTCTATCCCATGTTCAGATTTTCTTTCCCCATTTCACAGGTGCTGATGCATCCGTATGAAAGGAAAAGATGTTAAACGTAATCTGCCAGCCTGGTCTGACACGTAATTCCCAGCCATTGAGCTCTGCCTGTTCTCATCATCGGGGATGAAAGGTAGAGAGGGATGTTGAAGATCAGACCTGGACGAGCGGGGAGGAGTTGTTCCCTGGAGCATCTTCAGAAGAGTTAGGGAGCCATTTCCATCCCTGTGCAAAACCACACGCTCCTGAAGCTCTCGGGGCTTGAATTACTGCACTCATTTCAGGCTCAGCGAACCAAGCTTAATCGACCTACACCCTCCAGCTCTGGGAGAGTTTAGGGCTCCCTGGACAGGCAAAGGACATCCAAGGTAAGAGAGAGATGCTGATTGATGAAGTTAAAGGATCCTGCCCAGGCTTCAGGGGCAGAGAAACAGTACTTGGTCTTTGCTGTCAGGCAGGGTGTTATCAAATGGAAGACTTGAGCTGCCAGGCAGTAAATATCAGAATTCGCATTAAATTAGTGGGATGAATATTGATTTCAGTCAATCAAGAAAATGTTTTAAAGGTTTTACCATACCATTGCATATCCTGCAGTCTATGCATAATACAAGGAATAACAAGTCGCATACAATTGTATTACATTTAGGTACGTGAGCTCCGAATTATCTTAAGAAAACAGAATATTCCACAAATGTGTTCAGGCATTTATTTCTATTATAGCAGAGCATAAGGGAATTTAAAGAAGGTGAAAATTATGCATGATGGCACTCCTTTAAATGGCAACATACCTTGACTGTTCCCAAAATAAGCCTCATGGTAGCAAAGGACTTAGCAGTCTTTAAGCCACAGAAGCTAAGCAGTTGCAAATGGGTAAAGCTTCCCTGAAGCCTGAGATGTCCCTGAGTTCATTCCAGCAGAGGATCCAGACTATATTTTATCAAAGACTGGGGAATACTCATTAGCTTTAATTGTGCTGTATATTCCAATCCTTAACATCCACTGCTCTTTCAAAAATAAAAAATATTCATGTAACTCTTAGACCCAGAACAGGGTCACTCAGGTCCATCTGGACGGTAACTCTTCCTCTCAGTTCTCTGAAGATGGAGAAGAGGCTCAGTCTGCCTCTCTGCACCGCAGCTTACATTGGAAAGTGCAAGGGACTCTCCCATTTCATTTGCCGTATCTTGCTTGCAAAGCATCTCTCAGTCCTCAGGGAAGCAGGAAGGAAGTGTAAAAAAAAAAAAAAAAAAGAAAAAAGACAAAACTCTCACTTTGTTGCAAAGAATAAAGGAGAAAGGAGAAAGGGAAAGGCAGGATCTAAAACCTTGTTCTTCCTGGGAATAAACAAAGCAGGTTATTCAATTGTTTGGGCTTGGTTAAACTCTCAGTAAGGATAATAACTTGACGCCTACATCTCTGAAGCTGGTGGCAAAGGGCTACGCTAGGCACGGGAAGGAGTCGTAAACTTTCTCTGTAATCTTATAGAAGGGACTATGTTTCGTAGTGTCACAACGTTATGCCAAGAATTGTCTGTAAAACTCAATGTGATTAATTATTGACCAAGGCGAAATGGCTGTTGCAGCTGCTAAGGCTCCGTACTCTGTTTCCAGATCACTGCCACCTTGCAAAGGATTTCACCCTTTGTACAACTTTGAACTCAGAGGACTATATCAGTCTCTTGAGTTTCTGGAGTGATTTGAGCAAAATTACACCAAATTTGACATTGGCCCATCTTATCTTCTAAATATTCTTCTCTGAAAGATTAGCAAGACCCTGGCTTTACCCTCCTGTCATGAGAAAGCTCCAGTTCCGTCTTGGCCAGTAATTGCCGGAAATAATTTTCTGGCAGTTGCCTTCCTTGCTTTTGATCTCTTTGTCTGATCATCCCATTAGTCATTTTCTTCTTCTGTAACATGAATGTCCAGTTCAATTTCATTCCTATGCAGCTGATACATAACTTCATTTCTTATTCCGTACCATATTGCCCGTCAGAGCTCTCTATGAACTTCCACAGCCCTCTACCATTAGTAATTGAATATCTCTTATTTTTTTAAAATCCTTCTCTTTTGTGCTGTAGAAGTGAGATGACCCTCACTTTCCGCCGGCGTGCTTTCCACACATGATTTACACTTGTTCTGAACAAGGGGCTTTGTCTCTTGCAGCAAAAGCTAACTGTAATCTGGGATGAGTTAACCATTGTGGAAGAAAGATTTGTCAGGTCAGCTGGTGTAGCCTTTGCAATATTGCTCTGATTAGAAATTGCCTGAGTTGGATTTCCAAGAAAGTTTTTAATTTAATTCAATTCTGTTTATTACTTGGCGACTAAGGGCATCCAGAAATCTGGTATTTCCGGGCATCGGACAATGGTGATTTGTTGGCTTGGAAGCTTGGTAGACTACAAGCAGGAATACAGAAAAGGCAACAAGTTCTTGAGGAAAAAAAACATTATTCCACAGTGTGGTGAAATAATTACCTGTCCTGTAAGGTTTGAAGGAAATTAACCCTGCGAATGCCCTTATTGAAATCTGAGTGGAAAGAGAAAAGAAGAAGATAGCAATCACCTTACATCAACCCATCTGGATGGGAAAATCCACTGACAGCCAGTACACGTGGATGGGATTTCCTTTATCCATAGTCTTCAGATCACCTAAATAGAGTCAAATACTGGTGTGCGTCTCGAGCGAGTTGTGTCCAGTCTCATGTTTATGCTAATGGTTGTGTTTTTCTTTTCTCCCCTGGAAAAAAAAAAACCTTTCTTATATATACCATTTACTAGTCCATGCTAGTCAGAGTATTTATTTTACCATTAAAAGAAAAATCTTGTGATCAAGTTTGGCTTGTAGCAAAAAACCCCACCCAATTATTTGTTTTTAGAGAGTCATCTCTGCCAACATGCAAATTAGCATTCAGTTTGTTCATCTAAAGCACAGATTGGGGAAGGAATATGCAACAGCTCTCAGATTTTGTAGGCACAAGAACATATACTATGCTAAAAATGTCTTACTCTGTGACACAAAAGGTAACGCACATGCAAATGTGTTTGAAGGATGTTAGTGCCACAAGCACTAAAGAAATTTTGCATTTACTCTAAGATTTTGAAGGTTCTTGGAGAAATGTTTCTTCTGTTCCCTCATAATATATATGCAGTTTTGCTTAGGAACACTTGAACCTTTCGCAGAATGATAGGCTAATCTCTTGCTGCTTGTCATGTATTTTTAATAAAGCCTGGACAAAGCCACAGCTGAATTTTGTTATTGAAGAAGGCTCGGCAGAATGATTTAACACAAGATACTTAGTAAATCAAGCCTTGGGAAACAGTGGAGAGGATTGAAGAGCCAAGCGAAGGTTGATTTCCACATCAGAGTGCTAAGCAATGAACAATGATAAGGCAGAGTTTATTTTAGTAATGAACAGAAGTTATCAATAACCTACTGGTTTTACACCAGCAATAACAATATAATTAGATTTGAAATCAAAAGATGGAGATGAAAAAACTCAATTAGTAAGATAAAAAATGTAAATGGTGGAAAGTGCAGTTTACTGGATTAAAGGAAGTATGAAAGGTTAATTGGGAGCAAGAACTGAAGGAAAACTATTAGCAAGAATCTGGAAATGTTCAAAACAGTGCTGGGAAAATTACATGATAAAGCTGGGAACCGCACACCTAGGAAAGATAAGGAACTTACATACAGCCATCCCTCTCCACACAGACTAAGGAGGAAAGACATTACATAGTAAAAATTCTATTTATGGTGAGCGGAAGGAGGCAAAGCGCCCAGCCAGCGAGGAGCACCACGCTGGGCGCTGAAGGTGCCGCGTCCTCCTCCTGCCAACCCCACAGTGATGATGTCCCTCAGCCCCGATGAGGCCCCCCGCACAGCAAAACAGCTTTGCTGGGGTGGGGACGTGTCCCTCATCTGCTCCCGGCTGCTCATTCATACTGGGAGCATGAATCATCTGCACAGAAATCAGGCGAGAAGGATGGCCAGCTCCACCGTGCACCCTGTGCCCAAAAAGATGCGATGGTGACTGCTGCTGGCCGGGGGATGCAGCTCGGATATATGAAGTAGCTCGATTTTTTTTCCTTGCCTCCTCTTACTTTGTTTCCCTTCCCCTTTTGTTAAAACACAAATGACTGAAGGAGGAGGGCAAGCGCAAGGAATGGAAGATTTGAAGCTTTGAATCGATCTTTTTGGGAAAAAAAATGAAAACAAATACTATCATCGCCTTCCCCAAAGCTGCCCAAGCAAACAGTCTTTTCTGAATTGAAATCTTTCACAACAATACTGAAAATTATTATTATTATTATTATTTTCCAGCCCATGGAAAACTCATTTCACATAACGTGGGAAAAATCAAGACACAGTCGAACTGAAGTTTCTGATTCTCAGCTAAACATTAAATCAGTCAAATCAGACTTGTGTGGGAGAGAAATCAGTCTTACTGTGGTTTCCATTTGGCTTAGAAACGAGCCTTCCTGTATGACTGGAAGTGGACATAATGCATGTGGAGATTACAACAAAATAAACTTCCAACCTGGCCATGAAGATCTAAATATAGTTATGGTTTGAATTTGTGGACTGTAGCCTTAGCATATAGTGCAAAATTGCAAACTTCTTGTTTCATAAGGCCTGGCTAAGGGAAAAAAAAGAAATTATTACTTATAAATATAAGGTGCAGATTCACTTCACTCATGAAAAGAAATAAAAGAGTAAATGTTCCCTGTAACTCACACATTCTGAGAGTTACTTTGCAGGTATTTCTCATGTTAAGATGCAGTTTTTAAGCTTAAAAACCTCTAGCTCATAGAACTAGTCTCAATGTTCACATAAAGAAGTACTGTTTCTGATGACAAGAATTTATATTAGATGCCTCAAAGGAAGGCTAGAGCCTGAAATAAACAGATGAGGAATAATCGACTCCACAAATGAGGTTTTGCCTCTATAGCTAGGGATTGCTTTGAGTGGTAAAACGTGAATTTTCATCTCTTCCACAGCACTTTTGTTAGGGCTGATTGCAGCCACTCTGGATATTCCTAATATTCATCCTAGCCACTAATTCTAGGTCTTGCCATGTTCTTAATTTCATTGACTCACTGAAGTGGTGAGTTCTACAGGGAAATCACTGTTTTGCATGTAAAAACATTTTTCTTTTTATCTTCTTTTAATGTCTTTATGCCCTAGTGTTGAGATGATGGAGGCAGAATTTCCCAAGCTACCTTCTCCAGGCCATTTGTTACCTGCTAAATGCTGATATTCCCATGCCATTTGTCTCTTTTTCCAGGTAATCAGTCCTCACCTTTTCAGCCTCTGCTCACCAAATCTGTTCTTTTCAAGCCAGAATCCTTTTTTACCTCCTCTCCTTGAATTCCTGCTGATTTTTTTCATTTTCCCTGTGCCATGAGGTGTGCCAGGCACATTCCAGGTGAGTCTCACCAATGCTAAGCTCAAAAGTTTTTGATACGTTGCCTGGTTCACCCTTCTGACCATTACACGTTTCAACCTATATCTGCTTTATGGACCACAGACAAGTATCAAGCAGATTTTTCTATTATCTCTCTGTGCAGGTTATGCTTTTTTTTTAAACTTCTCAAGTAATATACAGATATATGCTAATTTTTAAGTGCTTTCCAAATGAGTGGAATATGATTTCGTTGATTCTTATATAATTTGTGTCAAAAGAAGGAATTGTAATAATTTTCCAAATGAATTGCCTATATTGTTACAGCGTATTTTACAGGTGCTCAGTGTGTCCTTTCAGCATATAGAAGTTAGAGTGATTGTAGAGAGGTGGAGACTAGTGTTTAGGCATAAATGAAACACATTCAAACATAACAGCTACGTTAAACATTCTCTTTTCCTTTTACATTATGAAGCACTTTGAAAATTCCTTCTGACTTTTGTCACCTTCTGACATCTTACTAAAATGCTGTGAGGAGCAACTTTCTCCAGGCTTTTCCTTTGCATTAGTAAACTCTTTATTTTGCAAAGTTTTGTCTCAAGATTTTCAGGCAAGACTGTGCCAGATGTTAATTCTGGTTTTGTTTTGTGGGTTTTTTTTTGCACTGGTGTTCAACTTTGTCTTTCTTGAACTTAGGAGGCCATGATGAAACTGGAAATTAAAGTTAAGAGACCTCCATCTCTAGAGCTGCAGCAGTTCTCAGAGCTTCTTGCATGGAGCAGGAGAGACCAAACTCAGTGCTAGAAGCAGGGCAAAGCACGTAATAAAATAGGAAAAGACTGTTTTGAAGGAAAAAGAGGAGGGCAGGAATAGCATGACATTTTGGAGACAACAGCAAGGTATATACTTGCATGGATGTAGAAAATTTAAAAGTGTCACGGTTCATCTTTCTACATGCTTGACAAATAGGAGACACACAAAGGACCAAACCTACCAACCAGGCTGATTTTCCTCTTGACCCACCGGTCACCATCCCAACTCTGCAAGCGCAGCTTCACGTGTCCTTAGGTAAGGAGCATCCAGCCCAGATGGCAGTAGCTCTGGTACGTCAGATGTACCAGGGAGAGGTGACCACTCCTTTCCCAGGCTGACACCTTGTGGTGGGTTGACCCTGGCTGGATGCCAAGTGCCCACCAAAGCCGCTCTATCACTCCCCTCCTCAGCTGGGCAGGGGAGAGAAAAGATAACAAAAAGCTCGTGGGTCGAGATAAGGACAGGGAGGTCACTCACCAATCACTGTCACGGGCAAAACAGACTCAACTTGAGGAAAAATTAGTTTAATTTATTATCAACCAAATCAGAGTAGGATAAAGAGAAACAAAAACTAAATCTTCAAACACCTTCCCCCCACCCCTCCCTTCTTCCCAGCCTCAACTTTGCTCCCGAATTCTCTACCTCCTCCCCCCCAGCGGCACAGGGGGACGGGGAATGGGGGTTGCGGTCAGTTCATCACACATTGTCTCTGCCGCTCCTTCCTCCTCAGGGGGAGGACTCCTCACACTCTGCCCCTGCTCCAGCGTGGGGTCCCTCCCACGGGAGACAGTCCTCCACCAACTTCTCCAACATGAGTCCTTCCCACGGGCTGCAGTTCTTCACCAACTGCTCCAGCGTGGGTCCCTTCCACGGGGCGCAGTCCTTCAGGAACAGACTGCTCCAGCGTGGGTCCCCCGCGGGGTCACAAGCCCTGCCAGCAAACCTGCTCCAGCCTGGGCTCCTCTCTCCACGGGGCCACAGCTCCTGCCAGGAGCCTGCTCCAGCGCGGGCTTCCCACGGGGTCACAGCCTCCTTCGGGCATCCCCCTGCTCCGGCGTGGGGTCCTCTCTCCAGGGGCTGCAGGTGGAGATCTGCTCCACCGTGGACCTCCCTGGGCTGCCGGGGGACAGCCTGCCTCACCATGGTCTTCCCCACGGGCTGCAGGGGAATCTCTGCTCCGGCGCCTGCAGCACCTCCTCCCCCTCCTTCTCCACTGACCTTGGGGTCTGCGGAGTTGTTCCTCTCACATCTTCTCACTCCTCTCTCCGGCTGCAATTGCTGCTGCCCAGCAACTTTTCCCCTTCTTAAATCTGTTATCCCAGAGGCGCTACCACCGTCGCTGATGGGCTCGGCCTTGGCCAGCGGCGGGTCCGTCTTGGAGCCGGCTGGCATTGGCTCTATGGGACATGGGGGAAGCTTCTGGCAGCTTCTCACAGAAGCCACCCCTGTAGCCCCCCGCTACCAAAACCTGGCCACACAAACCCAACAGACGCCTTCCAGGGATGCCGCAGCTGAAATGATTGCTGCTTTGGATTACACTGAGGCAAATGCAAATTTGGGCTTAGTTAGTAAAACCTCTGTCTTGTTTCTTCTGCACACATTGCAAATACATTTAAAGAGAAAATATAAATGATGTCATTATACATGGATACACTAAGCTTAAACAGATGCAAACCCCAGTGTGTGATGCAACAGACAATTCTTTCATTATTTAGTTGGACCTGTTGGCTATTTACATTTAATTTGTCCTTTTGCCGGTAGACAGTAATTAACCCAAGCAGCCTTGCCAACCAAGTAGTGAGGACTTTGTACTGGAGCAGAGCAAATTAAACTTTGATGCAATGATGATGACTGCCAGCTACTTAAAGGTGAATCATAAAGGCTTTAAAAACCCTGCTTGCAAGATTCTCAAATGTGAACAGAAGCTGTTGGCTTTAAATGGTAATTAGCACTGTAGTTAAACAGAATTTGAAATTAAAATGAGGACCCACACGTTTTCCTGGAAGTTGATCTTCACTTCTCTGGCCAAGACGACTATTTCATAATAAACCTGCTGGAGTTTGAATAACTGTTCATTCCCAACCCAGTATTTTCCATGCCTAGGGAGTAAATCCTTCGGTTGCATTAGTCTTTGGTCTTTTAGGACCAGCTGCTCACTTCATCTGAGCAGCAGCCCGTGGTGCGCAGTGATTCCTTGCTTCATGCTAACGGGCTCTGCAGAACTGGGTCCAGTCTGGTGAATTTTCAAGAGCAATCCAAGAGCCATCCTCCTCTCCTACCTTTGCACAGCCGAGCACCCTATGGGCCCCTACTTAAACCTAAAACATTTAGCCTACCAGAGTAAAAGACACATTGCACAGAAATGACATTTTGACTGCATGATTCCTGGCCTCCTGTCTGTGCTGCAGTCCCTTTAGATGCCCTCAAAGGCACGATTACTGATGCGTATGTACCGAGGCTGCAGATACAGCAAACAAGGCCATCGGTATTCACAGAGTTGCCACAAATAAGAGGTTTACAAGTGGATATTGTACCCATTTTGACTCTTCTGAGAGCAGCATTGCAGTAAGGCCCAGATGTTGCTTCCAGGCAGGCTGTTGCTGTGTCCTGATGTTGGACTCGCAGGGCTTGCAGATTTCTGGGCAGAAACCTAATCTCCTGCTCTTGCAGCCTGACTTGGGTTAGCCAAGCACGTAATCTAAATAGACGCCATTACTAACAAGGTTATGTATAAAGTGACAGTTCGCACACTCTGCAAGTCTTCTATGAATACTGCTGCCTTTGCTATGCTACAAACATATACTTCACAGCTTAATGAGTGATAGCTGAGGACGGTAAAGTAGACAGCACAGTCAGCTGGGAGACGGCTTGCTTAATCTCCAGTGTGTGTTGTAATTTCCTTTGGGCCTCGTAATCTTTAATATTATCTGGGATGATAATAGCATCTGAGAATATTTTTAGTATTCCTTTGTTCCTCCAATAGCATTAGGATTACGTTGCTTTTTTCTCGTTCACTGCTTCCCATGCAAAACTTTATGCTGAAGGCAGTTTAGAATTAATATTGTGCTTATTTCTTGAAACTTTCACTAAGATTGCGCCAGGATCTGTTCAAGTAATTAGTGTTCTTTCCAATGCATTTATCACCTGAAGATCCAGTCCTGCAAGTATTGCTGCATGCACTGGGCTGCGTTTTGCAGTTTGGAGACCAAGCGCTAGAGCTCCAGTCCTAAGCGCAGAAGCAATGATGTCCCGTGGTGGGGTTTCAGACCCAAAGGGAACTCATTGACCAAAGTGGCTGCCATGGCAGCCTTGAGTCCAGAAAAAAAACTGGCAGTGGGGTCCTTGATTAAAAAGAAGTCAGCTTTAGGAACAATAGCCTTCAAAAGTTTAAGAGGCAGATGAAAAAGCAGATGAATGCAAAGCTGGCCATAACATCTTTCTCTGCTGGATCTTTCCAGAGCAACGGGCAGGTGAGGTCAGGCTGGATCACAAACCTTTGAACTCTATTTGCAAGGGCAGCTCTGTTGAAGCGCCCCTTGATTTTCTGAAACAAGAGTTTCAGAGTCAGGGACAAAAAAGGTAGCAATAAGGTAAAGAAAAGGTATGTGAACCTGTTTGAAAAACAGCTGTTTGCCAGTGCCAGCCAAGCAGAGCCAGTCACTGAAGAGAGCCTAGAAACTTCCAAATCCTGCAGAAATCTCCAGGAGGTCCCCTTTGGCATCACATCTGCCTTTTGATCTGCTCCTCAGCCCCATCTCACCCCATATCCTGCGGTGTCAAGCAATGGCTCCAAGATATGGATAGGTTGCCAGGACCTTCGCTACGTTCCAAGGCTGCTTGCGCATCGATACCAAGTATTTTACATGGACCCATTTGCATTTTTTCCAGTGTACTTTGTAAAGAAGACTTTCTACAGAAGGTAATTCTCAGACTGTTTCCCAAAACAGACTTTAAATCTGACAAGTGAAATATACTGAGAGTTATCTACCATAAATTTCAGTGATTTACAACATGTGCTCTGGGCTGGCTGGACTCCAAGAACATTTGAAAAAGATTAAGGAATACAAAAGAATTAACAGCATTATAGGACATAACAGCTTACTCCTGCCTTGAAGCTGAGGTTTAACATATATCACTAGGGTTTGGGTTTTTTTTCCTTCTTCTTCCATGCAGTTCTTGACAGTCAGCAGAGTTCCTGCATTATTTAAATCACCAGAAACAGCACTAGTTGGAGACACCAGTGACCCTAACTTCAACATTTAAGATTTTTCTGCTGCTTACTTCACTCAGGACTCATCCTCTGATGAAGGACTGCTCTCCCACAGCCCGTTGTTCAAGCGCGGCGCTCTGTGCAACTCTGCATGAGGTTTGCTGAACACCACCAGCATAAGAGCTGCCTGTGTTGCTTCCCTGGGTGCTGCAGTACCCAGGTGTAGGCACAGGCTCAGGATTGCCTTTTCATGGCTCATTTTCCTATGAGCTTTTGGAAACTGCCTGGAGTCATCTCTCTGCAGCTCCAGTGCTGTGGAACAAACCTTTTTATTCCCTCATTGCTCCCTGGAGTTGTAGCACAGATGCACCAGAGGCTTACTGAGGGGAGAAGCAAACATTTGTTCCCAGCTAATGACTTTTGCCCTTTGGCTGAAATAGCAGAGCTCATTAGTACATAGGATGGAGTCTGAGCCCCTAGCCCGCTCCAAGCAGGTGTGATCTTTTCTAGTTGTCAAGTATTTTGGGGAGCTGCTCCCAACGGTCATAATTTTGGGGATGTGCAAGGCAGAGCCATGTGCTATAAAAGGGAAATGCTTGCTAATCCCAGAGAAAACATCACTGCACCAGACTGTCTTTACATATTCTTTACTCATTATAGTATTCATCGTATTTTGGGATCAAAGAGCAATGCCACAACCAAGGTGAAAACTCCTTCCACATCTTCATCAAGAAAGCTGCTACTCAGTGTGCTTGCAGCAGTGGGCTTCCTTGCACCCGTGCTTGGGGGGGTTCTTGCCTGGATTTGATCTGTGTCCACTGATGTGTGCCAACAGCCTCATACCAAGAAGGCAGAGCGCCTTTAAGCATTAAACACCCATTAACTAACATTTTCCAGTTACAGTCAAGGCAAACCCTTGTTCAGTAGGAACTAGATTGCAACCACAAATAGGGTTCACAGAGTTTATTCAACACCCATGAGTATTTCAGTCTACTGCTTAGACCACGTGCATGGCAGCTAGAGATCCAGACGTTGCAAAATAAAACTCTCCCCCATTATTAGCTCCCCTGATCTAACATCTTTCATGCTGCTCTGCCTTATGATGTCTGCTCTAAGGTCAGTGTTTAGTGTTCATCATCGTAGTCTAGCAATATCCTCAATTATCCTTTACTTTCACACTAACGATCTTTGCAACTGGCTCTTGGGAGATAAAACACCAATTTAAATACATTCTTTTTGTCTGCGGCTTTCAGAAACAAAAGCTTCTTTGCAGTTTTAGTGACTTGCCCCTACACACACACATTTGAATCAACTTACGGATTTTTTTTTTGCCTCAGGAGTTCACAACAACTGTAATTCTTCTTTTTAAATACAGATTTCCTTACAGGTGAAGATAATTTAAAATGTCTTTCCAAGATCTGTGGGATGAAATTACTTGCAAACAAACAATAAGTGAGAATTGAATTTATCTCAGGATATCCAAGAACTGTGATTATCTCCCATACACATGACTTTTTTACTATCTCCAGTGTTGCTTTTGCTTAGAACAAGAGTGTTGCACTTTTAATTACCATTTGTTCCCTTTTGTCCTCATCTTTTACTGGATGTATAATAATTTAACTAACAAATTAATTTATATATATACACCTCAAAACTCGTGCCCCTTCTTTCAGTAATTAAAGCATCCTACCAAAAATTAATTAGGATATTATTTCCTAATTTTGACCTTATTTTCATTTTCACTTGAACACTTTCATTTTCACCAATGTAATAACCACTTTATCATAGCTTCTTTCATTAGGGATTGAACGGTATTTTCCTATTCTGAAAGTATTAGTTTGTCTAATTGTTTTTCATCGCTTTATTTGAAAATAGCACACAAGCATAAAATAAGAAATAAAAGTGTTTTATTAACTCTCCATTCTAATAGGAACAGCATTTACTATTCATAGCAATATTCGTAAAATTACTTATCCTAATTCCTCAATCATCCCCTATGCCAATGCTTGGCAAATGAATGAGCTAATTAAAGTAGATGTTAGTGGAACAAGGACATTGGGGCTCACTTTGAACAAGGGAGAACGTGCAGCTCATTAAAGCTCTGCATTTTAAGCATGGCTGGGGGAGATGCCTGCTCCCTTAAGGCATCTCCAGCACCTATTCCTAAGGTATATCTTCACCACACTGATTATGTGGGCATCAGGAGCACACCAGTAGCACCTGCAATACCTAAATAGGTCTGCTGAGTAACAGAGAGCCTCCCTAAGCATCCCCTGGGCTGCCTACCTTAAAACAAGAGAGGTTTGATCCCAAATACAATTACAGATCATTTTACAACCAGTCTCACAGTCCAAACTAAAGATAGCACTAGCAGCACTGGAAAAACGTCAAGAAATGAGTGAAAGAGAAGGAGATTTAAAACACAGGAGGACAGCAGCCTCTCTAGGTTTGTTCTATAAATTGCTGGAGGTAATCAGAGCCAAGGGAGGAGAAGCATGACAGCTCTTGGTTCAGCAGAAATACTCCCCAGCTTTCGTTCTACTTGCTAAGGACAAACATGGGTGAAGGAGGGTGACAAGCCACCCATCCCCGTGCCCAGCACCACTGCCAGCCTGATCCCCGCTACCAGCCTGACATCTGGGCTGGTACAGGCTGCTAGCGCAGCTGGGGACTCCTCAGAAAGACCCACAGAGAAATGCAAATCCAGCTCATTTCCACCACCAGAAATCCCTGTAGATGACATCTCACCAGCAGCCTTTACATCTTCAAACCAAATTTAGACACAGCTAAAATAAACTTCCAGAATGACTATAACATTTCCCAGGGCAGCCCTGTAGCCTAGCTCTTCTGCTTACCAGGAATAGCTGCTCCCATTGAGAGAGAAGCAACACCCATCTCCACAAGCCTGCACAACAGGCTCCCTCAAAGCCTTGTAACAGGCTTTGTAGCTGCTCCAGCCCCACCTCCTGTGGGTTTTGGCCAACAGCAGATGAGGGGATGGTTTTAACACAGGTTGCTAATTAACTCTTTGTGAAGGCAGCTTCTTTATTTCCTCTTGTGGCTGAAGATATTGCAAATAAATGTTTAAATCCAGTGTAAGATTGTCCTCAAAGAGTCATCCTGTCAGCCTCAATTCTCTCTGTAGTCAGTGGAGAGAAAACATGTTCAAAGTGCTCTTCTACTTCCACTGTCTACATTGGGATGAGAAGCATTTTGTGATGGGATTTCTCATTCTACTGATTCTAATGGAAATCTAGATGACAAGGTAAGATAGATATATATTTGATATGATATATGCATATATGTAGGCATCTGCTTTTGATCAGACAAATCCCCCATCTTGTGCTTGATAGTGGTACTTCGATAACATAAATCTTCTGAAAATTGTCCTTGATAGGAACACACTTTAATATAGGATCAGGAGACCGTTAAAGCTGAAGATCTCTCTGAAAACTGAACATGAAGAAACTTGTAACTTACCATAACCCACGACAACGCTTTGGCAGAACTCACCTACCTGTACACACCGCTAAAACAAACTAAGAACAGTACTTATTTCTTTCCGGAGTACAGATCACAAAAAAGAAAAGGCAATAGATACTGGAAACTAGTAAAATAGACATTAAAGCAACCTTAAGATATAAAATTGTGAAGGCAACTCAAAGAAAAGAACGACCACCTTCATTTAGCTGCTGCCTGGGCATCGCGTCTGGGAGTTCATCAAAGTGCCTGGGAAATGAAGCCTGGAGAGGAGGACTTCCAGCATCTTTCCGAAAGATCACTCAGCTCCTCCGAAGGGATGCTGTCATAGCAAAGAGGAAGGAGTGGGCTGAATGATAAAATATTCAAAATGCCATAGATAATTGAATAGTTAATATGCTCATTTATTCAAGTTCCATAAGCCTCAAAATAGCATTTTCAAGTGTTTTCATTTTTTCTTCATCAGTTTCACGTAGGCTCCTTCTTGGGCTCGAATACCTGCTAAAGTGAGAGTATTTAAGGGGAATGAGCGGGTTGCCGAGCCCATGACCCCGCAACCCTGCCCGCATGGAGCCGCAATTGCAGCCTTCTCCGACCGGCTGCTCTCCAGTGAAGGTCCGTGTCGTTTGGTGCTCTGCTCAGAGGGTCAAAGGGATTCGTTGCACATAGCTTTTCAGAGTAGAATTCTTCTACCAGTGATGTGAATAGGTTTCCCAAATTTTATTTCACTTTTATCTATACCTATAAAATCCCCACTTGCACATGAAGATAAAGTAACTGTGCCTTGATGTAGCACTTCCATGCGTAGATGCTGCTTAAACATACACTTACCAAGCTGCTCCTCACCAGCGAGCACATTTCCTTAATCTCACATGCTTATTAATGGCAATATAAAGCACAAATGGAATATATCTAGCACTTTGTCATAGAGAATGATTATCTTAAGGTATCTGAGGCAATGGTCTCTTGTTTTACTTAAATATTTCTGCTGAATTGAATGGCAAAAAGCTCTGATCTGCAAGGTCTTCAGCCTTGTAGAGCAGCCTAGGAAAGTGCTCTGCAGGCAGTCATGCTAGGAGCATGAACACACCTCATGCCCCAGTGTGCCTGTGTCTCTGTTTAATTCCTGACTGCCTCCTGAGGGTTTAACCCATTGGAAAAAGGAAATTCTGCTCTAAAACTGAGGCCCCGGTGCCTTTCCAGAGTGGAGTTACAGCTGAGGCCATGACTGGGCCCTTTTGCTCGTCTCCTCTGGGCTGGCATCCAGCAGTGATGCTGGCACCCCCCGGGGTTCGCACCACCCAGGGATGATGGTGAATACTCTCCGTTCAGCAATCAAGTGTCTGGTTTTGAACAGCCAAAAATTAGGGGAACCTTCTTAATTCTTAAAGAAAACACCACGTGCTTGACGAGCACGCATTCCCTCCCCCTAAAAGCTGTAAGATTGGTGTAAAGATAAAGAGATTTAACAAAAAATACATATGTGTTCCATTTTATCTGCCTTGTTCCTCTTGTGACGAATACAATTTCCATTTGCAGACTTTTCTCTGTCCAAAAGCAGAGGCTCAGGCAACAATGTGACTCCAAAAGCTGGAGCTTTGAGGAAGAAAAATATCCCTCCACTTTCCAGGAGACTCCCAGTAACTTGTGAACACAAGCGAGGCAGAAGGGCTTAGTGCCAGTGCGCTATTCACGGGAAGGTTAATAACATTTGGGGACATATAAGGCTGAGAGCTGTGAGATTCATCTAGCACAAATTCGAATTGGATTTAAGGGCTTATGCCAGACAGAGCTGGTGAACGATCCCAGCCTGGGTCCTTCGCACAGGGAAGAATTTCAACTCTAAAGCCAAATGCCTCCAAAGTTTCGGTCAACTACAAATCTGAGTAATATTAACGTCTTCAGACGCTCTGGTGCGAAGGGAAAGAAACATTCTCTGCCATGCTTCTGTAAGAGATTTCCTTCTACCCTGATGGCGTAAAGATATGTAAGGCATAAAGATGATGTGCTTGAGCAGAAGGCAAGCCCAGCAGAAGACTATTGGCAAACCCTGCTCTCCATGCCTCTCCATCTTTCTCTTGCATTGATCGCTGAGGATCGCTAACTACAGCTTAATGCCCTAGTTAAGAGGTAAACAGCATTGACTCTGCCGGCAGCGGTGCTCTCCTCGACTTTGAATTCCTGGAACAGTTCCGTACAAGAGAACTTTGCAGTGTGTTAATATTTACATGTCTATTCTCCTGCTTGGCAGGTGAAAATTAAACCAGCAGCCTGGGTGTATACCGCAGGTCTCCAGGGTCTTTTACTGTTCATACAAGGCTTGCCTGTGAAAGAAGTGGCTCGTGTAGAGACATTTTACCCACAGCATGGAAAAAGGATAGGTTAAGCAGCCAGAGAACAAGCCTCTGAGAAGTGTGCCGGGCCCCTCTGCTCGCCCCCACAGCCACCAGCACCGTGAATCGGCTGCAACCCACCTCTGCCAGGGGAAGCACCGGGGATGCCCACGGCACGGCATCTGCTCCCAAACCCGGAGTCACCTTCAGGCATTGAGGAAAGGTCCCCCCGGGCACAGGTTTAATGAAGGAAAGGTATTTCCAGCCTCTGGCAGAGCTCAGTAACATCTCACATGAGAGAAGCCTGTGAGGAGATCAGATCAGACCTTAGGCACTCAAATATGTGAATACAGGCAACAATTTCCCGTGCTTCAGCTTCCCTGCGATTCTTCTGCATGTGTGTGTTTGCGTGAGACATCAAATGCAACAGGAAAAGGTCGTACGACTTGCTCAGGGGAACAGCAAGTCCGCCCGACAACAGGGGCACCCACAGCCCCTTCAGGGCAGGACTTCTGAAGACAAATTTTTGATCTCCTGGGAAAGGGCCTTAATCCCTGCCCAGCGGCACTCAGGTGTTCCTCTTCCCACCTCCCCGGTGGGTGCCCAAGGAAGGATGCTCAGCGTACACCCAGCTGGTGAAGCCCTGCGAATGCTCCCTCACTGCAGGCAAAGGGGAACAATTTGAAGAGAGAAATTCAGATTTGTCAGGGACGGATTCTTTCTCATCGCTAGCCATTGGGGTGTGAAGGGGGAAGAACTGTGTAATGAATTATGCCAAAATGATTGCTCAAAAATCGTACAAATAATCAAAATAGTGAATCCTAGAAATGACAAACTGAGTTGCATTCTCATGTCCAGGATTCATGTTCATGTTTTGCATGGCTGAAGCTATTTGCTGAATTCAGCTTGAATTGGGAAATAGCTTTGGCTACTCCATGATTGCATTCTTCTCAGAGATTAAATGATAAATGAGGAAATAAAAAACGTCCAGCTGCACTAAGGAGATGAGGTTTGTGCTCCAGACCTGAGCACAGAGCTGCTCTGCGACTCTGCGGGATGGTCAGCCTCACCGCAGCAGGCGTGCAAACTGCTGCTGGCAGGCAGGCTCCGGTAGCTGATGGATATCAGGACTGCAAATTTCAGCCTCTTATTTTTATTACCATGGTTTTTCCTGTATTGTAATTTCTGTTATTTAGTCCTTGCAGGGAGCAGAGAGCAGAGCGATTGCTAATAGGAGCAGCTTCCTGCAGCCTTTTGCTTGAGTCATGGAAAAAAATGCCTTAAACAATATCAAACTATGATCCTGCTGTGATTTTCAGTGCTTATTAAAAAAAAGACTACCAAACCCCCACGCAGAGGAAACTGCACCTTCTTTGCCCCAAAAGGCCGAGGCACAGGCACCCCTGGGACACAGGGCCCCACAGGGGAACCTTTGCTTCGCTCTCCACCAACCCAATACCGAGGAAGATTCATGTCCTGAACTTTTCATAGGACAAAGATAATGGCATGCTCACAAATTAAAAGCAATGCTGGAAGCAGGGCTTCAGACTTTGGACTTTTGTTGCTGCTACTTAATATGGGTTTTTTCTCACACATCCCCTCTCATTCACCAGTCCTGCCTGGACGACAGACCCGGATAGCTCCGAGTATTGTGCATGGGATGGGACAACAGCAGGGTTTGGGCATCTCTGTTAAAATCCCTATTTTCTTTTATGCGTAACTGGAAATAAGCGTGCCAGTCCTCACTGTGGTCAACCTGATTCCCTTCTAACGAGGGTTTGCTTCTTCCTCCTAAAACAGTTTGCAGTGAAAAATACGTCCCCGAGGCCAAGATTTTCTGACAGTAAGGTATGCACATCCCCCCGAATTTCACCTAACCCCATCAGGCTTGATTGAAAAGCACCATCCCACACTGCCAACGCCGTGATTCGCACGGTAACACCCGACGTGGTGCTTTTGAATCCACCGGCCAAATGCAAACGCTTTTTAAAAGAAGTAGGCATCTCAAGGATGATCTACATCTGTATATTTGCGTGAAATTTAGAGATCAGGTCGAAAGACCTATGTCAATAACCACGCCGGGAAAACAGAGGCGGAATTGTTACATATTGTTAGAAATTGTGTGATTTCTTACCTGGGATTTTACCTGGGAACAACCAGCTGGGGAAGGAGACACGTATGACCTGGCTGATCAGTATCAGCCTGCTTCAGACTAATCATCAGGCTGTTTTTCCTTGCCACTGTCACGGGGAACACAAGATCTTGGATCTATATTTGATTGGGATAGTTGTACGGGAAATCAACCATTACAAATCCTCCTGCTCATAGATGAGGATGATGACCATGATGTCTATTATTGTTGTTAGTGATCATGGTCCAGTTTTACTATTGTTCCTCTAAGAACAGTAGAAAAATACAGCTCTCATCCTCTATTTCTTACGATCTTAATGTACAAAACAAGAGAGCAAGAGAATACCAAGAAATGGTGGGAAAAGGAAAAGACAGGTCATTAACAATATTAATAAATTGAGAATAGATGTAAGTATCCTCCAAAGCTTGTGCTGATGTACTACAATGCTTCCTTTTGACTTCAGTGGTATTTTCTTCAGAGCTTTGTATCCCTGGGTGGATCCAGGCACACTTCTGAGTACCCTGAATAATAATAGCTAATAATAGCCAGATTGAAAAGCTATGAAAAAGGGGAAAAGCAGTTCATTGTGTTCACTCCTCATCAAGGTATTATTAGAATATGCCATTGATAATGCAAGAAAAGATCTCCAACTGCAGAAGAGATGAAACAAATCTGGATGTGGAAAGGATAAGCATAATACCAAATGCTTACAGCATGCTGGAGCCTCGTACAACACCACAGTAAGTAACACTTGGAAACTGGCCTTGCTGTAAGACTACAGAAAGCGGCAGCAGTGCCACCTCCAGCACGCTGAAGGAGGCCTGGACTCACTCATGCCTTAGCCTTGGTAAGACCTGCATTAGCATTTGCTTTCCAGGTTATTGAAGAGAAATAATAGCCGTGGCAGGACTCGGAGGTTGGAAATAGGCATTTCTGGAGCCTTTACCAGCCATCTCCAGTAAGAACAGTTTCACGTGCTGTCACAGCACCAGCTGTGCTGATCTTCGTTTAGCAGAAGGGGAGGGGGCTGTTGGGCAGTGATGTTCTTGGCAGTCCCCAGCAGTCACCATTCAACAGTGTCAACCAAGCGACCGTTGGACGGGCACACCATCATGTACCCAGTCTCACGAAAAAGATGGTTGTTACACCTTCCATGAGACTGACAACCAGGACTATGCAAAGCAGGGATTTACAGCCTGTAAGTGCTCACATCTCACTCCAACATACAGGTAAAAGCCTGACATTTCCTCAAACCCCATGATTTTATACAGCTCCCAGGAACTCACCCTTCAGATAGCTGTGCTACATGCTGACGAGTCAATCTGTTGCATTGGATGTCTTTGGAGAAGGACAGAAATAATGCTCCCACTGTCCCGTGAAGAGAGCTGGAGAGGAAATGTCAGCCAACGGCATATGTGGGGTATTGAGCGTGCAGGCACTGCGGCCACGTGGGGACCAGACGGGCCCGGGCGTCTGCTTGCAAAGATGAGGCCAGGCAGAAATGAATCCTGGCAGATGGCTGGCTGGGGTGCTCCATCCTCTCCTTGTGCGATGGCCTTGCCAGCCACACTGAAGCACAGAGCAGAGTCTCCGGGAGACTAAGAAATGAAGCAGCTCAGTACTAGGAATGCATTGCTCCTGCCATGCGCAGAATGGATCGATTATTTAGCATTCGTGTTCTAAGGCTGAGCACAAATGTGTGTGCTATGGCGTTGTTTAGCTTACAGGAAATTGTTTTCCTGAGTGACGCATTGAAGGTCATGGTTTATCAATCATGTACAAGGTAGAGATGATACAGTTGGTTGTAGCAGCTTCCTCCTGTAAAACACATTCCAAGGGAAAATGATTGGTTTTGCCATGTTCTGTGGGAAAAGTGATAGACTAAGATCACTCTGCTTCTTTGAATTGTGCTTTTAGCTCCTCACTGTCTTTCCAAGTTTATTTCACACTTTCTGTGTCTGGATACCCTGTACACAAAGCAGCATGTTGTAAATATTTTAAAATATTTATGCATGTTTTTTTCTGCACTTATTTTCAAAATCTTCTTCTTAGTGTCTTGCTTAGCAGTGATCTAAGTGACTATGCAAACCTCTCATACCTAAAATAGCACAACAAGGCAACACCTTTGGAGCAGCCAGTAACTGAGATGGTGAAAATATGAAGCTTAACAAGAAAAGTGTCCTTGAATAACTAATTCTAACATGGAACAAAAGGAAATCAGAGCGATCCATGTTCAAGAAGAGACCAATGTGAGAAGTCTGTGTGGTGATGGAAAACTGGGATGATTACAGAAATGGCAGAGAAATCTAAAGCTCCGTTTGCATTCATATTGCCAAGAGGCAAGAGGTTTTTTTCTGGACCTTCGCTCTAAGGAGTTTTTCTTTGCTTTCCGTATATTCTTGTGTGCAGAGAAAAGAATTGACAATGTTAAGATGATGATGAACATATTCTGGTGTACTACTTGCATCCCATCAGGTTCCTATTTCTTGCGGATAGCACTTAAGGAGAAGAACATGTCGATTTTCTGGCTTTCATGAATTTCTTTTCCAAACCTGACCGTACTTTGAACATGGTCTGCAAGGGATGTTTATATTCACAGGAGATCTTACATCAAATTCTGCTCTGGCGTTCATCAGGAGTTTCAAGGAGTACAAGTCACATCACAGTTAGAGCATTATCTCCAAACCTATCTAGGCACTTAAATGGCCTCCTCTGTGTGAGGACTTCACCATCATGGATGGATTCTTATCTCACAGTAATAGCCCAAGATACATCCCCGTGGTATTGACACCAGTCTACAACTGAAAAAAAAAGAAAAAACCCACAAACTAGAAAAAGTTCTAATTGCCTGACTTCGTGAACAACACAGCCATTGGGTCTTCCTTGCTTTATTTCCTATTTGAATACAGCGTATTATTCAGTAAATGCTGTAGTCTCATTTTATAAATTTGCAGTGATGGGGAATCCAACAGAACTCTTGTGAAATTGTTCCAGGATTAATTACATCACTGCTTAAAAGTTGTGCCATATTTCTAAATCTGCCTTATTCATTTTCTAGCTATTGGAATAAACAGAACAATTCTTCCACAGAAATTCAACAGATATCCAACGTGAAGGGATGGCATACATTCTTTGTTCCTCGATGTCTGAGAATTTATTAGGCTGTATTAAGTCATTTAATGTTTGGTTTTATGTTTTTTAACAATCATTGCAATAGCTACTCATTAGCACCCTGTTCTCTTTGTAATTTACTACTCTCCTAATTAATGTCATCTGCAATCTTAATTAGTGAGAATTTTTGGCTATTGTTTCAAATACTAACATAATTAAGATGTAATATTAGAGATATCAGCTAGATAATAACTTCCTGACAGCTAGAAAGGCTTTAATTCACATAGTAACTGCCATGCCAACTATGCATCATCCTAGTCATTGATCTGAAGGTCAGGCAGTACCAAATGCTTTATGGAAATCTAAGGATACATCAATATAAGCAGTTGTATGGACATAGCTAGCTCAAATATTTCTAGCAAGGTAGCCACAGAAGCTATAAAGCTTATCAAATAGGCTGGCTCCGCATTCAGATCACTATCCTCTGAATTTTTAATGGTCTAGCTACTGCTAAAATATAGTTGGAAGGGAAAATATTTAATCATTACGTGATACAATGTAAGATTAGCTAGTTACCAGCTGGGTGGTTTTTTTCCCATTAATGAAAAATCACCTGCCACTGCTGCTGTCTGAGGACTGGGAGGGGACAGGACTGAAGGTGACGGTAGGTGAGCAAAGTGTGCAAGGTCACAACGGCAGACCCTTCATATGCAGACAATTTAAAGTTGATATCCCAAACTATGGCCTTACCCATCTGTTCATCCAGCTAACATCCTTGTCAAGTCAGCTCGCTGACTCACTGAAAATAAAGAACAACCTGAATTTTTGAAACATTTATAATTCTCAAGCCAGTGGAAATCAGGATATTTGGTATACTCAGACCTTACATTTCAGAAATATCCCCACATATCAAACTCACACCCATCAGGTAATTCTGGTGATTTTGGATGCAAACAAGAACTCAGTGTGTGCATATTTTCTCTATGTGGAGTACTCATTTTCTTCAGCCCTGTGCCACCACAGGTCAAAGATTTGAAAGTTACCCCTGTAAACCTCTCCAAACTTCACGAGAGAAGAAGAGAGACGTCAAAGCTAATTGATGCCAAAGCATGGCCCAAAAGCCCCCAACCACGATGAGCCCCGAGCTCAGATAATACCAGTCGAGTGGTAGATTTTCGACACTGGTGGTGCAACCCTCTCCCAGGAGATGTCTTGGCTATATTATTATGTCCCTGTGACAAATGAAGGCAAGCATGATGCCCATGCACTCCAGAGTCCGTCTTCTGAGTCATTAAGTGTCCCCCGTGTGTCAGCAAGCAGTTTCTGTTTGCACCATGGAGGAGCGCGACGTTGCAGGCATTTCCTAGTCTGCTTCACGAGGAAAGTCCTACCGTACAATTCAGACAGAGGATTCGGCTGCTGTGCATGGCCCCACCATGTGTCTAGCCCTTTGCTGAGGTAAAGCGGACACGGGAAATATCCTCCCGTCTGACCAGTGTCAGGTTTTTTTCTGCTTGTTCTCCCCCTCCTGTTTTGAAACTCACCAACATAAAGACTCTGTTCTCGGGAATACATGCATCCAGTGGCATTTTCTTAGCAGGAGGTATCTTCTGCCTATAATAACAGTTGAAAGGCAGTCTTTTTCATCCCTTGCCAGTCATTGTAGAATAGTTCATGTGGGTATGCGATATTCCCAGCACGGATACATTGACTGATTCTTTCTAAAAGCAAAAGGACAAGATTCCTATTTGAATTAGAACCCTTGAGTCAAAGGAGGTGATGTGATCCACCATAGGACAGAGTTTTCACCAGGGTGAAATGGTTAGAATTGGAGTGAAAAGGACCTGAAAAAGTCGGGTGACTCTCATCTCCGTCAGTTGTGGATTGCAGAGTCTATGGGACAGGGACCAGCCTTGCCTGGATGTCTGCATGGTGCTAACCACAGCTGGGTGCTTGCCTCTGGGTGCTATGGATATACAAGGATGAAATAGTAAGCACTTTAACAAGATAGTGTGGGAGAGAAGGCTGTTTTCCTCTAAAAACCACAAGAGCCTCCTATCTGTGTTCAGGTTGGAAAACCTGCTTATGTTTTTTTTGTTGGTTTTTTTTTTTTTTTTTAACAGCCTAGTTTAATCCTTATTAAAATTCTCTCCAAAAAGTTGGAGGTATTAATTTCATTTCCCCCCTGCCAGATATGACATTTATCCCTTGGCAAGTCTGAAAACCTCAGGCAGTTCTAATGAGGGGTACATTTTAGTTTCGTGCAATGAGAGAGGCATTATGTTGCGGTCCATTTCCAGACGGACTTGTTTTCAAGCTTTCTAAAGCAGAATTAATCAATAATTACAGCCATCATCAGCATGTGAGCCCCTGGCATTGTATTTATACTCCAGTCACATTGCTCTGTGACCTAGAGCAATATACAGTAGTTTCGCCTGTTGGAAAATAAATCATATTACATTTTTTGCATGCACATATAGTTAAGGCTTATCTTCTTCAGTCGTGAAGGAACAGAAATTTCTTCTGGAATTGCCTTTTTCATCTACATTTAGTAATCTTAATATTTGGGACACAAAATGATTTCCAAGCCATGTTTGCCAGTTGGGTTTAATCCTTTGAGTTTTTAATTTTGAAAACTATATGACTATGTTAATTTGCAGAAGTGAGATTAAAATAAAAACATCTTTGTGTTTGTACTCAAAGTGCAGAGATTTCCATGCCTGAGTATCTGAATGAATAAATACGTATTCATTTGAATTTCTGATCAGGAAATTTTCCACAATGAGGAAAGTCTCCTTTCTGATTAACTTTCTCAAATAAGTTCAAGTGTATTTTCAGGATAGGAAGTTAAAAGTCTTAAAGCTGCATTTCCAAACATTGAGGGTGGCGAGCCAGGAAAAAGAAGGGAAAGCAGTTGTTACTGCCGCAGAAAGCACCTTCATGCTGAAAGAGAATTGGAAGAGCTGCAAGAAGTGACGAAGTCGAAAGTGAGTGACGGGTTTAAATGCTGTATCTGTTTCGAATATAGAGAGAATTAATATGTAATGAAGGTCATTAGCAGTGGATGCCTATCTCATTCCGTTGCCAGAGATGAAGCTCAGTACTACCTACACTGAAACACATTGTAGGAGCCTTAGTGGGTTCCTCATGGTCATTGCCAAGGATAAGGTTATCTGGATTGATAAATGTGTGATAGTAACAGAGAAAGAGGGAGACGGCATTGGACTTAGTCTCCAGTCCCTGCAAAATATTAAGTACTTAAGCCTACTACAGGGGCTAGCCCTGCTCCAGCATGGACAGAAGCATTACCAGGACAGGGACCCAAAACTGCTGCTGTAAGGATTAATGGTGGCTTTCTCTGTCACAGCTGCCCTGATGACCCACGGGGAGCAGAGCACTGGTTATGTTTGCTTTTTTGCAACACCAGTATTGCAGTGGAGCTGAAGGAGAAGAGGGAAACTGTCAGGGAGCTGTTACCTGAATATTGGAGATATCAGAGGAGAAATAATAATGTTTGAAAGCAGCTACTCTAGGTGGCTTCTTGATAGCTCAGCCAAGCATGTTGAGGTCTCTTACTCTTTAAAAAAAACCATCATGTGCTCCTTCTCTGTTTGATGACTTGTGCATTCTCCAGAGATTTGGCCTTCTGTGGAGGGCATACTTTTCTGTAATATGAATGAAATTGGGTGGCCCAGCAAGGACTGTGATCTCCATGCTGTGCTGGTAGTATTTCATGATCCTGTTATCATGACCTCATTGTACAGGCTACTGCTTTCATCTCTACATTGACAGTCTCACTGTGAAGCCAGGACTAACCACAGCCTCTGATGCTGAGGCTTTTTCGCACTATGTGTAAAGTCTTCAAAACACCAGCTGCATGGAAGCTGTGATAGATGTGTCCACATAATTCTCCGGGTGACTCATTGGGGTCTGCGTCAGCAGCCCGGGCACCCGCTGATTCCTGGTGGGGAGGACTCCGGTTTTCAGAGCAGAGACGGCTCCTGCAGGAGCATCTGAAAGAGGCAGGGAGTTTTTGCCATGCATAAGTGACACTGAGGAACACATACAGGCAGACAGACAGGCATCCGAACCCAAATGAGATCAGACATGGAAAGATGCAAAGAACTGCATCTGCAGAGATATGTCCCAGCAGAGATAGCTGGTGAGAAGAAGTCATTTGCAGAGCATTCTGTTTTCCTTTAAAAGGTCTCAGGTTGACAGTGGTTAGCAAACTGTCTGCAATGTCACAGCAAGATACACAACTTCCTGATGGCTTAAACAGGCTATGAATAACCTCAGGCTGCAGATTACAAAGAGGTTTGTAACACCAGGAGCAGCGAGGCTCTTGAACGGCTTCCCAGTAACACCACCAGTGAGAGTAAAATCGAAGTACGTTTGAAATGCAATATGACCAATTTATGATTTCAATGGCTCACCCCCTGGGACTTCAAGGGACCTGATGCAGTCCTTGAAGGGGTCCTTGCACCCACTGTGCTCTTCCCAGTCCTCTGCACCAGGCTCATGAGCCTGCACCCACGCGAGTCACCACAGCAAGCAACCAGTCTGCTGGAGACCTGCAGCGAGTGCCCAGCGGGAGAGGGTCAAGGAGCTACATGTCTTCTGTGGTTTTCAGCAGCACCAGCGACAGAATATGCCCCAGCCAGACGAAAAAGAAGACTGCTGGTGCCCAGGACAAAGTCTATCTGTTCCACTCTTGCGTCACCCACTAGCACCGTTGAAATGATGTCCCCCTCTCTGCTATGGCCAAAAGAGAGGTGAGCAGCCTTGCTTGCCTCCCCTTGTGCTCTTGCTAGAGAGGGAAGCCCACAGCATGACCTCCACAGGGCTAGTGACCGCGCAGGTGGAAGACCAAAGGCTTTGAAGATGGGCACTGCAGCAGTGGGGGATGCTTTGCTGGATGGAAATGTAATCTAGGGGGCTAATTAGACAAGCTTGACTGGCTTGTGTAGCAACCCCCTGGGCTGAGCTTAGACAGTTCTGTACTACTGTCATCAGAGCCACTCAAGCCATGCCGCAGCAGAGAAAAGTCTCCAAGAAAAATGTTTCACCCAAGAAAAAAGTTCACTCCCCTCACACTGGCAACCCTTTGCTAGCACAGCTTACCCTTCCTTGATCAAATTGGCACATTGAATTTAATACCTCATCATGACCCTCTTCTAGCAAAAGAAAGTAGATTTCCTAGACTATAAACACTTTGGGGCAGAATATGTCTTTCCCTGTAGTTTATTCTGTGCTAGTTTGACTTCCATAAGTTAGGTGCCAAACAGACAGACAGTATGCAGAAAAAGAAATCAACTAGTCAAAAAATTAGGAAAGAAGATACACTTTGTTAGGTCATATGATTGATAAAAAGCTCGTCTGCACACCCACAAAGGAGCAGGGGGAGACAATGGTGAGGGGGAGCCCAGACAACACCCAGCCCGGCTAGCTGTCCCCAGGTCCATGCCAGGAGCCATCAGCCCATCTCCACAAGCCCAGAGGACCACCGGAGCACAAAGGCAGGTGAGGGGAGCGCTGAGGATGAGCTACCCCATCCAGAGCCTCCCTGGGCTGACCCAGGGGACTCTCAGCCCCCAGGGCCAGAGGTGACATCCATGAGGAGGAGTCAATGCCGGAGCATCTTTGGGACTGAGGGGTCACTGCCCCGGGGTGTGGGACATGCTAGGGGATGCCGGGGAAGAGCATTTTGGGATTGTACGGGACTGATTATGGGATGTTCAGGGGAAGAACCAAGGGTAGAAGGGATGGATTTGGGTGATTTGGGGAGGAATAAGCATGGGAACAATAGAGGCGTAAGGGGATAGAAAAGGCCAGCTGCCTGTTGGCTAGTCAGTATGCCTGTCTGGCCGTGCCCTGCGTCTGGCCAGTGCAGTCTGTCCTGCCTTACCACAATCCGTGCAATTCCTAACTCTTGTCCTGGGTGAGGGACCCTCTAGTCTGCGTGCACGTGTGTGCGTGGGGGTCCGAGCGCAGCAGCTGGAGAGGGCCCGTGTGTCCCCGGTGCAGCACTTACTTGAACCGAATAATTTGATTCAGATGTGTTTACATCAGGGGTATGCGGTTCGTATGCTTCATGTAAGTGGAAAGCCCTGCTGCAGCGTGCTCGTCTCCGAGACGAGCAGCCGCGCATCGTGGAGGGCTCCCTTTGAGGCCACTAGCGTGATGCGTTAATGCAATCACAGGCCCCACAAGGACAATGTGAAAACCACTGCTTTTTAAAATGTAAATCTTTATCGTTGTTATTATTATTACTGTTATTTATTAATTTGGATGTGCAGTTCTCCCCCAAATACCTCCAAAAAGCAAGAAGCAAACCAAACCCAAAATGCCAAGTCAGAAACTCAGGTTTTTTAACCAAGAAAAGTATTTTCCTGCACAGAAAAATATGTTGCTTTGTAACTAATCCCCTTTAAAACAAAATATGGTGCTATAGTGTTTGAATAAAAGATGTGAAATCTGGCCCTAAACCAATCGGTATGCACATGGGTAGTTAAGTTACCCTAGTCTAAAAGCAAGCAGATTTGATAGAAAGTCTATAGACCCTCCTCTTTACAGGTCTTAAATCAAAGTGTCACTATTTGAAGCTTTGGAGCTCCCCAGCAGCTCTCTTCAGGATCCCTTGGTCCATGATAAACCTGTTGCAAAGTAGTTTCTAACTTTTTTGTAGAGGTGGAGTTGACAGGCTTGGGGATCATCATTTTCCTTTGTTTTTAAGAAGGAACCTTTAAGGAGGGCAAGTAAATTTTCACATTTGACAATATGAATAGCTGGATTTGCTATAATTCTCACCTAATCTGGGCTATGCACAATCATTAATGCCATCACCAAATGCCTTGATTTAATTTAACTTATGAAAAGAAGCTTAGTTATAGATATAATTTTTTTTTCAGTAGATGAAAGCCTTCTGTGCTTCAGGAATATTGCTACATAAAAGTTAATGTGGAATAGATGATTCAATATCCTACAGCAAGTGTAGGAGCAAACAATGCCTAAATATTTAAAAAGCAGGAAGATAAGAATACCAAAGCACACTAATATGGTATACACATATCCCATATCTCTGATCTGTATTCTTTAGGCCTGTAAAAATAGCTATGAATTCTTATTTACCGATTTAAGGGAGAGCTTCATAAAACCTGATTTCACCGCTAAATGCTGAATGAAAATCTTTGCAGGGGTTATATTTAGAAACTCATATTTATATTCAAGCAAAGACCAAAATTCCTCTTTTCTATACTTTCTAAAAAAATTAAAGAAGTCTGTGCTGTATGTTTTCAAGTGCCTGGAGAGTCATTGCGGGTAGCTGATACAGGGTCTTTCCCGCAGGCTCTGTGCCTCCCCTGGTAGCACTAGAGGAAGCTTGTACATCTGATATCCCTGTTACCACCTTATTTCTCAATGTCTTCCGAGTCACTGTAATTTATTACAATGGTCAGATGGAGCATGAATAAAAGGGAGATTTCTTATGCTGCGTTGATCCTGCCCTTCCACCGGCTAAGAAGGAAAACCAAGTTTTTACAGGAAGAACAAGCTTGTGCTGTGGCACTGAACTAAGATGCAGAGAGTCAAGCAAGTGCAACAGGTTTTCCACCTGCGTGACCTCTGGCAAGTCATTTATTTTCTCTCTGCCTTCATCACCTGTTAGCAAATGGAGGTGATATTAATTCCTACATCTCTTCTGTGGGTCTGATTTGTCTGTTAACACCGCACAGCCGGTTATTCATACAGTACTTAGCACTGTTGGGAATGGCTCTGCGTTTAACCCCATACCTGCCACTGAACTCAAAAAACCAAGCAGTAACAAGACCCTGCTTGGCCCACACGGCAAAGCTGTTGCCCAAATAAGAAGACCATACCTAAGACAAGACCTGGGAGACAAACATTGTGCCGGCTTCTGAAGCTGCAGTTTTCCTAGCTGTAGTAATGGTGCTGTTGCTGGGTTTGATGGGAGCGCATAGGCTGCAGAGCAGATAGTGCACTGGCAGGGAGCGGTGGGCATAGGCAACCACGTACCTGAGCACTGTGTTCTCCCTATGGAGAGGAGCTAATTCAGCACAGGAAGGGAAGTCTCAGGATCGCTTGGCTGCCTCTCAGTAACATGCAGGGCCCTTTGAATCAACGTATTTTGTGAAATACCTGTTTATTTGCACAGCCAGGAAAGGTAGGGGTGCCTTTGGAGTTACAACAAATCAAAGAGCGATAACAAATCAAAGTCTGCCTATCTCTGTGCAAGCAAAATTACGGAGCGATGAGCAGGGTGTTTGCCTCGGCTCTGTCCCTTAAAGGTAGATGGTTTCTGTCGCAGCTGCTTGCTGGGCGAGGAGGCAGTGGTTGGTGCAACACACCTTGGACAGGACCGGCAGCTCACAGCTGAGCTTCCCCCGGGAGCAGGACACTCAGCCAGGGAAGACCCTGTGCCCTCTCACAGCATTGCAAGAAGCCCAGGAGGGCACTCTCAGAAAGCTCAAAATTTGGTCTTCTCAGTCGCGCTGGCAGTCAGGAGCAAATCTGACACATCACTGCTGAACCCGATCCCAGGAAAATCTTAGCTCTGCTTTAAACGGGTGCTGCTTTTAAGGATACATGTTTCATCCTAATCAATGTGAAGTTGCATCTTTCATGAAGTATATTGGCAAAAGCTTCTAAAGGAAAAGAAAGTTAAATGAAGTTTCTGAGAAGTGCAATTTTTGCATTTTCCTTCCAGCACACTTACTTAGTTACCAGAATACCTTTGGAAACTCCTGAATGTTTACAGTTCCCATCTACCACAGTGGTTCCTTGAATCTTTGAGAGACAGCAAGTCCTGCTTTGGAAAATGAGCCCAAATCACTTAAAAAACAGATGCTTGTAAACAATACTAAGCAGTTTTACTCTGCTTCTCTGAGCTGCAAGCTGATCACAAGGTTTAGCAACTGAACCATATAGGGCACTTTTCATCTCAGAAATTTGCTTAAGAATGAAGTCACAACGATGTGAATAAGGGTAATTTGTAAGAAAATACTGCTGCTCCTAATATGAGCCGTTTGAATAAAAAAAGATCAAAAGAAAGAAACATTCTCAACCTACTTGGTTTGGTGGGTGGTTGGTTTTTTTTTAAATGTAGTGGGATTTTTTTCTTTTTTTTGCTTCCTTTTGGTGCTGGATTATTTTCTTCTGGCCGACGTCCTTATTTCATCAAAGATAATTGAGACATCGCTGCCTTTCATTTCCCGAATTGCAAAACCGCCTGCGAAGTTGTGTCTTGGTAAGCGAAATGCCATCAGAGGTGGTGAGGGACTTGCTTGGGAGCAGGCAGAGCTCCTAATTGCCAAATTCTCCTCTCTGCAAGCTGTTGCACCCGGCCTTGCTATTCCGATGAAAGTCAATTTACTGATGTGCCGGGCAATCATCTGTCTGCAGAGGAGGGCACAGTGGTGACCGTTTGTGTGCACATATAACTCCAACACACACAGTTACCAGAGCTCCTTGGGCCGGGGCTCAAGCTGATTAAATATTGGTGTGCCTCCAGAAGAGTCAGCTCAGCCCCTGCTCCCCGGTCTCCTGGTTAAACCATCCATGCCTCCGGTTTTGCGGTACGGTAATGAGGAGGTTTGGTTCACCGATGCTTCACCCAGATCAGAAACGCAGAACCTGGCCCTGGCTCAGTTGCCGTTAAACAGTTTTGTTAAGGGGTGATGAGCAACAGAGCAAAACCCATGAGATGATTGCCTCCTAAGAGGCTTTAAGTACTGAGTCATTAAAAAAAAAGGCTTGGTTTTGTTCAAGAGAGCTGTGAAATGCTCCCATCTCTTTATTGTTGCTATTTTTAGTTCATAGGTGTTCTGGTTAAACTCCAGAAGCCTTTATATCTTGGAAATATTTAACAAGAAGCAATCAAGTCTGGAATAGCAAACTTTATTTCCAGCAGTCTGTTCTGGTCCCAGGGAAGGTTTCAGCTCTCAGCTACGATTCCTCAAAGTGATGAAGTGATGGCTCACCACATACATGCATGGCGACGAACCCTTAAAACAATCATTAAGAACTTCATCCCTAGTCGTTTGCAAAAGTGGATGGATGGTGGCTAGTGGTTGTTGAGTTCAGAGGACATTTTCATATAGATTAAAAAAAACAACAACCGGAAAGAAGAAAGGAATAACCATTTCTTTATTCCCAAGAAGGCTCTAAGAAGAAAAAACAGTTTTCAGTTGCTTAAAGAAAGATTTGGGCTAGGCATTGGCAAAAAACTTTCCAGTGTGAAGGGTAATAGAGTGGTGGAAGAGACGGGTGGAGGTCGTCACATCTTTATGCTGGAGGTCTTGGAGCACAGGTGAGATGCCTACCTGTCAGAAAAGGGTTATCTATGATCCTTTCTTGAACTACAGGGGCAGATTACGTGGCTTCCATTCAGTTTTGTGATACAGGACAAAATCACAAGATCGTGGGACTCTGGGCTCTCCTTTGCTGATTCACCTGGAGATTTTCCTTAAATCTTGAGCCTTGAAGTGTGCTTTGGGATGTCTGAGACTTTTGAAAGCACGATGTCTGTCTGAGCTGAAAACGAAATAGTCTCCCTTTGATCAAACAGAGAAAGATTTCATTATTCGTATTTCTTACACCAAAACTGCCACCACATATTGTTTCCAGACGGAGCTGAAAAGCCCGGAGACCTTAAAAGGCACATTTTCAAAACACCTCTCAGTGCGTATAACTATTCCAGGGGAGCCCTTGCCTGCACTAATACCGACCGTGTGGTTCGAGCCCTTGGGGCACGTATTCCAATTGCTTTTTACTTTGACAATGAGCTGATAGAACTCCCTGATTGCTGCTTACAAGTCCTCTCCTATTAACAGGAACGTTGTCACCGGGCTCCCTCATTGTGCTCAGCCATGGAAATACAGAACCGGATTTCAGATCCCAGCGATTTTGTGTGTTACGTGCTTGTGTTTGAACAACGCTATCACTCTGCTCATCCGTCCTGGGTGTCACCGGAGACCGTACTCATCTTTATGGAGCACTCATCCTTGTATTTTTTTTCCCCCCTGAAAATATTGGCTTTTTTTTGGCTCGAAGGCAACATTACCTCACAGTATTTGATGCCAGCTGGAGCAGGTATTCATTCCCAAACATCTGACAACTGTACTCTACTGTCAGAATATATTGCTCAGGAGCTGAAATAGGCCTGCTACAATGTGGATTTAAGCAGAGGGATCCCAGGTAGTTGAAGCAGGACTCTTCGCCCACTCCTGCACATCTCCGGGGCAGTCACACTCAGCTCTCCTCTTGCTCAGAGGAGTGAAAGAGATGCCCTGGGGGCAATTCATCCTGCTTTTGGATGAAGGGACTCCACCCAAAATGCCTGCTTCTCTCCGTTGATTGTGAAAGGAGCCTTGATAATTAGCTCAGGGTGCCAGCATCCACATTTTTTACAAGTGAATCCCACCCTAAGCATCTATCTTACTAACACGAGTAGTTGTTAAATGGTACTAAATGGCACCATGCCAGCGCACACAGGGGTGTAAAGTAGCCGGTGATGGGGAGGTGGAGGAGGGGGAGGGAGTCAGTGGGTTGCTTTTAATCCTAGTGATGGGTTTTTTTTGTTGATGTGCCCAAGGCATTTTGGGCAGCTTCAGTCGCAGTGTAAATCAGTGTCACTACTTTGCAGATTTATGTCGATGGAGGAACTGGTCCTGTATGCGTTTCTTTAAACAGGACAGGAAACTTCATCCATCAAATCTTCAGGAAGATTTTCATTATTTATTCTCCTGGACAAACCGATGACAACAGCTGTCTCTGCTGGTGACCAGTGCCGCTCAGCCACGGCAATGCTCAGAGACCAGTGCCACTCTCTGCGGGGCGGGCAGGAAGGTTTTCCAGCAAGTCTGGGCTTTGAATCCCACCCTGGGACCAGCCTAGATGTTGCAAGCCCCGGAGGATGCCTCTGCTGCGAGGTCACTAATTTTTTTAATTACGATTCTGCAATGGAGCTTCTCAGGTAGATGGGCTTTTTCATTTTGCTTTTTGTCCGTTTTAATGTATAGACACGTGGTTCACCTGTGAGGGCTGTAAGGTATACACAGGCTGAGGCCAAAGTACCCAGATCAGTGAGTGGGGTCAAGCTGGCTCCAAAAAAGCCAAATGGACCCTGATGGGACTGGGAACACAGCTAAAACCAGGTATTAATTCAAAGGCTTAATCCTAAGTAGCTCTTAAAGTATCTCACTAAATTTTGGCCTTGATACTAATGTGTATATACAGTATATGACTGTATGTGTGTATATGTACATTTGCATACATGTGCATTTTATTTATTAATCACATTATAAAAATCTACAAATAATCACGTCACACGGATGGCAATATTCATTGAATGGAAATGGTTTATTTGATTTTCCATGTAATAAAGAATTAATAATATTACAATCACTTGTATTTGAAAAACAATACAGATAAGATGCCATCTGTATGTTATTGTTTTAAGTTTTAACTAGGTCAGGCAGAGTTTAAATTAGACTCCAGCTACACACAAAGACTATTTCAATTAGAGAAATCCCTTGTGATCTAATATTCTTAGCTTTAAAGTCATACCGCATAAATATTTTATTACATATTTAATAACACTTTTTCATAATCAAGAAACAAATGTATATATCTAAAATCTGTGCGTTTAAAGAGCTGCTGACATGACATGGGAAACTTTGAAGAATATTCTACTTGGGAATTAATTCAGCTTGGGGCAAAACTCAGAAATAATGTTTAAACGGCAGGAGTTGAATACATTACACGTTCCCACACAGGTCTGAAACGAACGCCCAGGTTTGCTCCACCACTTATTTTAAGTGTAAGAATGTATTTCTATGCAGTCAATTCACATTCATACTGTTACAAAACACTCCTGAGTACCTTACTGAATCAACAACTAAAGTGAAATTTAAAACCAGGTCCAGACAGTATAATGGAGGATAAACATTACTTGTTAGGGGATTTTTATTTAAGTCCCACATAGAGAGCCCTTTGGGAGAACCAGTGAGGAAGCCACCATGTAATTTAGCACTAGGAAAAACATGGGGTTGGAAATCAGCCAGCTAGGCGAAAGCAGCCGTAAAATTTGAAGGTGCCAATTTGTCACATTTCAATATCTTTTGAAGATTTGTTGCTATTGTTACTGCTATGGTTATTGTTATCATTACTGTTAGCACTATTATTAATATTAGTATTAATATAATAATAATAACAACAACAATAATAATAAATGTGTGACCTCATTTAATACACTAGCAGCAGCAGAAAAGAGAAGGTCACATTGAGCACAGGATGGGTACAAATGGACTGAAAACCTGCAGGACTGGCTGAGTGCAAAGCCCCGGTCCAGCTCACGTGCAAACACCAAACCCTTTCAGACGATAATACTGGCGAACCTGGAGATGTGGAGATAAACACTGTGGCCTGGAGAGGCCTTTGGTGTCAAGGATGTTCGCCTTGGCTCGGCTGCATGAAGCTTATACACAGTCATCAGCTGGACTGTGCTGGGGCACAAGAAGCCCGGCCGCAGCTTTGCTGAACCATGGCAGTTCTTGAGACCAGCCAAGGGCGGGAGGAGCAACAAGGGCCGTGATGCTGACCACCTCGGTCAGCCCCACGGCCCTGAGCATGCAGATCCCTGGAAATACAGACAGGTTTTTACAATGAGGAGACTGCTTGCCTATTCTGCATGGCTGCTTTTTCCTTCCAGGTGACTCTGTTTCCAAATATTTACCACTTCATGCCTTTTTTTTTTTTACCCCAGACTGTAGGAGTAGGCATTGAGCAGGCGATGTAGTTTCATCTTGATTATCATTGGAAATGTCAGATTTTTATTCTGTTTGCAATGTTGTCAGAGCACAGATATCTGATATTATAGTGGGCTTATTCAACAAGAGAAAAATACGAGTTTTTTTTTCTTTGGCAGCTGACACTAGACATATTTAAATGAGATGTGTTGCCATGAAAGGCTGAAATCAAAGACTGGACATATTTTTGATTACGTGACTAATCACTTTTTAGAACAAATGTGGTGGGCTGTGGTGATCAGTAGCTTTAAATCAAGAAAGAATTTCTGATATAAAAATATTCTTGGTTCACCTCAAAATTATTAGGGTTCATGGAGAAACTGCCAGAGGGATGCTGATCGCCTCTCATGCAGGAAACGGGGCTGTGTGACCAGGAGGGCTCCGCAGCTGTGACATCTATGGAATCAGAAAAAAACATGCTAGAAGCTGGCATTCATCTTCTGAATTAATAACACGATACCATTTATCAAGGACAATACATCACAGCGTAACGATATGTCATTTGTCATTGGTTTAAACAAGCCGTTAAGATAAATCTGAAGAGGAACAGCGGCTACTTAATTAGGAGAAGAGTCTCCACGTTGTACACAGATGAAGTAAACAACCCGGCTTCTTGGTGTGGGCAATCAGTAACCGACTCCTGACCCTCAGGACTCAGGTGCAGCGTTTTCTCCCAGCGAAACGAGATTCCTAATCCCTCTGCAGTCCTGATCCGTAAAGTCCTCTAGTCAAACACATCATTAATTTAAGAACAGTTTAAAAGAGTACGTTGGCGTAATTAATTCCTGATGTATTCATAATCTGGGCTAAACTGAGTGGTAATGCATGAGTCTGTGTCAATTAAACTGTTAAACTGGGTTAAGGCGTGAGCCAAAATCACTTACATCAACAGGAGTCTTTGCTCATATGCTCTCAAAACAGCCTGTACTTCTTCATTTCAGTGGTAAGGTGGGCACAGCATCCTTTGGGAAGGACAATGCAGTTGTTAGTGCTCCACGTAGTCTTTCCCACCCAGCACATCAACAGTGCAGCAACTCACAAATCTAGGGGCGGGGGAAAGGGGTCACCTTTTCCACAAAACATTTTAAAGTAAATATTTCCACCCATCCCAAGATGCGCAGAACACCAAGTTTACGAAGTTTGTCTCAAAAGTTGGCATTTCTATAGATATCAGTGGCCATACAAAGCGGATGCAGGTGGAAATATGCATGCGAGCTTAATTATAAATGATTCTGCCTCTTCCTTAGCACGTACACTTCCTCTCACAACAGTGAAGTTATAGACCAAAATGTATCATGTCACCTCTTCTATCATATCTGTCGTACCACCTACAATTTTACCATGTAAAATAATAAACCGTAATTTTTGAAGTGGATATATAAATGTCATAACTCTCCTCAACATCCGATGTACAATGCCTTCCGTTCCCTTATTTTCAGTGTCGTGCACAGCAGTTTGCTATTGTTTTTCCTTTCAGCGTGCTGCTTTTATTACCGGTCATACTATACAGGCATTCTGCTGTGGGGGAAACAAAAGGCTACTCAAAGGAGATAGATAATTCATGTATTTTCATTGTTTATAAAATTGGACAGAAAAATCAATTTTAATGAACATTTTCGAAGCATTTCTAGTACACTCATGAGGTAAGAAAAAGTTAGTAACAGGAGTTGGCAGATGTGAAATGACAGAGAGAGATTTTCCTGAAATAATTACACAGATGCTAGATAAACCATCATCTTTACTTTAACAAATAATTTGCAACGGGTCTCCATATACTGGATACTCCAGTACGGGTGGTTTATCACTAGAAAAAAAAGGTATATGAGATTGAACAGCTTGCACAGTAAAATTCCTTATGTACCATGGATGGAAAAAGCAATTTGAACTAGACAACTATAAAATGAGAGTTGTGAGACAGTATTTTGAGAAACAGCCATCTTTAGTTTTGGTTTAGTCTGGAACTTCCTAAAACATCTTGTTGCTGCCTTTTCTCTTTGTCAGGACTGAAGCATTGCAAGAAATGCCATGCTGGGGAATTCATTAAGCAATAGTTTCAAAGTGGGATTTAGCTGGGATCCGTCTGTGTCTGCTGCCTTTCTGTTTTTTGACTAAATCATGCAATTTTGAGCTTTACATATGTCTTAAAATACTTTGAATTCAGTTAATTTTTTTTAACAGTTTGGACTTCTACCAATGAACAGCAGACACAGAGATCAGATCCCCTAATAACAGGGGGATAATAGAAGTAGAGCAAAAGGCTTCTTATCACCCTAATCAGAAAAACTTTTATGTTAGGCATCTCTAAAGAGCCTGTGACAGCCCAAAGCTCAGTTCCTGTTCAGAACTAAGCACCAGACACTCAGCTCCATTGAAATTACGGTAAGATAATGGTTGGTTTTAATTTTGAAACTTATAGTTGTTGAAGTCATTATGGCCTTCCAAACCTGTACATCTCCTCGGTCGCTTGATGTGGACATTCATGGGCTTGCCTGCAGTCCAATCCTCTGCAGGACAGCGAGGAAGGGGATTTCCTTGTAACTGAAATTAGTAGCATTTTAAGAATTCATTGATGTCTGCAATGAAGAAATATCAGCGTGGTGGAACTGACCCCTAAAGAGAAGGGTGAGGTGGGTTTGCCCCCAGCTCTCACTGCTGATCAGTGCCTGCCTCCCTCATCATTCAGAAATAGAGACGGAAACCCACGAGCTGGAGGACCTGCTGCCCTCCTGCTGTTTTTTTAGGGTAGCCCACTGACCGCTCAGGCACCCGAAGAGCTGGAAGTTTGGCTGATTTCCCCGCTAAGCCCATCGCTGGCCGCTGTGGCTGCAGGCACAGGCACCCCAGGGAGCGCAGGGACTGCTGAACTCATCCATCTTCCTGTCATTTTTCTGCAAAGTTTTCTGCTAAGTCAGTGTTTTCAACAACGGGAGTTAGAAGACATGGTAAATATGAGGACTAGATGGGGTCCAGGACTCTCAGTCCTCAGATAAGCAGTTTATGAACTCTCTCATGGACTTGTAGCCCAAAATATGGATTGTTGACATTGCAGTAACCACCACAGATATTGTATTGATGCATCAAGCCGTGGTCTCAAGAACTGTCTGGACCTGTCATGGCCCGAGATAAATTTCAGTTTGGTTTAGCTGCGGCAGCAATTGTCCAACTGTCACAGAAGGATTGCCAAAATATGTTTTAGGTTTAGCTTAACTTCATGTAATTACGTAGTATGATGCATGCTGTTAATTAATAGATAGCAACGTGCAGTTGTTCTGCATGGAGTGAACTACCTATGGCCCCTGGATCTGACCACCATTTATTATCTTCCCATGAAATCCAGCACAGTGACTAGGACAGGGGGAGCCCCAGGGATAGCTGAAGTCAGTGGGAAGTCCCAGATTCCCAGTGTTCAGCTCCTGTAGCACCCCCAGCCCCAGCTGCCTTAAAGCACAAGGACAGCAAAGTCCCCCTAAGTTTTCTTTAAGTTTTCAGTTGTTATTTCACAGCGCAGGAAATTGCTGTTCAACCTCAAGAGAGGAGATTATTACGTGAACCCTCAAACCGAGCAGAAAGCACTAAAAAGTTATTGGGAGAATAATTTGCTCTTTAATGTAAAAAATTGAGAAAGTGAAGAGACAACAAGAAAGGAATTAAAACAACTTAGCCAACACCCATTCACACAAAAAAAAACCCTAAAAATAAAAATCCTGAGAGCAGGGTACACCAGAGTTGTTATATTGACAGGGAATCATTCCACAGCCCTAATCCAGCATTTGTTATCTCTAAAAACATGCTGCAATGAATTCCCTGTGCTCTGGAGGAAACTGTGATTTGAAAAATACCACTATTAATTGATTCCACAAATTAACTGCTAATCCAAGAGTCCTGATTATGATTAGTCTGCTAATCAATTTATTTGATAGAAAGCTTTTTAAATTTTCCGAATTACGGTTCAGCTCTCCTCTCTCTCTTTTTCACTTGTTTCATCTAATTAACTGTTTTCCCTAGCAGTGAAAAGCAAGATCTTCTTTTCTTAATTGCCTCTTGACCCCTTCTCACTCTCCAATGTGGTTGCCTTTAGAGGTTCTTCATCATGAGAAAATTAAAATGCTATCAACGAATTAAAAATATTGTTTGGCCCAGAGGAAACTTCCCAGCATGTCTGTGAATCCTTTGGAGTTATATTTACACAGCTTTGCTGGGGAAAGTCTGACTCCCCGGTATACTGGATTGCCCTTCAGTTAATACATGCAGATGAACAACCTCCCTGGTGACTCTGCAAAAACTCGTTCAGTAATTGCTGGTTGCAACACCAGCAACGAGAAGCCTGCAGCGCGTGAGCGAGCTGTGCTGCCGCTGGAGCAGCGCAGATGTCCCTGGCTAGCCGAGGAGGCATTGGGAAGATGTCTCAGCAGGTTGCAGGACTGACCTCAGACCTGGGCTGTGTGTGCTGGAGAGCTGGGGCAGCGAGGAGGGGTGCCTCAGGAAAATACGCAGGAAGATAAGAAAAAACAAAAAGCACAGTGCGCAGCCGTCACATCCACGTCTGATGACTGACGGTCGCTTCAGCCTTCCCCAGAGGGGTGGATTTCCAGAGTGCACTAAGGCTTTCCTTGCTGTTCCTCGAGGTGAGATTGCTGAAGCAACATCTTATGAAAAGTTAGGAAACAACTATCTTCCTGGAGAGACTGTCCGTATTGCAACATCCTCTCTACTTGTCCGTAGTTAAGGGTTAGCTATGAATCACAAATTCAAAGGAATAAAGAACAAAAAAAGCAAACCTCTACCTGGGCTGCTAATGCTTGGAATGAGAGGACAGGACTGGATAACTCTCTTTTTCTTTCCTCTCACGAAGCATCCAGGCTGGAGAGCTAAACGGGTGGATGGATAGGTGGGGCTTGTCTGTACTAGATTTTCAGTCACTTCTCTGTGTATATAAAACTGGTTTTACATCCATGAAGAGCAGCATGAACGCCTACTCTTTTACCATCAGGCCCCAGGCAGTACACACAAGCATTTCTGACCTTTCCAGCCATCACATCTGGCTCACGAGTGAGACTATGGCCGGTCTTGCTTCAGCACTTCCTACCCAGCTACTGCTCCCAGCAGCAACAGACTGCAGCTCCAGTCTCTCAGTGCCGTGTCTTTACCCATCACCGTGTCTTGTATTTACACCACCTGCGTACATAGCACTAAGCCTAAGGAATATATATTGTCTTCTCAAATGTCTCTTCCCATTACTTCATTAAAACTCTTCTAATCTGAGCAGAACCCAGAAGGCTACTGCTCAGCTATTCGGAGCCCACATCCTCACCAAGGGATACTTTATGTCTGTCAATACAGAGTCATAGAATCATAGAATCATTTGGGTTGGAAAATACCCTTAAGATCATCAAGTCCACCACTAAACCACGTCCCCAAGTGCCACGTCTACACATCTTTTAAATACCTCCAGGGATGGTGACTCAACCCTGGGCAGTCTGTTATTATCACTTGTTATTGAAATATCTCACAACTTCCATGTGGTTTAACTGTGTGATTAGGTTATTTCTCCTCCCTCCTCTTCATCCTCCTTCTCTAGAGACTGAACACCGACTTCTTTAGGAACCTCCCCAGCTCTGCCCAGCCCTCCTCTGCTCTTTGCATCACCAGGAGGATGCTTAGTCAGAAATCCCTCCTTGATGCCTGCGTCTTGCGCTTTCACCCCCGCAGACAGCCTTGCTTTGTCTGGGTCTCAGCTGATCTGAAGAGGGTGTCCTCAAGCACAAGGCACCGCTGTGTAATTACACCACGGAGCAACGCTGCGGCTGGAATATAAGATCTTTGTCTCGAGAAGCATTGTTTTTATGCACAGCAGCTATCCAACAGGGCTGCAATCTTTCGGTGTCAGTTTGATGTAAGTAAGCAGCGACAATCATCATGATTAAAAGGACTATGGCTTTTTTCTAAAAGGACTAAGTACGTTCTCCCTTTTCTTTACAAGTGGTTTTATAGTAGGTGGGCAATTGATAACCCATGTGAGAATTGTCTTTTATATATAAATACACATTTTAAAATAGCAGGTTTTTAACAGCTGAGTGATGCCAAGTTTATACCCGTGGATTTCAGAATATTTAAAATGTTCTCTTAGCGTAAAGACAAGAAGGCCATGCCGTTTTCCCCATGAATGGAGAACACACATGCGCTCATAGCAGATGACAGGCGCAGCATTCAAGTGCTCCGTGAGCAATTACAGCTGAATGGAAGTTGAGTCATCTGATAGCTATAAAAACCATGCGTTGCAGCAATGTGTCAAAAGGATTTTTTTCCTGTAGCACACAAGCCAGTGAAACACGATGTACAGGTGAGCAAACTGTGAGCCGCGCTGCATTTATGCTTGCCAATCTGAGACAGCTCTGATACTCTAGGAAGAAAATGGACTTTTGGAAAACAGGTTTCCAGCACAGATTTAAAAACAAACAGCTTGGGGGACTGTTTGCCCTAGAAAGAGCGATACGACTGGGCGGACACCATATCTGTAGCAGCTCACCTTCCCTTCGGTCTTGACCTGTGCTGGCAGAGCCACTGGTGGTGGCCAGGCTCACTGCTTCCCCAAGGCATTTCTTCCTCACCCTCCAGTTCGGCCTTCCTGTGGGCTAACCATCTCCAGCCTTCCCCAGGCTGGTGTGGTGCCCATCGTCCTTGCCACCTTTTTGCCACATGTGACTTTCTCCTTGGAGGCTTCTCTGCTTCTCTGTCCAGGATTTTGCTTGTTTCTTCTAAAAGAAAAATGACAAAAGGAAGATTAAGTTTCACCTTTTGTTTTCTTTTCTTCACTCACTGCTTTTCAAATGTTTCTCATTCTTTCGTGCGCTTTTCCCTATCCTCTCCCTCCCCATTACTGCATTGCCCTCCCATCCCCTCTTGTACGACTCTAAGGTCTCCTCTGGCTCTTCCCCTGGCAGTACAAACAAGATTTTCTTTCTCCTGTCTTAAGACAGAGCAAATAAAAACTATACCTCTGTCTCTGCTTGGTTTTCCAGCCACCACTCTGTGTCTCTGTTTTTCCACAGCTTGCTTTCTTCTTTAGTGCTTTGTCTGCATAGACTGTAATTTCCTCAAGACATATACTGGCTCTAGCTGGTATTTGTATAGATTCAAGTATAGCAGCATTGATACCTTTCCTGAGGCAAAGAGGTCTAATACTGGTAGGATACAGGATACCTCCAAGTTGTGACTGATTATCTTCTGTCTTTGTCAGCTTGTCATTGACTTCAACTGAACTCTGGGACTCATTACTTTTTCCATGAGAGGTTTTTAAAAAAGATCTGGAAGGAGAAGATACTGGTCTAATACATTAAATACATTAATTTAGAGCACGAATGACTAATGTGCCATTTAAGATTAGCCTACATGTACAAACATGTTTTAAAATTCTAGATGAGAATGACAAATTTACATTCCTCTCAGGCAACTTTCCACCCATCTACTCGTTTTCACCTCCCCTTATTTTCAGCTTACAGCCAAATACTAGAGTTGCTGTAGCAAAGTACTCATCTTACGTAATGCTCAGGCAAGTTTTCGGGTTTCCCATTAATGTTAGGATTGAAAAGCCACTCATTGATTTAGCTTCATTAAAAAATAATAACTAGATATTTTTCATTCAGAGATTTCTAATGAAAAATGGCTTTCCCATTCATTAAATTGTCAAATTCTAATGGGCCTGTATTTACAGGAATCTCACATACAAAAGCCCAGTCCCTGCCTGGCGTACTTGCTGGTACACCATGCAGAGGATGCCACAAGAGCACACACAGCTCTCCGTGAGCTTCCTCGGATCCTGGAGCAACAGCACATTAAAGGTGAACCCTGCCAAGGCCAATATACCCTGCCGCATCCTTCTCAGATGGCACGTTATGGACCCTGTAACCGATGGGATGAGATTGTAACCGATCTGCCACAATCGTGCTAGTTGTGCTCTAAATTAAGCTATCTGAAAAACCAAAATTAGTCTTTCCTATTGTATTCAGGCTTGGAGCGGTTTGCAGAAATATCAGGAGCCTGTCTATCACGCTGGTGCATCAGTATACGATGGATAAAGATGTATTCAAACACAAGCTCAAAGTAAAAGCAGCTGAAATATTAGTAACCTAGCAGGTTAGCAAATTATTTACCAAACACCTAAGGCTGTGAGGGCCAAACATGTCCATGTACACTATCCCTGTGGATGAAGGGACCACGGGGTGAGAGGCTGTCCTAATGGGATGGTTGCTATTGGTGTCATCGATCAAAGGTATTAGATTTTACCACCTAGCCTAAAACAGAATGGGGGGTGGGAATCAGATGCAATTTCTCTCCATCATTTCTCTGCAAACCTTTATTTCATTAAAAAAAACCCCACAAAACAAAAAACAACAACAACAAAAAAAATCCAAGCCCACTGTTGTTGTCCCTTAGACAAAGAGCTGTCCACCCAACGGTAATAACAGCCTGGGATGAGGTCTGGTCTCGGTTCAACCACTATCACTTGGAGGAAGTGCACAGAGTAATGGTTTTAATCTTTCAGGCATTCTGAAACTGTAAACCCAGTATCAACTACTGTGCTACCTGGAGCAGAAAGCAATTTGATTTTCAATTTCTGGCCTTTGTAGCATGTTGACTAAAGAACTCTTTCCTGGGAGGAAATCCGTGCGTGTACATACAGGCCCTGACTTTTATGAAGATCAGCAGCATTTCTGCCTAAGTCACTGGAGCCAGACCAAGACAGGGCTGGTGGTAACGAGAGGAAAATCCAGCAAAGCCTAAGGAAATGATCCAAATCCTCCATATTTCCAAAGGATATTAATTGACTGAGAGACCTTAAAAGCAGTGTTTTATGGAGAAAGTTACAATTCTTTTTCTTTCTGTTCTTCCTTTTTTCTGCAGGTCAGTCTGTCCCTAAAAAGACTCTAAAGAGACTCTCCTCCGGTCCCTCCGTGCCCATGATGAACGTCCTCTGTCCTGGTTTCTCTCTCCTCGGCTCTGTCGTGATGGCAAATGCCCTCCTGGCCCTGAGCGTGAAGCGCTCAGGCATCTGTCATATTTTTCACGACAATTTTGGAAATATTGCTATTTAAAAAAAAGAGCAAAACATTCCAGAGAAGTGTGACTCCCCAAATAAAAAACATTAATTTCCAAAGAAGTCTCTTCTTCACTTGCTCTGACCTTGTCGTTATTGCAGCCCCTCTCAGCAGAATTTCTGAACATGTGGATCGTGTTTGGTACCCAACTGCTTATGCCTATTTTGCATGCAGTCCTTTGCACTGAATTAAATCACTTCTTACTCTGGTTTCTTTCTTCCTCACCTTTCCAGGCCTGTGTATTGCCCAGCAGCTCTTTTTCCCTCCTCAATTAACCTTATGTTATTTCTTTCCTTGGGCAAAAATACCTTATACTGCAAAACAAATGTCCCTTCTGATACTGTTTGCTCTTCTAATAATTACTTCATTAAACTTTTTTTTTTCTTTCTTTTTTATGGGATGGCCAAAAAAACCAAAGAAGCAGTCTAGCATTATTAATTAAATGTGGCCTTAAAGAAACCCTATAAAACTCTAATAATATTTTTATGTGCAGAATTTAATTCTTATTGATTTTCAAGTAGGTTATGTCAGTAAGCAAAAGTAAGTTGCATGGTTTTTAATAAGAATTTTATTTTCTTGCCATGATCGTGGTCCAGGAATAGAAAAGATTCTACAGGAAATGTTTTGCTGACTTCTGGGGAAAAAGAAAAGGCACAAAAAATGCAAAACAACAACAAACTTAAGAGTGAGGCAAAGTGAAAGAAAGAAGTGAAATAAATAATGATGCTGCCCAGAAATATATGTGGGAGCCTAAATCATTGTTTGCAGGCACAAGTAATTAAAAGCAGGAATAAGATAAGACATTGCTTTTTTATTTGACTTTAATATAAGACCCAAATGGAGTAATAAAAATAAGTAAATAAACCAAACAGTAGCCTGTTGAGAAATTAATCAAAGTATTTTACAATTTGGGGAATGATGCCATAGTATACTTTTAGGGCCACTAACATTTTGTATTTCGGGCATCTGGCCCTTTATGTGCTGCAATATTTTTACTTATATCAACACTAATAGATAAACACAAGGAGAACAGCAGTAGGATGAGATATATTTAATGATATGGATTAAGAGAAGTACAGCAAGTGATATTAGCTGAGGATTTGGTGCTTGAATCGTTATTCCTGTGTGCTATATACAAATATGTATACGTGAGGACAGAGGTGATGAATATGCATTTACGAAAAGACCTGGGTGTTAACTTCACAGAGACACAACAATTCACACCAGCTGTGAATCTACTTGTAGTAATATATGACAGTAATAAACATGTGAAATACGTTAAGGCTTTTCCCTAGAGTAAGCATTTAGGGGGCAGCAGCATCAGACAGTGTAAATCCACGGAGCTGTACTGACAGCAGGGAAGCTAGCTATTAAAAACTGATATTAGCTGCAGCTTAGTCAAGCTTTTAAACCAAGTTTCCAAGTCTGCAAGGGGGGACATGTCTGGGCTCTCCAAGCTGGGAATGTTGCCTTGAAAAACAATAAGCTTTCTTACTATGTGCTGGCATGGCTGCTGATCACATCATAGTGTTACTTAGCTACCCACTGATTTATATACATGTATACACATACATATATAAATATAGATATACATACACCTCTTTATATACATATACATCCGTATGTGTGTATATATATCTCTCCACACCTGCTGATGGGTGTCTTAGCCAGTAGGCACGTTGAAAAGCTCCCACTTGGCTTCATCTGCTGAGAGCTTCCCGCGTGGCTTGTGGGATCCGGGCTCGTGTTTTTGCAGCTGGGGGAACATTATAGCCTTCTTTGTGGCTATAGGTGAATGCTAAGAACCGCATTTCACTTTTAATTCGTACATGCCGTCATAAAGCGCACGCTGGGAAAGCGTTTACTATGCAAGCTGATGAGTGATTAGTTATACATGGATGTTTTTATACTTCTGAAGAGATGTTAGACAGAGTGGCTGCAACTGCATTTTGATTCGATAATTGGGTTTGAAGGACTCTTAAATCTATGAAAATGCTTTTCAGTCTTTAAAAAAGTGGTTTAAAGCCCCTTTATGTTTGATTTTGACAGCTGCTGGAATCATTGCAGTAAGAGATCAGATAATCAGCTGGGGAAGTTCTTGGGAAGTTCGATACTGTTGTTTACCAAGGAAATGCCGCCCAGCAAGAGTGTCTCTCATTTATTGCATATTACTGATTCACGATAATAAAAATGACATTATTTTTCGTTATAGAGTCATAGAATCACAGAATGGTTTGGGTTGGAAGGGACCTTTAAAGGTCATCTAGACCAACCCCCCTGCAATGAGCAGGGACATCTTCCGTGAGATCAGGTTGCTCAGAGCCCCCTCCAACCTGACCTTGAATGTTTCCAGGGATGGGACATCTACCACCTCTCTGGGCAACCTGTGCCAGTGTTTTACCACCCTCACCGTAAAAAATTTCATGAGTGGGTCCAAAGCCAAAGGTCACATTGAAAAGCTTAACTGTGCCCTGGAGAGCAGCTACGTGCCATGAATGTGCCTGAGATGGATAGCCCAGGACAGAGCAGCTCCCAGGAGGACCAGGGCAGGGCTCACACTTGGGGGCTGGGGCTCTGGCTGCTCTCTGGGTAACTGCCTTGGCTACGCTGTGCATCTCCCTGCCTCTTGGGTTAGCAACGGGCACAAGCATTTTACTTTGTTTTGTTCATGTGTCCAGGGCCATGTGCAGGGGCAACAGGGCTAAAAAAACCTATTTATCATAGAAATGTTGGCTGGAAGGGACCTCTGGAGATGTCCAGTCCAACCTCCTGCTGGAAGTGAGACTACATCAACACTCGTCCAGGCCAGGGCCACCTTTTGCTTTGCCTACCTAACCTTTAGTTTAAGTGTCCCTGATAGCTTGTTCTTCACAAAAAGCCCTTTATAACTGAAAAAAAAACCCCATGGAATGGGATTAAGATATTATCACTGAAAGAAATCCTTAAATAATCAGAGTTACTTATCATTGATGATATGTACGTAGGTAGTTTATTTATAGTGGACTGTGAGTGACCAGGACTCCCAGGTGTTTTGCAGCCCTGGTGCCTCACCTCACCTCTCAGGGCTGTGAGAAGCCAGCCGTTAGAGAGCTGGTTATTCTCCTATATTGCTTGTAGTGGAAACCATCCATTTATTTTCCTTACAATAAGTAAAGCTATGGATGTCCATTTGTGTGAGGAGTCACAGACACCAGGAGCCACGAGGATGGCAATGAAGATACATCAGTGCGCTCTTGTGTGATCGTGATTACAGAGCGCAGTTCCAAGGGATGGGTCAGCTGGAGAGTATCTCTCAGAGTGTGTTGTATGATAGAAAAATATCAAGCCTTTGGAGCTACAAATTCTCCTGATGGAGTTTTGCATTTGCTTTATACAGTGCAAACTCACACTGGTAGTTCCTACAGGTTTTCAGCTAGAACTGCAGCCCTTCCATTACACTTTCTCATTGGAAAAAATGGGATTCTTCTTCTTCCAAAAAGAACAGAAAATCTCCAGCCTGTGGGAGAATTAGAGCAGTAAGTCACATTGCATGGCTGAAATCATTCAACCTGATCACATTCAGACCTGTTGCATTGGGCTGCCGGCAGTCAGGGAAGGACAGTTACGAGAAGAGCCACCAGTGTGCTGTAAACACAAAGGCAGGCACAGAAATGTGACTTGGTTCCAAATCTTACAGGATCCGTGCCAGATCCTCAGCTATTTAAACTAGCAAAACTTCATCAGCATCCCTGACAACAAGGATGCCTGATACACTTGAAATTAAGATGTTTGTGAAGTACCTTATGAGGGTTCCCAGCAGGTCTAGAGGCTCCACCCTGGAAAATGAGAGAAAGATCCTGAAGGTCAACTCATGGGCCTGAGCCTTAGGGACAGACTAACCCCCCCTGTCCAGGGACTTCACCTGAGGATGGAGACCAGTCACCTACCAGTGACCTCCAGGAAAGAGCTGAGCAGGCATTAAAGGCAATGGTTGGGCTAAGATTGCTGCTCTGGGTAGATTAGCCGGATGGTTCATTTAGTGCTGAATTTCATGTAAGAACAGCTGTTATTCTTAAAATCAAACGTCAGGAAGGAAATCCTACCCAGGGGTAATATACTGCTTAAATCCTCAGAGAAAGGGATATCATTTACCACTTCTTTAGCTAGACAAAATTAGTGTATTTCTAAAAGTTAGAAAAGCAGCCTAGTGGTAGGATGGAAATTATTCTTATAAAATTACCTGGGGAGCTGGTAAAACTTCCATCATCAATTACCAGGGAAAATATCCAACATGTATCTGTCAGGAAGGCCGTAGGTGGAACCGATTCTGCTGGAGGTGAGAGGGACAGAGAGTGATGGACCAGATATCCTTCAGAGGTACCTTCGGCATGCATCTCCTGATGTTTTGTGTTGCGATTCCTACCCACAACTGCAAACTGAATAATCAAGAGCAAAATAGGATTAAGCTGATGTCCTGCATGCTAGTGCTTTCTCAGCTGATACCTTTAGAAGCTGTTTTGTGTGTAAAAAAAGTCAGTATTTTATACAACAAGCAAGCAGAATATCTTTCTTTCCAGTGCTCATAGTCTTACCAGCAATAAATCAGCTGAGGCATGCATTATTTTATATTAACCGTACTCTAGATGGATGTCTGGTCTGCCATCTTCCCAAGTCCTTCCACTGAAACGATCAAAAATAGCAGATTGCCTTGCACAAATTAAAACAATAACGGTGCAGCCAGGGATCAAAATTTGTATCAGCAAGAGCATTAAGTGTTTGTTTGTTTGTTTGTTTGCTTGTTTGTTTGTTTTAACTTTTCTTGCTCCTCAGAATTAAACTCAAAACCAAATAAATTAGTTTCTTGGCTGTTGGGCTGTGTTCTTTCTCTGCATCTGACAGCAGGACAAAGGTTTCCCAGGCCCTGTCTCTGCAGTGCTGTTCACTATAAAACTTTTTTCCTGCTTAATGAAAATGGGGTAACCAAGCAGCTGAGAAGACTACTGGCGGGAACAAAGGCCCCAAAACATGAATCAAAGCATGTGTTGCAGACTCTGTGCTCGCTTCCCGCTGACCTCTCCGAACGGAGAGGACGGCATGACCTTGCTGAAGGCTAGTGGCTGCAATTCTTCTTCACACCCATCCCCTTGAACTTCTCACCCAGGCTGGGCAGCCAGGGAACAGCTTTCTCCTGCCTTGCAGGTGTCCTTGAGAAGATTGCTGGGTACCAACCGTTCCCCAAATTTTTGGCTGTTATTTCCACAGAAAAGGGAGGTATCATATGTTACCTTTATCTTTTCCTCTGGCCCCGGTAAAGGTAAAAGTCAATAAAATCTATATTTGTCTAAGAATTTATTGTACAGTAACACACGTATTTTAGGTAGAAACAAAATAAAATCATTCCTACATCTCACCTTCTCTGCCCAGTGCTTCCCTGGGTTCATTCCTATTCAGTCCTTACCCCCAGCCCTGACCAAAGTATTTGCTTGGTTTTTAATTAAACTGGGACATTAGTCTCCACGCTCCCTCCTGATGGACATACTGGCTGTATTACTCAGCAACACAAACTGCTAGGAAACTTATCTGGTGCTTAAGTTACTATAAACACGGATTAGTGGCTTAAGTGTCTGTTTAGCATATCATAGCAACATATCTCTTTATTTGACAGGTGAGATTTTTTTTTTTATATTTGAAGATTAAAATATAGAAAGGAAAATTCAGAAGATGATTTGTAAGATTTTTTCACCAAGGCTATCACAAAGGAGCTCTGGAAAAAAGTAGTTTTCTTTAAAAATTGGATTCAGTACTCTTGAGTGGGAATTCAGCGTCAACTGATAGTGTAAGGCTGTGCTCCTCATTTCGAATCGTTTTTTACTTCAGAACTGTTTGCTGCTGCAGACAGTCATAGACAAGAAAATCTGTAAAACAGTATTGGTATTTAGGAAGGTGGACTCCAGCTTGTCTGTTTTCTGTCTAAATGAAGACAGACATTTTGTTACAAAGCCATAACGTGTTGAACTAATTACACTCAGAAACAAGATACACTTTTCCTCAGCGATGATAAAGAAATGTCTCCCAGTCCTCTGTTATTTCCCTAACACATGTATCGTGCAGTTTTGGAGCTGGTTTGATGTGCTTTGCTTCTTGGCGCTGAGCTATCAGTCGAACAGTCAATAATGGGCACGTACATTTCGCCTTCGGTCTTCTGCCGTCCTTGAAGAACAGCTTCACCAGCAATTCCTCGAAAAGTCGTTAGACAAATACTCTGTAGTTTCACACTTCTATTGCTGTGTCTGTAATCAGCCTCTTCACTCGGTAGGCTTTGCCTTGAATTCATCGACACTGAACTGGTCTCTCAAGCCTTGTGCATGTGATTTGAAAGACTTGATGATGGTGTTAATGAGAATATACAGGTCCACATCATGTTCAAATGGTTCTGCTACTTCATTGTAATAGATTTGTATTTTATTCCAAAGAATACTTAAAAATACCGATTCCAATATCTTCTCTTTTTACTTGTTAGCTGCAATTTAATGCAAGCTCCATGAGTTGCGTGGATTTTTGCTGAAGTTGATCATTGTCTAAAGAATGAAGGCTGCTTTAATCATTTAATAACTCAGCGTGAGCTAGCCATCAGCTGTTAGAAACAGCTTCACAAATACGTGACTCATGCAAAGAAAGGAAACGAGCACATTCTGGCATAAGAAGACCAAAGAAAAGCTTTATGAAATTTTTTCACAGTCAAAATATTGAACCCTGTGGAGCATATGCTCCCCAGAGAATATTCCATTCAAAGCCACTCAGTATGTGCTGTGCCTTCAGACTTGTCAAGTGTCCTAACACGTTTGATGAGAGGGTAATCCAATTGATCCTGACAATCTGATATAGATTTTCCTTTTACAAGAATTTTACCAGCACTTCAAAACATACTCAACTGCAAGGCCATGACTGATGATGAAAAAAAAAAAAAATCCACACCAAAAAAAGACAACTTTCCATTGGTATTTTAATTAATTATCTATTGCAAACTGAAATTCAGGTGATAAAGATGATGTGTGTCTTGTACGGAGCGTATACAACATGAACAATACTCAAATGAATACTCAAAATGAACAATAATTCTTGGTTAATGCAAAATATTCCCTCCTCTTTGGATAATAAATTCTCTTGAAATAAGAATTGCCCATCTCTCTGTACACATTCTTCTGTTGTTTCAAGCAACGGGTCATCTGAGAAATTACTCCAGATTTCACAGGCAAACTCCAGATTTCATAGGCAAAATGCATTATGATTCCCCATTGGATTGTCTCCTCTAAGTCCAATATCTCTGAAGCCCCCAAAAAATCAGTCCACTGATAATTGTTTTAAACTGTTAAAAATATTACTGTTCATAACTGAATCACTCACTTTCCTTTTTAAATGACCCGCTTCTTTTTGCCCATCTCTGCATCTAAGCAAGTTATTTTGAAATTTGGGGTATTTTTTAGCTTACAAATATGATGAGATTTATTCTTTGTGACACTAAACCTGTTTGTTGGGAATGAGGAACCTGTATGCATAGAATGCAATAAAATGCATTCACAACTCACAGTTGTGATGTACACTGCATTTTCCCCTTTCAAAACAGCTTTCATTAATATCTGATTTTCTTTTTCTAAATTCTGAAAAAAGCGAGCGTGCATAGCTAAAGTTGCGTTCTTCATTCCAGCAGATTTTTTCCTCCTCCAGTAGTCATAGATGATGCACCTGATCAAGCCGATTCTAATATAAAAACTCAATTTGACTTCAACAGATTTTTCTCTTTTCCATTTCTTTAGCTGTTCTCTTTTTTCCTTTTTGTTTGTCTACCCACATATGCACTTGTCAACAAAGGTGATACCGTGATACGCAAGCGCTGATAAAAAAGGAGCAAAATAAGAATGATAATAGTCAGCCATATATACTGTACGCGCTACTGGCAATGAGTCTTATAGACTGCAGTCTATAAGAGGATGCTTGGTAGTATAATTTCCACAACTGGGTGCTAGTAATCATTTGACCATTAATAGAGCATGAGCACATAAAGGTGCAATTTTAGTTGTTTGGGTAATTTTGGAATTACCCTTTTTGAATGCTGATGCACTCCTGGATTGAGGGGCTGATCCTTTTGCTCTGCCCTACATGCTGGGCTATTTTTATTACATATTTATCAACTAATTTTTTTTAGTTGTGATAAGTAATATTTCCAAGTCTTATCTCAGAATGATGTTTTGGGAGGTTTTTTGAAGAGTTCGCTTTATTTGTATTTTGGTCTACAACAGTAAATATGGCCCAGATTCACCAAAACTCTATGTTGGTATTTCATGGCTGTCAAGTAATTCCAATGACTTATGGGTTTATTCACAATGTGTAAAACTAAATAAATGGCTAAATCCTGATTAAGTGGTGTCTAATTTGGAAGTAAATCAGAAGACCTTACTCCATAATTAATGTAATGCTAGTGAAATAAAATACTAGTTCTGGCTCTTTATGCAGGTGCTAAATAAGTATGGCTGTGAACATTGCTTCAACATCAGAATTTTAGGGTTAGCAGCTAAAACAATCAGGAAAAAAAAAAGAGAGTTTTCACAACTACCCTATCTTTTAAAGCTATTTTCTAACTGCTGTAGAATAGAATCAAACAAGCAAAAACTTCAGAAATATGGTTGCAGTTTCAAATTTCAAAATATCAGTGAAATCTCAAGCCAGCTTACAAATTTTTCTTCAAATGTTGATGGCTTCTGGTTTCAGATGATCTGTTCTTTTCTCTGCCCTCTTGTTCAGAAGTTTAATCATCTGCATACTTGCTTCAGAATTATTTTTTTTAACCTCATAAGCAAAGGACGATAGATTTACAAGATCACTAGAGCAGTGCAAGTCACTGGGTTTCTATGTTTATCTGTTTGCTTGCTTCAGTTGCCAACTAAAGGACAATTTCTCATTTAATTTGGAGGTTTGCATATGCTGCCAACATAGTCTGGCATTGAGGTTACTAGAATAAACAGTCCATGACCTCTCGCTCTTCACTTCTCATATTGCATGGTTTCTTCTCAGTTTGAGTACTTCAGAAATATTAGAGCTGGAAGACATTCTTCCCTTCCTATCCTCCCAGCATCTTCCTCTATAAGGTACATCGGCAAAATGGGAGGAAGAATGGAGAGGGCAAATCATGGACAAATAACGTCTTCTACTTAAATGTAAAACAATTTTATCCTAGCTGGTTTTGGAGTAGAAGATCACTCCAGACTACCAAATCACAGCTAAATCTACGCAAAGAGCCTGAAAAGATACAAATAAAATGTGAAAATTTGCCTAGTGCAAGACTCAGAGCTTATAAATTGCCTTCAGTTGATGTTGAACCGGGAGCAAATAGCTATCGCTTTCAAGGGTGTCACCGACAACATGGAGTGAAAACGTTTATAACAAAAAATAGACTTTCACAGGAGCAACCGTCTGTAAACCTATTTCAAATACACCAGTCAACTGGCAATGGGAACTTAACTCCTTCCTGATCACCATGGGCCAGACCAACCTGAAGTGCCCGTCTGTGGCTGCTTCATAGGTACGAACCCCCAAACTCTTGCTATGATCCCATAAATATTGATCCAAAGGGATTTGTACGAGACCTAGTTTTGAAAGATCCGAGCTCTGCGTAAGAAATAATAACTGAAAGCTAATGCTGTGTTAACATCCAAACGTGGGTATGTATGTATGAGGATATGTGTGTATGTATGTGTGTGTATATATATATATAAAAAAAAAGTATATATGTGTGTGTGTGTTTGTACTTATACACATACAATACAGAGCTATCGCAAACCTCTTTTGCATTCCCCCAATGCAGTCCTTGCTGAACATTTGTGGCAGTCTCAGTTTTCAGTTATTTTCAAGCTAGGAGCACCAAACTAACAATACTCCACCACATATTGGGAAACATTGTGGGTTTCCAAGGAGTTTTAATTTATTTTTTTTCCTGACTCAGATATAGATAAGGATTTTGCTTTTCTCATGCCAACTGTATTTGTTTTTCAGTAAGTGTGGGTTTTTTTCCACTCTCCTCTTGTGATGGTTGAATAAGAAAGAAGATTAATGTAAAAAAGAAAATGAGTTTGTTGCCGTCTCACATTTTGTGCCTTATTTGTATTAATAATTGAATACATCTAAGATTACTTTTATTGAGGAAACAATAAATGTTTAATAAGTGAATGAGCAGTCCATCATAAAAGTAAGTGCTAGTTATAAGGCTTTTGAGAGGGGAGAACTGTTTTTGCTTTAAATCATCATAGGGACACTTTATTACCATTGCTGCGTCATTAACACCGCACATTATTCCGCAGTGGGATGAGGTAACTACAAAGATATAATGAGATTTTAGCAGAGACAATATGCAGTATCATAAAATGTGTGAGCTTTGGTGCTCAAATTGAGCTTGGAGGCTGATACACAGTAATAAAGCTTTTTCCAGCCTGCAGACGCTTCAGCTTTCGTGTATGGATGGGTGGTACTGCCAACCTCAACTCGAGCTGCTTTTCAGGCTAGAATTAAGCAGACTTCTCTTGTCAGCGCATCGCGTGAAAGGTCTGAGACCTTGATTCAGTGCAACAGCAACGTGGGTAATAATTGAAGAGGTAAGGAAAACGTCAATACCTCGCTGAGGCCAAGGCAGGCGTTTGGATTTTGAACTGGTGTTATTGTCAGAGAACAAAAGGATGAGCCGCAGCCAAACAAAGCAAGGAAAATAAATTAAAAGCATATTAGCAATGTAAAGGAATCAGAAACACACAGATAAGGGGAAAGCAAACATATTGGTGTTAAGTCCCTTGCTAATGCCTTTGAATATGCTAGAAGGATTTGTTCTGTAGGTTTATACAACTACATAAAGAAAATACCCACTTCAAACAGCTCTTTGGTAAGAAATGCATTCAGAAAGAAGAGGAGGTGGGTGCCATTAACTCACCCCTCTCTAATTAATGAAGTACCTAGTCAAGGATGAGTGAAGGACCTGCTCAAGGGGATTGATTGATCCTATTAATTGATTTTCAGCATTTCACATGGTCTTCGTATGAACAAAACAGTCCACCAAACCATCCCTGGTGCTGCAGAAGGATGGCTCTGACCAGGGGCCTAGGGCTGCAGACAAGTGGCTCTGCCCCAGGGTCTAGTTTGGGAAGCGCACATTTCGACGTGCTCCAAGATGACATGCCTTCTGCTTTGATGCTGCTGATGCCTCCAAGAGCAACAGTGGTGTGAGAATTAGGTCCACCAAGCCTCAGGCAGCCTACGTAGTAGCAGCATTGGTGTCCTGTGGCCAAAGGTGAAATGGACGGTGGCCACGAGCAGCCTTTAGCCTGGTGTCTGCAGACTGGGGACCAATTTTGTATCTGGTGCCACTAAAATTACTTGGTAAGTGCTTTAAATGCCTATTCTGACTTGACCCCAGGAAAACAAGTAAGACGTTTGCTACCAGAGTTAATTGCTCAGGAAATTGCTGCCTAGGGTTGGACAGTTTAGAAAGCCAGCAACTTCCCAGCTAGAGAGAGAGGGGATAAAAGCAGTGATTAAAATAAAACAGAACCTTCGCCCTGCTGCGTCTCCTCAGCAAAATGCTGAAAGGAATCAGGTCATAGCGCCATTTGCTTTGTGCCGTCGGGGAGGACGGGAGCCCATCACGAGAGGACGTGCTGTGAGCCTCTGCGGGAAGCGTCAGAAGATCTCCTTACTTGGCACTTTCATTACAGCAAGGAGTTCTCTGATGAAAAGGCATCCCTGCATCACTCCCAGCTAAGAGCTTGGGCTCAAAGTCCTTTTGAAGGACTGGTTCATCCTTCAGCTTGCCAAGATTTTCTGAATGCAGTGGTCCAAGAATCATCTCTAAGAGGCAATGAAGGATCGTTGTGGAGGGCACGTCTGTGATTAGGAAGATTAAATTCCTTTGGTGGGGGCCTCTGACTCCCAGAAGGCAGCAAATAAGGTAGTGAACCCTTATCTTAGTGTCATCAGTTTTCTGATTAGCTAAAGCATTGCTGAAACAGAAGCTTTAGAAGGGAAAAATGTGCTTTTGTCATATTTAAAGATGATCGCCGCAGCCTACTGCAGATCAATACTTACAGCACTTTCTTCTTGATCTGATTCAACAAACCCCATCTTCTACAGAAAGTCCTCTGTGGTGTGGTGGGTCTGCAGCAGGTTGAATGTGCAATTATAGGGCAGGGGCACAGGGCAGTGGTAGGGCCATCCCTGTCACCCTTCCACGGCACTTTCGTCTCCTGTGACTCTCCTTTGCCGTGAACAAGGCAGACACTTGGCTGTGTCCCTGATGCCTTGTGAGCGCAGTCCTTAGCCTGTGCTCAGGCCTCAAATGCGCCGAGTCCTCCCTGCTGGGAAACAAACCCACCCTCAAAAAATTCAGTGTTCAAGGCTGATTAGCGTGCATTCATTACCCTCCAACACGGGGCATCAAAAATGCCCCTTCTTTGCCATGTGGATGCCACTTAGACCGATGCTGGGAGGCAGTTTTGCTCTGAAATCCCCCTTAGAAGGACAACTCGGCTTGCACAGCGGTCGGTGGGATCCGTAGGAGCCTGTAAGTGCTTTTCACGCCCTGGGGAGTCGCACACGAGGAGCAAGTGTCCTGCCCATGGCAGTGCGGGTCCATGGGCCATGGTCACAGGGCACGTCGTCCTCAAACCCTGCCTGAGAGCTTCTGCTTTGCTGGGCACCGTGTGACAGCCTGCCTCGTCTCCCTGTTAGTCAGTCTGGCTATTTCCTTCTCGCTTGGAAAGACTGTTCTCTCTTGCGGTACCTTCTCTACATAATATGTAAGTCAAAGCCTTCTGATGCGGTGGGAACACGAACACTTATTTAAAAGCCCATCTTTGCACATGCTTTCTTGGATGTGCCTTGCTTCCTGAACACTAATACCAGATTAGATCTGCTTGGGAGGGCTGAAATTTGTGACAGATGCCTTCTGATGCTATGAACATGAGCCCACATATGCTGCTCCACAGGGACTTCTCCAATATACTCTCATCACTTATGCCAGGTTCCAGATTTAACTACCAATACAGAGTTTTTAATGGATCCCATAAATATGATTTCACGGCCATCAAATATTGCTATTGGTTTCTGTAGCTTTGGGAAGTAGTATAAGAGTGTTATGAAGATGATAAATCTGTAAATCTGCTGAACCATCTAAAAATGCTGGAAAAATAAGTAGATGTGATATATGCCTCCTCTTGCACAAGAATTCGCAGCCTAGAATAGATGCAAGCACTGCTGGTGGTTCCTCTTATCACTGCGGACTACAGAAATCATATGGAAAAGGTCCTAAAGCTGACAGACAGAGCTGGTGTCTTCTGGCTTTTCCAGTTAGCAAGGCTGAGCTGCCCTGCTCTAAGTACTCTTCTCTTTTGCTCTCCAGTCTCTGGAAGGGGAAAGAAGGTTTTACTACAAAAGCCCTCTTTCCACCCCATTCCCCATCTCCAGGGCACTTGATTGTAATCATCCTCCTGAGCTGCACTGCAGAGAAGTGCCACTATCCCCTTTTTAACACATTGCCAAATGAACAATTTCCAAGATATAACCAACAACACAGAAGGATCCAAACCTTTATCCTCTGCCATCCTTTATCCTGAGCAATTGCTGTCATGCAATATTCTTGGGGGGGAGTGGGTAAATATCAGGAATGACATATAACAGGAATTGTGAGGAAACACCATTTTACTAACGCATAGTTCATCTTTCCTAAAATTAATTCCTACAGCTTACTAGACCACCAGGACTGGGAAAACAAGCTCTCCAGCACAAGCTGTCTCCCACCACCCCCCTCCAGAAAGGCCATTGAAGGACCAAAAGCTACAGCATTTGGAAGGCGTACACACACTTCTCCACGTACATCACAGCTTCATCCTTTGACAGAAGGCAGCTTCTGGCTGCTGGGTATGACCCAGGAGTGTCTCCACCGGCTTGTGACTTTGCACCGCTCATTTTCACACTTGTACCTTCCTCTTCAATCTCTGGTGCTGACTGCCATTAGAGAAAGGACTTTGAACTGCCAGGTTCAATCCCCCCCCAGGCCCAAAAGGCAAGAGACATTTTTTTTCAGGCTGCCAAAAAAAAATCCTTTCAAAACTTGGCTCTTCCCAACCCCATATATCCTTGACAAGCTTTACCTTCACTGCAGAAGTAAACAAAAAATCTTCAATTAATTCAGTAACTTGAGGGATTATTTTAGTGAGGATAAAGTGATATAATCCTCTCATATGAGTAACCAGTGTTATTAAAAGCTCAACCAGGGCATTCATGTGAAATTTCCAGTCTGCCTGTTATTTAACTGGACTTTACCTCTAGGTAGTTAAAGCAAAAAACCATAACTCTGTCAAACATATGGAGAAGAGAAAATTCCTAAGAATTCACTCTGGTACATGAAGGATTTTGCCTGTCTGCTAGAGAATACATAGCCCGTCACCCTAATTTTGAATCAGAAATTCATGCATCTTGACCCCATTTCTGAATGCGGGGCTGCTGACTTTGCTGCTGGAGCTGTGTTTTCCCCCAGGACGTGTTCAGTTATCCCATTTCATGTAACTCGTTTCAGTTATATCCACGCATTATCTTTTCTGCCATAGCACTCTCAGTTTTCCATCTGCACCTAGAACTGGTCCTTGCTACAATTTATGAATTAGTCCTGGGATATCGCGGGCATCTGTTGCACAGTGGCTCAACCACAGCTGTCCTGAGCCAAGAAATAAAGATATTGTCTTCCTAAACTTAGTGTGGTTTTAATGCAAAACTTATGCTCCCTTCCTCAAGGCTGGCAGGTTATTTCCTACCTATTGTCTTCAGCCTCTGGAGTTTGACATTGTGGCTACTTGGAGGTGGACCAAAGAGCTGATGGTGAGACTTTCCACAGTATAATGCATTGCTAGTGCTGGAAGCAGAGGAAAAAAAAGGTAAGTTTCAGGAATTCAGTCTGCAGGAAGCTAACTTCAGGTGTAAGTGGAAGCAGCCAAGGTCTCTGGAGCAGCAGTGGTTGTGAATAAAAGATGTCACCTTCTGCCTTCTCAGCCAGCCACTGCTGGGGAGGGCAGGGACCCGGCACAGTCCTGTCTCACCCATGCTGGGTGCAGGTCTACAGCAGGTATGTGCTGTCTCTACAGCATCAGTGATCTGAAATACTTTTTGTACAGGGGAATGCTCTTCTCCCTCTTCTTTGCAATCAAGCTAAAGTTCATATTTCTCCACTGGTGAATATTTAGTTTCACCAGGTCCATGATCATTTCAGGACAGTGAGTACTGGATTACAGAGACATCACAGCTCGTGCAGATATGCATGAACTGAGAAGGATGAGGCTCAGCTCTTCCCGTGGCCATGATGAACTGATGTCAACTCATGCCACTGGTGGCTGGTTTTGAGCTGCCCTCAGAGCAGACATTTAGTCCAGCTACTGTGCTTAAGTTCTTCCTGGAACAGTTAAAGATGAAACTCCTTGGATGTTTCTTAATGTCAAGAGAATTTCCCAAACTGGCATGGCACAATAATGGATTTTTACACTTTTTTCCCCATTCTCCCATTCTAATTTTTTGGAAGATGTTTCTGGAAGGTACCAATAGACTACATACACCACTCAGAGACGTCTAACCGAATAGATACCTCTGCACATGCAAGTGAAAACTTAGCCAACTATTTAATATTCATATAACCAATCAACCCTTCCTCAAAAAAGCCCTGCTTTTCCTTGCTCTGTTTAGTAGACTTGATAGCATTCCATCACTGGCTGTTTTTCGATGGCATTGCTAACTGCAGCAAAAAAGATGACTGACAATAACTTACACTGAAGCGTTACTGAGGAACAGTGAATAAATCACTGAGGAACGCTGAGGCATGTAAGCAGAGCTATCCCATGAGTTTGCTGACATAATTCAGTCTCATTTCCCAAATGCAAGACATAGAGTAATAGCAGACAATGGCTGCTATATGCTGGCCTTGATTATTTTTCTCAAAAAGATGTTGACTGCATCCCATAGCCTTTTTTCCCGGGCCATACAGCACACTGGATAAACCAAAGTTAGGGTAAAAGTCAGTGATATGTATTCTTGGCTTCATTTAATTCATGTCCCTGCAAGATTTTCTGTTTTAAAAGTACTGATTATTTTGGGGAGAAGTGTTATAGTAATCGTATGACACAAGTTAGCTCCAAAAACATGCTGAAAGAGCCACTACACCAGCACAAACCTTTTCATTAAGTGCAACGAGCACCAAGTGTGGCCTCATGGCAGCATCTTTAATATATTTTGGGGACATCCAATTGATCTGGAAGGAGTATTTGCTCCTAGTGAATATCCTGTGCAATTCAATTTCTCAGTTATGAAAGGAGATCATGTAAATTCTCCATTGCTGATTTACATCACAAAGGTGCAGCTTTTCTTTGTGTCTCGCTGAGATACAGAATTTCAGCGATTACAATGAATGAGAGGAGAGATTAGTCTATCTTGTCAGTCTATTTGGCAAATACGGTTGTAGCTACTTGTACATGGCAAACAATCAATTGTTGTATAATTAGTTGCATTTTGCACCATTGGCATTAAAGTTCACCAGGTCTGAACTTCTTCTCTGTCCTTCCCTGTTCATTAGAGCTTCATTCACATTCTTCACAGAACAGCTTAGTTTGCTTTTTACTTTTAATTAAAAAGGCAAACTTTTGGCATCTGCATGCTCTGAAAATGCAAACAGTTCTTAATTAAGGTGCAATATACTGCCTAAAATAAGCATAAGCTGGGCAGTGCAGCGGTTAACAATGTGCTTCATTCTGTGTATACAAAACCACGAGAAACTGCAAAAATAGGAACAGAGTTTAGTAAAAGGAATAAAATAACCATAATAAATCAGTGATGCACAGTTTTTAAATCCTTTATTTCCCTCATTACAATTATTCCTATGAGAACCATATCCATTCTCTCACAGTATTGCATTAAAATCTTGATAGTGTGTCTTCATATTTGGTGTTATTAATAATCATGCAGCTGTGTATTTATCATTGCTTATTCACTCACATCTAATAGAAAACCTGGATGCAGACTGAATTAAAGCGCTATATTACATTGCATTACAGCAATGTCCGTAATTTCTGCTGTAGAAGATGGATCCAAGTTGCAAAACTGAGATCTAGGAACTGAATTTCCAAAACCCTTGATGGATGGATCCAGGGCTTTATTTGGACTTATCAGTGTAATTTAAACACATCCTTTATGTGTTAAAGATTGATTTGGACTTGGTTATCAAAAGTCTGGGGATAATTGTTCATCTCCTCAAATAGCAAAATCCTGCCAGAAACTACATTATCTATGAGCCTCTAAACAGGCAATTTTGTTTCTAGGTTCTTCCAACTCTGAATTGAAACAACAGTAAAAACACTAAGATTCTTCAAATGTGGTTATTCTGAGGAATTCCAGCTTCTTTGCACGTCCTCATTCCTCCGTATTATGTCTTTCTAGGAGTATCTGGTGGTTAAAGAAGTTTTTGATTTGTTTGCAACAAATTCGGTACAAGAGAAAAAACCAAAACCCATGACTTTCTGTTTCAGCACTCTTTGCACGCGTCCATATATGAGACTATGCCTCTCTCTCCTGACTGCTTATGGATTAAAAAAACACAAATACATCCTAAATCCAGGCTACTCCCATCTCAGGACAGAGGCTCAGTCGGTGTATAGGAACATAAGTCAGTAAACCTAAACAGATTTAAACCAAACAAGGACAAGATTTTATTTCCAAGCGTTATACTTCTTTTTATAAGTTCAAAACCTGGACTGCTCTTAGAAAGGCTTTCAAACAGCCTTCAAGGAAAAAAAAAATGTATTTAATGCTCTTCTGAGGCTTACTCCAGGATAGATACTCCTTCTGTGGCTTTGATCTTCAGACTGGCCTCCTGCTGATGTCCAGAGGAGCTCTGCACATGGATTCGGTACGAGGTCAACATGCTCCAAATCTCCTTAATGCTCTTTGAACGATACTCATGGCCTGGTCCTCCTACTTTCCCGTTTTCCTTAAAGCAAAAATAACTCATTTCAAACTCCTTTTTCTTCATTTTGCCTTTGAGATAATTACACATATGATCTAATATCTACTGAAGGTAATGGAAAGGCTTTTACTGAGGGATGGACCCAGGCTCCCAAATATCCCAGGATCCCATGAAAAATACCTTGCCTGTTTCCATCCATCTTTCATCTGGATACGAAAGAAAAAGGAGTGTGTGAAAAATTCCTGCTGGAATGAGCGTACATGTTTTCCCAACCTGTGTGATTTGCATCCTTCCCCACGCGCTCACGAAGGGATTTCTTCCTTGCCCAAATACCCCTGCCCAAAAACAAACAAACTTGCGAAGCAGCAATCTGCTCCTGCATCCTGAGCTTCAGAAACCGCAGCAGTAGCGATGTGTTTGAAATTCCATCGTTTATTCGGTCGTATTTTAATTAGATATCTACTCATTTTGAAGTTAATATGCTTGTCCAGCTCATGTTCTGGTGAAAAATATTTCTAATAGATGTACTGATTTAAGCCTGTAAATCTTGTTCTCGAGCTCTTTATAGGACTGACTGCAGAAAAGGCAGAAGCCTAAAGACCAAATTAATTTTTGTGTCTGTATTTTAACACTCAATATCTTCTGTTTGCAATTGCTGGTAAGAATAAGGTTACTTGTGCATTCAAGAATGCCACTTAGCCATTTGAATTAATAATTGTCTGATTTACTCATGCAAGTGTAGAAGTACAGAAGCAGTATCAACTATCGGATGCTTTGGGCAGAAAGCGAGGTCTGAGAGGCCAGTCCAGCAGAAGTTAATTACTTAATTGATAAAGACATAAAAAGGCATAACCCAGCCATGATTTAAAAAAATAATTTACTAATTTTTATGGTGCTGAAGGAGGCAAAATGGAGTAAATAACGTATAACTCACATGGTCCTATCTATATCCCACTTTTTAACTCAGATGACTCTCTAGTCAAGCTAGCCAAGCTAGTTTTTTGTCTGCTTGTTTTAAAGCAAATATAAAAGAACAGTAAAGTTTCCTGCATGAATATTGCCATAGCCACCTGGCAGCTTTGGGAAGTGGAGAAAAAATGTACAAGGACAAACTAAGCACCTCTGTCTAGCACAAAAGAAATAACCCTCCGTGAGAACATTTAAAATACACTTTGCAAATCTACTGTTATGCGTTGTTTAGCTAAGGCTCTTAATACAAGCATTTTGGCATTATGGGAGGCTGGTTTGCAATTTAGCAGAACACAGAAATTGTCATCATCCCAGTAGAAACGCAAGGTAAAATAACAACCTAAACATATATTACTGCTTAGCATAAGACAACCTAAAATATAAAAGCACTCTCCGGCAGCACTGCCTTCTCTGCTTTTAAAAGAGCCTCTAAAAATGCAATAAAGTATTTCAGATGGGAGACAGATTAAAAATAACTGCAGCACATACTCTCCAGTCATATAGTATATCTCAACAGGGATATTGCCAGGTTTCTTGGGTATCTTCCTCTGGATGACTGGCGTTTTCATTAGAGGATCCAGAAATGCCCATGATTTCCTCACCTCCGAAATTCCTGCAGCTCTAGAGAAACTGCGGGTTAGGTTCAGAGCTCACACCACCTCTTCTTCCTCCTGCCTTCTCTTTCACAATTTCATTCTTCCCTTGGCCCCAAGGAGAGGGCATGCAATTCTGAGCCGTCCCATTCATTTCGCCACAGTTTCAGCCCGCAGCACCGGGCTCTCCGGTGCAGCGCTTGCTCCAGGACGCCTTGGCCACTCCGTGGGGCTTGCAGACAGAGAGGAAAGTCTGCTGATTAACATGGCTGCTTAATGCAGGTTTATAAATCTTCTGTCCTTCGACATGTCCTGGCCTGGCTGGCCTAGGAAATACTCAGGCCAAAGATTATCATCAGCTGCAAATGTACAGCAAGCAGGGAAGAAAAAGGAACTCGGCATTGCCAGCTGGATGGAAGCAGGAGAAGGTGCCGGCGAAAGGAGGTAGAAAATGAATTCTGAACAAGTCGCTCCTAGCACTGATCTGTCTGCATATTCCCTGTTGCCCTCCTTTCTTTTTCACCGCAAAAAAACAGCCTTTCCTACCCAGTATCTATATCTAGCAGGTAACACAGCAGAACCAGGGTCTGATTCTGCGTCCTCTTAGTGAAAAATCACAAACTGGCGGTTTGCTCATGGCAGAGCCTCAACGCAAAGACCAAAATCTGGCCCTTAGCACTCTGAAAATGCAAGGATCTTGGCAAGATCATTGCCAGAGTTCAGTGCTGCTGCTGTAATGTGGAGCTGCGAAGACTATCTCGAATTTTGACCCTCTCTGGATTGAATGAATTGTGCTGAAAGGGACATGTCACCTCTCATTGCAATAAATCAAAGGCTTCTTCTCAGTGTGTCGCTAAAATCCACTCCTATGTCTATCTCACCTCTGAAAACTTCTTCTTCTCATTAATTACACTAGTAAGCTAGGAAGAGGTTCAGCTCATATGATTTTAGCCAGTTGACAGGTAGCAAGCTAGTTTAAAATAGACATCTATGCTTCTTCTGCAGTCAGTGGAGAAATGCCAAAGATCACCCCAAAAGCCAGCAAAATAATTCAAGTCTTGTGCTCCATGAGCCCATGGCTCTTTTTCAACATCCTTCCTGAACTGGTTAAGCCAAAGCCCAAAACCTACAGCGCAGTCAAGATCTTCTTACCATACTTGTGCTTCCAAATCCCCGCTAAATTCTCAGCCTTACAGTGTACTTCTATTTCATTTTCTTCTTCTTCAATAACACGAAAGTTATTTTTGTGACTGGTCCTTGTCATTAGCTACTTTATAAGCCACATTCCGCATAACTCTTTGCTCTCCAAAAGTGATATGTGAGCGGAGTTGAATATTTCTGATTTGTCACCTCTGTCACGTAGCGTGGCCAAGTATCTGCAATGCTTCAAATCCAGTTGCTGTTGTGAGGGTTTGCATGGACAGTGCCGAAGTGCGCTCTCTGCACGTAGCGTTGCAAAGACTCAGTGACTGCTAAGCCCCTTGACATCGCATTGAATTTCCATGGAAAGGGCTTCTCTTCTCTATTTGCCATTTCCATAGGTTTTCTACAGGTAAACCTCCTTGGTAGGCTGCCTCTGGAATATGACCTCAAGGACTAAGCTGAATCCTGTTCATGCATAATATTCATTTAGATGTATGTCTGGATATATTTTCATAAAATTTGCCCTGCTTATTGCTAATACTATGAACCTAGTATCTCATCTGATGCATGTGATGTGTAATATTTAGTAGGTAAGCCAATATTCCCCTGGGCTGGGAATTACTGATGGAACATCACTGGGCTGTATCATAGCCACTTGCTTCTAGGGCTGCTGAAAGGGGTTTTGAAAAAATTCTGCTAGCACAAGGAATGAAGAATATAAAACTGTGAATTTAGAGCTTGTATTTCTCTGTTGCTCAGTCCCTGTTTGTATGTGATGCCAGACCAGTTCATGATATGCCTCTATCCCCAGTTTGGACTTCCTGCAAATAATAATATCATTATAAAGTAACAAAAAGCCACAATCTTTTCATTCTGTTACTGATCAGGCTACTGTCTGGAGCTGAAAGTGCTTCCTGTTTTGCTGACTCCTCTCATAAGAAGAGGTGAAAGGACAGGAAAGTCACTGGAGAGGCCATGGGTTGAGAGACAAGGTCAGCACAGGTTTCAGCAGTTGATCTTTGGGCTTTTGAAAGACTCTGGTTCAAACTTCAGTTACGCACCAGCCCCATTTTGTTGAATGCATTTTCAGTTGACTCTTTTGCAGGCAACTGCGCGTGTCACAAAACCGTTTATCCAGGGTATTCTTTACTCGGCAAACTCCTGAGATTGCGACCTCAATAGTGAAATTAATTAGGATTGAGTTATCAGTAGATGTGGCGACCTTGAATTATCTCTAAGCACACAAGCAAGGACTAAGGAAGAGCAGAGTGCACTGTGTAATCACAGCTCTTCCCGGCCCCAACATTTTATGCCACAACAGCCACATACTGGTACTTTTGGAAGCAGAAGCAGATAGGATACCTCTGAGGTTGGTTCTCATATTTCTTTGCAGTAAAGGCACTTGGATAAATACGACATATTCAATGCACATCCGATGCTTACAACATTATCTAATCCTTTAAAATAATATAAATTGGGCTTGATCTTTGTTCGGAGATCTGGTGAGGAGCAGATCTTGTCCACGGCCTTTTCCCATTTCTAGAGGTGCTTTGTCTTGGGAACGAGGACAAGGGGAGCGCGTAGGCTGCATACATTGTGTGCACGCAGCGAGGCTTGTTTTCCAGAGTGCGGCTATACCATGGAGGGACCCATGGTGAAAAGCTCATTTCTTGCTGCTCAAGGACAAGAGATGGAAGAGCATTTGGTGGGTGTCAGCTACAACTCTACATCTCTTTCCCCTCTGGGAATACAGAAGCAGAGTGCCAGCATCTTCCAGCACAGGAGACGGTCTCTGATCTCCCACTTTCTCCTTCTGGGACAATGAGTTGAAAAGCAGCGACCTTCTGAGCAGGAAGGAAAGGGCCAGGGCAGGGTTTGTGCCTTGGGGCATGACTCGGTTTGGAAGAGAAACCCAAAGCTGACAGGCACTGACAAAGGAACACCCACCACAAAATTACCCTGAACACCAAGCCCTGTGTCATGGCCTGATGCTGTTATCTATAAATTTAAGATAGCTTATTCTTGCAAATCATTTGGCTTCCAGAAAAACAGATAAAGAAGAGGAAAAAATATCTTACATATATCCTATACATGTAGTCCATTGCATAATTTGGTAGATTATCCTACATGGAGTAACTGTCTGGTGCATGAAATAAATTAAATGAAAGCACTCTTAAATCTCACAAATGATATAACAGTGTTTCTGATGTGCCTCTATTCTAAGATAAAATGCCTGTGGGAAGTGAGTGTTTAGGTAAAAGCCTTGCAAGAGAAAAATCCTTCTGGGAGAAAGATGCTGCTACTCTGTAGAAAACTCCTTAGAGCAACTTGTTTTTTAGTGAAATGCTTCTGTCGGTTACATGAACAGTAAGCTTTGTGAACCGTGATTCCTTTTTGGCTTCTTGGGGATTTTACAGGGGAAATTTTCAGAGACTGAGAGTGATCCGGGGGAGAGCATTGTTGAGACATCAGCCCCGCAGCTCCCATGCTGCTGAAAATGGGTCACTGAGATAAATGTTAATACAGGCTTCCCCTTTGGGAGTCTGCATCTATAGCTGCGCTACACGAGAAATTGCATCACAGGAATGACGCAGTAAAATGCGGATACTTGAAGAAACGAGCAGGCCATTGGTTAACAGAAAAACGTCAGTGCCATCTAATCACCACGCAAAAACAAATGAAAATGACAATTCATTTTGTTTCAGAAAATAATTTGACAGGCCAAATGTCTTGTTTATTTGTCATCTTCCCAAACCAAGGCCTTGGCAGGGTTGGTGCTAATCAATATATGCATTACTTTACAACAATTTCACAAAGAGAAATGGATGTTTGAGAAATTATCAAATAAAATCAGCCTCAGCCTGTTCCTCTCCTTCCTTTTATAGGCATGCACTCCCTCCTCTCCTACATGTCTTCGTCCTTTCTAGACATCTGCTGAAGGAAGAAAAAAACTCTGTTAAGTTATTAATTCAGAAGCATCCTTCTACTAAAAAAATAGAAGCAAACTAAAATTGAAACATATCCAGGATGCTTTGGCGCGGCTCCCAAGCTCTCATTCCACTTCTAGCTGATGATAGGATGCCACTTTGTTGAAATGATTAATCAGTGGCAAAAGGGCTCTTACCACCTAACCCTCAGCTAGACTCTCTGCAGCCCACTCGTAGGAGTTTGCTCAGCCTCTGAATCTTCGCCTCTCCCCTCCTCCAAGGGATGATGGCTCCTGCTTGAAAATCTCATAGGTCTGGCTCCTTCTTCCAGTATGCAATGCAGTCCTGAACTCTGTGGACCAGGTGGAAGCAGTGAGAGCTCACTATTCCTGCAAACTAGTAAATAATAGACTTATTTTAATTATGACCTCCCGCTGATGCAAGAGCAGCATGAAAAGGCTGTAGACCCCAAAGGAAAAATTTCCTCCTGACCCCCAAACCCAGTCATCAGTCATTTTCAAAGCCTCGTAAAAAAGCAGCTGGCCAGGAACTGCAGCAAAGAGGAGCAGAGGCAAAGGGGTCCGAGACACAGGGTAATAGCTGTGTTATTGCTGGAAGAGAAGGGGAGTACGAGCCAACATGAGGCTGCAGGAGGAGAGGATGCACGTTGCTCCCTCCCCACTCTGCCTCTTTGAAACTGCAGATAACCTCTGGCAGAGGCAGCCTGAGAAACTTTGAGCAGGTACAGAAATGCATATCTTTAAATACAGCAAATATACAAAATCACGTGTGGAGTTTAAGAGTAAGGACTCTCCCACCTTTCCTCTCTCCTTTAAATGAGTTATAAGCATGAATGCTCACTGAGTGTCAAATTTGCTGCATTTTACTCTTCATCATCTCAGAATAAAAATATGTAAGTCCAGTGCAAGAATGAATAAATTCAGCCCAATTATTTTTCTAGTCACTATCTCAGAGCAGTTATTGTTAGCAACTGAGTGACAGGCCAAAGCTGTCACTGTCCATAAAAGTCTGAATTGTAATCCATAATAACTATTGTATTTTCTCTTCCACTTCATTGCAAATGTGAAGATCAGGATTTGCACATTATGCCCCAGCAGGATTCCTGCATGCATGTTAAACGCGGCTCACCGCAGAACACCACAGATTTGTTACACGTCTCAGCTGATCACACTGAATTGCTTACATTGAACCACGCTGAGCATTTTGGTATCAAGCCTGGGCCTTTCCTTTTATGCAGTCGCTATTTTAGGAGGGTAAATATTTAGCATTCATTCTGTGGAGAAGATGCTCTATTTATATCATCGGACAAGAAGGAGGTCGTTGCTCGTGCAGCATTGCCAATCAGACACTGGTCTGAGCAGAAGCTCGAGTCCTTTGCAGGAGTCTTGTTAACACAGTTGAGGCATGTTTTCAGTTGGATTCTTGCAAAACATTTCTGGTTTTAAATTCTGTAGTGGCTTTTTCAAGTGTAATTTAAGTTTAAGAGTAACTTAAGTTGACTCTGGAGCCAACAGAGTATTGAGAGCTTCTAAAAAACCCGTCTTCCTAGATGTAAGAAGAAGGTTAACACCGTTATTGGATGTTCTTTGCGATACCTATCCAAAGCATATGAGAATCAATATATTTATATCAAGACCCTCAGGTCACATTCCCCGCTGGCGTGGACTGGCACAGCTCTCTGGATGTCAGCAGAGCAAAGCATGTGGAATTATAACAGCTTGTTGCAAGGAGCAGGCCCAGACCGTCATCACTGATGTCAAGATTGGGAAGCACCTTCTCTTCTTTCATCATGCCTACTCTCAGACCTGTGAGACCCCCTCTTCTCTAGCTTCCTGGGAGAAATGACATTAAAAGGTGCCTGAGGGTCTGTGCTGTGTGGCATTACGGCCCTGCTATATATTTAGAGACAAACCAATTTGCTGAGTAAGTTCTCACCGAAGGGCTCTCTTCCTGCAGGTGTTCTGCAGGGGACGCTGCTCCCCGTATGGATGGGCACCAGTGGCCTAGATGTGCAAAACGTTTTTCTGCGACTCCTGCCCTGACACTTAAAGAGTCTCTGAAGGATTTTGAGGAGTGCAGATGGACATGGGATGCTCTTATCATGCAGACAGGCCTTCAGCTTAATTTTCATCTTGTCTTCCTCACAGTGTCCTATTTCCTCAGCTTGTCTGTCAGGCTATAAATTTTAGGCATTTCATTGCCACTCCAATAAATAAAGCAAGCTGGTTTATAAATTCCCTCTGACCTTGTGTGCAAACCCACACTGCCGCTGTAGGGCTCTTGCAAACAATCCTGCTGAAAGCTTTGTCGTCTTTCCCACGTAGAGACTTTTTGGCCTCAATTCTGCCAGCACTTGACGCTCCCTGCCAAAACGCAACCAACGGCCTGGAGTTGAGCACGGTCACGTCTAAGATGCCTTCTGGGACTGTGAGCCCATGGGGGAAGTGAGCCCCAACCGTGGGGACCACAATCCCTCTGCGTCGCTGGGAAAGAGACGGGTGCCGTGCCAATGGGCCGTGGGATCCAGGGGACCTCTTCTCCTGGGTTTCTGTGTTTGGATTATGCTAAATCCAGTAAGAAAAAGCTCAGCTTGAGATCTTTACCACAGTTTAGACATTCATTATATATCTTTCTCTTGCTTTGTTTCCTTATATGTGGGTCCCAGTGGTTTGGGTCCCAAAACACTGACATTTCATAGTGGCTTGTCCTGCAGAGCTCACCTCCAGTCGCTGTGGATCCTGGTGAGCACCTTGTCCTGAGGCTGTAGAGCTATGTGGGGTGGGAGGGAGGGAAGCTGTCTTCGGCTCTCTTTAAAGGAAGGCACAGAAAGGGGAAAAATGAGAGAATTTCAGCGACGCGTTTGGGAGGTTCACCTGAAAGTGGGAAGAAAAGGGCTTTTGTTTTCAACTATGTGCAATTATATTCTATTTCTGTTTGGCAGCTACTTCTAATCCGAGAAAGTAAATTCTGAAAGCACTTCTGGATTTTCACAATAAAATTTCTAATGAAGAAAATGTAAAGAAAAACCAACTAAAAGGTCTCTGCTTATGAAAATCTCATAATTTTCTGTCATATACTTCAGTTTTCCAAATGTTCTTTCCAAAATAAATGCTTTTACCCATAAAAGCTCCATTTTTCATTGAAAAGCTAGAAAATTTCTGTCCAAGTGGAATTTTCATTCTGTTTCAGTGAGTTATTTCTAACTTTAAAAAATCTCTATGAGAAGTTGAAAACTAATTTTAAATGTAAATAAAATTCTGAGAGTCTGCTCCAGAAAAAAAAGAAGAAATCTTCATCACATAGTAACAGGGTTGTTCAGTAACAGTTACCACTGTATAGGATAAATTAATTCACGAGAAAATAATGTTTTAATTTGGTCCTTTCTTACAATCTTTTGTGCATTTCTGAGGAGATATCCAAATTGTGCAGTCCAATCTCATCCATTAACATTGTGTGAAAACACAAAGTGAAATCTGACCTCATTAAAACCAATGGGTATTTAACCGATGTCTTTACTGGAGCCCCCATTTTAACTATAAACTACACCAGGCATTAAGAGTATGGCTGTTAAGCCCTGATTTTTAGGTTGTGGGAGTTTCATAATTCAAATACCAGCAGAGAGAAAAAAAACCAAGATCTTTCTTATTCACTGTATATCAAAACATCCCATTCTCTAGTTGCAGTTTGGGTCAATTGATGTACTTTGTACTGCTTGTTCCACCCCATTTTTCCTTTTTAATTTCTTCTAAAACTAGAAAAATGAGAAGTCCTTTCAAAACTGCCAGTCTAAGAGCTCCCTTTGAAAAAAAAATTTGCTGGATTGTTCTGACCTTTTCAAAACATTTTTCTCCCCCCCCCCGATTCCTGTTTCAAACCACGGGTTTTTTTAATATGTGACAAATTTCTGTGCAATGCTTTTTGATGAACAGAGACTTTCTGGCCCCCAAACATTTCACTGGAAATTTTCCAAGCAGCTACAACAGCCTCTGTAGCCAGTGGGATATGTATAGATGATGGTTGCTCCTCCAGTGAGCAGACATGGTTGAATCAGGCCTTGCATTAGCCTATATGTGAACTTTCCGAAAAGTTCATCACCCCAATCATTTTTTCTTGAGTTTGTTCTTCATCTCCTTTCAATTTCTAATACGCTGCGGGCAGAGCCAGAGTCACGAAAGGCTGAGCAACCTGAGCAAGCAGAGCACAGGGAATGCAGCTTCTGCAGTGGTGAGCATCATGGCAAGTCTGTCCATCCGTCCGTCCGTCCGTCCGTCCATCTGTCCGTCCTTCCTTCCTTCCTTCCACCCTCCTGCTTTCCCTCTTGCTCTCTTGCTTTCAAAGCAGTAAAACCCATGGCAGAAACAGAGCCATGTTTCTTCATTCACAAAGCAGCAAATGTTCCTGGTTCTCTGTGAATTATGAAGAAACTATTTCTTCCACCTGGCTCTTCCTCCAGAAGAGTTGGCTTTATCTCTCAGATTATAATAAGGATTTATTTTTAAATCCTTTGTTTATTCTTACCCTGCAGGACACAGCTGTAATCTCTCCCAGTTTCATGTTCAGTGTGTGGGGTAGTAATGTGGAAAGACTTCCAGGACTCTAAAACTAAACTGCTTTTTTACTAGACAAATTATTTACCGAAATGCTTCGATGGGATTTGCATTCTGACCGCGTTCCCACAGTCTCCTGCAAGCCCTTCTCTGCCATCTGTGCTTCTCCCTCCATGCTCCATGTGGGCTGCTCCATCTTGTCATTTAGCAACTGTTGTTGTGTCTTTTGTGCCAGCTTTTGTTACCTTTATGGGGCAGGAGTTGGTAATAAATTGCTGAACCTCAAGCACTGGTTTTCAACCTCTTCTTCAAGAATACCTGCTCTGGAGTGCTTTGGGAAAAACAGTTAAGGGAAGGCAGCATGAACAGGTTTCTGCACAATCTGTGCAAGTGCAGTTGCTAAGAGGACCTGTGCCTCCATCAGAAGCTTCTCGGTCACTCAACACAGTAAGAAAAAGGCTGAAAATTGCTGCTGGGGAAAATGCACCTTTACCTTATCTTTGCACCACTGAAGGCTCCCAGTGCAAGTTTTCATTGCAGTCAAAGGTATCTCTGTGGTGGACATCGCTGTACCAGTCTGAGTTAATAAACTCACCACAGCTCAGAGCGTGACAGCTCCCAAGTATTTATGCAGCCCACAGGGAAGCCCATTTGTGTCCTGCAGGTTCCCAGGCTGCGTTGCATTATAGCTGACTGTGATTGTAAAGGAGGTATTTTCTCTTTTGCGCCATAATCCAAGATGCGAGATGTGCTTTTGCACTATTATTCCGTGGCCCCAGAGCCACCATTTATCATGCATAACAGGAGGCATTATGGAATATTTGACTGAAATCCACATTACAGAAATGCACAGGTAGCATGGCTCTTCCTGGATCACACCACTTAGATGTTTTTCCAGACGCCCAGCAATCCTCAGCTGCCAGATGTCTGGAAAAATGACTAACGTGCACATAATGATACTTCGTGTACTCGCTGTAGATCCAAACCTAAATTCATCTGCCTGCTGTATGTGCATGGAGCCACAATATCACTTGAACAGCAGGCCTCCCACATCTCATTCAGTACACGTATCAATTTATCTTTCTGGGACCATCACCAGTTTCGGCATTTAAAATCTGGCAGCCCAGTGTGACCCATTGTCTAAACATAATGTCAAGTACATTAAGCAGAATGTACCTTCAGCTTCTGGCTCGTGCGTCTTGCCAAGAATATGGAGCATCGGTCCACCATGACAGGGTAGTGCCAGCCGTAAGAAACGGACAGATCACAAGGCTGAGTGGGCTGTTAAAAAGTGAAGTGTCTCCTTTCGTATATGTTCTTTATGCCCCTACCTTTCCCTCATCCACGTGCATGTGGGTATTCATTTTGCAGGTAGGCTGCATGCTTCATCCCAGGCTTCCTTCTGTCCCCAGGTCCAAAGTACGTATCACCCTCGTGATATAAACCCTTAACTCTGCTGCAATTATTCCTCAGTCCTCTTTATATAAACCCCCATTTTCCATAGCTTGTTTATCTATGTAGTCAACTGTTACGGGCTCCTGGCTTAGCATTACTGCTGCAATAAGGCTTCCTTCACAGGTGACAGCTTCCTTCTGGTGACAGCTTCCCTCTCCGCTGGCCCCTGGCCAGCCTGCTGACAAGGCTTACTGCTGAGGAATCAACTCACTCTTGCTGTGGCCGGCACATGTTTTTAAATCCCTTTAAATGAGTCATCTCACCATCCCATCCCAGCATCCATGATTCATTCACATAGCAGAGCCCATCTCCCCACAGGATGAGGCCTCATTAGCTGTTGTGCTGAAGAAGCTTTTATAAGAAGTCCTTTTTGCAGGGATGATTACATCGTTATTGTCTGGTAGAGTCCCAACCTTCTTAACCTTTCTATTTCCAGGACTGGCCTCTTCAAAGCTTCACAGCTTTCCTTTAGAAGATGTCCACAACCACCTTCAGACCCTTCCATGGGGCCTTTCCAATCCCCAACCTTCAGCTAAGTGCAATCAATCACAGGCATAGCTAAGCTAGGATCAAAATAATGTTTGCTGGATCAATTTTCTTTCCACTGTAAAAGAAAGCATGTATGAACCATAGATCTAGTAGACAGATCACAGTCAGACTGGCCATTCCTTAACACAGTGATTGCATTCTCACCATTTAAATCCCTCTCCTCCTTGCCGCATGGTCTCAGAAATGTTCTCTTTAGCTTTCTAGATGGATCTATGATCCCTGGTTCTTTTTACTATGGTACATGTTAATTGAGAGGATTGCAATTACGTGATATAGCAGCTGATACCTGATAACAGAATAAAGGTTATCTCTTTTTGCATGGGTATGATAAGTGAAAAGAAATTAGCAGGGGGGCGAAATCTGGGCCTTATCTTGCACTACTATAACAGGGAGAGAATTGGGGATTCCACACACAGCAGCTAAATCCCTAAATACATAACCTACAATCATCACAATATCTTATCTTTCTCAGATGTTTGGGAAACAGCGTCCAGTGTATTTTGCTAGAAGAGCTCTCCAGACTTTGTTAACATGCTAAAAGTCCTTGAGATACATTACCTAGGATGTAGAAGCAAAAGGGTAAAAGTAGAGGGGCATTTGCTATCAGAAAAGTAGCGAGTTTGTGGGGAAGAAAGGATTTGTGAGCCTTAGAAATGAAGAGGGATTTACACTAGCAAATACCAGCTGTTCTAGTGCTATGAACAATTTAGGGTAAAGACTTGCATTATTATTACTTTGTACCAAGCCCAAGACAATGGGGTTCTGGTCTATGATTAGAGTGCATAGATACCGTCACAAGTTTTTTGTCTTGAGTGGACTGAAGAACCACGATTTTTTCCTCCCAAATCTGGTATCAGATCCCAAATCTGGTTATGTTTTCTTTTTCATTATTCTGGTTGGAGAGATATCCCTCAAAAAGTCTTCATGATTCACTGCTTGTGACCACTATCACCATCTCACTGAGACATTGCATCATCTCCGATGTTTATTTATCAAACTGTTTTTACATTTCTTGTTGGAGATGCCTCCACTCTAGGAATCTTTTCCCTTCCAAACCTAGATTCTGTCAATCATGGAGTAACAAATGAAAACCAATGGGGTTTTTTGATTCTGCACCTGGATCGGTAATGTCTTGTTAGTATTTCACTTTCTAGTCACAAAAAAGATAATTTAGTATTTCACTAAAGATAGTTAGCATTTCACTTTCTATCACAAAAAAGATAATTTATTGTATGTATAAAATGCATGTGACTCGCAAAAATATCCCCAGCTGAGGAGAACACGCTAGCATGAGATAGCCAGTTTTGCTGGTTTTGTAGTTCCAGCTCCCAAACATTCTCTGGAGTCTGGATTAACACCTTCAAGCTGGGCCAATTGAGTTTGCTTGGGAACTCACCGTGTGCTGAAATCTTCTGACAATTTATGTTCTCATCGGCTAGCTGATTTATGAAGATTAGATGGACACCAGCCAACCCTTGTGGTTTTGATGTCTACAAGGGCTGGCCATGTTGCCCATGTGCCTTTGTCGAGGCAGCCAGTTCAGAGGCAGTTCCCATGTGGTTCTGTTTCCAATTGCAACAGTCATGTTTTCTTTTCCACCACCCTTCACATGGATAGATATAATCACCAAGGGCTACACGCTAAAGCAGCGTACCAGAACCTGTTTCTGTACGTGTGTGAAATTCTCTGAACATGCTCTGGCATTCAGCTTTGTCCATAAACACAAACTTATCCCTCTGTCATACCAAGTAAAGAGTCTAAAACTAACCCGAAAAGAAGGAATAAAGATATATAGCAAAGGCTAACAATTCTGCCAGGCCCTCTGTATTTTGTAAGGTCTTTTCAAATTATGTTGACCTTTTGTTTTTCCCATCTTTCTTCCAACTTGTCCAAAGAGGTCACGGCAGGATGGAGAACCAAACCAAGTGAACGAGGCTAATTTGGTTTGTAAATTAAATGAAAATTTAACACTGGTTTGTGTAGAATTCAGATTCAATACAAATCATATCTACATCTGGTGCAATCCCAATCCACTAAAACTAATGGCCCACAGGGATTCCATCAAGAAGAACATAAAGCAATCAATTTAGAGTTGAATTCTGGTACAGAAAGTCAAGCTAACTGGAGAAATTGGACGGCTGAAATGGAAAAGGGGGTTGTAGGAAAACAAGTATCACCAAAGAAGTAATGGTTGGACCTATTTATTGATTGGAATCATCAGGTTTGGCTTAAATGTCTCACAAAAAAGTTTAGAAGAGTAATGCAAAGCATGAGGATTGCTCGCAAGAGCCACCCACAGAAAAAGGGGATGTGTAATAGAGACATCTATGAATATACCTGTTACTATCCTAAAGCAGTACTTAGGTATGTAAAACATGAAAAGAGTCTGAATGGGAACCTCAAGCCACAAGAGTTCAACCACCTCATATGTGGGTCAGCACTGGAATTGCTTCTGGAAGCTGTGTGCAGCACTTCAGACATACATGGTGCTTTGTGCTGCTGAGGTCTCACGTTGCACCAGCGGACTCCTCGTTGCCCAGGATATTTGCACATTTTTAGCCCCAAATTTCCATGTGAGAAAGCTCATGGGAAGCTGGTTCTTCAAAACGTTAAGGCCTTCTTCCACCCCAACAAAAAAGAAGAGGAAGCCAAAAGTACCTAGAGCCAGCAAAGAGGACCTACTCCAATATGACAGAGGTAAAGTTCAGGCCTACAAAGTCATTCACTGGAAAAAACACAGTGGCTGGTGTCTTTGCCAGCTTATATAAAGCAGCCTAAAGATTAAGGCTCTCACCCAAGACATAAAGAGACCTGTTATAATGTCTTTGTGAGCCATGAGCTGTCAGCTTTCCTTTCCCTACCCTACACTCCTTCCACCTTCTAGGAGACAGTCGATCACTAAGCTTCAGATGAATTTCCGTGGAAGACCTTCTCTGCCTCCTGCTGTGTAGACAGTACAGGGGTGCCAGCTCTGAAACCGAGTTCTTGTTCCTAACCCTCCTTCATTTACACACTTTACATTAAATAATCATTGCTTAAAATTCAGAAATGCTGAAGGAGGCAGGATCCAGAGTCCAGGTGTCCCTGTTCCTAGACCTATACCTGCAGCATTACGCTTGCTGTTCTTTGGCTTCTCCTTCTCCTCTTCCTCTCCCATGAATGTTGCCTTCTTTTCTGCACTGTGGCACTATTTCAACACATGGGATTTGGGCCATTCTGCTGTGTTTCTGGTTCTTGCAGGTTCAGGCTGGGCCATCTGGGTATTGCACCGAGGCAGATTTGCTGTAGCTGGAGAGTTTTCCAAATGCAAACAGCAATTCCAGGTGAATTTTTGGGGCTGTATGCTTAAGTTAAGAAACCAAAATCAATTCAAATCATTGTTTAGGAAACTGTGACCCTTGGTCTGGTCACAGTCATGATTCATGAGGGTGTGCTGGGTTGACCCTGGCTAGATGCCATGTGCCCACACAATCCACTCCATCACGCTCCTCCTCAGCTGGACAGGGAAGAGAAAATATAATGAAAGGCTCATGGGTCGAGATAAGGACAGGGAGAGATCACTCAGCAGTTACCATCACAGGCAAAAGAGGCTTGACTTGGGAAAAAAATTAATTTAATTCATTACCGGTCACATCAGAGTAGGATAATGAGAAATAAAACAAATCTTAAAACACCTTCCCCCCACCCCTCCCTTCTTCCCAGGCTCAACTTCACTCCCAAATTCTCTACCTCCTCCCCCCCAGCAGTGCAGGGGGACGGGGAATGGGGTTTGCGGTCAGTTCATCCCACGTTGTCTCTGCCGCTCCTTCCTCCTCAGGGGGAGGACTCCTCACACTCTGCCCCTGCTCCAGCGTGGGGTCCCTCCCACGGGAGACAGTCCTCCACCAACTTCTCCAACATGAGTCCTTCCCACGGGCTGCAGTTCTTCACGAACTGCTCCAGCGTGGGTCCCTTCCACGGGGTGCAGTCCTTCAGGAACAGACTGCTCCAGCGTGGGTCCCCCGTGGGGTCACAAGCCCTGCCAGCAAACCTGCTCCAGCCTGGGCTCCTCTCTCCACGGGGCCACAGCTCCTGCCAGGAGCCTGCTCCAGCACGGGCTTCCCACGGGGTCACAGCCTCCTTCGGGCATCCCCCTGCTCCGGCGTGGGGTCCTCTCTCCAGGGGCTGCAGGTGGAGATCTGCTCCACCGTGGACCTCCATGGGCTGCCGGGGGACAGCCTGCCTCACCATGGTCTTCCCCACGGGCTGCAGGGGAATCTCTGCTCCGGCGCCTGGAGCACCTCCTCCCCCTCCTTCTCCACTGACCTTGGGGTCTGCAGAGTTGTTCCTCTCACATCTTCTCACTCCTCTCTCCGCTGCAGTTGCTGCTGCCAGCACTTTTTCCCCCTTCTTAAATCTGTTATCCCAGAGGCGCTACCACCGTCGCTGATGGGCTCGGCCTTGGCCAGCGGCGGGTCCATCTTGGAGCCAGCTGGCATTGGCTCCATTGGACATGGGGGAAGCTTCTGGCAGCTTCTCACAGAAGCCACCCCTGTAGCCCCCCCGCTACCAAAACCTCGCCACACAAACCCAGTACAAGAGGGTCTTACTGGAAGCAGCCTCTGTACAAGGACAGCGATGCATAGTCCTCCATCACAGCCACTATCGCTTTACAGGGACAGTTATAGCAAAGCTTTGACATTGCCTTCTGTCTCCTGGGGTAGAGCAAGAGGGGAAGTGAGGCACCAAAAGAAGCTTTAAATGCATATCCCAAAAACAGATGTTTGGGTATGAACTTGCCATAGTCCATAGGCAAAAGGCTTTATTTGTGTTTGCTGTTCCCCATACCCAATATTTTTCACATACATTTTTGGTCTAAGGCTAGTAGCTTCCTGGTTAGTGTTTTAACCCACAAAATTTAATTAGGAGAGCTGATCATCAGAGGTTCCTGGGAGATTTGGACTTTACAAAATGAGATTGCTTCTTTAAATGTCTTGGTAGTGAGGGCGAAATGCCTCATTTCTCGGGTGAAAGTTTTTGGCCTAAAATTTTCCTTTGCATTTGGCTGCAGGGAAGTGAGTTTAGCCAAGCTTTTCTTGCAGCGTTTCTCTATCTGCCAGAACAGCTTGCTGGGGCTGATGGAGTTACATGCAATGAAGAGTGCTCTTGCGGCTGCTTGGCTCCTACACAGAAAGCACCCAAAGCATAACCGACTGAGCAGTTGCCATCACCTCCTGGATGTCCTAGTTGGAACAGTAAGCATTTTCTTTCCAGTTTGAGACCAGAATCGTAGGTGCTAAAAGCCATACTTCCCCCTGCCAGGATCTGCTCAGGCAGTAAGGTCTAAAGGGAGTGGTCACATGATTTCTTGGGTCCTTTCCAATCCTTTTTTCTATTATTCCCTCAACATTTCTAAGAAAGGTTGTTGCTCTCATCCTCTTACAGATGTGGCAGTCTGAGTGACAAAACAGTCTTTGATTTCTTCTTGCCATGTAGAGGGAGAAAAGCCAGACCTAAAATTAAATTAAGTTATGCAGCGTTATGCAGCAATTCTCTATCATTAGATGTCTAATTCTGTTCCTTTGGAATAAAAGTTGTGTTGTTACAGAAGCCTCCAATGTGATGAAAAACAAAGAAACTGTGCAGTTGGTCAAATAGGTTTTAGCGCAAGAGTATGTTTCTTTGGCAGGAGCGAGGGCAAGAAGTGGCTCTGCTAAATAAAGCCACCAGGTGTAGCGCTGGGACAAACAGAAAGATGTGAGATGTCACCCTGCCTCCATGTTCAGCTTCCCACGGATCACTGATGCGGAGCCAAAGGGGCCATCGGGACCCTACAGTCTCGGCTTTTGTGTAACACAGGCTGCAGGACTTCCCTGAAGTAATTCCATTTTGAATTAAAGCACAGCATTTACAAAATAATTATCCAGTCCTGATTTAAAATTACCGATGGCAGAGGAACCACAACATCCTCTGAGGGGCTGCTCCAGTGGTTAATTACCTTCATTATTAACAATGTTCGCCTTGTTTCTAGCCTGAAATTTTCTCTAGTTCTGAGCTGTATCCACTGGAGTGCCTCACATCTTTAGTTTCTGGATTGAGTAGCCCATTAGTACCTTTTGTTCCACTTGTAGAGGACCCATTTCTTTTACTATTTTTCACTGAAACAGCTTTAACTCTGTGAGTTTTCAGCCAGAGATACATATTCAAGCCTTCTGTAGGGCTCTTTCCCATTTATCAATGTTGTGAATTTGCAGACTGTAGAGCAGGATGCAGCAATCCAGAAAAGCCTCTCCTGCCGCACGCTTGTATTTCCGGACATATTCTGCTGACACTATGATTTGATTTTTTTAATTTGTTTTTCATTTGCAGTTTTCCCTCTGTGTAACTCAGTTTCTTTGCCCTGGAATGAAATGCTGGACTGATTGAGGAAATGTGACTTCCCTCTGATTTCAACAGATCGCAATTTCACCTGTTTTAGACAACTGGGGAAAGGATGAATGCCAGGGATTAGATTCAGTCTGGTCCTTACACCCAACATAATCCCCTCTTCCTATTGAAGCTCTGTGTAAAATGCCTTTCAGACCAACCATGCATTACACAGAGACAGCAAAGACAGAGAGAGAACAGGCAACTCTACGTGGCATCTATTATGATTACGGATCGTTGGAGAAGTGTCTTAATCCTTTACATCTACATCTGATTGATGAAAGTCATGCCAGGAAGATTTAAAAATTGTTTGCGAATTACTGTTGGGAGTCCAAAACATTTTTAAACACCTTTTTGAGAGCCTACGCATATGTTGCGGACCTGCAAGGCAAATTTATACATTATTTAAAACTTATATCTTCTGAGAGCTAATAAATCACTAAAATATTATATGATCCTTCCAGGCAGCCTTGTGCCCCTTGTCATAAGAGGCATCTCCCTTGCCAGCAGAGACCTCGACCAGGAAGGACATGTCACACTGCTGGCATTTTTCAAGTGACAGAACATTTTTTCATGCCTGATAAGGTGGGAGAAACACCTGAAACTCTATTAAATATTTGATATCCCTGTTGCCGCAGCATGGTGCAGAGCACCAAGCTTGACTCTAAAACAGTCCAGTTCAGGAGAGCGGGGAGGAAGGAGGGGAAATATAAAGAAACATAATAAGCCAAAGAGTGGCTCTTTTTTTGAAAATCCCACGCCCACAAACATCTATGTGCCTGCACACATATGTAAGAAACATCTCCATCGGGGCAAGGATGTCCTGCCAGAGCATTTCACACTGCTCACAGCCAAGTGAAAAAAAGCCCTAAATAACAAGTGAGGGAATACTTACAAATCCTCCCTCCCCTCATGCCACAGACGTGGGGTTGTCAGCACCCTCTTCCCCTTCCTCCTCTGCATATGCACATCCTTCTCCCGCTGGCAGCCTTTGCCAACATCCCACACATCTCAAGCATCTATGCCATGTGATGTCATGCTGTCCCATCCCATCCCATCCCATCCCTGTCCTCAGTGTTCCAATATCTGCACAGCAGACCATGGGACCCTCCAGCACTTGGGATCTGCTGGACTGCCACGAGAAAGGAGAAGGACTGCGTACAATGCTTCCATCCACTGCCAACAGCCACCTAGCCGGTTCCTCGCCAGGGCCCTCCGCTTCTGCTGGGCTCTGGGGTAAGGTGTGCCAAAGAGGTGTCTAACAAACACCCCTCCCCGAGCACAGGTTGCAGAGGACACGTATCCCGGTCCTTGGGAGGCCATGGGAGGGACTCACAGGAAACGATGTCTGTGGGGCCAGATGTAGACTGGTGACCCAGTGCCTCCCACAACCTCGTCTGGGTGCCAGGCACCGCAAAGCAGCCGCAGTGCATGGGGACAGCGGCAGGCAAGAGCCCTAAACAGGCAGTGTTTAACAGTGTTAAAAAATGGTGAAATATGACAGGTACAGGGGGAAAAGGGAGGGGATTCACGGAGGAAGAGAGAAGTGAAAAGAGCAAAGGAATCTCTAACAAAACTACAACGCTTGTAGTAGGCGTTCAGTACATAAATTAAAACAGATGATCTGACATAACCACAGCAGTAAGGACTTCTAAAAGATTCGCCACAGGAAAGGGAGTTCCACCTCATGGAAGGCAAAGGGCTTTGAAAATTCAGGCTTTGGACTATACTAAATCCATTTTAATGTCAGAGCCAGTAATTTGAAGACAGAAGGATCAGTGGGGTAACTAATCTACCTGACTCTCAAGCTGACGGAGCTGGTCAAGCAAACACCAAAGAACGGGGGTTTTGTGCAGTGCCTCCACTCCGTGGAAAAACGATAGTTTTACCCAGCTTCTGTGTGGAAGGATACACTCCTGGATGGACAAAGAGAGAAACCAGCAGCTTCTGGTGAGCTTATTACAGTCCTTGGTAAACTGGAGGCAGACTGCTCTGGCCCAGCAATTGGGATTATTAAGTTACAAACTGCACCTCTGTCTACTTTCTGGTGTCATTGCATCCCAGGTGATGCATTAATGAATTTCTATCGTGTTCCTCCCATTGCTGACGACCTTGCTACCTGTTGCCATATCATATTGAAGAGCCCCCCTGGATTTCACGAAGGTCTTCCAAAATCTCCTTTCATATTCCACATTTAACAATTAAAGAGTTAATTGTGGCTTCCACTAGAATTCATCTCAATAACGTTTAGTAACAAGTCAAGGTTTGTGGGAAGAATACAGTTGGGTTGTTTGGAGTTTTTTTAATAAACCTTTTGATAAGGAGGGAAAAAAGAGAAGCTTTGAGGCATACAAGCCCTTCTTCATGGCTGAACTAGAAGCATAATTTTCAAAGCTAAATGCAGGTTGAGAGCTATTGTTCTGAATTGGACTAGATATGTTGACAGCAGCCTTGACTCGAGGCAGGCAGCCTTGTTGGGTAGACCAGCAAGCTCATCGATGTGAAAGTATTAATGGAGTTAGCCTTACAAAGAGGCTGAAAGCAGAAGCAAACGCTGTGTGCTCCAGCATTCACATCTGGTAGGATGTGCCATTAATTAAATGATCCATGTCTTGATTCAATTTGTGCTTAACTTGAAAGGACTTCAGTGGGACTCTTTCTGTGCTTAAATGAAGGCAGAAGCTTAAGTGTTTAGTTAGATCAGGGCTGTGGTTGTTTACAAAAACAAAGATTTAGGCCTCAGTGTAAAAGAAAATTTTAAAAAAATTAAAGTACTTAACCACATGTTCAATTCCCACATCAGACCTTGACATTTACTAGTTGGTGCATAGGACATAATCAGTGCTGAGTTTCTAATTGCAAATATCAAAATAGTCATAAAGGCAGAACAGTGAGAGTGATAACCTTTTCCAGGGTAAGTGTAGATGCTCTTCTTGCCCGCGTTCTCCCAGTGCCCTATTATGCAGTATAATTTAGAGCATTATGGGATAATCATTATAGGACCTTCTTCTGATGAAAAAAAAAACGAAGGCAAAACTGCTTCTCACCTCTGCAACCTTGATTTTGTACAAATACATGCTGGTGTGACTATTTGCCTTTTTCCAATATCTGTTTTTCAATCAACTTTTTTGCTTTCAGGTCACAAAACATATTTGATACTTAGGCCATTCTGGGGTCGGAAGAGAGACCACATCTGATATTAAATGACAGAAATCCCTTGTCTACTGGGTTTATTCCTCTTCCCTAAATGGCTGCTTCTGACATCTGGGGATGGCTATAATTTCAGGGTTAGTGTTTGAATGACCTTTTCAAGAAATATCTTAATAGTAGGAGAATGTTCGTGTCTACCTTTCTCATACTACCCACCCGTCATGTTAGCACAGTTATTACAGGGGCACAGACATGGGCCCTGACCTCTGAGCTCCTGGAGGGAAAGGCTTGCAAACATTTAACAAGGTAAAAAGACATCAAAGGGGAAGGTCAGCATTTCAGACAGAGTATTAAGGAGAAAGTTCTGTCAGTGACTTTAATGCAGGCTTTGTATGGTATGTGTAGTCCCACATTTTCCCCCTTTCATATATGTTGTAAGTGCTTTCACTCAGGGATAAGCTGTTGCACACTCATTCACGTTAAATCTGTGTGGACAGATACCACCAAGCAGCTGGTACATGGTACCTTCTTTGTGCCTCAAAACCTGTCCTGGTTTCGGCTGGGACAGAGTTAATTTTCTTCTTAGTGGCTGGTGCAGTGTGTTTTGGATTTAGTGTGAGAATACTGTTGATAACGCGCTGATGTTTTAGTTGTTGCTAAGTAGCGCTTATCCTGAGTTAAGGATGTTTCAGTTTCCCATGCTCTGCCAGCAAGCAGGGGCACAAGAAGCTGGGAGGGAGCATGGCCGGGGCAGCTGACCTGAACTAGCCAAAGGGTATTCCATACCATGGAACGTCATGCCCAGTATATAAACTGGGGGGAGTTGGCTGGGAGGGGCGGATCGCTGCTGGGGCATCAGTCAGCGGGTGGTGAGCGATTGCATTGTGCATCACTGGGTTTTTTTCCTCCCCCCCCCTTCTTTTTTTGTTATATTCCTTTTCATTATTATTATTATTATTATTATTATTATATTTCATTATTATTATTGTTAGTATTATATTTTACTTTAGTTATTAAACTGTTCTTACCTCAACCCATGAGTTTTACCTTCTTTCCCGATTCTCCTCCCCATCCCACTGAGGGTGGGGAGGGGAGTGAGGGAGCAGCTGCGTGGTGCTTAGCTGCTGACTGGGGTTAAACCATGACAAAACCCTAAATATCTTGCAATATTTAGATTAATTTTTCTTGCAGTCTCCTTTAGAGAGGGCAGAACAGCACCCTTAGGCAGAGAGGGACAAACTTCTGCTGTCTCACCTGAAGCTGGTGCTGATGCAGCGAAAGGATTTGGGATCCTGCAAATTGGCATCCAGCTCACCTCCTAACCCATGCAGGGTTTAGTCTGAGTACATCAAACCACCCTCCACAAAAGACAGATCCCTGGAAGTGAGGCAATCTGTGCTTTATACAGAAAATTACATTACAGGGCACACCCATTCACCAGGACCCTTTTTTCCAAATGTTTCCGTAGCTACCCTAAGATGGAGGCCCATAAAAGCGATAGTGCCTTTAATCAATCAAAATCAGAAGATCCCTTGAGGACTTAATTATATATTTAGGTTAAATGAACCTGCCGGGTTTAGATTATCTTCCCTAGTGCTGTCACTTGGAATAGCCTGCATCTCCGAACGTCATTCTCAGACTGAAGTGATGCTTGGGAGGCAGAAGGAGACCATGCTGCCGTAACACTGTTCTTCAGCAAAGCCTTATGGCATCCTCCTGCCCCGCAGGCTGGCCTGGCAACAGAAGAGCCAGCCCTGACACATTTGAAGGGCAAGCTGATATAAAGAGTCTGTGTACTCATCCTCCTATTCATAAATAAACTGAATATTTGACCCAACCCATCAGAAGAGAAATGACCAGACAAATGGTCTGGTCACACATACAGACAATTAATATAGTGATAATCCTTTACCCATCAGTTGTAGAAAACTATATTTTTAAGAAAAAGGGATGTATTCTCGGTAAAGTGAATTCTTGGTAAATGGATATATATTAAGATCAAATTCTCTCAGGATTAATTCAGATCTGTGTAAGTGTACATAGCTCCGTGGACTTTGACAAAGTGCAAGGTTTGTCTCTGCAGAGAGCAAGCACCCAGGATGCTTCTGACCCTGCAAATCACTATTCTGAAAATTCAGCGGATACCTAAAGCAAACATAGCTTTGCTTTGGCCCGGAGCCTAGAACAGGTAGGAAGGAGCATAAATAGGGAGTCTGACCCTGGAGAGAAGAATGGATGGAAAAAGGGAACTTTTACAAATCAGACATGGTTTTATTTAGATTTTAAAAAGCTGAAACTTTGTCTAAAAACTAGGTATTCCAATTTTCTACATTTTAGAGACAGTATCAAGATAGAATGCAATTTAAGTAATTTCATTTTATTGAGTCTATAGAGTACTAGTTGACTAATTTGAAGACGAGGTTGATTTCAGGTCTACTTTCAATCATCTTTCCTCACACCAGGACACTCTGTTATTCTTAACCAATCAACAGTTTATTCATTCATCTAGAACTACATGCATATATAATCAACCTTTCATCAGGATACAATTACACTCTGAAATATTTTCAGCGAATACTAAAACTGAAAAAAAAAAGATTCTCTGTAGGCTTCTTCAAACCTGACGTCAGTTGCCAGAAGTTCTGGTCTGGTTTAACCAACAGCTCCTTCTGAAGTTAATAGAAAGAGATCAGCATCCACATGGGGCAGTTTATTCCAGTTTAGGATAAATGCCTAAAATAGGTGGGATGAATCATCCTTGGGCAGTGTCCGTTTTGTTCCATTCTCTAGAAAGGAAAAGTAAATGATAACTTAAAATAGATATCTAGCTTGCAGGCAGCTAAAACTGTGTGAGATGCATCTTTTTTTGTTGTTGTGTGGGGGTTTTTTTGTTTTATTTTGTTTTATCTGATCTTAAATAAAACCAAAATTATCACAATAATTTATCTGGGAAAAAAGATTAATTTTTGTGGGGAATATCCTTAGGATGTCCCAGAGCCTGGGACAAATCCAGGCCTTATAGTAAGCAGAGACTAGATTTGAAAATGAGCTTAGCTCTAATTAGAGAGCTAATTATTAGCTAGAAGGGCTTTTCAAGATGAACAGTCACTTTTGTTGAGATTACTTCAGACTGTATGAAATATTTAATAAGCGGTCACTAGGACAAAGAAAGTGAGCAAGACCGCTCTCCAAGCTGAGGGTTTAAACGTTGCTCCACAAAGGGACTTCCAGTGCTTGTTTGCTTATTTTAATCAATTAGAAGGATTCAGTGTTGACTGAATGAGAATATTCCTGCTCACACAAGTACCATCTAGACTGATGGCTCATGTGCTTTCCTGGAGAATATGGGCTCAGTTTCTGACAGACAGGAGAGGAACCATCCCAGATCTCCAGTACTGGGGCTGGGGGAGAAGTCAATGCCTTACCACCAACTCCTTTCTGAGCATGGCTCTGTATTTCTTCTCTTCTTACGTTTTGGGGCAAAGAAAGCACAAAGTTTTTACATTCCACTTCAAAAAATAAAGGAGAAAAATCTATTTGGTCCAAAAAGCCTTTTGATTCCTGTTTCCCAGTTTCAGTGCTGGAAGTAGAAACTCCAGAAGTACATGCGGTGAGGGCAGCAGAAACGTCCCACTCAGCGTGCCCATGGACCCCTGGGAGCCACAAGTGCAGAGATGCCAGCTTCTGACATGAAAACTCATCCTCCCTCCAGACCTCCTTGGGTGACCCCGGCAAGGGGGGACCCCGTTGGTGACAGTTGCCCTCCGTTAAAGAAACTCAGCCACACACCTCCTTTTTGTGCAGCGGCCACCTCCCTGTGTCCTGGGATGACGGTGGGGACGGGAAGCAGTTCACAGCTCTTTGACAAACTGCCGCATGCGTGACCATGACCTTGGGTTTGGTGGCCTAGGGGTTTCCATGCTCGGTAGCTGTCCTCGCGTTTCCCCGAGTGTCCCCAGAGCCTCCGCGATCTGCTCCCTCCCGTGTTCTCCTGCTGCAGCTCAAATCCAGCAGATGGCGACAGGATATAAAGCATTTTGTTAATTCTTCCATGAATTGGCGGGTTTTTATGTTTAATTCGTTTTGACATTCCCCCTTTTAAATAAACTTATTTTCATATTTCAAAATCATGGCTGCATTTGAGTTCATTTACCTTTCGGTATTCTCTTTTGCTTCTCATGCCATACAATTCATTTCGCGTTGAGAGTCACAGCCAACCTCCTACCGCTCTTGCAAGTTTGGAGGAACTACTCCAAATGTTCCTTGATGCTGAAGTCATTTAATGTCCCAGGACAAGGGATGCCATCAATATCATCATTTGGGGATTTTTGATCCATCTGCTTTCACTTCTAAGCCTGTGACTTTACTTCTCAGATTTGCAATTGATTTTCATGACCTTCTGTAAGATTGCTACAGCCTTATGGAAGGTCAGCCACCACACTGTTAGGGCTCAGAACAGAACAGGAGGCATTATCTTGAAAAGATTTTTTTTTTTACTTTTAAGCACATAAGAAGAACTATTTGCCTATGAGCAATCAGACTCTTCAATTCTGAAAGCGGAGCGCTTATAGGATGGGAAAATGGGGAAAATCTAGCAAATCTGGATTTTGTAGATCCCATGGAACCTTCCACTCTGGAATTATAATGTATTAAAATAGCGATACAATCCCACACCTGCAATCCCTAATTCCCTTCAAGGATATCTATCCAAGTGCAAGTCATGGGCATCCCAGTCTGAGCTATTTGGAAGGCACTCCCAAGAAATACAGTTTTCAACACAGCTTGCTTCAGTCTTTTTAGTCAACGTACCTCTTGAGTTGGGATACACACATTTTCTGCCATTGCCTCTATCTTGTTTAGGATGAAGCATCATCTGAAACAGGCACTGAGATGATTTCTAAAATCCTGGTTGTCATGGAGACAGGAACAGGCTGACCGCCTCCTGGTTGCAGAAGGAGAGAGTGGGCTACAGCAACTTCTCACCAAGAGATATGCCAAAGACTTTTGACATCTGCAAGTCTGACATAGAAACACTTCTTTATCATGGAGGGCAGTTAAACCATAACTCTCTGAGGCACTTCTTGTAGTAATGCAAAAACACTTAAAAAAATGGAAGAATATTTCTTATTTTTTATTCAGCACTCTTGACCAGTTTGATTACTTCAGAGGAAAGAGATAATCCCACACATATTTATCCTCTTAATAACAAAAATCTAGCCAAGATGGCAGTAATGACCTTCATTAGATACCCTGTGTTCCTTAGAGTAACACAAAGAATCAGAGGGGATGTCCATGCAAAATCCTAACTCCTCCCTTTATAGGAAAGGTCACCTCACATGTTTCAGAAAATCTAATGAAAGTAGCCAATAACCAAATCTCCTGAGCACAGAAGGGTATGTCAGGCCATTAGCCAGTTAATTGTGGTAATTGATACACCAATAAGTACAATTTTTCCCACCATTAATATAGACAGTAGCCAGAAAGAATTATTGATTTCTTTTTTTCTTCGAAAGCGGGTGAAAGCTCTTATGGAAAGCTTTATTGAAAACTTATTCACCATCTGGAAGCAGTGAAGCCATTTAACTTTCCCCTAAGGAGAAAAAAAATAATCCTTACTTCTCATTTTCCAACACTGCTTTGCAATGCATGGCCTTGGGTGTCACAAACCTTTGCGTAGCAGTGACACCCATCTGGCAGCAGTCTAACAGCTCCCATGGTAGGACAGGTGCCCATCTCAGGTGCCGCGTGACTCAGGATTTCGGGGAATATGGCCCGAGGCAAAAATTAGCACCTCAAAAGGACCTGTTTGAGCATTAAAGATGCTCAAAAGTTTGGTGCTACCATAACTGCTCTTTCTTTGATCAAATGCAAAAGAAACTGCTCACGCCTTCCACAGCAGCCAGGAAGACCCATACTTTAACAACTCAAAGCAACCTATATTTTGCTAACTGAAAGCAACCCGTACTTTAACAAATCAAAGCAATCCATACTTTAAGAAAACAACTCCTGAACAAATGCACAGTTATTCCATATGGATGAAAAGATGTGCACTGAATACCAGGCACCTACTGATAAATTACTGTGCTAGTTACAGCATAGCAGCAGCCTCTTTGCCATAATGGGTGTGCTAAGCCAGCTGCTGAATCACTTGAGCCTTAACTGCACTCAGTTATTATCCCCAAACCTTCCTTTTCCAGCCAAGATCCCACTCTTCTCTCCCTCCTACCATCATTATTATTAGTGACTCATCCCAGTAGAGACTGAACCTTCCTGGCTGATGTTGAGAGCCTCAGCTGCAAGGGCCAAAGTGAACTTGAGCACAAGAAGAACTAAGGCAGATTAGAAATACCACATAGGTGAAGCCAGCCAAAGATAAGTAAGGAGAAAAAGAGGAGACAGAGAGAGTCTTTCAATGTGCTGCAATTTGAAATACAGATCAACCAATTCTCTGGGCAGTTTAAATCTCAGAGCAGAACTGTTGGCCTCACAGGTGCGTGCTGAGGTTTAAATGACATTTTTCTGATGCAGACAGCTTTTCTGACTTTGAATGCTAATTGCATGTTGCATTTGGCATGAAGCCTCTTCTGTTGCCTGGGCTGAAGTACCTCTGCTTGATCACCTCTGCTGCTGCATCAGCCTCCTTTGGGAAGTTCCCTGACCTAGAAAGGAGAGGAATTTCTCTGCTAATTTCAGAGGAAAAGCTTTTTCTTGGGAAATAGGATCTCACATTTCCAAAAGTTTGGAATTTGTAGCGGAAAAGAGATGCTTTCTATTTACAAGGCTGAGTTAATGCAATCGTTTCCCTGCAGAACAGTGCAGATTGATATAGTAGAGAAATGAAAGGAACAATAAAAGTGGAACAAAAGCAGATGGAGAAACGGTTGAAGTGATTAATTGTGAATCAAGGAGTGGCAATTCATTTGTGCGTGTAATCTGCAATTTGCATAATCCTATACTGAAAGCCAAATTGTTCAACCATTATGCATATTCATGCTTGATTCAGGCAAAGACTCAACTTCTTCAGGATCTGAGCACCTGCTTATGAGATTTTGCTGAGCAGGGGTGGGATAATTCATGTGTTTGAAGTTAAGTACGTCATTTGCTGAAAGAACAGTTATTTGTGATGGTATTTGGAGGATCTGATCTGACCATCTAGATGGTAAATCAGGTGAGTGTAAGTCCCACTCTCTCCCTTCTAGTAGCAGAACCTGTCCCAAGTAGACAGGTGAGGTTGGGAGGCTGCGAGAAGAAAGTCTTCACTCTTTTTCCTAAAGCTTTATGAGGAAAAAAACATAAGAACAACCAAACAACAAACAAAACAAAACAAAAACAAAAAAAAAACAAACAAAAAAACACCCAACAAACTGGCATGAGATAGGACTATGTTTCCTGAATCAAAACCTTGGTCCCTCCTGCAAGTCCACTCTTAGACACGAAATATCAGCCTTTGTGCAGCAGTGCTGTGATAAATCTCGACATAGTTCATGCTTGAAAAAGCACTTTTGATGTTAAAGAAGAATTAAGCTGAATTGGAACCAATATTTGAGCTTAAAAATGGGTTTCATCAAGGAACCAAACTGCAGTCCCTGGTTTTGTCATCGCTATTCAGTGCAATTAGGAAAAAAATGATACAGAAGAGTCCAGTTACTGTGCTGGAAAGAGGATGTTATGGGAATGGTGGAACATGTCAAGGGCAGGTTTGTACCCAGACTGGGGTAAAAATAAGTCCTCTTATTTATCCCTTGAAGGACTATTGTAACACACTATATTCAATTAAAATATAACAACAAAACCAAAAATCCACTTACTTTTCAATAAAATGATCACTTGCTGAACAGTTTTTGGAAAGAACAGACACCATCACCAGGGAGAAATGTAATGAAGTGCCTTTGCTTCAGCTCTTGATGGACTCTTTTTCTAAAGGGAATTAAGATTCTGGAAGACAGCTGAAGCAGCATGTGGAAAAAAAAATCCTGTTATGTTGTCCTAGATTGACCATCCAGTGTAGGATAACCCTAGTTGTTGATTACTTTGACTGTGTGTATAGTTATTGTTGACAATAATAGTCACTGCACTATTGAACACTATTTTTTAACATGACTGAGATGTGCGTAACGGTATTTAGTGGGAGTTTTGACAGGTTGAGTGCATATGAAATTCCCAGTGTGCTCCTGTTTTCAAATGCCTCAAAATATTCAGCCCAGAAGCACAATGGCTCAAGTTTTTGATTGTGGTGTTCCTTTGCTTGTGGGTGCTGTGAGGGCAAATTTTACAGGGATGAGGAGTGAAATTGTGATGCTATTCAATCTGAAATAATCAAGAATTACCACTGACTGTGTTGAGGAACAACTGGGTCCAAAATAGTAATCTGCAGAATTGAGGGAACCTAAAACTAAAGTCTGCTTCTTCCAGCTTTTTGGAAGGAAGCTGATGCTTCTAATAATTTATTAGGTAAGAGCTGGAAATTGTGTTATTGCCCACGTGTAGGTACAGGGCTGGTACCGATGTGAAGCTGTTGCATGTGATTGTGTCTTGTATTTAACATAGCCCAGAGGGAGCAGACATGACCCTTTCCTAATTCTCCATTCAAATTTACTCCAGTAACCTGACCACAAAGTTCATAGCAGAGTATAACAGCCTCATCTCTGTCTTGCAGCATCACTGGTTGATGAAACTGTGCTGCAAGACCTTGTCTGATTTGAAGGACTCAGGCTATGAATTTAGAGTTTGTAAGAGCCATGGAAAAAAACAGAATAAGTTGTTCTATAGTTGCTCTCCATGCCAATGCATAATTATTCCCTATGTATTCTCCATGATACATTGACTAGGCAGAGCTGTCATATCTTTTTTTCCCTTTTATCTTGGGCATCTTCTCACCTTTTCTCTTCTGCATCTTTCCCAGAGCCTACTTGTCAGCAAGTAGTAGGGTCTCATATTGCTTAAACCTGTTCAGAGAGGATTTCTACTTCTACTCTTTATAGCCCACCTTCACAAGTCAGCGGCTACAACTGTTCCTTTTTACATTCCTCCACCCATCCTGAAAAAAAGATCCATAAAGCCATTTCGCTTTTCACTGGAAAATAATGTAGAAAGTCATGTATTGCCTGTGCCTGTATAAGTTTGACAAAGCACCCTGGTGACAGAGTGATAAAAACTCTTCTCGGTTTCATATTTTCTTAAAGACTTCTAAAACCAGGTTGCTAATGGAAAAGTTTCTAGAAAAGAGCCCAACAGAAGCCCAAAGAATATTTTCTTTGACACATACTTTGACCCAGTGACTACTTAGCCCTTCAAAGTGCTACTTCTAGGAGTGGGTAATCCCCCTTGCCAAAAGTTTCAAAGCTTAGAAATTCAACATCGTTCCTTCAGGACAAGAAGCAATCTCATGTTGGGCTCCTCGGTAAGGCTTTGCTGGGGTGCATTTTGTCAGGCAGGCTGCTCGACCCGAGGACAAGGCTGCGAAACCCACGACTCCAGTGGGATATCAGCATGTTTTTGTTTAAAGCGGTAGTTGCTTTTCCTGTCCCAGGCACCTCTCGAAGCCTGTGATTGCGGGCGAGTGGGGTGCCAGGCTTTCCACAGCAAAAAACTTGAATTTGGATTTGTGCAGATTTCCTTGATACATACAAACTGATGAATTGCTCTTACTTTTGTTTTACCAAAAAAAAGCACAATGAAAAAAGAATGAAAGATGCCCCCAGCTACTGTCTCGGTTTCTTCATCTCTTTGGCATTTCTCTCTATCTCCAAGTAAATCTGAGGGTGATAGACTTGGAAACACAACAGAACCTAAGACAAATGGAAAGATCCCTCACCATTACTCTCACTTTCCTCTTCCCTTCCAAAGACTTTTGTTTTGATCAGTTATAATAATAATACTTGTAGAAAAACCTGGAGAAAAATAGCCCTGACTGATGCACAACCTTCACATCATTCATGCCCCCATACAGAAAGCTGAGAGTGTTGAGAGTTTTCATTAGCAATTAGCATTAACAAACCTCATCTCTCTCTCTGCCTTTGGAATAAACATCGATTATTTATCAGTGGTGGGTTTTGTTCACGAGCTTTGACTTTCAAAACAGAAAAATAAAAATCCTTTTCTTTCCCTTTGCTTCTGTAGCTATCCAAGGGCAGAAAGCTCTGAGTCTTTGAGACAGCCTATGATCTGACCTCTGGCTGTAATTCATGCCAGTAGACTCTAATTAATCCCCTTGGGGAAGCCCCCTGAAGGGACAGTTAAAAGCAATAATCCACGTAATACCCCCATTACATCAAAAGTGCGTGCAACTGATCTGGCTGCCCCACTCTGTCCACAACATGACCCGAGAATAGGGTGAATGCCCAAGAACGGGGAGCATTTCCCTGTGAACAGGAGAAACTTGTGGCTCATTGCCAGGATATTCCCAGGGAAGAAAGTTCACCTGGATGTCATGTAAGCAAGGAAACAGAGGCTTATTTTGCACAGTAAAGGCAGCAGCTCCTGTGGCTGTACATCAGCACAGCCCGTGGTCATCGGTGTAGCTATTCTGATTGGCAGCACTAGTGGAGTCTTGCAGCCCTGCAAGGGGACTGCAGGGGATCCGCCGGGGAGTTTCCGAGAGCTCTGCATTGCTCCCCCAAAACACAGCGCTGCTTTCACCCCAGCCATCGTCACGGTCCCAGCCTCCCAGCCAGCCCCACGTCTGCTGGCTGGAGCTGGCCGCCCATTAGGCAAGCAGGTCTCTGCGGGCTGAGGACACCACTGGAGATCGCTTGGCCTCTTCAGTCCAGCCTATGGCTGCAAGAGGCCCCATCCTATTTATTGCATTTAATGGAAACTTTGTTTTAGTCCAGCCGTAAAGCAATAATTTTTTTAACTCCACCTGCACTCCTTGAGACCCTTCCCAGACCCACCTCTCTGCTGCTTAGCCCAGCTAACGTCAAGGCATCTCACTCTCTGGATGCACGGAAATGGCAGTACCACCTCTCCCTGGCTGTCTGGCACTTCACAGTAAAGCACTTATTTTTAATTGCTTATGGTTTTATCTTTTTGTTTGTTTGTTTTTTTAAATGAGAAGCTTAAAAGAAGAATGTTTCCACTGCCAGGCCACACCACCACATGGTACGAGGGGGAGCAGAGTAAAAGAAGGGGAAGGAAAGAGGTAATGATCAGAAAAAAACACTTCCCAGACTCATTCAAGTAGTTTGGACCAGTTTAAAGGAACAGAGTTTATGTTATGACTTCTAACAGACTAATCAGGCCAATCAATTTTGCAGAACGCATATATTTGTCTGAAATGTTTGTAAATTAGGTAATGGAGATTTTTCTAGCATCATCTCTATTTATAAGACATTAGCAACGCAGGACTGTGATCTTTTCAAAGTTATCTCCAGCAACATTGTGATTCTGGTGATGTTATAATGTTACTGCAACATTAATCAATAGGACAAGTCATATACTAAGCATATCATGAAGTTACTAATCAATTACTATTGCTTGAAATGCACATACGTATTATGTAGTTTATGGATTAAAATATCATGTTCACAGAGAAAAGGTAATGCTTTCTGGATAAGAGATCCTTGACATCCATGCTTTATCTTGTTTTCAAAGCCAGAAAAATCAGCTGTAAATAAAGGAACAGCATAGGATTTGGCTTTTGTTAGAAAATGTAATCCATGATTCCTAATAAAGGATTCTGAACAGCTATTCTGCCAATATACAGCATTTTCTGTAACGTTAATATTTCTGTGAGGCTGTCGAAAGGATGAATCCAGTTAAAGAATTTGCATTTAACTGGTTTTTGGATTTATCTAAATCTAGGTGTTGATAAGCCTGGTTGTTAAAACCAAATGGAGTTAGGGAGCATGCATTTAAATCCCATCAGGCTGCCAAGAGACTCGAACACGTCTCTGGTGTTCCCTGGCGAAGGCTCTCCCTCCGCATGAGGCTGCTGCAATCTCGGCAGCCCTTTGCCTGCTCCTCTCCTGAACATGCTGGCACACGGTCTCAGTGCACATTTAGACAGAAAACAGAAAATTAGGAATACAGAGAGATGCAAATGGCTGAATTCATGAGTAAGCCCAAAGAGAGGTAGGATTCAGGAGATCAGCCTTGATCTCAGGTTTTTTTCTCTTGGCTGTGCTGTGAATAAGGCCTGCTGAGACTTAAGGTACTTAAGAGAACATGTAGGCACCTAGTTTTCTGGTTTAGCTTTCTCTCCTCACACCAGATACCTAAAATTAGGCTCTGCACTTGGGAATCTAAGTTTTTTTCATCAAGTTAGCTCGGCTCCCACACTTTCTGCAGGTGGTCACTGTTTATGCAGTCCTCATTTTCCAGGTACCAGAGTGAGACCTGGGTGATTGGTTTGCAAATATGCTGAATACTCACAGCTGCAGCTGAAGTCGGAGGGAATTGCACTTTGCATAAAAAGTGCTAAATCCAGCTAAGCACCCTGAAATATCAGATCCAAGGTGCCCTAGCCTGGGTATCCAAAATCAGTGAATAGCTGTAAATGTGATCTTATCGTGCCTCACTTCCCTGTCTGAAAACAAGGGTTAATAATTGCCTCTTATCTCACTGAGATGGCAAGAAAATAGCCAGATTGAATTTGTGAACTGTTCAGCCACTGTAGCAAGACACATCAGAGAAAAAGCCTACAGGAAATTAATAATTCTGTCTTCAGAGCAAGGTCTGAAATGTGTGGAGCAAATCGAGCCTGGCTGACACACTGAGAAACAAGAGAAAACAAAATATAGACTATCTGCTCAGCCGGTGGAGAGCAGTCCATCCTGTGAGTGAAATGGAGAAAAATGTTGCAGGATTTTATGAGGACACACGTTGAGATGAACAGATGAAGGCTGTCCCAAGGGCCCTGAGCCAGGACTTTTTTCCCAGCCTTAACATGAAGGGCTCTATTTTGCAGCTTTAAAAAACATTATTGAAATTTAGGGACATTCGCATGCATGTGAGTTGTGCCATATCTGCATCTATCTTCTTCAGGGAATCTAGGGAGAGGGGTTTTGTCCCAGAGCACTTTGTGCTGTTCCAGGATCGCTGTTTAAAAGAAGGATAACTCACCTGCAGAGCAGGATGACTCCTTCTCCAGAGGTCCCTGACTCTCCTGCTCATTACCAAGGGAGGTCAGATGATTAGCTGGGGAAAGGTATTTAACTCTTTTCAGCCAAAGTTATGGGACATGAACCACAACCTGTGTGGTTTTATAAATCAGTTCTAATTTACTGTATGTGTCAATGTTTGGTGGGTGTTTGAAGTAACTCATCAATGAACATTCTTATTCATAAGTAGAAAAATACACTCATACTAGCAAGGTGAAAGCTTTGACTTCTAGACAGACATAAAACATGATTTGGTTGATGATTTGTGTGGTTCATAATAATGAATGCATTATTGATATCAAAGGTAAGCAATACAACCCATTCAAAATATTTTCCAACAGTGCCAAATACTTCAGACCTTGAAGGTTGTTTATGAAGTTGTGTATTCCCGAATGACGCCAGCAGCAAAGACGAATGGGCTTTGACAGCTGCCCAGAGGGAGAAAGATCCTCAAAAACTCCAATCGCCTCATTTCAATGGGAATTCTGGCAAAAAAAGACCTTATTCCCTCCAGGCTACCTGTGCGCTTCCTTCTCATAAGCAAATGTCTTAATTCCCTTCGATGCAACTCGGACGCTGGTTTCTCAGTAATTTGCATGTGGGTCCCTTTGTAATGAATAATTGACACGTGCCATTTAGTGTTTTAAGGTGTTGCACAGCCCTTTACACGTTACTTAGGAATGGTCCTAATTCCTGTAAGGGTTTTTTCTTCTGGTTAGTGGAAAGCCACAGTCTGGGCTGACTTTCAGACACTGTTTAGGTCAGGGCAAATTTTGAAATGGAGCTTCAGTATCTGTCCTGAAACCCTACAGAGGAAGAAGGTATTTTGGACAAGGCAAGGAGGGCAGCTTGTAAGGCTTTCTTGCCTTGTATTACAGTAAAAACTGCAGTAGCCCAAGTGCGCACAACTGGACTGGCAAAGTCTGGAGGAGTAAGATTTCACAGTGACCGAGTCCTGCTCGAGATTTCTGTAGTTACACCAAGAAACCTATTCATCTAAGCTGATAATAAATAAAGTATATTATACTATTTCCTGATACCTCATCTGATTCATTATGTAAGATTTTGATGACAGCGGTAAAGCCAATTTCTCCCTTCCTGACAGTACTTATGTACAAACTGTGAAAATTATACACCAGTGATTTGATTCAGTTGTAAATCATGGGGCAATTTATCACTTTTTATTTTTCCCTTTAAAGAGACTGAATACTTTCTATCACCATTGCTAAACAGAAAAGCATATGCACTTCTCCAGTACATGAGAGAGCAAAAATCCCTCTCCTAGGAAATACAGCTTCAGTGATAGATCCTCTCATCCGGCAGTTTCAGACCCTCCCAGCTGTGCTTTTTTAGGCTCTGTAAGATCCTTGGGCTTCAAACGTTAGAGCCAGCTGAGGTGGATGTTCGCTAGGAGCTGCTGGAAGAGGCAGGTTTGCCTGCCTGCTCCCGCACTGGGCACGCACATACTACCATTTGCAGCCCCCAGTTGCTCTTTGTAGTTTGCCTCGGAAAAGAAAGACAGCCTCCAAAAGTCAATGGGCTGGTTAGAAGATCAGGCAGGTGGGCTCCTTCTCATGGTGAGTCAGGGCAAAGAGGAAAGTCACAGCAACACGCCTGAAGCCTCCACACAGGAGTGAAGGCTTTCAGAGGCACGTCTGGATGTCCACGCTTGCCAGCTGGGTGGCCAACAAACCTTCTCTGCCTTCACTTTCTTCACAATGCACCTGCAAGGTTGTTCAAGAAAGGCAATTCTGAATTAAAAAAGAAAAAAAAAAAGATTGCATTTGCTGTTAGATTAGGAACAGAGGAATAAAAGGTACCTCAGGGGTCATCAAGCCCAATTCTATGGTATTGCAAGTGACCGCACAATATTGCTTCCTTCATAATTGTTCTTTAACTTCTCTAGCGTTGCCATTGAAGAGCGGCAATAAATATATCTCTCTGACTTCCTAAGGCTGTAAGATAATAGCCATAAATTGAACCTCTTATTGGAAGTTTTGAAGTTATCAGTCTTTAAATGGGTTAGAGATGTTTTGAATGTTTGTGTCAATGTTCATTCACAGACTGAAAGGAATATGGCTATTTCTCTGCTTAAATCAAAGTCTCAGTCTCTCGGGATGCTCTTCCAAAATTTGGACCAAAAATCTAATGGCATAGAGATTAACAATGAAAATCCCTTTACATCCTCTTAAGAATGCTACAGGTCCCAAAGAAGCAGCGACTCCATCCTTGGTCAATCATGATACACCCGTGCTGACCTGACAGTGAATGTCATGCACTCCTCCAAACAGTATTTGAGGCAAGAACAAGATGAAATGATCATGTATGTGATATATACTGATCTTTGGTTTGAATTTTCTTTCCTTTATTTTCCATAAATAAACACACACTCTTCTCCTTCTCTAGAACTTTGTGCTGGAATACAAGAGCTGTCATTTTTGCGGTGCAACACAAAATACCCAACTGAGCGTCCAGGCATTAACTCTGATTAAAAGAAAAGTTGTTCCCAGGTAGTTTGATGCAAAAGCATGTTCTATTTCACCCAAACATATTCGCCTTTCCAACACTTTCTTCTTTTCTCTTTGCAGAGGGACAGTGTCCCTAGAGCTGGTTTTGTTAGCGACAGGATGAGGTCCATGGATAGCATCTTAGGGCAGTGAGGCTCAGAAGTACGGCACGTTACGCTGTTTGCCAGCAAAATTACAGTATACCATGCAGTTTCTCATACAGAGAAGAGCTCAAGCATTTGTCTCCCACCCAGTTAAAGCAGATGTCTTCACTATAATGGACAAATGCAATAAACAAATTGAAATCTGTTGATTCTAGACTGAATGTAAGTAATACATACTGATCCTCCACATCGTTTACAATAATAGCTGCAGATCAAATTATACCTGACCTTGATTATATTAATTTTTCTTTATAAGTAAGATACTCTTGCTTATGCCAAATTCCATAACTTGTGTCATATGACATCTATCGTTTGAATCAATTTGCTATTGAGAAGCTGATATAGAATTAAATTAACCCATTTTATTATTATTCCTTTCTATGGAATATTTATTGTATGGAATTGTAAGAAATTACAAAATAAAGCCTTCAAGCCCTGCAGAGGGTTGATCTCAACATGTCCTCAGAGTTGTGATGCTTTCCTTGAGTTATCTACACCTCTCCCAGAATGGAGATGCAAGGAAAAAAATCTGTCCCAGTGCAGAGCTCATTCCAGTGCAGTCAGGCAAATAGTTTTGACATATTTCTTGCCTGCTTTTAAAATATAATTGGATTGAAACACCAGCAAAACAGGCAATTGTGCTAAAAAGCCTTCATCACAAGACCGCAGGTTATAAAACCTGTGATCCAAGGCGTTTGAGGTCTGGCTCTCGAGATTCATTAAATGCTTTTCTAATTATCCTCTCTATAATCAACATGTCACTCTGCACTTCAGACTCTGCACACACCCTCCAGCTAAGGCTTACCTTCACATGCGAGAAGCTTTCTGACACGAAGGAAATGGAGACAATAGCTTTGAAATTAAACTAGCGTTTTTATCATCTACTGATCTGTTGTTGTAATGATGCGAAGCTGCATCTTACACCATGACCATCTGTAGCTTGCAGTTGAGAAATGTGAAATCATTTTGACTGCAAAATTTGTTTTTTTGAGAAGGCAATTATGGAGGGGACAAAAAGCTTTTTTGTAATTTTCTTGTTACATAGAATCATAGAATCATAGAATGGTTTGAGTTGGAAGGGACCTTAAAGATCATCTCGTTCCAACCCCCCTGCCATGGGCAGGGACACCTTCCACTAGACCAGGTTGCTCAAAACCCCATCCAGCCTGGCCTTGAACGCTTCCAGGGATGGGGCATCCACAGCCTCTCTGGGCAACCTGTGCCAGTGCCTCACCACCCTCACAGTCAAGAACTTCTTCCTTGCATCTCATCTAAATCTACCCTCTTTCAGTTTAAAGCCATTACCCCTTGTCCTATCCCTACATGCCCTTGTAACAAGTCCCTCTCCAGCTCTCCTGCAGACCCCCTTTAGGTCCTGGAAGGCTGCAATAAGGTCTCCCCAGAGCCTTCTCTTCTCCAGGCTGGACGACCCCAACTCTCTCAGCCTGTCTTCACAGGAGAGGAGCTCCAGCCCTCTGAGCATCTTTGTGGCCCTCCTCTGGACTCGCTCCAACAGGTCCATGTCATTCTTCTGTTGGGGGCCCCAGAGCTGAATGCAGGACTCCAGGTGGGGTCTCAGGAGAGCGGAGCAGAGGGGGAGAATCCCCTCCCTCGACGTGCTGGCCACGCTTCTTTTGATGCAGCCCAGGATACGGTTGGCTTTCTGGGCTGCAAACGCACATTGGTCATGCTGAGCTTCTTGTCAACCAACTCCCCCAAGGCCTTCTCCTCAGGGCTGCTCTCAATCCATTCTCCACTCAGCCTATATTTGTGCTTGGGATTGCCCCGACCCATGTGCAGATATTCCAGAGTTACTGCTACAGAGATACTTGCTAGCCAGGTCTGCTTCCTCCATCGCTATCACCACAGACATTCCCAAGGGAGGAGTCCCTGGCTCATTACTAATATCTCTACTGGGGTATCACCACCTTCAAGGAGAAGCAGTATTATAGAAATTACTAAAGGATGATCTTGCTTTTAGAGACATTCAAGCTAAACCAAAAATAAGACATTGGAGTGAGCACAATGGAGTGGAAGAGCACAGGTCAAGACAGGGACAATGCTCGTCACCACCTGAGCAATTATCCATGTGAGAAGCAAAATAATTTGGTTCCTTCCAGGTATGGCAGTACATTACTCTTTGGCTTGCCCATGGCATCTCCAGCCTGAATGTTAGCATATTAAGTAATGAAATTTTAAATACTGTATTTATTGGCACATTATTTGATTTTATAGTAGGAAATGTACTGGAAAATGTACAGAAAATGAGAATAAAACTGTTTTATATTTTCAGATACCATGGGATCACACTGTAAAGTTGACATGATAGCCTCATTACCTTCTTTCTCTCACAAGGGTTATTTTACCAACTGCTAGGAGTTAGTTAATTGGTTACTGTGGCCTACTGCAGATTATTCCTTGATTAGTTCTGCCTCTCTCATTTTAGGTAAGTGAGACACAATGTGCTTGAGGCCTGTGGCTTCTTCTCCGGGAGGCCTGTGTGGATATCATTCAGGTGGGAGAAGGTTTCAGAAAATAATACCATCCTGCTGTTGCTGTGCAATTAAGTGCACTCTATAAAAATACAGTGTATTGTCATGGTCATTTGCTCAATCACAAAAATCAAGAAGAAAACCATATTACTCTCTCACATATCAGCTTCTTCAAAAACATATTTGACAGAGAGTTTTTGCCTGCTCTGAAGGTGAACTGAAGTTCATCCTAAGTCTTTAAAACTTGTCTGATGCTCAGCCCAGAGGGAAGAGATGACCAGCTGTGTCACTCGCAGCAGAGGTGGCTTTGTGAAAAGCTTCAGCCTTGACGCTCTTCATGCCAGCAGGCACTGCGATGAAGAGGATGGTCTGAAAGCTTAGGTGTGGGGAAGGACTACAAACTCTGTTCTTCCTTTGGCCAAGCTGCATGCAATGTTTGCATCTCACCGAGCAAAAGCCGAACCCAGTTTTCAAATGGGAGTCTCTTTTTTTTTTTTTTTAATAGCTCCTTTTCCCTGTCTCCTGTGATTCTCACAAACCAATGCCAATCACCCCCATCCCTGGGCCTCTTTTGCACTGAAAACTCAGCAGCTCTGTGTGGGACAGATCCAGCTCTGGCTTAAGCTGCATGATTCAAATGATACGGCAACTTCATTTACACCAGGGCTGAATGCAGCTATAATTGTCTGGAGGTGATGAATAGGGGACACCATGCTGTGGCAATGCAGGTTGTGTTTTGGAAGATGGATAACTCTTTCAATCTAATAGCTCAAGTACAGCAGTTTAACCCTGGAGTGCATTTTCCAATTGTTATACCTTGCTTTAGCCACATGATCCAATTGACTTTAATGGTAGTTGAGCAGCTAAAACTTCTGTGAAGCTCAGAAAATGTATCCTCTGATGTCAAAAGAGAATGTGTGATACTGAAAGCAAATTAGGTATCTGTCCAAACCACTTGAAATATGAAAAAACATACAAAAAGAAAGATAATTTTGATCTTTTTCCCCTAGGAAACTACAGAGCAAAGCGAAAGAGTAAACCTGGCTTTCATCAGCAAAGCCATTGTAACTGTTCACAAATAAGATTTGTATTAATGAGTTCATCAAAATCCCAACCCTCCACTATATTTAAACACCATATATATTTGGGCAGCTTTTAATTAGACATTTAATCAATTACTTTTAATGGAAGAGGATTGCAATTATGCAGTATTAACAGATACCTCAGCATTATCAGATTTTTCCTACAACTGGAGCAACAAGACAGTTTTGAATCAATTTTTATTTTCTGGGTTTAATGTTTATTCATAAAAATGGGTCATCTGAAATACCAGTCTGTCCTTTGCATAAGTGGCAGTTTTGCAAAAAGCTATAGTTGTGGCCCTACCATGAGAAGAGGCTTTGCAGGAGGAAGGGCACATCCACTGCCCATTGAAGTCAATAGGAGAGGCATTACCTGCCAAGATCATGATGAAAGACCTGAGAAATAGAGAGAGGAGGGGGCAGAGATGTCAGAAAAAGGCATAGCAGAGGGGACAAAAATAATGGGGTTGAACTCGGCAGGAAAGACAGGCTAAGGAGAGCTGTTTTGCATGCCAGGTGAAGAGGAACAGAGCAGGGGGCTGAGGTTACGGAAAAGAAAGCAATAGCTCTGAAGCCTCACAGAGAGAGACCTGGATCTTTGTAGAAAAGTCTTTATAACCAATAATGTAATACATTGCAACCAGGTCTTCTGTGACCCATCCGCTTGAACCAAGCGTCTTTCATGGGCACCAACGTACCATGGACCAGATCCATCATATCACCTGCTTGGAGTTACAAACTTGTCTGTTTGCAGCAGAACTTAGAAACCCATGTGCCCTTTTCTAAGAGATCTGGAAGACAAATTAAGTTTATTTAAAAACTCTTTCTTTTTTAGGGGGGGAAGTCAAGAATGGATCCAGCCAAGGCATCTCATCATCATCATTATTATTATTATTGTTGTTGTTATTGCCATTATCGTTAACACTGTAATTTATTTTAACATGCACAATTTACTGTGCCTTGAAAACATGATCAGATACAACGGTGAATATGTATATATACACCACATCATAACAAAACAACTTCAGCAATCAGAAATCAGCACAGTTCTGCTTAAGCCAACTCGAGTTCTGGCAGCTGAGGGCTTGACTCTTTACATGTACAGTCTTCAAAAACTGAACAACTCCATAATTTCTCTGGAAAACATTTCACCTCGTCTGTGTTTGACTTGGAATAGTTTCATCCACAAATGCAATCACCATTTTGGACTCTTTGAGAAATACTCTGGCAAACTGCATCATCTCGAGGATCGTGTATAGGAAGAAGTGCTCTTTTCTATTTGTTCATTTTACAATGTTTAGTCTCAGAGAGGACCTCTCAGAGAGGACCCCTCTGTTGCATCTTATTGTTTGCTGTCAGACACCCTTGTTTGACAGATCATCATCTGCTAGGGATATCTATCATTTTCACTAAATGAAATGAGCCGTTTCCATTTTTCAGATATCAGAGATGGATGTAGAAGGAATTGTGTGTTTATGTGCGTGCCTTGGGTTTAAGAAACTTAGGAAAATCCCTAAAACAGTAATATTAATGTAAGAAGAACTGGAGAGTGAAATGGATCTTTATAATGGAATCCTCCCTGGGCAGCTAGCAGAATTAAAGTTCAGAAAACAGTAGATTTAGCATCAACCCAGAGGGGCCAGAAGGTGAGCAGCACCCCACTGCGGAGGGGTCCCACTGGCATCAGACAGTTAAAGCACAGCACTTCAGAAGGTGCCCTAGTTTCTATCAATCATCACAGCTGTCAGTTTTTCACTCACCTGTCAAAAATAGCTATTTACAGGCAACCCTGGACAAAGATCTATGCTGACAGCGCTGGCTCCCTGGTGAGACATTGGGACCGCTCGGCTCCGTGCCCCATCAGCCTGGTGGAGGGAGGCTGAAGGACCAGCTTGCTTCTGCACAGGTAGCCCACTTTGTGGGAAGCTTCGGCACGGCCATGCACTGCGTGCAATTGCCTTCTCCAGTGTGCCAGCTGGCCAGTAGGACAGAGGATGGACTTGGGGTTTTCCCGTGTCCTCTCTCTTCCAACCGTTACGTGCTTCTGAAAAGAAAGGCTGCACTGTGTGCTTAAACGCTACAGAAACCAGCGAGAACTTCTCCATCCATCAAAAAAGGTTTCGTCAGGGACTGCAATCAACTACAAGAGACCAATCTATGGGAAACTGGCTTTCATTCATGCTACATGTTACATGGATCCGTTTAACTTTCCCATTTAACATATTACCACCGTGTATTTACTTCCTACTGCCACACTTTTGTATTAGCTGTGTATCTGACAACAGAATCTTGGCTAGTAGGATTGCCAGAGTAATACCTGTCCTCTCCTTTCACAGAATTTCAAACCGTAAACAGCAATCGTTCAGAATGGGCTGATATGTGTGAGAATTGCTCAACACCAATTAATGCGAAATCTTTTTTGAGGTGTTGGTAGGATTCTGATTTTGTTGAATAATATCAGGAGTTTTGATCACTTCCATTAAAGCACAGCCTGCCAATACGTCATCAGTGCCACCGCTGGCACTGAAGACTGCTCGTGAGCTGGATGCTCCTCCTTTTACAGTTGCCACATGCTATGCCATAGCCTGTACTCCTTGAGGCACAGAAGACTACAGTGGTCTTTGCTTCCTGGAGTAAACTGGTCCAGCCTTGGATCAGAGACCGCATCCTTGATTACATTCCCCTTCACAGTGTCTTGGAAAGGGGTGTGAGAACCTGAATCAGTTTGTCCCAGCCTGCAGCTCTCCCAATACGACAAAATATAGACTTAGATTTGATTTCTTTCTTTGTCTGCACTAGGTCATAAATCTGAACCTTACTGAGATCAGGTGCAAAGCAAGAATCTGCGCTGTGTGAGGAAGGATCTATAGCTAGCATCACCCAAAACCCTACCACCTGGGTGCGCACACTGGGTGAGTTTTCACCTGTGGGTGGGGGCTGGATGCAGCACCAGTACCACTGAGGCAGCACGGCCAGGGCACGAGCTCCCTGGCTGCCCCCGTGTTGGAGGGCTGCCATGGGACTGCGGGGGGTGGAAGATGCAAGGGAAGAGAAGGCCACGTGCAATTAGGGTGACATTTAATGGCGGGGCAGCAAGGAAGCAGGAGATTTCCTGAAGTAGCACAAAGGGCCAGGTTTGCTCCCTTACGGCAGCAGCAGAGGACTCACCGCCCCGGGAGCCCAGCAGCAGAGCAGTGATTTCCTCTGTGCAGTGCAGAGTGTGGAGCTGAGGCACCTGCTCAAAACATGCTGCAAAAAAATGTCATTGACCCCACATAACAGACACTGCTGCATATTCCCGAGTGCCATCTGCTGGTACTTCATCTACTTCTTTTGTATGCGACCATAGTCCAACGTGGATGTTACTCAGCGATCTGACAGCTGCAGCTTATCTTGTGGCTTGCAGTTTCCTTCTCTGTACCCTCAGGCGTGATCTAACGTATCAGTTAACGCTAGACGGCATTTTCATTTCATCATGTTTCGAGGTTTCAAAATTTGGTCGTGTTCAACATTGGATAGAAATGTGCACAAAGGGTCAGATTCTGCTTCTCTTCCCTTTACCTCATCTGTACACACGCAGCAATACACTCACAGCTAGGGAGGAAGCCTCCAAGTCACCCAGTAGTAATTGCTCTCCTGTCTTTCCACTCCTGCTCCCCTCACGTTAGGGCCCCAGCTCAAGCTGCATCTGGCTTAGCAATACACTTAATAATATGCTTTAACTTTTGGTCAGCCCTGAAGCGGTCAGGCAGTTAGATTAGATGATCGTCGTAGGTCCCTTCCAACTGGAAAAAAAAAAAAAAGGCACTTCAGTTGATTTTGTAAGACAGAGTTACAGTTGTTAGATGGATATGAAGTCAGCCTGGACTTCCCATCAAAAATGTCACAGAAATCAATAAGTGTCCATGAAACCATCTGGCTTCAACACAACATCACGGTCTGATGAAAAGAGTCCTGAAAGCTCCTGCATTAGCCTTTGTGAGGAAGGACATCAGGCTGCTACAATTATTTCTTCTTCTCAATACCTAGAGATCACTACTGCTCTTACACCTCAGCTGGCAGCAGCTGGAGCTGGGGTGGCTACCCTTATCCAGAGCAGCCTTCAAGCACAGCATCACCCCTTGCACCAGCTGCAAGTTGAGCAGTGCCGGTGACATCAGGCCCAGGAGACACCCCCAGGGAGCTCCCCCAAAAGCGATACTTGGGGAGCAATGGCTGGTTCTGCTAGAGCAGCTTCAAGGCTAGAGTGTGGAGTGGTGAAGGTAGTAAAGAGCAGGGATGAGAGGAGAAAGGCAATGCCAAAGTGACCAACCTTTTTCTACCAGAGCCTTTTGCCACGTTCACTGAAGTCCATGGCCAAGCTCTCACCAACTTCAGAGACAGCAGGTACAGGCTCTGGGCTTTGTATTGCCCTCATTGCACCTCAAAGTGTACATGCCCAGAGCATTCATCCATGGTACCAACCCCACATCTCCTGGCACCAGACCTGGACACACGATGGCCAGCGGCCACCAGGAAATCCAAGAAATTGCATGTGAGCAGCCACCACTGAGTGTGGGCAGGGGAAACAAGAACGCACGTTTGCAAGGCGGTGTTTAAGCTGCGGGACATGTACGAGAGTGTGGAAGTGTGTGAAATGGCAGTGCTGGGCAGTATCCAGATGGATGAAACAGGCAGGTCAGCTACTGAGATAGAGAGCTGTTTTATGGTGGTTGAAAGAGAGCAGAATAAAGCTTTAAGGAAGCTATAAAATATTTAATCACTTCAGATTCTCATTTGAGTCAGTGAAGAGTTACGTTTTCAAGTCCATCTGCCCACATTTCCATTAATAAAATAATTCAAAAAGTCATCTGAGAGAGAAAACGCCAGCGCGAAGCCAAAACCAAAGAATAGCTCAGCAGTGACCCAATAATTAATTTCTTTCCTCCCACTTCCCCTTAAATAAACTCTAGCTAAAAATCAACATGCATCTGTCTCAGCCTTTACGTTGTGAGCAAGGACTGCAGCAGATAAATGGATATGCTGCTCAGAAGCACCTTTAGAAAATGCCACCCTTCAGTTGCCCACACAAATACCAGAAGCTACTCAACAGTTATTTTACCCCAAATGGTTAGGACCCAGTGACTACTTGACTACTTCTTTTTCTGAAACTGAATGCCATTTGCAGCCACTGAAATTAAAAAAAAAATTAAATAAAATTGAATCTGAATGGCTTCTTATTCATGAAATGCTCTAACATGCGTGGCGGAGTCTTATCTCGCACAAGGGAGACGATAACCTACCAACAGGTGATATCTAAAAGGATGAAGTGCCCTATGCCTTGAAGTAACCCTTTGAAGTGACAGGCGAGGGACTACTTAGAAAATGGACGTGTTTTTCCTCATGGGGACAGAAGTGCAATTCTGGGCACCCCAGCTCAAAGATGTTGTGAAACTGGGAAGCAGCCCGTGGAGGGCTACCAAAAATGGCAGGGTGCTAGGACTCACAATCTTGAAGGATAAGCTGAGGAAGTTCAGCACATTAAAAACCTTTTCATTACAAGGGTAGTGTAGGCCGCGAACAAGTGATAGTCTCACTGCAGGCAGGATGGACCATCAGAGGACTTCTCCAGTCAATACTTGTATGAGTCAATTAAAATACGTGCTTACTGAAGGTATAAGGAGCCTTAGCTCCACTGTCCAAGACTGCAGAGCCAACAGTACTGGAAGCTGCCACTGGTGTAAAGCAGATTAAATTATTAGACATAAAGATACTGAAGAAGCCAAGAGTCAGGAGTGGATCCCAGAGTAGTCAACACGGACATGTTGCATCTACTGCTTCCCTGTGCTGTGCCCTAGGCCACATCTAGACCTCTGGGAAGGTCCACTCCTCACTCTGGGAGCTGAAAAATATATATTAAGGCTCCGTTTTGTAAGGAGCTTTGCAATTTTAATGGGTTTTTTTTGTTTTTCTTTTGTTTTCTTAAGGTTCTGTGTTTTTTAAGGAGTTACATTATTCAGCTGGCAGCCAAGTTGCAAAAACTGAGTGTGGTCACATTATTGCTGGTGAGTTATGACTGCTGATGAATTTCTTAGGAAAGTTTACATGCTGCATTTGCTTGATGAACACAGTTTTGGAAGAGCTCAGGTGGCCATTCATGGGCTCTACTTCTGGAAGAATTTACACCAAACCTGGAAGCAATGCACTAGAGAGAGTATTGGTTGAGTCCCTGGGAGCTGGTGTTTGCAAAACCAGTAACTCTACCTTCATGGGTCTTCACTGTCACGGGAGGCAAGGGCTTTTTCCTGGTATTTTTGAATAAATAAGACAGTTTCATCAGTAGTCCAGGTCATTTCACTACAGCAGTTTCTGAGTGGCAAGGGAGAAAACCTGGGGAAGGATAATGCCTGCTTTCAGCACTGTTGTCATTAGAATTGACATTCCAAGTGTCAGAAAAGTCAGTTTCTGATGAGTTGAGACATATGGCAATTAATTTCAAGTACAATTCTGTATTATAATGAAAATTCATGCTAGAGAGGCTGGCAACAGAATATTTTTAATTACAATAAAGTAATGTACCAAACTGCAGCAAAAGAGTTACTTTCCCCCAACAATTATCCATTTGTACACACTTAAATGCTGTGAGCTTTTAAACTTTATCGGTGTCATCTAGGGTCTCTCTTCTCTTTTCTTTTTTAAGACTGCTTTTAAGTAGGTTCTGTGTGGTTGAGGTGAAGGAAAAAATCATTCTAATTATAAATGTATTTACTTTTGAATTGTCCTTTAAACTGCAAATTTCCAAGTCCTCATACCTATATAAAAAAATCTAAATGCTGCACTAAGGTTTATAACAATTGCACTCCTGATGCCTTCATTTTCAGGTCACGCTTCTATCTCAGCTCATCTTGCCAGTGAAAGGATCATTTAAAACTGAGTGGAGGATTATATTATTCAGGAGCAAGCATTGGGAGTTTTGTTTAATGTTGGTTATTTCATTTGCTGAAAGCATCATTACAAGTATAAATTTTTAGAAAAAAGAATTTTGATCTTCTGTATAATACCTGAAGTTTTCAATTTTAGCCTGAAGTTTCAAGAAAAGTAGATTAATATTTTACGTACTTCAAAATCCTGAAAATATAAAAGGATGACCTTTACTTTGTTTTAGAAAAGGAAGGAAATTGCTACCTCTTTGGTTGAAATCCTCTCTCACTTTTAGATCAGCTATGTATGTGCTGAGTTTTCGTTTGTAATTGAAACTTCCTGTCCTGGTTTCAGCTGGGACAGAGTTAATTTTCTTCTTAGTAGCTGGTACAGTGCTGCGTTTTGGATTTAGTGTGAGAATGATGTTGATAACACGCTGATGTTTTAGTTGTTGCTAAGTAGCGCTTATCTTAAGCCAAGGATTTTCAGTTTCCCATGCTCTGCCAGCAAGCAGGGGCACAAGAAGCTGGGAGGGAGCATGGCCGGGGCAGCTGACCTGAACTAGCCAAAGGGGTATTCCATACCATGGAACGTCATGCCCAGTATATAAACTGGGGGAGTTGGCCAGGAGGGGCGGATTGCTGCTCGGGCATCAGTCAGTGGGTGGTGAGCAATTGCATTGTGCATCACTTGTCTTTTCTTGGGTTTTATTTCTTTTTTTGTTGTTTTTGTTATATTCCTTTTCATTACAATTATTATTATTATTTTATAATTATTATAACTATTTTACTTGAGTTATTAAACTGCTCTTATCTCAACCCACGAGTTTTACTTTTTTTTTTCCCTTTCCTCCTCCCCACCCACTGGGAAGGGGGAGGGGGGAGCGGCTGCGTGGTGCTGAGTTGCTGGCTGGGGTTAAACCATGACACTTCCAATAAAAATTAAAGGAGAAATATTTATGCAAAACGTCCACTTTCATCCAAATTAGCTGCAATAACCCTACAAGATTCGAATGAAAAAATTTAAAAGGTGGATATTTCATATCACAATATTCAGGTCTGTAACTTTTAGTGCATTTCAAAAGGTTCTTTATCCTGAAGGTAAAAAACTACAGAAATTTTTTTACTCTGGCTTTTTTTTTCCCCCCCCAGGCCTTTGGTGCATGTTATGTTGAAAAAGTTTAATGAATCAAAGACCAGAAAAAAGTTTTCATACAATCTATTCTATTTTTGTCGGAAATAATATACCTGCAGCAACTGGCTAGCTGAAATGCTGCAGATACCATAGCTTGGTTCTGTGTGGCAAAATTTCTCAGATGTTAATACTGGGAGCTAAATTTCTCTAAATTTCCTTTTGTCAGATATAAGGATAAGCAGAAGAATCTGTAATTATTTCTCTGTGTGTGATTTGTACCAGTTGTAGAAAATAGCTGACAAGATTATTTTCAGTCAAAATTATTTATGTTGCAGGGGCAAAGCCAAATTATGCCTATGAAATTCCTGACCATTGCCTAATTTTTAATATAACTACGTGTTTGTTTGTTTACTAATGTATAACTGGCAGTATATCTGATTGGTAGAATAAGGTGAAAGGCAAAGCTTTAACTGGGGACAGTTGGAGTGAAATCCAACCACTGCAACTCAGTGCTGCAGTTGAAATGAAGGACAGGCACAACATTGCAAAAATCATAGTCAAAAGGATGAAAGCCCCTAAGTCACTTAGGTATTCTTGGAAAACTGTGACACCAAAGCTTGAATTCTCTCAAATGATGGAAACTGAACTAATCCCAGAACAGATTCAGGCTACAGAAACGCAAGTAGGAGCAGGGTCGGAAGTGTTAGGTTGACTGTAGAGATACTAAGGTTGACGCTTTGAAATGCATATATTTGGAAAGATGGGAATTTTTAAATGATGCCCTGTTGGTAGGAAAAAATAGTGGGTTTTATTAGACCATGTGATGGTCTCAAGTCTGATAAAGACCAATGTGAAAAGTAGGGATGTGTTGGAAGCACAAATTACCCTTCAGAGCATCCTCGTTGCTTGGAAAGGGAAATGCCATTCTGTTGCACCAGGGCTTTGGTTTCTAAGTCATTCAGGACTTGCCTACCTTATAGTCATAGAAATAACATTTCTTTTCCAGGGTAGATCAAGCTATCCCAAATACCAAATAGTACCTGGACAAGCTGCTTTGAAATTCACTCTTTAATTGCTACAGTGCTGTGTAGACCAGGCCTTAGACACATTTAAAAGATCATTCTATAATATTTGTTTGTTCTTATACTCTTAACTACTGGATCTGTCAAATTTTAGATTTCCCCGGTTACATCTTCCATCTGCACTTTCCAAAGAGTTACTCTATGGTAAATTGCGTAGTTTTAGGGAATGCTTAAACATTAACACTTTCTTCAGTTAATAATCTCTGCAAAATAAAGAATTTGAAAATGTGCCTAATTTTCTGATGTTAGTTAGAAGACTAAACTATTCTCTCAGATGTCTGGAAAAGATAGGAATATTCACTCCTTGTCTTGAATTATTAGTATGATAAAGAGACTGGCATTTCCACGAGTCTTTTAATGACTTCCTTCTGGAGAAAAAAACCACATCCACCACAGACTCACATAGAGTATGTCAGCACTGAATGGGTGCAATAAGGATTTTGTTGCATGAAAACAAGGCTGCTTTGTTGGCATTGCCTTGCTCCTCTCGTAATAAGATCTTTTAGATTTAGGAGAGTAAGTCTATCACTGATAGGTTTAAACAAAATAAAAGCCTGCGATAAAAAGCTGAAGGGAGAGTTCATGCTGCAGATTCTCACTAGCACTAGGCACTCCCAGAAATGTTATATATTTCAGTTTTCTCTGATGACTGAAAGCCAGGATTTTCACTATGGATGCTGCTGGGAAACAACAAAGAAGTAGAAAGGAAAAAGTCCAGTGAAATGCTTTATGAAGGGTCAAAGAAGAGTGTCTAAGAGAAAAGCAACCAGCAAAGAGTGCTCTAAGTGCTTCTGAAGGGTAATAAAGGTTTGTTGTAAAACAGCTATCATTTTGAACTCTAAGTGTGCTGCTCCGTGGAAAAATTATTTGGGAAGTTGCCCGGGGGGTTACAGGGAGCCTTAACATCTTAAATTCAAGTCCTACAGGAGCTGGCCAAGGGAGTGAAGGGAGTGATCTATATTTTCACCAGATGAAGGCAAATATATAAGCAGAGAACATACTAACCAGCGCCTTTGGAAAACACTGAGGGGACAAACTCAAACCATTGTAAGGAATAGAAATAGTCCATTCCCAAAACCTGGGAGAGAAGGAATTGCCCGAGTGAGGAGCACTAAGGTTCACTGTGCTCATAACTATTACGCTGTCCCTGGTATGGATCCAGCCGATTGCAGTTGGTATTTCCCAACGAACCTGTGGGTATTTCCCAACGAATTTGGGATTGGAAGATAGAATGGGCCAGGGATCATTTCCCATCACAGCCTGCAGCCACCCTGTCTCAGGGGTTAAGATGATTCAAGGGGATTAAGATGGTTAAGATATGTCCCTTTCCATGTCAGCTGGTGTCGGGGCCTGGAAATGCTCCCGGGCACATTTAATGTTGCCAAGCGAGTCAGGCATAAAGCTAAATAACACTGGAGTCTGGTTTGGTTTATACCCATGATTCGTATGTAAAACAATATTTTGCAAAAATATTGGTTTACTTGCTATATTTGAGATTGACAGCTTTATCTGCACATAAATGGAGAGAAAGAGATCTGCAGGACCATCAGAAGGAGCAGTGCAGGTCACCAACAGAATCAAGCAGTAATATCTATGATATGGGCTTATGGAAGCCATTTACATGCACAGCTAAGGCACCATAATCTAATCAATCATGATGATATTAATAGAAAAATAAGCTTCAGTCTTAAAGAAAAAAAAAAGCCTTAGTTTTTCAGAACAATCTAGATAAAACGGAAGAAATTCAAATAGTATCTGAATTATCACCAGATATTATTCTGACAATAGCTTCCTTTCTTTTCTAGCCCACCTTGGCCAACATTTTTGTGTCTCTCCAAAGCATCTCAGGAGATTACCCCATGGGTAGCACTGCACGATGGAGAATTCTCCAAGCTGGAGCTGAAGGAGTCCACTCTGCGGGTGCATCGTTTGACCTTGCTACAGCAAGGATTAGCAGAGAGTTTGTGGAGTTTTTCTCCCAAGCCATGAATACTCACAAATCTTCCTAAGTATACCTGAACTAGCCCTAAAATATCTTTTGGTAATAGTCACAGAAGACTCATGGTCTTCCACTTGTCTTTGTGTGGGGTATACATACTTCAATCCATACAACTTAGATGCAAGTATTTGACAAAGCATATGCAAGTTACATTCTTCCATACGTGCTCCAACTGAATATATGTTTGGGCATGCATATGCATGCGCTTGGGTGATGAGCAAGGTAGGGAACTTAAGGTATACACATTTGGCAAAAAATGTTTTGTCCAAATTTCTTTAAAACATTTTGGATGACAGTAATGCCAGACTGACTTGGAGCCAATCAACGTCACACAACTTGTTCACCTCCATGTGGCTTGCATCCTATAAATCCTCTGCAAGAATACACTCCTGAAAGATGGGAGGCCAAAACTAATTCGTAGGAAGGAAATGACTGATTCATAAGGTTCAAACAGAAGAATGGAAAAAAAAAAAACAAAGGATAGTTTTAAACAAAATGCTGATTTGGCAATAATGTGGCCTTTAGCACTCCTGTATTTTTGTTACTCTGCAGAACATTACCAGAATGAATACCTTTTTCCTTTGGCACAGGGAGTTACAGCCTGACGCTGAACTACGTGTCAAGTATTTCTCGTCTCTCCGATAGAACATTTTCAATGTATTGAGTACATTTAGCAAGTGATGGCTGGAATAAAAAGTGTGTTTGCAAGGAACATTCAGTTGGATATTCAATATTTAATAATGAAGTTAAAGTTAGCCTCTGTTTTTAAGGTGCCTTGATGTTTTGGGTACTTAACCTCTACATTTTCATCTTGTAAATGGTGTGCAGGAAGGGTTGAGGAAAAGCTTCATTTCACTGCCTTACTGTTTTGATATTTCATAATCCATTCTCACTGTACTTACCATGCAGGCAAATCTCTGAAAATCCTCAGGCAAGACATCGTGAATGGTGATTTCTTTCCCCTCTACAAGCTATTTACTGAATTCACATTAACAGATACCCACTGAACTCTGGTTGGCTGACATTATCAATAAAAGTGCATAAGTGTAAATGTTTATAAAAATTTTTTCTTTCTGGGAGTGCCGCAGCTTCTGGAAAAAACAAAAATTTCTAGAGCTATTCACCCGGGAGCAACCTGAAAAAATTATTTTCAATGTCGCCTCCAACTTCTGCCTGTCAGCCTTTCAGACCACCTCTCACGATTGTTTTCTCCTCCACCTCCACAGCTCCTTCTCCTCTTCTCAACTCCCTGCCTGCTTTTTCCTTCGCCGTCCCACCGCCCACCCACCTGACATGCTGAAAGGGTAACTTCCCTCTCGTGTCAGCTCATCCCCGATCTTTTTTTAGAAGAAGGCGTAGAGCAACACCAATTAGTCCCACAAATTCTTGCAGGAGTATCATTTAGCGTAGAAAGAAGCTTCTAATTAAGCATTTGTATGTAATTTCCCTCCTATTGTAACACTTCATCAGAACTTTCCCGTCTTAAAATAAACTAACTGGTGACTAACGGTGAGAGGGAGATATTCAGCTGAAATTTGCCTCGTTTTGTTGTCAGGGTTATCCCTCTAGACAATGTCACCATTTTCCTTCTTCGTTAGAAAAAGGGGATGAACTTAGAGATACCCCACCCTACCTGATCTGCGGTAATTGAGGAGGGGGTAACATCTACTGAATGCTGGATTTCAAGTAGCTTGAATACGTATGGTTTCAAATACTTCGTGAGTCAGCATAAACAAATACATTGTTAGTAATGGTCATTATATAGACAAGGACATGAAATGCTTGGGAAAAGAGAAAGAATTTGGGCAAAGAAGCTACGTTGTGAGTTTTGAGGGACATTTGTTGATCCCAGCTCAAAATCGTTAATGCTCAGCAGTTATTCTTGAGCAAAACCCAGTAGGAATTTGGACCTTCTCAATATGTTATATATTTTATAGAAAACAGGTTAACTATATATAATAATGCTTACTTTTTGTGGTCTCCTGTGTCTAAAACATGACTATTCACAAACTATTCAAGATTGGAGAAATAAGGAAGATAAGCCAATCATTTTAGTCCCTGGTCTAATGATATAAAACATCTGCATCCTAAATTTGCTGGTGATGAAATGGAGTATAATCATTTATCTGGCCTCAGTCTGAATAATGCCTCTTGACATGTCAAATTAGAGACTAGAGAACAAGGAAGCTGTATTTGAAAAGCAAGAGACATCTTTGCAATTGGTGTGTTCCTTTTTTAAATGAAGCTTCCAGATGCCATTCGGTGGAAGCAGCCTCTGCAAAGATGTGCTGGATGTAGATGCAACTGCGAGTAAGTAATTAAGTAATTCTCAGCTTTACAGAGAATGATAAAATGGGACATAAATTGTAAGTTCTCCCTTAATTTTAACATTTAACTTTTTGCAAGTAGGATATGTTTTCTTGTGCTCAAGAAAACAGGCCCTTTAAATAGCATCACATATTAATAGTCCAGAAATCAGATTTTTCAAAAAAACCTACCCTGATGAGTTTTGACAATAAAGACTTCTTATATCTCTGGTTTATTCTACCATGGTTTAGAGAAGTCATAGAAAAAAACATGTTCTCCAACATCTTCATCCTCGTTCCAGTTACACTTCAAGAGAAAATCCTCAAATCTCCTTACGACTGATTATGATGCCTTTAATTCATCATACTTTTAAGGTCACTGAAATCTTTTGAGGGAGATCAGGTCTTGCTTGAGGGATCAAATATTTTGGGTAGTCTGCAGATGAGCATTGCTAACAATAGAAACAATGCCACTGAAGTAGGAAAAAGCAATTTAAATAACTTCTGTAGGTGGTAGATAGCCTGTTCTGTTTTATTTTTGTGAAAATGTGCGCTTACCAAATTGTATCAGAAAAAAAAAGAATATTATGTATCCCTTTTTTATGCTCAATATCCAGTCAAAAAAAAAACTGTAAATTGTGTAGTAGTGAAAAAAGAAAGGAAAAAAAAAACTGGAAAAAAAAATTGGAAAGTCTAGTAATTTCTTTTCTTAATGTTCTGTTGAACATTATGGATTTATGATAGCAAATTAGACAACTTCTAAGAACAAATATGAAGCTGTGTTTGATTTGAAATACATAAAGCAGTATTATTTTTACATTCAGTTCTTGGTTTTTGGGTAGTGGTATGTGATAGCATACATCAGTACGCCACAATTAGATGATTTACGAATGAAACTGCAGTTTCTTTTAGACAATCTTATCCTATTTTGCATGTCTATTATAGCCTAGGAGAATTACAAAGACACATCTACCGACAAATGTAGATGATTTTTAATCCTGAAAGTATTTGTGATCTTCTGAGTATTCACAGAATCAATCATTTTAACGATTTGTATAAGACATGATATTAATTCTGAAAACTTGTATTCTGAATGAAAAAGAGAGCTGAGGTTTAAGTCTGCCATTGCTATTACTGGGAGAGTGACATGTCCCAGTTGTGCCTGGGAGTTGCTGTTACTGGGAATTCAGCACTTGGATGACAGAAGCGCCGATAGACCACTGTGTTATGCTGTCTGCAAGGGTTCTTGCCCTCAGATGCTTCCCAGCTGCTCACATCTTTACATGTTTGCTGTAGGACTAACCATACGGAAGTAGGGAACTTTTAAAAAAAAAAGCTCAAAATTTTCACCTAATTTCCAATAGTACAAAACTGGCTGAAAACCCCAAAGTTGGATGACTAACATCTCTGGAAAAACCTTGGTTGCATTCTAACTCTGAATATTCCTTCTAAATAATTTATTTATATAGAAAATTCATTAGAAGTGGATTTGGCAGTCCTTCCTCCATGTCTTATCTCTGTCTTTTCCGCAGGAGACCTTGTGCTGTAACGCAGCTTTTTTACCGTGAGGCCAGTGCCTGAACATGGGCTGCCAGCAGTGCCCAGCTCCTCCTGAGGCATCGGGACTCTCTGTGTAAGAAAAACAGGGCTGATAAAGAGATATCCGGCTGTGGGTGTTAGCAAGAGACTGAGCCCCTCCTTCTGAAACAGCCAGCTAGCTGATGGATTTGTTTTCTCCAGGTGACCTCGCAGTAGCTACATTTTCCCGTGAAAATAAAGCTTCCTCTCCGCAGCACGCCGCGTTCCCCTCCTGTACTCTCCAGTACTTACAAAGCCCCATTCAAATCACCATCGTTATCACAAGTGAACGACAGAACACCTGATCCATCGTAAAATATTTGCTTTATCAAGAAACAGCAACCCTTCTGCCTGCAAGAGACCTAGAGCCAACCTACGTCTGGCACACAAGGCTGGTGGCTGAATTTAACTCTCTGCATCTCCCTTGAAAATCTCCTCTGACTTGCGCCTCTGCATAGGGCCAAGCGGTAATCCTCAAACCCTGAGACCACCAAGATATAGTGTGCTGGCTGCTTACCCCTCCTTCTCCAGGACTAGACCCATCAACGTGTAGACAAGTGTGTCAATGCTGCCTGGAGCTGCTTTGCCTGGAGGTGGTGCCGGGTGGGATCTGGAGACCCCAAGTTTTCCTTTGTTCAGTGGCCTGGAGCGCAACACAGCCACAATTCAAGGAAATGTGAGCCAGCTGACTCTCAGTTTCTATCTATATTCTTCGTCACCAAAAATCACACACCTTAACCCCTCTATATTCCACAACAGAAAAGGAAAAGGGAACCTTAAAAACTTTTAAAAACATTTGTTAGGTCTCTCTACTTTCAATAAACTGTAAGAAGAATACTGTAATTCACTTCCCTCCAAGCTTTAAAAATAAAGCAATGAGGTTTAATTCACATCTACAATCTTTACGCATGGCTATGAAACCCAATTTATTTTCATCTCCAATTTAAAAATATGCTGCTGCACTATTCATTTTCCCAGGTACTTCTAGATGCGATGCTTTCAGAAATCTTTTAAAAACAATTTGTCCTGTAAAACAAACCAAAAAAAAAGGGGAAAGGAGAGGCCAATATTTCTATTTTCCTTGGCAGCAAAAGTGATAGTAAATTGCAGAGTGCTCTACTTGAGCTCGCTTTCCCCACGCTATTGTGAACCCCGGTCACTGGTGCAATTTCTGAGCTGTGGATGCTCCAGCTGCTACTGAGCTCCGAGTACCAGGTGCACTGCAAATTATTCATCTCTTTTCTCATCTGAATGTTGCCCCTTACAGCGCCTTTGCCATTGTCGAGCCTTAAGTCTAGTGTAAGTGAATGTTTCTCTGTGAAGAGCTATTCATTTTTTTCTCAGAGATTGCCTTGACTGCTTGTCCCTCTTTTGTCTGTTTGCTTTCAGTTCTTGACCGAACAAACACATTTACAGGCAAAAATGTCTTTTCTAACAATGGGCATGAAATGAATATCGTTTCAAATTGCTCCAGTAATCACCAGCATTTTCAGGGGGAACTTCAGCCTTAGACTCATTCGGTCAGTGGACAAGAATAATATCATGCCACAGAAGGGCCCTGTGAAACACCTCATGTTCCAGAAGGCAAATATTGAATTCCCAGCATTGTATTTGCAGTAAATGGTGTGTGAGCTGAAACATTTTTTATTTATACATCCAAGCTTTGAGCTGTTGCTGCTTTAGAGTTTCTTTGCACTGCTTCAGCAAACAGAGACCTCTCTCTCTCTCTCTTTCTTTTTTTGGCTAAATAGACAGTGAGGCAAAGGTTATCCACAGCAGGAGAAACCCTGGTTCCTGCATCCCTTGGTAGAAGGCGTTGTGGTATCCTTTGTCCATCTCCCACTACCAGGCGTGGCTGGGGACCCCTCTGTCGCAGTAGCGGTCGCTGGCACCTGGGGAGCCTTAATGCCTCAGCTCCATCCCAGTTGCGAGTAACCCACCCAGTAAGATGTCTGCAAGGAAGCAACCAGATGTATCACAGCCCAACCACCCAAACATAATAACGTGACCACATTTGGTGGAGCTGGTTTCAAGCCAACACCTCCACATCACCCCACTCTACCACAATTAAGGCGGTGGCTGAATGAGGCCCAGAGCAGGACGCTTGTCATGAGTCACGCTGTCACAAAGAGCATGCCAATCCACTTATTTGGACAAAATGATATGAATGTGTCCTGCACTTTGATGTCAGAAAATTTTACGCGGTTGACAGTATTTGTTCTGCTGGATGGCATTCAGCAAAATCCCTCCTGGTCCACTGGAGCACTTAGCACTTGTCCAATCTATTTTCTTAGGAATGACCAGAGACATCTGCATCTGCAGTAATAATTTCTTGGCAACCAGAAATGCACTCAGGATCCATTTTTCTTGGTTATGGTCTAGCTTTTTTATGAAGCGATATAGAACTGGTTCCTGGGGAAGGGTGACCCCCAATGCTTTGGAGGCTTTTTTGGTTTGTTTTGATTTTCTCTGGAAAGTCTCCTAAAAAAGTCCTAGCATATTTACATTGAAAAAATGTGTTTACAAAGCTTTTAGGGTGTCCAGTGCTCATGAAGCCCAGGATCTACCTGGTACCCAGTGAATCTCTGCCTGTGTAAGGGAGTGGTGCCCAATGCATGTTGTCCCTCAGATCCTTCAGCTTTTCCTGGACACATTATTGTCAACAGCTCCAAAAAGGTTGGAGACCACAGCTCTACAATACTCCTAGAGTGTGATAAGAGTGTATTTGTTGATATATAAATCTGTATTACTTGCAACAGGAACAGAATAAGGCACAGAGGCCTCACAGGGGCTCAGACATCAGACCTGGCTCCATCAGCACTGTCCCCCAACCAGAAGCACTGACTTGCACAAAATAAAGTGTGCAAGAACTGACTCTGCTCAGACTAGAGCAGGATTACAAGTCCAGGGGTGCATCCACAGGAGACCTGGCTCTAACAAAAGGCTGCAAGTAATTGTGTGACAGTGTTGACAGATCAGTAGAGCTGCACATGACCTCCTCGGGTCTGGAAGCAGTCTATTATCTTTGCACAGTGTTGCTAATGAGCTCTGCTTCCCAATCTGAGCTGTAGATTTACTCGTTATCTGACCAGTAAATCTGGTTTGCTTAAATTTAATCCTGGCTCAGCCTCAGGAAGGCTTTGGATTATCAGATCCATACTCTGTTGAACAGTGCTGTCATCTCCCATAGCCATGAAGTGCTGATTTTTCCTTCATAATGACAATAAGAAAATGAGTCACAGAAAATATTTCTTTTACCTTATGTCTCATAAGGAAAATTTGACTGAAAATGCTCAGTCTGCATCTTTATATGAAGTAGTATTTATCAGCAGGCATGCTATTTCTCATCAGCTAGACTTCCCACCATTTCTAAATGCAGCTGCTCTTAAATAAACAAGCCTTGACATTCACATATGGTTAGCGACTCTCCTTCTATCAGGCACTGTTTATGGCTCTTCCATCACTAATGTTACAGCAAGACAAAGACATACCTGAAAACCAGAATTTCTAAATTTTAGATGTATGCAGCTAATGTGCTTGGGAGCATAACTGATAAGTAACTGCTTAACACACAGCTGAGCAAGGTATCTATAGTTCTTTAAATAAATAATGAAAATTAAGGAGACACCTATGGCACTGTGTTTTTTGATGTGCAGACTACAAATGCCCAAATTAGCTTTCAAATTTTTATCATTTCTAAGGATTCAATTATGTATATTTAAAGGGAGCAGTGAATTAGTTATGTTTTTTGGATTCAAGCTGCACTACTTGATCACAAGTACACAGTAACCTCTTGCTACCTGTGCTGTTCTCTGAATAAAGGAACTTGGATGATTAATGTGTTTTGAATCAATTCTGTTGTTGGAGGAAAGTGAGTAGGTCAGGATCTCTGGTTTATTGGCCAGGCTGTCTCTGGAGCATTTGGTATTAGTACTGCCCAGTGGAGTACCCAAGAGTTCATCAGGATGAACAGAAATAACAATTAATGGGAAAATGAGACTTGGGAAAAGAAACCAGCAGAGATATTTCTATAAGCCAGTAGAAACAAGAATCATTTCCCTGTTCTCAGCTGGTTTGCATTCACTGGTGCTCCCTGGCAGGGTGCAGAGATGCAGGTAACCATGGTAATTAAGGCTAGCTGCAGTTTTGAGAAGAACGAGACAAATTTGGGTAGAAATGGTTTCCCTTCACAACCCATATGGAAAAGATGATTCATCCAGGAGGAAAAAAAAGGATCCCAGGGAAAAAACAACAAGGCAGTAATGCGCAGGAAGAAATATCAGCCCTTCAGCCATGAGAGCTCTAACTGCTGCTCTGAATCCAAATCTCTGACTCTCGTAGGCAACTGCAACTGAGCCAAAAGCCAAGAAGACTACAGCAGGTTAAAGCTTGCAGTTTTTCCTTATCTGCTGTCAAGGAGTAGCTGATTAGAGCACATCAAGCTTTTGATGGAACAGTCAAGGGAAATTTTCCCAATTAGCTCGTTAGTACAAATCCCGTCGGTCTGCCAGTTTTGGCATCATAAACAGAGGCAGAAACAAAGTCTGTGATTCTGCTTGTTTGTTTGAAGTTGCATCTATTTTATATGTTTCCGGTCTTTTTCACACATAACTAGTGGTTTGAAGAGCCAAGCGACCGAAAAAAGCGTGGAGAAGCGTGCGTGCAGCACTCCTTTGCAGAGCAACCTGTGCGACACTGCAGCCGTTGCAGTGTTCCCTCTTAATCCTGGGGGCTGTGACTCACCACGTATCTGTTGACTAAAGTCACACTTTCCTCTCAAATTAGAGAACCCGTTGGACTTGAGCAGCTCACAGACTCTGTGGACAGCTCAGTATTTTAGGGTAGAAATTCTGACAGCCTGCCAGCTTGATGGGCCCAAATCTTGGGGCTACTTTGGTCCTTCAGAGAGTTGTGCCTCTGGATGGATCTGATTAAAGTAAGCCCGTATGATGAAATCAGTCATAGAAAATTTCTTCCTCATGCTTGCAGCTCAGTTTCCTGGATTTTGCTGTTACGGGAGCTTTCTCTAGCTATGAGTATTTCCAGGGGATTTACTGGCAGCCATAGCACTCCCCTTACATCTTCATTAGTATCACTCACTACAGCACAGGTTGCCATGTCATTTGATGTGAAGAGATTAAGCATTTGTGTCGTCCCATCTCATTTACAGCATGCCTGCACGTGAATCTGAACCCTTCCCATCACACATGTTGGTGTTAGCAGACTGAGCAATTAAAAGTCAACCTGGTTTCTCTGCATTAGTTATATACTGCCCTTCAGCAGAGAGAAGCTTGTTGCATTTCATGGATGTAGTCAGGAACTGGTCTCCCACCATGCCCCTTTCCACGCTAGAGCAACCACCCTTATTCTCCGCCCTTATGGTCTGATGTAATTGGCATTAACAGAGCGTTAACAAATTGCCAAGGGGCATCCAAACACTCTCCATTAACCAGCATGAGGACTTAAGTGTGCATGTACAAAACGGAATTAAAAGGATTTCAAATAAAATTGGTTCCTAACATGGCAGTCTGATTAAGCAAATACTCATGTAAGAAGCCACTTTGCCTTGAGGGGAAAGTTGGTGCACTGTCCTGGAAATGTCAGAAGAATAGAGATGAGCTGCACCTTGTTGCAGACTCTCTGCACCAGCTGCAGCTTCTTCTCCAGGAGACTGGCTTTCCCCAGGGGAGGACCAGCTCACGGCTCGCAGAAGCATTTTTATCAGCTGAAAATCTGTCCAGAGGAAGCCACGTGGGAGCAGTTTCTCTTCTTCCTTGGACATGCACAGCCTGGGAAGGATGCCTTCAATTTAAACAAACTAATCAAAGGTTGTCTGTTGAAGAAGTTAGCAGTAAGAGCAACATATTTGATGGCCAAAAATATCCTTAGTACAGAAGCAAGAAGACACTCAAGGTGCCCTCTACATTTTTACTTCATCCCAAGACCCTTTATTGCCTTGCTTTTCCTAACAAGGGTGCCATTTAAATTCTTTCCTCTGCAACAGATCTTTCTAGTTGCCATCTTTGCCACAGATGCCACGTGTAACCCTAGATGGGTCACTTTATACACCTGCACCACTTTTGTACAGGGAGAATAATGAGGTACGATTTGCTGGGCCTGCAACGCCTCTTACTCTGTATGTCTCTGCAGTGTGTGCATGTCCATAAACCCTAAGTAGTAGAGCTCTTTGGTGGGGACTCCGGAGGCGTTACAACAGTTGTATTGTAAATGACGCTGATGATCTTGCGGCTGCCATAGCATCGTTGCATAGCAGTTCCTAAACTGTCATGCTTTTAAGACCTGCTACTGGGAACAACCCTGAGCAAATTGTACTGCTACTGCCAGGGCAGATACATGTTTGCAGCATGAGACCTTTTTCCACGTGACGCATATGCAGGCTAGCTCAGTCCAAGCGTCATGACAAAACTGCTCTCTCAACAGCCCCTTGGCACCCCCCAAGAAAGAAAACGCAAGGCTCCTCCTACACAACAAGCAAGCAGCATGCAGGGAGTCATGTACCATAAACACGTCATGTTGAAAAAACCCTGGAGTATATTAGCTATTTGCAAAGCTCTTACACAGTTACAGATGCCTTGCTCGATATTACCGCGTACGCAGCCCAGCTGCCATAGGCGCTGAGCTCTCGGTGTGCACAGCTGTGCCTTCTTGGGCAGCCCTCAGAAGGTCTGCTGGGTGCTGCGTCTCTGAACACATCAAGTCCTTCTGAACTGGGCCTGGCATCCTTTAATTAAATGCCTGACTTTGTTCCCTTGCGATGCTAACCAGGCTTTCAGGTTCCATGTTTGATCTGAAATCAGTAGCCGTGGGTCTGTGAACAGAAGGCATGTGTGCAGGGACAGCCATCTGTCAGACACACTACAGCCAGTCCCTGAACATCTCCTCTTCCAGCAGAGATGCATAGCATTGGCTAGCACGTTTCCCAAACTGACCGACCTTTGGCAACCTTTAAAAACTCCTCACTAAATTGTTCTCATGGGTTCCCGTACATTTCCAGCACTTGATCTATTGAAGAGGAGCCTTCCAATTACAAAGATGCAATGGATTTTCTCTGGATCACAGTTCAAGCATTCAGGTATTGGTTTCCTTTAATTTTTAGCAAGATTTCATGATGGGTCCCAGAAAATGTCTAGACTGAGTTGGGAATGCAGAGATACTAGAAGCTGGAATTTGCATCAGGTTGTTACTGGAGGCACACTTGAAGTTCAAAGCTGAAATCTTTCAAGGTTTGAGATTAAGGTGTGTATAGAAAAGGTGAATCTATTTGTGCCCATAGCATCTAAAAAATTGGGTAAAATGAGTTTTCTGAAGGCAATGGATTGCAAATCTTGATTTTAGGTAGGATCATGTTGGTAGTGGCCAGGCACCAAAGTTTTAACCTGATCAAAACCTACACTGGGAATGGGACTCATGTCATCCAACTCGAGCTGTTTGGATCCTGGCATCTGATCATAGCTGGTGATCTGGGCTGGCCATCTGTCCATGGTGTCTCTGGAAGGTGATTCAACCACTTCGGATTTGAGTGTAGGATTTTTTATTTCTTGGAAGTGCCCATCTCTCTTGCTGTGACTGTTGAGGGAGTTACAATATCTGCTTTTGCAAGGCTAAGCTTCAAAGTTTCAGTCAGACGTCTTTCAGATGGCTACAGTTAGGTGGGATGAATACCGGTTTTACAGATCCCTGATGAAATTTAACCTGTGCCCCAGGACAGATTAAAACCTAGTGCAACCAGGCAAAAGACTAACTTGTTAACCTCTTATGCGGCGTACAAATCATTTTACATGCCTATTAAAATTATTAGGGTATTTCATTGTAAAAATTGAAGAGAAATGCCATACTTATGTCATTATCACAAGCAGTTTCTTATATCCACATTTCATATTGGCAATTCAGATGATATAAATTATTACAACATTAGCAGACCAGCCCTGCTGTCTGATCTTTTCTTCATGTCTGAAAGTCAATACTAAATGATGGAGCATTTGAGAAAGCTGTGGTTTGTAAATGTTGTGATTTCTCCTGGCATTAGGAAGAAAGGAAAGAGACACAATGATCTTACTGTTTAACCTTTCCTTCATTTCCTTTTTCCTTGGGACATCCAACTAAGCTGGCAAACTGTCAGACAGTGCTATGCCAACTCACAAGGGCAAAAGCACATGTATATATTTAAGTATGTAAGCATTCCTACTGATTTAGACAACATTAATTGCACACTCAGAGATGAGGAACACTCTGGTTCTTCCTGTAAGGTTATGAGCTCTAGAGCTGAAGCACAATTAGTTGTGTCACCGAACAGATTACATTCTTTTTCCACTTTTTCTGTGACTTGAATATTGGCTCAGGTGACCGAAGACTGATATATTTACTCTTCAAGATCTTTTTTTCCCAGTACTCTCAGGATTGTGGCAAATACTTCTCCATTTTTGTGGACAAGTTCTCATTTTATACTAGACCTGAATGAACGCTATAGGAAATATGGAGCGCATCTTTCCATAGCACAGGTAACTGCCTTGCCTCTGGCTACCAACTTTAAAATAATCTTGGAAGTATTTTAACACCAGTTAAGTAGACTTTCCCATGGTGTAAAATGAGTTCCCTAATGTAGCTTTTCCCTGCCTGTTCTCCCCCGAACAGACGGGATTTCCTTTGTAACTATCTCCTCCTGGTGCCTCTGAAAAGGAGGGCTGATAGTATGAGCAGTGCCCACAGGATCCCCCTGCAGCATGATGTCTTCAGCAGAGGCTGGATGATGTCCCATAATGCGAAGGAGATCTTGTTCCCACTGTTGTGGTTTAACCCCAGCCGGCAGCTAAGCACCACGCAGCCACTCGCTCACTGCCCCCCCACCCCTGGGATGGGGGAGAGAATCAGGAAAAAAAAAAAAAAAACTCGTGAGTTGAGATAAAGACAGTTTAATAGGACAGAAAGGAATGAAAAACAATGATAATGACAATAATAATATGACAATAGCAATACTAAAAGAATTAAACTATACAAAGCAAGTGGTGCACAATGCAATTGCTCACCACTCGTTGACCGATGCCCAGTTAGTTCCCGAGCTGCGATCCCCCTCCCAGTTAACTCCCCCCAGTTTATATACTGGGCATGATGTCATATGGTATGGAATAGCCTTTGGCCAGTTGGGGTCAGCTGTCCTGGCTGTGTCCCCTCCCAGCTTCTTGTGCCCCTCCAGCCTTCTTGCTGGCTGGGCACGAGAAGCTGAAAAATCCTTGACTGAGTATAAACACTACTTAGCAACAACTAAAAACATCAGTGTGTTATCAACATTCTTTTCCTACTAAATCCAAAACACAGCACTATACCAGCTACTAGGAAGAAAATTAACTCTGTCCTAGCCAAAACCAGGACACCCACCTAGGCTGACTGTGGACTGAAGGTGGGATAACACTCCAAGCGGCATGACCAGTCGAAGCTTGCCCTGTGTCTTATGTCTATGATCACACTCCTCCAAAGGCCACCAGTCTAGGTGCACCTCCAAGCAAACCCAGCATAGCCATCCCCATGTTGGCACGGGCATCTTCATGTGCTGTTGGAGGTTTGCTGGTCACCAGCTCTGTGAGTGACTTTACCATAGTGCTAACACCACCAGGCTGAGAAGCTATGATGATGGGGTCACGGGAGGATGGGAATAGGAAAGGTCCAAAAGGATGTTTTTGAACCGATGAGAAACCACTGCCCACTCCACTTGTGAGCCAAATTTGTATTAAATGTAGACTGAGAGAAGCAGGAATCGGCTGTCTGATCTACACCTCGGACAAACTTCTAATGTCCTGAACTTCTCCTTTGCCAGAAGCATGTTCACTTCCAACTGTGTCCCCAAAACCACATGCCCTTCTGCCTGCTGGCAACGTCACTGAAGGCCAGGACAAGGCAGACTGTGTGTTTTCATCATTCAGACCAGTTTTTACGAATGTTTATCTGCTTTGATGCTCATAGTTGGTGATGTTATAACTTTTTTTTTTATTTTATCTATACTTTCATACAACATCCTAATTGTTTGCCTTCTGAAAACATGGTTTCATTAATTTAATCTTGTGCTGCAGAAAATTTTATGAGATCTTAAAGAAACTTCATACTGTGCATTAATTTCTTTCCACATAATTGTATTTATATTTCAACAAATATACTTGAAGTACATTATTATTCTAAAATGAGTGCTAATGGGTTTCAGCACTTTCATGCAGCTAATCGTGCATTTATTTCACAGCTTTGATGGCTCACAAAGACTTCCATCTCTTCATTTACATGAAACAACTGTGAAGGATAAATTAAATGGCTGCTTATTTCATGTACAGATTTTTTTCCTGAAAACTCTACATAAACAGTCCACTGTTGGTGTACAACAAATAATTCCTTTGAAAGATGCAGACCCCCGTCAGGAAGACAGTTCCATAAATGAAAAACGCAAATCTTCATCCACCCCCCAACCTGAAAAAAAACAAAAAGACCAAAATATTGCTCCTCTTTGCATCATGCCAGCACATAAAAATTAACATGTTTTGCATAGCAGGGTGGACACCAATTTGCTGCAAGTTGCTTTCAAGCCAAGTCTCAAAGGACTGCAGAAGGAGAGAGGAATGCAGATGTTCAAGAGAAGGTTGTGCATTACCCATAAGCTGCAGAGATGCTGTGCTTCAAAGCTTGTGTTAAATGTGGACTGCGCTTAGCCCTGAAGACCATAGAGTAACTGGTTCCTCCTGTACCCATACTAGGCATCCCGAGCACTGATATCCTACAGGGCAGGCTTGGCAATGGTGACCTTAAATAAGTAATTGCCTGTGAAGGCAAAAAAATACCCTCCAAATGAACAGGTCTTGACTCGATGGCCTATTTTGCCAATGCAGAGGCACCAGATGCATGGAGGGAAAAGAAGGGACAATTTGAACAACATCCTGAACTAGAAACCTTAATGGCAGCCTGGGGACGTACCAGCTGGGACTTACAAGGAGAAAAGAAAGATAGAGGGAGTTGGGAGTCCCAACTCCCTACTTGTCCATCCCAGAAACTCCCTCAATATCCATCCCTTGCTTCCTTGCCTCTGTTCTGCCATTGTTATTGATGAGCTTTAAACAGTCTGGGGCTTTCTGTTTTGTGCTGCTTCAGTGGCCAGGCCCAGCTGTCCCAATCCCAGCTGAGACAACCAGCTATGACCAGACAACTGGGCTTTCTCCAAGGGGTACTCATGCCAGCAGATGTGAAGAGGGTGTCCTCCTGCGGGACAACTGAGCTAAACCCACCTGAATCTAGAGACAGCAAAAAACAACCAAACCAGCTTCCTTTTGGGTAAGATCCACAAAAGTTGCTCTACTCCACAAGGAGCAAAGGAAAATCACTTGTCTGGGAGGCCCTTTTGGTATGAGCTAGGGTATCTCTTCCTCCTGTCCCAGATGTCAATAACTCGATCACCGAGCCCCAGGGTGGAGGGATGTCTGAGCCTCAGACCCTTTCAGCAGGGTCACTGAAGCCACCCGACTCTGAAGGGGAGTTCCAAGGAGTTTTCTTCTTTGGGCAGGAGAATGGGAGATTGTGCAACACCACCAGCAGCAAAATAGCTTCCATTACACTCCTCCAATAATTAACAACATGGTTCTTATCTCTTTGTGCTTATGGACCCATGACAGTATACCAGGAGACATGGACCTTCCTCTGAAATGCTACAGTAACAGGACTAATGCTTGCGCTGCCCTGGAGAGGGAAGAAAGCTCCCAGCCCACAGATTGTTTCCTTTGGATCACCCTCCCTCCTAAGTAGCCCCACAAAGGCCAGATTTGGGGTATTTCTACAGTTTCCTCAAGCCATAGAATTATCTGGCTTCCATTAAAATGGTCAAGCTTTTAGCCTGGTAGCATACTGCTACCTGGATTGAACTCTCCCTTTAACAGCCAGTTTTCTTCCAAGGAATGGAAATATATCATATCAGATAATGATTTTATTTTTTTTCTTGAAGAAAAGTGGAGAGAATGAATTAATCCACAACAGCATTGATGAGGGGAAGAAAAGTTAATTGAAAAATATAATGAAAACACTGAGCTCATTCCACCCTGTGTATGCAATGGAAACATTGATATTGACAAAGAAAAATTAAAATTTGCTACAGAGTTCAAACACACTGTTAATATATGTATGATGATAATGCACAGAATCCTTGGTAAGGAGCCTTAGGGCACACTCTATGCTTATGCAAATTTTATGGAAAACTACAATATTAAATACCACACATTCTACTTTTTTTTAAGCAAATTGAGTCTGGTAAACACTTTGGCCCAAGTTCTACTTAAATTTAGGGCTGTTTTCACACTATCAGGAGAAATAAAGGTGCTGAAAGTGGAAGCCTACTGGGAAGGAAGAGCTTTTTTCTGGGAGAGAGCAGCTCTCCCACATCCCACATGATGCACCTTCCTGTGGCCGGCGAGGCTGTGCCAGATGGTGTTTCTCTGTTCACAGCACGATGAACATGGACCCTTAGGCCACTATTCCGTAGCACAATCCAGCAGAGCCTTTGGACTGCCATAAAACATTCAAGGGGCCGGATGGGAAGGTGGTAAAGTAATCACTCTTCCCTATCCAACCTCTAGGGCATGCTCCTGGCCAGGGCTAAGACGAGTAAAGGACCAGAATTAAAGAACACTGCCAAAACTGGATCCAGAAGCTCTCTAGGTTTGGGTTGTATGTGCCGTTACATGAGCACTGGCGTGTTGTATTTGCACGCTGGGATCCAGGTTCATTCTGTCTCATTAGGCTCCTCACTGAGATGTTGAAGCAGGTGATTTATCTGTCTGGCTTCCTCCCAGGTTGAGGGAAAGGAGCAAGGATGGTCAGAATGACTGTGGCTGAAGAGATTTGTCTTCTGTCACTCCATTCGCTATAGCAGTGGCTATAACTCAGGTGACTAAACCTCTAACATAATGCTTGATGTTAGGTGGTACTAGCTAGGATCTTCACATACGAGGGGTTTTTGTACTCAGAAATACCCCATCCTCCAGTTGGCACGCTGGCAGTTTTGTTCCAAACGCGCAAAGGTGGTGGATGAACCACCTCAACATCAGGAGAAGCTGGAGGAATAAGCCAAGCCCCACTCCAGACCCAGTGTAAAATGCACGCAGAAGTGTCAGAGATGCTGCAGAGTGAGTTCTGGGGCGAAGCACCCACAGTCCCCGTGGGGAGCGGGAAGACCATGCGTGCACTTTGCTCACTTCATGCTCCTACACGCAAAAGCTCCGGTCAGCAAATGTCTGCCCGCAGTAAGCCCCTGGGGCTGTGCTGAAACGGTAAGTCACATTTCCCACCAAGTTTAGTCCTGCAACAACAGTTTTTCATTTCTCATTCAAAACCGGCTTTGAAGAGCACTCCTTTAATTTTCAATATGAAGCATCATCATCGCTGGCTGTATGACTATGACATACAGGGAGATAAAAGCAGTAAGCCTTTCTCCACACAACCTCTCTCATTGACTCCTAAAATGTCTGAGTTGGATATTTTGTAACCCTGCCCAATTAATTTTGTGCTCAGTGGCTTTTTCTGAACACAGAGTCTTAAAAAAGATCTGCTAAGAAATTCATTAACTTTACAATGCGGTTGGACTTACTCCAGCCAAATTATTACATTTCTGTAGTGCTAAAAATAAAGAAAAGCACTGTATAATTGAAACAACCCACACAGAGAGCAAGATTTCTCTCTGAGAGTCTGTATGGAAACCAAACGCTGGTTAATCTGCACCATGCAGCACACTGTTTCACATGATTAATACATAATATGAAATGTTACATATTTTCAAATAGATTCCCTGCAGGTAATAAATTGCATGTCACAACCGCACGTTTGATAGTTGACACTATTATACATTTAATCGATAAATGCAAAATGACAATTTTTAAGCTGTAGCACAACTGCAGCATTTTGACAGTGCTTGGGGCAGTGATTCCTCTCCAATCTGTCTGTGCCTTTTTCCTATGAGCTACAAATCACGTAAGTGCAGAGCCTCTTTTTACAGCATTTCTATTTCATTTGTCATCTCTGCAAAATCTTTCCTCTCCCTCGAACGCTCTCTCGTGTCAGATGGCACAGCTCGCAATGACGCCCTTTGTGGTAGCCTGTCTCTCTACAGTACCCTTCAAAGCCAATGCCTCACATGTCTAGTTGTGCCACTGCAGCATAACCAGCACCTATTTAATCTCTTTGGCTTAGTTAGTCAAACTATCTTATAAAATCATAGGATTTCTGGCTCAGATTTCCAAAGGAGGTTAAAGGAGTTAGGATTTCATATCCTCATATCCTATTAAAAAGAAATGCTATATGAACGCCTTTTTTTATTATTATTTTTTTTCGAAACCACAGCCTTTGTGGAAGCGTACCTCTAGACCCATTAGGACATTCGCTCTGCCACACAGCATATCAGAGGTGCCATTTCGCTTGAACAGATAGTTAGTGTAATGACAGATTGCAGTCTATCGAAGGATCTATTGCAAAGAGATATAACATGAAAGAAAAATCATTTTCTCTGAGCTGCTATTCTTTTTGCCAGGTAGATGGGTGAAAATTGGCTAAATCATCCCAATATATGGATGAAGTGTTCATTTTTGAAGCCAGCCAAATACCATCTAATATAAAACAGAACTATTTGCTTTACATTTCTGACTTTCCTGCCTCATTACTTCCAGCTTAACTAACAGTAAACCTGTAACCGGTAGGCATTTTTCCTGTTCTGACTGTATTTTCAGAAGATTCTTTTTTTTATCTAATACTCTACATTACTGTTACTTCTTTAAGCCCTGCATCTTCCTTTATTAATTACTCCCAAATCATATTAAAAATCATTTACAACCCTTTTTTATTCATGAGGATCATCTCTGTCCGAGTCTGGCATGTTTTGTCACTGTTTCCTCATCTTTTCTTAACCGTAATGGTGTCTAGCCCTGAACTTTTTTCCTTGACCGTGGGGAATCTGGTAGCTGAACAATTTCCAGGTTTTGTTAACATTTCCCACTTCAGGTTTGTATTCTCAGTGAGTTAGGCTGACCGCTGTTATGCGCTCTGGGGAAGCAGCTCTCTAACAGTTCTGAGCATACACGTTACTGCTCAGTGCCATATTCTGTTTGCACAAAGCAAATGCAGCAAGACCACAGCTATCACTTCCCAAGCGCATATTTACTTTCAAGTCAGTGATAAATCTATTTCAACCCCACAACTCCATTGGATCTCCAGCCTAGATTTACCCAGCCCAGCACAGAACTGCAATTGTTTTTAAAATACTCGTTACGGTCTACATGGAATGCTGCAAATGGTTCCATGTCAAAGACTTCACGTGCCAGCTCTGTTTTTTCTCCAATATGTTGTGAGGAGATGCTTAGGAAGTCATCTTCTGCTATTGTAATAACTAATGCATTGCCTAGCATTTTTAGTTATTTCTATTAGAGCCTTAGTCCCTAAATTTCAAGGTGCTGTGATCATGAATGGTCTGCAACTAGAACAGTGATGGAGTTTCTGGACATGCAACCCAGAAAGCCTTTACTCTTGATATGGGGGAAGCTAATGTGCTATAAAATCTCTCCCTTTCAATAGTCGCTTGGCTCCTTGCTTATCTACAGTATTCGCTGCCCTCTTGCTAAAGGGTCAGCATGGATTTCTAAGGCATTTGTGTAAGTATTTCTTTCTGCTTCCTTTCTGTATTTAGGAAGCCTTGCAGGTCAGTGGATTTGTGCTGGGCTGATTACAGATAGTCCAGTATGACTTGTTGCCAAATACATTTCTTACGCTCAAGATATTTCTTATTTTTCAGTGATGCCCTTCATTCCAGGAAGAAACTGTTTGTCCATTTGTCTCCAGCCCACTGGGGAACATCCCACTCCTTCTTCACAAGGAGTCCTCAGAGAGGAGCGCGTTCCCATAGCAGTTTTGGGTATTTTCTGTGCTCGTCTGCATTCGGCTGAGCAACAGCCTTCAGTTGCATTTTCTGCTCCCTGCAGGACCTTTTGTCTAGTTGGTCCTTCATTATGCTGCTTTCAGCGATCTAACTCAGCACATAACAGCAATTTGGATCATTCACCTTCCAGCTTATCCTTGGTGTTCTGCTGATTCTGGTGGTCTGCGTTTTGCTGTCCTTATTTCTCAATGTCACTGGCCTTTAGTGCCTCCGCTGTGAGAGCAGGAGGCGTAGTAAATGATCTGGGAATGTTTTGTGACATTTCACAAGGTAGTCTTTTGTTCCTCAAGACTTTGAAACTTAATCTCCAACACAAGTTTGGTTTGCAGGCAAACAGTTCCTTGTCTCTCTAGACAAAAATCAGAATATTCCGTATCTGATATAAACCAGAAAAGAGGGAGTTGCCTTCCATCCAGTGTTACTGAAACAAACAAAAAAACATATGAAGTCTCCAGATTTCCTCTGTGATCGTTTCTGATGTTAGCTGTTCGCTGTTACTGTTCAAACAACCTCTGCTTCACTGGGCTTAATGCTGGCCTTTCCTTCCTCTTCATTAAAGGTTATCCACCAAGCTCACAGCCCAAGTTCAAACATGGCAGCCCGGCCACACACCTGGAACAAAGCATTCAAGAATCAAAGCTGCTTTCCAAAAATCAATGAGAAGAGACCCAGAGGAACCGCTGATTCAGTCGCCTCAAAGGCCCGAGATCGGCAGTCTGCTCCCGAGAGCAAAACCTGGAAGTGGTCAGTCACTGTGGAGATGCTGCCTGGCCTGAAGTCTGCTGTGCAGTACTCCCCTCCCAGACCTAGCTCAGCATCGGTCCTAACTTACAGCAATGTCTGCTTTTTTATGAAATACCTTTCATTAAGCCTCATTAAGTTCCCGTTTGCTTCTGGGTTTTGCCGCTGTGTTGAAAATGAGTAGCAAGACAAGGGCTGATTTATGTACAGGATAGACACCCAATGAAATATTTGGTCCAAGTGCGGTCAGAACAGTAAAGTTGTTAAAAGCAGCATATGAAGGGAAAGTAAAACATTCATTGAGAAGTTGAATACTGTTGAAGAGGGAGATAGTGTAGAGAAGAATGAGCTAAAAACATGCTGAATTAGATTTCTGTGGACTTCTAGAAACTGCTGTCTCTGGATATCAGAAGTGCCATCAGCTGCCTGTATGTCCGCACAGAATACAGGGCTCTCCCTGCCATACAACCCTTTCTAATCTTTAGGTATTGCATCAGTAAGTCCTTAATGCATTACCACCAACACACAACTTGCAAGACTGTATGTATACAGTCAAGGAGACAAATTCTCACAGTAGCTCCTTATTTTGTGTCAAAGTAAGAGTTACTGCAAAAGAGAAGAGATCTGCGTGTCATACTACTGTCTCTATTAGCTTCTGTAACTAAACTATGAAAACAGCGTGAGAATTGAAAAGTGATCTTGCAACAAATATTTCAATACAAAGAATAACATCTAGATGGCCTGGACTGAAGCAAGTTCCCTTATCTGTTAGAGGAGGCTGGAATGGAAAAATAAAATTATGATGATGGAGGATGGACAAGTGCTGTAAGAGGGAAAAAAATCAGAAATTTTGAAGAAAATGCATCTGGGGATTCTGAAAACAGCTCAGGAGGGACAGTTTGTGCTGCAACCCAACAGCCTGGCAGCAACAGCCAGCCCACCTCTTTGAACACAAGGGAAACCACAGCCTGTTGAGAGCTGGTTATTAGACTTGCTGTTTCCAAATGACTCAGCTAAACAATGCTTCAAAGACCTGCCTTCCATATGAAAAGTAGTTTAACACAAATATTTTCAATGAGCTTGTTTCAATTCATTTGACTACACCACAATTCTAAGGAATTTTAAGCATTTGCGAAGGTGAATGATTCACACAATGAGAAATCTCTACATCATGAAAAAAACTTTCAAAAAGAGAAGGAGATATCGAAGAGTATGGCCAAATGCCTTTATACAATCCCATAGACTCAGGAATCCTCTCCAGAAGAGGTCAGGCTCAGAGGTTTCCCATCAGTTCTGGTTCTGCACAAACCTATTTTAATGCCCAGAGCTGTGAATCACTACAAACTAAACCCAAGTTTGGTGTATGGATGAAGGACAAAGAAGTGCTACTGCAATTAAAATGCAGAAGATGCTCTAATCTAATGGTACCGGTCCAAGTAGCCAGTGGTAGTTTGACTGGTACTCGAACCAGCATGACAATCCAGGTCACATGGACAGCCACTGGCAGTAAATTTAGGTAAAGTTGGAAACGCTCAAGTTTTCTCCTATTAATGTAACCTCATCTTTCAATGAAATATGACGGAGCTGAAATGGCAACCGAAGTCATAACAAATTCTCAAGATGATACAGTTTGCAGAGAGGAAAGATAACTCAGTCCTAATCAATGTGAGTGCCATCGCAAGACGGTGTCATGGATGCATCTTCCTGAAACATCATTCTCTCTCCCTATGGGAAATTATTCAAACCGATAGGATGCAAAGGCTGATAAGCATCCTCGTACATTAGAAATGGCATGTTCAGACCTCTTACTGAGAGGGAGCATTGGCTGCGTGAACAGATGGGTAATTGGCTCCCTTTTCTGTTGAGAAAGATGCAGTGCTTCCAAGGTACTGCTTTTTCATTGCGTGGTTTGTAAGCTTGGAGCTGCACTGTCCAGAGCAGATGCGGTTAGAAAAGGCTTGTCAATAAACCCTTCACTTAACATGCACAATTCTGCTCAGATAGGCAAAAAACAGTCGCTCTTTTGTAAACATACATATGGAAGCATGCGAAAAGGAACAGGCAGGGAGAAGGGTTAAAATGCTTTCAACTGTCTATTCTGACAACAGAAACAACATTTTTCTCCCCCAAGATAGGGCTTGGACACCCATTGCATGAGACAGAAAAAGAAACCGTCTCAATGTGTCCTTTTCCCAGAACCTCATTAGAAAAAGAGAAGAGGTTACTCCACTTTTCTGTCCTGCTCCTACTGTTTGGTCTCCATTTGAGACCTGCTTCTCAGCAAATCTTTCTGTTTAGACTGGCATTTATCAGCTTTAATTAAGGAAATGTTAAGGGGAAAAGAAAGGAAAAAAGTCTAAAAGACATCTTTAGTGCTTTGTCTCCATTTCTCAGCTGCTTTTGGCATTTATGAGGAGACCAGAAGTGGGTTTTTCGTCTTTTGTATTTGAAAGATGCATTCTTTACTGACCGAAGACAGCTCACAGTGCCATTAAAGCAAATACTTTATATGAGCAATCCATGGGCAGAGACCAACCACAGACCATTCACTGAATAAAAATTTAAAACTCAGAACTCACCAGTAAATCACTAATAGGCAAATTGTCAAAAGTGAGCACTTGGGGTTGTTGTTTTTTTTTTTTTTCCTTGCGAATGGTTTGCCCAGCTCTATTTTAGAATCAGATCTGTCAGCAGCTCCCTGGGGTATTGCTGTTTCTTTGGATTTGCAATAGGAAACATCAACATGTGGAGAAAACCTCAATATACTGCTTATTATACACAACCCCCAGTATAATGAGCAAGCAGCTCCTGCAATGCTGGGCTGCTGTTCACGCAAACTACCTATAAACTGGCAAGCAATTTGTTGGACTGTCAAAAGACAAAGATGTCAAGCTGATCAAAGCTCCTCTGTTAAGCTTATAAATATCCATTATTCTAAGAAATCAGAAAACTACTGGGAATGGACATGTATTATGGCAGCAAGACCCCTATAAACCAGGCTGCCCCCAAACTAAAAAAAAATTCAAATGAACATACTTGCAAATGTTCTGCTTCTTGCACAGAAATAACAGAGCCAAGCAAAGGGAGACTAAAAATAAACTACCACCGAGGGCCAGTGCAACGCAGAAACATTTTATAGCAGTACACCAAACTATTTAGTCAGATAAATATGCTTAATTAGTTGTGCCAGAGGCGGGGAGAAAACAATAGCTTTGTTGCTTACTTATTTTCTGAAAGGCTGTTATTGTGGCCATATTTTATTTTGTAGAAATTTTCTGTTGCATGTGCATTTTAGGTCTGATTCTCAAGAGGCAGGAGTCGATGCACTAATTACAGTGCAACTTCTGAGAATATCACCAGCTGAGTGTCTTTTACACGATTTCTAAGCAGATTGAAATACAGAAATACTTTAGGAAAAACAATTCAATTTCTAAAGCAGTTTCTGCTTTTACTTATATTGGCTTGGAAGCAAAGATTTTGGAGAGTTTTTTGCATACAACCATTGGCATCAGGAGTCTGCCCAAACCAAGCCGTGATGTCCAATGTACCACTGTCTTTCAGTTTATCCAAGTGTCCTCTGATCTGAGGCCATTTCCTTACTATGGTTTAAAAGGGTCAATGATACAGCATGAGTGGGCATTGAATCAGACCCCTAAAGATCATCTCTACGTGTACAAAATGGCTTCAAAACTTTAAAAAACTATCTCAAGAGATGGAATGCAGAGAGAATCAAAGCACAGCTGCTGCTGCGCCACAAGTCAACACTGAGCTTTGCAGAGCTGCACAAAAGAGAAGAAAGGCATTGCACACAGAGGCAAGATGGTAGGCTCCACATGGATAAAAGAAAAGCAGAAGAGGCTTGACTGCATGGTTTTCCTCTGCTGCCACTGGCTAAAGCTCTAATAAAAGCCAAGCATTTATGCAAAAGTTGATTTTTAACCATCTTTTTTAAAGCTTGTTATGAATAGGCTTCTTCTACGAATAGGACTTAAGCGCTACTGGATTGGGGAAAAAAAAGTAAAGGTGGAGAGGAGAAAGCAGAAAATGGGGACCAGAAAGGGAAACTTAATCTGGACAGTCGTCAGCGAGGTGAGCGCTAGCCTGCACCATACTATGGGCCCACCAAAGAGCTCTTGACTAACGCTAAATCCCAGATGAATTCAGGGGGGTGGGAGCAGAACTGCACAGACCTTCTCTTGCCCAGAGAAGAGATGATACAAAAGGAGCAGGGGGTTTCCGCTCATTAAGAGGCTTCTGGTATGGTATGGGCAAGACCGATGTGGCAAGAGAGATGGGACCTTGGCAAGGTTACACTCACTGCAACGCAGCATGCAGCCAGCCAGCAAGTACTTCGCTCCTATCACATCCAGGGGAGTCCCTCAGTGGTCTTGAGCTTCTTTTCTATCATCTTCTCTTGACCTCCGGTTGGTAAATGCTAACTCAGGGTGCTCCTTACTCTATTTTCTGTACATCAGTCTTAGCATAACACTGAATCTGGTTCCAGACTGGCACTGGGCTCTCGACAAGCAAAACAACTTGAAGATCCAGCAGGTACGAAGTTTTCTGAGGTTCATTCCCTGAAACGGGTGTGCCTGTTTTTCTTACTTTCCTTTAATCCTACTAAGTGACTATACACATGTAGCAATTACATCCAGCAAGCGGGACACTCCAATTTGCTTTGAATTTAGCCTGGGCAGGCAGTTATCCAGACTACATCAGTCAAAGCAATGACAGCAAAGAAGATTAAAAAAGAAAGCGTGAGGAGGAGGATGACACTCCAAGAGAAGATAATTGAGGAACTATGAGAATGTTCACTGAGTTTGACAATTTCAGGCTAAAAGGCTTCCGTCCTAGCAGATATTTTGTCTCCCACTTAACCCTTCACATCTCACCTTCCTGCTCAGTCCCACATCAACCATTGGGAGTTCCCAAAGTACCCCAACAGAGCTCTGTACAGCAAGCTATTGCCTACCCTGGTGAGTCATTCCAGGTGAGCAATTGCTGGTGACCCAAGCAGGGGAAATCCACCCTTCTCCAAACGCCCAGTCCATCACAAGGCAACTAAGGTCACGTTGACCCAGACCCCAGGCACATTTCTCCTAAGAGGATGGCCTGAGTTGGACCAGTCAAGCACTATCAATTGGGTATAAAATCCCTGCTGAAGCCTACCGTGGGCAGTTGTGTAGGGAGGATGTTTCCTACTTGGTCTGAGGTCTTGCTGTGCTGACCTTAATTAGCACTCTGATTAGAGGCCTCTCTCTGAGAGGTGGGTCCCACATGGTGTGATGACTCTTCATATGAAGAGTTAAGGGAAGAGGGAACTTAAATTATTTGCTGATTGCTGACTTTTCCTGCTGCTCCTGCCATGCTCTTGGCCCTACCTGGTCTGATATTTGTTGCTTTTACTTTTTTGCTTATTTCTTTCTCACCTACTGATGATGCCTGATAACTGCCTTAATCAAATTAATTCCAACAATGTTTGGTGTAGGCTTTTCTGTAGTTGTAGGGATTTTCTTTCCTCTTCCATACTTAGGGAGCCTGCCAGAGTTAGTTTCTATTGCCTCTTAAGCATAACCTTCCTCTTCTATTTTTCTTATGTATTGCTAAACTGCTCTGTAGCTAGATGTCTTCAAGAGCAGAGTATTTCAGATTGTACTGATGAACTCCAAATGTATCTGGGGTAGGATCTGATAAATACAATGATTAACAATTCTAATATATTCTGGAACAGTCAGTTCAGCTCACCCACCACGCGGCTATATCCAACACATACATCAACAAGTCAGCTGGAGGGGTTGGCATTTACAGCAAATCACTCGAGTCTGTACCTCTTGATTTCTCTGCTGCTCCTTCAGTGCTGCAGAAGCACAGAGATTTCAAGGTGACAGGGAGCTCAGGTGACCTGAGCTGTGCATTGACTTTCATTTCTAAGTAAACTGAAGAAATAATACAGAGAAAAGAAAGCTGACTTTTATCTTTACGAGTGCAGAAGAGCCCTAATTAGATGGGTTAAGTCACATTCCAGTCTGTGGAGGAAAGGAATAACACTCCTCTGTTATTCTTGTACATGCAACCTGGGCCTTCATCCTAGCTCTTACTGGGTGTTATTAAGTTGGACTACTCGTACAGTGAAGTTTCCGGATTAGTCCCTCGCCCAGCTCTTGGATTTATACAGAGAAGTCTAGGGAGCTGCTGATTTGAGTGGAAGAGGTAATTGCTCCTGAAGAAGTGTTGCAAATGAGGAAAATAAGTGGAATACAGGCACAGCATCCTCTACCACAAAAGGAAGTCTCAACAATTTCTGTACGCTGATGATCCTTGATGAAAGATCTCAGCTCCCAGATAAGCCTTAGAAATAAATCTGCACACAGAAATTATTTAGGGCCTGATCCAGCACTGCCAGAATTCAGTGGCAAGCATCCTACTGTACGCATGGTCTGCAAATCAGGCACTCTGTGCTAGACTTTTAATCTGTGATACAGCTCAGTAACTTTAGAATCCAGGAGACTGCGATTTTAAAGTTTGGAGTAACTTGATTATTCAAGGAACCCTTCTACCCTTACATTGTTATCATCCTTTCCATTCAGGGACAAAGGACCTTCCAAACAAGCTTCCCTGACCTAGAAGATGTTCCGATTTGAGCCAGCTTTAACACATAATTGTTAAATTGAGCAGGCGGTTGACTTACTATATTCAGGGTTGGCTTCCCTACATCAATTATTTTAAAGATCACTATCTCCAAATTCCGCTTCCATAGCTACCTCTTTAATATGATTCATCTGCAGAAAAAAACAAGCGTCAGCAAATGGAATCTGGCAAGAAATGAATCAAATAAACTTAAAATAGTGTCATGGTGCCTATATTAAATTTCATTTGACTGAAGCTGTGCATCTGAGAACCCTACTGTTTGTAGCTAAAAGAGAAAAGAATTGATGACATCAGCGATTTACCTCATTATATCGCTATAGGATGATAAATAATATTTTCTCCAAGTCCTTCTGAGTTCATCTAAAGTGGTTTTAAAGATTGTATACAGTGTATTTGTACTTAAATTATTCTACTTTCAAAATCTTGGAGAGCTGAGACAGCAGGAGATAATTTGTAGGACAGCTTGAGACACGTTTCTAATAGTTTTAATATTGCTGCAATTGTCTTCTTGCTTCCTACAAGGCACAGAACTAATGTTGCATTTGAAGCCCTCTTACTGAGCATGCTCATCCTCCTCCTCCTTGAGACGGAGCTTTTTGCAGGAGGGAAAGCTTCCCCTGAAATCTGGGAGGTTTTTGTCATTGGTCTCAGTGACAGCAGCACCAGGAGTACAGGGTCGTCTTCTTTTTCCTTACCAGGCCTGTTTAGCTGCTTCTCCTCTCCTTGCCCAAACCCAGTTTAGTTGTCCTCTTGAGTTTTGTTTGTTTGCATTCAGCTAGACGTTGGTCTGTGCCCTTTTGTTGGTTTTCGTTTAAAGCTCCAGATATGCCTGCTTTTGCTACAGGTGGGCTCACGCTCTACTCCGGTGTCTGAGTTACAGCCGCTGCAGGACAGATGAGAGACTGACTGCTACTCTAGCCTGGACCTTCAAGGGATTCATGGTAAGGATCGTTCCTGTGGAACCAGCAGTTATAAAAACCAGGCTGAGGAAAAAAAGAGGGTGGATAAAAGGAGGCCCGTGCTGACAGTGCTCCATCTCTTCATACACTGTTGCTGTTACCCTCATCCGAACCATGTCAAACTGCAGCGGATTGCATTGAGAGTGGAATGAAATGTAGCTTTGATATCTAGCCTCACAGTGAACCTTAAAACTTCAGACTTTTCTGAAAATTGCCTAGAAACTTAAATCCATCACAGAAATTCCTCCCAGTTAAATGTTATGTGACCAATGCATGTAACCTTACAAATGTGTTCGACCGAATCATCATCTCAAATTATCGGGATTTGTTCATTTAAATTACTAGTTTCAAATGCTCAGATTGTCTCTTTTTTTTTTTTCAAGTTCTTGCCTTTGCAAAGCTGAAAGTCTTTGATTGGCTAAGGAAGTAATACATTAAAAGTAATATTAACCCTGTTCCTTTCTTTTCCTCTTTCCTCCAAGTCTCTCAAACTTTTGCCTGGGGAGAGGGACGAGTTGGGCTGCAAAAATGAGCAAGTTTTAGAGAAGGGTGAATATTTCTGGAAGGAGTTTATTTCTTTCTCTCTCTAGGCTGGCCTAAATCTCCTGCTTGCCACAGGAGACACAAGCAAACATTTCCTTTCCTTGTTCCCTGCGGTCAAGGAGCAGACAACCCTTGGCTGTCGCAGAGCTGAGTCTTTTTGGGGCGGGCAGCTTTCCATGTATTTTGGCAAATGGTGGGAAGTTTCTCAGATCAGAGGTGGTTCCCTCTGTATATGCTGAGATGACCCACAATGGAGTCCTTGTCCCTGTCCTCGAACCTCTCTTTATCTCCTTTCTCCCCACCATTGAGACACAGGACTTCCTCTCATCTCCATCACATACCAGTTCTTATCTTACTTTGCCGCACTCCGGCCTTCGAGGGTGGGAAGGAGGCTTGTTCTTCACTGCAACACAGAGGGTGAGCGCATTCACAGTAGGAGTGTGGTCATGCTCTAGAGAGGATGCTAACTCCAGCAGTATCCCCCATGCTTTGAACCGGAATAATTTAGGACTCAGCAGTTTCCTAAAATCAGAGGGGTTTTTTCAAACAGATGCACTATGTTTCTTTACAGTCTGCAGATCATACTTTACTATATTTATAACAGTGGCCATTACTCCTTGGTTTCTGGGAATTAATTTCTAAAAATTCTCCAGTGTTCCTATTAGATGTATCCCACTAGGTGTCCCTTTACCTGAATCGAATCAGACTTTCCTTAGAGCAGAACAGCAAAAAGAAAAGCACACCAGAGGCTGTAACACTTCTACAGGATTACGTGCTAATATACCTATTTCAGCCTTTAAACATGTGTTTTTTCTTTCTTTAGTCTAAACAATTTGGTATTTCTTAAAACATGAAACAGCCCGGATTTTTAACAATGTGCAGGACAAAGAGCTTTTACATTTTCTTTTCAAGCAAAACTAAAGAGTGGAAGCAGCAGCTTCACATTGCTCAGACACTTTCATTTCTGTTAAAAGGAACTGGCAGTTTGTTTTCCTTAGCAAGCTGTAAACCCTTTTTATTGAGCTTGCACACTAGCAGTGAAAGCCTGGGAGAAAAATCTCAACCCATTGATGAAAGTGGCTTTCCATTTTTGACAAAAATGCAAAAGGGAGCATCAAAACAGAGAGTTACACTCTCTGGGAGTGAAAAGGGAAGCATTCTTATAAGAAAATGGTGAAAATGGAATGTTTTCTGCCATGAAAAACTCTGTTTACTAGTGAGAAGTGTGAAATACAGTGCTAGAGAAGATTCACAGCCACTCAGAAAAAGTCAGTATTGCTGTATTAAGTGAAAAATTACTAGTTTTCTCAGAAATCCCATCTGTGTAGTTTAGTTTCCATCATTTAGGAGGCATAAATAAACACACATACAACCCTGTGTATATGTTTATAAATAAATAGATGTATGTAATTTATGTGGAGAAAATAAGTTTTGTGTTTTTCCTATTAACTCAGGATATATTCACCTTCATTATCATCCTATTACTGGTTTCCAAACTACACATTTCTCACTTCCATAATTTAACTTATTGTGGAGTTAAATTTCTTTAGACTACAGTTCTTGTTACAAGTCAGGCTATTTTTCAATAAAATGGAACCCTTTCATTAAGGGGAAAAAATGCCTTTTCACCCATTGATCGTTGGTTTAAGTCCTGACTAGTGCCAGTAAGCAAGGACCTCTCCTAAGTACAACGCTTTTACTTGACTAGTATGGACTCTTTTTTAATCCAGAGAAAATTAGTTTCATTAATTAATGCAGAAGCATGGAATATAAATCTGAACAAAAAGTTTTCCAAAATGACCAGCTTTAAATAAAGGGGAAAAAATGAATGGATTTTCCAAAATGTTCTCTTTGGCTTTGATTCGGGGCCTGGGACCCTCCCCAAGCAGAGATAGCACTGTGGCTGTGCAAAAAGTCATAGCTTTGTGATGGGCAACATTAAATGGTTGCTGGATTGAAATTGTCCCATCTGGGAGCTGAAAATGTTTGAAGCAAGAAAATATCCTAACAGGAATGTACTACCATCTTAACAAAGATAGTCAGGGCCATGTAAAAGAAATCTCTGTCTATGAAGGTAACTTCAGTCCTCTGAAAGACTGAGATCAAGTCTACATTAGTTGTTTAGTCTCCGTTTACAGTTAATGGATGGAGATGACATCTGCCAGAGTTCAACTCATCTTACTAAGACAGGCACCCATCTTATTCCACTCGTCTGGAAGATTGCTTTAATGTTGGTTGTCTATCGTCTTGAGAGACAAATGTGGTGAAAGAAGTGCAACTACCTAACTACCAGACTCTAAAATGAGAATGTTTGTCCTTCTAAGTGATCTGCTCTAGCTTAGGTTTAATAAGTTAAAAGAATCACTAGGAGAACTTGCCCAAGTCATGCAAGATGCCAGACAAGATTATGGTCATTGTTTCTTGCCTAAAAAAATATCTGGAACTGTGGCCCTGCATTCAGACTCTGTAGACACATTCATTGATAGTATCTGAATTTCTGTTGGTTTCAATAAGCGGCCAAAACACTGACCGGGTCCTACAGGACAGTGACGCAGAGGGGCTCCAGACACAGCCACAGGTTCTTCTCCAGCAGGTTTGAATTCATTGTGTGCCCCTTGTGACTTCCCTGCCCCCTTGGAGGCAAGGCTCGCAGGCAGAGTGCAGTGAGCACTCCAGGACCTCTGCAGGTCTAGGAACTGCTGACACCATCCTCAGAAAGAGCTGGGTCAGCACTGAATTGACTGACCAATGGCCAATAGCTGCCAAAATATCTTAAAAGCATTGGACACATCCATGTCCAATTCAAAGCATATCAAGAGAAGTCATCATTTGTAAATGAAAATTAGTCATCCCATTTGTAAATAAATCCATTCCAAATCTCATCAGAAGTGCCTTTGGCACTGAGAACTACCTCCATGTATAATTTTAAATCACAAAGGTTTGATCCTTCGAGAGCAAGAATGCACAGACTTCTGTATCTCTGCTGTGGACTGTGTGCATCACTAAGGCATCTTTTCCTCCCTTCCCCACACTCCGTGCAATTTCAGCTTTGGGCCATGGCGGGCTGGAAATGCCTGAAGACAGCCAGCATGCCAGCGAGCAGTTATTATACAGTGAAGCGCAACTAAAGGGCAGAAACTGGTGTGGTCACAGGGCTGCAAACCTGCCATGAAGTAGCACATTCAGAAGCAGACGACAGCGGAGATGGATGGGAGGGGAGAAAGCCTGAATTGTCTTGGGATGTGGCTCCTTAGCTCATCGCCTTCCACCAGCTGAGTGCCATTAATTAGCCACCTATGCGGTCTTCAACACCCCACATGGGATACCACATGTCTTCCTTTTACCTTGAGGAAAGTGGACTGTGTCCTGCTGTGCCGCTGAGGCCAGGAAAGACCTCGGGCGTGATCGGCCACCACCGTTCAGCAAACCTCAGTAAACGACTGACAGCCATCCTGAGTTTGCAGAGTAATTATACAGTCTTCAGACTACTTGACTGACTAGCACAAATTCTTGTGGCTGTTGTTTTTCCTTTTCTTTCCCCCTAGACAAGCCATGTCTCTTTATTTTTGTGAAGCGACCTGTAGGTAAAAACTCACCATGCATCAGCTGAGCTGTGATAATTTTCTACATGCATCCCATTAGCCTGCAGCAAATGCAAGATAAATGGGCTAGTTTAACCCTCCTTCATGAGCTCACAGCAGAACAGTTACTGCAGATGAGGCTGTGCATAGTACCTCCTGACGGGAAAATAAGGCAGCTCTGTGACAGTTTTGTGTAACCAAATCCCTTAGTGAAAGCACGCATCACATTTTGAGGACCGTTTGGTGCACTGTGCTATTTATGTCACTAAATCTAGGCATAGTTTCAGTTTCTGCATCTGAGACAGGTAAACGTTCAATTATTAAAATTTCAGAACTGCGGGTGCTTGACCACCCTGGGTGGATGATCACAGAGGTAGCGGCTCTGCAGCATTTTGAGCTCCTATCTTTCAAGATCACAGAGGCGAAACCATGTTTTTCAGACTTCTCTGTCACATTGTCAACAGCGTTTGTATATGTATCCAATTTAAAAATCTGCAGCTGAGTCTTTATAGGGAGAGTATCTTTTTACATTGCCAAGTCTTTCATGCACAAGTTGTTTTTGTTTAATCTTCAGGCTGACCTTCCAATCTAAAGCAGTCTTGCATTAACTTTCCAAAGGTCATATCTGCAGAATGCCGAGTCAGTGGATCTTGCAGAGTGTCAGTATATTTTTTTATCGAATTCTAGGCCCTGATTATACTCAGTTTGTTCTGCATGAGATCAACAAAGCAGGTGGAAAATCATCCTCACAGGGCAGCTGACGATTCTCCACAAATACTATCAACAGGAATGACAGCTGCATATGGATTTTCACCCGCCAGTGAGGAGAAGGGACGTGCAATGTGGATCAATACAGCTGACTTGGCTCTGTTAACTAGCTGTATCGTCTGAGCGGCCATCTAGGCTTTTCAGTGGCCAGTGGGCAGAGAGGCACCTCCAGGGCATGCCTGCGCCTTAGGAGGGAACAAATTTCTCTCCATCTACTATAGAGAGCCCAGATAAGCTTTTTAAAGACTTATCTTTGCACATGCAAATTGAAGTGGGATGATGTCTGCCTGCTGGGGCTTGGGTTTTTTTCCCCTCTATCTTACTCTGCACACCCTTTGTGGGGCAACTGCAATAGTCTGACGTGAAGCAGCTCCTCTGGACGGAGCAGACAGAGTAGCCAGACTGCTCGAGAAAAAGGAAAGGGAACAAAGCACCCTTCCTCCCTCTAATCTCCTGCTGTAATGGAAAGGCAGTAGCAAAAGTCTTTTGTATCCCGACAGATCCCTTCCTGCCTCTGAAATAGGATTCAGCATCTCCCACCTGCATCAACTGACAAAATAATTGTGGTGTGGATGTCAAAACAAATGCAGATACGTCTAGATGTTCAAGACTTCCTACAGAAGGCTTGCCAGGAGTCTTTAATGTGGAACAAGAAACACTGCAGCTCAGTCTTGCATGTGCTGAAGGCTTCTCTAGTCAACTCTGGTCTTCATGGTGCCTGCCTGTTGTAGCCAGGAATCCCCAGGTGACTGACTGTACTGTGGGCTACACCGTTACATGTTATACTATCATATATATACGTATACATATATCATACTCAAGCGGCTGAACCACAATGGCTGTATCATCTTGACTTAGTCTGTAAACCATACAAGTGATATGCAACTTTCCACACCAGATGGTTGTGGCATTCATCACCCTCTGCGCAATAAAGGCTCGCTATTCCAGACCAGCTATTCTGTCCTGGGGTTTACTGGTACATAGCTGAAGTACGTCTACAAGAGATGACTCTCTCCTTATGTATTATCATGTCCTTCATCTTACCAATGTCTGTGCCTATACAAATGGAAATGAGCACCTCATTTCCATCTATATAATTTCTAAGGCATGTAATGGAAACAAATTGTTGGGAATGATGAGGCAGTTGCTCCGACTCCTGATATGAATACAAAAAGAAGTAAAGAATTAAGGCCTTCATCATTTGGCATGCTCAAGATACACTTTAGAGTACCATGCAACCAGATCGCCTTTGCTCAGTCTGTATCATGTAGCTGCATCTGTCCACAGCAGCTAGAGATGCATATGTATGTTCTCTAAAATACAGTGGTAGCTTGATTCCTACACCAGCGTAAATCACGTGTGAATCCAGAGCAGGCTTGCACTGCTGTAGTGAATGGCTATTCAGGTGTGCATCTTACTCTTACTTCTGCTGGTCTCACACTGGGATAAATCTTTGGTTTCAAAGTCTGGTCCAACACTCATTAAGTTATCAGAGAAGAGGAAATAGAATATTTCTCAAAACAAAATGTAATCCAGCATCTGAAAAATAAGAGATTTTGAGCCTTTCATTGTGCTATACAAGGTATTTTACAACACTTTTCAGTATTCCACCTGGTTTTTAATAATCTTTGATGCAGTGAGACTCTGATGCTGTTTCCATAAACTGAGCACAGGAAAGCAGCATTAATCTCACGTTCCTCTTCTTTTCAGAGGAAGTGTAAGGTCATTTTTGTCTCCACAATTCTGGCAGAGCAGAACTGCAAAGAGAAGCCAATTCTAATAACACTTTATAGAGGTAATAGAAGAGGAAGAAAATGGGAAGAAGAGAAAGTAGAGAACAGCAAAGACAATTATATATGTAGCCTTATCTGGTGAAACCCAGCAATTGGAGGAATTTTCCACTCTCTTTTATTAAGCACTTTTTAATTAAAACAACTGCAATAAACCCCACACTGATCATCAACATGACACTGACCATTATATCATTGTGGCCCAAATTAAACACTAAAAGGTTACACTCTGACTTTGATTCGGGGATAATGCGGGAGGGTTGGCCCCTATACAAAGACACATGATGCAAGACACAAATCTTCCACGGATTCTGGCCCTGTTGTATGAATTTAAGTCATTTAAATTGTTCTGTGTATTTGCTGACCTTAAAAAGGGATTTTGATGCAAATTCTGACCTACTCTTTAGCATGCGAAGGAGTCCAGAGCTGGTCAAATGTTAGAGCAGCTAGGCTGTATCTAGGGTGATTTCATCTGGATGGCCTGGCTACCAAATGAGATAATCCTTGGAAACAGGGTTTCTGATCTAAAGCCCTTTGGCAGTTCTTGAGTTGGTATTAACAGGCCTTGGCCTTGGTCCCTGTGGCCTCCAGCGTTTCTGCAGTGCTGTAGGAAAGGAAAATGGAAAAGGTCCAAGATTTGTTCCAACTAAGAAAGAAGTTAAAAAAACAGGTTGTGTAAGTGGAATACAGCAGGGTTGGGCTGGTAGAGGTGGAGTTGAGGATAATTACTTGTTCTCTAGGTGTATCACCTCCACAGGCTCTCATCTTCACCTGATAGCAGAGGACGTAAGGCTTGGAAAAGCCCTTCTGCTTCCCTGAAGCCTTGCCCACCCTTCACGCAGACGCAGCCGGTGCCAGTGGTGGAGCAGAGCGGGACCCCAGCTGCGCTGCGCACCCCTCGCATCGCTCCCCGCTGCTTCTCCTTGAAGGAGCAAAGTAAGAAGGCTATGGGCAAACAGAGAGAAGTGCCGTGGGTGATCTCCTGAGAGCCTCCCCAGGACAGGTAGCGACCACAGCAATCTCAATGCTGTTGACGCCACAAAAGCTTACAGCATGGCGAGAGGTTTGCTGCCTCGGGTGCGTTAGCGGCAAAGCTTACACGAATTTGCAGCCCATATGGGACAACACTTGCTCTCCAGTTGGGAGCACCTGCAGTTCCCTCAGGGAGGAATGGGAGGGGGGACAGAGCTGAGGGCAGCAGAGACATGCTATTCTGGCTTCAGGACAATGTAAAAAAAGCAGAAAGTAACCCCAAATTCCCTTGAGAAATATATACCAATTCACCTCTGCCACATGTTGTTTCCCCTGCCCCAACCATGGGAATGTGTTTTGCTTTTTCTGGTGACTTCGCTCTTCCAAGCCAGAGGATCATGTTGACCTTTATTTCTGCAATCAGTTTCTATAACGAGCACACTTTAAGCACATGCACGCGCAGAGAAAATGAAGTGAAGCCTATGCCACTATGTTTATATTTAGACATCCCAGAGGCACAAAGCAGGTTGCTGATTTTCTGTGAAAATTCTCTTTCCAAACAAATGTATCTACATCTGTTGCACAGTGAATGATTAAAATCACAATCCTGCAAGCGATAGCTACCCCTGCCTATTTAGCAGGGCTCGCACAAAGCCGCAGCTCGTAACAATGATTGCAGTCCACTCAAGGGAAATAGCCTTTATGCTTTCTATTTGCTTTCTCAATAAGGGAAAGTTTTAAGAAAAAAGGAATGCAGGCAGTGTTCCCTGCGACTTCTTCGTTTGTTATGAAATGTGTGTCTTTAGCCAGCATGGGGATAGCCGACCCTCGTGAAAAATCTGCCCAAAAGCAGAAAAGCAAAGGGTTTCTAGGACTGCTCTTTCAACATGAAAGCAAAAACTTTAATGAAGAGTTTCTTTAGGAAAAGACTCTCTTTTGCAGAGCCTGAGAGCTGGTGGAGAGCTGATTGTAGCTCCCCGACTCTGCTTTCTTTAGGTCGAAGTTGAGAGGTATCAAACTTCATAAGTTGTGGTTATCACTTTTCTTCTATTGTTTCTACTTATGAGCACACAAGGGTTCAGCCACATCTTAGATTAGATTAAAAAAAAACTACAAACGACTGATTCTTATTTTTTTAATGGGGATTTGGATATAAGGAGTAGGAACTGAAAATCCTGTGGGCTAAAATTAACAGAGAATTTGAATATAATGTCCCTTGTCCTATGGATTCAGATGCAAAACTCCTCTGCATTTATTAGATTACAGCCCTGGCCAAGTCTTCAAAGTGAGTTTAACAGCACACGAGGACAAGCATGCTTTAGGCTGACGGGTGTCACAGGGACAAACCCCATCCAGTTATACACCGAGGACAATCAAATAAGCATTTCAACGGAAACAAGTGCACAGATTTCCACCTATAGGACCATGTGGATTCACACTTGAAATCGCTCACGATGCAATTCATCTCACCTAATTTTGCAACCTCAAAGTTAGCACTTCCCCAAATGTTCGCCTTGGCTGTCGCCTCTGTTCCCCCGGTCAGTGGAGAGGGATGGGCACGGCCCCCAGGGTGGGATGAATGTCCTCTCAGAAGTTACTTTCTCTCTTTTTCGGCTACAGACACTGCTCTAGCTGGAAAATAATAAAGCCTGCGTGAAATCACCTTGCATGTGAGAACGTGCAGCCAGGCGGCTTCAGTGAGCAGCCGTACAACTGGAACGAGAAATTCAGAGATCCCATGCAGGCAAGTACGGTGCAAGCAGCTCACATCACGTGTTCGCAGGACAAACACCATCCTGGCAAGCTCACAAGTTTTGCGTCTAGTGCTGCTGAGAAAGGGACACGCTTGTCAGCAAAACTGTTCATGAAAAATAATTTCACCAGGAAACGATAATTAATGCTGGAATAATTTTTAAATTAAATACTTTTCAGCAATACCTGTACATAGCAATGTTATTTTGCCAGTTTGTAACATTCTGTCAAATTTCTCATGCCAGATGAAGTCTGAAAATAGGTCTGCACTGTGAAAGAGAGATTTTGTTTTGACAGACTAAATGAAACGTTTCGATTTTTCTGCTTTTCTAGTGTTTTTGTTTTGAAATTGTCTTTCCATTTGTGCGATAAAAACATTAAAATTTTCTCTCATTCAGAAGGAAGCATTAGTCTGGATTCAGATAAACCAGATAATTAAATATATAATTTGGAATGACTTTAAAGAGGGATTTTAATTCAATAATTTAAAAAGATTTCAGTCAATCTGGTACACTCAAAATACTGAACAGTGAAACAGCCAAACAAATGGGGAAATCTGTTGCTTTCATAATTCTGCCACTGAATAACAGCACGTCTTGCAGTTTTAGTTAAATGGTTTTCATGCACTATTTTGGTTTCACGTTTTCAGACAAATATTTGTAGTGGCGACTGCATACTGTGTGCACAAATTGTAACTACTTTCAACAGCAATAGGTACCTGATTATGATTCATGTGCATATGTTTCAAGGAAACATAAGGAAAAAAAGCATTAAAACACATTTGTCTTTAATTATTGTTTCTAGTTGGGGCGGTGACATAATTGTGATTTCTGGCAATATAGTGTGAAAAGTGGAATTGTGATTTACATGCACATAAAGCATCAAAGAAGGACAAGATATTGCTTTCACTTCATCTGTGCATACAACTGTAACTTCATCTTTTCTTTTCCTTCCTTACGGGATTCCAGATTTCCCAAACGGTGCATTGAAATTCTCCTCGCCACAGCTGAGAAGCAGCAAAAGGAACCGTGATTTCAAATGTCTGATTTCTCATTTTGTTTTCCGAGTATTTGACAACTGAGAAGCACTGACAACTTACCTACCTCGCCTGCTCTTACACACTCACTTGAAGTCTCAAGGGATTGGGGCTTTTTCTTATCTCTAAGTGGGTCTTCACCTGCAATTCCGAACTAACCAAAACTACAGCTCTAAAGAGTTAATGTGTATAGTTGTACGATTATTTTGATTCTTATTTTTCTTCCTTCCTGTATGTCTTGACAGAAGAAGGATGATCTGATGCAAATGAAGATTACCAGCCATTTCCATTTAGGTAAAAGATGGTATTCTTTTTTATAAGAGGAAAAAAGAATTTTAAAAATCAATCAATCAATCAAAAAAGAAATCCGCTGTTTTTAAAAAAAGGTGGCTAAGTCAGTTTGAGAAACCAAGAGGCTTTGGAAAGCAACCACTTCCCGGTGTCCATTTTCACAAGAATGTCTCTTGTACTTTTTCCCCTGTAAAAAAAGTCAAGAAATCACAAAGTTGGGGGGAAAAAAATAGTCCTTGAAAGACAAACCCCATTTTTCAGCCAGCATGACTGTCTTCCCTGAACTCCTCCACCACAGCATAACACAGTTTGGTTGATGATAAAGGAGCTCAAAGAAAGAGTTAAATATTGCACAGTGATCACAAAAGCCTCCAAGTTAATTTTTTTTAGCAATTAAAACAAAAAGAGAGGGAGAGATTCCCTTTGCTTTTTGGTATTGCCGTAGCAAAACCACGTTGTCCCTGAAAAGCGCGCAGCTGGTTTCTGTTACTGCTGCTCATGCAACGCACCCCGGCGTGTACCGCATATTCTCCGTCGCCTTCCCACCCACCCAGCTTATGCCAAGGCCAGGAAAACACTCAAGCGATGCACAGGATAATCTATCAGAAATCAATTCCATGGCCTAGGAGTAATTTATCATTATGTGTCGTACATCAGTTCATGTTGGTTATTGAATTAAAATGAAACTAATATAGTCTTAAGCAAGACTGAACAAACAAGATCATTAAGTAGCTAAAGACATCATCAGAAACTCATTTTGCATTGTTAAAATTATTGAATTAGGATTATTAAAACTGCTGGTAAAATCCAATCCTTTTATCAGGCTAGATTGTCAGCAGACTCCCAGCACTCATTCAGAAACTGGGAGGCACGCAGGGACTTTAAAAGTGAAATGGCAGCGGGTTTTATCTATTCCTTCTCATCAAACCCCTTTGTATTTGCTAACTCAGTACTAATGAGGCACTGCGGTGAAATTCATTGTGCTTTGCTACCTGAAAGTTTTCTATAGTGAAGATGAAAGAGATGCTTTTTGGAAATCTTTTTGTGTTTTGTTGTTGTTGTTTAGCAAAAATAAATGAGATTTTTTTTATTTAATATTATAGCAGAGCAATGATCATATAACACACATATAGTTTTCTGTCTAATTGCTCTGCGTATCCAGAGCTTTGAAGTTAGTCCATATAAATATCTCTGAGATTTAACAAATACTGCTTTTGATTTCCACCTGAGGCAAAACAAACAATTTTATTCTCTAGCGTGGATGGATTCTGAGCTGTGTTTCATGCTAGAAAAACCTCAGAAACAAAAATTCATATCCAGCTGCTCTCTGTAGTGCAGAAATCCAAAAAAGAAAATAGAAACAATCTGTAATTCAGAATTTATTGGCAATTTGCTAGCGCACTTATCTGCAACAACACAAGCAACATGCACAATCAGAGCACAGAGCTGTTTGGTCTGGAGGCCTTAAGAAAAGGATGTTTGAGAATGTGTGAATAAATTGAGGCTATAAAAAGAGCAGCAAAAGCATTAAGCTAAGTAGGACTAGAGCAAAGTTAACGTGGCAAAGGGAGCGAAGTCAGACAACTCTTCTCCTTGCAAGTAAAGCCCCTGGTGCTGGAAGGCTGAAGGGAAAAATCCTGAGCACAGCTGGAGAATAATGGAATTGTATTTTCTTTTTTAAATGAAGCTTCTGTTTTTAAATCATAGTAAATACCTCATCTATAATTCTTTGAGAAATTCTTCTAAAATACAGCTGTGTTCTGAATTTCCCAGGCGATGGAGCCTAGCCACATTATCCTTTTTAAACAGATGATGTTTGTAAATATACTTACTATGGCACTTTAACTGCATCGCCGGGTGGCAGTGGAGATGAGGCCAGCTGTGTCTCCTCACTGATTTAGCTCCCCAAACAGATGTCCCCCCTCACGGGAAGGCAGTGTCTTGCAAATCACCACCTTTGAGAAGTGCCACCATGGAAAAACATCGAGACATCCATCATCTTAACGTTTTCTTTTCCTACCTGAGAGCAAAATTGTGTGAGGATCGAAGTATCAGTCATGGGATGGCTCCTCCTCACATCTACTCTAGGCTGAATCAGGGAAAACTTGACTTCAACCCACCTTGCAGTCACGCAAGGCCAGGTTGGATGATGCTTTGAGCAACCTGATCTAGTGGAAGGTGTCCCTGCCCGCGGCAGAGAGGTTTTAACTAGATGATCTTTAAGGTCCCTTCCAACCCAAACCATTCTATGATTCTGTAAGTGTGGCATATGGCTATTCGAGGAAAATCCTAATGCTGAAGGCTGCTTTTATTTGTTCAACTGTAGAAGGGCTGACATGCCAAGCTAGACCCAGGCAAACATGAGAGAGAAACTGGGCTGTAGTCTGCATGAAAGAAGAGCAGCAGCACTGAGGAAACCCCGATGCCCTCCCTGCTCCTCTGCTAAAACCATAAACTAAGCTGGAATCATCTCAGCTACAGTTTTGATGGGTTTTAAAGAGCGACAGGGCTTTGGGCTGGGGAGTCCCGCACCAGTCCAGGCTACAGCAGAAACGGGGCTCTTGAGAGACATTGCACTGGCTTGCACGCTGCTTCTCCTGCCTGTGACCAGTGGAGAAGGACGATATATGTTGATGTATATACTGCACCTTTATTACAGCCGCATCCAACTTGCTCTAAATTACGAGTTCCAGCTGGCAAAGAGGATTCAAGGGCGGCCTAAAATCTGCGTGGCAAGATGAGTGCCTCTTCGAGAAACCGCCCATGGGTTTTTCTGTCGTCTAATCCTGCCTGCTGTGTTTGGTACCATCAGCCACAGAAAACAAGCAGTGCTCCTGGACACCTCTGCTCTGCCCCTTCTCCCCCACCATCCCACAGGACCTCCACTAACAACCTGTGAAAGCAGCCAGGCAGGTAAAAACCTGCTCTATTTACTGAAATAAGCCTTTAGAAAGGATCAAAGCCAGTAAACAATTAGCGAGCCATCATGTAACTACTATGTACAAGAAAAGTGTCCTCTCGCAAAACCAGGAATGTTAACAACGCCTATTGCCACCAACACCCTGTCACACTGTCACAGGGCTGAAATTGCCAAATGAAACAGGTAATTATTAGAAACGGGAAATGCCACTTGCCAATGTCCTCATCCCACTGAATAAACGAAAGTTGTTTACTCCATTTTCTTTTCAGGTGGTTAATAAAGGTGGTACAGAGGTAAAAGAGTCCTGGTAATTTAGTAGATTCCTGGCGCTGAATTTCCTCTTATTGGATTTTATTTAATCAACTCTAATTTTTCTTAGCAAATCTTAACCTGTTCACATTAGAAACTCTTCCAAATTAATTAACATAAAATTTCCGTCTTATTCTCGAATAATCAAACTCTCACGCTCCCCCCACAGGTGTTCACATGGAGATCAGCAGTGGTCTCCGTCCTCCAAATGCTCTTCCATGTCCAGTGATAGGGGAAAGGACACTGAATCATGCTGCGTTCTCAGCCTGAGATCTGTTACAGAGCCTGGCTTTTAAGAAAATCTTGAAAATAGTGCAGAATTATTGTTTTCCTGGCTAGAAGTCAAAAGAAGTCTTCTACTCTGAAGAGACTGAGCACAGAAAAGTAAGCCAAAGGTACAAAATAAAAATTTAAAATATCCTGGTTGCTGCTGCCCTCCCACACTAAAGCCTTTTTTGAAGAGGACTCCATCCAAACTCCTTTTCAAAACAGTTTTAGCCACTCTTTCATTCTCAGCTTGATTTCATTCTCAGCTTGACAGCTCTTGACTCTGTGGTGCATCCATGATGAACTCCACCAGCCTCCTCACTCCTCTGCCCTGGTCCGCAGTGGCGTTCTCAGCTGCCCACCATTTCCTACATCATCTCAGACTTCTTTGGCATCTCAGCAAACAGAGAGCATCTGGCCCAATGCGGGTTTTCCTGCTGGAACACCCAGGCAGGTTTGCAATGCAAAGGATCATTTGGCTCCACTATGATACTGGCAGGCTTGACAATGACTAAGCTATAACTAACCACATTTTGGCAGACAGGGGAAAAAAAAGAAAGGAAAAGGAAAAAAAAAGAGTAAACCACTATTGTGGGCATGGGGGACATTAACGCAGTAGGATGTGTTGTGTTTCTGTGGTTCCCATCCAGAGAGCAGAAGAAGGAAAGTGAAGACGGGGGTTTCAGTAGGGTGTTCACTGCCTGTGTGATTGTATCGCTCCTGTGACTGCACGTGGAGAGCCAGCGAATGCACAGGCAAACCTTCCCCGTGAAGTCTTGGGGCTTTGGCTGAGATATCAGAGGCCCAACTACAGAACTTGAAGCTATTCAAGTGTGAAAAAAATGTCAAAAATAGGTTTTTAAACCTGGAAGTCTGAGCATACAGCAAAGAATGGGCAAAAAAAATATTTGTAACCTGATTATTATTTTTTTAACAATTCAAACTTTGCTATCATCCCAAAGTGAATAATTTCCCTTTTGGTTAAGAATATTTTGAATACAAGCAAAGGACATTTGAAAACAAAGAATCAAGAGGGAACTTGGGCTCCTTTGCAAAATGAGTGAACTGAAGAGTAGGAAGGGGCAGAGTCAGTGGCTAATCTGTCTGAAAACTGAGCTCCGTGTGACGTGCAGTCCTGTGGTGCAGGAGCCTGGGCTCCGTGACCAGCGGTCCCTTTCTAGTTACAGCAACCGACTGCTGACCTGGGAGTAGGTCCATAATTTATCTCTGTTAGCTTTTGCTATTATAAAGGTGAGCACCTATTTCAAGCCCCAGGCTCCTTCGGTAGTCAGTGGAGAGAGATGGTGTGCCGGGTTTCTGCAGCAAGGGAAGGGCTACACGGGTGGCTCCTGTGAGAAGCTGCTAGAAGCTTCCCTGGCTCCAGCCTGGACCCACCTCAGGCCAGGGCCGAGCCCATCAGCAATGGTGGTTGCGCCTCTGTGATAGCATATTTAAGAAGGGGAAAAAAACTCCTGGAGGTGTGAGAGTAAGATGGAGGATGAAGAAGAAGAGGAGGAGGAGCAGCAGCAGCTACAGTAAAGAGAGGAGGAGAGGAAGAAGAAGATGGCAGAAGAAGATGGCAGAAGAAGAGAAGCTCCAGTGAGGAGTGGGATGTGAGAGAAACAACCATGCACACACCGAGGTCAGTGAAGATGGCGGAGAGGGAGGAGGTGCGGGGGAGCAGAGATTCCCCTGCAGCCCGTGGTGAGAGGGCAGGCTGTCCCCCTGCAGCCCATGGAGGACCCCATGCCAGAGCTGGTGGCTGGGCCCAGAAAAGGCCGTGACTCTGTGGTAAAGCCCACGCTGGAGCAGTTTACGGAGGACTGCCGTGCATGGAAAGGACTTGAGTTGGAGAAACTCATGGGGGGCTGACCCCCGTGAGAGGGACCCCGCGCTGGAGCAGGGGAAGAGTGTGAGCGGGAGGAGGTAGAGGTATCGGAGGCAAAGATGAGCCCGGGAAAAAAGGAGGGGCAGGGGGAAGGCGTGTTTCTAAGATATGGTTCTATTTCTCATCATTCTACTCTGATTTGGTTGTTAACAAATTAATTGGTTTATTTTTCCCCAAAATCGAGTCTGTTTTGCCTGTGACCATACGTGGTGAGTGATCCCTCCCTGGCCTTGTCTCGACCCACGAGCTTTTTTTTGCTGTATTTTCTCTTCCCCATCCTACCTGGGGGGGAGGAGAGAGCAAGTGGCTGCATGGTGCTTTGTTGCCAGCTGAGCTTAAACCACGACAGATGGGTATCTCCTAAAGGCAACTCATCACGCCTGAAGGCAAGTGTATCTAAGATACAAAAGATAAATAGCCACGGAGGAAAGCTGAGTGTCCAGCTTAGGTGGAACACCTCATTTTAGGCAGATACACTAGAAGAGATGAATCCTTCCAGTCAAATGCGAATTTGTTTGTGTGTCTGCTTTTTTTGGGCAGTCATTTAGCGCAGAAACATCAATGATGCCCTCTGACTTGAACTGTTTGATATTTCCAGGTGACAGAAAACCCTGTTGCATCACTCTGCCACACAATTAACATGGTACACCTGGTCTTTCCTTCTGCAGTAATGACCCAAAGCTTAAGAAGAAAAATCCGTATTCTGTATTATAAGGAACTAGAATGTTTGATAAACATTTAGCAAGGGGAGTGCAGAGTCTGTTTCATAACCATAACATATAGCTTACAATCCTGGCTTCAACTTACACTTGACTTTTATGCCAGCAGTATATGTGGTTGACAGGGAAAGCAGATCCTAAATGCCTGACTGACACATTAAATGTGATGGGTCTGTAATGCAGGCAGCATGACTAGCAGAAAAGGCCCTGTTATTTGTTTGTGTAAGATCCCTAGGTACTTGGTTTTAAAGCCTGCTTGGAGCCAAGCGACAAGAATCTTTCAAACTGCAAAGCCAAAAATAGCTCCGACATCCCAGTTAAAATAAACTGCAGATAATCTCTCGTGGCAAAATTATGGAGTGCAGCCTAGTGAAAGCAAAGCAAACTCTGATGGGGACTCCTGTGCCTCCTGGATGTAGGCTTGATGTTTTTTCAAGTAGCACTGCATTGTCCTATTTCTTTAATCTGAATGTTATCTCTTCCTCTTCCCAGGGATGTTACCTTGCACAAATCCTTGCGCAGGTTTTTTTCGGTGAAAGAATTTTGTGGTTTCTCTCACAATGGTCTGTACGTGGAACACCCTGTTCTGATCCCCTGGACCATTCTTCTCCTCACTGCATCCCTTGTATAAGGTTTTGTTAGGATTTCTAGCTCTGATCTTCTCTGAAATTCATATGGTGGATTTCAGTCCATGCAATAGACATTTGAGTGTCATGGGATCGACGATCCTTTCAGGACTGTTGATGTATCTGACTCCCAGAGCCTGTGTTCTTTCTCCCTGATAAAACCCAGCACTCAACATGTTCACAATCTAAAAAGAGGGATTTTTGTGTGCGTGTCCCTGATTTACTGGGGTTTTTTTGTGGTTACACAGCTGAATGCCTAGAAATGAAACAGCCAGAAATGAGTAGATATACTTAATTGTTAGCAACATGAGCAACAACATGGGGATGTTCTGGGTCTCTGCAGCTGCTGCATGTGCCCAGTGAGGAAACACGACCTGAATCTTCCTGCACCAGCTGCTTTGCCCCATGGGGAGTTTGCACCTCACGGAGACACCCCCCTGTGCATCATTAACATTGCACACCCTTGGTAGGCTATTCTCAATATCCCTATCAGGCATCCTGTATCCTCACAACAATGAAGGGACCACAGGTGAAAGTGTAATAAGAAATAATACTAAAAAGATCTGTTATTTGAGCTCCTTGGAAGAAGCCGTGAGCTGGAGTGTGGCTTCCTAGCTTCTACTTCTTCAAGGCTGAAAATACTAAAGGTATTTTCAAAACCTTGTTACTCAGTTGTTACAGTTACTGCAATTATTCCTAACCATAGCACAGTTAGAAATCAGATTTCATAAAGAATAGAGAGAGCCACGATAAGATTTCCAAGAAGATATATGTAAATCAAAAGAATATGAAAAAAAAGATTCAAACAATGAAGTGAGGAAGCCCCAAGCAGAAGATCCATGGCAGGGTATTTTAGTGTCATTCTCCCAGAGACCCCTGGGCATTTGTCCCTATCAGGGAGCTTGGGTAGGCATGTTTACTCTACCAGATCCCTGCACATCCTCCAGCTGACACCCAGACACTGAAAACCCGAAAATGTGGAAAAGGAAGCAAGACAAAAACTCATCGTGCAGAAAGTTGGTGGATCTTTCTCTGTTTTCTGCTGTGCTTCATTTTTCTCCTCCCTTAAGGACACCTTAAACTTAGTCCTGGTGACACAAAGAGCAACTGAAGCAACCATCCCCTGCTCCTCCTGTCCTTCCTTGTGCTCAGGGATGCAGGGGCCATGCTGATGGTGCTCTCCAGCCAGACAGGCGACATGGAAGGAGTTTGCAAGAGAATTTGCAGTTTGGAGAATTTTCTCCAGACAAAGGCAGAGTGGGGGGAAGGACTTGTGCTCACTCACGCAGCCTGATGCAGCAAACCAGCCTCTGCAGAGCCAAATCTGGCCAGAACAACTGGGCTTCAGCAGGCAAGGGCTGAAATACAAGGAATTGCCATTGCAGTCTGGAAAGACCTTTTCTCTCCAAAAAGTCAGCAAGGTAATGGAAGGGTCTGGCCTTTAATAAAGGCTCTGAAGTAATCGCCTTGGCAACTGATACGGTGCTGATGTCACCAGCCAATGCAGCATCACGCGTGACAGCAAATGTGTGTCACTGACCGAGGAGCAGATGAGACAGGTCTGTGCTGGGCTTGGCTGCAGGATATCTGGAGCAGAAAGTTTCACTCGGCCAAACGGGCTGTGAAGGAAACCCGTTCCCTCATCTAGGCTGTGATTTTGGAAGGAGTTTGAGAGAATTAGAGGCTCAAGCCTGTAAGACTTCAAGTGGTATGGCTTCTACAAACAGGGTCTAGTCGAGTGCGTCTTCAGGTATTTCTCCTTTATATTGCAATGCCGTGCAGAGCCACCATTGACTCAGGGGAGTTTAATTTGTCTCTATTATATGCGTGTGTGTCTTGCTCACACACATCCTTTCTGAAAAGAGCTGTAAATGACTTTTTATGAAAAACAGGCACTCACATACATATTATTTCTTTCTGTGTCTGAGAAAAATGACCCTTTTCATTTAATTTGCTCCAATTTCTCCTTTCAGTCTTCCCAATTACAGACCTGTAGACTGCAATTATTGTATGTTTTATCTGCTCTCACAAAAGGGTAGAAGAAATCAGTAACACAAGTGCCAGCAACGCTGGTGTGGGGTAAGGCGAAGCTCTGCTCTCAGCAATCAGAAGTGTATTATCAACTCAGCCATTTCTAATTTTTTGGTGGCAGCAAGGGGGGCATGGATCTGGACCAGCTTTGAACTAGCATCATTATTTTTAAAATACAAACACTCCTGCTACCGTAGCCAACGTGCAGCATAACTTTGGTCTACTTTCTGGCTCTTTACACCCATCTACTGATCAAACCACGCTTGATAAGTGAATGTAATGATCCTCTTTGGCTGTGGCAGGGTTGGTTGGCTCGCTGGTTGGCTGGTTGATTGATAGGTTTTTCTGCCCCCTAAAACAGCCCCTCATCTGGCCCAGATCCACGTTGCTCTATAGGGATTATTTGAGCAGGGTGAGTTTGGTTCTGCTGAGACTCTTCCTCTTACAGCCCTGGAAATGAGAGTGGTCCAAGGCCATACAGCCACGCTTCAGTAACCTACAAGGCATCACAGCATTTTTCTCACATTACTTTGAGATTCATCCACAGACGGTGGTGATACACCAGCACTAATTAGTCTTTGAAACTTCTAGGGTAAATCCAGAAACTCAGCTTTTTACTCCAAGTAAACTTGAAAAAGGTTTATTTCACACTTAAATTTCGGCTATTAACTAGGCTTGCCACGTCAATAGACTAGAGATATTACAAAGCACTGACAAAAGGAGAGGAAAAGAACAATTGTTTAAACTTCATTCCAGTTTTCCATTGTGTTACCCAAGAAGACCTTGGCAGCTACCAGATTGTCAGAGGTGGGGTTTTTTAGTGTCAAGACAGTAACTTACTAGGGAGAAACTGAACCAAACAGAGCCAAGAATATTGTCTATGCTTAAAGTCTCAGAGCAGTGAACAACATTTAATTGGAGAGACTGGATGCCTCTGTGCCAGCAGAGTCCTGCCCGAGCTGCTAGCAATCCTTTTAGACAGGGTAGGCACAGAAAGCGAAAGCACTGAAGGTCAAGGTATTGTGTGTGTCTTGTAAAACACTGACTAATAAAAAATTGGGACTTTTGCGACCAGTTTGGCAGGGAGGATGAAAGGCTTTGTGAGAAGCGGCATTGTTATTGACATATCTGCCAAGATTTCAGAAGTCCTACCTTCAGTGCAATTTCCCACTTGAATTCTCTGGCCTTCCCTGAAAGGTAGGAGAGGAAGGGATTGAGCAAAGGGGGAGAGGGGGCAGATGTGAGAGACTGGGAAGGAGAGAGAGCAAAAGAAAAAAAAATTACTGATAAGGTTTTCCAGGAATTCGTGCTACCCCCGTCATGGTACTAATGCATATCAGGTTAGTCAAGAGAAAAGGCATGATGGAAAACTGGCTAAAATCCTCTATTTCAGAAATGCAAAGTATGAGCATTCTGGAGAGGGGAGAGATGGCACGGTACAGGAGTTCGCAGGGAGGGGGGAGTGATTCTTGCTGCGCAAGGGAGTGTGCAAGACAGTTCAGATGCCATCACACTGCTGAGAGAGCTGGCAACACCTGGAGGACCTTTGAAGTCCTTAATGTCAGGAGTAACCTTCTGGAGGAGCTTGACTGACAAAAGGATTTACTACAGTAACAACAACGGCCATGGCCCCAAGCGGATGGCTTGGAAGAGAATCATCGTTTCATGGGAAATGGATAAGAAATGCACTCATCAGTTTTCCTCAAATTTTATGTTTTTTACAAGAGAACCTATAGACTAAATCAGCACTTATTTTCATTTCCATTTTTCGCCTAAATTTTCTTCCTTATTTCCTCTCCATCCTTATTTTATCTTGTTAAAGGGATACAATAGGAAATGAAAAAACAGGGACTATGGAAAAAGGAAGGGGTGATGAAGAGAGAAGTGTATATTCTTTTAATATGATCAACTTTTGTCTTCATCATGAGGACTATATTTTCCATATACATTCTTAAGGGCCTTTTGCTGTAACAAATAAATAATAACTATCTGGAGCTCTGTGGCCTGTTCAGTTCCTAACATAGGACTGGGCTTTGCTGAGGGGGTTAATTTTGGCAGCAACATCTGCAGTCTTCCAGATGAAGCAGGCAGTTAAGGAGCTCCCTCAGAATCCCTCGGTGACAACGTGACCCATCTGTAGGACACACAGGGAGAGAAACTTGGGTCCAGCTTTGTAAGAATTGGTTAAGAACCTCTCGCTGGATAAAAGCAGAAAACCCTGCCGTGATCACTCCCGGGAGGTAATTTAAGTTAACTAGGCAATTTTGGCCAGTGTTCAAGCAGGAAGGGATGTGAGCCCTCTCAGCCTTTCTTTGAAGTTATAGATATGTATGAACATACTGAGAACATTTTTGATAGGCTCCCAGCTCTTGAAAATTGAAGTTTCTGTAATCACACTTTAAAACCTTTTTAAAAATAATCATCCCGTCAAAGTGTCCTTTTATGGCTTCTCATGTCAGGCTGGGTCAGCAGCATCACACTGTGGCATGTAGGATGGCATTAAATCAGAGAGTGGCGTAGCTTAACTGCAGGGATCAAATATTAAGCAGGGGAAAGAAATACACGGTGCTGCACTGTGCTGACCCTTTTACTCCTGTGTATATATTGATTACTCAGCCTGGCCAGCCTTCTCTCCTGGTCCCCACCATGTCCTCCCTGATGAGTGCTGGAGCAGGTGAAAGGCATGGCCTTTAAAGAGCCAGAATTTTAGCAAGAAATAAATCAGGATAATTTGCAGAAAGCCTCCCATGCATGCTCCTGGCCACATAGCAGAGCATGCTGCTAAGGGTGAGTGCTTCAACAAGCCTTTACCTTCTCCTCGAAGACAAGGAGCCGGCTGGTGCCAGGCTGGTGGCCAGGAGGGACCACAGGGACAGACCCCCATGGTGGGCAGGGTTCTCATGGTTTTGAGGAGGTGGAACCATTTCGATATTCACTAAAGCAACTTTTCACAGCTGATCAGTCAAAATCTCAATAGCTGGGCCTGCTTTATTGATCTCTGAAGAAATATGCCAGTTTTCACCACTCTGGGCTTTCATCATAGTTGGTCTCGCATTTTCTTTTATTTGCAAATTTAATGTTCTGAAACTGTTCCTAATTTTCTTTATTTCTTCTCCATCTGTCCCTGACTTTATGGTGCCGACTTTCTTCTCTCTCCTCTGTAGCATGTCCATTTTTTTTCTTGTGTTTCTGTATTTTAGTAGCTTGCTCCTGATAAAAGCAATGACTTCTCACTGTCTAGAGCAATAACAATTGCAGGAAGTGTTCGTATCCCAATGTTTAAGGTCCTCAAAGATATTTACATGACCCGTTGCATTGGAGGCCTAGAGAGCAGCTGAGGGGTATGTCCCCACAGCGACTTAGACAGTGCAGGGCCACATGTGTGGTGCTGGATTCATAGTCCTGTCCATCAGTATCTCCTCGTCACTACGAGGTCTGTTCTAACCACTGGGCAAGACAGTCCCAGCCTGGCACACTTTCCTTTTTTTTTCCCCAGTCTACTTAAGTATTTTGTAAAGGAGCACAGCTCCAGAAGGAGGGTATGAGCCCACGTTCCTCCAGAGTAGTCTGCAGACTTGGGGCAAAGGCACTCAACTGGGACACTCTGGTGTGAGCAGAGGTAGGAACTAAGTCTCCCATTTCCTGGTGGCATTTTTTAACTACTAGGATATTAGAAGCTAAAAATGAAGGGGAAGAGAGCAGAGGACGTTAAGTGTAAATATATTCAGTCGAGCCAAGCCTTCAGGCAACCTAAGTGGACAATGCTTAATTCACAGCTGCTGGGAGGACATAGGCATGTCGCAGGGACTGGGCTGCTCAGCACTGCGAGTGTGAAGGCACCTCCAGGTTTGCCGAGGACCGTGCTGTTGCATGCTCCCAAGGCTAGACAGCAGCAACAGGTGTAATTTTAGGTTGGCGTGGCTTCAGTGTGAACAAGGCAAATGTCAGCAACTAAATTCTTGCTATATCAAGCATGCTGAAGCCAAGGAGCCAGCCTGGGGTAAAGCCAGGGGCAGTCTTAGCTTTCCTGAATCCTCTCTGTGTGTTGTTTTCTCCTCTCCCCTCTTAAAGCAAAGGCAAAAAGGCTTCTTTACCTTGTTTACAACACTGGAGGGGGAGCAATTCTGAGACTTTCAGATCTGGACCAGGACCTCAACAGCAAACAGTGGAAACACAGGGCCAGGGAAACACATCGTCAGTCCTTAAATAGCATCCCTGCTGGGCTGGGACTGCAGGATTCACCTCTGTCCCACGGGCTGCTCCTTCAGAGAAACAAGATTCCTTACGCTTTCAATTTCTCATTTTCTCCCTCTTCATCCAAGATGACACTAATGTACTAATGCTCAGAGCAGGGGAAATTGTTGTTCCCTCCACACACAGAGCCTGCAGCTTGGTCACAGCTGTGTGAAAGATGCATTACACTAATGGAGTTTTCTTGTTTTTTTATTTCAGACTGGGTAAATCCACAGTAGGGCTGCATCTGATTTCTAATCCATTAGTCGCCTCTTGCCCCTGTTGGAAAACGCCGAGTTATGTTCTCCGTCTCCCATCTCCATTAACTCCCACTTCCAGCTTAAGCCACTTCCAACTTTGCTGGTTTTAGCTGCAGCTGTGCTTTGCATCACCACTTGTCCGGATCCTGGTGCTTCTTGTGCCTGCTCCAGACAGAGCAACACCGCGGGGACAGATGCAAAAGGGCTTTGTAGTCAGGACCGCATGACATGGCCACTGGTGAGAGCAGGAACTGGCCTTGGGTACCCTCAGTCCTAGTTTTGCAAGTGCACAAAGTATAGCATGACACAAAACCCTCCACAGAGTTGGTTGCAACCCCATTCATTCAGATCTGGTCCAGAATCTTCCACCGAAGGCTTGCTGTGTCCCAGGCATTTGGCCTTCTCTGTCCAACCTCAGCATGGGAAATTTAAAATTGTTGCATCTCCCATTTGCAAATGCACCTAAATGTCAATGAAATGGCAACTGGACAAATTGGCCATTGCTTTTCTCCAGCTTTATACCACTGTAACTTCTTTGAAATCCAGTGGAGCGGTTCAGAGGTGAGTATGATTCATATTACATAGGATTGCGTTTAGCAGTAAGGGTTAGACTTGTGATCCGTTCTCAGTGTGCTTTTTCCTACCAAGTACTGCCAAGCGCTAACGTTGTCGTTGGAGAGGTCACCGAGAGTTCAGCGTTCTCAAGAATCTCATGCTTTGTTTTTTGGCACTAGCAGCACAACAGCATCGCTTAAATTTAATTCGCTTGAAAAGAAAAAGACAACCATGCCTCTCAGTACAAGATTTCAGGCATGTTTGTTAGTCAATAATTACTCTTAACCCATCATGGCCCTTGCAAAATAATCTTGTTCCTCACAGATCTGTTATAGGAATGATTACATTATGCTTTCAATAAGAAAGCTCACAAATTGATTTGTTTTCTATTAACCAATCAAAAACTGTAAGGCATCATAAAGCTTGGCTGCAGGAAGGATAAGAAAGTGCTGGGCAATACCCGCTTCTAGCCTCTGAAAAATTAGCTGTTACGATTTTAACAGCAAACTGTTACTCAGTTTCTTCCGTGAGCGGTTTTCCCATTTAATTGCTACCTATGTCACGTCTTTTGAGGTCATTCCATGTTTCACAATACCCTCTGTGGCCATAGTTAGGGGCAAGACGTGCCAAAATATGCATTTTCCCTTCGGGTCAGTAGAGAACCCACAATATCAAAGAAACACGAGCACAGACCCAGTAGGAAGTGAATAGATATGCATAATTTAGTTGTGTAAGTATTTCCTCCCTCCACGGTACGAAAAAGTGCACGTATCAGACATCTGCTGGGAGGAGGGGGCTGCTGGACCAAGAAGGATGCAGCCCTGATCTCTTTGCTCCCTGCTGGGAAGACCAGGATCTCTGGCTTGTCCTGCAGCTGCACCCTTTCGTCTTTGGTCTGGGCCCGCTGTGAGGAAAGACACAAGTTTATCTTTGGGGCAGCGTAAGAGCAAGTGAAGGAAGGTCTGACTCCAGAGTTGAATGTGCAAAGGGCTGTCTAGCAGGGCAGGATCCTGTTTTCCGATCCCTCCTCTCAGAGCTGCTCCGATGCTTTCTGCAAGGCTGTCTGTCATCGGCAACAGCACTGAGAGCAATTTTTGCAAGCTGGCCTCAACACGGAGACTGGATGCCCTCTGCTTTTACCAGCTCGAATTCCTAGGATACTGTGTCACCTTTTCCTTTCCATTCCCTCTGTTCCTTTTGACCTTCAACTTATTCTGTCCACAGTGGCCCACCAACAGCATTGGTCTGAAGAGACAGAGGTCCCTTCCACAGTCGGGAGGGTCTGGGTTGTATCCCTTCCAGCAGAGCTGGGGTTTGAACTTGGGGCCCATAAACTGGATGAGTCCTCTGCCTGCTCAGCTGCCATGTGAAATGAGTGTGACAGTCTGTTACCTCCTGGGACACCTAAGGAAAGCATGACCTGCTGCTTCATTTTAAAGCAAGCACAGAAATCAAGACTCAGGAGAAAGTTATGGGCATGAGCTGAGCAACAACTGGATACATACATTTTCCCACAGCCCTGTCGGGATAAACCTAAGCCTTGGGTGGTGCAGGATTTAGCCTGCTGGATGCCCTAATAGCTGTCTGACAGAAGCACTTTGCAGCCAACACATGCAGTTTTCTCTCTTGCGCTGAACGTGGACGGCAGCCCTGGGTCTGGATTCACTCCAGATCATCCACCTTCCCAGAGCCACAGTTCAGAAACTGTGTTTCAGGTAGGGAGGCAGAAAAATGTGAGGGGGAGGGCAGACAAAGAGAAGTGGACTGCTGAAGTCAAGGGAAACCCTAGAAACAAGCCCTGAAAGGATAAATTATCACCTGCAGATGGAGTAAGGACATGACGTAAAGACAGTTGGCGTTCAAGGATAGAAGGAGAAAGAAGGGTTCATTTCCAAAGTGTTTGGTCAATAGCACTCACAGCTCTGGAAGAGTCCTTCTTTATGAATTACAGAAAAGCCAACAGGTTTTTGAAAAAAACATTTGCCTCTTGAAAACTAGCTGAGTTTTGTCTCTTGAAAACTGCCTGGATGCAATTATTCACATGAAAACCTGGACTGACAAGACTCTAAACACTACCTTCCATCTATTTAGGGTATGAACCTGATGATGATCAGATCCTACATTTAGGTCATGTGCCATCAATAGCTGAAGTAGCTAGAACGTATAATCAAACTAAACGATCAAGCACAGTATTGTTTAAGAGGAATGCAAGACTAAAAACCATTCTATGTTCTATGATTCTATGATCTAAATTAGTAGTGTTCCCATTAAATCTGTTGGAGCATCATCAGCTCTGAGTAAAGCAGGAGCATCAAGATGAAGAACTGGATGACCTTAAGGCCTAGAGAAAAGTAAATCAACGCAACCATTGTGCTGACATACAATAACACCTTTGAAGAGCCAGCAGAACACTGTGCAAGCACAATGCTTAGGGAAGAATATCTGTCCCATCTGACACTCACCAGTTAGCAGGAACGGAAACGACATCTAGCCACCAACGTGGTAGGGCTGGAAGAAAAACAAATTCAGTCCTACGATATGTGGAGACAACTAATTCCAGTGAAGATCATCCTGATGCCATTGAAACAGGCCTAGGTGAAACTTCATGTCTGTGCAGTTCTGGAGAGGCTCACTGAAGAAAAAAAAAATGGCACTGGAACAATTGCTAAGGACCACAATGGACATCAGGCACTGGTGATCTCATAAGAGAAGGTGAAGGGTGTTTGGGCTTGTTAGGTTTAATAAAGAAAGGCTAAGACAAGATTTCATTGCTTTTTGTAGATGTCTGGGAAGGGACAGAAATACGCCACAAGTGGAGCAGACCAACTTGCCGGATGATGCCAGCACAAGAATACATAGGGGCAAACTGGAACTCATTTCAGCTGGATGTCTGAAGATCTGTACCTGTTAGGACAGCGATGCTGAGGATTGGGTCCTCGTTAGGAGACTGAAGGTGAGCTAACTCATTTTATGGAAGGGATATCGTGACAGCAGGGATCAGACTAAAGCAGACTTTAGAGGTTCCCATGGTCCCATCACGGCATAGAGAGCCCGTTATTGTGGATGCAAAGTCAGGATTCCTTAGGGGTTATAGATGCTGCTATCTTGAATCATTCTTGCTTCACTGAACTTTTTGCTAACATCTCTGTTTATTTAGTCCAAACAGACATACAGTAAATACCTCGATAACTAAATCAAGAATCAGTGTTCAATAATTCATGACTGTATGAACACGGTATCCTTTCCACATTAGCAAGATATTTACTCTATGACTATCTTGAGCTGAATCAACAAGGCTGTTAGGAAACAATGCAGGAATGCACAATGATACAAATTTTTATAAATTATTAGGTGTTCATCATTACCAGCAGCTGCAAATCATAGCAGTGAACATTACTCTTGCCTAAAAATAGGCAATTTCCTGATAAGAAATCATGCTGAATAAATTACTGTTTTGTTGCCTCTTCCATGAAAATCTGCAATTTATGCTACCACACATACCAAATGGACAGCCTTCTCTTCTTTTTCCATACAGACCTTTGCATGATAGCCTGGGGCATTTCCAAATCCAGCATTTAATCAGGAGATTACCTCTGAGGTGTAAAGATTGCTCTTTAATCTCCAAATCCCAGACAGCTGCTGTGTTAAATACAAGGATACGTTACCCCTCTTTAGTACCTAGTCCTTAATCAGACACATTGAGGATGCGCTAAAAACAGTCCATCCTTCCAACGTCTAATTTTAAATTCCAGATTCTCGCCTTAGATGTTCTTGCCGAACAAGTTCATCACTCCAGGAGAACAATATGACTGCGAATAAACAATTTCCAAACACAACAGCACAGCTTGCTTGCAGAGTATTTAGATTTTAAAACAACACTTTGCAGGGCAGACATAAGTATGTAGAAGAGGGAAGTTATTTAGTTTTATTTCAAGTCTGGAAAACTTGCCAAACAGCAAGAGGCTTAATAAGGCTTAACCAAGAAAAGTGGAAGTGATAACCTGATCTGTTTTCTGAGTACCTGCATAAAAGATTTCTTTCAGGTGGGATCTTCCCAGGCCACCAGACAAAGGCATGAGAAGATCTATGTCTGAAAGCAGAAGCTGGGAGAAATCTGGCAGGAAATACAGACTGCATTTTTTGAACAATAAAGCAATTAGCCTGTGGTGTAATTTACCTGTGCAAGTAGTGAATTCTCAGCCATGTGAAGTCATTAAACCAAAGCAGGGAGATTACCTACAGGAGATGTTTCAGCTCAGTCAGAAAGCAAGGGGTTTCCTGGAGCACTCCCATGGGTGTTTGGGAGGAGGTCAGACAGGGTCCTAGCAGTTTCCTCTGGCTCTAAGATCTGTAACTCCAATAAAGATTTGTTTAAATCTTTTAAAAAAAAAAAAAAAAAAATTGTTCTGTTCTGTGAGCAAGATCAGCTCTGCAGTGTTTAAAATAGTGGCCAGGACACTGCAAGGTCTTGTAGGAGAAGATTTGAGTCAGGCGCAGGAAAACCTGAATTTTTCTTTGAATTTTCCACTGACTTGCTGTGTTGCACTTGGCCAAACTTCTAGTTTCTATTTAATTGATAACTTCCAAGGGGTCTGGTCTGCTGGGACTGGTATTAAAGCATCTGTGAATAGTATCACAGCACTCTGAAAAAAGATAGAGATGGAGGGGAATGCTTTGGTGACAAGATAACCCTCTCCCTGCTGTGAAACTTTTGTCTTTATCTTGGGTCTGTGTCTCAGTTGGTGATACCTCAGCTATTCCCTATCCTAAGCCATCACTTTGCTACAGCCCACCAATGTCCTGCAACTGAGCTCATCACTGGTAACTCATTAAGCCATGACAACTCATTTGCTGCATTCACATGCCTAAGTCTTGAAGATATGGTCTCAAAGTAAAGAAATTACTTTTTTTTTTTTGGCTGTCTTATTTGCTGGACCCTAAATTGCTGCTGGACAGTTCTGATTACTTTTAATAATTAATAATTTCTTTTCAAGAAAACTCAACATTTGACAATCAAATTTGGACAGTGTTCTTGTGCCACTGCCTCAGCATTCTTGCAATTCAGAAAATATGTTTCCAGCCCACGTTCCTATTTGAGATGGAGTCCAGTTTAAGCTCCCTCGTCCAGTTAGCAATCCTCTCTCTAAGTTCTGGTGGAGCCCAATATGAAACTGGAACACTCGGCTGCCAAGAGCGGGCTTTTTGCAGGACTGATTATTCCGTGCTGCCTGTATGCAGTGAGAGTTGAGAGTCCTTTGTCAACCGCCACATGGATACAGGCCAATGGCCTCATAGCAAACACTGTCCCAGGAAAATAAAGATCACAACTCTTGGTCTATGGTGGGATTCTCAAATACTGTCTCTGATATTGTGTTTAATAATGCTGAGGGGGGAAAAAAAAATTGGGTCCCATTCCCTGCAGGAAAATCAGTACAGCAGCATCTGAGCTATATCACAACAGCACTATGCTACTTAAATCATGGTTTTAAGAGGCTGCTGATCGACCTCAGAAGTTTATACACCTCCCTTCCTTTGCTCCTGAAGCATCTGAGCTCCTCATAATCTTTGACAGATTTAAGGTAATAGCGTGGCTTGCTATGAATTGTCCCCATTTTACAGAGAAATATATGAGTGACAGTGAAACTAAGGGCCTAATTTTTCAGCCGTGATAGAGGTCACCTAGTCCACCTCCTTGCACAAAGGCCGTTTCAGCTCTTCTCAAACTGTTACGTCTGCTCTTACCCAGACCCGTGCTCAGACACCTCCGCTGATGGAGGGAGATGCTCCCATTTCCCCAGGCAGCCTACTCCAGTGCTAAACCGCTGGCTTTTGGAGGCTCCCTTACTGGCCGATCTCTCTCTGCCTTACTACAATTCATACCCATTCCTTCTTGCACTGGATACGGAAAATGGCTATTTCCTCTCTGCAGCGATATTTTAAACATTTAAACTCTCGTATATTCCCCTCTGCCTTCTGTTCTCTAAACTAAACAACCCCAACTCTTTCAATCTCCATGTTTTCTAGATTCCTAGTAATTTGTTGTTGTTGTTCCTGGACCATCTCCCATCATTTCATGTCTTTCTTGCTTCCTGGGGCCCATATCTGAAGAGCTGAGCCCTCTCCATAATTGCACAGAAGGAAGGGTTTATTATACAGTACTCTTGTACACATAACCCACAATGATTTTTTTTCATAGCAGTCCGAGGTTTCCTCCTCTGATTCTTTGCAGACTCTTCATCCAGCTGTCCCCAGCTTGTATATAAGCAACTGCTTGTTCCAAAACATAAAAGATCTCCAATTTGTCCAGATTGTTTGTACTTACAGTCAAAGTGTCTCTCAAACCACCTTCCATTCTGGCACAGCATCACTGAGGATGTCAAATTCATTCCAGTTTCTCCACTCTTATTCCAGTTTCTCCAGTATATCTCCAGAAATGCAAATTATCTGACCCATGGTTTCACTTCCCTTTCCTGCCTCTTTCTAAATACGGCAATGCTTTTTGATCTTTCAAAGCCTTTTGGCCTCTCTCCTATGCTCCACGCAGAGGGAAGGTGCTAACGGCTGGGAACTTTGACATTGTTCCTGCTGAATCCATGAATATTCTCAGATAAATTTCAGCAGGCCCTCTCAGTATTTAAAATGCTTAAGCGCTTAATGATTCATATTGTATTTTTAGAACTATCTACGGGACAATTTTAAGGGAATTTAGATGCTAAGGTGATCAATTAGAGATATAAGATGTTTTTTGGAAACTAAACATATTCAAGCATCTTTCTAGGCCACTAAGAAGCCTTGAAAATTCCACCAGGACCCCAAATCTTCAAGATGTTTAGGACCCTACAAGTGTAATTGAGACGTAGGACCTAGAGGATGGACAACAAAAAGAATTAAGTGTCATGTGCTCTGTCCCTATCCAGACCTAGCTGTAGGTACCTACCTTTACGTGCCTAAATGACTTTCACAGGCTGGTCCCAGGCAGGACAGGCAGACCATAGATGAACATGGAATAAAACACCGTTCTCTCAAGTCCAACAGCAACCTCAAAAGTTTTGTACTACTCTTTCCTCCCAGAGGGTTGTGTTTTCTATGGACCATTTAGGCACAAATATTGCCTGAGTCTTAGTAAAATGCAATCTTTTAGTTTATGATAAATCTAACAGATAAAATGAGAGCACAGCAGTCACATGATACCTAACAGCTTGGTAAATCTGATTCTGTCCCAACCTGTCCTCACTGTCAACCCTTGCCACAAAGGAGCACACATCTTAAATAACAGTGGGAGAAAGGAAGGATTACTACACCATATTTCCAGCTAGAGATTCGGGGCAAGGCATGATTAAGGTCCGTTGATGCATAGCTTAATATGATGCACAATAGTAGGTTTTTTCCCAAAGCCATGCTCCAAATATGTGGAAGAGCTGATTTTCAACCCACAGCACTGAAGAACCAGTGAGGGATGTCACTGCAGTATCACCAACCATCTTTTACTGCATACAGCCAGATTTCAGTGATTGCAAACATAAACTCAATTTTGATGTGTTTGAGAGGCAACGGAAGTGGGATTTCACTTCCCCCCTTTTAGAGTCTTTTATTCACTATGCAGTTTACTGTAGGAAAAATTAAACATGTAATTAATGTCAAATAAGCTCAGCTGATTTGTATATTTCCCATACATTCAACAGAAACTGGCACTGTGCGTGAATACCCACTTCCTGAGACAGCACAATTTTATTTCTGCATGAACAGAACTGTCATATCTTCTTATTTATTAAGTTAAATGAAATATGACCCAATGAGTCAAATGCCAGTTACACTACTTTATTTGTCAATGTTTCAGGCGTACAGTCATAACACTTTAACAGCTTACAGCATTTATGTTCAGCTACAGCTTATTGTCTCAAGAGGAGATGGGCTGAGAAACTCTGAGGACCTTCAGTATTAATAACAGCAAAAACGCAGCTGGTCTGCATTTAGCTGGTTGCATACCTGTGGCCAGTATTCCATTCAAATTGAAAACTTGGATGGTCAGAAGAAGGTTTATCCAACTGAACCTCTGCATCTTTAGTAGTTATCAGTGTTGGCATCATCTCAGTGTCTGGTTTTGTTCCCTGTTTTAAAGGAGCGTTTAATATCTGGGGAAGATTTGCAGGTATTAGTAGCCTACAACCCTCTGTGAGTGAACCATGTGCTGATCTTTTTAGTCAAATGGCAGATCTCACTGGGGGATATTAACAGGAGAGCTGGGGGTAGGATACAGGATACTGAGGTGCTACCCCGTGCTCTGAGCACTGTACTTCAAGGAAGGAAGATGTAAGAAAATGGAAAGAATTTGCAGAGAGAAGAAGTGTTTAGACATCCAGTAAGCATGAACTGCTCAGACAGGTAGAGGGATGTAGACACATATAGGGAATGAGTATCGTGAGGATGATAACGTAGGTAAAATGGATCATAAATGTGAGGGCAATCAATTTTTCTCCACCAGTTAAGAAAGCAATTAAATTATCACCTCCAAGATTTCATCTGGCTTTTAAAGAAACATCTTTAACGGTAATGCCGATGAAGCAGGGAGCTGAGGAGTGCTCTCTGGTGAATGTTTGCAAGAACATGAGATGAACAGTCTGCCTGGGGAACAGGGCAGGAATAAGGGATATTTTCCCTCAGTGCAGAGCTTTGATGTACCCAGTCGTTTTAGCTTCCTTCTTACATTTCTGTGATTTACACTACTGAATGAACTTGTTGATCTCAGGCTATACAAAGGGGCCCTGGAGGCTCCAGGTGGATCAGAGGTTTTATTTATTACATGCTTCACAAATGCAGACCAAGAATCAATTCCTGAACAAAAAAGCTCTCTTTGCAAACCTGAGAATTGTTTTAAAAGAAGCTAAATAGCCTCAGTAGAGCTGCCAGTCATCTGGGTTTCCCTGCTGATTGTCTCTTTTCAAATTTCTTTTATTGCCTGGAGCAATCATTCAGAAAAAAAAAAAGGAAAGGGGAAAAAAAAAAACAACAAAGGAAAAACAAAGATATTTTTCCTCTGTCAGGCTTTGCAGTTATCCAGCAGTCTGCTAGGAGATCTTCATGCCCAGAAGTTCCAGAAGTTCCCTCTGCCCACGCTGTTGGATCAGTCTCAGTGTGCAGAACAAGTCCAGAGCCTCAAAAGTGCAATGTGCTTATTGCATATCTGGGAGAAATCTGTGCACAGCATTTGCAGCAGGTTGAACAGAGCAGGGCATGTGAGAGCCACCATATATGCGTTGTACGGCTCAGGTGGTCTATGTTTCTGTACAGTGTTTCTGAGAGGCAACAATTAGGTGCCTTCAGCTTAATCCAATTGATTTCCACTATTGATATGAATATCAGAACTTGGAATGGAAATCAGGTCTCTTTGTGGCTAACATAATGCCTGAACTGCAAGATTATCTGCCTTGTCCCAAGAGATTTGACTATATTAAACTATCACTGGTTTTTGCTCAAAATAAAACCAGGATTGTGGGAGAAGTCAGCCTGCTGATAAATGCTGGTCCTTCTTTAATTCCTGTTTTAATCATCATGACATTGCACTAGATAATGCAAAGCACCATGGGTCTTTCTCCCTTGTCATAGTATTGGAAAGATGCACGAACTTTTGCAAAAAAAGTTTGTAAAACAAACTTTTATGTATTGGGTTCAACCATTTTGAACGTATTTCTCAGAAGGACATTTGGATTGTCCAAATTTTTCCCATGGTCACCTGCAGCTATGATGCTCAGAGGAAGACTCAAACTTCTGTGACACTCACTTCCAAACAGTATTCCAGAGATAATCTGCAGAATAACTCGCAGCTGATTTTGTAAACCACAAATCAAAAGTCATACGCAATGTTCAATGAGGGCACGTAGCACTGGCACCACTCTGTTGGATGAAATGTCTGCCACTGTGTAATAAAATGAAAATCACCCTTTTCAATCTCTCTCCAATGAGATTAAATAAGTTTCCCTATTGTCAAGCCAGTGATAAATTTAGCTTTTGCATCTCAAAGTACAGAGAAATCTTTCAATTTCTACTTCAGATTAAAAGGTGGCCTTTGACGAACCGTAAGAGCTGCCATAATGTACCCCTTGCCCCATTCCTGAAACCGGGTGTAACAGACCATTTGCACTCGCACCCACACAAAATATTTCTTTTAAATGAAGTAGCTGAAGAGCCGCTGCACGGAAATGTAGTGTTAGGAACAATTTCGGCCAAGACATTTTAAGCATGGACTGTGCCTAAAAAGCCACTCCAGGTGTACTGAAAATGACCCTTGAAACATTTCGTTTGAGCAACAAGTACATAGTGCAAATTTGACCCAGCAGAAAGTCCTTAAAGTCAGGCTTTATTTTTTCCAAAATAAAAGAGATTGAGGATTTTAATTTCTTTGACTAATGGAAAAACCTCCAACTTCCCTCCAAAAATAATAATTGCAGGGCAGAGACTGAGCGAGTAAATGCTATGAGTAACTGAAGACAAAAAAATCCCATTTAACGCTCCAATCTTCAACTGAATGTTAAATACACAAGTCCATGGAAAGGCAAGGATTTTTGGAAGGGTTACCATTTTCAGGCTTTTGTTAAGGTTTTTGAGGTCTCTTCAGGGTCTTCAGGGTCTCTTCAACCACAGAAGCCTAAGCAACTCTAGAAGCTTCAGAGTTTCAGGACTTGAAATAACTTTTTGGACAAAAGTAGCTTGTGAAATGCTTACTTTCCAGTGCAATTTAAAAGGAATGTTGAAATCTCAAAAGTTGTTGAAAACCACTTTTATCTGGATAGTTACCTTTTCTGCAATGACCTGAAGCACAGAAAGAACTAGCGCTCCGCTCACGGAGAACAGGGAAATCTTGCATTGACATATACTTGAAGTACATGTAATTTGTATGGGAAAGATAGACAGGGGAGGAGGGCAAAATTGATCCACTAGTTAAAAAAATTAATTGCACACATCTCTCTCTTTCACAGGACTATGAGGCTTAAGACACATACCGTTTCACACTAGGCTGCCCAAACCACTGAAGTGATGCACACCTTCACACGCATATATGCATTTTGGGTTTAAACGGTTCCCATCTTAGGGTACTTGAACACTATTCCTTAAACCAAATTAGAGCCCGTGGTTTTAGAATGAAAAATGAGTGTTCAAAATGGGATTTGTACCGGTTTAATAGAATCATTTGAAATTCACACTTCTAGTTAACCTCTGCCAATCTCCGGGACTGAAATGCCTTGTGTTTCAGTGACAGCTGCACAATTACTTTTTCATCTTACTCCGCTGGCTTCTCTTACTTGACGCACCCAGGGTGGATGGTGCCAGGGTGTGAGGAGTCGCTGCGAAGCACTCCATCCCACTTCTGCCTTCCTGTGATGGGGGGCCGCGAGGAACGGACTTGGGACAAGTATTTGGGAAAATCTCTGAAGCCTTCGTGTGGTTTATAAACAAGACTAGCTCCAACCAGGCCAGAGCAGAGGGAACTATAACTGTTCTTGTATCTTTACATCCTAATCACCAGAGACAGTCAGGAACTCATAGATTATTTAACCTGAGCTTATCCTTGCTATCTTGCAAACTATCTGTGTGATTCTAGGCAGAAGAACTTCCTAAAATAATCAGCATGTTGTTTTGAAAAATACCTCACTGGTTTACACATTTCGAGTGACATATGTATTTATATGTTTCCCAACACCCAGCCAGTGATCCCATTGTTTAATTTACTCTCATCATCAGGCACATATTTTATTTCTACTCTTAATTTGTCTGATTTCAGCTTCCAGCCAGTAGATCTTGTTACATATGGGCCTGAAAGACTCAAGAGCCCATTATCTTAATTTCTATTTCCCGTGTCAGTACTTACTTGTTATGATCAAGTCATCTTTTAATCTCTTTCTAAATTACCCACATTGTGCTCCTGCAGTCTGTTGCTACCAGGGCATATTTTCCCATATTTTCAACGTTTGTTTGGTTCCAGTATGAGCCTTGTTTAACCCATTAACCTTCTCCTGGAGCTGTGCACAAAGGACATCATGCAGTAATCCCGTTACACTTGCATCAGAACTAAGTACCAATGCAACAGAAACCCTTTGCTCCTCCTCAATAGTTCCCTGTATCTGTATCCAAGTATTTCATCATCCATTTGGACTGGAGCATTGTACGGAGAGGTCTTGTCCATCTGATTATCTGCCACTTGCTTTTGAGATCACTGCTTCCTGCAACAAAGTTCTTCGAGGATCTTTTTTCTTAGTATAGGTTTTTGCAAAGTGTTATTAGAGCACATGCTACTACTTCTTTTCCTCTCGCTTACCATCTGACATAAAATATTCTTTATCAGTGGACTACCCTTTTTATTTTTGTCAAATAGTTTATCTTTAACTGTGAGTAGTTGCATGGTTTTCCGATGTTTTCCAATGGAGACCCTGACCTGAGAGCCATAGCAGGAGCTGGGCTAGAAAAAATAAAACTAAGCCAACTTTCATTGTATGCCTATAAGCCATGTCTACTTTATTTTGTTTTCTGCCATTCTCATTTAGCTCCATAAATGGATTTAGCCTTAAATGATGAGTTCAAAGAGAAGAAAATAAATATATGTATATATTCTTTTCTAATGAGGCATTCATTTACTGTAGCTTGTGAACTGGCAAAATCCAGGCAGTAATACACTCTATCTTCGAAATTGCTGGCTGAAAACCAGCCTGCAGGAGCAGCGTTTGTAATCAGTGATGGTTAGTATATTTGCATGACTTTGTGTTTATAATGTGGTACTGCTGCTTACCGCAAAGCAAAATAGAAATATTAATTCAGTGTAGAGAATAAAAATGAGTTCGGAGAAAAATACCAGGCTTGGCACAGGAAACCTAAAATTGTACAAGAAAAGCATGTTGCTGTCCAGAATCTGAATTTTTAAATGGCATCGCTGTGGCTGCCAACCTGTTTCTCTGCTTCCTGCCAACTGAGAGTTTTCAAGGTTTCTCCACGAGAATGCATTGCTTCAGCCTCAGAGGCTCTCTGCGATTTGTCTTCTGCAGAGGGATCAAGCCTCTGCCTCCCTGAATTTTTCCCTAGACTTGGCTCCTCCGCTTCCCTTACCTCTGCCAAGAGGCTAGTCACCTTCTTGACATAAATTATCTGCTCTGCTAAGAGTCTTGGTAGCATGGGGGCAGAAATTTAATTTGCTTCTGCAGGTAGAAATCTTTACAATCTCTTTTTGGACTTTATCACTATAGAAGTACTTCGGGCCTGGACGGACAAGTGAAAGCAATAACTTATCACAGCTTAATAAATGTATCACTGTCAACCAGGCTGAAGTAATTACCCACTGTGTGTACTCTTCTGCCACCGCGACGGCTGGGCAGAGCTCATTCGATCCAAACACCTGCATGATCACTTGCTCAGCTGCAGAAACATAGCGTTTTGCAATCGTTTGTTCATATCCATTTTTGCTTTCTCTCCTGGGCATACAGTCAATGTGTTCCTCCACTTTTCAGCTCTGGAATTTGCTGCAAAAACACTCTCTCAGCAGTCCCACAGCATTTTACTCCAATGTTTCATTTCTGCAAAGTGCTTTAAGCTGTCATGGTTTTAACAAGGATCTCAAAACAAAGAGTGCGTCTAACCCATCCTGTGATTGTCGCTGCTCTTCAGAAACATTGTTTTTACCTCCCCACACTTGCTCTTTTTTGACAGCACTCTGCTTTTTCAGAGGATCACTATCTATTTAGTCTATTTACAAGAAGACCTTGAATCCACCTCCAAATCCCTCCTCTAGCTCAACTAGGAGTTACAGATGTGATGCAGGTTACAGGGTGAGCACCTGTGACCCAGAAGATGCCTGAGGTCAGGCTAGATTTTCTATAAGCCTGACCTTAATGACTCCATCAGTCAATCACAACTAATGACGTTAATTTCTTCTGTGGCCAGTTCAACCTCTCCAAACAACCTCTATTATTTTCTGGATTTGGTGTTTACCTTAAAGATAAGTACAGTGTGTCTGTAGGGACCGTCATTTATAACATATTCCCAGATACTCTTAGACATATATATGTTCATAGATAACAAAACTGGACATAATAGGAAAAGCAGAGAGTTGTTTGCTGCAGATCTCTGTTCTCAGGTGTATGTATACTGCTTGAAATGACGTAATTACGGCACTTTCCCCATCACTCTCAGCACTGGCAGGCTGTGGCCCAGTCATGTTTCCCCAGTGCATAAGGAGGCACTGGAAGGAGAGCTCCGGGTTACTGCCTCCACTCCCAGGCTACAACCCGTGATACAGACTCTCCCTCGTGACATGGTCAGGTTGCCTCTTCAAACGATGTGGTTTTGTATATGTATTTGGAATTCTGTTCTCTGTTTTCTGCCCTGGCAGTAGAAATCTTCTCTCAGTGATCAGATCAAAGTAGCCACGGCCAGTTTACCTGAATGTATTCTCATGAAAAATTTGTCCTTTATCTGAAGCAACCCTTTTCTTAACGGCCTCGTACCCCCATTCACCATATCCCAGAATGGATGAGGTTGGTGGCACCTCTGGAGATCATCCCGTCCAACTGCTTTGCTCAGAGCAGAGTTGGCAAAAGCAGATTCCTTGGGGCTGTGTCCAGTGATGCCTTGAATATCTCCAGGGATGGAGACTCCACAGCCTCTCTGGGCAACCTGCTCTAGTGTTTGACTACCCTCACATTTAAAACTTTTTTTTTTTTTAAGTTTCAGTGGAATTTCCTGTATTTCAGTCTGTGCCCATTGCTCTCATCCTGTCAGTGGGCACCACTGAGAAGAACCTGGCTCCATCTTTTTCACACCCTCCCACCAGGTATTTATACACATGGATAAGATCCCCCTGAGCCCTGAACCCTGAGCCTCCTCTTCTCCAGGCTGAACAGTCCCAGCTCTCTCAGCCTCTCCTTGAATGCGAGATGCTCCAGATGCTTCATCATCTTCACAGCCCTTTGTCATCCTTTAAGTCCCTGTCACTCTTGTACTGGGCAGACCAGAATGGGACCCAGCACTCCAGATATATCTCACCAGTCCTGCCTTTTGTACGTTTGGAAATACACATAAATATATGTTTTTTGTGCTGCTGTTTGTTTGTTATATCACCAACTGAATTTCAGAGATTTTAAACAGGAATAAGACCAATTTGATTCTTTAATTTCTACTTTTGAGAAGACTATTAGACCTCAAAAGCTGAGTGCGTTTCAACCTTGTATTAATATGTTTAGTTATTATTACTGACGGCAAACACCTCTGCGCTAGGCTCCTTGCAAACCCCCAGCAGAAGAACACACCCTTTGCTCCTGTTCGCAGTACAGGTGCAGGAGACCAGATGACGGGTGACTACATGAGACATGAGAGACACAGAAAGCAGCAGTGAAATAATACTGATGAGCATTAGTGGTACTGACAACAAACCAGCTGTCTCCCTGCTACGAAGCTTTATTTTGTACATCACAGCTGGGCTGTGTTAAGGGTCACGGTCTGACAGCTGGAAGTTCAATCTCTTGAGAAGATGCAGGAGGCCGTGTGGTTTAGTCAAGGCAATAGAGCAACTTTTGCAAAGGAAAAGCAAATAGTCCATAGCAGGTGAGTTTTGGGCGGACTTAGGGTCCTTTGGAGGAGGGAAGAAAGGAATTAGTCGCAGATATCATTGTTCCTTTCTGATTTGGGGCAGGCCATTAAGTTGTAGCTAAATGGCAAAACTGGATAAGGTGAGCAGTTAGAGGCAAAATAACCTGTTCACTAACTTACAAACTTGTCTGGATACATACACCATCATGAAAAACAAGCAGCGATATGAAAGCACTGGTAGCAAGACCACACCAGCCTGTTGGCCAAACATCCTTGGGGTCTTGTGACCATGGAGATGGTTTATCACGGTCCATGGCGATTTAGGTGCTCGAACTGCAAAGTATTTGCAAATTCAGAGTGTTCCCTTGTTCACCCATTCATTGTTCAGGTCATCCCTTACAGTATTCCAGTTCTTTATCCCAGATGGTAACATCACCACTTACCTCAGTAGCTGGTTTTTGCTCCTCACTGGGTGTCGCATCGTTTTTATCTTTCCAAGAAAACTTCCTTCAGCTTTAGTTACCCCCTTCCTTTTTGCTTACGGACTCTTAAATAACACAGCATTGCTTCTTCTTAGTATTTTCTTTGGATGGTGCCAGTGAGTTCAATCACAGGTAACCTTTTTCATGACAGCTACAGGATACCTGGCCTACAAATTCTCACACTAAACATGTTCCTTCTCTCTCCGGTCAGTTAGTTTGTCAGAGGCAGATGTGTGCTCTAAAAATTGAGCTCCTCCAGTGACTATCACCAGCCATTTTAAGCCAATTTTGCAGCAAAGTTCACATCGCATCATGGAGTATTTGGGATGGAGATTCCTCCATCCAACAGGATGAAGCAGGCAGAGAGTCTTCAGCAGAGGGTCAGCGCTGTAGCACCTGTAGCAGACAGGTGCCCATGGTCCAAGTCAAACCTGTCCCATGTTGCATCACCACCCGCCCTGGTTAGAGGCCTGCTGCTGGGATTTGATATTTATTCTAACAGTTGTATTTTTAAGCTGGGAGTCAAATCCTCATGGAGTATAAAACCATGTTAGCATCACTGTGCTGATCTATACTGAGTGAAGATATGTCTTTGACTCTTCATTGTGATATAGTCTTCAATATCTATTCCTTCGCCAAAAGCAAAAACCTATTACCAGAATGTCCCACCATATGCAACACAACGACTGGTTAATAAACTCGACACAGACACTTTTTTTAATCAACTTTATGTGAGCCTATACAGATTGAAATATTACTTTTATTAGAGTATTTAGTTTTCAGGATTTCCAGAATAGTTATTAGAAGGTCCATAATTTTGCCATAAAACACATAATTATTCCTTAGGGATGCCTGTTAGTATCCGAAGGCTTTTATAACTATTGAGAAGTAAATACTGAAATGTTCTATGTAAAGAAGACATAACTATTAAAATAACAGAGCATGATGACTTCTATAGTACATCTACCTCACACAGGCTGAGATAACACCTGCAATCTAGATTTCTCTTAAATAAAACTTAAGAAATCATGATAAATAAGTGTTAGATATAGAGTTTCTCTTTCCACCTTTCCCTCATGGGGGAGTTTTAATCAACTTGCTGATATTTTCCAGTCTGAACCACTCAGGAAAAACTTGTTCATGCTGGTTTTGAAGCATCATTGCAGAGACATAAAATGGATGCCTGGTAAGAAGGTTCTCACCATCTTTGACAATATTTTAAAGACAAAGATGCTTTCTTACTGACAAAGTAGGAATCGTGCTACAGTTATCTCCTCTCAGTCCTGGTGAGCCATGCAGTCATCTTGATCTAGCATGATTACCCCTAACATTACACAGCCTGCTTTCAAACCTGTGCTGAAGTTAAGAAATCACCAAACCTCCTACGGGCTGTGAAGGAAACGTAGAGCAGAGGAGTAAAACACAGAGAGCCAGAGCAGGCGGAAGCATGTCTGTCACTGGGTGCTCAGCTGAGACTTTCAAACTGCAGTCGTACACTTTCCTTTTAATGAATGAACACTTAATTGGTGTCTTTCACTGAGAATAGTGAGGGATACATATATATTTGTAAGCAGCTGCATGAAAAATAGCTGCAGCTCACCTCTGCTAACAGGCTGGGCAAATTTCCTCACTGTTCAAAGAGTTTTTTATTTGTTTATAATAAAGATTTATTTCTTAAGAGGTATAAGCTGTTAATAAAATCTTGTAAAAAAGCAAAAAGGGGGTTGTATTTTGCTTCATTTTTCATCTATTTCACAGCAGTGATTAACTAAGCATAATGCACAAGAAAAATACAATGCAATATCTGGCCTCCTTCTCCTTCAAAAAGCCGACACAGTTGTACAAAATAAGAATTCCTAAAAAACAGGTCAGTCTATACTCTGAGTAGAAAGCTGTTCATATATTAAACATTACACTGGACAGTAAGGGCTGTTCGTTTTACCAACGACTAGATCAAAGCGCCACATCCAAAAATATAATGACCAAAGAAGCAACAGAAAAAAATGAAGACAGTCACATGTTCACTGAATTAAATAAAATGTTTGAACAGTGAAATACAGGATTGTCAGCATTGATCCAAGCGTGGGTGAAAGGAGCATTGGTTGGACAAAGACATCCAAAGAGGCAACTATAGTTATGTAGTAGAAACAGAGGTGCCAAGCTGATGAAACCTATAAGAAGGTACCCAGAAAAATTCCAAAATAACAGACTTCGTGTACCTCTGGCTTGGCATATTTTATTCTTTGTTATCGGGAGGCTTCTTTACAGCCATTTCACTTGGCAGCTGCCATTTCCTGGAAGAAAATGGAAATAAGAGTGCTGGATGTAACTAGGTGGTAAATGAGAGGGTTGAAATTTAGTCTGGGAATGGTAGGGTCGGGTGATTTCACCTGACAGCACGGGAGGGAAAAATGTATCCACAAAGCACTGTACTCCTGAAGAGCTAAGCATGATCTCAGCACCCCTCACCGTATATCCATCACAGCCATAAATCATAGTAAGCTGTTACTATGTTCAATCTCTGCTGCATGCCCCCTTTTTCCCCCTCTAATATAAGACATAAACTTAAAAGCACCTCCTACATCCTTGTTCCACTTTTCTCTCCCATGCTACCCATCTAGACATGACTGTTCACTTCTTTCTCACTTCTCTCCATGCACAGACGTAGAGTTCAGTACCGGAGAACCAATATACTTTATGAGTAGAGATAAAAAATAGATTTAATCATGTCCATTAACTTCTCTAGAAACACACACTGACATACTCTATTAACTGTTCCTCTTCAGACATTTTTCATTTACAGTGTCCAATTCCTGATTCTAAGGCATTTAATTACTCTCGCTTTGTTATAAGATCCTACTAAATCTCTTGACTTATGCAATGCACCATAAATAAGACCTTTTTTCCACATTGCCTGGTAACTTTACGATTGCACAGGTTTGTTGAAGACATCTGCATAAATTTTTATGGGACTTAATAGTCCACTTCACATCTTTCTTGTGTACTGTTTTGCCCATGAATCAGAACTGGCAATCACTGTCCTAAGTGCCACACAATATAATTACCCAGAGTATTAGTCTCCATGTGTATTACTCTCTCTTTTTTTTTTGCACAGTCCTAACATTGTAAGTGTTCATACATGAGTTATTGGGATTATTTGCAAAATAAGATTAAGACGCAAGGCAAGATTTATTTGGAAAATTACTCATCAGTCTACCAAGGAAGAAGGTCAGGAACTTCATTAAAACAGATTAATGTAGAACAACTGTTATCTAATAAGACTAGCAGCCTAGAGGACCTTCTTTGCTCGTTGCAGAAATATCCTGCTAACATGCATTATTTGTGAGAGCAACAAAAGCTACTTTAGAAACACTGCAGTCACAGCCTGGAACATGACAGGAGATATATTCTCTTTAGCCACTCCAGCCATTGATAAATTAGTTCTTGCCCGAAATTGGCATTCTGTCAGTAAGCTGAAGGGGACTGCAGCAAGTGCTACAATTAGTGCTCCCCACGGAGTGAAGGCAATGACAGTGTGCCTGCCTGCGAAGCTGCTGAGAATTCCTGGGCTGGTTTATTATGCAGCCTTTATGGCTTATCCACTCCACTCCAGGCTCCAGGGAATGGCCTGGATAATAATTCTGTAACTTGAGTACTTAACCTGCTTGCTTAGTTTGCAAAGCCAAGTCTTCATAAAGGAGTGACTTATGGGGAGTCCCACTTAGAGACAGATTGAGAAGCGTACGTTGAGCGGTATGGGCAGAATTAATATTGTGGCTATTTAATTTCTCCTTTTCTACCTTCCATTAACCATTTCAGAAATATAACTACCAACATCTACCCCCCCATTCTCTGAAGCTAACCAATTTTAAACAAAGCAAAAAATAAAAAGCACAAGAGATCTGACAAGAGATTTGCATGTGTGTGCACACACGTGTTTTTACCAGAGGTGGCCTCAGAAATAGAGGCATAAAGCGTATAAAAATATAGGCATAACTGAAATAGCTCTGCTACATTTATGTGGTGCTGCAGTCCAACAAGTGACAAATTCTAATGGGTGATTGCATCTTGCAGAATAGTATCTGTCTGGCTTCTTTGTCCTTGGTGAGTGATACAGACCACAGACTGAAATTTGTTACGCAGATTTATTACCATAAGTCTTTCCTCCTTGAACTCCACACTACTTGTCTCTGCTTTTTCTAACCATTGAAGTGGTATTTTATTTTTAAGTACTAAATCTCACTAGGAAGAAGGCAAAGGAGGCAAAGAAAAGCCATAATCCACATAAAAGTGTAATTTTATTAGTTTTGTAATTGGACAAAAAAAGCCCCAGAGATTTAGAATGTGCAATTGAGACATGACCTACCTGAAGGGAGTAGAAATTCAGGTCTTTACCAAAGCATTTGAGATGACTGGGGAAAGATTTAAGCTCACATTGTGCCACAGCAAAGGAGGATTTATAAAAGGCCAAGAGTCTTGGAAGATGTCTAAGCAGTCACTGGATGAATATGCTAAGATTTGAAAGGAGATGACTTTACCCGCCTACTTTTTAGCTGGGTCAGAAAGATTAAATGGTTCTTCTCTTTCACAGTTCCAGCTAGTGTCCCTTTTTGGTCAGCCTCTCCTATGTACAGATCTCTGCATCTCTCACTCATCACTTTTAGCAAAATTTGTGCCAAATACACACAGGAAACAGATGTACCTTCCAATGCACATGGTCTGTAGGAAGTACACTGAGGTCCACACAGGCTCCTGCCTGGTTTTAGAGGCAATACTTGGAAATAGCATTCTAGCACTATACTAAAATATTGCTTGGATTCCCCTGCCTTAAAAACAGAGCTGTTGCATTTTATTAGGAAGTCTTGAATTAAGTTTAAGCCCACAGAAATAGAGGAACGGAGCCACAAACGCTGTTAATGGCTAGGCTGAACATTCACACATTTGTTGCATCCCAAGGCAGCGCAGAAGGAGCACAAGCCAATTAAACTCCTCCGCCCCTTCCACTTTCCCAGTGTAACCCAAAGGTCATCTTTTTACCTTTTTTGAAGAATTTTCATATCCTCAGGACACATGCAAAAAGAGCACTGACCTCTCTCTGAAGCCCACAGGCTTTAGGAGTGCGGGGCACGTTTTAGGTTCAAACCCATCATATCTGCACATGCAACATTTATAGCTGTTTCTAAGGCAATTTTGTCACACAGGAAAAATACTGGTGTTGTCCTTTTCATATATAAGAAGTTCCTTTCAGAAAAGCCACCAAAAGAGCCCATCTCAGAGCACGCACATATCCAGAACACATCTGTGAGGGACCACCTCCCAAAACCGTGTCCCGTCATGCCACTTAAATGACATCTTACTCCAGCATGGCTGATGGGCAGACCTATGCCTTGACTGTCCTTTCCACATGATGAGTGACAGCCCATAGAGTCAGGGTGTAGAGGAGACAGAGCCAGACTCTTCTCAGACATGCACAGCAGAAGGATGAGGGAAACAGCACAAATTACAACCCAGGAAATTACAATTCGATACAGGTATTATTTCTTTTTCATTGTGAAGGTAGTCAAAAACTGGAATGAGGACCTGAAGAGGTTGAGAAATATTTTGGAGATACTCAAAACTTGACTGGACAAGTCCCTGAGCAACCTGATCTAATCTAGAGAACGCCAGAGATCCCTTCCAGCTTCAATTTTTCTGTGATTCTATAAAAACCATCACCACTGGAAATATGAGTTAAGTACTTACGGAGGAGAATAAGCTGGTCACATCTCTCAGTGGGTATGGGTGCCTTGGGACTTAGACTTCTGGGAAACACAGCCCATGGGTTAGCTGTGAGTGTATTTAACAAATGCAACTGCATCGAAATGAGCACATAGTAGCTACTTCATCTGCGTTTTATATGAAATCCTGGTGCACTTGCAGAGGAAGCAGGAGATCCCGATGGGAGTATTTACACTCTGCAAATGCTCCCATTAGGATGAAGATCACCAAGATAAAGTCCCACCCCCTCTTCCTGCCCCCTCGCCTATCCTACTTTCTCAAATCCTTTTATGAAATGAGAAAAGGTAAAAACTTGCAATATGCTCATGGTCCTCAGTAGGGTGTTGTTCTGAAGGAAGGAAAAAAATTGAATATTCATAACAGACTTGATTTCTGCAGTCTATCAGATGTTATTTTAATCGCTAAGGAGAAAGTGGTTTCCCTAACAACAGTGCCTTTGTTTTACCTTGTCCATATGATGGTTGCAGAGGTCTGTCCATCTTGTTCTGCCTAAGGATCCTGATTTTTTCATGAGATACTTTCCTTTCTCTTTTTGACGTTATTAGGATACATTATTTGAATGTACTGTTTAACATGGTAGCACACAGAAGTGCAAAAATTGGAGCAGGACTGTGTGTGCTAGGCAGTACAGAGATACACAGAACAAAGATATTCCCAGCCACAAAGGAATTAAAACCTGAGCAGTGAAAGCATAATATAGGCAAATGAAGCATGCAAAAAAATTAAGATTATTTTGGTCAACATCATAAGCCAAGGTCTCATCTAATCATTTGCCTCATGGTCATGCAGTTTTGAGGATACTACAGCAAAGGCAAGGTCTAAGGAGCACATGATCTTGTCCAGACCCCGCTCTGCATACTAGGTTTCCCAGCTCCCCACATCATTTAGTCGAGTCTGCTCAGTGCCAATATCCAAACCACCCCTGCTTCTTCCTTCAAACACTCTGTATCTAGTTCACAGCCCTAAACTCCACACCCAAAGCTTAGGCGTCTCTCTCTGTAAAACCCCACTCTGCTGAAATTTGGGTTTTGTCTAGGTGATGTGCCATGCAAGGTACTCCAGTAGATGCAGCGACAACCCTGTCCATTGCTGTGATGAGAATGGGGAACCCTTAACATTACTGGTTACCTCTACATTACTGGTCACCCACCATCAAGAATGACAAATTTTTGCCACTGCAGAGGTGATCAACCAATTGCAAAGTCTGTTGGGTGGCAGGATGCTCAGGATTCTTTCACTGTGTTAATTAGGCCACCATTCACAGCTAGTTAGATCAGAAATCATTCACGTTGTTAATCCAACTGGTCCTTACTCTGGGCATGCTTGGAAGTCTTCCCTGGAACCAGACCACTCAGAAAATCCATCTATCCTGAGGTCATTCAGATGTTGGGTCTCGCAAAATGAAAGGGAAATGCATTTTTTAATAAATATATCCAGAAGGGATATTAAAAAAAAACAGAAACAAACCACAACAACAACAAAAAACACAGAAGGGAATTGAGTTATTTAAGGTAAAGAAAAATGCTGAGACAAGATCTAATGGTGTTGGAACAGGTCAGAAGAAGTTCTGGGCTAGAAATTAGAGAATGCTTTAGCTGACTTCCTGAGGAAGTATTGGTGTACGTAGGAAGTCGAAGTGCTTGTAGTTAGAAGATGCAGTTTGGTAAGTTTTCCGAATGAGATTGTAAAACACTGTTACCCAAAAATTAAGGGAGGGGTTGGAGGGGTGGCTTTAGATTTCTGTGCTAGTTTAGGTCTGCTATGTTCCATGTGTATCTGTTGGGTATGATGTGCGACTCAGTGCATAATCCCCCTTTGCACAGAGTGCTTTCCTCTATGCCAGTGCGGCACACTTAATAAATTATAAATAACAGTAATAATTTCTGAGATTCCTATTTCATTTTACAGTTATTTATTGGCTTCTCCCATAAGAGACTGGCTTGCTGGAGCTGGGAGATAAGCTTATTAGAAACCATAGCACAATACTTCGAACACAATTTATGTGTTTTCAGGCCACTACTGGGTAATCAGCTTATTCTGGACTTCATCCAGCCAACTTTGCTTGTACTTTAATCAGACTGTGATCCACCTGGACCATAGGTTTCTAAAAACTTGTCTCAGCACACTGGGCCAGATTGTCAGAGGTTTAAATTGACTTCCTCCCACTGGCAACGATGGAGTATTGCTGATTTACACCAGCTAAGCAATCTGTCTGTAGTCCACAAGTAGGGAAGAGCTAGCACCATTAATAAAAGGTGGGCAGGTAATAATTTATTTTAATGAACGGTGATGATGCATGGTGTAATTGTTTGAATTCATCAAAAACAATATTTAGAACTTAATGTGGAAATGATGTATAAGGTATTGTTAATAAAATTACTACCAATTAATTTAGCCCCTGAATCAGCAAAGCACTTAAACATGGACTTTCTGCAATGGAATGCATGTACATGCTGAAGTGCTTTGCTGAATCCTGATTTTAAAGTTATACTTGCTTAGAGAGCTGCAAAGAAGCTAACCTCCTTAGAGTTCTAACCTAAGGATTCCTGCAAAGACATCTGCTCATCATCTTACTATCATTTCTGGGAATGAAAATGAGAGGTAGAAAGGAGTTATTTATAGCAAGGGCAACTTCATTGTTTCACTTTTTTGCCAGACTCCCTGTTCTCCATGGACAGCAACTTAGACGTCTTCTCATTTTGCGGTGTCCAACCACTAAGTCCAGCTCAGTCTCCATAGTAGGTGACAATAAAGAGTCTATGGTACGGTCCCCTGTTGATCTATGGGTGCATCTATGGGTGCATCTATGGGATCTAGGGTCCCCTATTGCTGCTATTGAGACAGCAGGGTCCCTTGAAACTTATTGGGGAGGATTTTGATGTATGCCTGCATTTCTGGAGCGTGAAGGCAAAAAATACGGTCAAGCAGTGTTTCTTAAATAGTTGCAGAGAAGGTAGTTGGGTTCAAAACTCTGAAATGGGAGATCATCTTCTGCAGCTCAAAGACAAGGACTAACGGAAGGTGTTCCTCACTGAGATCAGCCCAACACCAGAAATCTGCATTATAGAGAAACCCTTTGCTGAGAATCTGACTTTTCTTTTGGAAATGGTGAGTCCTTGCCAAGGAGGCTGTATAATAACCAGATAAGTGGACTTGGGACAAAAGCCAAAATGATTACAGAAAATTAACAAAAAGTATCGTATCCTAATCCGTTAATCTGCCACTTTTCTTTCTTGTTCGTTCCCACAGTGTGTGTAGTTGGGGTTTTTCCCTTATGGGTCCAAATATTATTCTGGGTGGCACCAGTAAGGTGAGAAGGCCTGAGAGCGTTAAGGTTCTGCAACAACCTGCCTGCAGAGGTAATTAGCACAAAAGGGGTAATTACCTTCAAAGATGGAGTGTAATCAGCACATAACACAGTTTCTGTGCTATAGTTTCCTGAAGTAGCAAAGTATTGAGCCAGTGATCAGGATGAACCTTGGCACCTTAGGTCCTGGCAAGCTTCAGGTGCACCAGTGTCTGCCCAGCCACCACCACCACGGCAGCTCCCGTGCTCACAGAGGCAGAGCTGCAGGGAGACGGCAGATGCAGGGCTGTGTTGTGTCTGTAACCGACTTCGCTAGGAGCAGAATCAAGCTGTTAAACCCCGACTGAGGGAAACATCCCAATTTTGGAAAGCATATAAGCATTGTTGTGAACAGTGGGGAATTTTCCATCATTCCATATCTGCAAACCAAACCAGGCTACATTTCTGCAAGATGTGGTAAAAGGTAGGTGTTGGGCTTCATTTATGCAAGACAACTGAGAGAAACCATCTGGTTTGTTACAAACCTGATCTATCAGCCTCTTGTGGCTGCAGACATTTGAGTTCACAGTATCTAAGTTCAACTGAAAGAAGTGCGTATTATTAATGCTCACGTGTTTCACTAAAAGGGCTTGCTGGTGACTAGCCAGGGGCTCTCTCAAACCGTGGGAGCAGGTGAGATGCCATCTTTTCCCCTCCTGCTGTTCAGTTTGAGAAGACCCAAGAAGCTGCTGCTTCTGCTGTGCAGCACTCTGCCCCTTTCTCCGTGGCTAAAGAGGGAGTGCACTGACAGACTGTTAGCCCCTCACATCTCTACCTGACAAAGGCACTCAGCTGAATCTGACGTAGTTCTGCCAAGACTTTCCAGAGAAGGAGATAACTGCACTCCTGTGACTTGCCCCAGTGACATTGTCCAACACTCTGCCCAGGAGGCTTCACCGTCTGCAACAGGAGTTGTGCTGAGACCACTGGTGCAACATTAATCCAAATAAAAATGAAGTCTGGAACCTCTTTTCTTAAAACAGTCCCCTAGATCCTGACAGACTTTACAGCAATACCCTTACTCAAGACCTGGAGTGAGCCCAGCAGTTGCCTTTCAGCGAGCTTTCTTCTCCCTCCCACCATGGTGCAGGACCAGCTCTGCTCCTCAGCACCCAGAGGATCCAGCCACAAGCAGCCCGGTCCTGAGCATCTCGCTGCCTACAAGGCAGCTGGCCTTTTGGCTGGGCTCTGGTGTTTTGCCTTCTCTTTATATCCGTCGTATTTGCACAGGTTGGCTGATCTGCTCTGATTTCACAGATTCTGGTTCCTCTGATGCCCCACAGGGTTTCTCATTGGGCTCATCTTTATTCAGCCTCCACAAGCTTCCTTTGACTGAGATGATCTGAAGATATGGATAAGAGATCAGTTTTTATGCAGATGACATGCAGATTTATGTGAAGTTTATTCCTAATTATTCTTTCTCTTCTTCTGTTTTATCAGTTTGTCTTGAGGACATGGAGGCGTAGATGTCATTTTTTTTCCTGGTCTATATTTAATACTCCTAAAACTCGAATCTTAATTATTGGTTTCAGGCATTGGCTTAAATATGCTGCTTCTTTCTCAAAATCTGATGAATACGATAACAGTTATGGCTGGCCGGGGCAGCGCGCGGTTCATCCCTTTTCAGCACAGCACTTGTGACAGTCACAAATCGCATCAGTACTGATTCCATCATTGCAACTACACCAGCTGCAGACCTGAAAATTCAGGTTTATTTAGCCCTAGCTTTAGGTACTTCTACTTTTTCAACAAGGAAATACCAAATTGATGAAAACGTGGAAGTGTATTTTTCCATTCCTTTTGAGAAAAAGCAGATGTTGTTAGCCAGTGCTTTAATAGTTCTCCAAATAGTTTTTAGGCAACCTGCATTTATTGGTATTTCAGCCCTTTCCAATAACAACTTGACATCAGAACAAAACATGATGACTACAATTCCTTCTAACAGCAGCAAATTCCAACCATGGCATCCGGTTTTGATCTTGGTGCAGAAATCACTGGTAGGTGTTATAAACTAATGCAACAAGTTATATGCCTCATTCAAAAAGATCAGCTGGGCAATATCTCAAGGTTTCTGACACACGTTATTCTTAAGGGTTTCTTTTTCTGGTAGCTTATGATGAAAAATGGATTAATGTTTCTGTTCATATGCAGCACCATGCTGCAACACATTACAGCTAAAGAATTTATTTTGCAATTCCAGATGCTGAAGTAACCACTAGCCTGAAATTTAGTGTCTGTTCAGTCATGGTCACAACTCAGTACAGAACAGTCCTGAGTCACTCCCTTTTTTTTGTTTTTAAATGGCAATCCGCAGATGACGTGTCCAACAGGTCATTGTGGTACCTCACTAGCCAGTAATAGGAGGAATTCCTTTTAGCAAGTAAATATTTCTCTAAGTTGCTGCTCACTGGCCCTCCTCAAAATAGCAACATGTGGAACCTTTGAAAATATTCATAAATTAACAAGATGCCATGAGTATTAAAAGCAGTTCATGATCTAGTTTCAAGAATGTGACTCACTTTGCCAGGGAACTCTATTATAAAAGTGAGGGGGTTTTGCTTTAGAAAGAACAATATAAGAATTATATACCAGTCATTCAAATGTTTCCTTTTCCTTTATAAAATCTACAAGCCTTATATTCACCACCTTTTCGCTTTGCTGTCCAGTGACTGTAACACTTATAACCAAGAGGGGGGAAATAACATGTTGTATGTAAGAAGGGCTTTGCTACGAATACGTGAAAAAAGTATATTTAAACTGAATGTCAGAGCAAGTAGTCATTCTTCTGCAACATTCAAGGCCTGCATTTAATTTCTCCAAGAGAGATGCTACACCACTTCTGTATGACTGAATTAGTCAACTAGCAAATGAATGGGAGAAATAATATTAAATATTATTTCTTCTCATGACTAACATATTATTATAAGCCAGGGAAGATTGGACAGATGGGTGGAGATTCACAAAGCTGCGTTAGTCATTTGACATTTTCAATCTCTGTATATCCCCAGATCATTGAGAATAAATATGCAGGGAGAAAAGCTCAGGTAGAGTAAATCAGCATCTTTCCCTGGGCTTAATCGAGCTCTGCTGATTTACTAGCACACGACATTCTGAGACGCTGTTTCCTGTAAAAAGATATTTATAGAACAGCTGAGAAATCAAATGCCATCAGCGTGAAATGTAATTGAATTTGATAGTATTACTAGGAATGGAAATGGCACAAAGTTGATTCAGACACACTTTGCTGGTTTTCGCCCCATGTTCATGTCCTGAGAAAAGTCTGAAAGCAACCTGAAAACGAATGATGAATGTTACAGGATGGCTCAGACCTGCGTCGCCTTTTTCAGATGAGAAAATATGAATCGTGATTTTTCCTACAGGGTCATTTATTCAGCTGGAGGTCAGCCAGGATCAGCTCTGACCAACTTACTCCACTGAAACAACACTGGGTGACGTTTTGGTCCTTCCGCTCATCTTGAGAAGTATTTTACACATTCAAGAGCGTCATTAAAATCAGCATCACTAAGCACAAGGTCAGATGCTTTTCAGCAGGATGATGATAAGAACCTGAGTTATTGGATACTGGAGTTACCCACGGAGAAAAAATGGGTGTAGCAATTTTCCAGCACATAATATGGGTTTTCTTGAAATAGAAATGTTTCATGGGAGCCGAGTTCAGTGATTTTCTCTGGGCAAAAGGGATCAAAACAATGTAGATTAAAATTTTTCATTTGCACTGACCCTTTTATCTTATGTTTTTTGGCATTTATTAATCGTTGCAATTAATTTTGGCATAGTGTATTTTATATTCCTGTTGCGTCTGATGTTTTGTGTGTAGTGGGGAGAGCAATCCAGAAGTTGTACAGTTTTCACCTTCTTAATGTTGAATATTATATTAATATTTTCCCCAACATTAATTGATTTGGATTTCTTTGTTTGTTGGACTAGATTTGGACATTTCTACTTTTCCTTCTGATTTGTGAAAAGCAATTTTTTTAAGCATTAAAATTCTTGTGGGGCAGTTTTCTGATTGATGCTATTCCTAACATGAATGGGTGAAAACCTTCTTGTAACATAAATTCTATTTTTGTTTGTTTATCCAGTGAGTTCACTTTAGGCACCTTTCCTATCATCCAGCCAGGACCGACTCCACTGAAATGAGTTTTCTTGGAGACAACGAATTTGGAAAGCAAATTCTGAATTCAGAAATATCAGTTCCCCTGGAAACCCAACTTTAAAATTTACAGTTATCCAGTCAAAGAACAGAATCATATTGCGTGGTCTTAAGTCTGAAGTCCAACGACACAGCTTGCAGTTTGAATATCAAAAACTCTAAGTGTTTGCACATATCATGCTGACCAAGATCTAATTTACAGACTTTTCGGTGAATAAGGCAGGGTGCCATACAACCTATGTATTTTCTGGTTTTAACATGATTCCTGTTGTCACTGGAGTATTCTTATGCATTTGAACCTTAACTTCACATTTCCTATTTCTCCATTGTTTCACTAATCTTTATCTAATCTCCTATTCGTGAATGAGAAATGATCATAAGGCAGTATCATATCACCACAATCATAACTTCATTTTGTTAAAATTCTTCTGCAGGAAGTTTATAATTTATTAAAAACCTTTATCTATTCTTTAATCATCTCTTCATTGTAATTGATCCTCTAGAGCTCACAGAAATTCTTCCAAGAGCCTGTTTGAATAAGATTGCTTCAGAACAATGAAAGACGTAAGGGAGACTATTAAAATTCCCTTTGGCCTTTTTTCCATTACATAAAGCTTCAGGGTGGGCTTCTCCATTAGGAGAATAATGTGGGTCGTGCAGCTCGGAGCAGGGAGTTGTGCAAGAGGCCAAGGCTGGGGACATCACTGCAACGCGGTCAGGCACGCAAGGGAGCAAGGCGAGTGGCACAGATAACGCCTCCAACAAGCAAGGGAACAAAGAGGCATGAAGAGATGAGGTCTGGAAGCTCACACTGAGCAGGAACTGAGGCCAGAAAGAGTTGAGGGAGCTGTAAAGGCTGAGATGGAGATCTTCTCTTCTAAATATACCACCTGCTTGGGAACCCTGAACCAAAGTTCATGGGGAGCATGGAGGGAAGGTGTGCACAGGATATTGTGCCTTGCACCAGCTGTAGGAGTTGCAAATGTCTGCTCACTGTAGGATCAAAAAGCCAAAGTGCATTGGTGAACTGCGAGTAGAAAAACCAGGTTGAAAGGCTGTGATCCTGCCAGGCTTTGAGAGTGCTGGATCATTAGCTGTTGGTGCACTAGAGACTCAAAGACAGATTTCCCTGAAAAGAAGCACCCAGACTTCAGATCATTACATAGGCCTTCTCAGACAACTTGAAAGAGAAAAACTCAGCTGAATAGCTCAAGTAAACTACCTCACTACTTCTCGTTCAGGTGAGCTGTGTGAAAAATAACACCTATTTATCATGTTGTTACCATTCTGAAAATTACATCTTCAAATATTAAACCAAAACTTTCAGAAATTATCACAAAGTTGATTTATCTTCAGATTTTTTTTTTTTCCTGAAAAAAACACACCACCAGTTCTTATTTGACTTTCAGTTCAGAAACTTAATTTATTTCTCATGTCCAAGCTTCTTCTCTGGAAAAGCTTTTCTTGAAACTTGTTTTTTAAATCAAAGCTGAGTTTCACTCTCTGTCTCTTGCTTTAAGCAGCAGCAACTTCCAGAGAAATAGATTTCAAGAGCTGCATGGAACAATTAAGTCAGATTTGGCAATATTTTAATCCCTTTCCCAATTTATGTGGCAGTTCCTGAATTTCTCTGTGTTTTTATACTTTTCGTTCCTGTCTTTGGAGGAATCTGAAAATGCCTGAAAAATGGAGATCTGCATTTAATTAGCTTTTGCACTCATTTGAATAGAAAAAAAAGAAAGCTTGGTGCAGATTCAGCTCTAATAAAGTGTTACACCAGAAAGGGTGTTTTTCCAATTTTATTCAAATCCTCTCCTCTATCCTTGTAGCGAATACATTAGTAGCACTGCAGTATAGTGAATTCTCTTGACCTTGAAACAGTAAAACCCTGAGTAGGGACGGAAGAACGCAGGCAACAGAAACCTCAACTTCTATTTAGAGAAGAGCTTCAGCGAGCAGGCTTGGACGAAGAACAACGATATTGTCTGACCCCCGGGCAAAACTCAGCCAGCCTGGCAAAAATGTTGAGTCGGGAGGAGCGGCCCTCGTACAGAAATGGGCTCTGACGGCTTGTGTAACGGGCGCACAACCTGAGGCTGCCTACGTGACTTGTAGACCGTGCTTCGTCAGGGTTTTTTAAATAAGCCCCACTAAATTAGCAGGAAAATTAGATAGGGAGTGCAGCAGGTGGATGCCTTAGATCTGTAAAGCTGAAATGCTCCTCTTTTTCCAGACCACAAATTTTCATATTTCTTAGGTTAGCACTAATAGAAGGTGACATGAGCTCCCATAATAAGATGCTTTGTGTCATGACTTAGTTAATAATGCCCAACTAATTGGCAAGTATACGTTATGTGAAACAACAACAAGGGACTCTGCTTGCCACCAAAACCTTTGGAAACGCTGCTTCTGTGAAAGGCAGCTTATCATTCATACAGGCCATCATGATCTTTTACCTAACCTGCGGGGACGGAGCCAGATGCTCAGACACATACACAAACTAATTGCCAACAAACCATGTGTTGTGCAAGGCTTAGATCTTGGCTACCAAAACCTTCCAAAGTGGCTTTCTCCTGCAACCATTCTTCAAAGCCATCCCAGCTTGGAACCAGCATGGTTCCAAAATCGCTTTTTTTCTCCCTAGCAGTGCTGGGAAAATGTTTCTTCTTGCACAAGGTGTTCCACCATGGAAAGCTTTTTCCTCTGCATCCTGTGCCAAAGCCGCTCTGCCTGCCCTGGGAAATGCCACATGGCCAGGGCAGCCTCAGGGAGGTAAATGGGAAGGCTTTGGAAGAGCAGATCTCCACTTACCTCCCAAATAGCTCCTAAACTGATTTGTCCAGCCACTGTCCAACTCATCAGGACTCACAAAGAGGCTTGAACTTCTCCCTTCTCCTTTGAATGCCATTGAAGGAGGTGAACCCTCATCTAACTCCTGCTGGGAGGGGTCCTGCTCCTGACACCAGTTCTCCATATAGCCACGCATGACATGGGAACACACCAGCCAGCAGCATGCAGTGGAGTTTGAGAGCCGTAACCTGCAAGTCTCAGGAAGGGAAAGTGGTCTTTCCCAATCTTTTGGAGCTGCTGAGATGGTAAAGTTGGAAGATGGAGCTTCAGCTTCTCTGCCGGAGCTGAAGGACCTGGAAGCGTGGTGTCACTATCACTCACTTCACTTTTCCTCTGACATGAGAAACAAAGTCATATCAGGTCAGGTGAAAGGCACAAGTTGCATTGTCACTGATGTGACAGGGAAGGATGATAGGTCTGGGCTGAAGCCAGGAAATAAATCTTATCTAGTATGGCTTCAGCTTTCGTGGCTAGTCCAAGACTGCAGCACAGTGGTGTGGTGGCTCTCCTGCTCTGCAGCGTGACCTGCTAGAGCTCTCATGATGATCTGCAGGACGTCTGTGTCCAGTCAGGATGCAACTCTGTGCTGCAGACAGCCGGACTGACACAAGGCACTGATGGTAAATGCAGGAGGTAAAAGCCAACCGCCCAGGAGCAAGTGTAGGGCAGCCTTTTACCTGAGCTTCAAGAAATGTCAGATGGAAAATGCCCCCAGTTTGGTGGCCCTGGACCGGCCCCAGGAGCTATAGGGTCAAAGTTGTCCCCTTCTTCCCAAAATGGAGACCTTCAGTAGCCTACAGGTTGAGCTGCCAGCAACCGCCAGGATCTCTCTTAAAAACCCTGGGCACCCAAAGACAGTCAGAAATGTTGTGCTGGCTTTGACAAGTTGCAGCTGTAAACACTCTGCTAGCTGATGCACTGCTGCTGGTTTTAAAAATATAAATCAGCTGCTCAATTTCTCATCAAAATTTTAAATCAAACGTCAGGTTGAGAACCTGGGAGGACTGGCAGAAGGAGGGAGAGCTGCATTATCTGGACACAGTAGGGCGTCAGTGAAAGAGCACTCCTGAAAAGCAAAGAACATTAGGCTGTATTTTTTGTCTTTGTGTGAAAGCTTCTAACGACAGCTTTGATGCTAAAATGAGAGGGAAAACTATTGCCAGATTTGGTGTTATTTATTACAGGTATTACTAAGGCACTTTCAGACTCACTGCACACCTTGAGCAGATTGCCTCTTCTGCAGCCTGTTCCCTGTTATTGTTATGATCTGGATGTAATTCTGCAGTTGTCTTTTATTTACATAGATGTATTGCAGTAAATGAAGGCCTTGTGCGCTTTCATAACACACACCCAACGTGACCTTTGTAGACAAGTATCAGTTAGGCGGAAAGCAGAGCTCCAGCAGTCTTCTAGCTCTTTCAGAGACAGGCAGCTATGTCAAGAACATAGAAATATGGGAGCGATTTCTCTGTATTCAGAAGAGGTTGAAAAATGTGGGGCAAAATCTTTGCTGTCCAAAACCTGCTTCCCGCACAGGGCTCACCCATGCCCAGCAGAAGATACCACTCGGGGGCCTCTGTCCGACAGACCCAGAGCTCCATGGAGGAGCTGATTCTGTAGGCAAATATACAAATCAGGACCCTATGAGCTGCAAAAGAGGGTTGGGCTTCATGCCTAAATGCACCGAAGAGCATAAGGGCTTGCAATGGGCTTGGAGCCTTTGCTCCAACCAGTTCTGCCCACCTTATTCTTTCTCCCTCCATCCCTCCACAGTCTGAGTTTGCATTCAGTGGCACCTATGCGTTTAAACATAGGGGAGGCAACCTTGGAGAGCAAATCTTCGACATTTAAAAATATCTCCCTTTGCTGTGGTCTGTAAAAATTCCCTTGGGGAAAGAGGGTATGAAAGAATAGATACTTGTGCAGCAATTTTAATCAGGCAAAACTGAGGCAAAGGACTGATTACAAAGTTATTTAGATGATACACTTCTGACTACAGCTTTGTAATCAAACGGCAGCTACCATTCAGCCACGTAATAACCAGACGACTGTACATCTGCCTTGCTGTGCATACTTATAAAGAATGCATGGTTAACACTTATTTACCTTTATTAGCTACATTCTCCATAATTAGCTCAGCTACTGCGAGCAGTTTTCAGTGCCTGGGCTGGCCGCAACCGTATTTGCATTAAAGTTGTCTAGCCTTTCAATGTTCTCTTGGAAGCAAATGAAGATTTGTCAAAGCAAAAAGTACACGTAGCATAATCTCAGAATAAATGGACACATCGAGGAAGTTCACTTTCCGCAAACACCAGTTTATTGGAGTCAAAAAGGTGCCTGCAGTGGCAAGTAAGGGTGTCAGTGTGCCGTGCTCAGATCTAACAGAGTCACAGAAAGAGGCCAACCTGCTGGTAGACGTTACAAGTAGACAAAGCAGCTAAAAAGTGACAGCAGCCTGGAAATCAGCATGCAGGGTGTAGGTGATTTGCTAGGTTACACAAGTAGTCTAGAAGGGTGAGGGATGAATGCTGATTTCCTCAGAAGATCTAAGAAAATCAGTGGGGTTTTTTTTTGCTCCTGTTGCTGAACATACCATAGGGGAGAAAAAATCATTTTGAGTTGATCTAACGTAATTGTAGGCTCCCTCCACTGACACTGTTTTGATGACGCTATGCTTGGGTTCACTTAAGATGCTGGTTAACATATGTTAAAGACTCCCTAAAAAGAGATAGGTTATGGGTTTTCTGTGGCACAGGACAGAACAAAACACTTTACACCAGAAGGAGCTCTGTAGGTGACGAGACAAGAACCCCTCACTAGAAAGATGAGTCTCTGGCCTTGCTAAAGTCAGCCAGACTTCCCGCCTAACGCACAAGTAGGACCAAGACCTGTTGGTTCAGAGTATCTAATAAGGGTTGCTTCATCTGGGTATATACAGGTTGAACCTCTATAAAGGCATATGTACTAAGCAGAGGCCATTTCCATGGAGTCTCTCAAGTCTTCCATAAATTTGTATGCAGAGATGAAATTTCACTGAAGACAACAACATCTGTTCCTTTAGATCACATCTTTATTGACATTCAAACATAAGGCACAACTTGTTTTCAAGTTATTTGGGTTGGAAAGCATGTGCTCTGCTGCTGCTGCTGAAATTGCCACAAATTAATAGCCCAGCAGCTAGATTTTGGGATGTGCCAGCATGGCGTGAGGCTCGTCTATCAACTCTTAATACTTCACTGCTCCACGTGCAAAAGTTTCAGCCGTCACACTTCCCTGCACAAGCAGCACTGGGGAGGCAAACCCCCCGTGGGAGAGCTGGGAGGGGATTGTGCCGTGGGGAGGGTCATCTCGTCAGGAGAGCCTGGGGAACATCTTCAGACCTGGTGTGCTGCAAGGACATCCCAACCCTCCGCAGCAGTGACAGCTACACCTGCCCTGTGCTTCAGCGTGCAGCCTGCGAGGTGGCTGCCGGTCCTGCAAGGCGTTTACATCCCACCCCCATGAAGCAGGGGTGGAAAAGTGTGCTTCCTCGTCTTGTTCTGGAAATTATCAGTGCCATATTTTTCTTCTCTTTAAAAGCGGCAGCGCATTATAACTTCTAGGAAGTCCAAAGAGAAAACAGGATTCTCTGTTTTTTCATGTTCAAACCAAGGAATCCCAAAGGGTTTCATTTTCACACCCGTATTGTTTTTCTTTTATGTGGCTGGTATCTGTAGCAAACTGATGTCACGTTCCTGCTGGTGATAACATTCTTTGCCCTCTGTATGGATTTAATCTATGAAAATGATATGGGGAGATTGTATTTCCATATGGAAGTTGTTTTAATTAATGTTCACTTTCTTCTTAATGCCCCATAGGCTGATATCATATTGTTTAGGAAGAGAAATTGAAAGGATATATTGAAACTCTTAGCAGCAATGTTATATTGAGATAAGGAGAGACTGTAGAAAAAAACCAGGTGTGCAGATATGCAAACCCAGACCTTCCCCCAAAGCTCAGGTACTTGCACTGATACGAAATGACCTCAGTGTGGAAGTGACTTCTGGCTTCACTGAGTATCCCACCTCTTTTCTGGTTTTCTCTGTCTGGTTGTAGGAACCATAGGTGTATATCTGAGATACCTTGCTGGGAAAAGGTCTGAGTCTCCATACGTTTTAACCTCTCACCCTACAGACCTGATTTTGGCTGCGGTGATGAGCACCTGCCACCTCCCCAGGGGACCAGCACCACGGCTTGCCCGCTCTGGCCAAAGCCAAGCAAGAATTTGCCTTTCCGATAGGGTTTTAATAGGGCTTAGTGGAAGCGATATCTTGACCTGCCCTTATAAATGGGTGTCTCTGCTCAACGCTGAAACTGTTAGTAGGTTAAAGAGAAAAAAAAAATTGTCTGTGTCACTAATGGCTGGACGATTTGGCTATCTTAATTATACCTTCTAGAGATGGGAGCCTTTGCTACATTTGTATAATCCACTTTTTGTAGAATAGAAAAGCATCCTAGAGAGAAAATGTCCTTCCACAAAAGACTAGTCCTGTTTCTCCTGTTAATTGAAATCATTCAGCTGATGATGTTCATTAGGCATTTGCCTTCAAGAGCGTAACAAATGTTATGGTCACTACAAAAGACTACATTAAGTGCATGCTGATTTAGTGAGCATCTGTGGATCTTATTTACAAAAAAAGGAGATTGATAATGATATAATGTCAACAATTAAAACTAAGGAATGAGAAGAGATAAAGCTGCATATGCAGATTCAGCCTCCAAGTGGAGCTGTTTCTGATGCTATCTTTAATTTCACCATCATATGCCATTTTTATTCTCAGGTCCTCTGCCTCATTCCTTGCACACAGAATAGAGGCTATTCCCTTAATAAAAGAAAATCAATATTTTGCTTTTTAGCATTGTTCAGTATGCCATCTAAGTCCTTATTCATTGTGTGGTCTTCAAACTCTGCTCCAAAATCTGATGTATTACCTACCCATTTAATTTTCTAGGTGAAGGAGGGGTGGTTTTACAGACTGGGAGCAGCTGCATAGAGCACTCAGGGTTGAAAGCCTCCGCTAATTGTGGGCATCAGTTTTGAAACACCAATTACAGTACTTTTAGCCCACTTAGCATTATTAACATGTTCTGGATCTGAGACTCCATGCACAGCTGTGAATGCTCAGTGCTCATGCAAGCCTACCACCAGGGTCACAGGGCAAGCACCCAGAAATCAGGGAGCACAAAGCTGGAGACTGCTCACGGAAAATCTGATTTATGAGCCAAATGCCGCAAGGCACCCAGACACGTGCCTCATGCAGTGAAACACAAAACCTCTGATCTTCTGCTGTGCATGATGAAAATCAGGCACCAGAGAAAGGCAACCCCAAAATACCTGCACGCGAGGCAGAAAGCTGCCTAGAGCTAGTCCTAGGGAAAGACTGAGCAGAGGGGTACACGTGAATCTCTGCAACATTCCTGATGCCCAAGGAAGAGTGGCTGAGGAGGCATCTCCATCCCCTCATAATCCTGCGCCAAGAACCCCAAACTCTGTCCTGAGGATGTTCTTGAAGGACATGAACAGGTTTTCCATTAAATTTCAGGCAGAGGAGGAGAAGGAAGAGGACTCCAGTGTAAGCAGCTGTGGATAACAACTTCCCATCCTAGTGATGCCTCTTCCCCACCACTACTTCTTCATTCAGTCCCATTCCCTTCCCTATATTCCTGCCAGGACAAAGCGTATGGGTACTGCTCCATAGGTTCAGCGCAGGAGCACCCCAGCTACGTGTGCTGCTAAAGAACTGTGGCTCGTAAAGGAGGGACTGGGGTGGAGCTACGGGCGTGAAAGCTGTGTGGGACCTGCTCCACCTGCATTCCCACTGCTGCCAGCTGCAAGCCTGATAACAGAATTTATGGTCAGCCAGATGTCGTTGCTGACAGATGCCAGCCAAAACTGTTCGTTTTCATCCAGAAATGCTCTGTGAAAGCTGGGAGCCAGAACACTTCCTGCAGTCAAGACATGAAACATCTGCTCATATGAAGCTCTGTTTTTGATAACGACCTCAGTACAGAACTGCTGGTGAGTGCTCCGTTCAATAAGTTTGCTGTTTTACAGCAAGGCTGAGAATGCACCGATTTGCCTGGGTTATGTCTTACTAATACGACTGGCACAGAGTACCTTCCTTGCTTAAAACAAAAATCATGATGGTCTTAAGAAAAGGAAACAGTCAAAAACAACCGATGAATGGTCTAAGAGGAGCAAACCGAAGGATGATCGTCATAACTCTGCACTGTTGGCTACATATGTCCCAGTGAATAAAACAGCACCTAAGCACAAAGTCAAGCTGTGGACCATAATCATCCGTGATCCTTAATTGGAGGTCTATTTCCTTTGGTCTGTTCCAAACAGTGCTCTCCCAAACAGTGCTTTAACACAGCTTGGCCAACAACACAGGGTAGGGACAGTGCCCAAGAGGCAAGATGAAGCAGGTCACCAATTTTATTTACTAACATAGAGATAGCTGTATTGATCCAGTCCACAGAAACTTTTGTGTCGGTGCACTGACTGTATACCAACGTCTTAACACCAGTAAGAGATTTGGAGGACATTTTCAGCAACCAAAGAGGCACATAGTGACCAGAGTCTGTAGATCTGACATTCAGAGTGAAAAACCATAGCCTATGTTTTCATCCCTGTGAATAGCATCCTGAAAAGCCAGCCCCTTCTTGCAGGTATCCAGTGCTGAAGAGGTTAGGTTTGAAACGGATAGGGGAAAAATGGTTTGTTTCTACATTTCTGGAAGGTAATTATTTCTGCAGCTGCAGTACTTTGCCATTTATCTCCTTTCTTCTTACAGCCTTTCATAGCTCAGGGACAAGGACAAGTGTCTGTATCACACAGGTGATCGTAAATCAGCCCTGCTGTTCACGGGCTGCCGTGGCATGCAAAACTCCCTTTTGCCAAAACAAAACACAGACACCGAGCAGACTCCCTGAGTTTATCAGCATGTCCTTACTCTTTCACCCTTCTTCTTGCCTTAGCAGATGGATGTCAGTTCAAGTCACTTCCCTAGGGACTCTGGAGGTACAACATGTAAAGCTGTGTCAAAGACATGATGTAGATTGAAGCAGCCCTGTAACAAGAACTCTCTTCTCAGGAGGAAATCCTTTCAGAAAGTCTGCTCTTTGTGTATGAGAGCAAAAGTTGTTCGCAACAGCAGTCACCAGCAAAATCAGATTAAGTGGCTTGAAAACCTTTAATAATTGAAGGGGTTTTTTTCAGTCATTATTATCTCCAGTAGATCGCAAGACATTGCTTACACATCTCATGCTCTACACCTCATGCTCAGCATCCACACCTGATCTGACACTTCCTTTTTGTAATCTCTTCCCAAGGGCTTGATTCGAGGTCCAAGGAGTAGAGTGGAAGGTGTCTCACTGATTTTTAGGGGTTTAATTCTAGACCTGTCTTGTGATCATCATCTCATGGCAGAAATCTGAAGGTCTGAAGAGTGTGAATTTCTCAGCTTTGAGAGGAGCTATAGGTGATGCCTGCATTTCCTCCCGTGGCTGTGGAATTTGGCACTACAGAATGAGTCCATTGCTTTTGAGCAAAAAAACAGTCAAATCTCCTGGTAACAGTAGAGAAGCTTGGAATCTTGACTGGTACCCTATCTATTCCTCATGCAATGGAATTAGTCTTTCTTGGCTTTTAGTCTCTAAAATTCAAGCTTCTAATCAAAACTGCATACCCTCTATACAACAGAGTGGCACGGAGTTTCAGCAGCTGACTCATCAAAAGCTGAGATAAGAGGAATGAAACACTCTGGAGATGGTCCAGACAAAACTTTTTTCCTAAAGAATCCCCAGTGCCTCCCACCAAACTCCTCAGGTCAGTGCCATTTTACACCAGTTGACTTGTACAGTCCAAACCCAATGAAATCCAGTCACTGCTGAAGTTATTGCTCATGACCTTGCAGATTGTTCAGTGATTATTGGAGAAAATCTCTTATGAAAAATTCCAGTTTGGAACAACAGAAAACCCTATTTTACATTTTCCTGACATTTCACTACATCAAACTCTCGTACATTTTCTGTCCAGTGCAGAAATATCATATCATGAACTCATTAAATGTGATCTGAGGTCCATAACAAGCCAACAGAGCAAAGAGGGACCTATGGCCTGATGATGAGAATGCCTGAGCATCTCTTCCAAAGTGAGCGGCTGCTCAGCACCAGGGAGAATCGGGCCACAGAGAATCCTGGACTTCTCATCCCAGGTTAAGAAAAGTGACAGCATGGATTTCAGATGGCTGATTTCTCTCAAGAGACTTACCTCCTACACAACACAGATTGCTCTCCTATATTATACATCCCAGTGTGTTATTACCCTGCTTTATTGTGAAAAACACTTTACCATTACTTCTTATGTAGTGCCTTCTGAAGTTTCTTTCAAGGGAAGGAAAAAAGCATGCTAGGAAGCCATTTTCCGAGCTGATTATGCTGTGTTTCCCCATTATTCCACGCAATCTCATAACACTCAAGTACCTACAAAAGTTCAAATGACTTCTGGTTTTCTCTACCTGCTTCGGACGGCTAAATATAGGTCTTGTAGCACTATCATCGGAACGAAAGTGTCTGGGTTGTTTTAGGTGATGTCTGCAAACTTCATACCACTGCAGATTTTGCTGGTGGCAGCCAAATCAGTGTTCGTTTAACACAGGCAAGACAAAAGAACTTTTGTAAGTGTCAAGCAAAGGCTTTAATGATGAAATAGCAAAAAAGCAACTGAAACATTAGCTTGAACAGACTGAATACTCTAGGGATGAAGCAAGAATAAATGCCCATCAATTTTATCCAGTGTAATGGCCTTAGGGATACTGGCACAAAAGACACTGATAATGAAGACATTCCTATTTGGATATACACCAAAATACTCATTTGTTCCCCTAATTAAACTTTCCTATAGTATTTTTGGTTTGGTTGCTTTCTAAGATTCTGCTGTGTTGTGCATTCCTTCTGAGTGAAATATTCGTAGCTACATGGACCAAATTCCTTAGATGCTCTGCAGTCTGTATCTTTTACAGCAGTAACTGCTGCCATTACAGCGTTGCGTATCTTGTTTATCCGCATGGAGAAGCACAAGAGTGAGATGAGTCTGGGCCCGTGGCTGGCAGGTGATCAAAGCTGAGAACAAGCTACAAGGTGATATTTTTCCCTCTGACTAGAGTGTTAACAAAGCTGAAGTTGATGGCCTGATTTAATAACCCTCTAGCCATGACAACCTGCAGCTTATTTTCACCTTCAGAGAGGCTTTTTGCTAGGGAACGGACAGGAGGGAGGTGGTCACAGTCGGTCCTGATGCTGTCATGTTGCCATTCCCGTTGCATGTCAGAAAGTCTATTGAATTCCCCTCTTTGCTATTGCCAGACTTCTCTTTGATTTTTACAGGGAAGGAAATGAGGTTCTACTGCCTGTGCTACAGTCCATGTAACTCTTCCCAGAAGCAGGAAAAATAAACAGTTTGGGAAGTTTTGAGAGCATTACAGCCCACTGAATGTGCACAGCCCAACAGGGAATATGTTGTATACTGCACCAAAGCTAAGATTGTGATATTTTCACTCACTGGCATGTCTTTTTATGTATAATATTTACCCACGATGCCATTACATGGACCACTAGAAAGTGTAATAGTCATTAAATGTGACCATAAAAGTCATTAATGCACAGAATCATAGGGGCTTTGTAAAGATTTCCAGTTTTTTGCCAGAGTTTTGCTCAGCCTAAGGTAATGTCTCCGGTAATGGCATGCATTTATCCTTTTCTCCTGGGAGGCTATTCCACAGCTTAATGCATCCCACCCCAAAAGCTCCTCGTGACTGCTCAGTCTGCATCCCTGCTCTTTATCCCATCAGATTTCTCTTTGGCATTATACCATGCATCACATAACTTTTTTTTTTTTTTTTACTTGTTTTAATATTCCTTTTTATTTAGTGAAGAAATGACAGAGAAACATAAGGTCGCACAGCAATTATCTTGCTGCTAACTAGGACCGTCTGCAGCCTTCTTCTGAGCATCCCATTTGTATTAATACCAATGTCAGCCATCTGCCTCAGAAAAATTGTGCTGCCTGTCCCCGCTAAGCTGATGGACCCAGTAACCTTTCTGGAACCACTTCATCACGCCTCCTCTTTCTTGTTTACAGGTGCCCACCACTGGGAAGCGGGGAGTGTTTACCACTCGGATTCAGCTGTGTAAATAGGGATTTTTGGACTTCTGTAATTTTTTAAGCTGCTTTACCAGGGGGGCTGGTTGATAGTTTTTATAGCTACTCAAACCCATGCAGCAAAGTAGCTGGGAGACAGAGCTGCTCAAAAGACCAGTTCACATTAACATAGCTCATGAGCAATTCTAGCAGTACAGTTATACTCATATTAAGCGGTTGACGTGTTCCAACATGAAATGTTCCTAAATGAATTGTTGATATAATGCCACAAAAATATGTATCAAAATCCTCAGTGCTGGGCAAATGCAGGCAAATACATTTGAATATGATGCACTGAAGCCTTGAGCAAAAAAGTGGGATGCTTCTGGAGAGCTACTCTTGTCAGGATTTATTGGGGACACAACACGATATATCAAAGAAGGACTCCAAGGAGCCTCTTATGACTGTAAAATGGCCTTGAAGAGGGAATTTGTTGCATGTAAAAGAGAAAAGCTATATGCCACTTATCTTATACTGGAAATAGTTCAGTGTTCAATTTGGATGGTGATAGAAACAGTGGAAGGGAAGCGAGACGGCTCAGGAAAGAACCCGATCTGCAAATGAAAGCCCAGAAAATGTTGTAGTTACTTCACAAGATAAATTCTGACTAACTGACAGCTCCAGCCTTTTTTCCTCTTTTTCTTTCTCTCTTCCTATTTTTTTTTTATTTTGTTTTGTCTGTTTCAGCCAAAGCTGTTTTCTTACCAAAATCCTAGTGAGAACAACAAAACTTCACTTGTGTCATGTTGCTGAAGAAACACACAAGCTGTCATCATCTGTCGCTGGCATCTTTCCTTTTCATCTGATGAAGCCATCACTGCCCCTTCTGCTGCTCACACTTTTGATCTTTCCACCTCGCCGTTTCCTCTGGCGATGCCACTACTTAAAATACTCGAACACCCCAAGTGAACAGTATCCAGCTAGGAAAAAATAAAAAAGACAATACGTCTTGATTTGTATTGCCGCGGTTCATTGAGATGAAAGAAGAAAATCCCACGTTCAAGCTCAGAAACGGTTAAAGAAAATAAAGTCAAGGAATCAAGGAAAAGGAAGTCACTGATGAAAGAAGCCTCTGTCCCTGATTATAAATACGGTGTAAGCTGAGTCACAGGTAGGCTGTAGAAGCAGACACACAGAATTACGGTGTTTGAGCTGAGAAGAGATCACTGAATCATTTGCGTGGCGGTCCCATCTAACAGAAACCATTGAATTTCACCTTCTTTTAACCCTAATAATTTGTGCTTAGGTCAAGTGTAACTTCATTCCAAAGCTATCTAGTCCCTGAGTAACCCTGAGGCGATGTGAGATGGGACACAACCGGCACATTAAGACATCCTTTGATCTCCCTTCGCTTTTCATACCGTGGCAGTAACAACAGCACAGTGACGGGAGGGAAACCTGTATCGCTTCCTTTGACTGCAGGTGCCTAGAGTGGCATGATGGCACCTTAAAGCACTCTGCAATTATGAAGATGATTCTTCTTAATACATCGCAGTCTTCTACCCCTTTCATTGAGTCAACAAGGGAATAAAGTTGCATATAAAGGTTCATAAAAATCCGCTGCTTAAAACCTTCTTTCAACAGAAGTGTTACAGCTCGCTGTTCTTCGAAGCACAACATGTCAATCATCAATCAAGGATAAACACAAAATAAGCAGTCAAAACTCACATTAGCTCTTTTCCTCCCTCTTATCGGTGGCGGGGTGTTGCTACTTGTGAGATTACAGCATCTCCCTACCCTGGGGAAGGAGAAAACTCATCGCAAAAAGGGTGAACCTGCTGGGTCACCAGCATAATTGTATGCAGGACTCTTGGACTAACGTGACTTCGTCATATAAATACTTGCGAATCGAGCAATGGGATGGATCACTGATGCTCTCAGCATGTTTTGTAATAACTGGTTTTGGCTACAAACAAAGAATCTGTGCTGAGCTCCCTGCCCTGCTCCACACTGTGCCCTGGGAATAGAAAGTCATGAGATATCCTTGATGAGCCTCCCCTTGGAGGTCGTGCTGGGAAAGGAGTCAATGCAAACTCTGAAATAAAAGGGGAAAACTCATATGGCGAATGTCCAGCTGTCCCCCTTGCCCAGCAAGGGCAGATTAGAGCATCTCCCAGACCAGCTTCACGGAACACCGTGACTTGGAGAGCTACCCAGCAGCACTGAGCTCCTCACTCTGCCCGACCTGGCCTTCAGGATTTCAAAGGCCATGCCATAGATAGTGCTGGAAGTGTCTCTTTTCTATGTTACATAGGAAATAAAAGGCCTTTGGCATAAATCCGGGTGCAGCATTACATCTTCATGAGGACACGTCACTTCCAGGTTCTTTTATCTCTTTTTACTCTTCTTCAATAGAAGAACCAAATGAGATATTTCATTTTGGTTTGCTTTAAAGAGGAGATAAGGGAACCTTAAAATAGGAAACTAAAATTGTTCAGTTTCTCAAATCCCCACAAGTCCAACATTAAAGTCAGAATGAAGCATAATTTCATTTCCAAATTATAATTGTAACAGACATTTTCATTTTCAATATTTCTTGTGATTACTTACGTCTTCCCATGGAAAACATTAATTGCAATGGAATCAAACTTTTCCTGCAAAATTTTTAAAGTAAAGAAAATGAACATGGCTTGGCTTTGAATCATCCGCCATTTTGCCCCGGTTTTTTGTTTTCTAATGCCGCTTTTATGCTAATGTCACTTCAGTGATTTCAGTGATTTTTTAAAAATATGGGGAGTTGAATTTTTGAAGCGCACTAAATATAAGGGGAGAATGGATGAGCGTACCCACTCTCAGCTAAATTGTCATTTAAGGAGGTCTCCAAACGGGCTGGGCAGTGCAAGCCTTGCAGTGCAGTCACATTGGTAGCCCATAGGGCACAGCAGAACAATCATCCTAAACTCCTCATGGAAAACAAAGGCAAAAAGAGAAGAGACAAATCTTCTGCCTGTTTATCTCTCTGATCAGTGGTAAGACAGACCAGTTCTCCAAGTCTTGCATCAAAAATAATATCTCCTGCTAAATTCCTGGAGCAAACCAGTCCTCGGCACAGTGTTTGGCTGGTGGAATTGCAGCCCCTTGAACTGTGCCTCTCCCAAAAACACATTGATCTGAGGGAACAAAACCAGCCTGAGAACTGCTCTGCAAAGCCTCCAAAATTCATTGATCCACACCTCAAAGAGGAGACTGATGTAGTCTTATCAAAAGCAGAATAAATCAAGTTAACACACTACAAATACACAAAGGCTGCGGGTTTACGGCTGTTTTAGTTTATATTATCACTAATAAAAGAAGATGCTCGAGCAGAGCTCTAAAAGAGTAATCTGGTAAGAGCTCTGTCCTGAGGGATTTGCAGACCAAAAATAGCCGAACTCGAACATCTCAGCTGCAGAGCTAAGGCTGGCGTGCGGGGAATGAGAAGTGCACTAGATATGAAACTGGTCCCACTGTGAACAGAGGTTTGCTCTTTGCTGACCGTATCTGCATAGCCAGGTTATGTGCCGGCACAGGAGGCAGTTTGCAGGTGTACAGCCCCAAAGTGCCTCCATCAGAAGCGAGGAGACGCTTTCTGCTACAGCGACAGTCACGCTTGGTCCGCTGGCTGGGACTCTGCTCCCAGTATCCCCTTGCTCCATAGGCAGCGCTGAATGATTACCAGGAATAGGAAAATAAGGGAAGGCATTTAACATTTTATGAAATCATTAAGGAAATAGGAAATAGCAGGTGGCTTTCCAGTAACAAAGATATTCTGATTTGGTTTAATTAGGAGACGAAGCTGCTCTTTGGTGTATTCTCACCTTTTTATTAACTGCGTCAATTGAATTTGGGGAACATGCAGAGAGCAAATTGTCTGGCTTGATCCAGATTGTATCATGCAGCTCACAGAATTGTTTAGGGGCTGGTTAACCGTATACGTCTATGTGGAAAAATGGACAGAAATCTCCCAAATGCCACAATGACTTGGAGCTGCCGGGGAAGGAAGAAGCATCCTTTATTCTGGCAGCTGTTGAGAGAAGTGGATTCCCCTTTACAGCCAAAGATGCCATTCTCTGATTTAACTCGCATCTTCCTCATCCTCTTCTCAACTGCCTTTTCTCTCTGTTCTCCCTTACCCCCACAGCTCTATATTACTATTATTTCCTCCTATAGGTTTGCCCCTTCCTGGACCTTTCTGCCCAAATCCCCAGCACCTTAGTTCTGAACCTTCTTACCCCAGAGAACTTCCAAGGGACCCTCCTCTCTCTCTGACATTTCAGGGGCATGTATCAGCTACTAATAGGGGTTATTAGCATGTATTAGGGGATAGGTGTCAATACAAGGCAAGAGAAATCCATCTTGTCTTGTTCAGATCACAGGAATTTTATTGTTATGAATTTGTGCAGTGCCTGACATAATGGAAATGCAGTCTCGGTTACGGCAATGCAGAAAAAGAATGAGCACTGCAAAATCTATATGGTGGCTTCACTTTGATGCCTCTTGTCAAAAGCCAAAGAACTGCCTTCATTAGCTTAATGCAGGATTAACGAAGGTTTCTGCAAGCTGACACACCAGCTAGCTGTTGTGTGTCTTTCCCTTACAAATCCCTCTATAACTAAAGCCCACAAATCCAACAATTGTATTTTGCTAAAATAACACTCCAGCATTAACTCAGAAACCCAAAGGAATTAATAAACAAAGCCAAACTCAGTGAATTTCCAATTCTTGGTCAGTCATGATCTTTAGATGCTTCATTGCAACACACTGAACGCAGGGTTCAGCTTATCTTCTCCTGTACTTTGGACTTGTTGGTGGGTGTCTGGAATTTTTAAACACTATTTTTTCAAGTTATTTGTGTCTGCATTTGCCCATACAATCACGGGGCAGCTGACTAAATCTACACAAGTGCACTTGCCTGTAAAACAACTGTGCGCTTTTTGCTAGTAGTTACATTCATCACAAATTACTATTAAACCAAATGCCATGAGTTGCCAGTGGTACGGTGCCAGCAAGCTGTACATGGGGGATTTGAGTGCCAGCAAACGAGCACCCAGAGGTTCTGTTTCTTTCCTAGCTGAAATATAATTTGACTGCCTTTTTAATTATGCATGCAGAACAGCAGAGAGAAAGACAATGCGTTCGCTGAGGGAGGCTGTCTACAAATAGGCAATGCACAGCGACCTGACGTCAGGGAGCAGCCACCTCTGCCTGGCTGGCAGGCTGAATTCCGGCAGCCCCAGGCGACGTGCTCAGCCCTGCCGCTGGCAGCAGCCCATCTCCACGGCAAACGATGCTTGGGTAAGCTTAACTAGATGGGATCCAGCCTGGGACCCAGCGTGATAGGTACCCCATGCACCAGCCATGCAAAACACTGGTAAAACAACTGACCTCTGAGTTTGGGGACTTGCAAACTGGTTGCTGTTTCTTGAATGAGACATCAGCCTATATTCTGGCCTTTCTGGCCTCTGCATATTCTCCAAGTCTGCTGTTTCAGCTCTTGCATCCATTGACTTCTACAGTCCTCAGCTTGCCCTGCCTTTGTACTTGTCTCCTGTCTCCATCGCCAAGTCCCTCCTAAATCTAACCACTGGCACATTAGTGTCTGCCACCAGTGGAGAATTTGGCCTTCAATTAGCTGTCCAGATAGCACTGAACTATGTCATCATTGCCAATGCACCCTTTGGCACCGGTGCCCATGTGGGGAGGTACTGTGGGCACACGGAGACGGGCAGGACCTACGGAGACGGGCTGACAGCAGCTGGGAGAGAGGAGAAGGTGCTGCACGAAGGGAAGGATCACTGCCCTCAGCCCTAAACACAAGATGTTATAAGAAGGGGACAAGACTGTAATATCCCAGCTCTGCCCTGCTTTCTGCAGTGCATGGGAGCAATGAGAACCTGGCTGGAGGGAAGGATCTGGCTGGAGCAAAGGATCTGGCTGGAGCAAAGGATCTGGCTGGAGCAAAGGATGCTGCTCCGGCTGCCCAGCCACTGCGGGTTTGCACTGGTCCCCTCTAGAGAGATGCTCAAGCCTGAGCAGTGTCGGGCTTGCCTGCGGAAGCAGCAAACTCCTGTGTGCTTTCCTCAGGCAGACGGAGGATTGTCAGGTTTGCAAAGGAAAGGCAGAGCCTGCAAACCAGAGGTGTTGATCCAGAGCAACAACACTCACCCTAGGGCACAGTCCTGCAAAAGGCAACCTGCCAGTAATTCCTTGGTCAAAACACTCCTGGTAAGGGAGACTGTGGGGATGAGCCTCGGAAGGGAAAGTGACCCTGTGAAGACCTTAATCTTAACATGAAAAGAGATTAGTAAAACAGTGTGCAATATTTCCTCACATGTGTCTTAAGAAAGCATGAGAAACACCTGCAGTTGAAGGTAAGCTTTAGCTCTTAATTTGGAATAGTAATTGGAAGGTGATGAGTGGCTCCGTCGCTGGGATACACATCGATGATACCCCTGTACCTCATCTTTTTCACAGCAATTACAGCCCTGCTATTCGTACTCTGGCCAGTAGCTAGCTGGACATTTTCCACTGTGAAACCTTGGTTATAGGTTTGACAGCCTGTTAGATTTCCTAACCGCAAGTTAAAACAGTTATTCCATCTCCAAGGCTGAATAAAAAGAACAAAATTTGTATATTTAAAACACGTTGGGTGTTTTATTCTTTTAGAAACCCTAGTTTGGAGCAAGAACAGAGTGAGAAGGTGCTGTGTGTGTGTCATTCCCCTTTGGATCACTGTGATGGACCCTGCTCCAGATAGTTTCTTCCAGCCCTTGCTAGATCTTGCTGGTGAGGAGGAGATGACCTCCAGCCATGGCTAAGGGCTGTGAAGCAATGCCAGGGCACAGTTCAGGGACACAAGAGAGGGAACGAGACTGGGAGCATGACTCCAGTGGTGCCAAGGAGGTATCTTGGGAGGCAGAAGGGACACTAATGTCTAACCCCTTCATCCAGAACTGTTTCATTAAACCATCCCTGCATGAAACACAGAAACAGCTTTTTGGGGGTATAGGCCACCTCACTGTTTTAAAATGCAGTGGCAGCCACAGGCTCATTTGGGCAAAAGCGCAATTAATTTTCTGTGTGTTACATTTGCTCTGAGCAGCTGCTGTGGGTGCCTGGGACAAAAAAAAAGAGACAGGCAGTTTCTGATCCTCCATCGGGGTTAGTCATAAGCTGGGGAAATTCAGGAGGCACAAAAGCATTTATCTGTGACCGCCTTGGTACTGAACTGCTCCCCGAGTTTTGGCTGGACTATAAATTATGTAGAGATTTTGGTGGGGGGGAACTCACTTAATTGCCTGAATCCTGTTTGAAGACCCTTAGTGGTCTATATTATCTGGGCAAGATTTTTTATTTACCAGATCATACCGACTTGAACGTGGCACACAAATATTATCAAGACATTCATGAGTAATTCTCTGAACACCAGTCCTCCCAGTCCATCACAGTCAATGCATGAATTAAATTGCCTACAAAAAGCTGGAGAGTCACCAGTGAGAGGGAAGGTTTTGCCCAGATCTGCTTTGTTCGCTAAGCTCCTGCCCACAGTCCCACGTGAGGGTCACCAGGGGAGGTGTTTGGGAGCAGGGACTTGCTTTGGTGGGTACACTGTGTCCCTGCTCAGTCCTCCTCATCTCCCCAGTCTACGGGCTTGTACAGCTTCGTTAGCGGATCCAAACCCCCTCCTGTCCGGTGATGCTGCCAGACACAAGGCTGTCTGCTGGAGTTCATTACCCATGTGCGATAATATATCCTAGCACTATGTAAATATGAGAGATAGGAAGGTATTTAATAGCAAGATTCATTAGCTTGACTTACTCGCTTTCTCTGTGGGCAGCAGGTCACTGCACTGCTGTTACACAGGTCAGGGCATCTCCATTGCAAATAGATTCCCTTTAGAAACCGCTTTCTTTGGTTATTTCATGAAAATCCCGGCGATTACTCTGTCACAAACAAAACCACTGTGCTGCATACTAACACAAGCCTTAGGTTTCGCCTCCCTTTAAGTCTTCATTTGTAGCCTGGCATTTCAGGGCATAATTTGAATTTATAATAACGTCATTCAAGACCTATTTTATGGATTATAGTTCCATTTGGAGCCTTTTCAGTCATACCAGAATAAATATTGGATCATCTTTGCAAGAAACTTCCAAATTAATATATCTGCCAAACTTTCTGACTGAATACAAATCAGTTGCTATTACTGGGAAGTATGACAACCTCTGTTCCAGATGCGAAGAAAAAACATGAGAGGAAAAAACCAAAACAAAACCCCAGAGTGTTTCTCTTTCTTTTCTCTTCGGTATTAAATTTACTGACAACCGCTCAGGCCTGGTGAGGCAACAACCCTTTAACTTGTCACTTCTGTGCTGTCTCAGTGGCTTTGCCCATCGGCAGCATTGGCTGGTGCATGTCAAAGCTGGTTTGCCATCTCTCCTCCTTGGCAGAAAGGCTTCTCATGCTCTCTGCCTACTGCAAAACTTTCAGGGCGAGACCTTCAGCTCCACGGGCTTCGGCTCCGCTGAACCGTCTGGTTTAGAGGTAGCTGCTTTGATTTACACTAGCTGAAAGTCTCTCACTTAATCTCTCTGGCATGGGCATTTGGGCAGCCACATGACAGGTATATTTACATGGCTTTCACTCGAGATTGTTTTAGCATCCCCTCTTGTACCAAAGCTGTCGCCCTTATCTGATTAAGGGAATGCAGCCCCAAATACCCTGAGTTCCTACATCAGCTTCCAAATCCCAGAGGACACCTTTCTTTAAATAAATGACTGGGTTATCTTTCTGTTACATCTCTGACTTTTTGAAGCCTATTGAGACAGATTTTATTATTTTGCTCCAGTATGTAAGCTTATAAACTCCCCCTCCCGAACTCTTCATTGCACTTAATGCACTTTCTCCATCCAGCTACCAGCTTCTCCGACCAACGCCTCTGTCCTGCTGCATTTAATGCACGAGCTGGCAGCCCACCGCATCCAGCAGCAGAAAACACTCACCCTTACACCACCAGATAACATTAGACTGTCCTTATCATTATACAGAAGCCTCAAATATCCTTAAAACCTATATCAGCTTATTTTTTTTTAAATGTAAAAAGAAAAAAAGAAAAAAAAAAAAAAGACTGAAATTCTTCTATACTCCCTTGATGCCAGGACCTGGGACTTGAAGAAAAATAGGCACCAATATTACAAGGCTTGTGCAACCACATGAGCTAAGCCCACAAGCCTCTGCACTGAGTTCTGAAGGAGGTGTTTTCTCCTTCCCACTCCACACTTCTTTGCCAGGGCACCTCTTCTGCTACAAAACTGTTTATTCTCATGCTGGCAGGTGAAATCCAGCATATGCCTTTGTCATGTCACCCCATCAGTCACTTGCATTATCTTAGTGTTTTTGCAAACACCTGGGGAGTGTGTTTCAATAATGCTAGACTAATTAGTTGAGCAAAGAGTAAAAGGCAAACCTTGATCTTTATACATCTTTGAAAACATGATCTGACCATACAAAAGTAGGAGATACCTTGGGAATGCCCCTAAGTTGAAACAGGGAGGTGGGGGGACCAGAATTTCCAGTAACGTAATTGTCATGCCGCCCACATGCCAAATCTCGGACTAACAACAGCTGGGATTTATTATTTTTTCATTTGCTATGTAAATCAAAGTGAAGGCATCAGAAGGAACAAAGAGAGTGAGGGGAAATGCTGTTCAGAAGGTGTCAAGGACTAATCAAATGTAATCCTTTATTCAACACGTAGTTGAAAAAAAAAGAAATTCTGTCATCCAGGCTTGAAGTACGTGGAAACACCAAGTAAGACAACACAGTTCCCCTATGAGTCTGTAAGAGCAGAGGTAAATCTGTATATTAGGTTCGTACAAATGCTGATCAAACCCCAATATGGGAACACTACAGGCATGAGGCATTTTATTCTGGGTGTGTTAAAGGAATAATAGAAAAATAGGACCGGATGGGATGATTTGGGGAGGTCATCTGTTCTATCTACATGTCCTAAGGCTGGGTCAAACATACCTAAAATTATGGGAGGAACAGCAAGATGAGAATCACATTTACGTTGCAGCCTGCCTTCTGACCTCATTGCATGTTATTTTAATTTCAAATCTCAAGGCCAGCAGTAGCCTGCAACATTTTCTCTGAATCTCCTACATAGCGGAACTGTTGGGCAATGAAACAGCAACATTGGGTTAGAGCCGGGTTATTGAGGCACGAACGTGCCAAAAGATCAAGTAACAGAGAGCTGTGAATTGTCATCTGTGCAGAAGTCCCTCATCCTGGGAGATGGCACTGGACCAGTGACTAAAGGGAAGGGGGAGGTCCGGCGCTGCAGGGTCAGGTCTCCCTTGATCTGGGCTGCAGCTCTTTGATGTCAAAGTTCACAAATCTGTGGGAATAAAAGCCCTGAAAGCTGGAGGATTTTAGGGTTTGTAGGGGGTGAGAGACATATATCCTGGGATTTAGAAAAGAAGAAGGAATAAAAGATTTGAGATATGGCAGGAGTATCATGTCCTGGGAGGGAAAGATCTTTAATGAGTATCTGTAAGGAAAGGCCAGTATAGCAAACTCTGTAAATCTTTTCTTTTTCATGCATTTTAGTGTCCCAAAACACAGGTCAATAAATATTGCTTTCACCGGGGCATTTAATGTATAATAGAATTTCTCCTTTGCCACTTTATTTTATGGCAGTGACATGACAATGGAAAAGTCTTCCTGAAACTTCAGAGGCAACAAGCATTTCTCATAAAAAGTTTAAGCCTCCACTGTTCCACATCAATGTATTTTTTAACATATTCATGCATTATATGAGACGACCCTCAGCACCAGCAAGTGTGAGTAACACAAAAGTTGCAAGCCCGTCACATGCATTAAGTACAACGCCACATAAGCTGCGTAATGGCCTTTGGCAACCTCTCTCAAAGGATCTCATGCCATTGCAATATGATTTAGAAAACACAAATAGCTCTGCGTTCTGCTGTGTGTTTTCTCCTGACCTTGCCTCACCTATTCTTACCATGCACTTGGCTGAGGTCTCCCAGGAAAAAGAACAAGCTCCTCCATGGTTTTAGTTACCTATTTCAAGAGAGGGTCTGGGGAAGATGCCAGAGCAGTGGCCAGAAACTGAAGTACTTTATGCAGAGCTGCAACAGCATCAGTTCCTTGGTCCCTGAGATGTTACCAGGATGGGGCAGGTCTTTCTCTTCTCTCTCACTCTCCTGCCTCTTTTTTCTTGGTGTGGTTCAATGACGGTACCAAAGGGGGGAAAAAGAACCCTCACAGGAGGAAATGAATGCAGGTGATCTGCTAATGCTATGTGAGTCCCCAAGTACCCCTCTAGTGGCAATAGTTATCAGGTTCTCCTGATTTGGGTTGGGTTTCAGCCCGTATCCTTGCCATGCTGGGGAAAGAACTGAGACCTTCATCCAGTCTATGTGCTGTGCCTATATACTGATCCTTACCTACCGGTCCTTATAGTGGGTTCTGCCTGGAACAGTTCACAAGCTGCTACAGAGAAAGTTCCCGCTATGTTGATGCCATGCCTTTATGTCGCCAGCCAGATGAAGGAGTGTGAGACGCTACCAGGAGTGTATTTCCAAGAAGCTGTGGAGCATTTAACTGTGTGACTCCCTTTAGAGTTAATGGAACCATAAACCTCTAAATTAACAGCAAAATGTGTCCTGTAGGCAGTGTGAGCTTGACATGAACACCCGTTGTAAGCCCTGTACCCTCTTTTACTATTTGTTATGGGGATATTATTGCAACATACCACTCATCTCAATGGCTTTCAGAGGAAATTAATTTGAGGTGAGGCACTCGAGATAAAAGGGAACTGCCTAACTGGGAGGGCAGTAATAGATTAGGAAACCTCTCTATAGAAGGAAGGCTACTATAGGGGGATAAAGAAATATGCAGCCCAGGGATTGCACAGTCCAATCATGCAGTCAGGGTTGTGTCACTTGTATCCTCAGACTCATCATGGGTGGTAGTTAACAAAATAGGAACCATTAAAAGAAGGGAGAAAGATTGGAGCCTCACTGTCAGGCTGCCAACTGACAAACAGCTGAGCTTAGCAGTTTCACATCGAAGGCAGAAATTCTTAAGAGTCAGTACCAAATACCTCTCCATCCATTCCAGTGCTGATTTTCTTTCTTAATGATTTAATATGGGATCTTCCTGTAAAAAATGGCTCTTTAAATGTCCTCTCCTTTGAAAGCTGATCAATGCTAGAAGTCAATATGATGGTTTTTTTATTTGACCTCTTAGAAGGAAATGTCTAATTCAGCAGGCACCCAACAGAAGTTGAAGAGCAGCCTTTGGCAGGGCAGTCTTCCAGTTTTGACTGTCATGTCTCACAGCTTCAAAGTCAGAGGAGGAATGGTCTTTCTAACAGGGATGCTGGCTGCTGAGGCTGGAAGATATAAAGGTGCCTGTGATGTTGCTTCCTCATGTAGTGTTGGAGCCTGTTGTTAACAGGAGCTTTTGGTTCCTGATGCCTTGGCACCGTTCCTATCATTTCTGTGGCCCCATGCCTTCTCCGCCTGGAACGCGCCTCATGTTTTCATGGTTGGCTTGTCCTGCACAAGGCATGCTCATTTTGACATTGTCACCACATGGTGCCTTTCGAGTTTTCAAAGTGAATTTGTAATAGTCACTGTGCTTGCTCTAAGCAGCATCTTTATCCTGAGAGGATCTGAGGTTTATGAAGGGAGAAGGAACATCTTTATTTCTCTGGTTGCCAAGAATTATTGGAACCCCTCTGCTCAGTTCTCATTGCCTGTGTTTATTTATCCTGTCTGCTTTGCCCCTCAATTAGCAAAGTCCTTTCTCCTGCAAAATACTGTGTGCAGGAAAGGGAACAAATGGGACAAAAGTCCTTCTTGCCATCTGCCAAAGTAACCCTCTGTCCCTTCCAACCTGATGTCTCCAGACGGATGGCTAGAGAGCCAGGGGCACATCACATGGACCTCCCCCAGGTCAAACAAGGATCTGTGAGGTCGTTTCTGTAAGTCCATTTTCAGCAAGCTTTAGAGGAGAGGGGAGAAAAATAAACCTTTTGTACCTTTCCCTTAGATCCTTGATCTGTGCTCCCAGGTAGGAGCAACCACGGCAGCCCAGCCCGGCAGAAATCCTGGTACTAAAGAATCTAGCCCAAAACAAGTTTAAGAAATGCAAAAGAATACTGTCTAAACTAACAATATGCCTGGTTTTTGTTTTGTTTAGGGTATCATTGACCTTCAGTTAGATCAGTTACTTATCTGGATTGACATCAGCTCTGTCCTAGAAGGCCGGAGGTGGTGCCTCTAATGGGCCCTTGTTATGTTTGAATCCCATGTTATCACAGCATAAAATTTCCACAGAAAATTTTGTCAACAAATAAATAAAGTAAAAAAAAAAAAGGTAACACCAAAACACGATTTTCCCCACATTTTTCAGGGTGTAATTTTGAGTTTCAAAATAAATTTAAAAAATAGTTCTGAAATCACATAAAAGATAAACTGATGAATATTAATGAGGACTAGCTTTTCCAATGAAGAACAACAAAGTTGTAACTATCTAATCCCAAACTGAATTTTCCATTCACAAAGATGCAGCCAACATCAATTCAGCCAACATCAGTTTAACCAGAGGGAAATTCCTATTTTTCAGCACAGAAGTGGAATATCAGCCTTTCACAACATGCGAGGGAGACACAGGAGGCACAAGTAGATCTAAGAGCCTTTTCTTGAGCAGCCATGACATACCACACCATATTATGTTTGTTGATGGTATTGCTTTAAATTAGGCTTACACCCAAAAATTGGCTTCCGTTTTTGTACTTGCAGGGTTGCATTGCACTAAAGAGGTTAGCTCATAATCAAGGAATACTAGAGAGAGAGAGATCTGGAGACAGAGTTCTTGGAGACTTCTCAAAGTCACCTTGATTGTTTCTTAACTGGGAGCTGGTGGTCAGATAGGACCCTACAGCAGAGCTTCACAATTCCCTCTTGTCCAGCCAGACAGCAAAATTAATAGATCTCCAAAGCTTTCAGTCCTGGAGCTCTGAACTTGCCCCCTGCACCAGAAGCCCGGATGCCAAGCCTCAGTTCAGCTTCATATGAGCTGAATATGAGCCAGCAGTGTGCCCAGGTGGCCAAGAAGGCCAAGAGCATCCTGGCTTGTATCAGCAATAGTGTGGCCAGCAGGACTAGGGAAGGGATCGTCCCCCGGTACTCAGCACTGGTCAGGCCGCACCTCGAATCCTGTGTTCAGTTTTGGGCCCCTCACTACAAGAAAGACCTTGAGGTGCTGGAGCACATCCGAAGAAGGGCAACGAAGCTGGTGAAGGGTCTAGAGCACAAGTCCTGTGAGGAGCAGCTGAGGGAACTGGGGTCATTTAGCCTGGAGAAGAGGAGGCTGAGGGGAGACCTTACTGCTCCCTACAACTACCTGAAAGGAGGCTGTAGCGAGGTGGGTGCTGGTCTCTTATCCCAAGTAACAAGTGATAGGATGAGAGGAAATGGCCTCAAGTTGTGCCAGGGGAGGTTTAGATTGGATATTAGGAAAAATTTTTTCTCCGAAAGGGTTATCAAGCATTGGAACAGGCTGCCCAGGGAAGTGGTGGAGTCACCATCCCTGGAGGTGTTTAAAAAGACGCATAGACGTGGCACTTAGCGACATGGTTTAGCGGTGGACTTGGCAGTGTTAGGTTTACGGTTGGACTTGATGATCTAAAAGGTCTTTTCCAACCTAAACGATTCTGTGATTCTATGATTCTATGATACAGACCCCATTCAGCACCCCGACCCCGCTGCCACGTCCCACTGCCCATCCGTGCAGAGCCCTGCACTCCCAGGCCCAGCCGAGCCTTTTGCTGCACAGTCCTGCCTTTTACTTAGACACGCTTGTCACTACAGAAATGATGCACCAGTGCTTGGGGTGGGGTATAGGAGATCAGCCCTCCTGATCTAACATAAAGCTGTACCCCCAAAAGCAGGGACCCCACAGATCGGTGAATTATCAGTGCTTGAATCAGTTTCTGCTCATGCCAAGGCTCTGAACAGGAGGGAGTGGAAATAACATTTAAAATCATCTTCCTCCCATCCCCTTTCCTGCCTCTCCTGGGTTCCTATATATCTCTTAGCGTCTATGCACAGGTTTAACAAGCTCATATTTTTAATCAATGAAATCATCCACTTGTAATTAACCAGAAAACATCAGCCTTGTCAACTGACCTTTCTGTTTGATGGAACAAATATAATTACATTGTCACTTCAGTCTGGTTTAACAAACAACCAGAAAATGTTCTTTAATAAGCTGCCACACTGAGATGGCAGTTTATGATGGTTTAAAAGAATGTTTAATCTTAGTTAATTAATACTGTCTAATCTAGCAGAACTAATGAACTTTCAACTACAATAGTAGGTCACTGCCATTGTATTCAATGAAATGTAAACATTACAAGTTGCAAATTTATCGAAGCACAAATTCCAAAGAAGAAAAGTAAAATGTGACTTTTACTAAATTTATCTCTATTTTAATGTTCCTCCTATAATTACATAGTAGGAATAAGAAAAGGAATGACCTACTTACAAAGTTGTCAGTGTTGGAACCCTACAAATGCAGGGAGACAAAGCACTAAAATTAACAACCAATAATGTATTATTATCAATAATGACTATTTATTAAATCATCTGAGTAAGATTCCCCCACCCACTCACACAATCCCCTTATTATGGACGGTACAGCCGGATTATATAAAAGGGAAAGGAAGAGAAAGCGATGGAGGGAGTTGCCAGCGGTGCCTGAGGGGTTCAGCCGCAACGTGGGAAGAGGATCACGCTTTCCCGACAGCTCGGCTGGTGCGCAGTCCACGAGCTCGTGCTCCTCCTTTGTCACCTTTCCCAATTTCACAGTCGGCAATATAGAGGGGGAAGTCAGCCCCCTGGTACAGGCAGTGGGATAGGGGCTCACATCCCCCAGGGACCTCAGAAACTTTATTTGTGGTGTGAGCAGGTCCTGAGCATCACCTTTGGAAAACAGCAGAAAGTATTCATGTCCAGAAGTGTTGATGAAAAATCTTCCAGGTCATTCATAAGCCTCATTTTTTTCTAAATACAAAGTCAGCAGGGGAAAATTAGGCAAACCCAGCTAAATTTCAGTCAAGAATCCTAAAAAAAAGTTACTTGAGAAAATCTCTTCCCCAATGCTATTAAGTCTTAATAAGTATGATAAAACATAAGAAGTTCCAGAAGACTAGAAAAATGGTGTTAACATTCAAAAAAGCAGTTGTGATGAAACAAGTAACTTACAGGCTGATTAATCTGCCCTCAGTCCCGGGCAAAATAGTCATAGAATCATAGAATCATACAATCACAGAATCATACAATCACAGAATGGTTTGGGTTGGAAGGAACCTTAAAGTTCATCTAGTTCCAACCCCCCTGCCATGGGCAGGGACACCTTCCACTAGACCAGGTTGCTCAAATCCCCATCCAGCCTGGCCTTGAACGCTTCCAGGCATGGGGGAAGGTAATGAGGAAGATAATGAGGAAGCTGATAAGGAAATCAACAAAGAATAAGAGATAGGGATATAATTAATTCCAGTCAACAGCTTTTCATGAAAAATGAGTCATGTCAGAAAAATCTGATTTCATTCTTTTATGAGCTTATAAATTTGGTGAATAAAGGTATTTGCATGGAAGCAATATAGCTAGATTTTTGTAACAGACATTACAAAAATCACAGTTACCTAGCATGGGTTGATATTCTGCTACACTCTTTGCAGTGGACATCATGAAAGATGATAAGGAGATTATTTTTAAAATATTATAAACAGCTTTGGTTACCTGTGCTCAGGGAAAATGAGAAAGGTTCAAAGAAGTGATTCTGGGGTGGAGAGGGGAGAGAAACGATTCAAGAAAAAGAAATACATAAGCAAAAGGCAACGTTGCAACAAGTGTGCACGGTTTGATGACTATGGCGATAGTCTGGGAAGAGACCTGACCCATCCTGTCTGGTGTTCCTAAATGTGAACCCCTTCCAACACCTGTATAGTCCACGGTGTGGGCACGCAGAGCTGGCTACATCACAGGCCGGTACTCATTACCATCAGTAACGTGACGATGAAATTTGCAGATTATACCAAGATCAGCAAAACGGTAAACAATGCTGAGGACCAGGTACTTACAGAGAGCAACGGACTTGAATAGGGCAGGACCACTTAAGCAGTGATGTTTCGTGACAGTCTTGTTCAGAGTCAGACGTTTGGTCATACCTGTGATATAGCGACCGTGCTATGGAAAGCAATGACTGGAAATTGTGATGGGTTTATAGCAGAAAATAGCAATTCAGTCTAACTTTGTTATATGCTACTGAGACCCAAGCAGCAACCTTTGGGTGCATCGGTAGGACTGCAGAAAGCAAGAACAGATAATTTTAGTTCTGCCTATAGCATTGGGGAGACTGCACAGTCACACTGAGCACGGTTCTGGCGCTCATGTTTATAAAAGACAGTTGGAAAATATAAAAATGTGCACAAAAGGTCCGACAAAACCTTCCATGGGCCAGAAATAAAATTCCTTGCAGCCAGACTGAGAGGTAAAGAAGTATTGAATTGTTAAATATTCCCCTAACCCAGCTGAGGAAGGAGGAACTGGAACGAAAGGCTGGAGACTGGAACGAGACAAGTACCAGCGAGAAGTCACCCACTTGTTTGAACAATGAGGGCGATTAGCCGCAGGAGCAGGGAGGAGTGAAGGCATCTCCATCCTTCTCAGCTGGGAACCGAATAGCATCCTGCGGGTCAGACGCGAGCCTCACGAAGCACAAACGGAGTAAAATGCAATGGCCTGCGGCAGACTAGGGGCCACGGGCATCGAATCATCCCACCAGCCTTAACCCACGTGAGTCTGCAATAATATAATTTAGGATTTGCATTATTATAGCACATAGAAAGGCTAACCATAAATTAGATTTCTGTGTCCCAAGGTATTATATTAGCACCAATCCAAAGACGACAGTTGCTAAGAAACTGTTTGGCTCCTTGATGGATCTGGTGATCTCTACAACAGATAAGGTTAAAGAGAGATTTGCTGCCTAGGATGAATTGGGGACTTTCATATATCCCTGAAACAAACACCAGGGAAGGAAACGAGAGGTGAAATTCTGCAATGTCTTACATGCAATGTCAACACTAGATAATCATTATGTATTCTTCTCACCTTAAAACTTACAAATGTGTGAAAAACAATTATTCCCTTAACTGAACTGGGTGCCTGTAGAAAAGGAAAAAAAAAAAAGCTTTCCTTGCAAGAATTTCAGGCCAGTTTTACAGTTTGGCACCCACATACTGTCATACAAGCAATTTCTATAATCGGACTTGTGAACTTCCAAATGCTTTTCATTACTAGTTGATGCTCATCTATTTAGCCATCACTGGACTACAGATGTACAGGCAGCAGATGCAAAGTCAATGTAATACTGTTCTCACAAAATGGATGAGAAATTAGGATACTTGGGACATTTCCGTTGGTTGGTTTTTATGGTTATTGTATTATTTTAAAAGCAATTCTGTTCAGCAGCGAGAATACTGTTCTTCTGCCACAGCTGGTTTACTCTGTGAAAATAATCTTGAGGGAAGTATATACATCGCCTTGCGTGTTTGTGGGACTGAGCTGGCAATGGGTTGTCTGAATACTCGCGACTTTTGTGGGGAGATTTGCAGGTTCTCTGACACCGCCTGCTTTACCCTACCACTTATTCTTCTGCAGACGTCCTTGTAAGGATGGATGTTGAGCTGTCCCTCCACTTACCAGCTGCCAGATGTGATATGCTTCCTTAAAAGATAAATTAAGTTAAATTTGGCCCTTAGCAGAGGGCCATGCTTCTACATGAAGACAGAAATAGAAAGATAGAGGATTGGCTTAGACTTTATTGAAGCAGGAGAGTTGAAGATAACTCGCCTGGGTTGACTGACTGATGGAAGGACTGACTGATTATTGTTCATTAGCTTCCAGATTCCAAAGCTGGGAGTCAGAGATGGGAAGCCAGAGACTGGGGTCAGCAATACCGACAGATGATCAGTAGCCCACCGTGTGAGCTACATTGCAATTCTTGGTTTTTTCTTTTCATTTCTCCCATAGCACTGGGAGGGGATACAGATTTGGGAGCAGAGAGTGTGGCCTGAGAGTTACATACCCTGGGTGTGGAAGGGGCAGTAAGGGAAGCTCAGCAGGCATCAGAATAAAAGGCTTCAGTCCTTAAGGAGCAAGTGTATTTACCACCTTATGGATCAAGTGCAGTTACGAGGCTCTCAGCTGGAGCTGTTTCCCAAGTCAAAGCCAAAACCACACCACAAGTACTCTGAAGGCAGGTTTCTCACAGGGTATCGGGCCAAACGTGGTCATTTGGAAAAGATGTGTTAGGAAAAACCTGCACACTTTCAAAATCTGATCTGGGGCTTGAAGACTCCTGAGCCAGACAATGAGCGGTAATTGCCCATTTGCACCTTTGGGAGGTGCTCAGTGAATCATATCCCAGACTTTGGAGAGCAAAGACAAACATAGTCAAGGACAGATGCAAAACAAAAGGAAGAATATAAGTATAATATTGGCATTACAAAGGCTGTGGGACAGTGAAACCAGCGTGTGAGTGCCTTTGGCACAGACAGAGACATTACTCATCTACACGTGTCTCATTGCCACATCTCTACAGTGGAGGAGATAGTCCTTCCCTTGCCTGTTGAGACTGGGATGTCCCCGTAACAGAGAAGTTTTCTTTTGGCACTGAGGTCATCCAGAAAGTCTGTGAAAGAGCTGGAAAGTGAGCCCAGATCCTATTCAAATATCTTTCACTCAGGGTTCACTTTCCCAAATTATTGATCTATTTTGTGCCAGTTCTTGGACCGCCTCCCTCCATCCTACCAGCACCTCACCTCTATGAGACACACATCTCACACCAGACAAGCTGTTCTTCACAGATGTCAAGGTCTCTTCACCGACTGTAGAGAAAGTCAAGATTACAGAGTTAGGACAAGTGGCAATTTTTAAGATGGCTAAGCTAGGATATAATGAATGCCATCAAGGATGATTAAGGATAAAAATGGAATTAGGTCTCTAGGCTGAAGTAAATGAGATTTTTTTTATTATTATTCTTTTTGTCTCCTTAAAGTTCATCATTATATAAAGTTTGAAAGCTTACTGGCATGATCAGCTTTGATTATTTTCATTTGATTTTCTCACTACACTTTTTCCTCTCCACTTCTCTTATTCATTGTGTTATTATATCCTTAAAAGGTATTTTAAATTAATTTACTGCACTCTGTGAACACTAGTAAAAATATTAGCTTTCAAAGAGTTATGTCAATGAGAAAAGCATGTTCATTCTTCCTTGAAGAAAGTATATTGTAAAAACTGTAACCCATAAAACAAAAGCTTACTTGCATTTTTCCGCTCTTTAAATCCATCCCTGAGCTAATGCAAGGAAATTTAGCACTTAATTTATAATAAATATGCATGGAAAAACCAGAACACCTCAACAAACAGGCATATTTACAGTGTCAGCTGGGAGGAAATTATTAGTATATCAAAGGAAATGGTCATGCTCGGAAGAAAATACTAAGGGTGCTGATGCAAATTTGTATGAAAATGATTTTTTTTTAAATGTTACTATGGAAAGCCATGACGCCGCAGCTGACCATGCCACTACAGCTATAATTTTGGCATGAAAACAGGAACTGGCTGCTAATCTTTTTTAGCTCCCAGATTGCAAATACCTTTCTACCATGTAATTTAAGACTTAGAGCTCTTTCTAAAGAACTGGGCTGGACAGAAAGTAAATCCTTTTTTTAATGGGTAGCAGAATCAAGGTGGCTTTCATGTGTTTGCCAAAAGGAGGAGGTGACTAATGAACCCAGAATCAAGAGCCGCTGAGCTACTGGATTCCATCTTTTTTCTCATTTGCTTTCTCTTTCTCTTTCTCACCTTTCCTCTCCTTTATTCCTGCTCCACCTAGGCTTGACCAAAAAACAACCCTCTCATTCTTTCCCTGAAAATGTCCCTGTGTCTCATAATCAGCTCTGGAAAGTGGAAACTAAAGGGATATTTGTATAGGGAGACATTTTCCAGCAACTTGATGTACCAGGTAGGAAAAGCTGCGTCAAGAACAAATCTGTGCGCTTTAAATTAGCTACTGTCCCACCACCAGACAGACCGCTGAAGCATACTGAAAACCCAGAGGATGAAGTTCACTACATCTCTGCCATCCGCTTTTCTTCCAAACATTTTCAATGTCAAAAAAATTGCAAGAGCTTCCAAAAAAAACCCAATACTAACGTGATTATTTTTGACAACCAAGATAGGAAACAACTGGAAAGAAAAGGGCTTAAAAGTGTCAGAAAAAGAAAGCCCTCAGAATGGCCAGGCACAGACAGGTCTAAGGGAAGAGAGAGGCAGGTTCACCAGGAGGAGCTTCAGAGGGGAAATAAATCCACGCTAGCAGGGAGAAAAAGCGTAAATGGAAAAAACACAGATGTATGACTCTCCATGGCATAGATTTTATGGGCGTTTAGTACTGGAAACAGCCATGGTGCTCCCAGTCTGTGGGGTTTTCACTTAAAACTGCTGCAGGAGCTCATGGTATTTCAGCTACCGGCACCAAAGCAGCACACGAATCAGAAGCACTTTCTGTATTGTTTTTTGGCAAGTAATTTAACAATGATCGGCACAGAGGGCGTATTGCAAATGCATATGAATAAGGCGTATTTGAATGTTGGGTCTGCAGCTTTCCACCACCATGTCGCACTTGCTAGCTTTTAAGTCCTGAATGCTTGACCTTCACTCTGAAGTGACAAAGCAGTGTTTTATACAGGTGGAAAAGAACTGGTCTAAAGTGGAGAGAAGGCAAAAGTTACTTTCAGTATATCTGTAAACTAATGGATATTGTGACTGACTTGTGAAATTGCTTTCAGCAGGCTCTGCTCATGCAGTATCTTAAAACCTATCAATACGCTAAATTCAGCCTCAAGTTCCTATTCATAGCCTAATAAAGCTGTCAGAATAAAATGCTTGCAAAAGAAATTTCCATTGAAAGTTGTCTTCTGCCAGAGTCTCAAAAGTACAATTGTTTTATCCAAGTCCATAGTAGCATAGGAAGTGAATGCAAATTGATTTGTGGGGAAAATATGCCAAGACTGTAATTCTCTTTCTTCAAGTAAATGGATTCCTTTTAATAGGCGGAGAGTTCCAGCATTATTAATTAAGACACTGCAGACAGGAGAGGAGTTGATTTTAGAAGCTTTTGAGATCAGCTACAATGTATTAGGTTTGATGCCAATGCAAATGATTTCAGCAAAAAGCTCTGAAACAGGTCTCGATTTTTCTTCATTCTTTCCTTCCCGCATTTTGAAAAAGAATAAACCTGTCCCAGGAAAGGAGCAACCCTTTGGTCTGCCTTTAAAGCCCTGCAATATTTATTTTTTGTTAAAAATGACAACTAAAAAACCAGATGATAATCCAGACAGCACGAAAATAAAGAGAACCTCTCTTTTACTGAACTTAAAAGGCACTTTCTTTGCAGTAGCTGTGTTCGTCAGAATGCGGTTGGGTGGCAGTCTGAAAAGCACTGAACGTCCCCAGTGATTTCCATTGAAATGATTATCCTGATAGCTCTAGCACAGCCCTCACCAAGCTATACATAAGAATGTTTATTTTTGTTATTCCTATTATTTTTATTATTCAATAAACGTATTGAGTAAAAAAAAACTTAGTCTAAATGAACAAAATTGTTTTGCTGTGTATGCTGGTTTTGGCTGGGATAGAGTTCATTTTCTTCACAGTAGCTGGTATGGGGCTGTGGTTTGGATTTGTGCTGAAAACAGTGTTCATAATACCAAGATGTTTCCGTTGTTGCTGAGCAGCGCTTGCACAGCGCCAAGGCCTTTTCTGCTCCTCACCCCACCCCACCAGCGAGCAGGCTGGGGGGGCACAAGGAGCTGGGAGGGGACACAGCTGGGACAGCTGTCCCCAACTGACCCAAGGGACATTCCATACCATGGGACGTCGTGCTCAGCACATAAAGCTGGGGGAAGAAGGAGTACTGTGGGGAGGTTGGGAGCGATGGCGTTTGTCTTCCCAAGTAACCGTTACGCGTGATGGAGCCCTGCTGTCCTGGAGATGGCTGAGCACCTGCCTGCCCATGGGAAGCGGTGAATGAATTCCTGGTTTTGCTTTGCCTGCGTGCATGGCTTTTACTTTACCTGTTAAACTGTCTTTATCTCAACCCATGAGTGTTCTCGCTTTTACTCTTCCGATTCTCTCCCCCATCCCACCAGGGGGGAGCGAGCGAGCGGCTGTGTGGGGCTGAGTTGCCGGCTGGGGTTAAACCACGGCACTACGCTCAGAGAAAGAGGGCATCAGGAAAAAAATTGTACCACAACTGAGCACAGCTAAAACAATACCATAAGCAAATTATATACCTCAGTCACTGTTACTAGCTCTCACAGTTGCATCTTTAAAACTAAAATAGTTGTATTGTTTTCTTACAGCTCTAAAAGCCTAGATTTCATTTCAATTTTGCTTGAAACGTCAAAGTTTACAGCATCTATTTAGGGGGGGAAGTTGGAAAATACGAAACCAAAGAACCAGAGAAGTGTTAAGAACTAGCAAGTATTGTTTAAAAACCACCTTTCTCATGTTTCTTAAGCCAAACTGACGAATCTGGGGGCCTGAGTCACAAGTTTTAATTCCTGTGTTCAACAAATTTGTGGAGAAAAAACCCCTCTTCTTTGGTCTTATTACAACTGCCAATCTTTTCTAATTAGGTAGCAGGTATCGTGCCTTTGCATTCGGCTGTGATAGCTGAGCTGGAAACACGCAGACCCATCCTCCAGCGAAGCAGCGTGTGCTGAACTCTCAGAGCACCGAAACTGGGAACCACAAATATTGACGCTCAAGACAACTTCTATTGATTAAAACTACCTTATCACTTGAGCTATGGGCACAGATACGAAACTACCACAAGATGGGATAGGCTGCCTGCAATTCATACACCCCAAGAACAAGCCAGAAGCAGAGAAAAATTCCAGTGTGCTTCTGGCACAAGCGCTTGCTCCTGGTGTCTGCCTCTGCGCAGGGCTGCGCTTCTCGTCTAACAGCAGCTTTATCAACCTTTTGCTGTTAAAATGAGTAATGCTAATGCCAGTTAGGAAAATTTATCTAGGTGCGAATTAAGTGGCTGGATTTTTACAAGTGGATTTCGTGTTGTTATAGTGAAAAAAATATTTTTAAAATGCGGAGAAAATGCTTAGTTGCTCTTTTTGCCCAAAGAGAACATGTATTTTGAGTTTTAGCATGGAAGCAGACTTTTGCAGCTCTCCTTCATGCTGAGCAACACCTGACCCCATAACACGTTCATCAATCATCTGAAGGGTTGGGATGCTACTTATCATGAAGAGGGCATAGCTAGTTGGCCTAAAAAAGCCTGTCATTGCCATCGCAAAGCCAAATTTTTCCTTGGTGCATCCCAGTATTGCACCAAAAGTGACCCTTTCCCTGATTTTGCAAAGGCAAAATATTTATTAAATACCACACACACAAAAAAAAAGACATCTGTGATTCCTGGAAGGACCCTGGAAACTTTGAGAGTTTCTATGGGTCTCTCCAACGAGGATACTCCAATCTAGCAACTCCCACCCTGCGTTTTCCCACAGTCCCTGGTCCAGGGCAGCACCCATACCAGATATAACCAACATTAAATGGGAGGGGTGTCATCAAAGCTGCTGGCTTCTCCCTGTAGGCCGCTCTCTAATCCTCTTGACAGGAAATTATCTAGGAAAATGAAAAAAGACACCTACAGTGATATTGCTGAAAACCACTTGTATCTGGTTTCAGAGCCGCAGCAGACAGGCTTGTTATATACTGGGAAAGAAAAGGAGGTGTCAATGGCTCTGGCTTCGCTATGCCCTTGCAAGCCTGCATCTCAAGACTGGGTTTTAGGAATCTTGCAATAATACTAATACAAAATGCCCTTGGGCACAAATTTGAAACTAGGAGCTTTCATTTCCAATGCACCGCCATTCTACCTAGTTTCTTTCAACTTTGTTTCTAAAAGACTATCCCGCTATGTCAAGCTAACCTGGAGCTGAATGCATAAGGTAAGATGAGGTTTTTCAGGACCAGAAACGATGCAGGTGCTATCCCAGCTGCTGTTGACAGTGCAGCAGATGGTTTTCATCTGGGTCGGTATTTCTCAGGTGCAGTATAATGGTTATCCATTAATAATGCACCCAACTGAGGCAATGAGAAGAATTGAAAGGGCAGATTATAATTAGCCTTGTGCAGTAACCAGGTATCAAAAATGCAGGTCATTATTTCACCTCATCTAAATGCTTCTCATCTTAATTGTAATATATAACTAGCATATACTTTGTCCAGTTATGTAAAAAATTTTTTTCTTTTCTGTACTGCTAAGCTGCTGCCATGTTGTGTCTTAGAGGCCATAGTGGTTTTAATGGTGGGGGAAGCAAACTGTCTATATAGACTCATTTTAAGTGGAAGGTACAATAAGTCAGCCAGTCGTTATCCCAGCTTAAGGGCATGGGAGTTTCAACCACTTCATTGCAGAATGTCTTCAGTTTCTCTCCTGTAACAATACAGCTGTCATTTCTCTGTGATTACTTTGTTTATCCCATCTTAAAGGGCTGTACCCTGTTGAAATATTGATAATGAGAACATTAGAGGAAAAAAGAAAAAAAGTCTTGCTCTTACAAGCTCTCCTTATTCCTCGTGGAATTGTTCCTTACTTTTCAATGTATGTCAAAGTATTCTCGGAAACTCTACTAATGATGGGGGTTTTCCCCCCAGTACTTTAATACGAACACTGTAATACTGGAAGGAAATGAAGAGCAGAGCCAAGAATTGCACTGTTTTACTTGAATCTGCCACTGTTCTAGTTGCTCTCCAAAACTGGAGTGAAGCAAGAAAAGGCTCCCATTGATCTCACTGGAAAATGGATGGGGTTCCCATGGAAAGCAGATAAAAGGCAAACTTCAACTTTTCCTCAAAGTTTGCTCTTTTACCTCATTCCTTGCCAAGCCCCTGTGCTGTCTCTCTCTGTTTTGCGAGACATTCTGCTTCAAAGTACAATTTTTTTTGTTTATACATATGAGTATTTTCTAGGTTTCTGGCCAGATCAGCAAAAGGATTAGATTTAATTGGCATGGCCATGCATGAAATTATTTCTTTTCAGGCAAGTAATGTTACCAATTGACATCAAGAGAAGAAATTTTTAGCTCTAAAGCTGCTGAAATGTATGAAGTTCAAACCTTTTTTACTCCGACATAGCTACAGAACTTATTTGACATATTTCTGGAGGAAACAACCAGTAAAATTATAGTTTCTGCCTGTGTTTGTAAGAGCAGTCTACGTACCAGAAATAAAACATTCTGCCCCAGTAAGGAAATGGCACACAAATTTGCTTTCATGTCTCATGGCTTTCAAGAGCTGGTCAAAAGAAAAAGGCAAGGGTGCCAAAACCCCCATAAATGCATCAGTTATCAGAGGACTGAAGCCCGAGGTGGTTGCTCTGGCCATGGCTGGGTTGTCCAGCCAACCGGCGTGCAAGTTCCCGTGACAATTCTGCAAGAAAAGTACAATCTGCAGCCCCTGAGCAACCTTTCAGGGGATTCTGCTGAATTGCTGGATTTTTTTGTTCAGGTCTCTTCCTCTATTAAATCCAGAGGGCTTAAAGTATCCAGTCTCTCCATAAATCCGCTGGTACTAACAAATACCCTGAACCTTTTATGTTCAGTAAATGACAGAGCCAGATCGGGCACAGAGAAATCCTTAGTCTGGTTTTGTTATAAGACTCCTATAGAAAAAATGTGCCTTCCCCAGAAAGGACTCAAGCTGTTGCAGCCACACAGCTCTAAGTTCTCCAGATACAGAATTTAGCTAACAGACAGAAACAAAAGCTCTCAAAACTCATTGGGACATTGATTTGGAGATTAAATACATAGCATGATCTGATTCAAAACATTAGAGATAATGCAATCTGTCTGCACACACATTGAACAAGCCTAAGTTGCCAGGGACCATCCTGCAGTGATCTATGAGATGCAGAATAAATTGTAACTGGGGGAAGCATGTTCTTGAGAGCAGCAAAAAAAAAATGTTACTGCAGATTAGTCAAGAATTATCTCCTAATGCTGTCAAAGATCAGTTAGAATGCCAGTAAATCTACTTTACATCAAGAAAACAATAAGTGTCTAGCTTGCTTTTATGAAGATGGAGACAGTTTGTATTACTCTTGGTAATAAAACAAAGTCAAGTAAGATCAAGTTGTGAAAACTCACTCATTTGCTGTGCCCTTGCTACTGAGCAGTGAATGTTTAAAGGTGGGATAGTTCAGTTTGGATAAGTGTCCAAATAGCAGAGCTTCTTTGTGATGGCAATGGGGGAAACAGAAATTTCCTGAAAGAGCTCCTTCCTCAAGGGCTCTGCTATATGTCCTGCTGCTTTGTTGAATTAAAAATACAATGAAATGCACGCTCCCCTTGGTGAAGGGGGCTGGTGCATTAAGCAAACAAGGGCATCAACTTTTGGTGCGTGCTTGGGTGGCTTAAGGGAACGAACCCACTGTCACTCTTACAGAAAGGAGAGCGACTTTGATGTGAGTAAGAGAAAGCAGTAGGCTGCACTCAATGAAACAGAAGCCCTTTGACATTGAGGCTGGATCTAGAGGGACAGTGGAACAGACACACATGGAGGACCTACAAGAGCCATAGCCTCTGACACAGTTCCACTTTGCAGATGAAAACCTGCTAATTGCAGTCACTAGCAGGCTACAGGTCACGAAAACCTGAGATTTTTTTATAAATGTACCTGAAATGCCACTGCAAGTATAAATTCATACTTGCTGCATCCTTGCAGACCAGGAGGTTCTGAGCTTCCTCAAATATACTACCTGCACAACACCCTTCATACCTAAAAGAGTATTAACAACCTTTCATATTCTGTTCTGAGTTCCGAATTGCTGTATTCCATTTCTTATAAGTCAAATCTTTGGAAGATACTGTAATTACCTGCCTGACATTCATATTTTGATCGGCTGAAAAACACTGGGCAAGACTAGAGCAATACAGCGTTATTGATGGTATCTAAGGACTTGCTAATGGTCACAGATGGAAGCTTTTGGCCACTGCTCATGGCAGTTTTCTTTTCAGTAAGATTTGATGTGCTAGACCATGGATGGGGCTGGAGATATTTTTAAGGTAAACTATACAGCAATTACAATCCCATCAGGGAATATCAGGCAGAATTCACACATTTAGAGTAAAAATTATATGTACTGTCAGGAATCATGCTAGTTTATGCCAAACAGCTTTTATGCTCCCATAAGAACAAATGAAAATTTTTATTTTTAATACTAGTGATAGGTATTCATTAATATGACTAACATTAATAAGATAAAATGTACAGACACTCTCTAAATAGCAAGGATTAGACAAATTGCAAAAACAAAAAAAAAAAGAAAAGAAAAAGGGGTTAAATACAAATTTAAAGAAAAGCCAAATGTGTTTATCGTACAAGGGTCTTGCAGTAACTGATTCATTTGGCCAAAATATTAGCTTTGGAGTGCCAAACGGGGTTAGTCAACTTGGCTTATAGCCTAATGTGGGATACAGGGATGGATGGTGGGGGAGTGATATTTCCTCAAGAAAATCCTATTTAAATGTGTCCATAGCTCTTCCTCCTTATTTTGCAGAGTCTGTGGGGCAGTAAAGTGGAAAAGGACTTTGGAAAGTCATGTTCATTCTAGGGCACTGGAAAGTGTTTTGCAGCCTTTGGGGTTTGGCAGCTTTTGGAAGGGATGCTCTGTGGATCCTTCTGGATGAGATGATACCCATTACCAGCTCATCTGCAAGTACAGGAGACACGATTCAGTGACCCGGAGTGTCCCCTCCAGTTCCACATACCTACCACAAGTACAGTCCTACTGGTCTGCAGCCTACCTAGTTACAGGCTTCCAGCAACAAGCGGAAAGGAAAAAGGAAAAAACATCCTACGGCTACAGCTGTATATGGGGCACACGAAACAAGCAATTTAGAATCCTTATCGACCTGGCCTCTTTATAACCCATGTCTTTCCCAGACCCCATTGTCACCTGCCGTGAGATCACAGCTCAATGGTGGAGAGATTGGCCTGGGGAGGACCTGGAAGAAGAGGCCAGTTTTGTCCTCTTGGTTGTCCCTCCTCTGATTTTCCTCCTGCTTCACTCACTGGCTAAAGGCTACAAATGTGCTCCAGACAGCAAGAGATGATCTTGAAAATACTCACTTCTTCTTAATCTGCTTTGAGTTTGAAAACTGAGTTATTTTTGCATATACCACTCTTTCATTATGACCATGCTTAACAGTATAATCCAACCTTTCTGTGCCATATTTCATTCCTTTTTACTGTAACCCATTTGCAACAGGGCTCACCCTTTCCTGTGTGTTTGCTAAAAGCAAGAAAGCCTGGGGATTCAAGAAGGAAAAAAAAAAAAAAAGAAAGGTCATTCAGGTAGGGAAGACATACATCTTATAAATCAATTACAGGTCTTTCATGCTGTAGCTCATTCAGCTCAGTGAAGTCTCACTCTCATCCTTTGTCGCCTAACATTTTCTCACTAAGAGAAAGTTAGTTAGTTCTTTGGAAGCTGTGCATAAAGAGGTCTTACACTAGCTGCAAATCAGCTGTATTGATCCACATGTCCTGAAAAACTTACAATAATTGAAAAAAACCTAAAGTTAGAATGGAGTTGAATATCTTTCTATTTGTCATGATCTATCCTGAAAAAACTTCTGCTTAAAGGTGAAGCTTCACATTAAGCAGTTTTCCAGGAAATTTGCAACGATTAACTATCTACGTGACCTCAGCTAAGATTAAGTCCTGAACAGAGATACAAGTTGGTAGAACACCAAGTTATAATTTCAGTAACTTAATTGCATTTCTTATTTTTGTTCCTTTTTGTATTTGGGGTGCTGAGCATGCCATTCACCAAGCTCCTTCTTGACTATGGCAGAGCTGGGAAAATTCATTATGTCTGTGATGTGGAGTTTGGAATTTGGGGAATGTCAATTGGATGCGCAGTGGCATAGCCCTCTGCTCTTCTGAACACTGCATGCAGTCGTTACGCAGCAAAGCAATTTTAAAATCAATGTCACGGTGCGAAGGAATGGCAAAGCTTTGAATGAACAGCATACGAGCAAGCAAAGACGCCGAAGCTGAGTACTGATCACTGCAATTCAGTCCCTGGATGATTTCTAAAGACAATGATTCCAGTCTTGGGGCTTCTTCAGTTCTAAAATCCATCTCAAGAAAAGCTCTAGGGTAATCTAAACGGTTTGTTATAGAAGGAGCAATACAACTTGAGTTTCTGCAGCATCTTATAAATGACCATATGAAAAAATGACCATTTAAATATAAACGACCATTTCTGTCATGGTGGTTGTTGAGGTAAGATGTAGGTAGGACAGCAACATGGGAAGGAGTCCAGCAACAGAGCTGCCTTCCCATCGTATGCCACAGAGCTGGCAATGCACTGGATACTGGGAAGGAGGATATTTCAGCCCCCTCTCCCAAAGAAATCTGTCCAGTAGTACATACAGATGTAGTCCCACCTCAATGATGCTTGATAGGAAGCTTGTTCTTCTTTCTTTTCCATCCTAGACAAGAGAAACAAAGGCAAGATGGCAGTCTCCATGGGATGGAGAGAGAATTGAGGCACAGTGGCTGCCTTAACTTTATCAAGGGTCCTGGGGCCGCGATTGGAGTGGATCTGTAAAGTGCAGCAGTCGGCTCTGAAGACTCAGCATCCTCACTGTGTTTTACGGGTTTTTACTTTGGCCTGGCTCTGGTCTGGTACTGTGCGCTGAACACCAGCGGCTGATGGACGCGTGTTGGATGCAGCCGAGTTACATCCCAAAGGAAACCGATTTGCACATGCCAAAGCCACTCCACAACACACAAGCGCAGTAAAGTGAGGATGATCGGAGATTTACTTTAAAAACGCATTCCTGGTCCAAACTAAAACACAGATGCACGCAGAAGGAACAGCTGGCCTACATCCAAGATCTGCGGAGGGCTGAACTGAACCGCAGTCCCTTGAGTCCAGCCTAACACCTGAAAATCCAGCCTTTCTTTCTACGGCTGTTGTTTGTACAAGCGCCACTTTTCAGCAGGACTGTAACTCAGACAGAATGATTTCTTTTGAATTAAAATCTGTGTCCAAGGTATCAGCTGCAAACATTTTAGAAAAATACTGGAATTCATGCATTTCATCAGTGAGCTAATAAGGATATACTACATATCCATTTTTCATATGCATTTTTATAATACTTAATTTGTTCATCTATTTGTCTTTGCACAATGCAGTAATAACTTGTCTTTGTGTCTGGCTCATACAAAGATGTTTCAATATGCTACTTGTTAGCACTGCAATATGATTAAGAGAAATGGCTCTAAAAAATAATTCTTGATATATAAACATTCCTTCTTTTTTAAACAGTAAATTCTGTTTATCAGTAATAAATTTTCAGGGTTTTTTGATTTCTCTAGTTGGGGAAAGAAGTGATAAAACCTACCAATAAAGAGAATCTACAGAGTTCAATAAAATTAGTAAGCAAGTAGACATCAGATTACATTGCCACGTATCTCCCTCAGCCTTCATTTCTGCTGCACCAACCAGATGAGCGTGCCTTGCTCCTGAAGCTAGGCACAATTAATCAACATAGTTAAAGTACAATTAAATTAATATTTTACAAATCCTCCTGCTAACCTATTTAACTTAATAATCCTGTGAAATATGCAGAGGAGCAGATACCCAACGTACTTGTAGCATGTTCAACACCATCATGCACAATACCATAAATGCTGGATCTGCAGAAACCATGCAATAGCAATTCCAACAGACCAGGGATAATTTACGTCCACTGAGGATCCGGTTCAATTATCCTGACCAAGAATAATTTGCAGTCAGGAGCACAGAAATTCCCAGACTGGAACAGAGCCAAATTACTTACTTCTAGCAGTTACTAGCAGAGGAGACTTTTAAAGGGAGTTACATGAAACGCCGCTAATAGACAGGTGGAATAAACTGCTACTGACAATAAGTTTCATGCTAATCCTAGAAGATGGAGATCAGTTTAAATGCCATGAAAGGGGATTCCCCCTCACCCTTTAATTATAAGAACTCTAGCTATTTTAATTATCCAGCAAAGCATGCATTTAGTAATGCTGTTTCTGGCTTTAGTCGCATCATTTGGCGGTTCCACAGGCTTAGTATAAACTGCATAAAAGAGTATTTTTTTCCTCTCAGCATTTCTTGCCTTTCGGTTTCATTGAATTTCCTCCCCTTCTTGTGCTCAGGCACCAGGGATGGTACGTGTGTTTTCAGACTGTGCCCCTTAGACTAGCCTTTACAGACAAACTCACACCTTATGTCCCCTCCGAGAACAAAGGTGTTTTCAGACGCTCTTCAGAGAAGAGGTTTGCTTACCTCAGCCTTTATCATTTCTCTTGCGCTTCTCAACCCTTTCTAGTTTAGCAATATCTTTTTAACAAATACCGCATAGGGCTCCCGTCAAAGCTACATCATCGATTTCAAATGTTTTGTGAGATTGGCCCTGAAGGTCCCTCTCACAGCCCTTTCTTACCCTGCTATCTTGCTTCTTTTTTTTTAACCACACTGAGCAGAGACTTTCACTGCAGCATCTACACTAACAATTTGGTCCTGTTACCGAAACAGTAAAAGCCTTAAATCCTACAGATTGTTAAAGTTTTGCTTCAGCTGACTCTCCGGCCTCACATGTCACCAGGTGTCCCAGAGTGCTCAGATCTCTTTGGTGTCCCACCAGTCTTTTGTCAATGTGGCTATCTTGAAAAAGAAGAAAAAAATACCTTGCTCACTTGGACATTTTGCTAGCTCAGAGCTTACCTTTCCAATTATTATTATTTATTAATACTTTTGTAGTGTTTTTGGGGAGGATTACTAAGAAATGGATTAAAACACAAATCCCTTGGTATAGAACATTGCAGCTTCTCTGTAATCCTTTTGCCATGATGAGAACGAGCTCGCTATTCTTATCCCTTTCTTTAGGTCCTTGCCTGTGATATTTCTCTCAGGAGAAGTGGCGAGCAGACTTGCATAGCTATGGAGCCAGCGTCCCATTTTGCCCTCACTCTGTTCCTATCCCCTTTCCTCTCTAGGCAAAGGGTTGTGTAGGCTCCAGATTACAGTGCACAGGGCCCCTCTGTGCTTCGTGGCTTCTGCAGCTTATATTTTCTTTATATCCGTATCTAGGAAAAGGGCAGCCCTCTTCTCACTACCGCAGTAGGAACTACAAGAGAGTCACAGTTATTTCCCTGAATTTTTCCATTCCTGTATAGAAAGAGAAAATCCACCTCCTACAGAGTCTTCTTGAGTCTTGCGTAAAGTTCACAAGGAGAGGTCCATCAAGAATTGCTGCATATACAGAAGCCACATCTGGCACAGAAAGTGTTTGAACTCAAAAGAGCTGGAGACAGGAGGAGTTTTGGGGGGGAAATATTTCATTTTTATGTCCTCCCCTGGGCACTCCTTCAGGTTTATTTTTTGTGTCCTTCCCTGGGCACTCATTTATGGTCACTGTTGGAGATGGGGATACTGAGGCAGATTAATCTTTGATTTTGGCCACTGGACGCTTTTTTGTATTAGATTGCGTTCTGCTTCCTTACATGATAAATTCTGAACAGATAGGTTCAGAACATACTTTCAACATTTCTTCGCAAGCCAATGTAACACTGGGAATTTTTGAGGAATAACACTACAGCTTCCTTCTCCCCACAATACTGTCTTGACGCTAATTATTTCTGCCTATTAGCATCAATAAATCTTTTTTATTATTATTATTAACAAAGAAACACAGGTCAGATCAGCCAGTTCTAAAGGAGAAGCTTTTTTCTTTTTTTTTTTAAATGAAATATATCCTGCTCAGTTAAAGCTGTCTTTTCCTAATGCAGACTGTAAAATATTCATTTCTTAATAGCAGATTCAGCTCTCTTCAAACCCAATATCGTGTTATGCAGATGAGGTCCCTTTTTTGCAGACATCATGGAAAGGAATTCCAATGCTATATGGTAAAAACTTCAGAATGTTTGAAATATGAGAATATGATAATTGTAGTTTAATATGCTAATGGGAACTGGGAAGAATTGAAGTAATTTGCCCATATATTACTAAACTCTCTGTGGCAGGGTAATATGGGAGTTTGGACATCATTCTTAATTGGAAACGTTGCCTAGAATTTATTGGACATAAGCATTAAGTGGAAACATTGCTTGAGGTTGAGAATAATAAACTCCCAAAACTGGGTTTACTTTCTCAAATTGTTTCTTAAAAACCATTTCAATCACCAAAAAATGCATCTGAAAATACCGTTAATCAAAAGCACATATTTTATTTGGTGTTTTGAATCTTTCAAGGTGAAAGAGATGGAAATTACACTCAAAGCATCACTACTAACTGCTGAAATTCACTGTATGTACTCACACATCAATAGGTATACATTTAGACAAGAGAGAGATGTCTTTCACGATTTCGTCTATCCCTAACCTATTCTGTCCAGGGTCCCACAACAAATCCCTCACCGTGAGTCCAAGTGCCTAATCTCTCCACATCATGCCATCCAGAGCTTCTCAATTTATTAAGTGCTGGTGCTGAAATTTAAGGGATGTTTTTTTAAACCAGTTTTGCTAAGCCAATGCAAGGCTCCATAGGGATAATCTCATATTAGCTTAACCCAAACGTTTTATTTAGCTTCTGTTGATTGGGAAGAGGTTTAAGTAAAATGCAATTGGCAGCTCTTAAAATGGAATAAATTTGCCTGCAAAAAGAAAAGTGGTGGTTTTGCCAAACTGATGTAACTTTCCCTGTGCATAAGCAAATCTCAGCTTGTGAGCTACTCCTCTTAGCTCAGAGTTTTTCCTCAATACCCATCCACTCCTTCACCACATGTTAACTGAGCACCAGCAGCTTGGAGCCGCAGGCAGCTTTCCCCCAGGCAACCCCCTCCAGTCTTGCCCAACTCCAAATCCATCACCGCTTCCCACAGCCACTTATTCCCCATTGACCGTTGCCCCCAAATTCAGAGAGTTTACACCCTGAAGGGGCACGGGCAGCATCTTTCTGCCCTCCTGTATAACACCTCTTTGTCTGCACCTTCCTACTCGCCTTGCTGAGCCCAGTCGTTTCAGCTCCAGCCTGCACTCCATCCTGGATGGTCAGTCAGGTGGGTCCTGTTCTGCTCCTCTTGATACCCTCTGCTGAGCAGGCTGTGTCCAGGCCATCATGATAGAAGAAGAATTTCAGAGACAAAGCATCATTCTGCAAATACTTAGCTCAACTCTAGGGTAGTAATCCTAGGAAGCCATAGACAGGCAGAAAATTACGTTCTTCCCTCTCCTCCCCAATTACTTTGAGATTCACTGTTAAGCAAATCATCCTCAGCTCTAGATAAGGAGATGTGAAAATAAATACCCTTAACACCGTATTATATCTACACCAGTATAGTACCAAATAAATTCCCTAATATCATGAAAGAACTGAAATAAAGGAACTGAAGCAAATAAATCTGTGATACCTGAATTGCATATACAAATATAAGATTGCCAGAACTTTATGAAAGGAAGTCCTTGGGATTTTGCCCTTTGAGTACTTCTAGGAAGCAATGTCTAATACTAGCTACGTGAGCGCCCCAGCTTTGTTTGGAAAGCTTGCCTTGCCTGGCATTTTTTTCTGAGCCGTCATTGCCTTTACTCACTAGATGATGGCATATTGCAGGGAATCACAGGCTCAGCGCAGTATTGATCAAGTCAGTGGTGATATAGCAGAAATATCTAGGAAGCAAGCACAAAACCTGTGCTTGGGACCGCAGCCTGCAGGGCAGGCTCCCCGCCACGGCAGAGGGGAAGGAAAGAAGCCGGGTGGATGCAGAGGAATCGGGTGCTGTTCTCCTTTTTTCCACAGCAGGGGCACAGCAGCTGTATTTTCCCCAGGCTTCCTAAATTCCACATAGAGTTCTGCTTCTTCCAAGCGCATCACTATTTACAGCATCGCCTACAGTCCTACTCCTCATGGCATGGGAAGACAATTCAGCCTCCACCATTTGGAACATGACAGGTTGATCATTTCCAACTTTTTTTTCCCCCTCAAGAAAAAAGACAGAGAAAACCAAGTATCCATGACCCAGAGCTGGTTCTAACTAATCCTCTTACCAGAAAATAGTTTAGACCCATATAAAAAGCTGTAGAAATATTCCATTCTGAGATCAAATTTAAAAGATTATTGGTGGCTTTGGGGTTTTATCCCTCCCCCCCAAGTCAAAGCACTTTAAATCGAAGAGGCATGAAGAATTTTTTATATTTTTCAATCTTTTGTTCCTTTTGTATTTCCAGTTGATTAATATTTTTAGGGTTTAGGATTTTAAGTCCTATTTAAGATTGCTTTATTATTTCAGAATGTTTTAGGGAACCTCAGCTCCTCCAGGACTGAATAATACGTCTCTGCCAGCTCTGGCTCCAGGGCCAAACCCGGGTACATTTTCACTAGCTGTGACCAAAGGAGAATCTTGCTGCCGACAAGAGGCCACGCACACGCACACACGAAGCAAGCAAGCACGCCCAGTGAGGAGCTGACTCTGCCACAATTTCACCGCCCCTGAGATGGAGCTGGCAGGAGATGGAGAGCCTGGCAGATCAGAGACACACAACCACCTCAGTGAGGCTGCTGGTGATGCCGAATTATTTTTGCTGTCCTCATGCACTCACCGCTTGACTCTGCAAGAGGCAGAGCAGCCAAGGTTCACCCCATCAGCTGTAGCAGACAGAAATACATACCAGTCCTACAACGGGACTATAGCCCGGGCAATAGTATAAAGGAGAGAGCAGGGACACATCGCCACGGGCATACAGAGACACCTGGATCCACAACTGGAAGTACTGAGACATCAAGTGATTAGGACAAACCAACCTAAGTTAGGGATTTTGTAGAGCTCAGACGTAGGCAATGGAGACTTAGCTCCCAGCCTGCCCCATGTACACCCTGAACCGGTGAGTCTGTGCTGAACTGCACTGATTTATTGCTGCAGATTGGCATTAGTACTGTAATTTCTGCATCATGCTTATAGTGACATGCAGACCTTCTTCAGTAACGGATTTCTAGAGGAAATAACCCATTTCTGAAGTCCCAGTCTTTCCTAGTAACTCCCAAAGTGTGGAACAAAATTAATCAAGGTGATAGTAATTTCTCCTCTCCTCCTGCCCGAGATGGACCAGCCCAAGGAGAGGATGGAGCAGAGCCCTGGATGGAGAAGAAGCCCTCCCAAAGGAAGGATTACCACCCTACCTTGCAGGGCTTTCTGAGATGTGTTTCTCAGTGAGCAAAGTCTTGGGTCATTAGAGAAAAGCAAAGAGATCCAGACACAATTCAGATTTATGTCCAGTTAGTCAAAGTATGTGGCTACATGACCCAGGGCAGAAAACTGATACACATATGTACTATGAGTGGTTAAGAAGAGAAGGAGTCAACATATAAACAGACTCGATGCTTCTGTAGTCACAGGAGGTTTCAGGGTTTGGGTTTGTTTTGTTTTCTTTTCTTTTGTTTTTAAATGAAAGCTGGATTATCTCCCCACTACAAGGGAGAAGTATTTACAGTGTAATCGTACACAGGTTCCTCCTTATTCACAGGAACCATAACAAAGACTATCTGCATTTCTCCTGTTGCCCAAGGATGCAAGATACTTTCCTAAATTATAGTTCTGTCTCTGGAAACACATATAGTTTTCCTGCACCTTTCAGGGAGCTTTTCTTTACAATCAATGTACAAAAAGAGAATGCCATAACCAAAATTACAGCCACTCAGGAGGGAGAAAATAAAAGACTTGAGAAAGCAGGAAATCCAGGACTGGCTCAGGAAAAACGGACATGACTGAAAGCTCCCAAAAACGAGTGCTATCTTCTTACTCCCGGGTGTGCATGTAAAGAGACCAAAGAGTATTTTTTAATAAGCCACCAGGAATCATCACAGGTAAAATGTATGACACAGCCTGAGACCTCATAGATACCTGGGTGACAATCTATATTTTTCTGATACCCGAGTTAGTGTCCAGCTAGAGATGGAGAAATGCAACAATGACCTCCTAAAGAAAAAAATGTCACCCATTTGACTTGAGTCTTTGGTTTTTTGGTTTTAAATGTTGCAGTGCCGCATGCTGTTCTCATCCCTACTTAGCACACAGAGAGTTTCCCATGCCTAAGCATGCAACTCCCACCTCGTCTCCTGCTTCTTATCACTGGAATGCTTATGTGTCCTGGTTTCAGCCGGAATAAAGTTAATTTTCTTCTTAGTAGCTGGTACAGTGCTGTGTTTTGGATTTAGGATGAGAATAATGTTGATAACACACTGATGTTTTAGTTGTTGCTAAGCAGTCGTACTGGTTTTGGCTGGGATAGAGTTCGTTTTCTTCACAGTAGCCGGTATGGGGCTGTGGTTTGGATTTGTGCTGAAAACAGTGTTCATAATACCAAGATGTTTCCGTTGTTGCTGAGCAGCGCTTACACAGAGCCAAGGGCTTTTCTCTTCTCACCCCACCCCACCAGCGAGCAGGCTGGGGGGGCACAAGGAGTCGGGAGGGGACACAGCTGGGACAGCTGACCCCAGCTGACCCAAGGGACATTCCATACCATAGGATGTCATGCTCAGCATATAGAGCTAGGGGAAGGAGGAGGAAAGGCGGACGTTTGGAGTGACGGCGTTTGTCTTCCCAAGTAACCGTTACGCATGATGGAGCCCTGCTGTCCTGGCGATGGCTGAGCACCTGCCTGCCCATGGGAAGCGGTGAATGAATTCCTTGTTTTGCTTTGCCTGCGTGCATGGCTTTTGCTTTACCTGTTAAACTGTCTTCATCTCAACCCACGAGTTTTCTCGCTTTTACTCTTCCGATTTTCTCCCCCATCCCACCAGGGGGGAGCGAGCGAGCGGCTGTGCGGGGCTGAGTTGCCGGCTGGGGTTAAATCACGGCAGCAGTGTTTATACTAAGTCAAGGACTTTTCAGCTTTTCATATTGCCCTGCCAGGAGAGGCTAGGAGTGCACAAGAAGCTGGGAGGGGACACAGCCAGGACAGCTGACCCAAACTGGCCAAAGGGGTATTCCATACCATACGTCATGCTCAGTATATAAACTGGGCGGAGTTTGCCGGGGGGCACCATGGCTTGGGCATTGGCTGGGCATTGGTCAGCAGGTGGTGAGCAATTGTATTGTGCATCACTTGTTTTGTATATATTATTATTATTATTATTATTATTATTTTCCCTTCCTTTTCTGTCCTGTTAAACTGTCTTTATCTCAACCCATGAGTTTTACTTTTTTTTTTCCCCCCGATTCTCTCCCCCATCCCACTGGGTGGAGGGAGTAAGCAAGTGGCTGTGTGGTGCTTAATTGCCGGCTGGGGTTAAACCACAACACTACAATAATTTAATGAGAAATTGGATCAACCCAAATTATACTGAGAATTTTTCCCTACCGTTCTGACAGTCCTATTGCTTATACACAAGTTATTTCAAGTATGCTCATAAATGGAGCTGCAATGTCTTTCTCACATATCAGATATCTGATGAAGATATTGCTTCTTGTCCCTCAGGACCCTGATCGGCAGTTTCTTTCAATGTGAAGAGCTGCAGAAGACGTTTGGGAGCTCACAGGATCAAAAATTGGTCTCAGTGTCTAATATATGATGGGAGCTGCAACTTCCACAAGTTCGACTTAAATCACTCTTTCTCCTTTGCTTTGCCCACACTGTCTTTAATGTGTATGCAATGGGACCAGAAATGACTACTGACCACAACAATGATGGTGACAGCTCTCTCTTGTCTTTCCAGGGTTTTCCCAAAAGCCAGAAGACATTTGCAGTCACTGAAGAAAGGTGGGGTGTTTTTTTAAGACCACAGGAAAAAAAAAAACCTAGAAGAAAACTCTGAAAATTATGAAAAGCAAAAACATGAGTGCGAAGAACCAAGTCTGAAGACCAGTTTCTAATTTGACCCTGCTGCTGTGATTGTCCCTTCCTTTCTTTCAATTCCAGCAATCGTCAGTGTCTTCTCAGGTTGAGGTGAACTACAGTCTCCTTCCAGCCTGCAGGAAGCCTCCTTGCTTTGGGATTTGTTCCCAGGACAGGCAGCTTCCCTTCAGGTGTTCCCTCCATTGCATGCATCCATCTGTCTCCCTGATTATCCTCCCAGATGCTCACCAGACACACCAGGAGGATCTCCAAAGCCCAACATGCTCAGGTACACTTGCGGAAGATGTGTTTTTCCCCTATTCCTCTTTTTAGGAGCCTTCAGCCATGACCAAGGAGCACCGGCCAGGACAGGACAAACATGCAGCTTCGTCTCTAGTGCACGTCCTTTTCAACTGGGAACAAACTGGTTCAACCGGGTGATGGGCATCCCCCCTATTTCTGCCACAACAAAGGTACAAATGAACTCCGCTTCCTCCACATTTCTTTTCCATAGTGCATTTTGCAGCTCCTCAGCCCCCGGCTAGATGATGAGTGGCAGCTTTTAGGAGCAATCCTAGACCCAAGGTCACTTTCTGTCCCCTTATAACGCCCCACATCTCTCCTTTGGTCTCCCTGGCTCCCCCTCTCCATCCTGGTGCTGCACCTTATATGCAGGTAGGTTCTGGTCATTCTGGGTGTTTCTGCATAGCCCCTCAGATGATGGGAACAGGACCCTCAGAAGGGTCATTAGCTCATATTTTAAACCATACCCATAACATTCCTAGACACCTTCTAACCCTCAATAAAGACGTGCCTCCCTGAAGCAGACTTCCTTTGTAAAAATGATATGTTCTGTGCCTCCAAACTAACAACTTCTCTTTCATCATAGGAGGAAAGAAAGAACAAGCTGATCAAGCCAATTCTTTTCAAAGGATTTTTTTTCCTTTGTTTTTGTGGTGATGCTACCATGAAAATCTCCTAGTTCCACTCAACAAGATGCAAGAGAAGCAAGTGCAATTGAATTTGCTTACTTTCACACTTAGAGTAAGACTCTACTGTGGAGTCAGCATGTTCTTGCAGCAAAGATCACTTGGCCTGAATGTATTTAAAGACAGGTGCAAAAAAAGCATATTTTGAACTGTTGTAAATACACGGTGTCCTACATGGAAAGAAAGCTCTTCACATTAAATACTATTACACAAGAAAGAAATTAAAAGATGGAAAGTAACAAAAAATGGCAAATGTTTTTTAGATGTTATAATCTCTGTATCGCCCTCAGACAACGTGACGAAACTACACAAAATAGATAGGATAGCAGGAAATTTAAAAGCAGTCTTAGTCCACGGCCAGCACTCTTATCAGCATCCGAAAAAAGAAAATACGCATTTCTTCAGTCTGATAGCATCTGGGACAACCCAGCAAGGCTGCACTTCTTTTGTGGAACAGCAGAGGGAAAACCTGTTGTTCTCTAGGACCTGGAGATTACAGGGTGTTTGGTAGCTCCCTGCAGAGTTCTTTCTCCTCTCTGTCTCTCCCTGAAGGAGTCGGTGCAGGTCGGAGGTGCTGCCTTCAGCCCTCTGCTCACCACCCCCCAGACATTAGTAAGCCTGACAGAGTACGGCACCACAGGGAAACGGTGCTGGAAGGGACTTGGAGAAACCCCTTCCCTGTAATCAGTGCCAGTCCTGCCAGATGTTTGTCCAACTTGTTCCTCAGGACCTCCACAAATGGAGACTACACATCTCCAGAGATGGTCCAGTCCGACGCTTCAACCTCTTTTCCCACTAGATTTGGTTTTTCCTAGCATCTAAGGTGCATCTCTCCTGTATACTAAGCTCAGCATCACTCTCTAGAGATGAAGGTCACTCCTTCTCACACACAGAGGAGCCACTGCAGGAAAATGAGAGATTACTTAAACATTGTATTGCAAGTTTGCAGACCAGGAGGGTGGGAAAGGGAGGGTCTGGCCACCCTGCCCTTTCCATATGGGTGGAGAGGCATCAGCTCTGCTCTATCTGGAGAGGCATTCAAACACCCTGAGAATCACTGGGTTGTGGGACACCTAGAATATATTTGCAGATTGGGTTTTCTGTACCTTTGAACAAAATGTTAGGATTTTTAAATTGGAAGGGAACTGAGAGGGTGTAGACGAGGTTGGTGAGGGGTGTGCACAGGAATTTCCATTTCTCCCCAAGCTCAGTCCTTGCTGATGAGCCAGCAGGCACACAGGGTCTCCCAGCTAACCACCGTCCCAGCGTGTCACTGCCACGGTCACGTCACCAAGGCAATAACTCAGACTCCCTCAATCTGGAACCAGATGTTAGGAAATAGAGTTTCTCCTGAGGACAAAAGTTCTCCCCCATGACCACCCCAGAGCTGCCTCTTGCTGCACCCTAAGTCCAATCCACCCTACAATGAAAGCATACAGCTAAGCTGCTCACGTCTGCTGTCCCACAGGGGAATTTCTGCCATCTTCAGCAGTTCCCCCATGGCAGACCTCGTCGGAAAAAGCACTTTGTGCGTTGGCTATGCAATGTTTCAGTTCAATGGCACATTTGTTTCAAAAACCCTGACTTTGACTGCCTGTAAATTGTTCTGCTGACACTTCCCTCCTTCTGCTTCTAACAGTGTGCATCTTTCAGACGAGGAATGGCCAAAATAGGGGGGGGGGGGGGGGGGGGGGGGGGGGGGGGGGAATATCGAAAAGCAAACCTTCAATCTCATCTAAGCCACAAAACACAAGCTGCTGACGGAGGCAATCGTTCAAAGGGGATTGAAACCCAAGTCTCCAGATAGACTATACATGCAAATACAAGGTGTAAAGAGAGCAAATACGCAGCACCTCCACTTCATCTGCGATTGCAAAGACATTTGAACCACTTGTAGCCTGTCCTTTGCCTCAGCCCCCACTGACAGCGGGGAGCCTCCACCTCTGACCCAGGCATACACAGAGCTCTCTCCTTTGACAGCTTTGTGGGTACGTTCAATGTCTAAAGTCAAATTTCCCTGCTCCCAGCACTCTAAAGGTTAAACCCCAGGCCACATGTCTTACTTTCTAAATACATTTCACTCAAGTTAGTAACCTTTCACAACAAATAAGGCAACAAAGGGTTCAACCGTCAGTCATGTCACGGGCTGTTAGAAAATGTGTCAATACGGGGGAATGAACCAGCAGGTGAGTCTGTTGTAATACAGCACACGAGAGGAGAAATGTCCTGGGATTGAAAGGACACATAGGAAATGGTTAGCAACCGCAGTATTCCAGCAAGGAAATCTCTTATTGTCAACTACAGCTTTCCAAATTACAAAGCAAGGACGCAGGTCAGCTGCACATGAACTGCCCTAATTTAGCTGACTACAATAAACCTCGGGCAGCTGAGGATGGCAGCTATCTTCTGTCACTCGAGTGCACCTCATCTGCCATCGTGAGCACAGGCTGCACGTGCACTTATGGCTCTGGTACTCACCAGATACTGTACTTTCTTCCTCCTCCCTGGCTACCGAGGTTTTGGATACAGCCTGGCCTACGTTGTTCTTAGCTGGACAACCAACCACTCCTGTTTTTGAGATACAACAGGTTTTCAATGATTTTGATCAGAATCTCAGGTAATCATCTCCAGAAAAGAATGGTTAACTACCTGGTGGAGGAAAGCATGTCCTCCGCTGTTAGACTTGACATTAGGAAGCATTTCTTTACAGAGAGGGTGGTCAAACCCTGGAACAGGCTTCCTGGAGAGGTGATGGATGCCCCAAGCCTGTCAGTGCTTAAGACAATGCCCTTAATAACACGCTTTAACTTTTGGTCAGCACTGAAGTGGTCAGGCAGCTGGACTAGATGATTGTTGTAGGTCCCTTCCAACTGAAATAGTCTAGTCTAGTCTATTCTACTCTATTCTACTCTACCTTTTCCATCTCCTCCACACCCCACTGGAAGAAAAAAACCTTCACAAAGTAGACATTAAGAGATACAACTAACATTAAGGAACCACCAATAACAGCAGAAACCCATAAAGTGTCTCTGGATACCACTACCTTTCCAATAGATAGGAAATCCATAGGAACAGATGGGTTAGATTTTCCTAAGAGACTAGCAGTACCTCATGATATTTAAACAGAAGTATATTGCCTGCTCCACTTTTTTCACATTACAGGAGCATTAGCTATGCCACAAAGGACTCTGGAAAATTAAATACAGAAAGCTTCCAGAATTACACAGAATCCTAACGCCCAGGCCAGCACTCTGTCTATCTGAAGATGAAACAAAAAGAGGCAGTGAAGATCAAATAGCTGCCTGCAGAGCCTGGTACAAATTCCAGCCTTTTTACTAATACAGTCCCATGAGAACAAGAAGCTGAAGAGGAAAACTTTTAAGCGTAAAGTCTGGCAAGGAAGGACAGAGAGAAATGCTTTTGTTTGGAGCCTCAGCCTCTTATTTCGCTGCACAAGACCACAAAGTATATGTCTGTAAGACAGTAGGTAGAGTTGTGGAGGGATATTCAAGCTGTCTCTGTTAAGTTAGCTCAGATACGGGAAGCAACACTGCCAGGTTACCATGGCATTCCTCCCAGACTAATATTCACTGTTTCTCAGCAAGGCTATATGTGACACAAACAAAATACCACCTCAAAGTGGTGGCAATTCCCCAAGCACCAGCTAATTCAGAAAGAGCTCAGGTCTGGCTACTCAGTTGTGCATTTTACAAACACTCATCGTGGGATGACTCCAAAAGGGTACCAGCAGGTACCAACGCTGTGTCTGAGGAGATCAGCCCCAACCTTACCTCTGCTCTGCAAACTTTCCCAGAAAGCTGCAGCAGGTTCACATCATCAAATCCAAACACCCATCTCCAGGAGTAACACAGGAAAGAGATCCCTCTGGTCATTTCTCTGTAGGTGACCCATGCCCATCTCAAAGCTCAGACCTTCAGAGCAGAGAAGAGGAATGGGAATTCCGGCTGCTCTTGCTTTTTTGGGGAGTAGATAAACTCTTCTTTGGGTTTGTCCACAAGAGAAACGCCTTGACCGTGCACATTACAGACCTTGCTCAGTGTGTGGCCATGTCCTCAGCTCTGCTCCAGCTGCTCCGCATCACCCCACAACGTGCTTAAATACTCTTTGAGGATTCCCCCTTTGCGTGGATTTGGAAGTGAAGGTAGATTGTGGAGCTTTCAGGATGAGTTTTATCTCTTGCCATTTGGGAAGACTGCTGGGACCTCTCAAACGGGCTTTTTTCCATCCCTACTCATTGGATACTGTCAGAGAAACAGCCTCTCCCTCTAGCAGCCATCCTGCTTATGGGCTCAGTAGGGTATAGGAGCATTTCTCTGCCCATTAATCTCCTGGTACTCCATCACTTGGCCCTGTATCTACTATCTGCTTTCATGATTTAGTCAACCTGTCAGTATAGCTGCAATGAAACTTGGTTGTCATGAACTCCCTACATGTCCAGCCTTATGTTTATTAATTGTATCGTATTCCTGGAGTACAAAAGGAAGGCAACGCTTCTTTGGGTTTGCTTTTCAAAAGAAGAGTCATTAAAGATCATCAGCTGAGCAATCCTGGCCATAGCAGAAGAGCAGGGTGGATGCAACCGAGGCGAGGCAAGCTTGCTGTGTCTGAATTGCATGTGGGTGGCCATTACCAAGGAGATCATCTCGTAGCAGAGCTGCTCATGTGAGGGTAGGCTTTGAGGACACACTAGAGATAAGCAGATGCTATTAATGGGTGAGCCTGCTCTGAGTGTATCAGAACCACCATAAAGAGGAGATGGAGGAGTGCTCTCTCAGAAATGGCACCTAAAACCTCTCAAGGCAATATTCAAGCATAGTGTAACGTGTCACTCTCTCCCTGAAACAGGCACCTGCAAATGCCAAGGCCTGCCAGCAGGATGGGACTTGTTCCAGTTCTGGAACACGTTGTGCAAGGCAAGAAGACCTGCAGGATAGTCATTGTATATTCTTTAAAAGAAGTACTTTGCCTTTTATATTTGCCCTTGCCCTATGCTCTTGGGATATCAAAAGTGGTGCATGCAGACAAAGAAAATACTCTCAGCAGCAGAACATTTCAGAAAACATTAAAAGTAGCCACAGTTGTGGTAGAAGAAAGGATGTCTTGCTGTTTCTGAAAGACAGTGAATACTTGAACATGAACTGCAAAGTTGAATCATAAAAACGGTGTTACATCGAAAAACAACAAGAGTCAGCATACGGAGTGTTGCAATACCCGCGGCAGCTTAAGTTAAAGCCCTGAGAAAAATAAGACTTGCAATTCCATATCTGCGTGAAAGTCTCAGCATTAGCGAAGATGCAAGGAGAAGTGAAATGCAGATGCCAAAGGGAAGGAACTACAGACAGTAACTGACAGCTCAGTCAGCGTGTGTTCAGCCACCAGGATTCAGCAAACATGGAAACAGCGTAAGGATGGCAGTGCGCTGGGCCACCAGCACACGGCAAATCACACAAAACCACGGACAAGAGGAAAGCACAGGTATAAAACCAAGCGCTTTTATCCTACCTGCACAGTGGCAGTACACAGCAGATGTCTGCAGAAGTACATGAGCAGCAAATATTACCTGTGCCAGAAAAACAGCAGTCAGAATCAACACTGACATCTTCTGACACGCAGGCAGCATCCCGGACGGCAGAGAGCTGATGTGCAAGGATAGCATCAGGTGCCGGCACAGTACTGAGATCCATACAACGCTTTCATGTAGGTACAGCATGCAGAGGTCAGCCAAGACAATGGGAAAGATACCCTTTCCAACAGGTTATATGTTAGCAACCTCTGACCCAAGCAGATGGAGATTAATCAGTATGTTGCTGGCACTTCTATAACAACCTGCTCATGCCTCAGGCTGGAAGACAAGGGCGCTTGTGTTTGAGGGCTTTGATAGGAGATTGGAGCGTTGTATCTCAACTATCATCCACCAGCCGCACTGCAGGAGCTGCCCAGGTACATGAGCTTAGTCCACAACTATGCAAACTAAAGGCACTTAATTCTTTTTTTCATTGCAGACCAGGGAAAGATGAATTCCTGGTGTTTACCACAGCTTGGGGGCATAGATTGGAGCTGTATGTGTAATAGTTTGTTGAGCTGCAAAAACTTAATCCTATGTTTCAGACCAGAGATACTAGATAGCGAAAAGGGCTATAAGTACATAACAGTACTCTCTGCTGAAAATAAGCAACTAGGACGACACCCACCTGAAGTCTTTGCAGACCCTATTTCTGCAGAGAAAGAGAAACTTCATGTAAATTGCCTGTCTTCTTCCAGGGCCCCAAAATGGTAGAGTATTCACCCAATAAATGCTGAGGGCATGGCAAAATAGGAGTGATCAGGAATGCCCAGGCTCAGGGAGTCAGTTAAAGAGCAACGCACAAATGCAGAATTATTTTGCCTCGTTCTGAGCATCATTTATACTGTTTGTGGGTGAAATATGTTTGGCATAAATATCTGCAAAAACTGAGCACCACGTGTTTTAGTTATTGTATTCCCTCAACCACGAAAGCAGCATTTGGGGAAAATAAGCTTAAATTCACCACACCGTGTTGCGCAAGGTTCTTCACTGGTCTTTCGGATCTGGGCAGCTGAGTCAAGACATCTTCCTTCTGAGCTGAGGATAAAAAGCATTAACTTCAGGAGTCAAGAAAAAGGCCATGGAAAAAGCTGTGAGCCTATTCCAACCCCAGCATGATTAAAAACCAGGAATCTACAAGTAATTTCTTGTGCCAGGTCCTTATTCAGGTTTGAGATGTAGTAATTGCACATGGGTTCTCACGCTGGTCGCAATCTGCCTTTGCAAACTGAATTCCTCCGATGAGCTGTATCGATCAAGAACGATTGTTTGTATCCAACAGCCTTTGTGAACAGCATCCTGGATGCCCATGGATACCACCATAGCATAGTAAAGTCTTCAAAAGTTAACCCGATTGCATCACTCTGCCCGGGAATTAGAGAATATCAAAGAATTCACAGGCTTGGTATTTAGAGGTCTTTTTGCAAAAATACTTTAGCAGTTCAATAGTGACTTTAGCAACTTGGCTCACTGTCAAGATTTACCCTGAGTTTTTAACCCAACGAATTCAGTGGCCAAGATCATTCAGGTTGTAATACAGAAACAAAACAAAACAGAACAAAAAAGCCGGTAGTCCTGTATCTATCTTTCCCCCTGGTTTGCAGATCAAAAGAAACAACCCAGCCTTTGAAAACTGAGCCCAGATTTGGCCTTTTGAAATCCATCACCTTGGCAACGCAAGTCACAGCCAATGGACAACTGTAATGGCCAAACGCCCCGCACCTCGGCATCTGCTGAAGTCTGCTTGGCCACCCTGCATCAAAGGTAAGCGTGATGGGCAGCTCCGTCAAAGGGCACACTTCTGTCTCACGACGCACTCACGTGCAGAGCCGTACCGAAACACACCCGCGTGTAGGCTCCGCGTTCCCAGAAGCCTAATTCAGTGAGCGGGATTCCTGGCAAGGTAAGCCATGCCCGGACTCACAGCTCCTTTTGCAGAGCTGCAGTGGGAGGTGTGTCTGTACGAGTTTCCAGGACCGTGCTGGTATTTTCCAGTTTCTCAGAGCACAGGGAGGAGATGCTGCATCTCTCTTTGTTCTTCAGACAAGCTCTAAAGCAAAAAGCCTGCCTGCTGATGAGCTGGAAATGCATCCCCAAAATCTCTAGAATAAAGAAAAGGCATAAAGCCTAAAACAGGAGGAACAACCACAACGTGTATCTGCTTTCCTTTTATGCAACAGACTTTACTGAGGATTTTTCCCGGCTGAGGCTGCTCTAGATAACACCGGTGTGATTACTGATTGCTGTGGCTTCTTCCAGTGCTGTGGGTAATGAGTTTCTCATTTCATACATAAGTTACAGATTTTTCTCCAGTTAGACCAGTTTCCTTAAAACAATCAAGGCAATTAGAGACACCTTGGCGTGCTGTTTGAGCAAGGATCTGCTGTACCTAGGAGATTTCATTTTAAAAGTCTGTAGTCCTTTTAATTCTTATAAACTAGCTAAGTCTCTTCAGTCCAGAAGTTGTATTTTCTATGAAAATAATCAGCTTTTCAAAGAAATGCATGTGTACACAGACACAACCCAAAACAAACAAACAAAAATCCTTGAAATAGATGTTGGCTAAAATCACTCATATTGGCTAAAGTCGCGCTCTGTCGATGCTTCTGGTTCATCAACGAAATTTAATGGTTATGTTACCACTTATTCTGCGGCTCCTTCCCTGCCAGGTGTCACCAGGGCCCCCATCCATCAAGATGATATCACCTCCAGAACAAAATAAGTCAGCGTTGGCTGCCGGTGTATGACTATACGTGGCCTCAAGGGCCCTTGTCCTTCTCTCCTTGTCCTTCTCCGTCGTTAAACGTCCAGGCCAGCAGCTGCTACAGATCGTGGACACAGGCTGAGCTGTTTGTGCACCAGCCAAAGCCACCACCAGCGTCCGGCTGCTCAAGGAAATGGGAAGCCTGGGGACTGACTGAAGGTGGAGAAAGCAGGAAAGGTGGTTTTCCACCCAGCTAGTGGACCTATTTGGAAGGAGCAGCATGTTGTCTCTCCCAGGTCATACCAAAGTTTGCTTCCTGAGCAAGTGAGAGAAAGCATCGAATTCTCCGATTACAACAGCAGAACTACAGACAGAGGCATTGGATAGTTGGTTGCCACATCCGTGTATCTGAAACATAATTAATAGCTGGAATAACAAGAACCCTCCTGTCCTCAGCATTGCACGGACAGAAAACCCAGCAGAGCACAGCCGCTGCTGCTCAGTGCGTATCGCCGCAATCTAAAGCTGCGAACACTAACGTCAGACGGAGGCTGCAAGGAAACAGAGATACTTATCACAAGACAGGCAGAGGTCCGAGCATGCTGCTGTTAGCTGCTAGGGAGGTCTTTTTGCAAGCAGCACAGCAAAGACACCTTGCACACTTATTTGCAAACAGCAACAGGAAGGAGACAGCATGATGGAGTGTGTGTTAGAATACACGAGTTTGGGGGTGGAAGATAGGATTGTTTCACAGATCTTGGCCCTGAGAATGTTATATAAAGCAAGTTTTCTTTCACTGCTCAAAAGAGGTATTACTTCAGCTGTGAACCAGCGACTCAGAACCCCTCAGCAGTGCAAAGGAGTGAGCAAAACAGTGCTCGGCTCTGCAGCTAGCATGCAGGGGATTCACCCTTTGCTTTGAAGTGCAGTTCAGCCTGACCAGTGCTCATGCCTGAACCTAGGGCATCAGCTGGGAGCCACAGGTCTTAGCCTTGGAGCCTTGAAGCTGAATGGTTTGAAGAGCGGTAGCATTTCTTGAAGGGCAAGGTAGCCAAGCCCCAGAGAGAAATGGGCTGGATGATGGGTGGTCAATACCAGCCCCCTATCCACGGTACCGCAGGGCTGCGTCCAGTGGTGCCCCTCCGCAATGCCAGATCCCGCAGGGGGGACCCTGCTGTCTATCAGGTACAGCGGTGGCCCCAGCAGCATCAGCTGCGTGGTTGCATCTCCACCCCCCTTCCTCCCAGGCAGACTCAGAGATGCAGCATCACCTGGTTCAGCTCTTAGGATGCGCTTTGCTTCCCCACGGCCAACGTCTGGCCTGTCAGCCGCCTGCTCGTTCTCCTCCAAAAGATTTCCGTTTGATAACTACCATCCTTTTTCTTGCCCAGCTGAACTACCTGCATCTCCACAGAGTTTCTGAGCACTCATAGTACCATTTCGCAGGCCATTTTTCAGATATAATACAACAGTCAATAACCTTCTAACGAGACAGTGAACAGTTCCTGAGGAAAGTTCCCTGGACCAGAGATGAAATATAATTTTTTGACAGATCATTGCCACTCAGGTCTATGAACCAGCAATCAAAGCAAACTCCTATTTAAAAGCCAACTGAACGTTGATGAATAATATTTCTGGCTGTTCATTACCTTCTTCTCTGAGACTTCTCTCGGAGCACTTTTCTGCCAGAAGTCAAAGCATTTCTAATTTTTAACCATGCTTGTTTCAAATCACTGTTGATACTCATTTTAATTCAATTAAGTTTTTGGGGGCCTGTTTTGGGTTTTTTTAACAAATGCAGTCCCTCAGCCCCAAAGGGCACAGTGTTGTGTGCAAACCTTTGCAGGTAATCTGAACTGAACTTCAGCTGTGTTCTGCTCATTTTCAAGCCTTTCAAAGATCAAAGGGTTATTTTTAACCAGGAGCTTTATCATTATTAAAATAGCATTAATGGCTAAAGTTGGCTGTTTCCAAATGGTTGGGTTTATATCATGGCTCTATAATATCCTCATTGGAGCCAGCAGATGACTCAGAAAGCAGATGAGTCTCTGAGAGAAATTTGGTAAGCTTAAAATCTATGTAGATGGACAGGACAAACTGCTCTATTGCTGAAGCAGGTGCCAAACCCCATGAATATGCATTGATTTCTCTACCAAAACTTGCAGTGAGGAGCCATGGAGTACAAGGAGGGAGGAATCATAGCACTCCCTACCTAAACTCTCATCCCAAGTTTTGCTGGTATCTAATCAGCCAGCCACCCTAATCCCAATGGCAATAAACCTGCCGCTGCCTTTGCTTATTTGCACAGGAACGGACTCAAAAATATTAAGAAGATGGAGGACTATCTGTAACCACAGCTCTGCTCCTCCGGCACGATCCCCTAGGGCAGATTTGAATTGTCACAAGGAGTTTTTCTGCTGAAATAACACCATGTCCTCCCCTCATCTACAAAAGCTATCTCTTACCAGTGTAGCTAGTAAGGCTACACAGGCTCCTCTGCAGCAGCCACGTCTTCTGTTCACATCACACGCTGATGCTCATCACGCAGAAACGTAAAATACTGACCTAGTCTTTCTTGAGTACTTTCATCATTGTATGCTTTGCACGGTGCTTTAGAGTACGTGATTTGGGAGCCAAGACTTCAGCTGGTAGAAACCAATGCCTTTGATTAGCAAGGGCTCTGACCCGGTCTCTCCCCAGACTCCCATGTGCCCAGAAGTCATCACTCAGGACAGCAAGAACAGGAAAGGGTGTTGGATTTGAATAACCATGTGTCTGTATTTCTCGTCACTCAACTTACTCCTTTTCCAAGCATCCTTTTATTCTGTATATCACATCTCCCTAAATTTTGGATTTTTCACACTGGGATAGATTCTCTTCTCTTCTTTCTCACAGACATGGGAGAAACTCAGAAGCTCAGGATTCTTTTACTATTTAGCTACCTTTTACTTTTTTCGGAGAACAGTAGAAGCTGCCTTGCACCTTTTGGCTGAGAGCTGTAACTGGATGACAGCAGTGAGAAGACCTGTTTAATAAATGTCAGGAAACTTTTTAAGTCTGTGTCCCGATAGGCCCTAATATCCCACTTCTGTGGTATAGCTGTGTTTTGCCTGCTCTGACACATTCCATCTTCCCCTTTGGTCTCTGTGTTATATATCTGTTTATCGTCCAGTCACATATTTATTTCCCGTTCAAACATTGTCAGGCAACAGGGGTGGAGTTCTGATAGGGAATTTGCTGCCACGTGTGACTTAAGAGACTGTCTTGAGGTAGTGATCAAGGCTATCAGTCTGGTATTTTAATCCAGGTACAGTCATCCCATTTCTTCTTTTAACAAAGCTACCCCAGAAATCAGAAATATCTCAGATTTCTCTCTTTTTTTCTTTCCCCCAGTCAAAAGCTGAAGCTTTGCAGAAAACATTTTGCTTCCCTTTTAACTGAATATTTATTAAATCTTCTGTCAGCTCATTTCAAAAATCATAGGCTGAGATAAGAGGAAATAACAGCATCCCTTTTCCAGCCAGTTCTTGTTCATGGTGCTGTGGCTACATATATCCTGCAAGATGATGAAGAAAATAAGCAGATGTATCAGCTCCCTGCAAGCTGAGTATCGACCACGCAAAAGAAAAATGAAACCTTCTTCTAAGATTTATTTGGGATATACTCACAGATCTCAGGAAAATAAGTATATAAAAGGTTATGTTCATCCCTGTTGACTCTATGTGATTACATGAAGGATACAATGCTTTCCTATACAAGCAATATAGCCATGCATTTATTAAACCCGGTGTCCCATTAAGGATTATGTGTCAGCCATTCAAGGAGGCAACAGTCACATCCTCTATCTTGTCTCATGGCAAAAGAAAGGGTTGGGGACTACAAGGTTAGCCTCAGTTTACAGGATGCGAGGCATCAGTCCGCGATGATGAAGTGAGATGGTTAGCTGACTCATACATATTGGCCAGTGCAATTCCCTCTTGGAAAGTGCCTGGGAGCCCATGTAATCCATCCTGCCTGAGGCATTGTGTCAAAACCATGAAAGAGCTTGTGAAGCATCACGAGGAATTCTTATTAAATTGTCAGGGATCTTTGTGCTGGAGTCAGACTTCCAATATTTTACGGCTGACATTACCTTTTTTACATGCAGCAGATGGGGACTGCACCGTAAACCAAGGCAGTCGTGAAGATATGACAGATCTCTGCTGCTACAGCTATTAGTTTTCGCAGGAAGAGCTGCTGGTTTTCCCTCCATCTTCCTCGATCCTTCATAGCTAAAGATGCAGGCAAGGATAAGTAACTGGATGAACTGGGCTGACCTCCCAAATAGCACGGGCCAACTTTTCTACGCACTCCAGGAGCACAGGAGCAGGGGGGACAAGCCTATAGCTTTGGGGGGAGAGGAAGACCCTTCTGCTCAGCTTCTTATGGTGTCTGAAAATTGAGTGTCTGAATCAAACCTGTCGCCTAAGCTGTCTCTGCAGTCAGGGGAGCAAAGCGAAGATCTCCAGCGGGCCATGCTTTATTCAGTCTATATTTGATACCTACCTAATGAATCACCCTTTAGAAAGGGCTGTTCCCCTCTACTGACTAGAGAGGGGTTTAGACAGGCAGCTTAGACTAGACGCCCAATTTCTGCATGTCTCCTGTGAGCTGAGATTAATGCCTCCCTTTGTTCCCGTTCCTGGGTGAGCAGCACACGAAGAACAGGATATTTCAGCAAAAATTCCCTCCCCCTCCCACTTCCAATGACAAAGCATTTAACATTTTTGCCCTCCTTCAGTCATCTATATCTCATCCTGTAGACATCTAGCAGGCAAAGCAGTAATTTGTCTCCTGGCCAGGAAATTTTGAGCTGGAAAATCACAGAATAGCTGAAGTAGGAAGAGACATTCACGCTTTTGAGAGTATCTAACCACTGAAACAGCTTATGAAGGAGAGCGCTAAACTCTCCAGCTCTCACAGTCTTGGTGATAGACTGCTTTTCAAAAATAGCAGCTCTATTTTAATCAAAAGTTATTGGGCTCCGTGCAGGTAGCATTGCTAACAGTAGATGGCCAGTGAATAGAGGATGTCAGGTTAGATGTTCACATGATGAAACGCTGTTGTGTTTCCTATTCCAGTCTGGGAGTATTTGTATCGTTTCAGATGCATCTTTAGGATGCTGACTTAATCAAAATCCCTTATTTTTGCCTTGTTAAGACTCATATCTTGGCATTTTAAGAAATAAATACTGTCCATGTGAGTGGGTTTAGTTTCAATAAAAGAGTGGCTCATGGTCTCAAAAATTTTTCTTCCAGAGGAAAATTTAAGCAGATTAATAATGTGTTGTTTAGGATACATATGCATTGACCTGATTATGGCCTACAAGCACCTCAAATTAAAAACAAACACAACAGAAAAATGGTTAGTCTTGCTTTAAAAGACATCCTGAAAACTAACAATGGGTGACTGAGCACAAATAAATTCAAACTACAAATAGGATATGCACTATTAGCAGCGAGGTTAATCAAACACTTACAAAGATCAGTTTATACCTAGATTGACTACTTTTCTTGCAGATCTGCTCTAGCACATCTCTAAATGCTGAAATCCCGGCCTGATGTCCAAGCCCCGTGGATGCCAGCCTGGCCAGCCCCCTCTGCCATGGATCACCAGGGAATTGCTGCCCTCAGGGACAGTGCTCACAGACACGCTGCTGCACCATTTGATGAAAACTCCCCAAATAAACACTGAAGCAAGAGGAATATTAGTTCAGCAACCAGGAGGCTGATTTGTTCTTTTTTCCAGCACGGATCCTGAATTAGGTCCAGATCTGAACTGTCCCAGGTTAGGCTCTGTGAAACACTTCTATACATTTTAACCAGAAGTTAACACGTATATACAGAGCACCCGGTGCACACAACTTTCAAAACCAAGAAATCTCTGCAAGGTTTCTTCTAGAGAAAAGATGAACTGCCCTAAGCCCCTAAACAGAAGTGACATCGTTTCCCATCAGTTACCATTTGCAGCGTCTCCGGGGGTCTCTGTGACAGAGCTCACCGCACACCCTAGCAAGGGATGGTCCTTCTTTCAACCCAGACAATGTGCAGACTTCCAATGACACCCCACCCCCCAAAAAAAACCTGGAAATGGCATGAAACAATGTAAACACAGGCACAGAAATGGGGAGAAAATACAATTCTTGTCAAAAGCCGCCCCCTGGTTACAACCAAAAGCACTGTGGGTTGTTTTTTTCACCCTAAGCTGTTACTGTTGCATCAATAAGAAAAGCCCTTTCCTCGTGTTTTCTGGACAAGGCAACAGATTTTGTAAATGCTGAATTGCTAAGCCGCTCATAGGCAAAAAGAAATGATGCTGTGTGTAGGACAAGGGGTCTCAAAATTGCTTTCAAGCCCACTAACGCACTTAAAAATAAGACTTAAGAAATACCTGGGTTAACAAATTGCTTTTGGGGGAAGAAGCCAACACTTTCCTAATTTTCCAAGGGAGCTCACTTTGTTTGGTAACATTTCTTCCTTGTAAGCATTGCAAAAAAACAGGGTGTTTTCTAAGCCCGTATTTTGCTGTAATTCACCAAACATAGGTGTAAATTAATGATGATCTAATGAACCAGACAAGGGAGAGACGCACCGCCTGTGAATCACCTGCTAACACCCTGTCTGCAGCTAGGGAAGAAAGCTGGTTTGTTTATGTGCCTCACATTTCCTTGTGCACAGTGTGGTATAATTTAAGAGATTTTATTTCAGCTCTTTGCTTATCTCTAATTACCATATGCTGGGGTTGTGTATTATTTCAGCAGCAAACCCTCTTAAATACCTAACCAGGAGACATTTCATCAGCAAGTCATGTTACAGGAGCTCTGCATGCTCTCCTGTAATCACAGAGCCGCACGTTGGAGATTTTTAAAAGAAAAAGCCTTCTCTGCGTACACTGTCAGGTGATAACACCCCTCGCTTCGCTCATTGTAGGGTCTCCAGATTTAAGGCAACAAATATAGTAAGCGTGAAAAGGAGGGTGAGTCCAAGCGAGGCAGGCCCTTGAACACAAAGTTTAGGGAAAAAGAAAACTGGACAGAGCTACCCAGTGGCAAGAAAAGGGCTTCCTCAGCAGACTCCTCAACAGCCTCTCGGGGCTGTGGGTGGGACACAGGGACATCTGTGCCATCCCATGGGTCCCCAGCATGCCCTCAGGAGCCGGCAGCCTCTTGGGCAGCGGGACAGCTCAGGCTGCCCCGGCACGAGACGAAGGGATGCGATCCCCACAGGTGAAAATCCATTTCTGAGTCCTCTTGGTTGTGTCAAGCTGGTTTCTCTTGTCTGACCCTCTGAGTTTCTTCATCTGCTAAGCTCTGCCCTGATTTTTTTTGTCTCCAGCAGGTTCAATGGTCTGTCACTCTCCTTATTGTCTCCTCTGCCTGCTGAGCTCCCTGCAGTACCTCCGGGGTCCCCATTACTACCCATCCTCTATGCCTCACCGTTTAAGCTATTTATATTCCCTTACAGTTTTATTGCACAGTTTAGTTTTCGACCATAATTTACAGCAGGACACGTTCAGCAGAGCTCTGAGCACGCAGGTGGGACTGCGGTTGCGTTCCAAGAGCAGAAGATGCACATTTGCCGGGGAGCCCTAATGGTAAAAAGGAGGGAGCACCGGTAACTGGACCCCCTGTCCTGCACTTAGGAGGTTGTGCCTCTGCTGGCTTAAGCCTTCCCCATGTTGTAGTAGCTGGGTCTGTTTTCTGCTATAGATTTTAAAATTCAAGATAAGTAAGAATCATTGCCCTCTTAGAAAACTGGACAAGAGCTGCAGGCAGACATTGATCAGAGGAGAAAAGGTAATTTATTGCTGACTGTAAAACTGCTAAATCACCTAAGGTGAGTGACTCTTACCTATGCGGTTTATTGCGCTTGTCAAATTAAGCCAGGAATGTCCTGCACAAAATTAATTATTAAAAAAAAATAAAACAGTAGGGAAAAGGAAACACGACACAGGCATAGCCCAAAGGGCAATTACGTTTTATAAGCATGATTAATTATCACAGAAAACATGTTCAAGGAGACCAAGTGCTGCCACCAAGGCTGCTTTCCGGCACAGCAACACCGGAGTAGTTGATGTTACATGGTCACACGTTGGCCAGAACAGAGTCGATCCAAATTCTCACGTTAGGACACAATCAGACCACCTGCCCTAATTCAGGGTGCGTGGATATTGCCCATGGCCTGCCCTGTGCTGCTTACTCAAAACTCCTTCAGCCATCTTACACCGACGGTGGCTGTTCCCCACCTGCCACTGGCCCCCACCAGTGCCACAGGGCACAGCGCAATGAGCCCAGACCCCACAGCTACAGCCAGCATCTCTGCATGCTCACGGGGCTGCTAAGCTGTGCTCAGCGCTGTGCCCGCACCGCTCCCATCCCTGGTTTGCTCTGCAGCCACTGCAGAGAGACCCCTTGGCACAGCCTGCACAGCCCACTGATGCTGGTACATCCAAACCGGGCAGACAATCGAGCAAGGAGTGACTAAAACCTTGTCCCCTTTTATTAATGTCAACAACCAGGCCCAGCGCTAGCACCAACACAAAGAAACAAGTTTGTGAGCCACAAAAGCTCAAGCCAGAAGCAGAGAGCATGGCTTGGCAGGAAACCTTCTCGTTGGAAGTCATGGCACAGATGTGGCACTTGACAATCTCTTATCTGTCCTCCAACACGACGCCTGATGCTTAGTCACTGGACTAACAGCAATCATATTCATCACATTTTAAGACAGCTCACAGAATCATAGCCAGTCCTATCAAGAATAAATTAATATTGAAACAGGAGGAGAAGAGTGGATTATTCTTGTGGCAAATGCAAGAATCACCATTGGGTTTATTATAGACTGTCCAGACCAGTAGTAACATCTTTTCACTTACTCATCGGATGCTGAATCCTCCCTCACACCAGCTGGTACCCAGGAGCTGCTGGACAACGATGGCTTCAATCTCCCACGGGCCTCACCAGCTTTGGCTGTGCATTTCTCTGGTCTTCCCTCGTGTGAAAGGTGTTTGCTTTACAGTAATAAAACATAGTTCTTCTTTCCCGAGGTGCTCAGGCATTTGAATTCTAATATATTTTAATCTGGAAAAAAAAAATTACAGCTGCCAGAAACAGGGCTGGGAAAGGTTCACCAGTAGCTCATCTAATTTTCTTTCTGTAATTGTTTGAGTAGCTTAAGTTGTTGTCATGCATGAAGCCACAAAGAGACACGAAACTCCTCTCTATGACCCCACTTCATTTTAGTTCATTGCATGCTTAACTGTGCAGAAATTAGTACTTGTTAGTCCTGTGATCCAGTGCAGCTAATTCTGCTTTGCTCCTTCTGTCAGCCAAGAGGCAAGAATTTAGAAATGTGTAGTTATTTCCTACAGCAGCCTTCCTCTCAGCCAGGAGCTGAACAGCAGCACTTCACTTAAGTCTCCACTTGCACGGCTGGAGTTAAATCAAAGCGCTGCTTCACTTGCTTTAAATGTGCTGCCGTTTCATACCCTGGTGGTGCTGGATGCATAGATGAAAGCAGGTTCTGTTGTAAGCAAACACTACACAACATTAAAAACAGAAATGTATTTGGGAGTTAAGAAACCTTCCAACACCCAACCACGACAACAGTGCTTCTTCTCAACTCCCACTTCTTCGCTTTTACTCCATTTACCACCGTAGCAAGAAACACAGCTGGATGCACTGAGGACAGCAGACAATCAAACCGAAGTTATAAGTGTTATAAGCGTTGTTATAAGTGGCTGTTTGTGTTCAGAGGAATTAGGAACTGAACATGGGGTTTTGTAAGTGAAAAAATCCTCGGGGGCTAGAGCTATTTCCAGGTTTTGTTTTTAATTAGTGAGGCTTTGGAGTGGACTTCAACACAGCAGTTTCTTGAATGACTCAGCTTTTCACTTCCAGGGAGGTTGTAGTCATCAGGCTGTTAGCAAAGTACAGCACTTGTGGATATTTTCACATCTTAAGCAACGAATAAAAGATTTCTCCATTACAAAGCAAACCTATCCAGGAAGAGCATCAAGTTCAGCCAGTTTCCGAACCGCGCAGGGGAGCCGCCTATTTGAAGTGCTTAATGACTTATTACAAATCACACTCCAAACTAGATTTGAGCTAGGACTTGGGAGCCTACAGGAGGATTTAGGCTGGCTTTAGGTGCCTATATGTAAATGCGATCTAGAAATCATTTACTCAATGGGAAAACAAGCCTGGAGTCCTCCAGGCTCAGTAGCTCCCTCCCTGCTTGTATTCAGTGCTCCCTCTGCCCACGCAGGGCTGTTTCTGGGCACTTTGAGAGTGGAAATGGGGTTTGTGACTGATGCTTGTGCCTTCTGGGCTAGTTTGCTATCTTCTCTCAGCTTTATGCTTAGACTTGCCTGCCCTCTTGCTCCCAAAAGCACAGGGGTTAATCTGTCTAGCCGACACGTTAGTGGAAGTTCAAGACATATAGCCAGGCATAATAGACGACCGGTAAACTTGTTCTGGGAGCTGAAGTCTCCTTCTCTTCCATGCTTAGAAATCAAGTGGGTTTTTTGTCTCCAGGCTGTCTGATACCTAATATGTCTGATCAAGTGTCATAAACCACTGTGCCCTTACGCTGAACAGCAGAGTTACTTGTTGCTCTCGCCAGAGAAAAGCCCCGGGTGTTGGTCATGGAAGCACTGCAGCAGTTCAGACCCCCACAGGTATTTGGGGAGCTGCTAGCACAAGGAGTTCTGCACCGCTGAACCACCGCCTTCAAAAATACGCCCTTTATTTCCTAAAAGTCCTGTGGCTTCCAATGTTTTTGTTTACAGCTTTTCAAGCTTTTCCCAGAAACATAGGTAAAAATTATGATCAAAAAGGGCTTGAGTTTTATGGTTTGTAACCAAAAGCCCAGTTCTATTAAACTGATCAAGAACTAAGAAGAAAACTCCCATGGAAATAATTGGCAAAGAGTTGCTGAGATGATTTTTAAGTATAGTCAAAGTTTCACTCAATTCCTATGCAACAGATTGTGCCACTTTACTTATGCTGGACGTCACTTGGTCCAAAAAAAGAGCAATGCTGGGAACTCGACAGATCAGTTTGAATGAGAGCGTTACAGACAGGTCCTCCCCACGTGCGTTGCCTCTCCTCTGACTGCTGCTAATTCAGCCTGCTCCCCATAGACGCAGAATGAAGCCTGCGGGGTTTGCCAAATAGTTTGGACAAAGGACTTCCAGCTTGCGTTATGTTTCTAAACAACTTCTTTCACTGTTTCTGAAGCACAGCCAGCTGCCAAAGTACGTGGAATTAGATCAGCTCCCTAGCTGCATCACTTAAAATATTTTTAACCAGAAAAATAACGACTCTCCAAAACCAGGTAAATACATATTTCCATTCTGGAAAATACATTTTCAACTTGCAGGTCATGCAGGGCTCAAAAGCATCACCAAGAACACCCAGTGGCTGCGGGAGCACTCACAAATAACGGAGGGGACAAACAGCAGAACTTAATGCTCTGCTTTCATTCTTGTAAACATTGCTGCATCTGTATTTTCATTATTCAGGCAGCATGAGGTGACCAATCCACTAATGCTGCATTAAGTAGGACACAGAGTAGGAATCTGTCCCCGCACTTATTTAAATAACTTAAATATTTCAGGAACATGATGCTTTCATGAAGAATCAAACTGGGACAGGCTATGCTGGGTTTTCCAAGGACATCTATGGATCCTGAGCATCCTTAAAGCCATCCTTGGGAAGAGGACAGCTTGCTTAGCACCCTGCAGAATTAATCCTGGAGATGTATGTGCCAACATTAAATTGTCTTATTCATCTATTAACCTTGATGAAAAATTATTCTAATAGCCCTCATTATCTTATTCATTTATAATTTGAGTGTGATCAGGAGTGAATAGCTGCTAAGCTTCCAAAAATAGCTCTCCCTATTTTTATTGTGCATGAAGGTAAGTAATTGTCTCAGTAGCTCAGTTCACTCAGCCACTCCTCCCTTTCTCTTGGCCTTCAAAAGAAAAGGCTCTCCCAAACCGCAGAGGGGCCTCCACCTCTGACCCTCAGAAGATGAGACTGTGCTCTGCCGCTGGGGCTGCCATCCCCTGGGGCTCCTCTGGAGCCCACCTCGCTCCGCCGACTGCCTCCTCCTCACAGTGATCCTTAAGCATGGCAGTGTACGAACGCAATCACCTCCTCCTTGGTCCCCTGGGGTGCAATACAGGGACACACAAAGCTGCACTTGTTCCCAAAGTTGCGGGCTGGAGGAGCATTTAATCCCTGCACCCCTTTGAGCATCCTGCAGGGCTGTGAGCTGGAGCTCAGGACCAAATTTGATGACCCTCATTCACACTTGGCCCTATTTCCTTTATTTATGGCTTGACCAACGCTATTGCTGAAGGACATGCTGGGTTTATACTGGATATTGCTGAGTTGTAACAAACAAATGGAGCGCTGGAGTCTCTTGCAAGTGATCACACCCAGAATCGCTTCATGTTCCCAGCAGGACTAACAGGGCACTCAGCGTCTGCAAAATAAAAACCCAGCTGTAGTGTCTTTTAGGCATCTTGCTAGAAACCATGTATATTTTGAATGGTCATGTATATCCTGGCCTATCCATTCCCATAGGATTTCCTAAAATAGGAAGGAATTCAAGCATTTCCACATTGTGCAATTTCCTTTTAAAAAATTTTGAGTCAATGCAGGAAAATACCACTTCCCCCCCCCCCCCCCCCAACTTTACCTCCCTTTCAGTAGAATATGCTTTTAGGTAAGAGAGCCGAGAGTTCTGCTCTGCAACTACCATACTAGTAGCGTATTAAACTAGAGTATATTGGCCCTCACTAATTATTAGGTTTATGGGTTCATCTGGAAACACTTGATGTGCCTGCAACACTCACCCATGCCCCGTTCAAGCTCTTTAAACGGGGCTCTATGCACTCAGTGACCCAGGACCAGGCAGAGCTGCTGCCGTACATGGGTGGAGGAGGCTACATGGGTCAAGAGGAGACCCTGTGGGTCAGCGGGCTGCCACGTGGAGGGACAGACGGCCACGTGTGAGCCGACTCCACCATGCTGCAGGCTCCTAGCGAAACACCCTTACTGGCATCACTTACTGGAATGCTATAGAGAGGCAGGGGATTTAAGGAGATAGGGTTTTGCCATCCAACTATATTTTCAATGAAAATATAGCTTTTGACGTAGAGAAAAGCATTCTGGGAAAAATTCTGCATTATAGAGTATCTTCATTTCCTATACTGGAAAGGCACCAAAAGCCCTACCCCTCCAGCCCCACCACAGGTAGAAGAGAAACTTCTCAGGTTTGGATCTGCTTTTCTTTTAAATTTTATTTTCAAAGCCAGAAGCAAACCAGGTTTTGGTTTCTCTACCAGTAAAAAGTATTCTCGTTTTAGCTAAAAGAAAATAATAATAATCTTGCTTTCATCTCCTACAAGGATGCATGCAGAACGCAGTCCTGCAGAGAACACAGCAGAAAAGCTGAAGGGTCTTGTTTTGTTTAAAACCAACCAGGCAGTGGATAGTGAGATTTTTACTGTATTCTTTTGTTTGAGTTTCTTGTCATAAAACCTTACCCTACTCACGGGAAAATTTACAAGCAAACAAAAGCTTTCAACATTTTCCGCGGAAGAACAGAACTGAAGCAACAAATAGCATTTTTCAGGCAATTCTAATTGCAGGTTATTATCCTCGCTCCTGTAACGCAGAAGGAAATTTGTTGTGGAATCATTTACATAACGGGCTGCAATTGAATTCAGCCCCAGATAAGAGGGAAGATACACTCAGGATCACTCCTTCACAAGAGCAAACAGCAAAGCGAACCGGCTGAGGTCTTTGAGCCCCACCATAACATCAATAACTAAGCCGTCCTATTAACACAGAAGTGCTTTTGAGTTATCTGTAGGATCACAAATGAAGGCTCAGTATGGAGATGTTTACTACTGGGCCTAACATTTATTACTAAGAGAAATCTCTGTTCCCTGATGGGTGATAAGTGTTGATTGGACTTCTGACTCTGACAGATGCTTTCCATTTTACCAATAAGCAAGAGATTGCTCAACTCCAGCTGATGAGAGAGCATATGGAGAGACAAAAATAGAGAACTCTAAAATTGGAAATTCACACAGAATACTGGGGGGAAAACAGCACGTTTCCATGATCCCATTTTAATATTATGCTGACACTGTTGGCATGAGCTATGTAAGAAAGCGAAAAAACAACAAGAAGTAGGGTCAAGTCTCTAGCAGCAACACAGACAGATCTTTGTGATGTGAATAATACTGTGTTCTCTGACCCAAAATGAGCTTCACCCAAATATAAGCTAATGAAGGGGCTTAGTCTAAAAGATGCCAATCTGCTGCTTTCCTTTGATATGGAATTCATTGCTAAAAACTTAAGGAATGCCTTTATCTCTTCATAGTTTAATCCTTCGGGAGGCATAAAGCTGTCATAAAGGCTGCGTGGGTTTTAAATGACACCTTAATGACTATAGCAGAAGATAAGAATCGGTCCATTTCAAAAGACTTCCAACATTAGAATAAAGATGGGACTGAATTATTCAGCCTGCCTGCAGTGTTACTGGATAACTGATTGCAGGTTATTGAGTTTAAAAAAATGAAGGTATTGGAATAATCGTAATTTATCGTTGTATAGAACTTGAGTTCTGGTTCCTAGGAGCATTAAATCAGCTGACTTATAACATTTGCTTGTTTTTAGGTTTGGTGGGCATTTACTGTAAAATAAAATCTACAAGCATGGGAGATGGTAGGAGGATTCTTAAAGTGACCTAAGTTTTCCCTTTGCACCACTCATTGGGATACCCGATCATCTGCACTTGTATTTTCAAAGTTCCCACTTTGAAAGAAAAAGGACCTTAAAAGCTTTTAAAAGCAAAATTATTTCAATAGTGCTAACTCATTTTTTCTTAATAGTAATGAAAATCTTGTGCTTTTTGTGAGACGTCAAGACAAGGGAATTATTTTTTTTAAATATTGCATTTTAAAATCAAAGGAGTAATTAACATTGTGTTGCATTTCATGCATTAGAATGAAAGAAACACAGAGGACTGTTTTCATTTTAAATAATAAAATATAAATCAGACTATTTTACCATAAAGTCTGACTTTTAAGGATTGGTGAAGAGATTACAGTCAAATGTTGGGGTTTCCCACATGTTTATAACTAGAAAAATACTAGATAATTGTCACTGGTGGCTTGAATTGTTTCAATCCTACCAGTTGCCAACAGACAGTCAGTCTGCTGGTTCTTGCGATCCTACTGCACCTCTTAACGGTGAGGTGAAACAGGCACAAGAGGCATATTTTTGAGACTGCTGAATCCCAGTCCTTCCGTCCTCACTGCAAAGAGAGCCAGAAGTTGTTTAAAAAATTAGCAAGTCACAAATCAAGCCCCTTATTTTAACGCTTGCAGATGAAAGCTCCGAGCAAGAGGCCCACTGGCACCCCCCCAGAAGAACAAGCACAGGATGCTCCCCCATGCACAAACACACCTTCTACAGGTGGTTGCTGGAAAACCGTTCTCCTCCAAATGGCACCAGGAAGACCTGGAGCTGAGGACACCCCTCAGCTGCCTTGAGACCAAGCAGTGCTTTAGGCTTCCAGAGCTGCAAGCCACATCTTCCCACGGGATGGGCAAATCTGCCACAGGCAAGCCTGCCAAACTCTCTGCCACGCGTAGCCATGAGAGCATCACTGAGCACCTCTGCAGTGGGTGCTCTCCCCTCCCTCCACATCAGTCAAGCCCTGCAGACATTTTCCCCTTCTCTGTTTTTGGTAGTCCCTATTTTTTGGCACTGTCACTACGTCAACATCCTCACCGCATCCTCATCCTCTCTTCTAGGCAGGGGACACGTGTGACACCGTGTTGTCTGAATGTCCTGCTCTGTGCTCCAAGCCTGGTTTCTTCCTGCAGAAATCACTTCTGCAAAATCCCTGGAAAAGGGGAAATGTCAGGCCTCCACACGGTACAATTAAAGCCTTAGTCTACTGGAGACCAAACACATTCTGTATAATTAATTTTGAAAGAGGACAGATGACATCACTCTCTGTCTCACTCCAGATACTTTGTTCTTAGCAGTGAAAGATGAGAGCTGAATTTGCACAGATTTTGAATGACTCCTGTTTGGTCTGGATCTCAGCAAAGTAGCAATTAAATACAGACCATTTATTTCACACATTTGTTTCCAGTCCCATTTAAAAAAGGGGGGGAGAGAGAGGGAGCACCACCCCCCTCTTTCATACACTGTTCCTCATTCCTGAGCTAGAGGCTGGAAAGACCCTTCTCTGGTGATATCTCCTGCAGACCGGTCTCCCACCAAGCCGACCCAGGAGCACAGCAGCATGACTCCACGCTGGCAAGGGAGCAATGCCAGGCACTGCGAGTTAAGACTTGGCACCCCCACGTTATTTCTTCCCTGCACAAATCTGCCTCGCTCCCCAGATCAACACCGTCCGATCTCATTTATTTCGCACTGTAAGGCTGACCAAATACAGCGGCGTTGACGGCCGCAGAGAAACGCAGCCACGGGTCGGCGAGGCCGTTGATGGAGCTGCTGTAACGACGGCAGGCTGCGTGCTGAGGTTCGGAGTACGCCAATTACAGTCAGTTGTTTCGCTAATGAATTATCCCTATAATCTGGTGTCGTGGTTTAACCCCAGCCGGCAGCTAAGCACCACGCAGCCGCTCGCTCACTGCCCCCCCACCCCTGGGATGGGGGAGAGAATCAGGGAAAAAAAAAAAAACCTCGTGAGTTGAGATAAAGACAGTTTAATAGGACAGAAAGGAATGAAAAACAATGATAATGATAATAATAATATGACAATAGTAATACTAAAAGAATTAAACTATACAAAGCAAGTGGTGCACAATGCAATTGCTCACCACTCGTTGACCGATGCCCAGTGAGTTCCCGAGCTGCAATCCCCCCTCCCAGCCAACTCCCCCCAGTTTATATACTGGGCATGATGTCATATGGTATGGAATAGCTCTTTGGCCAGTTGGGGTCAGCTGTCCTGGCGGTGTCCCCTCCCAGCTTCTTGTGCCCCTCCAGCCTTCTTGCTGGCTGGGCATGAGAAGCTGAGAAATCCTTGACTGAGTATAAACACTACTTAGCAACAACTAAAAACATCAATGTGTTATCAACATTATTCTCATACTAAATCCAAAACACAGCACTATACCAGCTACTAGGAAGAAAATTAACTCTGTCCTAGCCGAAACCAGGACATCTGGCCAAACAGTGGCGATGGCAGCAGGCAGTGTAACTCAGAACCTGGGAATAGGAGGAAATGCCGCTTTCTTATTTCTAGCTGGCATTTGGCCCAATTAACTCTGGAAATTCATTCTGCAGCAAGGGCAGCAATCAGGGTAACACTGATAGCGGCGCACCCCTGCTCCCGTGGCTGCTCGGAAAGGTGAACCTCTGCCCATCATCAGTTCCTTTAGGCAGAATTCATCTCAGTATTTATTAATTTATCCTTGGCTGAGGATACTTTCAGCAGGCAGAAAGTTATCTGAATTACCCCAAAAATTCAGACGTTCCTCTCCACTTGCTACTGCGCTGCCATCTATTCAGCAATCTCCCTGCAGCAGACTGGCACTCGGCTGCTTTCACAAGGACCGCGTCAGGACTTGCACTGCATGAGATGCAGATTTCAGCGATACTGCAGTACCTGTCTAGCACCGCCGAGCTTTCTAAGAGCTGCCAAGAAAGGCTGCAAAGATGACTTGAACCCAATCTACTTGATTTCTCAGTAAGAACAGACACAACATGTAATCTAATGAATCTAGAAAATAATTTGAGGTGGGATTTTGCCAACTGGTCACTTTTTCTTGGCTAGAAACCCACAAAAAATAGCCATAATCACCGTGACCTTCAGATTAAATTAATCTCATAAAGCAAGTTGTTAGTTCCTTATACTGGCAGGATTGCATGGGCTTGATTCCACCTTATATTAGAATAAGCTAGAAACTGGAAGAAATAGTAAATATAATATAGAAAATAGGAAAAAAAAAAAAAAAAAAAAGACTCATGCTGCCCCAACCAGGTATGAATTGCATATAACGAGATGCATTTCCTTCTCTTTACAAACATGGTAAGAGAGTCCTTTGGAGAGTGAGAGATCCATCCAGCAGAACGTTTCCTATTTCTGATACCCAGCTAAGCATCTTAAAAATACACAGACATTAAATAAGTGGTTTGCAAATCTTCATCTTTTAGTTGGCTCATCCTGGGCCAAGCCTTCAAATGTCTTCCTTTCCACATGAAAGGTAACCGTGCACAAAAAGGCTTGCACACAGTCTGTGTAGACAAAAGCGTTTAAAAGGGAGAAAAGTGGATGGATACATTATCACATTTTATTTTTACCACAATAGAGCACAAATTTGCCTACACTTTAGAGAATTTTAAAAGATGCTGACAATTACTTTATACCCATGAAACTTGCAGAGGATAACATATGATTTGGGAGAAGAGATGCTTCCCTTCGTTTACAATACTTTGTTAGATTTATCTCGTACTAATTAAAGCTCGCGGGACTTTTCTGCTGTTACCATAGGACAAGTCTCAAGTGTCCAAAAAGGTGATATTGCTGCCCGTAAAAATCTAAATGTGTTTATACAGCTTCTGAAACACAGCTTTTATAACTTCTGAGTTGCTTCAATTTTCTATATTATTCCTTTTTATGCTGTACATATTCAAAAGTGTGCACACATAACTCTTGGTTGTTCAAATAAGTACTTTTTATATCATATTTAATAAAAATCTTTCATGCCAAATGGTAAATGCACTGGGAATGGTAAACTGGAAAACTAAGACAATTTGTTTAACAGTCATTCCATAAGGATGAGCATCATCCTCACATCAGAGTATCTTTTACAAGACAGCAGTTTAAACTAAGCATGATCTTTAACATAGCTTAAAAAAAACAGCCCACAAACAAAAACAGCAGAAAACCCAAACCAAAGAAACCTCTTCAGATACCTATGCTTCTTTTCAAAAGTTTCTACTTTAGCAGAATTTTGGAAGCATGTAGAAGCAGAAGGAAGAGTTATCCAAGCCATTAGGAAAGCTATGAAACAAGTCTTCTTCCTCCTTCTCCGAATGCAAAATTTAAAACTATCCCAAGGAGTTAAGCATCTGGGAGAAAAAAAAAAAAAAAAGAAAAAAAGAAAACAAACCACAAACTTTGCAGAAGTACACTGCATCTGTGCAATTTTAGGAATACTGAGGGCTGGGAAATGCCCCACAAAGAAGGCTGGCTCCCTCCGGTCCTTGTTTTCTTATAGTAGTACAAACCTGAACATTTGATGACAAGTCACAGGAGACACAGCTGGGACTCTCATGCAGTGACTGCCTGATACCCTCTTATCTAAATAGAAAAGATGGCTTTGTACAATACAGCAAGGTCGTTTGATGCTAGTACTCACTATTAATGTGAGAAGTTAAGTGGAAAAATTAATATTAAACTGGGAAATCAGTTATCTGGCAGAGCTGTAGCTACTTCCTTACCAGTCTCAGACAGACAAGAGATACTTCTCCAACAGTAATTAAAAAGAAAAGACAGTGACTTCTTTATTGGCTCTTAAGTTATGAACTCTTTAAGAATTAATTACATTTGAAAAGAGAGCTGTAAGACATAAAGGTAGCAGGGTTCTTTGGATTTTTTTTAAAACAAGATTTTGACTTCTGAGAAATTCTGATTAAATTAACTCAGCGCCCCAGAAAATGAAATAAATAGCTCAAATGCTGATTTTAAGGATGTTCCAAGAACTCCCTGCCAAAAAAAGAAAAAAAAAAAGAAAAAGGAGTGATTAGAAATGTGCTGTGTATGGATTAAATGGACTTTCTGTTCAGGGAGCAGAGAGGCTGGTGAGAAAAATTCACAGAGAAGTTGAGCAGGAGAAAAGGATGACAGCAGCTAATTTCAAACCTATCCAAGCATGGCAGCCTCGTGGGCTTCATCCTTTCAGGGAGTTACGGAGACAACAGACAATATAATGCACCTGATCTGAGCAAACACACTTCTCCCTCCATTCTCAAATTTTAGATTTTATCACAGCTCACCCGGATCGCTTACACAAGCGAGCGGCAATTAGGGCAGCAGAAAGCAACGGAAACAACACCACAGCGTGAAGGGGATTAAACCTTTCGGGTTCCTCTGTCCTTACAGCTGCAGCGAGATGAAGTTGTCAAGCCTCACCCGGCTAGCACACATGTAACACATCTCCGGGATCGTTTTAACGAGATACTGAAATCCAAGCGGGTAACGCTTCTGCCTGCCGAGTATTGCAAACTGCCTCCCAGACCCCAGGGAATCATCAAAGGATTCGGAAGAAGCTCAAAGACTGCAATGTATCGGAAAACGCGGCGCTTGCTGACCACGGCTCAGCTCTTTCTGGCAGAGGAGCAGCTGCAGTTGCTGCTGGATTTATGGCCACCCAAGGGCCGCTAATGGCCCCCAAACCTCTTGGGCTCTCCAAATCTCCCAGCTCACACCACGGTGCATTGTACTTCCAGTGCCAGAGAAAGTCCTACTGGGAGGAGAGGAGCCAGCTTTGGTAAATGGAGAGGAGTAGTGGTATTTCCTTCAGCTTTAGGACTCTCGATAGCTATTGATTTGTCTGCTTCAAGACAACTCCTTACGTGGCTTCTTGTAACTAACTGGCTTAAACGCTCCCGTTGGTTTCAGAAAGCTTTAGTGAAGATTACCTACCTACCAAACAGGATTCACCGGCTCTTAAATAGAAATCTTTGCTCCTCTGTAAAGTGTTTTATCTTTAGCAATGCTTCACTAAGACAGGATTGACTAAGAACTTGGGGAAAAAGATGCCCCAAAGACAGACGTCCACTTCAAAGCATAATCTCTCTTAAAGCTCTCTAAAGGGAGGCTTAGAGAAGAAACGGCAGACTAAAGCAACCATTGCTTACTTCATCCATGTTACTACTAACACTCTTTCTGCTCTTTATTGAGGAAACAGAATTCAGCGGTCTTTGAGTGGGATTTTCATCCACGTGTCCCCGAGCACCTCGTGCAACTAACAGCAGGTCACAGCCCTGAACCTCCTTCAGATTATTGCTGTTTGCAGCTGGGACACTTGCTGGCTTTCATTTCCTCATGCTATAAGCTTTCAGTAGTTGAAGATCAGGTAAGTTGTCCCTCCACAAGCAAAACCATTCCTTTCACTCTCACTGTGTTTTCTGCAAATTATTAATACCAAATTACTGTGAGCAAAAGACCACATAAACGTGATTTCTATAAAAGTATCTTTCCAGTGACTTTATGGGTACTTGGACTAGTCCAGCCCCACGAAAGGAAGAACAGGCCATATATTTGGCCACAGGTAGCCACTACCATTAGTCAAGAGTGTCAACTAAAATGAACTGCAAGAATATTTTTTTGCCTAGACATTTCCAAATGGACTGATGATAGTGAAAAATCAGCACTTACTCCCTTTCACCTATTCAGCAGGTTATTTAATCCCTTGTTTAACTGTGAAACATGAGTCGTCCCTCTGCAATCAGGGGTTATCTCCAACCAAAATATCAAGTTGAGGGAAGGGATCTCTTAAAAAATAAATAAATACTGCAAGCTTTCAAATGCTTTAGCTGGCTCAAGAAATTAGATCTATTCTTCTGATGTTTGAAAAGTTGATTTACTCCTGTCTTTTCCCCTTGCTGGGAGGATAACATGGTCCTGTCTGCTGATTCAGAAATTTAGGGGCACTGAGGCAGAAAAACTGCCATGGGACTCGATCTGCTTCTGCATCACATGGAAGGAGTAATATTTCCATCGGACGGTGACAGACCTGGCAGGCCCGAGGCGGTTGCTCTTGTCTGATGGCGCCTGGAGACAGGGTGAAAGCAGGTGCTGCTGCAGACATGAACGACCCTGGCATCCCTATGGGACCCGAGAGATTAAGTCGTTAATCATCCTTGGAGAATTTCTCTGGGATCTCATTGCCCAGTATAGCAGTACGTGATTCAGTTTGCTGAGCATTTGGGTAGATGCTTCCTGGTGAAGGAAACTTGAAGTATCTAATAATATTCCAACTTCCAGTGGAATTCCCCTGGAGTCTGAAGGTAAATTCCCTTCCTCTTTGAAGTGCGTCCTATTTTTTATTGGCATGCATAATGCCTGCTTTCACAGTTTCCACTCATCTGAATGAGTTTAACAGCTCGCCTGAGTGCAAGATAAAAGGTTTGGAAATTCAGAAAGCATTTTACAAAATGTTTTCTTTTATTATGCAGTAAGTTTAGGGAATGAGAAGCTTTTGAGCAAAGCGAGGTACTAAAGGAAGCGCAGACAGACGAGAAGCAAACCGAGACAGCATTGCAGAGGCACTTCCAGCAATCTTCTCTGAGGTCTCTGGTCTTTGGTCCACAGCAAAGCGCAGAGAAAACTTTTTCTATGCCTTTCCCCATAACTCCAATCAGAGCCTTTGAATTTTACAGCGCAAGATTAAATAGTAGTTGAGCCTTAATGAACCCAGACAGTATCGTTCACTTGTCCTGCCCATAGACTAAGGGATTAATCTGGAAAGCTGGAACAGACCTTGAGAGATCACTTCCCGGGGCTGCAGACCGCTTCGCTGCACAGAAAAGGCCATTTCAGCAGCTGGCAGGGCAGAGCCAAGCGGCAAACTCAAGGGAGGATTTTAGCCTCTGTTTAAAACGCTTGAGGAGCATCTTGCCTGCTCTCCACCAGCAGAAACTTTGTGGTGGGAGAGATGGAAACGCTGTCGACAAGTCTGAGTCGGGTGAAGGATGGAGGGAGGGCAGGGGAGGAGGACTTGGCACAGGGGAACGGCAAGCACAGGTCAAAAAGCAAAATGCAGCCATATCTCCAAAGACTACCTGCCAGAGCACATCTGCTTTAACACTCCTGAATGAAGTGGAATTGCTCCATTTCACTTACAACCAGTTAAATAACAGAGTGGTGCTGTCTGCTGTGTTTAAACACGACCATAAAAGCAGATTAATGCAAAGCCAACCAACAACATCCAATTTTACTTCAAAAATACCATATCTGTTCCTTAAACAATGACAACTCCACTGTAACAACATTATTCATTTCTTAATCTCGCCGTGTCATATTTTTCAAGACCTTGGTTAGGTAAACCACAGCTTGGCACTCCCGGGGACTGTAGATTCTCCTTAGTCAGCTGCCAGAACCAGTGACCCTGCACATCAATAAGCACATCTGCTTACAGGACTATAATATTTGTTTCTTGTCACCAGATTTTCTGATGCAGCTCACAATGAACTTTATTTTTTCTTACCCACACATCACTATCTTCTCCAAAACAAAACAAAAAAAAAAAAAAAACCCACACCAAACCTCCACAAACCTCCCAAATAGCTTGTATGGGGTAAATGCCCCAACTATGCCAAACTGTGCATAAATTCTGTTATTTGGGAAAATTCCTGGAGTTTAAAAATGCTTCTCTGCTTTTCCCGGGAAAAATGAACAATACAGATACCTAATAGCTTTAAAGGGACTCTGTGGACTCAGCTTTCTTTGTAAAGATACTTCCATAGGTTTTGCTAGGTATTTTTTCCTTAAGTTTCAATTACTGAAGCAGATATATTTTGTAGGGATGTGAACCACTCTTGCAAGCAGATGCCCAAGCGGCTACATTGCAGCTAGAGTAATAAATATGCAGAGCAGCTTCACATATTGATTTCAGACCGTGGGAGAAGAGTGCATCAGCATAGCCTGCAGATATTAAAAACACTTTTGTTGTCAAATTCAAAGCCCAGGCAGCTATTGTCGCATCTTCGAGGGCTTTTGGCCTGCACAGCCAGACTCACAGCTCGCTGTTTGGCTGGGAGCCCGCGCAGGGTATTTGAGCCTTTCCTCGAAGAATAACACAGACTCAGCCTTGGGGCTGCGTTCTCCTAACCCCATGGAGCAGAGCTCCTGGAGGGAGTCATGGGTCCAGCACTGAGGAGGAGACCAAAGGTTACCTATATGGGATGGCCAAGTGCTGCCAACACAGGGACAAGTCCATCTGGGAGCCACCAGGTTTCCCTCCACCCCAGCGCACCTCCTGCGAGGAGATGCCACCTTCCCACAGGGTAACGGCCTCCTCGCCAACGCCACTGCGCTCCCCTTGCATCCAGACACCCAATGCAAGATGCTGCTTCAACAACTTGCTCTAGAAACTTTGGTGTGACTGTAAAAAAAAAAAAAACAACCCACAAACAAAAGACCACTTACAAGCTCAGTGCTGAAGCAGTGTTAGGTGCTTTGCTAGACTCAATCAAGGTGTTTAGCTTGTTGCACAACAGTGTTTTAGGCTTCATGGATAACAAAAATATCATAAGGCACTGACTGCTTGGAAAAAAGAATATTAATACTATTTAAAACTATATAATTTTTAGCATTCTCTAAATCTAATTCTTATTTTTTTTTATCAGGCACTTCAAGATTGCACAAAGGGTGGGAGCAAGTCAGAGCAGTGCTCCGTAGTTGATGATCCCACGGGGCTCGTCACTCACAAAGCTGTACCAAGACCCGAAAGTTTTCTGTCATTGATGTGTAACATCTTTGCTGCCGTGCTGGTGCTCCTTAGTGCAATGGGATGCTGCAAGATTTGGCACCCAGGGACATTCAGTAGTGTCCATCTCGCATACGCCGCTTAGCAAAACGCGTGCTCCAGGGGGAGCTGGGAAGTCTGAACACTTTGTTTAAACTAAGAGAGTTTGTTTGATGTGGAAAATTCTCCAGAGATGATGGTGAGAAAAAAGAAGAGGAAGGAAAGAGGTAAATAATTTGGAAGATTAATTGGGGGGGGGGGGCGGAAATCACTGCCTTAGACTTAGAGAAATAGTAATTTATAGTCATTCATTTTAATAAACGTGTTTTGGGGAGTAAGAAAGGATCTATGAATCAAGAGACTTTGGTTTTCCTCTCAGTTTTGGCATGTACTTTTCTGAGGAATCATGTTTTGAGGAAGTGACTTCCCTAACTGCATTAACCTTCATCTGTACGCGAGATGCTATAAAAGACAAACTCACACAAATGCTGGTAACCTACATTCCTTCAGGTCTGTGTCCTAAGATCCAAAAATGGGTGGCTCAGAGAAAAGTATTATCTTGAATTATTATTTGCCAAAGGGAGAAGACTGGTTCTACGCAGAGCACACTAGAAAGCTTAGTTCCCCGCAGAGGTCTTCAAAGCTAAAATCCCCAGAATTAGGCATGAGCAGGAAAGGAGGAGGAAAAAACAGTGGTCCAGGTAGTGGCTTTACGACATCCACAAGTGTCATCCACTGAGTGACACCCAGTTGATTACTGTGTTATAATGATGTTATTTCACAGTCACAATCAAGTTATTCCTCTCCCATCTCAAGCAATAATCCAGCCAAAAAGTTTGAGTTAAGACATGAGGTAATATTATTTCTTAGAAATATACTTCCCAATTTCCTACACTTTAGCTGCTTTTGCACTGAAGAGCAGGAAATAAGTCAATTTCTCACAGAGCTTAAGTATCACGGAGATTTAAACCACCGAGAATCTCATACAACGTATTAGAGAAAAAAATTGTATGGATGTATACATTTGTGTCTGTATAAATGTAATTTATACAAATGTATATTAAACACATGTTGTTAAATAACACACAAGACCCTCATCAATCAGCGTGTGAAGCACGTAGGCAGAGCTGTCGGACCTCTAAGGCCACGCTCCCTGCATACAGCGTTTCCCTCCAAGCTTGTCCTGGTTTCGGCTAGGACAGAGTTAATTTTCTTCCTAGTAGCTGGTATAGTGCTGTGTTTTGGATTTAGTAGGAAAAAATGTTGATAACACACTGATGGTTTTAGTTGTTGCTAAGTAGTGTTTATACTAAGTCAAGGATTTTTCAGCTTCTCATGCCCAGCCAGCAAGAAGGCTGGAGGGGCACAAGAAGCTGGGAGGGGACACAGCCAGGACAGCTGACCCAACTGGCCAAAGGGATATTCCATACCATATGACATCATGCCCAGTATATAAACTGGGGGAGCTGACTGGGAGGGGGATCACGGCTCGGGAACTAACTGGGCATCGGTCAACGAGTGGTGAGCAATTGCATTGTGCACCACTTGCTTTGTATAGTTTAATTCTTTTAGTATTACTATTGTCATATTATTATTATCATTAGCATTGTTTTTCATTCCTTTCTGTCCTATTAAACTGTCTTTATCTCAACTCACGAGGTTTGGTTTTTTTTTTCCTGATTCTCTCCCCCATCCCAGGGGTGGGGGGGCAGTGAGCGAGCGGCTGCGTGGTGCTTAGCTGCCGGCTGGGGTTAAACCACGACAGAGCTACAACCATCCCAGCTGCCCCGCGGCAGACATAGGGAAGGTGTCCGAGCACTTGTCCTTAACACTCTGCCAAGCTCCAGCAATACCTGTGAGCAACCTCAGCCATTACCGTGCCCCTTCCTCCACCTGCATCAGGCCCTTTCTGGGACCCTTACCTTGCCATCTACAAACTTGGAAAATAGAGATATCCATTTTTCCCTTCTTTGAAAAGCAAAAGAAGCTGTTACTGCGCTGTGACCGTGTGGGTTACAACAGCCCACTCTCCTTCCCGGTACTGGAGAAGCACTTCTATCTGTTACTGGGAACACGAGGGGCAGCCTTCTGCCAGCAAACATGTACATCAGATGCGACTCTGCTCCTGTTCAGTGTAGAGTAAACGCATCAAAAGGCAAATGACGCAGACCCTGTGCCAAGAGAGGAATCGGTGTATGCAGAAGGGTCAGGAAAGCACCGGAGAGCTCTTTCCAGGAGGACAGTCCCTTGCAACAGGAGCAGAAACAACGCTGTGCAATTAACCCATCTAACATGACTTGCACAGTTTTGCCCAGACCGTTTATCAGTCTTTCAAACAATTTCTAGACATGGTTCCCAAGACCGTTTTTAAAGGTCTATATGTGCCCACCCTGTTTTGGGGGCTAAAAATGCTCAGTAATATGGCCAACCCGGCTCAATCAACTTCAAGGCCAAAGAAATGTCACAAGCGCATCTTACTACTAGTAAAATGATGGCCTTAGGTCCCGGGGACGACAGGTTAAAAGTTTTAGCCAAGCCCTTCAGCACTCAACTTCTGCCAACAAAGTATTCTTACAGGCTGAAAATTGTTCATAGAAAATATGCAAAAAGTGGAAGTAGCTGTGCAGCACAGTTTACAGAACAGTAATGAACAAAAGGGACCTTCAAAGGTTTTATTCCCATTTTACCACAATCTGTAGTGTACCTAGGGAAAAAAAGGTATAAAATAAATCACCAAATGTTGCTGGAGTGCTAAGTGACACATTACACAGTGATTGTGACTTGCAAAGTCTTTTTACGGAGCCGTTCATCTCCTATCAAAGGATTGTCTCACAAATCAACACCCAAGATAACTGTAATCTTCCTATTTAATGTGCATTTATGCAGCCATATGTGGACACTTCCTCTCCACCCCCAAGACTATCAGCAAATGCACCTGTTTAACATAAATGCAACAGCATTTTCACAAGTTCTGTACAATGAAAGCTTTTGTGTTCTTTGAGTGCTGGCAAAAGACTGTGAGACATTTTGAAAAAAAGAAAAGCGGCAATAAATTTTTCATAGAAATTCATAATGAGTTCTGCTTGGTAGCTGTTAACATGGGCAATATGGATCTTGCTTTATTCAGCAGCTCCTTTCTAAGTTGTAAAACACCATGTGTGACAGCAAATGCATGAATAGTGAGGTACCACGGAAAAGACAGCAAAACCCAACCACCTTCTGACTGCTCACAACAAGCAAAGCCTCTGCCCTCTCAACGCACAGGCTCTCAACTACTGCCCCTCCATGGGGTCAGTCCCTTACGGCTACGTTGTGCTGGAAAAGGCATATTCAACACAGCTTAATGCAAACTTGTCGAGAAGAAAAAGTTTGAACAGCCTCTGCAAGTCTGCGATTCCTCCTTTCCCTCACGCTGCATGTACACCATGCTAGGATCTCATCTCATGGGCTTCAAGACTCAGGGAGGTTCAACTTTTGCCTGAGACGAGCAACAGGAGGGAGTTATTTTATCACTTTTTCCACCTCCTTGATGAATTAAATCCCCCTATGGAAAATTACAAAGGAAGATACACCCATAGATTCTTCTTCACTTGCCTGAGCATTTACACTGTGATTCTCTTAAAAGAGCATAATAAAGACATACAACCAGAGAAAGATATAGGAAAGAGAAAGACTAATATGACCAGATGGCTTTTTGTAGCTTTTAGAGACGAGTCAGAGTGCATTTCATATAATGACAAATGGACAGAGCAGCCAAGTAATGACTTCTTTGTGCCCAGAATTCAAATGCTGGTCCTTTGAGGCTGTTTGCTCGAGCGCTCAAGTGTGGGCTGCTCTTTTTGTTGGACAATTCCTTCAATAATACAGAAAAAAAGAAAAAAGGGAACACAGAGCTACATAAAAAAACAGCATTAAAGGGAAAAGGCAGGCAGATGGACAGGAGAAAAATGCAATGCTGTATAAAAGAGCGTTTTTCTTAGCAACACTGACCATCGCTATTTCTTGCCTATGTCTACCAATTGTTTTGGCTCTGCCATGGCTCCATGCACTCCCTGTCTGCTGCAGGTAGTGGTTCTGCTTCTCTGCCCTCGCGTGGCCTCTTTGGGCTGAAACGCCCTTGTTCAGCATTTATGTACATCTCGGACACGAACACAAACTCCTTGGGCCTCCGCCAAAAGCCCTGTCTTTTATTTATAAATCAGTTTAATGGTTGTTTAATTATTCTTGGGGGTGGGAAGGGAAACATTTGTGTCCTGTGACAAGCACTGTGTGTCTGGGAAGAGAAAGCAGAAAGGTGAATCCTGGTGTATCTGAAGAAAATAATAGTAACTGGAAGCAACAGCTGAAAGCAACTGACAGGACTCTGATTTCATTTATCCCCGAAAATTCAGAGAATAACTGCTTTCAGCACAGCTATTGCCTTGAATACACGCTGCCAGCTGGCAAGCTGAGTGGGCAATTCATTACATGAAATTCTGGATTTCTTCTGCAGCTTGACAAATGGAGCACGCATCGTACACCAGTGCCAGGAAACATAATTCCCATTAAAAGGGAAGGGGAAAGTACCTGTAACTTTATGGAAAGCATATAATTTGTGACTGAACTGGACTTTGCTTTGTACCCTCTCATTGCCTGCTCACAGCCCAGGGCTCTAGGACTGGATTTGCATGCAGGTTTCATATGGGAGGGAAAAATATAATTATATGTACATCTAGATTTCCTGCTAATCTAAATATGGCCTGACAAAGGCTCCGGCAGGACAGTCAGGCGATTCAGAAATTTTATTATCTGGTTTAGGCATACAATTGCTTTTTTGCACATAGGGGCATAGGCATGTAAATCTGCGCCCTTTGGCAAAACATGGAAGTAGAAGTCTTATTTAAAACAGCAGCATTTTTGAGCCAAGAGGTCACATTCCTTCAGCTTCTCCCAAGCCTCTCAAAATGCTTCTGCAGACAAAGGTGTTTCCTGCGCCATGCTTAAATGTTCTGTTTGTGTTAAAGTCAAAGCCAGTGGGAATTAATCCCTAGTTTTACATCCTATTGTACCCAGCCCAAATTCAACTCAAGTCCCAAGTCCAAGACCCACCTAAAGCAAGCGAAAAACTGAACTTGCAGCTTATCTGAGCAAGACTAGTAAGGCAAGGAAAGCAAAGGAAAACTTTCCCCTGGTGTTTCCATAGGAAGAACTGCAACGGCAGTCCAACTTGCAGCCCAACCACGGTAAGACAGCCTGGGAAAGATAAAGCTACTTTCTCTGGATTTTAAGGAGTTAGCAGGGAACACAGAACATTTTCTACCTTTAAGAGAGCCCAAAAGTTACAAGTTCTGCCATTTGCTTTCCTCAGTGCAAATTCCCACACACACCCCCCAAAACAATAACCTCCTTTGCGTTAAATTCAATGAATTTGCTTTTTTCTTAAAGATTAGTTTTCTTAAAAACATGGCAATGCTGATTAGAGCTAAAATGCACTATGCGCAAAATTTTGCTTCTCCCCTACCACCAGTCTGACTTGTGTCTGAGGGACAGCATCCAGGATGTCCTCAACTGTGTAACCTCTTATTATCTAATTATTCTACATTACATGATCACCAAATGAGCTGGGCCAGTCACAACAAGGTCAAATCCACCTGGGACAGGGCAGAAGTGCATAGGGACACCAGAATAGGGAAGAAACAAGACAGTGCAATCCTCCTCCTCCTCGCGTTAGCACAACATGTTCAGATGCCCCCGTTGAGCAGCTCAGAGCTGACCCATTGGGCGCTGCCTCCTGCCCTGGACACCCAGCATTTTGCCTCCAAAAAAAAAAAAAAAAAAAAAGGGAAAAGGAACCAGTAGGCTATAAAGCCTTCACCTTCACTAACTAATACATGGCTAGCACCCATGGCTTGCCTGGCATTACAGAGAGCAAAACCCACCTCCTCTCCCTCTAGCCATGTGTCGTGGTTTAACCCCAGCCGGCAGCTAAGCACCACGCAGCCGCTCGCTCACTGCCCCCCCACCCCTGGGATGGGGGAGAGAATCAGGAAAAAAAAAACCAAACCTCGTGAGTTGAGATAAAGACAGTTTAATAGGACAGAAAGGAATGAAAAACAATGATAATGATAATAATATGACAATAGTAATACTAAAAGAATTAAACTATACAAAGCAAGTGGTGCACAATGCAATTGCTCACCACTCGTTGACCGATGCCCAGTTAGTTCCCGAGCCGCGATCCCCCCTCCCAGCCAACTCCCCCCAGTTTATATACTGGGCATGATGTCATATGGTATGGAATATCCCTTTGGCCAGTTGGGGTCAACTGTCCTGGCTGTGTGCCCTCCCAGCTTCTTGTGCCCCTCCAGCCTTCTTGCTGGCTGGGCACGAGAAGCTGAAAAATCCTTGACTTAGTATAAACACTACTTAGCAACAACTGAAAACATCAGAGTGTTACCAACATTCTTTTCCTACTAAATCCAAAACACAGCACTATACCAGCTACTAGGAAGAAAATTAACTCTGTCCTAGCTGAAACCAGGACACCATGGAGAAGTTTGACGCCTGGTTTGAGCCTGTCATGCCAGCTCTCTTGACAGCCGATGGAGAGGTGAAATGAGTCACTCCCGGCAGGCACCTTGCAAGGACCTATATATATAAAAGGGGATGAGTCACTGCCTGGCTGTGCCCCCATGGAGAGCCTCGCGCAGACCGAGCACTCGCCTCTCGTCACTGATGTCAGCCGGGAGGAATGACATCAGCAGAGCCAGGATCGGCCCCGCAGCAGTAACCCAACAGCACGGACTGGTGCACAGCGCTGCCTGACAGCCCCCACGCTGGCTTTTTGGGGGCTGCTGTTAGAGTCATAAGCATGAAGGCAAGTTGCAATTGCACAGGTACAGAGGGAAAACAGTCGTGTGTGATGAGAGAGGAGCCGTTGTGGTTGGCGCAATCATCTACACGGTACGTCTTGGGGCAGGGCCAGTAGTGGAGCTTCAAAGGTGCTCCCATCAAAGCAGGCAGTGCAAAGACAAGGGAGACTCAACAAGGAGAGACGTTTCCACGAGCCATTTGTCAACATCTCCATCCCCAGCCACCACCAAGGAGATTCCTGTGCTGGACTGATTGAGGGCTGGTTTAAACTGAGCAGCTGAGTAATCATAACAGCAGCAAGGAGTTACCCGTCCCTCATTATCTTCCTCTGCTGCAGCCAGTGTGCACCTCTTCTCCAGCTCATCAAGACAAATGAGAAAAATACCTTTGCAGTCTTTTTTTATCTGAATAGAGGTTTCACCAGTGATTAGGTTTAGCTAGTGAATGCATTTTAAAACTGTAGAAACAAACCATGCAGGAAAGAAAAGAAAGAAAGAAAAAAAACCCCATGGTCCAAGTCTTTAATTAAATGAGCAGTTTCTGTTCCTGGGCATGAGGGAGAATCACCAGCCCATGTCCAAGGAAGTGCAGTCCAGATGCAGTAACATATTCTCAGTATCAAGAAACTTAAAGTGAAACCAAACTCATGGTTACAGAGTTCACAACATGGTCTCTGCTGGCTTTAAGCCCACCTGCAGCATAATAGACAGGAGCCTGTATACCACAAGCAAAGTATCATTTGTGCACTGACTCACACTTTTCTACATCTTTCCAGACTGCTGATGGATGCCCAAAGTCCCACATGGCTGGATATACAAAAATGCCCCAAAACTGAGCATTTTCACAGCTGAAGGTCAGGCATACCAGCCTGGCTGCAAGGTCTGCGCTAAGCACAATGCACAGAGCTGCCGACCTGGTGATGGCCACGCTGAGCCCCACCGACCAGCACTTGGGCAGAGGCTGGAGCACTTGCATGGGCTGGTAGGTGTGAGCAGGGAGCAGACAAAGCGTGTGCTGTGCACCATAGCAAACCCTGAAGTCTGCTGGCAAGACAAATGGAAACGCAGTACCACTCCCTTCACACAACCTCAGAGAAATGAATTTTCCCTCATGTCCAGGGCGGCAACATCCATATTGCCATTGCAATACTTGCCATTACAATACTGTCTCTGCCTCAACCTCCCTTTCAAAGTTACTACGTATCATAGCTGCTGCTGCCTTCTTGCACCAAACGTTTTAGCCGTCATTTTGCAGGCTCTTTCATTAAGCACTTCTGTTGATGTTGCAAGAAATAATCACACACTATTACCAGCCCTAGTCACAACACGCAGCCACACACTCCTTTTTCCATCAACAAACTGATTTCATAGCAACAACAACATCTGCGCTTCAGCCTTTCAAACACAGGGACAATTACCATATCATTTCGCTGCTTGCAAGGGAGAAGGCAAAGAGGGGCCAGCTAGGCTGGGGACGTCAGCACGTGGGCAAGGTGCCTGGTGGGGACACCAGAAAAGAGGCCACCTCCTTCTGGAGAGGGATGGATTGTGGCTCACACCTCATTCCCAAACACCTGCGTGTCAGTGCAAGCAGCAGCACCCAGTGCAGGGGGATCTGGATTCACCCCAACCATTCGAGGGCCCAGACTCCATTAGTAGATGCACAAGCACACTGCGTGGCACCGCTGCCTGAGCCCGTGGTCCTGTAACCTGGCTGCCCGTGCAAATCACGACGTTGGGCAGCAGCCACGACGCCCAGCAGGAGCGCAGGAAGAATCACTGATGGCCCCGAAGTTGCATTGTATTCGGCAAACTCAAATACGTTGCTTTGCTTCACAGCCCTGCAAGCCCAAACAAGGTTTTATACATGGTGACCTGCACGTGCATCAGAAACCCCCCAGACTCCAAAGCTTCTCCTATTTCAGGAGGATGAAACACTGCCAAATTACTGCAGCTCGGTGAGCTGCCACCCAGCACCTGAGCCATTAAGGCCGTTTGCGTGCATCCCCTCAGATCACGAGAAAGCCGGGTAATTTCAACATAGCGGAATTCTTGCTCTTTGCAGCTTATGCCATGGGAAATTACCTCTCTCTGCTGCGAGCTTAACATTCACACGCAAGCAGCAACTGAGGCTCTGCTGATACACGATGACTTGTTAAACTCTAATTTAATTGCACATCTGCCTACTCTTACTTAGGGCTGCAATAGTTGTGTGCTGCCTATTTTACACATTTGTGTTTGTAGATGCTTGTTAGTGCAGCAGGAAAGACAAGCTAGGGCATTTTCTTTCTTTTTCCCTCCCCAATCGAGTTAGGGCTTCTGAAATCTTAGAAAAGCCTTGCAAAGCCCCAGTTAATGATTTTCACTTTAATCACAAAGGTTCACCAGAAAGGTACTCAAGCAAAAAGCCTTAATCATCAGAACTAATCTAACACAAATGAAGACTCCAGCTTTGCTTTGAAAGGCATCACACCTTTAGACAGTCACAAAAAAAACCCACAAAGCATGCACTTGCTTCCACAACCTACATCTCTTCATGTTACGGCAAATTATTTATTAATGCCCCCCAAAAAAGAGGGGGCCAGATCTGAAGAGAAGCAAAAGGCACTTGTTGGAGTCAGATGATGGAAGCGGGAGGTACAGCTACAGAAAAACAAGTCATGCAGATTTTTGAGAGCAGAAGGAGCCATTGCAATACTCCAACCTGTCTATCTGTCATGGCCTGGACATGTGGGTTTGAGCTGACCCACAAATAAAGAGTCAGAAATCACCTGTGCTTAGGCCACTGCCACTTACCTCCCAGGCAGTGCCTTCCTGTCCCTCCATAGCTGTCCCACCACACCCAGCCACCAGCTCTGCCTCGAGCCCACCAACACTTTCCATACTAAAATGTGGGATTTACCCACAAAACTTTCCCAAACCCCTTAGCCTTCCCAGGCCTGCTAATTCCCACCCACTACTCAAAATATCCACAGGCCCTACCTACTCCAAAGCAATATGACTGCACAGAATTTCCCCTTTCCTCCAAGGTGCAAAGTTTCCCCTTCCCCTCCTCCGAGCCTTTCCTTCCTCTACCAAGACAGCTGCAGGCCTGCACAGACCCTCCCATCTTATTAATCAGGTATTGAGATAATTATGTCCCTATAGTTTCCTCCCGCATAATCTGCTCCCAACAGTATCTGAATCTCTTGTTTATTCTCTAATTTTCTTACCCTTTCTCTCCCAGTGAGAAAGAGTTAAAGAAAGTTCCTTCCCGAACTCAGCTCCATTTCTGACCCTCTCCCATCCTTTTCTCACTTCCCCCCCAGGAGGTGGCAGGCCTCAAGTTTTTACCCCTTCTGAGCTGAAATGTCTCTCTTAAGTCTTTCATGCATCCAGATTTTCCCAGACCCTGCCAGTTTTGCAAATCCAGCCATCCCAGAGGAGTGGCCCCAGCCAGTTTCCTGAGGAAACCTCATCCAAACATCTGTCAGGTATTTGTAGATCAGATCAACGTAAAAGACTCCTGCAAACACACGGCAAGGTCCCAGTCTGAGAGTCCCCCCCTTGCCAGGGTGCTGTGCATGCCAGTGGCTCCATCAGGAGGTCCCACAGTGGAAAAAGGGATGCCGGAGTTTACTGCTCCCTCTCTTCTATGTGATATCCTCTTCTCTTGTCAAATTAACTGTGCCTGCAAATTTTCTTGTCCTGACATGGTCTCTTAACAAGCTTCAAGTTTTAATCAAGATCGGAATTTTCTCAGTCATTATTCTCCCTTCCTGATTGTTCGGGGTTTTCTCCCTATTAAGCTAAAACCATGCATTCATGCAGTAAACAACCCTCTAACCAGGTCAATGCACTTTATTCATTAATTATTCCAGAGCTCTGCTGCAGTCAGATTGATTCACTTTTCCTCCCATTTTCAGTCTCCCTGCTCCCCTTTTCAAGCAAGGAAAGAACAGCTCCCATGCTGCCAGTTGCCCATTAGCGACTCCTTGGGTGCCCGCAGCAAAACCCACGTAGCTCTGCCTTGCAGCAGCAGCAGCAAAGCCAGCTCCCGTTCCTGCCCTCCTTCCTGTGCCCCTTAGCAATCCCACTTGGGAAGCCAAGCTGCTTCATCCCCAGTGGACCCATCAGGTTGGACCGCCAACTATTTACTCCCTATCCCGGTAGTTGCCTTCTGCTACTTCAAAAAACATCCTTCTGCCATTGTACTTTGCACACCAGATCACTTTCTGATTTTTTGTTCACCATTCATCACAGATACCGTCATTTCTTAGACCGCTGACAACCCAAGGAGACCCAACATCTGATACAGGCAGTGAAAGGATGAAAAGGAAATCAAAGTACATATTTGAAAACAGCAGTCCCAGGGAGGGAAAGGCTGGAGGAGTAAAGGGTGAAGAACACAGCACATCTGGCTTCTGCTTGTCTTTGAGGGGAAAAACAGGACAGAATATTTCTATGCCAACGTGGGACTTTCCTGTTCAATGCAAACTCCGGCTGTGAACTTAGTTGTCTGACACATCCTAAATGAGCCCCCGGAGAGCTTAGCTAGATCTGTCCCATGCTGTGCGCTTCCACACATACTCATCGTAGCAGAACAAGCAACCTTCGTCAAAGTCTTTTCTAAGAACGTGGTGGCCTTTTGGGTATAGAAGTGAACCGAAATGTGCAAATGAGGATGGTCACCACCAGTTTTACAAGTTTCCTTCTCAACCCTTCAGCTTGAAGTTCAGGCAGCCATCGTCTTGAAGGTCACAAAACTGGGTCAGATGCTGAGTCCCAGTGATATCCTTAAACAACTGAGCATTTACTTGGGTTTGTATTTTACTTAGAAAATAGAATTCCTTGACTTTCTCCTCAGTGCCTGATTTCAGTTTATCGAGGGAGAGTCTAAGTTTGTACATTAAATTTTCAATTCAGCATGGAGCAACCAACAATACTTGGACATATTCGTGGTCCAGATCACTTGCCACCTTTTTCCCCCCCCATCAGCATGAAAGATAACATGACAGAAAGCAAAAAATTGCTGGTGTAGAAAAAAAGAGAGAAGAAATTTAAAAGAATAAGAAAATATTACAATAAACCATCAAATCCATCATGATTCAAGTCCACATCTTCCAGTTCATAAGCACTTATACTGAAAAGGGGGGATGTTCCTAAGTTTATGTTCAGTATTACAGAGCTGGGGGGCCTGGAGGTGAAGCTAGAGGAAAGGAGCAATGAAGGACAGAATGACATAGAAGACCAAAAGATGAGACCAGGGGCAATTTTGGAACATACGTTACTGGGATTAGGCCAGAGGATAAGGCCAAAGCTGACAAAGCCTTGTTTAAAAACACCTGAGGATGCCAAATTTAGACATACACCTCACTTGAGCCTGCATTAGCCCCACTCCCAAAACAGCCTCCTGATGTTTCCCTTAAATCACGTTGCAAGTGTAGCTCGGATGAATGGCAGCTGCTGTTATTGCTGGGAATAAAACAAAAAAACATTTCAAAAGCCTTGAATGGAAAAGGGGGGGGGGGGGGGGGGGGAAGTGCCCTGGTTCCTGATGCGATGAGGGAGTACAAAGCCTCTACCCCACCATCACCTTCCAGGAGAGAAAGGAGCCAGATACTTTGCTGCTTTTGTTTCAGCTGGTTTTCTCCACTCAAAGCAAGAGCACCCCAGGGCTGTCGTCTCATCAGTTATAACTCTGCTGTCCCTCCTAAAATGTCTCTAAATCAGGACCTATGATCCATCGCTGAATGAGCGGCTTACTGCCATTTACCACTGGAGGTTAGCCTTAATGCATAGCTGATAAAATGTTTAGGGGTAGCCAACTGTTTGAAAATGCTCTATCTCCTTATACATCCTCCTCTTCTTTTACCGCACTGCTTATAAGTTTTCATCTTCTACTGTGACCATGACAGTGTAGCAACCAGATCAGACTCTGGATATTGTGCATCTTTCTCTGTGCATCTTTCTCTGCCATCTGCAAGACATATTTTCACTTTGCGTTTCACTCGAAGCTTCCTCTGCAACTTGGCATTTTGGCAGCTTCCGAAGGAGATGTGCTCTTGCTGGAGCTGCAGCCTGTTGGCCCCATCTCCCCCTCTTTGCCTCATGCTCCTTTCCAGACAGCTCACATTGAGGAACTCATCTTAAAGGAGCTCAGCCTGACTCAGAAATCACACCTGCCTGATTTTCTGCCAGTAAGAATAAGCTGTCAGCCCATATTCTTCTCTTCTACAGATTATTTTTGCGTTCATGCAAAACAGTGGGCTTTGAGCTCCAGAGCGGTGCTAAACATCCTCCTCCTGCTTTAATTTCTTGGCCTCTCCATGCTAAAGAGGAAGGTGCTGATCATATATTTTGCTTTCACCCCCAAGGTGTACGCACAGATTCTGTTTGATAGCAGCCCTGCCCTCCTGTCCAGTGCAAGCATCGGGGTTCAGCCTCCTCTGAAATCCTCCTTCCTAACTTGCTTCAAGAATGGTTGATTAAAAATCAAATGAAGACTCTCCGTAGGGTTAAACTCTGGCATGTTGCCTAAATTCAGTAATGCTCTCTTTCCTGCAGGCTTTTCTTCTTTCCTGACACTTCATATCAGTAGCAGAGACTTCTCCTGGCTTGTTATTTCAGATGGGCTGGGACTGGAACATCTATCCTGCCAGGTGCCCTTGAGTACTCAATAAATTAAATAGCAGATATACCTTCGTGTAGTCTGAACACGAGGGAACCACACTCGTTTTATATTTTTTTCTTGAAGTATTGCCTTCCTGTACTTGTAGAAATGATATCGCAGCATCAAATGACTATATTAGAAGTGCTGTGATTACTTCATTGGGAAAGACTGCAGAGCCAGCCTCAAATAAAGACATGTCATTTTGGCACGCTTAGATTGATAATGCACCAAGTGCTAGCATGGGCACTGTGTCCCTACAGCACTGCATTTTAGCAGTATTGCTAAATGCCAGATGACAAGGGCTAAGCAAATAAAGGGCTCAGAATGCTTTAGAGAATTGCAATTAAATTTATGTACAACTTCAAATTCAAACCCTTGTGCAGACCCTACCTACGTTCCCACCAGTTTTTTTGCTCTTTCTTGATGATGAGATAGCCGACTTCCACAAGCATCATAACCATGGCACAAGAGCACATCAAAATGCTGCCCACCTGCATTGCATCAGTAAGCAAGGAAGATTTTGAAGCCCTGCTACCTTCTTCTCTCCTTTCACAGGCTTTCCGACAACTCTGACCAAGCGATGCTGACACAGCACCAAGCTAGCTTGCGGCACAGTTCTTGGTCTTCTCTAATTCTCAGTGACTATCAACACTTGCTCCTCAAAAACCTTTCACTCCTGGAGCCTCAGAAAGTCTTTCCTTGCCTCTTTTGAAGGCTGCTTTGGGGATCTGTGAGGCCTTATAGCCTAGTGCTACAAAAGTATCTGGACTAACCCCCAGATGGTGTCAGCAAAAGTTGGCTGCCTACCTGTCCGCATGGAGTGGCACCAATATTTTTACTGCCATCAGGGCAGGAAACCAGACTGATCCATGGAAGAACCTGCTTAAGGGTATCACAGCAAACCACGGGACAAAGTCAGTGGTTTTACCCCAGAGCTTCTGTGACGTGAAGGATGAAACGGACTGGCTTTGACCTGCAAAGACTCGCTGAAATTAAAACAAAAAAATCCCTAGCAACTAGATATCCATAGGAACACTAAAGAAGCCATAAACGTCTCCACAAACAGAAGACCAGAAAAGGTACCCAGTAAATTAATAGTGTGGGAGGGATCTTAATCAGGCATTGTGGAAGTTGAAGTCCCTTCCCCGCTCAGCCATCTCCGTTGGCTCTCACCCTTGTTGCCTGCTCAAGGCTTGTCTATCCCCGCTACGTCAAGTTAGGCTGCTCTCAAAAATCCCACAAGCAAAGAGGAATCAGGGGGAGGTAAAAATATGCTAGGAAGTCACCAAATTTTTCCAGGACAGACAGCATTGCCCAGCACACCACCTCCCATGGACTGCCATGTTTTAGAATAGGAATTACTTTTGCTGCACCCAGCCCAGGGCAGCACATGGATCAGTTAAGGAGCTCAAGGCACAGCCAACAAGCAAATCCACAAGGAAGAACAACCAGAGAAAGGCACACTTAATTAGCCCCAAAAAACACTGCTCCTTCCATTTTTTTCCCCGTGCATTTTAACACATGTTGATACACTGGTAAATTGGAAGCGTTAACCCTGGGACAAAAACCCCTCAGGTTTTGTGAAAATAATAAATAAGCAAATATGTGAACTGAATAAACAGCTACCTGCAGGTAACTATGCACTGCATGCGCATGGGTGGCTGGCAGTATTTACTTTGGAAACAACAGTTCACATTTTCTCCCTGAAACCCTTGGTAACCTCACAATAATCAAATCTTTAAAAAAGAAGAAGAAAAAAAAAAAGAAGAAGAAGAGGAGGCAGTAAATTTCTCACATGTCTCTTAGTTATAGCAGGGAACCTGAACAACCAGTCGCAGACTTGCAAAAATTGACATTTCCATTCAGAATCATCAGTCACCATCACAACCTGTAATCAGGAGGGATTTGGAAGAGATTTCCTGGGCCAGATATTCTATTTAAAAGCATGTTCATACCCTCTGGATTCATGATTGCAGAGAATAACAAGTGAATCAGTAATTGCTGGCCATTTGTTTTAATGTGTTGCCGATCGTATTTCTTTCTTTTTGCCCTCCTCTGGAAAACTGCTTACACAATTTTTTAAGGATTTAATGAGGTTTCTTTTGTTGCGCCATCCATCACAGATGGTTATCAAAAGGAATTGGAAATCTCAGAGGGATAAGAACAAAGCAAAGGAGCTTGCCCCAGGAAGCATCACATGAAAATCCTTCTTTAAGCAGCAAACCCCAACCGAAGCATGAGGGCTGGGGGCAAGCTGAGATCCACAGGTAGCAAACCAAGCTGCCAACATCATGTTTTACTCGATGCCAAGCAGGATAAACAACCCATATTTGCTCCCGGTGAAGCCTTCCTGATGTTTCAGTCACTCGGCAGAATTACAAGCCATTCACAAGACATTATTGTACATTTTAACACATCTCAATACATCGGTGCAGTTCAAGGGACTGAGAGCGCTCACGTGTCTACACGCGGCAACGGCAAGCAAGGGTCTAGGAAACTGCGGGCTAAGATGTCTGCTGCCGACCCTAAGGAAAACAACAGAAAAGTTGTCATGAGAGCCAACAAATAAACAACTAGAAAGTGACTTCCATTAATACATCAAAACCTGAAGATAAATAAGTGTGCACTGAGAGAGCATAGCAGGACTTGCACGACGGCGCAACAGGAGCAGATGAAGTTCTGGCTGTGGGATCCAACAATACCAAGCTTGAACCTCATTTTACGCAACTGCCTCATTAAAGCTATTAGTCCGCTCAGAAACTCCACGTCTGAGCAGGGAAATTTTTCCCATTAACTTCCACACACCCCCAAAAAGAAAGGCATCTCTTCCTGAAGTTTCCATTTCAACAAATCAGCTGTTTCTGACAGTTTAACACAGCTGTAACAGTGAATGGCTTGTTATCTGCTAAATCCCTGTGGAAAGCTTTAGGCTAACAAGTATGTTACTGCAGCTCTGAGCACATGCAGGGCACATATTTCTTGAGACATTTTCCACTAAAAAGGTTGTTTCTTTCATTTGCCCAGAACTATTAGAAACCCTAGCTTATTCAGCTGCAAAGACAAGAGGCTGTATCCATAATTGCTTTTTCCAGAGCAGAAGATGGTATAGCCTAACATGATGCATCACACAGTTTCCAGTTGCAATAGCAAAAATAAAGGTTTATAATCCAGGGTAGTCTAACAATGGCTGTGTCTACATTGCTTAAGGCATCTGCCCTTGGAAGCAACCCCTGGTGCCACGCTAAGTGTTGTAGTGATTTACATCAGCGCAGCTCAGAGCTGGCCCTCTCTGGAGCAACGCACACCTCTTTCCTGCATCCCACGGAGCACGTAATTACAATACTTTTGCAATTATTTCATTGTAATGCCTAGAGTTAAAGCGATGGCTCCATGGCAGGCCACCACGATGGGGTTTTAAAAGCATGAGAGAAGGTTACACGATGCAAACGTGGGGAGCCCTACAATAGTCCGAATGTGCCGGGGTACTGTCAGAGGACTCGGGGGACAAGGTGGAGCTTGGTGCTCATGCTGCCTTGGTGCTCCTAGTGCCCAGGACAACACCTGGGTTGAATCACACCTCAAAAAAACACCCCAGCAGTAAAGCAGCATGTGCGCCCACAGGATGATCAAAGCATAGGGATTCCAAGAGCAAATTAGGGAGATAAGGTGTATGCAGCATCGCTGCCTAAGAGTAGCGCTACAGGTTTTTTAGTGGATGAAACCAAACACAACCAAACCTGGTTTCATGCCCCACACACCCCTGTGCAGAGACACAGTCCCCAGCACCAGCCCCACAAGCTACCACCGTTTGTATAAGTGAGGCATACTCTTTTGGGTTTTCACATCACTTTAGGAGAACCTTAGCTGCATAGAAGGTCCGCAGCTCAAAGACATGTTCTCATGTTCCCTCGGTGGGGTACTGACAGTGAATCAAAAAAAAAAAACCCACCCACACATGGAGTATATTCTCCATGGATTTCACCAGGAAGGTTTTGCTACATGTATTAATAAACTCCTCTAGGTAGAACCTCTGCAGTTTGCACATTCCTTCTTAAATAGTGAATTAATCATTCAGGGGTCTCAATGCAAAGCTGGTTTTTTTTGCCAACAAGAGGATTTATAGGAAAGTGAATTGAGGGCATGCTCCATGATGAGGTATTGATGCTGTAGTGAGTTAAGATATAGTATTAGTAGGCTCTAATTCTGTTTTAATTACTTAAAAGATATCGTTATCGAAATCAAAGGACTCGCACGCATGGAAAACCAGTAAAAGGGAGAAGACTTCAACACTAGAGGCAACAGAGTGACAGTAATAATATAGCACTTTTGTCGATAAAACATGTTGCTTTGTTAACAGTATGAAGCATTTAATGATTAAAAGGTGGCTTTTTGCTTACAGTATCAAGAGAAGATGTTTATTTTCAGTGAGCAGCTGCTGCTTTTTCATAAAGTGACTCTCCAGCAGAAATAATACAGCAGACTGGTATAGCCAGGAACAGCCTAATGTCTGCGAAGTTTGTGGACTGGCAAACACACCCCTATTCTGCTAGTATTTGAATCACCAATAAACCAAATTGCCCATCTCCAGTTTTATGAGAACTGCAAGTTAAGCCAGGCTGGAAAAAGATCTAGGAAAAAAAATGGGTTGCACAAATTGTTTCATTTTAATGAAAGGTTCATCTGCAGATGTCATATTTTCCTCATCCATCAGGAGGTTTTCTTCCCCCAAATCTTCTCGTGCTCTGCTTTAATATCTTTGACTCCATGCTTTCATTCCCCAAAAGCAAAGTATATGGCTCACTCAGAAATAAATGCAAAGAACACCACGTAATGATGCTTGCAGTAAGCAGAGGCCATAGCTAACAGCACATATCCTCATCTGGTATAAACTAGCATTTTAATGCCTTCTGCTGTACTGCACCAGTCTCTGTGGAGCTACCCTGCCAAAAGTACTTGGATTTCTACTACTAGTTTGCACCTGACCAGCTCCACGACACAGATGTTTATTATTGGTGAGCAGGTTAATGGAGAAGCTCAAGGGACACAAGTTCCAGATCCTTTACAAAATCTGTTTGGTTGCACCTGATGAACACACAGACAGATCTGCCCTGTGTTTTCCACAAACGCAAAATGTAGCTTGATACAGACAAATAAAGTTGCTGGTGTCTAAATTTCCGTTACCAAAAAATAAACAACATTGAAACACAGCACACCAGGGCTCAAGAGAAAATAAGACAAATAGAGGGAATAGAGTAGGTGTCTGGGAATAACATTCCTCACTGTACTGAAGCCTCAAGATTTCCTTCCTAAAATGGCAGGGTAATGAGCCTTCAAATATTACCTATTCTCCAGCAGTGCAGGCTCTAACCTCTAATCCTACAATCACATTATTCCTCAAGTCACATTGATTCACATTTTTTCTTGCAGCTCTCATTGCAGATTTCTTTGCTGCAGGAGGTGGACAGCAACCTCTGCCAACGCAGCCTTCGGAGCACCAAGCAAGCCTTTGTGAAGTCCTTCTAGCAACAGAGGTGGGGAGCAGGAGTGGTAATATCACCCCTGAAGCACCCTAAACACAGAAAGTAGGAAGACAACTAAGGTCCCTTACCAAGTGCTCCAGCAGGTCTTTCGTTGGGCTAACACAGCAGCTCTCTGGACCTACTCATGTTGGTTCTCAGCAGGTCCTGGAGCAACGAGGAGTGAGATGGCCAGAGGGAAGCTGTGGCTGGGTGGATGCTCAGAAGCAGTAGCAGGACTTCCATGGGGAGCTTAGGCAGTTTCCCATCTGCCCACCTCACTGGGCAGGTGTACAGCTTCTTGTCAGCCTGGTTTGCCTGGTAGCGAGGGATGGAGGCAACATCACGGCTCTTCAGCACAGAGTCATGCAAATATGAACAAAGAACATGGCTCCTACTGTCAGGAGCTGGGATGGTACTGTAAAAAACAACTAGTACGCACCTAGAGACTCAAGTCTTCTCAACCCACTAGTCATGACCTCCCAAGGAGGACACTGGGTCTAGGAGGAGAGTGCTGGTGAAAGACACAGAGGGTAGGAACAGAGAGACCAGGTACCCCCGGCCGCAGGCACAGCTGTAACTCTTACAGCTGGGACACCAAGAAGATACTGAAAAAGCAGAGAGGTTAGAGGAGAGTCACAAGGATGACTACAGGATTATGAAAATTAGGAAAACTTGCTTTAGAGAGAGGAGCCAAAGGCTTGTTAACTAAGGGAAGATTGAGGACATGAGATATGATGAAGATAGGGTTGATTTTATTGCAGTTAATACAGAGAGGTCATTAAGCCTATCACCTACAGAGTTCAGATTAGATGATATCTGGGTCTATATTCTGTGAATCCAAAAGCGATGATACTGTCAGAATTATAGGAAATTAATTACTTTCTCCAAACTCCTTGCCACCTGTGAAATACTATGTTATTGGCAATCGGCTTAACCCGAGAGTCAAAATCTCCCAGACTTCACCACAGACCTGTGGTTCTACCCAAGGCAAAGCAAGCATGTTTCCATTGGCTGTACATCATCCTCTGCTTCATGATCACCATCACAGGCAAAAGCATCCATCATGCTGAACATTCCCACAAAATAAGCTTATTGAACAATGTGGGGTAATGTGACAATAGAAAACTTCAACTTTTCCCTCATGCTAATTTTTCCTAAGGTGTTTTATACAACTTGATATCAAGCATAAGGAAGTAAAAAGTCCCCTCTTTCTTTTCAATTTTACTAAAATTTCGTTGGAGTTAGAAGGTTTCTCTAAAAGCTTTGAATCTGGGGAAACAATATTTTCCAAGAAAATGGTTCTAACAAAGAGCACATCAGATTCTTAATAACATCTTGTCATGGTTTTTGCTGTGTGTTAAGAGCATATTCAATGAAATACACAAGCACAGAGGCAGTCAGTCAGCTTCTAGGACTTGTAAGCTATAGCACAGACTCCAAAAGCTGTAACATGCTGGTAAAAGCAAGATGTTAACTTGCATTATGCCTCTGTCTCCTTGAAAGCAGTTCAAGAGAATTTAAAGCCCTCTTTGAAAGTGGGTCTATTTCTTAAGGCCAGAGCATAGCAAGGGAGAAACTTGTCAGCTTTTGTATTTCAACATTTCATGGATCAAATCTGTTTCCAGCACGTCTCTCACCTAGAAATTACATCACAGCTAAACTTCATACTTTTGCCACCCAGCACTGTTCCAACAGGTCGGTTCAAAATAACCCCCCGCGCTAATGGAGAAGTTGTTTTATTTCCTCACTTCTCATGGATTCTGTGTGTCCCTCAGCCTGTCTGGGGAAGGGAGATTTAGATCTTAGGCCTGACCCAGAATAAACATAATTCCTTTAATAAATTGCATACTTTTACTGGCACAAATGACCACCAAGTCCTCCAACAAAATCCTGTATACTGTATTTTTTCCAGCTGCTGTTACATAGAGCCTAACAGATTATACATGACTGCAGAATAATTACATTTTGGACAAAGTATTCTTTAAAAACAGATTTTTCAGTAGTGCTAGGAAGACATCGATAGAAGCCGACACTTACTCTAGCGGTTAACCACATTCGTCTATAAAAAAAATTAGGTCTAATTCATGTTTGAATTTTTATTGCTTCAGCTCCCCACTATCGGTTCTTTCTCTCCTTTTTTACTTTATTAAGACAACTTTAGGAGCCAATATATCCTTATCAGGAAGTCACTTAGACAGATCAAGTCACCTTAATCTCCTTTTTTGATGGACCACACAGATTGTGTTCCTGAGGTCTCTTACTATAATGCATTTTCCACAGCCCCAAGGCCATTCTGTGGATCTTTTTGCCCTTTTCTGCCAATTTTTCAATGATCTTTCAAAAAATTGAGTCATCGCAACTAAGCGCTTTATCATAACATCAGTCAAACCAACGCCTTTTTTGAAGGGTGAATTTCAATATGAGGGGACTGCTCAGGCAGGAGGACAAGCCTGACTTTACAGAACAGTGCTCGTGTGAGCTTTAATTCCTGTAGAATCATCCAAACTCAGGCCAAAGTGTAAAAAAATCCAGTCTGACCTTCCCAATGAGGAATTGCCCAATACACAATTCCAATCTTCAAAACATACAAAAATACCAGAGTGGCAATTGCTTTGCCAGCAGTACACCAAAATTAGACTGTCCCTCAAAAGAAGGTACAAGCCTTGGCAAAAGCCATCTACAAACCAAAAGGTTTGAATAGTGCTACTAAAAATGAAGGCTTTATAAGAATGAATCAACATCATGACTTTGTAAACAATAAGAAATAGCTTTCAAAGTTGACATCTAACAAACTAGATTTACGGTTTTGACAAGTGATACTGCCAATGTTGGGATGGCTTTTATTTTCATGCCCCAGAAGTGTTATTGTGATTATACGTGATCTCCTTTCGGGCCTACTCCTGCCTGGACAACTATTTGTGTTTTTAAATCAACTGAAAAAAATGCATATATTCAACATATATTCAACAGTTCAATCATGTCTGTATGCAATCACATGTTTGTCACCTGACTTATATTTTTCTAAAAGGATGGTGAAGAGGGAGCAAGTGTACAGTTTATTATTTGGATGGAAAGATTAACTTCAGAAAAATGTTAGGCCTATACGGCACTTCGACTTTCTTGAAGTAACATCCAAATTAAAAGCAAGAGGTTCCTGGTATGGAAATCAGATGCTGAGTCAAATCCCCAAATTCCCTTTATGCTAACTGGGGAGGGCCAGGTGCCTAAATACCAGATGCACAGCTCAAACTGAGAGGGGATTTTCAGTAGGGAGAGGCTTATGTCAACCAAGAAAGACAAAAAACCTAGAAGAAACTGTCTTTCACTCAGTCTTAGATTGCTAATACTGGACTACATTTAGACATCTCTTCCAAATAAAGATTCAGCACAAAAATCCATTGCACTCACGCATCTAAATCATCATAATTCGGTGCAGACAAATGGGACAGTTTTCAGCTCAGTTGCTGGCAACAGCAACTTACAGTGAAAGCAGATTAGAGAAAGGGGAAAAGGAAGTTTCTTTTCAAATAAAGGGGCTTTCTGGCTTCAATATATAAGCCTCAGACTACATCTGTCAAAGGCTTCAGAAATTCAGTGTTTCTTCAGATTACATGGAGTTGGATTCAATGGACTTTGATCTTTACGTACTGAGAAGTCCCAATTTGCAAGTTGTCCTTAACCAGATTGCGATGCTTTGCTTCAAAGACCAGATGAAGATCCACAAAGGCACTTGGACAACTGGCAATTGATTTCTGTAATGGAAGTTTGAGGGTGCACAAGAAGCACCTCAAGTCCTCTGAAAACCCAAGTGCCAGGTTTTGGGTAATGAGCAAATCTTGATCCTGGCACGCCACAGAGTGAGATATCATGATTTGCAAACTGCATTCTAAGCACATGTTCCTGCACTGAGACAAATGTACATATATCCACATAAGCCAGATTGCAGCATGGAAGTTAAGATCATAAAACTACTAGCAACCAAAAATATCTATTTGAAATGGAAATATCTTTGAGTATCAGCTCCAGTCCTGGCTCAAATGTAATAAGATTTTTCCAAAGTAAGTCTTGATTATTTCTGGAAAAAAGAAAAATATACAGCAGATTTGTTTACACTGCTTGAGATAGACCATTTCTTTTTTAGAAATGGAAACTAATGCATCTGTTGAATGCAGATACAAAAACATTTGCAGTATCTCTAAGCTCTAACTCCTCCATTTAGCTATGCAAATAGGTATTTGAGTGTGCGTGTCTTGCACACAAAGGTGTTTACATATATACTTTCTGCTTAAGTAAACTCAGTGCTCGGATTAATATATATTCTCAGTATGCACAGAAGTATTCATTTGAAAGATCAAACTTACATCAGCCAACAACACCAACACTTTCATCTTTTAAAATTTAACTAGTTGTACATGTGGGGGAATGCTGCATAATAGGTGTTTTAAACATCCAGACTCCTGCTATGCCTAAATCCACCTCTGAACAAGTTCAGAGCACCCCAGCACTTTTGTTGCGACTGATAGTCATCTGCTAGGAATTGTTGCTAAATTAATAAAATGCAAGATTTCTACAGAATGCCCAGTATTAATTGAAGCACTCAGTATCTCATTAATTCTGAGACTATAATGGGTTTTTGATTAAGCAGTTTGTTAAGCATCTATTCCCCAGTGTTCTCACCTGATTACAGTCAGCACCTCATCAGGTGTTGCAGCCATACCTGCAGGGTATGAATTGTTGGTGCATCCTCATTCCAGGAAAAACATGTTAAAGTAATCCTGGAGCACCATGCTGTTGATTGGGGAACAATTCAGTTCCTACAACAAAATTAAGTTCAAAAATGACTAATTGATTAAAATTGCAGACCAACAACATACTCTACTTAAATCCAGATCTCCTTATTGTTTTCTAACGCATTACCTAATGGTTTTTCTAAGATGAACGCTTCTAGTAGAACAGTTTCAGAGAAGATACCAAATCTGCCTTGAAATTCAACCAGTGCAGATACAATTGAACGGGTGACTGGATATCAACAGCCCCGTTCCTCTCTCTGGATACCAACACATGAAGGGAGGAGAACAAACAGGAGACACACATGGTTCACTAACTTCAGGCTCCCTGTAGAGTCATTGGGGGAAGGAAAAACAAGATCTCCGTTTAGTCACTCTGCTTCCCTTCTGGCAGGAAATACTTGGACTGCCTTTACACCAGATTTTTTTTAATTTATTATTTACTTCTATTAGAAGGCATTACTTTCTTCTTTGTCATATCATATTTATCAGTCAATACTGTCCTACTTCCAACTGGTTTGCAAGTCTTGGAAGCAAGACTTAGTGGTCAGCAATGTCTCAGTGCCCTGAACTCTCAAAATTAATTCCTCCAATACTAATCTAAATGAAGAATTATCTACTACTTTAATGACTGGGTCATTTAATATTTGAGGTTTTGTGGGGTTTGAGTAGATGGTAGGTACCTGGGCCTAACAATTCATTTTACCGTTTCCCTCTAAACATTTTCATTGACACTAGATTTTAATGCCATTTTCCCTTCATGAAGAAAGGGATACAACTCCAAAACAAATTGTCAAAGCTCTGTCGTGTGAAAGTGATAAAGAAAGTTATGCTGGATTTTCTGTTACACCATTATCCCTCCCCTTCTCATCACCACCATCCCCCAAGTTCATTTTGCATCATAAACATTGGCTTGACTTTAAGCAGGTTTACAGTTTCTGAAAATGCTTTGCGGTTTTTGCAAAGTGTTGATACTTGTGTTTCTTGAAGACAATACTTTCTTCCTCTGTAAAGTTGGACAAGTTTTCTCTTGTCTCTCTCTCCTTCTACTCACTATAAAGGAAGCCTAGAAACCAAACTTTTAGACCCCTAAAGCCCTTTTCAGTACATGGTATACATTTGCTGTATATCACTAACACAGCATCTTTAAAAAACATCCATTCCACCCGCAAGTGTTTTACCCTTTTAGCTGCTTCTCTTTTTCAAAGAGTGGCCTTTTTGTACACGCAATAACCACAAGGCACTGAATTTGAAAGCATTCTGGTCATTAAGACAAAGGGTATCTTTGATATATCTTGAACCAGGTCCAATGCACAAGCCCGGATACAATAGGACACTTCAAAAGATAGTAACATTGCAATCCAGATCTCTACAGTCCAATTTAACAGTTTACACTTTACCTCCAAGGCTAGTTTCCAAGCCCCCTAGCATTTTTGGCATCCACTTGGACCACAAGCGTTTATAATTTTCATCACTGTGAACCAGAACTACCTCCCCTCCCCAAAGGTCTTCTGCACCAAGCTGAAAAGCCACTGGTTTTATAAATCCAGTTATCCAATGCTTGATATCAAGATCTCCTAGCACCACATTCCTGCCTGTTATCAGTTTGCAATCCCCAAACCAGGGACCTGTATGCCAAGGGATACATGGCCACCATCTATTTTCTGTCCCAAAATGTTTCTTCTTTTCAGCAAGGTGCAGCTAACCTGGAGATGGAGCTTGACTATAACGTTTTCCACCACAGATCAACATACTTGAGCTCCTGCAGGCTGGATACCATGGGGCTAAGAGGCAGGATTATCTCTGGAAACCATCATCTCCCTGCGCACATGAGTAAACAAATACCAGTCGCCTATAGGGCAGGTAATCATCCATAAAGTCACACTGGGTGGAGAAGCCTTCACCTTCCTTTTGGGCTTCTGCCTGAAGGTACGGGAGGTTTTTTCTTACCTTATACCCAGGGCTCCATCTTTATCAGGTCTTCTCCCAACGGTATGTCTAGTTCTGTGAACACCTCTCAAAGCAACCGCTGTGATGCTGAATTTACACAAGACGACTACACGGTGATTGACATAGTCTGCTCCAAGGCTGCTAACATTGCATAGAACCTTTAAACGTCATGGTCCTGGGCTGCCAGGGGAGAGCCATTTGCTTTGGAGATCTCTACCATGAGAAGCTTTTGAATCCCTTAGGAAGTAACCAACCATACAATGGTAGTACAGTTCTCCAGCTGTTAGACATGAGCAATAATACTTTTTCCCAATATTTATCTGACTTGTCTACCATATGTTACATTTTAGTGCAAACAACCTTATGCTATTTTCACCAGAGTTTAAATACTTAAGTGATTTTGGTAGGAGAGTGAAGTATATTGCACAGAGAGCTGCAAGAATAATTGATTTCTTTGGTTTGTTAGTCAAACCAGTGACACTTGCTGAGGGGCAGAGAAACTTACTCCAGGTTAAATAAAACATTTTGTTTTGGTAGTCAAGAAAAGCAGAAGAAATTCAGCAGGAGGAATTGCCTGGGCTAATAGCGCCATCTCAGCTCAAAACCCTTTTCTACTTGATCAGTTCAGAAGACTTTTGAGCCAAACTCTTTTCCCACTTTCCTCCAAAATTGTTTTTTAGGGTTGTCTTTTGAGGACATTCTCAGCTGTTTCTTAATCCCTCTTCTGATTACTTTTGTTTAACACTGGCTGGAGCCATGACCTGCATTACCCTATCCCAGGTGATTGCCTTTACCTAGTCTAGAAACTACTCATCCTCCTTCACAGCCTCAGTACAGAGTTGTTCTGCTTTACGTAATTAAGCAAAAGAGACCATCTTTCAACAGCTAACATGTAGGATTTACTCATACAGAAAAGGACAGATTGTGGTTCAAAACCTGCCTCAAATACAGACCTGAAACAGCATCTTGTGCATCCTGGATGAATAACCAAAGCACTAGAAGATGGCAGGGAAACAAGCCACACTCATTTGTTTGAGACTCACAACTACAATTCACAGAGCCTACATTTCATGCAAGTCTCCATCCGTACAGCTCAACACATTGGCTCTAGCTAACCTAGATGGAAAACACTGACAGAAAGACTTAGTTATGACAGAACAGCTGAACATGAATAAAATCTACCCATGAATCTCGTCTAGCATTTCTGGGAGGATTTTCCAGCTAAAACTTCAAGTTATGTCTGCAGTAGTAAATAAAGCTGGCTAAGTGCTGCTCCCGGGCCTGCAGCTACACGGGAAAGCACAACTCATGTCTATGTACTTACACTTTCCCATCTCAAAAAAAAAAAAACGAACAAAAACCCGAGTGGCCAGCTACAAAGTGCCCAGGAACCAGTCTTTTGCACACAATGCCCTGAGCCATCCAGCCCTGCCCGCCTGGCACAAAGCTGCACAAGGGATATACCAGCATCTACACAACATACACAACTGCTGAGAAGGACCTGCCATGACCTAAAGGGTTACCTGGTCTGTGGGTGTATAGAGGTAGTCAGCCATGGGTTTGTAGGAGTCCTTAATACACAAGGACAGAGGCTTCTATCTTCTAAATTTCTCTACTTTATTCCAGTTTACCACAAACGCCACAAAAAAATCACCACTAGCAAATATACCTATGATTAATAAAGCAAATATATAGATCAAGCTATTACTATATTACTGATTGCTGATAGTAATGTGTAACAATCAATAGTATGGCAGCAGTTAATATTAGTAGCAACCAATCATATAGCAACAACCAGTAATAGCAACAACCAAGTAGGTATATACTATATTACAGGTTACTACAAACGTATTAGTGAAGCAACTTATCAACAATATAACAGCAGATAGATTACTTATATGGATATATAATACCAGTATCAAGTCAATCAGATTTCAGAAGGGGCCAGACCTTCCCAAAGGGGAGGATCATGTGTGCAGAACATCCACACAGCCTTGGTGACAAAACCCAGACCCTAGATGAGATCCAGGCATCCAGAAGCTGCTTCCAGACTCTTGGCCTCACTGATCCAAGAAGCCACAGCCTTGAGGCAGCAGGATGAGCCGCTCTTTCTTTACGAGCCAGAGACTTATCCTCCAACACCACTGAGACAGCAGATCCACCTCTCTCCTTCACACATGCCCTTTTTATGTTAATTACCCAAATCATAAGGTTTAAGCACCAAAGAATCCCAAAAGCCACCATCCATACATAGCACTCCCTCCTCCTCCTCCTCATCTCTAACAGCACGGGATGCCCACTCAGCATGATTAGATGAAAGTCATGTTCCAGTATGGCAGAGGCCCTTGAAATTCTCAGCTCCCATGTAAAACTACCAGGCTTGAATGTTGTTTGGCAACTCTGAGGACATCCAACATAATCTGTGTGTGTCAGGCACTGCTCCAGCAAGTGCATGTCCAGCACAACGTTTGATCCAATAGGAGAAGCAGGTGCCTTGGGACAAACAGAGGAACAAAAAACAGCCGGGCGTGATGAGACCTGGAGTTGGTTTCCCAGTTCAGTGCAGAAGAAACAGGACTAGACTCCCTTGACTTTAAGAAAAAGTAGAAGGAGGTACAGAAAGAAGCATCACATGTGTCAGAACATCCTTGCTCTTAAGTATCTTAAATTTGGAGTTCTTGGGCCAGCAGGAAGTACCCCAAGTTTAAAGACAAGGCTTGATGTGCCTGAGTTTTCTCTACTCAAATGTTGAGCAAAAATTTCAACCAGAGCAGAACCATGCTTCAAAATAATAGAAAAAACTCATGATGCAAGAAAAAAAAATACATGCTTTAATTCTTCAGACTCACCTGAAATTAAGTCTGGGTCTGAATGATCACACTCAGACTGAACAAAAGCATACTCCTCCAGTTACTAGCATCCAAGTCCTCCATGTACTAGCATTACAAGTCCTGTGCTTAAGATTATGCTAGCATCAATCACTCTCCCATTTCCACAAGCTAGAGAGATAATGAGAACAGGTAGCTTTGTGAGCTGTGGAATTTTCTGTTTCCTAAAGTTTAAGCGAAATGGGCCCATGTATTACATACTGCTTCGGATGTAGGGGAAGGAGAAGAAAGATACTAAACTTCCTGAGCTTTGTTTCCTTAGGAAAAGAGGAAAAAGCATGTGCAAAACTCATGTGCAAGATTTCATGTAGTTTCCCAAATACATAATCTGATTCATATTTTTTTATGAAGAAACCTCAGTCTGGTACATGAATTAACATAATTGTTAAACCCTGATAAAGAAATTAGATTGGCTTAAAATTTAGGTAACATCTATGTAGTCTTGGGAAAATGCTCATTTCATAAAGAATTTCAAATCTCTTTGCAATTATTCAAAGAATTAAGAGGACCAGGCTGGATTTATTTATTCCAGAAGATCCAAAAGCTGTTTAATACCTTCCCAGAAACCAAGTATCAAAAATTTTTAAAAAGGCAAAAGAAACATGCCGGTAGGATTGTTTCACACTCTCAGACAAGGCAGCCATGAATATTTGCAGAGTGTAGGTTATTTATATGCAATTTAAATTGAGATATTAGTACTTCAAAATGAAACATAAGAGACTTCCAGACCTCACGTGTTTGGTGTATGAGGTTAGGCCCTAGTTCATCAGATACAAGGCAGACTCTCACAGTTGGGTAGATGCTACCAGCAGCAAGGTCTCTCCTTGACCTGAAAGCACGAAAATAAATTATTTTCTCTCTGCCCCCCATGCCTGCAGCAGCACAGAGGTGACATTCCATATCCATGCCTGAAATGAGCACTGGCAGCAATATATTTTAAGCTCTCAAGTACCAAAGGTGTTTTATTCATAATTTAATTCACAAAAGCAGCCTCCACGGCTGCTGACCACACATGCACTCTGCACTCCTCCACGATGCAAACATTTTAGACAGAGAACTCCCCAGGTCTCAAGCAGACTAGTTAGAGTACAGTTTACTTTTTGATATTGGAATATTATTGTCCTTCTGTGCCATGTAAGCTCCGAATGACTTTTATAAATAGGACAGAGTATAGGATTTAGGAGTATCCAGATGGATGTCTTCAATTTCCTTTTCCAGAGGCACAGCAGTCATTAGAAGTGGTCCGTCAGGATTTAGATACTACTAATTGCCACTATAGACCCCTGTATTAGGCAGTACATGTCCTTCTAATCTTCACGGCAACCAACATAAAACCAGCCAATACTGGGCCACACAAGTTTCTAGAGACAAGAAAACCTCCTGGAGTTTGAGAGACAAGTTCAAATGTGGGAGAGGAATCTAGCCAGCAGGACAGAAACTGCAGAGGAACAGACTTTCATTGTAAGGTTTCCCGTGCTTCTGAGGTGTTAGAGCAAGTAATAAATAAAGAGCTGAAACTTTTCACTTTTTCTGTCGGTGTTCACACTTCTGGTTGCTGGAAAGCACCAGGAAGAACAAGCCACATAAGCGCAGCAATGAAGACAAAACCTTGTTATTGACTCATTTATTAGCGTGAAGGCACAGCGCAATGGATTACCGTCATTAAGGAAGATTGAGCCTGGATGATTTTTAATTATGGGTGAGGGTTGGAAATCAGTCTTGTCTTACCTGGGTTGCCAGAGAGATGAATGCATAGTTCTAGATTCGCCAGAAAAACATGCCAAAAGTGTGGTAGTTCTTATACAAACCATGATTTCACATGAAAAGTAGCTAAGTGACTCTAGAAAAAGCCAAGCCATGTCACATAGTTGTCAAAGGTAAGTGAGAGTGTTTAAAGAGCAGGTATGAAAATTAATAGATTGATGAAATTGTAACAGATTTGTAAATACAGCTTGCAAACTTCTTTTGCTCAGTGTAACACAGGAGCATTCAAACTCCAGGGAAATTTGCATCATGATCAGAGTACCCGGGGCAGCACAAAAGCACCTGTTCAGCATACAAGGTCCTTTGCTTCTGAAGTAGAAACAGCCATTTTCCTGCAAAAACTCCAGGTTCCTAAAACATGGCACACTGTCACATGCTGGGAGATGACGCACTTTCACTGCACCTACCTGCAGCACTGCAGTGTGAGCTGCAATCCCTCACCACACTGCAGCAGAGAGCAGCCCCTCTGAATAATTCAGTTGTTCAGCCCCCACGTAAGAACACCTCATAAATCTGACGGACCATCGCTAGATGCCCGACAGTTTAACAGTGACCCAGCAGTCCCTCCCCTCACACCCCCTCCTGCAGACAGCATGCAGCACCCCGGAGATCTCTCCGGTCCCTGAACAACAGTTGGACTGTTTGCAATCAAGTGCTTTGCATATTGCATAAGGCAATTACTTGATATTCTTTGCTTTAGAAAAATCTTCTGGAGATACTTTAGCTCCGCAAAAAACCCTTCGATATCTCCCATAGGGCCAGCCAATTAACAATCTCTGTATCCGACAATGCACATCTTTTCTCTGCTGCTAACACTCAGTTTCTTTGGGCAAGACTGCCAACAAAATTATACAAGAGGCTGTCATTCAACGGCAGAGACCTCTCTAATGACGAAGGCCCTGATACTTAAATACTCACAAGTTCTTAATATGCACAATAATCAACAGGCTTAATTACCCACAGATATTTGAACACCTGGACTCAGACAGTTGCACGAGGCACCGAGCCCCAGCGACTTCTGTGCAGTCAGGCACTGCCACTACCTATTGTGCTACGAACGTTTTCTCCTGTAACCGCGCCAAATACCGCTTGGCTCTGCAGTAAGAAATAACTAACAAGCTCCTGTCATGCCTATTAAAAAGCCAAGTGATGTTACTAAACATGAGAACTGGAGTTGTATTTGAATTGGTCTTTTCTCTTGTTAACTAGGCATATCAGCCAGTACTAACTTGTTTTTCTATTAGCAATTACATTCAGTTACATACTAAACAAACTAAATGAGAAACCTACTGCTTTGTCTAGACCAGCTCATTCCTTCAGAACTTCAAGATCATGCTGGGGGAAAAAAAAAAAAGAACAAAACAAACACAAAAACCAGAGGAAGACTGTGTTCATTCACTGTGCCAACACCAAGAAATAGCTAACAAAAAGAAACCAGGCATAAACGCTTGCATCGGATTAACATCTAAAAAAATCTTTAAAAAATAAGTATCAATCAGGTTTGTCTAGATCTGTGCCAAGACTTTATCAATGCCATCAACTGGCTTTCTCACTTGCCTTCTCTTTTGTATATATTTTTAGGCTTTTATTGTTAGGTGATTTCCTGATTGAATTCAAAGATCTCACGGAACAGCATATTAGCATATCTTGAATATAGATGCAGACTCTGTTATGGGATTCAATTTCTCTCTGAATTTTAATTCCAAAGCTGTTCTTTTCTACATTGTTCATATGAGTAATCAGAATTTAAATCATTTTCATGTACCTCTGAGTGTACTGTGAGATGGGACAGCAGAAAATACAGCCAAAGGAGGTGAGTTTTTCAGTTTCAAGTTTCTCCCCAAGACCACACCGGCAGCACTTTCCATACAGCTTCCTGCTGCAAACAGAGTTTTAATGACCATGAGCCCAAATACCACACAGTGACATCCAGAAATGTGCGTTGGCAATTCATACTGGCTATACGTTCAGCTTGCAGTACAAGTAGTGAAACCCCAAAGTCGTTTGCATGCCTCTTCATCTGAGTGACCTGTACCATCACGAAGCAACTGGTCACAGCAGGGGTCAATAACAGCTTTAGCTAAATACAAGCAACACCATACTGAGACCTACACCATCACTGCCTCCCCCATCTGCAGAAAGTGTCTGGGAAAAGATGGTGGAGGATAGGACCGGGAAATAACTATTCATATGAGATGTATCAGATGGTGAGGAGTCAAGGAAAGGAAAGGGCCAAGAAGCAGGGAGAGGAGAGGAGCAGAGAACAGGACTTGGGCAAAAGCCTAGGGCAGAGAAGAAGGTGGGTATGAGCAAGTGGAGAGGCTCAGTGGGCAGAGAAGCATGAACAGCAGAAGGTGGAAGAGCATCGGAGTCAGGAGAACATTAACATGGAAAACTGAGGAGCAGTGAAGGCAAGTGGCTGCTAAAGGGACGGGCACAGTCTTCACATGGACTTTAATGAGTTCCTCACCAAGGACTCAGCACAGAGCCTGTGACAGTCATCCTCTTCCCACTGACTCCAGACCTACATGTGCAAGCAAGGAGTTTTCAGAGGAATTAGGCATTCAAGTCCCATTACGTCTCCACTTGAAATTATCTCCCTTGAACACTGCAGTCTCCACCCCTCAGGGAAAAATAATTGCTAGTTAGGAATTCGCCATTTCTGATCATCCCTGAAGTGTATTAACCCAGAATGGAAGGAGAGAGAGGCTTCACTGCTACCTGGTGCAAGGTTTCTCCCTTCATGGGTGTAAGCTGATCAATGGCCAGTTAGCAAAGTCACTTTAACCAAAACTGACTCTTTCAGTCAGGTGAATCAAAATCAAGTACAAATCAATTTCCTTAGAGCAATGCCAGTCATTTAGCACTTTAAACACAAAAAAAATGTTATAAAGAAAACAGGAGGCAGAAATTCTGATTGTATTTTCCTTTTGCTTTCCTTTGGGGTAAGGAAGTACAGTGGTAAATGCATTCATTACTTTTTCATCCAATCTGTAATCTAAGGGGTATAGACTTCACTGGGAAAGCATTTGTAGGAAAGAAAACGAGAAAATATGAGAAGAGCCCTTGTTTCTAGAGCCAGCTGGATTTCTTTGACGCTCTAATACTAAGAAAAAGTTTGCCTTCTGAGCATTACTTACCACACCCAGTTCACCATTGATAAGACAGCACTGCACTCCAGCCCAAAGCTCCCCATCCTAGCCAAAATATTAACTTCTGTCATGGCACACAGAATTCAAAATTTGTTAGGACTTTAGTTCCCTGTGCTTATTGCCCAGGTTTCTGAGATGAGTCACTGCCTTAGCCCCCCCAAAAAACCCCAACGCCCAGATAAATTATATAAACTACATCATTCCTTATACACATGCTTAAAGCAAAAAAGCCAGGTATGCCATTTTTCTATCATTTCAGCAAGTCCTCATGCACAGAGAGGCTACAGCAATGCAAGGAAAGGATGTGCAGATCCTGTTTCCTTTAGGAAACTCTTCAGGCATCATCCCCAGCCTCAAGCAACCTGCTGCACAAGTAAGTCTTTAAGGAGAGCAGGTCAGTCAGGCCAGCGTCCATCGCTGTTGGCATTTGCAGGGCTAAAATCCTTCAGACTGACTGCACCAGCTTGACCAATCCAGGAAACTTGGATCAGCAGCTGAGCAGGGTTTTAAGGACTGCACACCAGCAGCTGTTTGCACTGCTTGTGAGATTTGGGTGGGCTCCAAGAAAGCAACAGCTGAATAAAATAAACTACCAAAGTCAGAAAAATAGCTGCCCCAGAGCCCAGTGAATCCCTGTCCCATGGCGGTAGGAACTAGAGGTTTAAGGGAAAATTGGGCACACCTAGGGATCCTTTAACTGCGATACCCAGGGGCTAGTGATTTTATGCATTAGGGTGAAAAGACAGTTCCTTTGATTGGTTTTCGGCTTGCTACTATGAAATTATGCTCTGATCCTGCTGGATCTTGTACCCAGCCTGGTGCTGCTAAATTTCTCTCTGTTACCTATGGCCTGAAGCTACTTACTTCCCAAAGGATTTCTTCGGTAAAGGAATAATCAGGTGGCCGGGTCATTTCAGAGAGCTACAACACAGCAGGCCTGAAAGCAAAGATAATTTGGCAAACCGCTATTGCAAATTTTTAACTGAAGTCGCATTTAAGGACTCTAATGAGGGACCACAGCACTGTTAGAGCCAGTGTTGAGCAAATGAGATGCACCAATATTATCTCTGCTCTGAAGATAATCTTGACAATCTAGGATTTAAATGAGTAAATGGGCAGGTGGCTGGTAAAAACAGGAGCCTGCAAAGTAATAGGATGGACATTTATATCTGTGTAGGCTACCAAGGCCAGAAATTCAGAGCAGCTCAGTCAGAAGCACGACAACATAAGTAGATTTGTCCGTTCGTTCTTTGTGGATTCAGCACAAAAACTGTCTCAGTAAGATGCCAACTGTCTCTTTCGGGATGCTGTCTGTACCCAGCTCCGTACTTCTGCCTCAAAACACATTTGTGCGAGTCACCTACGGAGAAGCAATTAATTAGCGCTCTGTAGCTTCCCACTGGACTCCTCAACACAGCAGAAAACATCCAGCAAGCAAGAGACAGAGGAGCCCAGCATACAGAAAGCAAAAAAAACAAGACAAAAATCTAATCCACAATGCAGGGAGCTTACCTTCCTCCAGACCCTGTGCCTCCCTCTGCTAGCAAGCAGCCCAGGAGCTGTTTGCCCAGCCCCTCCAAGCCCACTTCAGCCAAATTCAGCTGGGTTAGCAGCCAGCCTTTAAGCAGCAGGTCTTCGTTAACCTGATTCATTTTGCCTGAAGCAATTAAGGAGGGCTGACACAAGTCATTTCTATGGGAGGGGCGGCGAGAGTAGACGTTCCCCCCCGAGAGCACTTCTGTGAGGGCATGCCCACCCCTCCGAGGTGTTGGACAGTGCACAAACACGAGCTCTCTCCTGCAAACCCTGAGTATGACTTTGCTCTCCACCGCCTGTGCCACCAATGCCACTTCTTAAGGGAGACTGCTGGAAGATGAGAAAGAAAACGTGGCAAGTTTTCATAACGATCTGATGACTTTTTCAATGGCACCAAGTCTTGCTGTAAGCACTCGCTATTGCAGTACACGTGGGCCAATACCTTCCTTTCCTTTCACTACAGCCTGCTGGGAACTGGAAATTCTTTTTGCTGGGATCAAGCAAGCGCTAGGATAGCAGTAACCGCAAAATCTCGTGCAAATCCTTTTAATTTGTTAGGCTTAAAATAGCTCCTAATCCCCCAGTTGCAGTGGGTGAAGGGGATAAATAAGGAATTGGACTCCCGCAGAGCTCAGCCGTCCTGTTTTGAAGAGTCTGCAGCAGCGACAGCCGCAGCACTGACAGGGCAACCCAGGGATGCCAGAAGTGATTCACCCAGCCACCACTTAGCAAGACACTAGCCAATGCTATAGAAGTACATCATTTACTACCTCATTAACCCTCAAAGAGGTTAGTCTAAAACATAACCAAGGGGGAAGCTGTACTAAAAGGATACCAGGGGTGCATTTTGTTTCCAGCTCCCCAAAGGGAGGAATGCTGCCTAGGAATGGTTTGAATGCTGAAATTCAGTAGTTTTCTGATCTGAGGCTTGATTTATCCCTCTGTGTGTTGAGAGGAAACTCTGCCTAGCATAGGGGAACTGGCTAAGTTTTAGTTGTTATTAGGACGGGTTTCCCTTTACAAATCATCTCCCAAAACGAAGCACAGCAAACTGGAGGGATAAAACTTCAGCGTCATATCAAGGAGATGGGACTGTTATGAAGCAGAGCAGTGCTGGCAAGATTTACTGGCCATGTTGCCAGTTTCATTAGGAAAAAACAGGAGGAATTGTCATTTAGACAAAACCAACTGTGTCCCCAATGTGTTTGAAATACACTGGGGACAGGACAAATGTTCTTTTGGGACAAGGCACTGGGAGAGGGCTACTCTACGTGTAGGAAACATGCTGATCAGCCTGGAGTCACCTCAGTTTCAGCAGGGTAACACTAATAGACCTTGTTCCCCGTATCCTCCTGCTGAAAAAAACTAATTTCTGACTCTAAACGCAGTAACCTGATTGTCCTTCTTATTACTAATAATCATATTTCTTCAAAGCAGCGATCCAGCAAGAGTGGGCACGTGAGCCTCTAAATAAGGGTCTGGCTGATACACGGAGAGAAAGGAGAACTGGTGAGCAGTATTACTAGCATCACAGCAGCAAAGGGAAACCAGAGCGAGTTCTAATAAAGCTCTTTGAAGTTCTCCGGATGGCCAAAAGTCCCGTTTTGTCAATTCATGCAATGCTTTGCTGCGGGAACCCTTGCCCATCCCGCTCACAGCCCGAGGCAAAGGGACAGGGAGACTTGGGGTCCTGCTGATGCCCTCTCCTCTGGGTCCCGACAGTCTCCTTGACTTTCCAGTCCTCTACTTTGTGCTCTCTTGTGCTTTCCTACAAGCTAGCCTGTGTGTTCCTAATGCCACTTCTACCTTTCTGTCCCAAACAAGCACCGTCCTTGCCTGCAGTTCATGCCCTGCTCCTGACCCACAGCAGCGGTGTTCCCAATACTGGTCTCTGCTCCCGGCCACAGACGTGTGAGCAGCACAAGCGCCTGTTTGATGGAAGGAGTAGGAAGGAGTTCTCCTTGGGGGAAATGTGAGGCTACACAAAACAAAGCTTTTTTTTTTTTTTCCTTTTGGAAACTTAAATATTTGGAAGAATGGGATTATTCTGCCTAAAGTAGGATTTGAATACAATAAAAAAATGTTCATTGTTTCAGTCCTTTTCTTTGTTTCTCATTTGCAGTGAGTGACTTGACACCACCAGCCACCACACTGGCTCTTCTAAGAACATCTTTTCCTCTCAAATGTCATTTCTCCCACATTGCCCATCAAGTGAGATATCACTTCAGTTATCTTGCTACAGGAAGATAATAGGTTAGCCTAGCACAGTCTACCTTTTGCCATCCATCACAGTGGGTTTTACCCTGGTTTTTATTTCCCTTGATGCCGCTGTCTTGTAGAGTACCAAGGTCAGACCAAGTAGGCCACAGCCACCCACTTCACTTTTTTCCTTTCCTAAATAAAAGGATTCAAGTACTGTGATGGCTATTCTCCAGTTATACTGTACCATCCCTGATTTAGGAAAATTCATAGACGTCCTTGGTACCAGACTTACAATTGGTGATTCACTCAGCTACCCAGTCTCTCTCTCTCTAGTCTAATTGAGCCTGAGTTGAGTAAGGTCTCCTTTGAAGTCATGATCTCTTTCTGACTCTCAATATCTGTTTTTTATTGCTGATCAGTCCCCTTTACTGCCCATGTACCTCTTTACTTACTCCTAATAGTCTTTCCAAGATGGCTATTCACAGTCACTGCAAAAAACCCTTTTGCCTGTGACATAAACGTTAAGTAGTTTTTCTACCTCTGGCTTCCAAAGTTCCACGTCTCCTCCGCACTGAACCTACTGCAGCTCTGCTTCACTCTTCCCTCCAGACGATTTCACTGCTTCCCTTCATTTCTCAAAGTCTGCCCTTAAAAGAAAAGACAAGCCTCTATTTGTTTCTCCTCCTACTTTATTTCACCAGTTCATGTCCATCAGGTTATTTGTTCTGGTCAGCTCTTCTACAGTGTTACCTTAACCAAAGCGAAATCTAAAAAAATTGCCTCCACTTGTCATTGCTTCAGTGGTTGATGAAGATATCCATCAGCTTCCTCTCTACAAACACCTGGCTAGTCACTAGCAGCCATGCATTGACTCCTGCTGTTGAGTGATGTTCTCCCTCTCTCTCATTCTAGCAAGGCAAGTGGTATCACTTGTTTTATTGTCACTAGTTGCTGACGGTTGCATAAAATCAAGTTATACCAGTTTTCCCCGCATAAGCTCATGGTGGATCATCAGCTGCTTTCCTCAGTCATTCTTCAGTGTGCTCATCGCTATTAAAAACAACCCTGAATTGCTTACCATGGACCAGCCCTCCAGAGCTAACCAGCCAGCCCACCATGGAGGGGCCACCAGCCCACCAGCTCTTCCTGGTGCTGCTTGATGTTGCTTCAGCTGAACCCTCTCACCTTGGCTGGGGAGGGTGTAAAGACAAAAAGGCAACAAAATAAAACCCAAAAATGTCTTTCTCATTTGAACAGTCAAAGCATCATGAGACTGTGGCATGTTGGGGACCATCACCTCAGACACCACAGTCTGAGATGTTGGGAAACCTCCTGCAGCCGTTAAATCAAAAATAAACACTGCAGCTTAATTTTGAGGTACAAGGCAATGCATGTGGCACCTCTGAAAATATAATCTCGCACAAAAACTGTTGCTAGGATATCCCTAAAAATCAAGGAACTGAGGGAGTGGTTTTCAGAGGGAGCAAACTCATTTAGCAGAGGCGTGGTGGGCTGCCTAACCTTGTAACCAAAAGGGAGCACAACTGACAGAAAAACTCCAGTTCCAGAAGAGGCTTCGGGGTGATTTTCATCATAACGTGCTGGGAATCAGGTGTGCAGCTGCCCTTTATAATACAGGAATCACATGTCTAATTCCCTGCCTATTGAGTTAAAATTTGCCTCCTGATTTTACGCGATGCTATCTAGAAGACATTATTTCATTTAAGTGCATTCTCTTTCATCCACATGCATTTTTACTGCAGTCACTATTTATTTTCTCCTAACGCATCTTCTGCATTAACATCATCTTTGCCAGGTGGAATTGAAGCAATAATTCAATCTGAGTTAGGTTCCAGGAAGGACCCGTGGCCTGGGTGTCTGCTAAGGCTTGGGAAATTGATTTCTTGGCTTGCAACAGGCACTAAATTCTCCTTATAAACCACTGAGCATCTTCTTACAAGATGTGAATGGCTGGTGTCACAGCAGGTGCAGTTTGCCTAATAAACTTAATCACTCTCAGAGTTAGACGGCATGGGCATCTGGACAGGAATCAACAAGTGAGGTTATTTGCTGATTTTCTGAGCTCAGGCTGTGTGCTTTGGAGGCAAAGTGTGAACAGGCAGAACGGGAATAGCTTTTTCTTATGGCCAAGGGATGGAGGAAGGAGGAGGGGGGAAGGAAGGAAAAAGAAACCAACTATCAACTCTTTTCACATGATATTTATGAAAAATCCAGCTTAGGAGACAAGTCTTTGATATGTAGGTTGCCTTACCTGGAGACTTGCAAGATCCCCAACGCTTTACAGTTTCTTTTCGAAACTCTGTTGAAGCCATCTTTATTCATGATGAGGCTCATCAAAGAGAAGCGTGGGCGACCCGTCAGATAAACTGGAGTTTCCCTTTGAATATTTTGAATGTAAATATATAAAGCCAATTAAGTTTCATGGATTAATTTCCCAAACTGCCGGATAAACTGGCAGATATTGTTAGCCAGCTAAGCTTGAATGATGTGGTTTCCATTAACCAGATCTTCAAAAAAGGCTTTTATTGTAGGAAAGACAGCCTTTGCCACCTGAGCTGAATTTTTTTTTAGTGTTCAGAGTAAAAGCTTATTTTTTCATAGCTTATAATTCTGCTGCAAAATATGTTTGGGACAACTACAGAGTGAAGGTCTTCTCTTCAGAGAGATGACTGGGGTTTAGTTGCTTAAAACTGAGAAGGATGAGTTCACTCGTGTTAAAGTAATTTGAGCAACAACAAAGTAAATCAAGAAAATAAAATTCCCTAATGAACAGCTCAGAAAATGCTATCTGGTTTCTAAAATTGAAATACGGCAAGTGTTCATCCTTTGATGAGATATAACTATTTTGAGGGTAGTACTTCCATAAAAAGGCAGAAAACAATCAAAGTAAAAATGGCTTCAGAATATGTTTGCACTTCATAGCTTCTTGGGTAACTTGTTCGACTCCCTTGGCTTAAACATTTACCAGATATGTACATTTCAAGAACAGATCAATTTCCTTCTGCAATATCACTTTACATTTTCATTTCATCTTAAATCAGAATTATCTTTCCCGTTTTGAAATCATACTTTATTTTGATTTATCAGCTCATAACTGAGGATGTCAGGCTCTACTGTCCTGCAGAGATACAGAGTTCCTGTGCCCATGCTACTGGTGCCAATTTAGCTAGAAATCCTGCATCACAAATACACATTTGTCCTACTGGCTTCAGCTCGGGAGTATCAAAAGAAAACGTTTATCTCTGAACTAGAAAGAACTAGAGACAGAGAGAAAGTGAGCGCTCACAGAGGAATGCCAGGGGACACCTTCTCAGGAGGAGACGGGCTGAGCTTCGCAATGCAGTGAAAGAACTAAGGCAGCTCTCTGGCTTTTAACTCTGCTTTATCACACCTTGTCCACAAAGAGGACAAAACTCACATCTATTTCATAAATATCTTAAAATTAGTTGCAGCAGCTTTTCAATGGGGATCTCAGATTCTTCTGGTCTGGAAGGGCACGTGTTCACTTCAGCTGGTGAAAAGCCAAGCTCATGGTACAGCTCCCACCTCCCTCCGACAGCCGTTGGGAGGTTTTCCCCTCCATTGGCACTCATCTCTCTCCGCTGCTGAAAAATCAGGCGTGGACAACCAGCTGATGGGCAAAGCTGGAAGAGACATTTCCAGGCGCTAGAAATGATCTGTGGTGCCCCCATGAGACAGAAAAAAGTTTTCTGGGGGCAGCTTAACAGCTGATTTCCTCTACCTTGGTAAATTAACATTTGTTTTAATGTCCATCCTAACTCTAAACAAATACTAGTGCCCTGAGTAGCTCATACTGTGCATTGCTTGCTTTGAAAGATATTGCAGTGTCATTCCTGGGAAGAATTTTAATCTTAAATTATGAATACGTGTCTTCAGCCACAACTCCAGATCCACGTAGACTTTTACCTGAAAATTTCCTTGTACCAGAAAACAATCAATATTCTGATTCATTCACAAGAAACCCAGAAAAATCCTTCTAGGTGATATTTCTAGTCACTGGAAAACATGCACTGCAAGCTTTTAAAATATCTATGTCTATAGCTATTTATCTCTGTGTATATATACATTTATATATTGCTCTTAATGTTTAGGGAAAGATTCACTGATATCTCCCGGCTGCAATGGAACTTTCTCATCACTTTATGTTGCTGCAGGAATTAAACTCAATTGAAAGCCTTCGCATGAATTAGCATTATGTTCAGCAGCTAATATAGTGCTTACTTCTGCCCGTTATTAAGTGATGTGATGACAGTATGCAACAGCCATACAGTTAAAGTATTTCAGTGTCTATATCTCTAAATGTTAACGGTTTGAAAGGCACTTCAGATTCCCGAGCTACTATCATTTCATAGATTTCTCTTAAATATAAATGCCAGTAGAAACTTTCCTGAGTTTATAATTCTTGATTATGAAGTACTTACTGAACTCCATAATTTAATCTCTTTTTCTGTGTTTCTTGCTGCATTTTCTTACACAGGAAAGGACACCCAGGAAACTTCAGGCTTTACTCAGGAAAGCCTGAATACACATCGTTACCAGAACAAACTCACCAAAAAGCCCAAACAAACAACTTTACTGAAGGAGACAAAAAAAAATGGGAATTATAAGACTAAATAGTTCTGAGAGTAAAAATTTCCAGACCCCTCTTGTTTATCGTTAGTGACTTGCAAGTCATTAAAAACCAGCATCAGTGGGTTCCTTGTAGAGGAGGGAATGAGAGAGGAAAGTCAGGACAAAACACACAAGCAGAGAGGAGGTCTCGGCCATCCCACGAAATCGTGGTTAGCAGATGAAGCAGCGCACAACACGTAGAAGGGAGGACGGTTATGTCTCATGTTTTGCCCTCTCCAGCACTTTCAGGATAGCTCATAATGGGCTGATTGAGGGATAGGGACTGATATCTTCTGCATGCCAGAGAGTAATAAATACACCCATTGTTAAAGACATGAAGATTTTCAACAATCAGCCAGTAACCCAAGAAATTTCCGATGTGCCCGCACAGACATTCACCTTTTCACTGATTAGACAGCTGCTGCAGAATGAAAGATTTCTCAGCACCATGTGCACTTCTCAAATGTCAGGTTTGGGAAGCAAGAAGAATGCCTAATTCTTATGTTACAAGGCATTGATGATGAAATAGGGTCAGCAGTCAAGAGCCACCTCAAAAGCAGGCATTGGCCGTAAATTGTCATCGTTGAACAACAGTAGCTCTCTGCTCTCCTAAGGCAGCTTGGTGGGGAACTCTGTAACGTATTGCAATGAGGATGACGAGCATGTGGCAGGTCAAAATATAGCACTGTAGACCCGGCCACCACAAGGAGCAACAACTGGGGTGGTGGCTACTGCAGCGCTTGACTTTTCTGTGCCTGTAACAACATGCCCCCAATAGCAAGAATTTAAGTTTGGGGCTACTGGGCCCTGATCACAAAATGTCCTGTCTCAGACTCTCTACCGCAGAGCAAATGCAATGCAGGGACTGTTGTAAAATAAATAAATAAATGAATGAAAATTAAAATTAAAAAGCACAGAAGAATCTGAGCTGTTTCAAAAGAGGATTTCTGACTTGGCTCTTTGACGCACAGGGAGCACATCTGCAATTCTCAAGCCATAGCATTTAATATTAAAATGTCATTTTATTTATTCTTTCCCTGTGATATCAAAAATGGTAACTAGGCAACATCTCAACTACTGAGTGGACTCTAAATCTCAAATCACTTAAATATGAGATCAAAGTGAAAAATGGCAAACAGTAATTTATAACCTGTTCTTTTCGTTTAGACCTAGCAGAGCCAACCATCCTGCCCTTACAGCCCCTGTACTAAAATCTTCATATGCATAAGGACCCTCAAACAAACAAACGCTGCAGAAAAGAGAGGGAAAGGGAACTTGCAGGGTGGTTCCCAGACAAGATGCTAATGGCTCCTCCGTGGATGGATAAACCCCTGGATTCAAGGACAACCCAGTGATGTTGGCCCCAAAACAACAGCTTGCCGCCGTTTTGAATCTCAATAGCTCAACTGGGATTTTCAGTACGAGAGAGAGCAGAGAAGTGGCAGTAAGATATTAGTCTACCATAGTGTATGAGGACTTCTCCAAACCCAGTGTCTTGATCATGCAAAGAGCTGCCCCTCTGCAGAGAAGGGACCGAGGCACAGGGACATTTACCCATCCATTGGGCACTGGCGTCCTGTGCGTGACACCGCTACGTCTCCACCGCCAATAGAAGACCCATCTCCAAATCCTCCTCCAGGAATGCACATGAACGTTGCACATGGGAACGTTCAAACCACCACTTGCTGCTTGTGTTAAGCAGGACAGTCACAAGGTCCGTTTTGGCCAGAAGAACGGGAGAAGGAGCAGGAGTTCGGTTTACATGCCTCAGCTCTTCCTGAAGCCTCACCTGCAGGTTTTTCCGTGTTTCACTTCTGCTCTGAAATGAACTTTGATTCATTTTGCTTTGTGCAACTGTGCTTTGATTTCTCCAGGTATACCCTGTTTCATAATGGCTTGAATAATTAACGCACAAATGAGGAACAGTGGAAAAACTTGGAGGTTCAAAACATGCACACCTCCCTTCTCTACAGTGAAACCGTTTAGCGCGCAGCATATAGTAACACCATCTGCACGACTTTAAACACAGTTGCTCACATTTCCATTTAAGAAATGAGCTCCTTCCCACGAGTGGATGAGGGGGCTGAAGCAGATTTTGTTTGCGGAGATGCTGGAGACAACTGCTGTTAAAAGATTTTGTTAATAGAAGGAAAAAGCAGCCATTTGTACTTTCTAACAGCCCCAGAGATGTCTATTTTAGCTTATAAATCAGATACCACAAGAGCTATTTGGACTGATGGATCAAAAATGCTATGAGTTTGAGAGCGCTTCACGGGAACCAGGACAGAAAGGCAGCCGCGTGAAAGATTCAAATAGCCTCCTTTGATTTCAGCAGCCTTTATGAGTGACACAATCAGCCACAGAAAACAGTTTAGTGAGAGTTTTTGTCTTCCTAAAACACAGCTGACACATGGGAATGATTTAACTTGCTAATGAAATTACTCCTGTGAGTTGATATTTTCCCCCTCTCATGTACATATCCTGGTTGCATAACTGATAACTAATTTAGACACGCACAGAAAGAGCTCTGCCAGGCTGCTTCCAGCGTCGTCCCTTCGAACAGCAAATACCTGCTCTGCAGTCAGGCAAGACGTGTAAAGGATAAGGGCCGGATCGCTGTGCAGGAGGAGCTCATAGAAATAAAACTCTTGACCACGAGGAGGTCAGCAGGGACAAAGTTCCAAAAAAAGACTGATGAGTTTTTGACAAATTAAGCCTATTTCTTCTCTTGGTCATTTCCAAACACAGTAATGTGCACATTAAAGTACTTATTATCATTCATGCAATATTATGAATAAACAATTTATACACTACGTGGGTCACTGGCTGAATTCACTATTGGCACAACGACCCTACCCTATGCTTATAAATGTCCACAAATAATTCACAAGTGAAAGAAGATTTTTTTTTTCCCCCCCACCTATAGAGCTCAGGTTATCTGATAAACCTTTAAAACAATACTTTGCCAATTAGTAGAGTCTTCACCTGATTAATAGTAAATACACATAATAGCCCTCTTGCAAAACAGCTATTCGTTCAGTACAGGCACAGAACTGCTCCTTGCAGGTATTTGTGAAGGCATAAAAATAGCAGGTTGCTCCTGGACAATGCACAAACACGAGAAAGGAATTAAGTTCACGGAATGGTTCACAAACCTTTGTTCACAGCACAAAAATCAATGGGACGCTAAAAAGCTGTAGTGCTGCTCGTGTGTTGGACACCTCGAAAGTGCTGAAGCCGTTCCTCCCCGGTCCAGAGGGATGGCACAGAGAGGCGCTAGGCAACGGGCAAGGTCAGACCGCAAATGTCCCTGCGATCAAGTTGATTCATTTTGATAGCTTGATATGAGCAGCTCTTGAAGAATTTCATTTATTTTTATTTATTTATAAGCTGCTAAAAAAGCCGTCGTCATCATATCATCTCTGGGTACACGAGCATTGCACCACAAAAAATAACTTGCTGCCAAGTGCAATCTCCAATTAATAGCTCAAATATTAATTTAAGTCCATAATGCATGTACATATCATTTTAAACTTAGGGAAAGAAGCATGTATAATTGAAAATCTTTAGTAATTTTCCAAAGAATTCAATATCAGCGCAGCGGATTCATTTGTTAGGCGAGCTGTCTTGGGGAGGTACAGCTAATACGATGAGTAATTGTTAAGAGCTGTAACAGCTAAGGGATCTTTTCTGTACCCTTTAAATTACTTGAGAGTGCAAAAACTGCAGAGAAGCAGCGAGGTCAGTTCTTTGATCCTGTTCCAGCTCCCAAGCAGCGATCAGTAGTGCAGACGACATGAAAGACCAGAGGGTTTTCAGGGCTAATTAACTGATGGTGCCATTTCTGCACACTCCCCCTGCTTTGGTGCTTAGGCCAGGGTTTCCCACCACCCATCAGAAGAAGAGGGTGATTTTTGCCCTCTAGACCCAGCTACCCTCCCTGACTCAAACTGGCTTGCTGGGAAATCTCGGAGCAAGTGAAAAATTGTTTAGATCAAGTGACGTGGAAGTCAGGGGGGAATTTTTTTCCCCCCAAGAGATAGGGAAGCCAAGACTTGGCAGAGCTGGGCAGACTCAGCCCCAGCCCCTGGGTTCCCTCTCGTGTCCCGCAGGTCTCTCACAAACCACAGACCATAAGCAATACCTCAACAGGGTGCTGCTGAAATCCTACCAGTATCGGCACATCCTTGCTGGAAAAGGTCAGGCTGCCCATGCAACCTGCCAGCATCACGTCCTTAATCAGGAAGGGGGAAAATCCATGACATTTATAAGCTAGCAGCGATCCCACGCACCGGCCAGCTGGGCAGGGGAGAGAGCAGCCGCCGTGCTACCACACTGAACCAACCTTTTTTCTGCAGGAATAGCACAAATTCACTCTTTCCTTCTCCAGCGTTATTCCTTCTGCAGCAGCCTTCCCGTGCTAACGCAAGGCAGGTACAAGAGGACACCACCCTTCCCTCCTAAAGAAATCGTTCTTTCCTTTACATTAAAATCATAACTTTTAATGCATTCAGCTGCCGCAATGAAATTAAAACCCCTAACCCTCAGAGCGCAGGATACAATTAAATAGTTTCTTTGCCATCAGTTAACGTAATGGAGTCTGAGCATGGCATTAAATTCAGCAAATAAAGCCGGAGCACGTCTCCAGCAGCGGCGCTCAGGGCAGGGTGCTCAGCAGCAGGCCATGGCTGTGGCACAGCTGCCTCTTCTGCTCTTAACTGCGGGGGGAATCGTCACATAAAGGCAAAATGGGGGCGATACGTAAACACGAAGACTAAAGACCAGGGATTTTTTTCAACCTACTATTTGAGGTGGTTTATCTCCTACAAAAGACACGTAACCATCCCAGACGACAAATATTTATTTGAGAATATCTCATTTGCCTATTGTACTATGGGCCAATAAAAAAAAAAAAATTAAAAATACATTCAGAGACATAAACTCTTTTTTAATATGGCTGCATTTTCTCAATACAAACAGGTACCACAAACAAATTACTCTAACACATCCTCCCGTTGATTAAAAAATGATTTATATTGAATTACACCTTCAGGATTGATTGGATGATGTGTTTAATCCCACTCCCTGCCCTTTTCCAGCCTAATAATATACAATATCACCTCTGCGATAATGTGATTATATTAATGGATCCAGTATTGCCATTGTGTTTGAAAGCAACCGTTGTTAGAGGGCTTGTGCTTCCCAAGGAGATCAATATTTTTAATTCTAGTAAATGAAGAGCAGAATAAAGTTGTGTCTTGGAAACAATATGGCACTTCCTATGGGGAACAGTGTCCTGCAAACTATTTCCCATAAGTATATTAAAATTCCAGCGTAGTGACAAATAATCCATTATACCGTGTTCCTGTCTACCACCAAGAGAAATATGTGAGAAGTCGTTGGTTCGTTCAAGTGTGCTACGGCTATAATTATTCTCCACCGTAATTATTTGTTCCTACTTTTCCTACGCCAGTGGGACAGGTCCATCAAGAAGATGCTGAGCCAAAACGTGAGCACGGTGGCTTTGCCCCCACAGACCAGCCAGCTGCCAAGGGATGGGGCCAGGACGCAGGGAGGTGGCCGCACACCCCAGGCTTTGGATTTTGGAAATTACCTTAGAAAAATGCACTGATTTTGGTGCTGTGGCTTCTGGCCACCTCTATTCAGAATGGTTTAAACCCTTTCGGGTCACTTTGCTGTCATAGCAGAAAAATAACATAAAAATAAACTTTCTTTTCCAGACCTCCTGCCTTTTTGAATAGTCAGTGGCAGTTCCAGGTAGGTGCAAAGTTGTCTGGTGTGTAATTCGGGCAGAAGTAAGGGGAGAGGGAGGTAAGGCCAGGGGTTACGTTGGTGTCAGACAGTATAATTTTGGTGTTCAGTAATGATGGAGCCCTACGTTGATAATGCTTTTAAAAACTCATGGAAAAATGCACCTCAGGTACAACCTACCTATCAGTATGTTTCTTTGATAGATCCCATTTTTATTTCCAATTAATTTTCTTGCCGTAACCTCATTAATTTGTTTATAAACCATTTTCTGTGCTTGTTTCCTATCAGCATTCACTTAAATGTCAGGCCTTTTGTTAAAATGTATTGAGTTATAGATAAACACAACTCTACATTATGAGATTGAAGAAATAATGAAAAATGAGTGTTTTATGGTTTGGAAACCATGTAAACATCATCGTGTTTTTATTGCTGGAATGGTAGTATGGGGGAAGGGTAAACCACTAAAGTCAATGCAATCTTTAATTTAAGGAGTATTTTTATGATGTTTTCTGTTAATCTTCTAAAGCTGTTTGCAGAGTATAAAAATATGTTTGCTATAGGGAAGTCTTTATAGTATCAGTGATAAAATACTCTTATGTGTGTTTTGCATCCATTGCATCATTTGAATTTGGTAAACCTTGCTCCTTATGAGCAGAGCAATTATGACTATTATGATATTAAACTGGGAAAATATTCTGTTTAATGAACAGCGAAGAATTACAATGCATCGCCGCCCTTGGGAAAAGCAATGTGTTCAGCTCACAAATAGCACTAACAGCCTCATCGACGCCAGATGTCCAATTTTCAAAAGTAGCTTCCTAAACTCTGAGTGCAGCGCTGAGGTTTCTGCTCCAACGCAGCCCCTCGTGAGAACAGAAATGGGGTCCTCACCCATCGGAGAGCCTAAAAAATCAGTCGTATGGCTGTACCGCAGCCTCCTTCTGTCTATTAAGTGTTGTGCTCTGGATGATTCCCCTTTATTTCATTGAATAAAAGGAGCCAAGATTTGTGTGGTCCCAGCCTGGTTCCTGTCCTGTGTTTGCAGAAGCCACTTACTCCACCACCTACCAGTCTGGCATGACCATCATCACTTCCAAATCTCCAGAGCTCCCAGGTATTAAACAGCAAATTAAAGCACTTCAGAACCAACCTGCAAAATTCTCCCTACATCTCGGCATGTTACAAGGGAGGACTTAAGGAAAAATGCACTGCTCAGCTCCTTCTCACTAGGTGCAGTATAGAGTAGGAATGGGAATTCAGGCTCCCCTTCTGCACTCCCATGCCCGAAGGACATGATGCTGCATTTTTTAGGCAAGGGAAGTAATAGACCTTGAAGGGACAATCCAAGCCTGGTGGGAAAGCTGCTTCTAAAAGCATCGGAAAAATGTTTTTAAAATGTATCTTTTAATTCCAAAGCAAAGCAGTGACATGCCAGTTTCTTTTAAGTGTATTGAACAAATATCAAGAAATTATTTCTCAGGATTTACTGACTTTTTAAGTGTCCTTCTCAGTGTTTAAAGGGCAATATAACAGGACTCTGAAAAGAGTCTGCTCATTGGTACTATTAATTCCTATCCTTTACCTACCAAAGAGTGCCTCACCCCGAAAGGAACAGCCTGGTTCTGCCACCACATTTCTCTCCCATGGTACCCTTCCATCCTTCTTGCCCTGTTTGCATGAGCTCTGTCACATTGATTTGGTATCACGGGTCAAACAACAGAAGTCAAATGATTAAAGCAAATCAGAAGCTCCTGATTGCTCTCTTAACAAGAGGGGGAAATGAAGGAGGAGTGCAGCAGGGAATGGCTGAGGGAAGGGAGACCGACGGAGGACAAAACCAATCCAGCTGTAACTCCATCCAGACACATGGGTCTGAACTAAGAGGAACTTTTTTCCATTTTTTTTGCAAAATGGCACTTCAGTACACAAGGTCCAAAGGGTCAGCTTCGTCCACCCTTGCTCAGCCACGTTGTGCTTGTTGCTCCTCCATCTTGAGCTGGTGCACTCAGGAGTGGGGCTGGCCAAGCTCAGAAGATAAATGAGTGCAGCTAGCGTTATTCCTGGGGAAAATTATTCCGTGACAAATCAGGGTAACTTCCATAGCACAATGCTTATTTAAATCTCATGGTGGGACCCTGAGTGACACCGGACTGCCTTGCACCAGCAGCACCCTCCAGGCGCTGAACGAGCTAATGGGAGAAGTGAGGTGCCATGCCATGTGAGCGGAGCTGATGGATGTCACTGGCTTTGTGTTCCAGGGACAGCTCCAAAATCCTCGATAAGCCCTACAAATTCAGCATGGGCACTTCAGGGATCACTCATCAGTTGCTTCCCCAGGGCACTGCTCCTCGGCACAAACTTGCCTTGGGGTATTCCAGCAGCTTTTCTCACATCTTACCCAATGCATAAGTAAAGCACAAAAAAGTGTTTCACATTTTTTTGGCATTCTATGATAGCCTTAGGAGTGAGGCCATTGTGGAGGTTAAGAAGTGAGTCTTGAGAGGAGACGTCTTCAATCTGTAATTTGTGGACAATATTGCATCCATGAACCTCCTGCTTTTCTTATCCCAGCACATTACAAGCTCAGGATTGTTACTTATTACTAACCCTCAGGTGCAGGTAGAGGCATATCCCTCTACACGTTTGTCCTTTTGCAATGTGTATATAACCTCTTACTGGGAAGTCTGCACAGTAGTCTCGAGGAAAACAAAGAAAATGGATATGAAGCGTCTACTGCAGTCAATGCAACAAGCCAACAAGAAAACTGCCTAGCTGGCCATGTCGCTTTCATGCTTGTGAGTTAACAAAGCAAGCACCAAAGATACCATCCTGGCAGAACCCACTGTCCCTTAAACGTGGTGGTTTACCCCCCCGCAGTTCACCTATTTAACGTACATTTTTTCTTAACCATATGCACTCACGTTGCCCATTTAGCTGAGCGCTGCCTCCATCACCAGCGAGTTTGCACCATTGCTACATATCATTAATAGCGGTCATCCTGCAGCCGTGTAGCCCTGTAACAGGGTATTGCCATCGCTAGTTACAGGCCATAAGCTTTGCCCTAAGTTTGCATGGCCTCAGCTCTGCTCTGCCTGAACTTTCCCTGACCTGCCTGCAGCTTTCTCTGTCTTGGTTTAGCTGTAACGGCAGTTTTTCTAATTGACCAGCTGTCTGTGGCTAATTTGTTTTACTTTTGTTTATCTTGCTAGGGTAAAACCATAGTTTTATACAGACAGCAGTAACAACCGGTTATTCTAGGTAGAACAAGATATTTATCACCAACGCACTGATGAGTAGAGAAATCCAGACCTGCTACAATAGCAGAGGCTTTGAGAAGTGGGGACCCAGGATGGAGCCAGGGGCGGGGGGTACAGGCACCAGATGGTAAGAGATGGGCACAGGCTGGCATGGGACACCCCACGCCTGCACACAGCTCACCCACGGACAGTCGAAGAACTGCAGAGCTAGAGGTGGACAAAACTGGTTTCTGGGGTAACCAAGAGAACGGCATCTCTGTTTTCTGCATTTCAAATACTCTGAAATCGTATCTAACATGCGTAAAGAGCACCACACGTAGTAAATTGGGATGCGACACGGAGCTAAGGACCAATGAAGAAAGGAAAAGGTACAGAAGTGTGTCAGCAAACGTATAAAATTGACTCCAAGTGGTGAAGAAGAAGAAACCATCAGCATGGACATCCTATCCCAGCAAAGGTCCGCTGATGCTGACACTCGCTGTGAGGCCAGCCTCAAGGTGAACCCCCCAACTGTAGCACCCAGAGGAGCAGGGGAAACGTATTGCCAAGAAAAGGGGTAGAAACTACAGAGTATGTGAGTAACAATTTTAACTGTATTGTTATTACTATTATTATTATCACTATTAAAAGGTTTTCTGCATAGTTATATTCTTTCTCTTTCTGTGACAAATACATCTGGGCTAATAATGACGATTCTTGGATCAGACTGTTAAGATTTCGGTAAATCTTAAAAATAAATTCTGGTCTTTATGTGTAATGTGTGCTTCCTCTTTGCTCATAAATGAGGTTTTGAGAGTAGAAGTACTGTGCGTGGTAGCCTAACAGCTGTATTTCACATCCTCTTACCCAGTGCTCACTGATTTATACCCAGCAGCAATCGCCCTGCCCAGGCAGGCTCTGGGGGGGCATCCCATGGGTGATCTTGCCCGTGCCCCCATCTTCCCCAGACTTTGCCAGATCCGCTGGGTATTCACACCAAAGTCCACACCACTGCAAGCACCAGCAATGCAAGCAGCACTTTGTAGGTAAGGAAGAGTTAAAGGACATGTTGGAGTTAGGTGCAATTTCATTAAGCTCTTCCTCATCACACCATACCATGGCTTAGAGAGAAGAGGGAGTTAATCCAATTCATAAATTATAATTATGGTCAGCGTCTATTGAATAGAAAATCTATGGAATTACAACAACATTGACTCCCCCCACCAACTCTGCTGAAATAAAATGCAATGATGGAAAGGAATTTCACAGGCAAATGTTTACACCGCACTGACTCGTGCTCCTTCCAAATCAAACGCTTCATTCCAGCTAACTTTTAAGCAGGGAATCCTTGGCAAACAGCCAAGAAATAATGTGCTTAAACGTACAGCACACAGCATGATTGCTCAGGAATAAAGGGAGCTGCTTTATCTGTAACGTTATTCCCAGCACAAGTGCACAAGTAAATGCTTGCCTTTCGATTTTAAGCAGCAAAATAAGAACACTAATGAACGCCCTTCATCCTGCACTTCGCCGTTATTTCTGAGGCTGTTCTGCACTTACAGGGACCATGGATGCTTCTCACTAGAGAGGGTGTAAATGAGAGAAATACCACACTACACTGTCTGAGCAAAAATTTTCTTTGAGAGTCAACATATAAATATTTCTGCTCAAAACAGCAAAACGTTTTGCTCATCCAGAAGGATTCCTCTGGGAGGAAGAATTCCCTGTTTCTAAAACTAGGAAAGCCATTGATCCTTTATCTTCCTTCAAAGAGTCAAGAGTTCATAAATACACCAGCTGTAAGCATACCACTATGCATTTCAAAAGCATTACCCCAAACACAGAAACAGAGAAGTTCCTCTATTATAATAAATGCGCTGTTTGCACAGAACCAACTCCTGCTCTTACATTATACCTAATCCTTGTAAAGTCCTTGGCATAAGAGGTACAGTTGCTTCAGCCACCAAATAAATTAAACTGAGCGTGAGTCTGTGTGTGCATTACACATTTATGAGCAAACTTCTCTCAGTTCCAAAAAATTTATAAACATCTCATTTGTATTGCGGTGGTGTATGGGTGCTGGATCCTTTTTGCACGGTGCTGTACAACCAGATGGGCCCTAATCAATCTGGTTTTCTATTATCCAAGTATAGCAACTTGGATACAGCAAGTACTACGCTCCAAGCAACAGCAGATGAATGCAAGGCGAGGAAATGCAAGGAAACGATGATAAAGCTTCAGTCAGGATGGGTGGTGATGCTCTGAGCACGCGGGCTCTTTGCTGCTGCCAAGAATTGATAAGCAACATGGCCAGGATGACCCTCGGAGAGGGGCTGATATCCCTGAAAAAACAGTAAGTCGGGTGGTGCTCTGCGTGGCATTCTGGCTAGCAACTGGTGAACTGTCAAATAGTATCTTAACGGAGCAAAAATTTTCTCTTTTACTGACGCAGTTCAGTTAAACTACTATAAAACCCTGCAGGTTGCCTCTTTTATGCTGCTCCATCTCTGTTTCAGCTATCTATTTCTTGTGGCTAAGGGGACAGATGTAGCCTGAGCCATGATGCTCCTCACCCAGAGCCTTGCTGTAATTCAGCTGCAACAAGCCTCTGGCCAAAATTTCCTCTCCAAAACAGAAGGACCACGTTGGAATTTGCAGAGATCACCCTCAACATTTTGGCTATGATGGAAAACGCTAACTGCAGAAGAAAGGGCACCACTGATGCAAAAGATGATGAAAAGATGAAGTACCTGTTTAGCTGCTGTCTGGGAACGGTCCCAGGCAGCTCCTCCGTGTCAGCCCTGGCAGCTGCCCAGGGAGCTGGCTGCACTTGACATTAAGCAAAGGATTGAGTAAGGCAAAAGGGTGGCCAAGTCCGCTGTCCAGGCAAAGGTGGAGAAGTCAAAAGTAACTTTAGCAGAGCCACCAAAGCTGAGGAACCAACAAGAGGGAGGGAGGAAACTGCTGGGCCACCACGCACATCAAGCAGAAATGGTCCAGGAAAAAAAAAAAAAAAAAAAGAAAAAATTTTTCAAAGTCGTGAGTTAAAAAATTAGTAAATTTAAAAAAAAAAAGCTGTTGCTACCTTTCCTAGGTTTAATAGATGGCACTGAAACTGTCATGCCGCCCAGCCGGTCTGCACTGAACGAACAGCTTTTGCAAGGAGCAGAATTTCTGTTTAGTGCTGAGATTGGGGATAGAGCCCTGCAGAGCTTCTGCTCCTGGAGAGTTACCTTGGTTTGATTTCAAAGATTATATTGCACATGAACCTGCTGGAAATGTTGTGGTCGAGAGAAGGACACATTTCTCATGCTAGCCCTCGTCCCCGGTCAGCTTTGGTGCTGTTTCTTCCCATGCCAGGCCCTGCACAGAGCATCATCTCAGCGCACAGACTTTTTCCGCTTGATGCAAACTGCTCTGCCAGTAAAACCATCACTCCTACCACCATGATTCTTCTTGAACTTATGCACTAGTAAAAGCTTTCCAAAGGGCCTCCAGGAAGACGTTAGCAATACATACGAGTATCCCTGTCTGTGAGCGCAAGCGGAGCGTTTTGCATTTGTCTGCCCACCCAATCCCTTGAATTTTATCCTGACCCAAACCCGAGCACGGCCCCAGCAGTGACTCAAGCCAGAGCCGCACACTCTCTAGGATATTAGTTGCAAGCAGGGAACAAGGACCAGATATATCTTAGAGCTATTCAAGTTCATGTTCTTTAAGCAGTGGGCTATTTTTTAAATTCAATTATTCCTTAGTCTTTTTTTTTTTTTTTTAGCTTTAATTAGCATAACTAGGCTTTCTCCCCACTTAATCTCATTTCTAAAAAGACTGGTTATTTCTAAAAGATGCCATTGGCTATGGGATTCACCCAAATCCCCAATTATATTACTCTACACCTAGGTAAATTTGAACTTGATTATATTATATAAATGCAGGATAATCCTTATTTTCTTTCTGTGTTTACTTTGGGCTCCGCAGTATTGATGGTATTTTCTCCTCCTGAATTTATTCACAATTTAAGCCAGCAGATTCCTGCGACCAAAGTGAGTCAATGAATTTAAATCTAGGGTTTCTCTTTTGTGAATAGTAAATTTACCAAGGAGTGGAGTTTTGGTGAAACTGAAGCTATTTTGAACTCAGGTCAAATTCATCAGAGAGTTCAGACTGCAAATTAGCCAAGGAAACATTCTTCATGTCGAAGTATTTAATTTTTTTTTTTTTTAGGTGAAATATATTTCAGCTGAGATTCGTTAAGAAGTGGATGGGCTTTAAGTAAAGTACGAGAAAGGAAAATAAGACTATTGTTAGGAAAATACTTTTAAACAGTAGTTGTAACAAAGCACTAAAATAGTTTGACAAGAAAAGCTATGGAGTATTCACCACTGGAGGCACGTTAGATATATGGGACCAGACTAGACATCCTGAGGTCTCTTCCAGCCTCTTTCCATTGCCATGATCATATCTAACATCCCATATCCCAGGGAAAAGTTCTCCTCCTCTCAGGTTCCATAGTGTAAAGTATCTGGTATCCATAGGATTTTTGTATACAAATAAAACCGGTAAGTCACTAGTTTGATTAAGGCAATGGTATGGAAAATCCTGGGTTACATCTAGACCTAAGGGCTGTTTGTTTCTATCAACAGAAGCACAGCACTAGACCCCAAGAAGCAACCTAGGCACTCATTCTGTATTTTTTCCAAGGAAAACAGAGGAAAACAGGAGCTCAGGTGAGACACCCCACCCTGTGATGGATGTCTAAGGTAGGATCCGCTGTCCCCTGGGGTGCCAATGTCCCCCATCACTGCGCGGTGAGCTCCGGTTAGCTGGTAGCCAGTGCACGGTCACGCAGCACGAGCTTGGTGACAGTTGTGGGAGATTTAACCAGGGATGACAATTTCTTCATTTTCAATGTACACGCAGCAGTCACGGGCTCTCTCTCGGATAAGATCTGATGGAGCAAGTGGGGGAAAAGATGAAGTGCAGTGCTTCAAAATCTGTTTGCGACGGTAGCTGCCGGTGGCTGCTCTGAGAGAGACATCTGATAGGGAATTCCTTTTCTGCAGACATAGCATATTCATCGGGCGCTCCGTGCTTAATCAGATTTGGGCTGCTATCTTTTGATATTCTAAGAAATCAAACCTCAGATATTCCCCTGGGGATGTTCCAAACCTGTAATTAGTTTGCGGGGGGGGCAGGGGAGGATGCGGTTTTGTGCACCGTTTCTTGCAAACAGAGCTGAAATAGTGATTAGCTATTTAGCAGCCATGTCCCCCCTCCCAGGTCTGCCCCCGGGGAGAGAGCCTCGAGGACGTACCCCCGCAAGGGGCAAGGTCAAGGACCCCCATAAAGCACACGAATGAAATCATCTCCTGGTTTGGGGTTTATTACTGATGTCGTTCACTTTTTAAGAAAGGCTGCATAGGTAGGTCACAGCAAAGAAGGATGCAGTCGGTTCCCCTGAATGTAGCTGTATAGCTGGTGCAAGGATAGTTTCCTCCGTAGCCGTAGAAAACCCGAAGAATTTTTTTTGGTCAGCACTTTTTTCACACTAAAAACTGCAGGTTCAGATACATCAAAATGTTTCGCAAATGCATATTGGCTTCTCTGAAACTTCTGCCTGGGAAGAAAGGGCAGAAGAAAAAAGAATAACAATCTGGGAAAGTGAAAATGTTTCATTTTCCCATTTCTTGAATGAAACAACTTTGCTTTTTTTTTATCTGTTGAAACAAGTTTGAGCTTTGGGGTTTTTTATTTATTTTAAACAAATTCCCCTCAGTTGTTGTTTATTGGTTTAGGTCTTCAGGAAAACAGTAGAAATAAGAAGGAAACTGCTTGGTGTTAGCTAAATTAAGTATTCCACGTAACCCAGTTTTTCTCTGGAATCACCAAGGAACAGCAAAATTAGTTATTTCCGCAGCTGGAGACACAGAATCCCCCAAACCACTTAAAAATCAATGAAAAGACGCTGCTGACACCAGCCGCAGAGTAGACCAAACACGCAAATCCAGTGACTCGCTGCTGGTGGAGCCCAAATACTTTTTAAAAGCAAATTTGTTTTTGTCATCGAGTCTGCCTAGCTCTGGGGAAATCTGATCCAAGTGTGCTGGGGATGTGTAAGGTCTCTGAGTGACACCGTGCATTATCCTCCCTCCAGTTCATTATGCTCTTTCAAATCCCTATTAAAGTTAACCTTTGCCTTGATACCAAACAAAGACTTCACAGTAGCTTGCTGTTGGTAAATGGAAATCTCTTAATGTGGCCTTTGCAGTACATCATTGCCATTTTTCCATTTGTATAGGTTAGTAATTTTTTTCTTTTTTTTTTTTTTTTTAAGTACCACCATTTTCTGGTCAAAGATTTCCAGGTTTTCACTGAAATGAAAAAAAAAAAAAAATTATAGGATTCTACATTTTTGACAAAAAGACAGAAACTTTCAAGGAAAATACTTTCCCTAAACTTTCCACAATGAGCAAGCCTCAATGCACAGCATTAACACAACAGCAAGGCAGTAACTGGAATGCAGAGGTGGAAGCAGTGTGAGCATCCTTTCCAGCTAGCAAGTCACAACTGGGATCAGCCCTACCTTTAAAAAAATGACTATTCTATAAAATAACCTCATAAAAGTTTGCTACCCACACTTGTGTAAATACATCTGTTTGATTTAATCCTTATCCCACCTGCTCTGCAGAAGGCATTGCTCTACGAGCAGCGCGATCGCAGCACTTCAAACCCCATCACCTCATCTCATGTTTGCTTAGACATGTCAGTAAATGTTTAATCACCTTTGGACTGAAGCAACAAAATCCCATCTCATCAGCTGTTAATTCAGTTTTGAAGTACGTGCTTATTAAAGCAGAGGCTGGGTGGACTGAATAGCATCTGCTGCCCGCGCCGAGCACGGCACAGCAACACGCTACGTGCGGAGGAGAGCGGAGAAAGGTATTTGTGCTTTTTCTGCTTTTATCTCCATCAAACAGCTATGAAACCTACATTTGGTATTTTTCCTCCAAGGGTGTGAAGTAAGGAAAAGAGGTTGGCGGGAAGGAAAGTAGCTTCTAGCAGGGACTTGGCTACAGCGCTGTAAGACCCGAAAGCCTCACACATCACTGCTCCCATTTTTGGAATACACCAGAGAAGATCTTCGCATTATAGAGCCCTAGGCTTTCAGCCTGTGAGTGATTTCAGACACATACCATCGCGAAACGAACACCTTTTGCCCTTTTCTACCCTGTCAGTCTCTGCCACCTAGGTGCTGCAGTGAAGACCAATAATCTAAAGTCATTGCGAGGACGCTCCGTGGGAGAGCGGCTCACTCACAGCCCCACGCAGTGCTGATTTGGGAAGGGACACTTGGTGTACCTACAGCCTCAGGAGGGCAGCTCTGAGGACAGCGGTGCCACGGAGCCGCTGCAGACATCCTCTAGCCACCCTTCACATCCATCCCCAGCAGCTTGCGAGGATGTCCTGGCTCGCCATGCACCAGACCCCGTGGTTTTGGGGTGCCCCCGCGCCTTTCGTTGCCCTCCTGCACGGTGGCTGCAGCACGCCCAGCAGCCTGCAGAGCATCCCAAAACGCTCAAAACATCACTCCGTCTTTCCAGACATGCTGGCTTCCCCACCCCACAGAAACATGTTATTACTATCAAACCATTCTTTTTTTTTTTTCAAAAGAAGATTTCCCGTGAAATGGAAATACACGATTTCCAGCAAAGTCTATCAGCAACAGAAAAGGAGTAAAGCACGAACCTGCTCTCCTTATTTCTTCTTTTAATCTTTCCAGTGGGGAAAGAGCAAGGAAAAAGCATAAAACGTGATGGAAAGGAGGAGGTATTGCTTTTGCCATTTCCCCGCTCTTTCCCTGTCTGGGGTAAGGGGGGTTTTTAATACCTTCCTTTTGTTCTAATGCCAAAAACCAGCACAGAGTAAGCAAGACAAAGAAAAAAGCGACTGTCCTAAAAGAAAAACAGAAACGTCATCGTTCTCAAAAGGAGAATGCTGTGCACGCAAATGCAACGTGAGATCATTCTCATTTTATCTTTGATGTTTCTGTTCCAAACTTTACAACTGAGACCAAAAATCCTGACAACGAATGTTTTGCTCAATGCATCCCGAAGAGAGGAAATTTTGAAGAACTTTGGAGGATTTGGGTATTTAAGACATGCTGCCATGAAAGTTTATCGCTAAATGTAAGTTTTATTCCTTCTAAAATCTACTTTGGTCCCTGGGAAAGCCAGCTAAGTACAGCCCCAGCTGTTTTCACCCTGAAAATCAGATCAAGGCATCAAAGCAGAGGAAAGGAAGGCTGTTGCAGCCACACTGGGAAGAACAAGGTATTTGCAGAAATGTGTTTCCATTGTCAGCAAAACAGGGTCAATGTGGGAGAATTCAAGGAATATTTTTTTCCCATTTTGTAAATGTGAGGTGGGGCCGGGGACCGGTGGCTGAATTTCGGTGCATGGAGAGGTCAGACACGCACCAGAGACCCCGGGGTCGGACAATGCTGGGACGGTCCCTGCCAGGAACCTGCCCAGCATTCAATAAAACAGCAGCTTTCTCCAAAAGGGACTCCTTTGTGAACGGCTTTCTCTCCCCTTACATTATATAGCTGCCCTCACCGAAAAATGCAGCGTGCCGTGAGAATATATATGATGCTTTGATATATAAGCTGTTTACAGAGAGTAGGTCTTTTAATTAAAAATGACTGCTTGCTTTAAGCACATTATTTTAATAGATTTGCTCAAGGTGTGGGGTGCTGCTTTTCAAACTGTTGAGAAATGTTGCATGTTCCCTTTTCACTGTCAGAAAATAAATTGATTTTATTTGTTCTTCTCTTAAATGGAACATAATTAAAGAGTGGGAATGTTCCCAGTCAAGGAAAAAAACCCAACATTCAATTAAAAAACAATCTACTTTATTAAGTTAAAATTCAATTTCAGGTTTTCATTACATGCAGCTGCATTGAAGTACAATGCCGATAGTTTACATCTGCTCTGAGATACTTGGATGCTACTTTGCTTTTGTAGATGAAAATTTCTTACTCTTCAGAGGAAAAAGGGCAGACTTTGAAATGTAATTTTATCACCTAATCCATTCTGCGTTGTAACCTCTATCAGCAATTAATGACCTGAAACATAAAAGCAAAGTGATGAGCCTATAATGAATTATACCTTATGATGACACTTTCATTACGGAGAACACTACATATATTTACTACAGACCTTTTACATTTGTTGGTAGTCGGTATTTCATCAAATTAAGTTTAAATAGTACGCAGGGCATACGGTACATTAACTTCTTTTGTCTTAAAACGCTTTAATGCTTTGTGTGTGCATCTATTGAGCATTTGTGAGAAGTACCGCAGAGTCTTTTTAGCACGGTGAGGAAGGTGGAGAGGAATCTTTTCTCAGGGTGAGAGTTTCCAGCGGTGAAGGACTGCTCTACAGACCCTGCTCAAACAATTATAAAGGTGACATTAATTGAGTTCATTTAACATCTCCTGAGTTCCCGAGTCCAAGGAACGTATACACCTTGACTGCACTACGTCCAGGAGCTCAGAGCCTGGATGGGCTTCAAGAAACCAAAATCTGTTGTTTCAGACTCTCAGGGCAGGTACAGAGCTGTAATTTTGCTGAAATTAGTGGAGTTTGCATGGATTTCTATATAAAATACAAGGTGGGGTTTACCCGTTTTGAATTTCTTCACCAAAAACTAAGCATCTGGTCAAAGTTACTCAACAAACAGGCATGGGTCAATGGAGGGAGAGAGGCAGCTTCAAAAGGCAACTCATCCTGTGCTACAAGAGAGTAATGCAGCACCCCTGGAGGTGCCACCTCATCTCTGCTGACCACCGAAGAGGCTGGTGGCGAGAGTACACAGCAGCCACACACAGCTGTGTGTCGGGTGAAGCGGGATGAGTGTCTCCTTCGTAGAGTCTCTCCATGTTTCTAATCACATCCTCTACTCCAAGAAGATACGGAAGAGTAATCCCTTCCTAAGGGTCAGTTTTACACTGATGTAAGCGGCAGCAGCTTCGCTGACTTCTGAAACCGAAGCTGATAACGTCAGCTCGGTATGAAACGATGCAGAGGAGCTTTGGGAAGACAGAGCAGAAGAGAACCCTTCAGGCTGTAATCCTGTATTTATTTATAGGTGAAAGTCTCTCTCCCAACGTTCCAGCAGCGTGCAGGTTGTTTCACACTGCAGCTGAAAAAGGAAAAGAGGGATTAAAAAGTGAGGTAAAGCTAAAACAAGATTATTTTGCATAGGTCTTAACCAGGAGAGGTGTCAGTAGATGCCTGTGAGCAAAGCTGAAGTACTGGCAGAAACTCAGTGTAGGTAGCAAAGACCGGAGCCACCTTCAAAGCAACGAGGTTTTACCGCAGTCGTGGTGATCCCAGAGGGACATTATTGCCTATTTCAGTATCATGTAAATTGATTGAAACATCTTACCGGAACAGAAAGAAACAACTGAGAGAGAGATGTAGCAGTATAAAACAGCTAGAAGAGCAGACACTAATGGCAAAACAGACCTCTGTCATTGAAGGACACTGCTTCTTCAGACCTTTTTCAAGTACATTAGCAAAACGCTGGATAAGTGGATACAAGCTCCTGACACTCAGGGTCTAAGCCATTATGTACTTTCTAGGCTTGACACAAAAACTTCCCCTAGGGAAAAATCTCCCCGCACATGTTTAAAGAAGGGTTCTTTTGACCATTCCCAAGGCAGCATAAAGGTTTCCAGCAGTCCGTGAGAGGACACAAGCAGGACGGTCCCTGCAGCGGTCCCAGCTGCTGTTCCCAGGTCTGCATGTTCCCCCTACCAGTGGCTGAAAACCCAACACAAAACCCTTTCTTCATCTGCCCATAATCACTCGGCACTGAGGACAGAAACCTTCTCTTGCAGCAGCTTCGTAGGAAGAGTTACCACTAAGAAATAGTAAAATTGGGTATTCCTTTCTCCAAAGCTCTGCTCAAAAGCTCGCTGTATCACTGAGCTCTTGCAAACCACCAGACATTAACACTGCGTTGGCTACAGGCCGTGGGGAAGCCACCAAAAAGACGTGAAATGAGAGAACACCCAGAGACTAGCATCAAATGTGGCTTTCGGTTGAAGAAATAATTCCACCAAGAAAAACATGCACAGTTCATCCGCTGGAGAGATGGGAGTCATGCTGGGATGGGGCAACATATAATAACTCTCTGAACTGTCCCAAGGGTAGAAGCTATTGTGGATGGCACTAAGGGGCAAAACTAAGCAAAACAGCATGAAATAAAGCTAGGAAAAGTTTATGCTAGTACGGGGAAAAACCCTCTTCCTGACAGAGATTTATTAGATTAAGGAACAGGCTCCGAAGGGAAGTAATAGCAGCACCCACCATTGCTTGGGATATTTAAAGCTCTGCTGCAGGAAAAAAGTAGCACTGGGAAATGCAGAGCTGAAAAACGCAGAGCTGAAGAAAGAAACTAGACAGGGAACAGCCTATTTGATTCATTTTCCCTCTTTCAGCAGTGGAAAACCCACGAGCAGCCTGCAGTTTCCTTGCGTGGATTCGTTATTCAAATGCATTCAATGAATAGTGCTTCAAACCACTGCTTCATGGGTCAGTCGTGAATATCCTGAGCAGAAGCTGTGGCTGTCCCGATTTCTGGTACCATCCCCAGGAAGTGGTGAAGAAGTTTCTAGGCTGTCTTCTTTGGAGCTGGTGGCTTAATGGCCTTGAAAGGCCATTGCAGCAGCATCACAGCCTCCCTAATTTTGCAAGTTCTCCCACAAGGCAGCCCCAAACTCCCTCCCTGCTCCGCCATGTGGGACGCGACTGATGGCTTTGTCCCCAGACTCACTGCATGGGCTAAACCCAAAAGCCATGCAGCGGGTTCGCTGGTTCCTGACGGCGGTGCCTTTTTGAGGAGAGCTGCTCGCATTAATGATTTAGCCAGCTTCGCTAAATGCATGGTGGTCTTGACATCGGTGGCATTAGCAATTCATTGCATTTCATTTTATGCTCTGTAGGGTGAGAGAATACTGTTGTAAATTGAATTAATGCTTGGTTTTTCCTTTGAAATAGTAATACCAAATAAATAATTTAGTCCATGTACAGAGAAAAAAAAAAAGATAATAGGAAGAAATTGAAGTCAGCTCTAATATGCATTACAAAAAGGGGTGTTCACTTCAGTATTCCTAACTGTGAAAATGTTTTGTGGACTTAATTCCAAGGAAATTAAAACTTTTGTCCACAGTAAAAATGTTGTGCTAAAGATATAAAAAGTTTATGCTGTTAAAGCAATGTACCATTTAGCCTTCAGTTACAGCATTGGAAAGACAGGAATATTGCTGTGCAGTGGACTGGAGAGAACTTGAATTAGTTCAGTCAATTAAGTCATGATTAATTTATGTTAGATCTTGTTCTCTTGAGTCTATAAAAACAAAGACTTTAGTTAACTGGCAGCATTTAGTTTAATAAAAGTAAAGTCTTTAAAGATGACTTCAGGAGGGGAAAAAAACATTGCTGACAAAATCAATAGACAGCAAGATTCCTGTTTAATTTGTGTCAATGCAAGTTAAAATAACTTCGGAGACTAATACAAAAGGGATGCTCCCTTCAAATGAAGAACCAGATTCTCCAGATCTTGATTAGTGCAGCTAATCCAGCAGCTCCACCGGTACGTGTGACAAATCACAAATGCAGAAAGCTCCCGCACCTCTTTTCTTTTCACCGTTTCTCTAACTTTCCCGTTGGGTCACCCGTGTCCTGATCTGGGCAGAGAAAGATGAGTTTCAGTACTAGTAAAATCACACTAACGCAACCCTACACCCGTACCCAGGCTGTGATTACCCTAATGATCCCTCTCTAACGCAGGTAAATGCATTCTGCACATTTAATTACCCTAAACCACAGAGAGAGACTTCTGGGAGCCAGCTACTCTCTTGGTGATTGCTGGAACCATACAGATGAAAGCTCCATTTGCTTCTCTGTAAGCATGGAAAAGATACATACATATGCGTGTATACATATATATTTATATATAGATGACAATATCGGTACAGATGTTGGTCTATTAGGTAAGGCATGGGGATTATGCTGGAGGGGGGCATCAAATCAGATGCCAAATCCATTCTCCGCACTTAACCATCTCAGAGCTGGGCATGATGTGTATGCCGGCTCTCCCCATGGTGTGTAGGTCACCTCCTCAGGTACCAGGGCACCCATCGCTTTCTGGAGGCATGGCCAAGAGGTTGGCCTCTGCCTAGTGCGACAGCCACCACTCAGAATTGTTGCCCAAAGACACATCCAAGGCAGAGCACAGCACCAGGGTGCATTTGGAGAGCCATCAAAAAAGTCCCTCTTCCACTAGACAGCCAAGAAAGGTAACATGAAATCTCTGCTAACCGGTTGTTCAGAACCACAGAAGTTTGATTCCAGTTGAAGTCAACAGGAGTTGAACTCACATGCGTACATATCTCTAAAATCCTGCCTCATGTAGTCTGACCCGGTCTGTAGGCTGGGTGTTAGACCTTCAGCAAGCCCATTGCTGCTGTGGGATTAGTGCATACCCTTCAGAAGAAGCCATTGTCATAAAATGTTCCATCATCATGATGTGGATCATTAATATCTCTGTATTTCGTTGCTACCATTTTGGGTCCACCTTCAAATCAGACAGACAGCAGCAGCACAGGATTAAATAAATTGAGCAGTCTTAAATTTACGCCTGTGCGCCAACAACCAAGGATTCAGGGCATGACTCGGGATTTTTCATGCTGGCTATTGTTATGCTCTTGATTAGGGTCCTGCCTCCCTCCCAAGACCAGACAAAGTATCTGCTCCCAAGGAACAACAAGGGGAAAGAAACATCCCGACAAGGGGAAAGAAACATCCTCCATGATATTTACTGCACTAGTGCTTGTGCTACCCCTTGTGAAACCCACGCTTGTGGCAGGAACCAAGCCCTGCCACCCCGAGTGCTCCAGGCATGGAGGAAGCCACGCTCCATCTTCACAACATCTCTCCTTTCAGCTGCTGGCATGAAAGATTTCCTCCCTGAAAGTCAGCCGGCAGAAAATGATGCAGTAGCTCACATTATGTTATTTTTCAGCAGTAACTGCCACAATTTCCAGTGGTCCAGAAACTCAACAACCTTTTTTTTGCACAGTATGTTCAACCACGAGGCAAACTGCTCCGCAGCGTTGAAAAGGTACCTAAAACAGCATGAGGGCTGAAGAGATGAAGCAGGTTGAAGTGGCAAATTCTCAGACTGAAAGACTTCAGAGTCAGAACAGCACAATGAGCTTTGGCTGGTTCACAAGGACTTCAAAGAAAACACAGGCAGGAGCTAAAACACGAGCTGCTGGAGAGAGGGAAATCAGGTTGTCAACAGCAGAGCGAGATGGTGACAGCGTCAACAAGCTCGCAAGGCCACACGTGCTGAGACAAGCAGGAGGCTGGAGGGAAATCTGGGTGATCAGTCTCCCATCGTGATCTCAGGCTCGGCTTTGGGGAGAAAAGCCCGCGTCCTGCTCAACAATGGAAATTTCATGCTTCAGCCCCCATCTCTGTCTATCCACCCTCCTTTGGGAAGTCTTGTCCCATTGCATGGTGTCAGCGAAGGTTTGGGAAATGTGCACCAGCAGAGCCAATTCTGCAGTCTCAGGGAGCACATCTGCTCCCCTAACTCCTATTATCCTCATTACCGTTATCCTATGGGCACCAACAGGGCTTCGTGGCCCTGACCAGCCTCACTGGGACCCCCACCCAAGCACCCAGACCTTGCTGGAGCTGCTCCCTAGGTGTGCCCGTGCTCAGCCCTGTCTCCTGGCTTATGGACTGGGCTTCCCTGGAGGTACCCCTATGCTGTAGCTTTTCTGCAGCCCCATCTCCTCTGTCAGCACCACGTCTCTCTACTACAAACCTTGTGATTTATGCAATGCGTCACACCTCCAGCTGATTCCTCACCAGTTTTTTTCCTTATCGTGGGGAAAGCAACAGCCGCGCTGAGGTGCACCTCTACCACCTGCCTCATATCTCTGCCGAGACAGGTTGAATTCCTCAAGTAAAGGTCCAAAATATCCTCCTGCTTCCCCTCCTCGTATCAGCTCAGGCAGCATTTGGCTATCAGCATTACAGGAGTCTGAAAACGATGTTCTCCTCTGCAGTATCTCCAATAAATCGTTAGCTAGTAAGAGGTTAATGGCAGGTCATTGCTATTCCGGCTGAGTGAGGAAGAAGCGAGCGCTTTCCCTGGATATGGGGAAGAAGAAGGAGCTCGGGCCCCTCCTGCACACCGACTGCAGAGCCCTGCACACCACCAGCTGCTGATGACTTCTCCTGGCCCCACAAATGCAAATGGTTTTTTTCCTCCCAGAAACCACAGGCGCAGCTGCCCTGCACAGCGGGACCAGCAGCAGAGATGCTCAAGGTAGCAGAGAATATGATAGAGGTGAAAAAAATACGGCATGGTGTCAAAGCAACTGGGCTGACCCCAGGATTGTACACCTCCCCACGTCTCCCCAGCCCCACAGAAATGCCCAGATTACCTCCCAGCTGCAGGAGAGGAGCTTCTGCTTGAAGGTGGATGACCACGGAGCAGTGAAGAATAACAGTTAAAATAAAGGCTCTATATGTCCTATTGCTGTGTGCCAGGCTTTAAAAACCTGAATGTTTAACCCAGTTATTCTCAGAGCAAAACATTTCATTATTCAGAACCAGCGGCTGGAGGACTGCTATCTATTTCCAGTTACCTGGCCATGCAGAGCATTTAATTCTGTGACATATCAATCAGACATATAGCGTGAGATATCAATTATACACCCGGAGGGAGAGGAAGCAAACTGAACAAGCCGAGTAATTTGAAATGTAAGGTCAGAGAGGTGAGGTTTTTAGGAAAAAGCTGAATGTCAGCTCGCATGGGCTCCTTGTAGGACTTCAGAGAAGCTACCAGCCCAAGGCTCGGGCGTCCAGGTCCCAACTGGGGATGCTGAGAAACCTGTGGTATCCCCAGCCAGCAGCAGGATTTCTCTGTAAATGCCTTCGGGCATTTTTTTTTTCTCTATACACATTTGGGTAGCTATGTCTGCCAACTTAGAAGACGCCAGAAATGGGCAGCAAACCTGCACTGAACGTGTGCTGCCGTGGTGGGTCCCTGTCCCATGCCTGTCCTGCTGCTTCTCCCGCCTGCCTCTGACTGCACAGCTGAGTCGCCAGGATAAACACAACCAGGTTCCCTCCCGTTTGCCCACGTTAACGGTTTATTTGTTACCAAAACATGTTTACACTCTCTGCACTAAAATCAATACTTCCCACCTGTGCCTACACAGCAGAGTCTGGTTTTGTGAATAACTGTAAAGAAATTCAGTCTAAACAAATTAAAATATAAATAAAGTAGCGTTTTCTTCCCAAATGTATAGCACAAATCATCTTTATGTGTTTATACACTAGCCCTTACATAAGGATTTACAAACAAATGTCAACATTTAGTGACTACTTTCTCCCGCTGAGTCTCCTGCATCACTCATTCCTCATTAAGAAAAACTCCTTTCCAAAGAGATGTCTCTGAAATGCAGTGCTCAGCTGTTTTCTGGCACATTTTGAGCTCCTCTGCACCACCCCGTATTTGAGTGCTCTTCAGAGCTGCAGGGAGTCTGAACCAAGGGTGCTTTCATGTCTGTGAAATTCAGATCTATGCGTTCAGAGCTGGTTAAAAATATTCCTTTATTTTCTTAGGGCACCACTGCTCTTCATGCTTATGGTAGAAATGCTTTGCACCCCTAAAGAACTGGGGTAGGAAGAGAATGAGCTAGGCGCTGTACAAAACACACCAAAAAGTTTGTTTCTTCTCCAAACATCAGGATAAAACAAGGTGGGGACAGGCAGAGAAGAGGGGTTTCACTCTCCTATTACCGGGCAATATTGGCCTCTCCTTTTGCACAGACAGTGGTGCCTCCTCTCTACCCAAAACACACGAAGCCTGAACAGCAGTACTGAAGAACAATAAATGAGATTTAAAGGTCCGTACCCAAGGGAAGGAGTTGTTATTAAGCAGTAATGCACACAATTAAACCCAAAACATAACAATGGCCCCGAGGGCTTGCAGAGATGCTGGTTCTTCCAAGACAAAAAACAATCACAAGGGTCACCGTGCCCCGCTGTGGGATAGCAGAGATGGTGGAACAGGCTGGGTGTAAAACAGGCTCGCTCCCCCCACCGCAGCAAAGCATCATCACCTCCACTGTAAAAGGAGAGCTGGTGGCAGCTCGTGTACAAAACTTAGTGGGGAAGCAATAAACAAAAGCCTGACAGCTTCAATGGGAAACCAAATCCTGGGGACCCCCTGACTTGCTGATTTAACCAACTTCTCGGGCTCGTTAGAACAAAGCTGTATTCACGGGAGAGGGGTACGATTGCACGCAGGTGATAAATCACAGCCCTCCCAAACTTCCCAGGTCTTAAAGAGAGAGGCATGAGCGCCAGCAGCAGAAAGCTCTCTGCATCCTCGCCAGGAGCTCGAGCAACAAAGCACTGGGGAAGTTTACTGTAAAGACTTTGATGTCTATAAGCTTTCTTCATAGTAAAGGTGTTATACGCTAGCACTAAAGTTTGAAGTAGGTTTTTTTCCTCTCTTACCTCTGGTCTTTGACTCTCAGTCTAAACTTTGATACAGAATGAAAAATTCTAGTGGTTTTGAATCGAGATGTCTTGCAAGTGCACATGCCCCAGAGTCACCAGTGCAGCAATTAAGGATAAGCACTTTCTAAACAGTTCCTCTGTTCACACAGCCCCATCCTCTGCCATCACTGTTAGTGAGATTATCTACACCAGGAATAGCCATTCTGGGTCAGACCCAAGACTGGAGACATCTAATGCAAGTTCCCGTCCCTGAAAACAGGCTAATGAAACAGAGAAGAAGCATGGTCAGCAGGTCGAGGGAGGGGATTCTCCCCCTCTGCTCCGCTCTCCTGAGACCCCACCTGCAGTCCTGCGTTCAGCTCTGGGGCCCCCAACAGAAGAAGGACATGGACCTGTTGGAACGAGTCCAGAGGAGGGCCACGAAGATGATCAGGGGGCTGGAGCACCTCTCCTATGAAGACAGGCTGAGAGAGTTGGGGTTGTCCAGCCTGGAGAAGAGAAGGCTCCAGGGAGAACTTACAGCAGCCTTCCAGGACCTAAAGGGGGCCTACAGGAAAGCTGGAGAGGGACTTGTTACAAGGGCATGTAGGGATAGGACAAGGGGTAATGGCTTTAAACTGAAAGAGGGTAGATTTAGATGAGATGTAAGGAAGAAGTTCTTGACTGTGAGGGTGGTGAGGCACTGGCACAGGTTGCCCACAGAGGCTGTGGATGCCCCATCCCTGGAAGCGTTCAAGGCCAGGCTGGATGGGGCTTTGAGCAACCTGGTCTAGTGGAAGGTGTCCCTGCCCACGGCGGGGGGGCTGGAACTAGATGATCTTTAAGGTCCCTTCCAACCCAAACCTTTCTGTGATTCTATGAAGATTGCTGTGATTCAGGATGTCCAGGGGGAAATGCAGCTGTGTTTGCCTCTTTGCAGTAATACCAACGCAAAGCATATATGCTTTGCTCTCTATTTTGTTGCAACTGAACTCCAGAAGCCGCATAGGATAATCTCATTGACAGCAGAAACTGAATGACGGAATTATGCTTAATGAAAGTATATGGGCTATTAAACAAAAAGCTTCTTCCAAAATAGGATTATTTCAGCTTCAAAAGTGCTGCTTTATTTTCTCCTTCTGCCTTACTAAGTATCAAGGTCTTTATGAAGCCAGGAGCTGTGCAATACTTGGCTACAGATATAATTTATAGCAGATTGCTTTTTTGGTTAAGGTAAAAGAATTGGAAAGAAGTTTTATTTATTTATTATATGCTGTCTGGGAGAATAAGAGAAAATATGCTACCTGGTATTACTCTAGACTTGACTTACAGACTTAGTTGTTAAAAGAAGGGATATTAATTAAATTTTGAAAAAGAACAAAGAAAGTATGGCATCAAACTCAACAGCTCCAACCCTGCTCCTAGGTTTACTAACTTAACAGGAACAATTTGAAATGCAACAATGAATTAAAACCATGCCCAAGTTCTTGTCTGCAGCTGTGTCAAAAGCTGGATGCTTGGAAAGAATTTATAAAAATTCTGCAGTTGGCAAATGAGGAATAATCACTTTCCATATACATCCTCGTCCAATATCCTAAAAGCAGAGAAACAGCCGGCACAAGCTATGCTAAATAGAGTATAGTGTATGCCAAATATGCAAAGTAAATAGTACTCAGGACTGCAATTTAAATTTTAATGAAGGACTTTTTTGAAAAATACATATTGCAAAGACAAAACATGAAACAGCAGGAACTAATAGCCAGAAGGTGCTTTGGGTTTTAAGTCTTTCCAGGAAGAAAGGAAAGAAGGAAGGGTAGGAAAAGGTACATATTAATTCAATTATTCTTAATTTTCTATATTTTGTAAATTTGCAGATACTTTTTATAAGCATGAAACAAATCTGGGTATTTATAGCAAATATATATCACATACTTTACAAAACAGAAGTTGCCAGTGTGACCTTTGCACAGTTTGAATGTGTCAGAGTTGCTACCTACCACACTGCAAGCGTGCTCCATAACGATGAACGTATTGCAATACAAGAAATATCACTTCTTATATGGATATCATCATATCAAATAAAGTCATTACAGCAAGCTACGCTCCAAACAAGGTGTGCAATTTATAAAGCTGTAACAGATGCTCAACCACAATAGAAATATTTTCCTTGAAGGATGACAGATAAGTGATATGCATTTCCAGATGCTGCCCTGCGGGGAGTAAAAAAGCAAACTGGGGTATGAATTAATGGGTCTGTGGTACCCGAGTTTTTACCACGAGAAAGTGCCAGGGGATTTGGCAGGCAGATGGCAGTACCAAGGTGCGCAGGCTGATGGTGCCCAACTTAGTACCCAAGACCGAGTGTCTGTGAAAGGCACTTGGTCTTTGGGAGAAGGGAGCATCCACCCACATAATTTGGGATCCGCATTGCTGGACTCATCTTATCTTTGTGAGCCATCTATGAAGCTGAACTACCTGGGGTCAGGTACAGCATCGCTGGTATTTTATTTAAGTAACAGGAAGCTCGTAACTGCCCAGGTGGGGCAACACTCAGCGATTTCAATAACTGCATGAGCTTAATTGCTCTTGTACATGATGCGCTGGGGGGTACAAGGCAGGGGACCACCACCAGGCAGTCATATTTCCTAACCAACTTGACTGACAGCTCCTTGCCAGGCACTAGAGCCACTCGGAGAGCAGCTCGTACCTCCTCATCTGTCAAGGTTTTATCTTGCACAAAACCAAAATGTATTTTTGAGAAACGGAGCAGGGACAAGCCTTCAACTTCTCACTCTTTCTCTTCCTAAATTGAAAACGCCAGACCTTGTGCCCATCACAGCCCATGCCATTGCCAAACTGCTAACGCTCCCAACTCTGGAGGAGCCGTGCCAGCTCATCATTCTCCAAACCCTGTTCAGGATCATTTTATGGCCCTATGGCATGATAGGCATTGCTAGGAAAAAAAGAAGAGAGGTTCAAGGATATTTCACCTCTCCTCAAGTGAAAGTGCATTGGCACTGGCTCCTCATCTCTCCAAATGACTTCAGTTTTGTGCGGATTATAAAGTGAGTCTCCTACTCCATAAAAAAAGATCTCTTTGCTCAGGCACAAATTAATGAAAATTAGACTCAGAGCTGTATATTACAGTCTCCCTTTTGAACAGAAAGAATTGTTTAAAGGTTTCCATTAGAAATGATTGGTTTCTCTGTGTGGTGGAGCTAACGTTTTTTGTGAAGCTAATAAATCAACATAATGATAATTTGACAAAGATTCAAGATATCTGTAAGACTTCCTAGAAATTAAAATCTATTCAATTGGAGGAGAAAATTAAGTTAGTGACCTAGGTACAAAACGAGAGTATTTCAGATATTTATTCTTTAGTTTTCTTTTCCTGCTATTCATTAGTTTCTTTCATTGGCTCTTGGCTCCTTTAGGTACAAAGCAAAGCAGAGGCACATAGGCACACCTTCTTATATATATATATTGGCATGTATTTCTGTGTTTGAGGATATGCATTTGATCAGTCATAACTAATTATATGAATTACAGCTCATTCAAAAAATGAAAATAAAAGGCAAGACAAAAATCTAACTTGCAATCACTTCTTTCTCAGCAAATAAATCCCTTTGCATGAACATGTCCATGTGAAACCCATGCACAAAAGAGGGCATTTTTAGAAATTTTTTGGCACTCTAATATTTGGACTGGTGGTGTTTGTTTTCTATAAGACCAAACATAAGATTAAGTACAACACCTATGCAACTCAGGCAAACCTTGTTCTCCAAATGTCAGAAAAATTCAGTGATGCTTTCCTCCTTGCGTTCAAAAAGGCAGAACATAAATTTTCCTCCACTTGGGTGCCTAACAAGGTGATTTTTTTAGTTTAGTTGTTTGGACATGATGTTGGAGAGTGTCTGGGCAGAAAAAGCAGAATATTAATTCCACAGAAAAGAGTCTGGGATAAGAACAAATGAAGGATGACACTGGAAGAAATCTTACCCGTGGGAAGGATGGCTTTGGGCAAGGGCTTAGAGCAAAGGCAGAGAAAAAGAGGGATGCGTGGGATCCTCTGGGAGAGGAGAGCCAAGCCAGGCTGCTCCCTCCCTTGACCCAAAATTACTTCTCCAGCAGCTGCAGCTAAAAGACTCGTAACTCAGCAGCATCTGTGCAAGCCTCGAGCGTGGCTCTGCATCGCAGACCTTCCCACGTGCTGCTGATATCGGGGTCTTTGCAAATGCACAGCACACAGTGAATCTGCTCAGGACTTCAAGCGCTCCCTGATAAGTCTTCTCAAAGTCAAGCGTCCCTGAGCATGGGTGATTTACCTGCAGGTCTTCACACTAGACCGTGTTAACTGAAATGACCTGCTGCAGAGATTATGGATCATCTTCCCTGTGTGCCACATGGAGAGGGAGAAGGAAACTGTTCTTCACAATTATGTTGGTTTCCAGATCATCTCCTCCAGGATGGGTGACAGGAGCATTTCACCCCAATAAACCTCTGCTTCAGCACTTGATCTTGCTCACTAATTAAAGCATGTAGTCAGCTTCTAACCAAAAATGGCTGCGTACACGAACACTATGCGGGAAAGAAAAATAGCTATACATAAAGTAGGGTTAAATTCAGTGTTTTGCAGAGAAGCAAAAGGTTATCTCGGCTCCCCATCAAACGTAGTTCATAAGCAACGTGACTCTTCTTACTACCACCCCTCTCTGTACATGCATCTGGGTGTTTGCAAGGCTTTGATATCCATAGCAAGAAATGTTCCCAGTTGTCAATGAATTTTTACCCTCAAGTGTTGTTAACCTCACTATCCTTTCATTTACAACAACACTGAAATCAGAGACGGGCTGCTGGAGTTCAGCAGCAAAGGGCTGTGTCTGTCTGTGATCAAAGCACCCAGGATGTTATTTCTGTGATTATTCTAAATCTCCATCCGCACTCTTACAACGGATTTGCAGAGAGGGAGTGGACAGCAATATGAGTAGATTGCTAAAAATTGGGCTATAGGTCCAGTTTACAAAAACATGCAGAGGTACAGCTGATATTATGTCTCCTGCTATGAGAAACTCAAATAATTCAACATTAAGTTTCCACTCAGACTGGAATAATAAGTCAGAATCTCAACTTTGCAGTGAAATGAAATATTCTGAAACAAGTTTGGTATTGTCCTTACGCCTCTGCTTCTGATGAGGTCAGAACATTTCTTGTAGGTCAAAAATTTTAAAGTTTCATTTCATTCTGCTTTTTGCCCTGGCTTTATCATTTTGACTTTTACATAATGCACAGCATCCCTGAAGAGTTAAAATAACAAAGTTGAAGTAAAACATCCTGATGATGCCCTTAGGCACTCTTACAGAATAAGAATTTAAAAACACAGCATCAGAAAATCCTCCATCAGAAAACTGCCAGCCCAGCCCTGCTCACCAGCAGCAGCTCCCAATAATATCCGCTCAGCTTCGCTCGTCTACCACCGTCGGCCTGGTGTTCTCTTGAAAAATTACTCCCACTAAAGAAAGAGTTTCTGGAAATCCAGCTTTTTAATGCACTGCGCTGAAACACAGTCTAACAAAGAAAAATCATCTGTGTGAGGAGCGGGTCTAAATAAAAGCAATCAATTACTTCTCTTGTACTTAATAGCATAGATGTCAAAGCAGTACTAACAAGCTCTTAGTACGGTGTAAAAAAATAAAAAACCCCATATACTAAGGACAATTACAGCAGCGATGCAAAACTTGGCTGCAATTCAATTTATTTAAAGTTATAAATCCTTGTCTCATGCATCCCCCAGCAGTAGAGCTCTAAACTCTTTAACTGATGAAATTAAGCACTCTTATCCCTATTTTACACATGGGAAATTGAGCCAGGTATAACTAAATAGCCAGAAGGCTGGAGGTCAAGGGGAAATCAAGGTTTCCAGAGTCCTAAGTCAGGACTCTGTCCATCAGGAATGGTCTCTCAAGCTGAAAAGGAAGGTTGCCCGTAAAACCATGCAGGCTTAAATAACAGGTCTATAGGTGACTACAGGGTCTTTGCTCGCTAGCTCTCTTTTTCTGTCTCCTTCATTTTAAATTTTATTTCACAAGAAGAATAAAAATTAAAAATATTCAAGTTCCTACAAGGCTCTTCATTACAGTCACACCACGAGATCATTTTTTGAGAGAAATGCTGAAGAAGCAAGTGCCAGAGATAAGACATAGAGCAAATGTGGGGAGTTAGTCTATATTGTATGCTGCCGTATTTTATGCCTTAATACCCCTCCACACAGCTGAATTTCTGTTTCCACGCTCCCAGAGGCTCACTCAGGTGCCAAAAATACACGAAGGCAAACCCTCCTGCCTCTGTTTTATCATATCGGACCACCTCATTTCTGCCAACGTGGCCAAGTTGAGATCAACCGATTTTCTGGAGCTGCCTAAAACCAGACCTGAGTGAGGTGGCACCAGAGATGGTACAAAGCGGTCCAAAAGCCTCTCCAACAGAACAGGGTCCTCTTTCTTTAGCTGAAAATAGGGAAAAGGGCTGGAAGAGGCCATCAGGATCACTGAATTTTCCTGCCATCCAGGCCACGTATTTAGTGCAGAAGATTCTTCAGGAAAATCAGCATCCAGCAGTGAGGAGGTCCTTGGTCTCCATATAGCAGCGCTTAGCAGCGCAAAACCAAGCTACTATCACTCAATCGAGTGCAGTAACACACAGATCTGGAAACAAGCAGGACCAGTGGTGACAGCATGAAGGGTTGGGCTAGGAACCCTGTTAAATCTCAGGGTCTTGGGATAGTTGGGGTTTGGTGAAGCTGCTGCAGCCCAGGGGTTGGGGATGGGCCATCACGTCCCCTTTCCAGGCTGCCACGTGCCCTGCAGCTCTGAAGATGACGCTGTGACTGGGACCACCGGCAGCGCTGATGGGAAGGAGCTGCGTAAGGACAAGGCTATTTTTGGAATAGCCAGGAAGACTGAGAGGAGTTTGCAGATTAAGAAAGAGCTTGATGTGCAAACAAGATAAAGTCTCTGATCAAAAACATTTTCGGGGAGACTTGAAACGTGCCGAGAACTGGAGGTTTAGTACAGAACTGCATCTCTGCAGGGGAGAGGGCTGACCCCTCCTGTGGGTCCTGACCCCTTTATGTTCAGAAAGACACTTCAGCCCTCTTCAGCCTTCTCTTTGCTGCTACGGAAAATGCTGCAAACCTGTGAAAACACCAGCCACAGACGTTATATCTAAAAGCAACATAATTGTGAGTCTTAGCCACATCAGCCACTGCTCCTGGTTTGCCTTCCCAGCCATTACTCTTCATTAATCCTGCTGCCCTGTTCATCAGGTTGAGAACTCCTCCAGAGGATTTGAATTAAGTAGGTGGTCTCCTTTAAAGATGGAGCTGGAACTGAATAAATTGGGAGAGTGCATTATGAGAGCACGACCGGCGCACAGCACAGCATCCCCATTTATCTGATTCAAAGTTTGTTTAGTGGGTTTTTTTTACAGGAGACTCAGCTGTTTAATTCTTTCCCGTGGGCACACTCCAGAGGTAATGGACAAAATGCCAGGGTGAACACAGAAAAATGATGACATCCCCCAACAGAATAAATACATTTTTTACAAAAATAAAGAAATAAATAGAATTAGGAATGGCTCTGCAGGCTGCAGACTGGCTCAGCCACCCGAGTGGAAGCAGGCTGGGAATGCGGCACAAAACCTCTCCGGGAGCCAAAAAGCAAGAGGAACAAATGGGTTTGGAGTAGGAAAAACTTTCTGATGCAGCACAATTTTACAGGCACTGACTGTACGTGTGGGATGGGATAGGATGGAGAAGAGTGTTTTTATAAAGCTTCCTCTGGTCCCTCACTGTGCACCAAAGCACTGGGGAAAGGCAGAGGATGCTCTGCCTGTGCCGACACCATTACACAGAGCATCGGTGTGGGCAATGAGAGGGGGGAAAAATGGGGAGGTTATTGCCACGAGGACTTGTACTGCCCCAGGGCACAGGTTGGGCGATTGCCCCATGCGGAGGTGGGGAGCTGGGTGTGAACAGTGCAAGGATCAGTGCCCAAGGGACACCAGTGCCCACGGCCCTGCCTCGCTGTCACTTGGGGGTTGGAGGCAGCCCCATGTTCCCAGTGCTCCATGCAGATGGAATAAGATTACTCCACCACTCACCATGCTCCTTCCCTGAGCTTCTCTGCATGCAGGATGGACCGAACCAAGCTTGCCTCAGTCTCACACACCTCCCCTGGGTTGTGCATGGGATGTGCAGAAGGTAGTCCCATCCCCAGGGCACCTGGAGGTCACTAAATGCTTTGGTGCAAGAGGAGGCTGAAAGCCAACTCCTTCCTGATCCACTTGCACCAACGAGGGGGGGCAGCTCCTGACTGTGGGTCCTTAACTAAACAGCAAGACCCAAAGATGGAGACTAAAGTTGCAGATTGAGGGGAATCAGTGGAAATTAGCTTTTGGGGCTGTGGACAGCTCACAAGAGGCAGTAACTCCTCAAGCGTGGAAGCTCGGTAGTCAGAAGTGCCAACCTTTCCAAAAACCACACAGCAGCTCTGCAGGAAAATACGGCCTCGATGCAAAACTTGTGAGTGCAAGTTCATGGCTTCCTTCTTCTATAGACAGAAGCAAAAATCAACAGATCGAAAGGCAGGTTGTTTCTGAACGTGGTGGAATTGGCCAGAGAGCAGGTCCACAGCAGCAGCCAGAAACATCGCTGTCACTACAGGGAAGGGCTGCGCTCTTGCTATCACACTTTCCCTGAGCTCTTGCTATGACAGTTTCTAATCAGGATTGGGTGCTTATGATTAAGAGCTCTTGGTCTGCCCATTCCCTTGACTCCTGGCTCTCTTGTCTCAGAGCTCAAATACCAAGAAGGAACAACCCAAAAGGGATGCTCTGTGCTCAGCAGCACAGAACAGAAAACATCGGACTAAAAAAACAGACGAAAACTACTGAAGGCATAAGAGATGGCCAAACATTTCTGCATGATGGAGTACCTGAGTGGAAAGACTGCTCATACAAGACTGCTCGACTAAACCTCAGCAGAAAATGACTCAGATAACTATGAGGGAGGGATAGGGGAAGGGGAGGGGGTTCTTTCCCCTCTATACAGGCAAATATATGGGAGCAATCACAGTGACCCCCTCCTACATTGCCTGCTCCCTCTTAGACATCAATTCCTGCCTTACTCCTCACCACAGAGACCCTTTTATAGGTCCTGCCCTTTTCAGCTCTCCTGACCCATCTGGTCCCCTCGAGTCCTGCAAGCGAGCACCCCACGTTCACACCAGGTCGGTGCAGAGGGAGCCCAGACACTTGCATGGACGACGGGAAATCACCCAAGCAGCTCTTTGGAGCCCCAGCCCAGTGCCTGCAGCACAGGGAAGCGGATTTCACTGGGAAAATACTTTTACATTGTTGTCGCTGGTGAAATTTCAGCTTGGTAGGCCATTACCTGTAAAGCAGTAATTATATTCTTCACAATACTGGGAACTGGGCCATGATTGCCTGGTGATTAGGAGAAGCAATGTGCAACCAAAACTGAACATTGCTCCAAATAAATTGGGTAGGTGGCCACAAAGCCAAGGCTCTTCTGGGTAATCTTAATGAGGACGCAGTTACAGCAGGTGAGTGTAGGAATTTCATTTTCCAAGAGCATTTCATTTTCCAAGGACAGCAGACCACAGAGCTGCCTTCCAGGTAATGAAGTCGATGCAAGTGTCCAGGGGACAGATTTCTAAGGGATCAGGGATCTGACTAAGAGGAAACATGAGGCAAAAAGTAAAAGAAGCCCTGAGCCACAAGGCCAGATGATGAATCATTCAAAAACTATCTGTTAAAAGCCCAGAGGATTTGTTTACCTGCTGTTCCTGAGAGTTATATAGCGATGTCACCTTGAACTCAGAGGAAACAAGCTACATTAGCAAAAAGAAAACCTTGTTATTTGTCACTGTTAAGCACGTCCAGCCTCATCACCCTGTTCATGCCTTCACTTTTACTTTGTAAGATCTAATACTGCAAACTGCTTAAGCAGGTTTTTATTCCCTTCGAATTCACAGTCTGTGGCACCCGAGAGTCAGACCAAGGTCTCGCCTCCCTCGCAGTTTATGCACCAGCACACCTTGGCCATGCTCTGGGTCTGCAGCCACACGCGCTCTCCCAGTGTACCCTGGCAGCAGCCAGGAGTTATTGCTGAACATTAAGTACCTGCAATTTAAAATCACAAACTGAGGAGTATGAGTACTATGGTGTTGGAAGGGAGTAATTTAAAAGACGTGGTAGCAAAGCATCCGCGTTGCACTGTCTTGTTACGCTGCTCATTTGAATTAAATCATTATTTTTATTCCATAGATCATGTATTATTTTACTAAAGCTTTCTGTAAATGAGCCTTTACAAATTCACAGGGAGAGGTCTTATCTTCATTCCTTAAACTAAAAAAAAAAAAAAATTTAATATTATGGCAAACAACAGATAGCTAGCGAAGGAGTTCACTTGTGTGGGGACAGAGACTAATTGGAAACCTCTCCCTTCCAGTTCTGCTTTGCACTGCTAATCAGGATCATAACTCCATCTGAGCACGGCTACAGATGAAGAGTGGCTGTGGGATCAGGGCACAAAAGGCTAATTAAAACACTTAGACAAGAATGAGGAAGATGATTGTAAAGCAACCCCAAGCAGCAGGACTACCTTTAGCTGTACAGGATATTCTACAGCTGGTCTTTGTTAAATGAAACACTATTTTTACATTGCCATAAATTGCATTTAATTGTTTTGTTCGCCACAGGATTTACTGCATTACTATCTTCTTTCCGTTCCAAATTTCGCTGAACTTTCTCTGAATTCCTTGCAATGCCTTTTGTTTTTTCCCTTTTTTTGGCTGAGTTTTGCTGAGCTGAATCACTGCAGGGACTATGCCAGCCGCACACTTTGTGTTTATGGCTACGTGCCTCCTACTAAGGACACTGGGCATATTTTGAGATCCTCTTTCAAAAGCCCTAACCAGCTGTCATCTCCGCATTTCTCTTCTCCAACTGATCTCCTTCTCTACCTCCAGACACACAAACTCTCAGACAATCTGTTATAAAACTGTCACTTGCTCCTCTGCTGCACAGTCCCCATCCCCATCATAGGAAGATGCCACAGCACTGAAAGAAGCTTTTGTTTTATTTTTTTTGCATTTTCTTTTTTTCTTTTTTTTTTTTTCTTTTTTGTTTAATGTTAAAGGCTGTGCAGAAAGCCTGTTACACCCTGGGCTCTCTGCTAACGAAGGGGCCATCATGCTCTCACCATGCCAGACCAGTGCAGGGCACCAGGGAAGGATTGCATCGTCCCTGTGCAGCTGTGTGGCAATCACTTTCCGATGTTTCTCTTTGGGGGTTTCCTTTTTTTGGCCATCCTGAGCCTTAATTTCAGTAACACAAAGCACATGCCTTATCCCAACTGAGCAGTCCCAAAAGAGAAATCTGAAGTGTTTCAGGCACCCAAAAATCAAGTGCTCTGTAAGCCACTATTGAATATTGAGATGTAATCACTCTCTGAGTACTGACACCCTACTTAAACCCTGCAGGAATGAGACTTCCCTACAGTTATGTTTAATTATGGTATCACTTTTATTGTATCACATGAAGCCTCCTTTGTATTGACACAAACTCAATACAACAACCAGAAATGTATTGCCTTTACTTTAAGCTACAAGCAGGCTTTATTTTTTAATAAAGCCATATGTTGCGATCTGTTGTTAAGCAGAACCTCCCCACTAGACTACACACAAACAATGTTAAACAAATCCCAATATATCTAAAAATCCCAATGTAGCTTGTTTTCAGAAGGAGCGAGAGTCTCTGTGGGATCCCTTCAGCCAGATGGAGACGGCTACCGCGTGGGCTGAGCCGGGCAGCGAGACTCCAGCGGCGTGGGAGGAACGAGCCCCTTCTAGCACACGGTCTGCCTCCACCTGGAGCAGACATCCGAAGCGGATTAGGTGAATCGTAACCCAAAACACCTAATTTCTCTGCCGCTGGCACAAAAGAAGCTGGGGCCGTCTCGGTGTGGTGGGGAAGTCCGCAGCCCACGGTTCAGCCAGACACATCCTATGCTCCGGGATGAATTCCTGCTGCTGAATGAAAGCACTGAGGGAGATGGGTCCCCAGGTCCACGTGGAGCAACAGAGATGCACCAAACCTGCCCACTACAGGGTGCTCACACGCCTTCGCTGCACCAGTCCAAAGGATGTTTCCTTTTGCTATGCCAACACGTTAGCCAGGGAACAGCAATAAAACCAGAAAAACAGCTAAATACCAAGTAAATGGTTCACTCGTCTCCTACTTTCCAGTAACAGCTACCTGGGTACGCTGCAATAATTATACACTGTACTGAATAATCCAAGGGAGGTGTCACAGGGCCAGAGGCAGAACACTGAGTGGTACAGAACAGACTCCAGGAGCAGAAGGAAAGCCCATGAAAAGCAAATGCATCTGAATCCTAAAGCTCAGAGGGGGTTCAAGCCGACGGGGACCCCCGTGAGCCAGGCTGAGGAGCAGCAGTTTGGCTTTCGCTCCCCCGCAGCAGCAGTAACCTTCCCTTCCCCTGAATCTCGTTTCCCCCAAAACGCCGAGCAACAGACAGGAAAAACATTTTGTCTTTCTTGGCTTGCCAATGCTGTGAGTGCTTCTCCATTTGTCAGGATTTAAAGTTAAACAAAAGATTTCACTGTCTTATTTCTTTAAACCACAGAATCTATTTATAGTCGGCTGCTTCTGTTTGGGTAGGAAAAAAATGAACCCTCCAACACATTCTTTTCGTTCTGATCTTTCCTGATCGATACAAATCCCCTCAATCCTTACCTCTCTGTTTTGAATGATTCATCGCATTCATCATTGAGGCCGACTCTTACGGCATCAACCCGGTTATCCCAGTTGACTTCCTCAACTTTATCAAAACCAATCCAACCTGTCAAATATATCACAGGCATGGTCCTATGCCAGGGCAAATCTGAAAAATTAGCTTGGTCGAGGTGTTCAGGAGATAAATGGATACGTTATTTTTTGGTGAACATTTGAATCTCCCTTTTGTTGTCAGAAATCCAAAGCCCTTTCCAGTAGGTATACCTGGTTTTTTCCAGTCTGCTGGCTAGGAGGACACTGATGTCCCCAACAACTTCTGTGCTATATAAGGAGCAATTATAGGTTATGAAAGGCAATCTCTGAGTGAATTAGGGGGCTGTGGTGATGTGGAGGCTACAGATAGCGTCTAAACAATTTAGAAGGGTGACTTTGGTACTTACGGGGCATGTGGTAGCACGGGTCTCTGTCACTACGTCCATCCTTGCCTCCTGCAGTGGGTAAATACATCCTAATTTGGGGGTAGGAGGAAGGGGGCCTGAAATATCCTCCTGCACCTCCTCATCGATGGTCTGATGATGTCTTCTGTAGAGACTTGCAATTATTGTTGTCTTGTTTGCCATTGTCCCTTTAGCAAAATGTAATCTGGAGATGGGGTAAATCAATCCCGATAGGTCATATAACCCACATGAGATCATGCAGCAAATTGGTATAAGAACTGGGATTAGGGCTTTTGCTCTCCCACTCGCGTATCTAAGAGCGCCTGAAGATAGAGGATCCAGATAAAGCACACTTTTCAGGGGGAGCAGGATTGTGATGGTCATATTAATTCCTCAGCTTTCATTTGTATTTCATAGGAGCTTTCCTCTCATCAAAAACGGCTCTGGCATTTTCTTAAACTAACTGAAGTTGTCTTCATTAATAACATAGTCACATCCATGCAGTATCAAAATACGTTACTTGCTCCATTATTGTCAGTATTGTTTGTTTCATTTGTATGAAAAAGTCCATAATTGGCAATATTTCCATAAATTAGTTGATATCGTCCTAACAAAATGTTACAGCTTGGCACAAATGAAAAGATTTATGTCTACAAAGTCTCAATTCATCTTGAAGTTTAATTATAAAAATTTATTGTTAACTTTCTGAGCTTTTTCCTTAGTAAATGCCCCAAGACAAGAAGCAATTATCATAAAATGCAAACATGGCTCCCGGAGGTAACCAGCACAAGGGTTATTTATCAGCTAATAGGGTATCTTAGCGTTTGATATCATGCAAATCCCTCATCATTATGGAGATTTAATTTACACCTTTCATTTCTTTTTCTTTTGGTAATGCTTTACTAAATCCATTTCAGATGCTGAGTGTTATCCGTTATCACAATAATTGTACCTCTGATTTATTCCTTTCTGGACATGTGGCATTGCCAAGAAAACAGCTTATCACTTAATGATATGAAGGGTCCAGGGTTTTGCAATGCTTTCCTGAAATTCAAAAGCCATATTAAATAATAGTTTCCACAAGTGATAACCATTCTTGGGCATTTTGATCTTTGTGCGAGGGTCTCTGCAGCTCACCAGTTCTCACCCCTCCTTCCAGCAGTCCAAAAATCACAGGCTGCCAGTTCTCCTTCCCTTGGAGAAGGTGCAAAATCGATGTTCTCCCCTTGCCAACAACATTAACCTCTCCAAGCTGCGTAATGGCAATCCCCTTGATATTAGCTGTGGGACTCCCAAAACCTCAAGCAAACTACCCTGCAACTGCATCGCTCAGATTCATTTACGCCTGTGGGCTGAAATGAGGGAACAGGCAATCATCTCGGCACGGACTGCCAAAGCCAATCAAAAGATTACCGGGGTTTTGCACCGCCTGATGGCATGGGCATTTCTTCCTTCCTCTATTTCTTCACAGGGAACATTTGGAAAACAGCAAACAGGATGATAATTCAGCTTTAAAGAAAAGTCAGCTTTCTCTTCCAGCACGTGGCAAGCCTTGCAAAACCCTCACTGATTCGCACCGAGACAGCAATCCCATGTGAGCAAATGCTGCTCCGTGCGATCAGGGTTATATCCCGACCGCTGCCAATATGTCACTTGCGAAGACCTGACCTAGCTTCACACTCGGCCCAAAACCTCCAGGAGAAACTGAGCTCCGTGCTCACCGCTTGTGGGACCTGCCCAAGCCAAGCAGAGCTAGCTCACAGACATCTGCAGGAGCTTCAGGTCCGGCTTTGCTGTGGGCATAGGCAGCACACCGGAATTTACGGACCGCGGAGGGCAGTCTTTCCAGTGCCCAATATGCAAAACCCTGCTTACAGTTCACAAGCAGTGCAAGGAAATTCAGGTTGGAGATGAGACTGTCCCCGATGCAGCTCCTCTCCAACTTCTCCCCTCTGTGCATCCCATATCGTATGTATCCAACAATTCCTGCTGTCACCTGGAACCTGCACACAGCATCAGCCGATAGAGAAATCAAATGTCCATGGGTAATACACACCACAAACAGCCATGCCTTTCCCAATATAAAGCTAGTGCAGTTTACATAATTATTTCCAGTCCTTGACCAGAATTAGCTGCAGATGTAAGTGCTACATGCCCACCGTCAGCCATTTTCTAGCTGCGGCGCAGATGCTCGGACCATATTGTTGTCAGTACAGTTCCCCATCCTGATATTGTATCCTAATGAAGCATATAATGTGCCAGTTTACAGTATGGATGGGCTGACATCTTCATAAGGAGCAACGCTGCACACCGCGGTATCTGAAACACCAGCCTGTGTGCTGACTTGCTGCTCAAAGAGGGGTTTCTTTTCCATTTTCTCACCAAAAAAGACGGAGCATCCCCCAGGAAGCCCTTGGGACTGCGCTTGCCACATCCCCAGGGTGTTTGCCACGCACCTTCCAGTCCACACCAGCAGCACGTGGCAGATTAAGGCTGCCGCATTTGCTCTTCAAAACCCTCTTTCAATGGCCATCTTCAGCAAACCATTCCAGTTATGAACAGACTTTGCTGATGCTTCAGTTTTCTTCAGCTGAAGGTCATTTTACTACATGTAGTGAGAAGAAACGTGGCTACGGGTTTAACATCAAGAATAGAGGTCAGGACTCCTGGATTTCTATTTCCAGCTCTTACAGAAATTCAGGGTACGCCCTAAACAAGTCATTTGGACCTTATTGTCCGAGAGCCCACACAGAGTCCGAGAGACTTGCAAAGGCTCAGCACTTCTGAAAAGCATAACCTTGCTTTGTGCCTCAGTTAATCCAGCTGAACAAGGGCATTGTGCCGTTATAAAGCTCCAAGATAATCTTTAAAAAAAAAAAAGGTGGCATAAAAGTGCAAAGCACTGCTAAGAGCACAGTCACGCTTGCACACTATACAACCCCCTCGGCAGCTTTTTCACACACTTTCACCCTCGGCTTTGCTCTCTAACGCCAACCACAAAGCCATAACACGGTAGCCGCAATCACAAAACGCCAATAGTAACTCTATTTTTTTTTTTTTCTTTTCTGCTTACAAAGCTGGACAAGTGCTTTTTAATTGCAAATGAATATTCATGTCAAATAAGGAGGAGTGCCTAGAATTTGTGGGTATAATTTTTACAGGATGACAAAGACAACCCTGTGATGGTGATTCATTTTGACACGACTATAAGTGTACCGCCAGCAGTGCCCAAGTTTGGCTTTTGCTAACACAGAAATGATTCATATTTTTGACGTCGCTATCAGATAGAGGGTATAAACTTATGCGGTAGGAGAATAAATAGCATGAGTCATCCTTTTTTCTTTCTTTTAGAGACACTTGTTCAGTGCTCTTAACCTAATTGTGCCTGCATTTCTATGCGTAGTAAAGACAGACAGAAGAATTATGTTCTCTGAAGACTTACGCTCTGCCTGTAACTCCTCCTGTGGTGAACTGGAAGCGGCACAAGCATGAAACCTACGGGCAGGACAGCAGCTTCTCCTCAAATTTTGTACTTTCATCAGTTCCCTGTACATCTAATGACCTTATATGGCTTAATACTCAAAATCAAAATGTACTTAAGATACTCAAAATCTGTGGCATTTGTCCTAGACACCATCACACAACAAAAAATCACTATATGGAGATGTCCAACAAAGCTCTTTTGGGACTGTTGTAAAGACTCCTAAAAATGTAGGATTTTCCACAGTGGGGGTTTTTCAGGTAATGACACAATTAGGAGACGGTGGATGGGGAGGTGTAGGCGTACAGCAGATGCACAGACCTGCCCTGCTCCACTTTGTAGCAGTGTAATTATGCTGCCCACTTCAGAATAAAGGCTCAGCTCAACGGCCACTGAAACGGACACCCTCGGAAATCCCCTTCTGTGCATGTCCTGATGCTCAGACGCCTCTGCTTCCAAAAAATACTTAAAACACAGGAACCAATCCATTGCAAAGATGTACAGAGGTGCTAGAAGCATAAAACACGGGGAGTAAATCAAGGCAAATGCAAACTAACTAAATGACTCCTTTAGAAACTTTTTCTCCAGTCCTAAATTTCCATGACCCATTGAACAGGAACTCATGCCAGCACTTCCATTAAAAGAGGTATCATAAACAAATTTTTGTCTGAAGAAGGTTTTCTTTTTTTTTTCCTTCTGTTTCACTATGATCGCTATTCATAGCCCACTTCTCACCTTCAAAGCACATTAATTCTCCAAATATTCTTGTGATGTAAGTGATTATTAGTCTCATTTTATGGATGAGGAAAATGAGGCAGAGAGGTTAACAGACTTGCCCATAGGCCCAGCTCTATAGATACATAAAGAAAGATCTAGAGAGATGTTTTACATTTATTAGTTTTAATATCCTCTCAGTCCTGCAGAGCTGGGCTTGTGGTAATTAAGGCAACTGGCTTTAACAGGCAGTGATGTGCAAGGTAAGGAACCAAGGCAGTTCTTTAAAGCCACTACAAAGCAATTGTAAAATAACTTTCTTGTGCTGTACAGGCACGTGCAGGGTGGCAAGCTTTTTATCCCCGCTCATTTTGGATCGTGGATACGACCTGCCTGGTGCTTGGGTGCTCAGGACCAGCCTCCGACAGGCTTTGCGCAGAGGAGGTGGGACAGCAGTGCTCCATCACGGGAGCCCTGCAGGAAGGCATCTCCTGCACTTCTCAAGTGCGAGGGAATGCTCCCCAAAGCAACGCTTTTCTGCAGCACTTAGAGATATCTCACCTTATAATTCAGTTAATTCACGTTGTCCCTTCCCGAGCTGTATTGTGTCAGCTAAGCCTTGCCATATGAAAAATCAGAATTTCCTGCATAATCTAGTGAGTGAGTGAGAGTGTGTGTGTGTGTGTGTGAGCACCTCTACCAAAAAGCACCTGAAGAGCTTCTTAACTTCAGACTCTTAAGAAACAATTTGTGTTTTAACGTAGAAATTCCCAGAAGGGCAATTGAACAGAGATAACTTCTAAAAATCAAACTAATCATAAGCTAAAATCAAGTTGTTTTTATGGCTAATTTTCTCCAGCTGCAACCAGTGCATGAGAAATATCATAGAAAAAGACTTTGGCTGTTAAAACAACTCATAAACCTCTAACAGCGTCTTTCAGATCCTTGTAATCTTTGTTAAGTGTCTCAATGAGTACCACTACAGCATCGTGCTAGGCTTGCATAAGAAGCCAGGTAGAACGCTCAGACCGCTGCAAATGGATCCGCGGGTTGTGGTGTGGTCCTTTACCTTCCTGAGAGACAGTTTTTGGATAATTTCAGAAGTAGCATCCCCTCCTGAGCAGGGGAGCTTTGTGCTCAGCACTGTGTGCACAGTGCTGCACATATTCCCGGAGGCACCAGCTGTCCCTTGGTGAACCAAAACTATGCCAACCATTCACTCTCTCCAGGCAAGATGAAAAAAAGTCACTAAAGAGACGGCTTAGATAGTTATTAAACACCAAGACACCAATCTTGGGTCAGGAAATGCCTAAGAAGCAAATTCCTGGAGTCTGGGAATAGTATTTTGAGGACACATCTCTACCTGCTTGCCTTGCTCTCTTATTCCCTGGGCTCTGCTTTTGATCACTGCTGAAAACAAGACACTAGGGAAGATCAGGATTTTTCTAATCAGGTGTGGCTGATCTACTGCTTTTATGTTACATATTACAAAGTCGGGGTGCAAACAGAAACAGTAAGACACAGAAATGGGCAGCCAATGCATTTGCTACCCACGCTGTATAGTCCAAGAAAGCTATCACTAGCAAAACCCTTACTTAGAAAGGAAGAGTGGAAAGTGGCATTCCGAGAGAAAAAAACATAAACTTTCTGAATAAAGCAACATAAAAAACCCTAGGAACGACTGTTCTGGAAAAGCACATAACCCATTTCACCTCCTCTTGTGAACTGCCTGCAACTCTTGCATGAATAACACAACACGCCTGGAGAAAGTTGTAGCCAGCCTCCTGTCTTTATATTCAGAAACAGAAGCAAAGTATGTGGTGCTTTGCCTCTTCTTAAGCATAGAAATGAAATACAGCCCTCACGTACAGATAACAATAAGTTACTTGAACTCAGCAACAGCCTCCTGCTGCTCTCCAGACCTCTAAAGGGATTCCCACAGCAAAAGCCTGACTGTCCACTGGTGCTAAACAAGTATTTCTGTTAAATATCTCTATTCAAGCTCATCAAAGGCAAAATGGCTCTAATTGGACTGCATGACAGTGTTTTAAACTCACAATCCCAAAAAGATCTGAAGATATCCAAGTAGAAGGGGAACATCTTCCTGAGGGAGGTCATGTAGGGAAGCATCTCGCACCGGACTGGGTGGCTCAACGTGACCAGAGACAGGATATCACATAAAAGTAGTGATTTGCTACAAATGTTCTTGTAAGCCATACTTTTATAATTACGGGGTTTCTAATATACTGCCATTTCATTTCTCAGTGCAAGCTCTGGAATAAATTAATTACACAGTGCCTGACCCACACCCTTTGGTCTAATCACCCCAATGTCAGCGCTCCCTTGTATTTTGAAGATGTAGTTGCCATTTGATAAGGATCCTGCTACCCACTAACTGTCCCCTGTAATGAGCTTTCATGAAATTTAATTTCTTTAATGCATTCCTCTGATCTGACTGATTTGGACAGTCCGACACTTGACTTTGTGTCAGCGTTTATTAGAATGCCTGCTCTGCTTGGCTGTTTCCCTTTTAAAAACAAAAGTAGTAGTAATGTTTAAATGCATATACAACATCGATGGAAACGGTTTGGAGCAAGTCTGTAAGAGAGTGACAAATCGGAGTGGGCCCAGTTTCGAGCAAAAGAGCAAAGCTCTTCACCACCACAACAGAAGAACCTTTTCCCGTACGTCCCCACAGGTTACCCCATCTAACCTGACAGATTGAGTTTGCAGTAGATGCAATGATGGCATTGATTAGCACATAGTGTATTAATTAAGCAGGTTTCTCCATCTACCTGACCGTGCTGAGCACCTCTGCTGCGTCCCACGTGATGTCCCAACCACCCGACCGACCCCTGTCTCAGCCTGTCCCTTCACACCCCTCATTCCATCGACAACAGCATTTCATTCACTAGGCAAATCAAGGAGGTGAACGCAGAGTCCGATTTGGTTTTATACTTTAGCTAGAGCGCAAGGCACGGGGCCCATCGGGTCTGCCAGGTTTCTTCTGGAGCACAAGGGCAGCACGGCTGCTGAGCGGGAGCATTAGCCCGCCTGCCAGAATACATGGCTTTCAAAGATCGTATTTGCTTGAGTCTTAAATTATTAATCCATTCTCTTCAGGTTTGCTATCAAATCATCTCAATTGTTTTGCAGTTTATTAAAAATGTCCTGCACATCTGGTCTAATCAGCCAGAGGAGAATCGACCGATTTGATTGTCAATAGCAATCCCAGGATATCAGCTTGGTAATCACAGCATTTTCCACCTCACCAGCTCCTGGAAAGGGTGGTTTAATCACCACTGACGTGGAAAGCACTCCCAAGTGCTATAGGCACGGTCCAAGCAATCGTACTGCTCTCCGTAGCACCAAAGCCAGCCTTTTGGGGTGGAAAATACGGCACGGCAGAAAAAGCAGCCATCACAATCATCGGCAGCGCCCATATAAAAGTCCACCCATATCTGCCATCCCAGACCGACCCCGGCTCCTCTTCTGGACCATGGGGTATCGGACAACACAACTTGTGGCACTACCTTTCCTACACACCACGAAACCCCTCCGAGTCTGGCGTTTCATGTGCTTACATCTGAAGTCAGACAAGCCCTGCAAAGACAGCAACCCGAGACAGCACGTGCCAAGGATGAGCCATCCAAAGGAGACTTCTCCTGCCTCTTTTCACACCTTAAATGTATGTTAGCACATGGAAAATATGAAAAGGTTATAGCAATACTGGAAAGGTTTGAAACCCTCTGTTCCCTCCTTTGCCAGCCTGAGCTGGAAGGAGAGATTTGATGTGGAATGAAGAGTCTGTTCTCTATACATTATCTTTGTATTTCTATATATATGTTTACATACACACATTATCCTTGACACTGAGGAGTTCGTAAGAAGTTTGAGAATAATCACTCGCACCACCTACAGCTATTCACAGGAAAGAGGAAAAATAACGGGTTAAAGATATCAGCAGGAAGATTTACTTGTTGCCATTAGATGTGCCTCCGCCTCTCCAGTAAAATGCATGGGGAAAGCCGGAGCCTCACCAACGACAGCAGGATATTTATCAGCACGTTCTTGAACCTGCCATTGCTCCGAGCACGAGGAGCAATCCATTCAGAGGATGGAAACACCCCGTTTATAAACATCCCTAAATGAGTCATAGCTTATACGTATCTTTCCTTCCCATCTGGGACAACCTTCCCTTCTGTTACGTCTTCTCAACCGATCTCCATATTTAAGAAAAGTTTCCTTGATGCTTCAAAGAGTTCATTTGTGTTAAATGCAGGCATAAGGAGTTTGCCCTAGGGAAAACATAGGGGACCATGGTATTCCTGTTGATGCATCAGCGTAGAAACCGAAACACATTACAGTACACAATCCGCCTCCCGGCGGGAGCTGCAAGTGCATTGCCTCTGCCGTGTAGCATAGAAAAAGACCTTGTTAACGTTTTTGAGAGGCAATGAGTTATCTGAGGGAACTGAAGCCTTAATGTAGAAATATTAAGAGACATTTGCTTTCTAGTTCAACAAGGAGAAGCGCAAAGTCCCACACCTGGGGAAGAACAGCTCCATGTACCAATAGATGCTGGGGCCACCAAAGCAGCTTGGCAGAAAAGGACCTGGGGGTACTGGTGGACACATGAACACACATGGTTGAACATAAGCCAGCAATGTGCCCTTGCTGCAAAGGGGAGCAATACCCTCAGCTGCATTAGACAAAGTATTGCCAGCAGGTCGAGGGAGGTGATCCTTCCTTCCCCTTTATTCAGCACTGGTGAGGCCACACCGGGAGTGCTGCGTCCAGTTCTGGGCTCCTCAGTGCAAGAGAGGCATGGACGTACTGGAGAGAGTCCAACGAAGGGCCACAAGGATGATTAAGAGTCTGGAGCATCTCTCCTATGAGGAAAGGCTGACAGAGCTGGGACTGTTTAGCCCAGAGAAGAGAAGGCTCAGGGGGATGTTATCAATGTGTATAAATACCTGCAGAGAGGAGGGAGCCAGGCTCTTTTCAATGGTGCCCAGTGGCAGGACCAGATGCCATGGGCACAAACTGGAACACAGGAGGTTCCCTCTAAACATCAGGAAACACTTTTTTGCTGTGAGAGTGACTGAGCAATGGAACAGGTTGGCCAGGGAGGTCGTGGAGTCTCCATCCTTGCAGATATTCAAAAACAATCTAGACACAGTCCTGGGCAACTGGCTATAGGTGGCCTTACTTGAGCAGGAGGGTTGGACCAGATGACCTCCAGAGGTCCCTTCCAGCCTCGGCCAGCTGGTGATTCTGTGATTCCACATATGTTTTTGTTGTTAACATATGCACAGCAGTTATTCTGCAATAGAGTTAGTATCCAGACAGCTGCACGGGACAGACAAATCAAGCTTAGCCAGCACAAAGCAAAAGCAGTGAGGCTTAGAGAAAGCACAGGCAGGAGCTGCTCACACCCTGTGCTGTTGAAGGGCTACCAGCATCACAAGCAGCCAGTGAGTACCTACAAGTCAGAAATGGGCCATTATTTTCAATGAACAATTTAATTCATTAAACACAGCATTTCCCTTTCTGTCGCTGAACACTCTGCGATCAGATGATGATGCTTTTAAACATGATTGCTGTTTACAATTGTCTAGAAAGCCTGTTGCTCCTGCACTCCACATTTCTCATTATTTTCCCCATGCGAGAGTCACTTCTTGGGCAGGGTTATTTTTCCCTAGCTGCGTGTTTTGAGAAAGAGGATTTGTAAAGTGCCAAAGACTGGCAATTATCATAGAATGGTTTGAGTTGGAAGGGACCTTAAAGATCATCTCGTTCCAACCCTCCTGCCATGGGCAGGGACACCTTCCACTAGACCAGGTTGCTCAAAGCCCCATCCAGCCTGGCCTTGAACTCTTCCAGGGAGGGGGCATCCACAGCCTCTCTGGGCAACCTGTGCCAGTGCCTCACCACCCTCACAGTCAAGAACTTCTTCCTTATATCTAACCTAAATCTACCCTCTTTCTGTTTCAAGCCATTACCCCTTGTCCTATCCCTACATGCCCTTGTAAAAAGTCCCTCTCCAGCTTTCCTGTAGGCCCCCTTTAGGTCCTGGAAGGCTGCTGTAAGTTCTCCCTGGAGCCTTCTCTTCTCCAGGCTGGACAACCCCAACTCTCTCAGCCTGTCTTCACAGGAGAGGAGCTCCAGCCCTCTGATCATCTTCGTGGCCCTCCTCTGGACTCGCTCCAACAGGTCCATGTCCTTCTTCTGTTGGGGGCCCCAGAGCTGAACGCAGGACTCCAGGTGGGGTCTCAGGAGAGCGGAGCAGAGGGGAGAATCCCCTCCCTCGACCTGCTGGCCACGCTTCTTTTGATGCAGCCCAGGATACGGTTGGCTTTCTGGGCTGCAGACGCACATTGCCAGGTCATGTTGAGCTTCTCGTCAACCAACACCCCCAAGTCCTTGCTTGTACAAAGTACTCATAAATCAAAGTGAAGGTTACAAGTACAAAGTACCTCTGTCCTCCGCATGTCGCCTGTGTCAGGGACAGCCAGGCTGGTGACAGAGACCAGACCCTATCAGCTCCAGTCCTTTTAAGCGATTATTCTTTGCAAATTATATCAGAAATCCTAGGGGACTGTATGATGAGTAGCCTACCTTAGCTGGGTGCAGGCTCTGATTCAGGAGGTCATTTCCATGAATTTATCTTTTACATTAAGCCAATTAATCATCCATTAAGAATTGCAGTTGCACACGAGTTGAAAGCACATAGAAAATACTATGGGCAATACAGTCTTTAAAAGACCACAGGGAGAGCTGAGCTTTTCAGTGCTGCATACAGGCGCTGAAGAGCAGTGTCATTTTTTGATGAGTGGTATTAAACACTGTACTTCCAGTTTGGGGGATTTGGGGTGGGGGAGCAACAGGACAGGATAATCCTGCCTGTGCCCTTCACCTGGTAGAAGCTAGTTCATCCCTCCATATCCAGAGAAGCAAACGAGCTCAGCCACATGAGCAAGAGATAATTATCACTTTAGAGGCTTTGCAGGGTCCAGTCCTTGAACAAGACCAAAAGGAAAAGTTTCCTAGCTCATTTTCAGTTAACAGTGAGAAGTTGCACGTTGGGAACAGTCAAGCCCTACACTGATTTCTATATAATCATTTTTAATTATAATTTTGTAACAGCCACCTTGCAAAACAGATCCATCATCCCATCCAAGCACCTAAATGTTCCAGTAATGAAGATAAAACTAAGACCCTTAATCTGTTTTTTCCTCTTCTCACTGCTGCCCATCCCATCCCTACGAGGGCTGGAAGTCTGCAGCAGCAGAGGCGGCAGAGTGTTTCATGGCAGTCTGTCACTTTCTGCTAATCTTCCAACGCTGAAAATCTTTTTAAATCCATTCCTGTCTTTTTGCATTTGCATAACTGTCTAGAAAGAAAACTCTAAAAAGACAGAGTCTGACTTAGTGTGAATGAACATGTCATAAAACATTTCCAACTCTGCAGCACTTGTGTAAATCTTTCATGATTTAAAAGTTGCCAAGTTACCAATACCATGAGTATTATAAAGTACCAGGCTTCGTGCTCAGTCTACACACAAAAGACAATTTCAAGTTAGGCTTCCCTTCTCAGAGTTTCCTTCTGAAAGCAAAGATGTTATACACTGAAATTACTTATCTTCAGTGCCAAAATAGATTCTGGGAAGGTTAAGCATCTACTGACAGTTTTGGTGAAGAGTAAGGACGTTCAAAGCATTTTTCTCTTTGGAGGAGAATTAAGGGTAAAAAAAAATTATTTTCTTTTGGTGCATTTAGATTGTCTTAAAAATGTGTCTACACTTTCCTCTCCCGAGCACCCACATGAGGCCCCTGGGCTGCTCTAACCCATGTGGGCTGCCCAGCCTAAGGGTAGGGTCACAGCCAGCTGCTGGCCATCACAAGAAGGACCCAAAGCTCTCCTCAACAACAGGTATCAAAAAAAAATCCAACTACAAACTAGCACACATCATCTGTGAATCCCAGCTTAGCTTCCCCTATTTACCAGGGTCAAGACCCTGACAGTGTGCTGCACAGCATGCAGGAGAGCCATGCTGCAAGCAAACCTGGAAGTATTTATGTCACCAGAAGATCCCCCTGCATGTACCTATGGATCCTAAACAGTGAGCAACCCTCACCCTGCAGCAAACTGCGCTGGTGCCCATTAAATGCCTAAGTACTGGCACAGAGCGCTGTGAATAGAGCCAAACTCAACTTTTGGCATCTAACAGAGGGAAACGTTCCAGCAACAGGCACCCACCCATGCTGAACATCACACACGAGGACCATTCAGAGGTGCTGCGCACTGTGAAAAAGGGGATCTGCTTCACACCACCCCCAAAAGCAAACCCACCTCTGCACCTGAAAGCTTGTAAAAGCATGTTGACAAAGGAGCTCCCTCCCCACCTGGGGGCCGGGAGCAGCCTATGGCCTGAAACAAGAGCCTTCATCTTTCTCCCCGTAAACAGAATCACTCAATATGCTTTATTTCCTATTGCCCTCTGCACTATAGAACGCTTTTTTCATTTTTCCAAGTACAAGTCTTTTTCCCCAACATTCCTCACACTCAGATACTTGCTGCAGGATTTATCAGAACTATTCTTTTCCCTCAAACTGGCAGAACACCCCTGGCATGAAAGCTGAGAGATCTCAGAAACTGATTTTTCAATGAGATTTTTCCATAGCAAGAAATACCTCTGCTCCTGAATAAGAGATGATCACAGTCCCTAAAGTTTCTCTCAGCACTTGCAGCGTGAGTGATAATAGACTTTTTTGCTTTGTATGCCAGCACAGTAATATCAGGAAAATCACTTTAGTCCCCTCTAAGAGAAAAATGTAAACTGCCAGCACTGTTTGTTTCCATTAGCTTCTGAACATTGTCATCATAGGTCCATGTCCTGGTTTCAGCTAGGACAGAGTTAATTTTCTTCCTAGTAGCTGGTATAGTGTTATGTTTTGGATTTAGTAGGAAAAGAATGTTGATAACACACTGATGTTTTTAGTTGTTGCTAAGTAGTGTTTATACTCAGTCAAGGATTTTTCAGCTTCTCGTGCCCAGCCAGCAAGAAGGCTGGAGGGGCACAAGAAGCTGGGAGGGGACACAGCCAGGACAGCTGACCCAAACTGGCCAAAGAGCTATTCCATACCATATGACATCATGCCCAGTATATAAACTGGGGGAAGTTGGCTAGAGGTGGGGAGCGGATTGCTGCTTGGGAACTCACTGGGCATTGGTCGGCGAGTGGTGAGCAATTGCATTGTGCATCACTTGTTTTGTATATTCTCATTCTTTTAGTACTGTCATTTTATTATTATTATTATTTTTCTTCCTTTCTGTCCTATTAAACTGTCTTTATCTCAGCCCACAAGTTGTTTTGGTTTTTTTTTCCGATTCTCTCCCCCATCCCACTGGGTGGGGGGAGTGAGCGGGCAGCTGCCTGGGGCTTAGCTGCTGGCTGGGGTTAAACCATGACAGTCCATCAAACCCCAACACCAATTTCTAACCCAAGGGGTATTACAGCCTCAAAATCCCCACTCCTCATCCAACATGCATTGAGATGTGCAGCATATCTGCTTTACACCTCTAAAGATTTATTGGACAGGCTAGGTTTTCAGAAAGAAGCAGTATCTTGGATTTAATCAACTGGATGCAGCTGAAAGTATAATGAGCACACTCACAGGCACAGGAGCTTCTTTTCAAGTGTGACACACAAGCTGAAAACCTCAAGCTAAGCACAGATTAGGAACAATTGCTCCAGGTTTAAGTTAATTATATTAACCAATTAGACAATCTGAGGGGAAAATGCACCTGTAGAGCACAGAAATGGTGATCAGCCTTTTTGTGATACAGAAAGGCAAGAAGTTAGCATAGGCGAGGGGTAGCAAAAAGCATGCAGTGGGAGAAAAAGAATTGTGTCTTGAAGCCAATATGTCACTTGAATTTAGGACTTTTTATATTCAGAGCTATAATTTTTTACCTCTCTGGCTGGCGTTAGAAGGCTTTATAGGTCTCCTTTGAAGAATGAGTTGCAAGTCCTAGTGTTTGTCTTTCTCTTATAGGTATTCAGGCTGGATCGGGATCATCAGGAGGTTTAGTTTAATTTTTATCATACTGTATTCCAGTACTGTACTGAAGGGAGTCTCTAAATGATGATTCTCTAAGCCTGCTCTTAAGCAAGCACCTCATGGGAGTGATATGAACCGAGCTGACCGTGCCATGGCATAGGAGGCTGGACCAGAGGACTCCATGTCCCTTCGACCACCTACCATTTGCGGGTTTAAGTACTCAGCTGAGAATAGCCATGAGTTTGTTTACTAGATGAATACATGCCTCGAATCAGTGCGGTTTAAATATAACCTATAATGCATTTTTTCCACCTGTTGTCAACCTAACAAAGTTCTGAGAAATTCTCCAGAGATTTCTCTTATTATAAGTTTATTGACTTTATGCCAGAAGCGCCAGTGAAAACAGAGAGCAGGGTCTGTTTAAGTCAGACAGATTTCACAGCAGAGCTGCTAAAAATAAAACCCAGAATATGAAACCGAAGTGTTTTTATCAAAAAGCAGTAGGCTTGTTATAAGTATTTTTGAAGGAGAACCTCTTCACAGCCTGCACTTCTCCTGCTTCCCAGGAGAGCAATTGCAGCATGGACTAGGCTGTGGTTCAGTCCTACAAGGGACCACTCCTCACGAGCAGACTACTCCATGAAACGTGGTTAGCAGCAGTGGCTGCCACATTTACTCTGATGGTACCTACTCCCTGAGTAGGCTGTGGATACCCTAACCCCGGAGAGCAGGACTCCTTATAACTAAGTCATCTTTTGTTTTTTGACAGCATTGCATTATTCACTTTTAAAAGCCAAGGACTCTAATGCAACAATATAGGCAACTACTTCAGCATGCATACAGAGGTCTTGATTTCCCCCAGCATTGCCATCAACGGCTACATTAAAGACATATTTCCCAGAGCATCACAGCAAGTGAAGAGTCCGTTCGCTCCCATTTGCATGTCCTGCTGTCCAATAAAATTGGAGTTGAACAAATTGGGGATCTGCTAGGATCTTGCAAAGTCAACCTCAGGCCTGTGCCACCTGCGTCCTCAACATATGTGTATTTTTATGTGCATACGTAGTCCTGTTAGTGCTCTCTGCGTGCTCGCCTGGTCCCATCACACAAACAGGATCCAGGCTAAGCTCATCCTGGCTGCAGACAGGTGTGATGCTACAGACCACGCTGCTGCCCTGAGGAGGTGCCAGCAATCCTCCTCCATGGCCAGCTTCTTGTGATGGGTTGCAAAACGTTGGGGTTTCAACACTGGGCTCAGCAGCACAAGCTCAGTATTTCCCCCTCTCCTTTCCAACAACAAATCTGTGCACCACCTCCAATGCAATGCAAAAAAATAAAATAATAAAAGGATTCAATAGAACTAGGAAAGGACAGATTCTAACACACAACTCATTTTCTTTTGCAGCTCACAGAAACCAGTGTAAGAGCAATCATTAGATGTGGTGGCTTAAAGACAGCAGAGCACCACATTGAGTTGTATCCACAACACTCTTGCCCTCTCTTAGAGGGGGCCAGTGGCAAAGCTGAGCAGCTGCTGGTCCTTCAAAGCTCCACAGATACTTTTCCAGGTCTACTTCCACCCGCTCTAATCCTCCCCAAACTCTGGCTGCTGCCCAGGTCTCTTCCTTCAGCCATTCCCTTGCTGCTGACCTTGCCTTCCCATTTGCTCCCTCAGAGATGCCTTGCAGTCACCCATAAAACCACTGACCCTTCCCAGTTCCCAAACCTCCCAAGGACCACCCTCACTTCCAGCTCATAATCTGTTCTGCCACCACCATAAATTTATTTAATTCTGCTCCCCAAAAATTCTTAAGTGGACAAAATGGAATTTCCTGATGCTGAGAGGAAACCCTGAGGTGACTCTGAATGTACTGCCCGATACCATCAGATTCCCGAGACAGGAACAACCTGGGTTTTAGATATGCCCACATAACACAAGTTAATATGGCACTATTACGTGTTGCATTAACGATGACGTAGTTATAAACACAGAATTTGGCAAAGGTTTGAATAAGCTTCCCTGATTAAGAACTGCAAAGAAAAAAAAAAAAAAGAAAAGAAGCAATAGCAATTTTTCCAGCCAAAGGGCAACAACCAATGCCTGTACTTGCAGAATAGGCCTGTTTCTTGTTACATTACATTACTATGGCTGCATGCTGAGACATGTCACATTATATGAAAAACAACAAAACCTGCAATCTGTTTCCAGATCAGACATCAATAAAAACAACTGTAACAATCAGCACTCTGGGTACCTGTGAGAAAATTGATAATTTAATACCTCCAAGAGCTCTTTCCATTACACAGACACTGGCAAAAACAAAAACAAACAGCATCTCTGAACATACGCACTTCTGAAAGCCTTTCACAGTACACAGGGATGAGATCGACTGAATGGGACTGGAAAGATGGGTGCCAGCCACTGTCCCTGCAAAAGGCATGACAACCAGTAAGGAAGAAAGCTGGAAGGATGCTGTTGCATTCTTCCAAGTCCTTTCTGAGGGTAGCAGCAGGGAGCTTTCATTGAGCCACCCTACAAACCTGAGCACAACTTCCACCCCCACCACCCTCCGGACCCTGTTGGCCTCAGAAGTACAAAAAGGGCTCACAGAAGATGTGCTCCATCGTGCCCTACAAGGGGAACTAGAACAGGCCAACTGAACTGAGTCTACAGCGATAAAGGCGACTAGATAACTAGCCCAGATTCACAAATGACATTGCCCATGCCTAAAGGCAAGTGAAAATGACTTCTGGCCTTCCTCTCGGTCTATCTCCTAACTAAGAAGTATTTTCCTGATCAAACTCACTGCTTCTTGGTCCTTCTGCTGCTTAGCTCACTGGAAATGTCTGTGATGGAGCTACCTGGATGCCAGGCTCCTCCAGCAAAGAGCTGTAACAGATCAATGTGGCCACACTGGCATAGATGCAATATGGGATTAGTGCCCTGAAAAAAAAAAAAGAAAAAAAACACCCAAACAAACAAAAAAAACAAACCACTTTCATCTCAGACTCAGAGCCACATTGGAGAACAATGCTGCAGGAAGTCTCCCATCTGCTGGGACCTACCTCAAGAGGACAAGGTTACAAAGACAGAGGATGTCCATTTGATTTGCTGCAATGTGAGGTATGATCTACAAGCTGCCTTAAATCAGTACAGCTCTTCAGAGAGAATATGAACATGGAGTAATGACACTGCTGCTGATTGCCACCTATTCCCAGCCAGCCTTCCCATCCTAAAACTTAACCTTTCTTCTTTCAAAGCCGTGCGACTCAAACATTGGGCTTTTCCACACTGTTAGTATACTCCAGGAGGTTCCTTTGCAAGTCTTTGATATGTGGCAGCGATACAGTTCAATATCTAGTTGTAAAAGTGTTTCGGCAAGGCAGTCTAACCATGCCCCCATACTCTTATTCTCTTTGCATTACATCCTGATGAGAGAGCTGAAACCTGGACCACGGATAAGAAGTCACGCCCGATAAGATGTGGGATGGTTTACCCTCCAGGAACCTCTGTACCAATACCTCAAGAAAACCAGCTTTTCTTCTCCAAGCACATACTGTCCTCCAAACTTTTGGGCTAGAGGCTAATGAACTCAGCCTTTTCAACGGCTAGCACATGGGCTACCCAGAGTAAATACCAGGTAGGCAAAAGTTGACTCCCCTCAACCTGGAGCAGGTATCTGTGGTCAGGAAGAGCTGCTTCACCACCACCTCTTTGGTTAATGGCTCACCGAGTCCTGTTTTAGCAGCTAATTCAAGGCCACATTTGTGCTAATAGCCCTAAACCCAGACACAGGTTTAATTTGTTTAACATTAAACTTAGGGCTTCAGGGGCCTCTATAATGAATTTCATTAAACAGAAAAATTCTATAATGTAGTATTTTACGATTAATTAACTGTGCATAAAAATGGTAATTATAATTATGCTCATAATTCCACTCTTGTGTCATTATCATAATAATTGATCAAAATGTTTTACCCCACAAGCATTTTAAAAACTGCAGCGCAAGAGAGAAAAACCCTCTAAAGCCCACACCAAACACAGCTTTTGCAGGCAATCCCCAGACACTGTCTCTCCATCCCAGGACTTCTAAGGCAGAAGCCTTTTGAACAGCCATCGCAACTTTACCAAAAAAGCTGTTTGTTATGAGGGGTAGGGAAGGAAGAAGAAGAAAAAAAAAAAAGATAAAAGTCCATTTGTAGATGGAAAAAGCCTGTTTCTGATCAGAACAGAGTCGAGGAACAGACTGTAGCTTCGCTTTGAAAATGGCCAGCTGCCCTACTTTTCCTCCTTTCTGTGTGTGGCTTCTGATCACAGGCTGCATCAAAAGCACCCATCGCCTGTTTTTGAAGATAATGGAGATTAGACTAGTGAGATCAAACAGATTAGATAGGCAGCTGAATAATTATCCCCCTACCTTTATGCCTCCATCATATCACAGCCAAGGATTGGAACATGCTTTGAAAAGGTGTCAAAGTATCACTGACCTGAACTGCCAGCAGCTCTAGCTCTGGAATAGAGGGATTAGACAACTCCCTATGGCAGCCAAAACCTAAATCTCCTCATTTCAGCTCTCTTCTCCAAGCCACATAAAAGGTACTGCTCTTGAACAGCTCTGCTGCCCCTGCTTTGGTCCTGGCTCTCCTCAACAATGTTTCTTGACAAGTTTTGATCACGTCATGCTTTCCTTGTGTCCTTCCTTACTTCTGCTGGCATCTCTGCTGCCTCTCTGGATGATTTTACTTGGAAATCCATAACGTTCCCCAGCATCCTTCCCATGGCTACAGTGGCATGGGTCAGTTGCTCCCTAATTTCCACCAGAGCTCTGGTAACAGAGATGAGGACACTGTACTCAGTGGTTTAAGTAATCCACTACAGGCAGCACCACGCTGGAAAAAATCCAAAAGATGGACATTCACCTTGGATGACCATGAATACACCAGAAAATAGGCCATTTTTGTGTCCTGACAGCCAGAGCTTGTTAGGAGCACATAACATTTTAATTGTGTGGTTTGCAGCCAGCGTGATTGCCACTTCAGCAAATCCCTTGCTACAGACGCAGGAAAGCAAGTTTTGCAAAGCCCATGAGCACCAGCAAAAGCTGAGAATCGTCCAAAACAAATGTCAGTGACATCATAAGGCCGCTCTGTGGTAGTGGGCAGTGTCACAGGAGAAGACCTGTGCCTGTCAAAGGCTTTGAGGGCAAGCAGAGGAGGCAGGAGGAGCTGACCCAAATGAGCCAAGCTCTGAATGTGCCTCAAAAGCCACACAGCTTGGCCAGGCATGCCAGGAAGATGTTACCCTCACAAGCTACCTATTGGCCAGGGAAACTAGGGCAAAAAACACAAAGTGACACACAGCAGGACTTCTTTTATCTCACCACATCTTCCTAACTTTGCTTTTCTACTCCCCTCCCTTCAGGTACCTGTTTTTCCTCTGACCAGGGCTTTGTATCTCTATCCATCCCAACAGCCAGCTGTGCCAGCCTTGTATTTGCTCCCCCATCTCCCTGGATCTTTCCTCCCTTCCTCTTCTCTAAGCGCTCTTTTAGGATCACTCAAACATTTTGGGAGTGCAGTGTGAAAGGGCTGCTCTCCATCACATCGGTCACCCTTCCAGCCCACCTCCAAACCACGTACACTACTCCCTCTCCCGCTGGCTTCCAGCAAGCTCTTGGATCACTGTACGATGCTGTGGCTCTTCCCAAAGCACTGCTGCCCATCCCCACACCAAAGAGCAACCAAATTGGTGGGATGAACTTCCTTGCTGTCTCCGACAGGTAGCAGAGGTTTGGGATGTGTTCAGCTGCCGGGATCCCTGTGCGGAGCTCATTGGTAAAACCAGCCTCTGCAGGCGCAGCTCAGAAAAGGCTTCTTCACCTCCACCATTAGTCACGCTCATCAACCTCCCTCATCCCCAGCTAACGCCAAAGCACGGGGTCCATTTATATCACTTCTCTGCACGGAGCATGGCTGCCTGTTCAGGAAGGGAGCAAGTCCTCTTTCCAGCGCTAACGTGATTGATGAAGCCTCTCTACAGGCTCCAGCTACGCATGGATAGGACCAATTTGTATTTTAGCTTTGGTTCAGCTTGGGCAGGGAAATATTAACTGCATTGGTGGGACAGAGAGGCTCAGACACACACCACTGCCCGTGCTCAGCGCGACATGGTGCAAACAGTGCTTTTGTGAAGTCCTGTTCAGGAGTGAGCGAGTTCATGCTCCTGGATATTAAACTAAAATTGGAGCCTGAATTTCAGCAAAGGGACAGAATATCACAAGCCCTCACCAATTACAGACTTAACAGTTGTTCTCATATCAACCTTCTCCTGGACTTCTGAATTTACCTCTCCCTCGATGCAGAGTCCACCTTTTCAAAAATAGCTCCTAGACACTTACGTGGGCATCCCAGTTAACTTAGGTCCCACTATAGGATCGTGGCTCCTTCCATCCACATGCTAAAGTTGATGTGAGTGCTGAGCACTCCTGAAAAGTCAGCCTTCCCCAGCAAGGAGACCATCGGTGAACAGAGGGGAACAACTCACCAGTCTCCTACCAGCAATATTTTCAATCTTAATCTTAAAAGATCAAGCAACGGGATGTGTCTGGGAAATTGCAGGGCCCAGTATGCACTACCAAGATCACAGACGCACTGTGAGCCTCCCTGCAATCCCTAGTAGCGTCAACTCAGCGCTAAGGGGGCCATTTGTTACGACCCAGACCGGACAGACCAGAGGATCATAGAGGTTCTGGGATCCCCCCGGGCTAAATTAAGGTGAAACGACACCAAACGATCACTTTGAACACTTTATTCGAACAATCCAAACTGCGGAAGGCGTAACGGTGGGCAGCATGGGTTGCAGCAAAACGTTCACAAGAAGAGAGAAAAGAGAGGAATAAGGAAAAAAAAAGAAAGGGGGGAGAAAGAAAGAGATAGTCACCACCCTTGGATCCCGCGGTGTCGGCGACGAGCGCGGCAATCCTCCGGTGATGGCGCAACGTGGCTCTTTGCAGTTGTGTCTTTTATAGTCCAAATCTCCGTCCACAGTCACGCCTCTTGAAGACTTATATGGGTTCATTCCAGACAGTTCTCAACATATATAGCAGTGTTCCACAGGGTTCTTTATCTACTGAGCATGTGCGGTTTATCGGGGTGGTGGTCTTAGGGACTTGCTAAGGAGCTACAAGCCCCTCTCAGATAAGCTTTGGGTGGCCTCTGGCCATCTGTGGTGGGTTCCCAGGCTGGTTCTGCCAGAACCCAGGACTGCACACCCTCCGGCACCCCCACTGTGTCCCTGCCAGCCAACTTGTTGCTAATGGCCCCTTTGTTATGCAGACCGCACCTTGGTTGCTGCAATGTTTGAGACATTGACAGACATTAACTCTTCCAGTCCCTCACACCATTTCATGTGCATCTAATCCGATATAGCCCCCAGCCACCACCACTGCCCCGGCTGCCTCTCAAGGAACTGCAAGAGGCAGTACATTAGCCGCAAATCTTGCTGCCTCAAGCACACTCTGATATATCCCAGAATTAAAATATCACCAAATGCGTGGGGTTTGCAGCTGAAAGGCAACGCATCGATCTGCCCCCAGACTTTCTTACCCCTACAAAGCAGTAACCAGCCTTGTACTGGCAGTTTTCTCAGCAGAGAACCAAGTGGGGCAACTGGCTGTAAAGCAACAGCAAGCTTGACAATTCAGATTTCTGCTTACACTTTAGGTCCAGCCCTTCTGGCATGTAAATGGTTGAAGTCCAAAATTCAGGCTTTGGTTTTCCCAGATCTGCCTTCAAGATACGTTGTTCCCGTCTTCCCCAGTGGTTACACCATCACCTCAGTCTGGAAGGGCATCTTCAGTGGGCTGGGGCAAGCTGCTCATGAGGAACAGGCTGGGAGTTTCTCCCACATCCCTGAGGCCCGTTTGTGCCAAGATAGCACCTAATCCTTGGCATCACAGCTCACAAATTATCAGATCAATTTTTAAAAGTCTCTACAGAGTTTTAAACTAATTGTCAGCACGTAGCTGGAAATCACCAGCAAGGGTCCCTCCTGAGGCTATGCCTGGGGCAGCACCACTAGGTTATATTCATCCGTGCTCCAGCAGTCCAAGGCTCAGGAATGGCTTCAGAGGCAACAACTCTGCATTCAGGCTTTGGCTGAGGCTTCCAATTATTTTCAGTTAAAAGTTGGGTGATGCAGGTGCACAAAAGATCACAGGAACACCTGACTGCTGACAGCAGGCCGCCAGTCCAACACGTTTTGCAGCTATGCCCACAAAGCCTTCAAATGTTTGGATGAATAAGGAACCAGCTGGACAGCCAGAGCTGCTCCCTGAATTGCCAGGACAGTTACACCTTTCCTCCCTCGCAGGGCAGACCCAAACACTTACCCACAGAGCTCTATTGCTACGTTGGACTCCCAGAACAATTCGTTTAAGATATCCAAGACCTCGTTATCCCTATGAAACTGCCTGAACCAAATACCTGTGGTGGGCTGCATGAAACAAGATATTAATCACTCACCAGGAATAACCAGAATATCTGTCAAGGGGATTGCAAAGGAGTACGGCTCGCTGGGATGATCAGTCAGTAACAATAGCAGATGCTGTAGCTGTGCTCTGCGAGCGCGTCTGGCTATTGCAATCCTCCAGGAGCTGTCAGGTTTCGAGAGCTACACTGCAAATTGATCCCAGCCACCATTCAAAAGTATTCAGCGATTTGTTAATATTTTATGTGGCAAAGCTCCCTGCTGCGCATGTTCACTGCAAGTTCTGAAGTGTGACATATAGCTAAAAAAAGACAGTACAGAAATACAGAAAGCCAGAGCAGTTTAATAGGACTGAAGAACAACCCAGTACCATGCTGAAGGCAGCAGTTTTGCTCCAGTAAATGTGCTGGGAAAGCTCTCTGCTTGCATAACTAGAAAGAAATCCAAAATGCAGATCCTCATAATCCTTGTACAGCTACTACAAAACCAAAAAGGAGCAAAGACTTTCTATTGGCATGAGCTTTCAACCATAAAGTCCTCTTGGTTCCTAAAGATTTGCTGCAGGCATATCCAGGACTACCATGACTTTGGCAGGACTGAGCAGTTCAGCACATTCCTGAGCAATGCACAACTGGGGAGAAAGCTGCAGCGTCTTCTCCCTCTCTTTCTTGAGCTAATTGCTGCTCTTGTTTAGCTCAGAGTCAGAGCTCTCTCAGGGTCTCATCAAAATGGGTTTATTTTCTGAGGAAACTAGGATTTGCTTCTTCCTCATCACCGCGTAAGCATCCTGTGCGCAAGGTATTCCAGGGACTGGACTTTTGGAGCTGCTGAACCCTTTTTGCTTTGCCTAATTAACCTGGAAGCCTTATGCTGAGGGTCTGGCCCAGTGACTTGGGCAATCATTTGGGCAGGAGGAGACCCTCACTGTAGTTTCTATACCAGTAAATGTCAGAGGAATTAACACTGGGTAAGTTTAAACAGCTCCTTTCATTATGTATGTCAGTGCCTCACCCAAGGCGCTGCATTCCTCAGGATGATGAGGCTGATGAAGAGGTGCATCTTCTGCACCCCAGGTCCCTGCCCACAAAGGGCAAACCTGTCCTCTATCTGTGCGGGGTGCCGAGACGTTCATCAGGGAGGGGAAGGCACTCAGACAACCCGGAGCGTCTCTGGCAGATAAATGCTAATCCAAGTCAGACTCCTGGAACGGCTCAGCCTGCCTGCAATTGACAGGTCTAATTTCCGCTAACGTCTCACAGCTATAGCTCTGGAGGGTGTTTAAAGATCCACAGCCTTAAACTCACCCCTCCTCCAATGCAAAGCTAATTTTAGACACGAGAAACCAGAGCAAGGTGCCCAATACAGATGGAAGATGCCCCAAAAGCTCAGCGGGGTACCAGATGGGTGGGAGGGGACAGATGCTGAACATTGAGACTAATGCACATAGCATCTTCAGTGGGCTTTGATCAGGTGTTTGTAGGAGAGACACTACACACCACTATTCTGTATACCATATATATTTAACATCATCATGGGCACATCGAATTCCTCTGACAATAATCCAACATGACAACTGTGCTCAAAGCCAGCAGTTCCTCATGCCCACGTGGTCCCCAGCAAAGCCACTGCCAGCACAAACAGGAAATCAGCCAGCAGGTGACTGCCACAAGTATGTCGAGAACATCGTGAGTTGCAACCTTGAAGTCTTGAAAAAATAAGTTTGTCCTTCAAAATCAGAAAGCTGCTCACTTTCGAGACAGTCTGTTCCAAGCGAGCAGCAATGTGCTCACACACTGCGGAAGGAAAGAGTGATGAAAGCCACAGCGCAACGCTGCCCTGCCTGGGAAGCCTCACGTCCAGCAAAGAGCTTGCAGCACTGACTGCACGGAGCCTGAAGTAGACACTTTAGGAAAACCGTGTTTTGCATTGTTAGACATCTTCTAGGCCTCCTTATTCTAATAAAAAAAATTTGTCTTCTACCTTTTCTTTGTAAAGCTACCCTCAAAGTATAAATTGAAATATATCCATTTACAGAACAAAACACAGAGGAAGGCAGCTTCCAAAAGCTTCCAAGGGCTTCCTCCTCTGCCTTCCTCACCCTTGCAAGCACAGGACAAGCAGAAGAAAACATGCATGCAGGTTGTTAAAGCCTTTTGTTGGCCAACCCAATCGCAGAGAAGGGGCCGCAACAGAGTTGTACGATTGACTGCGCAGTTTGACTCCAGGCTGTAGACATCCTACTGCATGGGAAGGTACAACCATTTCCTATCAAGATACAGAGACATCCTATAGACATCTTACCTCAGACTCACACCATCTATCTTTAATTTTGTACCAGGTCTTTTTGGATATTTGGGGTATGGTTATGTGGCCTGGGAAAAAAATCCCTCCTTGTTCCCCAAACTGCTATGAATACTTATTATAACCTCCCTGGAATGAGCATCACTAGGTCCCCGCTTGGCCAACGTGGAGACCGACCTGCCTTCCTGCTGAAGCTGCTGGTGGTAGACAAGGCTCAGCTTCAGTCTCAGCAGATAGTAGGCATCCCTGGAAAAGGTGAAGGTCTGTCCTACGTGGTGCCTTGATGTACCAGGATAAAAGGGGAGCAACCTCTGAAACAGGCCAGCATGCTTTGTAGTCTGCCCATGGAGATGGGAAACAGGTCATATTTTAGATCCTACAACTGAAGATACCATAAAAATCTCTTCTAAGTGACCACAGATAAATTACTGTTCTGAAGCCATAAACTTTAGTACCTATGAGTAAATACACTATTTGACTCGTTCCACAGGCTACTTTCATGAGTAAAGTCAAGTCCAAAATTGAATTCTTGAAAAAGTAAAGATTTATATACTCTTCTTTTCCCCTCCATTAGTCTTACCAACTGTCAAAGCGAGTGACAATTTTAGTGTAGCACAGTATTTGAAACCTGGATGAGCAATAAAAGCTACCAAAGCACTAATACAGCCATTTCGGTCTTAAAGCCATCCTGGACAACAGCTGGAGATTCTCCGGGACTTCGTATCCCTTGACGAGCTGAAAAGAAGCAAAAGAAACCTCATAACCTTGTTGCTTTGGGTTACTCTAACAGCACCCACATAGGAATGCCCTGCTTTAGGTCAGGTCCCATCTAACACATCCACACTCATCACTGCTGCTGCATTCCTTCAGCTGTTAGCTTTTCAAGCCATGGAGAAGCTGGCAAATCTCACAGTCAAATCTTGATCACTTTAGAGGTTAATTGGCTCGTTTTGGTTTACTTTTGGTTTGTAGGCTGTGAGAGCTTCTCTACTCAGGGCAGGCACCAACACCAGGTGCTGGCCTTCGCAGGGGATGTGTGGAAGCGGATGCCTGGGTTTTTGTAATCACTGCGACTCTGAATGTTTGAAAGGGATTTATTTATATCCTATAGTCAACGTATTTCCTGAAACGGGCAGAGGCTTGATAGCTGGGTAACAGCATCATCCCTGCCGGCAACTCAGATCAAACACAAGGCGCTTTGTTTGAGAAGTACTTGAACTTTAAGAAACCTCTGAAAGAGATTTTGGCAGCATCATTAAGCAACAGGACCTTGCCTCTTCTTCTGCCTCATGTGCAGGAGAGAGCTGGCCAGGAAAGACTATTAGAGAGGATCTCAGCAACTCAAGTGTATGTGTCTCAGATCAAAAGAAGTGCTATATTTTAGTTGAATACCTGATTCCATGCCTAATGAGATATCATTTATCGAGATGCCACAAAGTCTCATCTCCACCTCATTGTAACTATAAACCACCACAAATGTTTCTATTGCTTTTCATTATAAAACAGACAGTCTCAACAACCTCAAAACACCACTAACAGGGAATAAAAATGTATATTTAAAGTATAGAGTGATTCTGGCATAAAAACAAATGGGACAAAATTGACTGTGAATATAGCTAGGCTGGAAATTAAAAGAAAATTTCTAACCATTAAAGCAGTGAAAATCTGGAACAGCCTTTCTGTGAAGAGTAGTAGAGTCTTAAACTACAGAGCTTGACATTTTTCTGAAAAGGATTATGTGACACAGTCTCCTTGGCAGAGATACTGGAGCCAGCGATCCAGAAGGGAAGGACGTTCCCATGACTTTCCTCCGAATCCCTCCACGGGCAAATGCCAGGTTCACGATAACCTTAGGACCAATAGCTGTGCTAAGGCTGCCCATCAGCCCTACTACACTGCATATAAGTAGATATACACAGCATATTATATTTATATATTAATTACATTTATAATATACAAATATATATTATATTTATTATATTATAAAATAATATTATATTTATCTAGCCAGAAACAGCATCTGATATTACTCTCCATGTTTCCACTGCCTAAAGGGGGTTATATGTCAGTGGCACCTACTTTTTCCCTCTACATACCGATGGGAGCCCTGGATGCCTAGCCCATACGTGCTCTCTAAACTGTAATCCTCTACAGCCAAGGGAGTCCTCTACTAGTATCCAAAGGCTTCAGGAGCATTTCTACACTTCCTGAGGGGTTTGCACAGCACAGGCTTGCAAGTGCCCAATTCAATTAGTCATTTTCATGGGAAGTGCAGAAATCCCAGGGCAGGCATTATAACTTTGGATCTACAAGTAATTTAAGTGAATAAGGTTGTGCAATATGTTTTTGTAAGTAGCCTGCGAAAGGGAATCCTCCTTTCAAAATTCACTTACATAGTGTCATCAGATCTTCACTTCCAAACGTCTTTAAGATGAGCTAAAAAAAGTTACTTGAACACTCCCTAAAATCACAAAGACTGTGCAGAAGGGCCCAGCAGGCATCTACTTGAAATTAATTATGCTTCTACAATATTCTGATTTCTCACCAAGCTGTCAAAGGGAGCAAAAGCACAGGCTACAGGACTCAAAGGCATGGGAAAACATCACCCACAACTTCATTCAGTGGTGTCTGCTCTGGCCACATGTCACACATGGAAAAATCACTCCATGCTTCTTGAGCGTCCTTGAAGGAAAGGGTACATAAAACAAGATCAAGCTGGTCAAGATCTTCCATTTGACCTGGAATCACAAACTGGTGGGAAAAGCCTATTCCATTTCCTTGAGGACAACTACTATCATAGTATTTACACAGCATGATCACCAGCTATTTCTCCAAAAAGGAAATGTATTTTAAAGAACTTATTATTTGAAGTAGGCAACTAAAAGCTTCCTGCCTCCTTTCCTTTCTGCAAATGCTCCGGATATTCTTGCACGTTAGGATAAGGGAGCATGCATTTAATGAAGCGACAGGTCTTGGAGCCAAAGACCCCTGGGTCTGCCCCTAGGGCTCTCACAGCTGTGATATGCAGACTGGAGGAGCAGCAGACCACGAACCTTCCCCTCCTGAACGGCAGTAACAGAACTTTCTCCACTTTCCCTCCCTAGAAAGGAGATGCCAGAGTCACTTCCCCCTGCAGAGCCTGCCTTAGCCGGCAATATTATGGCTTTGACATATTATTATCCACTGTAGAGGCACAGCGCGGTGAATATGCCTGAAAACGGAGCTGTCTAGACAGTCTAGTCTGAGCGACAACGATTCCAAAGGGAAAGGCCATAAACACTCTCATCCTAGAAGAAACCATTACTGCAGAAATAAACCCATTCCATATAAATTGGGCCCAATTCTAAACCAGCTTGTGCTCCAAACTGCAAAGCTCTTCAGACTGAGTAACCTCATCCCTGTTCAGGAAATGCTGAAACAAAGCACTCTGAACAAAACCACTTTGGCGGCTCTGCTGCGGAAAAGCTGTTCTCCACTATTCCCTGGTGGGACCCTCCTCTCTGCGGAGAGGCTTTGTACATTAAGCTGAGCTGCAGGAAGCACTCTCAGCACAAACTCACAAGCAAGATGCTGCAAGCGGCTTATTCCAGCTGCTAACAGCGAGTCCATTGTGCAAGAGCGATGCATTCAATCTCAGGGCTGCTGCAGAGCGACACGGTGCAGCCAATACTGTTTGCACTGAACCCTGCTCACTTCATTCATGCAAGGGCATCCTCAGCATTAGCAAGAGGTGTCTCCACGTGTCCCCAAGCTTTTCCTCCAGAATCTGCAGTCAAAAAGCAGGAAAGCACTTATTCTAAACTACTGAATATTTATTGCTCATAAATGATTGAAAAGTAGGATGCAGTCAGATTTTTCCAACGTGCAAATCTGGTACATTGGTAGACTCCATTTTACTAGTGTGCCGTTTGGATTTTAATGAGCCAAATCTGAGGCATTAGCTTCTGGGAATGTATATGAAGTCATTATGTATATGGATTTTATATGGAGGCATTGAAGCCAGCCAGCCACAGTAAAGCAAATTGCTGTTCGCACTGTTTGACCTCCAGCAGAGGCAAGACGGACATGCGTGACCGTTGGGAAGTGTCCTCTTCTCAGCCACTTGGGGCTTCACTGGACTGAGGCCGTACCGTTTCAGGACACAACCTCACACCCTTCAGGTGTTGGTCAGTGATCATGTGGGAGAAGCCTTCTCCTATACTGGAATTGTCCTATGATCTCCCACCTAACACCACCAGATTCAGTTTTCTCTACCAGTATTTCTTATCCCTAGCTCTTATCTACTGCTCAGTGAAAATCCACGCTGACTTCTTTTCCTTGCCTTATTTTTTTTGTGCTCTGAGGGGAAGACTATTCTCTACTGGATAGAGAACTGAACTGCAAGCCACAAGTCTTGGATTTTACTCCTAAGCTACTAACCTTGGGCAAGTCTGACTCCTCTCCCAACCTTTTGTCTCTTTTTGTCCATGTGGACTATCCATTAACACACAAAAATTTGGGTGCTCATCCTAAGCAACTCTCCAGAACGCCTTTATTAATGGGGAGAGAAAGATAATTCCATAAGATAACTCACGTTCTGCTAAGATAAGAATTGCTTTCCGTATGTTCTTTTATCTCCACTGGTTATAAAAAGAAATTAATGGTTGGTTTGCACTAAAACCTAAACTAAAGGCGGGTGAAGTGAGTAACATCCTTCTTGGGTATTTTTATGGTACCTGCCCTAATGGGAGTTCCCATTTCAGCTGAAACCTCGGCCTGCTACAGGAGCACAATAACAAATGCAAAATTTTGGGTACTCACAGCTCCACCTTCCTGCAACCTGTGGAAGCTGCTCTACACAGCAAAGCCTCCTCCCTGCCTCCAAGTCATTTCTTCAGTGATTTCACTAAATATACTACTGAGGCACACATGTGTTAGAGCTCTTTTGTATTAAAAGCATTTTAAAATGCTTATTTCTGTTTCCTTTCTCCCAAGCCATGGGAAAGCCTCAGCATCCAAAGGTTCTGGAAACCAGTTCCCAACTCCAGCAAAGTTCAAAATTCCCTGATGTCAGCTCCAAAAGTGTGGAAGGCATGCTGAAATTCAGGAATCAGGAAATGTGCTCATGAGAAACTACCTCACCAAGAGCAAAGGCTGTCTGTTCATTGAGATGACAAGTCTGGCCACCCTGCTGTTGTTGCTCGGCTGCTTCCCAGACCCATCTCAGCCCTTCGAGCCTACAGCAAAGCACCTGAGAACTTTTTTTTTTTTAATATATATATAAATCTCAACATTTTAAAGATGATGCTTGGGCACCTGCTTCCTCAGGCAGCACAGAGCCATTCACCTTCGAAACAGCATCTAAACCTGCTGTGTGAAGCTGTATTTCACAGGCTTTATTACACATTTCCTTTTCATCACCAAGATTCAGTTATCTGATGCCTTCTTATGGGTACCAAAAGCAGAAAAAGGCTGAAAAAAGGAGTTGAGAGACAAATGACTACTAGATTAGCTGGGAAATGAGGACATTGCAGAAGAAAATATGAAGCCTGTGGCAGAAAGACAAATAGGCATGGGAAACCAGCAGAGAGAATAGGAGAGGGCAATGCCCTAGTGTGGTGGGCTGACCCTGGCTGGACACCAGGTGCCCACCAAAGCCGCTCCATCACTCCCCTCCTCAGCTGGGCAGGGGACAGAAAATATAATGAAAGGCTCATGGGTCAAGATAAGGACAGGGAGAGATTGCTCAACAATCACCATCTCAGGCAAAACAGACTTGACTTGGGAAAAAAATTAATTTACTTTATTACCTGTCAAATCAGAGTAGGATAATGAGAAATAAACCCAAATCTTAAGAACACCTTCCCCCCACCCCTCCCTTCTTCCTGAGCTCAACTTCACTCCTGAATTCTCTACCTCCTCCCCCCCAGCAGCACAGGGGGACGGGGAATGGGGGTTTGGGTCAGTTCATCCCACGTTGTCTCTGCCGCTCCTTCCTCCTCAGGGGGAGGACTCCTCACACTCTGCCCCTGCTCCAGCGTGGGGTCCCTCCCACGGGAGACAGTCCTCCACGAACTCCTCCAACATGAGTCCTTCCCATGGGCTGCAGTTCTTCACCAACTGCTCCAGCGTGGGTCCCTTCCACGGGGTGCAGTCCTTCAGGAGCAGACTGCTCCAGTGTGGGTCCCCCACGGGGTCACAAGCCCTGCCAGCAAACCTGCTCCAGCCTGGGCTCCTCTCTCCACGGGGCCACGGGTCCTGCCAGGAGCCTGCTCCAGCGCGGGCTTCCCACGGGGTCACAGCCTCCTTCGGGCATCCCCCTGCTCCGGCGTGGGGTCCTCTCTCCAGGGGCTGCAGGTGGAGATCTGCTCCACCGTGGACCTCCCTGGGCTGCCGGGGGACAGCCTGCCTCACCATGGTCTTCCCCACGGGCTGCAGGGGAATCTCTGCTCCGGCGCCTGGAGCACCTCCTCCCCCTCCTTCTCCACTGACCTTGGGGTCTGCAGAGTTGTTCCTCTCACATCTTCTCACTCCTCTCTCCGGCTGCAATTGCTGCTGCCCAGCAACTTTTCCCCCTTCTTAAATCTGTTACCCCAGAGGCGCTACCACCGTCGCTGATGGGCTCGGCCTTGGCCAGCGGCGGGTCCGTCTTGGAGCCGGCTGGCATTGGCTCCATCGGACATGGGGGAAGCTTCTGGCAGCTTCTCACAGAAGCCACCCCTGTAGCCCCCCTGTTACCAAAACCTTGCCACACAAACTGAATACAACTAAAGACAGGGAAGGGAGAGGGGAGGAAAGCTTTGAAGTTACTTCAAAGTAAAGATGGGATGTTTAGAAGTGTGATGGAAGGGGGCAGCAGCAGCAGAACACAGTAATACTGTGACTGGAAAGCAGCAAAAGCATCACAAGAAGTGGGTCAGGTGGGAGAGGAACACATCAGAGCAGCCACGACATAGCAGCGTAGGGGGACTGGAGTAAAAAGGAGAGGAGGAACTGTGGTAGACATGATGGGAGGAGACCAGATCTGGATCCTCCTGCAGTCGGCATGAGAAAGCAAGAAAGGGCATCTGAGGTCAAAAAGAGAGGAAAAAAAATATAATCAAATAAGGAAGGCAAGGAATATTTAGGAAGCAACATTTGGCCAAGCTCAGTACACCGTTATGTTGCATTTCCAGGCAAGTCTTGAGATGTGCTATAGGAAGAGACAGTTCACTAAGGAAGGGCAAGTAAACAAGTGTTTGGCACAAGAACTTAGCAACCTGTGGGGATAAGATGTCCCCCCAGGACAGGGTTAGAGAGAAAACAGTGGGCAGAGGGCATCATCTGTGTGTATGTACATATGTATATGTGCATATATATGTACCTACACATGTGTGTATGTGTCTGTATGAGAAACTTTAAATATGTAAAATTTGAACAATATATAACAATTTTTTAATATATTAAATATTTAGAATCCTGAAGCCAGCAGATCTGGGAGGAATTTTGCAGTCAGGTCAGCAAGGTCAGGATTCTCCTCACCTGGATACCACACTAGATTGTTCCCTTCTCCAGGGCATCTCCAAAAGAGAACTAACCTACCTCAGAATGACCTCTGGGAGAGCATTTCTTTGCAAGTTAACACCCATTGAGATCTTCCACCACCACATTTCAGGAAACAGCCCTTCAGTGAGCACACACAGCCTTTCCGCACAGCTTTGCTCCACCTCTGCTCGCCTTTCAGCTCAGAGTCTTTGGCCCATGGCAGGTTTGCTGCATCACATGGACATGTTGGTTCTGCCCACTCCACTTCCCTCCAGGCCAGCATGATCACAATGGGCTGTGGTCACATCCCCTTTCCCTAGCCTTCCAAGGAATATACTCCTAAAGTATTGACACCAGACACACGCCAAATAGTCCATATTCAAGTATCCATCACCCAAAAGATTGAGGCAGCTCGATTCCTACTCTTGTGTGCTTTGTTTCCTGTTCTTCCACAGATCTGCACTTAGAGCAACTCAACAGTCCCATTTAGATATCTGCTGCAAACCACAGATTAAAAACAAAAAATCTCTTGAATCTCTCACAGTAATTAAATCAAGTATGAAGACCAGGGCAACAAGTAGTTTCAGGCAACCTGATCTTTCCTTACGGTCGGCACCCTCTGCCCAGCCATCCAGCAGAGGAGAGCAGGAGAGGTTATCTCCACACATAGAGAGCCTTAGCAAGGGGGATTCCTTCTCATTTGAAAGGAAGGGTGGTTTACCTATCTTTATGAGAATCTACCTATGGAAACAACTTTTTTTAGGTTTCATCCCTCTTGAGATCATATTACACTGATAATGACTTCTGAGAATAGGTAGTGAATGCCTATCAACATTTAAGGGATAAAAAAAGTTGTTCTCAGGTTAAATTTGCATCCTTCACCACTCTTCTGGTGTTAGTGTGAAAAGTTTCTGCTTTTCTTCTGCGCAGGGATGAGGGGGCCAGGTGGGCACCGCTCCAAGGCTTCCAGGGTAACATAAAGATACCATGCAGGCCTATTTGGTGAACTGATATTCTTCAAAAGAAATTTCGTTTGTCATCATTGACTAAAAATGAAATCTCCAGAGGCCACAGAACCTAATAGGCATTATTTAGAAATTGAGGCTGAAAAATTAAGGCTGTCTTGTGGAAATTATTTCCGCATAGCTTTAACATATTTCTTCATGAAATTTAATGTCACCTATAAGGGCATTCAGTGACTAGATTTTGTTATTATTTACAGCCCATTATCTAAAGTACAACACACATAATAGCGCCATACAGAGTGTGAGTATTTAACAGCAGTCAATGAATAAAACTGTCAGCTCACCGTACCTTACCGACATCGGTGTCTTTGCAGAATAATTGGACATCACGAGGTACGAAAACATTGAGCTTCATTATCCTAAAGGAGAACGCTTTGAACTCAGCAAGCGATAAAGTGAGAAGTATGATGGTATAAATAACCCTGCTTAATAGTACCATCATAAAACACACCACCCTAATTAGCACCACTGCCAGTCCTGCCTGAGCTATGCTGCATGTTGGGGGTGAGCTCCCAGGTTCGAGTGAGGCCAGTGACGAGCAAAATTGGCTTCCCGTACGGCGCATCTGTTCTTGGTATCATTACGCTTTTAGCCATCACGTTCTTTTGAACATTTATTACTTGCCCTTGGTTGATACCATCTAGTTTCTCTGTCCCTGCCCCTATCGCATCCTGCAACCTGGTCCTTTTCTAACCCATTATCACTGATGGAGAGCCTCTACATCTCCCATTTCACATAGAGATGTAGATGTACGTACAAGCTCCTCCACCCAGCCCCTTTCACGCCTTGCACTATGTGCAGTTATGTCTTCACCAGTCTTCCCTGTAAAGTTCTGGTGTTCAAAAAATCCAACCAACACAAAGCACAGAACACGGAGGGTAATCCATGACAAACCTGAGCCAGAACCCAAGCAGATCAAAGAGAAGCTTTCCAGCAGTAGCACAGAGGAAGTACAGCTTTCTCCTTTCTCAGATTTTATGACTGTTCCATATACAAACTCCTAGGATTGCCCTCTGCTTGCAAAACGATGGAAACTCCTCATGAGAGAGAAAGCAGTACAGCCACGTGGCTGAAGTTGCATGGGATGCACAGCACTGTCTGCAAGAGGGAACTCTTTTTCACTCCTTCAACATTTTTCTCAAACTCACTAAAGCTCCTACCTACAGGCAGAAAGACGTCTTGACAGAATAAAAGTGATGACAAATAGAAATTCACAGCACTAGCTCCACAGCTGAATTTGGATACTTCAAGAATAAAAAAAAAAATTAAAAAGTCACATTCATAGGAAGGTGTCAGCATTTCTTTCCTTCCATGTTTCTAGCAAATAACATGAATATTTAAGTTTAGGTGGAAGCCAGCTTTTTTCCCCCCCACACTGAGCTGCAACTTCTCTTCAATATCTAACTGTTCTTGCCATAATGGCTTCCCCGTGTCGTGTCCCCCCCCCCCCAACATGTGCCAAGGGTTCCCTTAAATGGTTCACGTAGGCTGCTGCTCTCAATGCGGTCCTTTTAACAAAGAATGGAAGAAACCCTTCTTAAACATAATTTTCATTCTTCTGCGGTGGCAGATATATTCAAATTGGCTGCTGCATTGCCCTACAGTCTAAACTAAGGTTTGAGTACATTTGCCCTCTCCTGTCCCATCCATGAAACAAACAGTGAGCTGTTCTTGAATCTAGGATTTTCCTTAGAAATTACATCTCCCTCCATTTTATTGAAAAATCAAGAAATTTCCCAGTGAGACCCCTCTACCAATTGTTATTCTATCAGATCACGCGAGTCCTGGCAAACAGAGAAATTGAAAGAATATTTTTAGCTGTTGTGGTCTAGTACATAAATAAGTCTGCCTAAGAATATACAAATAAAAGCATCCTTTAAAAAAAAAAATCTCTTTGAGCAGCTGACTTTTCAACCCACAGACCCCCAAACACAAGACTCATATGTGAATCCATTGTGCTTCCAAAGTGGAGACAAACTGGGGTACTTATGGGAAAGCTTATGAAAGTTTCACACGTGTTCCCTTCTTTCCCCATCTTCCCAGATGGCACAGATCAACATCTTTCTTGAGAGAAGAGACCTAGCTGAAAAGCTAAACTGGTAGTGTCTTCCCTCTCTTGTTTGAAGTCATGTGGTTTATTCATCAGGGAGGGAAAGGGTTTCAATCCATAGGCATGTAATTGTTTTGCTTGCACATACTCTTATTTTGCAATTTCTAGATCCATTCAAGCATTCCTACTGTCTTACCAAGGATTTGCATTCAACATGGGGAAAAAGTTCTGACGGCACTGAATAGTTTAATCAGATCATGATTTCTCTATGCTTACTGATTCTTTGAAATTAAATTATTTGCTCACTTGCTAACTAAAAGTAGGAAAACTGTTTCTGGAGAGCAGAAAGTTTGCCAAAGGATGCAGTTTGAAACTATTAAAGAATTAAACTTAAATTTTTACTGAAGTGTTTTAGTAAATTCACTAAATGCTTTCAGATCAAAAAAATAGGAAAAGAGGAAGGACTCAACTCCTATCAAGATGAAGGCAGTGACAACAGTCACCATAAACCCCAGTCTTCGATCCTATAATTTGGTCATTAAACTGCTTCCTCCAGATTAAGAAAACAAAGCCCAATTCCAGCCTCTGTTTGTGCTGAATTTCCCCCCCCCCCCTTCCTACTTTTTCTCCTGTCCAAGGCACTTTCCTCCTTCCTTGGCTACCAGGAACTCAGGGCGTAGGTGCGGGTGCTGCCAGCTTCCATCCTACCTGCAGGAAACAGCCTCTGCTTGAGGCGTTGCATTTTGTGCGAGGCAGTCCTACAGACAAGACGACCCACAACCATATCTACAGCTCTACTCCCAGCCGAAACGATTGTGCAATTCCGGGGCAGCAGAAGAGGCTGAGCATGCACAAGCTCACCAAGTATTTTTGCACAGTGGCGAGAGCCCCATCCCGGGATGCAGGGGCTCAGCTCGGCACAGGCAGCAGAGCTACTTGAACGAGCATCCGCAACATCTGGCTGAACAGCTCTTGCTGCTAAAACACCGTGGGTACGGATTTGTCCTTTGACCACTTGCTAACTTTAGTCTTCTTGATCCTTTATGAATACTTTTTAATCTGCCCAAAACAAAGCTTTTTTATTTTTTTTTATCTGCTATATGGAAGGATTATGTGAAATCAATGCATTTTTTTTCTCCAAGTCATTTAATGGAAAAAGATGATCTAAGTCAGCTTGGTCCTAAAACTGATCTTGATGTATTCCACCTTTTTTGAGATTAAAAACTATACACGAGCAGCAAGCACCAATCCCTGTGCTCACTGGCATGTATTACAATCAATGGTGCTGCACACGTACACAAGACACTGCTTGTAATCCCAGACCTTATTTCAACAAGCCAGCCTTATTCAGAACATTAAAGTGAATTCCATCCTATCACTCTTTACTGATAAGTTTTGTGCTTAAGGTCCTCATCTTGAAAAAAACGCAGATGCACACACCCCCGATAATATTTTAAATGCAGATACTGGATACAAGTGTCTGCATTAAGCAGGCCTAGATCCAAAGCCTAAGCACGGGAAACAAAACCAGCAAACCCAGGGGGAACAAAACAGAGCACAGAAGGTGAAAAATAAAGCTGCGAGTACCTGGTCCATGAAGATGACCACTGAAGTGAAGAAGATGCTACAGAGAAAAAGTAGAAGTCTCGGGCAACTCTTAACACAAGACCAGATATTTCTGTCCCATTAATTTGACAGATTCGGAGCCCCTGGGAAACTTCAGGCTGAACTCTGTATCAGCATTTTCTTGCTCCAACTTGTTTATAACCAAAAGGAATGCACGATTGGTGTGCGTAATTAGTCATGGTCACAGCAAGATGGTTCCATAGACACATCAAGATTGAGAACATGTATGAAGTGATTAAAAACAGCCGCTGTAATACCTATACCTTGGGCTGCATGTAACCAATTTTTTTTTTTTTTTAAATATCACTGTTTTAAGCTGTATTTTTTCCCTAATTGTTTTCATTTTGCTGTATATTTGCCAAGCCGTAAGTGATAAAAATGTAATGGTAGCTGCTCGCTAATCCTAAAGAATGGGACACACATCATACAGTCTGGCATCACTTAAAACACTAATTAAGGGAAAGACTGTTTTGAATATATCATGTGCTTTTCTCTCTGGCACCTTCCTGAAAAATTATTCAGCTATTTTCTCCTAACCCACTCAATGCTCATGTTGAGCTTTTCATAGCCACTGGGCCAGACACTCTGTCAATTCAAATTGATGCAGCACCCACGAAGCTCTGCCAGCATGCACCAGCAGAGGATGTGGCCTTTTGCTTTTCCTCTGACTGTCATCCAGGAGAAGTTGTCACTCGTTCACTGGGGCCAGAGAGGATTTTTTTTTTTTATAACTCCAGAGAAAGGAACTTTAATGATTCACCAGAATAACCATTCCAGCTGGTAAAAGTTCACATCACATATTTATGCCCGGAAGGGTGACAGCAAAGAAACCTTAATGTGTGCATTTCTTATCCTCATTACACCGGCCACAGTCAGAAGTAAATAGCGGCATATAAAATTTAAGACTGTTACAAGAAACTAGGGTGTCCATTAATGAGGCTAACTTTTCTATCACTACAACTGCCATCCTGATTTTATCTATGTACATAGAAAGAGAGCGTTAAGTGCTACCGGTCAGGTATGTGACCTCAAACCTCTTCAAAGCTACTGGTAAAGCTGTCTTTTCCACTAGTATTTCTATTAATTTCTCCATTACAGCCAGTTTATACAGGACAACTGCCTGACCTGTATGTGTCCCAGTAAACTGTCACATGCACTCCAGGATTTAAAACCTCTTCCATTTTGACTACGGCATTTGATATACAGTTGTTTATCATTCATATCAAATCTCTTCCAGGGAAGAGACAAAACAATACCCTTCGAGATACAGCAGTGTTCACGCCACCTCTACTCACATTTGAAAACCTTGATCCCATTACCATGACTGCAGCTCACCTCACCTCAATATTAGATCCCATAAATATTTTGTAGCCGAAATCTGAATGCAGCAAATGCTCCTTATAGCAGAGAAGGCCTGATAAAACCAGTCTGGGCATGGGTTGTTTCAACAATTGCCACACAGAGATCCTTAGGCTGTCTCATTAGTAATTCACAGGTTATTATATTCCCAAATTATGGTGGCCTCAAGTTTGCAGCAAAAGCTGAATCTCACCAAGATGATGATTGTGTCATAAAAGTGATCAATGAAAATTAGTATTAGACCATGAGAAATGCAATTGCACAATGGCTCAAGTGTTTTAAATTCTGTTTGGTTAACAGGCAATATCACATTGCTATAAATGCGTAATAGAAATGCATTTCCAATTGGACCCTTATCACTGAGGCTTTAAATCTTTGTGACATTTATTTGACATTGAGCCCGATAAGAAGTAGGACGATCACTGAGGTGGGTTTGGCGCTCTCCTGCACTTCATTTGAAGTCATTACCAATGACACAAGAAAACTTCAGACCCACACAGTTTGCTGTTGCTTCCTTCTTGCACATCTGTGTTGAATTGTTTAATCCCAACAAAGATTTTCCCAATTCACAGCTCAAACACAATTTTCTTATCCATCAAGTTCATAATGATTATGGCATACTGTATATGACAGCCATCGTTTTAACCTACACTTTATTTCAAGAATGTCACAAGCAAGCACACACTTGGAAAAAAATGCAAGCAAGTTTTTTTGTCTCTAATACACACATTTTGTGAATTGCATCTCAAATAGTCTTAAGAATTTTTTTCCAGTCAGAAAGCTACTTGTCCCTGCTTGGAGCACGTTGTTCTAGAAGCTATAAAATAACATATGCTCCTACAAGGAACATTTAAATTTTCATGTTGTCTTTACCAGGTAACCTGGGATTTAACATTTAAAGATCAGAATCACCGTTATGTGAATAGCTAGTGTAAAGTTAATAAACACATTTCTTACTCAAGTCCTGTTTTGGGGACTTTAATTAAAGCACCATATAAGTTTTACTGTACAGCAAAGACATCTAAGCATAAAAGAAAAATTGTTCCTGAGCCCTATATTCACTCACAATATATATTTCTCCTACCCCCTACCTTTCATCTGTTTGTGTTTCCTAATGAGCTTGCTAAAATAGCAGTATCTGGTGCATGTATCATTCCCAGCATAATGGATCCCTATTTTGACAGGACTCGTGCAATCCAAGTAATGGATGCATTTCATAATCATCCTCGTCACAATTAGATAAAACTGTACTCCAGGAGGCTTTCACTTAGCAGGTGCAGTACGCTCTGGGAAAGCATTTCAGAAGCAATCACAACAGCTCTTGTGGTACAGATCCATTTGTCAACCTGAATTCTTGAAATTAAAAGCCATCATTTTCAGGACAAGACACTGAATCTTAACTCCTGTGTTATCCTTTCCTGTCAATAGGATTCCTGGGGTCAAAGCATTCAAGCAAATCAACACACCAATTGATTTCAGCGACATAGGTCACAGACTTAGGGTTACGCATGTTCCTGGGACCCTTCCTGGCACAGATATCCAAGAAATATAGGCATATACTGATGAAAAACTGGAACAGATACTGAGCACCAGTATCTGTGCTGTGTGTATTAAGTATTCCACGGATACTTAATTATTACCAAGTTTAAAAAAAGGTATAAAATTATTTTTATCCCTTTGATATTTGCTTGTCAAAAATCCACTTTTCAGGACTGTGTCCCTATTAAAAAAGCAGCTTTTTTTCCCCCCAAGACATGTTAAATACTACTAGTACATCCATGGACTGTCCACTAACAATAAACCCCAAGCTAATGCACCTGGAGCAGTAATAGCGACTGCAACCTCCACATGTCCAGAAAGGATACTGGCTAGTTCGCTGATGTAGGAATATCTTGATTGATCCACTGCATTTTCCAGTTTCACACAATATTGACATGTTTTGTGTCATAAGACCACTGGTGCAGTTCTTTGCTCTTCAGATTTGTTATGATGGGATCATTCTGCTGAACCGCAGGCTGCTGACGTGTTGTGCCGACTACTGAGATTCCCTACAGACAGCCCAAAAATGCATACAGAAAGTCTGCTTCGAGAAAGAGAGCCAAGTTCTGCCTTAATTATCCCTTTCCCTGCACTCCCTCTGGTACCTCAGTGCTTGCTGGTGCCACTGTAAATTGAGCCCTTGAGTCTTTCTGCCTTTGAATGCTCCAAGTTCATTGGCTCCATCCCTTTTCTCTGCCCCATCCATCATTGCTAGTTTATAATGATTATCAGCAGTTAAGCCTGTCATGACATTACACTGTAATATATGCTGCCACATGCTGAATATTTTGAGCTCCTAGCCTTTATTTCCTACTTAAATATTAAAAATTAAACTGAAAAAAAAACCTCAAAGCCAAAATTACAGGGACTTAACTAATCTTTTTTTCTTGGTCATCACAAGGAAGTATGTCTCAAACTTTCATTTAACTTTTTATCTTATCTGATTTTCATTCAACATTGTGTGTGGGCTTTGGAGAAGTCAGTTCACAAAGGAAATGCTTCGGAGTCTGTTAACTGGAAATAACAAGAAAGAGTCCCCAGTAACTGTCTTTGACAGAAGCATTGACCATGCCCATCCTTCCTAGATCATATGTGACCGACCAGCCTCAGCCATTCTCCTTTCCAGACACCAACTAATCTTCTACTGCCTTCAATAACTTTAACATCATGCAGTAGGTCAACTTATTTCACTGGATGTCACCCAGCCCCTCTGGCACCTTTTTGGGGTGCAAGTGCATGACAGAGGTGGCCTTCTGACCACATCTGGATGTGACTGTTCAAGTGATCCTCAGCCCTTTGGAGGGGAGCATTTCCAGAGAGCCAGATGTTGTCACTGCAGAAACGGACCCAGCTCTGGAGGCTACGATGCAGAGGCAGTGGCTTACATGCTCCGTAACCCTTCCCAGAGTGTTCAGAAAACAAAAGGCAATTTTGTTGTCCTCAGGCTTCTTGTCAGCACTTAGCAGTGAGGTGCGACTGCACCAAACTACTCTTTGTGCTTCACACAAGTCAAGCCAGGTCCTTTTGTCAAATCTGTGCAGGGACTGACTTCTTCCTGTCTCCTATGAACAGGTTTCTTGGCCACCTACCAGAACAAGCAATTGTACTATAGTGTCAGCCTTAGCATTAAACCAGGTTTAAGCAGCTGGGTTGATGCTAGACTTTGGCCTTCTCCTGCTCCTCAGATTTACAAAGGGAACATATATAAATACAGGAAACATTAGTGAACAGAACAGTGTAGAAACATTAGTGGCTGCAGTGGCTGGGCGATTTAAAAACTTGCTCAGAGCTGAACAGTGACCTTCAAAGCCCATCTCAAGATCAGGTGCAGTTTTCTTTCAGCTCTATTGTCACAGGGCTGAGTCCAAGTATCAGGCAATCACCATCAGCCAGCAAGGGAAAGGCAAACCATCCTCTAAGAGGAGCTTTCAGGGATACACAGAGCTGTACAGCACCAGGCAGTCCCTGGTAGTGCAATCTTGGCAACCTGACATCTTGGGAACCTGAAGATGATCCACTGAAGGGGTACGTTTGGTTCTCGTTTGCTCCGAGCAAGGGATCCCCTACAATAATCTTCCTGGTTGTTTGAGGTTGGTAATGCCTCTGCTTACTCATCACCCAGCTTGTTTCTTTATCTCCTGTCTTGCTTAGGAATTTGAATTACTTAGCGGCAGCTAATCTGCTCATTCCTTGTTTTGCTCTGGGCTCAATCACAGGTTACTCACACTAACTGTTGCTTATCTCAATTATAGGCTCGTCAGCCTACAGGCTGACTACATATATAGACTATAAATATATTATATATATAAAGCACCTATCACCATATTGATAAACATTCTTTGGAACCACTCTGACAGCAGAGGTAAGAACAGGAGTCAGCCTGTCAGTACCTCAGCACTTCTGTTTCCAACCAATTTAAAAAAAAAAAAGCCGCAAGACTTTGCTGCCAGCCTGCCTGCCTGGTGTTTAATACCGCTACTCCATCAGGGTTGGAGGGAGACCTATTGTGAATGGCAGCAGTTTGCACTGTGACTTCTCCAACCGTGCTGCAGAACAGTGCAGGCGTTGCAGAAGGGCAGTGGGACATGAAGGCTCAGACCCGTTACCAGTCAAAACGTCTCAGCAGCAGGGAGCTCCTGCTAGCCTATTTCTCAACCCGATCTGGTTGAGAAAAAAAGAGCTTCTACCGAAAGAGAAAAAAAAATTTTTGCTGACGAAGTCTGTGGAGAACACATCAGAAGCGGACAGACAGATACAAGGGGTTTTGTAGAAAAAAGTTTTGACAGGTTTTCACTTTTTTAAAATAATGCTATAAACTTCTATTGGTGCAAAATGCTATGACATCTGTGATATTTATGGAATTTACACAATGGGTAAGATACATCTCACATAATTTCATATGACCAATAGTTATACATCTGACTTGGCTGCTCTTCCTCATTCTTGGAGTTCATAGACACATGCAAAGGGCGATTCATCTGACTTGACTTAGACATCTGCCAGAAGAGGAGATGAATCACTCTTTGAAGGCAAGTGTTTTACTCCATTGGCTATAAATAAGCCCAAGGTGACTAGCCCACACAGAGAGGCTTAAAAAGACTTACCTAAGGCAGGGTTGGTGAATCCCAATCCATCAAAGGATTTGGCCCTATTCACAGAGAAGTTGAGTCAGGAGGTCCAGCGCTGAGGTAAGGATTCTCTTGCCAACGTTCAAGGGAAAGCTAATTAGGGACATTTAAAATGGATCTATCCAGCTGAGGTACCAGGATAGCCACAGCAAATGTGCACATCCACATAACCACCTTTCATCTTGTCTCCTTCCCCTACCACCAAAACCACGCAGGGGACAGAAATTACCGTGCCTGTTCCCCAGGGCAGGCCCTGGGAGACCTGGTTTCATCATTTCAAACTATTTCTAGCAAGAAAAAGATCCAAAACACTTACCAAATTTTAGACAGTCTTTTAAAGAAATGTTGCCAATTTGACCTACTCACAGAATATCTACAATCTCCCCCCCCCCTCGAAAATGCTTTTAAGAAAAGTGAATGTGATTCTTTCCATATGTATATGATCCAAAGTTGTTGCAGGAGCCATTGGACCATCAACTCTGAAGGGACCATCACGATGCTTTTCAGAGTGTATTTCTGCACAGCAACGTGAAATCAGGCTTGCTCAAAGTCCTCCAACTTCTGCATTGACTGTCCGCACAGTTGACTTGACGGCATTCAGCCCTTCCTTAGTTTGTGTGTACAGCCTCCACTTTGCACTTAACCAGGCCCAGACCCAAGGGAGATGTCACCACCCTTTGCTAGCATACATCTGAAGCCTCTCTAGAAAGGACCACCAGACCACATGGCATGTCTGCTGCTAACACGGGCCTCAGCACAGCCCTAGCCATGATTAACCAGCCCAGGCCACCCCAGCAAGCAAGAATGGATTGATGCTGAGGTGTCTGAGGGGCTCTGTACTTCCAGAAAGCTCCAGAGTCAGAGGAAAGGCCACCTCCCACTACAGGCTTGGGAAGCGGCCAAGGCTGCTCTTGGGCACACACTCAAAGTGCTGTTCAATGAGCACTGTAGGTACCTCCTAAGAAAAATTATACATCCTCCATATCTATTAAAGTGACAATAGATACCATAAATCTCAGTTTGCCTGTTCTTTGCCAAAACCAATTCCATTTCACAGGGCTCAGCCACGACTGACCTGAGTTTAAGTTACCACATAGGTACTGAGCTAGGGTGATTTTCCTCATAAGCAGCGTTGACCAATGCCACATGAAAAATAACACTGTTGAGCTTATTCTGCACTGACAGAGAATTAAGTGGTATTATTTTGATTTTGCTGCAAAGTAAGAACATGCATATAGGCTGCTACCATACCTCAGCTGATGTTTGGTAGCAGATTATTACACTATGCTAACGATAGTTTGCCTGAGCCTTCAGTGCATTATATCCTCTATAAAATTGGTAGGGGCTTCTCTTCCGTACAGATCTTCACAAAACCAGCAATACACCTTGCTTTTGAGAAGCCATCGGCCTGCTGAAGAAGTCACTTCAGCCTTCCTCAAGAAAAAAAGATGCCCCATCCTGTCACCCCCCACTGAAAGCTTGGCTGCTGAACTACCTCTTGCTATAAAGTGGAGACTGGGTCAGAACATCTACCCATAGATCAGCCATGGCCCTTTACTGCCTGCAGGACTCACCCAAGATCTACTCAGATCCAGACAGAATATACCACTTGGGTGTCCACATTTTTAGCCATCTCCCAGGCTTGTGTCTCTGGTTTAAAACTACCATTCTTATACTGCTAATCATTATATACATTTCATTAAGTTCCCATGGGATCACTGAGGTTGGAAGGGACATCTTAGGATCACCTTGTCCAAGCCCCTGCTCAAGCAGGGGCAGGTAAAGCAGGTTCCCAGAAGAGGGGTCTGCATGCACTCTTCTTTTCTGGGTCCACACACATCATGTGTTCCATTTCCCCCCCGCCTCAAGTTTTTCCAGGGCCTGCTCAGAACAGAGCAGAGAGCTCAGCGTAAAGTTATACACAGATTCCCACCCAGGGAGATGCGAAGGATGAGAAATGAGAAGCACCATCGCTCTCAAACAAGGTTATTTACGGCACGCAACAGGAGGCGGGGGCATGAACTCTCCAGAAATGTTGAAATATAGATCTGACTCTAGGCATTGTAGTGCCTCACCCACAGTGCACTCAATCAAAATCAAATAAGAAAGATTTCACACCGCTGCTGCCGCTGTTGCTTCTATTTTACAGCGGCATTACTACCTGGCCTGGAGCCTACAAGAAAAATCTCTCTGCTGTGAGCTCTCAGGCAGCAAAGAGTTAAGAAGATAATCTCCAAAAACTAAAAAGCTTTCCTGAAATGGAAAACTAGGGGGGCTTGCAAGGCCAGTAGCCATACTTTTAAAGTGGAAAGTCAGCAAAATAGCTGAATCCACAGCAAAAGAGTCCCCCCTCTTCCCAAAGGGCATCACTCGGCCGGCTGCACTGATGTGGGATGGCCTGAAACCCCTCGCTGTCCAGACGTGACACATTGCTCATCACACGCGAAGGAATGCCCTTCGCCAGCTGTGGGGCAGCTGCTGGCAATGACTGTTGGACTGTGGGTTATCCCAAGGAGCGACCCACAGCAGATAAGAGACAGAGCTGAAGCCAAAGGAAGGTGAAAGCTTTGGCTGGGTAAGACAAGCATCTTCCAAACCCAGTCCTGCTGGAGCACTGGCATTATGGATTCTGTCAAAGTCCCCTCTTCGCACAGACCCGTGGGTCCCCGGCAGTAACTCCTGTGCCAGGTGATGTTTCCAATTGCTCTTGGGATTAACGTTACTATTTCTAGTACATGTAGCAGGAAGACACACAAACCCTCCCATCTCAGGGAGGAATTACTTAAAAATAGTCCTTATCTTCTGGACTGGTCTATTACCAACAGAAATTTGTCTTTCAGCAAACTGCACTTTTCATCCAAGATACTCTTCCAGAAAGGGTACAACAGCATTAGGATGAAGGTGCTGAGATTGTATGCAAGGGTTAGCATGTCCTGTAAAATGCAGAATATGTGCAGAAAAAAAAACCTGAACTTCCCTAAAAGCTTTGCCAGCGGAAGGAAGAATTAGGCAAGATGCTCAGGAGCTCATGGCTGGCTTCGAACACGTTGTCCCAAGAAAGAGGACAGGGTAAAGTCAAGCAGGATGTCCCACTGCCGGGCAACACAGACATCTCCTTTCTGACTCAGGGAAGGGTGACAGGAGGCTTCTTTGACTCCATGGGGCTGTGTTAGCCAGGGAACCAGGCACACACACACAGGTCTGCGGCTGGTAGCCAGGAGTTTGCCTACACACAGCCAACTCAGAGCCAAGACCAAGGTGTTCAGGTCCCTGTGCCCCATACGTGTTGTCACATGCCTCTTGCCCAGCCTGCCACAACCTGTGACAAGTGAGGTAATATGAGCCATGCACTTTGGAAGCATAGGCATCCCCTATTACATCAAGATTCAGTCAAAGTAAAAAAAAAAAAAAAAAAAAATCCAACAGACTCCTTTCTTCAGAGAAAGATCTCCTACCGGTCTCTTTTCTTGCCCATCACAGACTTTCCCATTCAGCAACAAAAACCTGCTAAATCCAAAGCATCATTCTGCAGTGGTAACAAAACCAAAACTGTCCTGTGACCAAGATTTGTCATGGAGGACCTTCGTGAACCTCCTCCAAGCAAAAAAAAAAGCACCTGGTCACGGTCTGAGCTTCTGGATACTCAGTTAAAGATCATGAGATACATTCCCTGTCCTTCCTTCCCTGACAGCAGGAAACACCACCAGAACAAGAAAGTAATTTTAACATACTGAATTAAATACTTTGCAGTACTGAACACCTTCTGCACCATCTGCCTGAAAGACCACTGAGCACATAAGTGCAAGATTAACAGAGAGTTTCCTTTGTTGTTTTCCAGGCCACAAGAAAAATAGCCTTTAAGCTAGTTATTATCCCATGTCTTATACCCAGCTCAAGCCAACACAAGCAGCATTTAATGCCTTGCACTTCAGCTGGTACAAGTCCCTAAATCAGCTTGCCAACAAGTGGACTTCAGAGCAGCTTTACTCTCACATTTGTCCTCACCTCACCACTACGTACACAGGAGCTAAAGATGCATCTCCCGTCTCCAGCTCACGTCAGGAAATCCAGGTTCTTTGCTTTCCACAACACACTTTTGCCAAACAGGGCTGGTTATGCTGTTAAGTAATATATCAACAGAAGGACGGCCTTTTGATCAGAGTTCATGCAAATACATCATTAAAGCTCTAGTGATCAGCAAGCTGCTTTTCTGATGATGTATTAATGTAATACACCATCAGGATGCTATTTGGGAATGATGAATTACTGGGATATGCTATCAGAGCTCCGTTGTTGTAGGGACGCATTACTCTCCAGCAGGCACTGGCAAGTCCAGAAGCACGACAAATAATGTTTTAAAAGATTTTCTTTAAAAACATATAAATGAGATGTGTGCCAGTGAAAGCAAATTGCACTTAGAGTCAATAATATGCCTGAGGATCCCACATGCCTTTTGTTTCATATTAAGCACCAGCATCTCTCAGCTCTGTTCTAATACGAGGCTGACGAGAGATTGCGATAATTTGATCTGCTTCTGTTAATACCCAGCCTGGCCTTGCCGTCGGAGCTGCTGAGCACGGACTTGGTTGCAAACCTCGAAAGGCGGCTTTGCTTTCCAACCATCACCTCTTCATAGAGCTCAGCTAATAACGAATATCAGGGATGCCTTAGCGTTTTTGCATTATTCCTCATTTTTATTTTACTGATTAAGCCCCCGCCCCTCAGCGTTACGTGGCAGCAGCCCTGGGCTGTTATCCTTTAACACACCAGCACTGGGAAGGAGGGCATCGCCATCCCGCCAGCTTCTTACAGCTGTGCTGCCAGATGCTGACCGGGTCCAAAACGGGAAATGAGGAACAACAGGTGGATGCCTGATGTTATAACAGATTTTTGGCCCAGATCTAAGCAGCAGCTATCAGAAAATCTGTTCCTGCTAGGACAGTGCACAAATCGTCCAGACTCCTGAGCCCCCACTAATCATCCAAGCTGTTGGGAGTTATCTGATGGGACCCAGGTCTCAATCAGGCTGTCCAGAACCCCACTGGAGCAATGAGAAGAGCCACCCAGAGGAGATGCTGGCAGCAGGACAGAGGGATTTTTATTATCGCAGTTGTTACTGAAGTCACAGTCCCACCGACTGCTTTTCTGCAGCTAAGGTGGCAATCTCCTGTCTGAGACAGAGATCAGCCACACCATCAGGCAACAAGATGCAATCACTCCCCAGGAGGCAGACTCATCCCCACAGGGCTGACATAGACCACCAAAAGAGCAGGGAAGACCCTATAATCTCAGGATTCCCACAGGATGGGGAAATCAAGCAACCTGCCCAGTGCTGGGATGCTCTCACATGATGGGGAGCCCATTTGGGGTTCAGACACAGCTGACGGGCATGATCGGCCATGGCCATATTATGTCAGTACCCCAAATACTAGCAAGATTTAGACAAAAACCAGGGAAAAGGTGAAAATGCAGGAAGCACTCTGATAAAATGATTTAAAATAAGTTTTAAAAGCACAGGTACCAAAACTTCATGACAGAGAAAGCTGAGCATCCTCCCCCCGCCCCCAATCTTGTTCCAGCTCTCCCAGCACTGAAACTGTCACCATCTGCATCCCTGAGAGGTATCATAAACAGAAAAGAAATCCCTGCCCAAACTTGACGGCCAATTCTCTATTTGATGCTGCCCACCAGAAATCAAGGGAGCTACAGAGATTTTCTCCACCTTTCATTTCGGTTTGATGCCAGTGTCCCATCACACTTATGGATGTAACACAAGCTGTGGAAGCACTCACAGCGTTCCAGCTTAACATACAACCTCTCAAGCACTTCGTTTAACTACTATTGAAGAGAAATTAGAGTGAAACAATTTTAATTTTTAAAGACTCAGATTACTCACACAGCATTTCTGTCTTAAGCCCATGCCAAGCTCAGCCTTGTTAATTGCTTATTTGGTCATTATTATTGGAGCTGATAATCATAAATTAAATGAGTTGACAAAGAGTGCGTATCATATTATAAGCCTGCCAAGACTGAGCTTGTTTTTTGAATTTTGAGTCATCCCTGCATGTGAAACTGGAGTCAATTTCTAAGTTTTGATTTTCATAATAGGTTAACATTTATGTTGCTCAATGCCTTAATGCACAGGCAGAGGAGAGGGAACGTTGCCTGTACCACAAAGCCACTTCCTAATGAATCTCTTATTGTCATGTAGGACACGCTGGCACTTGTGAGCACAACATTCACGGCTCTGTAATTAAGTTCCTTCTCCAATGGAACAAAGCAAAACACCCATTTTTACAGCTGAGTATGGCAACAATTAGAGATCATCACTACAAGACTGCATGCGAAATACTGTCTGATGCCCTAGCTGTATCTATGGCAAAAAGAGGAAATGTTCTGCTATACGTTGCGGTTAGGGTGACCGTGCGTTCTTTAGGAATTAGGAAGTCATAAGGAACCAAGTAGAGACGATAATCTCCCCATAGCAGAGCAGCTCACCAGAGGGGGAGCATAAGGAGCCAATTAAATGAGCAGGAGACACTTACTTTTCCAGTTCGAGTCAATATATCCTCATCATTGTTAATGGAAAGTACTTTAGTTTGAAATCCAGGAACGCAGCAGTCAGCACCACTGTCCTCTTATCAAGTCAGACTAAAATTAGCAGCTTAATAGTGCACAGCCTCTAGTGGAAGAGGACTACTATAATTTATTGCCCTCTCTACTCTCTTAGTATGCTTCTCCAATGACAGCAGTGCAGCTCAGTCCTCCTCTTTCCAGCCAGTACCAGTTCATTTCAGTATTGAAAGAACTGAAATTGTTGATGGCATCATATAGTCAATGCCATCGACAGGGTACAGATTACTCAGGGAGCGCTACGCCTAATTAACTTACCACCACGTGATCTACTTTTTCTTTTTGTTTCTTTTCAAAGCTTGCAACCTAGACTTTGCTTCTCATAAAGCTAGAACTACCTCCAGCACTGTTGGGGTTTTGCCACCCGCCTTTTGAGCCAGTTTCTTTGCAAAACAGAAGTTGCAAACCAGGAACATGCGAGAAACATTTCCCCAAAGCTTTTTCGGGGGGGGAATTGATCCAAGGAGCAGAAAGCCCTGGAGCAGCTCTGGGACCAGCATGGCTGGGCCAGGGCAGAGCAAGAGCCACTGTCACATACCGAGGACAAAGGCAGAGCTGTTCAGCCTGGGAACAGCACCTGCCTAAAGCACATCATCCGATTTCAACGGCCAGCAGCATTTCGGCAGAGCACTGCAAAATGCACCGGCTGCGCTGCTGGGTGCAAACACATCTGGCTCCAGTGACATGCCCAGCTGTGGTCCAGCCAGCCCTGCCATCAGCCTCCTTCCTCGGACAGGGATCTGACCCTCTGATGCATTGCTGGGCAGAAAAAGTTCTGCTGAAGCCTTTTTCTAGCAGAAAATGGTTTTTCTACAGAGACAGAATCAGTCCAGTATTAATTGCATTTTGCTCTACAAAGGAAAAACCCAAAATATCACCTTCAAAAGAATCAGCGTCCCATCTTCTGATTTCTCATTTTTAAGCGGCATATATAAAATAAGCATTTCATAATGAGACATTTGAAAAGTGGATCAGTGATAAGAGACATACCGTAAACCAAACATTTTTCACTGATAAATTGTTGCTCTTCCATTTCTGTAAGGTCTTTTAGCTTTCCATTTTAATTTCTATTGACAAAGCAGCCAAATTTCAAAATTCCCTCTCCCCTCCAAAAACCTTTCATAAAGCTGAACCTCTGCTCTCTGCACAGCTTCAGTCTGGGACTCTAATAATCAAAAATTATTAACCCTCACGAATCAGCCATGTAAAAACCGGTGGAAACCCTTATAGCCACAGCTATGTCTTGGGTTTGGCATGAAACACCCACACCTCAGCTGACTCCAGTACCATCCAGATATTTGTTTCGTGATGGCTCTTGATGGGTTAGATCAGGATCTGCAGAGGTGAGACAGGGTGGGAGAAAGCCTCTGGAAGACAGCAGAATTATCTACGAACCCAAAGCGGTCACAAAACACCAAATTATCCCATCCTTCCTCCAAAACATATTCAAAGCAATAGTGCCGAGGTGCAAGGATGCTGAAGCCATTTTGCTCAGCCCGAGAGCTACTCAGCTTACTAAATATGCAACCCACAGTAAAGAAATATAGCCTCCATACATCAAATCGTAGCGAGATACGGCACGCAACTATTTCAAACGAGTATCTCATACAAGAATAAGGGTTCGCTTTAGAAAGTGATGAGTGCCCTTGTTTCATAGGATTGAAGAGTACTTGTGAAGAGAGCGTGCTGTGAGCATAGGAGGATGTCATGTATAATAGAGCAGCCTGCTGCTGATGGTGATCTGCTGAATTACCAGACCTTTGATGTGGGAAGAAAACAAAAAAAAAAAAAAAGAAAAAAGAGCACTTCATATCTCCCACAAAATACTGAAGCCTTCATAAAGAAAGCATCCATTTGAGAAGCACAGCTGATAAAACACTGGGGCTTTGTGCAGCAAGGTTGTTATCATAGACAAAATAAAGACTCACACAAATACCCGTCGTGGAGTGGGTGGAGTGGAGAGAAAGTAGTTACAGCTGATCTCAAAAGAGGATTTGAGTAAGCTGCTGACTCTGGCTAGGAAATATCTCCAGGGCCAAGCGATTTTATAATCTCACACTTATAGCCTCAAATCTTATCTGGCCAAACAAGAAGGTAATCTCAAGTACAGGGAAAGCCACGTGATAAGGGAATTTCTGGAGCCATACCTGTCAGAAACAGGAATTAGTACGAGAGATGTCTGCTTCAGATCTCAGACCAAGAAAAGCTATTCGCCCCACCACGCCCATACACTGACCCAGACTCACGCCTGCAACCAAGTTGTGCAGAAAACACCTCAAAAATGGGTTGAAATCAGGTGAAGTCCCACAGGCAGCATTCGCCCCGTCACCTATGCTGGTTTAGGGCTGCGGTGACCAAGCTGTGCTCTGCCCTTTGCTCTGTCACAGAAGAACTTCCCTGCTGTTTTGCAAACAAATACCTTCCCTGCAGACCTAACTGCAGAACATTTTGTGTAGGTTCCTATAAACTTTCCTCCACCCTTTACTATCACCGTCTCTCTGATGTGCCTTCCCCTCATTATCCAGCAATATATCCAGTGTGACCCCAGCAAAACTATCCAGCTGCAATAAATGCCTCTCTGTGAATCGTCAATCCATCTCCACAATTCAGCATCACCCAGGACTGGCCAGCATCCTTCCTGGATCGCCCAGTGAGTCCCACCTGAGGGGCACACATTTGCCCTTAGCTACAGCAGCTGGAGTCAGTCTGACAAACAATACCAAAAAAATCTACTCTTCAAAAGTGCAACTTGACAAGAAATGTTACCAGTGCCCACCTTTCATTCTTGCTGCTCTGTATAATGCATTTTCCACTGAAATTGAGGGGCTGGTTTTGAGAATATTTTACAGGGGATTGCATTAGACCAGAAATCAAACCCTGGTATCTTTGTTCTGGCAACAAGGAAGTTTTGGGGGCTGCTAATGATGTTCAAACACTCTGCCTAGGTTTTCTCAACTGTAAATAGGAATAGTAAAACTGATCACGGAATCAGCCCAGGATATTACTGACTTCCTGGGCTGGAAACACACATTGCCAGTTCATATCCAATTTGTCATCCATCAGTACCTCCAAGCCCTTCTCCACAGGGCTGCTCTCAATCCATTCATCACCCAGTCTGTACTGATACTGGGGACTGCCTTAACCCAGGTGCAGGAGCTTGCACTTGGCCTTGTTGAACTTCATGAGGTTCACATGGGCCCACTTCTCAAGCCTGTCAAGGTCCCTCTGGATGGCATCCCTTCCCTCAAGGCTATCAACTGCACCTCTCAGCTTGGTGTCACCCACAGCCTTGCACTCAATCCAACTATGTCATCAATAAAGATATCGAACGGTACCAGTCCCAATATGGACCCCTGAGGGACACCACTTGATACTGATCTCCATTTGGACACCGAGACATTGACTGCAACTCTTTGCATGCAGCTATCAAGCCAATTCCTTATCCATCCATATCTCTCCAATTCAGCAACAAGAATGTTGTGTGGGGCCATGTCAAAGGCCTTACAGAAGTCAAGACAGATGACATCAGTTGCTCTTCCCTTATCCACCAGCACAGTCACTCGGTTGTAGAAGGCCACCAGATTTACCATGTTACCATGTAAAGCCATGTTGGCTGTCTCTAATCACCTCCCTGTCATCCATATACCTTGCTCGATGTCCTTTATCAAGTGCTTTGGGACTGGCAAGATGAAAAGAAATAAAGGGGGACTAGGCAGGAATCATCACTGACAAAAACAAAAAAACAGAACATGTTCAGAGCTGGTCAAGGCATGGGCTCTGGTGGGCAAAGAAATGCTGAAAATGAACAGCACTTCCCAGCAAAAGGGGAGCTGCTACCACACGAGGGAGTTTTGGTTTTAGGCAATTCCCAAATTCTTAAGAGATATAGCTAAAGAGATACAGAAAGCTCACATAGAAATTGAAAATCTAATTTTATCTTGTCCTCAGATAAACAGCAATGTTGAGAAAATTGCTGAGATTTGTTTGGCCAGGAAATCTATGTTCTTATTCAAGTCTGTTACTGCAGCCCTCCATTACAAGAGGATATAAAATGCATACGCTAGAAAAATAGATCCTCTTGAATGTATCAAGTCTTTTTTCACAAGATACAGCATATTCCACATAGCACTACACTTGTCCATGTTTAACCTGTACATTGATAGCTTGTACTTCTGCTTGAAACAACACTTAAAAAGAAGCCCTCAGACAACTTGCAAAAAACTTGAGTTCAAGCAATTCCCAATAAAGACGCTATTGCAATATGTAGCCACAAGACATCATGATCCCCAGACTAATGGGTTTAAGGAAATATAATAAACAAAGTTGTTATCACAATCAGACTCTGATCTGCATTCAAAGCTCTGCAATTACACAAGAGCTCAAGGAAAACATGGCTTGGCACCCACAAGTAAAACCTGGTCACAGACGGGGCCTTTTGTCCTTTCTGCAAGAACAGAGCAACACCCAGAGGCTTGGGTTTGCACCAGCCCACGCAGCACAGAGGTACCACCAAGTGATGTAGGGTTTAACCCCTGCATCCCACTTGTATCAGCACTGCATCGAACACCTCTGCACAGAGCCCACAGGCACCTACAGCAGCACTTCAGGACCACCACAGCTTTGAAGCAGACACCCAGAACATCTCTTTTATAAGGAAACCCAAAATTAAAAGTGGGTTTATCAGAATATTAGTGAGGATAGGCAACACTTAAAGCAAAGAAGCACTAAGCAAACTGGGTCAACCACAACAGAAACGTAAAGGATTTAAAAGTCCACATTTTCCTACCACGTGTCTCTGCAGAGAAGATTCTTGCTTGTAGGTTTGGTTCCCAGCACCTCTGTAGCTTTCCAAGATGCAGCAAAGCCTGTGCAGACATCACTTGCTCCGGAAAGATGCCTAACTTCCCGCTCCTAGCAACAACCAGAGGCAGACAACCCACCCTGGTGAGGAAGCACATCCAGCTAGCACCAAGTCCTCGAGCCCCTCGACTATGCAAAGCAGCCCGGCTGGGGAAACCCATACCTGCAGCTCAGGCAGAGCATACTCCAGCCACAACAAGCTCCTACCAGATAGGAAAGCCCTGAAACCAATTTATACTTTCCCGGTGGGTTGATTCAGAACCATTATGCACCTGTGGTTTAGGCAGAAAAGCCCTTTAGGGTGTTTTCCCTGGTAGCACCAAACACATTCCTTAAATAGCAGCTTGATTGTAATTAGAAGAGTCTGACATTTTTCCAAATTCCCTCCTCGAGAGGCTGAGGCTAAAATAGTCTGATTGTTAGATGGGGAAAAACACAATCTTAGAGGGGAGCTTTGACTGTAGACCTTATGTCCATTCTTCCATGTTGCTGCTTCGCCAATAAAATCTGATAAAGGATGAACTAAGCAGGACAGGTGGTGTAGGAGGACGTGGTCGTGGTCGCACCACGCCATGGCCTTTCCTGGCGTCCTCCCTAATGGCTTCGGAGGGGACCATGGCACTGGGTGCACAAACCAGGGAAAATCTCCCTCCAAATGGGGATCGCAAAGAGCAACGGAGGTGCAGGTGAGGGAAGATGAGCTCCTTGGGTGCCCGCATGCAGAAACAGGCAAAGCTGCCAGCTTGGGGCAGCAGAACGCCCTTCACCTTGCTCTTCAGTTTGCACCCACACCCAGTTAGAGAGCAGGACTGGATTCACGGGGACAGATCACTGTTCTACCCTAGAGTCCTCCGGTGGATTATTCATGCTCGGGACCCCTTAAGTCACTTTTGATCTGCCTCCTCCCTGCAAGGAAAGGGTTTAGACTTACCTCTGCCCAGCCTCTACCTCTTCACCTGCTTCCTTAGCACCTCTCAGGTGTGCGGCACAACACCCTCACCCCGGAGCAGCCCTCCAGGAGTGCTGGGGCTACCATCTGTTATCACTGGAGGTAATGAGATTTCTTCCTGAAAGAAGAAAATGACTTGTCAGCTCAGACCTGACAATATCTGTTTAGCTCCAGAGTGAATATAAGTCACTTCAGTGATATCAGCAAGAATGTCATTTTCTGACAATGCACACCAAGAACAATCATTTCAATTACTGAAGGAAAGGCTGCTGCCACCTAAAACCAGACGTCAATCTGCCCAAGTACAAATTGGCTTTCTTTGACACAATAATTATGACTGGCTCAATAACCCATCAACACAGGCTAGCAAATGGCGCTTTGAGCACAGGCCAGCACTGCCCTGCTCGGGATCATCCGGCTTAGAAAGCCTCAAGTGATTTATGTTGCCATCGCACGCAGTGCTTCGGTAAGGGGCAGATTTACGTAGCACCTTCGAAGGCTTGAACTACTTGTGTCAGCAGAGCAGGCACCATGGCAGGATGGTTTGGGTTGCGTTTGCTCCGGGACTGGCCCCCTGGACCTGGAGCTGCCTTGGGCAGGGCACTGCCAGACGATGCTGGGGTGGTGACCCACTGCTGAAGCACTTGCAGTTTAAGGATGGGATTGATCTTATGATACCTTAGACATTTAAAGGTAGACTTTTAAACTAAACCAGTTGTCTCAGCTTCTTCCATGGTCAACAGTGTGAGACACACACCTCAAAGGACAACTACATCTGTCTGAGATGCCTGAGATGCACCAGAAAACATCCATGTAGTTGGGCTTGAGTATAACTGAATTAACACCATTTTGTGCTACAGACTCCATTTTGCATAAATGAGGCCATGTGCTGCAGTCTCTCTCTCTTATGCTCCCTTTTAATCAGCAACACATAGAAAGGTAGATTAAATCAGACTCTAGATTACGGTGGATGGGATACTGTAAACAAAAAGGCACAAAACAATGCCAAACGCTGCTGTGATAGATATGCTGCCAAACAAAAGACAAGGAGCTCAGGATGCAGAATTTCATCAGAGGAGAAGTTAAACAGAAGAGTAAATATAAACCAGCTTTACTTGGATCCCTACACAACAAAGACATTTAAATGTGGTCAGTTAGATGTTAATGATATTGCAGTTTGGAAGCAAAAACCCAATACAATGAGAAGCTGAGCACAAGCAAAAAAAACCATCCTGTACATTGCAGGAATGCCCCTTGTCTTGAAACTGGAAGCCTGGCCAGGAGGTCAGGGACAAGGAGCTGCTTATGCTTTATGTGAATTTAATTTAATCCAGCTGTAAACCAGTATGCCCCATATGACCAACACGATCAGAGTTCCTAGTAATGTATTCTGTATATGCATCCACAGCTGTTGGTACAACAGTAAGCTGGAAGGAACCACCTTTGCACATGTCTTTTCACCACTTCTTGTTGGAGACCCCAGATGAGCAACACAGGCAAGACATCAAAGTAGCCTTCATCTAGTTGATGAGATATAAGCCACCCTCATATCAGTTTTTTGTTTGACATGAATTGCGTCATCGCCGTGTCCTTACCAGACAGGTACTGGTTATGAGTCTCAGTTGTCTCATCCGCCTTTGCCTTAACTTCCAACAGAGCCGTAAAAAGCATCTTGCAAAATGATAGTTGAGAAGAATTTCTCGTTCTACACTTACTGAGCCCAGGCATTGTGTACCCATGAAGGACTGACTCTTGTGTGCACACTAACTTGTTTGTACACATCTTTCTTTGTTTCAAACTTGAACAGATATTTAGTCCCAAAAAATGACCCACAAACATGACGAGCAAACTGCAAACTATCTCATGCTAAGTGTAAGGGATGCTTTTACTTCTGATAAATCTATCATCGGCTCACTCATGAATCAGATCCTAGGAAAACTCTCTATCAGCAGGGATAAAGTATTTGTAGAGACTGTAAATCTACATTAAATTCAATATAGCCATTTAAAAATCCCCTCTGAGAGCTACTGCTTTTCCAGACACAGGCTGAAGTGGAAAACACCTTTGAGCTACCCTCAGAAACCACCACCCCAGCTGTACCCAGACACGGCTCATCCCATTTTCCCTGTTTTCTTCTCAGGATGCAGTAAATGACTATTGGCTGCAGCAGCACCAAATTACCCCTTCCCACGCTGACCACTACTGCCAGCTAATGGTCTGCAAAATCACACCCAGCTGCCCAGGGACACCCCGGTGCTGTTTCTTGTACCTGAGCCTTGGAGCCTGGGCCCGCCGCATCTTCAGGAAGAGGTGGACATGTTTTATTTGTCTGCACAGGATGCATCATTTGAATCACAATCCACCCCAAGACAAGTTTTGCATTCAAAGATTTGCTCACAACTGGATTTTTTTAAAGATCTATTATTTGGATCAAGCCAGTGTGCGCTTCTTTAATGTTCCTCCATCACGGTCTGCTGCTGTATCCATTAGTTACACCAAGACAAAAATATAAATGGATGCGGGAACAGAAATCATTTTATACAGTCAAATCCTTTTACATAAATAAGTTCCCCACATCCAGGTGGATTTGCTCGGAAGATATTAGCTGGCTCCTTTTGTGGATATTTCTGGAAGCCAGGAATTGCAGGTCTCTGCAATACCCTTTGAGGAGCACGTTCATTACTTTTTCAAAAAAAAGTCCTAAGTGTGTGTCTATATGTGTGTGTCTGTGTGAAGGAACAATTTATCTGGATGACTAAAATTCCAATATGAGTTGACAAAGGATTGACTGCTTGTGTATTTAAAACCATGACAATCCTGACATTTTATAAGTTTTTTGCTCCAGGCATAAGATAATTTACATTACAATTTTAATATTTTGAGATATGAAGGCCTGAGAGGCTTTCCTGCTCAATTATTTTGTTCAAAGTATCTTGGAAAAACTTGATAGGCTGTGATCGTATTTCTTCTACAAAGATCAAGCTCCTGTTTTGTAAAGACAACGCAACGAACTTTGTTCTTGGCTCGTGGTGCAATTCCCCACCCTCTTAATGACTGATGGGGCTGGAATGAATATTCGTACCTCGTCCAGCTTTACAGATGCTACCTTGCTGTGAAATTCAGCTGTTCTGATTAACTACATCTTTAATGTGCCTGGAGGTGAGTTTCCAGCAGGGCTTGCAGGAGCCATAAGCTCTTCAAGGCTCGGCTTTCTCACAGGTCTGTACAGCACCAGATGCAACGAGCCCTTCGTCCTGAGCGGTGTCTCTAGCACAACCTCACTCAATGCACTAAAAATCACACAGCTCAAAAAGGACTATTCCATATCAGTCTTGCCATTGGCACTTTTTCTCCTTCCTGCTGTAAAACTACAGATCTGCTGACCCGTACAAGTGTGCAGGCGTAACACGTTTGGAGTAAACAAGTATTGCACAGAAGAGAAGAGCTCGTGAGGACTGGTTTTATATGGATTTACTTCCTCTGGGATCAGCCTCTCCCATGCAACACAACCATGTCATCTCCTGCACCACGGCCCCGTTGCTGCAAGCAGGGGGGAGCTGGCAGCCCCCATCTGCTGCTCAGCCGAGCCGCGGGCTGTGCATGGGCTGTGCCTGCCCGTCCTCCCAGCCCCTGCCAGAAATGGGGTGCTGGATTTTTTTATCAATATAGACATTTCTATACATTTTGCACATTTCTGGGTGCTGAACTGGAGCGCCTAAAGCCAGCTCGGGTACCTCTCCCATGCACTGTAGCAGGGGGTGTAGACGTACACCCATGAGGTTCAGCGGGGCTGAGACCTCAATAATAGCGGCAATGCCACAGAGCAGGATGTGGGAACCACATCACGCCCCACAGCTTCAGCGCACGTCCAGCTTCAGATACCACACGTTGCGTTTTAATTTCTTCATTCAGTTTGTTTTCAATAATAAACAGATTTCGGAAGGATGCACCTACAAGTTTGCTCCATCTCTTAGAAAACCTGCGATGGGCTGCTCTCACTCTGGGTTTGTGCTGTACGTTCCTGTCGACAAGGGCGGATGTGAAGGCAATGAAAGATCCAGCACCAGGATTAAACACATATTTAGAAAACACCACTGGCTTTGTGAAGGGATACAAGAAAAACAGACCCAGCCTAACCTTTTGGAACATACTAGTTTTATCTGCTGTGATACCGGACACAGAAACCCGCTGAGTGTTAGGGCTTTTGGTTACTTATTATACTACGAAAAGTCTGAAAATGGCATGGAACCAAACATCAGAAAAAAGCACTGAAATAATGGATCAAGGATCTGCTGTGCAGTTTCATTTATGATGAAAGTCAAACAAGCAGTGGGCAGTTTTGTGACATGCGTGGATCTCAAGAACATCCAAAAAAAAGGATGTTTTTCACGCGGCATTGATGAAAAGCAATGGGAGCAAAGACTGGAACAAAACAATTCTCTAAATAGAAGGCTCCAGATGGATCCTGGCTAATAGCATGAGAGAATTTTCATGTTCTACATCGTAAATACAAGGAATTTTGACATTCCTACTCCTGACATCCTCCTGTTAAGTCCTCCTCTCCCGGGTCATCTCCAAGGGCTGTCGCTGCCCTCTGCATCAGTGTCACCGAGACTCACTGTAGGGCACTCAGGCTGGAGGCTGCATACGGTACCATCCAACCCGATCAACTAAAACAAGCACCACTGAAATGAACCAACGTCTTAAAAAGTAATTTGAAATCCCCAGCAATATCTGCTTCAAGCAAATAAAAGCAGATGAAAGAAAATGAAATATTTCAGAAACGCCATCACGATACAACCTAGTCAATGCGCTCCGAAGACAACAGCTCAGTGAGAAAATTCATCACCATCACTTGGCTCTCCGCTGGAGTGAGAGCAGAAGAACAAGTTCAACAGCAGCAGCGTGAAATTGCTTACTGAGAGCCACACAACCTCTCTCCACAGCACCCTGGTCACAGACCCAGGGAGCTGCACCAGAGCATCACTGCAACCCAACATTAGCTATTGAGACAGGACCACGGGTCCTCAAAACCCTGGGCACAATCTGACTGCGAAGACACAGTGAAAATCCTCTGTGGATATTGTGATTCTTAAAGTGCAACCAGAAATATGATCCAAAACTGGAACATAGCCCAGGCAATTACTGTGGCAGACACCTTGGCACGGTGACTCCTGCCTGACTGAGCCCAAGCACAAATAACCAAGGACAAAAAGTGTGTGTGTGTGTGTTAAACAGTTACAACTGGAGAGAAAAGCCTGGCATAGGATGTTGAATATTAGCAGAAATGACCCCAAAAAAGGGTAATAAAGGCTATGAAAGGGAAGCAGCAACAGGAAGGCTGGGCCTGTCCACAACATGGATAAATGCTGGGAGTGGCATCTGTGGGCTTGAGGTTGCCAAACCTGCCCAAGTCTCTCACACTGGTAATCCAATTTTCCTAGCACTGGAAGAGAAGGTTTATGCAGAATACCGCAATAGCTGATTTACTGCCAATGGCCTGAAGAGACAGTCCAAAGATTTTGCCAACCGTGTGACTTTCAGCATCAGTGGCAGACACAATTTCTGGTACCAAGCCTGTTGTGAATGTGACCTGGGCTGAATGTGACCGAGCTCCTGTGCTTGGGGTCCTTTGGTGTCCTGTGCAAATACATACCAGTTTCAGCGAGGCAATGGGCACCTCCATCACAGTAAAATATTTCCTTTTAATGTCTTTCTCCTACCTCTTGCTGTAGTGTTGGGAACACCCTGCTGTTCATCGGGAGCAGAAGCAAAGCCTAATAGTGCCTCTATTTCAATGAGGCAAAGTATGTAAATGGAAATATGCATATTCAAACTAAGGCAATGGCTTCTCTGCAGGAAAGCTCCCCAAATTTAGATGTTTGCTGTTCCCTGGGAACGTTCCTTCGGAGCAGATGGTGGCACGGTCACGCCGTGCAAAGGGAGAGACCTATAGGAAAAGGCTGGTCTTGGTCATGCACTATGAATAAGGAGTACAAACCCCACTGAAAAAAGAAAGGAAGCAAAACAGCAGGAGTGAATAAAATGAACAAAACTGTAGCTCTGTCATTTTTCATACAGTGATTATTTGCGTACTATGCTGCATTTGATCGAGTGCCATATTTCACGTCTACAAGCCGCCTCAGCAGGACCGAAGCGCTCCAGGCTGCTCGCACAGCCCCCAGAGCAGCCCCATCCCACAGCTGCGGGAAAACTCTGGAGCATCGCAAGGTTTTGATATTTAGCTCAACTCCTCCTCCATGGGAAACCCAGGTTTCTGCAGGAAAGAACACTTGGCATAAGCAAATCACCCCAAATAAATGGAAAAGTCTCATTTTGGCAGAAATTGGAAAAACTGCGTCTCACTGCAGTTCTCTATTTTGCCAGCACTGCTTCTAAGGAAAGCACTGCAATGCTGTGCAAAATATGTAAGCTGGGCGTTTTGATGTTGGCCCTTCAGAGCCGTTAGTTTCCTAGGTGAGATCCATGGGAAATGGTCAGGTTCTTGCAACATGCTTTCATTTTTTTCTCACCTGCACGTAGGAACGGGTACGCGTCTTCCAGAAATGATAATCACATTCAAGAACAAATAACCACTGAGTGTTACAGCCAGTATAGCTACTTTTGGCTGACCAAGACAGCAAAAAAACCTTTATTTTCCATGGCGTTGCACCATTTATGAAAATGAAAAGAAAAAAAAAGCTCTCCAGAAAAGCAGAGAGCTGTCAGGAGACCAGGGTCTCCTCACCTGGGTTCTAGTGGGAATTCAGGGTTAAAAATAAAAATGAAAATTTGGGAAAGAGCTGAGAAATTAGCTTTGCAGTAACGTATCGGGCTACTGATGTCACTGAACATCTTGTTGTTAGCAGAGTTCCTCTGGGCTCTGTTCGAAGCCCTTTTTTATTGTCTATACAAACGAGCTAGACCTACACTTCCAGAGAGTTAATTTGCATTTTTATGGGGATGAAGCCATTTTGTATGCCAGTGGGTCTTCTCCAAATAACGCTCTGGTTACTTTTTAAAAGGCATTTAACATAATGAAGGGTAGATTGCTGAATATTAAGCCACTGAGTTTAGTGAAGGAAATGTCAGAGAGTGCGTTCCATCTAGATGCATTAAAAATGGCAAATAGCATACCATCCAGTTCTTTATCAAACAAAATACTTGCAGCTTTCCTTTCAAATATGCAGAATACGCAGCCAGGTTTCCAAATTTCAGCCTTTGCAGTGCTGGGGTATATCAACGTCCTCGCTGAGCAAGAGCTCGCTGGCTCCGGAGACCCTCTTTATAAATAAAATGTGGTGGTATTTAGAGAGGGACAAGAAGAAACGAGCAGAAGGGTGGGGACACGGCAGCCCATGGGGCTGTGTGCACGGACTAACGCTCAGCAGTTTTGCAGCTGACTCTCCCACAGCCTGTGTGTCCTCAGGGAAGGTTGCCTGGACATCTTCAGCGTTGTCCCAGACCACTGGAGAAAGCAAGTCCAGGGCCTCCAAGGACATGGCTTTCAAGCACCTCCAGTGATCAACCTTGTGTGTATATATATATATATATCTATATATATATATATATCATCACACAATAATGTGCTGCACTATTTCAGCAAGCTAATTGACTATAAAACTGGAGACTAGTTCACAGTTTTTACATTTAAATTGCTATTGCTCTTCAAACCTTTGATCTTCTTAAATAAAAAGTAGTTACTAAAGCCTTCGAGAAAAAATAAACACCACCTATAAAATTCCCTCAAATTTCTATAATGGGGGGAAAAAAAGTTAAGGATTAATAATCGGTATTTCGGACAAAATGGGGCACTGCCTAAGTGGGCTGACATGTAACGACAGTTTCCCAGTGTTCAAATCCAAATGAAAGAAGAAGAAACAAAAGGACTCTATTCTTAAGCAGAAAATGCTTTTAAAAAGTGACAAGAAAGCACCACAGAACGCAAATATAGCAGATTCTTATGATCTCGGTACTGAGCAGCTCAGTCTGGCACCAGTAACAGGCTGCTGGGCTGTGGTGGCCCAAGCATGGGAAAGGGCCAGATCCCCTCCTCACCCTCCTCAGAAAGCTTAAAGAAAAGAGCCTGCTCACAAACGTCGGCAGCGAGCAGCAGTGCTGCACGGAGACCCCGGGAGCAGAGCCGGTGCCTGCTTGGGTCCCCGGTCTGCTGCACATCCAGTTACAGCAAAGTCCTGGTGTCCCAGGTCATCGCTTCTTTGGTTTTTACCTTCTGATGTGGGAAGACACTGGAATGCATCTTCTGCATCCATCAGCTCCAGTTTCAAGTAGATGGTACAAATCAGATGATCACATCTGCCTCAGTGCTCTCAAATATATTTCCATCAACTTCAGCAGAACCGGTCTAGATTTACTCCAGGACAGAGGAGACAAAGACCATACCAACAGGCTTGAATTTCTGCCGCGTAGCTCATCAGGATTTTAAACCTGGTGAGCAAAAGTGGGGCCTTTTTCCTCCTGTTCATTGTATCTTACTCCGATGCGTCACAAGATACACGGTGCCTCAATCAGCTCTGAGCAGGCGCGCGTGGGTTCAACGCGGACCTGGGACCAAAACATCACTGTGTATAAGCCAAGTCACTCCAGCCCCTGTATTTCCCAGGTTCAGCAGCACAAATAAGACCGCTGCACTTCACACCTAGAAACATTAACTCGGACAATGAGATTGTTAGAGATGCAAGTTTCCAGCCGATGACAGACGCTGGGAAGAATTGAGGTAGATCGGCAAAGAGCGGAGAGCGGCATGAGCCAGAGCTCGCTGGTGTTTGCAGCTCCGGCCGGGCACATAGCGCAGTGGAGTGGCACAACCCACTGGCAGAAGCAGGTAACAGGTACCTCACTTTTTATCTATGGGATTGCTTATGGCACGGTGCAAACGGGGGGCTGGGGGAAGCCCCAGGAGTGCATCGCCCACGGGGAACGGGGTGCTGCCTGCCAGAGATGCAACAGGCGGCAGGGTCTGAGTATTTGATAGCTAAATATTGGCTGCAGAAGCACCTTCTGATGGTGCAGACCAGAGTGATACGGGCAATGGGGAATTATCAGCGTGGATCGGTTCACCCATGCCTGAGCGCACCAAAATGACGCCAAGAAACAGACCGTAATAACTAAACAAGTCTTCATTCTTCTAAATTAGCATTGTAGATTACTCTGTGCAGAGTTAAGCTGGGCATCACCTCCTTCAAGTAAGTGCTAGAGGAGCACGAGTGCCTCGTTGGGAGAAGCTCACCCCTTGCAGTGGGACGGGATGAAGGCTGCATAACCTGTGGGGTTAACGGGTACCGAGTGCCTTCTGCTGGTGCATAGGGATTGACGTCCTCCTCTAGGCACAGAATAAGAAACAAAGTTTGAACTCTTATAAAATCGCCAGGAAGTGTTTGCAGAGGTTTTCTTGCTGTTCTTGCCTTGGTTTGTTTTGGTGTTGTTTTTTTTTAATTAAAGAATTTGGGCTGTTGCACAAGGCAAGGTGGGATGAGACCAGGAGGACCAGCAGCTCCGTTCCTGCGTGGGTCCTGCATCAGCAGCAAAAGCCAGGCAGGCACCTGCCCCGTGGTCAGCCTTAAAGCTGACTCAGCCCCTCTTAAAATACAGGGCACATTGCATAAAGCAGCCGTGTCAGGAGCAAACCGCCTGGGTTTCTTACAGTTTGCACTGGGTTTGGGATTAAGCGGAGTATCTCTGGCTCATGCACTCAGGCCAATGGAGGAAAAGGCACTTCTCTTTCCAGCTGAGCAGCGAACGCATGGATGTGCAGTGCCGAGGCAAAAACTGGTACTCGGTGTACATCCTAGGGATGAAAAGCTTAGCGGCCATGATTTGCTGTGCTTTGCACTTCCACCCTCACTTCCGTAAAGTGTGGGAGCTTTATAATAAGTAAACTCCTCTCCAGGCTGCTGCAAACATCACCGCTGTGCCAAGACATACGTGATGGCATCGCAGCTCTGCCCAGCAGCCCCTACCGCAGTCTGTTTCACACCCAGCTAACGCTATAGACCAGGGAGACGTGAAGAGATCTCCTCCAAGCTGGAAGGCAGCACACACCAAAGCTCACTAAAGGAAAGCCTAATTGGCATCATCGGCTTTGCAGCAGGCTTTGACGTATCGCGGGAGCTCAGGGAGGCTGAAGGGTGGCATCCCATGGAAAGGAGGTGGGGACTCCCCAGTGAAGGGTGTCTTCTCGACGCCGATCCTTCCCCTGGCACTGACAACAGCTTCCAGGGTGGAATAGCTGCGGTCCCATGCTCAAGGTAGTGCCTGGAAAGCAGAAAGAGAAGGATCGATGCACAGTGTTAATTTTTGACACCACCAAGCAGCAGGCAGGGGCCAGGGCAGGAACAAAGAAAACCAAGCGGACACGGGAAGCGTGGAGAAGAGGGGCTGAGTGCTGGCGTCCACCACAACACCTGGCAGGGTCCCATTCCAAGGACTTTCCTTTATGTGGACATCTAATCTGAGCTGGATGGATAAAAACTACCATCCTCTTTTCAGCCAGCATTTAATCAAGAGTTCACGCTGGCTCACCCCAAAGGATGGCCTCAGCCATATCCCAAAAATGCGCATATTGCATATCCAAAAAATATAAGTGCCACTAAAATTTGAGTAGGTTTTGGGGAGCCAGGAGGCAGATGCAGCCCCATCTGTGCCCAGAGAAGGGGAAACCACCAAAGGGGTTCGGAGAGGCAGAAACCTGGAGAGAAGGAGACGGTTCATTGCAGGATTTCGGCGAGGCGGCACCGCGTGCCGCTCCCCCAGCCATGAGGGATGCCGAGAGCTGTGGGAGGAGAGGGACCATCCGGGAGACAGATGCATGGGTGGCCCAGGGGCCGCAGCTTGCCGGGAAGATGCCACCACCGACAAGCTGCAGCTTTGCAAAAGCGTTGCAGAGCGTTGTGTTTCCGTGCATTTCGGCACGCCGCTCGTTCATTCTCCTTTCTAATGCAGATCAATGAGCACTGTTTTTTCTGCTCTGATGTGTTAATTTCTAGAAAACAGACAAAAGTCTATTTAATTTAAACTCCAGACTTGGTGGATAACTTCTCCGCAAGAACAGAGGAAGGAACAAGAACACAACAGGAAGCTTCTGGGGGCCCAAAGGTTGTTTGTTTATCTTTGAACTTTGTGCCAAAACAATAAAACACAATTATCCTAATTTTTGCATGCAATTTCCAGCATTGTAAATCCTTTATGTAAGAATACATCAAAACCCTTCTGCCTGCCAATCCCCTCTGTTGCTAAGGAACAGGCAGGCAGAAACCCTGATCTGGGAGACTTGAAAGTCCTCATTAAAAGGCTTTGTGCATCACTATCAGTGAAATGCTAATTCAGTAAGGCTGATTGATACCCCTGTGTTATCGAGTTCCAGCGATGAGGAAGCCGCTCTGGCTCACCTTCAGTCACTGTTGTTAGCAGCAAAAAAAGGTTTCTCACTTAAGCAACTGGAAACATCTTAATCCGAAAAAGCAAGCAAAGTTTTCGTTCTGCATACCTCATTTCTGCCCAGCACGCACAAGGCTTGGGAAATTATTTACATACATTTTAAATTCACTTAGCAACCCAGGCTGAAGCACTTAATTAAAATGCTTCCAGTCATATAATCATAGGACATCCTTTTGAGCATCCTACCAGGCTGATCGGCACTGACCCGGAAGGAAAGCAGCTGATCCAGACAGAAGCTTTCCGCCAAGCCCATGTCTCCTTCCTCCAGGGCTCCCGGTCTCATCATCAGTGTAAAATGAATGTTGTTCAGCCATTATTAATTTTCACTTCAATCTCACACCTCTCTCATAGCTCTCCTGGAACGGGGCTCTGTATGCACAGACATTATTGCCATGTTCCAAGAAACAATATTTTAGTCTCTTTGTTAAACCTCCTCCTCCGTTTTAAAGCTGGACCACAGACTTGAACTGCTGTACTTTTAAAGTAAAAATATACACGTATCAAGGAAACACTATTTAAAATCAATCACTTTGCAGAGCAGACAAGGGAGGTGCAGGGTCATGCTCTCCATGCACGCCTAAGGAAAAGACAATTTACCCCAAGTGCTCATATCAGGGAATTTTTTTTTTCCACTATAAAAATGAAGGAGCTGCAGCAAGTAGTTTCCAAGCCGAAATACAAGTCAGGATTTATCAGATTTCACGTCCTTTCCACCTCCTTTTGAAACAGGGAGCGACTGTCACCCTACCCCCCCCAAAAGTGACAGCAGCAAATCATCACCAGACTGCGCAATTGGTCATCACCTTATTAATTTGTAAAGCTAAATTAGGAAGAGAACACTTTGCAGTTTAATCAAAGCTACAACACCACGATTAACGCACTGAAAGGTTGGAAAGGATTGACCCAGAAATGAATTCCCAACAGAGCAGGCGCGGCTTCGCACCGAAGTTAAATGGAGGGACGTGTCAGGGGGAGGAAACAAGCACATTCGAAAGAGCTCAGGGACATTTTTACACTGATGAGGTAAAGAATTTCACAGCAATGTAGCCAAACAACCCATATTTCACTATCACGCCCTGAGCAGAGGAAGTCATTGTTTGATGTAGGTTTTAAATGAAGCCATTATTTGACTCAGCTCTCAGTGAAAGCGGAGCATTATAGAGCAATTTATCCAGGATTTTCTCAGGCAGTTCAGTTCATCCGGCCAACCTCATAGCCATCCCTGCGTCCCCTCTGCGGGCGGCACAAGCCCTGTCCTGCCACGTAGAGATCGGCATCAGACACACCAGCTTCGTCAGGGACATATCCCTTATTTAAGGAGCAGCAAAGCCATGACCAAGCCACCTTTCTTCCCTGCCAAGATGTACAATGAGTTTTCACTCTGGTTTCCATCACAGCGATGCTGTCCAAGTTCTCACCAAACCTGTCACAGGAGCTCATTGCCTTCTGCAGCACGTGCACGTGTTATAAGAGGTTAGGTAGGGTTTTGATTTCTAATGAGGCTTCTACTGATGGGTTTTGGTGATGGGGAATGGAACTAGAAGTTGGCCATGTTGGAAGAGGTCCTTAGATCAGCCCAGATCACCTTATCTCATCCTCTTCTAGGGGGCATTTAAGGTGGGATTGAGTTGGGAAGGGGGATTGTCTACTGCAAACATCAGTCGGAGAATTGATGTGGTGCCACCATACTCCAGGGGACGCTGAGGACCCACTTGGCGAGGGGAGGAGAACAAGTGCCCCTGTGGCAAAGCTGCTGGAAAACGCTTCTCCTGGCTCTCCACATCACCCAGGGAGTCTTCTCCATCCCACTGCGAGCGCTTTCCACCGCTTTGCGTCCAGCTAACGCAGGAAATTCGCAGTTCCCGCTGGAGTCTGGGTAATCAGAGTTGTGTCAGGCTGCGGGGATGTCCAGATGATGCCCAAACCTCCTGCCCACCCACAGCCGCCCCCCCCATCCAAAATCCCATGGCAGCACCCAGGAGAGCTGCGTCACCCCCAGCATAAAGGGGAGGGGAAGGAGTCCTGGCACCGCGCTGCCTGCTGGCACGCTGCTTCAAACTGTTACCGTTTATTAATATTGCTATTTACCCTGGGTTTTTCCATCATCAGTTCATGCAAAAAGATTAGTATTTACCTTGGTGTAAAACCCAGAAAGCTGTTTACACAGCTTTTAATGCACAGCAATAGTTCAGCTGGGAACTCTGATCTCGGGTGCTGTGCATATATATCTGGGCTGTTCTCCATACACTCGATGACAGTAGTTTGAGAGGAACAATTTAAAAAAAAAAAAAAAAAAAAAATCAGAGGCAAATATTACCAGCCAACGGCTCGCCGGAGTTGTCTGCTGGAGCCGCAAGTGCCACAGAGCAAATCGCTCATTAGCAAAACGCACAAAAGGAGGGTTTATTTGAGGCAATTAAATAACAACAGCAGTTGTGCAGCTCAGAGCCTCGAAATACATTTAATTAAATGTTTTTACGTATACGGAAAAATCAGGTCAAGCAAATACAGGCACAATTCAGAAGCATTACCAGATTTTTGAAGTTTCTCAGTGACCCACTTTTTCGCAGCTCAGACTTGTTGAACAGTTCTTGGGGCGTTTGGCCTTGGGGAGAGAACTAGAGAGAACTGGGGAGCTCCATTCATTTTTTTTTCCCTTAAACTAATATGTAATTTTGAAATCACTCTGTTTGTTTGCAACAGAAGAGTTGGAAAACAGCAGGAATTTGTCAGCTTTGTGAATTTTTACGGACTCCCAGGACACAGACAGAGCAAGAAACCCACCCAGAGACCCTGCCCAGGGCAGATGCCCCACAGACATCGCCCCAAGATCTTCCAGGTGTGGAAATTTCTTCCCTGAGGACACAACTACTGCCAAATCCCTCAACCTGCAGTTGGGCCAAACTGCATCATTTGGAGAGCCAGCATATGTCCCATTTTGATTTTAAGGCTCAGGTAATGATGCATTTACCACTTCCTTTATAAAGTGATCCACATGATTAATTACTCCCACTTTTTCAGATTTGCCTCCTAATGCCAGGTTCAATTTATCTAACTTCAGCTTCCACCTATTGGAAAGTGCCATGTCCCTCCTGTCTAAATGAAGGAGTAACATCATTAGACATGAAGTTACATTAAAATGCCATCAAGTGAATAACCTCACTGATGAAGCCGTTGCATTTTGCCACGCTGTTTCCCTTCGCAGCGGCACCGGGAAGCCCTTGCACGTGTGTATTGTGTCTGGCTGAGATGGAATTAATTTTCCCCACAGCAGCCCTCACAGTGCTGGGCTGTGTATTGGCAGCTAGAAAGGCGTTGATAACACACCAGGGTTTTGGCTGCTGCTGAGCAGCGCTCCCACAGCATCACGGCTGTCTCTCCAACGTTCCCTCCTCACCAGTACGCTGGGGTTGGGCAAGATCTTGGGAGGGGACAGAGCCAGGACAGCTGACCCCAACTGACCAAAGGGATATTCCAGACCATACGATGTCTGCTCAGCAATAAAAGCTAAGAGAAAGGAGGAGGAGGGGGGGCATTCGTTATTATGATGTTTGTCTTCCAGAGCAACGGCTACACGTACTGAAGCCCTGCTTCCCAGGAAGTGCCTGGACATCGCCTGCTGATGGGAAGTAGAGAATAAATCTTTTGTTTTCCTTTGCTTCTGCGCGCAGCCTTTGCTTTTGCTTTATTAAACTGCCTTTATCTTGACCCACAAGTTTTTTCCATCTTATTTTCTCCCCCGCCCCGTCCTGCTGAGGAGGGGAGCGAGAGAGCGGCTTGGTGGGCACCTGGCATCCAGCCAAGGTCGACCCACCACAACGCAGCAAAGAAACTCGAATGCTTCTGGAGGCTGCAGTGACGTTCGCGCAGAGGAACCCCAAAAGGCTGCGACCTCGGAAGCCGCACTGTGCTGCTCTGGCTCAAGGCGGATTAACGGGACGCAACGTTGCGTTAACCTTGCAGTGCGGTTTCAGGACCAGCTTCCTGCGTGACACGTCTCTGTGTGTTCTCATTTTTCCCCCTTAGCCTGTATCTCAGGATGAAGCATCCAGGACTTGCTAATGCCTGGGCTGTGGCATGGCCTTCGGTCTGGCCCTGCTGGTCTGATTACTGAGGACTCGCTCAGGCACATGGAAATATATATGTATATATATGGGAAATATAGTGCACATCTTTTCCAAACCGGGACAATTCAGTCTAACAAAAATATAGTGATTGCTCCAAACTTCCACAGAAAAAAAAAAAAAGTCATGTTTGCTCACCTATGACCATCAAGGGACTGCCTTATAAAAGCTGAAGCCCAGCTACCTGTGAGTCCCTGCAGCAACCTGCCCTCAATGCCTCAGCTGAAAAAAATTCATGTTATAAGCAGATTAACGTATCTATTAACCAGTTCAAAATCCCAGGAAATAAATGTCTGCCTGTCCCCTAATTGCATTGACCCTGAATCAAATCCAAAGACTAAAACTGGCTCATGCCCAGGGTCCCCAAGGGACCATACCCTCTCCCATACCCTAAACTGAGCAAGTTCAGCTCTCATCAGTATCAGGCACATTTCTTTCTGGTATATCCCAGAAAAAAAAAAAAGAGTCCTGTAATCATAACCAGACTCAAACGTCAGATCTGAATTCCCTTTGCATTTCCCTCCCTATGTCAGCTCATCATAAACTTAGGAATTAAGAAACCCGCTTCGGAAAGAAATACAATACCGAAAAAGCTGAATAGTTTCACCAAAAGGGAATGGGCGGGGATTAAATATTCTGATCCTAATCCTTGCCTCATACCGCTTTTCTTCAGGAGCAGAGTTATGGGACTGATCCTAGCTTGCACCAACAAGCTGGACCTCTCACAGCAACCCTCAAGGTCATCCCAAACTCCCCCATGAATGCAGCTCATTGGAGTCCTCTCTGTGTTTTCAGAGCAGCCAGAGAAGTTTGCACAGATTAATGTCGCAGGGGGAATAATTCTTCACCTTGTGTGAATATCTTGCTTCAAAACCAAACCATATATAACGTAGTCCCCAAAAATGGAAATGGTGATTTTAAATCCAGGTACTGTAAAACTATGAGACGCATGGGGATGAAGTTATTTTACAACACCGGCTGAATAAAAGTTTGAGAAGGGGCTCAGCTATTTCTCAAGCCTGCCTGACACTCTTTGTGGAGGAGAAATTATGGCAATGACCACCAGAAGCTGTTCATGATGCATTTGATACTGAGTTAAATAGCAAATTAATATTTTCCCCCTTTTCAAAAAATGTAGCCTTCCACAGTCAGTCTTGCTTCAACTATAAAGAAGGCTCAGGCATTCATTTTCTTCCAATGCAATATATATTTCAGTTTTCCTACTTGAATAGTTAAGTATCTCAATAGTAAAACTCAAGGAATTTATGGTTTATTTTAAAAGCCTATGTAGAATAAGGCAAGAGTCCAGAGCCACAAAGCTTTATTTAGCTAGCTATAGCTTTATTTCCTAGCTATTAAGAAGTCATTCATTATACTCAGCATTATTCTAACGTATAGATTTTTCACTAACCTATTTGCAAAGTCACTCTGGAGCCCAAATTTCAAGATGAATTCAAGCAATGAGAAAAGGACGCTCCTGCAGCAGTCAGGCAATGTACCTGAGAAAGGCCTTAAGATCATGTCCCGTTTCCCAAGAAGCCTGTTTTTTCACCCAGCTGTGAGCAGTCATGATTTAGCAAGCTGTTTAGCAAATTCTCCATGTCAGAGAATTTGCCTAAAAACCCATTTCCCAGCTGGGGAATGCTGCACTCGTGGGGCAGCTTGCAGAAGGAGCGCTGTCTGGGTATGTTGGGGGTCATTGCTGCCTGCAGCGAGACCCGGGTGCTCACTGTGTTGGTTTTATTCTGGGAAAAGCAATGTAAAATGAAGTGTAACCAGAGGTAGATGGTCTTCAAAGATGCATTAGTGGCTTTCTAAAGTTTACAACTCCACCTTGGTGCAGCAGGTTCTGCAGAGGTTACAGCCAACGTGCAGAGAAGTGCGGTTACTTAGCAATTGCAAGTATTTTTCATCTTCAGCGCTATTTATCAGTGTCACCTTCTTAATCCTCGTGGCATACATATTCCCAGTTCATTAATGGGAAGCTGACACTGTGCAGTTGTGAATATGCTCTGCTTGAAGCAGAGAGTCTGTAAGAACACCAGCACCAACCCCTGGCTGCATCAGCTCTCAGGGACCAACGTTTCCTTTGCTCGTAAATTAGAAAGCAGAGTCATCGGAGAATGCAGAAATGGAAGAAATTGGGGGTGGGGGATCAGCCTTGTGTCTCAGGTTTTCATTTGCAGCATGAGTATTTTTCTCAGCTTTTTGGTTAATTGAAAGTTTCATCCACTTTCAACCAAAAATTGCTTATGTATGTTTTCAAACTGGCATGTCAGAAATCCCCCCAGCTCTCACTAAAAGGCTTTTCTCCAACTTTAACGGTGTCAAAAGCTGACACCTATCAGTGATCAGGCCACATGCACTGATATTAGAGTAGCTCCTATGAAAAATCCCAGCCTTTACTAATTTACAAGCACTCCCAATCTTTTCTAAACCCTCTCTCAGGTATACAGGTAAAACCACATAGCCAAAAGAGACATCCCAGAGAGGCCAGACTCTCCCCCTTGCAGGACACGTGGGGGGACGAGCGGTGGGGCTCCCACTGACAGCTAACAACAGAAAACCCACATCAGAATGCAGCTATAGTGATATTAACAGGGCTATAAAGGGACACTGTATGGAGCCTTAATTACTGCACCATGAGTCAGGCCACTGTCTATAATCTGAATTTAAGTGTCTATAAATTGATATATCTCTTAGTGAACATGCGTGACCACCCAAACGCAGCCCTGAGCTTATGGTTGTCTTACGGTTAGGTTCAGCAGGAGCAGAGAAGAAAAGTAAATCATATTATGCAAGGTGAGTATTCATCACATTAAATTTAGTAATAAAGAAAGAACTCAATGATATTCTCACAGGCTGGCTTTCAAGTTGACTAGTTAATGGATTATTAGATATTTTTTATAGACAGTGGAAGATCTGCCAAAAGCATGTGAATTGCTAGAGCCATACAAGATGAATGGTTAGCATCAGTTAAACCTTCAAATCAATTATGCAAGCCTTTGGGTAATATGCTATTAGACATGTTAGCGTAAAAAACATTGCTTCATCTGATAATAGCCATAAGTTCCCAATATTTAAAAGCACCTATCGCATGTTGGGCAATGACTTTCCCGTTTGCAGATTCCCAGCTGCACATTTCCACCTTAAAGCTCCTGTGCCGAGCCCCAAAGACTGCAGATGCGTACCGAGAGCAAAGCCCTACCAGCCCAGCTGAACTAATGCATTTGTCTCCTGAAATTTGGCATGAAAATGGATCATTGAAGTAAGAGGGAGAGACAGGAAAATTACAGGTTTTCAATGACACTTTTCACAATGGCTTTCTAATCCACCGTGCAGTCTTTTCAGCCTGAACGCCGTAAAGTCCATTTAGCTGGAATGGGAGCATTAAATCCTTAATTTTACAGGGAAGCTGCGATCAGATCAAAATATCATGTTTGAACAGAACTTTTAAATTATGTACTTGAACTGGTCGGTTTGTTTAATAAAGGTCGCTCAGCACTGAGAACGCAGGTTTGGAGATTTGACGAAGGTGAATCACCGTCAGCGGTGCAGAGCGGGCTGCCGCCGAGCATCCCACAAGCCACCGGCTGTAGGAAACTCATGCTTATTAAAATGGCTGAAGTGACACATTAATTAGTTGGGCCAATTTGAACTGCAAGCAAGCGCACTGTCGCTGACGCTGGTCCCCACACCTTGCCTGCATGGTCAAGCAGCACTTGGCCCCAGCGGCAAGATGCACCCCACAACCACGGGCCCCACAGCTACACAGCATGCAAGACCACCTTCCCCAGCTCCAGCAGGCTCCAAAGCAAATATGCAACAATTATTATCCTGTTTCATTCTGGTTTTATCCCATATTTTTGCATCCCAGTGTCACGGTGTCCAGACCTACGCAATTTATGAGTGATGACTCTTCTACGGGCACAGCTTCCTTTGGGGCAACCCGGACATGGCAGCTGGTTGCATGCCTTTCCAGTTCACTTCTGTTGTACGTAGCTGGGGCTGCTGTGAGAGAGCACAGTAGTTGCCCCCGGAGTTGGAGTTTAAGGGGAACAAGGACCCCTAATCCTTGGTGAGGACTGATGTCCAGGACTGTGGATCATGGGGCCTTGGGTACTGGAGCTCTCCTCATCAAGGGCAGTGATGGAGTCCCAAATCTCCTTCCTTACTTTCTGACCTTCCGTCCTGGTTTCGGCCCACATTCAGGGCAAGACACACTAGCATGAAGCTTCCCAGCGTTTCCTCTCCGTGCCCAAAGCAATACATTTCCAGTAACGGGGAAAAGGCAGCTGCCCTCCCTTCTACCAAGTGGAGAAAAATTACCCTACTTCTGCTGTGTTAGAGACCAGGAGCTTTGAATTATCCTATAGCAGAGGAACGATTAGTTAAACCAACATAGGCAGCAGGAGGCTTGTCACATCCCAAACATGACTCCAAAAGCTGATGAAATGATTGTAAAGGCAAAATTATTCCAGTATTTTAAAACTACAGCTGCGTGACCCTATATATAAAGAACCCATATATAAAGAGCCTGAAGCAAATCAATAATGCAAGAATTTGCCTACTAAAAGAGCAAAGAAAACTAATATAAAAGCATTGAAGCATACACCCCAGGACCACTCTCAGAGGGCTGCTAAGTGGTAAAGAGCTCCTCCAGCCCTGCTTCTGATCTTCCTTCCCTGCCCATCAGCCAGAGAAAGGGGCGCAGCCATCCGGGAAAACGATGTATCCGTGTTAAAAACAAGGGTTTGTCTATACAAAGAAGTCATCCCAAAACATCAAGGATATGAATCTAAAGCACAAAATTGGTGCAGCTGATTTTACCAAGCAACAGGCTAATGTCTCACTGCCGGCTCCTTCGGCCGGCTCGGCACAGAGATGTGTTATGCGCTACCTGGGATTAGTCATTGCAAGCAGCATATGAGCTCTTAGTCTTAGAAGTGTGCTCAGATATAGTACATTACCCAAGACTGATTGAAGACAATTCCCTGTCCTGAATGTGTTGATGGCCTAATATGTCACACAAGCTTTCCTTTCGAGCAGCCTCGTGGACTTTCCCTTATCCAAGCTGACACATCCATAATGGCACGGTTCTGCTAGAAAAGTCATCCGAGGAAGGAGATTTAGGCTGGGATGTTTTACAGCCGGCAGAACGTGAAGCCATTGCTCAGTCACGCCAGGTGTGATGAGCTATCGCCTCTCCCCGCCTCCTCTGCCCCTGCTCACGCTAGCAAGATCCACAAAACTGAAGGGGATAAATGAGAAACAGCAAATGTTTGTGAAATCCATTTGCAACCAGAAGCACAGCAGGGAAACGATGGCATAGCCACATTTATCCGCTACCTCCTGCAATGTAGTTAGGATTTGTGCATCATTAATGACTTCCTGTAATCATGGCATGGGGAATCAGATACGTATTTAACTTACTAAGAATTGTAGTCGTTGTACTGTCCCACTGTACCGGCTCATCCACTGGCCCAGCAACCTCCTATTGTCAGCAATTATCGGAGTGCCTTTAGACGGAGCAGCAGAGGTCCATGTTGCTGATTCATAACCAAGAAACCCAAAAAAAGGAGGTTTTTCCTTAGACACAAGTAGCATTGAGGGACTGCAAGACTGCTGTTAGGGAAGTGGGATCTCCATCACTGAAAGCTTTTCTGAACCAGTCAGACAGCAGTCAGGATCAGTCTACGATCTTTTCTGGGACAGGGCGATGGGTCAGAGACCTCTTTTCTTTCTGCCGGGGGCACGATGGATTTCACTGTGTTCTGCACCATACACTGTATTTTAGGTACTTCTACAACACTGTCTCATCAATCCAGCTCAGGAGGTTCCTTCTTCTACAATTATGGCAATTTAGCTATTGTGGCTGTGCTTTCACTCCAAATCCTTGAGTTTGGCAGTTTAAAAGAAGGAGCACTTTTTAAGGGTTTATTATTATTATTGAATAACTGCAAAGCTGTGGTTAACGCAAGGTTGAGTAGTCCCAGGGGAGGAGGCAGGAGCTTCTAGCTGGGAGGCTGAAGGGGTCCAGCTCCCACAGTGCATACACTCACTAATAACACACACCAACAGACGGACTGGTTTCCAGTATGTATCCCAGCAAGTCTGCAAGGAGAAAGCCTAAGAGAGAAGCTGAGACTGTGGGCAAACAGCAAGCTCGAAGAGATGAGGAGATTATTTGATTCATCTGTAAGTCCTCACCCACCTCCAGAGAGAAAAAGCTGTGTTGCCAAATAATATCAGCTCCTTTGTGCAAAGACTTTTTTCACTGCTTTGGGATATAGTTGTTAAGCTGACAAAAATATCCTCTTAAATATGACATTGAGATACATTTCCAGAAATATTCCTCAGCAAAGAGAGCAGCAGCAGGGGAGAGCAGGACCCACAGGCAACCACCACTAACACCCAGCCCCTGTTTTTCCCTTTTTCCATCCCTGGACCCTCAAGTTTGGACAGTGGAGAGAGGAATGAGGATCAGCAATTTGCTCCTTGATGCTATTTTCCTCACTTAGTCTGTGAGACATCTGCCTAACCTTTCCTTAAAAAATTCCCACTATGGAGATTCCTCTCCTGGCTTAGGCAATCTGTCCTGGTGTTGAACCTCACTAAAGTAACTCCAGGTAACTCTAGAGTAACTCAACACTGCACCCCTGTTTAAGCCTGCTACTTCTTGTCCCATCTATGGTGAATGTGGAGTATGGACCATTCCCTTCCCCTCTGCAGCTGCCTTGCCTCTTGGGTACGTTGATGTCCTTTCAGTCTTTCCTTCTTTAGGTTAAACCATCCCAGGTCTTTCAGGACCTCTGTTTTCTACACATTGATCATACTAATCATCCTCTTCCGCACGGCATCCCTTTGGTCCGTGACTCTCCTGAACCCAATACCCAAAACTGGATAAGAGACTTCAGCCAAAGCCTCAGAGTTGAGCAGCATGGGAGGACTTGACTGCACACCTTGCAGGGGAGACTCCTCCTTACACATCCCAGGACACGGTTTGCCTTTTTCATAGCACTGTGGCATTACTAATTTGTGTGAGTCCCTCACACCCAGAGTCTTTTCTCCAAAACTGCAACCTTGCTGGCTGATCCAGCCCTTGTGCAGGAATTGGCATCGCTCCTTATGGAATAGCCCTTTTTTCAAACCATTTCTCTGGTTTGTCCTATCCGTACGGTCTATCCCTATTCAGCCCTTGGCAGCACAGTCTCAACTCCAAATATTATAATCCTTTCTACTCCATCATCCAGTTCGTTCTTCAAAGTCTCTGAATGCTATTGGAGCCAGGAGAGACCTCTTCGGACTTCCAGCTACTATGTTTGCCCTGTTTGACAGTGAAACATCACTGATGAATCCAAGGATGTACTTTGAGTCAATCTCCAGCCACCTCATAACTAGTTTCACCCCGTTGTCTACTCCGCCTCGGTATAAAAATGTCAATCAAGACCTGAGGGAACCTCCAACCGTGATAAGTGTCCTCATTCATGTAACATCTCAGTGCTTAAAGGACAAGTTTAAGATGTTGCTGCGCTTCTCAAATGGCCGCTGGGAGATAAGCAGAGATCCAGCTCAGCTTTAATGACTGCCAAGAAGCACTAATGCAGCAGCAGCAGAAAGTTGGGCGAGGGTCAATTCACACTACAGAAAGGCATGCCACAGAGGTGACACCGAGCAACAGAGCCCGTGGGGACCACAGCAGTCCCAGGGCTGAGCACTGCTTCCACCCAGCCTCAAGCTGTTCAAGGTGTTTGACGTCTCCTCTACAAGCAACCCTTGACCCAGGGTTGTGGGAGGCTGCTTCAGTCTTTCTGAATATCACACCACCTTGGTCTGATATCTCCAAAATAAGATATGGAAGGAAAAACCTGCTCTGCTGCCCTCATCAATCTAGTTTTCTTTCAGCATAAATATGATCTGTTCTTATTTAAAACGGCTTTGACCTAAAATGTTTATTTTCTCTCAGTGTGCTGCAGCCAAAATTCTTAAAAACAGAATTTCCACTCTTATTACATTACCTCCCTTCATGATTCCCACAGAGATGGAAAATACCCTGGATTAGCACTTTTCCAACTGTTCCGATGTCTCTAGGAGGACAGAGCTTGTATGAAGCCATGAAACCTCCTTGGCAGCAGGATGGGGAGGTCACACTTGAGTGCACTTGAACCTGAGACCACAAAAGGAGGAAAATTGCAGAACTGAAGGATTGTTCTTGGGAATTGCCTCCATCCATCCCTCAAGTACTCCAGTCCTGTGCAGGTGTCCCGGCTGATCCCAGCTGCAGAGATGAGAAATGAAGAAAAAGATGCTCAGATGCTTCTGAAGCTCAAATAAACAGCTCTAAGTTTCCTCAGGAGTCGATCAAAACCACCATGTCCTACTGAGCAGAGAGGCTGCTTCTCTCCTGGGAGGGCTGAGGGTGGTCGCTGTGCTCCCCAAATACAAACAGTCCTGATCACAGCCTAAGCCAGGCAAGCTGGAGGGGCAATACAAGCCTGAGATGGAGGGGCAACGCAAGAGAAGAGGAGGAGCCCAGGCTAGGCGATGATTTGTCCTTGCCTCACTTTCTCCTCCACTCTTCTCCACATCAATTTTACCCATCTGCTCTCTTTTGCCTATGACATGGTCTCGCAGCACAGAGAACAAATTTAGTGCCGCAACAGAAAATGCTATTTATTAATTTCCACCAGGCACTACATCTGTGCTTCTTTCTTGTTGAGTTACTTATTTTTAGTACACTCCTGTTTCTCTTACAGGGCGGGTAGATAATTGTTATCTAGCTCTCTGTAATTGCAGCAAATGCTCATCAATCAATACAACACCGGGCAGAAATTTCCTGATGAAATCCTGTTTTAGTTGACACCTGGGCTTCTGAATGACTACGAGACAAACCTAATTACCTCCTTGGCTAACAGAAACCACACACTTTGAAAATGAAAAGCTCCTTTTTAGATGAGTCCATTTTAACGATGGAAGCTGGCAAGCTGTGATGAAAGACCCAGACACAACACTTTAGACCACATCTTGATGCCTTTATAGGAAGCAAAGCATGGCTTAAGCATTTAGCATTTTTAAGCCCAAGAATTGCCCAGCGCTGCTAGAAAATACTACATGGGGAAGGTTTGTACTTGAGAGCTGTTTGACGATATTGATAATACACACAGGAGTCTTATATTACTTTTATAAGCATGGGATGCCTGGAAGAATTGTGCGTGCGCATCACACATTAAGCCAGAGATTTTGCGGCCACTGCAGTAAAAGAGCAGAGAAGCTGAAGTCCCTACAGCAGTCACAAGTTTGCTTTTCTCCTTCTCCCTCTTTGTCCCCGTGCTGTTGCTGGCTCGTGCCGTTCGTCCTCCCAACACGCAGGCTGGTCCCCGGTTCACATCCAGGACCTCGACTGATGCTCCTGCCCAGGGCTCAGTCTGGTGCATGCACCTGCCAGGCTCCTGCTTCCAAAACATCCCTGAGATATCCCAGGGCCACCATAGCTTCAACATACCAAGTCTCGTTGGGTTTATGGCCAGAAAGTCATGGCCAAAGCCATTCTGTACGCGGTGTTTTCACCCCAGTCCGTATTACATAAAGAGACAGGAGAGCAAGAAAGCTTTTCTGCATCCATTTTGCAGACCAGAGGTAGATACCTCTGCCGACCGTGTGCAAGCTCACGCAAGAAGTCTGTGACAACCAGGAACCGTACTTAGCCCTGACAGCTAGCTCCGGCTTTTACCATGAGATGGTCCACCCTCTCCAGGGCAAACCTTGCAATAAACACAGGTTTTTTCCAGAACTGAAGACCTTTTGCCTCAGTCATTTAACAAACTGGCAGCTAAATGCAGTCACACACATTGGGGTGTAACTGGTGTGCTGTTGTTCCAGCTTGTTTTCAGCAAACAAATAAAGTGCACTTCATTATAGCTGAAAATTAAAATGAAGCCGGGTTAGAAAAGCAACCAAATGTTTGCTTGATTTTCTTTAAAGAACAGTCATCATGGCCAAGCAATGATTTCTTAGCAGCTAATGACTCCTATTTTTGGCTGCAAGTTTGCCTGTCTTCTTTCTAATGGAAAGAGAATTTAACTTGCAGCAGAGTGAAGTCCAATTGCCACTTTTAAAATTGCTATTAAAAAGGGATATATATTCCAGCACAGTGTCAGCCAGTTAGTTAAATTGTGCTGCATTTTGTATGAGCAGAAGACAGTTTCATGGTGCTTCTTATTCAAAAGTACTAAAGGCAGAGTTCAGACAGTTGGGCTGTACAGAGAGACTCAAGCCACATCTATAGAAGTGGTAAATCATTTGCAAATAAGGCAGAAAAGCTGTGAGTTTCAGGAAAAGAGTTAGGAATCAGTAACAGAAGCCAACAGGCTCAGGGATTTGAGGAATTTTTTGAGGATTTGATTATTTTACGATAATAAGGGGGAGGCTGGGATGCAGGGAGGAAAGGGGAGAGTTGGGGGGAGAAACCATGTCTGTGGAGGGAAGAAAGTGCCAGTGCAGGACCCCGAGGTGTCTCCCCCGGGGCAGAGACGAAACTCTCAGACACCTTGTCCGCAGCTGGACACTTACAGAGCTGCTAGTTTGTGATGGTGAAGGCACGAGCACGGATCTGGAGGACGGAGAGCAGCGGAGCTGCAAAGCGGAGATGAGCCTGTGAATTCACCCGTGTAACATAAACAAGTCCGAGTTCAAGGCAGACGCATCAGTTCCCAGCAAGAGCAGTAGGAACTGGAGTTTTATGCAGTTTGCTCTTTTGACACAATCATGTGATGATTCATTTAGTGTGCATTACCTAATACAAATTACTGCAAAGCCTTGATTCATTGATCTAGACAAAGAAATGAAAGAGCTGAGCCATGGGAAGAGATGCAAAGTTATACGTCCTCTGCAGAGCAATGACATGTGAGGACCCATTAGATATGGATGTAGAAAATAGAAATGATGGAAAGAAGAGGGTGAAGAGAGAGCTCCAGGAAACACATTAATTAGAAGCCCTAGGAAAATATAGGTTATTGTCAGTGCACGTAAACTATCAGTCTGGAGAAGCAGGTATAAATCAATATTGTACCATTGATTTCAACAGAGAGGTAGCAGCTCTGGACAGCTGATAGCTGCCTGAGGAGAGTACGGAGGGTCCGCACCTTCCAGAGGTCTTCTTTAGATGACAAAACGGGAAAAGCAGAGAAGAAATGAAAGTGCTTTGCCCACTTCCCAAACTCAGCTCCGAGCTTGAATCCCAGCAACAGCAAATCTTCACTGAGGAAAGTCTTGAAGACCGGAGCAAGAGAAGACAGGGTGATCCAAAGGAGCAGAGGTGCCTAAGGCTGGACCTCTGAAATGCCACCATCCAGAACTCATGAAAGAAAAGCAGTGGAGGGAGGAAAGACTTCAGAAATCGCGTGATATTCCTCATTCTGCAGGATAGGGACTCTCCCTACCTCAGCTCTGCAAAAGGTGTGGTTTGGGGGTGGTATGCAGACTCCATCTTCACATCCTCTTCTGTTTCTAAAAAAGCATTCTCCTGATGCATCCTTTACAATTATAGGCACAGTGGAAATTTCACGTAGACCATCCCAAGGGCTGCATAAACCTTAAGCCTTTAACAAACGTAGGAAAGAAGGATATCTGGTGCTGAGACCACCTAGACTCCCCTGTCAAAGGGCCTGGCAGTTTTCTTGTGCTTTCCCTCAAGACACATATAGCTGTCAGGACCATGACCTTCTCAACAGACTGGTGATTCCTAATGACTGCAGTGCGAGCGACAAAGCTGAAAGTGTGATGGATAAGCCATGTCACAGATTTTAAAGCATCCTTCATTTTTATCGGAGGACAGGGGTCAGATCAATACGCCTCCGTAGTACACTCTCCGACTGATTTCAAAGGGTTTCAAATGAAACTCACAACAGACAACTGTAAAAGAACAAGCTAAATGCACTTGGAGTACCAGGTTACTTATCCATACACCCATGGAAGCCAAGTACCAAAATCAGGTGTCACAGTGATGGAGTGTGTGCAAGATAGAGTTTCCATTCGCCACGAAGAATGTCCTTCAGAAAATCACTAATACTCCTATGATCACTGAAGTTAAGCACTTCTGTTCATCTTGGCCTTCTTTCTGTGTTAGGAAAGAACTATGAAGAACAACCTGAGCAAGCTGGCTAATAATTATACCATCACAGTATATTGATTCTTCACATCCATAGGAAAAACCGCAGCAGGCTGCAGTAGCTCTCTGAATGAGGTACCGCTTAGGTCTTAGGACATGAGCTGGCTGGGGTTTCCACGTCCTTCTCCATGCTCTCAGGAAATTATGCAGCAGAAGCTGGTAAAACATTGTTGTAAGGTAATAACAGGGTCTTCTCCCCACCCCAGAGCTGTCTCATTCCACTCGATAAAGAGAAAAGCGCAGAAAAGATAAGGACAAAACAGCAGCTGTCAGATGTTCCTGAGGCACCGTAATTATAAAAATATTATTTCATGTTTTGCAATAGTATTTTCCATGAGAGAGACACTTGCTCAGAGCTTTAAAATCTCATCATATTACAAGAATTTGTGATCGTGATGCACTCCAGGAGATAGATGAATAAATAAGAGTCTCCATAACTTTACATCTTAAATATCTTTCTCTCTCCTCTCTTATGTAGCTATGGAACATTAGAAGGGGAACATCATTACACACAGAAAAGCACCTACACAACGTAGCCATTTGTGCTCTGCCTCTTCCTTATCATTTCTCTTTTGTGACATCTAGAGATGTCTATTAGGCACAGAAAACAGTATTCTCCATTACCCAACAAATGAAAATACCCATGACTTTTAAATTACAACCAGATGGCAGTGAAGAGTCAGAAAGAGCTTATTTAGGCTAGCTGACAGCCCATTTGTCCTTTTCCAAGCCTGCCACGTTGCCTGCGTGGAGCACAAGAAGGCTGACAGCAGACTAATGACACCTTACATGCACGCTTAACTGTTGCACGCAATGGATTTGATGCTCCGAGGAAGAGACCTCAAATACTCTGTGCATCAGCATCCTCAGCCTCCACCCAACGCAATGGCCAGGCAACACGGTCTGCGCACCGATACCGAACCACAGCATCCAAGCGCCCCAAGCGTGCAACAGGAAAGCCCTCTCCATATGGGGCCTGAATAAACAAAGCTTGGTCCAACCAGGGCAAGAAAGAGATTTCCAGGCTCTGGCGCTCAGCAGGAAAAACAGCTCCAAAGAGGCCAGTTCAGGTTGGGAAGACAACTGCAGAACTGAGGCCACGGCTACTGCTGTGCTAGCCACAACTCTTCCCAGCTACACCAGCAGCTTCACTTGAGGCCCAGAGAAGCTCTGGCTTCCACCAAACCCGCCTAAGACAGCAGAAGATCCCAGCTAGGAAGCAAGGGGAAGACCCTCAGCTTTTCTGCAAAGCAGGCAAGGCCAGAAAGGGAGACTGATGGCAGAAGAAATTGAGATACTTGGACAAGGGCACGTCTACCTAGCCAGGGACTGACAGTCCACAAGCAGGTGGGATGCAAACAAAATAATTTCTAAAGACCAGCCCCAGATCATGCCAAGGTTAACATACCTGGGGAAGGGCAGGGAGGTCAGCTTGGGCTCGGACCCACACTTCTAGCTGAGCACAGGCAGCCTCGTCTGAGGTGTCCCCACACCCTACAAGGGCTGCAGCCCAGCAGAGAAGTGCCACACACAAGGTAACGTTACAGGTGCTTCCCAGCCCGATGACGACTCCTCCAACAGCAGATCCAAAACTGATGTTCCACAAGAAACCGTCCCGTAACAGTTTAACATACACATCATATCTCAGTCTTTGTTTTCTGCTGCCTGTGAGAGGCTCCCCTAACGATTACATTGCAAATTCAAGGGTGGACGGAGGAGATGAAAAAGGTGCAAGCAAAAAGGGCAACTGTAGTCTACAAATACTTCCCAGAAAGAAATATCCTGGTCGTCACACATCACGCTCTGCCTGTTTTTTGATGGGGTAACCTGACCATAGGCTCAGCCTAGGTAGCCAAGAGCACAAGCAAGGAGCCCAGGTGAGACCCCTCCATATGGTCATGGAGGACAAAGGTGCACCCTGGGGCCAGCTGCCTGTCTTGATTGTGGCTGCACCCACGGATGGAGCCCAGGTGGAGCCTCTTCTCATCAGCCATGTCACGCCTATTTGTGGCAAGAGGCAAATGGCAAGATAATGAGAGTGACACAGTTAGAAATAATGAGCCAAGTGGGAAATGCGTTCCCAGCCAATTAATGGTAAGAGGCAAGGACTGCGCAATAACAAGTCGAGACCATATTTAGCTGCTTTCAGCTCGTCCTGCTTCCAGTAACAAGAAGGCAAAGCAACAAATTGGTTTTTCATTAAAAATAATTGGATAACAAGTATCGTACCAGTCGTGCGAACCTGAGAGGGGAACTGGACTCACATTCCTCTGGGCAGCACAAAAAATGCCCTGAAGTGGCTTTTTCCACAGTACAGGGAAGAGGTGTTTGGAGCACGGGACTGCCTTCAGAAGAAGGGCACAGATCCCACCGCAGCCCGAGTCAGGAATAGGATTTTGACCCTACTGACTTGTATTATAAAGCTAGAAAAAGATGGCCAGCTTGGTGGCAAAATACTCACATCAATCACACCCCTAGCAACTGTGCAAGCATATGTTTGGTGAAAGATTCCTGAAACAGAGACATTTCTTCAGGCCTTTTTATGGGAGTTACATCCAACCATTCAGAGCCCAGCATGTCCTCATGAGCCTTCGGGCATCTGATGACCACGAACAGACCTCTGGGATCATCAGCTAAAGCAAGAAGCGCTGCCTCAGAATTGCCTGACATTGGTGTCTTCGTGGCGTTCATCATCACAACTGAGTAAGTAAATGTCTTTCTTTGTCAAAATATCCAAGTATCTCACCAGATAATTCACACATGGAAAGAGAGACTAAATTCATCAAATAAATTGTCTACAGGGGACAGTCTCCCCTGAGCATGGGTAGAAAAAGCTGCTGGAAACAGAGAACAAAGTGTCAGCATCTCACTTTGAGATATGAAACCGGAGCTGACAACACTGTGATTTATGGAGAATGAAGGCCTATTTGGGGAGAGAGCAGTTTACAGGAGCTGTGCCAGCAGAGGTGAAAACACGGGACTCAGCTCTGCTCAGCAACCAATTGCAAGGGCTAATATTTTATAACTGTAAGAGATAGGCAACGACCTTCCTCTTCAGAGTCTAAAATTGTTTCTGGGTTGAGCCTTTTAAAAACAAAAAGGTATATATTTGTCTGAGTACAATATGTCTAAGATCTTATCTACAACCTAGTAATTCACTGGGAGAAGACTTGGGTGAAAAGATTTAAGAGCACTGCTCACCTTGTATGAGCCTGCACTTACAAATACTCATTTAGGAGCTAAGGGTTCACCTTGACCTAGAATATACAACCATGATAACAAAAGATTAAGCAGAAGGCTGCTCCAGCGCACTACACGGCATGCTTCCCCCTTGGATGAGTGTGTTGAACAGAGATATGTCGAACCATCCCACTTGCATGACGTATTCCTGAAAATTATAGCCAGTTCCCAAATTCACTAACTTCTCCTCCAAGCTATGGCTGTGCCATCAACGTGGCTCTGGTGAGGTCCAGCTAGAGGGATCAGACTTTTCTGGGGTAGTCCTGGGGACGAGACTCTTATGAAGATGTTGGCATTGCAATTGCCGCATATTTTTTGTGCCAACCTGCTGTATTAACCAGCTGCTTCCTTTGCCAGTGTGGTTTATTCCCAGCTGGGGACACAGTGCCTTGACATCACTGAGGCAAAGCAAACCACATCGAGCTGTGATTGTAGTCCGTCAGCGCCGGGGGAGGACCTCAGGGTGAGGAAGTCACAAATCCCACCTGAGGCTTCTTCCAGCTATGGAGGTCCAGAGATTCATCTTGGCTGAGGTGGTTTGGGACATGAGGAACGTTTAGATGCCATGGACGTCTCTGGAGGAAACTTATGATCCTGAGCACCTACGTGGTTGGACTTCACCTGTACAGGACCATGGGTGCTGGACTAGCACAAAAATGCTGTCCTGGCTGGCTAAAGCACACTACTGCAGCAGATACAGGTGTCTCTGAGCCAGCTGTGGTCCCTGTAGGAAGGAAGGAAAGGGGTATTTAAGCAGCCTCCTCAGGGGTGGGAGTCAAAAATCTCATTGCTGGCTCTTTATGTTTGGCTGCTGTTGGAGAACTCACAGAATGATTTTAAAACCTCAGGTTATCCCAACAGTCTGCTTGCTGCAGTGGCAGTTTCAGTCCCAACCTCCCTCCTGTCCTGCCTGTCCTGTTCTCTGCAGCTTCAGTTCTTGGGCAAAGAAAGCTGCCTGCAAAACATCGTGGTAGAAAAGGTGCAAATCTTGTTCTGGCTCTGCAGGGGGGATTTCTGTTTGACCGAGCTGGGACGTATCAAGAGCTGTGTCAGGGTGGATGGCAAGATATCAATGCTGGCGGACGTTTTGGTGGAAGAGAGAAGAATTCACACGCCAACACACACCATGATGAGTAAGGGCAGGGTGGTTCAAAATGAGTGGGGGGAAACCCAAATATTCGCAGACCATGGAAAGTATATAGAAACCAAGGGATATCATGGTGCTCCTGGAAAGAGGGTGAAGATGGGCAACTTCTCAAAATGTGGGGGGCAGAAAATGGATTTGGCCATAGCACGTTGTGCCACCAGGTAGGTAGGGTGCTGTGTGGCCCCGATGCCTGGTGGCAGGCTCCCACGGTGGCATGTCCATGGGGCATTTATGGGACACGCTCCAGCAAGGTGGCAGAGGGTTATCTTTGTCCTGTCCAGACCCCAATACTCCTTCTTTTGACCTCACTCTGAGAGGAGGATGGAAGATCTGGCACTTAGATATTTACAAACCAGCTGGGAAACAGTATCACTGTTTCTGGTTCCTTAATCACTTAAGCGGTGACAAGAGTTAATGGTCTCTGAAGCTTTCCTAGCAAATGTTCCTTGACGTGCCATTTTCTGCACATCTCTATGATAGATAGGGAGTGAGAAGTCACTTTATGACAAGCCTTCTCAATTATTTAATAAGGCAGATTCTAATAACTTGGGGAAGTCCCCTAGAGAAATGAAAGAATACAGTTTCCCTTTTCTTCTGTGAATAGCTGGAGAGGAAAATGGATTGTCGCCTCTCCCGTTGCCTCTCAGGTTGGTTTCTGTGCCGGTGATTTTCTGTATTTCTGTTTCCATATTTCTGGCTTTTTGAACTGCAAGTGAAAACAGTAAATGAAAATTAGGGTTTATCTTTTTCTATAAACACGGTCAAGAAAAGTCGCTGTTGTATCAAAAGCAGGAAGAGGGCTGTGCATAAGGCAAAATGCTGGACCATGAGGGAGGTGGGCTTAGCAAGTCTGATGGACCCTTCCTTTTGGTGTCTCTCTCTTCAGATTATAACGTATTTTTGGATGAGGGTCACTGCCAAGGATCTGTAAGGCTCTGAGCACAACAGGACTTGCCAGGTGGAAGCTTTTCTGTCCATTGAATTATGCAGAACTGTAGAACTGGATTAGTGCTATAACATTCAATAGTCTTCTCATGTAAAACCACCGAGTCAAAGGATTATAAAAGAGACCCGGGGATTTGACTTCATGCCACAGACTTGCACCAGCAGTACAGCCTGCTTTCTCTCGTCCACTACACTGCACCAAAAAAACACGCTTGGATATGGTAGAGAAAGTACTCAGGCACCTCTGTAAGTCATGCAGGTCTTTATGCAGCTACATAACAAGAGATTTGCTCATTTGTGCTGGGAGCAGGGGTCAGACTTGGGCCAGGGCAATTATTCTGCTAGAAATGCATGTTTCATTATCCTTTATTTCTCTTCTCATTCACTTCGGAGCGGGATCCAATTTACAGCAGTAGCACGCGTACAGCAGAGTCACCACTTTTTGCATTGCAAACATACATGCATATGCACGGTAGAGAAAGTAAACTGTGATATATGCTGGTCTCGTTCCAACGTATCTGTAACATCCCTCTATATCTCGAAAGAAACACCAAGCTGGGCATGCCAAAAGCAGAGAACATAAATCTGAGTGTAACAGAAAGTCACTTGCATTAAGCCAAGGACATCTTCAGCCTGTTCCTGACGGCAATCCAAAAGCCAGTTGCTGCCCAGCCTTCCCCTGCCTATTTAGAAAATAGGAACAGGAGCTGGGAGTGTTAAATGGTTAATCCAGACTGTTTGTTGAAGATATGTCTCCACAAATGTTATACCATCTGGTGCTCTGTGAAAGCTGGAGGAGTGGGTGCTGTATTTTCATAACAGTACGCCCTTCTACTCTCATTGATTAATAACATGAAGCTATTTTGTCTTTGTTCTTTTGTATTTTAAAATATTTGTATGAAGGCTTTTCAATGTGAAATCCAGTAATTATCTTAAGAGCTGAGTCAATAGGTTCTTCAGGCAGAGAAATTACACATTAAACTGAACAGTAAAAAGCTCAATGAAAAGCATCTCTGCACCAGGCCCAAGATCACCAAAGTCCTTTTTTTGCCCCGGTACAATTATCCCCATGAGCCTTTTACTAGATGCTGTTTGGAAGCAAGAAGGGCTGGATGTCATCATTGAGGAGTTGCTACGGAAAACTGGGTGCACAGTCAGCTCACGTCCACCCTAAATCATGGGAAGTTGGCTTACCCCTTCCCAATCCCCACACTGAGGCCAGGGCCACATCCAACCAAGGTGGGTACGTTGCCCTCAGCCAATGCCTTGAACCTGTTCCAGGAGGAACAGCAGAGACGCTGCTCCGCACCCCTCCGCCTCTTGCCGAAATACACGCTTTCCCACTCCACCGTCTTCCCACAGCAGCTGAGGGAGCTGCTGCAAAGCCTGGGGCCGTGAGGCACGAAGGGAGCCAAAAACATCTACCTTCAAGCCTCCTCCTTGGGCTGGTGGCTGCGGAGTTGCCCTCCCATGAAAGCAATGTTTTGGAAACGCCAGGGAAGGAAAAGCTGCAGAGGGAACAAGGCACACATCCCCAAACCAGATGTTGGTGCTCCACCTACTTCCAGCGGTCCCCAGCCAACAAGGGAATGAAAACTCCTGAATTCAGTTATAATGCAGAAAAAGCAGAGGAAAAAAATTGTCATTCCTGATATTAACTGAACTGAGAGTCAATCTACGTAATGCTGTGTGCTTGCAAGTGTGTTAACACCAGCCTCCCTTTAGCTATCGATAAATTTAATGTGAGAGAGACAGAGATTTAAACCTAACTACAGACGCTTCGGTGTCAAAGGCAAAATCCCTCTTTAATTTAACATCTAGAAGACCCAGCTCATCGAGGCAGAGCCTTTTTAGTTCCAGCGGATGAACAGCTCATGAACAGGGAGCACAGTTAAAAATGTGCAACTGGAAGATGATTTAAATAGTGCAGTTTATAGTGGATACAATTAATAGGCAATTTCTCATAAAGTTCCCTAGAAAATGTAATTTTTTTTCCTGCAGGAAGCTTTATTTCACCAAGCGGTTCCAGTTTTATGCTAGAAAACCAAATGAAATGCTTTCACCCTTCCAAACTTCTTTCAGCAGTTGTAAAAAGTAGAAGTTTAATTTCAATGAAAGCAGAGTTTCTCCCACAATTGCCCCATGCACCAGCAGAGCCTGGGAGAAGAAACATCAAATACTGGGAAATCTGTGACAAAATTAAGAGCCATCCCCCAACAGCATAACTCAAAATACGTTTTCACCCCTTCACTCACGGCACCCATTGGATTTAAAGCAGAAGGAGGAATTCGTGACAGAGCAGCACATCCAGCATCAAATTTGATCGATCCCTTGGTTTCCCATAAAATATACATCCACCTGCCCCTTCAGCAGCCGCCCACCATTTCCAGCCTCGGCAGAATTTCCCCTGTTCTTCAGAGTTTCGTCTCCCTCTTCTACTTGTTGTGTCACGACAAAGTTTCCAAGTACAAACGAAGTGACCCTCATCAAGCAGTAAAGAAACAAATCCTCCAACAGCTATTTCCTATCTGACAGTTGGTATGCGAATGCTTCACTGGCTTTACTGTTTAGCCATGAAACCTTCATCATAAGTGTCATTTGGCTTTAACTTTGCAATAAGGTAATTATAGCACCGTGCTTATTAAAAACAGACTCCATCACAGCCGACGTTGACTGATGTTGGTTAGAGTTGGAACTTGACAGCCAAGTAGGATGAGCAAGTGCATCAGGGTGCTAACGACATTATATTGCAAATGCTGTTTATTTTCTGTCAGCTCTAAACTATGCAGTAAATAACACATTATAAAAAAAAGAGATCCAGAAATAACATTAGGTTAAAATGGAACCATCAATTATCCCCCTTTCCTCAGCTTTTGGAAGATTTCTCTCTTCTTTTTAATTTTTCTTTTTTTTTTATCTTGAAGCATTTGTGCAGGGTTTTTTTCTTTATTCATTAATTGCTTTCTTCTGACTCCTCTGTTCTGCTTCAGCGCCCATAAATCAATGTAAAAAAGATAAAATGCTACTATTACGAAATGAGTGTAGAATCGTATATTTAAATAAATTTCCTTTTGCACACATTTCCTCCAAAAACATCCGCTCCCGCTGAGATCGAGACCAATTTTCCTACCCCAAAGTGGACCTGGCCTGTCCCCTGTTTCAAAACCTTCCCAGAGCAGCATGCTGGAGGGCAAGCCCACAGTCCTGTAAATCGTTTTCTCCTAGCAGCCACGAAGGAGGCTCCAGCACCAACTTTCTCCAACATCGAATATTTGATGTATGGTGATGCCCACAGCATGACCACTTACACCTGCAGCCAGAGACAGTCCTAAATATTCCCTACCACAAAAGTGGTTATTTCTGATTCGTTCTTTCCTAAAAGGACGTTTGTTGTTGGAAATTTTTGTGTGATTTTAAATTACAGGATGGGGTTGGTTTTTTTTCCTCCACTTTTTAACATTTCCCCTGTGGGAGCTGCTGGGGCAGGAGCAGGGGGAACTGGGAAGGAAGCAATGATGAAGGTGAAACACCTTCCCTCTCCCCATACGTACAGAAAGAGAAAATATGAATTATTTTTAGCTTAAAACCCAAGAGGAAGAGGGTGGGTAGAATTTAGCATTTCTTTGTTCTCAGACTTTCATAAGAAAAAAAAAAAAAGACTTTGCAAATTAAATTGGAGGGGTTGGGGTCCCTCCTTTTTGGGCAGCAGGACAGAAGTTGCTTTTGGTGAAAATGAGCCAGAAGGTTTGCGTTTTGCAAGACGAGGTGCTGGAAGCATGAGACTGCTTGGAGAAGGAGATGTAAGCACAAGTATGACAGATTTCCCAGCTTTGAGAGACGCCTGTGTTTTCTGGAGGAAAAAAAAAGGGCATTCTCACAGGACTGTGGCTCTCCAGGGCAGGAGCCATCAGCTACGTGGTACCTGATGGTGCAGACACAGTCTCCTGCTGAGCATACAGACACACAAAACTTGCTTTTGGTTAGGAAAAGCTCCACCTTACAGCTTGCAACCCCAATATCAGACCTCGGAAAAGAGAGCTGTGGATGTTAGGATGTAAATTGAATTAATGCTTTTGCATAATTTGTGAAAAGGCAGGAAGGACAGAAGTTGCTTTTGCGTGGAGACCTGCAGTTTGGGAAGACTTGTGAAGATCAACACCCACATCACAGATAGGGAAGTAAAAGATTGTGGATTATCTTAATGCAAACTGGAGCACTTTATATGCTCCCCTCAATGGCAATTAAAGGATTGAGACACTCACAAAAACAAATCAGGAAAAATGCACTTGTCACTTGAATTAGCTCTGCCTGGAAATTTTTCAAAGTGCTGGCGTTGAACAGTGAGCATTTTCATCCGAGTCTGAATATTTTCAAAACCTCACTGATGTCAGTAATATTTTATTTAGGCAAAAGGACTTCAATAACATTGATGTGCCCTATTCCACCAGTTCCAAAATTATTTGATTTCTCCTACAATTTTTTTTTAAATCAAATGCATTTCCTGGGGGGGGCGGGGAATCAAATTTGAAATAAAGCTGTTTGGTCCTCCTAAAGCAAAAGGGTTCCTAGAATTTGTATTACAAAATGCCACTTTTACTCCCTTTTGTTTCAGAATGGAAATATTTGAAGCAGTAAAATTTCTTGGAAATTACTTTTCTGATTGCTATCCAAGTGTAAATTAAATGCCAGCTGATCACATTGGCATTAATACACCTGATCTCTGCCCCGTGAAGATCTCCTGTTCATAGTTCAATCAAGATTCCCTTCCTGGGTGCAGGAGAGGTCAGGAAGGGAAGCGTTCCTGCTCTCGGACCTGAATAAAATTGCAGCTTTGATAATTGAAAGGTGAATACGTTCTTCTTCCCCTGCTAAGTGACCTCCCAGGAATTTACCATTTTGCTAGCAAAGTGCCCTAAGGAGGTTTGCAGAGACTTTGGGGGGGGTCGGCCCAGCCCTAGCAGCTTCTCCATCCAGTTGTACCTGTCCAGGGCAAGCCTGTCCTCCTGAAGGGAGCAAAAAAATGGTGTTTAAAAAATATACCTCACTTGCTGCATAGGTGCCAGGAAGCATCATCCTTCGTGCGCCCATTCACGGTGAGAAGATGCCGACCCCGGCGGGCTGTCCCCGAGGCGTTCCTCTCTGCGGAGACCCGCAGGGCACAACTCCCCACTGTTCGCTTCTCTCCTCTAATGATCAAGATCAAAAGGTCGAGGATGCTAAATATTCATCACAAATTGAGTTTGCTTGCACAGAAAATATAGCCCGAAGTGTTTTCAGCATTACCTGGCAGCTTTCTTCAGAATAAAATGATCGGGGGGGGGACACCTCTTTGCTGTTAACAATATGGGGCAGAAAGGTGAAAAGGAAATCCAGCTGCAAATTACCCAAGTGACCACAAAACAGACCTTCTTCAAGTCCCCGTTCCTACGAACGGCTCATCATCCTCCCCCTCCTTCTGTTATTTAAGATGAATCCAGGAGGAGTTAAGGTCAAGCTCTCTGACCTTGCGGGGCAGAAGACGGGGAATAGTTAGGCTGATGTTTGACAAGCAGTCAGCACTAATCAGAATAAATTACTTCTCCTCATCTGAAGCATCTTTTCCGCAGCTTCTAAGGGTCAGTTACTATTTTAACTTGGCTTATTCTGCCATGAACAGAATCTGGGATGAGATATGTGCCAGTTCATCTCAAAACTCAGGGGTTTCATGGGCCCCGCAGCACTGCAACAGGCACAAGGCTTGGTCCCAAGAAGTGTGAAATAGTTTTTCTTGAAAATCTCTTCTAGGAAAACTGTTGTTGTTGTTTCTTGTAAAATTGTCGACTTTCAAGAACGCTTCTTACGAAAGGGCTTTTGAAGCTACATTTTTCTTCATTTTAGAAACATTTCCGAGTGTTAACTGATGGAGAAAATTATTTTGAAATTAATTTTTATCCCGTAAAAGTAGATCAAGTTAAGACTTGGCAACCAAACACTGCTGCTCCTAAACTGTCTCTGTATTGATTCCAACATGAAATACTTCAGCACAAAATATGGAATATATTCTAGAAGATATGTTGTTTCAATGCATCTCAGATAGCAGCCAGGATGCCTGGGTTGAGTTTTCTTCATTCTTGATCATCACCCCCTTTTTCTTTGTTTTCCTTTTCTTTTTTCCTTTTTTTTTTTGTTTTTTGTTTTGTTTTAAATCTCTAACAGCCAAAACCTTAGGTAGATCTGGAAATCACCAGCCCAGCACCCAAAGATGGGATCCATCACATCATCTCTTCATCCTCTTTATGCAAAGTTGCTTAGACTTTTTGCTCATTTTTTCACATAGAGAAATGATGAAATACCAAGCAATGAAAGCAGCATCTGCGATTGTGCAATCTATTTTTCATCTTCAGAGACATTTAACTTCTCTGAATTCTCAACCAAGAGCTAACTCTTCATTCATCAAATTCAGCAATCATTTCAGCTGATGCAAAATATCTTACACAAGTATATTTCCTTATTTTCTGTGGTTGAATTATTTAAAAAAATTCTTTGAGGTGCCCACTGATGCCTTTCTTTTAAGTAAGAAAATCCCGACACTTGTAAGAAAAATCTCTCTTTCATGAATTGCATGACATTGTGGACTATTTCTGGACTTGCACGGATAAATGGGACGCACTCTGCCCAGTCAGGAGTCAGAGATTCACACAGATGATAACAGAGAGACATACTCAAAGGCACACATGTGTCTACATCCTAGCTGTTTGGATTTCACCTCTTAAGAGTCTCCAGCCACCTGGGACGCCCCTTTCCACAATCCTGTTACGCGCCCTTTCAAAGCTGTTATGATAATTTCTCAGCTTGGGACAAAAATCTGTGTGAGTTCTTATGCAAACAGTTTGTATCTCCTACAGACCATTAGTTTCTGTATATTTAACTTGAAAAGCATCCCTATCATTTGGATCTCATTCAATTCATTAAAATCTCATTTCACCTTCAAAACTGCCAAAACTTCTTGCAGTGGAGACCTGGGAGTCTCCTCCTGCATCCTTCCCATCATTGAACAGAACTGCAGAAGTACTGCAAAACCTTATTCTATTAGAGTTGTAAAGTAGTAATTGAGTATTTTTGCCCGGCTTGCATTTAAAAATATGGAGGCAATTGAGAATACTTTCAAACATTTAAAGCAGGAGTTTGAAAACAATATTCATAGATCACCACTCTCTTCTGCCATGCAACTACATTAGCACTGTCTGGGGAATATTCTTGGTCTATCGTATTTTTGATCATGAGCTTTTCTATATAACTACGGCTGTTTGCATTTATTCATCAAAAGAATAGATAAAGAGTTCAGAAAATGTTTATATTTTCTCCTTGCTGACTCTGGCCTTAAAGAACACATCTGAAACTCCTTTTTCTGCAGGCGATAATGCCACATATCTTCCACTGTCCCTATCACCTGTCTGCTCTGTAAGGTGATTAACTCTATGATCACTATAAAAATGTTTTATTTAGTGGATAATTGTAAGTACTGGTATCTACCGTTTCCAAATCTCTTGCTTTATTATCCTTGTTCAAGAAGGTCTTAATATTTAAGTGATTTACTGATCACTTAAAATGCCAGCCTAGCCATTAAGAGGTACATTTCACTATGCATTGCCTAATTTTATAGTACATTATTTCTTTATAAACAGACACATTACTCTGAAGCATTAATTAAACCTCTTTGCCCATTATGAACTCCATTTGGAAGACAACAACATAACCAACTGCTTGCCCTGATGGATGGGTCTGCAACTCCACGTTTTGGCTCACACCAAAGAGCTTCCCAAAGAGCGGTGCTACCGGGAGCGGGGAACATTATGCCATGGAGAGCAGTGATTTGTGGAAGGAAAGCATCTAATGAATAATACATGGCATTTGCACTTCAGCAACCCAGTTTGCTAAACTATTTTGCATCAATAACCTGGTACTAAAAAGCTCTGTTTATTATTGCAAGCCTCTAAGGCTTTTTGAAATAGAATTACATCAGCCACATTTATAATACTTAACGTTTGGAGCAAACTGCAGCTTGTTACATCACTGGAGAGAGTCCTCTCCCAGAAACTTCTCTTGAACACACGTCTGGAGTGACTTGGGGGCTTTTCACATTTCCACCACAAAGACATGATATTTAGCGCAAACATAGAACAGTCCATCCACCATCCCCTTACTTTTTGCCAGCGCTCCTAGACTTGAAGCCCTCAGGGCACAAGCACTCAAGATCCAGGCAGACTACCCCAAAAAACCCTCAGTAAGCAGAGGTTGTCCTCTCATCAGGCTTTCTACACAAGAGAGATTAATTCAGCCTTCCCATCCCCTCCTAGCACCATCGCCTCCATCACTACAGACACTCTCGAAGGCTGCTTGTTTCTTGCAACACGGGTACCCATCCCACAGTCTCTGCACCAGGGTCACCCCCCAGTTTCCAGCATTTATGGGCTCCCAAGGCTGGAGGAAGCCCCAGCCTCTGTGCCTGACCACTCCCAAGCGACGCAATACCGTGTTGCTCTGGAGCACACACCCCCTTCGGATTTTCGCTCCAAGAGAGTCAGATTTACAAGATGGCCTGCAAAGAAATAAAACTCCAGTTCTGATCACTGACTCTACTGAGTATTTTGGTCTTTACCTATTTTGTTCTCAGGTGTGCACAGTCTGAGTTACTGTCTCAGCCAGCTCCCTCCTGTATCGCTTCGGAGGCCGCAACAGCTCCTCCACAATTCAAGCATTCAGGACAGCATCTTGCCCTGCTGTGTCTTAACATCCCCATTAAGAAGTCAACATTTACCAGCAGTAACCCTGCAGACATATGCACAGATGTTCCCTATATTTAGCATAGGAAATAGCTGTGGTTTCTCAGGTACCACTGTGTGGAGCTGACTGGGAAATGATTTAATGGTGCCCGTTATAACTGAAAAAGCCAAAAAGCTATTAAAGGTTGTAGAAGAAGTGCTGTCACAGTTGGAGGACTCTTGGCTGAGCTGAACCAAAGGCCACTTCACAGGGATTCGATTTATGATGAGCACAGACAACGCCAGGAACAGCAACATGCATGCCAGCCGACAGAGATTGGCGCTACACATCGGAGGCAAAGCAAATCTTGACATCCACTCATTGGAAACTCCACAGCCACACAGGGCACCCTCATCCCATGCCCGCAGAAAGCAGCCCAGATGGTTCCCAGTTACCGGAGCTGTGCCACATCTCAGCGACACCCAGAGCTCCACACAGACCTGGAAGAAACACAAAATGCATTAAAACACAAAGGCAATGCGAGAGGGATGGCAGCTGATGTTGCTTTCCAGCTATCTGCAGGCACCAGAAGAAACGAGCTGACAGAGAAGGATGCGCTGGCGGGGCTTGATGCAGACCTTAAAGGAGGAGGCTGAACTTTTCCCTCTCACAGCACACAGACAGCAGGCACTGAAACATGTGCATGGAGCACACAAAAGCCATCCCACCACCTTCCTCCCCATCCTCATTTCCTTGGGTCCGGGTGCAAGATCACTGGCTGAAGCGTATTCACAAACGAACCCTCTGAGCACGGCAATCTCCCCAGACGCGAAGGGAGCTCATTTGGATTCAGCAGGAGAGCTACAAAAACGGCTGCGGAAAACGATAGTTCAGGAGGGAGTTGGAGGCTTGGAACAGAGATAACGCTGTGGGGACATTCATCTTCTGGCAGTGGGAGGAAAACACAAAGGAGGAGAGCCAGACTGCCGCAGAGGAACTGCTCCGCTGCTCCCAGGACCTCCCGTGCTCACCCCAACTGTTCCGACCCACACCAACAACTGATAATCCTACCAGCATCCCAAATCTTCCTCCGAGCCCCCTAGTACGTATGACGTACCACATCAAAACAACCTAAGTGGAATAAAACTACACTCCCCGTTTGGGGGTTTTTTGAGCTCTATGCTTATGATGCAAAAAGCCTTCAAATCATAAATTGCAGTCCTGTTTCAGCAGTTACATAATTACTCTGCTACCACTGATTAGTAGTTGACTGTAAACATCACTTTTATCCCAGAAGACACCCCCTGTTCGGAGCACGGCTGAGAATGCAAGTCAGGCACCGCTCTGGCACTCAGTCCAATGTCCTTAATAATCCTCCGGACTGGCCTTCCTCTATTCAGAAGCTGTTCTAGTGGCAAGCCAAGAAAAACCCAGAGCAACATTCAATTTGAAATTAGGAGGAAAAGCAAACGCTTAGGGAAAATACGCTCAGCTGGACAAAAAAAGCTTACCTGGGCCAAACAGTGACAAATGGCTCCCACCGCTGTCAGCCTTGGAGACCTTTTTAGCAGCGGTAGAGGAACGCAAGGAAGAAATGCCACGTTATACTCAGCAGAAAGATCTGAGACTGATGCAATTAAATCCCTAAAGGTCTAAGGGTAAATGCAGCCGCAGTAATGAAAGCAAAGAGGGTGATCTGACTCCAGATAATTAAACGTCCATTTTGATGCCAACAGGATCGGAGTCCAAAAGCAGAAACCTGGATCCTGCTTGCAGCCAGCAAAGGGAAGGACGGCGGGGAATGCAGTAAGGCAACAGTGGGGACGGGGCCAGCCTTCCCAAAAACAGCCTTACCCCCAAAGCATCCCCTTCCATGAGGCCCCACACCGAATACAGGACGGGGGCCAGGTGGGAAGAGGTCTGCAGGGATCTCACACCATGGAGAAGGAGCAATGTTTGAGTGGAAATGACAGAGATCTCACAAAAGCCATGCAGCTTCATACCTCCAGCCAACACACCGAGAAGAGTGTAACTCTCCACAGTACACTGCGAATGACTGCAGAGTGAATGGTTGACATGGAGAAGCTATTTCATCCCGAGAGATAGATGTTAAAAAGTGCTCTCATCAAGCCAAGATAGCGACCCCAGGAGCAGGGCTTGCGGCAATGCCTGCGAGGTGGACAGTTTAAAAAGGCGTTTAGCAGAGGTGAGGGACAGGACTATCTTTCTAATCAGCTATTTCAGTTATAGATGCATAACCCCAAAATTTCCTGTTGGAATATTCCCTGTAAAGTTCAACATAACTGCAAAGGGTAGGTATCATTTGCTACACAAAAATGAAAATGATACATTGGCTCAGAACCACTCTCAAGAAAAAAACCAGCATAGTTAGAGTCCTGGTAGCTGGATGGTGGCATTGCTTGACATCCTGAATTAACCATTTCCTTAGACCCAATCAAGCAAATTACTTAAGCATGCACCCATCTTTAAAAAACAGGAGTATTAAACTTCCCAAGCAACTTGCTGAACAGCAGCCACTGTAACTTGAGTTTCAAAACGAGCTCCAAAGCACAGAGACTCATTTTCATCTCCATCAAAAGCTAGGAGGCTTCTTCACTGTGCAAAAAAAGACAGCCTATGAACAGAGCAACTGTAATCTCATTTCAAGGAAAGAACAGGTTAATCAGCACGGCTGGATTTGGCACAAGTTTCCAGGAGAGGGTTTTTTGTCGCTGTGTGAAGGGGCTTGGCCAGACCTTGCCCACAGCCCCTGAGCCCAGAGCACATCCTGGTACCCTTGATAGCATCTCCTCCTTGGATGCAAAGTTCAACCAGTTTTCAAGAACCACAGTAACTGGAATGCCTGCTTCTTCTGCAAAGTCCTTGTCCTGGACTTACACTCCAAAGCTGGTTACTAGGCTAAATTTCAGGAAGATTTAGAGTAATGACAGTAAAAATTAAGATACTAATAAAAGAGGATTGCTTCCACTGCAAAAGGGCATTTTCATTGAACTAATGAAAACGAGAGGGAAAATCCTTTCTCTGCCTGAGTCAAAGTTTTCAGCCAAACTGCAAGTGGACTACAAGGAAAGTCACTGAGGACTGGTCATTAGTGACCACTTCAAGGAAAGCAAGTCATACAAATCGTCCCCTTCTTCCCCAAATAATGCAGTCCCAGGCAAGTGGGGTCTTTCCTCCTCTCCCGACAGAAACACAAGGTCAATGAGCCGAATGCAGCAGCGTTTCAGTTGGGGAGGTCCAAAACCCCCAGGCAGACCCACACCAGCCCCAGCCCAGACCTGCCCCTCGCCAGGCTCCTCCGTGGGGGCTGCAAACCCCTGCGGCGAGTTGAACCTGGATCTGCAATTGATAACACGGTTCCCTCCCAAAACGCCCTCCGACATCCCCGAGCATGGGGAGCGGATCCTGCATTACGATTCTCCGCCGTTCCCTGAGCACGGGGCTCCTGAAGCCACAGCTCCGAGAAGGACAGTCGCTGCCGTCGGACGGCGGTTTGAATATCAAAGGCGCTCAGGAGACCGGCCAAGCGCAGACTGAAGAGGGTGGCCACCTCCAGCCAGAGCACTGATCTTTTTTTACACAAAGTGTGCTGGCGATGATTAATGAAACAACTTAGCCGCCTGCTACAGCCTCCTCTCAGAAGGTACGTGATCACAAGACGGAACTTTCCAAGTCAGCTCTGAGGTCAAAAATGAAACATCCTGAAATACCAGTAAAAAGCGGTTTTCTCTCCCCTTCAAGAATTGAACATCTAGAAATATGCACAGCAAAGGATTGCCCATAGCAAGGCTCACAGTCTATACTTAGACTAATTATTTGCACCTTAACTACTTTGCAAACCTAGAGAGAACCAAGTTAACTATTTCCCCATCTGAGGTTTTATTTCATTAATGAAAGCGCTACCAGAAGAATGACATGTTTATTTTAATGATTCCATTCCCCTAATTTATACAGCGCAGTCACTTAGGCACTGTGTAGATCTGCAGATCAGCAAATGAACCTTGTTAGTGTGTATATGCAGCTCATACACACAGGCAAAAGCATTAACTAGCTTGATTTGCTGATCAGCAGATTTGTAAGTTATTTAAATGACTGTACAGCTCTAATTCATTAAAACAAATTTAATGATTTTCCCATCAGCATTTTCATACAATCCCTCACTCCCCTACAGAAACAATGGCTGTCAGGGAGCGGTAACTCAATAGCATTAAAACTCTGCCAACAGGGAGCTGTGGGATAAAGATTTCAAATTGCAGGAAAGAAGTAATCCCTGAACCACCTGTACACAGCCAGAAGCACCGCTGGGCAAACACGGACCCTGCACGCAGCTCAGCTCCACCACCATCTGCCAACTTCTGCAGGAAAGCCGAGTACCTGCTTTCAAAGATGCATCTCCCAGCTCATACGCTGCTTCATATTCTTCTCTATTCCTTGCATGCCCTGCTCAAACCTCTTTGCAAGCTTATTCTCCTCCATCAAACCTCTAAACTTGCATATTTTGAGTGTGCAGCTCCCTTCAAATATACAACTTCAGGTGGTAATCTCAGCCCTCAACTGTTTACCACAGCTATATAAAGTATCTATCGCTTACATTGTGTGAGCAATGTGGGGGGGACCCAGAGCCTGGCAGAGCTCTGATGACCTCGCATCAAAAGGCAGAACATGATGAAAAGGTTAAAAGCTCCATAAGGGAAAGCTACGGCTTCCCAAACAGGCAGTTGACAAGTCTGCAACGAGAGAAGCGGTGCCACTTACAGTAGCTGTCAGGAAGGGGCTTTTTCTTCCTCAGAAAACAAACAAACAAACAAACAAACAAACAAAATAAAAATGCAGACACTGAAGATAATGGTAACAAATGGGAAGACATTTTCCTTAAATTGTGATTACATTTTCTTCTGCTGTGATTTGTGTCCTCACTTCTCCAGATTTATTTCCCCCCCAAAAAAAAGTCAAAAGTTTTTAACAAGGAAAAAACGTTTATCACATCCGAAGCTTTCCTCAGAAAAATTCGCTTTTCAGCCAATGTGAACTAAAAATAGCAAAGTGGTCTCATCTTCTTATACATCTTCACGTGCTCAGCACGGCAACACCTTCCAAGAGCTCCCCCCAGCAGAGCTCTCCTTGGGAAATTCACAGTGTTTCAGCCCAGACCCGGGGCTGTTTCACCCATTTCACAACCACGAGCTCACCGGGACCTCCCAGGCCACCTCTGCACAATGCGTATTCCCGTAGGAACCAGCACCGTCACCTACCGCCAACAGTCACGGTTACCCCAGGCACAGCTCAGCCTCTGCCTCCGCCCCAACACAAGCAACGCTTTTCCCTATTAAAAGCTGAGACCTGCAGCCAGTGCAATTCCCACCGGGATCCCACCGGCGATCATCACCCTGAAACCGGTGGTTTGCAAGAGGACCATGCACTCGGTGAGCACAGGTACTTCTCATCCCTCCCCACCTTCCCACAGCTTGCTCCCAAGCTCACCTGCCCCATCCAGGCTGCCTCTCGCTATCTGATGCTCGGGCTCCTCGGGCTCATCGCGTCCTCCCCAGAGGACTCACGTCTGGGGTAGGGCCAGGTCTCACATTCATGTTGGGCATTTCCTTTGGCTGCTCCGGAGTCTTTGGAGAAACCAAAGCCAATGCCTAACCCTCTCCCCAGCCACTCCCAGCCCGTACCCCCAAGCTGCCTGGCCACAGCTTCCCACCAAAGTCACCCCAAGGTGGGCAGCGGGTGCTCAGCCCCTTCCCTTTCTCCAGCTGAAGCCCATAGTTTCACCCTGTCATCCTCCCCATCACTCACAGACACAGGTCACGGCTGGGTCTCCCATTGTGGGACTCCTCTCCCATGTTCTTCAGCCAGCTCCTGCCTTCAGCCTTGCTCTGAATTACAGGATTGGGTTTTTTTTTCCAGACTTGCCCCAGCCTCAAGCATCTCCCACTGATTTTTCCTTAATTGCTCCAGAAGAAGCTTCACCTGCCACTGTACAAGAGGTTGAGCAAAGAGCCAACATCACATTTATACACCAAGAGAAAGGTGCATTTTGGCCATCCCCAGAAATAACAAACCTGACCTCTGGTCACCGGGGAGGGAGGAAGGGCAGGGAGGTGCCTGCCCAGCGCTGATGCATTTGGGAACGGGCCACACGGGAGATGCTGAAGCAGAAGGTGAGGATGAGCAGGGACCACAGAGGCTGGCTGGGGTGAGCTCGTGGGACTGAGAGGTCCCAGAGAGGTGGGATGGGTTAGAAAAGGGGAGGGTGGTTGTGGGATGGACTCCTCAGTGCGGAGTTGGAATTGCCACGTAAGCAAAGCACTGTGCGGAGGCAGAAAACCACCCATCCCCGTGGAACCACAGCCCCAGCCTGCGTTCCCAGCGAGGATTCACCATAAGGAGGGCAGGGTGTCGTGGGCTGGAGGAGTGCGGGGATGCAGCGAGCTCCATGGCAGGACAGGGGAGAGGACCTGGCCAGCCCGGGGGGAATCAGCAAGGACAAAGAAAGCATTTCCATTGTTTTACAACCAGTCGCATTTTTAAAGTAAGGGAAGAAAATGCAATGCTCTAACCCATCACGTTAGAGCAGCCTACGAGGGTTTCTCTCTGATGGGTTTTATGACCGTTCCCTTGGAAAGGCTGGCAGCGAGTCGAGCTTCACACACAACGACACCTCTGCGCACGGTGGCTCTCAGCGGCAAATCTGCAACGAGCAGTGACCCAATGAAGGGGCAACATTTGGCCAAGGTTTGATTTCCAGTACCTCCATTTGGCAGATAGCCGGACAAACCAGATGGATAAATACAAGTAAAGGTCACTTAAACTGGCCTTTGCATAAGCAGCTATACCTTGCATGCAGATGGCCTTTAAGTTGGCTTATTCACACGTGCTCCAGCACGCAGTGGGAAAACTGCGAGGGAAGCAGGACTGCATTGAGCAGGCAGGGTCTTGGGGACCCAGCAAACCCACGAGTTAAACCTGAGCACCAGGTTCACACACACCTTGGCACAAATATACTACAACAAGATTTTGGCCAGCTACTTCAGTGTCTTCAGACGGGCTGAATGCCCATCCGTGCCCTGCCTCCTTCCCTGCGTCGCCCCTCTTACCTGCAACCATAAGGCTGCAGAGTCTCTCCCCTTTAATTTAATTTAATAACCAATTTAATTTATTGGATGACATGAGCTATCCTCACAGACATCCCCTCTGCAAACCTTACCCAAATGTATGCAAAGTCAGGATGGGAAACAGTTTTGCAGCTCCCAAAAAGGACAAGAAAGTTTCCCAGTCCCCAGCCAGGTCAGGGAGAATATTCACACACTAAAAATGCGCAAAGTGTTCTGACAACTACTGAGGGATTCATCAGCGCAGGACGTGATGTATCAGCACAGATGGTGGTATGGACACTGCTCAGAGACTCATTTCACAGTTCCCTGTGCCCTCTTTGATTTGCTAAAAAAGGGAGCAGGCACTCTGCAGCAATTAATTCATACAGAGTATTAAAAAAAAAAAAAAAAAAAGGAAAAATACTCGCTAGAAGGTAGCAGAGCAGCAAACGCTGCCTGTCCAGACACAGACGCTGCAGCAAGAAGGTGCGAGGCAGGGAAGCCCCACGCATGTTTTGCTCAGGGTTGAGCCCCAGCAAGCACAGCTTGGGAAGAAGGTTACCACATGCAGAGCATCACCAGGCTTTAGGTCCGACCCGAACCATCAGCGCTTCTTTTGCACTTGCTTTAAAACAAGCCTTCAAGGGAGCAGAAGCAATATAGCTGGTTGCACGTCGCTGCTGTGAAATGCATTAAGCCATTTGATTTAATAAATGATGCAATTAAAATTATACATATTAAACATGACTGCCCGGTGTACAGCGAACTACCAAACAGCGTGTTTCGGAAAAGCTGCTCTGTCAGCTTACACCGGGCTAGATGAATTAACCAGACACACTGAGCATTTCTAAGGGGAATCACAGATGTGGTACGTTCAAGTGTCCATCTCTGTTAATTCAGCCTGTGCTTTGATTTCTGCCTTCATGCCAGGAAATGGGATTCCTGCAAGGGAAGGCACAGAGCACATTGGCAGACACATCCCGGTGCACACGCATCCCTCGTACAAGACACGCTGCTAATGATGAGCGTGGAAAGTCTCACGGCATCCCTCCACCATCACTTCACTCCGTCCTTTTTAGGTACTGACATGCAAGAGGTATCGCTTGGATATGGATAAACGAAAAAAAAAGTAACCAAAGACACATTCTCCTTCTTTTGCTCCAAATATCATATCAGATACGAGCAAGAGCAAGTTTTTTCAAATGTCTTTGTCCTGGTTTCAGCTAGGACAGAGTTAATTTTCTTCCTAGTAGCTGGTATAGTGCTGTGTTTTGGATTTAGTGTGAGAATGATGTTGATAACACACTGATGTTTTCAGTTGTTGCTAAGTAGTGTTTATACTAAGTCAAGGATTTTTCAGCTTCTCATGCCCAGCCAGCAAGAAGGCTGGAGGGGCACAAGAAGCTGGGAGGGGACACCATCAGGACAGCTGACCCCAACTGGCCAAAGGGCTATTCCATACCATATGATGTCATGCCCAGTGTATAAACTGGGGGAGCTGGCTGGGAGGGGGATCGCAGCTCAGGAACTAACTGGGCATCAGTCAACGAGTGGTGAGCAATTGCATTGTGCACCACTTGCTTTGTATAGTTTAATTCTTTTAGTATTACTATTGTCATATTATTATTGTCATTATCATTGTTTTTCATTCCTTTCTGTCCTATTAAACTGTCTTTATCTCAACTCACGAGGTTTTTTTTCCTGATTCTCTCCCCCATCCCAGGGGTGGGGGGGCAGTGAGCGAGCGGCTGCGTGGTGCTTAGCTGCCGGCTGGGGTTAAACCACGACAGTCTGCAACTTTGCAGAGAGGCATATAGACAGATATACAGTACAAACTCCCATGAACTAATGCACCAGCTTCCTGCAGAATAAAAAGAGATAGAAAAAAAAAACTTGTACTATAAATTTATACTAGACTTTTGCTACGTGTTTGCTGTTGTTGGGCGAGGGAATGTTGTCCCAGCAGTCAGAACAGGTTAAACCACTTACAAACTTTTGGGATGCTCTTCTCAGCCCCAAAGCAGTCTGTCCCCACACTGATAAAATGTACGTGCAACTGCTGCACGACGCTTTGCAGACAAGTCCTCTCCGAATTAGTCAGGACCTGCGCTCAGAGCACGTCCGTTCCTCCTTGCGAGGATGGGAACGGGCACGGCCGCAAGTGCAAAGATCCTCTTGAATTTGCTTTGAAAAGTGTTGGTCAGGTTTCATAGTCAGCTAAATCAACGAATATGATTTTAGCAGAGAAACAGAGTGATGAGGACTGGCTGATTCAGGCATTATCAAGGACTCCTGAGGAGGAAGAGAACAGTTCTTCTCAGCAATTTTGTTTGCTTCAGTCTCACCCACAGCCCCTTTCCTCCATCAGGTGGTGAAGGTCCCAGCCAGGGGTGCCCCAGGACCTGGGACCATGGGGATTCTTCAAACTCCCCCTTCAACATAAAAAATACACTTCCCGAATAGCACAGTTGTCTCCAAACAAGGCCTGACACCGTGAGCACGGAGAAAGTGGGAGCCGCCGCAGGGCCCATTAATCAGGGGCTCCAGCACCGCAAGGGCTGTAATCGGAGAAGAGAAACACCAGACAAGAGTTTCTCGTTGCTTGTGATAGTCAGTGGAAAATGGTCAAAAACCTGAATGGACCCGCTCAGCTTTAGCTGCTTTAATGAATTTTTTGTTCTTCCAGCAATTTCTTCCTCTGGGGGGACTGTTCCTCTTGCTTGATTCAATAATTTCAACATTTTTGAGACAGAAGTCTAATAAATAAGAAAACCCCAGAGTTTGCCTTTTCCTATAGTACAGGATAACTCTACCGCAGCCTTCCCTGCACCAGTGCATAAGGAGACCTCTCCCAAAACCGAGGCCAGCAAACTCTTCATGAGATCATTTGCAAAGTGCAAATGAAACGGGGCAGCTGCTTTTCACCATTTCTGCCAGGAAAAGGCCACGCAGCGTTCGCTTCAACCGGGTGCTTGGGGCAGAGCCAGCGTGAAGCACTGGGCTTCCCGCAAGACGTCTGCCCTCTCTTTCTGCGACACAGGGATCTAAAACCAGAAACTCTCCAGAAACCCCTCCTCGGACACCGTGATCCCACGCACGCTTCCACGAGTCCTGGGCAAAACGTGCCGTGTCATTTTGTGAGTCACTGTAAGCCTCCAACGGCGCGTCTCTGAGCAGCCTTAGAAATAAGGAACAATAAAATGCCAGCAGCTTTTGTTGTCCTGTTTGTTTAGGGTTTAATTTTGCCTTGTGCTCCATCTGTGTCGCTTTCCTTTTGCGCCGCTCTCAAGCGGCAGCATGTCAGCGTGTTATATTTAGGGGGGGAAAAAAATGAGCAGCCTCTCTGGAATTCTTTCATTTGCCATTTTATTATCATCGAGAGCACCTACTTCCAGATGGAAATGCAGATTGGCATGAACTGCGAGCCTTCGCCGCTACCTTCTGTTCACTCCCGCTTTGCCAGGAAAGATTATGTCCCCGGACAAGCTGGAACTTCACGCCAATGGCAGATAGTCCCATTGAATTAGTCCTTCCCAGGTTCATTTTAGCAATTTGCATTAAGTTTTGCCGTTTGTTTACCCAGCTCATGGTCTAGGTCTGTCAGATTTATATATACCATCCTGCATTAGGATGTTGTAAGATTTTTTTTTACTTTTTTTTTAAATGGAAGAATAGGATATTAAGATTTATTTTAAACAAGTGCCTTGACAAAAATATCATCACACTTCTGCAAGGGACTTCGTGTGTCATCCCCTCGTGGCAGCACCGCAACGAGAGCGCTTTGCAAAGCAAAGTTTAGTTGAACTCAGCTAAACCTGCCCTGATTTCAGCCTGCTATTCCAAATCCCAGTAATTACCACCGCGTATTTCACCGTCCTCCAGTGCATTGCACAAATTGAAAAATATATTTCCGTCTCCCAGCTCAAAGTATCCTCACTAACAGCCAACAGTGAAAATAATCATCGTAGCCCGGCAGCAAAACCAACGCGCAGGCAGCGCTTCAACATCCTGTGCAAACGAGTGGAGAATCCAACTCAATCTTAAAGCGACGGGACTGAGAAACTCAAATCTAAAAAAAGGTGAAATAGACAGAGAAGTATAGCCAGTTGCCGTGGCGACGGCAAGATATGAAAGCAAGGACTGATGGAACCTTTACAGTTATTTAAATGCTTATTATAACATTATGCAAAGCGTCTGAGTAAAGAAAGCAGAGAGGTTAACGTACTTATAAGAAAAACAGTCATCGCGGGATGAGCAAGGTAACAATTTATAAGTCAGAAATAAGGCCTTGTTTAAATTGAGCCATTTGAAATAATGATATAATTATGCCCTCTTAAATTAACGAGGGAAATTTGTTTTGAAGAGCAGAGAAAGGAGGGAACTCTCGCTGGGCCACAGCGTTCGTTGGCTGAGAAATCATTTCTCACCGAGAGCTGCACAAGTCCTCCTCTAGCATCTTATCTTCATACCCCACAGCCCCAGCCATCCCTGGGCTCCAGGGAAACGGCTCAGGGGTGAGACCTGAGCCATACCAGAGTCTCACCGTGGTCCTTTGCCTCTGCAGCATCTCCCCATTTGGATTCCCCCCCCAGTAGCTGCTCTGCGCTGAGCAGTGGGATGACATGAGATGAGCACGGTCATACATAAAGGAGAAGTAGAGATTTGGAGCCAGGACTTCCTCTGAAACTCAGGTTTGGTGCAGAAACTAGGTATTATCACCCATGGACGAAGGCAAATCAAGGCACGCCAGAGAGCAAGTTTAGCATCCGCAAAGACCTACCACGTCCCCCTGTCCCAAAATGTTCACCACCTCCTGCATAAGCTACACGGTGCTCTGTCTCCACCTCTCTCGCAGGGCCAGAAGGATTTATTAACCTTCTTCCTGTGAAAAAAGGAAAAAAATTGAGACTTTTCTCTTCTTGCCCCGTAATTCACCCCGAGCCCGGAGCAGGGCTGCTGCCTGGTGTGGACTTTTCTCTGGAGAGGCTGACGGGAGTCGAGCGGAGTAAATCCCATTACAGTCGCGCTCAGGCCTTTGGGCTCAGCTCCTTCCTATAGTCATTTGTCAAGTGCTTTTCATCTAAAACATGATTCTGGGATTCAATTACTTTATAAAGTCAATATTTTAGGTCACAGCTTATGCATCAACAAAGACATCTCCGGGATTAGAGTTTAGCATGGTGGAGCTCTAAGTAATGTTCCCTGCACAGCTCCAGCTAAAAAAGTCGATAAGGTAGGTTTGTTTCCCCCACATTTCACTCTCAGAGGCTGCAAAACTATTGTTCACTCCTGTAAATTTAAACCATCGAGCAGGAGCAAATGTTCCTGGCTTCGTTATTTCCAGAGAGATAGAACAGGACTGTTCCACCGCCTCCTCTCCACGTTCTTGGCATTACTTTCCTCCCGCTGAGCTAATAAACAGGCACGGGTCAAGCAATTCACTCAGGATGGGTTTTGCCCATGCAAAGGGCCAACGTGAGGTCTGGAGCATCACTGAACCCCCTGTGCAGAGGTAAATTTCTGGTATCAGAGATGGATTTTTGGTATTGGAGAGTCCTCCAGTCTGTTTCAATTTTCTAAACCTCTCAACAAGGCGGTGCTCAAGCTGTGTTGCTAGTACGGGCAGTGTATTTCTAAACCGAGTGAGAATGAATCCTAAACCCAGCGTCTAAACCCTCTGCAGCAGGGTACATGTGCACCTAATAAAACGGAAGGCCGTGCATTTTGGGGTAGATTCTGCAGTCAGCTGAGGTCTCCCAGATACCTGCTAGAGCGACCAAAGATAACCCCAGGTCAGAGACTATGAAAACCTGAAGCGTTTGGGCACAGCGGGGAGAAAGGAGTCGTGCTGAAGACCAAACCTTACACAAGAAACCAGAGCACAGACGTTAAGGCAGCCCACGTGAAAGGTAAATGCTTTCGTGAGCTGGACTGGGAGAGAGACTTCCAACAGCCCTGGTGGAACAGGGCATCGTACGAAGCGCTGGTAAGAGCTGACCTGGGATGCTGTTCAATCCACACAGCCAAAATGAGATGCACTTGACCTGGAGCACGAGGGAGGGTTAGGAAGAACACCGGGACCCAAAGGGGAGCTGCAGAGTTTGGCTCCTCTACCCTTGCAAAGGGCAGCCAGCAAAGGAAGAGGGGAAAAAAACCAACTATTTAGGCTGAAAGACAATGTTAGCAAGGGGGAAATACCAGGATAAGCTGGTCACAAACACGTTCAGGCCGGAAACTGAGAGAGTTTCTAACAATCAAAAGGAGAAAGCCTAGAAAGGTTTTGTAGAGAGGAGTAGGAGAGAGGGAGGACGTCTGCCTGGTTTTTGGGTGGCTCTCGGTGGGTTAAGGAAAGGCGGTGGATGCAGCTGTGCCGTAATAGCAGCGAACTGGAGCTGGAGCCTCCCACCCTCTGCTCCAATATTTCAGGCTTTTTTACTAAGCAGTACAAATATAATTCTTCAGGGTTTTAACTAAAGGCTTCAGGCAACCTAAGGGGGGAAAAAAAAAGTTTCACATTTCATTTGGGATAGGGGCTCTCTCCCTCCTTATTACGAAACTTAGCTCAATACTAAATTAAATATTTCAAATTCTTTTTTCCTCTGAAATCATCCAAACAGTAAATTTTGAGTCTTTGCTTAACAGGCTATCTATTGATCTTTGCCAAGGCCACAGCACTTCATAAATCTCCACTGAAGCCAGAAAAGCATCCAAAAAAAAAAAAAAAAGGATTAAAAGTTAATACAACTCAGATCACTTTCCAAGAAAAACTTCCAAGCTCAGAAGTGTCTTTTCAGCAAACAGACCCTGCAGAAGCCAGCCCTCTCGGCGCTCACCAGGGCACAGCAGGGCCACGGTGCTCAAGATGGTCCAGGAGCAGTTTTCTGGGCGCATGAATTCATCCATCGCAAACCCAGCTGCGATGCCGGGACTCTCCCATGGCGCTATCGGGGCACTGCAAGCAGTGCAATACCTTTCACATCGAAGCCAGCAGCTCAAACCTCTGCAACACCCACCACAAAAGACCTCTACAAGCAAATAGAGCCTCAGGACTTGTTTCTGCTCCATCGGGACATATGCAAGACCTGATCTCAGGGTGCTGAGCCACCACTTGCCCCAGGCAGCCAGGAGGTGCTTTTATCCCATGCCTACTGGGTCAGCATTGCTGGATTTTGGCTAGCACGAACAGCCCCTCCTCTCCTGTCTTGCAGCTCAGTGAGGAGGAAGAAGAGGCATGAAGGTGCCTTTATGCCCTCAGCAAAAGGAGGAAAAGCTACACCAAAAGAACCCATCAAGTATATTTAATTTAGGCTCATTAGAAAGGGAAAACAAGTCTGGCCAGTTAGCTGAGCAGCTAATCAGGATAACACACCGTGGGCATCTTAATGGGATTGCTTCAGCTGTGGTTAGGGCTAAATCATCTCCTGGAGCTGGGCATGGCATCGCAGGCACGACTGAGGGTAGGCAGTCGACTATCCAGGGCGTCCACCCAAAATTATCCCAGCCTAAAACCAGCTCCCGCAAGAAGAGACGGAAATCCTCAGCCCCTGCAGTGGGTCTTTGTGTCGGTTTTCAGGAGTGCTTTAGCAGCTTGTTATCACCAAACACTCAGGGAAGACTGTTCAATTAACAGAAGTTAGTAAAATTAGAAGATTTAACAGCAGCAGAAACGTTTAACAGCAGAAACACCCTCCGTTGACACTCTTTACCCATTGATAAGGTTTGATAAAGCTGTAAGCTTCACAGGCATTTTCTGGCAAATGAGCCATAAAATAGGATAGTTTAAGTATTATCCCTAAATGGTAAACCTTCCAATTATGCTTGAAGAAAAATTACTATATCCTGCTAATTATAGCATCCATGGCTTGGATTTGTTTGAAGAGAAGCTCACTTCATTTAAAATAAATACCAACTTTGAAGGCAAGACAGGGGGTGAAAAAAGAAGGAAAATGAGAAATGAAAGACCTGGAGCATGCAGAGCGACTGAGCGCCCGCGTGCAATGGGTACGCGCTGCAGCCGGCGCACATCACCGCATCCATCCAGCTGTGGCAGCCCCCCATTTCCAGCAGCCCTCTCCAACCAGAACCAGCCTGGTCCAGAGCCAGCTGCCTCCCAAATTACCTCCGGCATGCACCCCACATCACACCTTAGCTCCCATCTGCATCCCAAAACAGGAGCCCTTCCCCATGCTCTCTGCCAGTTGCATCTCCAAGCTGGGACCCGCAGCCACCGTGGAGGCGGATGCAGCAGCGGGACGCCCTGCACATGTCAGGATCTGTCCCAATTTGGGTGACTCTTCTTCTCCTGCCCTGTGGCCTCTGCCATCATGGGTAAGACGAGAAGCCCAGGTGGAAAGCAGAAGGAGGAGCTGTGAGTCTACAGATAGCGAATGGCAGCATTGCAGACCTGGTTCAGGGGTTCCCCAGGACAAGGATGGACTCTGTCCTATGTGAGATGATAAAGGCAGCAGGATTAAATAATGTGGTTAATTCTCATTAAAAGAAGAAACCGTTTAATAGTAAAACTGATTCTTAGAAAATACCCAAGTTTGGCTTCAGTAGCTGCTCAGGAGGCAGACCCCAGCAGCACACTCAGTGCGTTACAGGTGACCAGGACCCAGAAGAGAGCCAGGCTCAAAATACCTGCATAAATACATTCATTCATCACAGACTCTATTTTTAAGGCCATTTCCTCCCAGGCAGATCAGGGAGAGGTTTGGGAGCCACTATCAGCTCTATTTACAGCCAGCTGGAATTAACCTCGAGACCTTCTCTGCTCTCCAGAAGGCACCACCGCTTCCAGGCGATGGATCAAAATAAGCCCCGCACCAAAATGCTGTCTGCGGTAGCTGAATTACGGCGAGAGCCAGGGCCACCGCCAGCCGCCCAGACACAGGCATAAATAGGTCAAAAACAAAAACGCTATTGCCTTGATTCGTTAAATCTGAGTAAACAACAGCCAGCGTTAGACTGGGGACAAAGGGCTTTTGGGGCACTTCGGACGTGCTGCTCTGGGGTTTGCTGGCTGTCACCTGCAAAATTTGTTGTACCATGCCACATTTAATTTTCCGGCAGGTTTTGGCATCCTTGAGCAAAGGCAGCCAGAGGGTTAAAGAGCAGTAAGCGCAGGTGAGAGACCCATCACCCCCGATAGAAGAATTAAAGCTGTGACCATGCCTGGATGAACCAAGACAGTGTTTTTGACTCCTCTCATTGAAACATCACCTCTGAACCCTGCACCCACTTTAGTTGGGGTTGCAGGCAAGCAGAGAACATCATTTCATTTACTGGACAGGCAAATCTAGACTTAGCGCTTTCTTTTCCAGAATGAGCAACACCAAGGTCTTTGAGCCTTCGTTGCTGCTTTCTCACAATTTTATGGACCAGCTGGTGAGGCCCGAGGTGTCAGGTACTGGCTGCAGGTTTGACATAGGAAAAGCGAGCAAAGCATGGTCAAAAAGGGCCAGTTTTCATGAAACATATGAAAACATCATTTGGGGCTCCACAGACTGATCCTTTTGGGTTAAAAATTGTTACACTTTGTCAGGGAGGTCACAGGAGAAACGGGAATGGGTTTTACCCCGTTTCCTTTTACTCCTTCGTGGGGCACAGGGTCCAGGCGCGCTGGGGAGAGAAAGGGGAGCTGGTGAAGAAAAAGGCAACAAACTGGGAAGAGCAAAAATAAAACACAAGCAAGCCAGACTCTTTCCCCTTTCAGATTATTTTTAAATAAAAAGCTTAAAAAGAAACTTTTCACCTTTTTCGTTGCTCCGCTTCTACCTGGAATGTAACTACAAAACTGACTCCTCTGCTTATAAGCACTAATATTGCAGTAGTTATGAAGGAGAGCAAAGCTACCGGACTGACAGATACAGCTCACAGGACTAAGGGGGCCAAAAGCTCAGCACCCGTAACCGCAGTCAACAGCCCCCTGCTCCTGCAAGGCCATTTCCATCCATGCACGTTTCCAGGAGCACAGATATCCCCACCCACCCATCCCGCACCCATCTCCGCTGGCGGCTTTCAGAGCAAATTGCTGGGCATTTTTATCTTGGCTATGAAAACAACCAAGAAATTGCTTTCCGCAAGAATTCTGCAAAAGGCTCTGTTTTGACTGACAACCCTGTCCACAAACTCCGTTCCACAAAACCAAAACAAGCAAGGTGTGCAAATGGAGCCAACGAGAAATTGTTCCAAAATGGAAAGGGATGAATATTCATGGCAATATTTTGGTTGCATCTAATCTATCTTTATAACAGACATTTCACTCCAGCACGCCAAGGCTGGAGCTCTAAACAGCGACAGCAAGAAGAAACGTAATTAGCATAAGGGCTAGTAATTAAGGCTGCAAATACAGTAGACACCGCTCGGTAATTTTGTCAGGAGGGTGGGAGAGCACCGAAGCTCCCCGGGGAGCGGGCAACGTGCTCCCCTTGCCCACTAAACACTGCATTGCACGGTCACACATACTACACGTACAGACGGAGTAAGCGTTTCGCTCTGCTTGCACAAATAGAAACACAGCCCAGCAAACATAACGTGTCGGGAGGTTTCATCACACGGGGAAGGAGGGAGGCTGACTTTTGTGTTCCCAAAGCATATTTCCTCCGAATCGCTGTAGTCCGAGAGGTGACAGTGACGGCTTCATACTGCACCGAGAGCAGCTCAAACGAAGCCCTGCAATGGTACATGAGACTTCCCCCAGCTCATCTTTTCTGCAGAACTAGGTGCCTGGCTCAAGCCAAATGCAACATCCATCCTTATGGTACCCTAATCCTGACACGGATGCATTTTTCTGGCAGCCAGCCCGTGCCATTAAGTCATCAGGTTACGTGGCATCGCACGTTGAAAGTGTCAGATCCCTTCAGTGATGTTCAGAAGCGATTACCTAAACAGTACGTACAAATCCCTCATTTGGATGCTTAACTAACTGGTGGGCACATAAATGCCAGGTTTATGTGCTTGCACGGGGAGCGGAGCATAGAAATGTGGGCTTCAGCTGGGCTGTTAAGGCAGCCAGGTCCAGAAACAGGGCTTGTTTTGGGAGCAAACAAGCAGGGAATGAATGGCATGTGCCAACGGAGACTTTGTAAAACAAAAACACAAGAAACTCAATCCGCCCTAAAATTCAAGGTGGCTCAGCACGCTACAAAGCCAGGCGGTTCAGGGCAATGGGTTGTTTTTATTGACTCTTGCAGCCAAACAGTGCAAAGAGTGAAACCAGGAGCAAACGGTCTCTTGCAAAGATTTATTCTGCAGTGCAAAACAGCAAGATCCAGAGACAGCAGAGATCCCCTCCACACCCAGGCTCAAACACTGCCAGTGCCCCTAAACTCTTTGGGATCTTCCCAATGGGCAAAAGATTGGCTGAACAGGACGGGAAGCTAAATTCTGCTAAAAAGGGCTCTACGTATTTTAATATCCACCCAACCCTCCGAGCCACGTGACAGCCCTCTCGTATAAATGCATTGCCCTCATCATAAAAGTGCTCTTACTTTCTTCGAGGATTTTCAGAACCCTTTTGCACCATATATATCACACAAAGACTGGCTATTTTGAAAGCACTGAAAGTGCAGACTGCTGATTTTTAATATGCATTGCATTTTATGGCTCAGCTACCAGGTTAATGTGCAGTGTCAAGGATTTCAATGGGACTATATTTATAAGCATCATTAATTCATATGAGTTCATAATAATCCCATAATATGGAATTAGTAGCATTCTGCTTTATCCAAGGTGCTATTAAGATATATATCATGCAAAGAGTAAGGCTATTCCACAAAGCAAAAACACAAAGGCAAAACAACTTCAATAGCATGTTATTATTAGATACTGAACAGTTAGCGAAGAAGAAAAGCTTGTTGAACAGAGGTGGAAGCTGTATTTTATGTGCTTTCCAGTATCACCACTGCTGCACAAGGAGGAATAAAAGACCTGTAAAAGCCAAGGGCACAGGAGGAACATTGAGTCTCCACGGCGTGCTGAAGGGGAGCCCTTCGATGGGGACGCTCTGGAGAGCGAGGCATGGCACCTCCAGCCCCTCTGCTATCGACACCGAGCCCAGGCAGCCCTCACCCATCCCCGCGTCACCCAGCTGCATCCCCAAACAGCACGTACCAAGCAACAGGAGAGTTCAGCACTTTCCCAAAAAAGTTATGCAACGTTATTCAGCTGGGAGCAAAAAACCCTCCAGTATGCATTATTTCTTAACTGCCGTTACGTACTCTAAGTGGGAAGCGTTCAGGAGGAATTAGGAAAAAAGCAGACAAATGAGCAGGGAATTTAGGACTGGGCTCCTGGGACTGGAAGTGAAAAAAACCCCGCAGCATTCACCATGAAACCTGCCTTTCAGGCTAAAGATGACAGCGATCAGCTTTGCTTTTCCAACTCTGGAAAAGGGATTTCCTTGGACCATTTCACAGTTGTTCAGTTTGGGAAAAACTGAATAAAGGACACCCAACACTGCTCCAGTTCCTACCGACGATGCCGAGCATCATCAAGCAAGAAAACCCTCGCGAACATCACCATTCACAAATCACTGCTACGTTTTGTTCACAACATTGCTAAATAAGAAACAGAAAGGGGAGGCGAAACAGTTCACCTACGAAATCTCAACAAAAGCTCCGTGCGGATGAACCTGCATCCGTATGTCTGAGATCTCCCAAATGGGGTGGCTGCAGGAACCCTTTTAGCAATGTACCAAAATAGGCGTCGGAGTTGCAGCACCTAGGGCTGTTCCCCGGGTCTGGCTAATTTGCTAAATCAGACGTAAGCGCTGAGTCGGAGAGCAAATTTACCTCCAGCTTCGCAACAAATTAGCAGCACGCAGATCAAAACCGCGCTCTCGCTATTCAGCTTTCGCCAAATGGATGGGAAAGTCTTTTTTTTTTTGATGGACGTAGGGATCGGTGAGCTCAGGCACGGTTTCTCCGAAGCCCTGTGCCACACCACTCGCTGTCCCAGGCAATTCGCTGCGACCCCCATGCTGAGCCCCCTGGGCCATCTCGGGCACCCCGGCAACTCTCCCCTCCTAAAAACTTCCTCTCCACCTTGTTTTTCGGCTTCTTTTTTTTTTTTTTTTACCTCCAAACATGTTGCTACAGCAACCCCAGCATTTTATCGGCGCTCAGGGGAATGTTCATCTCCAATTCAGCTGCTCCATGGAAACACATCTCAGCAGCCCCTCTCTCCATCCCTGCTCGGAGAGGAAGAAGCTAACCGCACCACTCCATGCCCACTGGAGCATGGGGTCCACACCAGCTGGGCAAAGACAGGGGGGTGGGAGGTGCTGTGAAGGGACCCTCTCAGCTTAGAGGAGCACCCAAAAAACCCCTTGCAATGACCAGCCCTGCGCTCACAGCCTCTGCAACGCAGCTGCGATGCCCACCGGCCAAAAAACACCAAGTGTGCAGGAGTGGAAGCCCCACACTTGGCACTCAGTGCCCATCGTAGGAGGGATCCTGTTAGAAATAATTCCGCGGTTTGCTGAAATTTGAATACTTGGCCTGCTGAACGCAGCAGGACACTTACTGCTGGTTTATGGCAAGCCCATATCTTCCAGCATTTCCCAAGACTTCATCCTCAACGTGTGCTGCACATCTGCCACGTATTTAGAGCACTCTCTTTGGGGACCAGCCCATCCACAGGGCCATTGGAATGACACTTGCACCGATGTTACGCAGCAAAACCACATCATCATTTTCCATGGGGTCTTTGAATATTCAAGTGATGGAAACGAGATGTCAGTTCTGCGTCCAGCCATGCCCGGCAGCGCACAAAAGAGACTGGTACATGCACGCACACACCAGCACAGCCGCTGCAGATGCGGCCCCGCAGCTCGCTGCCACGACCATCTGCAGGACAGCCAGCACGACACAGGCAAAATGGCAAAAATTGCCATTTCCAAGAAAATTAATTCGATCCCTTCATGTGTATTCTGCAGCACCCACGTCTCTCCCCTGCGCCACGGTCACGATGCTTTCCAGCAAAATCAAACCCTATGGCTCTAAGGGGCTCTCCAACGCCTTGGCTGGAAAAGACAATCCCAAAATAATCCAAACAAGCCTCGAAACTGGGAAACCTTTGCCTTAAGGTGCCATTGCCCTTCCTGACTTCAGAGCAGGCGCAAGACCGGGTGCCCACCACCAGCACATCACACCGGAGAGCCCTCTGCCTCTGACCCACCGTGGAGTGACTCAGCCGTGGGACTTAGCTCACCCATATAACATCGCATTAGATTATAACATCAAGCAGATATGTAAGTAATTACTTAATATAAAATTATTAAAACAAAGTATACTTCTTCAGACTCTAAAGGCAGCTTTATAGCATCGCTCAAAGGTCTCTCCGTGGCGGTGCTACCCCTCGCTGCCAGCACAGCACCAGCAGTCTCAGGGTCACCCTTAGGTTCTGTGGTTTCTGTGGCATTTTTTTGTATGTTTAAATTCAAGGCACTCTTAAGATTTCCTTGGCCAGGGCCAAAGTTCATTAATATTCCAAGCAAAATACTCCAGTGCTTAAAAATAAGCAGAAATGAAGTGCTGTGCTGGCCTGCAGATAATAAAATAATGTATCTGATCATGCAAAAAGTAAAAGCAGAGTTCTTCCTCTTGATTTTGCTTAAATTTTTTTCTTTATGTCATCTAAATTTTCCCTCTCCCAGTTTCCCAGCTTCCTGCTTTTTTCAAAGACGAAATGAATTCTCTCCACAAGACCTCAAGGAAGGCAGAAGGATAGGATGTGTACCTCCTTCCAACCCACCAGAATGGGGTTTCCTCTGTTGTTTACCAACTGCCTTACTCATATCTCAACATATTTCTTCTCTATGTTACTAATAAGCAGATTTTCAGCCTGTTGGAATTTAAGATAAAATTAATATATTGGCAGATATCCACAGCAGACTCTCAGGTGTTCATATGGAAAACTATTATTTTCAACAGTTCATGGCTCATTTCTTTAAAATTAAAATTAGTATTGTGGCAGTTGGGGATAATTTCCCAGATGCCTGCACAGAGGAGAGCACAGACCTGGAGGATGTGAGGAATGAGGCTCTGCTGCTGTCGAACGTGTCCAACCTTGGGGCGTCCCGTGTCTGTACCACTGAGGATGACCTTGAACAGGGGCCCCCAACCCAGAGACCAGATGAAGCAGTGGTGGGGATGCTCTTCTTCGCTTCCCCTGGTTGTCCGTGTTCAGCTGCCATCGGAGCGAGATGCTGCGCATCGGAGCAAGATGCTGGGCGAGATGCATGGTCTGAACTGGCACCACTGGTTTCACATCTGCATGCTATACCCTTGAACTCAAGAAGATTTCTCTCTTAACCACTTAAGTCTCACCATCCCATCGAACTCCAGACAAGGATTTGACCTAAAAGCTGCACTAGAACACTAGAAAAGTGAGATCTGGCAGAAAATGTTATAAAGGACAGACTGAAAATAGCACGTGTGTGGACCATCTCCCAGTTACCCATGCCAGAGAGTATTTAAGGAAAGTAGATGTGTGCATGGAGCAGCACGCTTCAGACAAGTGTTTGGATTTGTCTGGATTTGGGGTGGCATCCTGCTAGGTGACCTGGCAGCAGGAAGGAGGACAGCCTCCATCTCCGCTAGTCGCTGGGGAAAAAACAAGTATTACGGTGGCCACAGCTCTCTGAGGGGCAGGAGAGAGGCAGCATTTTGCTTTAATCCACTCCATCTTCATCCCACCATGCTGCACAGCCATCACCTCATGCCACCTCCTGCCATGGCGTGGGGACCTGCGGTCTTCAGCGAGGTGAAGCACCGGGTACTGCAGAGAGCTGTTTTGTTTTAACTGTGGTCCCGGTGGAGACTTGATGCCACAGCCATCCCTATGGGGCATCTCTGGGACACCCAACTGCTGGGTCTATCTCAGGTGACCCCACGGGGAAGGTCCAGCTCTTGGCCACCCACCCAGCCTTCACAGCAGAGGCGAATAATCTGCTTTTCTGGGAAGTGGGACAGGGAGGCGCAGCCTTTGCCCCGTGCTCCCAACGGCCCCATGCGGCATGATGAAACACGGACGGGACGGGGACCCTTCCCAAAGGCCATAAACACCTGCAGCCTCCACGCAGCACCGAAGCATCCTTCTGCACTGTAAATCACTGGGAAACATTAATAAACAGCTCCATCTACTGACATCCTCACCTCCGAAATCCAGAACCCCATGGCAGCTGGGACACAGCATCCAGAGGTGTCCATGCTGCCGACTGCGTCCTGCCTGGGTCAGGCAGGCACCGGCTTTCGTCCCAGGCACAGCCCAGGTACAACCCATCACAGCCCCACGGGTCGCTTGCAGGGGAGCAAATCTCCCAGAGCAGCTCAGTGCCTCCTCCTGACCCAGCTCTATTAGAATTCCCTTTGAATTTCAATTAATTGACATTAATTAATCTATTTTCCTCTCGCTGAGTGAAATGTAATATCTCTTTAATATTGTATTTCAGCCAAGGAGATGATACATGTGATTAAAAAAAGCTAACAAGCAAAAGGAGTTGAAAAGCAGCATCTGAGACCAAGCAGCCTCGTTACACCTGTGTAGCACTGGGACAGAAAAAGACGTAGCCAAGCCTTCGCCGCCCAGAAGCCACCCTTCTTCTTCAGCACCGAGCACTGTGGTCCCTACGCAGCCCCTGTTGGAGGACCAGAAATGGCACAACAAACCTCCCTTTCACATAGCATCTTCCTCCAGGGGCTTTCATGTCTTTGAGAAATGAGGCCAAAAGCACAAAACCGCAGCTGGAGGCACCCAGAGACATCACTTTCTCCCCAAAGCTCATTCAGTAACAGGGCACAGGCAGCTCTCCCTCACCTCCGAAGCAACTGGCCCTTCACTCCCATTTTTCCCAAAGCCTTAAGATTAAAAAAAAAAAAAGAGGGGAAAGAAATCACGTAAAGCGATGCAGAGAAAGAGGACAGACAGGTTTGAGTTCAGAGCATTTGACTGAATTCCAACAGTGCATTCAGACTGTGCATTTATTTTAGAAACCATTTATTTTCACATTTGTCACAGGTCCTTGAGTTACCGTAAAAGCACCCCTAAACCCCCAAGCCCCTTCCCTGCCCCAGGAAGACATAAGGAGGCGGACATCTGGCTTTCCGCAGTTTTCCCTGTCCTCGAGGGACAAATCCCGCTCTCTCCTCTAGCACAGAGCAGGATTCAGCTGTGTCAGATGCCCTGGAGCATCGCGGTGGTCAGTTCACACAGGGATACAGTGACTCCATGTCTGCTTTGCCACCACGTCCCTCCTTTGTGGCTTTTTATTTTTCATTGATCAAGCCCAACCCCAGCTCTCAGATCCCACATTTGCAGGCAGGCTCAATGCAGAGGGGAGGGGTTCGGTCACTAAATCCCACGGGCAGCATTCCCAGGACACGCGTCCATCTCCCAAAACCCTGGGCAACCCCAGGCTCTCTGCTCTCCATCAGCCAAAATTAAAACCATGGCTCCTTTCTTCCACGTCGCCGCTACCAAGCAGCGATTGCAAAGCGCCCGTGGGAGTAACAAGCTGCGCTCTGCACCGTTCTGCCAGGGGGGAAGCGTTATTTACAGCCAACAACGGGATTAAAGCTTCAAACCGCTTTTAAATTTGGAAGAAGGGGCTTGCGCTTGGGGAGCTCAAGCGTGGAGAAGTCGCTGGCGTGGAGGAGGAAGGAGGAGACTCAGAGCCGTACGGATTGAGCATCGGGGCGGCTGCAGCTGCACCTTCCCTGGCGCTGACCCGGGGATGGGAAACACGGGGGTGGGAAATTAAGATTGAAGAGGAGGACGTCAACAGGACTCCAGGTCGCTCACAAAAAAAATAACCTGTAAAAATCTATCTTTAGGGTAAATAGCAAAGCGGTTCGAATAAAAGTGTCCGAGTGTCTGCCCTTCCCCGCGCACCCGCAAGGATATTTGGGCAGCGGCAGCCATACAGGGACTAGCATTTTTCTCTTTCAGAGGGGTATGTTTAAAAATCCCAGCCCGATATATAGCTTGATGCAGTTGGATGGATCCTTATAGCTAGTCCTGATTTATTTATTAAAGCATTTGTGGATTTTCCGAGCAGCTCAGGGGGCCAAACTCCATCCCCCGACAGGCACAAGTCGGGCGATGGCTGCTGTGGAGTGGAAACGGCATTCGCTCAGCTGCGCTCGCTCTTTCCAGAAAGGCTTTTGCCCAAAATCTTCAGCCAAACCAAGAAATGCTCGCGGAGCAGATGGCGAGCACCGTCTGGGGCATTTCCAGACTGTCTTTCCCCACTGTGCTGAGCAGCATAAGCTCTTCAATAGGTCTGTTGACGTCCACCTCGTCTCCTGCCTCCTCCAGGAACCCCCTTCCTACGCGAAGGCGGGATTAAGCTAATTCAAAACCTTTTTAAAAAGGCCTAAAACCCTTAGAAAAAGAGCTGACTGTGAGCGGCCATCCGAGGAGGTGCTCAACGCTCCCCGGCTGCAGGAGACACCTTGCGTAGGCACAGCGGGCTCATAGCCCTTGTCACCAACGTCACCGACGGCAGCCGCGCCGCCAGCCCAAATGCGCTTCCCGTTTTGGCTTTTTACGGCAGGATAGAGAGAAATGTGTCAGAGCTGTTAAAACCCTGGCAGAAGCGTTTGGAGCTAATTAGGACTTCATAACGCCTGCCAAAAGACCTGCAGGGAGAGGGTTGCGTTAATGCGGGTGAGATCTGAAAAGCAGAGGTAAGCAGCTTGGTGTCCCCAATGAGCATCACTGCCCCCCCCAGGGAGCCGGGGTCCCCCCCGCCTCTGCCGCACGGGCAGCTCACGCGTGTGCATCCGCTTCACAAAGCTTCACCAAAATATTTGGACCCAGGGAGATAATCAATCATACTGGGGAAGCACCAGTGTCCCCGAGCTTGAGAGAGAGAGAGAAAAACCGCTGGAAGAAAGGGAAAGAGGAAAGGTGGATCCCACGTTACGGCAGAAATCCTCCCAGCAGGGCTGTCGAGAAAACGTGCTTTGAGCCTAATTTTCTCAGGTGAGGTGTCAGTGTCTGCACTGAAGCAAAAAAAACCCCTGAAACTCTGCAATTTTCCAAAACAAGCTTCAACTCACACCACTTTCGCTTGGAGCGGCGTGAGGGGCAGGCGACTGATGGAGGATGCTCTTTCTCAAACCAAAAATCCCACTAAACTGAGATGCCAGGGCTGTATCAAAGCTGTCCAGGTTCTTATCCAGGGCTTAAGTATTTAATCCGGGTTTCATCCACACACCAGCAATGTGTAGCAGGAGCTGGGGGGCCGTGCACCCACGCAGGATGGCGCCCGAGGACCTCCGGGACCCCCGCACCCCAGATGGATTTTCAGCCAAGCAGAGATCACAGCAAACACAGAGCAAGAAAATGTTCCGTATGCAATTTTAACTCCATTTCACAAACTTAGTTTCATTTACTTGTTAAAGTTTAATACGTTCCTGGGAGATGGGGGGAGGGAGCTGTTGGCGCTGCTTTAACTCTCCCCATGGCTCAGCCGGCATTTTTTATTTGTGTTTCCACTCTCAGCAGATAAATCTGCTTTTATCACCTGCCTAGTTATCCAACAGCCTAAAAAAATGCAGAGACAGGAGGAGGGGACAGATATCGTGTAGGAAACTCAATGATGGCAAATTCACTGCCAGGAAACAGAAAAAATTCAGGAGGTGATTCTGCATCTTTGCTGAGCGTGACTTGTGCATCGCAGGTCGTTAGAAGTATTAATTAAATTGAACTGAAAGTTAGCATTAAGAAACCCTCAAGGGATTTGACCCCCTGTAACACCCAAACCTAAGTTTAGGCTACAAAAAGCAACGGAGGCCCCCAGCTCCCAGGGTCGCCACAGAAGAGCCGGGCTCTAACAGCACAGCCGATGAGCTAAAATGCAGAAAAACAGGGAAAAGTTGTGCAGCGCAGTGGTAATGGATCTTTTCAGTAAGGGCTGTCACGGACCACCTGAAATTCCCTTTGCCATTTCTCTCTATAAACGTCATCCTCAGGCGGATACTTTGCTATAAAGGGATGATTTTTTTTTTGATTTTTTTTTTTTACTTCTGCATAGAGTAGCTGTTTGTTTGAATGTATAAATAGTCACAGCCTCTGTCAAGGGCTCCTGAGAGGACTCGGTTGCCAACGTCTGCTCCCTCGCGAGCGGCGTGCGCTGATTTTCTCCACAACTCGCCCCTTCCCATCCTCCGCAACAAGTTTCGCTGAAAAAGTTTAGCTTTGACCTATGCCTGTATCAGAAGTTATCGCTTTTGGGATCCAAAGGAGCTTTTTAGGGCACTAATCCTCCCCGTCGGTAAGGGGGTGTTTGGCGTGCCGGTCCGGGCTGCGAAAGGCTCATCAGGATTCACCGCACAGGGCTGGGACTTTTCGGCAGGGAAGGTTTAGGAAGCGAGGGAGAGAGCAAGGCAATAAACATCTCTCTAATGGGCACGTCTGCGACGGCAGCGGAGAAACGCACCGGAGGCATTTTCTTTTCCCCGAGACGGCAGCCTGCGTTTACCCTGTACGACGAGCCCCCGCAGCCGTTAATGACTGAAAGAGCCACTTCCTATAATTAGATTTTCATAGGTGAAATGAATTTAGGCAGGCTGCGGTGAGTGATTACGAGACTTAACGACGGTCTCTTTCCGTGCCCGCGAGGATGCTGGGGGAAAGCTGCATCCCGGTTATCTTCACCAGAGGCAGGCGCGGCATAATTCGATATATTTTACGCAGCGAGGAGAATGGACTCCTGGTAGGTTTAACGTACCTACAGCCCCTTACGGGCACGAGCGGTGAGAGACGGCTGCGATGGGGGAGTAAGATACAACACAGGGAAATCTCTGCCATCCCATTGCATACACACGCATCCCCCTCCGCCGCCTCCCGGGCAGGCAACAGCAATTATTTACCCTCATTAACATCAGCTTGCTTAGCACCAGCCTTATCCCTTGTCCACCTGCGATGCGGGATGCTGTTTCCTTAGCCCCCATCAACACTCCTGCTCTTAGAAATACCCTTTATCGGAGCAGATTTGGTGTCTTTTCTGCACACCCCATTTCCGACGGGGCTATCGGCGCTCCCTGAGAAGCCACACCAGGACCCGTCTGGGTTTTCTCCCCCAAAAAGTGCAGGCTGGGTCGGGGCAGTTTTCAGCTGTCCATGGGAAGATGGAGCTGATGGAGCATCATTTTTTTAGTCTCCCTCTACGAGCAGCTCTTGGGAAGAAATAAAGCAGAATCGCTCCCGCTCTGACTCCTTCCGAAGCTGCAAACTCAGTGTTTTATGGATGTCGCAGCTTTAATACTCCTTTCAAAACAGGCTGTGGACATAAAAGGCCGGTTTGTCAATCTGTCGATCGCCCTGGGCTAAGCTGCTAATTCTGCTGCGTTGCTGTGGTTTGCATTGAAAAAGCTGGCTTTCCAAGATCAAAAAATCTTCTACATCAGTGTGGGGTTGCAGCCACAGCCCTCCCCAATGCCGGCACTCCCCTCCTTTCCTGGGAGCGGGCCAAGAGGGTGACAAACTCAAGGATTTAGCATCCTTAAATACCCCTATTTTCCTTATTTCTTCTGGAGCTTGTAGTTCCCTTTGCTGGCATCACGTCACCCAGCGTCTCACTACGATAGCGCTATCGGATGTGCCAAAACCCGTGCTGCCAAAATCCATCCTCCGGGTCTGATTCATCCAGCGCAGGAGAGGAGAAGGGCTCTGCGATGTGGATTTTGAAGTGGGGGGGGATTTGCATCACTCGCTGCACCCCTGTGCCCCCCCAGCTCCAGGCTGGGGAGCTGTGCCCAGGCTGGCACCACACTGGTTGCGTTTGCTGGAGGGACCCTCTCCTGGGGACACTGTACTGTGCCGGTTGATGGCAGGCACCCCACGGCTTTACTAGCTTGGAGTTGTTAAACCACCTACCCCGCTCCCAGCCCAGCACTGCTTTGGGCTGGTTTTGTGCTCCCTGGTACCAGCTTCAAGCACAGCTCGGGAGATTTCCAAACTGCCAAGTAGAAAATGAGAAATAATCAACTCTCAGACTCAGTAACATACAAAAATTAGCATTTTTCTTTCAGATCCCATTCTTGCTCCTTCTGTCCCAAGGCTGCCTCCAGTGGGATGCTCCCAAGGTGCTCCCTCGTCTTTCCCCGCTCTCCCACCACCTCGTACTTCCCGTGAGTTTCTATCCCAGAGTAACTCTTTCAGGAGGCTGTAAAAAGCCGTTTTACATTAACTAGCTTAAATAGCTGCCCAGACTCCATCTTCCAGCGTATATGGCATAGTAGGGCTCCTGCTGGAAACATAACAAGCGCTTGTGGGGAAGTTCATGTCTGGGGGAGAAAGGGGCTTTAAAAGAAAAAGAGAAATAAAGAAAGAAACTCTCTTTCTGCAGTGGTAGTTGAATTAGACCCCTTCGAACACCGGCGTCAAAGCGTGGAAACAAGCGCTGAATAACCGCAACAATCATCCGTACCTGTCTGCTGACCACTAACTTTTAAGAGAGAGCTATTTAAAAGCAAATTGTTGGATATTCCTTCACCGGCAGCAGCTAGCCGGCATTTAGATGAAATGGCTGCCCTCCAAGAAAATAGCAAAATAATGACAGAAAAGCAGCCGGCTCTAAATACAATAAAGCACAAGAAGACAAAGTCAAGATTAAAACTGCTCTCACGCTGGGGACACGGGCTGGGTTCATTGAAGTGATGTATTGTTGTTCCCACTCTTGCCCAGAGCAGCTGCTGAAGCTATAACGGGCCACGTACAAATCTTGCAAGCCATGTCCTAGCAGGACATCTGTAATAACTGGGCTTTTGGATACAGGAGACGCATGAAACGGAGCGCCCCAGGCTCTGCAGAGAGCAGAGGGCTCTGTTAACCGACAGCGATGCACAAAACGTGGAGGAGACCCTACCAGGCTGTTTAGCCCTACAAACTCATGAAGGCAAACAACCAGGTTTCCACTAATCCCAGGGCTGATCCCTGCAAGCATGAGCGTGGGAGAGCACCGGGGCTCTGCCAGAGGTGTCCATCCCCAAAAAGCCTTGAGGAGGAGCAGTTTCCCCATTTGACTGCTGCCATTTTTTTTGTCAGCGTTGGCTGAGCTCACCCCTTGCGTAGCTTTGAGTTGCAAAAACATTAAAAAACTAGTGTTTCCTCTGTGCGTGGCAGCCCTTGCTCTTCTGTGCAGTTTCTCTGTCTAATAAAGGCTTTGCACACACTTCATCCTTTGCCACAGAGGAGTGTTATTAAAAGGTCTCTCTCCTCTGCTCAGCCAGCTGTCCTCATAAAATGTGGAAATTTCATACCTCTGATGAGCTCCGCTCTTCTGTCAAGTGGGGTAGGAATCGGCCAGCAAGTTAGAGAATTAAGTAAAAACTCAGCAATTGCATTTGTTTCATTTTTTTAGGAATCCAAGCTAGAAAAAACGGTGCAACCCACTAAAGAGAGAGCAAATGTCTGTCCTCACAGTCGGCTCCCGGACCTGGGAGGACAGGGAGGCACCCCAAAGTGCCGTCCCATGCACACACACACCGCCCTGCACACACATTTCATGGGTGGCCACGTCAAACGAGGCACACGCAAACCTGCGTGCATGTGTTTGCGATGAGCCTGTGGGTTTGAGCTTACGAACTTTCACATGAACGGTCCTTTTTGGTTTTACAAGAAAATTGCTGGTCTTGCAGGACCAGCGTAGACCCCACATGGCTTTAATCCTCCAGCCAAAGCTCTGCTCTGACTTCCACACTTTTACACCATTTGCACTAGAAAATAAAATTATTCCCGTCCTAAACCAGTCGAAAAGAAAGGCATGATCACTGGCAAAGCCCCTCCTGGTCCCTGATGGTCGACAGCACGAGCGCTAAACCAGCCAAAAGCATATCCACGTGAAATACATCACCCACTTCCTAATTTTGAGGGTTCAGATCCAAAGCCAACCCCAAACCATGGTGTCGTGGTTTAACCCCAGCCGGCAGCTCAGCACCACGCAGCCGCTCGCTCGCTCCCCCCACCCAGTGGGATGGGGGAGAGAATCAGGAAAAAAGTAAAACTCGTGGGTTGAGATAAAGACAGTTTAATAGGACAGAAAGGAAGAAAAATAATAATAATAATAATAATATGACGATAATAATAATAAAAGAATTAGAATATACAAAACAAGTGATGCACAATGCAATTGCTCACCACTCGCTGACCGATGCCCGGTTAAGTTCCTGAGCAGCGATCTGCCCCTCCCAGCCAACTCCCCCAGTTTATATACTGGGCATGACGTCATATGGTATGGAATATCCCTTTGGCCAGTTGGGGTCAGCTGTCCTGGCTGTGTCCCCTCCCAGCTTCTTGTGCCCCTCCAGCCTTCTTGCTGGCTGGCACGAGAAGCCGAAAAATCCTTGACTTAGTACAAACACTACTTAGCAACAACTAAAAACATCAGTGTGTTATCAACATTATTCTCACACGAAATCCAAAACATAACACTATACCAGCTACTAGGAAGAAAATTAACTCTATCCCAGCCGAAACCGGGACACACGGCGAGTGTAATGCCGGCTCACAGCCACTCTTGGAAGCAGCCCCAATACATCAGCTGTGAAGGAAAGGTGCGATTTTCCCTCTGCCAAAGAACTTTGAACAAAAATAGAGGTAAATGAGTCCTCGGTGAGCACTGAAAACAGCTTTGGTTCCAGAAGCATCCAGCTCACAGATGGACCACCTTAAAAAAAGAGCATTACCACCGAGGTATAATGAAAAACGGTGCCGTTTTATTTGGTATATCATGAGCCGCATCTCCCTGCTGTACCCGCTGTAACTGGAGTGCCGGCTGTAGCAGGTACAGCCGTATCTGTAAAATCTTCAAACGTTGCCTCCAGGCAAGCAGTTAATCTTCTTTCCCTTTGTTGATAATATTTTTTCTGTAGGTTATATCTGTTAAAATGCAATTTGCACTCCCCAAATCAGAGGACAGGCTTCGCGACAAGGAGAAGCCTCGCACCAAGACGCTGATGTGCTTTTTCTGTCTCCCAGCCCGGCGACGGCAGCCGCCGGTACCACGTATTACATCTCTAAACACAATAAAGTTTCATTGTTCATTAGGACGGCTGCAACAAGGCGTTGGCAGAGTGATCAAATAATTGTTTCTAAAAGCACAACGTCTTTACGATGCCTTAACGTGATGCTTTAAAGTATTGTTGGGAAATGAATCGAGTGCAGTGGGTAGGGGATTTCAGCCTTGTGACCAGCGTTATGCTATAAATATTGAAAAAAACTAGAGAGATCCATAGGGCTGAAGGTGATCAAGAAATTACTGAGCTCATCCACTTCCCCGGCCACAATCAACTTCATCGAGTCATTCCCACGAGATCCTGGTCTGACCTGTCTTAAAAACCTTCTATGACAAAGAGGTCACAGTCTCCCTGGTCATCTACCGCAGGAGCTTCTTTCTTTCTTTCTTTCGTTAGTACAAATGCATAAATAAAACCAGCACTGCTGAGCAAACTTAAAGACTTAATTTCTGTTTCTACACCCGGTACAGCATGGGGGTCTTCCACAGGAGCCTGGCACAGGCGACCCACACCCGTTAGGGGACTCACCCCCAGCCCTCTTCCCCAGCTCTGCTCCCTGGCCCTTCCCCACCCTGCATTTCTGCTGCTGATTGCTCCTGCTGGACGGTAAAACCAGGTGCTTCCCTCACTGACGGCCATTCTGTTTTTCTCCGACCATTTTTTTAGATAGTTTAGTTCCACCTTAGTTTTCCAGCCTGGTTTCCCTGCACCTCCCTGCGCTGATGCTCCAGCAGATGCATCCCCCAACATGGTGGGGCCATCCTCAACCTATGTTGCTTCCAGTGAACCTTGTGACCATTGCCCCTGGTGTCCCTTGGTTTGTGTTTCAGCTTTTCAAATTTTGTCGCCATTTCTTTTCATCATTCTTTTCTGCTGATTTTTAGTAATCAGGCTTATTGTCTGCTTCACATATGCCTCTTTTTTGACTAAGACCAACGAAGATTTCTTTGAGGAGTTGCCCATACTCCTTAGCATCTTCCCCAGAAGGTCCCACCCGCCATTCCCCACGGCCACTGTGCTTTGTCTCCTGGAAATACATCATTTTTAGTGTGGGATCTTCTTTCTTTCCTTCCACAGTGACTTTCAGCCAATTGGCTTTTCATCTTCATTAAGCCAGCTCACCCTCCCCTTTCAGCTAGGCCAAGTCTAGAAGCTCCACTTTTCCAATCACTTATTCCACCTTCTATTATACCTATGAAAATAAAAAATTCCAGCTTCTAACCACTTGCAGTTCTTGTATTTCTCAGCTGACACCCTGCCAGATGGAGGTTTGCACCCACTGGACGTGAGATAGTCTGTTAATTGTGTTTCCCCAACACATTATTACAGAGCAACTCCTGAACCAGCACATGTCCATCAGCTCTATGGGTTATGTATCTCATGATAAGAAGAGAACTGAAGCTACTGCTTGTTCAGAAAGAAGAAAAAACCTTAATGGCATGTGATTTGTCACAGGTGATCAGCAATGCAAGTTCATGGCCACCGCTCTAGCACATTGCTAGTTACCTTGGCCAAAAGATCACAGCACCGCGGCCACCTCAGTCTGGCTTAGGAGGCACCACTGTCTACTCAAGGAGTCTGAGCAGTAAACCCTCTCGGACACATTTGTCCTGGGAGCAGCTCAAAGCAGAGGTATGTCAGAGGATGAGGTGGATCCCAGAGCCTGTCATTCACAACCAAGAGCAGCTTTCAATACCACCTTCGTGGAAGAGCTCAATTTTAAAACCAACAGCCAGGCTTTAAATCCGAGGCATGTCCCTTTGGATTATTATCATGCTTCAAATACTGTGTGTCACGCATTTCAATTTCAACATTTTGTTTGGAAGATGGCTCCTGCTCAGCTTGGGTTATTTTGGACGCTGCATTTTGGTCAATGAGCTACACTGCGTTCTCTTTGCTCACGACGGGGATGAGACAGCCCAACCATGCAGCCAACACAGACATACACCAGCATCACACACGAGCAAGCCTTGACATCTCCCTGGAAGGGACAGTGTATCCTACTGACACGAGCTCTTGTTTTGGTACTCACAGGAGCTGCGTGTCCATCTCAGGTCTGTCTGTGCTCCTCACAACAGGAGATATGAAGACTTAACGTCTCTTTTCCAAGAGAAGCCTTAACATCTCTTTTCCGAAAGCCTGCCACCTGAGAGTATGGGAAAAGGAAAAAGCAGCCAGCTCGAGGTCCAACAAAATAACCAGTTAGAGAGACAACTAAGTGGACAACTTTAAGATGTATAAATTATTGTCGCTTGCCCCAGCATAGTTCCAAAAAAAAAAAAAAAAAAAAAAATCAATCTTTATAGTTGGAAAATGACAGTAGCTTATTTAATTTATGACAAAAGCAAAGACAAGAGGAGAATAGCATTGAAGATTACACTCGTCGAGTGCGATGCTCTCCTGTAATGTAATGAAATGAGTTAAGAGCAAAGTGAATTAGTGCTACAGGCTGACCTCATCCCACTAATCCCGGAGAGCAATAAGAAATGGAAGGTTGCATTCGCCAGCTTGGTTTTCAAGGTCAGTGAGGACTAAAGTGGCCAGTCTCCTCTCCCTGTGATTTTAGCTTTAAGTAAGCGGCTGGCTGTGATCCTCATAATTTATTCTAACAAGGAGAATTACTCCAGTGCCTTTGGCAGGTGGGTAACTCCTTTGGGAGCAGGGAGAGCATGAGAATGAGGGGCTGCAAGTATCAAACCAGCTCTCGCACTCAGGGGGAGCATCATCTCTTGGTACTGCATTTGGTACTTTGCACCAAGCAGATTGACAGGACCGCATCCTGGCTGCGCCGCTCTTGGACTGATCCTGAGGTGGTCACCATCCATCCCGCTCTCGGCTCCGAAACGATTCCTATCTCCCTCTTGTGCCTTTGCTCAGAAAAGTTATGGACGCTTTAAAATGAGTTTTGTGTCAAAACTGTATTTCTCATGCCCTGACAAGAACTTACCCCTGAGCAAACTGCCTATAAAGTTTCGACGGTGGTAATTAGCCGCCTGCTGAGCTGGATGTTTCTGCAGGTAAGATCATTCTCCGCAGGGAGAGACGGCTCGAGACCCTGATACGAGACACCGGCTGATGAAGCGTTCTGCAGATTTATGTACTCTGGCTGCAGCTCCAGCTCTGGCTCGGGGCTGAATTTCACGGTGCGCAGAAAGGCTGCGAGATCCACCACCCCGCCTGGGGACAAGCAGGGGCCGGTTACACCGGGAGAGCTGTTCCTCCCGCACACGGCACGGTGAGATTGCCCCGTGATCAGGAGCTAAAGGCAGACAGAGGATGGGGGTCTGGCAGGAGGGTTTGTTCAGGGGAGGGTGCTGCTGGAGCATACCTGGTCTTCTGCATTATCCAACAGACAGAGAAGAAAGGTGCGTGAGGATGGGCGCTGCAACTCATTTGGGAACTGATAAATTTACCGGATCAGACTGCCATCGGCTTTGATGGAGCCGGTGTCAGAGCAGCTTCCTTGCGGAGAAAGGCTGAAGTACGCGGCATTATCTCTCTGGGAAGACGGACACCTGGGCTGGAAGCTGAGCTGTGGGAAATAGAGCAAATGCAGCATCGCTCTCTGTGATGCACACAGAGGATCCATCCTTCTCTCATTTTTGTGACCGTAACTATTGATCTCATTGAGTTATGCCTGAGCTGTGATTGAAGAGGAAAGGAAAAGGGGGGAGATCATTTCAAAGTCAGTGAGAACACTGCTTTTGAGAAGCAAAATCACCAGACCCAGCAAACAGAGCCATATCTCTGTATGCAATAGGGTGAGGTCCAAAATAGGAAAAGGCAGAATAAATCACCAATAGATATTGTCCTGTTTACAGCTGGGAGGGATCAGGCACAGATGACTCTACGCGGTGCTGTATGAGGAATGAAAGTATTGCAAACAACCAGGGAAGCTGCAAATGTACCGGCAGGAGCTCAGCGCCTGCAAAGCAGCAAGTCTCATCGAGCTGGTGTTTAAGCACCCAGGTTTTCACTTGTAGTCACGGTTCCTTATCTCGCATGTGCAAAAGCAGTGGTGACCTACCGCAAGGAGCACTCGTATCGCCTTGCACATGTGACGTTGTCAGAAATGGCAGAAAGCAAGCATTTCCAGCTGTCCTTTAACCCCTGTTTCTGAGCACTCTCCGTTCATCCCATAGATTCAAAGAATTGTCCACCATTCAGCTGATATCACTGCAAAAACCCGATGGGAGCAAAGTCTAGGACAAGTGTTCTTGCAAGACAGGAGCATCTCGCTCTCAGAGCCTGTATCTGAGAGACTTTTACACAGGACATAGGGTCAGATTTGGGCAGGACGCTTGCCACAGCTGCCAGCACGCCGCCCCAGAGAAAGGCCACCAAAATCCTTGGCTCCGGCTGCAGGCACTGGGTTTGGGGGCCCTGGAGGAACACATGGGTGGCTGGCCAAATTCCCAGTAGGAAACGTGGCTTCAGTGCAGCCAAGATTTAATTTAATTGCAAAACTCATTATGTGCAGGAGCCTAGAGCCCTGGGTAGCCATCATATTAAATATGAAGTGCAAATAAATTTTACTACCAGGGGTTTTGCTTGGTTTGGGTGAGCACTCAAGCCTGTATACCTTTTGGAAACTTCTTAAATCCCCAGATCTCTGCAGTTAATCCTGTGAGATCACCAACATGACTTTTCCGAGCCTGAAGCAACGGAAACTCCTAATGCCTGAGCGTGCCTGGAGAAATTTGGAGGCTTCACTGGGAAGCCTCACAAGGAGCTCAGTTAATCCGTACCCATCTCCTTTCAGTGGGTCCAAAAGATGTGGAGATTTGCAATAAGACCTCCCGGCGTATTTGCACCATTGCAAGAGTTCAGGCCATGGAAGGAGGCTAATTTGGCATCGCTGCTTTGTGCGTGTACCTCCCAGACCACAGAGAAACGTCCAGAGATGCCTTGTATCGTGAAGACCAAGGGCTATGCAATGTCAAACCACACTGGGCAAAGCATGGCATGCATCCCGGCTGGAGGCAAGGCAGAGAAGCGCAGATGCAATTTTCTCCTAAAAGAAAAGGTTTTGAGCCTGATCTTCACCCTACAACGCAACCGCCTTGTGCAAGCACAAAGTGGGGTTTGGAAAAATCCCAGGGAACCATCAGTCAGGTGGGAGGCAACCCCATCAACACCACCCCACACAGCCGTTTTAAGGCATTTTCCATCAGAATGACAATTAATGCAGGAGTAAGGCGAGGAAGCAGCCTGGTGGGACAGCACCGCTGCAACATGGCTTTTAACATGCTCAGCCCTGGCTGGGCTGGCCCCGGAGGCACACGGCCAGGCTTTTGCCCCAAAAACACTGCTTTTCTGGGGCCGATGTTCACTATCTGTCCAAGCGGCTCTGACCTTTGGCAGCGTGTGATTTCAGGCTGCGGCTCTAGAAATGTCACTGCTGCTTCTCATTTATGTGTTTCTATTAATCATTTTCTCCCTTCACATGCGGCCTAATCAATGGGGACAAGCGAGCAGTCCCTCTAACTGATTCCTATTATTCCTCATTACGCCCTTTGTTCCAACCCTCTGCTTCCCCATCTGGCATTAAACCCTGAGACCCCCCCATCCAAGCTGTCCTTTGACTGTCTCTGTAAGGACAACTCTGCTTCAGTTGTGTAATCAATTAGCCAGGAACCGGACCACTGGCTCGGATACCTTCTTAGAGCAGCCTCAATTTTGATTAATCTCTCTTCATGACTTTAAAACCATATAGGCATGATTCCCTACCCAGCCATGCTTGTTAAAATCATAAATCAATCTATTCCATTCCCTCCAGACGCGCCGAGACCTTTCCAGTTGCAGCCATCCAGCTACCGCCGCCGCAGAGCGTTATTTACTGGGTTTGCTTCATCCTTCTGCAGAGAAGAAATCCGCTCGCCGAAGCCAAAAAAGCCAGAAATATGTGTTTATTTTAAAGTAATTAAAAGTTACCTCCTGCGGACAGTACACTTTTGAACAGCTCTATCCATGCCAAAGAGGCTCGGAGCAAATGCTTTGCTGCTTACCTGGAAGGTCACCCCAGCTACCGTCACCCGAAAATTTTGCCCATCATCACGTCCTTAGCACCTGCCTAGAGGGGAGGTGGAGGAAAAATACACACACATGCGTGTGCTCACACCCCTATATGTAAAAAAGATGTCTCAGCTTTAGACACCAGCCAGCTTAGGTCCTCAAAACCCATGTGTCACAGCTCAAGGTCCCATCTTAGACCCCCAAACCAGCCCATTTTATGCCTTCTTGATGCTCAAAGCCCTTCCCATTCCTCATTACAGCCCATCCACTCAGCCCTCTGGGAGAAAAACACCAAAGAAATAACGTTTCCTTTTACATTTTCTGTCTTTTATTCCCTTTTCTGTCACCCTAGCCCAAGGGACAGCTTTTGGGGTCTGGTCCTCACAGCGCAATCCAGGGCGCTGTCACTGGTGAAGGGGGAAAGCAAATGGGAAACCCCACGTGCAGCCACGCTACAAAAGCATTTTGCAAGGCTTCAGACCTACCGTTCCCCAGAAGGAGAGGGGACACCCTTTAAGGTGGAAAACTGCAAGCGGGAGAGACACATCATCTTTTTGATATATATTTTGAAATATGGCACTGGCAGGGATAAGATAAAACGATGCTGTTCTGTAATAAAAGATTCAAGGGTTATTTGTCAGTTCTCCATTCCTTATCCCAGAAACTGAGTTTTCAGCCAACATTTTGATCAGTTCTCAAGCCAGAAAAGGTAATTTTTTTTGTGTTGCAGCAGGACGGACATCCACAGCCTGAGCCAGCCTTCCGGGGAGGGAGGCATTGCTCCATCCCTTTCCCCCATCCCCCTGGTACTTTTGGGACAGCCTCTCTGCAAACAAGACCGCTCACTTAAAGTATCTTTTCCCCTTGGTTGCAAAGATACAACTATCAAAGGTATAAATATCAAATCGCAAAGACACGTCAGGGCTGCTGGGGGTGCAGCAGGGACCATGGCCAAGTTCTGGGGCAGGCACGGATGGATGCGGGATTTGGGCTGAAGACTGGGGCTGGCCCCAAAATATCGCAAGGGGGCTGGGGGACAGAGCAAGGTGCTAATTTCAGTTTTTAAGCACGTATCCATCCAGCAAGCTGGTTTATAGCCCGGCTGCAGCAGCCGTGCCGGGGGCCAGTGAAACGCAGCGTGCCCCAGAGGGACCCAAAGGCAAACTGAGACGGGAGGTTTCCCTGGAGCACCTGGACCACGATGCTGGAGCAGGTGTCTGCAGGCGGAAAAAGACCCCAAAGCACCAGCAAAACCATTGCATCTTCCAGTTGTCCTCCAGGGAGGGAAAGTCTCTCCAGCACACGGATGGGAAAAGGCACAGCCAGAGGGAAAGTCTGCTGAGGCTCCTCCAGAGAGGACTACGTCCGGGTAGCTGAAAGAAAAATCATTGCAAACCCACCCGGCAGCCACATTTCAGTCTCGCTTTGGAGAAATACAAGGGGTTTAACCATCATCTGAGAACAAAGTCTGAGCCTCTCGCCAGGGACAAGCGACCCAGCAGAAAGTGCCTTAAGGTTCATATGAGTAATGGTCCATTTTTGTACCATCCCCACGAGGATCCCACATTCCAAGCCTGCTTAAAAGAAATCCCTGTGTTTTTTGCCACAGCAGAAGGGACACACGGCACCAGCCACCCGGCAGCACAGATGGGACTTTGTAAGCCACATAAAACCCAGCGCCGATAAGACTCCTCTGCAGTCATTTGTTTTAAATGCCAGAATATGCTTCAGGAGCCCTGACATTTGGGGAATAAAAGCAAGCGGTGACCAACTCCACTCTCTTCATTAGCTCCTGTAATTGGCATTACCGGCAGAAGGAAGCACGGCCGTCGTGCAGGGACCAGACCCTGCAAGCGCTGGGTGAGATAAGGTCCATTCGGGATCGGTTCGGTCGCCGACGGGTGCATGCAGCTCACCCCGCTCTCCATCCCCTCCAGCAACGGCAACCCCTCGCTTCTCCTCTGGGAATTCCTGCCTGCGGCGTGCTAATGTATACATTACAAAACTCCCCATTCAGCTCTCAGATAATAACACGTGAATGCGCTTTACTGCATTCATCAGTGCTATTGAATACGGCTTTACGCCGAGTAATTAAAGGAGAGGAACCATTGAACGCGCCCTGCACCGCTCCGTTTTAGCTGGTGTCGCAGCAGGCGCCGCCTCGCTGCGGGGGGATAATCGATCATTGCAAGCGGAAGCCAAATCTTCAGCCACGTGTTTGCACTAATTTTGCAAGGTGGACTTCAAACCCGACCGCCAGCTAAAAGGGGAGGGACGCGTTTCTGGATGTGTACGATCCTAAAATACCATCTCCCTTCTTGCTACTAAATCTGCTTGCATCAGGGGAAACATATTGATTAGCCATAACTTCATGTATCACCTTGCATAGGGGGAAACGTCAGCATCTGCTCACGATCATTCAAGTCCAACCCAAAAATGCCCAAAAAATGTGGAAATGTCCCATATCCCTACAAAATTCATCATGAGCTCTAACAGTGATGCACAGTCGGACCTGAAAATATTTGCCTGAGAATATCCAGACTTGTGGGACCCACTTTATCCCACAAAGTCTTTAGAAAGGCGAGCCATCGGAGCTCAAATCCCACCAGCCCAGCACAGCCCCGAGCCCCCGGCCGCAGCCCCACCGCACGCTGGGATGAACGCCTGGGAGCACCGAGCTGGGCATCGATTTTGTGCCACCGGCTGCTGTGACACCTTACATCAAACACTGGGAAAGAGCAGGGGAAACATAACAGAGCTTTACGGCTCGTATGAGCACACCGGTGTTGCAGACAAGATGCCATAAACTCAGGGCATAACTCCGGAGGATTTTCTGCTCTTCTAAGCCACAGACCATTTATTTGCCAGGGTTTGTATAGTGCTTACCCAGGGTATACGCAATCAAAGCGGTGATAAACAATGCCTGCACACACACAAAAAGTATATATCTGTGTTCCCAGATCTTCAAGAAAATCAGCCAAACAAAAAGTGGTCCTGAGCAAAGCTAAGCCCCCAGGCAGGGGCTGGCTGCTGGGTTTCACCTGCTGCTCTGAGCAAGGTAATGGTTTTCCCATCATTGCAGGGGAGTTAACGGAGAAGCAAAAAGTAATTAAGCCATCAGAAGGCACTGCAGACACATTAGGATCCCAGGTGTTTGGTTACAAGGGGATTTCTACAGCATATGTGAAATCCTAGTTAAAATTCTCATGTTTTCTGTACGAAATCCAATTCCGCAGAGTTACTGCAGGCACAGGAGGAGGAGGATGGAGAAGAGCAAGGCAGAGCACGGCAAGGAGAGTGTGCTGAATAAGCAAAGCCCCCACTGCAAAGCGTGAAGTTTTAACCGGAGGCAGGACTTCAGCTACACTCTTTGTCGGATCGCATCCAAGAAATCCTCGGCTTTGGCACCGATTTCCCCTTGCAGAGCTCACCTACAAGCCCCTCCTGGCAGAGGGCTGGGGGAAGCATCACACCAGTGTTTACGGAGTTGTTTTTATTCACCGACGCAAGCACGAGCTGTCACTGCAGCAAAAAGGGCCCCTCGCTCCCACGTGCCTTTACTCTGATGAAATATTAACTTTAAGCCACCATCACCGCCCGACAAGCCTCTTTCGATCTGGTGCCAGAAGAAAATGATAAAAATCCACAGGCTGCGAAGGCAGCGACTCGACACGGCTGTGGGATAAAGCCGGACAGACGAAGCTGCACAGAGGGAGAGGACGGGCAGCTTCAGCCTCTCAAGTGATGCAAGATAAGGAATAACTCACTCTGTATCCTACAAGTAATTAAATAGCTCAGTCCTGCTCAGCAACGTTGGGTATCAGCATTCAGCTTTCAACCCCGCTCTGGGCAGAGCCTGTCACCACCCTGCGGTGGCCGCATCCTGGGGACCCCTGGCCGGGCTGGGACGGGCAGGACTCCTCGGTCAGGCAGCGGTGGCTGATGGCCCAACGTGGCCGCTGCCTCCATCCCGGGGGGACACAGCTCCGGCTGCGCCCTGGGCTGAGCCAGCACCGCTCCGTCCCCTGTCCCTGCAGGACCCTCGTCACAGCAGGGAAGTGGCCCAAGTTGTTTCTCCCCATGACAGAGCCCAGGTGGTCACCCTGCACCCCTCAGTACTTCCAGCTCCCCTTTCTGCCCCTCACAAAGCCTTTTTTTTGTTTTAATTCCCTCTCCCCCCGCCCCCAAATCACAGACCTGAGCTGGATGCAACTCCTCTGCAAACGCAGCAGACCTGATTTCTATCCCTGCTGCCACCTACCTCCCCCGCTGCTCAAAAAAGCAAGGAGAAACATGGTGCATAGCCCAAAACAGCCCCAGCAGGTCCCGACAAGGGCTTCACAGCCTGACGAGAGCTCACCCGGAAAAATCACAGGTAGGGGCACACAGATACACATGCAATTGCAGGGCGATGCTCTGGCTCTGGGCAATTTTCAGCCACCGTGTGATTAATGGCACAACCTGCCACAGCAGCTGCGGCTCACCTACCGACCCCAGTGCCGCCTGTCCCATGGGAAGCACGCACAGAAAACATGCAGGTTTCCCTTCAAGGCGTATAAAATCGTCTGCTTCACAAGCTGCAAATACAATGTGCGCCCTTGGAGCATAAATACATTTTCCAAACTCTCACCCTTCCAGACTCCTCCTAATTAGGAGAGTCTCCTGGACTCCACTATCAACAACGAGGCAGCAACCCAGAATTTGCTCAGCACAATATTATTTAAGACTTAACGCTGAGCATTCAATGCAATAAAGTGCTATTCTAACTGATCTGACCTCGTAAGACCAAGATATTTGAGAACGGCAGCACCTCTGTTGCAAGTCTAGTCGGCACTCTGAGCGTAGGATCGTCATAGAATCACAGAATGGTTTGGGTTGGAAGATCATCTTAAAGATCATCTTAAAGATCACCTAGTTCCAACCCCCCTGCCATGGGCAGGGACACCTTCCACTAGACCAGGTTGCTCAAAGCCCCATCCAGCCTGGCCTTGAACACTTCCAGGGATGGGGCATCCACAACCTCTCTGGGCAATCAGTGTCATTAGAGGGTATAAACATGCAGAGGCTATTTGACCTGAAATTATAATAAAATACTATACATTGCTCAGCAAGCTGCTGTCTAGAATACAGTGGAAATCCTGCTAACGGGGAAGACATCAATTTGATTTTTAAGTTTGTTTAAGGCAGTTTTAACACTAAACAAGTAAACATTTATAACTGGATAAATAGTTTTCAGTTTAGTCAAGGAGCATTCAGTGGATGTTGGCATAAATATTCAGTTATGGAAATTATTTGATTGAAATAGATTTTACATGCCATAAATAAACATTGTTTGCGATGAACACACACTCCCAACAAGCGGCACGAATTAGAGAGCCACTGATGCCTAATGCCAGTCTTTGAAAATGTTTTATTTAGAAGCACTTCTGCTTAACACACAGCCAGCCAAATCCCATCTGCCTGGGGTTCCCTCGATGTTCATCTCGCCACGTTATTAAACGCTCGGAGCAGAAGCACGGCTGCACGAGCAGCGCGGTGGGTGCTGCACCCCTGTGCCCAGGGGGGCTCATCCAGGTGCTGGGATGGGGCAAGGTTTAGCAGAGGACTGTGCCAAAGGAGCAAACAAAAATTGTGAACCAGGAGCCTGGGATATGTGAGCATCGCTGCAGAGCCAGCCTGTTTGGTGTCGGCCACCTGCGGAACTCAGAGGTGAGAAATCTGCGTGTTTTACCAAAATCCGCTGCGGCTTCGGTGCTAGCAGAGCTACGGCTGGATGCGGGCGCAGGAGCAATGCTCTCCCCCGAGCAGAGAGCATCGTCCGAGCACTCAGCATAGCTTTTAGCCACGTGAAGTGACACAGAAGTGAGTTAGACTTTTCTAAAACATATTTATGAATAAATGCCCTCAAGTTCAGGAGTATTTGTGGTGTCGGCCCGGACAGAGATAGCTCTGCACAATCTTGTAAAGAAACAGATGAGCTCAGCATTAAGTTGGAGAAAGTCAGGGATGACCTGACCAGGGATAAACAGCACTTTCCTGTTTTGGGTATGTTTTTAAGCTTTCTCTCCAAAATGACAGCACACACAGGACCAGAGCATAAGGCTGGCAGTGAAGCTGAGCCCAAAACTGGGGGAAAAAAGAAAAAAAAGGAAAAAAACACCAAAACCAGAAGGAAAGGCAAGGCAAGAACTGGAATTTTGGTTCTGATGTCATACCTGTGACACCACCACGGTCACACAGGACCTGAGCAGGAGCGAGGAGAGGGGCAGAGCCGTGGGCTGTGCCCCAGTCCTGCCATCCAGCACTGGTGTAGTAGCAAGGATCCAAAACACAGAGATTTCTCGAAAGCAAGCAAGCACGGGGCACCAGCAGGACAAAGTCCCTGCATGCTACAGCTTACCGAGAAAAGTCACGTATTTCTGGACACAGCGGCTCAGGCACACCACGCTCCAGGACTGTGTCTCACCCAAGCCCTCACGACGGCAGCGAAACTGCGGGCGGACTGTGCCATCTAGCTTCTACACTCAGACACGGACTGCTACGCTGGGTTTTCTTGCACACACCGCTCAGCCCTACACGCTGAAGCCGCATGCGTCCGGGGATGGCAGAAACCTCCCCGTACCTTTGGAGTTGGAAATCTGTACTCCAGATTTCCATCACCCATGATCTGCAGAGCCGGCGTGGGGTGACCCACTGGCATGTCAGAGAGGAACAGGTCCACAGCACCTTCACATGGGCAGTAACTGGACCTCATCCCACACCCAGACCAGCCACCCCTTGCATCTCTCCTGGTTGACCTTCATGCCACCTGACCAACATCTGGCAGACACGAGAGCCCGGGCATTCGGAAAGCTGCATTTGGAGCAGGAGCTCCCACCCTGGGCCTGCTCAAAGCACCACGGCCAAATACCCTGTCTCTTTGCAAAACTCCCAGGTCCCTTTCCCTCAGCTTGGGGTTGGAGCGATGAACAGCTTTAAGCTCAGCGTACTCCGCTCTCAGCATCGCCTGCGGCTGACACACATTGGAGCAGCCTCCAAGCCGCCCCAGGTGGAGCTTGCTCCTTGCAGGAATTCAGTAATGGCGATATTGGGAATATCCACGTCCCTGGACAAGCTGCTGTCCCTGCTTCAACACAGTGCAGAAATTGTTATCCCAGTTTCACAGCTGGGGAACCGAACCCCGTGGCAGAGGAGCAGCTTGCAGAAGGGCAAGGAGCCAGATCTTCATCCAAGGTGACGGGGATCCGCCTTGCTGGGCCCGGCACTCAACCTGAGATGCTGCAAGTAGGAAAACAGCCTGAAGATCACCCCCAGCCTGGTCCCACAAGCCACCTGATGCGATAAACCAGATCTCAGCGAGTCAGAGACCACCTCTGCACACAGGAGGGTGACCACAAGGCACAGGCTTTCACAGCACCCATGCTGCCACAGCTTACCTAAAGGAATTACACTTTTTTCCTACCTGAGCACGTTAGACAGCTTCATTTTTCTAGCCTAAGAATGAGTTTAAAAGTTAGTGTTTTACCCAAAGCCTTGCAAATTCCTCCTGGAGCCTCTGACAACCATAGATTTTATCTGGTGCATAATCCAATGCAATTTAGTGTTTTTTCAACAGTCTAAATCCCCTATAAACTCCATTTCAGCAATTAGAGGTTCATCTCTTCGAAAGTGAAGGCATCACTATCTTTTACTTGGCTCCAAGTAGGCGACGTTATTTCCCTACAGGAAAACATGTATTGGTTGTTCGCTATTAATGCAAAGTCCTTCAAGAGTATTTTGATTTTGCCTGTTCTTTGGGGGAATCAGCAGCTCTTTATAAGTCATTTTCCCTCCAAATAAGTTTGAGCTTCACATCTGTGCACCTTGAGAGTCTGTAACAGTCAGCTTTAAGAAGAAACAAAATGCAATTTTCACGATGAGCTCAGGAAATTCAAGGTTTTGGCACCTAGTCTTCATTGTATATTGGGCAATAAATACCTAGTTAAGGCAGCAATAAGGTAAAAAGGCATTACAGTTTGTACTACACCACCTTCCCACTAGACTTAAAAGATGGGAGCAATAGAATAGGAAAAAGGCAAGAACATTTAAAGCATTTACAGAATTACAAGGTGACAATTCGGGTATTTTAATGTGTACAAAGTAATTCAAAACCATATTTTAGCTTTGTTTTCAAGTAGGAAGCTGCTTTTCAATTGCTATCCCTAGCTATTTGGTACAGAGGGAGGAGGTTTTATTGTTATTGTTTTCCATCACGTAGATAACACAGATGCTCTGGCACTTAGCTCTCAGGACCAGATCCTCAGCTCCTTTAGAGCCACACAGTTCACTGCCCTGCAACAGCACCCATACAGGGTGGAGAAAGAAGGTGCCCCCAAAACCATTTTTACCATCAGAAAGGAGCTTTGCTCAGGAAAGAGGGACAGATATCCACAACTCCCTACCGGACCTGAACATCTCTTGCAGCTCTGAGCGTCCAAATAATTCTGATACCGCTGCCATTTTCAAAGCTCTCAGGCCGGTACCCAGCACGGGAGCATCCTCTTGTCACCAACATGTTGGTGGGGACAAGAACACACAGACATTTCCCACCGGGAAGTGCCACAAGCACGGCTGCGCACCTCTAATAGGTAGCGGGAGGCAAGCTGAACACAGCTCTGTGCAGATTCCAGCAGCGGGAACCACAAAGACCCTCCCCTCCCATTTTGCATCTTTACTGATTCTGTGTTTCACTGAAATTTTACACTACGGTCAGTTATTAAGAGGTATATGAAAAGAGTGTGGAGTAAAAGTGAGAAGCACCTTTCGTAGTAAGAAGAGGCATGACTGGTTATCAGGTTCAGGCGTCAGCAATCGCCAGGACCTACCTTGTCCGTAGAGCCCAAGCAACAGCTTAACCAAGTGCTACCAGCTCCTCCACCTCTGCAGCTCCCCAGCAGCATCCATGGCGATTCCCATCAGCTGCCGAGAAACCAGCTTGTGCACCACAGCTCCCCGTTCTCTGCTGGGGATCGGGAGCAGCCAGCAGCAGACAAAGCTGACCAGTTTACTCACTTCCTTGAAAAAGAACAAATCTGATTGTAACATGGGTTAAAATAATGCTCAAGAACAAAAGATTTGCTCTTCCCCCAGTGAGTGTCCCCCTAACATAAGAAATTCAAGAATTGGTTAGAAAGGCAAGTAGTGCTTTCTGATTTTTCAGAATCACACTGAAGCCAAACAAATGCACCCCATAGGATTCAACTCTATATATCAGCAGAAATGGGAAGAAAAATAATCACCAGAGGAACTAAATCTTTTTTTTTTCCCGCATTTCTTTAGTGTAGAAGCTCACCTTTACACTGAAGTTCCCAGCTAGCAACCAGGGACGTAACCATTTCCCATTCAAAGAGAATGACAGGACCAACAGCGTCCTCCAGCTGCAGCAAGGCTGACCCTTCCCCAGTCCAGCACCAAACCCAGATCAGCACCAGCCAGAGCTCCCCAAGCGACCCCAAATCTGCATCCCTGTATGCCACACAGGGCTGCCTTCGGTCACAGGAGCAGCCAAAAGGAACTGCCTGCTCTCCGTCATCCTGCCAGGCTACAGCAGGGACAGCACAGCTGGTCAGCACTTTCATGCATGACAGCCTGCACAGCATTTTGAGAACTGCTGCTTTATTAGAACGTAGAAACCCTCGCAGAAATCTGCTCAGTCTAACATCTGCCTCAAGGCAATGGGAAGATGGAAATCCTCTGAGTAGGTCAGCCCCATACAGTTATCTTTTAATTTTTGTATCAGGCTTTAACTATGAATTGAGCTTATTTAGCGCCTCAGGATTTGCTGTTCCTTCCCTGTAGTTAGCTGTGGGTTTAGTCCCCTTGCAATGAAGCCATGGTAGCACCTCGTAGGATAAGAATACATTTTCCCCCAGATCAAAGAATGGTTTGGGTTGGAAGGGACCTTTAAAGGTCATCTAGTCCAACCCCCCTGCCATGAGCAGGGACATCTTCAACTCAGTCAGGTTGCTCAGAGCCCCCTCCAACCTGACCTTGAAAGATTCCAGGGATGGGGCATCTCCCACCTCTCTGGGCAACCTGTGCCAGTGTTTCACCACCCTCACTGTAAGAAATTTCTCCCTTTTATCTAGTCTGAATCTACCCCTCCTGTACTTCAAAAGAGCTTCCTTTTCTGGCCGACACACCTTTAGAAGCTCTTATTATCCTTCTTTGCACCCCTTGCCAAGTTCAGCTCCCACTGCGCCTTGGCCTTCCTGACCCCATCCCTACACAACCGGGCAGCGTCCCTATACTCTTCCCAGGATACCTCTCCCTGCTTCCACCGCCTGTGCAGTGGACGTAGGTATTAACCCAGCTACCTGCTTTAACTCACATTTATCCAAGGTTCATTAAATTAGTTTCAGGTAATTCCTAAACCACTGTCGCCAACCGACTGACCACAGCAGCACACAGCTCAGCACCAGTTTATCCCGCCAGCCGGGGAAAAAAGCAGCTCGCCGAGCTCCGTGCTGTTACTGCCGACCCGCGGCGTTATCCCCACAGCCCTTCAGCTTCTGCTGTAAACCACACTTCAAACCCCTGCTCAGCTGCTCCACATCCCCAGAGGTTCCTCGCGGGAAATTTGACATTAAAGCTCACTGAAGGCCAAAAGCTGTGATGTCAGGCGTGCCTGCCTGCTTTCGGGCAGCTCAGTGCTAGCTCATGCCGCAGGATCCGTCAGATCTCTGCTTTTGTCACCACAGAAGCCAGAACAGGCTCCGTGACAGGAAGGTACGGCTGCGCTTCAGTTCGGTGAGGTACTCACCAAGGAGGAGGATGAGGGTACAGTGCTCTCTCTGCCTCGGGGGGGAAGCTGTACCACCACACAGAATAAATACCCCGGCCACCAGGCCAGCGTCCGGGTTCGTCCCCATTCCCTCCTCACCACCCCATCTTGTTCAGTTGAATTTCATAACCAGTGGGACAAAAAAAAAAAGCTTTAGGGATTCCCGAACCAGACGCAGAGCAGTCAGCTGGAAGGGATCAGCCCACTTGCCATTTCAGGCACGATCAAAACATTCCTCTAGTCAGTAACATCACACAGAGCAGCGGAGCTTCAGCAGAGATGCTCCAAAACCAGCCTGAACGGCAGGACAGCACCCTGACACCTCTCATCCCCTCAGAGGGAAGTAGAAGGCTCAACGCCAGGCCTTTGGCACACTTGACAAGTGTTTTCTTTGCCCAGCTCTCTTCAGTCCTGTCATACCACGGCCTTTTTAGCGGCTGGAGAACTCCGAAACCACCAGATTAAGTGGAAAGGGTGTGTGGCTCCAACCGTATTCACTTCCTTCAGGGGAAGGGAAGAGGTCCAGACTGCACAGCACATCACACATGGGCTCCAGCAAACACCCACCCTGTCCAAAGGCTGCCTCTGGCTCAGGATGCCATCACCTTGCCTTGTTTTGATATCAATTGTAGCTTTCCCCACAGCTTCCCACACCCTGAAGCACCAGACCTCCTAACAAGCTAGGAAGGCTTGGGCACAGACTTTGAGGTACAGCTCTGCACCACAGACATGTTGCGATGTCACCATTTCCTACATTAGCAAAGAGTTTGCCAGTATCTAACCCAAGCAAGTCTGGCAGCTGCACTCCAGCAGGCTGCCTGGCCGTTCACCTACCACTCATTTTAAGCAGACCATTCTACTGCTCTGCTTGCAAACCCGAAGGCTCAGTGGCATCACACAAGCATCACCACTCTTGAGACCACCTGGTTTTGTGTGGGAAAGCTGAAGAGAGCAGGACAGGTTCATTCAGGCCTGTCCCCAGAGCAGCACCCACCCCTCCGGGAGGACCACTGTGAGGGAGTGGAAGCCCCGTAGCCATTAGAACCTTTACAAAAGGCAAATGCGCACAGGTCAGTCGGGCAGGGAAATTATTTATTGGGTAGGGCTGCACCGAGATGTTGCAGACGTGTCAGGGAGGCCCAGGGAAGCCCCCGGAGCTTCTGGCGACAGCCTCATCCTCCCGGCGCTCAGTCCAGCTGCAAGAGAGCGAGAAAGGCGAGAGGAGTCAGCGGGAAACGGCACACCCGCCCCTCCCGCACAGCCCCAGTACCGGCGCTTACCTTGATAAAGCCGATGTCCTTGGCGTACTGGCGGAAGCACTGCCGGCACATATTCAGGCCGTACTTGCGAATGAGGCCGTGGCGGTTGGAGCACACGCGGCTGTGAGGGAAGAAGAGAGGAAGGCCGGTCAAGGCGGGTAATGGCGGCATGAGGTGGGGGGGGGGGGGGGGGAAGGAAAGACAGTGAGGCGGCTGCCGCGGCCGAGGGAGCCCAAGGGCCACCCGGACAGCCCCCGGGCGCGTACTGACCAGGAGCGGGAGCCCTGGCCGAACTTCCTAGGGTGGCTCCAGTAGAGCTGCTGGTGGCCCATGCTGCCTGCTGCGCGCCCGGCTGTGAGAGGAAGATGGCGGCCCGCGCATGCGCTAATCAACCCTGCCCCCGCATCCCGGCCTGCACCGCGGCGAGCCCGCCCGACAGCGCGCAGGCGCGGGGAGGGAGCCGCGCTGCTGAGGGCGGCGCCTGCGCAGAGCGGCCCCGCTCCCCCCGCCCCTCCGCGGCGTGACGTCAGCGGCGTGACGGCAGTAGAGGCAGCAGCGCAGGGTAGTGAAGTGCCGGGCGCGGTGGCGCGCGCCTGTAGTCCCAGCTACTCGGGAGGCTGAGCCCGCCGGATCGCTTGAGCCCAGGAGTTCTGGGCTGCAGTGCGCTATGCCGAGCGGGCGTCCGCGCTAAGGCCGGCATCAATATGGTGAGCCCCGGGGAGCCGGGGGACACCAGGTTGACTAAGGAGGGGTGAACCGGCCCAGGTCGGAGACGGAGCAGGTCAAAGCTCCCGTGCCGGTCAGTAGCGGGATCGCGCCTGTGAATAGCCACTGCAGCGTAGCCTGGGCAACACAGAGAGACGCGGGCTCCTTTTGCGCGCCACCACCGCGCCCCGTGTCCCGCGCCCGCTGTTTTGCCCCGGCGCGCTACCGCCTCCTACCGGCCACGCGGCGGCAGCGCGGACCCGCGCGCCCCGCACCGCCCCCTGCTGGCCGCCGGCAGCACCGACCCCTGAGGGCAGCGCCGACCCTGCGCGCACTGCCCCCTGCTGGCGGCCGCCGGCACCCGCGTTGTCTGCGCATGCTCGGATGCCGGGGGGGGGGGGGAGGAGATTTGGTTTCTAAATATTAGATTAGAGCGGATTTTAAAGGCTAAGTGCTGTCATTAAAAAATAAACGCGGAAAGCCAACGCTGAAAGGATTCACTGATTTTTTTTTTTAATTTTATTTTATTTTCCCTTCTCATCTAATTCTGGTTCACGCGGTGAAAACTGGCTGGGCAGGGGGTCAGGCGAGGCCGCTGGCCGCAGCAGCAAGGACAGCCATGCCTTCCCCCGCCACGTCCCCTCAGTGAGCAGCCCAGCCTGTGCGCACAGAGGGGTTGCTTTCCACCCAGCCTGCGCCTTCAAGCCAGGAGTTCTGTTACATTCCATGGTGCTATTCCAATTTCTACTGCGCCCAAGCTCAAAGCCACTCTTCCCGGGTCCTGAAATTTCACCATCGGAGATTCCCAACCCACCCTATCTCTACCGATCCACTTTTACATCGTGAATGCCTTAATTTTTCAAATTTTTCACATCATTGAATTTCTCCCTGTTATTTTGGTAATGAGTTTTTCATAAGGCCCCGCGTCCTCCTGTTGTTTAGAAAGTCTGAGCTACTGTTACCAGAGCAGGTGGAGGATAAAGGGTGGCACTGGCATCTAAATCAACCGAATGGCAACTGCATGTCACAGCAGACGAACGTGGCTTTTTACCCAAGCTTGGTTTCTGAATGCCCAAGACTCTCGTTTCTGGTGGCATTACCTGAGCCTCTTCTAGCAGCAAACCCACCTTTCAGCCGACCCAGCCCCGCCACGCTGGGGACAGGAGGCCATCACTGAGGTGATGCTCTGTCACTGGCGGTCGTTTCTGCTGTCACTGCGCTGGGGAGAACTTCAGAGGGAGCGCTGGTACCTTTGCAAATGAACACGCAGGAGGATTTCTTGTAAAACTTGTATTCCTCTGTTAGGTACCACAATTGTAGAAATTGCCCAAAAGATTTGCCTGCGGTGCTGGACCTGCAGCACAGAGCCGCTCGCCCCGGTGAGCAGCCACGTCCCACCACCGAGGCCAGGCAACCCGCCTGCCCCGTTCCGTGTTCCTCACACCCTGGCCTGGGCTCCTCACTGCTGCCAGCACGGGTAGTGTACCCCACCTGGTGTCAACCCCTGGTCACCGAGCCCAGGGGCCATCAGGGACCAGCGTGCCCGCAGAGGTGCTCCCCCATGTCGCCTCACACTCGCCGTCCCCTCAGCTCCTCCTTATCCCCTCTCACCCGCCGTCCCTGCAGTTCCCGCCGTGCCCTCTCACGCCCGCCGCCGCCCCCGACCCTTCCCGCTGAGGGGAGCGGAGGGGAGCCGAGCGGAGCCGAGCCGAGGGCTTCTCCAGGGGGCGCCGGCGCCGAGAGGAGCCGAGGAGCCGACGGAGCCGAGGGCCTCCTCCAGGGGGCGCCGGCGCCGAGAGGAGCCGAGGGCGAGCCGAGCGGAGCCGAGGGCCTCCTCCAGGGGGCGCCGGCGCCGAGAGGAGCCGAGCCGAGCCGAGCGGAGCCGAGGGCCTCCTCCAGGGGGCGCCGGCGCCGAGAGGAGCCGAGGAGCCGAGCCGAGCGGAGCCGAGGGCCTCCTCCAGGGGGCGCCGGCGCCGAGAGGAGCCGAGCCGAGCCGAGCCGAGCCGAGGGCCTCCTCCAGGGGCGCCGGCGCCGAGAGGAGCCGAGCCGAGCCGAGCCGAGCCGAGCCGAGCCGAGGGCCTCCTCCAGGGGGCGCCGGCGCCGAGAGGAGCCGAGCCGAGCGAGCCGAGCCGAGGGGAGCCGAGCCGAGCGAAGCCGAGCGGAGCCGAGGGGAGCCGAGCCGAGGGCCTCCTCCAGGGGGCGCCGGCGCCCGGTCCCGCGCTGAGGGTTCCTCGCTCGGGCTGCCCGCGGCTGCCGGTGCTGCCGGTACCTCCGGTACCGCCGCCCTCCCTTCCCGCCCTGCGAGCCCTTCTGCCGAGCGGCCCCGCGTCCCTTGGCCGGCGGCGGCCGGGATCACGGAAGCCAGGCATCGCGGCGGGCGCCTGTGCGCGGAGAGCGCGGGAGGCCCCCGGGCGGTGCCGCGCCTCCCGCCCGCCCCTGAGCGGGCCGTTGGTCGGTGGCGGGGCGGGCGGCGATGCGGCTGCAGTGCGAGGTGGAGGTGGTAAGCCGGCTCCTGCCCACCTGCGGGCTCCGGGGCCGCGGCCGCGGCACCAGGGCGCTCCTCTCGCTCGGCCGGCCGCCCGGACGGGCGCGGGATAGCGGCGGCGGCGGCGTTTACCTCATGGTGTGCACGGCGCGGGACCGGGTCGGTGCTCGCTACAAGGTGGGGACGGCTACACCGGGGGGGGGGGGGAACCGGGACCGAGGCGGGTCCCTTCGTCCCGCCGCGGCTGCTGATCGCCCACTGTGCCTCGTAGGTGCAGGAGAACATCGAGCGGTTCTTCACCCGGTTCGTGGAGGAGGGAAAGGCCACCGTGCGCCTCCGGGAGCCCGCCGTGGACGTCTGCCTCAGCAAGGTGGGTACGGGGGCCGCGGCCGGTGGCCCGGGACACCGACAAGGAATCGGTGCCGTGCCCCGTGCTCGAAACCGAGCAGCGTGTGGAGGCGGCAGGGTGGCTCGCCGGGGTCTGCTCCGCGACCGTGCTGGACGGGCCTCGGTGGGTCCCCAGGCTGTCTGCCTGGGGTCCGTCCGACAAACGCCACACGGTGACTACGTCCTGTCCTACCAGTCGTCTTTTGACCTGCCACAACTATGGCTCAGGAGGTGTAAACGAGGCAGTATGAAGGAGCTTGGCTTTGTATGTCCTCAACAGGCTTCAGCAAAAAGGGAAATAAAAGGGAGCTCACTCCTTCTGTGCCAGGAAGGCTGGGCCCAGCTTCTTTGCTGGGCTGTGTTCTGATTCTCCCATCTTCTGCTCCGTCTGGAGAAACAGCAGGAGCGGAAAAGTCCATTTTTCATGTTGTTCTATGTCACTTGTTTAGAGAGAAGCAACTTTTTTCATCTCTCTGATACCATATCTTGCTCTTTGGACGTAAATTCTATGAAACAGTTATTGCTTGCAGTCTTTCTAATGAAAAAATTGGAGAATACTCTTGTCTTAGTGGACAAGCAATGTGCCCACTGTGGTTTTCAAAGCTGGAGATGCATGGTACGGATCAGCGGTACAGGCACCATCTCACCTTAATGCTTAGCTAATAGTAGGACTCACCAATGTATTTATTTACAGTTTATAGGATATTTAGAAGCTGTAAAGTGTTTTTAACAATGCTAAACTCACCAAAAAAATCATACATTAACGTTCAATTTTTATGTTGTTAAGTTTTTTTTCTGTGCCTGTTCCAGTAATCTTTTGTAGCCTTCTAGAAAAGGAAAGCAGGACAGCTTTTCTAAAACCTTACAGTTAGAATGTGTAAATAAAAGCAAATAATGTGGATTTTTTTGTTTGGAAAATCATTTTGACTTTCTGTTGCAACTCTGATTCTTTGGCCTGAAGGGAGGTCCTTTAATAATTTCAGTGATGTCAGACTGAGCAGCTCTAATCATGAGTGGTGAAGCTTACTCCTTCAGAAGCAGAATGTTTTCTCAAAGGGCCTGTCTAAGGAGAAATGCACAGGGTGTGTTTAAACTGCAGCTGCAACAGGCACTGACAGCAGTCTTGCCAGAGTGGAGTGGAGCTCGGGGCAGGCTGCGAGGTCTGCTTGAGAAACGAGGTGAAATGAATCCGTACTTGGGATGGTGACTTGCTGAAAGAAAACAAATATGACCCGGCAAGTAAGAAAAAGCACTTATTTTATCGGGAGTATAGACCAGTAACTGCGTATAAGCCTGAACATAGTTGTGGTAGCCCAAGATTTCACAGAATGTGGCACAGTGCTATGGTGATGTGGAAATACCTTGTCTGTGCAAGAGTGAAGGCTGTGGTGGTGAGGAAAGCAGCCTTAATTTGATGAAGAGAGTAGTTCGCCTTACGGGGTTAAATAGAAAAGAAGCAGTGTGTGTCCAAATCCAATTAATGTTTTTCTTGTCAGAAGCAAATGTGCTCTGTGTCTTGCAAAAAAGAAAACTCAGGCATGTTGCATTAGATCCAGAATATCTTCTTGTTCTGCGTCCTTTACTCTGAACATTTCTGCTGAAGTGTGAGAAGTCAAAAAGTTTATCTCGGAACAAAGGTACAAAAGCAGGCCTGTTGTAAGAGGATCTACTAGTTGTATAAAATTGGAGAGGAAAGGTCTGTGTCTTAGTGCTACAAGATCTAATTTAGACCATTTATAGGGCCTGTAAGGAAACTGTGTGACAGATATTCTTTCAGTGTGGGTAGTAATTTAGTTAACAATTACATCTGTTCTTTTCTGTATGATAAGGTAGTCCACGACGTTGTTACACTGAAAAGAAAGTCTCAACCGAATCTAATGAAACAGGAGTTAGAATAATGACCAGAGTTGCTCCGAGGAGGCTAGATCCTCACTCCCCATTTTAACATAAGGCTCATCCTCATGCTGTCAAGCTCCAGGAACAAATCCACTAAATTCTTCCAAAGCCAGTGATCCTATGTATTCCTCTTAAATGCTCCAAATCCGGAAACCCAATTTAAGATGTTTGATAACTTTTCTGTAGTGTTTCTGCTAGTCTTTCATGATTTCATTACAGAAAGGCTTCTTAACTCTCAAAGACGGATAAAAGCTTTGTAGAAAAGAGATTTCCAGGTATGACTGTACCGATTGCGTGCAACTACCATGCAAAATCCCACTCTTTGTGCTCTGTCAGGCGGTGCGATTTGCTGCATTCAGCCACATCAGAAATAAAGTTGAGAAACATCGGTCTGGAGCATTCAACCCTGGAGCAAAAATAATAAAGTCACTGTGTTGTGTTTTTTTCCTTCGGCAAGCCTGTGCCTGCTGCGTTGCACACAAGGTCTGAAATCCATGTAATCTCCAATTGCCTTGTCATCATTCATTTAGCTCTGAAACAAGAGACTTGTAAGGCATCGACGCAGATTAACCTCTTTTCCCGACATCTTTTCTGTGGTTGAGACTTCAGACTTGGGGCAGAAAATTGCGTCCTGAACACTTCCAACTAATTCTTTGCTTTTTTCCTTAGATGTGTCTTAGTATTTTTCTCAACAACAGGTTTACGGAGACTACATTGCTTTTATGAAGGTACTGTGGAGGAAATTTGATACAGAGGTATCTGTTGTGCCTCGTGCTTTGAGAGCAAAGAAGTACTGTCTATAACTTCGTTCTAATGTATAGTTAGTTATTTTACTTGGTCTTTACAGATCTGGAGGACTTTTTCTCCTTACTTCCAACTTTAGTTAGCTACTTACTACCCTCGGAAACATGACAAATCTGCCTGTAGTTAGGGGGACTTCTATAGCTTAATGTTTTAGTTAGATTGGCTGAGATAATGAATGCTGGTGGTCTCGGATACAAAGGTTTTTGATGTGCAACTTTCCCATCTCTAGAGGGTATCACATCGGGAGTTAAGAGAATAGATGTGCATGGGATGCTTAAAGAAAACAATCATTTTAGGTTACCAGGGCCGTCAAATATGTTTGACTTTATTGTCTTTATATTACATTAGCATCCAGAAATTTCCAAGATCATTGCTCTGTTGTGCTAGGTGCTCTGATGTGCTTATAGCATATTATGTAAGCTAGTTCTGGACCCTCTAGAATTTGGTATAAACAAATACATTTAGGAGCAAAATTGCCTTTCAGGTGCAGAAATGAGTGTCACTAGGCTTGGGCAAGTTACAGCTGGGAACAGAGCGCAAACCTCTCAACTCTGAGAGTCATGCCAAAACTCTTAAGTTTGTTATTTCCTGCAGTGAGAGGTGACTTTTACTTGTATGGATGCATCGTGCTTTTTATTTTAGAATTCATTTTATAGCTTAGTGTCTGTCAGCTGCACGTCAGCTGGAGTAGAGACTTGCTGGAAAATTTAGAGGATAAATATTTGGTCACCCTCTTATTCATAAAAGTGAATTATATCAGTACAACAAATGTATCACAGCCTTCTTGACCTTTATTTAAAATACAGGTCATCTGATACTCCATTAATTTGACTCTCTGTCCTTACTGCCATTATATTATATCCCACCTAAAGCAAAATTGGTCAGTTGTTTGCAGAAGGACTGCAAATAATTATCCTGTTGTTTGATGCTGGCACAACCAGACGGAGCTGTGTGTGACCAGAAGCACTTACTTAACCTGCCTTGAAGCTTTCCACCTTCCTTTATGTTGAATTTAACCTCAGCTTCCATCCTTTTCCTTCCTAGCAGCTTTCAGAAATTATTGCCTCAAGTTTTAGATCTTTGATTTCCCCATGTGTGTTTTTATAAACTGTCCCTTTATCACGTTGCAGGTTAGGAAGATCACGGTGCATCGGGCTTTTTTTCTGTACTTTATTTTCAGCTGTGAATTCAGTGCTTTGTTCCTTTTCTGAGTAATGCAACGCAGTTTGTTTGATCTAGATTATTCAGAGAGGTTGTAAGTTCTCATTCAAATTGCATGCCGTTTGTTCTTAAATACTGTAAACAGCACGTCAACCTAATAAGCCCGACTTGTTTCCCTTTCCCATTTCATTGCCCTGCTGAGTTAGTATCTCCTGATACATGTACAAAATAGTTCAGAAAGTGTCAGTGCAAATGAGCACAAGAATAATGAACTTTTAATTCCACATTTGTGTTTTCCTGTAGGCAAATGCCAGCAATTTAAAGAATTTCCTTTCAGCTGTGAGACTGGCTCACCAAGGGACCAACATAGGAGCTCTCCCTCTCTCAACTTTGGTACCAGCAAAGAACTCGGAAGTTGAAAAACCTAAGACAAAAATGATCATAACTTCAAGAAGGGACTATCCTCTCACCAAAAACTTTCCTTACTCCCTCGAACATCTCCAAGCCTCGTACTGCAAACTTGCTCGGATCGACATGCGTGTGCTTTGTTTGAAGAAACTCCGAAAACTAGACCTAAGTCATAATCATATTAAGCAGCTGCCAGCTACTATTGGTGACCTGATCTGTCTTCAGGAGCTTAATTTGCACGACAATCACCTCGAGTCCTTCAGTGGGGCTCTGTGCAACTCCACCCTTCAGAAATCTCTTCAGTTCTTGGACCTCAGCCAAAACAAAATTAAAGCACTTCCAATTCAGTTTTGCCAGCTGCGAGAACTCGTTAATTTAAAGCTCGATGACAATGAGTTGATTAGGTTGCCATTCAAGATTGGCCAGTTAGATCATCTACGCTTTCTGTCAGCAGCTCGAAACAAACTTCCCTTCTTGCCCAGTGATTTTAGGAGACTCTGTCTTGAGAACTTGGATCTCTTTGGAAATCCTTTTGAACAGCCTAATCCGCTTGTTCCCAACATACAACTGAAAATACCATTGACTTTATTAGAGTGCGCTGCAAGAGCAACCATAAATTACAGGTAAGAGTAGCATGATGGGGACACATTGCACCTACTCCGTTTCAAACCTGTGGAGTATAAACTTCCATGATTTGTTTGTTTGGTTTTTTTTTCCTGTCAGTGGCGATTGCTCTTCGCAAAAATCGTAAGGTTAAAGTTGCTTTGAATTCCACTTGTAAAATCATCCCTTTGTTATACAGGATAACGCAGGTTCCTATAGTAAATTGATGACTGGGAAGCATTTAGAGAAAGCTATAGATTGAAATGGTTTTATCCACAAAATGGGGGCACCATAACAGAATATTCTTGCCTAACTATGGGAAAGGAGAATCAGTTTTACAACCCTGAACCACTTGTGGCATTTTGTATTGAGGAGCTTACATTACAGTTGATTTTGTGGCACGGATCGTATTTTGTGATGAGCTCTAGCTTGGAAATTGCTTTCAAACATGGTTGCCCTTCATCTTGAGCTCACATTAAAGTATGCTAAAGTTGTGTGTAATGCCCATTAGCCTGTCGCTATCCCTTCCCGTGGGAGAACAGCGTGTTGGCAAAAGCTTACCTTCTACCATACAGCTCCTAGTTACAGACATGGATTGGTCTGCCTCTGCTTTAGATGGGACTTACACAAGCTGAGTAATGTTAGAAAGATACTGCGAGGTGGCTTCTCAGAGGACGAATGTCACGCTGGAGTTGGCATTACCTACTGCAGGCTTCCCTCTAGCTTAGGTTTTCCTTGAGCTGTTAATTTCCTTTGGTGTTGGAGTGAGGGTGTTCTGTCTTATGCAGAGAAGCCCAGTCCTGAGGTAATTTTAAAATTATTATTTCCCCAAGTAAACATCATCCTTGCCAGGCTGCTGTTTGTTAGCAGTTTTCTCCTCTTCCCCCACGCCGCTTACATAGCTCTGCCTGCATGCCGCTGCCTGCGATCCTTCCGGTACCAGCTGCTGCTGCTCCCACCCTGTTCTGGGTGGAAAGGGGGCAAGAAGATGGAAGAGAGTCACAGGTACAGAAAGGGGGTGAGAGACAGGCTTGAAGTGTTCCTGATTTACATCCTGTGCCCATTCCTGCCTTGGGGGTGGGGAGCGCCCCATAAACCTGGGTTAATTGCTCACAAGTCTGTGCTAAAGGTGTCCACAGGCATGCGGGGCACACCCTGGAAATGAGCTGAGCAACCAAATGTTCCGGTTCAAATCTTATCCGCTTCTGACCTTGCTGATTTTATTAATTAAACTCCATGTGTCTCCTTTCCCAACTTTATATAAATTGCAGTGGGTTTGATATAAATTTTATTAAGGCTTCGTTTTTTCCTAGAGAATGTTATGCCTTAACACTGGTCAGATTTTGGTGCTCAGTTACATTACCAGAGTACCTAAGGATACTTAGTCATTAACCCAGCCCCTGGCCCCGACGCAGCAGGCTTTAAGAAAATGGTACCAGGCAGAAGAAAAAAGGCTTTCTGCTCCAGGAGTCTCCGTGAGACAAGGGGAAATGGAAACAGTCCCCTTGCCCACGGTTTCTGTGATTATTAGGAGACAGCATTGGTCAGAATGGTCCTGATTATCTTAAATGGAAACAAAAAAAAAAAAAAAGTCTAACAAGTGGGCAACAGACATTCTGTCTGACGTTCACTGGAGGTGAGAATTAACAAAGAGTGAGAAACGGGAGTGATGATGGGCTGTAAAAACCTTAAGAAAGGAAAAAAACAGGAGGAGGGAAGATGCGAAAGCAAATGTTTGGAAATCAATCTTCATAGTGGCATTCTGGGCAAGTACCAGAGCTGTGATTATGCTTTTCCTGACCAGAAAAAAGGAAGTCCTGCAATTGAGGTGATGAAAAAAAACCCCAGAGGAGTCTTAGCTATGTGAATGATGGTATGTAGAAAGAATTGGGAATATGTAGGTGTAGTCGGGATGTGAGTCAGTGAGACTGATTCTGTGAGTCTCGAGTGGCAGCTGGGCACTGGTGATATCCACGCTTTGAAGTTAACTTGACAAAGTACTTCAGGGAAATTATTTTTTTGTACCCCAAACACAATGTCACTCTGCTGCGAATTTAAAAAGAAGCAATTCTTGTTCGTGTCTCTGGATGTCATTATTGACAGGATGGACGAAAAGAGTGGTATATCAAGAGAACCTTAATTTATTGCCTGCACTGTAGTACTACTGTAAAAAGGCTCATTTTATCTCCTGTTCCCTTTGGATACGGTGTTTTTATGCTACCACCACTTCTTCATGTTAGAGAGTGAGGAGTAAATTGTGGGTGCTTTGTCAGGCCAGGATGAAATACGGAGATCTTCCTGGCTAATGTGAGGGAAGAGCAGATACGTGCCCAGTTGTCTCATTGTTCTTAATCTTCTTTTTAATTCTCTATCGCTGTGATACAGGCTGTTACGATTTGTGTGAACTCCCTGGTTCTTGTTGCAGTGTCTTCTGGAGTTCAGGTCCTTGGTACTTAGGGGTCAGTAACATGGTTGCATGTTTTTAGTGACTGTCTTGGAAAGTGGCATTTAATTCCTAACCAGTCCAATAGTGCAAGTGGCAAAATTTCAAATTTGCCTTGTCTATGATCTCGGAAAGGTGTTTCTTCGAAGTGGTACATATGGCATGTCACTGTGTTTGAGTGACATTGGTTAATTTTGTAGTGAATTCACACTTACTCCTCTTGTTCAACAGAATCCCTTATGGTTGTCATCTCCTTCCTTCTCACCTTTGTGAAGATCTGGAAGTGGCTAAAACGTGCCAGTGCGGAAGTGCCTGTCTGAGCAGCTTCATTCAGATCACGGTGACCATGAACCTCCATCATGTAGCTCACACCGTGGTCCTCGTGGATAACATGGGAGGTACGGAAGCACCCATCATCTGCTACTTCTGTTCTCTAGACTGCTATTCCCAGTTCCTGGATAGGTACCTGCAGAGTAACGGGTGACCATTAACGGGTGCAAAAGCTCTGCCTGAAGTTCTGTCCAGTGACGGAGGAGCCTGAAATTGTTTTCTGCTTGTTACCCACACATGCTGTCATAGGGCATTTGCTGCAGATAGCGAATGTCAGTCTTGCAGTGACGGGGCACTGTCAGCCTGATCCGGTGGCCTGACTCTGTTCCTCCACCACTAGAATCTCTCTTTGGTTGGAATAAAAAGCGATGCTTAGCTTGAATGAATCTTCCTTAGAATGTATTTTGCTTTCTTTTTCCTGTTATTTTGTTCGGAGTATCACGAGAGTTGTCTTTGTTTCGTGGCGTAAGTGGTTTCTTCTTGCTGGGAGAAGGAAGGTGAGCGTATATCGAACTGCTTTGCTTCCTTACACTTGAGGCTCTGAACTCTGCCTGCAGAAGACGACTGCATTGACTTCATCACTGGACTGGACTCTTCCCGACTTGTTTACTGTAGAGCAACTTGGTAGGCTGCTATAAGAAGAAATTACGGTGTGAGCAGTTCAAAACTGGTTATGTCATTCCAGGTGCTTCTTTTTAAAAAGTTCTGTTACAGCATTCTCACTTCAAGCAGGGACCAGCATTGCTGGTTTTTTACCAGAGCAAATGTTTTGGGTTTTATCTCTTTGTGATACAAGAAATGTCTTTTTCTAAATATGTGACCTAAACCTTGTTTCTTAACTCTCATGTTTTAAAGATTCCTGAATTGTTCACTGTGTCAACTTATTAAATTTTGAAACCCTTCTATGTACATGTGAACTGTGTTTTCTCTAATGAGTTTGTCATCCAGTGTATTCTAGGGATTCGCTCCTGGCCTTTTTCCTGGTGAAGACTTACTTGAAGAAATACTTGAGAGTATCCAGACACCCTTATTTCATGTCTTGTCAGCTGGTCCACGGCTGGGGTATTGAACCAGCATGGAACAAAAGTCCCTTGAGAAGTCTTTAGGCATCCCATGCCCTGGAACACGTGATGGCTTGGAGGGAGCGCGTTACACTGTTATTTTTGAAGCAGTATTGACTGCTCAGGAGTGAATTACACACTTTTGCATCTCTGGGTCATAGGTAAGTACAGCGCTGTGGCGATTACTTGTAGTTTCACTGGGAAAATGACATCTGTAGTTACTGAGTGCAGAACTGATCTAGACTGGGTTTCAAGTGACGGCTAAACACCATGTACAGCGCGAGGAGCAGCCTGAAAGGGGCAGCAGGCTTTGGAAGAAGGTACCGGCTTGCACGCATCACTTAACATCTCCTGCGTGAGCACAACCTTCATCCACGTTTTAAAAATCATCGGTTTCAAACTCTTTACTAACCCGAGACATTCACAGCAGAAATAAATACCGAAGCACACCTACTGAAGGGCTTTGCTCTGACAAGGCCAAGAGACACATTTTCCTGAGGAAGAGGAACCTTTATTCTAGAAATACTGAGTGTCATTAAAACTTTCTGCGAATGTCAAAATAACTTGACTGTGTTCTTGTCATACAGTATTTGTAAAACGGTAACTTTTAAGCAACTATGGGAAGATTTGGATGAATCATTCCTTATACATTGCTCTTCAAATACAAAGAATTTGTGAAGGAGGAGGCCAAGTGTGCCTGTTTACCTCAACATCCATCTTTGGAAAGCGCTGCAGAGCTAACCCTGGGAGGTTTTAAATAGTCATATGCTAATGCTGTTTTAAAGGGAGAGAGATCTCGTCCTGATTGCAGCAGCCTGAAGATTACTCATTTGGAAAAATACCTTTTAGGTGGAGTGCATGATTAAGAGGAGGATAGTGGAGTAGACACAGAAATTGGGCCTCCTGTGGGACTCCTCAGGAATTTTAGATGCAGATGCAGATGTGTGGGTGTCTGTGCAGTGGCTGAGAGCCTTCCAGGGGAGCCAGATGTGCTGGGTGGAGGAGGAAACCGCACTTACGTGGCCCTGGACGCGAGCAGCCTGCTAGCGAGGGGTAGGCTGTGAAGTCCTGTCCAAGCCCCGCTGTGCTGGGCGAAGGGATCAGCTGGGGGGGGTTAAAGGCCAACGCGAAGAGGGGTGTAACCTCTCTTGGCATGAAAAGGAAGCCGTGAACTGTGGGAAAGGGCTTTTGGTATGGGAATATTTTGCTGTCAGCTCTGCGCGTCCCGCTGGGTTTTTTTTTTTTAAAGCCCATCTGTGTACGCTGGGCTGCCATTATCTCTGAAGCGAATGTCATCCCCAAAACTGATTTGGCTTCCCTTAAGCCTCTGAAACCAGAGCAGCTGACGCAGCATCGAGGAGGGCGGTAGGGTGCTGGAGTCCTGTTCTGCAGAGGTTCTTCCCCAGCTGTCATTGCGTTAGTAATGGAGCACCTTCTAGGCGCACGGCGATGTCCCCAGCATGCTGTGATCTTGCCGTCTCCGCGGAGGTCAAACGTGCAGAGGAGCTTCCTAAACTCCCTGCTTTCCCACCTTCCAACAAAAGATGAAGGGAAGTCTTGCGCAGCCAAGCAGAAGGGCCGGAGGGGTGTACAATATCCCGAAGTTCCCTTGGGAATCCGTTCCAGCCAACGTCATTTTCTCAGTGTTGCAATCCCCCCGCGAACAAGCTCGCTCCGCGCTGCAAAGCGTTTGTCTCGGTAGGCTGAAGTTCGATTGCGGCTTCATCCCAGGGACAGCGAGGTGCACGATGAGTTAGTCGGGGTTCAAGTCTTGCTGGCTGCAAAGGGATGAGCAGCCGCGGTGGCGGCATTGCCAGGGCGGCTGCCGCAGCGCTCCGTGCCTGCGCTCTGCCGAGCCGGCGCTGCCTGCTGTCAGCCAGCCAGGAGGTGGCGAAGGAGCCAAGAGCCAAAGCCGTTCTTCAGAGTTAGGTAAAGCCAAAGCAGAAATCGCTCCTTTCGGGAGCGTCTTCTCCAGCGGTTTTCCTTGCCCGCCAGCGAGACAGCTGTGGTGTCTCTTAGATCTCCTTCAGCTCGCTTCTCGTCGGCGCGCTGGGCTCGTTTGGGGAAGAGGCTGACTGGCAAAAGACGGGCATGGTTCTGTTGTCTGACATCGCAAGCGCAGGAGTGTGCGTGACCCAACTGCTGCGTCTAGGGCTTTTTGTAGCAAAAACGGGACCAGGCAAAAATTGTTCTCCTAAGAAACTGTTCTACCTCATTTATCGTACTTGTGGGGAACTCTGTAGGGCCGTTTACGTGGTGTTTCCTACTTGTAGCAACGCAATCCGATTGAATCAAGCTGAAGAGCCCAGCCGCTCTCTTTGAAGGAGTGCTCTTTTTTTTTAACGCCTCGCTTGAAAACCACCAGTTGCGCCCGGGTGATGAGGAGAAACTTGCTGAGTTATGCAAAGCTCAGCTGTGGTCAGCAAAGGTCAAGCTGTGAAACTGTCGTTAAAAACATGTCCTAAACATCGAAGCATCGCTCCGGTTCCTTCTGTTAAATGTGGTGCCCAAGAAGTTTGGTGTTTGCCTCGGACGGCGCAGAATCGAGTACTGCGGGGCTTAGTCTGATCGGATTAAAGCAACCGATGGCTCTCGCCCGGAATTTGAGGACGCCGTCTACTGTGAGATGCTTTTAAATGCAATTGAAACTTGTATTTACCCGTCTCGCCTGGGGGACAAAAGCCTCGATGGCGAATCTCGATTTGATACTCCTGAACGCTGCCACAAGCTGGGCTGGCGGCAGATTGGATCATTCTTTAATTGGCCTGATTTTGCTGGGCCGATGCCACTTTGCATTATCCGAGTGCTTTGCGATCTTTAACGTGTTTATCTGTACGCTGCCTGTGTGAGAGGGAAACTCTGTTATCCCAACTGGATGGTGTTTCAGTTGCCGGAGTTTTACCCATGGCTGTGCAAGATGTTAAATCTGGCTCTGTGGAGGTCGCCGTCCTGGGGCAAGAAATACTTAAAAGTATGGAAATGAGTACTGATGTTAACCCAGACTAAAAAAAGAAACAAACCCCAAATATCGGTGCTGCCCTGCGCAGGAGGAGGAGGAGGTAGCAGCCTCCTGAGAACAGCATTTTGGTGCTATAAGGGATGAGGTGCAGCGGAGACCCTCGTCAACGTAGCAGAAGCCAGGGCAGCGCTGCAGCCTGGGGCAGGGTGCTCGTGAAAACGGGGGGGCCGCTGCTGCGCAGGCAGACGGAGAGGGTCAGAAATTCCTGCTAGATACGGCTGGGACCTGCCAGCGCTGCCGTTCGCTCCGCAGCCGGGCCGGAGCCAGGGCCTGGTGCAAACCCGCGCCGGAGCTGCCAGCCGCCGCCATCCCCAAACTCGGCTCGGGGACGGCTGTCAGGTTTGTAAAGCTTTTCGAAGGAAAACTGGCGCGATTTCTGGAAGGACAAAGTGGAGCCGCGGGGGGGTAGAGCTCTCCTCCTCCTCCTCCTCCTCCTCCTCCTCCTCTTCCTCCTGCGGGTCCTAAGGACCTGCGTGGGTGACGGTATTTGCCCCTCCGGAGCACGCCACGCCGTGGCACGTTGCATGAAGTTGTCACCAGATTTGGCAACGGGCCCGTGGCCACCGAGGAGAGGGGGCGGGGGACAAAGCGTAGAATTACAAGAGTAGTTCTTGCAATTATTTGTAATGGAAGAATTAGTTTATTATAGATTATTCCTGTAATTTTAGAACGATTGTCTGATTCTAGATTATTCTCCTAATTCTAGAATGATTGTCGTCTTATTTTCTTGCAATTCTAGAATAACTATGTATTATTCTTGTAATTGTAACATTTTATTATGCATTATTCTTGCAATTCTAGAATTACTTTACCTCATTCTTGCAATTCTAGAGTGATTTTTTTTTAAATGTATTGTTCTTGCAATTCTAGAATTATTTTCCCGTATTCTTGCAATTCTAGAATTATTTTCTTATATATTATTCTTGCAAATCTAGGATAAATTTATTCTTGCAAATCTAGGATAAATTTATCTTATTTTTGCAATCCTGGAATGAATTTATTCTTGCCATTCTAGAATGAATTTCTTCTTCTTTCAAATCTAGAATGCTTTTCTCTTGCAACCCTAGAATGATTTCCTTACATATCGTTCTCGCCAATCTAGAATTATTTTCTCTTATCGTCTCTTATTCTTGCAAATCTAGGATGATTTTCTTATCTTGCTCGTGCAATTCTAGAATTGTTTTCTCTTGTTCTTCCAAACCGAGAAGGATTTTCTTCCGCTCTCCTTGCAATCCCGGCACCGGGCCCCAGCCTCCTCAGAGCCCCCAGCTCTGGTTTTACAGCCAGTTCTCCAGCCCTCCGGCTCCACCACGCTTTGCCTAATTACCCCCTCCCCAATTACCGCTGACCAATCACAGTGCAGCTTCGCAAAGCATCCCTTCGGGGGGGAGAGAGGCCGGCGCCGGCAGGCGATGGCGGGCAGCGGCTGCGCGGCTCCCACCGGCGGAAGCGGCGGCGAGTGACGGAGCCGACGACCAATAGGGTGGCGGCGGCGGCGACGCCGGCGGCCTATGGCGTGCGGCGACGTGTGCGCGTGGGGCGGCGGCAGCGCGCGCGCGCTGCCTGCGGGAGCGGCGGCGGCGGCGGCGGCGGCGGCGGGAGGGCGGCGGTGAGCGGCGGCCGCCGCCGCCGGGAAGGATGCGGCTGCGGATCTACAAGCGGAAGGTGTTGCTGCTGGCGCTGGCGCTGGCGGTCTGCGCGCTGGCGCTGTGGGGAAGCGGCGGCGGCGGCGGGCGGAGGCGGCAGCAGCAGCAGCAACAGCAGCAGCAGCAGCGGGGCGGTACCGGTACCACCGAGGAGCCGCCGCGGGTCAGCGAGCCGGCGCCGCGCCGCCCCGCCGTTAACACCTCGGCTGTATCTCCAGCACCGCCGCTGCTCACCGAGAACGGGACGCTGAGTTACCGCTCGCTCGTTTACCGGCTGAACTTCGACCAACCGGTGCGGAACGCCGGGCGCTTCCCGGCGCGGGCCGCCGCCGCCGCCGACGTGGTGCTGGTGGTGCAGGTGCACGATCGAGCCGAGCACCTGCGGTTGCTGCTGGAGTCGCTGCGGCGGGCGGCGGGAGTGGAGAACGTGCTGTTGGTGTTGAGCCACGACCTGTGGGCCGAGGAGCTCAACCGGCTGGCGGCACGCGTGGACTTCTGCCCGGTCCTGCAGGTCTTCTTCCCCTTCAGCATCCAGCTCTACCCCCGCGAGTTTCCCGGCCACGACCCCCGCGACTGTCCCCGCGACGTGGGCAAGGCGACGGCCCTGCGCTTGGGCTGCATCAACGCCGAGTACCCCGACTCCTTCGGGCACTACCGCGAAGCTCGCTTCTCCCAGACCAAGCACCACTGGTGGTGGAAGCTGCATTTCGTCTGGGAGCGGGTGCGGGCGCTGCGGGAGCACGCTGGGCCCGTCCTCTTCCTGGAGGAGGACCACTACCTGGCACCCGACTTCTACCACGTCCTCAAAAAGCTCTGGGCCCTGCGCGAGCGGGAGTGCCCCGAGTGCCAGATCGTCTCCCTGGGCACCTACAGCCCCGTCCGCGGCGGCTTCGCCGGCCGCGCCGACAAGGTGGAGATGAAGACGTGGAAGTCCACCGAGCACAACATGGGCATGGCCTTCGGCAGAGACACCTACCAGAAGCTCATCGAGTGCACGGACGCCTTCTGCACCTACGATGACTACAACTGGGACTGGACTCTGCAGCACTTGACTGTCTCTTGTCTTCCGAAGTTCTGGAAAGTGCTGGTTCCCGAAATCCCCAGGATTTTTCACACGGGGGACTGTGGCATGCACCACAAGAAATCCTGCAGACCGTCCACCCAGAGTGCCAAAATCGACTCTCTCTTGAACAGCAACCAACAGTACCTGTTTCCCGAAACGATGAGTGTCAGTAAAAGGTACTCCATGGCACCCCTTTCCCCTCATGTGAAAAACGGAGGGTGGGGAGATATTAGGGACCACGAACTCTGTAAAAGTTACCGCAGACTTCAGTGAGGAGCGTTCTCGCAGCCTTTTTCTTTTTGAGTTGTTCCGTACTGTCTTTTACAGGCACACACGTGTATAAAAAGCATTTATGAGTTGGTTTCTGCTTTAATATGAATAAACATTCTTGTAAAAGGTGTCCCAAAATAGTAATCTTTCATGTTCGGCAACCACGTTCTGGAAACGGGTTACTTGCTGCTGCCGGGCCGCTCAGAGCAGCGTAGCAGCCCCTACGCAAAAAGTGACCGCTGCTGCGTTTATACTGGGAGGAGGAGGAAACTTATATTTAAGCGCATCTTTTCTGGTGCTTGCAGTGCTCTGGCGTGGGGTTTTTTTCCCCGCGTCAGGGGCAGAGCGGCGGTGCCCGCGGCACCGCGCTGGGGGTGGCAGCCGGGCTTCACACGCTGCCGCCGGCGGTACCGGCATCTCCGGCCGTCCCACCGGCCATCCTGCCCGCGGTCGCCTCGTGCCCAATACCTGCGTCCCGGTTTGGTTGCGATGTGTTGATGAATATATGAAGGAAAAAAAAAAATTTCATTGTTTTTACTACAATGTAGATAAATATATGATTTTTTTAGTTCTGCCGAAATAAAATTCAGTTGTTTTGTAATACCAGAGAAGTTCTTGATTCTCACAAAAAGATGATGTCATCTTGTGTTGCTAGAAAGAAAGTCAGGACTGGGGGAGGAGGGTGTCTTGTCTTTAATCCAGAGGGCTGAACACATGCCATCACCCGTTCCAGTACTGTGCATTTAACTTCATTAAATTTTTAATGATACTCACTAACTGAGGCAGAATAGAGTAACAAATGCGTGGCACGACACCTCTTTTGTTTGGATTGACAAAAAAAAAGTTTGCTTTTGAATTAGTCAGCTGTGTAAAGCGACCAGTAAAAAAATACTGCTGTGTAATGGAAATATGCTGAACTGGAGCTGAAAGCCGTGAACGGGAGAGAGCAGAGCCGTTCGTTAACATCGAACGCTTCCTCGCCTGTTTTAAGTCTAACGGTACGAGTGCTTTAATGGCACTCCACTTTGAAGCAGAACTGGTAGCTGCAGCTTTTTGTAGAACGGGCAAGTATGTCAGAGAAGGAAAACGCTACGCTAAGGTGACGGACATGCAATATTTAGAGGTGGGGTTTATACCAAGAGATTCGGAGGGGAAAAAAAAGCTGCATTTTTTTTAATTAGAGACAAGGGGCAGGGTGCTCTTAGGACTCTGGTTACAACAGTTACTTTGAATGGAAGGGCGTGTAGCAAGGCTTTCCTTTTACCACAGTTTTGTCACCTACTTTACAGGTTGTGAATACATCGGTTAAATATTCATTTGAGAGCAGCCAAGTTTTGTGAAATACTCTTAAGTAGTATGCAGATGTTTATTTAGACCGCAATAAGATGCTTTTTTTTTCCCAGGGGTAGTTTAACAACTGCCACGATTTTGTACCAGCTTTGGTACTTGCTCCATTTTCGTAGTTACACCAAGTCAGGGCTGGTGCATGAAAAAGCCGTGCCTGTGCCTCAGCCCCTCGATACCCCCGCCAAGGAGCTGTGCAACTGGGGGACAGAGCGGATCGGGGTTCAGCTGAACCCGGCAAACCACTTGCCCTCCTTCAGCTGGGTCAGCGCTACGCTGGCATAAAGCGTAGGGCAGATGCTTTTGGCAGCTGCGGCTTCCGCTGAACTTACAAAAATCAAGCGTACACCGCGTACCCCCCGCTGCAAGCACTCGCATTTAACGGAGAAATGTAAGAGTAATTCCAGAGCAGCTGTGAAACCAGTCAAATTTTTCTTCTAAAGCACATTTGTGTCTTGTACAACTCAAAACAGAAGTTATTTCAGAAGCAGTGAGAAAGGGAACTGAAAGTTTATTATTAGATATGTTCTTCTGGTTATCGCACTTCAGAGAGATGAACCAGCAAACAGCCTGCTGAAGCCCGTGGGGAACTGTTTTTGAAAAGTAAATCTAATCTGGATAAAGTGAATCCATTTCACAAATTGTAAATACTTAGTAGCAGACGTGCAACAAGAGAGGATGTTTTTATTGTGCAATTGAATTTGTTCGGTTGACAGACTGGGGTATGTCTGGCTGCTGCGGATCTGAAGTAATGTACTAGGATGGAATACATGGTATAAATGTGGATTATTTCTAGGAGACTAATTAGAACTTCTCCGTGTAATTAGAAATTTCATTTGATTGCTAAAAGTCACTGCAAGTCTAATCCTGCAGTTAGTTAGCACAAAATGAAAGGTTTGAAAAATGATGAATACCGCTCATTTCTAGGTGGCCTAAACACAGCAATTCCCGAGGGAGCCATTAGAAGAAGGATATAGACAAATACTCTCTGTAATGTAGCAAGAGACTAAGAAAGTTATGTAAACAATAAAGGTGCATTTTCTTCCACGAGCTCAGATTCACCTTCAACTGCATCCTTCTTGTAAGTCAAACTATTTCAGCCCATACATGTGATTAGAAAACTCAGACCTATTAACTTCAAATATTATTAACAACGTAAGTATTCTATGTTGACATGTAAACAAAACAGTTTCAGTAGGAACCTGTGTTCTACTCTTAGCCCTGAAGTCATAAACCAGCATGTGGAAGTCGCAGTAAACATCAAAGAACAGAAGGAAATCCTAAAATAATTAAACTAGTCCAATTCATACAGCAAAGAATTCTGAAACACGACCGGGCAGTGCGTTACGTGATCCCTAACAATCTGCAGGCTCCCATCCTGCGCGTTCACTTCTCGCAGGAGCGGGGAGGCTGGTCTGCTGTCCGAGCTGCGCCGGTTGCCCTGTGCCGACCCCACGGGCGCAGCCGCTTCATCCCCTTCCGCTTTCGCCTGCCCCTCCAGCAGAAGGCCTGCGTGCTTTTCAGAGTCCGCGGCCACGGCCGTTTCGCCTACTGTGACAGCACTTTCTAAATCTGGTTCCTTTCTCCTAGATTCGCCAGGAATCGCTGAACTGGTGTCAGAAGGTTCATGCTGCAAACAATGGTGTGAACTACAACCTACTTTTCCTATTGTTTCAGCTGTTGCAAAAGACGTGGAAGTTTTGTTGGTTTCTGTAGCACATTCTCCTTCGACCCTCTCAGCTGCAGGACAGTTTGTTTCTGCCTTTGTTTGGGGGGAGTCGCCATTTGTCTTTTCAGCGAGATCTCCTCCTGAGCTGCTAAGCGTTTCTTCTTTTCCATCAGGTTCAGAATGGACTCCTTCCTGCGGCTGTCAAGAAAATAAAGGAATTGTTTTATAGTTGAAACGGACTGGGCACACAAAACTGCTGTAAAGACAGGCCAAGACACTTGTTTCTCCAACGTCTACTTCCAGAAAGCCAAGTCAGTACGGTGCTGAGGTTTTCCTGATCTTAGACCGCGCGTGGGAATGAGTGGCAGGGAGGTCGTTTGCCTCCCGAGGGTTTCCTCTGCAATAGGAAACGCTGCTGGGCAGCTGCCAAGGGGCCACAGCCTCCATCACAATTAACAGCGGGGAAGACCGGCAAGTCACCACACCCAGGCTGTTTTCAAGAACTCAGGGGTCTTACCTCACATTTTCCTCTTTACAAAACTAACGTTTTGTTTTCTTCATCTGTCCATCTCCTATTTTGCAAAGGGAGGTCATTTTAACCCTGTGGCGGACTTCAGAAACAGGCTACCTTGCATCCTTTATATAGACAGGGTGACTGAGGAAGAAGGGTAGCCTGAATGAGGCCTTAAATATTACGAGTAGTGAATTTGAGACCAGCGTTTAAGATGAGTAGTCCCATGTTTAATTATCTACACAACAGGAAACCGCCAAGTATTCAAACACTTGGACCGAATAAAGATAATGAGACCTGATTCTTCACAGACAAAATCCTCAAGGTTTCCTCTACTTGTGTGACAAGGCAGAGAGAGCGAAGCAGTGGCCGTGACTGAGCACCCTCTGTCCATCTTAAGGAGCCCTTTCCGTCTCACGCTCCCAGCAGCCAGGTTCTTTGCCTCTCCACTCCCTCCTGACCCCAAGTCCCTCCGGGTAACTTCACTTCTGGTTATCAGACACCCAGAAAGGTGTCCGTGCAAAAGACTGAATGCTTTAACCGTGGGCTCCAGTACGTGAGCCCAAACTCTTGCGTGTTTGAAGGACGTGAATTATTCACTTCTTTATTTCCATTTTAAGAACATTCCGGTTTTTATTCTGATGACATCTGCCATGATTTGTTTGCAGCACGTGGTCATCAGCTCTGACCTGGAAGCACTTGGGGTCCCTCGGAATGAGGGATACTAGGTAGTTACTTAGTCATTTTTTTCTTTTAATACCAGTGAGAGATTTAGTGTGTGCATGCCATGCTGTACTCCTGCAAGGAGAAAGCACTGTCTTTAATGATTCTATCGCAGTTCTCCATCATCCAAATGAAATATAGGAGGTTTCAATCCCTTGGTCACATTAAATGGCACAAACGTGAACCTATGTTTCTAAAAACTGACATTTATACTTGCAAATACACATTTATACTTGCAAATACACCCTACTCCATGGTCTTCCCTGCTATATCAAGACAAAACAGGAACAAAGCTGTTTCGGTCAGATTTGATACAATCTTGCTGAAGTACCTAAATCAGTCAGCAATACGTACTACTGCCAGAGAGATCCTTACCTTCAACCTGATTTGAATTCTGTCCTCAGTAACATCAAGCACTTCAATTAATGGCTGACTTTCCAGTGCTGATTGGGAGCAAAAGGAAGGGCATAAAACAGTGCCTAGAAATCCATCAACATTTTCTTCACTGACAAACAATCTTTCCTAAAGAAAAGAAAGAGCAGGTTATGGTTTTTTTGTACTATACTTCAGCAGTATTGGAGCAAGAAACTCACTCCAAAGCAAGCCAGGACACTGATTCACAACACAAGTTTCACAGCACGCTCACGTCTCGATAGAGAAATTCTAAGAAGTCAGACATTCAGAAGTAACAAGGTGAAAGAATTGAAGACCAGTGCTTAGCTCATTTCAATTTAAAGTACAGATCTGCATCATGCACAAAGATAGAAGAAACACATGTTTTCTCTCTTTTGATACGTGACTAATATATAGATTTAGACTCCTTCCGAGGAATGATTTGCACCAACATCGTTCCATCATCCTCACCTGTCTTAACATCAGGAAGGCATTACGCTTTTATGGGTTTGTTTCGGTGTCTTACTTTAGGAAAATGCAAACACCTCCTTGGACTGACATTGCAGGATCTCTGAACCCTGAGCCTTGAAGATCAGACCTTCTGAGGCAAAGGCTATGAAACATGCATGGCTATATCCGTTTCACGTCCATCCACGGAGGCTTCTCAGATCTCCATTTAGGCAAGCGTAAACAGCAGTTGGAAGAAACGGAGAGGTACCCACAGTTAAAGACGACAGTCTGGGACGTGTTTTGAGGCTGTTAATACGCAGGTCACAAACAACGTGAAACACGTTGCTACAGGTTTAAATATTTAAATCAGTCACAGGTAATTAAAGGTCCTAAAATATATCCTGGAGGGGCTGTTTCCTAAGAACTGCAGAGCTCTCCCTGTCTTCATATTCTTCCTAAATCATCTGCTGTAGGCGGCGGGTAAGGACAGACGTTGGCACGATAAAAACAGTCTAACCTAAAGGACTATTCTTATGTTCTGTGAATTAGCTTTCCTGTTTAACAACAAACTGTTTAATTGGAAATAGCAGGGGAAAGTTGCAAATCTTCTACTTTAAGTCATACTTTTACATTTCTTGGTCCAGTTCTACCCTCTTGTCAACCCAATGAAAGTTAAATTCAATTATCACTGACATCTTGCGGACTGAAAAGCAAAAAGGCAATTCTGCACATTTTTGGCCCCCTGTGGATGTAGCCTTATGCACAGCCAGATGCCGCACTGTGTCTAAGGTACAAAATTTAACTGTCATCTTGAAAAAAAGAATTCTGTACGGGAAAAATAAAACAGCGTCCTATTTTTTCACTATTTAAATTAGAAATCACAATATGGAAAGTCATGCCATACCTATTGCTGGTTTTCAAAACCAGAGGATTGAATTCATTTTCTATCCAGAAAGATTACAATCCAGGCAAACATCCAACATTGGATGCTGAGACAGTTTGTGAAAAGATTAAACTACAGCAGGGTTGCCCTGACAGAAAACTCTCTCGTAACATACCTACTTCTTGCATTTTTGTATACAAAGCCTGAAGTACCTATTCCCTCGTGTTGCTTCCTTTCTTGCCTGCCAGAGAGGGACTCTGCCCGTGCTTTAGGCTTGTAGAAATATTCTGCAGAGTTCAAGAGAAGGTGTCAGAGTAAAGAAACAAGGCGGGGAGTACAGACGCAAAAATCTATGCAGCACCAAAACTCCCACAGGCTCATGAACTAGATCACTGGCAAGGCCTTGGGCAGCACAGGAGATACATTTCCACCTCTGCCAAGTATCGCTTTGCCCACACATCACAGACAGAACAGCTCAACTTCCCTTCTGTGGGGTTTTCGGCACGCTGCCGAGCGCGATGGCGGTTCAGCCCGTCCTGGTATCCTGCCTTCGCTTCGAAGGAAAGTGCAGCAAAGCACCCTCTGCCCCAGCACGACGACTCTCCTCCCCCAGCTGAGAAATTTAAGTCACTTGCCAGTAATTCACCTTGAGCCGACATCTCCACTCCTTCGCACTCCACGTTTTCATTTTAAGAGCAAAACGTTTTCCTAATAGCTGGAGACTCGCAATTTGAGTGAGGATATTAAAAAAAAAAAAAAAAGAGAGACCAGTGTTTGTTACTGTTTTTCCTCCAAAATAACTTGTACAAGATCTCCACACCTCAACACGCCTTTGGGAAAAGAACCACTGTGGGTTTCGGGTCTCAGCAATCTTGCTTCGATTCTCTGCTTTCTCCCGCACTGCTATGACTGTGAACAAGTCTCTTTGCCTCCATTTTTCCTATATAAAATGGGGAAAACAATCTTTTTTCCCCTTTGAACCTGCATTTGTTTTGTCGAGTGAGAGCATAAGCCTTTTGTGAAAGGACTCTCTTACTGTGCGTTTGTGCTTTTTACAAAGTTGGTGCCTGACCTTGCTCATGTCCATAAGCAGCGTAACAATAAAAAGAAATCACAGGTACAGGAGTCGGGAGAGGAGATGCTTGAAAAGCCAACAGGTAATGAAGTTTTCTGTTATGTCAAAAATCACATCCTTAGATCGCTTTGTCTGAAGCAACTTTAACCACAGGGTCACTTGCAGACGCTGCAGAGCCGTTGCTTCCATAGTCAGCGCCGTGGAGAAACAGCAGCAGCGGCAAAGGGAACGCTCTGCCGCGGGGCTCAGCCCCCGGCGTCCCAGAAAACGCAGGAACGGTTTCACGGAAGCATTTCTGAAATAGGAGGAGACAGTTTACACGCACCAAAGCAGAGATACAACGAAGAAAACCGGGAGGACCCTTAGGAGAGAACGAGAGGTTGAGAGAGCTCCATATAGAAACTGGCTCCCCAGGCCAGGGCTGCGACTGCCAGCGCTGCGCGTCAACCGTGGCTACGAGAAGAGAGTGACAGCCGTTCATCCTCAACGCAAATACGACTTTGCACTTTGGCAACAAACCCAATAAATCTTTCTGAAGGTTTTCTCCCTGATTAACAGCAAAATAATTTGTTTTCTGCACAGAAAATACTGTTAAAAAAGAAAAACTGAATGGAAGGTCTATTGATCAGTACTGTACAGGAGGATAAAAAGTAACTGCTTGGGACAATGTTCCTATCATTTTGACTAATTACTATAAACCAATTTGACCAGGTTTCATACCAGCTCGACACCGTATTCCCAGAGCACTACACTTACATTTCAAGTAAGTATTTAAAATTTTATCACAGCACTACCCAGTGGCCCACCATAAATCACAGTACCTTGTGCTGTACGCACAAGCAATGCTGCTTGTTATCAATATAATGATTATCATTAGCCTGTTCAGACAGCCAGCGACTGTAATTCAGACTTTGCATTCACGGTGAGTATACGCTGAAGCATTTATATTACTGCAGATGTTATCAAAGCACAGACCTTGGCAAAAAATGATTCAGGAATTTATTTTAAAGCCTGTTTGCTCTGGCTTGGAAGAGCAGCAAAGGACAACCATCTGCAGATGATTTCAATGACCCTGTAAAATAATTCTTCAGTTTATTTTCTTTATTTTCTGATATTTATGATACTCTCTTAGCAACTGGGAATTAAATTTGTTTTTCCCTGCACATCCTGTCATCTGCTGTTTGGTACACATTCATTTTTCCCTGCGACTAAACTGAGACCAAATTAACATAAACGTTAGCAGGAATGACTTTGGTTTCTAGAACACTTCATCATTCAAAACCGTCCTCGTATCGCACAGCGCTGACAGCGCATGGCGGCAGCGGCTGCAACACCGGCAGACACAGCGCAAAGCCAGTCCCCCACGGCTGCCCTTAGCACTCAAAGAGTTTGTTCTGCATTGCTTTATTCAAACTCGTAGCCAGTTGCCATCCAGAGTTACCTCCCACGCAGGCTGCAACAGTTTTAAAAGCGGGACAAATTTCAGGCTTAAATGATTTGCATGTCTTCTGTAATGAGAAGCTGATGCAAATATGAAAAGGGACTTGGATCTACGGATCTCCTGGCCTCTCAGTTTGTAGGGTCCCATTGCAAAGCAGCTCGACACGAGAATTTGAAGCTCAAAGTTTTGGTGAATGAAAGTACCTGTACTGGGGGTGAAAACTTTACTATAAGGTATTCATGACTGCCAAGATTAAACAGCTCAAAAGAAGCTTTCATGAGCTTAATGAGTAGGTTAATAATGTTTTCTGACATAACTGTTTTGTGCAAGTACGGTATTCCCATAATGCATCTACCAATTAATGGCTATTCAGAAATTAGTTTGTTTTATAGCAGAAGCAAGCTAATTATGTTTCTTAATGTAGTTTGGGAAAGAGATTACTTTGAAAAAAATCAAACAAGAAGTTTGTTCTGTTCTCCTTTTCTGTCCTCCTCTGACCTCCCAAAAAACTTGCCAAGAGTCCTGAAACGCTGAGCACAGAATTAACTGAACCAAAAATAAACTGTTCTACGATTAAGCACAACAGTCCTAGTTTCTAGCATCATCTTCTAAGAAGTGACCCCTACCTATTATATTAACTCTTTACAGTAGCTTGGAAGTTGAAAATTATAACCCTGACTTTCAAAGAAAGCATGTAACGCAACTCAAAATAGCTTGGAAATAAGGGCAAAACTTAAATGCAGCAGTACAGCTAGCCGGACTGCCGCAGCCAGCTGAGATCTGGCAGCTCTGTTCGGACTTGTGAGCATCCTGCAGCATCCATTCAGCTCTCCGGTACAGATTTCTCCCTGAAAGGTGGCATAGGCTTAAAACGTCAATGTGTCTTATACTTCCCAACACAGGTCTCTAGGTTTCATGCTTGGTTTACTCTCAAACCAAGAAATACATTTATCCGTAAGAGCCCTAATTCTGAGATCATGGAGCACGCGGACAGCCCCAGCATGGCCCCAGGCAGCGTGCCCACGGGAGCACATCTAGCCCACGGCCTTTTCCGCACGCTCTCAGTGCCGGGAGCATCGTAGCTCTGCCACGCACAGATGACTTCTTTTCCAGGGAATACATGGCCTCTCAGCAGCCCACGCCAGGAGCGTGTCCAGCGTGGCTGGAGAGCACGGGATCTGCCTGGGCACAATAGACCTGACAGCACATACAAGACAAATGCCGTGTTCAATGAGATAATGAGAGGATTAATTACAAAGACTGACAGTCCCTCTGTGGTAAAGACAACTAAAAATAATATTGTTCCTATGGGGTTTTTTGTGTAAACAGGTCATAGCGGGTGTTTGTCTTGGAGGAGCTGACCCACAGCATACCTGTTGCCAAAGCAGAAGAGGGAAGTCCAGGGGTTAGAAAACAACACGTGATAGTCGGTGCGTGCAGCGAGCAGAGGTCGCAGGGCTTCAGCATTATTTACCGGCTGCTTTCTGAAGGAAAAAGCAACAAGAGCTTCAAAAGGATCTCCTTCCCAAGGCGCTGGTGGCTGTGCCAAATGGAAAAATCACACCTTTTTTTTTTATGCTCAGTAACACACCCGTCTAAAGGCATCAACATTCACACACAAGTTAAACAAAGGTTTCGTATCACTATGCAATTCCCTTTTAGATACCTATGTTGAGTAATCCTCACAAACAGCTTAACTCATGCTTAGTTCAAACCATGGACTAATCAGGAATGTTTAGTATAATATTTTTCATACTCTAAATGTTAAAAAAACATAATCTCAATGCATAGTAAAGCAGAGGAAACATTGGTCCCTCCTGTTCTCTGGAGCCCTGTGGGGGTTTACATGAGTTAAATCTTATTATTCTCCATGACAGAACACGGGCTTTTATTACAAAAGGGATGGGCTGAGTGCAGCGATTCCCTCCCCAGCGAGGGGTACCCAGGAGGGAAGCACTGACCAGGAGAGTGAGCACACATCCTCTGAACAAACTCGTTTCAATCCACTGAGAAGGGCAGGAAGGGTGTGGATCAGCACAAAAGGGAATTACTACTTTAACCAATCTTTTTCTAATCACATGAAAATGAGCACACATGACCCAAGAACTGCAGGCAGAATTAATTATCTACCAAAAGTGTTTCCCATGCTAGCATAACTGAGCCCCAAGTCTCCGTAGTTCAGATACACCCACCAGAAAACTCTTTTTTACTTCTGTTAAGAATCGAGCATTTAACCCCAGGAGACCAAACATTAAAAGACAGTGCTTCACAAAGGCATGATTTCCATAATTGCCCAACTCCAGCTCTGCCGTAAACCAGGACATTCTGGGACATGTTGTTCTCGGAAACCTTCCCTGGCAGGCTTACAAATTTTATTAATGGTTATTTAACACTCAACCATTCTTTTTTCATCATTTACTCCCCAGGCTCTGTTGTCTTAAAATGAAGGGGAACTCTCTGATGCAGGAGTTTCCTAGGCCTGAGCTCCCAGGATTTAAACAAATGGAAGCAAGAGATGTAGAAGGTATTAGTGGATGAAACTGCGATAAAGAGTAATGGAGGGAGCACAGCCCACAGCTGGTCCTTCGAGGCAAAGAGCAGACGGTGGTTCTGGCAGCGGGGAAGCCAGGCAACTTTCTCAGGTCGTGAGTCTCTATTCCCCTGGAAAAACAGGGCCTGGAGCGAGCCCTGCAGAAAGATCAACGCGGTGTGGTCTCTGGTACAGTGACTGAGCACAAGGCCAGTGACAAAAGATAAATTTTAAACCCCTGAAGTATGTGACCCTGGTCCACGAAGTCCAAAGTTATGGAATCTTTATTTTTATAGGATTTCTGTTCACCATAACAAGTGTGTGGACATTATGGTTTAGCCAAGGAGTGAAACTACTCAGAGAGAAAGAGAAGCAATGGCTGCAACTGCTGATAAGAAGTTAGGGCTCAGAATCAGCAGAGCGCTGGCTATCTATTGTATGGGAAAGCAGTAGAACCAAAGCAACATCAAGAGCTATCACATGAAGGAATACTTGCAATGACACAGTTAAAGTCCAGGGAGGACTGTTGCACTGTAAAGACTTGCTGAAAATAAGCACTTGCTGGGGTGGGAATTCAGACTGCTCAGCATCTATGGAAACTGAGCTCTAAATATATCATCTTTCAGCACAGGGATTCAAACGTATCTGACTACAAAAGGAAAACCAGCCCTTGAAACTCTGTTTCAAGAATGGTGTCCGAAGGACAAGCTCAACTCATTCTTCTACCAGTACCTGTATCAGACCAATTTCCAACAAGAAAAGAGGCCAGTGCAATAACAGGAACATGACAAGCACGCAAGGCAGGGCTGCGCAATTACCGGCACCGTTATCGTACGTGTTGATCTGGGCAGAGGCGCACAGGCAATCAAAATCAAGCGATATGCGCTGCACTACATCATAGTCCAGGGACGAGGCTGCCGATGAGATGCGTTCTGCTCATGCGGTGAGCAATTATCGTAACACATTTTCCTGGCCATTTGGCAAGTTAATGGGAGACAATTACGCAGGCAGCCTAACAGGGTACTGTAACAGCCACCGTGGCACGAGCTATTGCCGAGTTGGGCAGATTTCTGAAGTAACTAACCCAGCGAGGAATCTGTTCCATGAAACAACACAGAAACCCTTGGTCTCAATTAAGAGGCGACTTCCCAGAAGACAGCAGAATAGGAATTTTATATCTGTAAAAAACACTGGCCTCTTCTTTCACCGCACGCTATCCTCTGGCAATGCTACTGTGGGAGAAGAGATTACAAACAAGCAGACAGCAGCGTGACTGGGAGGTGCAGGGGAAAATTCCTGCTGACCTAGGCCACCAAAAGCTCCCTGAAGTGATTAAAAAGGGCACTGCTACTAAAACCTGCGTTCCTAAAACCCTCTTCTATGACTGATGGAACTCCTGGCAGATCTCAATGCAAGAACTGTAGCTCTGATTTATAGAAAGAGATTCAAAGCAGAAAAACACCAGAGATGACAGCAGACAAATTGAAGAAATCAACATAAGTAGAAGCTACCACGAGCAAATAGTTAATGGACAGAAGACAGCATAAAATAGCAGCTCTAATTAAATATTAATTTTTCTCACTTCACTCTGAGTGAATGCAGCTATCAGCGCTGGCACACACACTTTTGGGAAATAGCACAGTTAAAAAAAAGCAAACAGAACAAATGACTTCAGATTATTTCAACTGCTTCAATTTGCAGGCCCGGTATCCAAAAGGACTGCACCCCAGAAGAAATTAATCTTTTTTAGCCTGCTACATGAATGAATGGCTGGGAGGCCTAAGACTAATGCCAAATCTGCGCCTCCTACTCCACCCAAAACATTTTGCAATATATAATAAATTCAGCACATTCAAAGATTTTTTTTAACTCACAAAATGGTAATATTGACCAAAATCCCATTACTGCATGGCCTTTTAACAACTTTCAATCAAAAGATGTTCCCCCAATCACAATAACGAATGCACATACCAAACACTTTCAATTATTACAGAGATCAAAGCGTGCAGAAATGTCCATCAATCACAGTACTAAAGAAATACTACAGAATTTTCTGTTCCCAAACTGAATTCTCAGCTATATCCCCACGTGGAGTCACAGAAAGCTGTTGTTTTCTCTTAAAATCTGCATTTAGGCCTGCACGCCATAAAACAACAAGGAAGCACACGGACACACACCACGGCACATGATGAAACATATTCACACTATATGAAAAAGCAGATAAAATGCCTGTAGTTCCTACCCCATGCTTTCTGTACCTATACAGAAAACGGGCGGTAGTTTGCACGATGGCTTATTTGACATCGCATCGGCACCCAGTACTTGATCACACCAACTAACAGTAGTGCCGAACGTTTCGTGGCCCCACTTGCACAGACTTGCAAGCTCCTGCTCTGGTAAAAGGAAAGGAAATGCACTGCAACAGTTCAGCATAGGTGGTTCTCAATAAATTCATCACCTTTGATACTTACCCAAAATGATCAGCTCCTCCTTTAAAGGAGCTGCTCTTACAGAAAAGGTATGCAGCCTGCTAAATGGGAAATAAAACGTGAAGATTCAGCTGCACATATACTAATTGGATAAATACTTTCCAGAATCATGCAGTATTTTCTAATTGTAGGGATGGAGCAATTAAGATACTCCAAGCCACCATCCCAGTGGATATACTTTAAGCCTGCCAGTTTTCTGGACTTGCACTCCCATGGTCCATGATCCAAACTGCAAAGGATTTTCTTGTTCTAAAATAAAGACAAACTCCAAATCACATGGCTGAAAGGTTACACAAGAATTGTGCAGTCTTAATCCCTGCTCATGATAAGCTGTTTGAAACTCTGAGCTTACAGAATAACGTTGTTCTCCACAAAACTTGTGTGAGTGCTTCTTGACAGTAAGAGTGCCACAAGGGGAGCATCCCTTTGCGGGGACACTGCCAGTTCTCCGCAGGCACTGTCAGCCAGACGCAGCAGGCATGCCAACCTCCTCCCGCCCCAGGGAGAATGGCTGCCTAACGACCCATAAAATAATAAAATAATAAAACATCTCAACTAGAATCATATTCAGACTGGTAAGAAGAGAAGATTAAGAACTAGCCCAGCAAAATGGCAATCGACAGCAGTTCACAGCTGCTGTTTGCTGTACTACTCTGGTTGAACTACTGCGTGTTCCTGCGGCTGTAAATGGGAGTTCTGTTCTGAAATAGAGACACAGGTACACACCCCTCACACATCTGCATTTCATAACCCTGTATGCAAGTGTGTACGTCTGGTGTATTATCAACATCTCCCTTCTTCATGTGAATAGGCTGCATGAGCAATTTACGTGGCCTTAAAGGCTAACGCTAAGGTCACAGGGCAGGCTTCATTTTCACTCATCATCAGAATTTCCCTTAGAAAAAAATCAGCACAGGAGGGAAAAGTAATTTCAATTCCAAGGACGGAGATGTCAGCTCCGTGATGTGACCTTCGTACTGCTCGTACAAGACTAGCACTAATCAGGTCATTCCACTTACATCCGTTAACAGCTCTCTGAGGGAAGCAGTTTCCGTCACTACCAACTTCTTTTGAACTCAGACCGATAACCTAACAGCTCCCTGAGACATCATTCATAAAAGAATCCAAACAGCAGAAGTCACACACCGCAGCGAAGTGGTGGCACTCTGGGGAGCGTGACGCACCAACCCTGCCATTTTGAAGCCGTTACCTGCAGAGCAGAGGCGTCAAGGCCGAAGCAGAACTTCTCCCAGGGCCCGGTGCTGCCAGGGGCCTTGGCAAGCCCGATGGCAGCGTTGTGGGCAGACACGCTAACGCTGGTCTCGGGGGACGCCAGCCTGTTTGCAGGAGGAAACTGTAAGAAGAGGGCATAGGCGCCAGTGTCACTGGAGAAGCGGAGGCTGTAGTGGTTCGTGCCCACGTCCCCGCTGAGGCTCTGGGGCCGGATGCCAGGCACATGCAGGAGCAGGGTGAGGGAGGCCTCATCCTGCCGGCACTGGAAGGGAGGGCACACGGCGGCCTCGGGGCTGTCGGAGCCCCGGGGAAGAGCCATTTCGCCCGGGCTGCCCTCTGCGGCCGGGTGGGCCGGGCTCTCGGGAGGGCACGGAGGGGCGTCCCCGCCGAGGCCGCAGGGCGCCGCCGGCTCGGGGCTGGCGCTGGGAACGGGGGAAGCGGCGCCGGTGCGGGGCGGTGGCGGGTCACCGCCCGCGGGGGGCTCGGCGGGGCTCTCGGCGGGCTCCCCGCCGCCGCACGTGTTCCGGGCCACGCCGCCGCCGGGGCCCGGGGGAGGAGCCGCCTCACCGCCCGCCTCAGCCGCCGGCGGCTCGCCCAGCCCCTCGGCAGCGGGCTCGGCCTCCTCCAGCCGTTCCCCGGCAGGGCCTAGCGGTTCCTGCGGGCCGGGCCGCGGCACCACGGGCAGCGTGACCAGGAGCTGCCGCTGGGCCTTGTTGAAAGCGGCCCGCCCGCGGTTCTCGTCCACGTCGTAGGGGAGGCGGAGGCGCAGGCGGTAGGCGGGACGCTGCGAGTCGAGGCGCAGCTCCCGGCCGCGGATCTCCAGCGCGGCCTGGGCGGCAGAGCGCAGTAGCGGCAGCTCTACCGTCACCACCAGCTCCCGCGGCACCGGGCTGGGCGCCGAGTCGCGGCAGCACCGGTAGTCTTGCAGGTCCACGTAGGAGCGGTGACGGATGCTCCAGCGCGGCGTGGTGGGGCCGGGGGGCCGGGCCGCCGGAGGGGCGGCGGGCGGCGGCGGGGCGGCGGCGGCGGCGGGCGGGAAGGGGAAGGGCGGCAGCGGGGAGCCGCCGTCGGCCGCCGGCGGCGGGGCGCCGCCGGGCAGCGGGGTGCGGATGACGGGCGCCTGCGGGACGCCCTTGTACTTGGTGCCGCGGAGGACGGCGGCGTTGGTGCGGTCGAGCTGCACAGCGCAGTGGCGCTCCACGGCCTCCAGCGCCGTGTCGTTGAGCAGGCGGCGGAAGCGGGCGCTGCGGGCGGCCAGGCGGAGAGCCGCCGGGTGGAAAACCACGTCGTAGACCAGGCGGCGTTGGCCCCCGCGGCCCAGCTCCTCACGGCCCGGCGCCAGGCTGTAGGGCAGGGCCCAGCGGTGGCCACCGGGCTCGGCGTGGACCTGCGGCACCCCGACGTGTGGGTTGCTGCAGACGTTGAGGTAGCAACGGCGGGAGCCGGCCTGGCTGGTGCGCAGCACGTAGCCCGCCGCGGGGTGGACGAAGCGCACCTCCACGCCGCGTTCCCGCTCCAGGGCCGTCACCTCCTCCTCGTACAGCCGACGTTGCTCCGGGTCGGCCAGCTCCGCCGCGTACTCGGCGAACAGAGCCCGGAACTGCTCGTCGCGGAAGGCCTGTTGGAGCCGCTCCGCCTCCTCGGCGCTCAGCTCCAGCTCGTCCAGCCGCCCCGCGCCCGCCATGGCTCCGGCCCGGCCGCTCTCGTTGCTGTGGAGACACCAAACAAGATGGCGCCTCTGACCCCGTCGGCCTCGTTGCTATAGTGATAGTAAACAAGATGGCCGGCCAGTTGCTATGGATACGCCAAACAACATGGCGGGCTCTCCCCCACTGGTCTTCCTCAGAGCCGGTTCCTCTCCATCCCGGCCTCGCTGAGCCTTTCCCCTCCTTTCACCTCAGTGGCTTCATGGTGGCTCTCAGCCCTCACCCCTGTCTTCCGTAGGGGTGGCTCTCCACCATTGCCTCCTCATCCCTCTGCAAGGCTCGTGCTCCCCATCCTGTCCCGCATCTCTGAGCTGGCACTGCCCTTCCCCTCCTGGCCGAGGGTCAGGGAGTGCATTCAGAAGTGCAGCTGCAGTCTCTCCTGCACTTAGGGTTTACATCCTCAGCAGTTCAGCTCCCTACCCGGCTTCCATCCACACCCTGATGGCCCCTCCAGAGCCCGTACCCCGCTGTCCTCCCCCTGCTCCTGCCCCGAGCCATGCTCATCGATGCCAGCACAGTGGGAAAGGGTCTGTGAAATAAAAAAGCCGGTGCTGAGGGTTCCCTGTCTGTTCTACACCTGATTTGGGCACTTTGGGGTAGCACCACTCTGCTCCCCTGGTCTCGATGCCCGCGAGTGGCTGGAGCAGGTTTTTGCTTAGTTTGATCGAAAACAGACCCGGTTCACGTGCCGACAGGCAGCTCTCCGCTGTAAGCCCAACTGCTGACGCAGAAGTTAGCACTGCCAGGCCCTGACTCTTTCCCACCTTCCTGATTGCTCCTTCAGCAAGATTTCTTCCTCCCTGCCTTCTGCAGAAGTTTCAAAGGACCATGTCCTTCGAACACTATCCGCAAACAGATTATATACTGCCATTAGTAAACACCACCTCATAATCTTCTCTAGACCTTACCCATCCAAAGAAAAACCCTAGCCCACATTTCCAGTGTATCCTGTAGATAACTAGCTGTCAGTTCAACTCAGCATGGTGAAAGACAAAGTTCTCCCTATCTTTAACGTCTTTTTTTAAAACATAGACATTTCCTGTTTGAGATACATGCATTTGGTTCCTCCAGTTGCCTTCTTTTATTATGCTTTGCCAATTAATCTTCACTGTGACTCTACATTTTATCTAACATCAGTATCTTTTCCTGTAAAAGTTTGTGTACAAAATACACCGTTTTTGGCTTTGACATTTATTATAAACAGTCTGTAATACATCATAAAAATCAATCCATCTCAAATGAGTGCTACAGTTGGCTCTACAGAGGCTCGCTCCCTTTCTGCAGTCTCGCAGAAATTCAGAGACCCTGAAGCTTGCTGAAAATACCAAACAAAAACAATACTTAGGTTTTTTTAAAAGATAGTTCACAATACTATTCCATTTCTTGATCTTGAAAGACTTGAAAGTCTTGAAAGACTTGATGATGTTTTAAACTGTTTAAAGACCTAAAGCATCTCATGGTATATTTTCTATATGCAAGTAAAGGTTACATGGGTTGACCTATTATCAGTTCCCTTGGGAGGGTGGGGGTGTTAGACACTCCCATTTGAGAAAAACACAGCTTCTGCAACAAGGCATGAAACTGAATCAGACAAGATAAGTTTGTGCTTTTCCCATTAGGTTATACCATCATTATTTCAAACAGGCAAATTTTCATCACAGTTGTAAGCCCTCTGACACTTTTTAATACTTTTTGGTGTTGCCGCTGGCCTTTTTTCCCGTCATTGGAAGACCACAGTTGGAATGAATAAGTACAGATTTAAAATATATGAAATCAAAGCATGAAAGTGGCTTCTGGGCTTGCTGATGATCACAAAATGAACGAAGAATTGTTCCTAAGTGTAATTAACCTATGTAACAAGCATCATCTCCAGAAACGAATCTGTTTCCCAACTGGGTCTCAATTATTGAAGATCATACAGTACAGTCTATCTTTCCTTTTACTTTTGGATCATACTTCTCATCATTGTTATTGGACTGTAATTTCTAAATTTATTATGTTAGTTGTAGGCATTTGGATTTCTTACACTGCCTAAGTATGAAGCATAAGTCTACGTTAAACTGCTAGAACATCACTCTGTTTATATAATCAATTTCCTGTGTTCCTCCCGATAATTAGAAAGTCAGCAAATAAGAAGATAGTTCCTTTTAAATGAGAAACTGAATATATTTACCTGTCTTCAACTGTCTTGTTGGAGGGGTAGAATACCTTGAATGAAAATCCACTTCTTGGAAATGAACCCTGTAAAGAAAAATGTATATATACCACACTCGTGTAAGTAAAATACTGTACAAATAGTTAAGAGACACACTTGAATGTGACTGCACCCCCTTCTTATTTTGTAAAGCATAAGGAAATCTTACAGGATTTATACAAAGACAGTCAGTGTTGGTGACAGTGAATGGGTCGTATTTATCTGCAATGACGAGCATATCTGGCACAGGATATACCCTCAGGGAGTAGTCATAGGCCCAGTACACTGGGCTAACGTACAGCGGAAGTGGCGTCAGATGTCCTTGTGATAGTATAGTCTTTACAAACTGCAAGATAAACATAAATCGTTAGTTTAAACCATTTTCTACAAGTCAAATTCACTCCTGCAGATGCTAATGCCCTGTTAATAAAGAAGCTTTGAACCTGGGAATGTTTTTTTGTGTATCTCACTCCCTCTGATTATTAATGATTTCTAGAGTAAAGCAGCAACTCCGCTACAACAGTCAGCTGCTGTTTTGTTTGTTGTGTTGTGGGGTTTTTTTTAATACACAAAGTCCTTTCTAAAGCATATCAGCCAATATTTGAAGATGTCAAAAATATTTCATCGATCAGACTCTCCAACAGAGAGAATCTGCTTACCTGTTCCTCCAACCCAGGAAGTACCAACATTGCCGTAACTTTCATTTTGTGGGTTTTTTTTTTCCCTCATGGCTTTCCTTGCAGTACCTACCGGTCAATCACAAGACCCACACTTAAACACAGTCTTTTCCCTGAACTGAGGAAATCATTTGATTCCCAAATGATTTCAATTCCTTTGGCTGTTCTGGGAGTTGCCCTGCTCCAGACACCAGCTGCCCCCCGAAATTCCCTTTTTCATCTGGCAAATTCCAGCCAGGGTATTTTGGTTCCTGAAACTCTCAAGCCCCTTGCAAGCTTTTATTATCTCTAATCAATCATGTAGCTGCCATTAGGCTCCATTTTCCCCAAAGGGCCAAAATCACTACAGCGACTTGGTGAAAAGGGTCTGCTGTTGAAAGAAAATGATGTACCAAGCATAGGCCCAGTTATTCCACTGATACTGTACAAGGCCTAAAGTCACTATTAATTCAATCTAATGTTAGTAACAAAATTTCCCTCTCGGTCATCTTTTTACACTGATGGCTGAATTAAAAAACTAATGACAGGTAGAAAAGGCAGAGAAAAACTGAAGTATGCAAAAGCAACCCGATACTCTTATCTGCAGAAAGTGTCGCAATACATAATTCTAGATTTCCTTCATGATTCCTTCCCTTCCAAGCACGAGAAAGCCCTGTATGAGTACAGGGAAGTGATGGCTTGCAGCGTACACATACGTGTATGCAAACATGCACACCAAAAGCAAGGTGCATCAGTGTCCGCAATGGGTTCCCTGTGTTCACAAAGAAACTGAGCACTGTCGTGATGAAGCGAAGGAAGAAAGAGCTAAAAGAAGTTTCTGAGTCAAAAAACAAAAAAACTCCTATAAAATAAATAGAAACAGACTCCATCCATCACTGCAATGAGCCAGGACTGCCTGGATCGTTCTCATTCAATTATATCAGTAAGTCCCATCAACTCCTGCTGTGCATTCATTAACTAGAATCGTAACTCAGAGTGCTGTGGCGATGTATCAAAAGCAGGATTAAGACTTCAAGTGAGAAGGCAGAAGCAGCAGATGACCTTTTGCAAAAAGTGACATGCTGCTTTACTGCAAATGCCACTGGTTAATTGATCACATCTTAAAAAAAAAGTAATTTGTATTAAACTTTGCCTTTAGGAATCAACATTTCTTGGTACGACGTTCATTGCTGGTGCACATACACCAAGAGTCAGCTGCTATGAAGTTCTGCATTCAAGGGCACCTGCAGTGGGACAGTCAGAATGACTCAATGCCATCAATCAGTATCATGGCTTCAGTTATTTTACTGTCAAGATGGAAATGAACGTAATAATACTAAATGTACAGATCCTTCTTACAATCCCTCTTGGTTACTCTTGCAACGTGTCGTGAGAACGCGGATCAGAGCATCCTAAATGCAGACCTGCCGATCAAAAAAGAAGTCAAGGAGAGCTTAGCAAGAAGTGCTGAACACAACTCACTCACATGGTTGGGAATGTCCATGTTGCTGCTAGGGAAGCGGACGCAGTTTCTGCACATTTTGTTTACCAAATCTTCACGAAAGATAATTATTTCTTGGGTGCAATATTGAATCCTAAATGGAAAACATTAATGAAATTAAATAAATTGAAATGAAACTAAAAGATAGGGAGCTGCATTATAAAGTTGATCTCCCTCTAATACAGCAAAATGAAAAAGCACATTTCAATTAAAATAATACTTTCCCATCTTCCCTTCATTCCCTCCAGATTCAGAAGAAACATGATACTTTTGATACTCGCTATGAAACTTTTAGCACTACTTCCTTTCATCACTAATTTATTTATGTATTAATGTATTTAAAGCTAGTTACAATTAATGCAAGTGAGGAATTCTAATAATTTGAAAAATTTAAGACAAATTTTTGCAAAATCTGTAATTCTTGAAAATCACACCTGCACATAAATTAGTCATTCAGTAAAAAAAAAAAAAAAAAAAAGAAAAATAGCTGTAAGTTATACTGTTACCTGCAAGGATTTGTGGTGAAAACTGAAAACGGCACCAGCTGTCTGAATTCCTGAGTAATATTTTCAGCCAGGGGAGGTCTAAAATAAATAGCAACAGATGTATCAACAAAGACTTTTACCTTCTTTAACTATTTAACTCAAAATTCCAAAATTTGAGAAAGTGAAGCAAACTCACCTTGGTAAAATAGAACCAGGACCAGGGTCTTCAGGGCCAGGAACAAACACAAATCGACTACTGTAAAAAGTTCAACGTATCACTTTTATATAAAATGATCCTAGAAGTACCTAAACATTGGTTACATACAGCCATTACGCCACAGATGCATGCAAATAACCTATTCTGGGGCAGAGATGACAGCTCTTCCTGACCTTAAGAACCACATAAATCACAGCTAAGGCATAAGATACATATCCATTCCTCACTAAAGTGGAGGAAACCTTAAAAACTGTTCACGGTGCAAGGGGGACTGACTGTGGGAAGGGAGACAGACCAGGTGTGCAGCCTGGCTCAGGACTCCAGTGGTAATGGGCTCCAGGATCCCATAAAGGGACCCCAGATAATTCAGCAGCGGCACACCAAGAAAGCCCCACCGGGACACAGGACGGAGGATCAGTACAGGGGATACGCTTGCTTACTTCTCACACAGAGCTCAAGAGCCGCAGGCTGTGGGCATTCCTGCTTTTGGGGCCCATTCTAGCAACTAGCTCTACTTAGGGGCTACTGTTACAAATTCAAAGATCAGAAGCCAGAAAGGATAAGCCTGGCTGCCTCCCTATTTTACTTTCCTTTGTATATTCAAATCTCTGTAGAAGGGATTTAGTTCTCCAGGCCAAGAATGGGGCTCCCACAGAGGAGGAACACAAGAAGGGATAAACAACAGATTCCTGTGCAGGATTGTGTTGCTTTGGTTAGTTCTCAAACTAGCAGCTGTGCAGAACCGTGTATGCAAGAATGGAAAAGATAGAAATGAGATGCTTCCATGTAGGCAGCAGTCAGTGTTTCAGATGACATTTTCTGGGGCTGGTACAGAAGGCCTCTAGGTGCTCATAGCAGCATCAAGACTTCAGCATCAGTTTATAAACCAGCGCTGCTCGGGCAGAACCCTGCTGATTTCAAGGGAATTCCAGGGGAAAAGAGCTCACCCAAATAGCACTTTTGGGGAATCATGGGCCACGTTTAATCCATGTGGAAAATGTTCCAGGGAGAGGCAATTTCACCTTTGCTCACTCAATAGCAGCTTCCATGACCAAGCTATTTTAGATAAAATCAAAACCTTACACTGCTCCCAAAACAAACTTACAGGCCTGTTATAAGCCCAGCTTGCTATCTGACCATAGCTGGCTCACAATAATGAGAAAACACGGTATCTGTTAGTTTCTTAAAGTAATTAAAGCAAAGGTTTCACAAAATAAACAAATTTCCCTTTTTGTAGCACTTTGCTGTGTACCTTTTATGAATGCTGGGATGTTCACATATAATATCTGCAAGAGCCTTCAAAGAACCTAGAGTGAAGAAAAAAAAATCAACGATACAACACCTGGTTAGACAATAAACACACATTATATGAATCACCCCGATACTTCAGTACATTAAAAAATGTGTCACTTAGAAAATTAGGGTTTCTTTTCTGCTCTCTTAATTTGTTTTGCCATAATTATTTTAATTTAATGTACATGTCTGACTGTATACAAAGACTTCCCTACCTTTCAGGGACTGAATTTGATTTTTTCCATATGGTGCAGACGAAAAATTTCCACAAAAGAAAAAGCAGGTTGGAGGTGCAGAGGAATAACCTGGGAAAACAGAGTATCTGTGAGTATATCCACTCACTTCAGTATCTTTCAGCATTCAGCCTCCAGTCCCTCCCATGAAAGGCAGAAACGGAAACAGCACTTCAAGCTCTGCTACGATTAATACACCTGAACTATTTTCTTGATACAGGCTTTTGTTAGCTTAAAAAGGATGATGGCAATGTACAAATGTCACTTCAAGGAAGCCCTCTGTTATTTACAGGCCCAGTTCCAACACCATTGTTTGTGTGTATCCAACTAACTACTGACCCAGTCATATAATTACACAAAGTACAATTATAATAAATAATACAATTTAAAAACGCACTCTTTCCTTAAAGAGAAAAATAGCGAGTAGGTAGCAATGGATTACTATTAACTTCCATCCATCATTCCAATTCAAGGGCTCTACCAACATTTAATTCGCTCTTTGGCATTATAAAGCAACAGTAACTGGAATTGCCCGAGCATTTGAAGAATCTGATGAATCCTCACAATATCACTCATCACCCAGAAACACATGCTTTATAGCAAAGAGTGAAAAAAGAAACCCGATTCCCATCCCTACAATAAAAATAAAAACATCTACTCAGGCATTCGTCTCACGTTCCAGGTTACTCTCCATTTTCCTAACATGCACTACCAGACTTGAATTTACTTCACTATTTTTCAATCCAGTTGGTAAACAGGACAGAATTGCTTATACCAGAGAAATGGCTCATCGATTTTTTTTCCTTGCTATTCCACTCAGCTATTATTTTTAGTTTATAATTATGAAGCTTATTACTTGCCTATTAAAAAAAAAGTCTCAAAATAGTAAATGCAATGTATGCATCTTTGCCAGTTGAGTTCAGTATATTAACCTCACTGACCAAAGTCCCTTTATTACTTCAGCATATGCAATCTTAGGTCAAGTTCAGTTTGCTTCAAGGATCTTGCCAACTTTGATCACGATAGTGAACTGGTTTCGTAACTTCTGGATGAGTGTGGTAATTTGTGTCCAATTTTCTTTAGGTGAGTAGCAGTTTCCCACCCTTAATTTTATGTTGCTTATTTTTAAAGCAGCCACCCTCTCACACTTCCATTCTACCTAAGACAGACAGGACAAGCTGTTCCAAAACTGCTCTGGAATACAAAGAAGCAATTTACAGATCTCACAGATGCTTGCTATCCAAATGTTGTCAACATTACTAATGTAATGATGCGTGGAAGAAACAGTTCATATTTTAAGAGTAACTGACATTTTTTCATTGGTAGAACCAGAAAGCATTCGAGGGACTGCTGATATCTGATGAAGTAAGAAGTTTTCTTTAAACTGAGCCTAGGAAGAACTTTCACGAGCAAGGGAAACATTCTTGTCACAGCACATAAAATGGCTACTGTCCAAAACAGTATTAGTACTAAGTGATTTATGAAAAGGAAGTGTCAGCTTGCAAAAATATAATACAATCCAATTTTTAAAACTGTTAAGAGAAAGATCCAAAAGAAATATAATAGCAACCACAAAATGCAAATAGCTGTCACTAAAATTAGAGTGAGACTTCCCTGGCTTTGGGCTTGGGTTCAGTGGGATTCTACAAACAAATGCAACAGTTGGGCTTATTCTAGCTTTCTCAAAATGGAAGTTCATAAAAAATGCACAATACAGTAATAACAGGACTCTTGAAAATTGTTGCCTGACTTTTTTGTTTAAAAGTATACTTTTGAAAAAAGGCACGCAAACCACTGTCTTGCCGTCAGTTGTACGCTGTCCAGCTTCCCCTGCCTGACAGGGATGCTCACGTGAGCGACCACATGAAGAGTTCACAAAGCTAAACCAGCATAAAACTAATTCTCCAACAAAGGCAGTTAGTTTTCTGCTGAGGTATTCCCTGAATTAGCTCACCATGGGGTCAGACTTCCCAGCCCATGCCAAGGAGGGGACACAGCCACAGCGGGGGACCGAGGACCAGCTAGGCATCAGACTGCCTTGCTGCACTCGTCAGCTCCACCCATCAAGGCTGCTAAGGGCTAAGGAAAACGGTAAAAATTCTCTAAAACAATGCTCAGAGTCAAAGCAGTTCTCACCTACCCGAAAACATTGTGTGAAGCTTTTCCAGTACTTCTGCTTGGTCCAGCCATACATCAGAAAGAAATACGAACATGGCATCTTCATTTTCATCCTCCAGCTGCTTTAGTTTTGCAGAAGCCTTTACTGAAGCTGAAGAAGGCCCTCCAAAGAAGTTTACATTCCCATAGAAGGCTCTACATCATTAAAATATTCAAGTTAGTTCTGTTTTCTTCCCAAATCATTAGTAGTTTTGATTATGACTCACTTAAACCATTTTTATATTATTATTATTAGGATAGGTAGCTCAGATGGTATCAATAATCATTTATTACTTCATGGAGAAACCAAGAGAAATGACAGTCATCTAGACATAAAGCAGGGGCGCTGCCCTGCCATAACTTAGCAGATCATCTCAGGGTAATATTTATCCTGGGGTCTTTCCCACATCCATTCTTTGAGCAACAAGGAATTTCTTATTCCCATGTAATAGCTAGTTTTGCAATTGAGAAGGGCTTAGATCCCAATTGTTATTAATATGCAGAACCCAACGGCCTTTGGAAGGGTTTTTCTGCTAACACTACAGGCTTTAGTACTGGTCCAAGTAGACCAGCAAGTCCCAGAATTGCTTCCTTAAAACTGTGTTTATTTTGAAGCATTTGGGGAGGGGGAAGAATAGCATACTTTAATGTCACAGAAATTCTAAAATAATAATGCGCTTACTTAGAAACCCATAACAAAATATGGAGTGAGGCTGCTGAAAGTCAGTTTTATACCTAGTGGTAGCAGAAGGCTCAGTAGGCGGAAATCCAAAAGCGTTCACATGAAAAACTTCATCTTCATACCAACCTAAGAGATTTTTGAACAAAAAAATAACCTTTAGTTTTTCTAACAACATCACGTCCTAGACATTAGTCAGGCAGTTGGCAGCTGTGCTGCATAGCTAGTCCCAGCCTCCATCAATCCCCCTCTTGTGATAGCACCAGTCCCTGTGCTGTTTAGTGGTGAACCAGACCAGGGAACTATCTGCCTAAAAAACAGGCTGAGCAAGAAACCAACTATTTTTTTACCCCAGACACTTCTTTGAATGGATTTGCTGCACATCCACTTAAAAAACCTTCTCAACCCAACCGAGTAAGAATGTAGGGGAACAGGAATAATTTTTGCTGGCCCTGCCCCAGAAGAGTCTCCATCAAACTGCACCCTTTCTCAAGAACTGTACCACCTGTTAGAGGAACAGAAGTAACAGGGTGATACTTGTCCCCACTATCATTTGTGCTCCTAAATTCTATTTACTTTATAAATTTTAAACATAAAATACATTATTAGAAAATAGACTGGGATTATGTATATTGCACAGAGTAATATCCTACAAACAGAAATGTGCATTATTTTGCTCAAACAAGGCTCCAAAACTGCAAGCCCTTACATCATCTTAATGAGAAGACTCATTAAAGCCTCTGAAGGACCAAAGCTTTGCCAATACAAAGCAGCATTTTCAGATTGTTAAATCATACTGTTTGGTTATTCTAGTCTGTCTTCCTAACCCAGTCATGTCTCCTCCAAGGATGTTGGAGCCAGGCTAACTAAGGCCAATCCTCAAAGCTGCTACAGATGCTCACATCCCACTGACATCGCTGAAAACCACAAATTTTGCAGAGCTCTGTTCTCTGCCTCCAGAGCTCACGAGGTAACAGGGAAGGCTTACGGCCAAAAATCTCAGTCATAAATTCAGCTTATGGTCAAGCCTCATCAACATGAGACTTGTCTGTTCAGCCACATCTGGCAGACACATAACTGCAGCAACAGTCATTAACAGAATAACTTATTACAAACTAAGAAAAACAGTCTGCTTTACCTTCTGCCAAAACAAAGCATGACTCAGTGTATAAACCACTGTGGAACTGGTGCAGAAAGGTTAAGAAATATATTTTTCTCAGATCAGGACTCTTAAACTAGTTCTTCAGCCCAAGTTTGCTTTCCAGCTGGCGTAATACATTTGGACACTACTGAAAGTTCATAGCCTGCCTAAGAGCCAGGCAATTACCTGGTAGCTGTGCAGGTAAGTTCATAAAGAGCCCACAAACAGGAACACGCTCTGTTTCCACTAGGAGGAATACTAACCTTGTCCTAACAAGCTCTGTGAAAGGGCACTGAGCTGCAGCAACCAAGTAATTTGAAAGGAAGGAAAAGAGCTGCAATTCTCAAGACGTAATTTTTAATGGTCAGTATTGATTTATTATTCAACTTAAAATTCTCCAGGTCTATAGGAAATTTCTTTAACTCTTACATCACAGAAAAAGGATATGGCTTTACTAAGGTCTAGCTGGACGACTCCTGTAGGGTCTTCTAGGAAAAATTTCCCCTAAAAAACAGGATTAATTAATAAAGCAAAACATACCCAAACACATAAATGCTTTAATCAGAAGCATCTATCAGTCAGCATTTAGAAATAATTCAGCGGGTTTTAGTATTGTAAGCTTATAACACACTGGCAGAACTGAAAACAGTGTAGTTTATAGTAAGTGTATCTTAGCACCTTCCCTTTGAGCTGCTGCGGTTTGCATTGCTGGCGCAGCCCTCCGCTACAATCACAGTCCAATGCAATGGCAAGTCCAAACACAGTCATTGAAAGCTCCAGCATTTCAAGAAGGGGCATGCCTAAAAAATGTAACTGGTTCTGGTTGCTGACATAAAGCATTACAAAATTCTGTAGTGAGAAGACAAAGACATTTTCCTTCACAGACTAGCACCGACTGCTTGTGGAAAAGTCTCTTCTTAGGCAATGGATCTTGCACCACTGATGTTGATGGGAGTTCTGCCACTGACTTATATGACAGGATGAAGTGGTGAGATATTCAAGTCTTCTCATTTTCTAATATATTATAACACCGAATGAATGGTGACCTAGATACTCCACAATAAAAAGCAACCTACCTCCTTAAGCTGCGTTATCATCCCAAGCACAATCACTTCTCCCACTTTAGCTGTATTGCCCAATAGAGTTTCTACTGTTTTAAGCTGGAACCAAAGGCAAAGAATAAAATAAGAATTAAATCAAGCTCTCCATATATCTATTCTTAAGCAAGCAAGACAAAGCACCACACAGCACATTTTTTTACATCAATACACAAATGAGCTATGAGAGAATACAGGCTCATTAGAAAAATCAGGGACACATTTCTGAATGTCAAACGTAGCACAGTTTAGGAAAAGATTTCCAATAATGGCTGCTAGCATAAAGAACTGCTTAGCAAGTAAATATTTATTGTGATTATTTTGCTTACAACTGGATTAAAACTGAAAAGAACAGGTGGCAATTTCTGCTCTTGCCTAAGAATGTCAATTGTAGCAATTGAATCCTCAGCAGGATCCAATCTGAACCACAGGGCCAGCCTGCACCCATACAGCAACGCTAATTACTTTTATCGAGGAACCTTAGATGGATGACAGAGAACGCTCCAGAGTAATACAGGTGACATCGCATAGCATGCTGTCTGCGGTTTCTGGACAAACTTATTTTGGTCTGTCAAGCTGCAGTTAAGAGAGACAATCCTCCTACAACACCAGCATAAGCAATGCATTTGCCACTGCTGACAGGGAGGCTAGGAAGTGGTCAAGGGAGAAAGATGCCTATAAAGCCTGCATGCAGGTGCAGGCTCGACTCAACTAAGGTCAGTTGCTTTTTCCTACATGATGGCATGCTCTGAACAGGGAGAAGCAGGGAAGCTGAGCAAAGCAAAAGCTGTTATTTGGTACCCAGTGACACACACACACGTTCATCTTTTTTTAAAAACATGCAATAACTATATAATATAGCGAGAGCATTTAACGTGAGAAAGCTGAGATGGGAACAGAACAGACTGAAGTTATGACCTTATTCAATTGTAGGTTTGTGAACTTAGTGCTTATGAAAGAAAGAAGCAAGGAAAATATCCCCAAGCAGAGGGAAGCAAAGTGTAATAAGCTGAACAGCTAATGCCCTTCCACCTCAGGAAGCCACGTTTCTCTTGCACTTCATAGCTGCTTTTCAGTGGTTTGGTCATCATGCTGATCTGAGCCAAATAACTGCATTTTTGACACACAGGCTAAAAATGATCAAAAATAACTCATTTCCATTGATTATTCATATTGCATGTAAAACTAAGATGTCACTGGAGAACTATTACTGCATTAAAGTGTAACACAAGTACAGTTCCCTTTGCAAGAAAAAAAACCAGATTTTTTACCTGGAATTTGCTCCTACCGTCATCAGGATGAGCAACGACTGCTGAAGGAGTAAACAATTCATGTCTATGAGTCCTCTGCAGAAACCAAAATTGAAGTAATCCCGTTTAAAAATAAATGAGCACTGTCAAAAAGCCAGTTCATTACAATCACTATACAAAATACTTTTTGAAGTTCTCTTACTCTATTTTATCCAGCAACGTTTAATTTGTTGAGCATAATCAGTTCTTTTGACAAGAATCTGCTTCTAAGAAATAGATGATCAATAATACTGGACAATAAAACTAAGCCCAAAAAAGTAACATCAAAGCATCTGTAATGCTTCTAAAAGAAGCTATTTCTGACTACCTGGAAGGAAGAGGTGAGAGCGCAAGGGAAGGTAAACTGTATTAAATGTTAACTATGTGGAAAAGAGCAGGTTTCTCTTCAGGGCAGGGCCTATTAAAAGCAAGCACTTTTTGTTTGTTTGTTTTTAATAACAGGAGCATGCTACACTAACAGATAAAGTGCAGAGAGCATGAAGAAAATGCGTTGTAGAAATTTTCACTTCTTTCACTGTTTTTCATGCAGTCTGAAAGCCTCCCCTTGGAACAAACCCATCACTACCAGCCCATGTAACACACGCAGTAATTCCTGTCAGCAGCCCTCACCCACATAGTGACCCGAACCTTCACTTTTCTGGAGGTCGGAAAGGAGTACATACGACAACCAAACACAAAACCTGTACAACAGAGGGTCTGTGTGAAACCACCAGGCAAAGAGGTGCAATAGCACAATACGGTCTAGGAAAAGGAGGCTTCAAGACATATACCCTATGGACACCTCCAGCTGCTGTTCACAGAAACCAACCGTTTTGTGCGAGTGTGCCAATTCCAGCAGATTTCACTAATCCTGATCACTGTACGAACTAAAGCTTCTTCAGTTAATGGTTAACTGGTCTTCCAGGGCAGAGGTTCCCAAATTGCAGTCAGTACACATACTCCTAAGTGGCAGCAAATTCCCTGGTAGACAGAGAGTCGTCGCTGCCTCAGGATATCTGACCCCATGCATGCAACTACCACACGTCCAAAGGACGAGCAGTTCACGCAGGCAGCTGGGTGCCTCCCTGCTGCCTACAGGGTGGCACAGACAAAAAGCTGTGCTCACTGCCTGCCCGTGTCCAGGCACTTTGCTCACACCTCGGGTCAGGGTTGCGCACAGGCAGTTAGGTCTGCGCAGTACCTGCCAGCACCGAGCGGGATCTGCGCTGTGGATCAGCCCACTGCAGTTAGTGCAGACACTTGAAAAACAACTACCAGGTCGTCTGATCAGCAACTCACTCCCCATCCAACCACTGCTCCTGCTGGGCTGCACGACAGAGGCAGGGCAGAGCGCAGCACGGAGCAGGCAGGCGGATGGGGCTGGATCCCAGCTTGTGGGGTGAGTGGAAGAAAGGAAAGAACAGGGTTGTGACCCTGTTCTGAGGGATGATCAGACAGCCAGTGCTGAGGGACTGACTCTTTCTGGCTGTGTGCGCAGCCTGGTCCAGAGCCACTACCTACAGCTGCTGTCAGTACCTGCAACTACTGTCACGGTGGTGCAGAGCAAGTCACGTTGGGGAATCCTGTTCTGAAGTTGCTCACAACACAAGACAAGATGCGTGTGTCACCAAGAGATGACGAGAGGTGGCTGGCTCTCACTGGGCATTTTGAAAACTGGAAAATGAATAAATCAACTAAACCAGAAGCAAACTTCAATGCTTCAAGGAAAGCCTGAATGAGAGCTTCCCAGGGCTTCAGGTTTGCGTTATCTCAACAAGCACTACATACAATGACATCCTAGTCAAACATAGCACAGAGCCAGACTACAGGAGGGAAAAGAGCAAGATACATGTAAAAATACATAATCCCCTCTTATGACATGATGCTAAAATACAGAAACACATGAATCCATCATGCTGTATGGTGACAGTTGAGAAGACTGACAAACCTTAGTACAGATCCTGTTCTTATTCAGATTTTGTTTAAACTGTAGCTCACAAAAGCACCTCAACACAAAGCACTGTTGTACATGTAAGAATACAAAAACCAGCACTTTGTGTATTTTGTTAAACAAAGCAAAACTTTTTCTGACCTGTTGTAAGATGGAGTAGCGTTCACGAAACAACTCCGCTTTATCTCTGGCAGTTCCAAACAAATTTGGTACAGGGAAGTTGGTCATTGACAGACTGCAAGAAGTTTAACACAATCAAGATTAAAAAAGGTACATTCCACACACAAAAATGACTTATTGACCTAAAAGTTGTAGGAGGCTGCAAAAGCTATAACACTACTGCATAATTTATTTACTCAATGAGGAAGATTTCTGCTAGGGATCCTGTGTTTCTGCATTTTGAAGGCTACATCCATTTAATTGCCCTCTAACTCGCAGGCCTTGAGATTTATCATCCTGGTTTCGGCCAGGACAGAGTTAATTTTCTTCTTAGTAGCTGGTACAGTGCTGTGTTTTGGATTTAGTGTGAGAATAATGTTGATAACACGCTGATGTTTTAGTTGTTGCTAAGTAGCGCTTATCTTAAGTCAAGAATTTTTCAGTTTCCCATGCTCTGCCAGCAAGCAGGTGTGCAAGAAGCTGGGAGGGAGCATAGCCGGGGCAGCTGACCCGAACTAGCCCAAGGGATATTCCATACCATGGAACGTCACGCTCAGTATATAAATGGGGGCAGATTGGACGGGAGGGGCAGATCACTGCTCAGGCATCAGTCAGCAGGTGGTGAGCAATTGCACTGTGCATCACTTGTCTTTTCTTGGGTTTTATTTCTCTCTCCTTTTTGTTATATTCCATTTCATTACTATTATTATTATATTATTATTATTCTATTTTATTTTACTTTAGTTAGTAAACTGATCTTATCTCAACCCATGAGTTTTACTTCTTTTTTTTTTTATTCTCCTCCCCATCTCCCTGGGAGGGGGGAGGACTGAGCAAGCAGCTGCATGGTGCTTAGTTGCTGGCTAGGGTTAAACCACACCATTTATCTTTCCACCTGAATGGGACTCCGCAGAAATCAGTTTTTAAAAAAGTAGTTATGTCTTTTAAGCAGCCATGAACAAGAGTATTTTCTTCCTCTTGGTTAGCAGACTGTCTTCATGGAGTTCTCTGCTTCCAATAGCCTGGACAGCTAAAAAGTGGCACTGGAATAAAACTCCTACTGCAAACACACAGATTGCTTTTGCTGGACTGGCGGAATCTTGCTGGACCAAGGCTAGAATATGAATTGCACATTACATGAAGGTCGCTGCAACCCCTCACAATGAACACCACTATCCATTCCTCAGCTAACACTACTTCAAGCTTTTTAAAAGCACAGCCTCTTTTTGGCTCAGCAGTCTGTCCTGCTTGCTGTTAAAGGTAAATTCTTTAGCTAGCAAAATATTTACAACCAATTCCTCCAATTACTTCTTCCTTTCTCCAACCTCCGGAATCACCAGTTGCTCCTAATTTTTCTTTTTTAGCTTTTGTAGCTCTCCTTAGAAATCCCCCAGGGCCTCAGACAGTTGCAAGCTACAGTCTAAGAAATAAATACATGCAACAGACAGACCAAGTTTATTAAAAAGAAAATAAACAGCCAAATGTGAAAAAAAAAACCAAACCCAAACTACACTTAGTGATGTATGTCCTTAGCCTTACTGTCTCTTTTATTCATTAGATGGCATAAACATGGTTGGACATTTTACTATCTGAAAAACACCGACGTTTCAGAGCCAGTAACATCATAGGCAGCACAGAATACATTGCCATAGGAGATACCAGTCCCCATTTCAGTTTCATCCTACTGGACTAGGAAAAACCCAGTGGCACATTTATTTATGAGCCAGCACTTATCATATAGTCTGACTAGCTGTTTAGAGACCAAGAAACAAAATTGTCTCACTTTCTCACTCGGGCTTGAGACGAGCAGACCCAAGAGAGAAAGATTAGAAAACAGACTTTTAACCACATAGAAATAGAGGCTTTTTTCTTAAAACAAGAAGTGGTTGAAACTTAAAATATGCAAGACTTACGGTAGAAACTTCTTTCTTTCTGAATTATAAATATAACGTGGAATATCAAAGGCTCCAATAATGTTGAAAACATTTTCTCTGAAATAAGAATACATTTACAACATTATCTGAAGTGGATGAAACAAACAGTAACAAAACATGTTGAATAAGATTATATTTGTTTTGTTCACTATCACCCTGCTTTATCACCATTTCTCCCGCATCACTCTACCTGTTGCATACTACTGCATCTTCTAATTCAAAAAAGGAAACTCTTCAGAAGTTCATTTAGAAATGAGAGGGGGATACACCTCCTTCCCTTACCATCCTCTGCTATCTTTTTTGACAACAGAACAGCCTTGGCATGGTTAATGCGAATAGGTTTAAACAATGGACGTGCACAACTCTTCAGACTACTAATCGAGTTCATACATCCCACTATATTTACTAGTTCAGTTCTCTCCTCTGATGCCTCTCATATCCCTCTTCCTGTAAGTGGATCAAATTCATCAGAGTAGATAAAATTATCCCATGAACTTCCACTAAGGCTTACAAGCACAGGACAACCATCATTGCCTATCAGACACTGATGTCTTAGGCTTCAGAGTGCATTTCTTACAAAACTTTGCCTTCAAGGTTTCTGCAACCAAATTCAAGAGAATTGTACAGGCTGGCCCTGTGATCTGTAGAGCTTTTCCCTTTGGGACTCTGTACTGAGAATCTGTGCATACAGATTTCTCTTCACTTCTGGAGCGAAAAATACATTAAGTATATAAAGCAACACAAAGAAAAGTCACACTCAAACTATCTGCATGATAAAGGTTCCAACGACAAGGAGAAAAGTAAAAAACAAATTTACTTCCTATTGAGAAACTGTGGGATCACAGTAGCTAACTGACATGCCTAGCAAACCATTTATTTTCATGCTTTGCATTAGGATGTCAATACACAACGTAAACACTAAAGGAAACACATTCATCACAATCACAAATAAAGTTCTCAAAAACTCAAGTAATTGCTCTCCACTGTGTTATCAGAGAGTGAAAATCAATCACGGTTTTCAAAAAACAGCCCTGCTATACAAAAAAGCAGAAACAAGCACCATGGAGGAAAACTTTTCAAAGTGCTTTCAGAAAGAAGTATCTTATGAAAGGCACAAAAATAACCTTAGATAATTTTGATCTAGAGAAAAGGAAATAAAGACATGAACAGAAGTAACAAGTTCTCACTGCATTGTAACTATTGGTTTATTTTATTGGTTAATATTCAACCTGTATCACATGTAACACATAACCATAGCACTTTAATTCCAGAATGTCAGCATTATATTTAGAGTCCCCTGGAGGCCTATCCATGAGAACAAATTTTCTAAGAAGGAACATTACTAACCTTCAAAGACAGTACCAGGAAGACAAAAACACAAAGCAATTACTGCATGTGTAGCACTGCAGAAGATGCCTGACATTTATTTCCCAAGAAGAAATAAGGGAATGCATACCAACTCCCATAAACCTCAAATAAAAAAATAATGTCACCGTACATAGTTTCATCTGATGCCTGGCTACATTCTTGGACAGCTGCTTCCACTGTGGATTGTTCAATCATATTAGATGACACTGAAAAGAAAATTTCAAAGGATTAAAACTGCAGCTTAGGGAAAGTAGTAAGAAAGTAGGTAGGTCTCAAATATTTTACAAAAAATGGTTCAGTCTTCCCAGAGGAATATATTACACAAAAAAAGCACATTTTCAGTAAGCTAATGACACACGCTGTTTTCTCTTTACAAATGGATCACTTAATATTTTTACCAGAAGGATACATCTCTAGCAAAAAAATAACCCACACACATACTGTGCCCACCATTAATTCACTAAACGTGGAGAACAAGACAATTATAGTTCATGCAAAGCTGCCAAATATACTACAAATGTGTTAGATCTGAGCTTTCACATTCTGGAGGTTAATTTTGTTCCAGAACATTATCACACAGATTGCTGTCATAAATAAGTATTCAAACAGTTTAACACAATTTTGGAGATAGGCACATTGTTGTCTTCATGGATTTAAACTGATCACTGAAATTAAAAAATATTTCTAAACACTAATGTTTTGCTGAATTTGAAGGGAAGACCAACCAATGCAGATTCACAAAAGGACCTGGTCAGCATTGCCAAGCCTAACTGCTGGGCTCCTCGAACAGAAATCAGTACATAAAAACCTGCCCTTGAGTTCCCTATTCAGGGCATGGGACTTAAAATCACAATTCCCATAAGACAGCGATGAATAGCGGAGCAAAAGGGGCACTAAGGGAGCTGGCAGGAATCACAGGAGAGACCAGCATTCTGAATTGTATCTCTACCCCTAATCTCGAACAACTCATGGATGTTAGCTGGACAATATGGGAATTTATAGCACAAAATTACGCCCTGGACAAAGACCGGTGTTGGCAAGTGCACTGACCACATGTACTACATTGGCCTTAGAGCTGCTTGTTTTGGCCCTAGACTCAAATTTGTTCAAAAATGTGGATGTATTAATTTGTACCAGCAGGCTTTATGCTAGATCAGGACTAGTTCTTCAAAATGCTTTTACTCCCTGTTTGATCAGCTGTGATCTGTTATCCCATGACCAGTGTAAGAATATAAAGTCATAACTTCTGTAGTCTGTGCTCTAGTAAAACTATAGAACAAGCATGTGCCCACTCTTGATTTAATTAGGTTTAAATAGGACAGGCTGGGAAGGTTTCCTGAACTCACCTAAGGCCTAGTATTTATTTTAGATCACATTTATATGGATTTGAATCTCCTCAGCCAAAAACCAGAAGTGAGCCCAAGTTTCCTAGTTCTCATGAGCTCTGATCAGTAAACACACATATATGTCAGGCATCAGTGCCACCTCTGTCAGTCACATTCTTTAACTAAAGGTGCTACAACTCCTATGTTTTGTGCTGTCAGACTGTGTCAGGTATATTTTGAGCTACTACCCCATGCCTTTCATGGCGCTCAGGAGCAGGGACACTGTATCTGTGTACCTCAGGACATACTGTCCGAATTAAGCAGGAGGTAGTCCCCAGACAAAATACTCCTGCCAAGATGATGGAGTTTCAGGCATGCTCAGAACCAAATGGGTTGTGAGAACTTTACCAGCAAAAGCTCAACTCTTTGAGTGTCTCCTGTTTTTATGGGATTTTCCAGGAGTTTTCTGGATTGCACTTTTGGATTTAGTAATTTATGGAATTTGATGTACTTTCACACACCAAGCTGGTACAGCTTCTCCAGCGCTACAGTGCCCCAACTGTTATCAGCACCTTCTGCCCAATGTTACTATCATGAGATCAGGTTGGCAGAACAGAACATCAGCATCTGCCTTGCTGCTTCAGAGAACATCCAGGTGATGGTTAAACTCTGTCCACAGTTGGTTTAAGTTAATATGCTGGACCATTACACTGGTGCACTTGTATCTCCCACTCCACTCGGATGCAAGGACAGTGATCTCTGAAGAAAGGAATGCAATTGTTCCCTTCTTGCAGTCACAGCTAGGCTCCTCAGATTATAGCTGTCAACAACCCTAACCCTTTTCTGGACCTGGACTACTGAATAACAAGTCAATTAATTTTTCATTATTTCTTTGGTTTATCTCAATATTTAAAATGATAGTTTCAGATGCAAAGATGTCCATACAAACTCAGCTAGGTGCTTTTAGTAACTGGCATTGAAAAATTTCACTACTCTTGGAAAAGTCAGGAGGCACCAGGCTGCCAACTTTTTAAATGGCAAAATTATACTAACTTTTGCTGACATTACAAACTTCAGTATTTAACAAAACAAAATGTCAACAAATACATTTATCTTGATCAACCCTGTAGACTAGAATGACACCTTAGTGCATATGCTGCCAGTAACTCTGTCTAAATAACATCATAAGCGCAAAATAAACTTAGCAAGCTTAAGAAAAAGAAATTGTTTACTTACAAGGCTGTTTTTCAACGGCATCAATGACATTTTCAATTACATCGTCAAGTTCTACTTCATTGATGGACTGAAGAGCTTCGGTAAGATACTTGAGAGCATCCCTAATTCCAGTGAAAAAAGTCAGCTCAAAAGCAATTAATATTCAATACACTTTATATAAACTATGCCAATTTTGGCAGATGTGAACATAATCACTAAACAGCTTGTGATTAAAAAAAGCAGAAATAATTAGTACTGCATAATACTGCACTAGTTTAAGTCAAAGAAAAAAAATCATCAGGATTGAAAACATTGAGGATAAGGAGGAGGTAGAGAGAAGCTCATCTTCATACAATCATAGAAAACTCATGTCAGAAGGGACCTCTAAGGTCTCCTGGTCTAGCTTTCTGCTCTAATAGCACAGGCCAGTCACACTGCTCACAGCGCTGTTCAGTCAAATTCTGAACATCTCCAAGGATGGAGATCTCACAATGTCTCTCAGCCCTGTCCTGGTGCTTAACTACTCTCCTTGCGAACAACTTTTCATAGGATTATAGAAAAGTCCACGTTAGAAGGGACCTCTGGAGACCATCTGGTCCAACTGTCTACTGAAAGCAGGGACTTAGATTATGCCATCCAGGGCCCCATCGAGCCAAGTCTTGCGTATTTCCAGTGAGGGAGATCCCAACGCTTCTCTAGTTAACCTACTCCAAAGTTTAGTTGTTCTTACAGTGAAGATTTTATTCTAAGCTTGTGCCCATTGCCTCTTGCCCTGTCACTGTGCATCCTTGAGAAGAAAGTACCTCTGTCTTCTCTATAACCACCTTTTAGGAAGACTGGGATTTGATCCTCCTGAGCCTTCCCTTCTTGGCGCTCAATAAACCCAAATCCTTCACATTTTTTTCACGTCAAGTTTTCCAACCTTCTAACCATAGAATCATAGAATCATAGAATGGTTTGGGTTGGAAGGGACCTTTAAAGGTCATCTCGTCCAACCCCCCTGCAATAAGCAGGGACATCTTCAACTCGATCAGGTTGCTCAGAGCCCCCATCCAACCTGACCTTGAATGTTTCCAGGGATGGGGCATCTCCCACCCCTCTGGGCAATCCGTGCCAGTGTTTCACCACCCTCACCGTAAAAAATTTCTTCCTTATATCTAGTCTGAATCTACCCTCTTTTAGTTTAAAACCATTACCCCTTGTCCTATCGCTACAGGCCCTACTAAAAAGTCTGTCCCCATCTTATAAGCCCTCTTTAAGTACTGAAAGGCCACAATAAGGTCTCCCCGGAGCCTTCTCTCCTCCAGGCTGAACAACCCTAACTCTCTCAGCCTGTCCTCACAGGAGAGATGTTCCAGCCCTCTGATCATTTTCATGGCCCTCCTCTGGAGCCGTTCCAACAGGTCCATGTCTTTGCTGTGCTGAGAACTCCAGAGCTGGATCATCTTGGTGGTCCTCCGCCAGACCATCTCCATTTTTTTAATGTCTCTCTTGAACCGAGGGAACTAGAACTGGACAAGTAGGATTTCTTCTGTTGCAATCTGTGCTTGCTGCCTCTCACCCCTTCTCTGTGCACTGGCTCCTTCTTGCTAAGTCCCCGTTAGCCAGCTGGATCATCTTCACCCTCTTTTCTACAGACTGAGCAAACCCAGCTCTTCCTGCTTCCCTTCCACACCACGAACTCCAGCCCATGACCACCTTAACAGTCCCTTGCAGGACCCACTCCAGTTTATCAGTATGTTTGAGATTGGAATTATTTTAATTCTAAATAATATGAGAATTAGAAATCCGCTTCTTCCTTTATCCTTAGACTACAGTCTCGCAGTTAAAGGTAACAATTTTCTTATTAACGTCATCTGTCGGCCAATCAAAACTGGCATTTTGGTTAACAGCCTGACCTTCAAAATGTCTCAGTTCATTTAACCGTGGGAGTCAGGAGCTCTGAACTTGGACTCCTCACTAATGAAATTGCCAGGACACTGTCCAAAATAATCACATCCCATCCACGCCAGAAACAAAATGGAACTAATATTAACGCACAATCTTGAAAGGAAAAATACGAGCAACGGAGCCCCAGGCACTCTTATAAATCATGACACCTTCCACTGCAAGCAGAAATCACTTTTCTTTGACCTTGCAATCTCTAACTAATACACATTATTATGTACCTGTGGAAATACCATTTCTTCCTCTAATAAGAGATGCTGAACACAGAACCAGCAAGTGCAACTCGGGAAAGAGACCCCAGAGTTGTCAGGGACAGCAGCACACAAAAAAACCAACAAAACTTCCAGCACCACCATCAGGGAAGGTACCAAGGGGAGACCAAGGGCAGCTTTTGGTGCTACCTAAACCCACGGCGGGCGCTGCAGTGGGTCAGGTCATGGGTGGAGATGGATGGAAGAGGCCCACAGCAGCAGGACAGGCAAAACAACAGGGCTTCGGAGGAGAGACTTCGAAGGCCTCAGTGTGGGGACAAGGAAGAGGAGGGAAAGGCATCACCACATCCCCGAGGAGGCAATGCGGGGGGTGCCGACCTGTCCTGACCAAATCCCACAACGCGAAACCCAGGGGCACGTCCCGAAAGCAGGAGGTGGGCTTGAGGGAGGTATGAGAAGACACACACACACACACCCCCTCCCCGGGCGGAGCGGGTACCGGACCGGGAGCCGCTGCCGGACCCAGCCGGGGGCCCGGCCCGGGCAGCTTGACCCGGCGAGCTGCCCCGGGGCGGGCTGATCCGCCGCGTCCCCCGCCACTCTCCCGGCGCTACTCACGCCCGCAGCAGGAGCCCACGCAGCCGGAACGCGGAGCCCAGGCGGCGCCGCAGCCGCTCCGGCTCCATGGCGGGCGGTTGGCGCCAAACGGCGCCGCACCGCCCTCATCGCCCTGGCCCTGCCCCGGGGCGGGCGGAGGCTCCGGGACGGCCCCGCCGCCGCCTTCGGGGCTCCGTGTGGAGAACCGTGGGGCTGAGGTAGGGCCGCTGGGGAGAGCGGCCCGGCTCACGACCCCTCGGCGGCCTTGCTGTGTGCCCGCGGGAGGCAGGAGGGATCGCCGGGCTCAGGACCGGCGGTGTCGGTGCCTCGTGTTTTCCGACGTCCTGGAAGAAGGGATGGCTGCCGCATCGCCCACCCCGGGACCGGCAGCGTTTTGAGCCGTGCTGCCCACCAGAGCGAAGGCACAGTTGTTCTTTAGTGAATTTCACAACAAAAATGCAAGGTAACACTGAGGACACCAAACACACTTGCTGCGGCTGACACGAGTTACCCAATAAAATTACCCACAGTATTATTTTGTCGCCTTACAGGCAATGTAGCTCACAATACTTCTGCCCCCTCTTCTTTCCCTGTAGGCCCTGGCGCAGGTTGCACTGCATCGCCAGTAGTCAAGAGTCTCTCCAGCTTCAGTTTTACCTGCCATAAAACGTCCATCAAATACAGCCGGCTGTGAATCGGTCTTGCTTGCACTCCTGCGACTGAGCCGTGTTTTCACCCGTTGATGCCTTGAGTCTGTTAGATGCCATGGGATGCTTCTCTCCCATTCTTCATTTCTTCTCACTCGTCGATCAGTCTCTTCAAAGGTTCACCAGCCCTGAATCGGGGCTGTTGGCGGCCTGCTGTAGTTCTGCAGTTGGTTGCTTGGTTGTAGAATATCTTTCATAACTCTGCTTTGCCTTTAACTACCGCTTTGTAGGACTCTTTCCTAGCTGGAAGGGTGCACTGGGACCCTGGCCCTTTCCCTTATGCTCTTACACACTGACAGTAACTGTCCTACCCGGGTGCCAAGTTTCCTAGGACAGCTCTCAGTCGCCCGAGAGTTTAGCATATGGTAAACTATTAGTTCTTCATCACTACTCATGTGCCAGCACTGTCAGACAGAGACCCCTTCCAGCTGGTTCTGTGTTGGCCAACAAGCACGTGACGGTCTCCATGGCTGTTTTTACACATAGCCAGGGAACCGCTGTTGTACATGGTTTTTCCTTTGGCCCTGAGCGGTTGAAGTCTGTTGCAACATACCGAGTCCCGGTACAGGGCACAATAAATAAATACACTGCGCCTCATACAGTTCCAGTCTTTGTGGGGCAGCTGCCTTCTCTCCAGATGAAAAATGCATGGTATTTCATTCAAACACTCTGAGCCCTGCCTCTCAAAGTACAGCTTTATTCTACAGAAGGCTCACAAAGCAACTCTGAAAGAAAATTCCTTGATCAAAAGACCGCAGGGATGTAAAGACGGATAAAAAATGTCAGCCTATTTTCTACAGTCCATTCTCAACCGCATAATATATAATCACTCCTCCTCATCTGGGAGCAAGCTCATGGGAGAAGCTGCATCTACTCTCTTTAGACGAAAAGCTACCATCTGACAGGTCTCAGCTATTTTGGCAGGAAATATGATCCATTTTTCGCCTCAGGCATGCAGCTAGGTGCAAATTATGAACCCAATCCTTACGTAAGTTCTTCTATTTACTAAGATTACTGCTCATTCTCCTTTCAAGAAAATCTGACTTCGACATTCAGCTCATGTATCACCTGAAGAAGGAAGGTACACCTGGAGAAGGAATGTACCCCTCATCTACAAAGAAACTCATTTTCTTTTAAGATATGACCAAACCGGGAATATAAAGCATACTCCTACAGCATCCTGCTGTATTTGGGGTTCTGTTAGGTTGCCTGGAGCCTCCCACCAGAGATATAAAAGTATTCCAGCATGAGCTGTAGACTTCTGTTCCACTAAGCCATCTGTCTTGAGCTCTGGAAGCCATGCCCAGCTCTTTGCCTCCGCTGCCTGCCATGGCTTTGTCGGACATCACAGCGCGACAGTCTCAGCACTTGCGGCTTGAGAGCAGAGAGCCGGCTGAGACAGCCTAATGGTTTATGATCAGACAGCACATCTGCCTCACGCCAAAGGTGAATCGATGGAATCGTGTTGTTACACCGAGCACGACAAATATCTCATTTTCATGTCTGTCACTGCTCCACTGGCAAAACCGTGGGCTGCTGACTTTGCACATCTCCTAAGCTTCTTTCTGAGACATCACATTGTAGCTCTACCTGACCTATAGATCTATAGATAGAGTTTGCCTGTTACCTATATTTTTCTTAACTCTCCCAAATGCTTATTCCTGTGTTTTAACCATCATCCCAATGCATCATTACATTTCTTCATTTTAATATTAGCAGTTATTGACAGGAATAGTTAATGTCTTCCCTCCTAGATCCAACAGAGGAAGTATATGTCCCACTTTCACAAGAAAATCTTTACTTTTCCGTGTCCTTTTACAAGATGCTAAAGAGCTCATTTCTCACAAGCTCTACTCTACTACTCTTTCTGAAGAGCTGTACATACCTGTTTTATTTTGAATTCCATTCACTCCAGGTGGAACTCACTGGGTTGTTGATCTAACAGTCTAAGAGCTGGAAGGGCACCGTAAGAAGCTATTGCTTTTCCCAGCCTGCTGTTTAAAGGCAGGCCAACATATAGGAAAGACTATATAGTGGTGGGGATAACAGGGAGCGGAGATCTCTCAAGTAATGAAAAATGTGTAGCTTGGGACATGATGGGAGGTGACCCATTGAGATGCCAACATCAGCTTTATTCTGTTAAGTTACCTCTAGCTCAGCACTGGCCCCAACACACAGGTCCCACACAGCACCTCTGGTATTCTCCTCAAGTACTCCACCACACCGCAGTGTGTAGCGTCTTGCTTCATCTGCTTCCATGCTGCAGGTTAGAGGACTGCATTCACAGGATTTCTCTCTCTGGGGCCAACAGTTTGAACTCCTACACAATTGTTTTAATTAATATCAGCTACTATTTCATAGCTGCTATTTCTGGCTGGAGCATGACTCTTCTCACCTTCAGAGAGACCACAAGTTCTGCTGCAGTTGTTTTAAACCACCTCCCATATTGAGCTCTGCCTACAGACCCAGCTCTTCCTTCCACTCTTGCACTGGGTTTGTGTTTAGGTATCCTATTCTCAGTGCTTCTTTCCTCCTCTCATGCTCTTTATTCACAGGCTCCTGCATGGCTTCTTAGGCCTTAAATCTCACCCTGTAACGTTCAGCATGCCTCACTGGGCAGACCCTGTGTTCTGGCCCACGGCAGGAGTCTGTACCCACGCTGACAGGGCCCCTTCCAGGAGCTGTGCAAGGCCAAACCTAGCAAGCTGCATCCACACGGCCACCTCCGCGACCCCCTCACAGACTGCACCCGGCAGCCTGTGGCCTGCGCCGGCTGCAGCGCCGAGGGAGCCGGGGGCAGCGGGAGGGCCGTGGCCCCCGGGCACCGCCGGACGGCACCGCGCCCGCCTCTTAACCCCCGCCCGGCGGCTCCGGCCGCGGAGCGACCCTCGACTCCGCACACGGCCGCGGCGGAGCCCGCTACGGCCCCTGCGCTGAGGGGAGGGTGACGCCCCACACTTTGGACCCTCCTCGCTTCCCGTCCGCCTGAGGGGAGCGACCGGCGGACAGCCGCAGCCTCTCCCGGAGGAGGCGGTGGCGGGACGCGAGCACTGAGGCAGGCGAGCTGCTTCCTCCTCCTTCTCCTCCTAAGATGGCGGCAGACTCTGCGGAGCAGTTCTGCGTGGCCGAGGAGCGGAGCGGCCACTGCGCCGTGGTGGACGGGAACTTTCTCTATGTGTGGGGAGGATACGTGGTAAGGCGGGAGGAGGCGGCCGGAGGGCGCTTGGGGGCGAGGACGAAGCGGGGGACGAGAAGCTGCGCGGCGGGGCAGTGCGCCGCCGCCCGGGGGGAGCCGCGCTGAGGAGCTCCGGGGCGGTGAGGGGGGGAAGCGGAGCGGAGGGGACGGGACTCCCCCGCCGCCCTGCCTTGCCCCGCGTCGCCCCTCAACCGCCCCCTCAGCCGGTGCAGCCCCTCGGCGGGCCGGGAGCGGAGCGCTGTTTACCTCAGCGCGGGCGCTGATTGGCTGTCTGGGGCAGCGCGCCTCAGAGGGCGGGCGTTTTAAATGGCGGCGGCGGCGCTAGCGGCTTCCCTGAGGAGAATGGCGCGGGCGAGAAGGGGGTTCCTCCGTGTGCTTCTCCCCTCTCGTGTTTGTCCCGTTCTCTAAGCATAGGTGTCCCTGACCGGCGCCCATGGCTGCCTGCTGCTCCGTTTTCGGCTGCCTCCATCACGGAGCACATGTTGGGGAAGGGCTGGTGGAGCCGGTTTGCTTCCCCATTCCTACAAACCTGTGGTTCTTCTGTGCTCTGGGAGTGCTTCTCTCGTCTCCCTTCCTCTATGGGGTGATGTCTATAATTTGCGGCTCTTTTTTTCCCCGTGTGTAATTCGTGTTCTTCTTCCTGAGTCTCTGCATTTTTTACTTATTAGTAGTTGTATGTTATGTACAGTGTGTTTTCCTCCCTCAGAAAGCAGTTCTGTCACTTCAAAAGCAAGCTGGTGGCAGACTAAAAACACATCTGCCTTTTTTCCATTGAAAGAGCAGTTCTAGTTCTGGCATAAGTAAATCCATGTGACTCTTAGCTCTGAATGAATTCAGTCTGAAAGACAGTTATGAATGATACTGCTTTATATACAGCCAGTTAATTTTATCCACAGTGTTTGTGCACATTGGCCCTAAAATGTGAAAGTAGCTGTGCTTGGTGTTATTCCTGGTCTTGATCAGGTTGAAAACATGTTTCTATTAACATATTCTGTATTCTTCTATCTGTATTTTTCATGGGGCAAGCTTCCCAATATGCAAAGCTTGTTCTTCTGTACTCAAGCGAAGAATTCTGGTTGGGGACTCCTGGATTTAAATTTGAAAATACATTATATGTTTTAAGTGCGTGTAATAGTAGAGGGAAGGACATTGCTAGGGCTCTCAGGTACTAGTAGCTAGTTGTCTCTTCCTGAAGCACATTATAGTTTACTTTCTGGAAATTGGAATGTTCTTTTTTTTTATAACTAAAAAAGTTGGGCTTAAAAGGCAGGGTAGAGCTGGGCAGCGCGTGGAATTTGAGGAGTTGCTCTGCTCCTGAGCTCGATTCATTTGACCTGGAAAGGGTTGTGCTGCTGCTGACTCCTGAAATACTAAAAATACAAACAGATACTGCGTACTGAAATACAAACCCTTGGCTGTGGTAGGAAGCAAGGCAGCAGGGTTTCACTGTCTGGGTTACCCTGGCGTGCCATCTCTAGCCTAATGCATGGCCAGGCTTGCCCAATACCAAACTGTAATGAAATGGAGGAACCCTCAGGAGCCTGTAAACTGTTCCCGCAGCTTTTCTTCCCTTTGAGGGTCTTTGGTAGGTAGTGTTTCTTGTGACTGCAAGTCATGTAAGCATTTGAATACATATTTTGTCATGTCAAGAAGTTAGCCACCTTTAGAATAAGCATATATTTAAATAACGTGAGTCATCTGTGATGTACAGGAAGCTTTAGTGTCCTTTTCTGGCCTTAAACTCCATAATACTCTATAACTATGCAACACCTAAATCACTGGAAATACTCAGTAGTTCTCTATGCTTTGGCTTTTAGAAACTAAGGTTGGACTGGCTAGTGCAGTTTCCAAAGGTTTTCTAATAAAGGATCCTGGGTTCATGGCACAGTCAAAACAGACAATGTGTGTTAAGTTTATCAGATAAACTTTGCAAACGTTTGTAGTAATTTTACATATTTATTTCTGGAGAGTATTATGAAAATCATTGTTACTCTTTAAGCAGCACTTTACCCAGGTAAATAATTTTACATTTTTACATTTTACATGTTGATGGTGGACTACTGCTCAGCTAACTTATTTTTTGCATCAGTGTATTTGCTCAGAGCTGGTTCTGTAGCCGATGTTCGGCCTCTGACCACTGATGTATCTAGATTAAACTGAGTAGGCTTCTGCACTTCGTGAAAGCTGCAAGCTGCGTGTAACACCAGAGCCTACCTTATGAAAGGTACCTGGCAGGATAAACCGTACCAAACATAGTGCGTACGTGCCTGGTTGGCACCCTTCAAATTGAGAAGGTAATAATAAAGTATCCTTTAAAGGCAAGTAATCAGTATCAGTAACTAAATTGTTAATAATTAAATTTCAGTTCTGTATTTAATTTCTTTTCTTCACATTCATTTAATTTTGATCTAATTTTTTTTTTATTTACTGAGACTGGCTGCTTATTTCCTCACGGTCTTTCATTTCTTTCTAATGCTAAGACAATAATTAATGGTGTAATTGTTAGTCAGCCTGAATGTTGCAGTTTCATTCCTTTGGGCTTCCTTCTCCAGTTGTTATTCTCCTCATCATTATTTCCCAAATTATTTTTCTTTCTTCCATGGCCTCTGTTTGGAAGTCTTCATAGAACTGTTTTCCACAGAGGAATTAATTTTCTCCTTCATGTTAGGGCATAGGTTAAGCTCTTTTATATTTGACATTTTGTTCTTTCAAGTTCCTTCCTTCAATTGCTGCAAGTAACTGTTCTTTTTGTGCTTTTCAGTTATACTTTTCTCTATATTTTTACATTATGCCAAGAATTGCCTCCTAATTAAAAGTATCTCCCAGAACAAAAGATAATGAGTTTTAATTCAGGAGCTTCAAATCTGGTCTGGTTTATGTTGTTACACATCTTTCTTGGCAAAACGTTAAGTTGGTCAATCTGTGCCTTTAATGAGCGGGCCTGAGGAATTAAGTTCGTTATTTTTAATATGAGTACTTTTTTCTAACTTTCTGTTTTGTTGTTGAGTTCTTTACCCATCTACACAGTGTGGCAAAGTCTCAGCTTCTGGAAAAGATAAAAAGGGGTTGTGGAATGAGGGGAAAAAATCCTTTAGGTGAAGGAGAACTCTTTTTTTTCCTTAAAGATGCAAAAAGCCCCAAAGAACAGCATTAATATTTTGATGCTCTTTGACGTTCTGTGTTTGGAGGTATGAAGGCTAACAGTACAGCAAAATTTGCTCAGAGTGATCATATCAGTGACTGAAAGAATACTTCCTTTAGTAACAGCATTTTAATAGAGGAGGGAAGCATCTTTGACAGTCTCTCTTAAGATTTTTGTGTTTTTTAAATCCATGGTCATGTTATGGTACTGTTGTGCTACTTGTTAGTAGCAGTTGTGTATGTTTCCTAATGACGTAATTGTTCACCTGTGCTATTTTCTTATTTTTACAAATTGGCTATTGTATTATATTCGTATTGCTTTTTTTGAATATTGAAACACTCTCCCTACATCTGATACACAAAACTTTTTTTTTATAATCTTCACACCTTAAAAGGAGTGATTAAAGATGCTGTTAACAATCAGCAAAGCTCAATGACATCAGGAAATGCCTAGCACAGTATTTTTAATAGTGTCAAAAAATGAAAAACATTTTTTTTTAACTTCTAGTATAAAATGTAAAATATTAGCATTATTGAGCTGCCTGTTTAAACTGTAACGATCAGAGCAATAACGTTGGGGTATGCCTTATGCTCTGGTAGATTATATCTTTAAGATTATTCTGTGTTGCTAAGTAACATGATTTGGTATTTCATTTTAAAACATATGGAGTATAATGCATAACTGATTTAACATTTGCAATTTTTTTTCGGTTTTAGTCAATTGAAGAAAATGAAGTTTATCTGCCTAATGATGAGCTTTGGATCTATGAAATGGATAGCGGGTTATGGTAAGTTGCATAATTTATATTTAATTAATATATAAAGTTAATCTTTGCATAGATTACAATTAGCTGCGATGAAAGGACTTCAGTTACACAAGTTATTGGTCATGTTCTCTGGAGTTTAAATAGCAGATGTTTAATGTAAAGGCTGAAGAACAGACATATGTGCTTGCAGATTAACTCTAGGAAACACATTAATTCCTTAAGTATAATTGTTTTTTTCAAGAGAATGTTTGAAATGGTTGGTTTAAGGCTCTGTTGTTAAAACTAGTGCATTTTATTTGAGCATTTATTTTGGCTTAGTTCTCCATACATTAACTTTTATGTTAAAAGGAATATTAAACACTGGATATTTGGGTTCTTGATCTGTTTACAATTATATGGTTTTTTGTTATTACTTAATTGTGTTCTGAGTGTATTTGCATAAATAACTCATAACTAATCAGGTCTTGCACATCACTAGCAATTTAATCTTTACATTTTATATTCATTGTGTTTACATATGGTATGTGGGGAGAGATAACAATGCCTCTTTTTAAAGTTTTCCAGTGGTTTCTATTACAATAATTTTGCATTCAGTCTGGTAAAGTAGTATCCATTTGGGCTTATGTGTGTTTTCTGCCAGCTGTCTTTCTAGTCTCCCACCTGTTTATGTATTTCTTGCATACTCATATTCAAAGCAACAGTTTGGAGGGAAAAGGGGAGGAGGGCTAGATCAGGAAGGTGTCTTACAGTATGTATGAAGTTCCACATCTGTGTGGTCAAGACACTGACTTTGAAAACAACAGTTTGCATATGGTTAGCTGTGAAGTTCTAGCAAGTCTTTTTTTCTTTTTTTTCTTTTTTTTTTTTTTTTTTTTAAACATTGTACCCTCTCTGAGACCATGGTTTGCTGTCTGTTTCTTTTGGTGAAAGGGTTAGCTAAAGCAACCTCATACTCTCTCTTGGTTTTCACCCCTGATGTCCCTGTATCGGTTGTACTGGTACAGCTGTTTATATGGTCACCTGGGAAATTGGATCAGGAAAGTGATCTGGGTTAAATATAACTTTTCTTTTTTCAGGGTTATTTTTAACCTGGATCCGTTCTCGATCTCATTCAGTTTACAGCACAAACAGTTGTACACGTACAGCTGAGTGCACAGCATGACACAGGAACAAGCAGGAATGAGAGAGCAAGAGCAGAGAAGGGGAAGGAGGGCTGGCCTGTGGCAGTGCTGGTGCTAGAACAAAGGTATTTGGAAAGCAGTGCCCTGAGCAGCTGTTACTGAGCACCGTTTTCAGTAGGGACAGGTTACACATGCATCATTCACATCGGGTGATTTAGCGCATAAAAAGCTTTTCCTTTTAATGGCTGCCTGCAGTTTGTTTAGGTTGGGGTAAGGTCAAGCATCAGAACTCAAAGCTGTAAGAATCCTTTTCTTCTGTATAGCCACCAGTGATAGAAAATGAAGGCATCTGATTTAGATGTGGATGTGTCAAAGAAGGGGATGAATGGAATTGACTGGGTCAACAAGTGTGGTGATATTAGACCTAGCAGAGAGAAGAAAAAGTGGAATCAGGCTTTGGAGGTGGGAGACCATGACTGAGGAGGGAGACTGGGCTAAGGACCCAGCTGGAGGGCACAGAGTCACATCAGGTGGGGAGCTGAGAAAAATGAATGGCAGGGGAAGGAAGCTTGAACCAGAAACCGTGGGGTGAAAGCTGGGGCAAGGAGTTGGAGTGCCAGCACAGCGAGAGTGGGATTTGGCTGCTAAATCTACAGAGATTGAAGGTGTAGTGACAAGGTGGAAATCCTAAACAAATCACATATCCTCTGTGCGTGTACATGTGAGAGGGAAATGCAGGTCCTTATCTTCTGTAGAAATTTGAGATCCTAGGAAAGCTGTTTTCAATGTGGAGTAATGATTCTAAGCGCAGTCTTGGCCGAATGCTCAGCCTTGTGAGTTCGGCAGAAATTGAGTTTCATCAGGTAGTTGCATAGTGCTTGAGATTGTGTAATGTTACAGTTTACATCACAGGAAGTTACTGGTTTGTAAGTGAGACTAGCAAGGAGAAGGCTAGGTGGTGCTGCTGCTGCTGAAGAACAGAGAACTTGTTGCTAAAATTGGCATTATTGAAGATTTTTTTATTATGCTAAATACAGTGCAAAATGCAGTTTTAGGAGTGGCATATTGGGTACCAAAATTAGTGAGTACTTCTGACCTTTAGTTCTACTTCTGCCTCAGTTTTCCATTTGTAAAATAACAGCAATACCATGTTCTCATTTCAGGAGTTTTTGGAATTAATAGTATTTCCAGGTTTTGAATAATTAATGTTTCCGCTCTACTAATGCTCTTTTAATATGGGCTTCACCTTCAGAAAAATTGAGATGCTTCATAAACGTATGTACAATATTACGTGAAAGTCCTCTTACACTACGGGAGCCTGACTTTACATATATCAGCTATAGTTTCTAGTGCTAGTTATGGCCAAAACTGTCTTTTTAGCTTTAAGTCTAAAAATTATTAATACATCTGGTTTGGGTTTGTTAATTTTAGCAGATTTGAAAGCAGCGTTATAAGACTTAATCTATGTGCTAAATTGCAGGACAATGCACCTAATGGAAGGAGAGTTACCTACCTCCATGTCAGGAAGCTGTGGGGCAAGCATTAATGGGAAGCTGTACATTTTGGTGGATTTGATGATAAAGGATACAGTAATCGGGTATTGTATTCTTTTCTTTCATAACATATTGTATTTGAATGAATAATAATGCTGACCTTACTGTTTTGTCTGGTGTATTTTGCATTTGAATTAAGGAGAAATTTAAGGAAAAGCTTTATTTTTGTAGAAAAAGTATACTTTTAAATTGACAAAAAACTTTAGTTTTTGTTTTAATGTTCAACTCCATACATTTTTCTGGGATTTTTCACTGAATCATAGCTTCAGAATAAGAGCCATTACCTGAAACTTTCTGTTTTTATTTCTGAAAACTGGCAGTGCTTTCCCAATTGCTTTTTTTTTTTTTGAGTTGGCAGCCATAATTGAAATTGATCTCAGAATATCACTTTTATTTTTGCTCTCTGATAGTGATTACCTTTCTTATATAAGCAGGTAATAATTAAAATAGAACTGCCAGTTTTCCTTGTAACTGAAGACTGGAGTAGCAAAGTGGATGAAATGAGCTGTTTTATCATTTAGTGTAAATGAAGTCAGAGTTCAGTCCTGACTGGAAAATAATTGAAATGGAGCCTGTAATCAGATCTCAGTTTAGTACTCGGTTCACAAGCCTTGTGGATTTTTGTGCAGTTACCTAGTTAGGTTAGGCAGAACTACTGACAGTTCTGCCAGTGGAATTGAACTGAGAGCTGTTTGTCTTGCAGAAGTTTTTTTGCAAGGCTTCAGCTGACTCTGCAAGGAGCAGAATATTACTGTTCTGGTCTGGCTGAGTGAAGGCAAGGAAACTTGCTGCTAATTCTCACATTTTAACTGTGTTCTTGTGGTGTATTGGACTCTTCCTATATGTTGCTACGTATTGTAAACTTCACTGTCAGTTTCTTTTTTTTCAAAGGAAGTAGTCTATTCTGGGGGTGGTGGGTTGTTCTTTTTGTTGGTGATTTGTGCTGGACTCTTCGACATCTTTATACTGAAAATATTGTAATTTTTTTCTTTTAAGCTGTATTATGTTAATTTGCGAACAAAAAATGGAACCTATAGGTGGAAAAAAATTACAAATTTTAAAGGTCAACCTCCTACACCACGTGACAAGCTTTCCTGCTGGGTGTATAAGGACAGGTAACACATTAAGAATATTTAATATGTGTTAATTGCAGAGAGGAAGTACTATAAAGTGAAGAGCACACAGGTTTGGGATTCATGAAACTCTAAATCTTAGCTTGACTTGCTATGGGATTTTGTGTAACTCTCCTAACAACTTTCTACCAGAGTTTTCTCACATGTGAGCTGAATTAATGGTAAGTATAAACCCACTTTAGGAGAGGGTTGGGAAATTTAGTGAAAGTTTGTGGAATGCTTTGAGACTTTAGATAACAATCATTATGCATCTATTACTTATGGTTTTAATTTTAATATGTTAAAAATTCAGTATGAAAATGATATTTTTTGTTACATCATGTAAGCATTAAATTATTACCTGCAATAAAATATATTTAGTATATTTTCAAGTATTTTAATGGCATACAAATGCTGACCATTGCAAAGGCATTACAGTGATTATTTTATAAGAACCAAGTCAGCCTAGATATTTTGTGTTGTAAAAGTTACTGAGTGTATTTAGAAAAAATACTCAGCTAAAAATAAAGACTTCAGATTTTATGTTTATTATGGAAAATGTCTGGATATTGTGGCATATGTGGTCACAAGAAAGTGACATGTCAGTGATTTGTTATAAAAGTTATTGTAAACAAGTAAGAATGTGATATACAGTGAACACTATAAAATGTAAATGATTTGTCTGTTTCTGGACTCTAAAGAGGTTTTGCATAAACTGTGTAATGCCTCTCAGTACTATATCTTGGTTTTGTAAATCTGATTTAACTGCAAGATATATGAAATTACATATATCTGAACAACTTCTTAGCTGTTAATACAAGATTATTCAAAACTAAATCTATTCAGAGTATCATGTAATCTGCATACTGAGAAAATTACCTGTTTTAGGTGGCAGAGTGTAACCTTTTCATTTAACGAAAGTATTTGGGGACAAGCTATGCACCTTTTCAGAAGTATACATTAAAATTTCACAAGATGTGAATTTGCAGATCAGGATGTCTTGGTGTATTGCACAATGCTTTCAGTAACTCTGTTTCCCTAGGAATGTCAGTCTGGAATGACCTTCACCATCCCATCATTTCCTAAATTGCCTTCTCCCAAGATCACTAACAACTATACCAAATATCCTCAAATGTTGAAGTTAAACAAAACTTTAGGAACCATTACTTATGGATGGCCATTTCATGGGTGGAATATTAGGCTGGGAGGTGTGTAACAATACTTGCAATGCAATATGTTCAGTAGTGCTTAGTTGAAAGAATCTCTTTATAAGCTAGAGAAAGACTTTGTGGGTCACAGGCAGTCTGTGGGCTGAACCTTGGGAACATTTGTTGTGAAAAGATGTATACGGAAGGCTAACAAATATAGCAGGAGCATAGGAATTTCAGCAGAAAAGGGTAGGAATTCTAGCAGAAGTGTAGGCATTTCACTGTCTTCTGCGTTAAGTGTCATTTTGAGACTCGTGTCTGAAAATGTGACTATGATAAGCTTGTGGATGGAGGAATAGAGAATAGGGACTTTGAGGTATCTTGAACCTCCTTCCTTGCTTATGTGGATTTCTGTCAGGCTTGTTGAGGAGTGTAACTATTACATTCATCTCGGTAAGGTTTGCTGTGTAATTAGGTGCAATATGAAATATTTTAAGTTGTTTATATTATTAATAGCACAGTAGGTAAACCAAAATTTGGAATTAATTATTACAGCTTATTCATTTGAATGTTATTTACAAAACAGGTAACTGAACTTATTTTTTGTTGTTGTTCTTTTAGGCTAATATATTTTGGTGGCTATGGCTGTAGGAAGCATAATGAACTAAGTGATTGTTTTGATGTCCATGATGCATTTTGGGTAAGAGATTTATCACAATTCAGAGTGATTTGTCCTTTCTGATTGTCAAAACGTGATCTTTTATACTATACTCAGTAAGTATGAAAATCTGTCTGATTTTTCTTTTATTTGTAGCATCAGCAGAAATGCAAATTAGAATCTTCTTAGATTTGAAATTTCAGATATTGCATGTTGGGAGCGGTGGGTGTTCAGTGTATTCCAAGTACCCTGTGCTAGGCTTTGAGTGCAATGAAACAAAATGCTGTCAAAGCAGGAACAAAGGCAATATTTTAAATCTGAAGACATATTTTAAATATGAAACTACCAGAAAATTTTAGAATTTATTTCCTTGAAGTAACGATAGGAAATTTATAGCTTCACAAGTCTAACTGACAAATACTTTCAGTTAATTTCTTTAATTTGTTGTCCAGAGCAAATGCCATTACTTTAAGATGCCTGGATTAGGTAGTTTCCTATAATGATTTCTTACAGTTAATAGAAAGGAGGAGACTGATTACAGTATTTAGTGACAGGAATTATTAAGAAATAGATATGCATTCAAGGGAGTATAGATCCTTACATCATCACATGTTAAACACTGACTTACAGAAATGTATTACTTTGTACAATCTATTTATTTCTCAGTATGTTACACTAAAAATTAGAAGGTAGAATTTGTCTATTGCAGTGACTGATGTTGGAGCCCAAAGCCCATTTTCAAAAGTGTCACCAGCCCTAACATTCCTGAATGCCGTTGACCTTCAACGAGACCTGAGCTGCCACATCATTATTAAATATATTAACATATGTTTCTTTCAATAAAACTCCGTATTTTGGTTTATTTTCTGTTTTGATAGATCACTTCTGGGTTTGTATCCTTTAATAAGCACAAAGATTTTTAAAATATACTTATTTTTAATTTTTTAACTTCTTTTTTAGGAAGGACAGATATTCTGGGGATGGCATAATGATGTTCATGTTTTTGATACAACCACACAAACTTGGTCTCAACCAGCAATTAGAGTGAGTGTTTTTTTAGTCTTGTCTTTTTTTTTTTTTTTTGACACAATTGTGATTTTTACTGCATTTTGAATAGTTATTGTGCTCTAGAAACTGATGTTGGGAGAAGTAATTTGAATATGCTTAGTATTACTCAGGCTTATAACATTAAACGGGAGGACATTCAATGCCTCTGAAATGTGGAAAATTCAGAACTGATATGATTTTTTCTTCCCCACAGGATGTTATTAGACTGGTGTTTTTTCTATAATGTGGTTCTGATGCAAAAAATATCATAAGCTTCAGAGAGGTATTAGAAATCTGGGTACATTAGAAGACGATGCCTTATTCTGTATCTAGGGGATAGTTTTGAGATAAAGCTTTGTACTCAAACTTTAAGACAACTGTTGGGAATATAAAACTACTGTCAGCGTTCCATTACTGGAAAGACAAGGCACTGGAATACTCCAGAAAACCATTTAGTAGGAATACCAGAGTGGGGCTGAGGAGCGGGGTGTGGAGGTGTTTCAGCTGCTCCTCACAAAGCAAGCTTGAGTCCTGCAGAAATGGATTATGGCGATTATACCGACTTTGGGTGTCCTTGTAGGCCCTGCCAGGGCTTTGGATATGGAAGAGTTTCATGGCTGGAGAACAGTCGTTAACGCAGGCCAGCTCTGTATTCATCCTGTCTCACACCTAGCAAAGGCCTTCTGGAACGAAGCGAAGGTCTTTGGGGCGTGCGTGGTAGAAACACATGAATGGTTTTAATGGTGCCAAACTGAGATTACCAAACCCCATTTATCTGAACTGTTTTGATATGATGCCATTTGGATGACACTATCTGTGTATAATCTGCAACATGGATAACCTATCACAGATAACTGAGAGTTGACCACATGAGAGATTAAGGTCTGCCTGGAGATTTCTTCCTTTCCCCTGCCGCCTCCTTTTCATAAAGCTGATAGATCAGTGGGAAGGATAGTATATTGGGCTGAAAGAACAATAGTGGTCTTGAAATCTAGTCTCTCTTGGTTCACCATTCAGCTTTCACAGAGTTAAAGGCAGCAAGGGGAGAGATAGTAAATTTGCTGTATTGCTAGTTTAGGCCTTCAGTTTTTCTTTGTGAAGTAAAACTATATGTTTAGTATGCGAGGGTTACACGCTCGTTATTTTGAGCGTTGTGTATATGGAGTTGTTGTATTCCCTTCAAGAGTTAATGTTGAAAAATCTTTTGAACAAATATCTCCCAGTCATGCTATATTGTTAGAATAAACAGATCAGATACTCTTCAGCAAATATGTTATTTTAATAGTCTTCCAAAGGAGCATGTATACTCACTTTCCCAGTAAAATAGTAATGCACACGTTTCTATTTATTGATATTAATATGATAGTATACGATAAAGGTTCATGAAATCCTGGTGAGTTTATGTCAGAACTCAGTAGAAGTAGTATATTGTAATGAGTGTCTGACTCTATTTTATGGTCTTTATACGATGTTCTAAAATTCCTATAAAACTAAATGTAAAAAATGAAATTACCATTGAAAAGTAAAAGCCAATTTTGCTATCTTTATTTCTGATTTACACAGGGAAGACTTCTTGGCATGTGGCTATTGGATGTAACCTCAAATTTTAAGGTCTGATTTCCAGAGATTTTAGTAGCGGTTCCTGATGGTTTGCACTTTGGAAAAATAAAGCTGCACAGGAGATATCAACAACAACTGATGTGTTACTGTAATTTTATGCTTAGGAATTAAAGATAAATTAATTGAATTTTAGTTAAGTAAAGCAATGATAAATCAGACCAAGAGGGAATATATTAAACATTAGCAACTGAGGGAACTCAGTTAAAGCTGTCCTTGGCAATTATGTGTATCTTCTAATGTCTGTGGAGTCTTGGACATGACTACAAATTATTTCCTTTTAAAGTTGCAGTTCTGTCAGCATATTGATGCATATCGGCCTTATCTTTGCAGTCTCTGTATTACTGACTTGCCACTATTCTTGGCTGGCACTTTAACGATGTTCTGAAGGATCTTATTTTGATTCTTTCAGGGTGGAGATCCACCTCAGCCTCGAGCAGCTCATACCTGTGCTGTGCTGGGAAATAAAGGTTACATCTTTGGAGGACGAGTGCTGGTTAGTGTTTAATTAAAACATTTTATTGGCAGTAATATTATTTTCTTGGCAGTTATTTTTTTTTATAGCAGATTACTTTGTAGTAGAAAAAAATCCAAAATGTCTTTGGCCTAACGTGTATGTTAGGGGCGTTGAATCCAGGATGCTTCTTTTCATCCCCCTCTACCTTACAAAAAGAATAGTCTGTCTTTCTGTCTGTAGTATTAATGATGAAGCATACATTGTCCCAAGAAGGAAAAAACAGATGACTGTATGGTAAATGCAAATGTTTATAAATCAACAAAAATGATTGATGTGTGCATAACCTCTGTAGGAGATGGTTCTTTGAGAGTGGAGCAAAAGCAAGCCTGCTGATAGACCAGGTTTAAATAAATGATGAGATGCTAGCATTCTGTGCTTGCTACAGCTTAGCAGATTTATACATCAAACCTGCTGGCTTTTTTCCCCCCATTTCACTTAATGAATGCTAGTGAGTAGTAAATACAACTGGGATTTTAGCTTGTGCTCCTCCCACCCCGCTAAAGAAAGAGGAAATGTGTAAGAACAGTCAGTTACTCACATACACATCTCTCATAGCCTGATGTTTACCTTCTGGGAAAGTGAAGTTCAGAATAGCTGTTGGGATACAGTATTTTATATTTACAATTGCAACATGTGGTCCTGAAAGGTAGGAAATAACAGATTTCAGTTGGCTTTATAATGTAAACTTTTGTCATTTTTTGCACATAAGTGACTGAAATACAGATGTCTGGAAGAGCAGCATGTGATTATAATGTCTGGATACAAAGCTGTTAGTCTCTGTACATTCAAGCTGGTACAGGATGCTGCAGCACGTTATCTGATAGCACAGGCTATTGCAGGCACAGGTCATTCCAGTCCCGTTAAGCCTCTCCTCTGCTCTCTGAATGTCAATTTTGCAGTCTCAGTCTTTACCTTTAGCATGCTCTGTGCCCTTGGTACAGAATATGTGCAGCATACCATAGAGATTGCTGTTCACAGCTTTATTCTGTGCATCCAATATAAGCTCTTTAGTGCAAGAGTAAGGCTTGTATTTGCTTTCTTGATAGTTGATCCAAGACTGTACCATTTAATACACTGTGGGAGGATCTTAAATCTGTTGTCCCTTAGGTAATAGTCAAAGGCAGTGTAAGAGCTGTCTGTATAGGATGCAATCAGTGCATATTTAAATCAAGGCTAGATTCTTGCTATATAATCTTAACTCTTCCTAGCTCTTTTTCACTTAAAAAAAAAAAAAAAAGAAAAAGTCATAGGTATCATCCCCTGGTTATCTGTACCTAACAAACTTGGAGCCACCACTGGTAAGCAAGGAGATACTAAAATCTCTCAGCAACACAATTTTTCTAGTACTAATCAGAGGAGATTTTTCTCTTCAGTTCTTCTCTGCTGAAGCATTGATGTAAGAATTTAAGTCTGAGGCAGCAATCCAATACAAAAAACATATTCCTGTCTTATGTCTGAAAATAAGGATGGTAGTAGGTAGTCTTAACTAATGCAGGCTCCCCTATCGTTTGTAAATTTTTTGCAAGGATAGTTTCTTTATGGGCTGGAAAGTGTACCAGCTCTTTTTAGAACTGTTGCAAAAGCATAGGGAGGATAATATTTTTAAAGGTCTCTGTATGAGCTGGAGTTTATCAGGAATGTGAGAAACAGATTCTGTAAGGCAAGTAAAAAAACCTCCTAATTTAAGGTAGTGTACTCTTCCATATTTTTTTTTTTAAATTTAAGTTTTTAGCTCTTTTTACCTACAGCTAATTTAGACCCTTTAATCATATTCAGCTAGAGTATGAGACTTGATGCTTTCTATCTCTACTTCTATGAAAAGTAACAGTGAAGAAGCTTTTGAAAGCCTTCAGTGCTGTGTTTCTATAGTTTTGTTATATGAAAGAGAAGGAATTAACTGTTGGTTGGAAATGCCCTACAATGAACATATGCCGACTTCATCTTGGAAAGCTGCCATAACCTAAACCCTGTATTCTCAAATACTTGCAAATAAAACAGTGTAAAATTGCACTTTGTTCCCTATCCCCTGTTTTTCATGCTGTAAAAGCTGTACTCTAATGCAGTGTTCTTCTCGGGGACAGTCTACAGTTCTGTTACAAAATGGCTTACTCCTGCTTGCTCAGACAGAAACCAGACGTACAGATCAAGGCAGGTTCAGAATGGCCACACAATGTCCAGCCAGTTTTTCAGTTTGAATTGCCTCCCACAGCTGCAGGAAGAGTTTTTACCCAAGTACCTTTTCAGAGCAATTGGAAAGGAAAGTAACCAAAATTGATCCTGTTTATTCTTGCCATTCTGCATTACGTGTTATGTGGCCTTTCATACAGGCTCACGATCTCTGGAATTGTTGCTAAAGCCCCACCTCTGGCTGAGAGAGAACTGCACGCAGTAGCTTCCAGAGCTGTAGGTTTGGACAGACTTGATTTGCAAATAACTAAGGAAATAAAGGGATATTAGAAGAGATTGAAAAAGTATCTAGTCTTACTTGAATCTTGTGTGTCAGGGTTAGCCATGCCAGGCTAAGTGAGCCCTGTGCCTCTGCTATGGAATTGCTCTTTCATGTCTACTGTGTAAATGAACTCTTTGTTAACCGCAGCTGAACTGAATCCTGCTCCTCATTTAGCAAGCCTGCAGACGTGAGAGGGAAAGAAACCTAGATGTGAAGAAGTAAACATGCAGCTCAGGACCTTCTGGCCTACCATTTATTTCTGAACACTTCCTCAGCCTTCAAAGCCTTACTCCCTCTGGCTTTTTGTTAGCAAGGGCTATCTCTGTGTGCTGCAGAGGTCTTCACCCTGGAAGCAGAACAGCATTGAGTGTTCTGTCCAAGCTAGTTAGGGTTGCTGCACTGTGCCTGTTGCAACTGAACTGCTTTGTAATTCAAGCTAGGATTCTCATGCAGCCTCTGCAAGTGAAATTATTAGTAAACTGGAGCTCGCCTCTCATTTCTCCACTGTGCTGTTGCATGATTAGATATGCCCTAAGAGGACATGCCCTCTGGCTTCTATTTAACTCTGACTATTTGACTACAGGATTCAGAACTACAAGAGGGCTCTGATCTGAAAAGGTTTTTCTCTTCCTCAGGTAGCATCAGCTTCCTTAATAACCATTTGCTAAATTTCAGTGAAACCGCTTGGGAACAATGTCAGAGAAGAGTGAAATTTTGGAAAGCTATATTTAATTTTGTAGGAGAGCAGCAAGTGTAATTTTCACCTTAGTGATTATTATTGATTCACTTTCTATCCTAGAAATAAATGGAAGGAAATTTACAAAGGTTAGGGAACATTCAGTGAGGCTTGAGGAATTAATCTAAGTCATGAAACAGGAAAGGAAGGCTAAAGATATCAGAAAAACACTACATTTCCTGACAACAGGAGTAACTCCTCCCCAAAGGATGAAGTCTTGCTTTTCTCCATAAATTAAGGAGCAAATACGGGGTTGCTCTGCTCCTCCTTCTCCTTCTAGTTCACCATAATACAAATCTTCCCAGGGAAAAGGCTCTACAAGGAACCAGAAAGGGCCAGGAAGTGTCATGAGGCTTCTCCTATTCATCTTTCTGGGAGGAAAGGGCACCTTTTTCCAAACTTGGAATCATTTGAAAACAGGCTCAGAAGTATTATGTGGACTCTGTTCCTCCAGGTAAGCCCCTGAAAAAACAGAAGCGGGAGAAAGTGGGAAGGAAGGCGAGTTAGTCCAAAAGTTGATGCAAGTCTCATGTTTGATTTAAGTGGAAAATTTTCATGTAAAGAGTGATGAAGTAATAAAGTCTTTCCAGTAGCTCTTCACACATCTGATGCCTTAATGTATGCATGTTTATATTTCCTGTTATCCTTTCTGTCACTGAAGATCAGAAGATACGTTGAACTGCAATCCTTCTCTTACAAAGATTTGAGCTGTAATAGCTGTTTGATTGTAAATCTCAGAATGGGGAGCTGCACAGAGTTCACTGTAACAGCAGTGAGCTGTAAATATGTCACCCTTAATGCCTTTCATCATGCTAGAAAGCTAATCCTGAGACAAAGCAGATCCTGGTTAATGTTTACTGGGCTGCAAATAAATGAACATGCCATAGCTAAGTAGGATGTTTAAGGAGTCCTTGTAGCTCAAAGGGAAATTGAGCCTCTTACAAGGCTTGATGCTTTTAAGCCAATTAAGAATCATCTTAGGATTATCAGCTAAATGATTAAATATAGTAGGTAGCATTTAGAAATACATGAGAAACTGCAAGAAAACTTTGCATATGGCAAGTGACGATACTATAACCTGACTGTGTGCTTTATAGGTTCCCAAATAAGGGTTGGGTAGAAAGGCATTTTCATTTGTTAAAGCTATGTTAAAGGACTGAATCTTAGACATAAATGTCCACCTGATGCTGTGTTTTGAATTCAAAATGAGGTTGATGTAATTATGCATCTGTCAATCTGTTGAATCATGAGAATGTAAAGATTATAATACATTGATTTCCCAGGGACCAAGAAACTGAAAACTGCTCCATCTCCTGCCTAATGCCTAGGAAAGGAAAGTCAGCGAGGAGGTCTTGAACAGGATCTTCTTGAAACCTAATTTCCAACATAACAGCACCTTTCCTTCTTGCCTTTCTTTAATCGATGTCCTCCGTATCAAACTGTGTTATTCCAAGATGATTAAATATTTTTAGTTGTAGAGGCCAGGACATTGCTTTTTCCCCACCCAGCCCCAACTGTCTAGCTGCGTACAGGTACAGCAGAAGATACTCAGTAACTGCATTTTGCTTTCTGCTTGTATAATTTGTTCCTCATCTCCTTCAAAGCCACCTGAAGGAGCAGGAAACCGAATAGACTTGTCATGGAAGACAGATCTGTTCCACTAGCTGTCAGTTGGACCACACTTCATTGTTACATTCACCCTCTTGCAGGGATAAAGTTTCTCAGGCAATGCACAAAAGCCCTCACATTCTGCTTTTCTTTAGCCTATTGGCCTCTCTGAAGGCGTTCCAAAATGCTAGTTAACATTCTCTTCCCTAGGACAGAAAAGGGCTAGCACATACTTGATCAGAGGAGGCCATAGCTATCCTGAAAACCGTGCTGTTTCCTGAAATATCCTGAGAGACTTTCCATAGCTCTGATGGACAGCTTTGGAAGTCTCTCAAACTCACCAACTGGCTGAGTTCTCAGGGGTAAAACCACTCCTATTCTGACTTAAACGACAAGTCTAGTTTCTGCCTCAAAGGATCTGCAAGCTGGAGAAAGGCTTAATTCTAATAGATCTATGGACTACCCTAGGAGAAAAGAAATTGTAAGGTAAGGCAAGATATATTTCCCTACTTCTCAGATATTGTTTTGTAGTACCTAGGGGAATCACAAATATCAGTCAAGTATATTGCAAGCCATTGAAAATATTGCTACAATCTGAAGCAAAGAAATTCTTTCTTATATTCCCCCCTTTATGTTTCTAAGGCAATTGCTTTCTTCATCTCAAAACACAGGCAGATATGCAAGTGTATTGATTTCCCATTGTTCTTATTGATACATTTTATTATTTTTATGGCAAATGCTAAAGGGTCATAAAACCTTGTTGTTGCTAGTAGTAACTTTGTGAAAGGGCTTGCCTTCCGGAAAAGAGAGCAAAACACAGATGTGATGACCTTTTTACAGGATGTCATGTACTGAATACAGTACCTACTAGAATATTTCAAGGAATAAGTGACCAGGAAGGAGGATGCATAGTTCTGATCAGAATGCAAAGAAAAATAATGAGAGGAAACTATATGTAGAGTATTATACCTTCTGCAATTACCTACCATGAATTCTGTGGATGAAAATTGAATACATTTGCAGGAACTGAATATCACATAGTTCTTCACTATTAGACTACTATTAAAAGCTAAAATTGGCCCCATACTGCCGTTGCGTTACTGTAAATATTCCTGATAGGTAGTTTTCTGAGAGTTGCATGAGTTTTTTGAGAAGCAATGCTTTTCATCTGCCACATAAGAGAGCTCTTTTAAGGCACATGGGTACAGTTTTCTTCAAAATATTGTTACGTGGAATACTCTGTTCTGGGAAGGCCTTGCTGAAATACTTTGCTCATTGTTTGCTTAATATAACCCAACCGGGATTTTATTTATTTGTTTTAGCAAACTAGAATGAATGATTTGCACTGCCTGAATTTAGACACTTGGACTTGGTCTGGAAGGTAGGTTTCTCTCTATAACACTTAAAGTTGAATGTAGCAGATTGAAACATATTGTTAAATTGTTCCAGTGCTAATTTTGTAGCTTTTCCAAGAGGAGAATGGGAGTTTGGGGACTATTTTAACAGCTGTTATATTGTGATTTCAATTTAATTTAATTTGATAGTGGTTACTAAGCTTTTTCTGTTCTGCACCGAAGCGTTGATGATGCTATTTTAAGCACAGCATGTAGTGATTTAAAATCCTAATTTTCAAGACGGGTACATTTTATCCATATGGAATTTTAGTTCTGATGTCTTTTTGAGTACTGTTTTTACTATTTATATTTTACTATCTATACAGATTGGGGAAAGATCCCCCCCCTCCCCCCCCCCCCCCCCCCCCCCCCCCCGATAAGCATCTTAACCATTTTTTTTTAAATCAAGTAAAAGCATGACCTAAATATTTCAATTTTAAACTAAATCAGGTATTAGTATACTTCCTAAGATTTGTTTGTTTGCATATAGTATTTATGATAGTGCCTACTACATGTGTAGAATCAGTGGATATATTGTTAGCTCATAGACAAACCAGGAGATAAACAGTAACTGAGGGGTGATAACCACTGTTCTGTTCCTATTCTCAAGGTAACCTAACAGTAATTTCATAAAAGACCATGAAATACACCTTTCCTGAGTATGTGTCAGTACTTTTATGTGCTTCGTGCACCTATGGTGGCATCTTTAATCCCCTGTGACCGCTGATCTGATCCTGCACCCCGTGTGTTCCTCTGCCCTCTGAGCCGAGAGCAAAGTGAGGGAGTAGACACAATCCTCCATCCATTCCTTCTTGCTGCTGATGGCAGCAGGACAAAGTCGTCCCACAGTGTCCTTTCAAAAAAACTTCTCTTTGAAGAGTTCTTTAATTAGCACTTATGATTAATTAATCAGTTTAATTGCCCTTTTCCTTTGCTAGTTGTTTTAAAATTAACAATGTTCTACCTAAATGATAGCATTGTCCCTCTTAGACTGTGAACTTTACCTCTGAGTGGCTTGATTATTCAGATTATTGCTTTAGCTGCCTACTTGTTGTTGCATGAGCAGTTGCTGTTTGGCTTGCTTTTTATTGCTTTAAAAAAGGAAACCTGTGACAGTTGAGTGACAAGTCAATGAAAGGAATTTCAAACCCTGAAGGAGGGATGTCAGTGTCAAAGTTCTAAGTCCTCATCAGCCAGTGTTCCCTTTTATTTGGCATTTGAAAGCTAATATTGAAGTTTTTAAAAAGTGTTTTAAACACTTTAAAAAGTGTTCTTGACTTGAATACAACAGGCTGATTTTACATACATACACACGCATATCCTTAGACTAAGGATGGTAATACTAAATGCAGCCATTCCTAAAAACTGAAGATTGTTCCAATACTTAATTATTACTATACTATGATCCAAAAATAGCTCACAAGACTTAACCATGATTTAGTATAGACTCTGATCATTATAAATTTAGGAGCCTACTATCCAGCCATTCTATAGCACCTCTTTGAGAGACTGAAAAAAGAGATTTAAGAGAGATTGAAAAAAGAGATTTAAGAGAGACTAAAAAAGAGATTTAAGAGACTAAAAAAGAGATTAAGAGAAAAAAAAGAGTCTTTGCAGAGTGTCTGCTGCTGTGGTGGCACCTCACAGGAGGTAAAGCGTTCATATTTATTCATATCTAGAGGGGTAGCTAATCAAAGGCTGGTCTTGTAGGAAGCTTCACAGGCCTGAGTGCTGTTCTTCCCTTACTAAAGTGACTGATCTTAGGGAAACCTGAGAAATATAATTCAGACTGTCACAGATGGCAGAATTTAGATTAGCCATTGTCAGTTGCAAATTGGGGGGGAAAAGGGTACTTTCCTAGGGCTAGACGATGTTTTCTCCAAATAATTTATTTGTGGCTATTAATTATTTACTATGGTAAAATCATTTCATATTACTAGGCCACCTGTCAGCATGCACAAACATACAATACCTCTTAGCGTGATTTCATCTCCTAATTACAAAAGGAGCAAAAATCAGTGTATCTTTCAAGACAATATCAAATCAGTATTTACATTTTGACTCAATTTACAGTCTGTCTTTGCACAAATTGTTTGGAAAATTATTTCTGGCTACACGCTTCCTTTCATAAAATCAGCAGTGGTGGCTGTATTAGAAATTGAGCATTTGTAGGGATCATCTCCAGTATAAAGAACTTGGTACCATAAGTGCCATGATTCCACACACAAACATTCTAAAATAAGACAGAGTAGATAAACAGGCTGTTTTGGGTTTTTTTCTCTCGCCTCTTTTTATTTTTGTCTGAAATTTATATAGCAAAGAAATGCTTGCTGAGACCAATAAAGTTACTTATTAAGAGTGTGAAGTAAAGAAAATCACTCTATAGCCTTTGAGTACCAGCAATAGTTTTGAATAGTTCTAATCAGACAATCCATTTCCAGCTGAACGCCGCCTCTAAAAAGCCCTAGTGTCATTCCAGTATTTTACAGGTGGGGAACTTGTTTGCTGTCAGTGTATTTTCTCCTCTATGCGTTTCTTGCAAGGAACCTTTCCTTTCTTATGCTATAGCTTCAACTTCCTTTCTACTGAAATTTCTGATCCAATGATGAATTAAAAACTGGGCAGGATACAGCCTTTCTGATCTTGATAACAGAATTATCTCAGCCATTCTGCAGCTGCAGAGAGATTGTCTTTGATTGCCATGTGAATTATCACCAAACGAGACTCAAGGATTTAATACAGATTAAAAAGTTTGGCTGTCTGCTGCTGACCAAGACAAGCTGACTGCAGGTGTTTGAAGTTAGTCTGTAAAGTACGGATCTCCCAGTGAGGAGGCCTTGGTTTGTACAGTCCTACGTTCAAATTCACTTACTGGACATCCTCTCCTAAAAGAAAAATTCCAAATGCAATGATGATTTTATTTAAAGCCCCATGGCTTCTCATTAACCAGTCATGTTAAGTTTTTTTCTTAAGAAACCTGCATAGAGTTGATTAAGGAATTGCATAATATTAACCTACTAATCCAGGAATATCTTCCAGCATGAGCTTGCAATATTTATTTTAGTTGCCACTACCCAGAAGTTACCTTGCCTTCCCTGAGCTCCACGGACTTGTTATTCAAAATGTTCAATATTTCTGTTACTGTGATAATTTTTTGTATCAGTAGCGTGAAAGACTGAAACGTTGCCACCCATCAGTATCTGGTATATATTTTTCTAAACATCAAAGCCTATTGTATCTCAGCACAGTCTGCCCCTTTGCCAGTTTTAGAAGCATCTTATACAAGAGTTGTGCAAAGCAGGCACTTAAACATTGTGACTTGGCTTCAACTTCAGTGCCAAATTTAGTAGGACAGTTTTGCAGTCACTGTTTAATTAGCTATGATTCTTCAGTCTTTGCTTCCAGATGGAGAACTGCTTAGCAGTCACCAGTAATGAAATTCCTCTGACTGAACTGCAGGTGCCTGTATTACTCACCCTAGGCTTCCTCTGTGCTCAGTTAAGAGAAATAGGCACTTCTTGGGCATGAGACAACTGCTGCTAAGGTAGACATCTAAAATAAATCACGAGTTGTGCTTTTCAAGGACCTGTTTCTCTTCATTGATTATAAAGGAAATATAGACAACTGCCTCTGCACTGTTCATACTGTAGACTGAGTTCGCATCTGTGTCTATTACACTCACCTCACTTTAGCAAAGTGGAGGGAAAAAAAAAGTTACTGGTTCTTTGAGATATAGTCTACCTGGATTGAACATTCCTTTCTTACCTGACAGTCTCTGACTAAGATTCTGACCCTGCAAGAGAGCTTACAGGTGTTTGCACCTGCTTTTTCCATCCTCTTTCCAAAATGAGGACATACCAAGTATGCAGTAGCCTAGATTCTTTGTGTCTAACTTTAGGTACTTTACAACAGAGGTTGCCTCTTTGCTTAGTATCAAGATACTAGGTGGGCTGATGCCCTCTGGAGGTCCTTACTCTTCTCAGCTGGATCCTCCGGAGACAACTGCACACCTAAGTGCCTAAACTAAGATGATGTGAATTCAGGCCACCCGCTATAGGTAATCCCTTATGTTCAGGTTCTTTACTGTTCAGATTCTCATCTCAAGCATACCTAACTGTGCAGCTAAAATGAAATCGATATCAAATCTGTATTTTTGTCTGAGCAGATTTTTGGAATAATAAACCTACTCTGTTTTGTACTTAGGTATTCCACTTTTTACTAAAATTTATCTCAAAGTTTGGGTGACCCACCATTGTGTTAAAAGGCACAATGGTTGAAGAGGTAGTAGCTTTTGGTTAAAAGGTAAAGCCACAATCCTTGTATCATGTAAGATCATGTTCCTAGGAGTAGAGAGACTGTAGCCCCTCAGGATTCATTAAATCTTATCTCAAATAACTGAGTCTGTTTACCTACATGTATTGTGCAGTTTATTTGAATATGTAGTCCTTTCTTTGCTGTCCTAAGTGCCTTCAGTTGTACGTTAAGTAGTGGCTTTAGTGATCTTAAGAAAACAAACAAACAAAATAACAATCAATGCTTTCGTCCTTACCTTTGATATTTACATAACTGATTGTTCAGAGAACAGTAACCAAAAGAAATTACTTCGTTTAGATTTGAACATCGCTCTTCTTGAGAGTAAATTCAGATTGTGTCAGTGCAGCTTGTTCAGTGGGAAAATATCCAAGCTTGTTCTAGGACAAACTGAATTAACTATTAAATTTTCTGACAGGTTAATTTTCAGCATTCTTTGAAAATTTGTTTTTGTTTATTTGTTTCACCAAGAATTAATATCAGTGGAGAGAAACCAAAAGATCGATCCTGGCACACGTTGACTCCGATAGGAGATGACAGACTTTTTCTTTTTGGTGGACTAAGTTCTGATAATGTTCCTTTAAGTAAGTAATTTAGAGATTATAATTCTATTGTACACTTTAGTACTAACCTCATGTAGTGTGCACATTTGTTGTCTTTCTCAAACTACTTAGACCTAAATCTTGTTACAGAATTTTCATGGCGCTTGAGTATTTCTCTAGCTATCTTATTTTTATAGAAATATGGGAGCACATTGTGTAGTACAATGAGAACGTATGATAATAAATCTTTCATCAAACTGTCTATCATCTAAAAGAGTAAAGGCAAGAGTCTCACGCATTTTGTTATGAACAATGGGTAACTTTTGGTATCAGTAGCAATTGCAGCAAGAAGAGACAAATAATAATGTCAACATAATGTAGACTTTTGGATGAATAACAAATGAGTTACAAAATGTTAAATAGGAAGTAGGATAGTCTTATACTGAGTTCCTTTTCTAGAAAAGGCAACTTCTTTTCATGAAAAAATGTGAAATTAGTGAAAACAGTTTTGAGCGTCACAGATATATTCCACTGGGAAGGGGCGATTTTGTCACTATATCCAAAAGAAAAAAAGTAAGTGTATTTTAATTCCAGATTTCAATGCAGTGAGCTTTCTGTGACTGAATGGTTAAGTTAAATTACAAAGACTGAAAAGATGCAAGTTAATGTGGTGATGATGTTACTGTTGTCTTAATGTAATGTGCTCTTAGAACACAGAGCTTTTTGTATAAATAAAAAAGGTAATACTTTGTCCCAAGAAAAAGTACTAATGTATGTTCTCATATTGTAGGTGATGGCTGGATTCACAGCATTACAACAAATGGATGGAAACAACTTACCCATTTGCCTAAGAGTAGGCCTAGGTATACAAAAATAGATAATGTTTGCTGAAATTTAGGCATTTTAACAAATCAAGTAATTTTGAATTATTGAACAGTATTTTTAAACTACATTAAGAATATTTTAGAAAATTAATGCAGTGTGATTGAATAGTTTGCTTTACTAACTTCTGTTCCTTCATACCGGATACAGCATTATTACTTTCTATATTTGTTATAGTTGATGCTTACTTGCATTATGATGCTTACTTGCATTAAAAGATTTTTTGTGATGAAGGATCTGGGTGTCCAACTAACCTGGTGTTCTGTAGCCAAATTATTTTTATAGAAGAAAATGTATATCACATAACTTTTGAGAAATTAATAACCTATGAGAATAATAAAAGTTGATTAATGTTGATACATTATTAGAAACAGGGGGGAGACAACCATGAAAATGTTGATGCACCTTCAGGGTTCAAAAGTATTATAAAATACCTTGCTTGTTTGGGTTTTCTCCCTGAGCAGAAGCAGCTAATTATGATTACAGTTTTGCAAAACTGAATTTAGTATTAAACTGCACAGTAAATGACTGTGGAGTTTTGTTATTTGAGGACTTAACTGCCAACCAAAAAGGACCTAGTTCTAGAATGTGTATTGTTCATACTGGCAACAATACTGTCTCTTCCAGACCCTGTTCCCCTTCCCTCTCTAGTTTAAGACTACAGAAAAAGATAGATTCTTTCTGACTAAAGAAAGCAAGTTTCACGTTCTGAACCAGAAGCTGCCATTGAAAACAGGTGCTTGCTGTATCAGAGCACAGACTTTTTTTCTTTTAACACAATGTTTGAAGCATTCTCTGTATTTATAATGTAAATACTATTGAATTAATTTGCTGTAGATAGTAAATACTCAGTTTTTCATGGAATTCATTCTATACATTCACCCAGGTACTCTCAGCACAATTTTACATCATTCTTTTAGCATAGCGTAGAATTCTGGTCTGGCATTTGCATGCTTCCTGTCTTACGTTCTGTTTTCTATTACTGAAATACCTTTACCTCAATTAATTTTCTTCCTGTTTTATCCTATTCTAGGGTGTCTTTTAAATATAACAGCACTGTTAGACCAAGTTTTCTGCTTTCTTATATTTCAAACTCAAGCCCAAATAAACTTATACCTTAGCTTCATAGAATATTTTCTGTCTTTTTACAATTAGTGAACTGATATCTGAAGGGACTGATGACTGCCTTAAATAACAAAGCACATCATTAGCAGTCAAGAATCATGTCTGCCTTTGTGTTCAGTTCTTTACATGGATAATCTCATAGAAGTTAACTGCTGAATTGGACTGCCTTGCCTTGTGTAATTATTTTTACTGGTGCATCATGAAAAAGGATCAGGAAAGGACAGAATGTGCTTTTTCTGCAGGCAGCAGCCTAGGGAGCTGCAGCTCAGCCTTTACTCTGCAATTAAGCTGGAATAACATTTGTGCCTCAGGTGGCGGTAGGGCTGGATGTTAGGAACCTGTGATTCTTGAGCCCCAAGTAGTTTTCAGGCAATTCAAGGGGAGATGCCATACTGGGCTACAAAGTGGAACTGTCACTTGGCTGTGCTGGCAGAGAGGCTGTTGAGCAAGCCACCTGCCTTGCTGCAGCAGAAGCACCAAAGAGGTTCCTGAGGTTGACACTGCTAAATTTGCTGGGGACTGTACTGCACACGCAGCCCAGACCCTCCAAAGAGAACAGAGCTTTTGGGTCACATGCTGACAAAAGTCTCAGAGCTCCCTCAAGTCCAAACGTGTCCTATGGTTCTCCACCATCTGAAGATTTTGGTATGCAGTTTGTAGGCTGAGGACAGTTGCCTTTCATTGACCTAATTCTTTATTGAAGTAAATGACACCCCCTCCCTTTAAAAAAAAAAAAAAAGATACTTCAATAACCTTTTTCAGGAAGCCCTGGAAAGCAAACATAGCAAAAGCCTTTCTATATATTGAACTAGTTTGAGTGTGAAGTACTTGTACCATAATTGTATCCCTATATATACACAGGATTACTGCAGGATCTCTGCAGCTGAAAAAGGTTTAAGTCAGTTCTGTTGCTCATATGACTTTACAGCAGGACTTAAAATGCACTGGCAATAATATGTATATGTGTACTTCTTTTATAGATTTCTATTATTTTATAATAATACACGGTATATCACACATGCATTAGTGTATTTTCCTGATGCTTCTGCAAAATTGATTCCCTCCTTAAACTCTGTAAAGAATAATTTCCTTTAACCTTCATTTTTAGTAATTTCTAAAAAATTGTCTTCCAGGTTATAGATCTGTAACCATCAATTGTACTTCAGCTAACATTTTGCATGCCAGGTTAAAATACAGAACAAATTGTATGTTTAACTTATAGATTCCCAGTGTTTTCATTACAATGTAATTCTGTTATTGTAGTTAGAAGAGCTGTGTAAAAAGGTTACATCAATTCAGCATCTGTATAATTTAAATAACATGCTTTATTAGAATGTTTAGGTGATAAGTTAGAGCAGCTGTGAGAGGACATAAACTCTGTCAGTCTGTAGAAAAAGCATCAGGTTGCGAGCTAGGATGTCAACAAAGTCAAGGCAGGAAAGGCTTCCCAGTGTTCTTCGGTGATGAAGTCCAGGCCAGAGTTTTCCTAATGCAGATAAGGCAGAGACAGATCTATCTACAGGTATGAGGAAGAGAAAAGGTGGGATACAGTTTAGCCTAAGGAGAACGGTGAATAATTACTGATATGAATGCAGTAAGAAAGTGAGAACGTTTACTTTTGCATGAAAGTTCTAGTGGTGCATATTATTTTGGTTAAGTAGACTTAAAGGGCCAGAGCTCTGTGGTGATAATCATCTTGTGATATTTACTTCAGTGGTGATACACCAGTAGAAAAATTATAGACTTTGGTCTGCCAGTAATAAAAAGTATATCTAGCAAGGTGTAGCTGCTGAAGTAGTGGAATCTTTGTTAAAGCAACATTTTACAAGTCAGGTTTTGGTTTGTTTTGGGGTTTTTTGTACCATGTGCTTTTATATGCACAACACCAGACTTGTGGGTGTGATGTAAGTAATTGACACACAGAAAATGATCCCCAGGAATCTTTGGGGGAAGTGTAAAATTGAAACAGGATAACTTGTGTTCTGAAGCTCTCATCCTAGTGTTCAGGGATAAGAGTACTGAAAACCCCACAATCTTAAAGCCACTAGAATTGTAGTTATAAATTAAAGAAATAGTGGAAAATTTAAAAAGAAAAAAAATGGAAAAGAAAAGCTGTTCTTGGCAAAAGCTTGTTTTGTATAGTTATTTTGTTTTCTAAAAATTTTCCACTGTAACGTTTTGTTGAAGTAGTGATAAATAAGACAAAGTATATATAACTACAAAAGAGTCAAATAATGACAAAAATATATTGGTCTGTATGAAATGTAATCATTCAGCAAAACTCTCATGAGATGGATAGTCACATTGCTCTCTCCTTTTCTATTGTTAAAGAAATGAGTAATATCATATTTTAAGGTATTACTTTTTACCTCTGAGGACTTTTGAAATAATGTCTTTGTCTTGGTTTCCTAAGAAGTAAGGGTTACGTTACAGTGCTCTCTGCATGTATGGCTGCCTCTCCTGCCCATGTACATTTTGAATCCCTTGACCCATTTCAGTAATATTTGTCAGAGAAGTAGGAAGCTCAGAGATACTAAGTCCCAACATACTCTGTGCAAATAAATGGCCAAACAGACAACAGAGACTCTCGTAATCGCTTCGCTCCAGCGAGCGCTCAGTGCTTATTCTCCATTCTTCCATAAGAACGGAAGGGTCTGCCTCGAGACACAGGTTGATAAAGAACAGGCTTTATTGTTTCTGCAGCTCACAGAGCAACTTGTAAAATACGTGATTTAAAATTGTAAAATTCTTCTGGGTAAGTAGTGAGGCCAGTAAGACTTCAAGGCTCTGTGCGTAAGTAGTAGAATCACAGGATTAGAAAAGTGACCTTTCCGTTTTAGTTAAAAGGAACTTACATCCTTATAGCGAAAGAGTCTTTTGAAAAGAAACTTGAATATGAAGAATGGAGGAGAGTCTGTGTGAGGTGAAGAGGTTAATATGCAAGTAAACTTACTGCTTCTCTGAAACCGTTTAAAAACATTTAGGTTTTAGATTTGTTTTGCTGATAACGCACAACTGCTTGTTTTTACTTGGTCACTAATTCTAGTTATAATTTTATTTCTAGATTGTGGCATACAGCCTGCCTTGGAAAAGAAGGAGAAGTGATGGTGTTTGGTGGAAGCAAAGATGACTTGCATTTCATGGACACAGTCAGTAAACTGAATAATGAAATCCTGTCACTATGACAATTAAAATTATTATATAAATTTAATATTATATAAAGTTAATGCAATTGGTGATATTACTGGGTTCCTTCATATCATATGGTGTTGTGAGATGTGACCTTAGGTGTTCTTGGAAAGTAATTTAGGAGGGTTTTTTCCTGCCCTTGCTAGGCTCATGAAAAGGAATTTGTTATTCAGATTCTTTATAAATAATTATTTAGGTATTATCAGTTTTAAATTATGCATGTGGTAGTAAATGTTACATTAATCTAGCAAATAGCAGTATTTCTGAGATAAGCAGTCATTTTAATGGTTATTTTTTTCTATTCATCAGGGTCACTGCAGTGACTTGTTGATATTTCAGACTCAGCCTTATTCACTCCTCAGGTGAGTTGAGGTTATTGGCACAGAGAGTCTAGGGTAGATTGTTACGGCACTGTGCTTTTACACACGGGTTTTAACCGTGTACTTCTACATAGGCAGGTAAAATATAAAATTACCTCCTCGGTAAATACTTGAAACATGCAATGTATGGCAACCCGTAGCAGTTTGAACACTGCTGTTGTATAATGCTCTTTCCTGCACATGCAAGCACAACATACGTAATGAACATCACAAGCTTTTATTAGATGTCACTTTTTTGTCTTTAGGTTATAGACCATTTACTTCTATCTTTCTTTTCTCTTTTTTCTCTTTTCCTGTTTTTGTTTTTTCTTTTTTCCTTCTTCAGGTTGTGTCTTGACTGCATTGGTAAAAATGCAACTCTCTTAAAGAATCAAATACCCTGCTTGCCATCGAAACTTCTGCAGCAAGTGCTGAAAAAAATAACCTTCTGGGCTGCAGTTAACCACCGGCAAGAGAAAAAAGCTGAAACTGAAAGACAAAGTCAACTAAGTACCACATGAACAGTGGCAGCAAAACTGTGGAACACTTTGGTTTATTTACAGCGTACAGCAAAGTCTTTTGTTAGTAACTTTACTAATGCTACAGAACAACTGTTTGTTAAGCTGAGTTTCTAAGTGAAGTTTGAGAACAAAGAGATCCTTTTTATGGAAGTTTCTTTTTTTCTGCATTATAGAAAACTGAAAAAGCTTCATTTTGTATATATTGTTAACTTCTGCTGTTGTGGTCTTAATGAGACAGTCCATACAACTTGTTCTTTTTGAAGGTGACAGATGATACAAAATGTTTTCAGTTGGATAAGATACGGCTTAAGTCTAAAATCTTACTACAGCCTTATCACATCAGCCTTTCCGAAAAGATAAAATTAGTTCAAGACAGTATCTTTGGAAGATTCACACTTGTCAGTCTTGAAAAAGGTAACTAATTTGCTAACACCACCGAATCTTATGGGTTGATTCCACCAGGCTCTGTCACCGGACCGTCTAGTCAAATGATGGAGCCAGACGTCTTACTCGAAGTAGGAAAATCAGTAAGCTTAACTGTGGAACTTGAAGAAAAAGCTGCAACGAGCAGCATTACCGTTTGTATAGGAAAGCCTACATGCAGTTCATAATATGGTTTTACTATGTTTCTGTAATCAATGAGTCCTTTTTGAAATAGGTTGTATATTGTATTTTGGATGTGTAAAGTTTATATTTAATTCTTGTTTAAAAAAAACGCTTATTGTTTAAAAAGAGCCTATGTAGTACTTGCTATTTTTCTGTTTCAAATATTTAGTTAACAGGAGCACAGTCATTAAAATTTTATAGAGAGTTGAATCGAGACCAATTTTGACTAGTTTGTTGACATTTTTACAATCTGGAAAACTTCCTTAATTGGGGAAAGGCGTTTTTGGAGCAAAGTTATATCATAAAGGGAAGTTTTGTGACTGGGTATTGTAGCAGAGCCGTGATTTTGTATGTGCTAAACTTATTAGTTTGGGGGCTTTTTTTAACCGAGAAGTTGTCATCTCTCGGTTAACATGGTTTTCTCTTGACAAAGAAATACCCCCGATCTCTGTTGGTCCCACCGGTTTTTTTTTCGGGGGGGCGGGAGGTTGAGGTGACAGGCCCCCAGCGTTGCCATCTTCCATCCCAGACCCGCAGACACGCCTCGGCTCCCTTGACGGTGCTGTCACAACCCCGAGTCACTGCAGCTGATGTCTTATGGCTCACCTCCGCGCCTGAATCCTGTGCTGGGCTTACTCCTGTCAGAAGCAACCGGAGCGGGGAGACCCCCTTCTCGGCGGCGGGACCGGCCCCGGGCCCCGGCTCCCTCCCCGGGCAGCGGCGGGGCGGAACGGCGCCTGCGCGGCGCTGCCGGAAGCGGCGGCCCGCGGCGGATGTTGACGCTGCGCGGCCCGTTGAGGTGAGGGAGGGAAAGAGGGGGCGGCCGCGCCGTCCGGCCCGCAGCCCACCGCCACCACCACCCCTCCTCGGCGCGGTAGGGCTCGGGGATCGGAGCGGAGGCGGCTCGGCGAGGCGTCGGGGGGCTCTGGAGCGCGGGTCTGGGGGCTGAGGCGGCGCGGAGGGACTGAGCGGGGCGGGGGGGGGGGAGGCCGGAGCGAGGAGCGGGCGGTGAGGGGGCTGCGCGCTGTGGGGCACGGGGAGAGAGGGGATCAAATCTTGACAGAAAGCGGGAAGGGGCGGGGGGGTTGTTAACGGGTCTGGTGAGTGCGGTGATGGCGCATTGCTCAGCACAGTGCGGCTGCTGCTCAGGTGGGGTCCTGTGTTAAGGGTATGTCCTGACAGGTAAAATTTATCGGCCTCAACACGGGAGGACACCGTGTCTGGCCAGTCGGGGTGTCGTGGGGGATATGGACAGCCAGGGCAGAGCCATAAAGAATTGGGAATTGCGGTGACTTGTGAGAAGTGTTCCAGTACGGGAGTGAAAAATTACTAAAGGGGGACAGTTGTCCGGTGCGTCTTAGGCTGTTAAAAAAATTAAAAATGCTTATCACTGGGGAGAGGTCAGTAGAAATCTGGTTAACTTGAAGCAGACAGATTTCATTGAGGTGTGGGTAAGGCTTTCTAATTTAAAGCATAATTAAAGCTCAAAAATAAACTATCGAAGGTGGTGTAGTGTCTCCATCATTGGAGCGATTCAAATTAAACCAAAATCTGTCAGGAGTGCTGTAGTTGTCTAGGATTTTGTGTGAGTGCAGCGTTTGACAGTCTCATTAAGGTCCTTTTCACTTCTCTCGTTTTGCCTGGTTGCACAAAACCATCGCTTGGACTGTCCCACTTCCCTGACCTTTTGATCTGTGTCTGAAAATTTTTGTGTGGTGATGATTTCAACTCCTAGCTGTAGGAAAGCTAAAAGCAGACAGGGACTTGGGAGCGGCTCGTAAGTGGAAGGTGACTTTGGCTTTTCAGGGGTCCCCCTGCTCCATTACAGGTTGAGGCAGAGCGTGCAGGCAGCTTCCAGGATGACCTGGCAGGGCTGACTTCAGCGTCTCCTCCTGGCTTGATTCCTCCCGCAGTTGGGGCTTTGAATTACCAGTGACCCCAGTGACAGTGTGGCCCTGGGGCTCCTCACGTACCGAAGCTCTGGCATGGAGGCTGCTCTTACCCCTAAGCTGCACAGTGCTCAGGAGCCATAGGCTGGGTGTGCATAGCTGTTGTCTTTCCAGGACAGCCTGTGTTTTGGCCTTCTGCATGCTAGCACGATTTGGAGCGGGGGGCTTTGTTTTGTGGGGTTTTTTTTAGCATAGGTGATACGTCCTGCATTTAGTAGCTATGGGAAGGTTTGTGCGGGGGAGACTTGGCTTAGGCAGCCCAAAGGGACTTTGCCTGAAAAGCTGCAGGAGTTTTCACTTTTGTGAAAGCCATATTGTAGGCAAAGCTTTCAAATTTATTCCACTGTGGGTTGTTTTTTTTGTCATCAATTAATGTATTTATAGATAACTGTGTTTTTAAAAAACAAGTAGAGACCTTGGCTCAAGTTGCAACTGAAACCATTATAAATTACACACAACCAAGGAATCCCCATCTGAAACTTTCTTAACTGATGGGATAACTTCTTCCACTGAAACATCATTGTGAAAGAAACAACAGTGTGTAGTTTCTCTTTTTTTTCTCTGGTGGTTTTCCCTGATGGTTTTCAAAGCTCCATACTCTGTGTTATTCTGTGCACATAGCACTGTATCGAAATGGCCGATGATAACGAAGACCTGCAGGCAGATGAAGAGCTCCCGGCTCCAGCTGAGGACAGCTTTGAGCAGCTGGAGAACGATAGCCCTGCTGAGCGCAGCGGGCACGTGGCAGTCACCGATGGACGCTGCATGTATGTCTGGGGAGGCTATAAGGTACGCTGTTTTCCTTGTTAAGTAAGCCTTCTGCCACCCGTGGTGCTGGTAATTACGTCCCATTAGTTTGGGAGTGACTCTGTAAAATTATCCCTCCCTCAGAAAAGAAAAGCTCCAGTTAACAAATTAGAATATGACATTTAAGATTTTTGAAATATTGCAATAAATCGTGAGTGTTAGATGCAGATCTTGGCAAACAGATAACTTTGTGGGATGCAGGGTGTTGTTTGCCTTTGTCAACTCATGTGTCTGTTGGAAGAGAAGGAAGTACTGTCTGATTTGAAATACACACCATGCGAAATGGTGTTTTTATTTACAGCATTATCAGCACAACTACATATTGCATGTTAATGATCACAGATTGGTTATTTATCAGACTGGAGTGCGCGTGTACTGCAAGCAGAACCAAGTCATTTTACAATTTTGACAGGAATGAAGATGAATTATCAGTGAACTCAGTTAATAAATTGGTAGCTGAAGACAAAGCTTTGGTGTATTGTTCTGGTGGTGTCATGCAGGGGTGGGGCAATTAAAAAGGAAATTTTGGCTCATTTATGCACCCTAGTTATCCTGCTTGGGCTATGAAAAGGAGGTTTAACTTCCATTTACGCCAGTCTCTGGCTCTGCTGGGAGCTTGTCTGGTCCCCAGCAGAAGCTAAAATAGGCTAATACCTGCTCTCCAAGGGCTGCTGTGCAGGTGAGAGGTACAGGAGTGCGGCAGGCACTGCTCCTGCTGTTTTCTGTTCTGTGATTAGATCTCTGAGGGGGTGTAAACATTCACAGGAGTCTGTAATTCAATATGTCGAGCATCCTTCTAATGTTGCTTTTTCTTTTCCGACCTGTTCTGCAGAATGCCCAAGTTAGGGGATTTTATGACTTCTATCTGCCTAGAGATGAAATATGGATCTACAACATGGAAACTGGAAGATGGTACAGTAAATAATTAACTTGCTTTTGGGGGGGGGGGGGAAGATAAATTCTTAAATTGGTATAGAAAGCATGCTGAGGGTCTGTGAACAGAGAGAGAATTCCCTGTTCCCTTTGTTCCCACCTATCAAACTGTTGCATAAATGTGTAAAATATTTCCAAATATTTTTTTTTCTGTGAAAACAACAAATATGTTTTCACAGGGTGAAGTATGAGAGGCAGCTTGGACAGGCAGCCTGTACAGGAGCATGCGATCAACAGTGTGAAGTGTTTTGCGACACCTGGTATAGGATATAGCACCTGAAAATTGTATTTGTACCACTTTTGATTACAGTGGTACATTGGTGAGGGAACCCATATTGAGTTTTTTATTTGTTGTCCTTTTAAGGAGTTGTTTTTAAATGTTGATGCAGCCAAAGAAACTACTTTGTCATCTTAGATCACTGGGAGCCTGGAAGTTGTGTGAAACGTGCGTGCCTGATAGTGCGAGAAAAGGGAATCCAGTGCTCCAGTTCTGTAGTCCCAGCTAGGGCTTTGTGCTGCGAAGCCAAGTCCCCTCAGCACTTTGCAGAAAGCGCAATTTCAGCAGTGCTTCCAGTCCTCGTGGTGGTTAGGGAGAGCCTTGGACATGGGCTGGAAGCTCGTCTGTGTGGTTATAACGTTTACAAACATTAAAAATCCAGTAGCAGAATAGAAACCTTCAGTTTAGACAGGTGCGTCCTCTTTGCCTGAGGATCTTTGTGAGGATTTTGAACGTGAAAGGCATACCAAACTTCTGAACTGGGCAGACAGGATTCTTCCCCTACAAAACATGTATTAATTAAATTGCCTTTTCCCCACCCACCCCCCGTCACACCAGGTGTCCCCTTACAACACCAGGTTAATATTGTCAATTGTTAAACCCGCAAGGGTGTGAAGAACTCATAACTGAATGGTCCACAGTGACCTATTGTAATTAAAAAAATACTGGTAGCATTATAAAATTCCACTCCAGATAAAATCATTATTGTTCATTTTTATCAGAGAAAATATTTTAAACTGTGCTTCTAGGAAGAAGAGTAAAACAGAGGGAGATGTTCCACCTTCCATGTCTGGAAGTTGTGCCGTGTGTGTAGACAGAGTGGTGTACCTCTTTGGAGGACATCATGCACGTGGCAATACAAACAAGGTTAGTAATTTAAAGATAAACCCCTCCTCACAAATAAGTTTCTCCTCATTAGCTTTTGTTCCCATTTTTTATAAACTAGAGGCAGCCTTTTCAGTTAATTAAAATCCATCCAAAGCAAGAAATTTATAATCTTAACAAATCACGGAAACATTTTCTTCTGAATGACTGGACAGGTTGGATCTCGTTTCAGAGCTTAGATGTTAATAACAGGGGATGCTGAACGTGTATCCAGTCATGGTGTCCTCCATGGCTTCTGCAGCATAATATTTTCATCTACTGGCTGCATCTCGTTCTTGGAAGCAGATGACCAGCTTTCTCATCCTGTCAGCGGCTTCCCCAGTTGTAAACTAATTGAAGCCGTGTTCTTTTTGTGCTTGCCTAAGAGGTTTTGACTAATAAAATATGGTGCTTACTGCTTGGATTTTTGTCCGTGCAGGTGATGAGCTGGCTGACTTTTACTGGTTCAGTGTATTAATTTCTCTGCAACAGGTCAGATAACATGGCGTTTGTAAAACAGGTCAGCCTTCAGCTCTGCATCATTTCACATGATGATTGTACTCTGGTAGCTTTACACCACTGAAGAAACGCCATGACCTGTTATTTGGTTTGGTTGCAGTTGTTCTTGTGCAGTTCACCCTATAAATTGTATGGCATTGGTGCTTTTGAGTTTGCTTCTTTTGAAAGATGGGAATTTCCAGAGTTCACTGAAATAATATCAGGAGGTGATTTGTAACTGCTCTGTAGTTGTTTGAAATGTTTTTCTTCTCTGGAGTCTCTGATAATATTTTCTGATGGTCTGGAAGTGTGGTTTAAATTAAATAGTTTTAGCCTCGCTCTTAAATATAAACTGAAAGTAGCCTGATGCAATGCTTGCAAACAGTCTGAAACAAATTACATTTATGAAGTGTGACTTGCTTCCTTCCTGCTGTGGTATTCTTACATTTCAGTTAGTTTATATATGTGTATCAGCTATTCCTCTCCATGTAAAATGATGTAACACGTAGAGAAGGGATGATACCGTAAAAAAACACTTTTTGTTTTATTAAAACATATTTTTTTTATTGTAAGGCAATTGCTACTTTGTACACACCTTCATTGTACCCCATGTCAGCTTTTGGATGGTAAAACTCAATATCCATAGTCCTGTTACGTTTGTAAAAAGTGTTTGGGGCTTGAGTCTGCAAAAAGATAAGCATCTTTGGATCCATATTTTGTTCCAGACGTTGTCAGTGCTCTGTGCAGCTAGGAAAAGAACTTTTAATTTATTTCTATACCAATACGTGCTAATTAAAAGTTAATATTTTAACATCAGTCAGACTTAAGCTTTAAGCTAACTGTATGGGTAAAAAAAATCTTTTTATTTTCTACAGTTCTACATGTTAAATTCCAGATCCACGGACAAAGTGCTGCAGTGGGTCAGAGTAGAGTGTCAGGGGGTACCCCCTTCATCAAAGGACAAACTTGGCGTTTGGGTTTACAAAAACAAGTAAGGCTCCAGCAACGAAGTCAGCACAGCTATCCTTGCGCGTGTGTTTGCTTTTAATCACTCTTAGTCTTGTCAATGTTGTGTCTTTTTGTTTGAACAAGAGCTGCAGAAGGACTTCTTGTCTGCAGCACATACGTGCTTCAGGAAGATGCTGGATTTCTTCCCCAGCCAGCCCTTTAAAACTTTTCCGTCCTTTAACAGTTGATAAGCAAAAATCCCAGTTTGGGTATACGTAAGCTGCAAAGTATCTGTGTGAGTCACAATCCAAAATGTAGGCTCATTACAGGCAAATCTTCCATGGTACATTCTCAGTACATCGCTTTAAAGACACTGCATTGTGGTTACTTGTATCTGCATCATTCCTCTTGGCACTTGCATCGGGAATTATTCTTCAGAGAAGCCTGTTCTAGGATTCCCCGTATCACGCAAAGTGCAGTCTTTTGGTCATGTCTTGGGGGACAGCTTGCATTTCTTTGATAGCTGAAGAGCAGGAAGCCATTTTAATCTTAAAATTGCATGTGGCTTTTTCAGCGACGCACATGCTTGATTGGGTGTGTTCTGTGCTGGTTGCACAAAACAAGGAATGTGTTAGATGAACTGCTGTTGATGTTATCTGATTTAATGTGTTGGGATAGTGTCCCAGAGATGCCAGAAGGCCTTTTGGCATTGCAAACCTTGGAAAAGATGAGGAAGACAAGGAGAAGGTGTTGAAGCCAGATGAGCTGACGTGCAAAACATTGCTGTTGCCTCGTAGCCTCCTGCCCCATTCAGTTAGTGTAGTGCTAGTCCCCCAAGCAGGGAGCTGTGCGATGAGATCGTTACAGCCTTTTGGCACTGGAGGATAGACTGAGGAAAGACCCCGTTGTAGGTAGGTGGTTTCCTGCTTCCACAAGCTTGCTGTATCCCAGCTGCTCAGAAGGTTGGGAATGGAAGTGAATTATCTCAGGGGAGGTCAGGGGCTTTTGGCTCTCTCCTTGGAGCATCTACCTAGGGCTGGTTTCTCAGAGGGTTCCTGGCTTCCAGAGAAAAGAACTCCAAAATGCTCTGGCACAGGTGACAGCTCACGTGGCCAGAATTGTCCCCTTGCAGGAGAAGCTGGAAGGGCTGATCCCCGCAGAGCAGGGCTCTCTCCGCAGGCTGTGGGCCAGGCGCCCGGCATGGCCAGTGCTGCTGGGGTACGTGATGCCAGGGGCTGAGGAGGTCTGATGCGAATATGAGGCCACGGTCAGGGGCCTCTAGTTCTTCTTTGGTCCCAGCTAGCAAGGGTTACAGGTTCTTACTGTCTTGTCACGTCAGGGTAGGGGTTTAAGCTGTTACCTACAAAACCTTACCTGGACAGCACAGGTATCTTCTGCCTGTTAGCACAACTGGTCTTGACTGTATCGTCTCTGGCTCTACTGAGGCAGAGGGAATCAGGGATGCCGTATGTCCTTGTGTTTGAGCCATGTGTAGTGATTTTGGTGTATAACACTACAGATGTTTGTGCTGCTTTGTCCATTACATGGAGAGAAAGCTCACTGTTATGATATTTGCTGTGTGATTTGCTGCAGAGACTCATGAAAGATAGGAAATTGCCCATGGTGCTAGTTTTCAGATTTTTGATGTGGAGAGAAAGCTTATTGTTACAATACTTGATGTGATCAGTTTAGATGTGAATCTGTGCAAGACTGGAGTTGTGGGTGTTTAGGTGGTGTAGATTGTTTTCTGTTAACTTCATAATTCAGCAAGAATTTCTGGCAAAACCATGCCATTAGTTTCTAATATGTGCTAAAACCCAAACATAAAACTTAAAGGTAAATTACATTTTAAAAACAAAAAAGAACAGTAAAAACAGATGAGTGACTGCTCGTAGTAACTGTTCTTCAGGCTTTGAAACAAAATGCAACAAGTACAAAGGAAAATGTCTTCCTACCCCAAAACTAAAAACTTCCCAGGCAGCTTCCTGGGTAGAGGGTCTGCTGCATGTAGCGTCCCTTGGTCTCCTCCTGCCCTGCCCTGCCCTGCCCTGCCCTGCCTAGCAGGCATCTCCACGGTGGCTGTGCCCAAGTTGTAATGCTTTCCCTTTGCTTCTTACGGGAGCGTCTGTGAACATTTCGGGCTCAGGGAAAACAGGCAGAGGGCTTGGAAAAGGTGGAGTCAGGAAACTGCAGGAATAAACCCCTGTAGCTGCTGTGTGGGAGCCCCGGTAGCAAAGGCTGAAGCGCAGCGACCAGGCAGCAGGCCTGGTAGCTTCACACATTTGGAACCGGAGCAAAGCTTGGAAGCCTGAGGCCTGGGAAACAGCTACAGAGGGATTTAATGTGGGTGGTAGGGTCGATTAGGCAAGAAACAGGGCCCCACACCTGGAAAACTTGCATTGTAGGCGTATTGGAAGTAATGAAGCCAAAGGAGCTTCCCTGTTTTCTTGTCTTCTGTTTGAGCATAGCCTTTACAGAACTTTAATTTGTAGCAACAGATGTGATAGCACTTCTAATAGATCTTGATGCATGTTTTGTTTCAGGCTAATATTTTTTGGAGGCTACGGTTATTTTCCTGAAGGCAAACAACGGGGAACTTTTGAATTTGATGAAACCTCTTTCTGGGTAAGTAAACCTTGAAGTAATTTCTATTTAAACTTTAATATTTGATTAGTGCTTATTAAAAATTGTTGCTTATTTAATATTTTTAAAGAATTCAGGTCTTCCTAGAGGGTGGAACGACCACGTGCATGTTCTGGACACTGAAACTTTTACTTGGAGCCAGCCTATAACTACGGTAATTATTAGTCTTATCTCAGTTAATTAAGGTACAGCTCTTAAGAAATAGGTACACTGTGTGCCGTATCTCTTGTAGCATCCTCTGAAAATAAGCATGACTCTGCTAGGCCTGGGTTCGCTGCTTTAATTTGTGTCAAGTTAGAAGAGGGTGCTGATAAAATGGCCTCCTTGCGTAGCTGCGCGGGGTTAGTAGTGGCCTGTCCCAGCCGCAGTGGCTTTGGGCCGCAGATGTTCTGAGTGCCTGGCTGTGTGCTCGGTTAACTTGCAGTGTGAAGCTGTCTTAACCTGTTGTATCTCACGGGGTGGGGGTCCTATCTCTAGTCTGTATCTCCCTGGCATTATCTTAGAAGATGTGCTTAACTGTTTGCAAGCAAGAAGCACAGAAATTCACCCAAAATACATTTTTCTACTTTCTTGCTCCACCCTGCAGCCTTGTTTACATATCACCAGTCTTTAACTGCCAAGTGTTTAGTTGTCAGGTGCTCTGTGATCCTGCCTTCTTCGGGGTATAAAGCAGTCCCTAAAAGCCAGGCGTGAGAAAAGATGGGGGAGCTCTCGGAAATACCTAGTGCTAGCTAGTAGGAGGACGTGAGAAATGCCTTGCAGGTTCCTGAGACAGGGACTCCACCAATGGACCGTGTGGAGCTGATCTTGTCTCAGTGGTGCTTGCTGAGTTTGTTTTCTCCGTGGGATGAATCACAGGCTGCTCGCTCTAGCTGTGGCTGGCGGGAAGCGCTGCATCTGCAGCGCTGCTGGTTTCTGCTGTTCTGGCTTCCCTCCTGGGACGTGCAGTCTGTCTGATCCATCCAGGGGAGGAAATCTGGCCAGGAGCTAAAGCTTAGGACTGTGTGACCAGGGCTCTCTTCCTTCTTTGAGCTTCCTGAGTGAGCTGTCTTAATTCCCTGTACCTTGCTCTCTTGCCACCGAAGTGGGACTGTTAATTTCTCTCCTATATATGGACTCTGTGAGGTGTCATTAGCTTACGTTTGCAGTCTTACCTACAACATGCTTGTAGGGGAAGGACTGTTAAGAGAGGGGTTTGAAACACTGTTGGTAGAACTAGCCTTGGAAACATCCCCTCAAAATAAAAATTACCTGCTGCCTATTCAGTAGCATTCTTGAGGCCATAATTTAAACCATTCATTTACCCAGGTCATCTTTCCTCTCCACAAACAGGAAACTTGCCTTTTATTTTGATCTGTCTTTCTTTCTTCATCTTTTTTCCTGTGGACTTGCTTGTTTTCATGCTTCAGTGGCATTGTGCTCATGGGGAGCTCAGGAAAACGAAATTTATGGTTTCCTGTCATCCTCACTGTAATGTGACGGTTTGGTACATTTCACTTGGGTGCTGAATTGTGGTCAAAACAAAACGAAAGACTCCGTAATTGCAAATATACACCATTTCAAGTGTCCTGGAAGTATTCAGGAACAGGCAAATGGAGTGATACTGCCACAGAATTGGAGGAAATGAAATTTGAGATAAGTAACTCCTTATTCAGATTACCAAAGAATTGCTTTGTCTTACTACGTACAGATCTCAAATATTTCAGAAGTCAAGAAAAATCCTGTTTAATGAGTCATTATGTCATTGTCTCATTTACAGTCTGAGGTCTTCTGTGACTGTCTGAGCCCTCTTCTAAAAGCAAAACTTATACCTTGACACTTCAAGAGGGGAAAAAAAAAATCCCGTTTTTAATGAGTTTTTTGATCTTCCATCCATCAAAAAAAGCAAGTTTGTGCACACAGAATGACACCGTGTCTGCTGTTGCCCCGCGCCTCCCAGGGTGCCTGGTGTGGCCGTAGCCGTGCTGCTTCGTGTGGGTGACGGGCATCTTCAGCCCAGCTCCTCTTCACTTGTTCAGCTGCGGGTTTCTGGTGAAATGGCGTTTTCTCTCTTTTGTTAACGTATCAAATAAACTTACCTTCTTCACATTTTCTTTTCCCAGGGTAAAACTCCATCACCACGAGCAGCTCACGCCTGTGCTACCGTTGGGAACAGAGGCTACGTGTTTGGTGGCAGATACAGAGTAAGCCCCAGCCCAGTAACAATGTGTTATTGAAACCTAAACGGAGTACTTCAACCATGGTCTGCTTTATTGTAGGAGTCCAGAATGAATGATCTTTACTATCTGAATTTGGATACGTGGGAGTGGACTGAAATGTAGGTACTAAAACTTGAGTTCTTTTGTTTGTAAAGCAATATGAAGATGCCATTTTTATTCAGTTCTAATCATTTTAGTGAAACCTGGTAAACTCCAGCAAGTAAGTAAACTCAAGTAGAACTGATCCTCCTGATCAGTTGCTGACTCTTGCTGTCAGGCTTTTTTAAGTATTGATACGAGTAAAAATCTTTTACTGTGTCTAAAGAAATTAAATGTGCTGTTGGGTCACGAGCTATGCGCAGTATGAAGCTGCATCCTTCAAATACCTGAAAAACAATCAGAGCACAAAAGAGCAGCAGTATTTTATTGTGGCGCATGTGTAATTTATGATGCTTTTCTTGAAATACAGAATCACGCAAGGCATTTGCCCAGTTGGCCGATCGTGGCATTCTTTAACACCAATTTCCTCGGATCACCTCTTTCTCTTTGGAGGATTCACCACTGACAAGCAGCCATTAAGTAAGTTATTCCAAAAGGGGGTTGTGTTGTCTTTGTGTTCTTGAACAGTTGTGCACAGAAGCTTCAATTATTGCCTCGTCACCTTAAATTCTTGCTAAATTCCTTCCGTGCACTTGTGATCCAACGCCTTATGGTCAGCAGCTCATTCCACAGAGCGGGAGTCACTGAGTGTGTTGAGACACTATTATTTGTAGAAATTAATCATCTACTCTAAAAATGTATCTAATGCAAATTGCAATTAGTAAGAGCTTTACACTTCTCTATCTTTCCCTTCTGATTTCGCTCCCATAAACCACTATTAAACACCTGTTTTCAAACAGGTAGCCCAATGTTTCATAAGGATTTTCCTAAAATACTTGATTTATTTAAGAACAAAAACGGACTGTGTTACACTGGAGTACATGTTTATTGCAGCAAACACGAAACAACTAACAGAATAGTGTTTGTATTTGGGGTTTTGCTTGTTTTCAGGTGATGCTTGGATTTATTGTATCAGCAAGAATGAGTGGATACAGTTTGAGCACAACTATTCTGAAAAACCAAGGTATAGTAGACATTTTCCTGGAAACTTATTAAAAAAAGAGCGAGGAAGCATTTAATGTTGGCTGTCAGAGAGAGGACACGCGTTCCTCTTTACAGCACTCAATTTTTCTTAACAATACAATACTAATGCTAGCTTCTACCCCAGAAGTGCAGGTGCGTTGAATGTGCGCACAAAATGCAAGACGAACGCCACTGTAGGACTGGTGCTGGAGGTAGCGTATAGCTCAATGTTTGTGGAACAGCAGAAAATGCAGGGATTTAGGGTTTGATCTGGCTGCAGAGGCCTCTGAGCTGTGACTGCCAGCGCAAGGGCTGACTGGAACCTGTGTGTTCTTGCTCCGCCAGCAAACTGGACGCAGGCAGGTGTCACTGTTTTGAGCACCCTTGCTGGTGGCTCATCCTGTGCACACCCAGGATATTTTTGTCTTCCTGCTGAGTAAATTAGAGATGATGACCTGCAATTTAAAAGCATCAAAACTACTGTGATGCGTGTATGTGGCATTGAAAACACTCACGTCACGCCAGTTACTGTGATCCCTCGTGTTTGGGGAAGTGTTCTGATCGAGGTTAAATGAGTTAAAGCAGCGATGCTTCCTGGTCTGCCCCCTTTGGCCTTGCTCTTGCTGGTGGTGAGGATGAGGAGGGGTCTGTTTTCCTGGGGCAGTAACAGGGCTGAGCTGCTCCCCCCCACCTACCCTTCCCAGCTTTGGAGCAGCAGGACAGCGCCGTGTTGTTGCTGAACGCACGTGTGAGATCAGTTGTTTCCCCAAGTCTTAGGACAGCAATATAAAATCTGACTGACAGCGTTCAGTCTTTTGACTCAAGCGGGACATGAAAATAAAGTTTGTGTAAGCAGGTTGTTACAGCCGTCCTCCAGAAGCGCCAGGACTGTGCGTTTCACACATGCCTGCGCTTGCAGGCAGCGTGCCGCGAGTCCCGCAGCCCTGCTCTAACCAGGACACCTCACACAGCCCATGATTTGCCAACCAGTTTCCTTTCTCTGAACAAAAACTCCTGTTGAGTTAGTCACATCTAGAGCGTTCTGGTGGAAGGGCAAACTTCCATGTGTTAACTTCAAATACAAATCCTAAACATGCGTTATTGGGTGGGATGTTTTTTTGGTTTAATGCAGTGCTGATTCCTGTTTCTAGGTTGTGGCATACCGCTTGTGCAAGCGAAGAGGGAGAGGTGATCGTCTTTGGGGGCTGTGCCAACAACTTACTTGCCCATTCTAAAGCTGTAAGTTTATTTTGAGCTTTCCCTTCCTGTGCAGGAGCCATGGTGTCTTATCACTCCAGTGAGTGTGAAATGCTTGTAGTCAGCAGCGTGATCTCGTGAGGACTGACAAAGGTGCATCAACAAAGCTTGAAGGGGAAGTGTTTTGCTGCTTTTCTAGAAAGCAGGTCATTATTTAAACAAACTATGATTTACTTTCCCTCACACGTGTGTTTCACTTGGAGCCTGTTCTTATCTCTCAACTGCTTCTTTAGCTTCTCCCTGTGCTTCCCATGGGGGCGTTTTCAGGGAGCCTCTCCCAAAGTAGTTTCTTCACCGCGATGCCTACAGGGAGAACCGGCTGAACAGAGAGGGGTTCTTCAGCCAGGACGGGGGTGGCCTAAGGTCTGTAAAAACACTGTTGGCTGGAAAGAGGAGACTGGGAACAAGCGTGCCAGCACCTTGTAGTGTAAGAACCAGTGGGCATCAGCTGGTACGGGCGGGTGGCAAACAAGAGTGGTGCAACAGTTCTTTACGCACCGGCAGCTCAGCTCTGGCGGACGATAGGTTTATGTGCGTTCAAGGAGCAGGTATAACCATTTAAAAAAAAAAAAACCACCACCCAACCATTGACTGCTGAGCCTGATTGATGCACTCCCTGTATCCAAAGTCCCTCAGCGCAGATCCCTGAAGGCTTGGAAACTCTGCCCGCAGGTGGTGGTCCTGTTCTCCCCCCTCCCCGAGCAGGGGTGTTGGCCAGGGTCAGAGCTGGGACACGGGGTTCACAGGGCCCCCCGCTTATGCACTTGGGCTGACTGTAGCTCCTAGCCCTCCCAGCCCAGGCCCCCGTCTGACAGCAACAGGAGACGCTGCACAGGGAGAGCGTGTGAGCCTGGCCTCTCTGTGCGCTCATTCCCCTCCAGCTGTTTGTATGAAGTGGCCCTAGAGCTGCTTTTGATTCATCTGTAGTTCCCCGAGTGCCCGTAACTTCCCGCATTGTAGGATTTGGTGAGCGATTCTGCATTCAGCTTGTCTGCTGCGTTTGTGGTTTATGTGAAGTCCAGTCTACTCCCCACCGTCAGCCTCTCCTCGCCAGCCCCCAGAGCCGTTGCCGTTTGCCTTCCTTTCCAGGGTCCGTTTGTGTGAGCCTTGGCTGGTTTGGCTCCTGCTGTAATAATGTGAATCCACATAACCAAACTGCTTCTCTCTCTCTCTCCCCCTGCCTCCCCAGGCTCACAGTAATGAAATACTTGTGTTTTCTCTACAACCAAGATCTCTTGTAAGGTAAGAAAGCCAGACTTCTACATTAAACTGTCGCGTCTCCATTTAAGACAAGTAGTGCAGGGTTACCGCCAGACCTGTGTCGTATGTTCCTAAAATACTTGAAAACATTTCTTCCTCTAAAGAATGCTGAAAGAACAGCAGCCAAATGTGAGAGGACAGAGCAAGGTTCCTTTCAGGAGCACGCGTTTGGCACTGATGATGAGAACAAGCCCTCACTAAATAGCTGTAAAGAATGAGCTTACCTTGCAGCCCTTGTTCATGCTAACAACGGCCGTGTCTTCCCTCTCCCCAAGGCTGTGCCTCGAAGCAGTCATTTGCTTTAAGGAGATGCTGGCCAGTTCCTGGAATTGCCTCCCCAAGCACTTGCTGCACAGCGTCAATCAGCGGTTTGGAAGCAACAACACCTCGGGCTCCTGAGCCCTCTGCAGACACCGCTGAACGAGCTGTGCAGGGATGAGCAGGTCTAAGAAGATGTAATAATTTTACCAAGTGTGGCAAACATTAAACTTGTATAGGCTGAGTATCTGTATCGTTGTAGGTAGTTGCTTCTTGCCTTTAAGTTGCATGTGAATGGCCTAGAGAGAACCTATTTTTGTGTAAAAGATGTTTGCAATAAATGTATTTAACGCAAGTGGCGATGTATCCTGTGCTTAAGCTAAAACTAGTTCTGGGTTTGTCCACCTTGAAGTACGTGCGAGGGCCAGCCCCAAGCGAGACGATGGGGCGTGCACGTGTGGAACTACTTGTTGTGGAGTCCCCGGTCAAGGACCTGAGGACTTTAGTGGTTGTGCAGGAAATACTGAGGCACACCAGGACTGTCGAAGAGGAGTGTTGCTTTAGTTTAGGCTGAAGATTGCTGTGACGGGTGAGCAGTTCTGTTTTAGCCTACAGCATTAGGAAACTGCTTAACATTTTGCCACAAATGCTTAAGGTCAGAGAAATGGGATTTGGAAATTGTACGTTGTCAGAGTTGATAAACTGTTGTAAACCTTCAGATGTTAAAGCACCACTACTCTCTGCTTGTTTGTAGTTTGGGGTTGTTTTTTTTTTTTTTTGGAACTCTTTATGTTGTGGAACTTCAATTGTGAACCTTAGGTAGCAGATATTCTGCCCTGAGAAGTGTAACTGCAAGTGCTTGAGCCTGTTAGCGGCCGTGTCGGTAACCTGTGGAGCTCACCTACAGCTGGAACAGCCTGCAGGACTTCAGTCCGGTGGAGGTCCACTGAAAGTGGCTGCGGAATGGGTCAGTGCCTGCCTTCGCTGCCTCGGCTCCATCTGTCAGCAGCCCCAGCAGGTGACATCGGGGGGACGAGGAGCAGCAGGCTGTGCTGCTGTGGGGAAGGGGTGAAATCATGTTTAAGCTGTCCTCAAAAAAAAAAAAAAAAAAAAAAAAATTAAAAACTTTGACTTCTAGAACAAAATAATTCCTGTATTGTAATTCCTGCCCTGGTTTCTTGTGTAAGCTTTAGCTACGGCTCGAGGTGGTGCAGGCCAGCAGAGCGGAGCTGTGGTTTCACAGCTCGCTCTGAGGTGTGCTGCTACAGCACACGGGGTTTGTTCTGACCCTCAAGGCCCAGCTCTTCTTCCCTGCCTGTTCCTCACCACCACGGGGGCAATAATTGGGCGGCACAGTTTGGCTGTGCTGGTGGGAGCAGGTGCTCTGGAGGGCTAGAGCTGGGACCGCACCTTCCGTCTCTTGGCAGCCGACGGCATGTTTGGGGGAAAAATAAAATTCTGCCTTTTCTCAAATGAAGCATTTTGCACCGAAACTGTCCTACTCCTACTAGAAACTCCGGTCCCCTTCAGAGGAAAGCGGCAGGTATTGGGAAGAAAGTGAACATCACAGAGTTTTGCTGCAGCAAATTCAGGCACGCCTTTGCCCAGCAGCGTGGGGAACGAACACTCGGCTCCGGCACTGAAAGCATGAGAGAACGAACAGCCCGAGATCACGTCACTGACCGAACGCCAGCAATTTACTTGCGTGTTTTTATGCTATTTGTATCGAGTTGTTAAAGAGTCCATCTAAACTGCGAGGCAGGAACTGGTCCTCATCTGCCTGCTACCACAGAAGCTAAATTCAGTCAAATTAACGGCAGTCCGGGCAGGTCAGTCGGTCTGTCTGTCTGTCCCATCTGCAGGTGCTGGATTCTGACCGCGCAGCAGCGGCAGTTCGGCGGTGAGAAACCCAGGTACGGAATCACTTCTTTTTCCTGTTCAGGAGGTGAGGTGCAGACACTTTCACTTTACCAGGAATATTTCTTGACAAATCGGTATCCTACAAAACGTTAAAGATGAAAAATTGAATGCAGCAGAAAAACATTTACGAACATCTTCCTCACCCCCGCTAGTGCTTCCGCGTCTGCTGGTAGGAGCGGATGTGCCTGTTTCTGCCAGCTTTCACCCAAAGAAAATACGGCTGATGTCAGGCTTCTGCTCTCGCACCACGTTTTATTAATGAAAGACTTAATGGTTTTCTGTGCAGCTTCCACACCCTGGCTCCTATTCGGATGGGCTGGCTGCGTCAGCAACTCCTTGGGCACTGCCTGTTCGTTTCAAGGTCGTTAATTGTGGTTTTCTAGCAGAGTGCCACAAAAAGTCAACATTAAGTCTGCTGCTGTTCAGTGTTTCTGATCAGTGAACTGTTACAGGCCAGCAAGCAGCTGTCCCAGAGCAGTCCGAGCTGCCTGACAGACGGGGATCCCTGACGTGAAATGAGGAGTAAACGCCTGAGGACTGGAAGTCACAACAGGCAGCGCGGGAGGAGCGAGGGGACCGTGCTGCAAACGGCTGACGGAGCCACGGGAGAAGAGCACAGCAAGGAACCAGCCCTCTCTCTTCCCGGTGGCAGGCACGGGAGCGCTGCAGACTGAGGGGGCCAATTTGAGAAGGAAACGGAGGAAATGAGAGTAGAAGAAAACTGGATCGGGCGGGCTAAGACCTGCCTGAGCAGAGAGACCACAGGTTTACCTGGCCCGGGGTAAGCACCTTGCCGGGGGAGAAGGGGCAGGCGAAAGCCCGCCGTGAGCGGCACAGCAGGACACTGCCTCCAACCCGAGCCCAGCCGAACCCCCAGTGCAAGTACCTGCCCCTTCCACACACCGCCAGCGGGAGTGGGAACTTCCCCTCCCGAAACCAGAGGACTTCGTGGAAGACGATGCTTTTGTCAGATACGTTATTTTAGATCAAGAGCGACACAATACAGAAACCTAAGGCCCAGTGATACTGCTGAGGCTCAATTTCTAATGATTCTTTCCAGCCTAAGCAGTACATCTTCCCCAGCACTACTGAGAAACACAATACTGCTAAAAAAACAAAAAAAAAGGCAATAGCACACTTGGTTTTGGAAGTATTTACCCCCAAAATGGCACTATGGGACATTCTGCTACTGCTGTTACGTTTGTACAAGAGAAACGACGTAGAAAAACTAGTCACCTTTACACTGCGGAACAGGTCTTTTTCTCTTGCACTGGCTTCTTTGGATTGCATAAAATTATGCAAGGCAATCTTTGCAGCTGTAAAAACACAGGAAAGATTTAAACAGTATCTAAAAACGTGCTGGCTTCAATAGGTAGAGCACCGAAAAGGATTCAAGTGCTTTAATACAGTACCTTTTCCCTTCTTTTGGGTGCCTGGAGTGAGCTTGACTTTATACCTTTCAAAAGAAAAGGTTTCTGTAAGTAAGTAGTACGCAGGCTCCCCTCGGTCAGCGCAAACCCTTCCCACAGAAGGTGCTTGCAACTTACTTATAGTTTGTCATCGCCGTGTAGGGAGCACAGATGGGAACAGCGAAGAGCAGAATATCCTCGGGGTGCGGCTGGCCCGTCAGGGAGTCCAGCAACGCCTCGCCTTCCTGAACGGGCAAAGGAGCTTCACTGTGAAACCAGGCAGCGTCTCTCCAACCCCTAATTACTGGTTTCACTGGGGGCAGAGGCCGAAGGGTCTCCCCTTCCAGCCGAACTACAACAGGAGCTGCGATCCCACAGGTACTGCCTGTCAGATCGCGTGACGGGGTTACCGAAACGTACTAAATGTAGCTTTATCGCTCACTTCCCTGGCATTGAATTACCAAGCCAGGATTCATTACTGACCAACTTTGGTTACTAAAATCACATCATTTGAAACAGGATGGATTTTAGTTTTAAATGACCCAAACGGGACCCCCAAATGTAGTTACATCTTCACAGGGTCACCAAAAGCTTCTCCCCTCCAGACAACCGTTATCCTCCTTCATTAAAGAATTTAAAGAAATCTACTTATTTCCAGCCTTGGGCAACACCCACAGCCTGTAATTATAGAAAAAACTTTGAAGCAATTTTATACATAAATAAACTTCTAAACTAAAGAGCAACTTGCACTGCATCATATTGTGCCATCCTCCAGCCCAGAGCCACCGTTACTGGGGGGTGCAAAGACCTCCAGAGGGAAAGGCAAGGGACAAACTTCAATTTAGCCAGCCCCTAGTTTCTATAGGGGATGTACGTGATAAGCAGGGTAGGAAGAAGAAAGAGGTTACGGGGTTTTTTTTTAAAAAAGAAGAAGAAAGGTGGGTCCAAAGTGTCACGGGCAAGCAGGGGACTTCTAACAGCAGAGCCGTGCCCTTCCGGAGGGCTCACACATGACCCAGCCCGTCGAAAGCCCGTGCCTCTGGTCCTGCTCACAGGGAGCTGCGTGCTGCAGCGGGGCCCACCAGCTTCGAGCAGGAATAAAGCCTTCTCCTCAGCACTTATCGGAGCTTCAAAGACGAGCATTTACCTCAACTCCCGGCTGATCCTGGTCTTGCTCCTCCTGTACACAGAAACAAAGGAGACGTCAGAGCTGACATGAGCACACGACTGCTTTTTTCCTCCCCCAGCCCCTGGAGAAAACAAATTCTTTTATCAGCAGTACGCAGAAAGCCACACTCTCACTGCAAAGAGAATTTAACTTCTTTTAAAGCGAAGGTAAGAAGAGCACTTTATGTGGGTGAGGGGAGGAATATTTCTTTCAAAACACTAATTTGCTTGGCACACGCCAAGCTGGGAGGAGAGAGATGGGCTGTGATTCAGAGATACTGACTCACAACAACAGGTCTGGAGAGCGCTCAGTTACATTTCAGCTGCACCGAGTGGGAGGTATTGACTTAACTGGATCCTCGGCAGCCTGGCGAGGCTCGGTACTCCTCCGAGCCCTCGTTCCGGCTGTGCTGGGAACGCAGCGTGCAGATAGATTGCTGCAGGGTTTTTTTGCTGCCTCTTGAAACCGATGGGCTCCTAAAGTCGTGGCATTAGGCACAGTGTTCTCCACAGTGCCCCAAAAGCGGCAAGAGCTGCTCAGCCTCCCTGGCAGAACAGAGCTACACAGTGCCAGGAGAGTCACAGTAGAGGGTGGAGAAGGGAGAGAGGCGTGGACAGGAGAGGCGAGACGAGCACGCTGCTCACCTTCTCCTCCTGCTGCTCCTCCAGGGCTGGGTCCTGCGACTCGTGCAGCAGGACTCCTGCTGGGAGCGTCTCTTTGCCCCCTCCAGCGCCACGACGCACGGCCTTGGGTTTCTGCTGTTGCTTCTTCGCTGGCTCTTCTTTTGTCTTCCCCTTTTTCCCTTTTTTCCCTTTCTCTTCCTTGTTTGACCCTGCAGACTGCGGTTACACACAGAGGTGGGTCAGAGCCAGCGAGCCAAGCGACCGTGCCACGGGGGAAGGCAGAACTCCTCCCACTCACCCCCAGCAGCTTCATGATGAGCTCCCGGTCCTCCTCATCCTGGTCCTTGTACTTCTCCTTCATCTTCTTCATTTTACTCTGCAGAAGAAAACACACCAACAGCTTTAGAAACAACGGCTTTTGCGGAGGTTTGCATCCACAGACAAACACCTAGATGCTGACCCCACATGCGCTTTCCTTCCAGGTCTCCCGAACCTCTTTCGGAGCAGTTCACCAGTAACCAAGAGACTGTGGTTTCAGCGAGGAAAGCACAGTGTGCTTAATGCTAACAGACCAGCCCCATCATCCTGAAACCACGAAGAGCACCACCGAGAGTCTAAAACTATCAGGCAGCCACGGATGTCCGACAGAAATCTGGAATTTCTGTCCGCACTTCACGTGGCAACGGCTCAACCCATGGGTAAACCTGGTCCCTGCCCACCTTCTGGCCCCGCTTGATGGGCTGAGGGGCCGGCACACCCTTATTGGCGTTGGGAGCAGCGGGAGGCTGTGTTTCCGTCTCTTTCTGCTTCTCCTCAGGCGGCTCCAAGTTCTCAGAGTCGTTTTGCTGCTTCTTTTTCTTCATTTCTCTAAGGAAAACAATCACTTGACACGCTGCCTCTTGTTGTGACAAGAGAGGCTGCTGCTCTCCTGCCAGCATTACCACCCTGCTTCCCTGCCGCGGGGCTACAGGGGAACCTGAGGCACGTACACTAGCAATAACCCCTCCTCAGTAAAACCTCTCGAGCCCACAAGTACACAAGAAACTCTTTGTTCACAACCAGCACTCCCGAAGGACAGGAGCAGCCGCCATCCCACAGGCAGGACCCACGCTGGAAACGCAGGACGGACAATCGACATGGACCTGCCCAGACCGGGAGGTGCAAGACATGCCCTGCGCCCAGGTCCTGGAATGGGAATGGGGAGGAGGCGTTCACCTCGCTGCAAACACAAAGAGGCTCTCACCTCCTCTCCTTGGCAGACAGATGCCTTCGCCCCTGGGACTTGCTGTCACTCTAAGAAGTGAAACGGAGTTAGAGCACACCATGTCCAGCAGCAGTTCACACTGCTCTTTGCCAAAGATCTGAGCTGGGACCTTACCAAGTTGGGTTCTTCCTCTTTGGGGATGATTTTCTGCAGGGATCTGTGGGGAGATCGAAATGGAGCTCGTCAACAGATGTAGAGCAGCTCAACCATGGACGCATCAACCACAGCCCAGACATTGGCTAACTTGGTTGCGCCGCTTTTGGCTTGCTAGTTTTTGAAAATCCCAGCTTCGGTGAATGGAGAAGGGCAGCAATATCGGGATTCAGTTTACAAAACAAGCCTTCAGATCTCTGCCAGCTTGCCTCATGCGCACACACAAACAAGCAACAAAGCCAGCCTGGGTACAGTACGCGCTAAAGGAACCCCTGCTGTTCAGCTTCCCATGCACACAGTCCCGCTCAGCTGTGGTATTCCCTGCAGAGCTGTCCCTTTCCACCCACTCGATCCCATCTCCTTACACCCTCTAAGGAGTGCCACTTCCAGGGACAACAGGGAGACGAGCTCATCTCGCAGCCACACGCAGAGCAGTAGCTCGGCACCAGCCTGGCAGAGCAGAAACAACTCCTGACTCAGTTTTTCAGGTCTGAACAGCTCTGAAAAGAAAATGGGGACGGGGACGGCCATCTCCTGAGGAGCAAAATCAGCCCGCGGTGGTCAAGGGATGCTTAGGCCAGAATAGGGAATAGCAGCGATGAAAGAGCCAGATACCCCTGTGTTGCACGTACGTGTGTACTTCGGGGGGGGGGTCCAAAGCAAGCAGCCCACAAGGAAGAGCTGTGCAGGGAAGTGGCAGGGAACGGTACGCAGCGTGGCACTATTCCTGCAGTACAGGCTTACTGCCCTGCACTCTGGCAGCCTGCAGAGCTGAGCATCGAAAGAAGCGACGGCAACTCCTCACAGCCCTTGTCTTGGCAGCATTTTAACAGTATGGAGATCCTCAGAAGCGCCCACATTGCTGATAAAGGCAGCTGCTTCTTCACTTACCTTGGCGACTGAAGATGCGACAGGTCGATTGTCGTATCTGGGTAATTTACCTCTTCCTCCTTCACTTCACTCTTTGACTCCAAACGTTCCACTTCATCTTCAGATTCTCCATCATCCTCTTCGGAGTCACCCTCTGGCACAGGAGGTGTGTCTACTCTTCCCTGGTCAAGGTCAGCAACGCCCTCATCACGATTACTCTCAGACATGGCTTCCGCATCCTCCGGTGCTTCCTGACTCTCTGCTTTTTCCTCTTCGTTGCTGCTGTCTCCTCCTTCTGGGGCCACACAGGTGAGGAAAACACAGTTTACATCAGAAACTCCAAACTGACCCATAACCCAGTGCAGGGAACTAACCACCAAACCCCCAACAGTCCCGTCTGTCAGCAGCGCACACAGCACCCCAGTCACATCCACTGTACCTAATAGCTCCACTTCTTCAGCCACCAGTTCGCTGGCACTGCTGCAAACTGTTTCCAGATCCTCATCCTGCACTTTGATCTTCCTTTCTTCTCGGTGTCTCCAAACACAGCTTTCATCCACCTAACGACAGAGGTGCCTTTACGTTAGGCCAGTACCAGCTCCAGTGACGTGCGCTAGCCCATTCAGAGAACACCTGACTCAGCTTTATTCTTTCCCTTTGAACACTTTTTGCTATTCAAAAGGCAAGAAAACTAAACCAGCTCATTTAAACCCAAGTCTGACAACCTAGAAAGTACAGCTAGTGAGGAGACACACATAGCTGCACAGCCAGCAGACTCCCTAAACATGCATATGCTTCAAACAGAGCTGGTAGAAAAATCTAGCAGAGGCAGTAATGCTCACAGTGTCTGTTTGTTTTAAATGAAGACAGTGCAAACTGGGGAAAAATGGAAATGAAAGCAGAGTAATTTTCAGCAAGTAGCATTTTATGGGATTTGTCCCAGTGGGAAAAGAAGTAATTGGGAATATACGGATAAGCAAGAACCAGAAAATAAGCCTCCTACAGCTCAAACCAAATTACAAAAGCCAGCAGGAGCTGCACGGAGAAAGCAGTACCTTAAACAAGAAGCTAAAGCCCATCATCAGATAAGAAGGTGGAAGAAAATTCTTCTTCCCTGAAAAACAAAGGCAGATTCTCATGAGGAGGTTTAACAGCTATGCTGCATGATGTATTTTCAAAATTCATTTTTATCAGAGGCTTTAGGCGACCAAAAAATTACACTGGGGCTTGTTCTATCTCTTGGATGACAACAGAACAGGAGAAACTCAAAAGCAGTGTAGCTAACGATCTTCTGTCCAGGGCCTCGACCAGAAATGCTGCTGCAGCTGCCCAATACTCAGTCTAAACCACTCAGAACAGATTTTCAGGAGAAGAGCGGGATCTGTCGGCTGCCACAGCGAGGGGGGCAGCTCAGGTGGCTGCCGCTGCAGGACAGCGCAGCATCTCCAGACAAAACGCCTAACGTCTAACACACATCGTTCCTTTGTGTCTCACCTCGGATCATGAAGCTTCCAGTAGTGAGGTATTCTCCTGTAGGTGCAGTTTTAGAAACCTAAAAAAATCATGATATACTATAAAGAGTATCTGTCATAGAAGGCCAGTACTGTGTAATAACAGCACTAACAAAAGGAACATTCAAGCAAGCTGCATTTTTTTAACTTATGGGAACAGTCTGCAGAAGGACTCTGTTTCCAAGGGATTCTTCCTGTCCTTTGTCGGGTATTTTCCTAAGAGATGTTTCAATTCAATCACACGCTACTAGCACTACGTTTCAGAAGTGCTGGGTGAGTAACTGGGTTATTCAGGAAATAAGAAGACCGAAGGCACGGCGACCTTCAGTTTAATGTCATCTCTCCACCCTTACACTTGAGTTGATTGGAAGCACACCAAGACTGCAGTTAATACACAAGCTAGAAGCCCAACTGAAAAAAAAGTGAAAACTTCTGTTTTCAATAAAAGTCCTTCCCCTCTGTTAGTAAGAAGCCAAGCCCACAGCATTTCCTCTGTCATGTGCGTGTCGTATCAGAGGTTACCCCTCCACCCCTGGCCCTAAGTGCGGCAGAGCCAGGGAGAACCCGCAAGGAACGGTATCAGAGGACAAAAGTTTCACCCGCATCCATCAGTTCCCACACAGAGACACTTCGTCTGCAGTCGCACACCAATTCCTTCAGATGTTCTCTCTGCAAAGCTCATGCACGAGTGTCCTTACCTGGTTGTGGGAGACCCACCAAGCACTGGTGACGACACGGGCATCCCAGGCAGCGCTGTAACACAAGGCCATCGTGCCTGCCTCCGTCAGGGTTCGCGGAGGGATCGGTTCACCTACAAAGTAACACCCAACACATCAGCGAATGCGATCCATGCACAACAGATGAAATTCTCCAACTTCCACACGTGCCCTAATCCAGCGTGTGAGCTTTCCAGGGGCCCTGGGCAGAGACAATATGGCCTGGCTAAGCTTGAAGGCAGCACAGACAGAGCAGAAGCAGTGTCAGCAACTGCTCTTCACAGCTCCCCAACAGAGGCTGAAGCCAGCTGTGCTACTGCTCCTTCCTCAGCTCAGCTCCACGAGGGAGCAGTAACTCTGCTTCTCACAACACGAGGCCAACTTCCACCACCTCCCAGGAACGGGGCACAGGCAGGGTTTGCTCAGCTGGTCTCCCATGAGATCTATCCCACCGTGTTAACACTTCCCGCCTGAGATGAGCGCCCTCCGTCAGCACCCAAACTGCTTAGGCCACCACTGAAAGTCTCAGCAGGACTCCAGTCCCCGCGGCCAGCAGCAAGCACTTGCACCACCACTAACGGTGACTAACGCTTGTCTCTGTGAGCACATCTCCATTGCTCCTTCCCACCAGGAGCTCAACTGAGCAATTGCAAGCCGCCAGTCACGGCTGGGAAGCGGCAGCAGTCAGTGACAACCTGATCTTGGAAGGACTGATGCCTCTCACATCCTAAGGGAAACGTCTGCTGGAGCCGAGTACCACTGCGAGGGGGGACGGCAGCTCGCCGGGCTGGGCTCAGGCATGCGATACAGAGACTGCCAGTTCACAGTGCCCCCAGGATTCTACGAGTCCCTGCATCAGCCCCGCACAAGGTACCTGATGGGTTCTTGATCACACAGCTCGTGGCTCCGTGGAGATCGGCATGCACGTATATGTCCCCTGGAAAAGAAGTGACTCGAATCAGTCACACACGTGGTAACTACACAGATCACTCGAGCTCAGGTGAAGGTTTCTAATGTTAGATGGAAACAGCTACTTTGGCTGCAAGGAGCAGGATGGGAAGAGGATACAGAAGTCTTTTAGTCCATCCCAGTTGCCCCAGGGACAATCAGCTCCTTTGCTCCTGACAGGCGTCCGTCCTACCTATTCTTATCTCACAGTGCTGGAGGGTCCAGCCTCCCTCAGCAGACCCCCCAGCACTCCACGGACAACACACACGCGCAGTCTCTAGGACTCACCGTCACCAAAGTCCCCTTTTACCTAAGGCCCGACTCAAGAACAAAGCAGTCAGACCTTCCCGTGTCATTCCTGTACATTTACAAAACCGGAAAATACGAGAGAGACCGATATACTCCACTTAATCAGACTCACCTGGTTTCAGATACCGCTTTACAATCAGCTCATTCTGCTGTTGATCTCTTCCAGCAATAATAAGGTAATTCTCAGAACTAATGAACCACAGGAACTTCTCGAACCTGCCAAATTACATCAACCCATTGTGTGAAAAACACCTGGAACTAACAGAACATTACAGAGGTATTTTTTTATACCAAACTCTGCGAATATCCGTCTTAGCATCTACAACTTATAAAAGACACTGCAAATAGTTTCATATCCATCCATATGCCTGGAGCATAAAAACAAGGCACGGTACAAATACAACATCACTGCCAACGATATTTTGAGATGAAACAACAAGTACCATCACCACAAAGTCCTCCTATTTATTTTTATTTTAATAATTCACTTATTAGACTATAAAAAGCTTTGGGGTTTTGGTTTTTTTGTTTTTTAAATCTGCTGCTACTATTTCAGATATTGAGCTGCCAGAACGTAACAGTGAAGTTCCCTATTTTCACTAAGCCTACGTTCCTAGCTGTGTTAAAAGCAAAAAACTGAGCTAAACTACAAGTCTACGCCCACTGAAAGGAACTTTCCCAGGCAAAGACACTAACAGGATCAGGCCGGCACCTTCAAGAAGCAGCTGTAAGGAGACTCAGTACAAAGTGCAGTGCTTAGAAATCGTAATTAGCTCCACTTCTAAGCTAGTGAAAACTCAGCCTGACACAGTCGTTCTAAATTTGCGCACATTCACAGTACACGAGATAACGACAATGAAACTGTACTTGCCAATAGACCTTTCTCGCTTTCTGAATGGTGGTAACTGTCTGAACTTCCCTCAATGTCTGCTTCGTCTTCTTCTCAGCCGATTTAAATGCCTATTTAGACAGAAAGCATGATCGCAATCCGCCAGCACAGGAATCACAAAATTGCTAACTGAACAGTAGGAAAGTTGGTAGGAAATGTCTCGGAACTTTGTCAGAGCACAGGCTCCACACACTGCTGTTCACAGGCCTGCATTCCCCTCATGCGCACGTAAGATAGCTGTCCTAAAATCTTCATAAATCTCCGCCCTGGATAGCTGCCCCCTGAGATTATCAGCTCTTTGATTGTAAGGATTTCCATTGATTTTCTACTCCTGCCTCCGTTAAGTACTGGTCTGTCAGTATCTTCACCTAGCTCCTGTCTCACGTGTTCACAATGCTACTGGTGGAAACCAGACGACAGGGCAGGGATCTGCAATCCTCTGTTCGGTCAGCTTAAAAGCTCAAGAATGAAACAACCCTGGTTGGTTGTTTTTACCTTTCATGTCTCATTAGGACTACCTAGACCAAGTTTGGATTTTCCACTGATCAGTGACAGGGACTTTGCTTTGAAATATCTTATAAAAACAAAGAAAAAAATACCTTTTCTGCAGCTTCTACCGTCTTCTGAGTTTTCTTAGCTGCATGTCTTTTGTGATCATAGTACCTGCGAAACACAAGTTTGTTCGTATCTGAAATCCCAGCAGATTCACTCATTTTTAGAATGTACTTATCACACAGTCCTCTACATTTGCCATTAGCATTCAGTTTTGAGAAGTTTTTTTTTAGCCCAGATCTTCGGCTTAGTCTTCACCTGAGAAAAGCAGCCAGAGGAAGTAAGTCCCCTCCTCAGACAGACGGAGCGCTGCGTTTGGGTTAATGCGTGGCAAAAGCGGCCACTTTGTTCCACGTGTCACCGTGCAGAATTGTACTCAAACTTAAATGAATGCGACAGCTAGAGACTAGCTGCTATGCAACAGTGAGACACTGGTTTTGGACCAAGAAAATGCACGTCCTAGAGCTCAGGGCACGCTACCCATTTCAATTTCTAACTTTTATTTTTAACAAGATATACACAGAGCCCTTCCCATGATGTTATCACTAACAACTGCAAGCATACAGAAACTTCTACTACGGAAGCACACATTTAGTGTAAACCTTACTTTTTGGCATTGGCATATGCAGACAAACTGAGATCAACATCAACTAACGACGGTTTGTTTTTCTGAGGTTTCTTCAACTGTTTGTTTTTATTCTTTTTCTTTTTTCCCTTTGGTTCTTCCGTTTCTTCTTTTTCTAAATCAGCATCCTCCTCCTCCTCTTCCTCTTCAGATAACACATATGGGTTCCTAAAAACACATGACATCATACGATTAAGATAAGAGAACTGGTTATTTTTTACCCTTAGTGCAATGCACTCTTAATTCTATTCTCTCATGAAGACTGGAAATGGCCTAAGGAACCCCTAAACCATTTTCACTGTGCGGCCGCAGGAAGGCCCCAGAATGCCTTACATGCAAGCCCGTTTATGTCTTGGAGTCAGCCAAAGTTTGGGGGAAAAAAGAAAACAAAAGCAGAAGATAAAGAGCCCAAATTTTCCAGTCCAAGGAAGTGACATTTTCCAAGGCAATTTCTTCTATCAAAAGACACACATCCGTGCTATCAACCTAGAGAAAAATCTAGACTTAAAATGAAGAACAGTTTCAAAGATCGACTTTCATAAAGTAAAAGAAACACCAGACATTCTATGCGTGATTGCCGCATGAAAAGAGAACAGTTACATCACCATACTGACTCATTGAACAGGACAGGAATGCGCTGGTTTAAAACCTCAAAAAATATCTGCTCCACTGTTTTCAGAGAGGTATGCTGAGCACACACTAGCTGGATTTGTATTTGCTTCTCGCCAGGACATTAAATCCTGTTCGATACAGCTGTACTAAGTCTGTGTAGCAAAAGGTGAAGGAGCAGCACAAAATGCTGTTATTCATAAAGGGAAATAGATCTCCGTAGTCCTCTGTACCAAGGACGCGTGATTCAGCACTTGGTGGACTGACTGAGCGGTTTGATCAGCAAAGTGATCATTACTCGCTACTAAAACAGACGGGGAGGAGAGACTGATGACACAGTTGCCAACACAGAACTCGCTCCTGAAAGCAAGTTTATTCTATACACTAACACTTCTGAAAGTGAGATCACTAAAAATTCATAAATTAACTTTGCCGCACTACAGCTTTCATACCAAAAGTTCTAGCTACAAAAAACCAGAAATTCTCGCTTTTTTTCTCTCTCACATCCTGACAGTGTGTCAGATCAGGTTTTTAAAGACACTCCAAATACTGCCTCACTGCCAGCTCTCTCATCAGGACTTCTACAAGAATCAGCATCAAAACTTGCAGCTCACAACAGCCGCAATCTTGAACGATCAGCCTTTCGCCGGACTGCCGTCAGCAGTCAGCAGCATCGAAAGGGGCGGCATCTCATGGGAATTTTAGATCAAAGAAGAGTAAATCAGAGAGAGTTAACTGCTGACTGATAGACTGGAGCTTTGGACCTATACTGCTTTAGGACACCTTCCAATGTTTTAGAATATAGTCAGACAGACTCTAAAAATACTAAAACAAAAGCTATTACAGTAACCAAATTACTATTATTTTTGAAAGCAAAAAAGAAGGCACCCCTCTCTGCTCACAGCACTATGTTCTCTTCATGCGGCTCTAAGAAAAACTGAACGATTTAAATACCAATGCACAAGCGAAAAAGATACCCATCTCCTACGCAGCTCACACAGTCAGTCCTACTTGCATTTGGTACGGGTGATCTGCAACGTACTTACCTCAGCAGCATTGTGATATGGTTGGTCTGAAGCTTTAATTCTTTGATTGCACTTGCAACGGGGTCTCCCTGCGCTTGAGCTTCTTTAACAATCGCTCCAATCTCTGTCCAGTCTATCTGGTTGGCTAACGCACTACGGACCACCTGGATGGCTCGGTCAACGATCTCCAAGTTCATTTCTATAAGTTCTCCTTTCATCTTATCAGCTTCCTTAAGGAAAGAAAAAAATTTTATACCCATTGAAGCTAACCACACACTCAGCAATAGTTTAAAAAAAAAAAAATAAAAGTAGTAATTAATTGTCCTGGTTTCGGCTAGGACAGAGTTAATTTTCTTCCTAGTAACTGGTATAGTGCTGTGTTTTGGATTTAGTATGAGAATAATGTTGATAACACACTGATGTTTTTAGTTGTTGCTAAGTAGTGTTTATACTAAGTCAAGGATTTTTCAGCTTCTCGTGCCCAGCCAGCGAGAAGGCTGGAGGGGCACAAGAAGCTGGGAGGGGACACAGCCAGGACAGCTGACCCAAACTGGCCAAAGAGCTATTCCATGCCATATGACATCATGCCCAGTATATAAACTGGGGGGAGTTGGCTGGGAGGGGCAGATCGCGGCTCGGGAACTAACTGGGCATCGGTCAACGAGTGGTGAGCAATTGCATTGTGCACCACTTGCTTTGTATAGTTTAATTCTTTTAGTATTACTATTGTCATATTATTATTATCATTAGCATTGTTTTTCATTCCTTTCTGTCCTATTAAACTGTCTTTATCTCAACTCACGAGGTTTTTTTCCCTGATTCTCTCCCCCATCCCAGGGGTGGGGGGGCAGTGAGCGAGCGGCTGCGTGGTGCTTAGCTGCCGGCTGGGGTTAAACCACGACATTAATATTGAGATGAAATCCAAGAATGGCATTGAAGCGATCACATAGGACAACGGCCAACTGGACTCCTGGCCAGCAGAGCAGCACAAGCAAATTTTGGCAAGAGAGGTACAAGGCACTCGTAAGGGAGCAGGGCCCTGCTGGGCAGGCCTAAGCTCCCTGAGGGGCTACAGGGTGCTCACTGACAATGGGAGGCTTCACTTTGGGGTCTAACGCTGACCGTAGCAATGTGGACCGGCAGGTACAGCTCTTCAAGAAACATTACGTATCTTCTCAGTTTTAAAAAAAAAAACGACAAAAAAAATCTCAGTCTTACCTGAGCTTGCTGAAGAGCTTCTAGTCTGTGCTCATGATCCCTACGGACATTTTCAAGTTTCTTCAATGCTTGTTTTTCCTTTCAAAAATAAGATGGAAAAATATAAATACAAATAGCATCTTATCACCTAGTCATTGCAAGACACTCAATAGAGCATTCCAGCACAGAAAAATACAGCAGCGTAAGAGATGCAGAGCCTCCAAAACATTGTTGTTAATGCTATTACTTGTATTCCAAGCAGAACCAACTGCTACATTACACATATTGAAATCCACTCCCTGACCACCGCTGACTCAGCATTTCCATAGCAAAAATAAGAAATGACACCTCCCTCACCCCAGGCTACAAGAACCAAATGAAGCATTTGAAGCTCAGAGAGCCACCTCAGCTGCCCCACTCTTGGATGAGAGCATACCTGCTGCAATGCTTTCAGATCAATTTTCTGTCCCTCTAGCTTGGAGTAGAACTCGTCTGCTGCCTGCAAGAGAAAATCAGTTTTAAGAATCTCCAAGCTGCACTAACTCATACCAGCAACAAGGCGGCAGAGGAGGTTCCGCTCAGGAGAGGCGGCTGCAAAGCACTAAAAGAGGAGACAGATGCTAAAACAGGGTTCAGGAACTTCCTCCATTTTACCTTTGCGTGAGATGAGTTCAGCAAGACACTCAAGGATATGTCTCACTGCAAACCAGGGGCTATGCACAAGTAAATAAGTGGCCAAACTATGGCCCACCTTTTCTGCCAAGAAATGATGAAAAGGAAGCTGCTGTTTGACACAGTGTGCTCTTCAGATTAAACAACTGCAACGATAGACCTGTCTGCCCTGAATTTCTGCTGCTTCAATCGGTCAGTTAAGGGGAAAAAAAAAAAAACCAAACCACAAAAAAACTAGAAAGTATGCCTAAGAACTGCTCCTGGTGTTCCAGTTGCCAGACACTGTGCTTAAAACAAAAGAAGAGGAAGGTTTTAGGCTGCTTAGATCATCAGTGCTGTAGAAGATGACAGAAATTCAGCCAAGAAGCAGGGTAGGAAAGTGAAATGGGAATTCTGGAGATCAAGGTCAGGAACAACAGGCAGTTAATGATTTCAGATGTTAATGAGTCAAGGACCAGGAAGGACAACACTCAAGGAAATACTAAATCAGGTGCCTGAAGCTTTCATAGTAACCGGAAAAGTATAAATGTGATGACTGTGACAACTGTTTGTCTCCAGCAATAACTCAGTGTCTGAACTCTTCACTAACAAAATGTTTGACCAGGACTGATAACAGCCACCTTCCTTACAGGTTCAGTGCACACCTCCATTCAGTGCCACATGCCGTATTTCAGCTACAGGATCTAACTGAGTTAATAAAGACAACGCTGCTCAGCAGTAACCGAAAGGCCCTGTTTTAGTTGGCCTTTTCTGCATAAAACATTTATCCATAAAATTAATCATCTCTTCCAAGGTCTATGTTTTCATTAACTTCTGCACTACATTTTAATTACTCTTTTTAGCATCAGTCAATTAAAGCACTTAAGTACAGTATCAGCAAAAGCACTGTACCTTATTGAATGAGTCAAATTCCAAGTACGGACATTTTGAATGTTGAGAAAACAAGAAAGGATGAAATTCCTCATATCTGTAAAATACACATTTGATATTATCACCTGAAAACTAATTGATGTTACGCAGACTAGTAGAAAAAGAAATAAATACTTCAAATATTTACGTGTAGATATCTTCTGCTGGTTTATCTGGTTCCAGACTTGGCTTTTTCTCCCTTTTCTGGATAATATAACCCTAAAAGAACACATAAATATGTCATCAGCATTTGTCTTTGAAAAGGATCCCCCTTATCTTGGCAAGGCAGTAAGTTTTAGGTGCTAACCTACTGATCAGCATGATCAGTAAATCATCCTAGCAGGGAGACCTTGCGGCAGAAGCGGTGGGATTGACTGAGTAAAGCCCTGACCGCTTGCTTGTCTTGACTCCAACTTCTTCCAGAAAGAGAGGTGAACTTCTCTTACAAACCTCAGGACTACCCTACAGCTTATCACACAAACGCACAGTTTACGTGCAGAACAGTGTTACCTGCTATTAAAGCACAAGTGTAATTCTCACAGGGCCTACATAATCTGCTTGTAAATTATTTAATTGCTGCACATCCAGTGCAAGGAAGCAATTTTTGTTCCCCATCACTACCTGGAGCCCAAGCTCCCAGAATAAAATCTGAAGCCGGTAACACCAGGAACAAGCATGTGCTGAACAATACCTGCCTACCAGTTTAATTCTGCAATGCCTGCAATAACTGATAACCAAGTCGCCCAACTGAGACCCACCTTTCCACTGAAGCTGTCAGTTAGTGTCATATATTCTTCTGCTTTCTCTAAAGCAGTAAGCACTTTTTCAATATTTTCTAAAGAGAGAGGGGGGAGGAGAGGAATATTTTAAAACACCTAGAACAGAAAGATATTTTTATATAAACACAGCACAACAGCAAATCAATAAAAGGCCCAGGCAACTGCTCTTCCAATTAAGTGCCTGAAGCAACCTGTCCAACTTCACCACGTTAAGTAGGATGCTAGCATGTCTCAAAAATAAAATCGTAGATATCCTTTACCCCTTATGCTTCGCTACAGCAATTACTGTTCGTTTTAAACAGGAGCCTCAGTATGCATTTTACATTTGGGGAATTTTTAATAAAAAAATCTGTATAGGTACTTCTAAGACATAATTATTCAAGTTCCATGAAAAAAAAAGACCACACAAATGCTAACACTTTATAAAAATAAAACTGCAGAGGCAAAGCATAAACCAATAGCTGTGAGAAGTTATTTGTTACAAAGTTGACTTATTAAGCACCACAATGCAGTAGGAAGTAAAAAATCCTTCTGATTTATGGCAAATATAAAGCACACAAGAAAAATAAGACAACAGAAAAATCTATTCTGATTTTACTACCCAAATCCGTAACTTCCCAATGAATGTAAAGCTGCTACTTTATCAAATCCCCACCATGTTTGCTACAGATAAAGGAAGACTTTGATGCTAACTTTTCTACACAGGATTCTTGTAAAATATCCCTTTACATAGCCAGAATTCACCTGATGTTTAAGGTAGTATCTCGTTACAAAATCATTCAGACTATAGGAGGAGTCTGATGTATTAATTCCAATATATGCACAATTCAAGAGTTTTAATGTGAACAAGGTTTGTCCCCAACCTAAAAACATTACAGTATATGATCATATGGTCAGAACTACAGGTTTAAGGATTACCCATCTCTTTGGAAAAAAATACTACACAGACATAAAAATTACCACATATGTAGTACAGCCTTTAAAATATTATTTCCTACATACCTTTACTTTCCAGATGCTGATCTACTTTGACATAACCAGAAAATCCAGCTTCTATAAGGCAATGCTCAATGAGAGTGGCTCCGTAAGCTGTTAAAAAAAAAAATGAAGAATCATCTGTAGAAAACATTCACAATGAAATCTGTATTCACACGGAAATTATGAGAAGTGTTTCAACAAGCTAGGGCCGTGAAACTACAGCTAATCCTTAGAGAGGCTGGGGAGAGCGAGGGAGCTGTGGTCCCAAATTCAGGAGGCAGAGCCCAGAGAGAGCAGACGATCAGGACTCCCGCGGTGGCCCTCTCAGAAACGCTCGCTGGCTGGGCAGAGCAGCTGGGTCTCAGCTCACAGCCGATGAGTTCTTACAAACTTCAGGATGCTTAGGTTCATCTGGAACTGGGAAAGGTCTAGGAGAGGGCGAGGATATACAGGAAGGATGGGCTTCATGTTGGCCAAAATGGAACGAAACCTTTACATTTAAAAGGGGGTAGGAAAGATTCTGAACAGAAGAGTGTACGAAACCCAACAAGGGTGGCAAACTGCCTGGCTTGGGATAAGGTATGACAAAACGTGAAGCCATACAAACTCTGTAGCTTCAAATAAAGAACTAGGAAAAAGCTGGCAAAGCCAAATGTGAAACGAGTGACAACAGAAACAGATGCAGCCCCATTTGAACAGGGTGCAGAGAAGCAGCAAATGAAAACAGATATAAGCTCCTAAAAAGACTAAGGAACAAGATGAGGCCGTGGAAAACCAAGTTTAACTAAGAACACTGAGAAGAAGCAAAGCAGAAACATGAAGGAAGGAAGACAACCACTGGGACAGTGCTGCATCAGCCTTAGAATGACGTAGATGAGTAGGCGAACAGGATTTTAAGAGTCCAAACAAATTAACAAGATAACCACTTGAAAAAAACCAGCACAATCCCATGGGAATGAAAACCCAGGCCCACATCTGGGACATGCAGTATTAGGGCTACAGTGTTAACTGCCTGAGCAGCGCTGCTGGTCACCCTAATGTGCAGAGGGACAGCCAAGAGATTGTGAAAGCCGGACACAGAACAGCTAAATCAGGTTTCAATCATCCCAGCCTGGCTGGATAGATGTCATGTCATGATACAACGCTGACACTAAAATTTCCCTGGATCCATGCTAGCACAACAAAAGCCCAAGAAATCTCTTACAGGCATTCTCAGCTGTCCTGGTTTCGGCTGGGACAGAGTTAACTCTCTTCTTAGTAGCTGGTACAGTGCTGGGTTTTGGATTTAGTGTGAGAATGATGGTGATAACACTCTGATGTTTTAGTTGTTGCTAAGTAGCGCTTATCTTAAGCCAAGGATTTTCAGTCTCCCGTGCTCTGCCAGCAAGCAGGTGTGCAAGAAGCTGGGAGGGAGCAGAGCCGGGGCAGCTGACCTGAACTAGCCCAAGGGGTATTCCGTACCATGGAACGTCATGCCCAGTGGTTAGCTCAGTTGGTTAGAGCGTGGTGCTAATAAACGCAAAAAGGTCGCGGGTTCAATCCCCAAATTTCCAGTATATAAACTGGGGGGAGTTGGCCAGGAGGCACGGATCGCAGCTCTGGCATCGGTCAGCGGGTGGTGAGCAACTGCATTGTGCATCCCTGGGTTTTTTTCTCCCCCCCCCCCCCCCTCCTTTTTTTTGTTATATTCCTTTTCATTACTATTATTATTATTATATTTCATTATTATTATTGTTAGCATTATATTTTACTTTAGTTATTAAACTGTTATCTCAACCCACGAGTTTTACTTTTTTTTCCTTTCCTCCTCCTCACCCCACTGGGAGGGGAGAGGGGGAAGCGGCTGCGTGGTGCTTAGTTGCTGGCTGGGGTTAAACCATGACATCAGCTCAAAACAGAAGATTACATAAAGCAAGGAAGCTTCTCAGAAGGAAAGAAATTAAGACAATCAATAAAAGGCAATGTCTGCAAACAACCCGCACGCTATTTAAAGATGCTATTTTGGAGGTTCAGAACAAATGCATACCACTTATTAAACAGTGTTTCAGAAAAATCCAAGGATGGCTGGCATAACTAAACATCAGGTTAAGAGAAACTGTTAAAAGCAAAAAGTTATCTGAAGTTGCGTCCCTTGTGGAAAATGGGAGACCAAACTCTGGCAGGTGAACATAAAACACAGCAACGCTGGCCAAAACTAATCTTGATTTTAGATCAAGATTAATAATAAAGCCTTTTTCAGATATATCATAAGCAGGAAGCCTGCTAGAATCAGTAGGTTCAAGAAGTGATCAAGGTGCAAAAGGAACACTCAGATATGACAAGAGCAGGAAAATCAAGTTAACGTCTTGAGTTTCATTCATAGTGTGGGGGCACAGGGAAGCTCTGGCTGGAACGTTTCTCTGCAGACCGTATGTCAGAACATCTGCCTCAAATCCAGTTGTCAGAAGAGGTGATGGATCCAACAGGCAAAACAAGCAGCGGCAAATCCTCAGGATCATGCGCTACTCAGCCAGGCGTTTAAAAGAACTCAAGGATGGAGATGCCAAACTGTTAACTGTAGCTTGCAACGTCTCTCTTGCCTGAGCAGCAGAGGCACAAGGAGGTTAATGCACTGGCAATTTTAAAAAGGGACTAGAAAACTATCAACTCTTTTTAGCCTACAGACTAAAACTAGCAGAGCGCTTTGCACTAGATACAAAAGAGCCAGCACAGTTTTGTATTTTGCATCATAACGCTACAAGGCAGTTAAAAAGCACAAAGACAAGGGAGGTCAAATAGATAAGGTCTACTTGGATTTCCAGAAAGCATTTAGCAAAGCTCACCCCCAAAGCTGTCAGAGAAAACAAGCTGCCACTGGATAACAGGATAGCCCCTACCTGGATTAGAACGTGGCTGAAAGACAGGAAACGAGGAGGAGGTATAAACTGTCAGCTTGCGTCCTGGAGGGAGGGGAGGAAAGCTGAGCTCTACGGGGCCTACTCCAGGGTCTGCACTGATCAACAGGCACCTAACGGACCCGGGAAGGGGGAACAAAGGGCAAGGGGCAAAGCCGACTCATGAAACACAACTCATCTAAACAACAAAAGACAACAGCCAGCTGTGAAGAATTGGAGGAAATCGAGCAATAGTGAGTGATTAGAGAAAGAACTGACACATAAACTCACTGTAAAACAATATAAACTGATGTACATGAGGAAAAACTATCCTACTTAGGCATATGCCCAACAGATCATTTCTTTTGGGAGCAAGACCTAACAACAGATGGTCCTGTGGAAACATAAACTCAATCGTCAGTGAACACAAAAGAGTCAAGCTGTGTGTGTTGGGAATTATTAGGAAAGGAATAGTGAACAGAACAAGGGAAATCATGCCGCAGTAGAAATCCATGGTGCACTTCCACTGTGAATGTTATGTACACTTTTACTTACCCCGTTTCAAAACAGGCAGAGCTAGAAAAGGCACAGAGAAGGGCACAAGGATCATCACAGGCTTGGAACAGATTCTGTACAAGGAAAGACTACCTAGGCTATGCAGCCTAGAAATTACCAAGATGAGTGGTGCAGAGTTGGTAACAGTAGGCAGCAACTGTTCACCTTCTCTTCAAATCCAATACTAGGGCACCAAGTAAGACTGGTGAGATGAGTTTCAGAACAAAAAAAAAAAGGACGCGACTTTTCATGTGACATGCAAGCAAGTGGAACTCCTCACCACAAACACCGTGGATGTCAGAAGTTCATACAGGTTCAAAAAGAGCTTTAGTAAATACATGGAAGGAAAATCCTTCCGTGCTGATCAGTCATGGGAAGCCTCTAAAACGTGAAGCTGCTGGGATTGAAACTCTTCTGGGAAAATATCAGTGCGCCTGTTAGGGCTGCAGGCTAATGACAAGGCTGGTGACCAGGCACCGGCCCGAGGTTAAGCTAACTAAATAGGACGTGAGGAACTACAGGACACAACGTGAGAAACTGCTGGACACGACAATTACCAGCATAAGTGGCAAAAATTAGAGAAGTGGCAGGAGATATGGCCGGGTTTCACAGGTGGTTAAGGAGGAGTGGGGTGAGAAACAGCCAAGCTCACATGGTGACTAAAGGGAAGAATTGTGGACCTTTTAGAAAGTGGAGCCTTGCCAGGCCAGCTGTGCCTGGGTAATCAGATCACTAACACTACATAAGGCCAAGGTTACCTAGATAACGGTATCAGAAATACCAAATTCGGGTACGGATATAGCAAAACTGGGACCAATGGGGAAAAGTAATTAGCAGCGGGTTGTTTATTTAGGAGGAGACCGGGGTGGAGAAAGAGAGGGACAAGGGTGGTGAAAAAGAGAACCAAGAAATGGGGAAAGTAATACTCAGGTCTGCAAATCATGTAAGTTGAGCTGTTCAGGGGTACCTGCCAGGCAATCCTGTGCTTGATCAACACTGCCAAATCAGGAGGACAAACCAAACTTGTTCTGACCATGTCACACAAGTCAAATTTCCTTCTGTGGTCAGGCAAACCGGGGCAACAGGGTGCTTTGACCGGCTACCAGAGAACACCCAGATGGACATATCAAGCATCCTGGATTTACCACATCGGTCATCGTTCCAGGGACTGGTGGCACTGGCATCCTCCAACCACTTCCTAACAACCTCCTTGCCCTGACTTTACACTTACATCTCCTATTAGGTACCACTGAAGACAAGACGCGAGGCAAAATGCATCAAGTCAGAGCTCTAACAGAGCTACTCTCAGGTCCTCATCACTGCAGGATCACGGCAAGGCTCATCTCTGTGCAGTTGGCTTGGAATCAAAAAATCTACTCTGTTTTCAAAGGCTTAGGTTTTTGTTGTTTTTCAAACATACATAAAAGCAGACTGTCATGAATAACATTAAAAAAAAAAGACTGCTTGAAGTTGTTCAAATTTTCAGCATCATCTAAACATAGTGCATATTGACCCCATTTCATTTTCTAATAAAACACAATTACTTACGAAGATGCGGGTTAAGAACCCTCTTCAGTTGTTCCCCTTTGGGTGCATTTGATATTATTTCAGTTAACCTGCGAAAGATAATGGAGAGTTGCAATTCCAAAGAACAATGGGTTTTAAGACTACGCTGTATTGCTTAGAAGCTACAAAACATTTTCAGTCTTAAAAAAAGACATCCAAAATGGCCTGTAATATGTGAAAAGACTACCCAAAGACATGCTGCCTTTCACAGTTCCAAGTAATCTGGGTTTATTCCAATACGTACACCATCTAAAAGCAATTACCTTTCCAAGGCTGGCAGAGGTGCAGGCGCTTTTGCACTGTCGACTGGGTATCGTTCCCGAACCGCAAATCTGACATCATCCGCTTCATCCGTGCGAAACCTCAGAATGTTTAAAATGATGTATTCGTGGTCTGTCAGGACAATGTTACCCTGCGAGCACACCACAGGGGACCATCAGCGAAGGCCATACTCACGTGCTTGCTTACAGATGCTTGGAGCTTTGCACTCACCCTGTCGTACAGCTCAATGATCAGGTGATAAGCAGCTTCATCGCTTCCAAACTGGAAGTCCACAATTCTGTCTATACCCAGCTGTTTTACACTGACAAGTCTTCTGGTCTTTAAATGCTTACGGCACTGTCAATAATGGAGAAAATGTCTGTGAGATGATGCAAACAGACCTGCTTGCGACATTTTATACTGAAATACCTTCTTACCTATAGAACCCCCCTGTGACACTGACCACTTCTTACTTAATACAGATACCATAAGGCCAAAAATGCCGATCTTGGTAATAGAGACAAGACAGCTCTTAGCAAAATAATACCTTGATATTTATAGGCAATATAATTGTTCCAGATTCTTAACGTTGAGCCATTAAAAACTGCTATTTGTTTAGCTCAACAAGTGAGCAGCTAGTTAAAATTCAAAGCGTTTATTTTACAAAGAGAACCGGGATTATCCCTGCATCCATACATGGCGTGGAAAGCCACCCTGGAGAATCTTTGCTGAGTCATTTCAATGAGGTTGCATCCAGAGGTGGTGGGCTAAGCAGACCCGCGTGAGTCAGCACGCAGGTTCCATCCCTGCAGGTCTACCCGCAGGAACACAGCCTAACAGCTTGCAGCAAGATCTGAACCCTCCAAGTCCAGCAGACTGAACAGCAGGACTCTATTAACATAGGGTGCTGCATCCAGGCCTAAAAATTCGAACAATCCAACTGGAATGACAAGGACTTTGCTGGAGTAAAATTCCAAAAGGTTTGAGTGACCCAGAAAATGTCCAGCAGGTTAATATTAGTCTTCATAAATTTACATTTTAATTGTTTCAGGCACTGAACATCAACAACATGACCCCAGGTCCACATTTGCTCCTCCCCTATCTTCAGTCACCCACTTGATCAGCATCCACCAGGCAAATCCTTCCACTATTCTCTTCTGTCTCAAATCCTTCCACTATTTTCTTCTGTCTCCAAGGACAGAACATGAATGTTGCTTTCTGATATAAAGCCATCTTATTAAAAAGAAATTGTAGGTTAGTTTACCTTCATTGCAAAGCTAGACGGCATCATGTTTTTTGGCCACTCAAACTCTGTCGTGTGAATGCGTATACCAGATTCAAGCAGCAGCGTGGCCTTGCAGTCTGGTCTGTTAACAAAATAAAGACTCACCACTTGGCACATGAGCAGCCACCCCTTACCACGCACCAGTTTGCACTGGAATGACACCAAAGCACCACAAACCAGCAGCACACTATCTACAGAAAACACTGTTGCCAAAACTGGTAAAGCCCATCAAATAGTGGCGCTGACAGTGAAGGGACATCCACTTTCTAAGTTTACGGATAATTTGGCGAAGTAAAATGCTTGGCAAGCAATGGAGTTAAAAATTCTCCAACACAACTGGAGGCAAGCAGATGAGCAAGGGTCCATCTCAGACACCACTGGAGGGGACAGGTTAGTGACATGGCACGAGCCCTACCTCCCATTTGGCCTGGGCACCAGTATCACTTACTAGGCGTTGCTCTTCATTCCTCCAACTCCTCTCTTCCCTCCCCACAAAAAGAAACAATGACAATCGTGCGTTTTTACACTAACACCTTTAGCCTTTGGTATATCTTCTGCAGTATTTCACACTTCACATGCTATCTCCCAAGAACTTCCTGGGTAAAAATTACTGCATTTTATCAAAGAACGACAGAATTTCACTGAAAACTAGTCAGAAAAGCCACACACCTGTCAACAGAAATTACACACATACAAAAAAATCTAGTTCTCATACGTACAGTAACAGCATAAAGAAATTTAAAGAAGTTCTTACTTTTGAAGGCGAATAAGATACGTCTTATTATCCACATCATAAACATTGTTTACTCTCATTCCCAATAAGCTGTCAAAAAGAAAATACGTGCTTTGGAGAATACGATACACAAACCACACAGGTGGCTGAAAAAATCCCAGTGATAATTAAAATACACAGAGTGCAAGTTACGATAAATTACCAAGCAGTAACCTAAGAGGCAGCAAAGGCAGATTAATGGAATGAGTTGGAAGCCGAACAACCAAAAGCTGGATAAACTGCTATTAATGGATAAAGTGCAAAAAGCTAAACAAGTCGAAGCAAGAACAGCTGCTGCGGACACCCCAGCTGCAACCAGACAGCTTCTGGATCACCAGCACAGGATGGAGGCCAGGCTGCCGGCTCCTGCAAGCACTCCTCTTTCTGGCAGGGATGCAAAATTTACTGGTTATACTGGAGCACTTTGCTCATCCGGGCTAACTTCTGCGTCACTTGGAGAGCCCTTTGCCAGCATGGGGCACCAGTATTCCCAGTACAAGCAGAGAAATGGCCTGGGGGGTCAGTCTCGTCATCATTTTGTTCAGAGTGGGGCTGAATATGCAGATTGCCCTGGACACCAGAAAGATATGAGAGCTCCATGGGGCATGGATGTGAGGAGCATTAGAGCTTCTCAGCTGGGTGGGAGAGTAGATGACAGACCATAGCACCTTCCCCACGCAAACAGGAAAGGGAAAGCACTCAACTGCTCCTCAGGGAGAGGTTGGGGGGACAGGAGCAGGACAATGAGAGGGGGAGCAAGAGCACTAGGCCTTCCCTGATGATGTGACAGGTGAGGCAGAGAGGACTCAGTGCTCTATAGCAGGAAGATGTGCTGGGGCCACTGAGGCAGCATCAGACAGGCCCCATGCTGCCCCATGGTGCCACAGCACATGACAGAGTAGGGTAGCCCACCATCCAGCAAAGCGTGGGGCTGGACTCCCCAGAGGAGTCATGCAGTCTTTGCATAGTGTTGGTGGAATCACCCTCAGAACAGGACAGGGCAGAACTGCACCGTCTGCTGGGGAGGGCTGCGCTCCCTACGACGGCAACACCGAACAGCGCAGTGCGGAGGTGCAGCGGAGCGCAGAACAGCAGCGCAGGCCACACAGCGCGGGGGGAGCACGGCAGTACAGCGGAGAGGGCAAAGCGGGGGGGCTAGGCAGAACTCCGTCATACAGGGCAGTGCGGAGGAGCAGGGCTGAGCAGAGGCGATGAGGGAGGGGGGTTCTGCAGAGCTTTGCCAGACAGTGCGATGCAGAGGGGCAGGGCGGGGGTGAGGCAGGGCGGAGCGGGGCAGGACACCGCGGAGGGGCTGAGCGCCGAGCCCTCACAACTCAGCGCCCTGCGGAGCCGGGCTGCTGGCAGGGGGCAGAGCCGCTCCACACAGCCCCGCTGCCACGGCGGGGGCAGCCGGGTCAGGGCCAGGGACCGCCAGGCCGGGCCCCGCTGAGGGGAGAGAGGCGCTACCGACCGGGCCGGGCCCCGCTCCTTGGGGTCGCACCGGGGGGGGGGGAACGGGCCCCGCGCCAGAGGGGAGCCCGGGCGGGGGGAGCGGTACCTCTGCCGGAGTTCGGCGAGCACCGCGCGGATGTCGACGGTGCTGAACCGGGACTTCATGGCGCCGCCGCCGCCGCCACCCGCTCCGACCCACAGCGCTCCCGCCGCGCGCGTGCGCCAAACGGCCGCTACGGGTCGCGCCCCGCGCCAATTCTCTCCGCTCCGCGGCCGCGCGCTCGCCGCCTCCCGCGCATGCGCCGAGCTGCGGGGCCGGGCGGTCGGCGGGCCGGCAGGAGGCGGTGGCGCGCGGCGGGGGGGGGAGTGCGAAGGGGCAAAATGGCGGGCGCGCAAAAGGAGCCCGCGTCTCTCTGTGTTGCCCAGGCTACGCTGCAGTGGCTATTCACAGGCGCGATCCCGCTACTGACCGGCACGGGAGCTTTGACCTGCTCCGTCTCCGACCTGGGCCGGTTCACCCCTCCTTAGTCAACCTGGTGTCCCCCGGCTCCCCGGGGCTCACCATATTGATGCCGGCCTTAGCGCGGACGCCCGCTCGGCATAGCGCACTGCAGCCCAGAACTCCTGGGCTCAAGCGATCCGGCGGGCTCAGCCTCCCGAGTAGCTGGGACTACAGGCGCGCGCCACCGCGCCCGGCGCTTCACCGCCCGTGCTGCCGCCTCCACTGCCTCACACCGCCCGGGGACAGCTCGGCCCCCGGCTCCGTCCCCTTTTTTCCCCTTCTCCGTCCCCTTCTTGCCCCCTTACTCCCCCCCAGCACATACTCACGTCGTACCTGCTGAGCAGGCAGCCAGGCTCTGAGCTGGTCGAGGAAAGGCAGCCCCTTCCAGGGCAGCTGGCACCTCCTCAGCACCAGCCCCCGAGTCGTTGTTTTTTTACACAATTTGGGGTTCGTTACCAAGTGCCTGACGGTGGGATCTAGCTGGGGGCCAGCAGAGGACGGGGGGCATCTCTTTGATGAAGGAATTTCTTTAAAAGAGTGCTTCTGGGCCCCCTCCCTCCCCTTTTAGAAACATCTCATTTTTTTCCCCTCTGTTCCTCTCTCTTCCCCTGCAGAAACCCCCTGTGAGATGTGGTCCCTGCTCCTCTGTCCTGCCTGGCATTCCCCGGTGTGTCAGTGCAGCTCATGCCTCAGCGTTAACAGATCCCGATACCTCGCTGCCCCGTTCCCCACGCAAAAAGAAACTGGGTCCCGCTCTCTCGCCCGGGCTGTGCTACAGGGACTGTTCACAGGCGCAATCCCACTACTGATCAGCACAGGAGTTTTGACCTGCTCCGTTTCCGACCTGGGCCGGTTCACCCCTCCTTAGGCGACCTGGTGGCCCCCGGCTCCCCCGGGACCACCATATCGATGCTGAACTTAGCGCGGACGCCCGCTCGGCACAGCTCGCTGCAGCCCAGAACCCCCAGGCTCAAGCCGTCCACCAGTTTCAGCCTCCCCGGCGCTTGGATTACAGGCACAAGCCACTGTGCCCGGCTGTTTTTCAGGCTTTTGCAGATTCCTCCACATCCATCTTATGCGGGCTCTGCGTGGCCACACAGTGGCAGTGGGGACCTGAGGGAATGTCCTTGGGCTGCTTGTATTTTATGTTTAAAAATGGGTGGATGGATAGACAGGAAAGATTTCTGAGCACAAGCAGGTTTAAGCAGCTGAGAAAGCCCAGACTTCTCGTTTTGAGCCAGAAGAGGCACTTCATGATGCTCTATTTTCATTTTAAGCCAAGCAAGGCGCATCAGGGAGCTCTATCTCCAGGACAGCTCAGTACGCTTCATTTACTAAAGAGCAGATAAGAGATGTCCCACTCCCTGCTTTGAAATACTCCTCGTAGAGAAAGGCTTCTTGATTTGCCAGTGTTTTCCTAAGAGCGTAAAGCTCAGAGCCGAGGACACAAATGAGCTGTGACAGCGAATACCCGATGGAGCACACTAATGAGATGCTCCTGGGAGCTGGAGCCCCGTCTCGGTCTGGAGCAGGCTGCCTAAGTCGGTGGTGTTTGAGGGATGCTTACGGACTCGCAGGTGTGCAGGGTCTCCGAGCCAGAAACACGATGGGAAATTCTGCTGCCCGTCATTTCTCATTTCAGTAGTTACATCTATTGGGATCCCAAAGGTCTGGCTGGCTCCTGCACTGTGGCCTTTCACCGCTGCAAGAAATCACAACACACGCCACCAAAACATGAGCACACCTGAGTGAGCAAGGCTGGGGCAGCATCTTCAGGTCGAACATCTGTGGGAGACGCTTTTGCCTTTCCCCAGTATTACTTGACTCTTTTGTGATTGCTCCCCGGGCACAGACAGCTGACGAGCAAAGGGTCGTGCGGCGGAGAGATGCCAAAAGAGGCTGGGTCCCGCTCTCTCGCCCGGGCTGTGCTACAGGGACTGTTCACAGGCGCCATCCCGCTACCGAGCGGCACGGGAGCTTTGACCTGCTCCGTTTCCGACCTGGGCCGGTTCACCCCTCCTTAGGCGACCTGGTGGCCCCCGGCTCCCCCAGGACCACCATATCGATGCCGGTCTTAGCGCGGACGCCCGCTCGGCACAGCTCGCTGCAGCCCAGAACCCCCAGGCTCAAGCCGTCCACCAGCCTCAGCCTCCCCGGCGCTTGGATTACAGGCACAAGCCACTGTGCCCGGCTGGCCGCAGCTCCTGCTGCCTCCGCTCTCCAGCGCTCAGGGACCAGCTCCTTCAGCCTCGCCGTGGCAGCCAAGAACTCAGGCAGCTGGATGCATTAATGCTTCAGCAACACAGTGGGAACACAGGGGAGAAGGAGCATCGAATACAGGAAGCAAAATTGAGCTCTTCAAGTGAAGATTCAACACAATACTTTGCTTTAGAAAGGCCAAGTTAAGCTGTTGTAGGCCAAAAAATTAAGTTCATGATCCTGCTCTAGGATGTGTCCAGTGAGATCTCAGAAGGATTTGCTGACGAGAGTCTAAGAGGCAACCTACTCGCTGCAGTGAATACTTGCAGATGTAATGGAGTGTTTTGATTCTCAGAGAAGAATATAAAAGTAACAAAAACGTAATGCAAGGAATAAAACACAGGAGCTTCTTGCCTTATCCATTCACTGCTGCGATAGACAGCTGTCTAGAACTACTTTCACAGAGTATTTGAGATCTTTACTGTATGTTTTTGCCTCTCTTGGAGGCCTGTCCAAGAGAGCTCCCCTAGACATTCTGTGAGAGTAACTGTGCAGCTGGCCGGGGCGGGGGATGCTGCAGGTCCCTCACCTCTCTCTGGCTCCACGGAGACCTGCGGCTGCAAGGAAAGCTTAGAGCCGACGTGCTCAGATAGCCAAGGCAGCCTTTGGTCTAATCCAGAAGCGTAGACTGCACTGCCCCTTTCCTAGCAAAGCGAGCCAAAGCTGATCCCAAACCATGCACTGCCATTGCCAAAATGGCCTTTTTTTTTTTCTTTCCCTCTCCAGATACACATTATTTCTTCAGACATGCTGAGCACTAGCCTGGGGGATCTCTGGCGAGCGCAAACACGTGCAGTAGGGCGGTGGTCCTCAGACTGTCATGTCTATCCACGAAAGCCGTGCAGACCACCTCCGAGGGCAGCAACCATCCCTGACTCCACGCCAGCCTGGAGGAGAGCGGAACCAGCCGCCGAGATTGCAAACACTGCCGGAGAGCAGCACGAGCCCAGCCAGAGCCTCCTGCTGCCGCCTCCACCTCCACGGGCCCCCTCCAGGCTCTCCCCACCAAGGCTGTCGCCGATGCTGCGCACAGAGCCAGCCTGCAGCCAGCTTAGCCCTGACCAAAGGGCTAAAGACACCAAAGGATGATGTCTTTGCATTGCATTTAAGTGCAGAGGTCAAGGCACGAGTGTACCTCCTGCCCAAGCACGGACGTGCCTCCGTTCCAGACACAGCCGGACCTTCTCCTCAAGGCACAGGCACACCTCCTGCCCAAGGCCAGACCCACCAGCAGCCACTCGGGAGGTATCTAAGCCTTTCTTCCAGACTGCCTGACCCAAGTTAGCGGAGCAAAGTCCAGGGCTAAAGTACACACACGGCAATCCCATCTCAGAAAAGACAAACAAGATCTTCCCCAGTGCTGCACAAGCCTGAAGTCCTTAAGGGTGTCAGGGCTGCATGGGAAAGAGAGAGACATCTTGTCCTGGGCTCCTATTATCTCCTTAAGGAAGAGCTGTCAGTGACAGCTGGAGTTTTGGTTAAAGGCATTAGGATAATGACTTAGGGGTCATGGGCATGCGGAGATGTAGGCTTGACATCCACAAACAGGGGAGAAAGGCAAGCCGTCTACACAGAAATAACACTTAACTCAGGGCCAGGCACCCCCCTCCCATCCTCTCCTCCTACCAGTGACACAGGGACTTTTCCTTTCTGCCACAAATACGCAAATTTTTCATCACATGAAAAAACATAGCAGGAGTGAATCAAGATAGCAGGGGCATGAAACTACCTGTTTTGCATGAGAAAATCTGATGGGAACGAGCCTGGCAGACCGAGGAGGGACAAGGCACAGCCAGGACGCAGATACAGAGTCCTGACAGCGATGCTGGCCCGCTAGCACAGAGGTGTGCCCTGATGCAGCTCCCGACCACCAAAGCAACACCTGAAATAAAAAATGAGGCCGCTCAGAGCTGGGAAAACGTGGGTTGCTCGGCTCTGAGCTCAAGGGGAGCTCTGCCCCGTCGTGCTCATCTGACAGCCGGTTGCTGCATTTTGCTCAGCAGGAGCAGCTGCTCCAGGCTCCTGCTGAGCTCCCCCGCTCCGTGCAGGAGCTGCGGCTTTGTGCAAAGCGTTACGGGTAAGCTGGGCTCCCAGCCTCCCGAAGAACCGGCTTTGGGATCCCACTGAACTCCAAACCTCCACCCCTCATGAGGGCCAGGCAATGCTCACGCTGTGTCTGGAACCAGAGACCCTTTGAAGGACAACTAAAACACACCTTAGAGGAAAAAAGCCCTTGGAAACTGCCTGCAAAAACCCCTCTGCATGAGAGCGTGGATGCAGAATACAGCAGATTTCTGCTGGCCCGCAGTGCTGACTGCGAAGTTCCACCACCCTGGGCTTCTCAGGCATCCCCGTGTCACTGCCATGCTTTGCAAGACACCAGGATGGCTCAGAAGTCTGGGCATCAGCAATGGCCTGGCTTGGGGTCCAAAAACCTCAGGGTGCAGGTCTCCCTGGGGTCAGCCAGCACATCCAGCTGAGTCCTGGAGGTCATTGGTGTATCTCCTGCTTCGTTGCTGCTGGGAGAGATGGGGTGTGAAAATGCAAAAATCAGAGAGGGAAGGAAAAGCCTCACAAATTATTTTTACTCTTGTTAAGGCTTCGTGATTTTTCAGGCGATATTGTCACGGCGGTGATGCAGGATTTTGGCATATGGAAATTTGGTCAGGCAGTATCCCCCACTAACATTTCCTCTGTCTGCCTCTGAAAATAAGCTGTGAAAGGAGAAGCCAGCTTGTTTGCCTGCAAAGGCATTTCGATGTACATAAGATACAAAACAAACCCAAAGAGCCTGGAGGCCAAACTCTTTTTCCTGCTGGGAGGCCACTTTGGAAGAGCTCTTCCCTGCTTCCGCAGGAGGCTGGAAGAATACCAAGGAGACAGGGCTTTCTCCTGATGAGAAATGTGGGATTTCTAGCGATTCTTCAGGGTCCTCATTACACCATTTCAGCACATGCCCAGGCTAACAGAAATCCGCTGCAGTCAGAATACTCTACAACACCCCCTTCCCACCTCTACTCCTTCTCTAATGCTGTTACGTTAACCTTAATGGGAAGGTTAAGCATTATTATATTAAGCATAAAGGCAAGCCCAAAGCATTATTATATTCCTCTTTCTTTCCTTGGAAAGCCACAAAGGTCTTTGAAGGATCAGTGCCACAGTCTTTTCCCATCTCCCTCTGCCAAAAGAGGAGAGAAAAGTAAGCACGATGAGCTACGCCGTATTAAAATAGGTTTGGTCTGATCATGCAAACTGATTGGGAAGGTAGTTATATTCAGAGATAAAAACAAAGCGGGGTATCAATCCATTTCCTTGAGGTTTGCTGGTTCTGATGTGATGCCTATTACGTAAAGTTGAAGGTGCATCGTTTTCGTTCACCAATTTATTGTGACAGCACTTGGATCGCTGGTGGAGGACAGAACATGCAAACACAGCCTTACAAAACCGTGAAAAACAACAGATGCAAACCTTGGTACCTGCACCGCCCCTGAGTTCCTTACGGAGAAAGAAAAGATAAGGAAAAGGCTGCCCTGCAGCCAGACCCAGATGAGTTTTCAAAAGGTCCTACAGATATTTGCTATCTTTTTCCCCAGGCTTTAACCCATAATCACTTTATAACCACAATTGCTTTTTATTCTCTGGGCTGTGAATCCATACTGGCATACAACAGGCACTCCATCCAGTGCCACATTGTCAGCCAGTGCTTACTTTTAAAATATTTAACTTCTGCAGGCTACCCAGTAACTCGCTGGGTGTTGCCAAGGAACCGAGAAGGTTTTTAATTCTTAAGCAGGTATGGGAAACTGAACCCCTTCTGAGAGGTCACGTTTTTCAGGTAATCTAGAACATGTTCAGGTATTGTAAATGCTTTTGTCGGGTATTTGACCTTGAAAACCAACCAGCAACGTAAGAACCTACGCTATATCGAGTATATATAGTGCCTAATGTGCACTTCTTTCCCCGAGGGGCGGCTACAGGGTGTAGATTTGTCTCAACTTTCTGCAAGCTGAGCACTGAGATTAAGAGTCTGTTTTGCTCAAGATCATCACACTTCTTCATCTTTGATGATACATTTCCATCACACAGTTACTTAAGTTGCTATCTTAAAAATAAGAACCTGTCTTTCAAAACGTCTCACGCTGGGACAAATCCACATTTTAAAGGCTCGTACACAAGCTATGTTGTCTCCTGGCTCTCCAAGGTAAGATGCAGAAACTCTGCAGGGACACAGCAGTGGGGTTCCTCAGACAACGAAGCCTTTATTTGCTTTACTAAGTTATGCCGTTTACGTTCTGCTTCCTGTTTACCGTCCTTTCTGTTCATTTATGGAAACTAGTACGACTCTACATAAAACTGTTTCAAAAGTAGGTGGTGCTCTCTCACCAGCTTCTCACCCACTCTCGGCAGGATTGGTAAATGTGAGCTACAAGGATTGACGTGCACAGAGTTTATTAGTGACTAATTTGAGATCTTAACTATTGAAAGTGCTGAGTTCTCAAATGTCTTTTTGCTATATATCATCCTAAAGAGCGGTAATAATTACTTTAAAAACACATGCCAAACCATGTAAAATCTTCTTCTGGCGCACAGACCGTACAGACAGAACATTTTCCTGAAAGGCAGGGAGGATCCTCACAAATAAAGCCCAGTGCAGGTGAAAAAGCATTTTTCTCTTCTACAGCACGTGGCCACATCCCCACGTCCTCAATTACGTTTTGGATTTCCCGTGTGAAGTAGTGCAGCATATCGCTTCTCTTTGTCAGGTTTTTAGACTCGGATGACAGCAAGATCAACTCTGGATGCTTTCGGCAGGTCACACAGCGGCAGCTGAAGAATACAGCACCGTGCTCCAGTTCGGGCTGGTCCAAGCTGGAAAGCGCTGATCACAGCAGCAGAGGCAGCAGTGGGAGAGCTCAGGGAGCTATCGGGGTGCCCAGCCTGTCCCCGCTCCGGCTGCTGAGGGACAGGACATGCAGCTGCTAAAGGCTGAGGGACCCGTGGGGCAAAGGCAGTTGAGCAGAAGCTGCCGACCACAGCCTGGAGCAGCACGGCTCATCTCGGCCACAGGCCCACCCAGGGCAGGACACGCACCAGGAAAGGAGCGGGTCCATGCTGGCAAAGGGATAATACAGATTGGAGCACCCTCTCGTTTGCCGATATCAAGCACAGGCACGCAGGAACCCTGCGGGGAGAGGAGCAGCTCAGGAAGTGGCACTGCCGCTTAGTCAGCGGAAGGCCCCGTTGCGTGGAGATCGGCTCCTCAACGGCTCTAGAGCAAGAGCAGCTGCCGTCTCCCTGAAAGCAACTCCCCGCCTTGGCATGCATGCATGCAAATATTTCACAGGTCCCATCACTTCCAGTTTACCAGGAGGGAAAGGAGAAAAGGAGCTCAGGAAAAACAGAGGAGCCCAGCTGTTTGCCAGGAGCAACGGGCAAAGCCAAAGCTGGCCAAGCCCCATCTGCAGACAGTCCCCAAGGATGAGGGACAATGCAGTCACCAACCAACCTAAAAAAGCTATGATTCAGGAGGAGAGACCCAAGGAGCAGCACATCTGGGTCCAAAACAGAGGGAGAAGGTGCTAGAAAAGCCACTTCCCCACTCTGCAGTTACTCATTTCGGTTTGTGCCTCGTGGTACCCACCGGCGGGTGGCACAGCGCCGCAGCACAGCCATCCCCTCCCGCAGCCCAGACAGACAAGCATCCCGGACGCCATTCGGTGTTTCGCTGGCTGTGCTGGCTGCCGGGCGCTGACATACTTAATGCTTGAGATCCGTGTTCCTCAGCTGGTGGATCCCGGGAGAAAGCACCAAAGGTAACTCTCAGCTGTTAGAAAGAAAAGCAGAAAAACCTCACGGACGGTCGCACCGTCCCCTTAATGCTTTACACAGTCAGAACAAAAACGCTAACCAGGCAGTCATTTCCTGAAACCAGAAAATGCTGCTCTGAGGCCAGCGGGTAGAGCAATCGATGCCTGCACACGGACAAAGGCAGTACTTTAAAGCTCCCGACATCTCCTTTCCCAACTATTTTGGTCAAGACCCATGGTGTCATACTACTGCTGCCTAATTTAATAAACTGCCGCTCGTGTTCACCAGCAAAGAAATGGTCACACGGAACAGAGCCAAGTAGAAACCCACTAATGTCCACATCCTGATGTTAATTTTAGCCCTGCTCGGCAGTAAACTATTTAGATACATTTCCCATGCTATTGAGAGGAGACTGAACTGGCTGTATCCAGCGGGATCACTAGGGCTTGCTGTAAATCCCACGCCAGTACAGTACTTAGCAGTATTATCTGCTGCTTTAAACACGAGAGTATGAACTCTGGCACTGCCTGATGCATGCAGGGACACTCGTGAGCCCTGGTGTCAGCAGACTGTACCCCCGGCGCAGCCTGCGTGCGCTCATTAGGAGAGGCCACGGATGGTATGTTTTCCTTGGCATCCTCCCTCTTTGCTCGCTGCATGAAAGAGCAAGGCTTCCTCGGAAACTCTTATTGTCATCCACTTAATAATTCTGTAGTCTAGGAAATCTCCCATTCTTCTAGACTTTAAAAACACCAAACAATTTCCCTTTTGCTGTTCCAAGGGGGATTGCTTTGCACGTGCCACATAATTGCAAAAATGTCTGCCATAAAAATTAACTCAAAATTTGGTATTTTTGAAGGGACAGAAGGATATGGTGAAGTCGGTCTTCCACACGCAATCCCAAGCGAAAGCACATCTGTGCTCTCCGAGAGCTGTGCAGTCCAGAAGGCGACCACATCACCTGGCCTCCCTGAAGGCTAACCTCAAAGTGACCACAGCCCGTTTTGTTGGTTTTGTGTTCTGGATGCCGCTTCCGACATCCGCTCCATCAGCTCAGAAGCAACTACCACCACAGGCTTGCTTTCCCCTTGCCTGCCTCCCCACAGGCCCTGCCAGGAGGAATTGGGCTCCAGCATGCCAGGCCTGGAGGACCAACCTCCTACTGCTTACATGTACCGGCCTCGCTGGCACATCCCCGGGAGCACGGGCTTGCGACATGTTGTGCCTGTGAAACCGGCCAAACGTGTGTCTGCGATGTATGTGCCCAGAGCGCTGCTCTGCGTCATGCAAGGCGTGCTGGAGCACTGCTCCCGGGGAAGGCAGGCGAGGACTGCGGCCAGGTACGTGAACGCTGCGTTTCCCAAGTGGTTGACCACAGCTTGAACGTCACTGATCTGAATTATAGGGAGCGACCCAAGACAACAAGGAGCCGTAAACCCAATGACACTACGCATCACAGAATAGTTTGGGTTGGAAGGGACCTTTAAAGGCCATCTAGTCCAACCCCCCTGCCATGAGCAGGGACATCTTCAACCAGATCAGGTTGCTCGGTGCCCCGTCCAACCTGACCTTGAATGTTTCCAGGGATGGGGCATCTCCCACCCCTCTGGGCAACCTGTGCCAGTGTTTCACCACCCTCATCATTAAAAAAAAAAACCCAGCATCCTAAGATAGGGTTTTAGTTTTACTTTAGCTCTTTTCAGAGGGCTCTGGTGAGGGCCCACTCCAGCAGGTCACAAGTACGGTGGTAGGACCGCTCAAAGTTATCTCCCCACCTGGGTCCCCAGCTCCTGCCGCACTACCCCTGCCAACTGCCCTACACTTCTTCGCCATCACGCTGCCACAAGGGTCACTCGGGACCCAATACACCCCCAAGCCCCCAGCAGCACTCCCATCGGGTGAGAGGGGCCCTGGCGCAGTACAACCCCTGGCGGGCAGGGCCACAGGCAGGGTTTGAGCTCCTTCCCGAGGCTGACACCCTGCACCCAGCTTTCTTCTTCCATCGGCGGGCAGGGAGCCGAGGCCTCACGGCCTAGCTGGACATGCCCACTGCGGCACCACAGGAGCCAGGCGGCTGGAGGGCACCTCAGGGGATTGCTTAGGCCAGCACCACGCACCAGCCCAGCTCCAGCTCCTGCACCGCACCCCATATGCTTCCACACCCCAAAGCACTGAGGCGTAAACCCTCACAGCTCAGGCCGTCCCCACAGCTCCCCCCACCCACCCCGGCTCTGGCAGCCTTCTCAGCCCCAAGGACCCACGGACACCAGCGGGCGGCTGTCACCAGTGGCTGCCCTGCCCCAAGCCCAACGCCAGCCGGCGGGGCCGCCCTCCTGAGGGGCCACGGTCGAGCGGGGCCGCCACAGAGGGCGGCGGCCCAACAGCTCCGCCAACCGCCACCAGGGCGCTGCCTGGCCCTTTAAGACGCGCCCCTGGCGTCCTCCGCGTGCTCTCTGCTGACGTGTGATCGCGTGGCGCCTCTCCCCATCGAGGCCCCGCCCCCCCCGCCGCTTTGCCCGCATGCGCCGTCCCTGCCGCAAGGGCCCGGCCCCGCCCCGCCCTGGTGCCGCCGGCCCGCCGCGCAGGCGCAGCAGCGGAGGAAGCGGCGCCCCGCCCCTGCTGCGTGGGAGGCGGGGCTGGGGCGGCGCACGCGCGCGGCGCCTCCCGGGCAAATGAGAGGGACACCCCCGCCCTTCCGTTCCAGGCCGCGCCGCCCGCGCATGCTCCTTTCCACGCGAGAGGGGCGGGGCTCCGGCCGCCGCCGCCGCCGCGCAGGCGCAGTCCCCCCCCCCCCCCCCCCGCCCCGAGGCCGCGCGGGAAGCGGGATGGCGCGCACTGCCCTGGGCGGAAGGGGGCGGGGCAAGGGGGGCGCGGAGCGCCGCGCCCCGCCCTCCCCGCTGCCGCCGGCGGCGCATGCGCGGGCGGTAGCGGCGGCGGGTGGCGCCGTTGAGCGGCCCGGCGGGCGGGGCGGGGGCGCCGCGCGCAGGCGCGGTGGCGGCGGAGGGGAAGTGAGGCGGGCTCGCGCGGCGCCTTTTCCGGCGGTGCTGGCTGAGGGAGCGGCGCGGAGCGGAGCCGGCCCCGAGCCCGCGGGCGGCCCTGAGGTAACTGCCGGCGGCTCCTCTCCCTTCCCCGCCCGCCGCGCCGCCCTGTCTCACGCTCTCTCCGTCCCTTTGCAGGCAGGACGCGGAGCCGCCGCCCCTGAGCCGGCATCCATGAGCTGAGGCGCCGGGGCGGGAGCCAAGGCAGGAGCCGGGCGGAGCCGCCGCCTTAGGCCCGGTGGAGGAGCGGAGCGTCGGCGCGGCCCCTCTTCCCGCGGCGCCCGGGCCACACCGCACCGCCAGGCCTCTCCTCACCCCCCCCTCCGCCCCGCTTCTTCCGCAGCCGCCCCATGCGCGGCCGGCGCTGAGCCCCGCCTGCCCTTGCCCTGACACCCCCCTCCCCCGCCGGGCCGGTCCCGCTCCGCGGGGCTGCTCGGGTGGGTCGGTGCTCGCCCTCCGCTTCCCCCCCCCCCCCCCCCCCGCCCTCCACACCACCACCACCACCCCGGAGGCGCCGGGCCCCTTGGATGCCGCCGAGATGGGCAAGGTGCTGTCCAAGATCTTCGGCAACAAGGAGATGCGGATCCTGATGCTGGGTCTGGACGCGGCTGGTAAAACCACCATCCTGTACAAACTGAAGCTGGGCCAGTCCGTCACCACCATCCCCACCGTGGGCTTCAACGTGGAGACGGTTACTTACAAAAACGTCAAGTTCAACGTGTGGGATGTCGGGGGCCAGGACAAGATCCGTCCCCTCTGGAGGCACTACTACACGGGCACGCAAGGGTTGATCTTTGTGGTGGACTGCGCCGATCGCGACCGCATCGACGAGGCCCGCCAGGAGCTCCACCGCATTATCAACGACAGGGAGATGCGGGACGCCATCATCCTCATCTTCGCCAACAAGCAGGACCTGCCTGATGCCATGAAACCCCATGAAATCCAGGAGAAACTGGGCCTGACCCGAATCAGGGATAGGAATTGGTACGTGCAGCCCTCCTGTGCTACTACAGGGGATGGACTCTATGAAGGGCTGACATGGTTAACATCCAATTATAAATCCTAATGAGAGAATAACTATTTAGTCTACAAAGAATTAAAGAAAAAAAAAAATAACCCACATGGCTTTCCGGAAGAATGATTCTCTACTGAAAAGTAAAACAAAAGCATCCATAGGATTATGATCACCTTTCTCCAGTTACCACCCTTTCCTTCTGCACACTTGACTGGATTCCTGTTTTAACTCTTCTTGCTTGGCGTTAGGATGCTCTAATCTCCGAATGTGACACGAACACAAGCACTAGATGCTATGGCAGACTTCCAGCAAACAGGGGAAAGACACATTGTAGACTTGCTAAGTAACTTTGGTTTTTGGTTTTTTTTTTTTTCCTCTTGATAGCCCTTAAGATGGTTTGATTATTTTGGGGGATGGTTGGGGAGGGGTACCATTTTCAGTGTATGCTTTCTGGTTCTACTTTTTTGATTATATTTTTTTTTTTTCCTTCTATCACTTGCTGTAGATTGCTACTTTTTTGCATTCATGCAGAATATGTTGATAGGTCTACTTCATCTAGTAAACTGAAAATTATTGCTTAAAATCAAACTGCAGTCTGTCTTTTTATATTAAGGACTTTTTTTTAAAGTTCTGTTAATCTGTAACTAAATAGTGACTCTCAGTCTGTCTTATATCTCAGACTAATAATGAAACGAATTCTTGCCTACAGTGGCAGATAGTGAGAATACCATTGTAACATGTTCAAAGTGCATATCAGGCGTAATGTTAACTAGGTAATGTAAGAACTGCTTTGAAATGTCAGCTGTGAAGTTCTGAACCATACATCATGCATGAGAAGGGATGCAAATAAGTTCCCCATACTACATAGCAACCATATAGCAAGTAAGACATGAATGATGTAATAGTTCCAGGGTAGATACTGTTCAGTTTTCGTCTTGCATTGCAAACTTAAATGCTGTTTAGCTGCAGTTTTTACTACTCGTGTCAGTCTCCGATTCAATGCAAGATAGGTTCCTTCCAGAAAATGCAGCAGTAATGTGTAAGCATTGCAACAAGTTTTACTTTAAATCACAGATGTTTAGGCAAAAATCTAGCACTGACTTGCCTGTCCTATTGAGGCAAACTGCTTTCATCTCAAGACAGCTGAAGACATCTAAATCTTAAAAGGATTTCTGATTCTTTCTGACATGCATGTAGCGGAGAAAGAAAATTTTATTTTTTTTTCTTTCCCAGTTTGTAGACTTCCGAAGGGGCAAGTTCCGTGCTAAGCTTTAATTGAGCTCGGTAATTTTGACATCTGAAAAATAGCCATTTTGAGGAAATCACGCATTGGTTTTTAGTTTTCCAAGACTGGACTGAACTCGTGCAAGTAGTTGCAGTCTTCGCCATCTGTCTCGGTAGCCGGTTGTTGCTGTAGTCCTGTAGGAAGGGAACTATGTTGGATGTCTGAAGCCCATTGAGTAACTACTAATGAGAGCGGGGAGGAGAGAGAGAGAGAGTATACGACTATGAATGTAAACTTCCATAATTAGTTCTTAAAGGGCAAGCAGCTCATTTGCCATATCACAGTTTGCAGATGTGACTGGCAAAAAAACCCACCCAGAACAAGTATTAGTATAAAAACTCAATCAAGTATTAATGCTGGGTGCAAAAAATGTTAAAGCAGCTGGTTCTTATTCAGCCTTAAGGATTAACTTCAGATTTCCTCAAGGAGTTAAACTCGATTGGGGAATTCTAGGAATGTATGCTACAAAACCAGAAGAAAATGGCTTTTTTTTTTGTTTTTTCTTTTTTTTCCAAGGATATGAGTTTTACATGAAATTGGGGGCGTTACACTACATTTCTGCAGTGTTGACTCTGCATGCTAAGTACATTGTATACGGAGCTCTTACCAAAGATGTATGGGAAGACAAAAATACTGAATTCACTTCTGAAATTGAATGCTTTGGACCACTTAAAAGTTCCTTTAGAATATGGTTCCAAAAGACTTATCTTGATGTGGGTTGCAAATGGGACTGAATGGGTTCTTGATGCTAGAAGACAGAGCATTGATTGACTAGAAGCCTTTGTAAGTTAAAGAGAGGCTACAAAAGCTTAATGTGGAATAACTCTGAATCTCAGCTCTCAAAAAGAGGAGGTGAGATTGGTTTTTTTTTTTCCCTCAAGGCTTTTTGCCATTGGAATATCATTGCTCTGTTTTCTAGCTTTTTTTTTTTTTTTTAAATTCTGTTGATGTAACTTAACAAATAGTGTGGTGGTATAAAGACTAGAAATACAAGAATATGGTTACTGTTTTCTTCTGGAGCATAAGTAAAATAGCCAAGCACAAAGTAAATGCCTAAACTGGAAAACTTGAAGCTCTATTAATGGTTCTTGAACTTTCTTAAATCTATTCTCAGTCAACATGAAAACTTCAATAACTTCATTTTTTGTCTAAGTTGATTTACTATGTTTTCTCTTCAAGTGCTGGGGCAGACTTCTTTGCTAGACTTTGCATTAAGTTGAATTCACAATTTTGTATTTCCTTAGTAACTTTGTTATTCTGTTTTTGTAGGTGAAAGGAAACTGATTATGCTTCTGAATTTTTTTAATGTCTTGGGCGGGGGGGGGGGGGGAGAAAAAGTTACTGAAACATGTGGCAGAGACGTCAAAAATAAATGGCCATTGCTACTGAACAAAATATAAAGGTTTCACTTTCAACATGTCCTTTATAGGTTGTAGCTGAACCTCACCACGAACTAGTGGCTATCGGGCAGTAAACATAGCCTGTAGGATAAAGTGGCAATCTGTAAGAAATCCTATGATTTAAAAACTAATCTGGAGTTTAAGTGCATCAATTTGTGTTCATGTGAATTTATGGAGTAAGTTTTGAATGGCGTTAATCGTGTCTGATGATAAGTGAATGAGTTTGTAGACTGTGATCTCCCTGACTAAAGTAAACAGGAATTTTGTGTTCTCAATATGGCTGTAGTGTTGGTAAAGAACTAATAAGCAGAAAATAAAGCAATTATACAGCGGAGCTCTCCTGGTATGTTACTTATATTTAATTATGGGAGAAACAGAAAGCGGCAATATGGTGCTGGAGTAGAGCATTCTGCCGACATAAAGAGGTCTCTGTTCTGTATCTCACAGTTTTGAAAGCCCGTCTGTAATTCCTTTGAGACTTAGATTAGCGACTATTTTTATAAGTGGAAAGGATGGTACTTCTTTAATACTCCCACTTGCAGCTAACAATCTTTAGCGAACTTTAGTGTCAGATTTATACTGCCTCGGTGCCAGCCTCACGTAACTCGGGAAGGTGACCAGCTCCGTGAGAGGGTTTCGGCGGGACTGTCGCTGAGCAGGAGGGTGCTGCTTCATGGAAGAAATTACTTGGTCGGAAAGGGAAGATATTAGGCCAGGGTAGAAAATGCGGCGATGGACAAAAGGGTCGCTGAGTGAATAGAGGTGCTTGTGGAGCGACAGATGTGAAGCTGGGACGTCTTTGGTGCCTGAACGGGACACGAGCGAGCCGATGAAAGGATTTGGGCAGGTGCAGCGGGGAATGCGTGGAGGGGGGGGGGCCGGCACCCGAGCAGCAGGCTGGGGTGCCTGCGGCAGGCTACGGTTACCGCAACAGCTGCCCTCCTGCGGGCCCGAGGGAAGGAAGGCAGCGACGTTAACGGGAGATCCCGGCCCGAACTGGGCTGTCGGGCTGCTGGGGCTTTGCTGACGGAGGGGGACGACGGAGGTTTCGAGGTAGTTCCCGGTACCGGCGGCTGCAGGTGTGAGGCCAGGCGGCAGCCGCTCGGAACCGTCGCCTTGTGGCAAAGCTTTCGGGAATCGCCAGGAAACGTTATTCAGCCAGGTGGGAGTAGCGGGGTGGCGGGGGCGGTGGGCTCAGCGCAGCTGCAATCCTCCGCAAAGCCTTTTTTCTTCCAGGGTATTTCGGCTAGGCTCTGTCTACCTGAATGTCAGTTAAGGGTGTGGCTGTGTAAATGAACTTACTCTGACTTAATTAAACTCCTTGGAGTTTGGAGACAAAGCTCCAGAAGAGTAAACTCGTGTCTCTTTCATTGTAGTACTTAGTCATTTTTCAAAATGTCAGCACTTATCGTTTTAAATCGGACCTTTGTTACAGCAGCAGTTAGCGTGACTCCCGAGAGCACCCTTCCCGAATCACGCTGTGACTCACGCTTCAGCAGGGCTTTTTTTTTCTTCTCCCTCCCCCCCCCCCCAGTCACAGGGCCGTGGTCCTCATGAACAGGGTTCGGAAAAAATGTGCCTGCCGTCCCTAATTGGAAATTAACCCTGCTAATACGATAGTCCTCCCAAAGGAATGTCTCTCGGTTTTAAAAAAAAAAAAAATGAGTTGCATCGTCAAAACAGCTGGCTGCAAGATCTGTGATAGTCGGTCGCGTGGCTGATGGACCTGAGCGTTATTTCCCTTGTCGCTGGGAACTGGGAACGGGAGAAGCGACTGCCAGGAGCGGAGAACTTGCTCTGGAGCGTGGAAGCAGCCTTGGTGTGGGCACCGTGACTCAGACTTCCCACTAACGCACGGTTGCGCTTCTTATCTTGGATTTGTTTCTAATATCTGTCCAGCCTGAAGGGCTCAGTATGTGGAATTGGAAATCACCTTGGCTTTGGCGCTTTCTGGAAAAAAAAAAAAAAACCAAAAACCCAAAGCTTTCCCCTCGCCTTGGGGGGAAGCGTCAGCTTTCAAGGGCTGTTGGTGAATTAGTGGCATCTCCACTTACTAACTCTGTTCCTCTTCTGATGTCCTAAGCACGACTCCGGCACCGACGCTGCCTCAAGTCTGTGTTTCAGAATTACGTCTAAGCAAAGGCTTTCAGGACTTCAGGCCGAGGTGGATGACTTGAACACCGCAATCCATCTCGCTTTCAAAATTTGGAGCACCGCGAAAAGCAGTGTAATTTTAGCCCTTGCTGTCAGTTCTGAAGGGGTGAAGCGGGTGAGTCAGAGCCCCGTGGTGCTCGGCAGCGAGGGGTGCGTCCCCGTCAAGTGCCGGGAGCTTGTGTGAAAGGCGGCTTTTTATAGACGGTGAACTGGGTATGTGGTGTATTGTCCAGGAAGTCGCTCTTCTCTTGCTTAAGAACAGGTATCTCTGGCCTCTTTTAAAAAAAAAAAAAAGAAAAAAAAAAAAAAAAAGAGAGGAGGGGAAAAAAAAAAGTCAAGATGTGAGTCATCTGCTGAGTTCTCCAGCCTCGGAGTCTCACAGCGGTTTTACAGGCTTAGGCTCTTGCTTCGCCTCAAGAGAAATGTTTCCCCTTCCAGATGATGCACTTCGCTCCTCTGTTACTGGTTTCTTTAGTTGTATTTTTTAGGACAGCATTAGTTAGAAAAAATACTTAAGCAGGATTTAATGGTGTTTTGTGAGAGATGGAAATTGATAACGCTTGGAAATTGGTAACGCTTGGAAATTGATAACACTTGAAACACTTTCCCCCCCCCCATAGCTGTATTCAGATGAGTGCAACCTTGAGGGGGAACCACCAGCAACTCCTGGCTCAGTACTGGTACCCCTTGTGCCCCAGCTGCCCTTCAGACTTGGTGAAAACTCACTCACTGGTTAAAAAGAGGAGGAAGGCGAGGTGTAGATAACAAGCTGAACTCCTGAACTTGTTTCTGTGTCTGTGCCTAGAATGGATTCCTTGTTTGAAATATAATGGGGGTAACGCTGCCTGGGCCAGGCGCCGGCTTCATCCCGAAGTTTCTTTCTCACAGGGCGGGAGGGGAGGGAGGGTTTTCTCTCTCATCGTTGCGGGAGATGAAAACTTGTGGAAAGCCGCGGCAAAACGCTGCGTTGCGCGCTGACGGTTGTTTGGCTGTGTTATGGGGGTGGCACTCTTAATTCACATTTCGGGGTGGCGGGGGGGAAAAGTGAAAGACCTCCGGACAGCTCACGCTGCACTCGGCTGTCCGACACCAGCCCTCAGCCTCTGCGGTTACAGGAGAGTAGGACGGATGGGGTGGGCTGGCTGGCAGACCTCAGTAGCGAGGGAAGCGTTTTCCCAGGCTTAATTAGAACTATTTGAGAAGACTGTATTGCTCTTCCCGTGCCCGAGCTGCGGCGATGCTTGTCCCCAAGCCCAAGGGTCCATCAGAGGAAGGTACATCGTGGGGAAAGGGGCAGGCGGCCAGCCTCCAGCACCCGCCTGGATCGTCGCTGCTGGGGACGGAGAGGAATGGAGGAAAGCATCCAGGGCCGCCGCCAGCCCCGAAATACCTCTGGCGTTCATTTGAAGCTGGTATTCAAAGAACAAACTCGTTACATGAAGGGCGGGAGTTATATGGGTTTGCAGCGCTGGGGTAAGGCTGCAAGGTGGAACCGACACCGGTGCCGGCGCCTGGTGCTGACCGCTTCTCACTTGGAAGTAACGTTTGCTTCGCATACTTTCTCAGAAGGAGACTTTGCACTTTGCGAGCGTGGAATGTGGGATTGCGTAGTCCTCGTGCCGTTAATATTTGCTATTTTTGCTCTGAGGAGCTTTCTACGTTTTCCTTTCGAAAACGGGGGGGGGGGCTGTTGTGGAGCGCTAACCCCGTGGCTGTTAACTTCCAGCTGCCGTCCATCAGCGGACCGAGGTGCGCTCGTGCAGTTATCCCATTAGCTTAACATCTGCCAGAACGCCCTTTCCCCACAGGGGCTGGATTAGTCTGGAACTGACCCAGCTCTCCGGGAAGCTTTTCCTATCACGTACTTGTGGCTTTCAATCTGCTGCCCTAACTGTAACCGAACCCAACGCCCGTCTCTCACCGTAGAGCGGGAAGCTTTTGCAAGCAAAGCAGTGATTTGGTTCTACCTTTCCCTCCGAAGCAAGTCTGTCTGTTTAAGTGTTCAAATTACATCCTATATGTCACGTAGATACGCGTGTTTTCGATCTAAAGGGTTGTTTTGGCTGCGATGACCTGCGCTGGACGGGTTTTCACGTCAGCACCCAAAATAAAAGCATTTCAAGGGGGAGGCGAGGGGCAGCAGCAGGACAGACGCTGCTGGTGTGCTTGATTTCTTCTTGCTGCCTGACACAAAGGGTCGGGACAAAATTCCCCAGCACCTGCTAGCTGGAAGATGAGCCAAGCTCAGCAAGGGCCGATGTGAAAGTTGCTGGCGTCCGGCGCTGCATTGTGGAAGGCGTTGAATCGCTGCCAACGAGCTGTCCCTGGATCTCGTTCTGGCTCATCTTACAACCTTGGACTAAATGAATTCAAAGTCCTCCAGCCCTTGCCTCCAAGCATCTTGAGTATGTGGCGTCTGTGAGCCAGGGTCACCGCCGGCCGGGCTGGGACGCTGCTGCCCGGGCGCTGGCGATGCTCCTGGGCTGCTCCTGCCGGTCTCCCGCGGCTGCAAAGGCACCTTTTTTTGCCTCAGACTTGCTTCTGGCCACTGTGCTGCAGCTTTCTGGTCCTCTTTAGGGAGGGGTGGGAATATTTCAGACCAGGGTAGTGATATGTTCTCCCTTAAGTAATGCTGTCTGCAGCCTTGCAGCTGCAATCTCAGCTCCTGCCTTACCTGTTTGGCTGAGACCTAATAAAGAAATGATCTTCTGCATTTTCCCCTTGATACGAAGTTACACTCTTAAACACAGTACCAAAGCTTCCCCACTTTTGTTTCCATCTTGGACCTTATTAATGGCTTACAAAGAGGGATGCATCTCCCCACGAGGATGAACTACGGCTTTTCACCTTGTTTGAAGTTGCACATGGGTTTCCTTCAACCAAGGCCTCCAGGTCATAGCCTGAAAAACCCCTTACTCCAACACTACGCTTGCTTTTGCTCATGGTTGCCTCTTTACCATGCCAGTATCCCCCCAGCCCTGCTGTGCCGTGGCCGTGCCATGGAGGAGAAGGGACTCCACGGCTTCTCCTTCCCCTCTTTCACACACTCCAGCGGCTCCCAGTCCTCCCGGAAACGCTCCAAGTAGTGAAACTGGTTAATCACGTTGACGCTGGAGGAGTGCTGGCATCCGAGCGGGATCTGTGGATTAACTCGTTCCGCCCAGTGTTTGCCAACTTCTCGGCAGCCTGATGCATTATTCAGCAGCCGGGCTGCTTTCGGGCCTTCGGAGAAACTGGAGCTTCCCAACACTTGAGGGTTTTATGAATTGACGTCTCTCCTCCGAAGCTCGCAGCTTCCTCCTCTCTTGGATTGCTAATGAACCGCAGGCTGCTTAACGCCGAGACCCGGAATATTTCGCTGCCGGTTCCCGTAGTCTGGAGAGGAGGCTTATGGCGAGCAGGCTTACTCCTGAGCTCTAACCCACCTCCCAGCGACTGCCTTTAAAAAAGAAAGTGCTATTTAAGGCATCGGATCCGTGGACGAGTTTAACATCTGCCAACTCCCCGGCATCCTCAGGTTGCCAAAAATGTGCGCCGCGGCACCAAGGAAGGCTCTGGGACAGCCACGCCGCAGCTGCGTGGGTACGAACCAGCCTGCTTACAAACTTGCAGTTCAAGCCGGGGCGCTTGCAGATGACAGATAGCGAGGGCGAGGTGACTAATGAAGAATAAATATCCTGTTGCACCCTCCTCGTAGGCAGCGATGTCTCAACACACCGATGGCAGATACGGGGAGGTGGGAAACGGCTGGCTCCATCAGCCCTGGTTTTCTTTTGCCTCCAGGTGTAGGAGAAAATGGGGAGAGGCAGAAGCTGTCATCGCTGGGATGAGGGGGGGAGGCAGGGGGATGGAGGAGAGGATGGGGGCTGCGTGGAGGGTGGTGGGGACGGGAGGGTGACAGGTACCGGGCAGAGAGGCAGAGCAGTGCCTGGGGGGAGGCTCTTTCTTCCTCAAACGCGTTTGTTTCCGTTGGTTCCAATGGCAAAACCTGGGTTGCTGCATCCTTTCCCATCCTGCGATGACGCTTCTGAGTTTCTGCCAGTGGAAGGCATTTGCAGGGCTATCAGATCCGAGACGACAATTTTCCATCTTCTCTGCTTTTTTTTTTCAAGGTACTGCAGAGTTGTTGTTCCCCGTTTTGGAAAGATAATTGAAATTATGCAAATGCTGGCGCGGCACCGGTGAGGGACTGCTGCGCTTAACGCCCCGGCGTAGTGCCGCTCCGACGTGAAGCTGGTTTAGCACGAAAGCCCCGCGCCGGTCGGGGGGAGGCTGGGGGCTCAGCCCCGCTCCTGCCGCAGCTCCTGGTCCCACCGGCGCCTGCGTCGCCCATCTGACCCCGCTCCGCTGATGCTCAGAGCAAAGCGCAGAGCTCGCCGCATTCGTGCCAAAACACCCAACGCTTGGAGCTGCGACACCGTTGCTCGGCCACCCTGGTGTTGCCAAAAGCCGTGGTGGTCGGGGTCCGGGGCTGTTTTGGGGGTGCGGGGTGGCCGAGCTTGTGCAATGCTGACTCCGGGGGGGCTGTTCGGTGAGAGTGGAAGCTGGAGCACTGAGGCTTGAGGGACCAGAGCAAAACTCTCCCCGCGAGGCTGCTCTTTGGGTTGCAACCCTGCCGCCTTCCAGAAACCCCACCCTGCCCCGCTACGTGGTGGGGGTACGAGCGTGGGGACTGTGCCTGGATCCAGTTATGGTTCAGACCTGGGATATGGTTCGGGCATTGCCCTGCTGACCTGGCCCCGGGAGGGAGCGAGCGAGCCCCGGCTGGGTGAGGTGCTCTCGGCCACCCTTCGGCTGGGCAGCACCGAAGGTGCGCGGTGCTTTGCACCTCAGCCGCGATGGTCAGCGGCAGGAGAGGCGACTAATAAAGTCGAGGCGCGTGGGAGAAGCTGGTTCGGTGGCATCTTGATAGCGCTCTTGGAGCGGGATCCTGGGAGGGGCTGCCGATGCAAAGGCAGGCCCTCGTGGGGTGCAAAGTCCTTCCGCAGAGAGATTTGCAAGAGGGAGGAAGAGGATTTTGCCAAAATAAAAGAGCTTTCCCCCCCCACACCCATCTAGGCCTTTCCAACCGCGCGTCCCTCAGCGGTTCCTCTTTTAGCACCACGTCTCCTTAAAAAAAAAAGTGACGACTGCAGCTTTTCTGGAGGCTGCAGCGCTCTCGCATCGGTTAATGCACAGCTTTTCCCCGGCCTCCTTCCCGCTGCTGTTCTTAGGCTGAATGCAATCTTTTCCGGTCTGATCGCATGGCCAAGGAATGTATGTGCATATACAGTGTGTGTCTGGAGTAAGTTAAGTGCCAACAGCGAGGCTTTCGCGAGCAGCACGGAGGAAAAAATGATGCCCAAGTTGCTGCTTCCCCAGTTCCCTTTGGGTTTGGGACGTCGATCTGGGCTGCTCCGTCCCGACGTCGGCGTCTCCGCCTGCGTCGCGGGTGCACGGCGGTGATTTCTGCCTCTCCACGGTCAATAAAATCTTTGCCAAGTGGAACAAAAATATTAAATCTGGTTGGCTTGGAAGGTAATGCCAGCTAATAAATAAACGGGGTTCAAAAAAAAAAAAAACCCCGGGTGATCCCGTGTCGCAAACAAGCACGTCATTCGGCGCTCCCTGCGAGACACTGCGGGAGGGTGCGGAGGGTGACGATAGTAATTAAGAAAGCAATTAATGCTAGACGTGAAGCTGCTTTCCAAAGACACAAGGAAATCCAGACTACAGCTGTGCTGGCATTGCTTGGCCTGGCAAAGACCCTGCCCGTGCTGGAAGGAGGGGGTTTGCACGTGGCGCGTTCATTTGCGGGCTCCCGGTCCATATTCCGGGGGGAAGCACCAGATCGGGGGCTCGGCATTCCCCAGCGGCTCCAAAACTTCTCCATCAGCTTTGGTGGGATCTGTGCTGCCCGCTCCCTCCCACCAAAATGTGGCTGGAAAATGCCAGCTGGGGCGGAGGAGCGGGAGGACCAGCAGCTCTTCCCTGCTGCCAGGGCCGGGTGATCCAGAGCAGCGGCGCGAGCTCCCCGAGCATCTTTCCACGCCAGCTGCTTTGTCAGCTTGGAACTCTTGGAAAAAAAGAGCGGGATGATGTTTCTGTAGCAGAGCCAACATCTAACGCGCTCGACTTGGCCGCGGTGTGCTCGGGGGGGCCTCGGTCAGGCACAGCGCTGGATGCAAAATGCCTTTCAATGTAGATCTAAATTAGATCTAAATCTAATTCTGCACTCTGTGGGTGAGCTCACCCACCCCCTGCTCCGCACTGCCGGCGGTGAACCGTCACGCTGCTGGAGACGGCCACTGGAGCCCGGTACAGCACCACCAGCGTTGCTTTTGCCAAAAAGCATGTCGGAGGGTCTCCGTGCATCCCCAACCCAAGCCAGTCCCTGTGGTGACAAATGAAACCAGGGGGGAGAGCGGCTGGGAAAGCCAGCGGCAGGGTAGCCGGGAGGGGATACGGCAGGGGGGGGACCCCTTCTGCACCCACTCCTGCCCGTGGGTGTCCGTCTGGTTTTTATATTCACATCTCCCAACCTAATGTCCCGCTGGCAACAACATGCAAAGATGAAAGCCGCCCAAATGCTGCTTTCTGCCTTTGCACGCTGTAGGTGAAAGCGAAAAAAACCCCAATGACTGCTGCTAGCTTTAATTGCAAAGGTTTATATATATACATATATATATAAAAATAAATTGCAAAGGTTTATCTATATTGATGTTTGATGGATCCCCAGCTAAAAGCATCCCCTTCTTGGGACGATTAACCACTGCCGGTGTCTGCAGGGAAGCTGGTACTGGCTAAAACCCCGGAGGTGATGGGGACGTTGTGAGTTGCAAAGCCCAACCTGGTCCTGCACGGATTTCCCAAACCTGGGGCTGGTGAAGCCTGTTTGGACCCGGTGTTTTACTCTGGGGCAAAAATCTTTGCGCTCAAGCCACAGCACCCCCTTTTTTGCTTAAGCTAAAGCCCCTTTATGCTGCTAGATGGCTGCTGGGGGGGGGGTCACGGCAAGGAAAAAGGGCTCTGACGTGGCTCCTGGTGCTGTCGGGTGATTTTTGGGGCAGACACACCATCCTCGCTCGGGTTGTGGGAGATTCAGGGACTGGATCTGGGCGCTTCTGCCCTTTCTTTATGTGAGTGTGAAGCCTTGGGAGCAACCCCCCCCCATCTCAGCAGCCCTGTCTTCCTGGCACCAGCCCCCATCTTCCCAAAATATCCCCTCCACAAAGCTCTCACAGCTCAGACTGCCCCGACAGCGTTCGCAGGGCGTTGCCTGCAGGCCTTTCCACTGAATTATATATAACACTTGGGTTTGGGGTTTGGTTTTGTTTTTTTTTTTTTGGAAGGAAATCTGTTGCCAAGCAATGGAGCTGTGGCCCTGCTTTCTCCTCCCAAACCAAGACCTAAAAGCGCGTGCACGTCTGCAAATATCTGACACGTCTGAAATGGGGTCGCAGGAGGCTGGATCAGAGGTATCTGGTGGAAAAGCCGCTGGTGGGGTGGGGAGAAGGTTTCCCTTTCGTTTTCCAGAGGCTGCAAAGTTGGAAATGGAGAGTTGTTTGATCCCGGAGGCTGCAAAAGGTATGGGGGGATCCTGAGAAACACTAAGGGGTCCCACGGGGAGGCAGCAGCGAGCTCTCCCCATGGTTTTACACCCGGCATGTGTACAGTCTCCTGGACAGCACGTCGTGTAAAAAACATTGGGGTTTTCCCCCAAAAGAAGGGTGCTGCGATGCGTGGACCAGCCCCAGCACAGAGCTGTTGTGTGGGGGGGGTGTCAAATCTCGGCGCCACGAAGCCAGAGAGCGAACATCGGTGCCCGCAATCGCGCCGCTCCTCAATCAACGGCGCCCACGCGACGCCGGCGGATGTAGATTAACGAGAGGGTCAATATTGACCCGGGTCCCGCAGTTGGGAGGCTGACAGTGCCCGTTTCCCTCCTTGGGAAAGCTCTTGTGGGAACGACAGCACCGATCCCGTGATTGACTTTGGCCCCGGTGCCGACGAGCATCGCCCTGGGCGGAGAAGGAGGGGGGGGGGGCATGGTTTCGCTTCAGGCACAGCCAGGCTGACACCCCAAAACACAACGGCAGGACGGTTTCACCTCCCAGCAAACCGGCGGGATACCAAGCTTTCCTGATTTTTTCCCCAGCTGGTTCAGCTTTGGAGGGAAATCACACCGGCGTGCTTTCCTCATTAACCACCATCATATTTTCCAGACAGAGCCTCGCTGTGCAACGCTGTAAATTCTGCTCCTTTCTCAGCTGAGGTTGCTTAAGGAGCTTTGATTTGGTGTGTCAGCAAGCCCCCATTTCCCATCCCGAGCCTTCAGAGACACCGGGATGTCCCGTCCCCCACTGCCACCCGTGTCCCTCCCCACATCTTCCATCTCTCGAATGTGTCTTACACATAACGTGCAGCTAAAATGAAAGCAAGAAGGTTGGCCGGTGCCGGTAGCGCCTGCGGGATGCGGCTCTGCAAACTCCCCATACCCGGGGCAGGCTCCGATCGGAGCCAGAAAGATGTTTAGCCCAGGAGCAAACCCCGATTTCGGCACAAGGATCAGCCGACGGTGCCGAGGGTTTCACCAGCCCGGGTGTGTGCACGAAGGCAGGCTGTGATTTGCATCGCCAGATCACAAGTTGCTTTTAAAGGATGTGACCTAATTAAGTTTCGGCTCTTTTCAATATGATTTTCATACTCACACGGCTTTTTTTGACCTGTGTAACCAGCCGTCCCGGCAGGGATGTTTCGGGCTTGGAAATGGAAGAGGAGAAAACATCTAAATTCCCCCTGGGAGCGGCTGCGGAGGCGAACTCCAGGGTCTCTCCAAAGCCCCTCTCTGCTCCCAAATTTCACTCCCCATCGTGAAGCCGACGGGCTCACGGGGCTCTCCCCATCCCTGCAAAACAGGGGGGGCTCTGCAAAGACTCACCCAGAGATGGGCTCAGTGGGTGAGGACTCCCGGGGCTGGCAGCAAGCGCTTTTCTTCCCAAAACCAGCTGATTTGCACAAGAGAAGTTTGCTTCGCAATAAGGATTTATTATTATTATTATTATTATTATTCCACTAATTTTAGTGCTTAGGGCCAAAAAAAGGAGGTTTCTCGCTGCACCGTGCTCCCTCCCCATCCCAAATCCCACCCCGACCTTCGCCGTCGGCCCAGCGATGGGCTCGGTCCAAAGCTGGTCGACCACAGGCTGCGAGAGCTGGAAAAATAAATCACTTCGGTGGATGCAGCGACGTGTGACGGATTGCAAACCAGAGCAAGCGTTTCGCATCCCAGTTCCCACGGCTCGTGGTGCAGAGGGGGACCCGGTTCTCCTACATTCTCCTAAATCCGGCCGTTCGGATTTTTTTAGGGCACGCCGGGAAGAAGGGTGGGAGAAGCTGGGGTGAACTGGACCAAGCATCCTTCCCAGGGCTCAGTGTTGGGTCTTACACAAGATGCTCCAGCCAAGACGGGTCCCATGAGACCCCATTAACCCCATCAGGGCTCCTAAGCACAAGGCGAAGCCAACCATCCCTTGCAACCAGACCTCCCCAGGAGTCTTTTAAACCCCAGCAAATATTGTTTTGAGTCTTAATTTTCCCCGCAGGGATGTCCAGGGAGGGCCTGTTCACCAGTGAGGGCAATACGTGTCCCCGAGGAGGGCATCCCGAGTATTTTTTTGGCTGGATGAGCAGAATCCCCTGCGTTTCCCTGTTGCTATGGCAAGGGTGAAAGCCCGGGATTTTTGTGCATGGGTTGGTAAATCGAGCCCGTTCTGCACGGCTGATTTGCCCTCCAATTAAGGGCATTCTTCACTTCCCCTCGCAATTAGCATAAAGAAAACCAATTAACTCCTGCACGGTGGATGCCGAGCGCCTCTTTCCGCAGCGTAAAACCCTGCCACTGTCCTGCGTTTCGATACAGCCAAAAACCTGTTGACGAAAGACATTTGCCGGGCTGAAAGCAGACCCCACGCTGATGCCTGGTGCACGCCGGCGTGTGACACCGCGGCCACGTGTTGCAGCCCGGTCCCTATGGGAGCACCCGGTTTTGCCCCCGGTGAATCACGCTCTTGGCTTTGCCGAACCCCTCTGACGTTGGGGTTGGGCTGAGAACTGAGGATTTGGGTGTCAAAGGAGATTTCTTGAAGCTTCCCGGCCATCCTTGGGCATGCCGGCTCCTGCGTCTCCCCTCTGACAGCCCTTCCCGGGCTGTGCCGGCCACGGGGCGATGCCACGCCGCAGCGTTCGCTTTGCCGAGCACCCGGAGCAAACCGGCGGCAGGTACGAAGGGCACCTCTGCTTCCCCCTGATACCCTCTGCCACTCGTCCTCCTTTTTTTTTACGGTTGAAGCCGGCTGGGAGCGAGGTGCGGGCTCGGCCGCGGGGATTTATCCGTCCCACCGCCGCTCTCGCGGCGTGCACACCCGGCAGCTACACCCGTAATCCCCGCCATGAGGTGCGGCAGGTATTACCTGTTCCCGGACTGCTCGAACTTGCCCTGCACAGCTCGGGCTGTCCCAAGCAGCTCCCTGGCTCCCCCAGGCCCCCCCAAGATGAATTTGGCTCTTGCACGGCCAGCGTGCCGGCTGCTGCTTCTCCTGCCGGCAGCAGCTTTGCCACCCCGGACAGCGGGATGGTGGCAGCAGGGACGAGCCGTGCTCTCTCTCCGGTCTCCCAAAATAAATACGGGAGGACCTTCCTGGTGGGAGAAGACGGCGGTGCCCCGCGGAGATAAGGGGTGACCGGCGACACGGTCTGACCTGGTTCCCGCAGCACCGCCGAGTCCCCGGGATCTGCCCCCGGGATTCCCCGTCACTGCCACAACACGTTGAATTTGCCTGAGTGATGCTTCATTTCAGGGGACGCCCCGGGTGGCCCCGGCCAGCCTCTGAGCAGCGAGGTGACTTGGTGACTTCCAGCTACCATACTACATCACTCTCTCGGCTCCACCGGCTTCTCCTGAATTTCGGTTTTCCGGAGGAGCGGCCGTGCTCGGGTTGGTTTATCAGCTCCCGGCTGACCCGGAGCAGAGCCGATGTTCTCCCCAAGCCCGGCATTGCCCAAAATCCCAAGTGCCGGCACCGCCATGCTCCCGCTGAGGGATGCGTCCTGGGTGGCGGGACAGGCGGCTGCCCATCATCTTCCCCCTCCACAGCAAACCCCAAAACGGTCCCGGGGGGGGGGTCTCGGGCCCCCCATGCCATGGCTCAGGGCGTTTGCTTTCCTCAGGCGAGTTTATCTCATCCGGCACCGGTCACGGAGCAAACTCCCTGCCTTGCTCAAGAGGAAACGAAACAACCACCGTTAACGACAGGCGGCCACGTGCAGCCCCCTCCCTTTGGCACAGCTTTGGGGGGGGGGCTTATCCATGCCATGCATCAAAAACTGCAGCAGCTATTTGGTTTTGAGGTTTTTTGGGCTATTTTAACGCTAATTAGGTGTTCGTGTACAGCGTATTGGGCAAATCCTGGGTCCGGAGGGCTGCATGCCCCCCCCCCAGGTTGGGTTGTCCTGATGGCTTTGCTGCAAGCTCGGCAGCAGGATGGCCAATATCCAGAGGATTTGAGGAGCTAATTTCCCACTCATTTCCATGGAAATGAGGCGTTTCAGCTGCTCTGGCAGAGCGGGAGCCCCATGGCAGGGCAGGGGTGTCAGAGGAGCCCCCCCGTGATGCCCCTCTCCCTGCGTGGGGCTGGAGCTGGCACCCACAGTCCCTTTATGGTGCATTTTTTGGTGTTACCCCTCACAGGGAGCCTCCGAGCTGCTCTTTGTCAGCAAGAAATGGGAGCAAAAAGCACAGCCCCTTCCCAAGAGCTGCTCATCCCTTCGCCTCGGCTCGGGGTCCCCGTTTGCTTTAGAGACCCCTGGTCTCAGGAAGGGCAGGATCCGACCCTGCGGGTACTGTCAACACCAGCAGCTAAACACGCTCAAAAAGGGCTGCATGGAGGATATGTCTGGCTGCTATTAAATACCTCAGGACATCACCAGGAAAGGACGACTCCATGGTTTGCTAGCGGCTATCGAGTGGGTTTCAGGAGCTGCCGATCTGTTTGGGGAGTGCATGGCGGGGGACACGGCCCCTTCCCATCGCTCGGCGGCAGACAGAGCAGCCTCCTTCGTGCAAAGGTGCCCGGAGCATCCTTCATCCCCGGCACCGAGCCCGCAGCACGAGCAGAGCCCAGAGGTTTGTGCATGGAGGGGGTGAACCCCGCGGCCCCTTCTCGCCGAGGGCCACCCGCGACGCCGCGACAAGCGATTACACCGACCGTCCTGAATACGACATCAAACCCCGTCTGTCAGCCCCCACCAATAATCCCCCGGGGACAAAAGACCCCAAGGGCAGCTCCTGCCCCCGCCAGTAATTCCTCCCCTGCGCCCTAATCCCCGGCCCTTCTGTCGCAGCGGCCAAATCCAATTAACCGTGCAACGATCGTGCTCCACCCTCCCGGCCCGGCGGGTGTTCAAACAGAGCCGGCAGCCGGTGGGCACGTGGGGACCCTCCGTGGGGTCCCTCGGGGATGGGCGCCGCGGGTTGGAGAGGAGCATCCCTGCCCTTTGGTGGGGTTTATTCCCCCCAAAAAAGGACCTTCTGATAGCCAAGAGGTGTGTCCGGGCAAGGTGTAGCCCCTGGCGTGAGGGAAGGGAGGTGGTCTGGGACTCGTGGCCGTCGCTCTGCTTGGAGTGACCCTTTTTTCCCATTTTTCCCAGTTGGCTTGGCCGCGGCACCGGCTTCCAAGGCACCGCTCCAAACAGCAGCGGTACGGCAGCCAGCACACCCACACGGGTCCGACTCAGCCTCCGAGACCCGACAGCCATTTGCACAGGGTTTGCCATGAGCCTCCAAGCTCCGTTTCACACATCTGGTTGCAGAGGAAGATGCTCCGGTCCTCCACCGACCCGGCACAGGGGACAGCTCGGGGTGGGAAGGATGCTCTCCGACCCAGCCGTGCTCCCAAGGCCGCCGACGGCTTTTACCATGATCTGATTTGCAAAAAAAAAACCCAAAAAACCTCATGATGGAGGTACTGCAAATGCAGGACGGCTCCGACGAACCCCCACCAGGAACAGGGTGCAGCCAAATAAACAGCCTAAATGTTTGTATTTGCAGGCTTTGCCGGAGCAGTGACGTGGATGAACTCGAGCTGCAAGATCGGGACGTGAAATCACATATTTTTGGGACGGCCGAAGCTCGTGGGACAGAAAGGAGGAGCGGTGCAAGGGGAACTGGAGGACACAAAAGGCAGCGCAGTGCTGGGAAGGGGGTTTGGTGGGGACCACCAAGGACAGGCCACTGGGGAGACGGTGCCTTTCCGGGCATAGACTGGGGGAAAAGGTGCGTAAATGATGGTTGGCCCCAGGCAGCTGCCCAAGCGCTGGGCAGCACCTTAAATCAAGCGGAGAAATGCGTGGAGGTGGAGACTGAGTCCAGGGGGATGAGGTTGGACCCGGCCAGGGGACGGCTGAGGACGGCGCGTCGGCCATCGGCAGCTGCTCCAAAACCTGAGCTAATATTTAGCTTTGGACTTTGCCAAGTTGTCCAAGGGGCAAAGGAGGACGAGGGCAGGAGACCCATGCGGTGGCTGCGAGCCGGCGCAGTGCCCGGGGCCAGGGCTCCTGCACGAGCTCCGGCTCAGAGGGGTGTGATTTCTGGGTGTAATTTCTACCGGTTTGGTCCCGGTGCAGCAGGAGGACATTTGCTGACAAGGCCTTGCTGACAAGCTCCCCCGTTTAGCTCAGCTCTTCATGTGACACTCAGCCCTTCCTGATTTATCTTATTCCCGGCACGCCGGGCTCCAGAGGGGCGTTCACAAGGGCTGCGCTAAGGGGACATCATCGTGGAAAGGGCGAGGAGCCTGGTGGCATCGCTGACAAGGCTGCAAACGTGTCCCCAGCGCTGGCACAGGGCTGAGCACGTCCCGCTAGCCTGGATAACCCGCCCTGGGAGGCACCTCGTCTCTATTTAAACCCCCCTCTCCTGGGATGTTATTAAGGACGTGTCTATTAAATTGCTCTGTGTCACTTCGGCACGGCTCGTCCCCATCGCCACCCGCGCTCCCTGGGCAGCTCTCGTTTGACCACGGCCGCGTGTTGCCTCTCCATCCCCATCACCTTTACCCTGCAGCATCCCAGACCTTTACATTTTGAGTTTTGCCTTGCCAGGCAATTTTGCACAGCAACATTTTCCAATCCCAGATTATTCTAATGACACCGCCGAAGAGCTAAAAATAGGAGAAATGCATTTTCTGCCTCCTCCCCCCCCCCCAGCCGCTGTCGGGAGCACGGGGACGGCACCGGCAGCGGGAGCCTCCGAGGTGTTTGCAGAGAGCGTTTGGAGAGTATCACACCTCCCCTTTCCTTTCCCAGCCGTGGATCTTTAAATATCTGGCCCAAATCCACACGAGCCTGTAGCTGCTTAACTCTTTCTTTGCATCCAAACCAAAAGGAAATTGGGCACGTCAGTGGAACTGGCTGAGGAAATGGGGCGATGGGTACGAAACCGCCCCGGGGAGCTCCGGTGTGTGCCAGGGCAGGGAGCACTGAACATGCAGGAGTGACTCAGCCACGGCACGGGCGGCGAGGATGGGGCCGTGGGGCCCTCCCGGCTCCCGTGGGGACCTCCCAGCTCCCATGGGGACATCCCGGCTCCCATGGGGCTCACGGCGCCCGCCTGCCCCATCCCACTCGGCTTCTTCTCGTGCCGCAGCCCTTGGAGGTCCCCAGGTCCTGCATGCGGTGGAAAGGCTGTGAGCCAAGGCAGGAAAGCAACCCCTGAACCCATGCTTCTCTCCCAAAAATGGTGCGCTCCCCCCCAAAATGATGCACATCCCAAAAAAGTGATGCACTCCCCCCCCAAAAAAAATTTTGCACTGCCCAAAAAAGTGATGCACTGCCCAAAAACCAGGCGTGCTGGATTTAGCACCTAAACACGCTTGGCACGGTGAAGCAGCAGCCGGAGGGACAGCTGAGCCGTGCTCTCCGTCATGGATGTCACCACGAGGAGGGTTTTGGGAGCACAGGAAAGAAGATGGAGGTGGTGGCAGCCCCAGGGCACGGGTGTGTAGGGACGTGCTGCTTCACCAAACATGGCTTTTCGGAACTGCTTCCTCCCTGCTACATGCCCGGCTGCCAGATTTACCTCTGCCTGATGGCGTCTTGCTCATGAGCTCGTACCCTGCCCCGGGTTGGGAGTGGTGGATGAGGTGGCATCAAAAGGAGGTAGAGCCCGAAGTCCCTCCAGGACACCCCACCGGGCACGGCAGTCGTGATTTTCCTTTCAGGGAGATGCTCAGCGCAGCGCGTGCCGGGTTATTTCTCGGTTATATTTTTATTTAAGGCATCTTACGGGATGCTGCACTCACCGAGGGTGGCTGGAGCTTGGGAATTCATGGGGAACGTGTGGACAACGTGCCTCCGCACGGCCTCACCAGCCCTTAGAGGCCACCGCACATCGGCTGGGTCGAGCCCGCGCTGCCAGCCTGTGCAGGGGGAGCAAAACGTGCAGCTGCTGCCAAATCACGTGCAGAAAGCCATCACTAACAACTTCATCCGCGGCTTCAGACCTGATTCCCGGAGCCTGCACTGGGAATGGGTCCGTGCATCACTCTGGGCATGAAAACTGGTCCTAGCACGCAGGCAAGGATGCATACGGCGAGCTGGGGAGCAGCCAGCCAGCCGGGGCTCGTGTCCATCCCCATCAGGGACACGACTGCACTTGTTTTCCCCTTGGGGCAGCACAGGTCCTAACCAGAGGCGAATTAACCCCCGGCACCAAGGCCCTTGGGCCAGGATTCTGCTGAAGCAGAGCCAGAGGAGGGCCGGGCTTTGGAGGCCAGTCAGAGCGGGAGGAGAAGCAGCCAATTCCTGCCACCACGGAAGGGAACAGAAACACCGGTGAGCCGGGGAGGCGGCGGCTGCCCCTGCCACACGCCGGGGATTGCACCGGAGCAGAGCAGCTCGGCCCCGGCCGCCGGCCGCGAGACGGATGAGTCAGAGGTTTTGGGCACAATGGGAAGCGCGGGCTCAGCAGGGATGGGGACGTGGCGGGATGGGGACGTGGCGGGATGGGGCCTCACGGCCGCTGAGCGCTGCATCACCGTGAGCAACACCTCCTCCGGGGCAGGGCGCAGAAGCAGCGGGAAGAAACGTGGCTTTTGCCCGCCTGGTTGCGGCAAGAGGAAGGAAACGGGTGAACTCATGGCGGCGTGCGTGGAGAGGGTCACGCCACGCGTCCTTCCCGTCCTGTCGGCAGCTGGACCGGCCACCGGCGTGGGGATGCCCGCACTTCCCAGCCGGCATTGGCAGGGTACCAGGGACAACATCCCAGCTCGGCAAGAGCCGTCTCCAGCTCGGCTGCTTCCCCAAGGCATCCCCACCTCCCTCCCGCCCACTGCTGTCTTCCTTACGCAGCCTTTTCCTTTTTTTTGAAAAAAATAAAGCAAAGCAAACCCAGAAGTGCAAGAGGAATAAGAAAAATAACCAAGCCAAAGCAGGAGCCCTGTATCACCACCCGTTCCAAGTCACCCCGACAAGCCCTTGGCTGCCCCCACATCCCACACAGGAGCTCAGGAGGGCAGAAATAATTGGCACACACTTAATTACAGGCATGAAGATGGAGGTGCTGTTTGCAGGCCATGCAGCCTCAGGCACACGGGTCTCACAGCTCGCAGCGATAGGAGAAACCTCCCATGGCAAACCTGGGGTGCACTCAGCCATCCATCTCAAGGGGCAGCGGGAAGCATCCTCCAGAAATGTCTCCGAAGGCCAAAAAACATTTGCCAGAATTGCAGCCGCCGCTTTCTCTGCTCATCGGCATCTTCCCTCCCCTTCCCACGGGACGGTGGCTGGGAGGAGAAGGAGATCCTCAGAAGAGGCCACTGAACTTGGACGCCAGCATGGACCACCTGCACCATCACCCTGCCGAGGTCCCGGCTCACTCCCCTGGGCTGGGAGCGCCCAAACACTCGTACTCACGGCTGCAAGCCACGGCTGTGGTTGCCCACCAGCGTAGGAGCAGGCACTCGCTGGCCTCTTTGTTGCAAAAACCTCACTGTTTGCTCAGCAGCAGAAAATAAACGTTCTTTTTTTGTTTCAGGATGTGAAAGGAGATAATTGCTGGACCACGAGATGGAGGTCCCATGGCTTCCCCGCCCCGGGGATGACAGGGCAGCAAGCCCTCGGCAGATTGAACCGACGCCGTTTCGGGAGGCGGGGTAGGGGGGAAAGCGAAGGCTGCGATCCCTCTCCCTGCATCCCACAGGCCGGCAGCCACAAAAGCGTGCCGGCGCCGATGAAACCCTCCCCTCCCACCCGCCCGCTCGTGGGACCGTGCCCGCAGCGCGCGCCGGGTCAAGGAGCCACATCGGCACCACTCAGCGGCCACTGCCACTGAGGAGCAGCCCTGTCCCCAGGCCACCCAGCACCCCCAGGTCAGGCTGGCAAAACGCCTTGGCGTTTGAAATGCCGCTGACGAGGCCGGCAGTTGCTACCTGCATCCTCCCTGCCGGCATCATCATCGTCACCCACTGTGCCACGCCTGCCACAGTCCCCAGGGAGCCTTGCCCAGCCCTTTTGCAGAAAATAGACAAAATTGCTACAGTTTTGGCTTTTTTTTTTTCTTCCCCCAGGCAGAGCACGTGCAAACTGGGATCCTGTGCTCGTCGTCTCTCTCCTTCAGCTGGGTGCAGCCCACCTCTCGGGGACCCACGAGGCGGAAGGCAAGCGCAGCTGGGGATGGGAGCCCCCGTACGTAATCTCCCGTCGCCGAGCGGGCGAGTTACGGCGTTGCCGTGCCGTTTGCAGCAGCTCCTCGGCTGAGGCTCAGGAAATGGCACAACGGCAGCGATCAGCCGCAGGCTCGGGGGCGTCTGCTCCCTCTAAATGAACCAGAGACACAGTTTAACTGAGCGGTTTGCCCATTTACCGAGGACCCACTGCAGTCGGTGGGAGCAGGAGCAGATCCGCCGTAATAAAAAGCCTTTTCTAACACTACCTCTTAATGCCGCAGGCAAGAAGTATCATTTTCTAAGAGGACAATCCATTTGTCCAGGATTACATGCCACAGAAAATGATTACACAGCTGCGGAGGACAGACTTTCCCAAGTGAAGCCACCAGCCCCGTGGGATGCGTGGGCGCAGGTCCTGGCCCCACGCAGTCCCGGGGGGTTCTGCAGCAGCGCCGGGGGATGCACGGGAATCGCTCATGGATGGCTGGATCCGGACACCGGTGTACTATGTGGCAGGTGCCCCGTGTTCCGTGCTCTTCCTAGGAAAGAAAAAAAAAAAAATCACGGAGCGTCAAGGGTGAATCTCCTGAGGTCCCACAGGTTTCTGAGCTGTGTCATGACTAATATCGCGACAAGAAGCGATCAGCAATTTACACGGCTGGTGCTGAGCGGGCATTAAACACTGTGCTCCATCCCCGACCTCATCCAGGCGTGCTCGCCGTTGATCTAAGTGGAAGTGAAAAGCTACACCAGTTGTCATAGCAAAGAGTAAGCAGCCCGGCAAAGTCCCAGCGGGACAACAGGACGACGGCACCGTCATCGGTGTCACCAAGACGCGGGTGCCACTGGAGGGACGGGGCAGGAACGAGCCACCCATCGAGTCTGCGGTCTGACCCGAGCGCAAGGCGATGCCACCCCGGCACACGAGCGTCGCGGCTCTCCCGTGGAAATCACCCGTGACCTCCGCACCCACAACCCACACAGCGCATTTCCCATCGTTCGAGCCGGTGTTGAAATTATTCCAGAAAATTATCCATTCTTCAAGCGTGACGTTCAGCAAACGCCCCGGTCTCCCAAATGTCCCCGCCTGTGACCGGCAGCACCGAACCGGCTCCCAGAGCTGCGGCGCAGGGAGGTTTGCAGCTCTCTCTTGCGAGGGTATAATCAAATTTTGGCAAGATGATGCAGAGGATGGGTACCCAGCTTGGACACCGCGGCTTTGGTGCTGTCGGCTTCCGCAGCAGCCAGCTCAGAGGTGGCTGCGCGCCCGTCGGAGCCAAGGGAAAGATGAGCTCTCCCATGCGGAGAGCGCTGGGGCAGATTTGGGCCGGTACGGTGTTGGCAGGGATGGGAGTTGTTCTCAGGAGCGCCTGCTGTGCCCCAGGGGCCGGGCAGAGCCCGACACCGGTAAAGCCGCGCACGGGCACTGCCAGGCACCACAGCCGAATCCCCTCGAAGAGCCCCCATGTTTACGGGAGCAGCGCCGACACATGCCTCCTTGTGTCCCCAAGGGGACAGGGCCGGGACAAAAAGCCAACGGGGACAAACGGGATGGGTGAGGGAATGGAGAGGCCAGCAAGAAGCAGGACCTTCGCACCCCATTTTCCATGAGGCCCCATGCCTGCTCCTGGTTAAGAGCAGTCATCCCCGCGCCATGGCAGCCACCGGCCCTACAGCCACCGCAGAGCTCAGCGCCGGCAGGAGGATCCCGGCCCCCTTTCCAAAAGCCTTTTTTTTCCCCCCAAAAAAAGCAGCCGTTTCATCTGGCGGCTCCAGGGACAAGACGCAGAGAGGCGGCAGCCACCACGCACATGACCCCCGTCTCCCCGCTGCCCTGGTTAGCAGCGGTTTCCTCTTCACAGAGACCGAGCAGCGGCAGCAGAAGCGGTTGGGTTTTACATCCCCCCCCCCTCGCAGCGGGTGCAGCCGCCGACGGGGAGATGGCGCGGGGGGTGACGGGACCCAGCCTCCCCCCCCCCCAAGGTCCCTTTCGTCCGACGACGCTCACAACTTCAGCGTTACAGGCATGAAGGTGAGGGCACGGAGGAGCAGCCAGCGGCTGCGCGCGGGGAAGAGAAAAGCACGACTTCTTCCCTTTTTTCTTCTGACCAAGAGACCTGAGCCCATATATAAAAGGAAGCGCTGAAATCGCGCACCCCGTAGATAAAATACAATTATCAGCACCAAACCCCTGGCAAACGCCGCTCCCCGCCCTGCACCACCACCAGCCACCCTCAGCACCCGGCCCCGAGCAGGGTGCTGAGCTGCCCCGGTGGGACGCCACCCGGTTCGTGCTCTGGCACATCGTCCCCGCCGCCGCTGGGATTTCGGCACAGCTCCGAGCCGAGCAGCTCTCCCCTCCCCGGGGATCTGCGGTCAGCAAAGAGGCTGCATCTGCAGGGAGGTGCTACCAGAAAACGGCGCAGCTCTGGCACTATCCTTACAGCGCACCTTCGGACAACTCTTCTGGAACAAGAGTTTCCACGAGGGAAGTCATGCTGGCGTAAACGCGCCAGTAAATATCTTCCTGCAGGCCACCGGTTAATTAAGGAGCTCTTTTCATAACAAGTTAACAAATAACGCGTGCGGTTACAACAAATTGCATTCTCGCTTTGCCGTGCGTTCGCTAATCATCGCTGTTGCGCTTTGCAAGCCAGGACAGCGTTTTATGGAGTGTGAAGTTTGCAAGGAACGCTCTTACTGGAGATAAAGGGAGCCCAAGCTCAGGGCAGGTCCAGAAAGCGCCTGGATGCCCGCTAACAAGGCTCCCCCAAAACCAACAGCGGAGGTTTTGAGAAAACCCAGCAGATTTAGCTGAAATACTCAGGTTTCTGAAGTAGGGACTACTCGTGCTGTGTGCAGCATGAATGAGGAACTGCAATGGGCCGTTATAACTCACATTGAGCAGCACCTCTGTCGCAGCAGACCTACTTTCACGGGGCTGCGGGACGGCGCAAGCAGACACTACAGAGCAGAAGTGAGATTTCCCTTTGAAATTAAATCTCAAAGCCATCGCTGCGCAACAACAAGAGGCAGCTTGGTGAGGAACACCAACAGCAACGACGAACCTGCTCACCAGAATCATCTGAAGGTGTCAAGCTTTAAGGCTGCAGATCCTTACACCAGAAAAGCGCAGGTGAAATCAAAAGGAAGAAGAATTTCGCACAGGCACAGGGACCATCTGCGTGCCGCATCTGTGCGGTACCTATCACCACGACAGCCCCTGCTCCTGGAATGAGACTCCCAGGACCTCTGCAAGGCAGGAACGACACAGAAACCACAAGCTGAAAAAAGAAAAAAAAAACAAAACCCCACTATCCGAGACCCATCTCAAGTGCAGAAGTTTTATTGACTGGTTATCTGGGGCTGTGCGATTGAGCCCGCTCGCAGTCTTCTCCTCACAGAGGCTTCGGTGCGGTGTCCTCGGATCTGCTTCCGCGAGCACTCGGCAAGCCGCCCGCTGCTCTAACAAGCGGCTGCCCGGCGGAGGTAACCAGAACGCGCACCCAGCGCTGCGCTGGGTGAAGCTCCGGTTCCGTTTTCTGCCTTCCTCTGCCTCAGCCTGCAAACACCAACAGCTCACATCTGCCCTCTTGGAAGGCGCTATCAGCGGATCTAGTCTAACGAGCCCACTTCTTCTGGTGCCTCAGGCCAAGTCCACCATCGAGAAGCCGTTTTCTGTAGATGAGTCACCAACCACACTGGAGACAGTCCCTTTGTGGTGTTATTCTATACCCTCGCCCTCTTCTCCAGAGCTCTACCAGCTGCCAGAGGACAGATACTGTGGTCAAAGATCTCACGATGGAAAATTCTGTGAAGAGATTAAAAAAAAATAGTACGGATTTTTAAGTGAGCCATTTTTGTTGAAGCACTGGGCCCGCATGTTGTGTCAGCACAATATGCAAAAGACTTTTTTCATGCATAACTGTCTGCTCCATCAATTAACCAAAAAAAAAAATGATCTAACCAACGCGGACAGGTGCTAAGTCCCATCTCTAGAGACTGGTTTTGGGGAGAGGGCTGTACAGCAGAGCACACAGCACTAAAAGCAGCAGCGGGCGTGTTATTTTTATTACTTTGGTGCCTCAAAACTCCAGTGTTGAGATCCCACCGCACCACAGTGTGCAAGCGGAAGAGGAAGTCAGCGTGCAGCTCAAAGACGGTCCCTGCTGAAGACAAAGGCTGGCACCTGGCAGAGCGCTGGGTTTCAGGAGAAAGGAGCTCCTTTGTACACGCACGGTTCTGCTCTGCAGTTTCACAGGGTCCCTAATGGCGTTTCACACCCAGTTTAGAGCTTCACCCCAGGAACGCTCACACTATGCCAAGGAAACAGCAGTTCTGTGAATTCCTGGCAGCGTTCGCTGCGCCAGTTAAATTAACCTACCGTTTGTTTCCTGCGGATATTCACGATATGAATGTCTTCGCTGCGATACTCCTCATCATGCTCATCCAGGGGAATTTTTTCCAGCTCAAAGTCCATCTGAAGCAGCTGGTTATCAGAGAACACACAAAACAATTCAAATGACCCTGACTGCCCTTTGGAACTAAGCATGTTCAGTTAAAAAGGTCCCACAATATACTGCATGAGGGCAGGAAGCCTTAGGAGGCCGGAACCACCATGCTCAGACCATTCCACTAAAGGCTTCTACAAACGTGCAAGCTATTTTTCCCCCTGTACAGCACATTTACCCTCGTTTTAACTACTCCAGTGCCAATTCAAAGCTACAGACACCTTGCAACGTTGAAGAAAAATCTAAAAGCTCGTGATAAAACATTTTGCTTCCTCCAGTCTCCAAAGTGCTAAGCCAAACCACAGCACCTGCCTCCATCTGCCAACCTTCTCAACTGGGGGGGGGGGGAAAGGCTAAAAAAAAAAACCCAGCATCGACTCTGCAAGGTGCTCAGAACATTAACTTAGCCGAACCCTGGCAAGCTAAGGAAGGAAATAAATGAGAAGCAAGCAGAAATAATCCAGAAACACCTACATCTATTGTGTTTATTGTGGGAACAGCACCTCATCAGAGCTGATCTCAATTACAGCAACCCTCCTCACAGTCAGGTCCCCACAAGAGTTTGAGGCACGGCTGATTATCAAAGAGGTGCTTTTATTAACACGTACAAATCGCCCTGAAATTCTTGCCCTTCCTCTTTTTTGTAGTATCATTATTACTTATAATCCAGTACTCCTGCACAAGGGCTGCTTTTCAGCAGACTTCACAGGTGCAGAGTTAAATCCTGCACTGAGCGTCATCCCCGCAACCTTTGGAGGGATTCAGCTGTTACCTGTGTTCCTTTTCTTTACCTGCACAGGTTTAACAACCTATGCAGGTCTGCTGCCTGGATCAAAAGCATCAATACAGTTAAGATTAGTAAGGCAAGAAAGGTTAGTTCGACCTTCTGAGGGAAGGAAAGCTCAGTAAGTATCCAGAAAGTCTCTACTGGTAAGTTGGACGTAAATTGGATGGTGACTCTTGAAGTTTTCTGCCCCATCTAAAGACAAACGTGCTTCTCCTGCTACAAACTCTACTTTGTGCAGTCAACCTGAATTTGTACGTGTAGCAACTGCCATTGATGTTCAGCTGATCCAATACAACGACCTCCTGTATCCAAGCTATTTTCCTATTGTTCAAAAAGCACAGGTTAAAAACACTTACCTCAAAGTATTTTCTCTCAATTTCAGGATTCTTTCCCATAGTCCTCTGTTCGTAACAGCACAAGATGCACGTATTAGGGCCAGTAAGGTCTTTCAGCGTCTTCAGTAACGGTTCTAATGACTGCCCAAAAGAGGTTAAGTATTTCCCACTTAGATTTCAAGTTCGTTTTACTGGTACGCTACCCTCTAACTAGAGAAAGTCTTCACCCAAGAGAGAACCTTCCAGTTTTGCTTTTCAGGGAGTTATTTTTAGTACTTTAACTGGGACAAAAGGAACATGGGGGCAAGCTGGAAAACAGAGGAGAAAGGGAGGCTGCATAGGAGAAGAGTTTCACAGACTGACCAAGAAAACTGAACTAGCATCAAAGCCAAAAACATCCCACACTGCTGAGTGGGCATTTCCTTGAGGCACACAACAACGACTAATTCTTGACACGTTTCAAAAGTGAGAGTTTTCTCAGCCATTCCGGGAACATGGCTCAGATCCAGACCACTACGTATGGAAACAGGACCAACGTGCACGGAGCCAATTCCAGGGGCTGGTTAAGACCACTGAAAGGGCACTGGGACACGGGGTTCTTCAGGTCATTTCCCTTTTCTTGCAACTTCTGTTAGCTCTCTGTGCACATCCTAGAGAGCTCCAGCTGAGGAGATGGCACAGACTACAGCAACCACTTAGCTGGAGCACGATTTCTCCTTTTGCCTTGCCAAGGGAAGCGTGAGGAGAACCCAAACAGTGTAGATGTGGCACTGTTAAATTTAATTTACCAACGCATTAAACAGTTCACAATGTTTTGCTTCACACTTCATTCCCAATGTAAAAAAAAAAAGGGGGGGGAGGCACAAATATTAAGTTTGAGGGTTTTTTAACCATAAAAAAAGTCTCCGATTGAATCTCAAATGGCCTTGAATCTGTTAAAAATGCCTTTTCCAGTCTTGTTCTACGTATTCCTCTAAACCATGGGGACCCAGATGCAAGCACAATATTTATTTGAACTTCTCACACTGAACCCACACCCTTCCCAAGGAAGCTTTCTATAGGGGTTTTACAAAGTCCTCATTTACCTCCTCATAGTAAATGCAATCGGCCATTAGTATATAATCGGGGGGAGGCTGAAATTCTGCAACATCTTCACCCCTGAAAAGAAGCAAAAAAAAAAAAAAAGATGAAAACAAGCTTCAGTAATAATACAACACATACTGCTAAAGGACCGAGCATAAAGTTAACTGCTACGTTCTTATGTTGCGCTTCCCTTTTACAGCAGTGTTTTCAAGTCTATTTGGCAATTTAACAAAGCCAGAGCAGAAGCCCCGTTAGAGTCGAACAGAAACATTAAAGGATCATACAAACCATTTCAGTACCTTGGCTCGGACTGACCCTGTGACCAGATGTTTGTTGTTCTCTATATTAACCATCAACAGCTCCTGCAGCTCCTCAAGGTCGGTGACCGTCACGTTGGCCCTGTAACACACACGGGGTTACGGCCCAAGTCCCCCCGGCACCAGCCCCCGGCCCCTGGCACACAATACGCATTTTGCGAGAATTTAGACGATTTCGCGTAGATTATACAATAAAGCGGGATAAGAGGTGGAGAAACAGGCAGTAGGGACCCGCTCCTTCCCGGCAGCCGGCGCTGTCCCCGCTTCGCCCTCGCCCGGGCAGGCGAGGACCGGAGCGGAGCGGTCCCGGCCGCCCGCAGCCCCTGAACGGCGCCGCTCACCCCAGCGTAGCCGCCATGATGCCGACGGCACCGGTGCCGGCGCCCAGCTCGAGAACGTCGCGGCGGGCGAGGGGACAAGCGCCGGTCTCCAGGAACTTCGCCAGCACCAACGCGGCGTCCCACACCACGCAGCCCACGCCGCCCGCCGCCCGCTGCTCCAGCCGCAACGCCGGCCCGCCCCGCCGCTCCAGCTCCCGCACGAAGCCCGCCATGGCCGCCGCACTGAGGCGGCGCGGCCCCTCCTCCCGGGGCCGCCCGGCGCGCGCCGCTCCCGCCGCCACGGCGAGAGGAAATGGCGGTTCTTCGCCGCTCTCCCGCCTCAGCCGTGCCCGTGAGGCGCTCGGGGCTGCCCGGCCGCGATCTCTATCCATATCGCCGTCCCTCCACCCGCACGGGCAGCTGCGCCTCAGCCCCAGCCGCTCCCCTGAAGTAGGACGAATCCCCTAGGTAGCTGTTCCACGTAACCCGCTCCCTAGCCCCTCCTGACCAACTCTCCGGGAAGTTGACTGTGAATTACGTGAAGGCATATTCTGGGCTACCCTTGCTTGACAGAAAAAACGTACTTTTCCTTGTTTTTAGTGCTTGCTGGCAGCACAGGAGCAAACGTAAAGCTGCTGCGTTAACTGGCCTGGTTGTTGCAGGAAAGAACAGCAGCAGCCATCGCTCGTCTGGGTACTGCGGCCTTGGCCATGTTTGCCACCGAGTCGCACTTCCCTCAAAGGTGAGAAACCTCCATTTGGAGGCCACATGCAGGAGCTCGCCTGGCAGTAAGTCAGACCTTCCTGATTTAGCTCATCAGACTAAAGACGACATTAAACACCAGCCAGAGGAAAGGCAGCCGTGAAGAAAATTGTCCACGTGTGAACTGGCTGAAAGTGAACACACAGCGATTCAAAATGCGCTTCACAAGTTACTCAGTGCAGCCTGTAAGCACTTAGGGGCATGCAGTCCTACTAAAGCCAGAGGATTGCTAGAAGTCACGGGTGTTGTAGAGCCTCGTCCAGCATTTAAACTTGCAAAAAGGTTTTAAAAAAGCAGCTGAATACAAGTTGACTGTGCATCAACATTTTTAAGTGCAAAGGCTTTTGATTCTTTCCTTGGACATATGGAAGAAAGTTTTTATGACTTTATTTCTTAGCATTTTTTACTAATGCTCACTCCCTTCCCCAGGGAGGAGTTACTGCTTTTGCTAGGGATTCCGAATGGTATATTCAGACTTGCGGTATATTTCTGAAAATTGGATTAAATCTCGAAAAAAAAAAGGAACAAAAGATGGTTCCTTTTGTCCCTTCTTGGTTTTGATCTGCTACAGTGACATCATAGCACCCAAAGAAGTTATTTCGGCTCCAGAGCAGGGGGAAATGCTAAAACTCAGTAACTTAAAATAGGATCACTGAAAACAACTACAAAGGTGTTTCTTTTGCTATTAACTGCCTTCACATTCCATCTGTTTATCTGCACTTTTCTGAGGGAACTGCCTTTTCCCACACAAGCCAACTTCAAACCCAGCAATTTCACATTTTTCCCCTCTTTCTTTTTTTTTTTTTTTGGCTCTTTTTATCTATCCCTCTAATTATGAAGTAACTGAAATGTTAATTTATTGCTATCTTGGCAGTCCCCCGAACCGCACTGGTGGGAATCCGCCTGCCTTTGACCACTTCCATGGCCAAACAGTTACTTTGGGAACGTGTGTTGCTGTACCCGCTGTACTTCATGCCGCTGGCATCGCTGCTGCTGCCCTGCCTTGGAACGCTTCTTTGTTTTTGTATTTTCCAGCTCCTGTTATGCTTGGAGGACAGTTTAATTGTGTGGTAAGTTATCCATAAGCAAGGCCCCTTTTCTGAATCATGCTGTGATTTACGTACTTCAGGTTAACTCCAGAACTGGCCCTGTAAGGGTAAGAGTCACGTTTCACGCATGGAAAACACGGCTAGGACCGCTGTTTAGCCACTGCCTTGCAGCACAAGTATTTCGTGTTTTCACATTATTGCCCCCGTTGGCAGATCTAATGTATGAGGTTCCTGCTCTCCTCTCCCCTCATCCTCCTCGAGCTTTACTGTCCCAGCACTGCTGTTGATCAGTTGTGGGTGGTGATGCTTTAAGCCCAGCCTGCAAAAAAACACAGGATCTTTTTCCATATCCAGTTCAGAGCACAACCATGCACAGTTTGAAGGGGCACCAGGGGAGAAGAGGTGAGCGGCTGAGGAAGGTGGCGGGGTCAGGGACTTGCTTAACAGGACCTGCCACTGGCAAAATGGCACCGTGGACTCACAGGCTCATGTCTGTCCCGTTGGTCCCTGGCAGAGGACAGGTCCTGAGGGCCCACCAGGAACCACAGTCACCTCTGCTGTCCAGGACATCCCCAGAGAGCAGCGAGAGGCTCTTGCAGGAATGCCTACCTCTGTCCATGTTAACCTAATGGAGAACGATGACCTAGGCTTGAGACTTGGTTAACTGTATCACTGTTTTTCCTAATCAAACCATTCTGGGCCCCACTGGAAGTTATGCATTTCTTTTTCTCTGGCTTCAACTGTGGAATTTGGAACTGCTGCCTAAACTCACTCTTTCACAATGAGTTTAAGAGTTAAAAGAAGGAAGTGTTTCACATCCCCCCCAGGGTGTTTCATACCCCCGAGGTATTTTTGTAGGCTGTCAACATAAAATGTAAGTTGGCACCTAAAAAAGGCTGTTCTGAGAATCACACCCCTACACAGCATCATTTCAGGGTTGACTCTAATAAACGTACACTCCTGCTTCCACCAGTTTAAACTCTCCTCAAAGTCCATCGCAAACCAGAACCTCACAAAGCTTCCTGATGGAGGGAAGTACTTTGATACACATGGAAGCCATTACTAATCAAAAGATGCTCAACTTAAAATGATCTGGGTAAGGGCTGTGGTGAGTCAGGACCAAAATATAAAGCTATGATATATTTTAATATCGGATATTGAAAACGCTTCTGGTCTAAGCACTTGTACACGAAGGTATAAAGCTGACATCTATATATTCTAAAATTCGGGAGAAGTTTTTTCTCCCCTCAATACCACACAAAATCTAAGTCTGAAAAAATATTACTCATCTTTTAGCAACAGATGCTAGTGAGGACTTCAAAAGAGTCAATACAAAGAACAAGATAAAGAATTTCACTTGTTCAGCTTATTCTGCAGATCAAGGTGAAACCTGACAGCCTGCCTTTTCTACATCGAGAGCATTAGGGGAGTACTTCACTGAGCAGAATTTCACCACCAGATACTAACAGAAGAGTTCTTCACAAGCTTACAGAAAAGTTATGAGCTGCGTTTTTCCTGCAGAGGAAAAGCCATAATCAAGGCATTGTCCGTTTCCTGCCTGCACTCCCAGTTCGTGCATCTCAAATTTGGGACTTCTTGAACGTTATTTGTGCAAAATGAAGCAGCTCTCCTTTATAAAGCGTGTTCTGCTCCTTGCACGAACGGCCCTCAGGGTGACACCTCGGACAGATTCTACCCCTCTTCTTCCTCAGGAAAGGAACATGAAGGGGACAGGCGGTAGAAGACCGTCCAAGAGACAGATGGCAAGGCACATCTTCCCAGGAGAAGAAAATCAGCACCCCTCCCCAGGCGTATCACCTCGCCTTTTCCAGAGGGAATGCCCAAGATGGCGGGAGCAATACAGGCAGGCTGATGAAAAGCCAGAGCATGACTTGGAAGCCTGAGCTGCTGCAAATCCCACCACAGTGCTCCACTTCTCCATCTAGAAACCACTTCCCCATCTAGAGGGGCTGTGGCATTTGATGGGTTAGTAGGTGGAGGGAAAGGTTAAACTCCGAGGGAGCTGTCGTGTATGAGGCTCAACTGCAGACCGAAGGACAACCAAAGCTCAGAATAGCAGCATGGAAAATTGGGGCATTTTGTATTGCGGAAGACTTACTAAATGCAATTCCCAACCTTGTCCTTACAAGGAACACGCAGTGCTCAAGCTCTTAAAAATTAAGACTGGGGTGATTTATTAATCTTGTTAACAACTCTGATACAAAGCACAGTAAAAGGCCACAGACCAGTAAATAAAATGTGGCTTCTGGCCACTTTATAAATGCTGCTACAGTACTACCAGTAAAACAGACTCACTCTCACACCAGTTCAAACAAGTAGTTCAACTGGCAAATAAAAGTTCCATTCACTTATCAGTTTAAAAAGTTTAATAAAGCTTTAAGTGTTTGCTGGTTTAAATGCTACCAATTTCCAAAATGGATTCACGATTAAGTTAAGTGAGATCTAAAGAAAGTTATTAGGTTTGGAAGGCAAGACTGTTCCTAAGCCAGAGGAAACACTTCTGACCGTCTAAGATTGCAAGAGTAGCAGGCTGTATTATAGGCCTCAAGTCACTTAAATTTATACAGGTTATTAGCATTATCTGTAAATATACAATATAAACAATTGTACATACATGGCATATAGCTTTGTTCTCCAGAACAGTAGACAACTCTTTAGCTTAAGACATCTTCGCCTACCAAAACAAAAAGGCACATCTGAACAAGATGCATGCTAAGTACTAGGGATCCTTTCCAATATCTGAGACAGGTAGTCCTTGCCCATCCTTTCTCAAAATAATCAAGATCAACTGAATATTTTGGTATTTAGATTTCAACCTATTTTTCTTTTTTGTCTTCAGCAGCAAATCAATGGCAATTAAGACATGGCATTAAAATATTCGAGAACAGTAGCTGTCACTCACGAACCTCCAAGCTTACACGAAGTTAGAAGGCAAGTGGCCAGAGGTTTCAAATCGGTAACACCGTATATCCTCGTGTTGCGTAATCATCCCATTGTTCTTTTTTTTTTTTAATAATAAAAAAAAAGGCCACTAGTGCTCAAATTTGAAAAAATTCCACAGACGCACCTTTTTTGGCTCAGTGCAATTAAATGATGTCAGTTTAAATTCATTTAGTGTAGTTTACAGTGCAAAAGATATATTTTGTATACTGGCATAACTGTCGGCACTGAGGATGTGAAACAAGGCAATGCTGCTGATCACCTGAGGGTAATGCTGTCGAACAGACGCAGGCTAGAGTGTGTAGTCTTATTTTTCCAATTTAAACTTTTTTTTTTTTGATCAGCAGCACTTTAAGAGCATAATTTGTGAAAGTACTAAAATACACTGCCTTTTTTTAATAAATAAAAAAAAGGAACTTTACAAATACTATTCCAGTGTCAATGACTACTATGGCTAAGGTCATTGAGGAGTTTCTGCATTTTCTAGCAAAGACAGTCTGTGCAAAGGAGGGTGGGAGAGCTCCCTTTTGTAAGTCTTTGGTGGCAGTTTTGGTAACTGAGGGCTCGAATTGTGCCGGGGCGGGACGGGGGGCGCAGGCGGGTGGACCAGGTTGTTGTGACTCGCGCTGATCACGCAGCAGCGGCGCAGTACCCTGGGAGAGGGCGTGCTGGGAGGAGTGCCGGGAGAGCTGGGGCCTGTGCTCGCCTCTCTGAACCAGTCGGGATCTCTGTGCAAGCGTCCCACCGGCGGCGGCTGGAGGTTTAGAGGGCAGTTGATAAAGTGTTCGGGCGGCCGGAGCGGTACCGGTGGTGGAGTATCAGGAAGAGGGTCCCGGGGAGGTGGAGGAGGAGGACTGTGCAGCGGCTGGTCGAAGGGGTTAGTGTAAGCAGGAGCACGAGGCTGTATCTTTGGAGGTGGCGGCTGCCGAGGTGGAATTGCTGGAGGATCGTCATCCGACTTTAAACTTCCCTACAACGTTACAGAGAAAAAGACGTGGTAAGAAATGTAGGTGTTTAGATAAAGAGCATATCTTCTGACAGATGCAGAATTCTCTTGACGTCTGCTATTGGCGCTGTCAGAAACATGATACTGGCATAGCCGTATCTTTGATCTGAATATGACCACTGTGTTCCTGAAGTAGCTAGCAGAGTTTGGACACTGGGAACCTGAAACTTAAAAAGGGCAACGGGAGCACTGCATCTGAAAGTCTTTTAGACTAACAAAGTCCTGCTTGGCTAGATGTTCCCTGGTTTATGATCAAAGTTATTCAATATAGGACAGAAATACCTTAGCATTAGAAGCATCCTGATCCATCTTTTTTCGTGGAGGAAGCGGAGGAGGGTTTTGAGGCTCATCACTTAGTTTAGGAAAGCTACCCCATGAGCTGAAGAAAGTCTCTGGAGAGAGAAAAGCAGGTATTTTACTGCTTGTGCAATATCTGAGGAACACATGCTAGAAAATTAAGCCCAACTAGAAGCAACTCAAATAAGCAGATCTTTGTGCTGAACAGCAACATGAACCATTAACTTCAGTGGTATGAAATTCTCATTCATTTCTTTAATCAGATATATGCCGCACAAAGCAGTCTCCTATTTCCAGTATCAAAGATAGGCATCAACTGTTAGCAGGCAATGCTAAAGGACAGAAAAAATAAAGTGAACTCCTAGTGAGCACTTAAATAACTTTCTCTGCAATCCTCTCTATAGTGCAGAATTTACCCCGTTTACCACAGGGCCCGCAGTTTGCCCGCATGCTTAAGTTACACTTTGGAGTGGAAGGTTTGTTCTCTCTGCCGTAGGGGTACATGTTCAAATTTGGAAATTTAGAGGCTTCGTTAACAGCTCTGCCACACTTCTAAAGCAGGAGAATTATACACTGAACTGAACAGACGATACTAACTCTTACAGCATTTTAGGAGATTTCTAGTCCTTCCTTTTTACAGAGGGGGGAAAAAAAAAAAAATCCTTAAAGTTAAGAAACAACACAACCCCCCGACCAATATTTGTGACTCTTGTCATGCCTTTGCTTCTTCTCTTAGAAGTGCACAGAGCTCTGTATCAATACATTAGGCACCTGTGCTCTCCAGTTTGAAATTTTAATCATATTCTGAAAAAGTATATGTGCCTGTGTAATAAGGGAGTAAAAAGAGAAGCTGAAAACAGATGAACACAGGATATTCTTCACAGCTGTGGCACCAAAAGTACCTCTTCTTTCCCAGCAAGAGAACAATTATTTTCACTAAGTGGCAATACGAAATTATCAAGTTGCTTCATTTGTAGCATTAGTCAAACAAAATAATCATCAACAACATTCAAAATAGAAGCAAAGTCATGCTAGAGCCTGGGGGAAAAAAACCCAAAACTAAACTAAAGCAGACAGTTTTTAGACTTTACATTCTTTACTGGACATTTGATCTAAAACCTGTACAAAAAATCCTCTCAGAACCTTAATGAGTGCAGCCCACATTTTCATCCCAGATTTCAGATTTTAATTCCTATTCAGCTCTCCTGAAAGCAGGAAAAGCAGAGTTAAATGAAACATTTAACAGAGTTACAGTACTCACTCGACTGTGGCAAACTGACGGGAGCGAAGATGCTGTTGTTACCTGTTAAAGGAAAAATCGATTAAAGACTTTCCAGACAGAACAACTGCACTACAGCACGTAACGTATGCTTGTGAATGACCTCAAAAGATCACCATAATCTCCAAGTTTATCTACTGCTAACATGAATTAAACTTTCCCGTGTAAAATATTCCCGAACTAGAGATTTTAAGCTATGCTGGGAATTAAACTTCATTATTCTACTCTGTTCTGACGCTACCACGTTGTTGTTCACTTCCCCTGCACCCCAAACGCGCTCAGCATTTGCCATATAAAAATTGTTTGTCACTTTTGCCCCCCACCAGCAACCGCCTGCCAAGTCCGCAGCCCCCTTAGAGCAGAGCCAAGACCTGTCAGGCACTGCTTTCAAGACTAAGGAGCTGCTCACAGCTACAAGCAAAGCTTGGAGCGTATCAAGCTTGGGAGCGTATCAGTGTATCTGAACTGAGTGTCATTTTTTTTGTTTTTTTTAAATCAAGACTGCGTTTTGGAGTGAGTGCCCTGACCATCCCCGCTTCTGGCACTTCAGTTCACATCTCAAAACGCACAGATTGGATTCCCTTCAAAGGAAATTAAACGAGAATCACTAGAGCATGTTCAATCCACAGGACCACTCCAGAAACACGCACTGGTGTGGATGCCAGGTCCTCAGCACCATTTCTCTCTACGGATGTGCCATACGTAGTAAAGCAGGCGTAGCCCCTGCACAGTAGTGCCTCATCTCCCGTAACAGATTGCCGCAGCTCCAGTAGGCAAAAAGACTGGAAATGTCACTCGTTGTTTAACTACTTACAGCAGGGATTCCCAAACCGCAGTACACGTAACACTGAGACAAGACTCCATAGTCCACAATTAAATTTTGCAACTTTTTTTTTCAAAAGGCTGGCATACACACCAATACATTTTGGAAGCCTGAGGGACAGTAACAACAATTATTAAAACATATTGCACATTTACCGTAAGAACTGTTGAGATCGATGTCTAAAAACACACTGAACTCTGAAGAAGCAGACACTGGCGGCGTAGACGGTGTGTTCGGAGAAGTTGGTGCCGACACTGTTGATTCATGCTCTGCCTCAGTGATTCGACTGAAACTTATCTTACTTGGTTCCTTTTCAAGTGGCAATGGATGACTTCTCAGGGTGCCCGAGGTGGAGCCGTGTCTGCCAGTATTGGGCCTTATCCCGGGAGATTTCAGGGGGTATGTTGTTTTTCTAGGCTAGAGAAAGTAAAGCTGGTCAGTACTGCTGACATTTCAGATAGCAAAATTGCCAAGTCTCTATGAGATATTTTAAAAAGTACTTATCAAATACATCTTAAAAAGCAGTACAGCCTTTCTACAATTGACTTGAGGTACAGTCTGTTGTTATCTATACAGCAGGAGTTTACCGAAGAGTTACAGATGCAGCTTAATAAATCATTTTTCCCAGCTTAATAATTTTTAGATTTTTTTTCACAGCTGTGAATAATGAAGAGTCAAGTTTCAGATGCACGTCAATCACGACAAAACACAGGGAAGAGCAAGTCACAACCTTGGGAGAGAGTTATCTCATGTGCCCTCACAGCCCTGCAGAAGAGCCTCGTAACAGCACCGCAAGACGTGCTTTGTGCTTAAACCACGGAAGGTCACCGGGCCCCTACACGCGTCCAAGGTCAAGGACACACTCAGGCGCACGTTCTCTACGTCCTCTGGGTTAGTCAGGACAAAATTCTTACACACACGTCACTGGTGTGAATGAAACAAGTCTAGTGAGAGTCAGGTGTACCACAGCACAGATCAAAGCCGGTTCTTTGAAGATGAATTACGTTCCCATCCTGCGGTGGTATGTACGACTCCACCACATTACAGTACCCAGAACTGGACTTTCCTGAAATTCCAATAAGAATGTCTAGTTTGGAAATCATGAACTGTACAGAATTCATGCCCAGTTGACTGAGACTGGCAGCATGGATACCTATTTTTAGAAAATATTTTAGAGAAATTACTGTAAGCAGCATTTTTGCAACAGTAATTTCTATCATTTTCTTGCCATATTTGTAGTACCATCTTACTCATTCCTCTAACAGGAGATTGCTAAAATGATTTATAGCTCTCCCAAAAATTAGAGATGTCTCCAGCTACTCAGAAGTACAATTACAACGTATAAAAACCAAGTGTTCTCGAGAGCGATCTTTCTGCTTAAAAAAGAACCCTGGGCTCCAGTAGCTTTTTTTTTTTTTTTTTTTTAAAAACAAAATTGCTAGTCTTTTGAATTGAACTGTATTTTGTTCGGCAAGAAGGTTGCACCTTGTCAATTCTTCAATTTTTGCAACAGCGCAAAATATTTAGACAAAAGAAAAACAGAAATTTACTTAAAGAAAACCTAACACATTGATTATGTATAAAAATCCATATTTCAATTAATATTAATATTTTATAAGATTTCTTGATACTGTGAAATGAGAAATGTTATTATGTATTCTATCAAATGACTATATGGTAAGAAACCCAAATTTAAAGGCTAATATTTTATGCTTGGGGGAAAAAAAATGTTCATTCTAGTATAAGCCAAAGGTAGTATGTTTTAGTAGAGATAAACATTTGAAATAAAAGTATTTTTAAATCAAGTTTTGATGGAAAAATCATCTCGTGATACAGAATTCTGAAGGAAATATACATGGCTTATTGAGTTAACTACGTATTCTTCTTCATAGTGGCTAGTGGATTTCAGCTATTTAATTTGCAGGACAAGACTTACAAATCTAGGTGGTTGCTTGCAGTTTCGAGGTTCAATTTCTAATGACTTGTTGAACAGATAATCTGTAAACTCTTTTTCTGGTATCTTCCCCATAGGATTGAGATTTTCAAAGAATTTCTAAATGAAACAAGCATCAGTAATATTTAAAAAATAAGCACATACACAGAATTTTAATGAAATGCTCGTAATTCACTGATGAAAAATTTAGCTTTTCACTATTGTGAAGCTTATTTCCAGGAAAAACAGAGTACAACGTTCCCTGAAATAAATACAAAAAACAATCCAATGCAAGAAACAATCAAGTTCACGGTAAGTTTTCTGACATGAAAGAATGACCTTGCATCAAAGAACCAGGCATGGTAAATTAAGTCTGCTGTAAATTGTTTGCTAATATTTTTGACTAGTGAATCATGCGCAGCACAGCGGTGTTAAGGGCCACGCAACAGCGTCCTGTACACTTGCCTGAACAGCACAGATCTGGGAAGGAGCAGAATACCGACGATACAGTAGTGGAAGCAAAGGTTATGCTAGTGCCATTTCTTAGAGGTGCTTTGGATGGGATCAATTAACTACAAAGAACAGGAAGGGACTGAGGACAAAAGCAGGAAGGTCAGAGGCAGGGACAGAGCACGGCGCCACGGCACAAGGACTGAAGGGAAGGCAGGGCTAGGACAGGACTGGCATCAAGGGCACGGACGGGACAAAGCTCCCTGGACACCCGGCAGTTCTGCGGTAGCTGCTCCTGCTGCAGCTGGAGTCTCTGGGAGGTGAGCTACAGCATTTTCCTTTTGTTCTTTTTGCAGCACAAATACTGCCATGCCTTGAACTTAATGTACTACTTGGCTTATGAATACTGTAAATCTCCTAAATCCTTCTCAGACATGTCCACAGCAATTAAACACACAATGCAAATAACATTTTAAACAGCAGTATTTGTGCCCGTTTAATTCTTCACGTAACCAACTTCTTCGTTGCTTCCTGCCTGCTGCTGTTCACTAGCTGAGATTGAGAGCTGTCCACACAGTTGTTTTTCGGAAAGGTTACAATGAGCCGTGCACTTAGGAAGTATGGCTGGGTACTTAAAGCTATGCTTTTCAATCGTTATTACCTCCATATAAAAACACCTACCTACCGTTACCTGGCTCGTTGTTTCAGCATCTTCCTTAAAATTATCTGGGATTCACTAGTCTTTGTCTTAGGTAAGTAACCACCACTCCTCATTTCTGAAGATAATGCTGGCTGACGCTGGTGCATCCCCACATTTGCTTAGCTTCTGCCATGCTGAATGACTGTTGGTATTTGTGCCGAACTACGTGTCCTCTGACTGTCAGTGGGGTACCAGTAGACTTTGGTCAGAGGTGTCATTACAGAATGACAGGACTAAACGCACTAGGCACGTACAGAGCATTTTAGGTTAAAGGCAACTGATTTTTCTCCAAAAAAAGTTCTGCTGTTTAGTCAGTATGTCTTATTCATTCTGTTTTTTGCTAAAAAAATCTCTCTGATACCAGGCTGCAGAACAATAAGGGGAAGAACAAGACCCAGAACATGGAATCCAAGCAAGTAAATACCCACTTCTGGCGAGTCCTTTGCGCTGGTACTTGGTTGTCTACCAGCCACTGTTCCCCCCTCTTCTGATGGTCACTGTTCACGCAAGATTCGGTCTAGTACTAGAAGATTATTTGTCAATTTTTTTGTTGTGTACGTTCTTTTCCCTCTCCTATCTCCAAAACAGATATTTAATGTTTGATTACCCGAATTTCTGGCTCTATCCGTAAACAGTAAGGCTGGTTTTGATACTGCTGAATTTCTCCTGTAATTTCAGCCACTTTTCTCCTCTTACTGAAGTTAATTAATTCTTTCCCTTGTCTTTTAAGGAAGTCAGGATTCCCTTCTTCTGTCTTCAAAATATTTGTTAGGTATATTCCTGATAAAGAGAGAAGTGGTTTTTAAAGTTCATTTTCATTCCAAAAGATGATTTCATTCTTTCTAATGAAAGATAAAAAAGTCTGAGCATAGGTAGACCATTCCCTTTAATGCTCCAACAGTTTATTAGCTGGCAAAACCGAATCAAGTCTGCATTTTACACAGAAACAATATAGTATTGAAATAAGATGTTTTATCTCCTTAACATGAGATCCTGAGTTTAGGAAAAAAAAAAACCATCCTCAGGTCATCACCATAATCAGATCACCAATATGGAGGCAGTGTTAAACCAACTGAGGTAATATTCATAGTAATATAATACCAGTAATCTGTACAGTAAACTAGAAAAATAAATTTATATAAAAGACACTAAGTCTAAAAACATTACAAACCTAGGAAGTCAGTCACATATTACATTAAAAAAATTTTTAAAGCTAAACACAGCCCTGAACACTTTAAGCAGTATTAACACATCTGCATCAAACTCAGCTTAAGACTGACAATACACACAGTATTAGCCTGCCCTGGTGTTACTTACCAAAGAAAGGCACACAGGGTGGATTAATTGACTTGAGCTTAGCTAGGTATTTTTTAAAATGATCTTGACTTAATTCTACTGCTTCATCCAAAACTCTTTTTTTTCTTTCCTGTAGTGCCTAAGTCGTCAAAGAAAAAAAATAGGGATGCAAATCTTCTCAATAGCATGGTTAGCAAAAACAAAGCAATTCCCTAGCTCTCTTAGCAAAACTTAGGAACTGCAATTCCGATTGGAAAGAACCTCTTTTGTAAATGGTTTGCTCTGGACTACAGCACTATCAGTCCAACAATTTAGTCATGTGAATCATGAGGCTAACATAAACAGACTATTACTTTGTCTATCAAGCCTACAAGCATAATCCTGGTCTTTAAATTTAAGAAAAATTAAACATTTAATTTTGAATTCAACTTAAAGGCCTTGTGCTGCCTTTCAAAGACATACAAAACTCAAAACATTTTATTCATACTTCTTTTTCTGTTTTAGTCAAGGGAGGCTTTGCTGCCAAATCCTAGGCATTTATTTTCCTTGGCAAGTGCAAAACAGAGTCACTACTTGTGTAGTAGCCTCTCTTCCTCCTGTCCATCTAAACCGTTTCAGCAGGTATTTGTTTCTGCCTCTGACAATCTGAATTTTCTGAGCATCCAGGAGAAGTTCTTGTGATCAGCTGAAAGACAGGCTGAGAGAGTTGGGGTTGTCCAGCCTGGAGAAGAGAAGGCTCCAGGGAGAACTTACAGCAGCCTTCCAGGACCTAAAGGGGGCCTACAAGAAAGCTGGAGAGGGACTTGTTACAAGGGCATGTAGGGATAGGACAAGGGGTAATGGCTTTAAACTGAAAGAGGGTAGATTTAGGTTAGATATAAGGAAGAAGTTCTTGACTGTGAGGGTGGTGAGGCACTGGCACAGGTTGCCCAGAGAGGCTGTGGATGCCCCCTCCCTGGAAGTGTTCAAGGCCAGGTTGGATGGGGCTTTGAGCAACCTGGTCTAGTGGAAGGTGTCCCTGCCCATGGCAGGGGGGTTGGAACGAGATGATCTTTAAGGTCCCTTCCAACCCAAACCAGTCTGTGATTCTATGAAATCTGAGTTTTAGCTGTCCCCTCCCCGTGCCCTTCTACCCCCACATTTCTTGCGTAGGTAGGAAATGCTGCTGTTAAAATATTCCAGTCCAGGGTTCTCAGCCCTGAGATCCTCCTCTTTCATACCCATAAAATGCTGGACTGAAGCAACACGTTCATTTCAGACAGGTTAATGAACAACAATTGAATGGCCACAGCATTTCCCCTTTTCCAGCTGAAGACACATGAGAAAACATTTGCTGAAAAGCTCCACTTCCCATTACAAACCCTTGGAGACACCCAGCCCATCTCGTATGTTTTCTCACAAATAACTCTGAACATTTCACACTTGTTTTCTTCCATGAAAGCAAGTGTGATACAGATACTATGGATTTCACTTCAGAAATGTGTGAGATACGTTTCTGGATTCTGATTTTTTTTTTTTTTTTTTTTTTTTTAAACAAGAGCAATGCCCAAAACTTACCTCAAATGTGTGATCTAGTCTGTACACTGACACAGAGTTCACTGCACTGACGATCTCCAAAACACCATTGAAATTATTCAGATCTTGAAAAACCTGCAGGATTTCTATAATCCTACTCAGCACAGCCACTCGCTCTTCAAAGTTCTCTGTTTCCACTATGCACCTAATCAAAAGACACAATTTGAGAAACACTGATAAATAAAACCTGACATTTTGCTAGCTACTAAACCAAAATTTTCCAAGCAAAAACTGTACAGTACGTCCAGTATGCACATTTTGGCTCACTCTCAAGAATCTCAAGTACAAATTTATGCAATCACATCTTACATATGTTCAAGTTGGAAAGCCAACAAAGGTTTTGGCAGATCCTGTAAAATAATAAAGCAAACGCCAAGCAAGATCCAGGATAAGCAGGGTGAGACTCATGCCACTGTATGTACAGCGGCATTTTAAACTCGCTAGGTTAGGTATACAGATACAAGCTACTACACCCTTCTGACTGCAGCATTGGCCATCATGTCCTCAGAAGTACTTAATCATCTCACATGAGAAGGGAGAGAGACTAAGACAAGGGGACAGACACAACAGTGCTTTCATCAGAGATGTAGAAAAGCGGTGCTGAGTCCTGCACTGCCTTCAACCCCTTTTGACGTACTGTAGAAATGTAAGTAGGACCCGTGCTGACCAAGTGGACGTGACTGGGAAAAAAATCTTCCAGTCTCAGGAAGAGGGAGTATATGCGATTGGCACGGCATGCACCCTTGAACCAAAAAATGAAATTACTGTAATAGTCAACAGCTATCTCAAGATTCAAGGCAACAGAATTCAAATAGCAGAAAAATGTTTCTCTCTGAAATTCAGTAGAAGTTAATGCCACTACACTATCACCACCTGTACTTACTTTTCAAACCAAAGAGTAAGATTTGTAGTATGACGAATCATTTTCAATAGATTTGGGGAGTTAATTTCCTTATCTTCTTTAGTCCACACACTACCAACGAGTTCAGAAGGCTGTACTGCCCTGATAATGACAAAGCAAGATGCAGAAGAATGCTCGATACAAATAATAATTCTATGTTCTATGTTTGCATTAGAAGATTATTTCTTCCCTTAACCACAACTTGATATTTCACAAATACAATCTAACCTACTGCAAAACAGTTACTTAAAGTAATTTTTCGATGAGTATTTGACTACAGAAGGAAATACATTTTTATCTTAATTGAAATTGGCATTTTTGAATAAGCATTTTCAGATAAGAAAATTACAAAGGAGTAAGTTTAATTTCCCGAAAGCATAAGAAAGCAACTTAAAGACAGTTACAATTTTAAAATAGGAAGCTGAAGTACTTTGAGCAACCTGCTGGAAAAGTGGCCTATTTCAATAGAAAACCTGCCGTCACTGAAGCACGAAAGGATGCTTCACCTTCGAGTTTTGTAAGACCTTAATGAATTTCTACCCAGGAAAACCTAGCTCTCACGTCAAGGCTAGCTCTATTTATCACAGGTAACAACAGAGCTAGGAAACAGTGGAGTATGTATGGTACCAGACGAAAAAAACCTCTTCAGAATTAGATTAGAGGACCTTGACGTACCAGTGCTATGGTTATATGCATGTAACACCTGGGCCTTTGCTATGCAGCTACAAAGGAAAGGAGCAGACAATCGTGTTCTCTTTTTATGATGCAACAAACATTTCTTATTAATATAACACTAAGTTTGCTTTTTAACAAGGAGACAATACAAGTTAACACTATCTATTCGTAATATTTTAGTGTCCTTCCTGTACTTATTTATGTTGTCAGAAGTCTGATACGGAGATAAAAAAAACCTTTTGGCATATTTTGGTATCGAACAGATGGCAAGAAAACCTCTTTCCATAAACTCTGAAAGTCATGGGGACGTACTTTTGACGGACTCTGCGAATTAGAACTCTTTCTTGCTCAAATAATCTAAAAAAAGACATGTTCAATCTGTACCTATAAAGGTCGGACTCGAGAAGTGTCAGCTGTCGAGCAATTTCTATAGGATGCAGAGTCATGAGGTCCAGCGTTTCACTGTGCCCAACACGCCAAATGTGCCACTCGATTGGGGGAGGCGGGCTCTCAAAGGTGATGTTGTGACTAATTCCATTTGCTTGAGCTTTCTTTCTCTTGATGATTTTAGCAATTGATTCCACCCACTTCTTCATGGATTTTCCTGTAAAACAGAAACCATTAAAAAAACCCCCCTTTTTTAATACCACCTTAAATGACTTTTTATAATTTAATAAAACCAATCCCCCCAAAATTGTACATGCACTCAAAATTCCGCATTTCTGCATGCAAATTAATTAGCTTTGTAGTTCCCTATTTTTTTTTCTTACAGGCTCTTGCACCTGTATCAGGTGGCAAATACAGGCACATGTGGATGAATTTTTGGGTGCCCAGTTGCGTTTAACCACATCTACTGACAGTTTCTGAGTGGGGAAAAAAGTGACCCTGTATACATTGTATTTTACTTTTTCCCCTCAGCTGCAACCATCTCCACTTTGACTGCTAGCTTCATCTACTTAGAGGAGAACAACTAAAAAAGTAAACAAGCTTCAAGTGAGACCTTTGCAACATGCCGTACTAGTGCACTGCAGAACAAAAAGATTAGAGAAATACATGTTTACAGTATCAGTCCAACATTTACAGTACACAAAATAGTGGCCAAGACGGGAAGTACCTTCAGCAGTTCAAGACAAAGAGCTTTTAAGAGACTAACCAAAATTGAATTATTCCTCTCTCGTCAGCAATAGTTAGCATGGGCACCTCTGCAAAAGAGAAACTACCATCTTTAAGTTTGTCTTAGAATTATATTGCCCAATGTATGGTCTGGCAATCTGAAAAGTAAAGTCTAGAATTACCAGGATAATGATTAAAATTGACATGCGAACACTGTTGCCCTCCACATAGGCTGCCAAAAAAATCTGCTAGTTCATAAGGGATTGCTCCAGAGGAAGCGATACCCAATGGGTCAAGTATCCTCTCTAAAAGGATAATGATTTTCAGCTGGAACTTTCAATAAATGGGAAAAAAACAAGATGGAAAGAAACTAGTCTCAGTAACCAGCAGGGAAGGAATTCTCTACGAATACAACACGGGGAGGAGGAAGGTGACAGTCTGAATTCTAACAAGCCTATTGTAGAGTCAGGCAAGGACGAACATTACTGTCCAGAAGTAAATACACTTAAGGTAAATATCATAATGCTTGAAGTAATTTTTGGTAGCTGTTTAGGCTCCAAGCCAAAGCTTGCTCATGTAAAGGACAGTCTCATAAACAGCTCAATTAAAGGCATTAAAATTACTCATGTGTGTAAACATATTCGCATGCCTAAAACCTGTCAGGATTAGACCAGCAGGTTGTACCAAAATGTGGAAGAACAACAGGACCACCAATAACCATACCTCTTACACTGGAAATAAACGTCTCCAATCTCTCCAGTAACTCCAGATCTCTTTCAAAATCGTAAAAATGGTGCTCTACCCAGTGACGAAAAACATTTAATATTCTGAGGAAGGAGAGAAAAAAAAAAAATATTATGTTTGTTTTTAAGGACTTCCAAGGCTCATCCCATGTAAACACTAAATGAAACACAATTCCACAAAAGCTGACTTACAGATTCATGTAGTTGACGACTATCAAAATACATACGGACAAAGAGGCAGAACAAAGACTAAGCATGGCACCTAGGACCACAGAAGTCCCCAGGTATTTAAAACCTAAGTTTTCCAGTCTTAGCATATAGATAGTTTGGTGGGTTTTTTAAATCTCATATAAAGAATGTTAGCGTTGAGGTGGTTTCAGAAGAGGAAAAAACTTATCGAAATCAGATAAAACGGGTATTTCTAATGTAATTTTCTGATTTTTTTTTTTTTAAACTAAAAAAGCTAATTAGGATCTCCCATTTGGTAAGAAACAAATTTGTAATTGTTTCTTTCCTAGACACACATTTCAGCTTAGAAGTTGTTGCAAGTGTACTGCCCTACTTTTACAACGTTTGAATTACACAAATGGCTGTACTAGATCCAGTACTTCCTTTAAGGATAATGCTAAACTTTCTCTTGATTTTTGTCTACACTTTTTTAAACAGACCACTAATAAACAAGCCTCTAAAAGCGAACTACAACTGCTCTTCCGCCTTCTACTCTTAGGGTGTTATCAGAATAAAAAACTGTTTTGCCTCTTCTTCGGGTAAACAAGTTGAGCTCGTACCTCAAAACTTTGATTTATTGGGGTGCACCACATCACCTTACCTGAAGGATGAGCAAAAATCTCCTACATCAACTAGTACAACAGATTTTCCCTGTGCCAATTCAACAGGTGGGACAGGATGATGGGGTTAATGGAGAGCCCACGGTCTCAGACTCAGAGGAGGAGATAGTTAGAGTGAGATGTGGTTACTCCTGCCCCATCGCCTTTGCAGAAGTGGCTCAGCTGTATGCAGAGTGCTGCTGAACTCCCACACTCTTTGCAGCTCAGGATATTAAGGTAAACCAGTGCTAATTGCGTATCAGACTACTGTTTGCGGTGGCTCAGCCGTGTAGAGCGGGGGCAAGAACATCTGAGAAAGACACGGCAGACAACCGATTGTAATCTGCCAGTCTGTTGTGAGTCAGAGCACTAGAGAAGTTGGCTGGTTTAGCTTAGTCAAATGAAGGGTGCTCTACATGAATATGTGGAGAATTAAATAGCTCTCCTCTTCCCAGTGTGTAAGTTAAAGAATAAGGTTGATCGCATGAAAGAATGGCTACCCAAACAGATCATTTAGGCTGGAAATCAATGACAGCGTCTAACCGTCAAAAGGAGTGATGTTTTGAAACATGTTCCCAATAACAGTAATACAGGATCTTATCTAATCAGTCTTTGCCTTTGAGATATCATGGTAGTCATACAGAAAAAGCAAGAAAGATTGCCTGGTTCTGCTGACTGCATTTCCAGCTTAGCACCTCCTCTTTCTCATGACCTCACATGCATTTAATCTAGTCAAAGACATTACCGTTTCCATGCCTGTGCACTGCAGCATTTTCTACAAGATGGGGAGTAAGTGCTGGGGAAGTAAGGGAAGAAGGGAGGGAGGGAGGGAGGGATGAACATCTTCACATTCTCCACCTTCTTCCTAAATCTCAGATCTCTCTGAAGTAGAGGTCAATGTTATTAACAATACTGGAATTTACAAAGTGCTGGACATATCACCCTAACAGCTCAAATTCAGGCACTTATTTTCAACTGTAAGACAGTTACGAGTTTCAAGCTACTAGAAGCACGTAGTATCTCCTAAATTCAAAGATTAACTATAAGCGACAGAAGGGTGTGTGTTAAATAGCAGCTTTAAACCACATCTCTCATCAAGCAGGCACCAGTAAGGGAACTCAGCTCACCAACCACAGCATAAATTAGACAGCAAAAACTAGCTGTCACGATAAGAGGTATCCTATCTCTCAAACAAGGAAAGAAACCAGAAACCAAAACCAAAGACCCTGGAAACTTTGGAACAGGCCACAGGTTTCAAACAACTCAAACATAACATATGAAGGCAAAAGAGCTAAATTGATTTTGGAAATTAATAGCAAGAAACATGGTTAATTGCTGCCTCAAACTTTTCTACAGGTTCCAGTTCATTGGTAACCACTTGGCCTGCTCAGCTATGGCAGTCAGCAGTGCTGCAGGAAGATGCCTTTGTACCACCCAAAGGGGCACTGTGAGGAGGTCCCCAAGCAACTTCCAGCCTAGCTAGTACAGGAGGCTATAAAAAATAGCAACAAAAGCAATACAACAATATTTAAACTCTTGAGCCAGTTATGTCACAAAAGCCCATTCTGTGAGAGTTTCTATGAAGGGGCTCTATAGGCACCTATACGGATGGATGCAGAAACAGTTACCAGAAAACAGCAAGCTGAAATGAGGAAAAGTATGAGCTGAGAGGCAGCGTGTGAAGCTCTCCCAAGAACTCATAACTCTGGAGACCAGTGGTCCTGCTGAACACACAGGAGCTGATAAACTGAGAACACCAAGGGCCTGATAAATCTGTACAAGGCCCCGAGCACACACCAGTATGAAGGTTACACTGAGGCTGTATAACTTGGACTACATCCAAGGAGGTGGCGGCGGCTATACAGACAAACACCACAGTATTACATATATACTTAAATTTTTTTTTATATATATGCACACAGGTATCTGATGAAAACGGGACTCCTAAGTGACTTTCTGAACACCTACCTTGAAGGTACTTGCGTGTCAGTATGACCCTTCACTTTGAGTAAGCTGCTGTTGCTCCAAACAGGTAACTATGAATGACTGTGTGTGGTAAGGCAATAACTGACGGGACTGTGCGTATAGTTATCTGCCATTAAAAGTAACATCTTGATGCTACTAATAAAAACAGTTTAACGAATAAAAGTTGTTCTAGCAAATATTGGTTGTGATCTGTGTCTCCTCCTGACTTGATATCCTATCAGGGAAACAATTAGCCTCATTCATGCTAGAAACGCTTAATTGTTCCCCAAGTTAGCTTGGTCAGCAAGACCTTGAAGATTCACTGCAGCCTGCTGCAATGTGCAGTACAGACAAGAGTCTCCCTGTCTGTGTGCAAATACATCAACGGGGCTGGGAAAGGGAGTAAAATACCAGCAGGACTGAAAAAAAATGGAAACAGAGAAACTATCTTCATAGGGCCTCTTAACAAGGAATCCATTCAAAATGCAGTCAGAAACACTTTCAGTTATACATCTCTCACCCACACCTGCTTTACATAGTAGCCATACAGTGTTCTTGTGGGTGGTGATCACAGCTGTGAGTGGCAGAGAACCAAAGTGCAGTTGCAACAACAACAGAAGTCAGTATGACTAATCAGAACATGGTTTCGGATATTAGTCTGGTTGCAGACAGTGATAAGTCCCTACTTGACAGCACAGCAGTCTCCAAAAGAGATTACTGTCTCCAGGATCACCATATAATCAGTGAACTAAAATCTGGCTTTAACAGAACAAATTTAAAAGCAAATAAACCTGAGTTGTACTGGCTGGACATATTCCTTGCGAAATCGTTTAAGGTCTGCGCTGATCGGCTGCTCCCCTTTCTCGATTGCCAGCCTGTCTGCTTCAGTAGGCTCAGGCTCTGGGATTTCAAACCTATGAATAAAAGCACCAAAAAACTGATGGCAATTAAGATAAAACACCAACCTTTTATGTAGGACATGAAGAGCAATTGCATTTAAAAAAAAAATTCAGTGCGGTGAAACTCAAGCACTCATCTAATATCCAGTTTGCCTGGAATTCCCTCCTCCCCTAGCTATGTACTGCTAACACACCCAGCTCTCGCCCTAATAATTCGCTAGTCCTCTGGTCATCACAAGATGTCTAGACTAGGATATAAGGTTTTTAACTACCTGCTAGCTTGATTAAGTGAAGATTAGAAGAAAGCTCAAGAGCAGCTTTATCACACTGTATTAAAATGTTGTTAACATTAACAGTCTGTGCCTTTCGAACAAACTGCTTAGAACATTTTCGTTCTTATTTGCGCGGAGACTTAGGCATACTCGAGTACACTCTCACGATCGAGTTAAGCAGTTCAAAACATTACCGCTCCACAGCTGAGGCACACCAAGTGCTCTACCTAATACCTAATTCAGGTGACTAATTCAACAAACTGGGAAAAGGAAGCTTGTGTTAAAAACTTGCATCACTGTATCCCATTTTCAAAGTTACTGTTTTACGAACGTCACTAAAACATGTGCCACATGGCACTGAGAACACGAGCAGAAAACCAGCAGGTAAATACACAAAGCCTTTCAATATCTTCAGAAAGGATGACTGCTACTTACCTTTCAATCAGTAAACTCAGCAGTTCCTGGGGCTTGCAAAAGGAGCGGTACGTGGTAAGGAAAGTACGTACAAAATTAGGATCTGTAAAGATAGAATAAGAAAATGATCAAGTGGTTTTTTTATCCAATTGCAAAATATCAGAAATAAAATACATGTACACTCACAGAAAAAGTTTAAACTGCAGAAAATACACTAAGGTTATAAGTCAAGCACTGTAATTTGAAAAATACCAGAAATGATACTGCTTGTGAAATTTTCATTTAGTTCTTTGATGCATTTCCCCTGTAAAAGTATTCAACTGCACATACTATGTTCTCTCAAAAACTGTCTCTCAGTCTTGGCATGCAGAATGGCTTACACTCCCTGTACATGCAGCTATTCCATGGTTTCGTAAAGACAAAGAAAACATGGTAGAACTAGGCTGTCCGCTCTCTTGACACCAAAAATACCTATACCACCCCGACAAAACGTTTGTCTTACCTGTTCTCAAAAAATCTCCAGCAGTGGGGACTGCACACCTGCCCCAGCCACACCACTGCAGCACACAACTACCCTCTGCAGAGCAGCCAGCAGGGAAAACATGACAAGCAGCAGAGGCCTTACAAAGCAAATATCTGCGGCAGCTCAAGACGTTGCCTCTCCGCAAGCCACCACACCTCCCTCCTGCTGTTTCCGACCGCTACGGTAGGTGTGTTACCATGAGACGTGCCTATCCGCAAGCTACCACGTGTTTTATTGGGCCCACTCTGCTATATTAGAAGTATTAAAGGAAAAATGTCATTCTCTCAGTCTCTTTTAATTCCACTCTCTTGTACAGAGTTTCTTAGATCGTGAATAAGCAAGCTGATAAACAAATCACTTTACTGTGAGCCATGAAGGGTCATCATCTGGTCCTAATCCTGACATCCCCACGGCAGACCCCTTCGCAAGGGCAACAGCAGTAAGACGCTGCTACTCCGTGGTATGCAGCGGCTTCCAGAGCTGCCTGGGAGCAAATGAATGCTGAAATACAGGAAAACCAAGCCTAGAGAACTGCATGTGCATATGCTCACTCAGAGGTGTGGATTTTGGGTTGCTGGGAGTTTCTTTTTCCTTGCTGTTCTGTAAATAGTCTTGAATCTGTCAGCATTAGGTGCAGGTAGCTTACACCAGCAGTCGTCAACATGTGGGCAGTGAATTTCTTCCAATAAGCCCACAAAAGATTAAGACAAACGCTGCTTTTAAGCAGGCTTAAATTCCCTGCAGAGCACTGCTCAACGTTTTTAAGGGATCCATATATAGGAACGCACTTGCAAGCTAAAAGTAATAGTGCTCTCATTCTGTGATAATGCTGCTGAGTTTGCACCCTAGTCCTGCACTGGCCTGTTCTGCTTCCACGTCACATCTACATTCACTCTTCAGTACTATTTACGACATTTTAAAAGTAAATCTGCCTCTTACCACTGAACAGGCAGGTAGCATCTCTGCTCTGCAGGCAAGATCTGCAATTCTTTTAAAATGGGGGCTGCTACTCTAACCTGTGTAGGTTTGAGATAATTTGTTTTGTTTTTTTACAATAATTTGTATTATTTTTTAAATTATTTATTCCTGTAAATGACATTCTCAATAAAATAGAAAATACAAGCAATTTGCTACTAACAGTGGCTCGTGATTTAAATGGTTTATTAAATCTGCATCTGCTACCTCCCGTGGTATCCTGGTATCAACTGGGGACTTCTTTGACATGACAGAGGTCATTCTGCAAATGCAGAGCCTGTGTGCTGGAGCAAAGCCTGCTTCGAACAAAACTGAAACTAACGCAAAGCTGCAATAAACCAACAGTTTAAAAAAATCCTATCCTGCCCTAAATACAAACAAAAAGCACCACCAAGATCTGCTGAGAGTCCCTCCACATGCTGTTAGTCATTGCAATGCCCTTGTGGAGGCTGAGGGAGAGGATTTTGTTAGTCTTGGCTCCAAACACTGTTTGGAAAAAGCACACAGAAACCCAAGAGGCAATGCTTTCATTGAAGATTCCCAAGGCCAAAGCGGCAAGTACTTGCGCTATAAAACCTGAAGTTACACTATCAAATTAATACTCAAATACACCAGTTCATTCAGGAAAAGAGCTAAGTTCACAAGCCACCTAAACCCATCACATTTTAGAAATGGATGACTTGGGACACACAGAAAATACAACTACAGATTACTTGCATACCAACTAGTTGCATCAATACTGAGCTTCAATGTCGGAAATGCTATTTTAATTTTTTTTTTTTTTTTTTAAATATACAGCTCCACGCTATCTAGCCTTAGTTTTACAAAAAAGACTCGCTTAAATACCAGGCACTTTTGTAAAAAGCACAAAGGAGACCGTTACTATTTGAGAAGTTTTACAAAAATTGCACGCCATTTCCACCAGCATCCTTCTGTCAGCTTCACTGCGTCCTTTTCACCCCAAACCTAAGATCTAACATTTTCATCAACATTAGCACTTCATGCAACTACTTCAAGGTTTCATTTCTGTGGCTATAAGATAGTATTTCACAGGAAAGTCTGAAGAATGCCAATTGTGATTTGCATCCTTTTCTACCGAGGGACTTCACAAAGCGGCAGGTTGAAGTATAATAAATATAACCTCCAACCTTTTTCCTTCTCCACAGTCACACAGCCTGTAACAGCACCACTGCTTTAGCCATGACAGTCTCAGGAAACACACTAGTGGCTCCTATTAGACCACTGATACTCTTTTGGCTGGGGGGGGGGGGGGGGGGGGGAAGGGGAGGTGAAAGGCTTACAGACCCAAAATTCTCTTACAGCTTTGCGAGCAAAGCCAGTTGATTTAATAACAGATACTGGTTTTTTTTTCTGCAAATCTTGCTTTACATTTAACTATACGCAGAAAAAAACCCCAAACAAATAAAAGATAAAAGGATTAATTTCATCACCCATACAAGCATGACCTTAATAAACATATATATATATAACAAATGTACAGGATACCTGCATACATATGGTACGTTAACCTTTCGATTAATTTCACAACCGTTCCTCCTTTGATGATAGGAATGCCATTCCTGCTTTGCAAGTTGTCCTCAAAAACAATGTTATCTTCAGAGTCTTCCACTACAAAACGATACACGTTTGGGCTGGGCAACCTCAGTGGCTGTTCATTTTCTTCTTGCAGTAACACTGAATCAAGCATCCGATCCAGAGTACTGCGATACTGGAGGGAAATCAGAGCGGCCATCCAATTACTCTTCTCTTCAGCAGACTTGGCAGCAAACAGTATACTGTTTTCATCTTTAGACACCAGTTCAAAAGCATGTTTATATTCAGATGTGTCATCTTTATCAATAATCTGTATCTTCCTCATGATAATTTTTTCCTTCAGTCTATACTCTGCATTGCTGTAACCGGGAAGCCGTGATTGACCGTGATTAGTTTTACAGCTGATCATTAAACCATCAAAGAGAAAGATGTGGCGTTCATGTTTGGCTCCTATTTTCGTCAAGCCACCTTCCATTATGAATTCATTACAGCACTGCCCAATATCTTTGCCTTCCCAGCCATCAATATTTTTCTGGATTTCATTCATTTTCTTGATGGCCAAGTGCTTGCTTCTTATTTGTCGGTTATAGAAGCGACAGACTGGCTCCCTTGAATGAATAAAAGAAAAAGTCACGATGGGCACGTTCCATATTTGCCATCCCAAGAGACCAAAAAAACCAACTAAATTAATTGTTTATATCGTTATTTCTTTGCTCTAAATACGCCCTAACCAAGTTTACTGTTCCAAATAAGCCACATGCACTGCTTTGGCTAGGGAAGGAGTAAGATATTGACATTATTCATAGAAGTGGACCGTGAAGGTTTTGGGCTGCTACTCCATTTACAATGAAAACTGGCATAAAGACATGCCTTGAAAAGGAATATACAGATTATCTAACAAGAAAAAAATTACAGTTCCTTCCACATCACTTGTCTCCTTCTCTGCCAACTTTGGTAAACCAGGGTAGTTTTGTGGATTATTACCCAGGCCGACGTCTCGGGGAGTGTTTGCTGTAAATGCGCTCCATGCTGCACTGCAGATTCAGAAGAGCAGTAATGGCTTGTTTTAAGCACTCCCGATCCTCTTCATCTTCACTGCATTCCTGCAATTGCTGTGACATAATAAACATTTTTCTTTCAGATTTGTCTAATTTATAGAAGGGTAGGAAGAGGGACAAACATTGTTACACAGTGTTATTTATGGTGCTCAGTGAAGTCAGTGACTTCAAGTCAATGAGAGAATTATTACTAGAAGTACACTCAAAACTAGCTATGCATGTAACTAAAAAACATTTGTCAGATATTCAGGAAAAGTCAGTAGATACTCAACAGGAGAGAGCAGGAGGGTGTTTAGAAAGATAACACTTTACCCTTTTACCGAGAGCCAATGCTAATTGTCAGATACCGTTTTTCCTGTTATCTTTTCAACAATGTCCTGTTTCACAAGTGATTTTATTAAATAGTTTGGAGGTTTGAAATAGCACAGAATTAAATGCTGTTTTATGTAACTACGTGCAGTATTCCTTCAACGAGTCAATTAATCTCAACATTTCAGAGCAAATTTAAAAGACAGAATGACAAAGATTCTCTCTTTGCTTCTTACCATTCTAAAGTCTGCCATCTTCAGCAAACTCATCTATTTCAAGAAGAAATGTCAATTTTGCACAGTGCAAACTAACATAGTAAAAAAAAAAAGTCTGAAATTCAAGATTTGCTAGTAATAGCAAAATGTAAAGACAGTGAGAATGAGCATATTTCCTTTTTATAAAGACTAGATCCGTCTTCACCACTAGGCAGAAACTTCTTGAATTAGGAAATTCAACAGGCTTTCTCATCATCTCCACACACTTGGTAGCAATATGCTTTGGGCAAAGCCTATGTACAGAGTTCCTCTTTTTGGTTCTTTAAGGTGATTACTCCTAAAATACTACTGATATAAATAAAAGAGATTTTTCTTTTTAACCCCTTTCATGTTCAAGATCATATGAATTTTTTTTAAAGAAAATCCAAGCAAATAGATTGCTGGGAAAATCAAGACAATATGCCACGCAGTTTTGGATAAACTCTGTTTTACCTACATACTTTAAGAGAAATCTTACTTACAATCACTCAGCATGGCAGAAGCCTTCTTTTCCTTTCCCCACTATGTTCCCTCAGCAAGGATATGTAGCTTCCTCTAAAAGTAATTGAGAGAACAGGATTTGACCAGATTGGTCCACTCTCTTCATGTAATTTAAATTACTAAAATGTTTATTTTTCACATGCCCAAACAACCTCCATCTGCATATTAGAGAAATGAAAGTTTCACGGCCAAAAATTTCTGGGAAGTTTATGAGCTGAGGAACAGTACAGGGAAGGGAAAAATAAGATGTCTACCTCTGTGGAAACCCTTCTTTTCCTTACTATCAGCCACAGAAATGCAAAGAACATAAAAATGGCATGAAAAGATAACAAGTGCAAAATCCTAAAGGTGGGAAAAGCTACCGAGTCTGATAAAATACTCTTTCTACTCACACGTCCTGAGCAGAATTTCTTGCATCCCCTTTCCAAAGGGAGCTGTGCTTGGCAGTTAACAGACATCAAGTGGCATGTTTTACTTTTTTTGTATTAAAAAAGGGAAAAAAAAAATACACATTTGGAAGTAATCTAATCCATTTCCACACCTTAATGCATAGACTCCTGAAGATCAGGCAGATCACCTGAAGTATATCTCATTCTCTGTAATCACTGGACTAACATCTGCTTTTCCAAATGCCAGTTCTTAATAAGCATCTTTCCGATCAAACAGCAGACGCAAAAGCATAACATGCTTGCTAGACAGAGAAAATATGTAAATCTTTAGAAAAGGGAAAAGGGGGTCCTGCTTATGCCAGATGTATTTAAAATATCAGTGATTATAAACTGAGAATATTAACTATTCAATTTATTGTACAGAGAATTGTCAGAAAATAGTAATGAAGAACACTGTTCACTTAAATTATACCACAGTGATCCCGTAGAATACTGACCGGGGCTTCTCTGTCAGTCAATGATTAGGTAACAGCGGAAAAGATCAAAAGGCGGAATTTCATATGTTTTGGATTGCTTGCTGACAACACAGCGAGTCACATGCAAGAAATAGGGATAATCTTGTGCCTGCAAGTCACATGAGAAGGAAGGAGATACTCTCTATTCAAGACTCCCTGGACTTGAACAGACTTGAACAGACCTCTGCTTACCTTCAGGATTTTAATGATACACCTAACTGGCATCTTGCTCAGCATTTGGATGGATTATATGACCCCTTGAGTTCTTTGCACTGCATTCAATGAATAATGCTTTCTGGAACTCTGGTATCAACAGACACATTTATGAAAGCATACCTGGAGCTTGAAAGTCTGACGAAACATTAAGCTCTCCTCTACACTGCCAGCATTAAGGCGTTCATGCTTGGAAATGTCAAGCATAGTGTTTTAAACCTGAATACTCCACTAATCAATTGAAGATATCACAATCAGAATATATTTGGGTTACCTGTTTGCAAGATCTTAACAAATCACTACCACTATTTTTTCCTTCAAGATAGTTTTATTTCTTTAGTGTGACTTCCTTCAACCTTTGTTATCATCATTCGTTCCGAAACAACCTACGGCAGGTTCATTTTCTGTCAATACTTGAACAAGCAATCAGCATTAAAGTGACATCAGGGCCTGCCCTCTGACTCAAGGTGTTCAAAGGCCATTTCCTGGTGACCTCTATACGGCTGCTAACGAAAAGCTGCCAAACCAAACAAATTCAACATGGGGTTCTCCAAACGACATCCAACCCTTATGCCTCTTGCTTAGGCAAAGAGGAGTCTCTGATGCAGATCCTGCATCAGAGGCTGCACGAACAAGTTTTTGCACCAAGGAGAAAAGTTCCGCAGCTTGAAAGAATTTTCAAGCTTTTCACACTTTAATTTCATTCATTTTAGTTTTGCTATTTTGCAGAAGAGCAAACATCGAGGCCTGCACTTCTGTAAATCATTCATTATTTTATTTACCTCCTGATTCAGTAAGGGTTTTTTGGTAACTCTCTTTAGGAGTAACAGACTCAATCTTAGCTTCTCTCCCTACTGAAGCCATGAAAATACAAGTATTCTGTTGCTTTTCTGCTTCCATTTTTGCTAGGTCTTTTTCAAGCAAGGTTCCTAGAGACAAATACAATGGTAACAGAGAACCAGTACCAACAGTTTATAATATATTAATTTTGCTGAATAAATACTTTATCCCTAAAAACACTCTGCTTTTTAAAAATCACTGCTGTAAATTTAGGATGTTTTCAAACTGCAACATAAAATTCAAATTTTAAACCTGCAACAAAGTGATCACAACAAAAGACACTGTATCTACCATTCTTCACTACAGAGTGGTATTTAAGATTTCTGCTCTGCTCTATGCTCACAAGGTTAGAAAGATTCGAGACAGTCAAGTGTCAGCCTCTGCCGCTGAATTCTAATTCTATTCAGAAATCTTGTATACTGTGGATAAAGGTCAAATTTAATCATTTTCACTGCTAAAATTCCCTAGTTAAAAAAGGCATCGCCTAGTATTATCTTTCATGCAGCATCCTGCTCTATTATCCAAGTTAAAAACAAATAAAAGAAACAACAAAATGTTTTTGCATTATCTGCCAGACTTTATTCTTCAAAGATATGAGGAAATTTAAGCATGTGCATGTATAACCTGATCCTATCAACATTAACGGGAGTTATGAGCAGACTCAGAGCCCCCAAGAGACAGAAAATTGTCTTCTCTGTGCCATGGTTTAAAACATAAATAGTAACCACCCTTTCCTGTCACTGAAGAAAAAACTACCAAGTTTGCATGCTAAGCATTTAATCTTAAGTTTTGAAAACACACCAAACTCTGCTCAATAAGGCATATATGTTAACATTTCCCTAAAAAGCGGACAAACACTATGCAGCTTGTAAAAATCAGTTAAATGTTTGGATTCTCCCAAAGCTGCGGCCTATGATTTCATTCTTTACTTTCATACTGATGCACTCCATTTCCCAGCTTTAAGACACAATGGGTCATTAATTAGCCTGACCTCCAGCACGATACAGGTCACTAATCCAATTATGTCTTTTAAAAGAAGAACATTTTAAGAAGTTCCAGAGAATTATCATACGCAACTGACCCTTATGGAAAGGGAAGTTACACTATTTTGAAAGAGAGACGTATCTACGAAGCTATCAGTGCTCACTTCACAGCAAGGCTGGCAGAACCATGCCGTGCTTCTGCTGTCATTCTCTAGTTCTTTGATCAGTTTATTTTCTTTTGGAAGATGCCCTTATAGAAACATAAGCTTTACGAAGGCAAATATTAAAACTATGGCAATGTAAAGTTTCTGTTCTCAATAGAGACAGTGCAGTAATCTAGAGAAAAGTTCACTGACCATTTTGGGTCGTTTGGGGGTTCTTTTTAAGCTTTGTTAACTGTTTTCTGAAGTGACTATCAATAGAAATGCTTAAAGATTTAAAATTTATTGAGCCCACTTAGATTTAAACCTTTCTACAAAATATTGGTAATCCATACATTGGAGATGTGTGGTTCATGGGTCAAAATAAATCATCCTTATTTTTACTTATCTAAATCAAGATATGTAAAAAAAAATCACAGCAGACATAACGAAAAGACTGAACTTTAAAAAAAAAAAAAAAGAAGAAAAAAAAAAGGAGTATGTGCCAGATATTAACTACAGACCTGGTCTTAAACATGCTTTTTTGGCTTGAGATTCTTTTGAGAAATTTTATATTGTATTATACGTAAGTTCTATGTTGCAAAGCTTCCTTTTCTTCCTTCATACAAGTAAATCCTTTGAAATACAAAGGAAGACCATATAACACACCTGTACAACACTGCTAGTATCACTTTTTACATTGAGAACTTAAAAGTGTAATTTCTGTTGCTATTTCAAAATGCCAGCTATAGCCACAGGATATTTCACCTGTTTAATTTAAGTATATCCCAGTTAGTTAATAATTCACTTACCCTTATAAGCGTTACAAACTTTCCCAACACAATAGGGCAAACAGAAACTTTTTTTACATTATCCTCAGCTACTTAAAAAAAAAGCTCCAATCTAAGTATTTTTCAAGATAATTGCATTTCCTACAGCAACATTATTTCTTCTTATTCAAGAATGATTATTATAGATCTCAGATGTTAAATTTCTGCTGACTGCTGGCCTCTCTTCTCGTAACTCACAGCAAAAACATTTGCTTGTAAGCAAAAAGATACACGCTTAGTTACTTTTTGGCTTTTAGCTGTTATACCCAAGGGAAATATCTACTGATGTGAACCACCTTGCTAGTGCACATCAGAATAAAATATGTGCAAGTGATCTGTGGTCAAACCAATAGAGGCTGTTCTAAAATAAGTAATGCCTCAATTGGCAGAATTGCTCATAAATACGGACTAGATGCCAACCTAAACAACTTGTAAGCTAAGACCCCTGAAACATGTCCTACCGGAATAACTTTTTATCATCTGAATCAGAATTCCATAAAGCCTGACATTTCATCAATGTCATTTCTTAGAAGATAGAAAATAAGAAAATAATAGTGCTTATTTTCCTTCCTCCTCAACATGGAGAAAGTGTGGTACGCTATGAAAAATTGTATTTTTTGCCGTATCTCTTCCAGTTAGGACTCAGGACAAATGGTTGAACATTAAGAACAGATTATTCTGACTCCGCTGAAAGGAAGCGCCTCCCAACTCCCAGAATAAGATCAGCTGAGCTGCAACGGGATTGTGACTTGAGACTGAGAATACTGATCTGAATTATGCTTAGCTTTTTCTGAACGGACAAAAATTCCGAAGCCAAGGAAAGAAGAACTTAGATTTGCATATTAAATTTTTAACTATATTAGAACTCAACTTCAATAAAGGTTTGTTTAATAAAATATAGTTACTTCAAATGTTCATATCAGAGCAATAGATGCTTTTGAAGATTTTTTTACATGATTTTACTTTTCAGACATATACTAACTGGTGTCAAATTAATGTTTTCATATCTTTCAATTTTCAGAAGCAGTAAGTAAAAATCTAATCGCCTATTTAAAAGCTCAGATTCTCCACATTAAGAAATGTTTTTGGCAGGAAACAAGAGTGTGGCTTCATTTACCTGTAGTAACTCAAAGTAGTGCAAACAATGATAGACTGGGATAAGCATGAGTCGTGGGAGGACGTATCGTACAGCTTCTTTGAACCCTTCAGCAGTAGACTGAAAAGGAAAAATAAACAGATTACTTACACTGAAATACTCAAAATGGGACTGGACAAGGCCCTGAAGTTAGTACTGCTTTGAGCAAGATGGTTGTGCTAGACACATCCAGGGTGTCCCTTCCAATCTACATTACTCTATGCTTACATCTAGTAGTAAGGAAGACAAAGTCTGCAAAAACATTTTTGTCTAATGAGACTCTTTGTAAGATTCAGAGACACGTAAATGCTCTGACATCAAGCAGACAGAACCTGTAAACACCCTCTTCCAGGCACTGCAAGCACCCTTCTGCATCGACAGCTTCGGGTGGATTTTGATGCAGACTCACTAGTGAACCCATAGCTCTGAAAACACCCCTAACCCCCACAACAAACGCTGGCACCATCTGCCTCCTTAAAATGGTAACCAGTTGGATGGTCCCTATTTTTGCCAGAAGTAGCAAATCAAATATAAGAAGCTAGGCGACGAAGTTACCCACAAGTCATTTTATAAGCATCCTTCAATTCAGGTAGAGGTGCTATTAGCGCAACCCCTAGCACCTTTGTATTTCAGCACTGTCTGCAGAACTCAATTAACAGCATTACTTCAAGGTGACAACACCTAAAAATAACGCACTGTCTATGGCTAAGCTGCACGCCTTATTCTCCAGTCAACAGCCACATCCCAGAATGCAGAAAATGCTTGAATATATTGTGAAAAAGCTCATACCCATTTCCAAAATAACATGTTTTACCCTCGGCCACAGTTTGCTGCAGAATTTAAAGAAAACACTGGAATGTTGAAGACCAGCCAGGGTTCCCATACAATCTAATAAACTTGTCACCATCTTCCCTCTAATGTCCTCTCCTCCCAACTATGTATGCTGTGCTTCAATTTACATCCAATATACCACAGAAATATGGAGGTCTCATCCAGTGCTGAAGAAATTAATATTAGTATCTCCTCTGCCTCAGAAACTGAGAATCACCAGTTTATGAGTTAGAAAATGAGTTAGAAATCTTTTCCCATTTCCAGCAGTTAACTAACACAATAATTCAGGTTGTAAGATGAGGAGAGGTTTTCCAAAGGACAGTGAAATCCCTGCCATCCTCCATATCAAGACAACTATTGAACAGAAACTGAATTACCTGATCTCCTTTCTGGAAATTACCTCTCCCCCCTGTTTAAGACTTCTGGCTGCATCTCTCTGCAATTGCCAGAGACAGCTCATATATGTCCATGGCCCAGAGCCTGGACCTCCACCTTCACTCCACAGCTTGGAGAAGTGTGAAGGAAATCCCTAGGAAAGCCCAAACCTTTCTATGGTGAGGAGAGGCAGAAAGGAGGCCAGATTCACTGTCGAATGATTCGATTACCAATTTAATCTGGAATAGCGCTTTGGGCTTTAAATTTGCTAGGGAGGTAGGTAAAGGGCCTTACTTCATTCACCAAGTAGTACTTAAGAGTGAGATGATCCAGCTTACCAAACGCTCAGAGCTGAAGAGGAAACACCCACCCTGAAGGAATGGCTCAGAGGAATCTCACCTTGCAGAGATGGGGCCCCAAGTGAACTGTCCAAACTAAGCGCTACTATAATGGGTTTAGCTGGGAGCACCACTGAACACTTGCTCAGCAGATTCTCTAAGTGTCTTTTGGAACACAAGCTCAGTTCTTCTGAACAGTAGTCTGTAATAGATCTGCCACGTCGGTGGAAGGAAGTAATAAAAAATTAAAAAAAAAAAAAAAATCACAGATAATCTTGCTGGATAGTCCTATTAAAAAAAATGATCCAAGAAAAACTGCCAGTCCCAGCCTCAATGCCGAACAAGGGGGCCTGAGACATGTATGGAAGAAAATGAAAATACTGTGCCTGGGTGCCTGTGTTTGGCACCAAAAGGCAAAACAGAAACAGAAGTGGCAGGTATGAGAAGTCATCCTCCATTCTCAAGCAAGAGAGTCTGATGTGAGGACAAAAAAAAAAACAAAACTGCAAAAGACTCATGCATGGATCAGAGCTATGTCCAGTTTTCACAGGAAGAGGCAGAGTCCCAGTATCTTACACTGAACAAAGGTCAGAATCTAGAGGATTTCTTCCTCACTAGGAAGTAAAGGATTACCGACAAAATTCAAACCTTTGAAATATGAGACCTAAAGCAATTCAGTATTTCTCATTTGCACTCACCTGAAAGTGGAGAGCAACAGCAGGTTTTGCCATTAAGTTATTAAAATGCTCATGAAATTGCGGAGAGAGAATATCCTGGGACAAGGTTTCATATGGATCAAAGGCTTGCTCCTAAATAAAAACAGAGAATTATATACACACATGAAGGATGCAAGATATTTCTGTCCCAGCTGGTAAATTAATTCCTTTAATAAGCTGATACACAAGTGGAACTTTTCAAGAAAAGATCAATTTTGCAAAACAAATATTCAGTAAACCACAAACCTTTTTCACTTCCAAATTTTAAATGCACACGACATTTTCTCCGCATTCCTCAATCTCATCATACTTATCAGTAACACAAACTTTGTTTTACTGAAGCAGTGGGAACCAAGAGAAGTTCTTGCTTTCAGCCCACCCACGTTTCACATAGAATGGCAATTTACCTCCTCTCTGTCAATAAAGAATGACACTTCGGAAAGAAGTGCAGGTAAAGATGAACTTTGGAGACTGTCACAAGGAGGCATTGTACCACCACCATTTCAGGGTACATCACGTAAGAATGGTCAGTCATAAGCACTGGACTTCTGCACACTTTTCTGGCCATGTTGGAAGGCTGGGAAAGTATCTCACTCTGGGACAAAGCAGCTAGTGTGAAAGAGTCTCAGAGGAAAGTCCTCTAATGACACCAAGGATTTCAGGTACGAAAATTATGACTCTGGATGGAGTATCTGGCTGCGATTCTGTAATATCAGCTACAGCAGGATGGGATGAAAACCTGACTGTACATGAATCTCTGCAGGAATAATTTATAACTGCTCATAGATCACCTGCTCCACAGCCTGTCAGGCTGTTCCCGAGTCTCTGCAGATTCATTGGGCTGAATCACTCATGAATCACTGGGTTATCTGGTGCCGATGGCACGATGCCCAGAATAAGCACATACCTCTTTTCACCTTAATGCAGAAGCGCCTGTCAGAATACAGGCTGCACAATTTGGGAGTACCAAACACCACAAAAACTCATCTGAACATTCAGGTAAAGTCTCAAGTCTTCCATTTGCAGAGGGTCCAGGGGATTTCCTACCTTACTCATGGGGCAATTGTAATTAAAAACCTTGCGGGGAGGAGAGGCATAGAATGCACTCTCTTTTCACATGCAAATTGTAATCATGACTCTCAACTCTCCTCATCAAGTTCTAATCATCGCTGTCCATTCGCATTAGATTGTATCTGGGAGGGGGGATGAAAGGGGGGGAAGGTTTGGCACTTCAGCAGCAGCAGCTGAAGAGAAATGATTAGCCACTCTCTAACTGAACAGGCTGGTTTTCTTAAGCAGAATCTGAATCCAGTTTACAGCCTGTTTGGGTTTTTTTTTTTTTTTTTTTGTTTACTCCACGCCTGCCCACTACTTGCAAGCATACAATACGGGGGTCTTATTTTACAACATCCAAATCAAAGACAGGGGACAATAACACTGCACATACAGTTTCTCTTTGCCATACTCGCCAAGAAAAACTGAACATCAACCTCTGCCGAAGCAGTATGTCAGCCACGGGGTGTGGGTTCAGCTGCATCCAGAGGCAGTAAGCCCGAATGCACAGATGGCTGCAGCTGCTCCACCGGCCCGGTCCTCCGCACCACAGGACACAAGCAGAGAGCAGAGCTGGAAGGACTACTCAAGATGTAATCTTGCATGCAAATCTACTGGGGGAGCCAGACCAATACGTATTTATTCTGTGCTGTCTTTTTCAACTTTTTACTGCGTTTTAAAAGTGTTTTCAGTTTCTTCCACTCAGACTTTAATCAGTTTTTCAAGTTTTTGGTTTTGTTTTTTTTGAACGCAAGATTGAAACAAACTGCATTAGGTATCTTCCCCAAGAGACTAATAAAAAAAAGGGGGGGGGGGGGCGAGGTTACACTTGCAATGTTGCAAAAGTTACTGAAATATGGAGACGTTAACTTGATGCCCATATAAGTTATCTTGATGCAGCATATAGTTCTGGATTGGTGTTTGTACGTTTCAGCCCCTTTTGCTGTAGTGCACTGGCTTCCACCTTTTTTGCTTTGTGGATACCCAAAACTTCTATGGAAACGCAAATACCAGCGTAACAAATTTATAACCTACTGACAATAACCTTGCTTTATTAGCTGCCTTCTGAAGATCACTTCAAAGTAGGCACAAAGACCCTCTGCCCTCGGTTCTGAGGCTCTCCTGCCACTAGCTGAACATCACTAAAGAGATTATCTCAGGCAATCATTAAAACACATTGTAGTAGTTAGAACTGTAAAAGTTACGGCCAAGTAAATTTTTTTTTTACCAGCATATTAACAAATACCCATCTCCCACTCATATGTGTCACGCATCAAGTTTTTTAATTTCCTCCACACCAGGAAAAAAATGTTTTATTTTCCCCATACTTCCTTATCTCAAAACCACTACAATATTTATGTTTAAACCTTCCAGAGAACTGATGCAGAAAAACAGACAAAGCAGGAAGATTCCAGCTTGCAAGGGTTGTTTGTTTTTAATTATGCTTCCAAATAAGTTGAAGGACCTTTATAATGGAAACACTTCACTTTCATATCTCTCTTTAATGATCCCTTTTGCAAATACTCACAGAAAGATGATCTCAACATGTGAGATGATCAAACAAACAGCCTAGTTAAGTAGGTCTTGCTCCCTATTAATTGAATTATTAAATTCAAACTTACTACCTGCATAAAAAAGTTTGAAGAATAATCTGTTCTTCATTTCCTATTTAAGTTTTTCAGTTCATGAAAATCAGGTGAGATTTTTACTCATTGAAAAGGATTTGTTTCCCTTAAAGCACAGGATGCCTAAAGGTAGCTTTTGCAATAAACTGAGATATGTATGTTTTCCAGGATAGTGCTGTACTATTTCAAATTTTAAGTCTTTTTTCAATTTCAATATAATAGCTACTTACTTTATTTCATTGTTCAAATGCTTCTCCTTATCATTAGATAAGCAATTATGCTTTAACAACTTAAGAGCTAAGACCTAGTCAACTGGACTTTCCTACTGATACGTCACATGAGTGGTTTATTGAAGTAATGCCAGGAAAACTTTATCTTTATGGTATATTCATAAGTGAGTGGCACATGGGCTGAAGGAGCCGTATTCTTCACCCCCACAAAAATGTAATCATTTCCAATGGTGTGTTCATGCAGTCCTCAGATTTTAAAAACGGAACATAAGTAAAAGTGAAATGGAAGTTTTATTGGTTGTAGTTTTCTTTATAAACATCATAATTTTAAAATAAAAACCATAAACTTCACATTCGCCATGTGGTTCATCCAAGATATTCTCTCTCTCTCAGGCCAGAACATCTCATTTGACTTCCTCTGTAATACAGTCAATGTGGTTTACATGATTACCCTTACATTTTGGTTCAAAAAACTGGGCTCAACACCCCCTCAAGAAAAAGCAGACTCCATTTAAACATGTCCAAAGACAGCAAAAACTCCACACCTACCTTGGTAATTTGTTCCAAGTGTTAGCCCTCTGACAGTTAAAAAGGTGTGGTGCATTTCTAAGCTGAACTGTCCTCTTGCCTTTCCAATACTGCTTCTTTGCTGTGCACCTCTCTGCTGAATTCCAGAGTCATTTTGCACTCTTATTTGCAGGTCACGAAGGTACCTATATACCTACCCTATTTTGACTAAACTGAGCTCTAGCTCACTATAAAGCACTTTCTCAAAAACTTTAGTTTTGTAACTCTCTTCTGTAGTCCTTCCAGTATTTCAATGCCCATTTAAAAAAAAAAAAAACACCACAAAACAACCTGACAAATAATTGTTAATAATGTTCCAGTACAAGCCACACCAAATCCATATGCAGTGTCTTCCCTTATTCCTACTCTTTAATATCTGTTTTATAGGTCAATGGCTATCAATAGCACTTTTGCTACAATACTGAACAGTAAGCTTCTGTTCAGTTGCATGTCTGTTTTCATACTTCATCCCTTCCCAGAGTCATTGTTTTGCAGAGACATTTCCCATTCCAGATGTGTAACAATGCATTTGCCTGAATTAAGAACACATTTTGTTTGAGTTAGCTCACTGTCCAGAGTAATGCAAGTCACTCATCTTACAGATCTACGTCCAACTGCTATGATTTTTGGGTAGCCCTAGGCCTGACACCAATGCCTAGAAAAATCGAAGCACCACTTTCTTTCAGTAAGCAATCCCAGGTAGTTACTCTTCAAATCCACATCCCTACAGGACTGTAGCAATTAATTCCCACTCTGAAATAATATTTTACTTTTGTGCTTACCTGCTTGGTATCGTGACAGGCAGAAAACACACTTTAGCTTACCTACTTAAGACTGGGTAGGGAAGATCTCTGTTCAGAGCTTATTAAAAGGACATTTTACAACTACAAATTTGTCGGAAATAAGAGTCATGACTAAAAGTTTACTAAGAAAATAAAACAATCAGTGATTAAAAAAAAAAACCAAAAACAAACCCTGAAACAACAAAACACCATACCTCTGCAAGATCCTCAAAGCAGCTGCCAGCCAGAGGATGAGGACTACTTTCATCAGTCATTTCAACAGTATCCTCAATCAATCCTAAAAGCTTCACTGTCAACTCATGAATGTCTGAAATGTTGCTAAATATCACATCGATATCCTGCAAACATAAAATGTATCTTAGTAGTGCTTAGAATAATTTATTTTGCTTATGTAAATATCGGAGCATTTTTCATGAAGTCTGAATCAAGAGGTGAATGGAGAGGAGCCAACAAAAAGCTAGGAAGAAAGTTAAATTACGTGGTCTTCCCAGCCCTGCAGGCTTGCCTGGGCACATCCAGCCTTGCACAATTCTCACCCCAGCGAAAGAAAGCACACCATCCTTCCCAGGCCGCAGCAGCAGCAGCCCCGGTACAGGCTGTTCAGTGCTTTGGACAGAAACGCCTGGCCTTTTCAGCCACAATTCACAGCTGTTATTTTCCCCTCTGCCGATTCTTGTCTCTCAGAACACAACAGGAAGGAGGCAATTTAAAGCAGCTCCAAGGTCAGATCCTCTAAACCACAGGTAAAACTAAAGCAGCTACTTGGCTACTTTAGCAGAATGCTACCTGGGTACAGAGGAGGAATCGGCAGCTTCCTTTTCCAAATTCTAGTTTTAGATTTTTCAAATCCACACACCACAAACACACCCAACTAGGCAGCCCCTTCCAATGACCTGCATTCTTCTTCTGACCCCTCTGAAACACACTTCTCGGAAGCCTCCTCTGCCCCAACCTCACTGCAGAGCTTGCTTGACCTTCTGCCAGTGCCAAGACCATGGCAATCTCTTCGTGGGAACAAGCAATCTCGAAATTTCTCATACCGATTCCCATATAACAAATGAGTATTCCTCAGCTCCAAAATACCGCTCCCTTCGCCTCCCATCATCTTCGTTTGAATTCTGTCCCCACATTTGCACAATTCTCTGATATCCTATCAGCTACTGAGGAACCTCCACAGCCAGCTGTAATGAGAATGTCTCCTGCTGCCTCTCCTTTTAATGTGCTGGTATCACCTAAAAATCCCAGTTCAGGTTCTGCTGGCCTAGTCCCCCTTCTCCTTCCTCCCACAGGAAGGATTCACTAATCTCTCATTATTACTTCTTCTCTTACAAGAGCTGTGCTTCCTTTTCAGACTCCAGCATCCTGAAAACAGAATTTGCCACACATACAATTTCAATCAAATATTTCCATCATTTATCAAATAGAGATTCCCTTCACAGTCAGTCACACGCTAGAGAATCCAGAGCCAAGGGCCATTTTACTTGTAGTTTCTGCAGACAGGGGTGCCCTGGGGTAGACTTCAAATGTCAATTCAAGCATTCATCTGCACTGTACATGCAGGCAGATAACTGTTAATTTTTGTGTTAAGCAAAAGTGTAACTATTACCTACATGACCAAAGGACTCCAGCTATTGCAGGCATCCATCAGGGAATCGTGTCGATTAAGCTTCACTCTGAGAGCAGCACTCCTCATACTATTAACGGTAATCCCTGCATTCTATTTCATATACAGTCAACACTCATTATGCACTGACATACAATAAATCAAATTTAATTTTACCTCCAACAGAGTTAATGTAAAATTGATACGTTATGGCTGCTAATGGAGCAACTAGCATTATACATCAATAACCTATTAAAGGACTTACATTAGGTGTGAACAATTTTCTGTTTGATAGGAAAGCTTCCCGAAATACTTTTATTATCAGATTCAACTCCCGCAGATACTGCCTTTCTTCTGCAATTTCATTTCTCACTAGGTCATAGTAGTTGAGTTCCCCAGAAGAAGAGGGCTCGTCTTCACAGAGAGAAACCAAACCAATGTCATCCTGATCAAACATATCCATCAAAACCTAGCAAAGAAATTTTAAAAATTACATGCAAGCCTGATATTTACACTTGGCTCAAGCTCAGCTATTTCAATGTGTTCAGAGAAATCCTTTGAGTTTTTAATACAATACTCTCTGTGATCACTTTCACAAGGGAGTAATATTTAAACTTTGGCAGCAGCAGGCTGGATCAGTTGCCAAAGTCATTTTCCCCTTTATAAGTTAGTACGACCTAGAAAACAAGTTACAATTCATGCAGAACCAACTTTGAAAACAAGGCATCTTGCATAAGCCTTTGACAAAACCCTCCTGATAAAGATAAAATTAAACAAAAATGTTTCTCATTTTTATGAGGAAGAAAACTAAATGTCTTTTCTGTATTATAAAGAAGGAAAGAGCTGTCATGACAAAGCAACATCAGGAGGACAGTAACACAGCTGAGAAATAAAGGACAACATCATTTTCTGTCCTTACATTGTTCTGGAAGTACTATTACTGTTCCAAAACTTAACAGGCTTAACCTAAACTTAAGTCTTTACTGCGACAGGTCTGGTATGAATAAGGAGAGAAGCTTTTGCATTTGAATAAGACCAGTCTCTACCTCCTATCCTGCTTTGGATATATCTTCTAAAAAACAAACAAACAAAAAAAATCACCTCTAGTATCCACCTTTCTATCTGTCCAAAAGACTACTTTAATCCCAACTCCTTACCTTATCAGCGCACATTGATACTTTAATGTCCTGCTGGGAGATCTCAAAGTGTCGTATATTGAAAACATAGTTTCCAGCCAGCTTTAAAATGTCAGCTGAGATGTATTCTAAGACAGCCACAATATACAGAGAGACATGGTAATCTACCTTATAACCCAGGACCTCCTGCAAATTGAAAAGGAGAAGAAACCCGCTATTTATTCCAGAAATTCATTTGGAATGCCAACTAACACATTGAGTTTTCTGCTGAAATTGATCTTGTCTGTGTTGATAATTTACAGCAATGTAATAGGCAGGGCAAAGGACATCAAATGGAAATTTGATCAACCGCCTCAAAGGAAATGCTTGCATTGTGCTATTTTGTGCTATTTTGCCATATACTGACAGATGAAAAGCTGCAGAACTTTCAGTAATCCTTCCTCCAAAAACGACAGTCCTAAAAATAGGGTTCCTTCAATGAAGGGACTTCACTGGAACTACTCTTGTACTTAAATTTTATTCTGTATCTATGCTTATTGCAGGACTCTGGCCCTAATCTGGACTCTTCAGAAAAGAGCATCCTTCATTTTGAATTGTTCTTGATGGAAAAAGTTGTCTTTCATGAAACTACAGACTGCACATTCAACCTGTTATGTACTGCGATCCATTTTAGTCCATCCTCTGTATTTGGCTGAACAACTAAGCTATCTGCATCCTTGCATTACATAAAATAATTAAACTTTAATTATTAAAGTCTGAACAGAAGAAAAACAGGATGAACGTTGCATATTCTTCTTGTGATACATGCTCCACGTTCTGCAGAGCATGCATCACATGGCCTCTTATTTGTGACAGGACTGTCAGTAATAAGTACAGGTAAGTTCACGCATTTGAGTAAGGTAGTCTTGTCCTTATCATGTTTTGATGCATCTTCTAAAAATCAGATTCTGTGCTTATGTCCACACACTTCTAAACCAGACTTCATAAAAGAAAGCCAGTGTTGTCTAGGAAGATCTTATTTCATACTGTTTTCTTTCCTAACATCTCTTCCCCTCTCATTAACCATCACAAACTGAGACATTGTATATAAGAACACAGTGACAACACCTGAAAAAGTGCTTTAATTTCTGCTTATGCTTGAATAATGTTTTCTCAATGCAGCTGGAAACTCTGGTGCAACAATGCCACCACTGGAAAAAAGCATTTTTTAAGCTATGAACAAAAAGCAAAATCAACAGAAAAAAGAAACACCAAAAAAGAGCAGTGTGTGAATCAGCCTGAATCTACTGATTCAGCACTGATCTAAAAATGATTAAACACTGATCTAAAAATCAGAGTACTGTTTTATCATTAAAAAACCCACTCTACAGGGGCACGGTATGAATACATGCTTACTGTGTGACACTGAAACCTGGCCGTAAGCAAGGAGCTCTATACTTGTTGAAGTAATACGACATCTAAAACTGAGATGACCACTCTCCTCCTCAAACCCCACCAACAATAAAGTCTGTATTTGGTCTTTTTTTACACCTTTGCAGATCTATTGATTTTAAAACCAACGCATCAGTGACATTCAACAGTAACTGAAAGGGCATCGATACACATCTTAGTTGACAGTATACAAGGAACGGGATCTACTTGTTCTCTCTTCTTCTATTTTGGCTTCGGCAGCATTTTGAAACAAATAAAGGTGTCAAAACAGTGCTACTAAGTAGGTAAGGTATTTGAGTTTGTTTGGGGTTTATTTATGTTAAAAACTAACTAGTCATATTTCAAAGTAGAGTAATGCATTAACACACTAATGTCTAGAACATGATGAATTTAGGGATCTACTTTTATGACACACTACAATATATTCATCCTGTTCTATGGTGACTCTCTACTCTTTCAGCCAATATGAGAAACTTCCCTAATTTCACAGCAATTAAAGAAATACTTTAAAGGTTATGCTGGAAGGCAATAATACAGCTGGGGCTGTGTGGTGGGCAGAAGCAGCAGTCATCAGGCTGTTGGTTTAAGTACCTTTAATAAAGGATGTATTTTGTCCACAGGTAGCAGGAGAGGGTTTCTTCTTTTTCGTTTCTCTATAGCAGACTGCGCATCAGCAATCGCCCACTTGTCTATTGGATGAGGAAATGTCTTTTGAACGCGCTCCTGTCCAAACATAAAGAGTGCACTTAGATTAACCGCAGTAATCAGAGAAGTTTAAAAAAAAAAACAAAACAGCAAATTACTTCCCCTGTAGTATAGACAATTATCCTCCTCCTCAGTGTTTGCAACACATTTTCCTAACTGTTCTCTCCTTCTTACCCAACTCAGCTTCACTCTTTTTAATAATCCCAAACAACCTCCCTTCCCTAAGCAGGAAGAACTCCTTCAAATCTCCTAAAACAACTCGTGCTCTATGATCTTTACATCACAAGAGCAGCAAGAAACCTCAGCTGAGACCAGGAGCCCAAAATATAAACAACATCAGGAAGTACTGAACAGTTTACAGTCTAAATGAAAAACACAAGTCGGTATTGTTCCTATTTCATAAAAGAGTGTAACTTGCCCTACATCAGATCAAGTTTATGGCAGAAATGAAAAACAAGTGCAGGATCTTCTAACTAGGAGAGGGCTGCAATTCATGAAGAAGGCTGGCTATAACACTTTGGACTCGCAAGCCCACACAGGAGCATCTTCCCCGCTGCAGAGCCAGTCACAGCAGCTACAGTTTACAGCCCCCACTACCATGGTGAACTGTATGCAATTTCAGGTTACTTTGATATAGATTCACATTTCAACAGCTGCTATAGGTAACAGGCGAGATGACACCCACAACAGAACAAACTGCTTTGGGCAGCAGTCCCACACTTCAGTAGCCCCCAGCTAAACACGTGCAAGACCCCAGTCCGCTTTCCATGAAGTTTTCCAGGCTTCCCGCTGCAGCCCCTGTGAGCTGGGGAATTAAATGCTGAAAGAACGAGTCTAAACCGAACTTTGATGACTGCTTAAGCGACTTTGGAAAAACAGGTTTTTTAAGTTAGACAGCTCAGGGGGGAGTAGCAATCACCTCCTGCCGCACAGCCCGATACCGTGCCCTTACTCCATCTGGCGTTGCCAAGCAGGCAGAGTATGCGGTGCAGTGCCATACCCGACCTCTGCTTTGGACCTGTAACCTGGCCCACCATGAGGCCTGGATGGGTGGTAACTCTTAGAAGAGATATTTTATGAATGAGCTGAGCAAAATGGTGAAATCTACGTGTCCCTTTGATAAAAAGATTTTTGCACGTATTCTGAAATTTAACAGGAGGCCTGAGGTCTTTTTAGAGGCAGCTTTTAAATATTTGCACGTGGCCATTTAACGCTCAACTTCCTGCGTCAGCTGCCTGTGCCAGGTAAACACACGGCGACCTTTCCTCTTGGACAGCAGCCGGAAGCTCTGGGCTGGTTCACCAAAATGAACTTTTCTTGAGATTCCACCAGGAGATCGCCCGCAAAATGGACGCAACGTGGCATTCAGCTGTCCTTCAACTGAACAGTGCGCTTCACGAGTAGCACACGCCTTTTGTGCTCAGACTTTACTGGTTCCCGGTGGTTTTTTGGGAACAATTTGAAGGTCTTTTTCTATTTATAAAGCCTTTATAATTTGAGATTTTAGACCTTGATCTTGCAAATACTTAAGTAAAATATTATGCACGAATAGCTCCATTAACTCCAGGCTGTTATGTAAATATCTGCAGGATAAACTTTAGAGATCACAGCTCTCATGTTTTCTCTTAACAGCTAAAAACAGCTGAGGAGCAGGGCCAAAAGCCTTTATTCGTGGATCTCGGATGCCTGCTGGCAGCACAATCTCACCAACAACCCGTAACACAAAACTGAATTCTACTTTCCCTGCTCTGGAAGAGTCTGAATGTATTGACCTACAGAACAGTAACATTTTGGGGAACCCGTTACCACTATTTAGCTCTGTGTTTTTAAATTAAATAACTGTGATATTGCCAAGCGTAACAATGTTTTATTATTCACAGCTTTAAAATGCCAGGTATATTTAAAATACACCATACAGGATTTAGTGTTTGCTGTGATATTCGTAACCACAATTCAGAGAGTTGTCAGTTTTCTCGGAAGGCTGTCCGTATCGTGTGCAGTTTTGCACACAGTAATTTCTGGAGCATACACATACCCAATGAAAATTATTAATTCATATGTACACAGGGTAATTTTATCATCTCATGACTCAGAAGCAGAAAACTATGGAGTTGGTGTGTAGAACAATCAGCGCTATCTCAAACTGTCCTGTGTGCTGAAGGGTTTGATCAGCTGGGAACTGGAGAAAGAACATGGAATTTCTCAGCTCCACATCTAAAGTTCAAATCCAGATTCAAGGTAGTAACAATCCTGAGAGCTATTAAGGGACTATTAAGTTTTGCTTTTATTTAGTCATACTATAATCTTCATGCATCAGCATTACAAAACACATTAATCATAAACCAAAATTAATAATTAATGAATTAACTCAATGTTGAATAAAGGGCAATTGCTGCATCTAATAAGAATCTAACACCCCTCAGGCGATTATTTTGTAAAAAAAAATTATTTTTTTTTTAAATTTCCATGACACACATACAGAATATTAGATGAGAACTTCATTTTGGTTTAGGCTGAAAATTCTAGACATATAGATTGATGTAAAATTAATACTCTACAAAGCTAAAATGGGTCACAGCTACATGAAAGCACTTTCTCCCTCTAGACTGTATACTGAAGCGCACTCCATTAAAGCCCTCATTTTGCAACCGATGACACAAAAGCAGACAGCTGCAATAATACAAGAGCCTCAGTGAGTTCAATAAAGTTCCAGGAACATACAACTCTATTCCCTCAGCTGCACAATCCAGGCCTAACAACAGTAACCTTTCATTCCAATATTTACTTTTTTTCCTGTATATTTACGTCAAAGAGTAGGAAAACTTGCAACATCCTTACATTCTTAAGTCCAAGGTGTATTTGAGCAGCAGAAAACCCTTCAAAGTATTCTGCATTTATAAAAGTAATGCTGAAAAAAAAAAAATTCCCACCATTTCTATTCTGAAGCCCTGTATGGAAAAATGAGTTTCCAATTAAACTTGCTTTGTGAAATCTGAATACTATATCATCTTCTGGCAATAACAGGCTCTGCTCTTCAGATTCACCTTGCTTTAACTTCAACCTGCACTACTCAAAATATCTTAGTTCATCTTAGCGATTCTGCAAGCAAGCACTTGGTTTTCCAATGTCTAGTCTTACCTCTACATCTTGGACAGTCCGTGGCTGAGCAATGCACAGTTTGTTTAGCAGCTGAAGTATCAACTCTTCAATGTAATAGAGGGAATCTTCTTTTGCTGAAAGGTTTGGGTGAACCTGTTGCTGAACCTGTACAAAAGAATTAAAAGAATTAGTTTTTTTTCCCATTTAAAGCTGTACAGAAGGAAGAATCGGAAAAAAGCAGAGTACCTCTGTACTGCGGTGCTGCAAATTCACACACTTCCAGTAATTTCCCACAAGTTTTCCTACGTAGTTAGGATGACAATTCCTACTCCTGCAAAATTGGCGTCTCTATTCAATTAAAAACTAAGTGTTTAGCCTTTATGGTAGGGAAGAAATTTCAAGCCAAGGCAGATTTCTGCCAATGATGCAGTGAAAACAATCACTGTCAATAATTCTGCAGTTATTCATCCACAGAATGAGTAACATACAGTTATGTTACTAACCCTACTAATGAGTACTGGGTGACTGTGAACAGAGGAGGAGCATGGACCCACCAGAGGAAAAGACTTAACAAGCAAGGACACCAGGATAAGAGAACTAACGAGTCTGGCAGGGAACTGAATTAATGCGCTGTCAAAACCTGTGGCAATAAAAACCCACGGCTGTGACACGGGAGAAGGGCAGGAACAACTCTTTGAGATGCCTCAGAACCAGAAAACTAGAACATGAAACGCTGTCTAAGGCATGAGAAAGAGATGTGAAATACTTACAACAGAGAGGGAGACCTAAGGAAAAGCATGAGTCAAAATTCAGGAGTGTCAAGACTAGGAAACGCACTGTGAGAAAAGCTGACTTCCACCTCCCTCTAACGCAAGGCAGGATAATGCCTTTTATCTCACTTCACGGAGATTAATCACAGCTTTTGTTTCCAAGGCTAAGCTAGACCAGACAACCTGAAACAGGCAACCTCAGCATGTGCCCGTACAAGCTAAAGGGCCACAACTAACTCGTCCTGGTCCAACATGGCTATTTTCCTACTAAAAATCCCCCCAAATCAAACAACCACCCCACCTTAAAAAAAAAAAAAAAAAAAAGTACTAAAGTGTTAGTCTATATACTCAGTTTTCCCTGGCAGCCTCTCAATCAGGAAAGCGCTAACTAGATCTTAACCTATAGCCAAAAGATTTGTAAGTAATACAATCCAGGGAAATTCCCTACTCTCCCCATACAAATTATATGTTAATCACCTCAAAAAAGTAATCTTACATACTTACATTGGCATTCTGTATGTGGTTTCAAACACAAGACAAACAGATCAGCAGTTTCTCAGGGGAAGACAATAACATCTTTGGGTCAATTCTGATCCTCTGAAATACATGTACTCCTCCCTCCAAAGATAACGGGTGAGCCCACAAACACTGCGGGGCTCTGAGGGCTTCCTCCAAATTAAGTAACTAATAATTTCATAGCAATACCTTGGGAGCACTCAATTTGCAGCCCTGCAGGCTTTTGGAAATCGTGCAAAAACAAGACCAACAAGGAAGTAAGGTGTCTGGCCGGCTTCCTTCCCTGCCGGCCACAGAGGAAGGTGGGCAGAGTTGCCCGGGAACCGGAGCCACCGCAAGGAACCGCTCGCTGCTCCACCTCCTGCTGTGCCACGGCCTGAAAGAACTGGGGGAACAGGACTGCGCTTTGCCCCCACACCTCCGCATGAGAAGAGAGGAAGAGCCAGGACAACCAACAGGTAGGGAGAAAAAGCGAAGATCCACGGAGGGGACCACTAGAAGGGGCTGCTGCCATACATCGAGATGATGACTTGGAAGGAGAAGCCTGCCAACGCACTGCTCAAAGACAGGGGAGCACAGACAGGGACCACACATACCAACGACGGGAATCCGAATGTCTCAGGGGAGTGGGAAGGGGGGGGACACACGGAAAATGTGAAAACATACACTGGTGCTGATTGTATTGGAATTAATAATTAAGGTATTACACAGCGGTGGTGAAGAGAGACTGTCAATCATGGAGGCTCCTACGCAATACCTGGGGAGAGACGCCCTTCCAGGCAACGACACACATTTCTAGTGCTTAATTCTGCACTGGCATTCTTCCTCGAAAAGCACAGGTGAAGAAACACATTAATAAAGCTGTTGTACACTAAGAGAGAAGGGAATACACATTCTGCCTCTAATCCAGCTGTCCAGTTTTGTTATAGGGTTTTTGTATAGCCCTGTAAGTATAATTTCGTTTTCTGCACCTCTCTCTGCTTCATATAACTGTTGCACAGCCGACACGTATACAAGATCGTGTACTACTGAAAGAAACAAACCCCCACCACCACCCTCAAGAAAACCAAAAACACTCCTTGAAAACACTTACTTAAGACTGCAGGTTTTCAACAATAGTCAGTGCATTTCACGTTCTTCCTGAACATGAGAGTTTAATTCACAAAACAATGGAAAACCAGGAAGTGTCGAGTTAAGGTCCCGCCACGTATCTCTTATACAAGCACAACTACAGCAAAAGCATTAGCTAGCTAACTAGGAAATAAGACGAAGTTATATTTCCCCCACAATGAGCACTTAATGATGGTCCACAGAAATGACAAGAACAGGAGCTGTAAGAAGATGAGAAAGGGAAGCTGTACTCCCCTTAAGAGAAAATGGGGAACTCCCATTTACTGTATCAGATCGCAGCCATCCTCCTCCTCTCATGAGGGTCGCTCGTTTTAAAAACAGACATCACTGCCACAAAGAAAATGACTTCACTTGAAACTAACTTCAGTTCACAGGTCTGAACAGCTCATGCCATACTTTCCTCAGCTGTCTCAAGAGCACGCGGGTATCTAACAAGGTTGAGGACAAGCAAGGGAGCACACAGCCCTCTTCAAACACTGGCAGAGAATCTCAGCTTCATACAATGAACACAAACATAAGTACTGGAGTCAGTTTTGCTTTGAAAGGAGCGAAACCAACAACAAAGCCCAACATTTGTTGGTTGAGACAACTCTTCCCAGAGGATTTGGAAATCAGCTTCCATTTGAAATGATACTGCCTGCAGCATTGCAGAAAGGTCCCAGAGGTACTCATGCACTCCCTGGCTTTAAGAGAAGTTATTTTGACCTAAGTGCCATTACTGAGAAAAAACAATTTCATACCAAGACATTGTTTTCCATAGCAAAACAAAAAGACAGTTATAAAAGCCGTGCACCAGCTGATCAAATCAGATGCCACTGTATCAAGGAGAGAACACACTCTTTACAGTATTCACCTAAACTGACTGAAAGGACTGGAAAAGCAAGGAGAGACTGATAAAACACTGCATGTACGGAAAAAAGCCGGAGGAATTACTGATGACATGTTTCTTACAGAAGGTACATTCACTGATTTCAGGTTCAGACTGAAATATTTGAGCACAATTGTATTAGCTGGCATGGAATAATACACCATAGCTAACACAGGGCTAAATTTTGATCTGACTTGTAACTGCTTCCTTTAAGGGCCAAAATACTTAAACACACAACGTGTTGCACGAACCAGCAAGAGTTCTGCTGCAAGAACTCTGAGCAGAAGGTATCAGAGAAACCAGATTTTTTTACCTATTTTATCTCTGAAACAATCCGAGTGAAGTGCTTGAAGTCATTAAAGAGGGAGATTAAGATTAGCAGGACTATTTTTTACTGTGTCATTCACATAGGATTATTCCTTCACAAGCTGTTCCAAGGAACAGAAATGAAATAACAGGTATGAGTCCCATAAGTGTGGCATTTAAACATGGCCTTAAGGCCTTTCTGGGGACATGCTTTTATTTTAGATGGGAGTTCCTAAACTGCTCCTTCCCTTGCTCCTCTTCTTTACTCCTCCCTCCTCTTCTACCCCTCCAACACGTGCATATTTGACAAAAATCCAGCGGCAGCTTCACAGGGGCGTCTCCTTCCTACGGCCGTAGCCTTCAGCAGATTTGGCAGGGCTCTCTGAGAGCTCGACTGCATCTGTACAAGCAGTGGCTCAAGAGGAGACTGAAAAGTCCCTTAAAGGTAAACTGAGATCTTCCCCCTTGGTTCCTTCCGACAAGCAGCTCCTGCACCACACCACAAAAGCTTCTAGAGAAAACAGGCAGCTGCAGAGATGAAGTCAAGCTCAAAATTCCTTCTCAGTGAGATGTTAATTGTCCTTACAGGCCCCTGGGAAGAAGTCTGTTAAGAAAAGATGATGAAAATTTTCAAGGAGATAAACAGTATTAGGACTAGAAACAAACTGATCTTATTTTTTAGAACTAATATAATGGCAGGCTTAATTTTGAACGGCAGGAGTTTTGGCATGAAGTCTGAATCTCAATAATATCTGGACTTGGGAAAATTCAGAAGTCCTGAGTATAAAAGCAACGGTCAAAGGGTTGTATCTGAAACAACAAAAAGCTGAAGAAAAAAATATTGAGTCAAAACTGCAAGTAACTTCTTTTTAGCCTGCACTAGTAAGACAAACCAGCAGTTTGGCTACACTGCCTAAATATATTTTTACGTAATACAGGTATTTTGGTAGTAAAAACACATTCAGAAAGCTCCAGTTGTCCCACAGTAAGCACATGACCAAAGCAAGAGATTGTTAAAAAAAAAAAAAAAAAAACCCCCAAGAATAGAAAAATCCCGAACCCATGACATGCACATCAAGTCTCTCAACAGCACATACCATCACAAACATATGAATTCATATTCCTGAAAGACTGGATGACAATATCCCACTTCTCTACTTATACTCAAAACAACTACATTTTCAGAAAACAGAATTCCAGTATTACTTGAGATTTCAGAACAAGAAGTTTCCAATTTAAAAAATGCCACCACAAAATCTGTTAGGATGATAATACAACATTTCTAAGTTTACTATGCTAACAGGACAGTTTAATAAATTGCATGTTAAATTTGTAAACTGTTTGCAACAGAAACCACTCACTCCCCTTTTCCCACAGCAAATGATTTCAACTTAGAAATGATTTATATTTTACTTGCCTTGTAAAAACACAGTTATACTAGATCAGCAGACAAGTAAAACTTTGCAAGGCTGTTTGTTTACTTGAGGAACAAAGCACATAAATTTGGAAGCAAGAAAAATAATTAGAACATAAAAGTTAAATATTTACTATCACAGGCTGGTTACGGTCTTGCCAACACTTGTCAGTATTTCCATACACTGTGTTCAAGGTGATGAAAATACATCACTGACAAAGAAAGCAGCACTAGGCTTGCCCCATACCAAGATGCTGAAAGCCAGGAAGAAGAAAAAGAATGAATCCGACAAATGTCTGGGTTTAGATTGGGTTTTTATTCCTTCTTATCTTTTATCTTCTAAAGATAACACTGCCCATTAGAAACATAAAACATCTGCTCCAAAGGCATTTTTAATCCCTCATCTGGATGATGCTCCAGAGAAAGAGGGGAACCAGATGTAGTAACTTAAAGGCCTATGATGCTCTTATTCAGTGAAAGATGACAGCATTGATAGTCCCAATTTTCACGCATAATTACAGCATAATTCTTTAGAAAGAACCACAAAGATTCAAATACTTGAAGAGATATCCCAAATAAAAATGCACTGTCAACTTTTTTAAAATAACTGCACTAATTTCTGACTTTATTTCCACTACAGCAATTTCTAGATGGTCTGTCTCTCTTAAATCAAACTAATAAATGCTGATAGAGGAACAGCATGAAGTAGTCTCTTAAGCAAAACAGAACCTAATCATTTATCTACATACAGCATTTTAGCTTTTTCACTGCAATTCTAAACATTTGATGCATGGTTAGCAAAATAAAGTATTCTCACAACACAGTAACTGAGCTACGAAAAGCATCTCAGGTGCAGATCATCCGTCAGCTGTCTGACCTCAAGAACACCGACTGCTGTACAGGGGTGATTAAACAGTCATCTTACACCACCACTTTAGTGTAAATATAATTTTTTTCCATCTTTAGCTGTTTAACTACTATTCTCCTCTAGTACATTCTAGTTGAGGGGAGGGCGAATTAAAGGAGATTTGCGATGGGTGGCGCAGACAGGGATCTGCATTCTGAAATAGCATCGAAGACCGTCCTAAGATCTACCAGGAAGCATACTTGGTGCAGACAGAAAAAACACACTGATAATGGCACAAATGCTCCTAAGCTGACGCGCAGTTGGTTGATAAATTGTCAATCAAACGCAGACCACCATCCCTCCCATCTTTTTCTGCAATAAGCTGTAGCACGTAATACACCTCAATGGCACTTGGTGGAAGGCACTGGTAGATCACGGCGAGCACAGCAGCACTGATTTCAGGCTTCTGCTAATGACTGCACAGATGGGTTTCCTCAAAGAGCCGCCCACCGGTAGTTTCTCCTCCTGGCACTTCCCTACCATACCTCACTTCTGCCGCATCTACTCTCATCTACATTTCGTATTTTGTTTCTCACAACATCTTCACAGTCTCTGCTTTTCTACCCAAACACACAAAAACTCCTTTCTCCAGTTGATCGTTTCCTTTTATACAGAGTCAAGGAGAAAGTAAAATGTGCGTATGGTCACATGTACACAAACACATATATTTTAATCTTAACAACGGATGGAAAATTAAGTATTTGGATTTTATCCATCCATATAAAATGCCTTGTTCAAATTGAGATAAACCCTGAATGAGCTAGGCACAGCCTCTGCCCTGCGATACAGAAGGAAAACACCATGGCCGGTGTGGATATTGCTGTGCACACGTCTTACTTTACTGCTAACAGCTTCTAATTCTCCCCCAACTCTTCAACACATCACTTCGCAGAGCTGACAGCAGCTCTGGGCTCTGAACCCAGCACCCGCAGGCTCCCTCTCCCCACTTTTTACATCATGCCCTTCCCAAGAAGAACCACTCACTCAGGCAGACTGAATTATTCAAACAGGCCAGTAACTTTTCAATTAAGTCTTTAGAAGATTTAAAAATAAAAATTAATTCATGAGCAACACAGGCCAGCAGAGTGAGTTTTGAGATTATATTTTAAGTGAACAGATGTGGAGATGCAAGAAGACTAAATGGCAAAAAGCAAAGATACATACTACTTAAAAGAAAAAAAAGGCCAAACCTTACTTTTGGAGACAGTGAAGACTGTCAGTCATTTCTTTGCGAACCAGATGGTCATTGAAATTACATTTAAAAATTAATGAGAATAAAGAGGACATAAATATGGGCAAGAAAGATGTCCTCAGCACGTTTTTGTATGCGACTAACCTGCCGAACTCAAGGAATGGTAGCACACCACTCATCTGAAAAGCCTGGCAGAAAGGGAATTGGTGATGTAATTACAAAAGCAAATAACAGACGTAACAGCTTCTCCGGAGGAGATTAGATAATGCTTGCACTGTGCAAAGAGGAAAAGAGAGGTGAAAAACTAGAGAGAGCAGGTGAGGTGGTGCAGAGGAGACAAAGAAACACTGCAACAGGTGAGGCGGTTCAAGTGGGAGAACACGCATGAAATGGGATGAGAAAATCAAAGCAGCACATACTGCCCAGCTCTCCCAGCACCCAGCTTACACAGTACACAAAGGGGCAAGATGACCAGACGTGAGGGGGATAAAGGCACAAGAGCGAGGTGAATCACAGCAGTCAACTGTTCAGTTTGTTTTTTCTTCCTGTGACTAGTTAGCCTGGCAAGCCTTTAAGCCAACGCAAATGCTTATTTCCATGTTCCATTTTCACAACACAGGTAGGAAGTGTTTCTTCTGCTGCTGCTGCCAAATGAAATTACACCGTTCCTTCTACTTTTAAAGACCTCAGATCTAAAAACTACCTTCACTTCACACCACTGAGAAAACTCTCCTATTACCATCTGCCAACTGCAGACTACAGTGACAGTACTTAACCTAAACAGCATAAAGAAAACCAAAAAGGCATGAAAAAAATAGGACTTAAGTAAAAGGACCAGTCCCCTTTGGTTCCAAATTTTATTTATGATAGTGAATATTTATGCAAGAACAAAACAAGCCAGTCTACTTACTTGTAAGGGATTGAAACCAACCTATAACGATACTCAACCGCTACTGGGAATAAAAAAGGTCTGGAGGAATTAGCCTATTGTTTACAGAAGGCTTGGTAGCATCCACTTCACAGGGACTTGCTGTTCCTTCCCACACCTCCAGCCACCTCTCGATTGTGAGCACAGTGTTGTGAGGCAACAACCGGATCTGTGCTTCAAACTTGTTCGGGTCTACGCATTTCACAGGTAATTAAGTATCACCAGCACTTCCCTTATTTGCCATTCTCCCAAGCTGAGGCATTCATGTTTGTAGCAACTGCAAATCTGCAAAGGTCCAGGCTTCACAGCTCAAATAAGTATATTTATTAGAAGCCAAATGACCTAACAGATTTCAAAACTAAATATAACTATTATTTTAAAACATCGTAACAAGCAACTTTACAGTTGAAATTATAATGCATTAAATAATAACGCATGCTAATGAAATTAGAAAGCATTAAACAATAATCCATTATAATGACACTGTAATGCATTAAATAATTCTAACCCAAGGGGGCCTGATCCTGCAATGGAAAACATGCAGGCGAACTGCCCTTGACAGAGCAGTGAAGAAATGGGGCAGCCCCTGCACATACCCTGTTACCGACGAGAACCCTAACCATGCAACCTTGCCCGAGAGCTGTGTCATTATACATTAACTCCCATATGTTTTAAAACATAGAGCAGCACTGAACTAATGTAATCTTCAAAAATGTCCTCAAAATGGTCTTTATGTTTCTGTATCCAACATTTGCTAAGAATAAACCCTTTAGTCATGCTCTAGAAATTTGATGAGTAGTCCAGAGCAACAGTGGAATTGTTTTAGAAAATGCAAATTGTGTACAGTGCCATAATTACACCGACATGTGTAGTGCCTGCAGAAATGCGAGTATTAACTGTTTGACAGTCTCTATTTGTAGATAATGGAGAAAATCCAAACAATAATACCTATGAGATACTTGTGAATTTAATTTAGAAAAATCAAAGAACAAAGCAACTGAATACACAGCTCTTGTTTACAGAAATATATTTTTAATTTGCCAGTGGATTTGTAAGAGCATGCACAAATGATAATGCATGCTAAGAACACACAAGAATGTTTTAGGGTAAGTAAATCCACATATATGTCCAACAACACATTGTACATTATTTTCAAAAATACACACTAGTTCTATGGAGTCACCCGTTTCGTTTTGAAAATCTGTTCCAAATAATTGGGATAGAGGTGCATTCCAGGTAGCAATGGAAGATGTTTGGTATTAATGATGTTTTCAACTACAATTCTGAAAAACCTTTTATACAATGCATATCCAGTACATTAAAACTGGGACCTTCAGTGGGTTGGTGGGAGTTACACACTCAGCTGCTACCACTGAGATTCATGCATGATTTTCTTAGGCTCCCCTGTAGTCCCAGTCTAAGATTAATAGATATGACATCAAAGCCTTGATATCAACCTGCAAAATCAATTCAGTTCTGGAAAGTTTCATCTGGAAGAAAGTTGACAGGCAGCAAGAACAAGCTTTGGCACGGGATCTATGCTAGGAAAGCCGGTTACAAAATTCAAATGCCAGCTTTAGAAAACAGGTTTCATAATTTGACATCTTTCCCCACAAAGGCCATCGGGCCAGGAACAGCTAAAAACCAACCAAACCAAAACAAATCCAAACAACAAACACCTGGAGAAATGGAAAAGGGGGAGAGAGCAAACTCCCCAACACCACCTTCCCCTCCAGCACCCACCCACCACAGGAGAAAATCCGCCTCCACGGAGGGTCCTGGTTTCACCAGAGAAGGATCCGGCCAGCCGTGGAGCGGGGAGGGGGGGAGCAGAAAAGCCCCTCACTCGCAGCCCTCCAGAACGGCACTGCCCCGTCGAGCACCAGCTTTCATGACACTTTAGTATCAACATCCCAAGGATTCAAACCCAACCAACCCTGCCAGTGGGGTGTTTGAAATGCATGTGATTTCTGCTGGAACAGCTGCCTGCATGCTTCGAGAATTATTCAAAGAGACATTGTGATCCTTTAATAACTAAAGTCAGCTCCCAGATTAAAAGCCTTTATAAAAAGCTTAGAGCATAGATCTGTTTGAAGTGATTTACTTGCTACAAACAGCAGTTCAAGTAACTATAACCTCAGCAACCAGATAAAAATATTGTTTTCTTCTGATTCATTTACTTTGACAGGACTTTTATAACGAGCTTCATTATACTCACTTCCTACTTAGGTTTCCAGCACAGCAACAGAATTAAGTTTTAGAGTAAGGACATGCTTGTAAATCTACCAGGTGGAAGAGAGGCAATACACAAAACTGCTTTAAAATTTTCAACTTACTAGATTCCAAGGTGCCAGTGCTAAGGATATGGTGATATAAATACATTAAAAAAACTATTTAAAAAATCTGGTTTAGTGATGTCTTGTCGTTTAGCTTTGGTTTTTTCCTAAAAAGACTCACACTGGTAGGTACAATTCAGCACTCTCTACTAATCTTAAAGATGTATGACTGCTTAAATGCATACAGAATATTGTTCCAAAGACAGATTCTCATCTTTTTTTCACATATTAAAGTAAGAACTGATGTATTTTACCATTTTTTCCCCACTCCTGATTTGTTAATCGTCAACTGCATGGAATTAAAGCAAATGCAAGGGTTTAAAAGTGGTTTGATAAAAAGAAGTGACCTTAAACTTGCTGAATGCATAATGAAAGAGACTGGAGCTCTTCAAAGCATGTTATGGACTTAAAATTCAAGAAGCAAGGAAATACTATCTGTTGTTCATGAACTTTACTGGCTCGTTATCCAGCTCCACATCTTTCTGTATTTTAGACCTAAGATTTCTCACACCTTTACATACACAAGGAAAACCAAAAACTTTCCTCTTTTTCTACTACCCATTTCTCTTCTTCAAAAAGGAAGAGCTTTCAAGGATGGGAAACAGAATCCTATCTCCACACTTGCAGCGTAGGCCACTGTGATGAAAACCCAGCTTAGAAGTTCAAAAAAACTCTCTTCCAGGCATTTAACTAAAAAGTTTCTGAAGCTCAGACTTTCTTTAAAATTTTCATTGCAAAAGCAACCTGCTTGAAAAGATCGTATCTAAACTGGCTGACAAGCAGACTTTTAAACCTCTTCAGAACGAAACTGCAAACTACTTGAAAACCATGGTAACATTTTATAAATTCTGAAACTCATACAAAATCTGACGCTTTGGTGCACACTTCGGATTCAGTGCCACACTCTTCAGCTCTCCTATAAATAACGGAAATGCTCTCATCTCATCATCGAAGTGAAAATGCAAGATGTAAACGAACAACCCATAAATTTTCTAAAATGTTCTGGTTTAAAAATCTCCAGTGTTCACATTAGGGCATTTGATCTTTTAAAGAATATATTAAAACTGACAGCATCTCCCTAATAGCCTGACTGCAATAACTGAAACAATGATATAATTTTGTTTTGACTCACTGATACTGCGTGTTCATAAAAGAAATGCACATTACAGTAGGATTGCTTCATGCTGAAGGGTGGGTACTGCAGACAAGGAACTTTCCCAGGAAGAAAAAAACCTATCTATAAGCAACTACAAATTTTTACAAGCAGTCACTGGTATCAAGACTTCATTTCCTCTGGTTTAGAAAGTCTAAGTTCCTGCTCTGTTTCTTTTCACCGAAACCAAATGTACAGAAACAGTAAGAATTGGTAAGAGCAGCATCAATCCACCAACTTTTACACTATTTGTATTTTAGAATGATGAAAACACCTTTAAAGTTTTAAAGAAATCCTTTTGGTCAAACTGATATAGCTATACCTCACATTTGGGTGGATGCTGGTTGGTGTCAAGGTGCTGTTTTATGTCAACCTCCAGTGACTGGGAAAAGAACAGCATGGCATTCTCTAAGCTTCCCGAGACAGGCTGGAAAGCAACTACTACGAGGAAAAGGAGATTCAACAGTAAAGAGTAGAAAATCCAGGATTCTTCAGACAGGCGATTAGTGTTTTTTATGCCAGCCACAAGACTACTTAGCTGCCTTCAGCGGCTTTTAACACAAGTGACATGGGGACCTAAAACAAATGCAAGTCTTTGAGAGAATCATTACTGCACACCATCACTAAATCTATTCGTGGAAAAAAAAACACAGAACACCACTCACATGAGTGCCTACATTACTTGTATCACAGTACTGCCCAGCACCAGAGATCCAGATCAGCAGGCCATTACGTTAAGAACTATATAATGGTCCTCAACCTTTGCAATGGTAACAAGCAAATGACACACAGCAGAACAACATCACTCCCTCCATGCCCCACCAGCCTCAATTTAACCCACTCCCTTAGCTATTGGGGGTGTCCTACCTAAGGGTGATGGGCTGGGGACTACCCTGCTATGCAAAACACATAGTAAAAAGATAAATTCCTCTCCCATGACAGGCTAAGCGGTTTCCCACACAGTTTATCTCATTTATGCAGTGGGCAGTTGTTTCTCTTAAGAAAACACAGGCTGACTTTACCCTGCACCACAGCTGTTCATCCTCTCACAGAAATCTAATCGACAACCTGGTGTTAGAATAGCCAGCATGTCAGAAGCACTTCAGTCGGGTGGTCAGCAAGGGAGCCTGGTTCGGGAAAGGGCCTGGAGGAGCCGTCTGGATAAATGCCATGGTGAAGGGATGGAAGGCTGCCCTTGCACAGCACATCTCAAGCAAATCAGTAATATTATCAGCAGCCTCAAACCGAGCGGCCCAATTAAGAAGGCAGGGACGGGACTTTTGGCTGGGGAAGGAGGAAAAGAAGCCTCTGACAGGAGGAGGAGAGTCTGCCAGGCACACATCGTCACCTGGCAGCACCTTCACACAAAGAAGCACCGAAGGGAAGACAGGAGCATGGGCACCGTCTGGACGCGGGCCGGGGCAGCCTGCTGTAGGTGACCCTTCCTGAGCAGGGGGTCGGCAAGAGGACCTCCGGAGGCCCCCTCCAACCTCTGTCCCGTCGTGACCGGGCTGCCGGGACGGGCCAGGACACGGGGCGAAGGGACAGGACGGAGGAGGTCCCGCAGGAGCCAAGCAAGGCAGGGGCACCGTGCAAGCGAACGGTCAGACACCCCTGCTCTGCCCGAGAAAGCTGTCGGGGCTACGGGCATCTGCAGTAGAGGTGCGAGCCGGCCCCAGGCGGAGCCCGGCCGCAGCCCGTGCGGCGGGACGGGCACTTGCACCCACCGGCGGTGCGGCCCCGGCACAGGCACCAGGAGCCTGGGGAAAAGGGGCGTGCGGGCGGGGAAGGGACGCTCCCGGGGGCCGGGGGCCGCAGGGCGGCGTGAGGCGCAGGTGCCGCCCGCCCGCCCGCCCCCCCCCCCTCCGCCGCTGCCGCCGCCGCCGGCGGACTGACCTTGCGCAGGGCGGGCACGAAGAGCCCCCGCCATTTCGGGCCGTTCTCCTCGCCGAAGAACTCGTACGGCTGCGGCGGCGGCTGCATGGCGCCCGCCGGCGGCTCCTCCGCATCGGGGCCGCCCGCCTCGCCGCTCCCCGCCGGCTACGGCGCCCGGGGCATGGGGGGGGGGGGGAGGAGGGGGACGCTGAGGGGAAGGAGAAGCCGCCGCCGGCGCTCGTCAGGGCTGTGCCGGGCCGCGCTGGGCTCTCGGCCGCCGCTGGGTCGCTCCTCACCCCCCCGCCCGGGCGGCCATCACATCCGGCGCGGGAGGAGCCGGGCTCCGGGCCGCTCGCCGTACGCTGACGGGGCGGCGGGTGAAGCGCCCTCGGCCCCGCTCGCTGCGGCCCGCTACCGCCGCCGCCCTCGGCGCGCATGCGCGGCCGCCACCATTCTGCCCTTCCCCGCCCACTACCGCGGCGCCCCCTGCCGGCCGCGCCGCCGCCGGGCGGTCACCGCGGGGCGCGCAGGGGAAGAGCCCGCACCCCCCCACACACCCACACCGGTGCCCGCCCCGCGGGGGGGGGGGGGGGGGGGGGAGCTGCCCCTCCACACCCAGCACGGCTCAGATTAATTAATTAATCAGGAGTTGGGCAAAGCTGTGGCACCGCGCTACGACCCCGAACTCTTGGGTAGCCGCTTGTTGCAGCGATGCTGGACACCACCCTCCCATAGCATCTCCCTCTCCTGCACGTCAGGCTTTACAGCAATTCACCCTGCTCCTTCTGCCGTCTGCCGTGCAGGTCCTCCGGCTCCCTCATTCCTGCCCTTTATTGAATGAGGAATTCCTCATTCCTTCACCTGACTGGAAACAGCCTCACCCTGCGGGAAGGCTCAAGCAGAACCACCGTCCTGGGAGAAGGCACCAGCAGTAGCTGTGGTGCGGTGCTCAGTAACCCGCCAACAGCAGCCTCCCTACCTGGAGGCTTTCTCCCTACCTAGAGGCTGTTTTCCTCCCTACGTGGGGCGAGGAACGCTGGCTGTCACAGTTCCCTCCACCCCCCCCCGAACAACCACTCCAGCCAAACTTTCTCTCATTTCCCTTCCAATGGCATTGTATTCAAATCTCACGCCTTATATAACCCCCCCTTTTAAGACTTGTCTACAAAGGGAGTGGATAAATTAAATCAGGAAAAAAAAAAAAGTGCCTTTCTGCCAGCAAGAGTGTGATCCTTTGTTATGACAGATTTCCCGGAGGAGACAGGCGCTTGCAGAGGCAGTGACAGCTCCTTTTGCTCTGTGGTCTTAACCTTCCTGCCGCATCAGAGCAGCCTGGGAGGTTTCCAACAAAATATTTCTTTCTGTGGGAAGACACTTGTTCGTCAAACCCAAACTGTGAGCAAAAAGAAAAAGGTAATCCCGAGTGCAACTTCAGGGTAACCGTGGTGAGATCCACGAACCTGCAGTTGGGACAGCCAGGATACCCTGCCTGGAAGTAGATGTTCCAGGTTGGGTGAGCCCCTCGCCTACCACTTTATCCCCACCTCAGCAGCCCCAAAACGCCTGTGTTCTTCAGGATGCAACATTCCTGTTCTCCAGGCAGCGTGAACTGCTCCAAGGTGTGGCAGTGGTGACCGGACACAATGAAGTGCCATAACCGAGCCTGTTTTCCCAAGACCAGCCATCCAGTACGCCATGACATGGGGCACTATATCATTTCTTTGCAACATTTTAAAAAAAGATGTAATATGCCGTACTCTTCCCAGAGTTTAGGACTGACCTTACGGGACACTTTTGGGGAATAAATTGTGTTTGTCCAAAGCCGTCCTAATGCATTTATTTAGAATTTCAAGAATTACCATTCCACATACCATTACAGGTCCAGATCAGGCTTAAGACTAGTTCTGTCCACTGCATACGTACTGGTGTGAGAAAAAGCTGTGAAGTGTTATAAGCATAGATAAGATACAGGTACTTTAGGAAGACGAGTTTGGTCATGTGCCACCCCACCCCCCCCCCCCATCCCCTATTACTAAATAAGTAATTCCTATTATATACAGCTGTATCCTGCCTAATTCAGATGAGAATTAGCAAATACCAGTGAAACTTCTCTGAAAGTCAGGAGAAATACACAGATCTTAGAGCAATTAAAAAAAAATCCACCACACTATTTTAATCATAATAGAGAAAGGCACAGTTATTAAGTCATCCAAGTGAATTAGACCCTTTTGGAAAATATATTCATACATTTTCACACTTTGTGGGCAACAAGATTTATGTTTGAAACCCCATTATCATAATTCTCTGAAGTTACTCCTTTAAAAAAGGTTTATAACTTTATCTCTAAAAATATAAATATTTCACAGAATGCTACATAAAGATTCATAATTTAAAAGCCTCAGTTAAACTCTACCCTAAAACAATCATCTCCTGAGATTAAAAAGCACAGCAGGCTGCACAGTTAAATGTGCTGACATAAGATTCCCCATAGTATATGACGGCTTTACATTTTAATGTTCTTTATTCTGTTAATACATGTTAGGGCCACACCTCGTGTGGGAGGAAGTTGCTTTTGCAATCCTTTTGTAGTATTTACTGTTGATAGGCAACACTTCTGGCGGGGAGTGAAGATATGATTGTTCCATTGTGAAGATACAACTTTTACACAGCCGTATGGCATTTTAGCATTTGGAATATCTGAATCTCTGTCTAGTGTTATTGTGGCTGAGAATAATGACCAAAGGTTTTCTTTGAAGGGCTTATTATTTGAATTTCCAGGTTGTCCTTACACAGGAGTCACTTTTCTGGTAAAGTAGATGTCATCAGGAAAAAAAAAAAAGAAAAGAAAAGGAAAAAAAAAAAAGAAAAGAAAAGAAAAAAGAAGAGAGACGTTAAGCCCTTTCTCTCTCAAAAGAGGCTCAGCTCTGTACAGTAAAAACCTCAGCTAGCACACCTGACCTCCTATGCTAACACACTCCCTCACGCATGTCAGAGGAGTACAGAAAGTAACTTTAAAAAAAAAAAAAAAAAAAAAAGAGTATGGCAAATTGCCTGGTAGCAAACTACCCACAATTATCTGTGTTACCCAACATCCTGTGAACATCTGCTTTAAAAGTATTCTCAAGTACTTTGTCCCTGGGGCCACATAATTCTTTTTTGTAGCAATTATGCAGAACACACCAAGATACTCAGTTAGCTTAGTACCAAACTTGTTTAACATCTCTCTCTAGTTTAAAGCACGTTCTCCACACAGACTCTTTTCCAGGTGTACCTTTGATAAAACTTCAACTATCAATAAGAGTTCAGAAAAGTAACCAGCACTTTCTAAGCTCCCCTCTTGTCAGCCATGTGGGAAATGGGAAGCCTTCCTGACTCATTGCTGTTTGGGCTCCAAGGGAAGCAGTATGCAACATGACTCAATTAAGACAGGTTTCTGTAGCTTCCCTCCCTTCACATTTGCTTTTACAAAGACCATTTCCACTGGATTGCTCAACATGCTGTACAAAGATAAGCTCCTTTTGTATCACCAGTATTCACAGGAAAAAAAAACAAAACCACTGAAGTAGTTTCTGATCAGTGCTGACTTCCCAGATTTAAGTTAAATGAAAAATGACTGTTTACGTATACATTTTAATTTTAGCTCTATAAAAAAGAGACAGCGATCAGATAGACAGCGTATCTGAATTGCATGTCTAAATTGACTTGGATTTGGTACGCCCTTGTTAGGCTTATTTTTCTCTGAAATACTCTACATTCACGTAAAAGGCTCCGAATATTGTTTTCAGTCTCTGATAAAGCCCTTAATTCCATATCACCAGAACCCTTAAGCAGGGCTTATCGTTCTATCTCCATTACTTTAATGTAAGCTAGGGGACTGTAGACTCCAAATGAATTTAAACGGAGTCAGAGAGAAAGCACACAGAGAACCACCCCATGCTTGTGGTTTTTCAGAGGACCAACCACCTCTCCGGAGTGCGAGGAGGAGGCAATATTTAGACCAGCGGCATGGGAAGTCGGTGCGGGCAACCCAACCACAGAGGCTTTTCCTGCTCCACCTAAAGACCCGCTACAGTCCTGGGAGACCCTCATGTTGTGCCTGGCACCAGCCCTTCCACAGGCTCTTCCTGCTCAGGTGAACAAATCTTTACTGCGAACGGGGCTGTTGGCTTCTTTCTTGCAGAAGGCTGCGCCGCACCAGGTCTTACCAGGCACCGTAACTCCTTTATTCGTGAAGCTGAGAAGTTGTGGGCTGGCAAAGGCAAACATTTCAAATGCTGGTTTTGCACTGCACAGCTATACCAGCGCTGGTCTTGCAAGCAACACGTTGCCTGTTTTATCTTTGTCATTAAAGGCTGCAGAGGTCATTCAATGCAGACAAACTGCTACACATAAAAGAGGGGTAAAACCACACTAAATCTGTCAATCATTCACAATTCAAATCTTTGCTTCACTTCATCTGCAATCATTTTTGCAATGGCAAGGGAGGAGGTAGCAGCAGGAGAAGGGGCATTTCTGACATGAAGAATTCTGCTTCCAATATCTCCACTGCCTCCATCAAATACAAAGTCATCTACCAAATTTCCGTCACTGTCCAATGCTTGAGCTCTCACTCCAGATGGACCCCTGCAAAATAAAGGAGGAGCTCACCATCAGAAAGAAAACATTTTCTGAAGTCAGAAAATCAGTTCTTTTCTGGCCTTGTGAAGGTGCCCAGGGAAACCGTAAGGAAGGCAGACTGTGGAGTCAAAGCCCAGTCAGGCTTTTGGGGGAGCACAGGGAAGTTTAACACTTGTGAGTCAGAGTGGGAGATGTCTCGCAGTTGTTATGGTAAAACAAGGGCAGGTAGCCAAGCGGAGGATCTTCTGTATCCTTCCTGGTTATGAAGTTACTCTCCTCCCCACAAACACAAACATGCCTTCTCTTTTCAAAAAGGAAACCCTTTGTTCTGAAATAGCAAGCCTCATCAAACATGATTTTCATGCCAATGGTATACTGCCTGAGCTGGCTAACTCCCTTTTACCATGCTCAAGCTTTTCTTATTCTGGATTTTCTCCCTGCAAATGCGTGGACAGTTAAAGCCACCTCCATGTACCTAAATGCTTCATCTTTCCTCACAAGTCTCTTCAGTTCCTTAGCATTTCTGAACTCCTTTGAATTAGTTTCTCCCTCCGCACAGTAAGCGGCTGAATACAATTCTACTGAGATGATTAAACTAAGTCAATATTCACTCACTAGCAACTCATAGTCTGGCTTCCCCTCTGAATTTCATTAGTGTTTTGCTTTCTTTGTGAACTCAGATTATGTTCAGGCTACTGAATGTGTCACTAGGATAAAGGGACTTTTTTGTGAATGTCACAACTGTGAATTTCAGCCTATGGAGAGTGTAGAAAGTCACACAAATAGTCATCAAACTTGCCTACACACAGGCAAACACAATATAAAAGATCTTTCTGTAGAAAGTATCTAAACGCTTCTATACTTCAGTAGCCTATTTTGGTGGAGGAAGGGAGTAAGCTAATGCTACATTTGCTGCTGTTAAAAGTAAGAGATTTAACAAGCCACTGGGTGTTACTAACAAGAAAAGTTTTCTTTACCTGAGTACATCATTGATGGTGACCTCAGGGATGAACTTCTGAAGTTGCTTCACCTGTGCGCTAAGGAAACACGCTCTGTACATTTCACTCAGTCCATAAGACAAGTTTCTCAGCACAAGCTTCCATAACCCACTGTGAGAGAAAAAATAACTGCAGTAAGAAAAAATCTTGCATGATAAATGCAGCCATGTCACACTAACGCTAAGAAGGTAGAAAACGCAACTGCATGGCAAAAGTTCCCATTCCCAACATCAGTAATCTCATCAATGCTTTCTACTTGAGAAATATGTTTGTCCTTCCCTGCTTCAGCAAACCTTGTTTACAGAGCTGTAGTGTTGCATTTTCATTCTTTCTTTGAGAATTAACTCTGAACTCCAGTCCCTCCTACGTCCAGGATTTTTCTCTGGCCCAGTCAAATGGCAAGAGACTAAAAACCCACATGCACGAGGGACAACAGACATGCCGCTTGGGACTTTTTTCCACGATCACTCTGAAAAGATCGTCACACTCCTAAAACCCTCAGCTTTCAGTCAATGAACCTTGCTATGTCTTCGCAAATCTTGTTTGCTTGCTTTCCTTTCCTCAAGTCTTCCAGTATAAAAATCTATAGACAATCATCAAGACGCTTTCAACTCTTTACTTCAATAAACTGCATTAAGTTGAGCTGTTTGCCAGAAACCTATTTTCCAGTTCCCTGACCTGTTTTTCAGCCGCTCCTGAGATCCTCCCCGATATTTTCACATTCTTTTTCCAGTCTAATTTCTAAAATTGAGCACTTGGTAATGGTCTGTCCAGCCCCTCACAGAGAAGCAAGATTTCTCTCAACTTCTACAGGTACTCTTAATTTACATTTGCAATTTTAGCAATGATTCCTAATTCCTCTGACATGCTTTCTAAGACAGCTTCCCAGCCTGCATTCGTGGCCTTTAACGTCTTTCCTAGCACTTGCACATTTTTTAAATGTATACTGATGGTCTGACAAAGTTTAACACAGCAATTCAGACCACTCAGTGTTCTCTCTTCCAAGCATCCTCTGCAGGTATTTTAATCACACTGTCTAGGTTGATTAAAATATTACACTGCATTGGACCAAAACCAATCCTGGAAGGGCTCCACTGGTAGCAACATGGCTCACCAGTATCTTCCAATAAGCAGCCACATTCTCAGACCAGCTGAGACATGTCTTGGTAGTTTATGAAAATTCAAATATTAGATCACATGAAGTCAAATGTCTTGGAGAAGTCCACCCTTATCAGCACAACTGTCTTTAAACACACCAAAAACTTGGCAAAAGCAGGCTTTTTGACGAGAACTAGCTTCCATGGAGTCACAAGCTGACATTTAAATAACTGTGTTCAGCAGACAAAAAGACAAGATATTACCTGTATGTTACAGCATCTAGAAAGTCTCCAGTGCTGAAGTCAAACAATTTGTAGCCCTCTCGCTTAAAGGCTAGTACTGCATTAGGACCAAGCCAAACACTGCCATCCATTCTTGGTGTGAAATGAAATCCCAGAAAAGGGAATCGAGGATTGGGAACCTAAAGCGGGATACAACAGTTATTACAGCTGTTATAAACCAGATCAGAGAAACAGCCACGCAACCACTCGAGTCAACAAACTCATCCAGGAAACGTGGAAAACATTTGTGAGGAGGAAAGTACAGACATTCAGAGTTTATTCTGTGAGAGAGTGAATAAAACAAACCAAAACACAGTAAAGAAGTTGTCCTCCCAATAAATGGAAATAACTATTTTTAAATGAACAAGTGAAAAAGGAAGTAAATTTGCCATTTTCTTTCCAATCACTACAACAAAATTCAAGTCATATAACCATACAATTGGCTCCTGTGCTGGTTTTTCTGCTTGTTAATTGTGCAGTTACAGCACTTAACTAATTTAAAACACTGAAGCACAGAGCAGGGCCAAGTAAGACTGCATCTTAGGTAAAAGCAAAACAAACAACAGGAAAAAAAAGTACACGTGATTTCTCAGGATATAAATCAACCCACAACAAAACCAACGACACACTAATGCTATTCACCAGTAGTAATTATACTGCAATAAAATAGGTTATAAAATATTAGGAAAACCTCACCATTCCTGTATTGCTCAAAACAACATGCAGTTAGCAAGCCTGATTAATGCTAATAATAAGTATCTGCAGTTTCTTTTTTGTTTGTGAATGGAATGCAGTGTAATTGTGTGCAAAGACTGAAACAGAAATAAGCTGTCTATATGCAGATACAAGTATTAAATAAGCACACCTCTTCATGCGCTGGCACTTCAAGATCTTCAGCTATTTAGAAAAGGTGACTACAGAGGTGACTGTGTTACAGTCTGAAAATAAGCAAGTATTGGGTATTTCTCAAAAACCAGTATTGTTATGACTAAAAAGTGCTTTAAGATATGCTCCTTTTCTGTATTCAGTGCACTGATTCTCCTGTTAAAAATATGCTTTTAATACTTTCGAAGCTTAGTGCAACCACTCCACAAACTACATTACATTTCTGGTAACATATCACTAAGAGTCGTGCAATTTTCTAATCTTATTACCATATTTGGCCATAACAAAACCAAAAAAAAAAAAAAAATCAAAGGGTACAAGCTATCCTCACACAGCCATGAAACAAGGCTGGAAGGTACCCTCACATCCCAGCCAGTTCCTCCCTCCCATCCCAAGACAGGATCATGAATCATTCCCAGGTGAGAAGAGGTCAGACAAACACCCAATGCCCAGGGTTCCACAATTTCCCTAGGGCAACCTGCTCCAGGGTTTAGCAGGCAAATCTAAGCTCATATTCAGAAAGGCAGTATTTCAACGTACTGCATCAATTAGCTAAAATGCTGCCCTAGGAATTCTCTCTTTTTGCTTGCTATCTTCACTTTCTGTCTGGGATTGCTCCTCTTCCCACACTGTTTGTCTATATTAGATGGTAGAAAGCTTGTCCTTTTCCTCCTGTGTCTATTTTTTGTCAAAGTAAAGCTAATTCAAAGATGAGGTTGAGAGGCAAATACCTAAATCTGAGCTTTGGGTATTAGCACAGAAGATTAAACCCTACATCTAAGTAATTAATTATTTACTGTTGTCCCTCATTGACTTCTGAATCCTGCCTACAGATTTATTTTATAACATAAAGAAAGAAGCCAGGCTGTTGTGGGCATGCGGCTACCATGCTAAATGTTTCATTCTTTCCCTATTAAAAAAACAAAACAAAAAAAACCAACAACAAAAATACAAACAAAAAAAATGACTGGCAATAACTTCCCACATGGTACTTCTACCTGTTCCTCAAGAATGAACAAAAACAAGCTGTCCTGTCAGAAAGCAACTGAATCTACGTCCACATGTTGTGCATCACTATCTGCAGTCTAACAGAAATAACCACGTAATATTGCCCTTATTTCTGTAGTTTTAGCAGTTCTTAGACTACGCTGTGAAAGACAAACAAGAGAGTATGTACCGGATAAATATTTCCTTTAACCATATAGCACTTTTCTGGTTTTAGCACCAAATAATCTCCACGGAAGGGTACAATACGAGGTTCAGGGCTGCAGCCACTGATCTCAGACAGGCGGTCCGAGTAAAGTCCTGCACAGGTCACAATATGGCGACAGTAGATTTCCTCACCCTGTGGAAAAAAAACAACCAAAACAAAACACACAAAAATTCAAAGTATCTACTAAAAAAACCACCCATCACCTACAAGCCTTGAAAAAAAAATGAGTCAAGACCAGAAAGAAAACCAACCATGCTTTCAAAAGGAGGCAGAAACATTTAATTGTTTCACTTAATTCTTTACAATATTCTCCTTTATTCTCTGGAGGAGAACTATCCTAAAATGGCAATTCATTGGGCAGGTAGGACTGGAAGAATCTTTATAGAAATGGGACAGGGAAGGAAAAAAACAGAATAAAAAAAGAAACATGTCATCGATTCTCAGACCACCTTCAGGTTCAGTTCCCAGAACACAGAGCCTCGTGCATTACACAAGCATGCTTATTGTACAGGGCAGAGGCCCAACGCATCAGCGTCAAAGACTCTGCTCCTCCAGCAAACCAAGTGTCTCCTCCTGGCCCTCCCTCACGTCTGCATCCTACAAAGCCCCGATGCCAGGCTAGCCTGCAGCTCCCTGGCCAGGTTTGCATTGCCAGAGGGTGCGTGATAGGTGGGGTAGCTAAGCAACCACAACACATTTGGTTAAATAAGGCTGTTAACAGATTTCACCTCACACACTGGGAGTGGTCGTGCTACTGAACGGTAGTTTATCCAGAAAGCTACACGAGTTCGCAGCACACAGTTACGGAGAGCTGTTAAAGATCTAAACACCTTACCATCTAAATAAATAAATAAATTCACAAACTATTATCTATCTATCTATATAGCTCACAGTATTTGTTTTCAAATGCTATGGGGTTTTTCTTCAACTAAAAATGTTTCCATAAAAATAATAAAATAAATTTAAAAAATCAGTATTTGGTGAGAGAATGTAACAGATTTTGGAAGCTACTTTTTAATGAAAAAGCAGAAATAGAACAAGAAAGCAGCAGCATTAACTTTAAAAACTACTCGGGGGGAGTGAGGTTGAGTTTTTGGTTTGTTTGGTTTTTTCCCCCTCCAAAGAAGAGTCCAGATATTCTCTCCTGAAGGTGAAAAGGTTACAACTACATTTCCTGTGCAGCATTAACTGACTTGCAGGAATGACATCGGTAGATGCACCTGTTTTACTAAATTAGCTTGTGGCTTTCTGATGATAAAATTATTCTAAATGCCTCCTTATCATTTTTATAGATGCCAAAGACCAAAAGCAAACATGAAAATAGGTGTTTCTCACCAAATGAATAAGTTATAAAAGGAGTCCTTGGAAACAACAAGCATAAGAATGTGCAAATAAAGAAGATAAGGGACACATACAGTTAAACATAAGTTAGGCAGCAGAAAGAGAAAGTTATACTTTCATTATTATTCCCAGTACACAGTAAAATCATTAACAATGAACATGCTCATTGTTAAGAATTGATTGCAGTTGTTTTGTAAAAGCAGTCCTAGATGACAGTGATCATGTTACTGAACAGCAGCTTTTTAACTTTGAGAGAGCGGATTAATCCACCAGGACTCAACAAAAATTCCTAAGAAAAGGAGAAAAAGCTTCCTATTAAGCAATTAAATCTTCAGTTTAGTTCTTACCTTTGAGTTCCTAACAATGACTGGGTATTTTAGCCCTGTAATAGAATTAGACAAGAGAAGGAATTAATAGAACACGTAACAGAAAATTGACAGAACAAGCAGCTTGTCACAATGAAGGATTCTTCCACTGGAATATCTTCAAGCTATGGAGCAACTACTGTTGGACATAACTGATGTTGTTGGATTTATTTGTGAATTAATAGGGTTTTTTTATTCTTCCATATGTGTACCAGCACAGATCCAACCTCCCTTCCAGGATAAAGAAAAAGCACTATCACAAGAATACACATGCAATATTCAGCTAAATCTGATTTTAACAGGAGAGAACAACCTTCTTCCTCAATTTTACTATCATTTTCTTCTATCAGCTTTAAACGTTTCAGCTGAAGGGTGACTTGCCTGCAAAAAAAAAAAGTGAGCTTGCTCAGTACTCTCACTAACACAATTTTGCCTTTTGTCTCATCCCGATGAGACAGAAAGGTTCAGAAATGTCATTTCAGTTAAAGCAAACGTGTTTTGAACAAAATCTTTGGCAGGACCGTAGTAAATGGAGGGCAAAAAACTGCCTTACCATCTTCACTTTCCGAAGAACTTTCTTTAGCCATCTCCATGTTTGTAACTTCAAAATCAGTCAAGATCGTCCCACCTGCTTCCTGGAAGTCTTCAGCATAGGACTGGGCCACTTGTTTATAATTCACAATGCCGGTATATGGAGAATCAAGGGCCATCAGACCCTGAAACAGTATTAGGATACAGGAGAACAGTGAAGGCTCTATGTGGACTTTGGTCTTCAATACAGAGAATATTTCACCTGGAATAATGTGCATTGCCACTGAGAAGGGAGTACCGCTGTCTCCCCATCCCTGGCTGCTTGTTCCTAGTCCCTCCACGTGCCAGCTCCGGCGTTCGGGTTTGCTGACAACTAGTATGGTGAAAACTGCTTAGGGTGGATTATCGTGTAACTACAGCATAAACAAGTCTTCTTGACAGAGTGCTTAATGATAAAACAGGTTACCTAACCTTGGCTTCAGCTACTATGTACTTATTTTTCACCATGCACTATGCAATTCCAGCTTCAAATGGTCACTTGGGAGTTCTACCTGATGCATGGCTGTTGCCAGTGCCTCCTGCGAGGCTAAAAGATACCATCTCAACACTTACTGCATTGCACATCAGAGAGGAAAGTCTCTTCTGAGTTAGACAACAGCCTATACTTGTCCTAGCAGAAAGTAAGGTTCAAGTCCAGTGTGTAGCTAGAATTTTTAACGTTTCTCAGAGATGTTTTACTATCTTTACACCAAAAAGGCTCAGTTTCTTACATAATTTTTATCATGCTAGATGGCATCACAGTATTTTCCTAGTTCTGGCTATAAAATAAGGATAGTAGGACTGCGTTATCTCAGAGAAATGCTGCAAGTGTAACTACACTAAAAGACTGTCAGCTACTCAGATCCTACAACAGCAGGGGCCATTTACATAGCCAAGACAACCAGAATGGTTGGTAAAACTGTATCTTACACAAAACCTTTCTCTCCACTTGATACACAGTGCAATGTTTTATAACACCATTCAAGTTCCCTTTGCTTATGAGGAAAAGACTCAGCTCAGGAAACCAAAGCAAATTAATTAAGACCCATCTGAACGTACTCATTTGCAGAAGTAAACGCTCAGCTGGATCTTGAACATGCAAAGAATGTTTTAAGAAGCAGATACAAAATGTTTACGAGAAAAAAAGATAAAGAAGATCCCTCTCCAGAAAATTTTTGTCTGTACCTACAACCACTCATAAGCCATGAGTCATGCAGCTACACCAGTAGCAAGCTGCCAGATAAACAGTATGGGGAATTTATATCCAGATTTTCCTTTCAATCAAAGATATACTATACAACAACAAATCTGTATTCCATAAACTACTCACATTTCTCCTGCTGTGAAAATAAACAAGCTGAGAAGTGCTACATAACAATCACATGTGCAGGAAACAACTGGATTGAAATTGGCTTGATCCAAATCCTCACTTACAGATGGGAAGGAATTTTCATTGCTGCACTATCAAGCTTTACTGTAAGTTAAATAATTTTAGTGGGAAGGAGCAGAATCATCTCACCATAAACTCAGATATAGCAGCTCTAACCTGGGCAAAGGAAAATCTGCCTATCAACCAAAAAAACATACAAGCAAGCACTTACAAGGAGAAGGGGAAGAAACTAAAGATTTAAAAAAAAAAAAACAAAAACAAAACACTCATTGTCATTGGTGGGAGAACCAGTTTTTTGTTGTTTCTGAGCATATACATCAGGGAGGACACCTCTGTATAAAGCTGGGGAAAGGATGAAGTTTGAACAACTTGTAGGCTCTGTCCATTTGCCTATAAATTCAGTCCTGCACAGGGACTAAGGGACTATAGAGTCTCCTACTTTGACTCAAATAATTCTGATTCCTTTTGTAGGCTGCAAGTGAAATGGATTGCCTGCTCTCTAATTTGTGAATGCTGGCCCTTATGAAACAGCCAGCACATCATTTGCAATTAGTGTAGCAGCAGGTCTCTATGACTTCAGTCCACGGAGAACTGATGAGCTATGAACTGACAAGCAAGAGAATGCAAAGAGGTGCGCAGGAGAAACCTGAGATGAAAGTAAGTGTCATCGAGAAAGATTCTGCAGGATGACCTTATGTTGTGTTAGACCTGGTCTGATGTGTATGTAATGGCAAATGCATGTGAAGGATTGGGCTGAGCTACAAAGTTCCAGAAATAAATGGATACATTTATTTTTGCTGACAAATGTATTTCTTCTGGGTTTTCAGGCTCTTTTGAACTTGTCACCCATACAAATTACCTCAAGGCCAGAAACATATTTATGTTAAATTAAAAAATAATGTCACCTGAGAAACTGAGACCTTATATGCTAATTAAAGGTATGAAAATCCCTTACCCTGCAGAAGGGTTCTTTCGCTTGTATTTCTTTTGCTCCAATCAGTTTCAGACCTCGCACGTTGTTCTGCAGCCCTCTTTCATACAAAGCTTTGAGTCTTGGAATTTCATCTTGTTCAATGGCTACAATTAGCTTCAGAAAAAGATAACAAGGCCCACCAGTGAGCAAAACATACAAAGCCAGTTCAGGTTTGGCATCAAGCCCAAGCTAACAAGCAAGCAATAGTGAATGAGTGAACACTGAATTATAATTCAAGGGGGGGGAAACGTGGTTTGTGCCATTAGGTGCACAAGATTCTATAAATACCTATTATTACTGAGAAAGCACTAATATATTAAGGAGAGTGAAAACCAAATGTTAAACTGTAGTTTAAGTTACTATCAATGGATAATATTTGCTACAAGTACCATGAGACTACAAATCTGAATGTGAGAGAATGTGATTTTAAAGAGCCACTGGGATGCTTCCAAAAATAAAACTGAACTTAACCCAAAAAGTACAAATCTCAGTCTCGATAAGAGAGTAAGGACATGTTCTGACATGGTGTCTAAACTGAACTGTATCAGCTTCACTTCATTTAACCATGTAGTTAGCTCACAACTAATCACAAGAGATTTATCCAGGCTATGAATTATCTGTGCCAGGTTTGCACAGACCGTAGTACTTCCAGGCCTAGCTCCGGTCTGGCAAGACAGGCATCTCTGCATTGAGAAGGCACCAAGTTCTCCAAGCCTGGGGCTGCTTTATGTAAAACTGGCTGTAAAGCCTCAACATCATCTTCCCTGGAACAAACACTGCTGGGGAAGGTGATGCAGAAGTACACAAATTCAGTGTCAGCAAAGGACCAACAACGCTGCTGCATCAGTGCTAGCCCTGCCCAAGCTCAAATTGACTCCTACAGAGCAAGTCTGCTGTCTTGGTGCTTTCAGTTGAGAGCAGGCTTGTAACTTCAGGTGTATTGCTGAGCAAATCCACAGTGCCATCTTGCGACCAGCGCTGCAGCGGAGGGAGCACAGCATGAACACAGCACGGAGCACAGCCAGGCCAGGACAAAAACCACCCGCATCGGTGCGGGGCCCATCAACGCTGCCACATCCAGGGCTCTCTGCTCTGCACCCCAGAGCTGGGAGAGATCTGCACCCCAGAGCTGGGAGAGATCTGCACCCAGCTCCCAGTGGGCGCTGAGCTAGGGGGCCTTGAAGTGGCGCTTGTCACATCAGATAGGGTCTGCATTGCACTTTTAAGAGAAAGGCTCGTGCTGTCCGAGATGTTTATGAGCAACCTGGAAAGGGGCAACCAGGGAGGTGAGAAAGTCGGGTGATGGTTTAAAGTGACTCAAGGTGGTTCAGACAAGAGCTGACTGTAAAGAACTGCAGAGGGACCTTCCGAGGTAAACGAGCCACTAACAAAATGGCAGCTGAAATTCAATGCAGATAAATGTGAAGTGATGATCGTAGAAAAAACAGTCTTAGCCTCACGTATAAAATGATGGAATTCAAGTTCAAAGTTACCACTCAGGACCAAGATCTTGGGGTTAGGATAGACAATCCTATGAAAACATCAGCTCAATGCCTAGTGACAGCTGAAAAGCCCTAAATTGAATGTTAGGAACAACTAGGAAAAGGATACAGGATAATACAGAGAACTCTACTATTTCACTGCAAAAATCCAGAGTCTGACCACACTTTGAATGCTGTGCGCAGTTGTGGTCCTCATCTTGTGTCAAAGATTCACTGAACTAGAAACGGTTCAGAGAATGAAGACAGGGTGGAGAGAGTCATAAAAAAGCTTCTCTAAGAGGAATGACTGAGCAGACTAAGACTCACCAGCTGGCAGGGATGACTTTGGGGGAGGAGGGGATATAAAATTATGTGCAACTTGGAGAGTGCGAGCACAGATCAACTGTTCACCACCTCTTCCAACACAAGGGCTAGGGGCCATCAGATGAGGCTTGTAGGAGCCAGTTTCAAAATGATGTAACTCTTCGTGCAGTGGGTTGTTGATCTCTGGAACTGCTCATCAAAGTATGCTCTGATGCAAAAGCTTTTAATCGAAAAACGCTTGGAAGAGAAATCCATTGAGACTCACCAAAGACAAAACAAATCAGGCTCAGAAAACAACCTGAGCTGAAAATAGTTGGAAGCTGGGAGAATTAATAATTTGCTTGTCCTGTTCTCATTCCTTCCTGGGTCTCTCTTTACAGACACTTCCAGAAACAGGATATCGGGTTGGGTATACCCCAAGCTGAATCAGTACAGCCACTCTTCTGTCCCCAGCATTTCAGGTTGTGTTAGGTGGATGTAACATGGCATAAATACATGTAGCTGGGTCGCATCTGGAGCTGTTTTCGAGTCACCGTGTCTTTTCAGAGCCTGATATGCCAAGAAGTATGGCATGCGCATACTGAGAGCCTTTGTGTTCCTTGGAGCTATGGCAGGTGCCCCTCCATGGGGCTTGGCTTCCACCATTACCTGGGATATTTCAGCTCAGCCCACAGGTAAGGAGAATTATTATTTAGGCCCAGAAAAGAAACTGATTTGAGTTGCTGGAAAGAAGAAAACAAAGAGACACATTCATCCTGAAGGTTGTAAGTGTTGCAGAAACTCATCTCTTGGGAGAAAGACCACAACCAGGCCTACGCTATACATTGGAACATACATAGTCTCAGTTTCCAAAGTTAAAGTAAGAACACACAGCAGTTCCTATACCTTCCCACACTGTTTATATGGTATTCCTTTCTGGTCACAGTACTTGTAGCAGAGGGCTGCACCCTGCACACACAGCTTAGCTTTCAGAGATCCAGGTTTGTAGTAAATTCCACTGTGAATCACACCACTGTTATGTCCAGTTTGGTGATGAGCTAAATAGAAAGAAAAATACATTATTAAAATACATGCTCCCACAATTGGTCCATACCTTAATTACTTCAGCTGTCAGAAGAGCGAGCAATTTGAGGTCCTGCCCTAAATCAGCATTACAACAAGAGATGCTCAAATAAGGCAACTGCACAGCAAACACAATTCCTCCCTTGGTCTCAAAAGGCTAGAAAAATACTGACACAGCAAGACCTAGTTAATAATAAACGAACACAGCTTGCAATGTGTTGAATCAACAGGGGGGAAAAAAAAAAAAATCACAAGTTTTTCCTCCAAGAGCTACAACTGCAGGCCAATCAATTCAAATTTTCTACATGTTAAAATTAATTTTAAGAAATTCAATTTTTAAAATGAAAGGCATCCTTAAAGGCTTCATCTAACATAATGTCTGTGCAATCCTCCCTTTCTTTGGATGTGCTGGCAGGCCTGGTAGGCTTTTCAAGTACTTGTGAACTGGATTAGGTTGCTCTTTCTCTTTGTAACTAAGTAAAACAGAGGTGAAATATATCACGAACATTTTTATTGAAGTAATTTGGGCAGGTTCTCCCTCTCAAAATATTGACTCCCAAAGGTCATTCCTGCTTCGCATTCACACAACTGTTAAGGACTTCATGCATGTCTCGTCTTGGGGATAAAAAGCCACTTCATATCATACATGTAACATCTCAAGAGCAATGTATAAACTGTCTGATGGAGCTATTTAAAGCGAGAGCTGGGGCTCACAGGTCTTATTTTGAGTTAGCCATTGACATGATCGCTTGTGGTTGCTCCTACCTACCCTGAGCAACTGTGTATCCGCATAAGCACTTGGTGTGAAAAGACTGCTTATGATGAACCTGTGCTCATACTTGAGCTTTCAAGGAAGCAACAGGGCTCGTTCCTTCTTATTTCAAAGCCAGGACAGATGCCCAGGTGCAGAGTGCCTCAAGATTTCCTGTGTCCTGTGTAAGCAGCCAATACTGGGAGCTGTGCCATTTTACTCCGTCTAATGCTGGGTCAGTAACTGGTGACATCTTCCCAGTTATCCCTGTGTTAGTTCTTTGCCTTCGACCTCCCATGCAAATGACAGCACCTTGCACAGCATATACAGGGATATCATAGAATGAATCATAGAATGGTTTGGGTTGGAAGGGACCTTAAAGATCACCTAGTTCCAACCCCTCTGCCATGGGCAGGGACACCTTCCACCAGACCAGGTTGCTCAAAGCCCCATCCAACCTGGCCTATATCCAGAAAACACGGGGCAAATGACTGTGGTTTACAGTTCTGGCAATTAACAGACAGGTGTAGACTTTGCCCAAACCAGCAGCTCTACTTCCCGACCCTCTCCCTCTATCCACCAACCATCACTGTTTGCTGTTCACTCCTTTCCTCATGCCCCACCAAAAAGCCATCCTGGCACCATTTCTCAGCTCATCCTCTCTGCCTCCCGCTCCATGCGGCAACTAAACCGGACCTGCCCTTGCCCCTCCGCCACCTGCACTGCTCCTTACTTGAGTTGTTCACCCTTCTTGTCCTCTTCCCTGAAATCCCTGCTGCTGCTGGAGCCCCAGGCCAGTAAGACCTGCCGCTTTCAAACAATGAAGTGGCAATGTTCAGTCTTTCTTAACTTAAAAGTCCTAACTTGAAGTCCCAGCAGCGAAGCACAGACTGATGACAACTCTGCTTCTCCACTGAAAGATGCATCCTCGGGCGAAGGGAGGAAGAAATCCCCCGTCAGGGCAAAGCCAGCGGCGCCTGGGAACGAAGATGCTCTTCCCAGGGTGGAATCCATCACCCACTTCAGCGACAAGAGCAGATGCTCTTCCACTGCTGCTCGCCCACCCAAAAGCAGAGCTTCCCTTTACATGTATGTTCATGAAATACTGAGGTTTTGGCGAGTGTGTGCTTCAGTAAAGGTTTCTGACAGACTGACACCAGGTAACCCCAAACACACGGGTGAGGAAGACACACCGGCACCATACCTAGCTCCTTCTCCTTCTCCAGCACGGCGAAGGCAAGCGAGGGGTGCCGCCGGACGAGCTCCCGGGCGGAGGCCAGCCCCACGATTCCCGCGCCCACCACCGCCACGTCGAAAGTGCTGCACAGAGACAGACACGGGCCGTAAGCTCACCCCGACAGCGTTCCCGCGGGGACGCGTTTGTCTGCCCGGGGCGGGGGGGGGGGGGGCAGCCCGCCTCCCGCCCCGACCCTGAGGGGAAGGCGACGGCCCGTCCCCGTCCCTCCATGGCCGCCCTCCCGGCGTGAGGGAAGCGCTGAGGGGGCGCGGGCAGGACCCTACGCGGCGACGCCGAGGAGGCGGCGGGGCTCAGGCAGGGCCGCCCCCCGCTCCCGCCCCGCGGCCTCACCTGCGCTGGCGGCGCTGGTCCCGCCACAGCGCCCCGGCCCCGCCGCCGCCGCCCGCCCGCTGCCGCACCAGCGCCGCCGCCGCCGCCATCTTGGGGGCGGTGATACACACCGGGCCGGACTCCTCCTCCGCTCCGCGGCGGCGGTGAGGGCGGCCGAGGGAGGGCTGGGCCGGGCGGCCTCAGCGCACGGTTCGGCTGCTTGGGCCTCGGGGGCAGCCCGGCGGGAGGGGATCCCGGGAGGGCGGCGGCGCGGCGAGGTCCCCCGGGCGGGGCGAGCCCTGAGGAGGCGGTGGGGCCTCCCCTCAGGGCGCTGATCCCCGGTGCTTCCCTTGCAGCCGTCGCTCCTGCTGGGCTGACAGCTGGTTAGGCCTTGAGAGGGAGTCGGGTATGGGGCGCCCGTCCTGCCTCTTCGGGAGCTGGGGCTGACACCCCAAATAACATCTCCATTTCCCCTCTCTCCTTTTCTTCAAGAACATGATGCTGTTGGGAAAACTTGCGCAGCCGGTGTGCAGCCTAAGCAAGCTGCCGCCGCCGGGTGCCTGCAGACACTTCTGGGGATGGCTGAATGCTGTGTTCAACAAGTAAGAGCGGTTCGGTTTGTGCAAGTTGATGAGTGGGTCCCATGTATCCCGCTGTGCGGTTTGTGAAGCAGGGAGAATTAAGTCCCAGGAGTGAACGCTTTCTATTATCAGTGCTCTTTTCCCCCAGATTGCATGTTGATGCTTGGCAGGGGTCTTTCCTTACCTGTTCCCAGTTACAAAGCGGTGGCCTTCCAGAGGAAGGTGTGTGCTTTGCTCCCCTCCCTGGAGTGGCCGAGGGGCAAGCTGGCGATGTGGATTCTCTCCCTAAATGCTGGTCTTCCTTTGACCCCCAAATGCATTTAAACCAGTAGCACAACCATGCCCGCTTTACTTACTCAGAAAAGCATCTAACCAACCCATCGTTTACAATGTGATTCAGCCACACAAGGGTTTCATATTTACTTTTAGAAAGATAAAGCCTTTCTCTGTGAAACTTTTTGTCTGCCCATAGCTTTTGCCAGTAGCTAATAGTTTTGCCTTATGTCTTCTAGCTCTGTGGAAAGGGTTGCATGGTGTAGCTGATTGCTGTAATGGGGCAGGAAGCTCAACCAGACAGGAGTCTCTTCCAGGTCTCTGCTTCTGTCTTCAGCATTCCTCACCAGACTAAGAAAGATATCCTTTTCCTGAATGGACCCAAGGATTTTAATTAATTGCTGAAGTGTGTCTTTTTGAAAAATTGTAATCGTTGAGGAAAAAAGGCTTCAGGAATGACATACATGTGACAGGCAATGAGATGTTTTTATATAAGCAGAATATGTTTGGGAGACAAATTTGCAATTGTTGTAAAGCCTTATTCTGGGTAGAGAAAGGCATTTTTTATCTCTGCTTACAGACATGGAAGGAAACAATCAGTTAGAAGGGTTAAGTCAAGTTGCATTTGTACTCTTTCTTTTTTTACCAAAAACATCTGCCATTTAAAGAAAGTTAAAAAAAAAACTCATGCAAGACCGATTAAGAACCAGCACGATTCAAATAATTATACGTAAACCATTTCCAGTAAATCATATTCTTACTTTTCTGACATCTTACCATGTACATAACCAAATATTTGCTGTGCAGTAGTTTCATCGTAAAGACAATAAATCTGCCACATTATAAAAACCATGTGAATGCTCTTTCTGTCTTGGCAGAGTGGACTACGAACGTATACAAGCCGTTGGCCCCGACAGGGCAGCTTCAGAATGGCTGTTGCGATGTGGTGCCCTGGTGCGCTATCAAGGCTATCAGAAATGGCAGCAGGACTACAACGGACTCCCAACGGGGCCCTTGGGGAAATACAAGATAGAAGCAATTAATGCCACTGACTCTTGCATCATGTACAGAGGATTTGACTATTTGGGTAATGTAGACACAGCTATGCAAAGATTGTACTGAATGGTCTTCATTCTTTCAGTTGCATCAAAATATGAATAACTGGGTCATTTTCTCATTCCTTAGTAAGATATAGAGAAATCTTTTGCAATCTTTTCTTTTTCTTTTTTTTTTTTTTCCTTAAAATGGCTCTACAAATATTCAGCAGTTCCTAAGATTTTGCTGGAGGTGTGGTGTGACGCAGAAAGAGATTGGGAACTTCATCGGCCCTTACCTGAAGTGGCAGTAGCACTAAGGAAGTGCAACAAAGATTTGCTGTTTCGTTGAGTTCATAGCTAAGTAGTTGGTAGCAAAAAGCACTACTTTAAATATTCTTTTTCTTCTAAACCAAGTGATGGTTTTGGTGTCTGTGACGTCACACTACTATTTGTTCTCCAGGCATTTATGATATCTTCAAAGACAAAAAAAAAGGCAAGCTCTCAGTTTCTTACAAAATAAGAGATTTAAAAAGTGTTTCGTATTAAATAACAAAAACCAAAATGGGGAACAGACCATTTTATTTTTTCATTGGCAGGGGACCTTGAATTTCCTGCATTAGTACGTTCCTAAGTCAGAATCACTGTTTATCACCCAAACTTGTAGAGTCTTTTTGTTACTTGCCCATGTCAAAGCTCTTAGAATCTTACCAAAAGGATACAAACCCTGGGGTTTTCATATATTTGAAATACCGCAAAGGGACTTTGGAGATTCATTGTGTGTTACGGCCTCACTGTATAAAGGAGCATGTTGCTGTGTGGGTTTGGAGGCAGTTACTAAACTGAGAACTTAACAACCAGTGCAGGTTGTTCCTGGTATTCTGAAACAAATACTCATTTTTGTCTTTCCAGATGGTCTTGAACATGTTACAGAAATCAAGCTGCAGAAGTGTATTTACATACAGGACGAGTGTCTGCAGAGGCTCAGCGAGACGAAGAATCTACAGAAGAGTCTCCTCCAGCTGAAGATAATTTCCTGTGGGAATGTCACAGATAAAGGCATCATTGCACTTCACAAGCTGATGTACGTGAGCTGCTGAGCTCTTCTTGCTCCTTAGTTGTTACCACCCCGCAGTTTTGGGATTGCGTTGGCTGGAAGGGCTGAAGTCTGAACGTTTCTGGGCTGTTTCAGATGTGTGTGGGGCTGTGGGATGGCTGGGTTTGGGGAATGACCTGAATGACAGCCTGGGAGGGATGGCACTGCCACTGCAGGAAATGTTTCTTCAAGCGTGGTTGAAGACAGTGTTGTGGATAGCTCGGAAAAGACATGTGGATTAACGTACATGTATTAATCAGCCTTTTAAGGCTGGTGTCAGGGAGTTGTGTAGCACTGAGGCCTGCAGCTGAGAATGCCAGAATCATCCGCTGCAGTACGTAAGAATCCATAGTTGCGCTTCTGCCTTCAGAGTTGAGCACAGCATCCCCATTTACACTTGAAGTAACTTCTGCAATGTTGATTGCTGCACAAATCAGAGCGGGACGCGTGCTCTCTGCCAACACGCAGCCTTTGCAAGAGCAGTGACTGTGTACAGCTTCCTTTCACGTTGGCACCCGAGGTGGGTTTTGCTTGAGAATAAGTAATTAACGATCACCTTGGTTTCTACTCCTGACCCTCCTGCTGCAGTTCCTTTTCAGGGCAGGCTTTGACGGTGTCCTGTAACTTTTATTGTCTTTCTACATCTCACACTGCTTCCTATCACTCAGTTATCTCGTGCTCACTGTAGCCTGAAAGGTCTTAGGGCAGAGCTGTGTTTTCTAGCACTCAGGCACAAGAAGCAGTATGGGTTGGATACTGTGCATCTCTGTGGCTCTGAAGCACATCCATAGGGGCTTTATTGAACCGTGGCCTTAAAGTAACTCGGAACCGTTTAGTATTACACGGAGTTAATAGACATCTACAACTGGGTGATGTGGTGACTTGGATTTCATCCTACAGAAAGTTATTGTTAAGGACTTCCTATATTACTCTATTATTTACATGAAAATAACTTTTACTAAATTGCTATTGAAATTGTTAAATGCTATTTAATATAAAGGAAGCTTCATGATGTGGGGGGTCCAGGATCTCTTTTTCAGCTGTGTAGGAGGACTGAACTTATGGTGAGCTAAAAACTTTAAGCACGCACTTCAGAAAAAAAAAAACAACTTCCATTAGAACCAGTAACCTTTTAAAATACTCAAAATAACTATGGTAGAATAATCCTTTGTCCAATTTCTGTGTCAACTGTTAAGTAGTAGTTGCTGACTTTTCTTTTTAAATATTTATAGGAACCTTGAATATTTGTATCTGAGTGACCTTCCTGGAATAAGAGAGAAAGAAACCACTGTTCACATCCTTCAGCAGGCACTGCCAAACCTAGAGCTGGAGCTGGATTTGGAATAAACACAATTGCACGTAATTGAGATGTATTTGATTTCATAGTATTTATCGTTATCTTGCTTAAATTAAGTTGTAGACGCTACTGTATTTTCAGGTATGGAAATAAGCGCAGATCTCCCAATCCAGCCTGAAAAGCTGTATGGAGTCTTTTAAGCAATTAAGTTTTATTAAGCTTAAACTATATGGTGAATCAACAACAGAGAAGGTAGGCTTCTGTGCATAGTCATTTTTTTCCTGGTTTTATAGGAAGCTGTTAATACATCAATTAGAAGTGTTCAAATATTTTATTGCACAGAAATTCTGGTGCAAAATGACAGTGGGAAGAACGTCAGCGTTGTGAAACAGCAGCGCTGTACGCTTCTATTGCGTGTAGTTGATGCTGTGGGAATGAGAGCTGTTTACTCTCCGAGAATCTCGCCCAGTCAATGGGTGCCGATTTAATAAAATAGCTTATGGGCCTTTTTTCTGTTCTTCACGCTTTGCCTCACGTAGCCTTTGTTTGTTTTAAACGGAGGGCTCTACGGACAGGCAGTCTGACCTTCTCATAAACACTGAGCTGAGGGACTGAACATTGCTGTATTTGTGGAGAAGCAGGGTCTCTCAGATACGCCCTTGCACACATTTTTGCTGTATGCTGACACAGACTGAATTAGTTCTGTGTACCTCTTCAGTTGCATTCGTATCACTCCTGCTAAATAAGAGAATGATTCATCCTCAGGAAGAACGTAGCACTTTTAGTGAAATTCCTAGCTTTGGTGGCAGGGGAGAGACAGGCAGTAGGCAGCGACTCCAAGAAAGCAGATTTCAGAGTAATGCCTCAGACATGGCTACCTCTGCATAACTGAGAGTCTCTTTTCTTATCCCTGATTGTCAGCTTGTCCTCTGAAGGAGATGATGCCAAGCACCGGAAAGGATAACATATAGCTGCATCACGGGCCTGATTCTTCTTGGTATCATCTCTTAGCACAGAGCGGGCAGGAACAGCGGCCAGAAATGAAGTTCCCTCCAGCCTGCGCTGCCCCGGGCCGTGTCCAGGAGCTGACTGCCAGGCTATCTACTGCTTACAGACAGCGCGTGGGTGCTGCGGTACCTTGCACATACACAGGATTAGATGGCTGAATATCCATATAGAAACTACTGGAACGCCAAAGCTTTCTGAGTGTAACCAAAACTACCTATGGACACAACGTACAAGATTAAAATATATTAAATTATAATATGAAATCAAAGGTAGACAGGCACGCTCTGTGCGGATATGGCATCTGTCCCACTGAAATTGCTTTTACTGTTGTTGAACACAGAACAGTACTGGGAAAGGAAAACATTTTTGCTCTAGTTTTCAAGTAGAAAGAGGATGTTCCTTGCCCAGTAGTAAAACTTGATACAGTAAAACACATCCAGTAAATTGGAAAAACGAGCTACATTTCTTTTATTCAGAATCAACACAGTATTACATCCTGAGATTACACAAAACCCAAGAATCATGCTAATACATATGCTTAGGTAGAATTCCTGCCTGTGTCTGGCCAATGTTATAAATTATATTAATGAATTATTTTTTATAAAAACAGTGTCTGTAACGCTACAGGCAAGTGACTTCACTATTGACAGAAATGGCAAATAAAAACAACCTCATAATGCAAGGAAGAAACAGGCAGGAGAAACTCTGAAAGGACTAAAGAAACAACAGGTTTTATTGTTTGTATGTTCTCCTCCTGGTAACAGTGCCTGTTGAGCCTTCCATGAAGCCTAAGCCGTTACCAGTACTTTTAATACTTTGTGATCTATAAATGCAGTACGTAAGACAGACAGATCTTTAAAGCAGTGCTATTTCAGCAGGTTTGTAACTAACTGGAGCAGCCAGGTAGCCTCTCATCCAGCTTGGCTCCACAAACACATACATCTGTCTTCTACTCGCATCGGCAATACGTTCACAGTTCCTTGCGAGATCAGTGACTTAGCCCCAGTCTAAAGCAGCATCGCTGTTTTGACACAGTGGGACTCTGATTTATTTGGCAAGGTTGCAGTTCTTCTGCCAAGTCTGAAATACAGGCAAGAGTTTTTAAATTCACACTGTAAATGCGGGGTTGCAGTAATCCTGAACCAGTATACAATCACAAACCAGTATACAATCACGAATTAAAGCAAAACAAATGTATTTTCCTTTGCACACAGAACAGTGACTAACGTCAGCTTGGAGTTCTCTCTGTGCGTCACTTTCCTTCCATTAGTGACCCACAGTACATTAGTTTACAGACCACTTTTGTATATGTCACAACATGTATTAATTTAGTTTTCCACCACGTATCCTCCTTTTCTAAATTCTGAATGACTTGAACTTTGAACAAGAAATAGTTTTTAATCTGCCATCCGGTTAGATGTTAGGGAAATGGTAGTTTGATTTCCTTGTTTTGCAGCAGTGCTTCTTGCTGTCCAAAGCTGGCAGAACGTTACTACTGGTTAACTGAGGCAGGTGCTGTAACTGAAAGAAAAGTTACATAGCGTGTATTTGTTTGAAATGAGAACAAAGCATGCATTTCATTTTTCTAAAAGGAATATAAGCTATAAAACTATTTGTACTGTAACCCCGTACTTTTCAAACTAAGAGTCACGGATCTGGGGTTCTACAACTGGACTGCAACCAGAACAGCTCATTAAAGGCATTTCTTCCAGTCATCCAGGGCAAGAAAAACATTACTGTTATATCCTATGTCATAGAAATGGAAGAGGCGAATCAGTTTGATCCAGGAATTTATACGCTGTAGCAGTTCTCCATCCTACACTTCCAACTTCCCTGCATGTTACCAGTTCGGTGTTACAGCTGTCATGGGGAATGTGGCTCACAGGAAGAAAGAACTGCTGAATGACTCGCATCATGAGGCTGGATTTGGAGACTTGGGCTGGAGTCTGGAAAGACTGAAATGGCCGGGAGATGTTTGCTTGGCAACTCCAGTTGCAGAAACACCCAGTGCATTGTGTAACGTCTGGAACTGAGTAAAAGGGATCACATCCCATCAGCAGTTACAAACGGAACTGGGCATTTTTGCCATCTCCATAATTTGGGATTGAAAAGCACCAAAAAGATCCACAGAACTCCACATTAAACCAGCCACGCAAGCCCATCCAGTTTGTTCAGCTGTCCTGCTGTTCTTTGTCAGGAATGCACATTCCTGGATAAACCCCATCTTTCACAGCGCTGTGCTGCTTATCCCCAGTGACTCAATGGAGCTGCAATGCAAAATTCAGTTTGTGCTGAGTTACTCTTTAGCCCGGAGGTTCGTTTTCTCCTCGGGCTAAAATTAAGATCGGTCCAACGCAGGAGCTCTCTCTCACCGTTAACTGCCAGCATGAGCCCACCTCCTGGGAGCCAGAGAGAACCAGTCCCCTCCTTAGGCACAGAATATTAAATACTACTATGAAAATGTTACCCCTGGCACGTGCTTCCGAGTCAGCCTGGCTGGTTTCCGAGCCGTTTTGTCATGTTCTTTCCCCAGATCCGCTGCCTCTCTAATGCTGTCAAAATAGGGATGCTGCAGCAGCTGCTCACATGTCTGCCTCTCCGCAGGGTCCATACGAAGGCAACCCTTCGAAAAGACGAAGTAAAGGATCACACAAAACACTCGTTAAACAGGTCTGCACAATTCCAGCTACTCACCACAGCCAGCGAGTATTCACACAGATACATGTGTTCATCTGGGTTTTTTAATGGATTCTGAGGGTCTGGCTTTTCAGAGCCAGCATGAAGCTTGCAAAGCAGCTTATACTGAACGATTGCCACACGGCAGTAATAGAAATCGTGGCTAGAGGGACAGTTACAACTGTATGGTGTACCAAACCATCAAGCCTCAAAAACCAGTGAAGCCCATAACTTTCATTTGAATTAGAACAACTTTCTTAAACAGGGGAATCCACTATGGCACTAGCTGTGTTGTTCCAGTGTTTAGCGTAGCCAGTACTATCCACAGCTGCACCTTCTTTTTAATGCCTCCGTCCTCACCGTTTCCATTCACTGCATCTTAATCAGGGAATAATATGTTTTCCACCTCCATGGTAAAGATGAGTGGATTAGAGAGGAGTGGATTAAAAGTCCTCTCCAGATCCCCTCCAGCTCTATTTTTCAATGAACCTCTGATAATTCCGTAGCCAACTCTCAAACCGTTTACCAGCTGATAAGCAAAACAGACTGCATTTGCTAAGTCTCAGTGCAGAGCTCCTCCACTAGCTGTAGTTTTCTTACCTTCATGAGAGCTAAAGCAGAGTATGAAATATTAGGGAATTTCATTTCTAACGGCTCCTGGAAGGAAAAAACCAGTGAGTGTACTCATATTAGCAAGCTTTTCATTCAGCAGGGTACAGAGAACCAGCTTTCCACAGCAAAATGACCTGTACCTCACAAAATGCATCTGTCACTTCATGTGCTTGGAGGGGAGCTGCCTGGCATTACTGGGGATGGGGGGGTTGGCTGGTGTGCCACCAGAAGGGGGGAGAAGGAGCAGAGATTAAGCATTTGTTTGACCGCTTTTACACAGGGTCTCGGTTAAAATGTCATGAGAGGGGTTCAGCCAGCTCCAAAGAATATTCTAGTGTACACCGGCAAAGTAGAGGGCAAAGCTTTTGGATAGGGAAAAAATGCTGCACAGCAAAGGACTGGTCAAGCTGAGCAAGCGAGGCTTTTCCAGCTCTATTTCCAGAGCAGACAGCACGTGTACTCTGGGTAAAAAGAAGCAGGAACATTTCTCTGCCCAAACACCACGTCTCCTTAGCACTGCGGATAGATGGCTGGTTAGTGCTAGGCTCAAGGGAAGCGCATCTGGAGGGAGCTCTTACCATGCTCTCTGGGTCTGGAATTCTTACCCCGCTGAAGAACTGGTTGGTGCTGAACACTTGCTGGTGCCTGGGAATAAGATCCCCTTTGACCGAGAATAAAAAAAACAAAGTCGGATTAATTTGCTGCTTTTACAGTGCCTGCACTGAGCAAGCTTATATCCTCTAACAAGGCTGACACCATCCGAGAGAACATCTAAAGAGATGGAGTACCATCAAGTGAGCCGACGAAACGTTCTTTTGTGAAAACTAACGTCCATCTAGGACATCAGTGATCCCACAGCCGCGTGACTGTGCTGAAGGACAGGCAGGGCCACACAGCTCCAGCTGCCGCAGTCACAACTGCCCAGGGCCTCATGCTGTAAATAGCTCAAAGAAATTCAGCTGGTGGGAGCAGTTTTTGGAGCAGGAGTACCCAGCTACTGTGCATCTTCCAGGCTCTGACTTTTCTGTGCCGTGCAGCAGAGTGGCTTGTATGAATTGTGGCCACGATAGCTGGGGGCCTTGAAAAATACATATTTCTATATATCTCCCCATGCAAACGCTTAGATCCTATCACTGCGTTATTTGGGTAACTGCAAATTTGGATTTGCACTAGCAAAAAGACCCCTCGGTAGAACACCAGGGGATGAGGTGGGCAAGGCACTAAGTTGCACAAACACGTCTGCTCTCTGCCAGCACCTGTATCTCCACCGTGCGCTGCCCGAACTCAAGATCCGTGTGTCGGTGAGCGGGGGAACGTGTCCCAGCATCATAGCTAGAGGGTGCTGTGCAAACACCTACCGGGATCTGAAACTCCAGTCATGCCACTGCACCGAGCTTTGGGATCCTTCCCAAAGTGTGAAGCAAGATCCGATCAGCAGCTAACTCCCCTGCTCACATCAGATGTGATGGACCAGCCCTGGGCTCTGATGAGTCAACTGGCAGGAGCCACTGTTTGTTTTGGAGGTGGCCGCATGGCAGCGTGGGCACGCTTTGTTGGTGCGCTCTGTTCGAGGGCGGGTGAGCAGGGCTCTGCTGGCCTGCTCTCCGCGCCAATGCTGTGTTTCAGCATTTTCAAAGGAAAAGGGTTCCCAAGAGGCAGCCTGTCTGCATAAACAGTCGTGTCTTGTCTGACTGCTGGCAGGGGACAGGCTAACCACAAGTGTTCCAGCTTCATTAAAATTTAACTCGTATTGGATGAAATTCTTTTTGTACACTCCTGAGGATGTTGTATAGAAAAGAGCTCAAATGCAGCACCAACAGGAACATGCTGTAGCTTTTCCCCAGTGCAGCTTCATAGCCCTTTTTTGAAGCTTAGAGCAGCTCAGAGCAAGCAAAATGTTAAAATCGAATCCATAACAAAAGAGCCAGTACAACAGCCAAACCACCATAATTACACAGATAAAAACGCTGCCTCGGTCCATCACCTGGATCAAAAGGGAATTTCTTCTGGCTGAAACCCTATCATTAAAAATAAATTATAACTCACCTAACACTGGCATAAATGTATTCTGGAGGATGAAGCAATCGACATTGAACTATTTTTCTAGCTAAGGAGCTTATCTGTTTAAAGCCATTAGTCACCTCTATAGTTTTATAAACTGCTCAGTAAAAATTACAATTCTCAGTTCATTCTAACAAATTTCAATTAAAACTGGGGGGTTGTGCCTTTCCACCCGAGAAATCAGATGTTACGCACCAAGATCAAATAGAATCGATGAGACTGGATTAATTTAAGCGTTACACGGATAATGGCTCTTTTAGTTAACCTCTGTTCCAAATCCGGAGTGGCTCCTAAAATTCCTTGGTGAATAAAGACAAACAGGTGGAACAGCCAAACTTCAGTGTTCACGCTCTCTTCCCCAAGCACACATCAATCAACAGGCACCAGCAATGTTTACGAAACCTCCAAAGCCGTGACGAACTAAATCCAACTATTCGTTATCTAGAGGCACGGACCACTTTGCTTGATACCAAACCCTGAAAAATATCTGGATCTTTCAAACCTTTATGAAAAACATTCCTGATCCTTTCTGATACAGGCACCTCATTTTTCTATCTGTGTGGTGGCAGGTGAAGAGGTGGAAAGGACAGCAGCAGAGGCAGGTGTTTCTGTGCCTCCTGTGGGGCTGGCCCTGCGCTCCCCACACGACGGTAGTCACCGAGCCACCCCAAAGGACCAGGAGGGGCATCCGGTGGTCACCTAACACAGCCCCCATCTTTCTGAAACTGCCCAGCACCAGATCCAGCTTCCCAGAGGCCACCGCTGCTAAAGAGAGCGGAAGGACGGTTTCAGGCAGCTTGCAGGCAATGATCCCGCTTACGCAGCCCTGTCCGTTGTGAGCCTTTTAGCCACAGCCTGGCACTGCTGCCTCATACAAGCTGAAACCAATTCTACCCCACGGATCTTTTTCTGAAGAACAGTCACCACCCACGTGGATGCCAACTTCGTTTCTTCCCCAGATCCTGCCAGGACCTGCAGCAGCATCTGTTACTCCAACTACACAATCTCCTAAGAAGATGTGCACGTGTCAGTCACGCCAGGAAAACCCAGCTCCCTTTTAAGGACAGTAACACCTCAAGTAAGCCAGCACCTACTAAAGGCAGAGATCCACTGGGTAAATTTACCTCCTGGCTAATCCCGATTCCCACCACAGAGGAAAGTCCTCCTGGGCAAGCTCGAGTCCTGCCAAAGGCATCGGGAAGACCGGAGCTCTTACCGGTGCAGAGGGGACACTTACCCAGGGTTCTCCGGATGAGGTACAGCTGGTCGACATCAGACTTGCCAGGCCACAGGGGAACCCCGGATAGCAGCTCCGCAAAGACACAGCCTATCGCCCACACGTCCACGGGAGGGCCGTACTGCGTGTCTCCCACAAGTAACTCCGGAGAGCGGTACCACCTGGTAGCCACATAGTCTGTGTAATAATCACTCGGACCAGCTAGGTTGGGGTCAGGAAGGAAAGAAACAAACAGGAATGTGGGATCAGAACGATGCAGACGAGCTGCCATCAGTTGTTACACATGTTGGGGCACCTCCTGGGCAGGCAATAGCTACAGGAACAGGATGAGTCACTGGCCACTAGCAGAACCCAACTTTGGAAACACTTAAGATTTGGCAAAAAATGAGACCATATTTTTCTCCAAATGAAAATACGCAGAGCTCCACAGCAGGGCCCTGCACCAGCCAGTGGTCAGTTCTCAAAGCCCATGTGATTTGTCTGAACAAGAGCTAAAAAAAAACCAGATTAGGGGGTTTATTTACAACGGAAAATGTGAAGCCATTGTTTGCAGAGACAGAGCCTTCTGCCAGAGGGGCTCCTCCTGCCAGGCAACTCCAGCTGTGTCGCCAGCATTGCAAAAGGAACGGCTGGGCAGCTCCAAGATGCCCAAGGCAGCAGGGAGCTCAGACGGAGTTTGTTTACAGAGGCACTTGGCATTGCAGTGTCTGGGCTAGCTCCCTTTAAGCTGGTTTGGGAATCTCTACCCAGCCTTTAGCACAGCTTCTCTGAGAAAACATGCCAGCCTTTATATAGGATGATTTACATGTGCATCAGACAAAGACAAGTGGGTCTTTACTGGTGTTTGAAAGCCTGATCCTACACTTCATTTGAGTTTTCACATGTTAACAATTCGTGTAAGTAGCAAGTCGGCACTCACTCAGTATGCGAGCAAATCCAAAGTCACAAAGTTTGATGACGGAGTGCTTTGTTATCAGGATGTTTTCTGGCTTTACATCTCGGTGGATGCACTGGAAACCGAAAAAAACAAGGTTAGAAGCAAGTATTTAACCTGGCCCTCAGATAAAGAACCTCTTTAATTGAGCCACCCCTTGCACATTGTGCCAGGCAATCATTCCTGCTGAAAGAGAAGATGAAAGGATTTCTTAACAGCAGCTAAAGCCACGTCCTGTTGGGCAGGACAATTACCCTACCTGTACCCCACCTTTGGGATGAGATGCTGTGCAGGCTCCCAGCTTCCGCTGCGTAGCTCTGTATCACTTGGACAACATTGAGTCAGCTCCCCACAGCCAGCTGGGAATCTGCTAGCAGGAGGAGCAGGTTTGCATAGCAAGGACTGTTGTTAACCTGGCTCCCTGCAAACGCAAGTCACTTGATACAGTTATGTGTGACACACTCCTAAGAAGGGACTCGGTTTTATGAATATGTGGGGAGATCCTAATGAGAGGTGTGTATGTCCTCTGGAATCGGTTCTTGGACAAAGTCCGTGAACTATATTTACTGATAATCTAGTAGACAAGCAAACGATTTTGCTGGCAAAGCTCACAGATGAGATGACGGCTATGGTTTCGATGTGGGACTTCATCTATCCTTGTAGATGCCAGAGCACGCCTGGTGTTCCCTCTACTCAGCACAGGTGAGACACATCCAGAGTTCTGTGTCCAGCTTTGGGATCCTCAGTGGAAGGAAGACATGGGCATACTGGAGTGACTCCAGTGAAGGACCACTAAAATGATTAAGGGACTGGGGTAGCTGCTATCCAAGGAGAGGATGAGGGAGCTGGGACCATCATTCAACCTGGAGAAGAGAAGGCTCAGGGGGGATCTTACCAATGTGCATAAATACCTGACGGGAAGAAGTAAAGAAGACCGAGCCAGGCTCCCCTCAGTGGTGACCAGTGAAAGGACGAGAGGCAATGGGCACAAATGGAACACACAGGAAATTCCATTCAAATGTAAGCAATTTTTTTTTTTTTTTTACTGTGGGGGCAGCCAAACACCCAAACAGGCTGGCCAGAGAGTCTGTGGAGCCTCCATCCTTGGAGATATTCAAATCCTGACTGGAAAAGTTTCTGAGCGGCCTGCTCTAGCTGACTCAGCTTGAGTGGGAGGGCTGGACTAGATGATCTCCAGAGGTCCCTTCCCACATCAGCAATTCTGCGATTCTTGAGAAGTCACCTTGCCTGCTGAAGGTTCACAACAATTGAATTTGGGCTTGGGAAAGAGTTTCTGCTGATCAAACTAGCAGAGACCTTCATTTCTTCTGACTATGTGTGAAAGGTGTGCTCTACTGAAATCACCAGGGTCTAGCTCATGTTGTCCCTCCCCTACCATCCCCTCAGCACAAACACCTCGGACTTTTCTTAGCTAAGCTGGTGGTAAATTATTGTGTCTCCTCCCAAGGACTGAAATGCTGCTTCTTAAACCAGCGTCATGGAGTTCCAAAAAGGGCAGCTGCATAAAACCTCATTACCTGTGATCTACAGCGGGTCAGACCGCAGCATCTCATTGTTCCCTTGGCTTTAAAACTCCATTAAATCTTTCAGACTGCGTGGGGGAACAGAAAAAAGAAGAAAAACAACAAATCCTGGAAGCAGGACAGACCTATGGCCAAGTTCCTGTGGCACAACTGGACATAATTCTCCCAGCGAAGACAAAACACCCATTCCAGAGCGATCTCCTGCCTGACTCTTAAATCTCAAATATTGGCAGATAAACAAAAACAAAGACAATTACAGCTAACTTTGCCTAAAGAACTTCTCCAAAAGGCTCCTTTCCTGCCCTCATTCTTAAAGTGACCCCACTGCTTTCTACAAAAGACTTGTCATGCACACAACTTAAAACTGGTTTACTGTATCTAATTTTTGAAACCTTTTAACCGGTGTCATGATTCAATGCCTATGACTATCAACAGAAGGATTTTCTGTGAAATCAGTAGCAGTTTGCTCAGGTCTCAGCTGATTAGATGTTACGCCAGTTTTCTAAATGTCAGTTCTAATGCGTGGCACAGGGAACATACAAAGATATATTCCTGTTCAGCCTGGGAACTCGTCTAAGGTCATTAGTGCAAATCATTCCTTGACAGCAAACCCAAGGGACCTGCATGATAGTAAATGCAGCTGTTGTGGGTATATACTAGTATTTCAGATATATGTTTCCTGTTGAAAACAGGAAATTTCATCTGACTTCGTCCCATGAAAGCTCTGTAATCAGGAAAATGGCACCAGAATCTCCATCTCCTCCAAGGCCGCATTACAGCAATCGTTAGTGCTGTTTAGGGGACTTACATTGTGTTTATGGCAGAAGTTCACAGCTTGGAGGGTCTGCCAGGTTATGCTCTTCACCAGATGCTCCGGCACCCTGTTTTAAAAAAGCACAGATTTATTTTGGCCATTAAAAATAACTTCACTATTACAGGAAAAAGGAAGAGGAGGCCTTTGAGTGCTAACCTTGTACAGGGATCTCTGAGCAAAACCACCAGGGACCAAGTCAGAAAACTGAGACTAACAACACTAGGTCCATTTTCTTGCTATAAATAAGTTCCAAGAAATGCATGATAACCCTCAGTTTTCTGATCTTCCACTGCAGGAAACCAGTCACGCTGGGCTGCTGATGGTGGAGGCTGTTTGTACCTCTTCCCAACCTCTGTTTCAGAGCTGAGGCTGAGCTCTGCCTGCACCTCCCTGCAGAAAGCAATGCTCTCTTGTGAGGTTACCCTCCAAGCATCGCAGGAGCATCAAAGGGAACGTCAACACCACTTTCAAATCCAGTAAATGCAACAAGACACACGGATTTACGGCAGCTAAGAGCATGCCAGAGTGTCTGGTACCACTCAGTCACAGCCAGCATGAGGCCTGCCAACTGGTGACCACACATCAGCGTGTACAAGTCCATGTCAAATCCTGTCTTGTGGCTGTGCTTAGCATCCACGCTTCCTGGCAATCCTCCTGAAATGCCAGCAAGCGTTTCTGCCTCTGCGACTGCTCAGAGAGTTGGAGGTGGTGGAGTATCCGTGGTATAGACACATGCTCTGACTTGGAATGCTGTCATGTCATTGATTGTCCAGAGTGGAGAGCTGACCAAAACGGGACGGGGAAGGATGTTCCTACAAGAGTATTAAGCTCTACTTTGGTTTGCATCTCCTCTCCTTCCCTCCAATGGTTGTCAAACACTTTAGAGAAAGAAAACCTGTTAAAGATCCAGCCTCCTCTCCTCTCTTTCAGTTACTGTGCAACAGTTCTTAAACTTCCTTGGCTGGCTGTAACAGTCTTCAACAACCCCAGAAAAGGCAGAGATTACAGTCTTGGCACTTTCAAGCTCAAATCCAATTTTATTTCATGTGTTTAATGCTGAAAAGCTTCTGATTCATCATAAAGAAAAAAAAAAACCCAAAAACTTAACCAAAACAATATGCAGGAAGCCTAGCTTTTTCTTTAAGTCATCTTCTGCTGTCAGCGCCGAAGGTCTTGTACTGACACTGCTGTTGCAATGCTAGAGTTTCCTTGCAGAAACATCCTAGAATGATGAGAGCGCTGCACTGACAGCCTGACAAGGGGATGAAGTTGGTCAAATGACCTGGAAACATGGTGCAAAGAGGCGTGTGCCCACCCATCTTAATCCTGACCACAAAAGACTTGACCATCTGCCATAGCAAAGATCAAAAGCAAAGTATGCAACCAGGCGTTACATGTTCATTCACACTGGAGTTGTTCTGATGAATAGAAAGCAAATGTGAAGTATTTTCTTCAAAGAGGGTTATCCATCCTCTCTTCAGATTCCAGGTGAACAGGTTTAAACTGGGGTGAAAGCTGCTCACCAGCTCACAAAGCCATCTGCTATCAGCATGCTCCATTCTCCTTCTAGAGCTCCACATGAGGGAGAAAGAGAGTAACAGGCTCTTGTTTACTCAACCCCCAATTAGTCTCCTGCAGGCAATTCATTTAGCTCCAGGCCTGTAAAATGATTTATGAACTTCTGCTTAGCATTTCCACAGCACCAAGTCCCTGTGAATAATTAGGGACAATGTATTTAGTGGGAGTGTCATTTATAATGTGTCAAAAGAACAAACCCTGTCCTGGAGAATGTTCCTTCTGCCCGTCTAGCTCACACTTTGTGCAAGCGCCTGTTTAAAGAAGAGGGTATCTATCTGACCTGAGGCTCTGCAGGGAGGTGCAGGCATAGCTCCTGGTAACTCCTGCCAGCAAACACATATTCCTTAGCACAGCAGCATGCCAGAGGGCTAGAAGTCACTGGTCTGTCATATGGGTCATCAGTGACATCACTACAGACTGTCTATGTTTTGGGTGCTCAATGACATTGCCCCAGCGCCCACAGCCTGGGTCTGCACAGCCTCCCACAGCGATGCGTAACACACCTGGGGAGCAGCAGGAAGGAGGGCTGCGTGCCCCCAGCTTACCTGCCCGCCTCCCCCAGCAGCCCTAACCTCTTCGCAGCGAGACACAAGATACTCCCAAGCCACTCGGGTTTGCTGCTACCGAGCCAGCCAAAGATCACCCAAACGCTCAGGCTCAGCCCTCCAGTCTCCTTGGTGAGCAGCACTGTGCAGGAGCGCACGCGGGCTCATACGCAATTCTTTTGGACGTCATTGCTAAACCAGAGTAACAGAGCAAGTCCTGGGCACTGGGCTGAGAAACCTCCTCTGTAATTAATGAAATTCCTCTGAAAACTATGCAGAGCAGCAATGACACAGACACCCCCTGACTCCTTTGCTCAAAGCTCCCAGTGAGAGACAGGCCACTCACCCCTGGGGGTGCTTGTCCAGCTCATGGAGAACTGTGTGGTCGCAGTATTCGAAGACCAGATGCAGCCTCCGCTTCCTCCTGAACACTTCCAGCAGGTTCACCAGGTTGGGGTGTTTCAGTTGCTGTAACACACAGTGGATGGACTGGTTAGTTACTGCACGGGGAGTGGGGTAAAGGTGGGTGCTTTTGCCCACATGGCTCTCAATTCCTTAAGCTGAAACCTTTTATACAGGCACAGCACGACATGAAGAAGCAGCTCAGCTACAGCTCAGCCTGTGGTGTAGTTATTTTAGGAACTGACCGTGGGCAACAAGTCAGCTTGGCTTCAGCAAGTGCTTCTTAGAAAAGATGCTCATAGATAAAGAATTCATCATGGTGCCCACAGCTATTCCGGCAGTGCCTTTCATTGGACGTATCCAGCCTTTGACTGCACCACAATGAAAAGCAGCTCTCCCTGGAGAATAGCTTGGGAAATCACACACAGTAAGAGCCTGTAGCAGGCAAATACACATTTAGGAGAAACCAAGAGCTTCTCTGATAAGCATAAGTAAAGCACGTGGTCTCAGCTTCACCAGCTTATTGTCAGAATCTGGACGGGTTAATTAGGAGAATTTTTATTGCTGCTTCTTCCTCTTCCTCTCAATCCACTTCATGTGCTCATACCAGGGCTTCCTCTCCGGGGGAGCTCAGATAGCTTCTTACCATGCATAAAGCCTGAGCACAGCAGGGTTATTCAAATGCACCTTGCAAGAGGTGAGGGTGGACATTACTGGAGCTTCTCTTTTCCTGTTCTTTTGCCCATATTTTGGGGGAGGGCTGGGAGAAGGCTTAAACCAAGGGGCACAACACAGTGTTCGGAAAAGGAAACAAAGAAAAGCCAGACCCAACTCGGGAATGTTATTTCTTTTCAGCTGACTCATGGCACCATTCCCTCTGCTTGCAGGGACCTGTATCCACGAGGGCTTTGCCGGACCAAGGCTTTAGAACAAACACATTTCTAAGCAAGGAGGCTGGAAAGGGCATTGCCTAGGAGTCACGCTAACCCCATCTTCTAATGTGCCTCTAAGCCATCTGGAAAAGCCTGCAAAGGAGAAAGAAGTGGAGAGTCAAGACTAGAGAAAACTGTAAGGGGCCTCAACTGAGGAATGCAGCTGTTTGGGGAAGCACCCAGTTAACCCCAAGGCGAAGGATCACTGAAATCCATGACTTGAATCCTGGGGTTAACCAGTGAGCTTGAGGAAAAGAGCAGGTCAGTAGAAGACCCCCCACTATACCTCATTGCCAGCCTGTCACAAGTAGGAGGGACACAGCAGGGACCATTTCGGTGCTCCGATGGGCACACTGTGGGACCCTTTGCAGAACGTAATTTTATTCAAGCATGTCACTGTAAAAGCTCCTTGTAAAGAGAGACCTTTCAGGGAGCTCACTGCCTCTGGGTGACATTATACTGAACCCAAACTATACTGAGCCCATATGCCAACACACAGGGTCCCCGTTAGTGTGCAGAAGGTGGCTATTCCAGTCCTGCAACCTGGCAGCAAGGAGCTGATCTTTCTAAACAGCATCTCTTACCACATACAGGTCTTGTTCCTTCAATCCTGCCCACACCATGTAAACCATCTGCCAGCATCAAAGACCTTCGCACCCATCTGAGTCAAACCTAGGTTACAACCGAGATCTTCTGACCACTTCCTCAGTCCTCCATGGTGAGCACCTGTACGCCAAGTGCCTTCCGTGTCTAGCACAAGGTTCCCAACAGTGTCAGCAGGGGCTAACTGTCAGCTTAACCTTCTCTGCCCTGGCCATGTTGTCTCCTGACCTCGCATAACAGACGGACTTTCTCTGCACACCCTCAGTTCCCACGGCAGGGCTGCTAGTGAAAGCATTAAACCACATGGGAGAAGGCTTGTAACACCTCTCAAGCTTGGTATTTATCTAGTAGTATCTCCATTCTTGTCATTTCCTTATCCATTTTGCAGAAGATGATCAGATAGAGAGAACGGCCTGCAAGACTCCTGAAAATCCCAGCAATGATAGCGATTCTCCCAGGAATTGTGTGCATACCATGCCACCTATCCTGTTAAGCATATCCACATCGAGCAAAGTACCTACTTGCCACGTGCACATTAGGCAAAGCCCAGTCTACCAGTTCAAACTCCACCATCAAAGCCAGACAGCTGCCGTGGCTCTGATACAGCCCTTTCCCTCACCAGCCAAGCAGCTCCTGATAGACTGTGTAAAGTGGATCCTTCCCTTCCCATGCACTCGGTGTGCTGGCATATTATGTTCTGAGAGATCAGTGATAACAGAGATATCTGAGCGCAAGCTGAGCCTCCAGCAACTATGCTGGGTAACAGGCGCCTGATTCCTCTGCTGCACTCAGCAGACCTGCCTGCCAGGATGGACAAACTGCTGGCCACGGCCAAGCCTGCCAGCAGGAAGGAGGCAGATGAGACAATCTCTGCAGTGCTTAGATTCCACTTTCAGAGACGGATGAGGACAAAATAATTGCCAACTGATCGTAAAGCAAGAAGAAAGTTACATTGACAATAATAGATTGAAATCTCTGGAAAACCTCTGGCAGTTACAGGTTGGTTGTACGAGTCACCCTTCACAGAGCAGGCCATGCCCAGGGGACAGTCTGTCCTGGCCATCCTCACGTGTGTGTGGAGCTGGGGGTTCTGGAGAGAGCGAGCTTGGGCTTGGAAGCACGAGGTCTAGCTGAGTCGGGGATGCTGCGAGGGGACACAGCTGTGTGAACAAGCTCTTGCACACACACGAGTGGGTTAACCTGCCTGGAGAGGGTCCCCTGGGAGCAGTCTTTGCCATGGCGTCTCCCCTTGCCTTGCTCACAGCCAGCCGCCATGATTAGGGCTCTCCAGGCAGCTGGGTTCACTGGGCCAATGTCTCTTGTGCAGGCAGACGTGCACACAAAGCCACCGTAAATCTGCCAGTGACCCTAACAACGTCCCTATCTGGCGGCGTGGCATTTCAGAGAGCAGTTTCTAAGGCTATCAATGCTGCTGGTGGCTGGTTGTTGGGAGTACCAGGGTGGGCTTCCCCTCCCTGCCCCCTGCTTGGGTGACAAAGCCATGTGTCACCTTCTGCATACAGGCCAGATGTCCTGCATGGGCTCTTCCCCAAAGTTATAAATGCTCCCGTGCTAAGATGATAGGCATTATTTTCTGTTTCATCTATGAACATGGCGTTGCATTGTATTTTTTCTCTCATCTTCTTTGCAATGTCAGAGCTAAAAACTGTGTCAGCCTCCATGCGAAGGCTGGGGAGACAAGACCCTTCTGGAAACAGCAGGCACTGATGGGTTTGCACACAGACTCGTGCTGTTTTCACATACTTCCAGCCTTTCCTATGGAATCAGGATCACGCAGGGTGCTTCAAGACTGCATACCGCCCCGCTTTCCCATCCCACCTCCCATGGCTCCTGGCCATAAAAAGGCCTTTGTCTACAAGGTATTTGCTGTGCAGAATAATAATTTATCAGGCCCTACATTTTTTACTGATGAAACACAATCTCACTACATCTTTGACAAACACTTACTTGTTGCCTAAGCCAGGAAATACCTCAACAAACAAACAAACAAACTGTTACTATTTACAGAGAAAAAGTTGAAAAGATAGTCAAGCAGGTCTGCACTTGTTAAAATCAACAGCACCCTGACACAGATCCTGCCGTGGCTAGATGCAGTTGTGTCAGCTTTGGACCCTTAAGGATGATGCATTTACCATCTGCGTTACAAGTGACTTCTGCAATGATTATTTTCTTTTTCAGACAGGAGAAAAACTCAGGCTGCTTCTCCCCAAAACCTAACTGAAAAATAAATATGCTTTTTTCCCTAGATGATGGCTCTTCTAGGATGGCATCCAGGCTTATTTTGCCTCTTTTTGCAGCGGGCAGAGAATCAGGCCTTCATACTCCTTTGACAATAACATTTACACCACTTACTTACATATAAATGCTCAATAAAAGACAAGCCGATAGAACAAAGAGATTTTGGGAAAAGAAATACCAGAAATACTGTGACCTGCTGAAATCTTGCACTTAATTGCAAATCGGAAAGTTACTTGGTTCCCAGCAAGCAAATTAAGCTAACTCGATGGAAGGGAACATTGAGTGCAATGAGCATCAACCGCTGCTACGCAAGTACCAACTGGCAGTGAAGTCTGGGAACATCATGCAGAAATCAGAGACCAAGGGACTATGGATTTTGGGAAAGAAGTTTTAAATAAAAAGGAACATCTTTCTCTGCGGATTTCTGTACGGTTTTGTTGACTCCAAAATCCTAAATCATTGACTGTCTACAAGAATGCATTGTGTCTAATCTGAATGGCATGTTTCTTGTAAAAAGGGGTCCTATTGGAAGACATTATTCTAAAATTTATAATAAACCAACATGCTGTTACTAGGGTTCTTTAATCAGTTGAATGTTTTAAAGCTATGGCTCTTCTGCACGGAAAAGAGAAAGCTGAAGATGGGGAGATGATGGAGGTGTATAGAATCATGAGTACCCTGGAGAAAGTGAAAAGGGAACAACTCTCTCCACTTGTCGGAACACACAACTGAGGGTACTGTATGCCATCACCCAGCAGCAAGTTTATAACAAATAAAAGGAAATATTTTTTCACACAACACATTCCTAAAGTCGTGGCACTCACTGCCTCAGGAAACTATGGAGACCAAATGAATACACCAGTTCAAAAAGAGATGGGACAAACTCCCAACAGTCTACGAATGTCTGCTAAGCATGAAGCAATGGGTACAACCTCTGGCTCTAGAAACTTTGCCCAGAAGCTGGGTGTGTGAAAGGAAACCTTACCCCATCCTCTCCCTCTTTCTCCTAGATTTCTCCTCATTTTTGGATGCTTGAGGGACCTGGGGTGTGACTCACTGCAAACGTTCCTGTGCTTTTATTTCATCAGGAAAATAATCACAGAGGCTGAATGAGCGACCCATTTCTATGTGAGGATGAGCTCTCACACGGAAGTCAAGAAAGGATCAGCAAAGACAAAGTGCTGCCATGGTTCACAGGTGCCGGTTCTCCAGTCACTTCCACATGTCAATACCTCTGAGCCTACACAGCCCCCGGCATCCAGTACGCGGCTGGATCCCGCCTGCACATCAGGCTCCGACACTGTGCAATCCCCACAACCAGGGGCTCAGAAAGGATGTTTTAAGGAGGAGCTGGAGCACATTTATCAAGCAGGGAGCTAGGAGAGCTGCGCCCCACGGCTGTCCCCCATCTCGTGCTTTCTAGGATCGCTTTTTGCTCACGAGCTTTACACCAGCTCCAACGAGCTTTACACCAGCTCCAACAGTCCCTGTCCCTGGGGGGAATCTCCTGGACACAGAGGGGGCTGCTGCCGGCCGGTCTGTTACAGGCAGTGCTGACCATGCACTAAGGGCAGAACTGTGCCTGTACCGGCCAGGACATCGCTGGCTCCATGGGGGGACAGAGTCTGGGTCAATCCCTCTCCAGAGGGCACAGTGATGACTTTGATGATGCTCCTCCACTAGCCACGCAGAGGAAGTCTACAGGCACCCGGCAGCTTGCTCTTTGCAGGGTCTCAGTTCCCACCTGCACCGACCCTCTTTGACGTGTGCCAGCCTGGGCTGTGGAGGATCACCTCCGTCCGGAGGCATGTCCGTCCCTGGCCAAACGGGTCGGGCTTTCACTGGCACCGGCTTTCTCCCAGAGAAACGGACTGACTGGGGCACTTTACGTGCCGCTCCCTCATGCCCCTTCTCTTCGCCGCTCCCTCACGCCCCGTCTCCTCGCTTCCCCCCCCTCACGACGCCCCGTCTCCTCATGGCTGCCCTCATGCCACGATGCCCCCTCCCCTGGCAGCTCCCTCAGGGCTCCCCAGGCCCCCTGGCCGCGGCGCAGGGCTCGCAATGGCGGGCCACAGCCCGCAGGCGTCACAGCCACCGCGCCGGGAGCGGTGCCGTTCGCGGCGGAGCCCACCCGCCCCGGACGCCCCGGAGGCGGCGGATGGAAGAGAGGGGGCGCGGAGAGCCAGCGGGGCCGGGCGCCCGCCCGCCGCCCACCTTCAGCATGCGGATCTCCCGCAGGGCGATCTTCCTGATCACCGGGTCCTCCTCGGACTCCAGGAACTTCTTAATGGCCACGATCTGGCCGGTGTCCTTGTTGCGGCACTTGAAGACGACGCCGTAGGAGCCCTCCCCGATCTTGCCCAGCTTTTCGTACCGCTCCATGGCGCGGGGCCGGGCGGCGGCGGGGCCGCCCCCGGCGCAGCTCCTTCGCCTCAGAAGCGCCGCAGCAGCGGCCCCGGCCCCCCGCGCCCGCCGTTACCGCCGCGGCCCGGGGAGCGGCCCCGCCCGCTCTCCGCCGCCTCGCCGCAGGCCCGGCGGGGTCGGGGCGGGCCCTCGGTGGGGGTCTCCCCGGCGGGGGACGGCCTTTGCGAGGCGTTTGTCGCCGGGACGCTGAGGGGAGCGTCCTTCCCGGGGCGGAGGAGAAGGAACCGCCCCGGGGGACCCGAAAACCAGCGGGGGCGGTCCCCAGCGAAGGAGTGGGTCGCCATGGCCTCTCACGGGGCCACACGGGGCGCTGAGCCCCCCTACCCCACGCCTCCCCCAGGGCTTCGTGGCCCCCACCACCATTTTGTCTTCACCCCTCTCCAGCGCTCTGCTTTTCCACGGGGGTCTCCGGTTTTTACTCAATTTCCCAGCAAGGTTGGGAGGAAGAGGGGAATGCCTCCCCCACAGTCGGCAGGCTTCAACCAGCACCCACAGCCCTTTCCTCCGGCACCCCGGGCACCGTCTCCAGCCAGCAGCAGCAGAGAAGAGGGGAGGCCGCTCCCCAGGGGGTCCTGGAGGCCTTGGTGCTGCAAGGGTGGTGTATTTGGGAAGCCCAGGCACGGGCATCGCTTTGAGTGCTGGCACACAGACACTCCTGCTCCGGCATTGGTGCGAGGCCTGGAAGACGTTGCATTTCCCTGGAACATCTCCCGCCCTGTACAGTTCAAGCACCTCAAGCGTCTGCCACCTGATGAACTTCCACCAGGAGCTAGACCCTTTCAGTGAGCGTTTCTCTCTCTTACCTTCGCATTATCTGTCGTCATGCACGCGTTTAGGTCCTTGGCTCCTTAGCCATTTCCTCATACCCTGATGAAGATGATCTTTTATGGTGCAATTGCTTCCAGTAGTAGATTTGGAGATCTGTGTAGACACCCTACTCCATCTTATGCCTCCTCCCTCCCCAATCCTTTCCTGGAGTGCTTCCTGAATTCTACTCAGGATGAAAGATCTCTATTTATTTTTCTTCCTAAGCCACATCCATCTGGGACGAGTAGTCTCCTCACGTTCTAGCTGCCACACATCCTGTCTCTTTTTGGTTCTTTCTCTGCACGCTTTAAAAAATGAGAGGGCGAAGAGTATTCTTATGATAAATGTGTTCTTTGGTAGAACTATCCTGCCATTGAGATTTTCCCAGCTCTATCAAGACTGCAATGAAAGTACCCGACAAACACCGTGACCCAACTCAACTCTCAACAGTGTTTCTGAGGAAGGCTTCTGATGCAGCTGGCCCCCAGACCTGCAGAGCTGCCTCAGAGAGGTCCAAGGACTACGCCACTGAGGCGAAATGAGAAGTCAAATAGCAGGTTAGTCCACAATCCAAATTGCTTTCCCAGATAACACATACAGGCTAACGCTGAGATTCACCCACAGCGGGAACAATCTTCTGCAAAGGAGGAATATTTATCTGCATTTATTTATCTACCAGTACCTGGCGGTTCTTTGCGTTGTCCAAAGGCACATTCACAAACCCCCTTTTCTCTCTATCTCAGCACATCCCTGAAGATCTGGGGTACAGATGGACCAAGGCCTGAACCACTTGCAGTACACAGGTGGGCGACGTGCGAGGGCAAAGCTTGTATAAACTGCTCTAGATCCTGCTGAGACTGAGCTGTGTCCAGGGCGGAGTGTCAAATGCTCATGTCCACGTTTTCTTATACTAAGCAACCATCCTTTAGAGCCCACCAGCCACCTTGCTATCTGCCCGATGAACTGGGCACAAGGTAGCCAGCCTCTGGTTTTCAAGCCAGACAACTCACGAGTGGTTCCGTGGCGACTCCAGGCGACTGGCAGCAGGGCTGTGCTGGGGCAGAGTGCTGGGTAGCACGAAGCTGGAAAGAGTTTGCCACTGCTATTCTGATTTCTTATTTCTGCGCTATCCCCAGACCTCCCTTTTCCTCCAGTCGATCCGCTGTATGTGGGAGATGTCGTGTGGCTCCCAGGCAGTCTGTAGGATTGGGAAGAGTGGCCAGCCCTGGATCAGGCCCTTCCCACTGACTGCCATAAAACCTGGAGACCAGCTTACTTCTTTGGAGATCTGTCCGATAAGGTATTGTTCCCAGCAAGTCTACCACACCACATCCAGGTATCAAATAAAGCATAGTTTATTTGGCATAGACTGAAATGAACTGCAACAGAAATTTACGTACAACAAAGCCTAGTTACACAAACTGGAACGAGTGCAGTTAGTCTCAGTTACAATCTAATGACTAAACAAGTTAAAAAGTACATTTCAGAAAGTCTCCCAGGCTTGTCCTTTTCATTCAGAGATATAGTGGCTCACTGCTGCGTTGTACCTTTCATCTTTTAAAGAGATGCCATCACAATTACAGTTGTATTTTTCAGTTACAATGAATTTGGTTAGGAAATCAAAAGAGACTAATCTACAGGCTGCTCTTCAAATACTGTTTGTACTTCAAAGAGCGCTGGGAGCCTGTTTTAAGGCTTTCAAGTTGAATACATGAACCTTGTGCATCAAATAACTAATACTTTGATATCTGTCAAAAGAGTAATGAGGGGGTGAGCAAGCTTTTGCTTTATAAACTCCAAAACCACACACTAGGCTTTCTCAACCCTGGTTGAAATGTCACAAAAACATACAAAGATACAGACAATACCAGACTAACTTAAACAGTCTAACAAATACAAATTATACTAGTCAGAGTCACCGAGACTGGCCGGTTCAGCTATGAGACATGCAAATCCGTTGTGCTATACTCCCGCTAAGAGTAACGAGTGAGGTTTTACACTAGGAAACAGTATCTTGCAGATCATGCCAAAAATGCCACTGCCTATAAAACCAGAGCAGACAAAGCATTTCAGAATATGCCATGAGAAATGCTTTAACAGCTAAAAAAGAAGGTTTCATTAAATGAGGACTTTCCTAGATTCATTTTTTATGATTCAGCAAATCACCAGTCATCCATGTCATTCAAAGAAAAATACTTTCAGTTCATTACTTTTGCACGACAGTGTCATGATCTAATAGTTATTTACTCCAGTTACTCCCCATAAATATTCATATTTTATTTACAGATTTCTCTAGTCTTTTAGAGATCTTCTTTAAGTGTTTTCAAAGACGATGGCAAAATTATGTTTGCAGTGAATGAGGTAAGTTAAGTGAAAGCATTTGCTCTACATCTACACCTGATGCTTCACTTTGTCTTCATTTTCATTTTACAGTCTTTGTAGACTATGAGTTACACCATTTGAGGGTTAATCACCAATCACTGTTACCTACAGAGAAGTAATTTCAGTACTAGAGAACTCGATTTCTTTAAAACACAAAAATTACGTGTCCCGCTTTTAATACTGCCGATCCAATTACAGCTGACCACTTAAAACATTTTCAGTACATTGTTTGTGGACTGATTTTTAAGTTTTACCTGTACACTTACTATTTATTAAACTTTGACACAGTTTCAGAACTGAAAAGCTTGACTTGATTTAAATATCAGGTGAATAACAAGAATTAGTTTTGAATGACAATGCTAAGTGGATAAAATGCTAAATTGCGTGCAGGTCTATTTTTCCTTCCAGACTTTCAGAACAACATAAAACTCCAGCTGTACCTAGTAAAAAAAAGACATTACTGAGCCATCACGTGTGCCGAGTTAATTCCGTCAATGTTAAATTATGAATCACGTAGTCTGATGCCTGAGCAGACAACCCAGCGCCCCATTCCTCAGGTTGCGAGTTAAAGATCAAACCACTCCGGCTCCGCTGCGTCAGCAGAGCCGTCAGGCCAAGCCGTTGTAACACACTTACCTTCACTGCTTTATTAAAATGACGTGTGAAGCTTCTAACCTGTCTTTCCTAGGGTAGCAGATCACAGCAACTGAATAGGCAGCAGTATGCTGTAGGATTTCATTTAAAAACCCCTCAATTCAAGTGTTTATGAACTGCTACTGTATCTGCCTACGGACTGTGTTTACTTACATCAAAGCTAGCAGGTTAATGTGAGGTAGTAAAACCAGATGCTATCCTGTAGTCAGTCTATATTTATACTTAATGGTACCTCAAGAATTGTAATTAATGAGGAAGACGAAAGGAACCGATGTGACTCTTTAATGGAGAAATAAAAAGAGAAAGAAAAATGTGGGTGACAAACTTAGAATAGGGAAAGGGCAAGAGTGATCGAAAGCTTTAATATAGAATACTGGTTCTTATCATATTTATTTATACTACACAGCTGGGGAAATAACCATTTCCAAACGACTGTCTGACTGACAGCAGTTGGATGGCTGTACAAACAAAAAAGCTCGTAAGCTCCGTTATCGCTATAGGTTCCCCTCTGGAACAGTATAAATAAACTATACGTCATGGGCAGTTTGATACATGATACTTTCATTCATTAAGGATGATGACCAGGTACAATTTCCATTTCACGTCACAAGGCTTATCCCTAATTTATGAAAATAAAGCATATATATTTTGTACATTTTTATATATATATAAATATATATATATAAAAAAAATACACACTGCCAGTCAACTTAACACACATGCACACACACACGTATATTGTACACACCCACCCAGTAGCAACATGTCTGATATCAATATTATATTTTGTGTACACACACCCTACATCTAGTAAATATGAAAATCCCTTTTATGGCAATTCTGCAGGCAGAAAATCAATACAAAATACTTTGTTGTACAAAACTGCATTTTTACAAGATCAACCAACATTGTAACATACCCCTCAATAATGCACTACATCCCTAGAAGAAAAAAAGAAGAATCAAACCTTTATACAACTGTAAAAAAAAAAATTGTAAGCTGCTCTGCAACCTTCCTTTGCTAAAAGTTAGATACATTACACCATTCTAGCAGCAGATTAATAAATAAGGATTAAATAGTCTATTATACAAAGCCATACTGAATGGCAGATTTAAAACCAAAAAGCTTTGCAGATACTTTCACTTCCTACACAAATCTTTTTTATTAAGAATAAGATTCAGTATAAAACAGGGAAACAGCCAGCACTATATCTATATCTACAGAACATAAGGAAAATCCAAGGAAGTAAAATATTTAACAGTTTATGGCACCTTTACTGCATAACATTTTTTTAAAGGCTCTCTTTCTCTATAACTAATGAGTAAAGGGCTATTTATCTCATAGCTTTTATTAAGCAAACTCGATATAACCAACCACACAGTGGCAAGAGACAGAACCAGCTGTTCCCAGCTGCAAAAATGTATTGATTTCCACCCTAAAACAACATCATTTAGGCATCAAGAAAAGAAACGGTAAGTCACAGTCCCGCTTGTACTGAGTTTCCTAATGCTCCTTTGTTCCTCGTGTGGCAAATTCACTCTGTTATTTGCGTTAGGTTACTGTCGCTTAGTAACTATTTTCATGTCCAGCCAAGATGTAGAGATTGCTGTGTGCAGTCGGATTTTCTGTTGGCCTGCTTTCTAACACTACCACTCTGCAATCAAACACAAACAGAATCCAAAATGGTTAGTGGCAAAATACGAAGCACGTGGTATAACTACCGAGGAGGAACAAACTTGTTGCTCACAGGTTTCTACAGATTGGAGGCTCTCCTAATTATCTTGGGTATTTTACTCTTTAAATCAGTTACCTCGTTTTCCAGCATCACTTCCGATAAAAACACTGAAGCGGAATATACAAGAACAGAGGACTAAAAGCAGCTTCTTGAATCAGAATCTGCCCCTCTCAACCACAGGCACAGGCAATGTGTTGCAAACCTCTTCCAAACTGACATCCTCCACCTTGAAACAAGCTATGTCCTCTGCTTCTATTGGGAAGTTATCTGAGAGCCAGAGCGTTGTGAGGAGACGCAACCCTCCTATGATCTGCAGCCCGAATATGTTTATACCTCCTACATCTTGCGATAAGCATCAGCCACTAACCTAAACAGTTCTCCTCCCTTCTAAATATTTATCAGCCGATGGGTTCATCCGGAACACTCAACCCCATCTCAGCCTTTGTCCTGCTGGATCATGTTCCTGTAGGCTCCTCTGGAAAACCTGTCTCTCCCTGTCCTGGCATGCTGACCCGTTTTCTACACATCTTTCCCATGCTGAACCTCGACAATCATCTCAGCAGCAGATATGGTTGGGCCTTTGACCTCTCCTCTCCCTTCCAACTGCTTAGCTCCTGCATTTCTCTGCACCAGTTCCTAGGACAATATCCTGTCATTTTTAAGATTAAAATTCTCTCTGCTTTTTGTTTTCTACCTGTGTATCAAATAAGCCAAATGTGCCACTTGAACTCTGAGTTAGATTTCTCGAAGGGAGCCTGTCTCAGGGTTAGCATTGCACACACTCCCCTCCCATGTCACATTCCTCAAAGAGTTTTCAAATGAAGTCTCACTCCTAACAGCCTCTGTCCCGGATCTTCACTTCTGCTACTCAGTAGTTCTTAAGTGTTCCAAGCCAAAAAGGTGCTACCACATCTCATTCACCTGGATGGCAGAAAAGACTCCCGCTCCATTTGTACAGGGATGGAAAAATACAAAACAAAGGATTCGGCAGTTCAATGAGATCAGAGTGGAAGAAAATGGCTTCTCTGCAAAACTGCACGCAGCAGAAGGACTTCAGCCTTATCTCCAACCTCCAAAAGTGCTTTGTACTAAGTTGTTCTTCAGATATGCATGTCTTCCATAAAAGCGCAAGATGAAGCGGATGAGACGCTGCTTCCCATCCCTCTGTGTGTTTAGGATGCTCCCGTGTTCACCAGCCCAACACAGAAACAGGAGCCATTTAAAGGTACCAATTCCAGTACACAAGAAAGATTCACTGATGGTGGCACAGCACATACCTGGACTAATACGTATGGCATCGGTACCGCAGCGGACCTTAGCAAAAGCTCATTCTTGCAATAAAATGCCCCCTGCTCTGCTGGGGGTAACAGGGAAGGAAATTACCGCTGCCTGTCTGCACAAGGGGGACAACAGAGAGAAAAGGCGGAGTGTGCATTGTCAGAGGTTGCACTGTGTTTATATTTTTGAGATCTCAAGAGTCAGCAGTGGCAAGGATCCTCAATTCCAGCTGCAGCGATCAAGTACAGCGGGTCCTCGGTGACTCCGGTACAAAGCAAAGACTTCAGCTGTTTCTTGTATAGGCTACCTCTCCTCTTCAAAAGAGCTAGTGCGCTCTCACTCTCTTTCTGGACTGGGGATCCAAGAACGTAAGTACACAAAATTCTGGATTCCTTACAGAAAGCGAGTCAGAGCCAGGCTTCCCAAAGGCCAAATGAGGGAGCAGAAGATCAGGGATTAGAACTGATTTCTCGATTCGTTACTATCTACTTCTACATTTAGCGCTCTGGCTATCTGAGAAACCACAAGTACACATGTCCAAATCCGGAGACTGGGGCAGCTTCTGCTAAGGTTTCAAACCTGGAGGCAGCTGCACCTCCTCCCAGCCTCTGTAGCTGCAAGGAATCGTCTGGATGTTACGGGTAATGGGTGAATTTAGACCACTGTGCATTAAACCCTGTATGCGATCTAGTTTGCTCTGCTATTTCCAGACCTCAAGGTCCAGAGCAGCAAAGATTATTTTTAAGTAACCAGCTGCCAAGATAATTCACCAGTTCACCAGGAAAATCCAAGCCAGAAGCAGGCTTTTCCAGAAGTGCAGTGGGCGCCCGCCTCACCACAAGCCAAAGGCGGCTCTCATCTCTCCCTGTTGCTTATCTCCTCACACTGTATCTCTATACGCTTGTGTTTGTGTTCACGCTTCTCTCTCTGCAGTGGAAAGTGGGGGAGGTCACAGGGGCTCTTAGTAATAATTTTGGATGTAGATGCAAATCACTAATGAAATTTCTGGCTATTGCAGGCAGAAACAGTGTTCCTGCCTCCCCCAGGACTGCCTACAGACAGATCTGTGCTGGGCTGGAAGCCAGTTCCAGCTGGAAGCTAGAAAACTGGTTTAAATAAAATAAAAGGTTTATGTTTCTTCAAGGTGATTACCTGTCTGATCCCAGTAAGCGGAAAACCCTGGTTTCATCTGATATCTCTTGGGTAACCTGTAGAAAAATGGAGACATATAGGTCCACTTCAGTGGCAAAATGAAATTTATTGGTCGGAGGGGTGGGAGGGTGGGGGAGCAGAAATCAGTCTCTTCAAAAATTCAAATACAATTTAGTGCAAATTACAGGACGAAATCAGATAAATTGATGCTAAGCAAAAAGAGTTTTAGATTTCATAAAATATAACTTATTTTAAATAATTTTTGTATTGTAGACTGTTATCGGTCTAGATGACTTGGTGGCACAGATGCAGTATGTTGATCAAATCTTTGTTAGCAGAGACTGACTAGCTTTCCCTGCATTTTCACAGAGGATGCCATCAAAAAGGACAGTGTTCTTTTTGAAAAAAGGGCACTTCTTTTAAAGGGACATTTAAAAAAAAAAAAAAGGTGTTGTTGTTTTTTTTTTTTAAAAAGAGATGCTGCCAATTCGAGCTTTTCATCCAAGATCCAAGAAACCCAAATGCTGCTTACACCAGATCCATACTGGCTTTGTGCAGAACCAGTTCAGGAGTCTCTGACTGATATTCTTGGAAACAGAGCTGGCTAAAGCATGTGTGAGAGCTTTACCAAGAGCAACACATGCAGGCAAGTCAGAAAGCAACCAGCAAGCTGAAGCGATGACGACATGGAGCACAAGCATCGTCACTAGGGAAGCAGCTAGAGGGGCCAAAGGATCAAGTGGTAAATAAGGAACAGGAAGAAATCAAACCTGAAGAGACTGGGAGATTACTTACTTCATCTGACTTAAAGCTTTTGCCCTGCATGCCATGTTTCCAGAAGGCCAGCACACTGTCTTGAAGGCACACTGCAAAGGAGAAACACAAGATCAGACCCGAGCACGGCTCACCTGAACCAGAGAAACCTGGGTTTCTCACCAGCAGTGATAATGGGAAGCGTGTGGAGGAAGTACGTGGTGAGACTTGGACTCCTGGTAGAAGAACCAAACTCCAAAATCACTGTAGAAAAACTGGATTGAAATGACTATTTGGATCTGAGACGCGCATTACTTTTTCAAGTGCAATTCAAAACATACCACTCAGACATTCCCTGTTTGCCAGGACAAGATAGGCATCTCTGTTTTTTCCTTTTCTCCCTTTCACTTCTATTCTCTGGATCTTTGTTCTCCTAATGATTCTGGAGAAAACACCAGGAAGTGTATAAACCTGCTGCCAACCAAAACACTGTGGGTTGCTGGAAATTACAGATCATTTGAGTTATTATATTTACTTCAAAATAGATGTGAGTATGAAAAATGGGAGGAGTCTTCCATTCAGGGCCAAAGACAGAACACAGAAAGCTACCAGCTCTGAATGATTTAATTAGCAGACTGCTGAAAATAACGGATGAAGAGCCTAGTGTTCTTTAAGCAGTGTTACCGAAACATATTTTACGCCGTGTTTTATTTTCCTAAACCCTACTTGTTTTCCTTTACTATTCCTTCGAGTCACATTTTGTATCTGCTCAGTATTAGCCATGTCCTAAATGCACAGAACAAAGGCACTCAGCAGAATCCTAAGAGCAATGTTTGTCACAACAGCCTCAGACTAATCTTCACCTGCTACTCCCCACTCCACCCTGCGATCAGAGAATGAAGAGTTGTGTAATACCCTGAATTCCCAAGAGACCACTTGGAGCGTAAAGAACTGCTCACATTATTCAATGTCAGCTGGTAAGTGCAAGACTTCGGGATAAACGCTTTTGTCTATGAATTCCTTCAGAGTTCAAGGAAAAGGCAATGATCAAGTCATGTTATGCATGCGTCAGCAGGAGATACTGTATGATACAAGTACAGCAGTTAATTAGACCATGTCAGAATTTACGGAAGAATCACAGGCTTGATTAAAAGTATCTTCCTTCAAGACGGGTCTGACATATCTAAATAGAGATGCTGTATAAAAGAATGTGCACTGCTTTACCAACTGCTGTTAAAATACAAAATACCTATGTCAAGAATCTTCTTCTAAAGGGAGGATGCCTGAAGAACCCAGAAATGCAAGTTGTACAGAACTGCTAACAAAAGCAAGTTGTGTCTTTACTGATTTTGATTCCAGAAAGAAGTTCAGTTTCTGAGATACGGAATTAGTAAACTTAAGTTAATTAGATACTTCTGAGAGCTTATTACAGCAGAAATGCTTGCTTGACAATTACAATTCAAGTTTTAGAAGCGAGGCTGCTGTCCTCTAGTAGTCTAAAGACAGCAGCCTGTCCTCTAAGAATTAGATTCAAATACTATTACCTTGACTGTTAAAAAATGGATGTGCTATCACTTTAAATAAAATCTTAGCTTTTAGAAGACTAACACAAATTTATGTATTACTAAAACATTTTTTCCTCCCCAAAGGTTTTTCTCACTGCTATGGAAATGACCAGAAACCAGTCAGCCTTTTTTCAACTAAACCATGATACATCTTATTTATAAAACAGAAATGACACCAGACGGAAACACGCGCAGATTGGACACGCTATCTGGCAACTGCCTTACTTTCTTCAGCATGTCAGTCGAGACAAAAAGACAGCTCACAATATCCTGACACATGCAGTTTTTAGTGTCAGGCCCCACTGGGCGCACTAGACTAGTCCAGATTATTAAAAACCCTTCACCACTCATCCCTCTAAGTTCTTAAGTCCTTGAGAGACAATAGAGAAGCAAATCACTTACCCACTGACTCGATGCAGAAATCAAAGCTCAGCTCGGAGGCCAATTTCTTGCTTGACTTCAATTTCCCTTGTAAATTCACAATTTTCACAAATTCTCAAGAAAAACAGAAGAACAAGTATGAAAACCCACTGCTGAAAAGGATTACTGATGGCTTTAAGTACGAAATACTAATTTCATCTTTCAGGCACAAAGACGTGCCCAAACCTAACATCTACAGCATTTGCCTAAAATGAATCCAAGAGCATCCTTCTCTCAAAATAAATATAGGAAACCTTCTTATACACTTTGTATGTTTTCAGACTCTACTGACAGCCTTCCTGCAAACAACCAACAGTGCAGAAATGTGAATGCAACATAAAGGCTGGAAATTTAGGCAGACTAAGTCATTGCAAAGTTCCCATTGAGGCATTAACCTCTGATGCATGAGAGTTACGGTTATAATTACTGTGTATGACGGAGTGGTAGCTATTTGTCCTGCTAGCATATGCAGCAGGCAAATGTCACTTTTTCCAAGTAAATTTTGAAAATTTCTGATTGGCATATATTTGAATTCTGATCTGTAATGCTGCATTACATTTCGTTTTGAAAAGAAACAAGAACGATACGCACATGAAGAGGGAAAGTGGAATCACACGAGTCAAAATGAAACCCCACTTATCTGCACTGTGTCTTTTCGGAAATATTACAACACAAATTAGTAATGAAGGGAGAAAAATTAACTCGTGGTAGAGTTAAAATCAACAACCGTGGCAAAACAAGTTTTGCGCTAGGTGTAGTAAGTCGCCCCACAGAGACGTGTTACTTACTGTCCAGGCAGACTAGGACAGTGTCTCTTTCCAGCTGCGTTACATGAATGGCATCTAACTGCTGATTGCCTTGTGAAAAAGAAAACAGATTATTTTATATCACATCACAAGACTGATCTCAGCCTCCCCTCCTCTCAACCTCTCACCAATTGCTACAGCCTTTTCAGTATGCTACGAGTCTTTTGCAATCTGCAATATTTGTTAGTCTTTTAAATTTTTTTAAGGCTATATGATCCCAGAATGTTCTGGGAGGAGTACAAGGCCTAAGGACAAACCCATCAGTTCAAAGCAGGTATTTAATATGAAAGCACTACTGTTAATTGGCATAAAATACATTTTATGTTACAGTTCAGCACAGTAAGTCAGCTTCCTTCATGAAGAGGCACGATAATGAACAAAAGGAATCATCAAGAGAATCTTTGCTCCTAAAAAAATGCTCTTTTCCCACAGATCCACATCTGGAAAGATTATTGTACTGATATTAAACTAGATTTAATAGTTTTTCTAGTTTTTATTAATGAAGTTCTTGGTACAGCTGCTAAAAAGCAGTATTTAAATGTAAAAAAGTATATCCAAAGCAGCCAGCAGAGAAAAGCATCTGCAAGATATCAACTAGCTTTTGAAGATAAAACAAAATCTTCTACTTATTAATAGCCAGCTGAAGATGACAAGCCTCCCCCAAGGGCTGGAGGACAGACAAGAATGCCTTTATGTGAGTCTTTATACAGGAAAGAAGGGGAAAGAGGAGTAAGACTGATCCCAGGAAAAAGTATGCAACCGCAAATGAGAACCCAATCAGCAGGGTCTGCGTTACTACTTAAGGAAATTTATAAAATAAAAGATGTGTCTAAAACTGAAGTCTTTTAAGAAAAGATAGTTTATACTGAAGTTGGCAGGTCATCACAAGAAGAACCTGGGATCAGCTTCAATACGCTTTAGGTAGAGAAGCTGCATCATTTTGCCTAGCCTAAAGGGTTTCCAAACGACTTCTGAGGAAGGGATATCCAACGGTTATCAGACAATAAAACGGCTGCAAGACGGACCAACAGTCTTACCTGCACCAATTTCTGTAAACCACGAAGAAGCAGAGTTCAAGTTGATTGTCTCAAACTGAACTACCTGATTGGGTTCAGTACCCTTACTGATAGCTACGCAGACCATCGGGTACTCCTGCTCTGGTATCACTAGCATTTCAAACACATTCAAAGGGCTTGGCAAAGGAAAATCAAAGTGCTGGAAAAAAACATAAGGCGGCATTTGTAAAGTTTCCTTTTACCTTGGAAATAAGAAGCCTAAAATAACAAGCACAAAGTATAAAAGGTATAGAAGAATTTTTCACGGCTACTGAGAGCGCTTTTTTAAGACAGCATGAGCTGTGAGCAACATTACGTTGCGCAGAGGTATATGCTGGTCTGTTATTGCTAGTACTGGGCTTGATCCAACACTTGACTGACTTCAGTCACAAGATTTTCTTAGTCAAAATGTGTCAAGCCAGATTTTCAAGTGCTCAGAACCCACAAATGGGACTAGACTGGGATGTACTTTCCATTACAAATTCTGGAAAGGTTATTTCAACAACTGTATAACGATTAAGATTAAATGTTCTAAACTAAAATGAAATGCTTACCTTTATTAACATGAATTTCTGCATTGGCTCATACCACTGTAGTAGAACAATTCCAGACTGCAATGCACCACACAGGTACTTATGTCCTGTGTACGGATTTCGTACTATATAAAATAAACAAACAAAAAAAACCCAGAAAACAACCCTTTTAAAGTCCTGGAAGTTCAATGCATACTTGAAAAAAACCCTACAGCTATCTTTGCAAATAATTTAAGAAACAGCATCAGCTTCACACTAATTGCTTTCTGGCTTGCCATTCAAATATCCACAGTGATTAATATTGTGCTACATTCCAGATAAATTCAATTATACTTGTAATTAATAACCACTAGCATTCTTTGAGTCCCAGTAAAGAGGCCACATGCTGAGCAGCCAGAAAAGCTGTATAACACCTTCTTCCTGGGGCTGTGTGAGCCGGGGGCATGAAAGGTCCGGGTCAAGTTGTGAGTTAAATAAAAAAAAATTCCCCAGCAGTGAAGATGGCCCGTAACTTCTTGTGAGCTTTGACAGCTAATGCACTAATATGATAAAGGGTTTGCTTTTTTTAAAGCTCAGTTGGATACAAGACCAGCCTGACTTCAGGAATCATTTGTAAATACGCCTACTGCAGACACTTTATATGAGCTAAATGGATATCCAAGTTTGCAACTAGGTACTTCATACTCTGCTGAAGCATTTTTAAGAGTGCAAAGGTACAATTTCACCCAGCACTAAGGCCAGTTTTCAAAAGGACATGCATTCTGTAGAAAGCCCAAGCCTTTTTGAAAGTCAGTGAAGACAAATCGATAATTTCACAAGCTTTAACTCTTTTGTGTGCACTTAGAACTTGAGCGATGGCTTCACTCCTCCCCAGGCTGACATAATTTTTATTCACGTCCAGCCCTTTCTTTGTGGAAAATATTCTTTTCAAGTTAGCCTCGCTAAAAGTTGCATCTAGGTCAAACCTTGAGCCAAACTGATGAAGCAGAAAGGGTATTTGTTTATGTGCAACAAGCCTGGGATTCTGCAACAAGCGTTACACTCGCAGGCAGGCTGCAGGTCACAGTAACTAGCTGGCTCTGGTGGCAGCCTGAAGCCAGTGATCCCAAACATCGACTCAGTCACCGAGAGCTTCAGCAGCTCTCAAAGAGAGCGTGCAACACCCGTCAGCTGCATGCTGCTGGCATTCTCCAGGGTTTCCCTTTGGACGTCGCTCTAGACAGCAACATTTCTAGGTTAAGAGCTGATAGGAAAATGCTTTTCCACCAAACAGCATAAAGACCCCTGCATTAATTAAAAAGAAAGCTATGCACCAGTTAGGCACAGCATTAAGAAATAATGCAGTCATACTGTTTTCTGAACAATGAACTACCTATAAGTTTATTAAAAAGAAATGAGTTTAAGACATGCCGTGCCCAACAACAAAGGCCAGGAAAAAAAAAAAAAATCGCAAAACTGAATGCTTACTCACCTATACAGCATTTGTGGCATCCTTTTGTATCAGGGATCTTTGTCGTTAAGGCAAACTTCCTGGAATAACAATTATAAAAAAGTGCATCAACAAGAGACGTCGAAGGCCCTTCGTGCTACCAATTCAACAGCACAAACAGTCTTTATGGGACTTTTCACTTGTTAATAATTGTCTATAAGTGAAAGATTTGTACCTTGGTAATATTTTGTCAGGAAACCTATGGGTTTGAATATGAGCAGCTAATCCTGTTTTTTTGGCTTGTTCAAACAAAGCTATTAAATTATGGGAGTAGAGCTGGAACGTTTTCCCTGTAAGAGAGAAAAGCACAACTGACATCGCACCCACGCCTCCAGCAGAGAACTGCACATTTTAGAAAAATGTATGTATAGAAAATTACCTTCTAGAAAAACAGACCACGTGCGTCAGATATTTCAAGTCCAGTTATGAAGAAAAATAAAACAAGACAACAATAATAATGCATATAGAGAAGACATGGCATTCAACTCAAAGTTCATTTCAGTAACACTAAAGCAGCTCTGAAAGTTAGTTTTACGTGAACATTTTTAGAACGCTGTAATTATACAACAATTAATTGTATCAGGACATTATCTATAAATCAACAGAAGTGGTGTCACACGAACCTTTGCATGTTTAAAGACACAGTCCTACAATTAGTCTGCATGCCACAGTGCCTCTGTTGCCTATCTAGAATGTCCTATTCCAGGTGAACGGATGAAAAAAAAATTTTCTTTCAAGAATCAATCTGCTGGATGAGTAGTATTCCACAGCCACCTCATTCTCCTTCAAAACCGAAACAGTTTTTGTTTTAGGGTGGATTTATTTTCTGAATCTGGTTCATACCAAAGATGCTGCCAGGCTACAATACACTGAGAGTGATCACACACTGCAGCTACATTTTGATAACGCACCTATGTCAATCCTCTCCTAATTCTCTTCTGCCACATGAAAGCCATCCTTATTCCGACTCTCCTAGTTCAGGGACCAAAGAAGAGGACACTCTTTAGATTCTCTAGGCACTTTCAGTCAAATTGCAGCCTTGGCAGAGGCAACTCTTGTTTGACAAATACCAAGTGCCGAGCTTTTCCAAACTAACTAAAAATAAATAAATAATAAAAAGAAATACGGTGGGATGCTGCAGACAACTGGCTCTACTACTTGTAAACATCCAGTTTTATCTCTGAAAGCCTTTCACGTTAAAACACTCTTGAAGCAAAGCTTCCTATACAAACACAAGAAACAATGCACCGTTTCCTACTTCAGGACAATCAAAATACATTGCACTGAATTATGACTTTAAACGTTTCTCTTTATTTATAATTTTGTTAATTTTCCCTCTATTTATACATACCTGACAAGGACATTAAGGTGTTATTGATAACATACAGCCAGGTGCACTTTCGGGGAAATAACTGAAGAAAGAAAATATTTCCATTAATAGAAACATACAGGAATTTCCAACCATGGTTTTCTCTGCCTGCTCCACCTCCGCCACCATTCCTGCAGGGATCGACACTGGAGAAAGTCCCAGCTGCAACTAGTTTCCCCTTTAATTCACTCTTCTGGACCCTTGCTTAGCCCTTTCCTCTGTCTGAAATAGTTTTCATTCCTTCCCTCTTCTACCCCTGAAACTTTCAAAATTCAATTTTTCTTTATTTTTTAATTAGCAGCACAGAGTCAAAGTGGGACAACTGGCGAGACTGGAATACCATATATAGAAAGATACAGCTTGCTCAGGAATGACAGCCAGAGAAAGAAAGGTAACATTGTTACAGAAACCTACTAAACCCCACAAAAATCAGAAGAGAGGGAAAAAAGGCATTAGTATTTTCTGAGCAATTTGAATTACCACAAAATCCTGTATTTTGTGGGACTTACCTGCCTGGTTATTTGTGTTAGCATGCTGCTTTGTAAAAGACAGTTCATGGAAGGCATTGGGACTTATTTTTGTTTCAGAGGGAAGAAGATACTCACGGGGCAGCTAGTCTAGATTTGAGAAGATTTTAAAGTTAAGAAGAACCTCTTGACAACCTGAAGGGAATTTTGATAAAAGTGATGGCAAATGACAGCATTCAGGAGTCTCAGCAAAGGAAGGAATAAGGACAACAGAATAAGGACAGGGATTTTGTTGGTTTTGTTTTGGTTTTTTTTTTTTTTTAAAAGACTAAATTTATTGAACAGTATTCCTAGGTAAGGTCCTCCTTCAAGAAAAAATTTTCAGTAAGAAAAAAAAGGAGTTCAAAGGATTAAGCTGTTTCTAAAGGAGACGATTAAAAAAAGAACAGCAGACTGGTCCACTGAGGGAAGCTGTTGCAAAACACAGCAGAAGATGCCTGAATCAAGGCTCTAGAAAAGAATGATCGTACTGGTTCATGCAAATGTCCATCTAACCCAATATCTGTTTCCAACAGTCACCGTGAAGTGATGTAATCTCTCCTAAAAATGGTGAAACCACGGAAAAAAACGTATATAATACTGCACCTAATGCTTTGCCAGGCACCAAGTTCTTCAGCTCAGACACCTGCTGAATCAGATACGGGCTTTATGCATTTAGTGAGCTTCAATGGATTTATCCTCCATAAATTTGTCCAGTCTCCCCTCTGAACTCAGATAACTCCTAGCATTTGCAGCTCCCCATAGCAAAAAGTTCCAAGCCAGTTACCCACTGTTTATTTTTAATTTGGCTCCCACTAGCTTCATTTAATGGTCCCACTGGAAGAGAAGGGGAATAGTTGTTCCCTATGAACCGCCTCCAAGCCACCCCAAGATGGGTAAATATTTCTTATTTCCCCCTCCCATGCCTTAAGTATCACAAATACACAATACAGAAAACGGAAACAAGGATGCAATGCTAAGGACGAAGAGGCAATCACAAGGTAAGCCTGAAGGAAGAACCATAAGAAAGGTTAAGATGCAAATCAAATTACTAATATAAGAGAAGTCGATAAACGTGGTAACTGGGAAAACAAAAGGCCAGGCCCACTGCTCGACAGGAAAGAAAAACTACATGATTAACACAGTTGATAGCACTGGGGTAGAAACTTGTGCTAGAAGCAGAAAAAGAACATATTACACACTATTTCAACTAGATATCCTCAAGTCAGCAGGTCCCAATAAAGTTTACTTTACAGTACTTAAGAACTGGCTCAAACCCCAAGGTCTCAGTAATGATTATCTTCAAGAACTGATGGAGGACGAACAAGGACCTCAAGAAGGACAAACACAGTACCTATGCCAAACAAAAAGGGCGGTGGGAATTGCAAAATAGCCTGACTGACTGGATATCCAGAGTAGCACAGGAACAAGCCACATGATTTTTAATTACCAAGGGATAACAAGAGCGGCTAGCGCAGACTTGTGCAGAACAGTTTGTATTTGAACATCTGAATTTCCTTCTTTACCAGAATAACTGCCCTGCGGGGGGCAGTGAAACAGTGAAGATGTGAAACATACGTGAAGGACCTTGTCCTGCGTGCCATTTCCATGTGCAAAATAAGAAAACACGGGGTAGAAGAAATTGCAGAAAGAAAACATACAACTAGTCGGACATAAAAACAGAGTATCTATCAGCAATTCGCTATTTAATAGAAGGAAAAAGCAGCCTGTAGATATACAGTGTCTTCTCTGGGTCTGGTTCTATTCAGTATTTTCACTGAAAAACTAACAACGGAATAAAAGTATACTTCTGAAATTGGGAGATATTAACCTTGGAGAGACAGCAAGCACTCTGGAAGACGGGATCAGAATTAGAAGTTGGAGAAACAATTAAAAATGTGCATTTGGTGGGGAGAAATCATGAAATGAATAAAAGCAAATAAGGAAACAAGTGGCATGGCAGAAACAGAGTTGTAAAGCCTCTGGGGTTTGCAGTGGGTCACACCTGACCTCTCCAAACTGAGGATGCTCTCACAGAAAAGGAAACTTTCACTTTGGGATGCACTGAATGGCGTAAGTAGACACTAGTAAGTTCTCTCTGCCTACCACCAGCATATCTAAGCTTTCAACAGGATATAAAAAAGCATGTGGAAGAGTCCAGAGAATGCTGTTACATGAAATAAGTTGGGAAAATGTACAAGGAAAGAGATTTGTTTGACTAACGGAGGAAAGAGAAAATTGAGGTAAGAAAGCCAGGGGGTCCCCAACAGCCACCACCACAATTTTTAGACATTTATTACAAAAGTAAGTAGTTGTTCCCGATGTCTGCTGAGGCTACAAAAAGATAAGCAACTTCATATTCAACTCTCTCCTTGCATTCAGGTGCACCCTCAGCTCTCTTAACTTGAAAGGATCTTCTTGCTGTATCGAATTCAAATTCACAGTTCTCACCATCAAGCCCTTTATAATCTTCTCTCGCTTTTGTCCATGCCAAACTACCCCCCAACATGACCTTGCTGAACCGCTTCCCTTTTCTTTTGCCCCTCTCAAGTTTTGTCCTCTAGCACGATGCTCCCAGGAACAGAGGACTTCCTCCTCTTAAGCACAGATCTCTGTGCAGTGCCCTTTCTGTGAAATCATCTTTCTCTCACTATTACTCACAGATACACCCACCCTGCCACCTCTGCTTTCTGACCTGCGCCATGTCTTGCCTGCATTTAATGCTCTTCAGATGCCTGAAGTGCCTTTGTGAACTGCTTTAGAAACCCACAGGTATAAATCTCATTATCAGCATCTGCCAATACTGCCCTTCCAAGAATACTCTGCTACTCCTGACTCTAAAAAAGCAAATGTAAGAATATCATGATTGCACGAAGTGGCTTTGGAAAGGGTTAGAGAGCCCAAGAAAACAGAAGTGAACGTGTATTTATTGGTGATAACAATGCCAGCTAAATTAAATGGTTGAGGGCTTTGGTAGCATCCAGTGGAGAAGCAATATGCCATCTAGTGGAGATAAAATGGAGAGAGAAAGGGCAGGTAATCAGTTGTCTCCAAGGAGAAGAAAGATGGTTTAGTAGAGAACTCCTTTGAAAGCAGTGTTACATAAGCAGCAACAAAAAATTCAGGTAGGTATGGGAACTATTCATTTTCGGACTTCCATTGCTGGCTTTGATGTGAATCAGTTTATGCCACAACGCCTGGTATCACATCTATCCCCTCTAATACCAAACTTTCTGGCTTCATAATATCCCCAAATCTATTGTGTGTGTTCAATACACCAAAAAATCACCTGTTCCATTGTTGCTTCGTGAAGTTCATTCAAATTCAAAGTATAGATACCTTCTTCCGTGCCAAAGATAATGTACTGATCTAAAAATTTAAGAGAAATTGATTATTTCACAAGCTCATTACCACTTTGGCAACAGGCAGGTTTAAAACACAAACCTAAAATAACTTTACCTTTAGTATCGGGATGTATCCATGATGTTGCACAATTAATCTTCAAAGGACAACCATCAAAGACTTTGGAAAAACACGCTCCCATCTGAAAAACACCAAAACTGAAACCTGAAACAAGTTTACAGGATAAAGTGTTTATCTTCTGGCACTTGGCCACTTGGTACACGCCTGTACACACTGCTGCTCTCTTTTTTCAGACACAAACTTACTCTAATATGCCTTGATGCAAAACATTTTTATCTTCCCCCAAAGCTACAACGCAGCCTTCCAAACCTTGTCGTTCGTAGACTTCATATACATTAAGAAACACAAAGAGGGATCAGAATGATATGAACAATTTTAAGTACCTACTGGGTAAGAACAATATTGACTGCTTATATAAATGGCATATGAAGGGAAAACAAGCGGAAATGTTGAAGTAATAACACCCTCTCGCATCGCTGCCACCTCTCCCCCTTTCTCTTTACTAAGCAAGGACTGTCACTGGAGATCACAACTCACAGAGCCAGTGAAGTCTCCAACCCTTCACATCCAGACTGAATGGTGAAAGGAAGTTTTTAAGAAAAGGAAACAAATATTGTGGATTCAGTACACGAAAAGTAACTGGCTATGGGATGCAGAAAATCAGCCCAGACGAACTGGTGGCTTATTCTAGCATAAACCTTCTCACACTAGAGAGATGCCATGACAGCAGGCTTCCAATAACTCCTACTGCAAATGAGATTTCTTACCAGCACCTTCGGTGTTGGTGGTAAACCATTGATTGCTGGCTTCTGTGGGAAGAAAGAAAGATCATAAAATACCTCCCACGCACTGATACAAAACTAGCTAGCTAACATCACAGTGAAATCAGACTGAGAGTCACAATACTTACAGGAAAATCTCGTTTCTCTTTTTTACGTGGCAGTTGAGGGATTTGTCCAGACCCTTCTGCATTTTCTTCAATGAGTTTCAGCATGCCATCCCCGTTTCCTGAAAAGAAGCCCAGATACAGTTTGTAGCTCACTTGACATAGTGAAATAGAAAATATTTTGTTGTCCTATTCTCTCTTCTCCCCTGCCTCTAGCAGGAGTGGAGAAGCGAGCTCTGAAACTTCCATACACACATCTCAGGTAACTGAACCCTTCCAAGGACAGCTGGCCACTCTTCTGCGTGCTAAGCTACACAGCGATAAAGGCTTTCCATTATCCAAACAGTCCCTGGGCCAGTATCTCTCTCTCTATATAGATACATATATCAATATATAATCTCTATAACTGAGAATAAAGCTGCGGCAAGGTCCTCGCAGGTGATCCTCCCTGCACATTCGTTGTTTTTATGCTATTCCTGCAGGCAACACGGTAATGGTATCGACTGGCTGAGTTCCCTTGTTTTGGGGAGAACATTTCCACCATGGGTCACGGCTCTAATAAGAACGAGCACACATGTAAAAAGGAAAGCTGCACCTCGTGATCAGCTTGTATTAAAAAAAAAAATTATCTACTGAAAATAGCTGACTCTAGAACTGATTTCCTTTTACAGGTGTCCTGGTTTCGGCTAGGACAGAGTTAATTTTCTTCCTAGTAGCTGGTATAGTGCTGTGTTTTGGATTTAGTAGGAAAATAATGTTGATAACACACTGATGTTTTCAGTTGTTGCTAAGCAGTGTTTATACTCAGTCAAGGATTTCTCAGCTTCTCATGCCCAGCCAGCAAGAAGGCTGGAGGGGCACAAGAAGCTGGGAGGGGACACCGCCAGGACAGCTGACCCAAACTGGCCAAAGGATATTCCATACCATATGACATCATGCCCAGTATATAAACTGGGGGATCTGGCTGGGAGGGGGGATCGTGGCTCGGGAACTAACTGGGCATCGGTCAACAAGTGGTGAGCAATTGCATTGTGCATCACTTGCTTTATATAGTTTAATTCTTTTAGTATTACTATTGTCATATTATTATTATCATTATCATTGTTTTTCATTCCTTTCTGTCCTATTAAACTGTCTTTATCTCAACTCACGAGGTTTTTTTTTTCCCTGATTCTCTCCCCCATCCCAGGGGTGGGGGGCAGTGAGCGAGCGGCTGCGTGGTGCTTAGCTGCCGGCTGGGGTTAAACCACGACACCAGGAAGCAAGTCACCTTTAGGAAATGTAATACATTTACCTACGTCGCTGTATCTAGCTGTGAGCAATCCAGGGCTACTGATGCTGCTGGTCATGCCAACGGGGGAAGAATCAACCTGAGGCCCACAAACAGGGATACTTTGTCTCCTGTGAGCTGGTGGGGCTCTGTTCTGCGAGTCTGGGAAATGTTTTATTGTCTGACATTTCTCATCATCTGGGAGGTTTTCCTCAGGATAACTGTTTATTCTCGGCTGCGACAAACCAGAGAGGTGAAGGTTACCTGGGAAAAGGCACCTGGAAGCATAAACTTCAGACAAGTTTAATTCAAGTCAGACTGCTTCTACACACAAAAAAAAAAACCCATCAGCCTTTGAAAAAAGACATTTGACAGCAGAGTAATCTAAGAGGTATTCCTTCCCTGATGGAAAAATCACAGCAGCAGGCAGAATGCTGAGCAAGAGGACATCCCACGCAGCATGCTCTCTTTAGAGGGAAAATATCTGCAAGTCACTTTGTCTAGGACAGCGTACAAGGCCAGGAGTCCCCAGAGGTCGAGACCGTACAGACTGCAAGTCAGCATAAAATACGAAGCTGCACGAAGTCCGCTAGCAAATGGAATTTAACAGAATTTGTAACCTACTGAGAGCATCAGACAGAAGCGCCGCAGAGGCTGCACAAGTGGGGTTTGCTGCCTAAAACTCTAAAAAACCACCGTCTCTTACCTTAGGAGGTAGCGGAGGTGGCCCTGCTCGCTTTAGTGTTGATCTACAATGAAAAAGTGCAGTAGTCGTCTTAGTTAAACCAATAACAGAAACAGAATTACTTCAGAACATAGACTGTAAATAAGACGAGCTAGATGCATAGAAAAGACGGATCACAGCTTTGCACGAACAGGGTTAAACTAGCTATCCAAGAGTGGGAAAAAAGCACGTTAATCTTGTTAGAAGTGTTGGTTTTTGATAAACTCACGTTCTTTCATAAATGCCAATGTTATAGAGCATTTTGTGGTGAAAGGTATTTGAAATTAGCAAATAAATATACATTCAGGGACTAGTTCGGTGCAGTTTGTAGCTTTTGCTCTGGATCAGACAAATGTCTGGGCACCAGAGGAGCCGCACATACCCCACCAGAGCTCTGCAGGAATATCTGCACGTCCTGTCACTACCGGGCCTGGCTCATGATTGATCGATTAATCAACACCAAATCTGCTTTAAAGTATTAGGCACTTCCACACGCACTCTAAGATAACCTCAGGAAGGAGAGCAAGGGAAGAAAGCATCGCTTTGCGGACATTCTCCTGACGATCAGATAAACAGTCAAGCGTGCGTTAGACCTTGCACGTGAGTGCAACCAGCCCTCACTCATAAATGAGTGGCAAAGCTGCCTGCAGCATTTTAAGGAAAGAGGTTTTGCCAGAACGCTGCCTGCTTTAGCGAGAGCCACACGGAGTAAACACAACTGTACACGAAGGAGGTCCACTCACTCTTCAACATCTTCACTCCCATCGCCAAATTTTGTAAGCAGTCCCCTAGGTAAAATGTTTATAAAATTAAGAGCTCTCCTCTAAGGTCCACACGTGCAACTAAACCAATTGGTGACATCATTTAGTTTGATAACAAGCATCTCCCAGCCCTTTTCAAAACAAAGTATTTCTCTCTTATTTACTGCAGTAAGCCCTTTTTCATTTAGTACGGCCCTTTCCTTTCCTTCCCCTCACCCCCCCAATAGTCACTGAAGCTCTCTTCCATACCAGATACCATCAACTCATCTTTCATTTCCCTACCTGGTATTTTAAATATTGTTGAAATGCCTAATAACGGTACGATATAAAAGAAGGAAAAAAAAGAAAAAGATGAGAACAGAGGAAGTTACTGGGAGACAAATGGAGAAAAGCCTTTACAAAGGGAAGCTTCCTCCTTTAGTGTTATATGCTAAAGACACAGCCTGTTTCCCATTACAGTGGGAATTTTTGTTTCAAAGCTACCCCAGGGTCAAAAAAGAAATTGTGACTAGAGGATCAAAGCAGCACTGAAAATATAATGCTCAAACAAACAAAAACTGATAAAATTTTGCAAAACGGCAATTTTCAAGCTGTGTCTTAAAAAAAAAAATAAAAAATTAAACTGCATTAAATCTAAAAAAATCTAAACCATAAATCTAAACCCAATAAAAAGCATTCCTTAGTATGCTCTTGTGATGTTGTGAAGTCTAGGCTTCTGCATTTAGGAATCGTGAGGTGGAAGAGGCAGTTCAGAAGCTGGCTGTCTCAGTGGTCAACCAGGGACAGGCTTCTTCAGGCCGCGGCAGCCTGCTGCAGTCCAAGTCTCTGCATGCAGAGCAGACACCCCCGTACCCCACCAACTCCCACATCCTTCCACGTTCCACACCACACCACATCACCCACTGAGGAATGACCACAGGGGCAACGAACAGGAAAACAAAAGCGTGTTATACAAAAACCAACCCAGCCAAATTTGGATTAATGTAAAATTTCCTGCAAGTTACTTCTGAAGGGAAAGCAGCAGACAGTTGCCAACAAGAACTATTAAATTTAACAGAGAAAAAGTCCAACCATCAACAAAAACCACCTCCATAATACAGAAAATTTAGAAAAAAGTAATTTTAAAATGCTACAATAAGGATGAGAAAAAAAAACAAGAAATAAGTTCAATCATCAGGTACACATTCTGGTATTCCCCTTTCCAGTCAAGTAATTCCCAAGTCAAAGGTATCAATCACCACTCACTCTGACAAAAGCCAAAGGGCATGAAAAGCAAGGACCCCCAGCACACGTCCTCTCTGTACACCCCTGGTGTTACTCAGAATTGCTGGGACAGAGGAGCTATGCGTTTCCTGTTTATCTTTTCAAACTGGAAGTGGCTTCCAAGTAAGCAGCACAGATTCACCATCCAGAAACTTTATGCCTGTCCTCCTTTCAATACTAAAATCTGTATCTATTTACCAATTTATAGCCCTAGCAACGTTTGCTACGGCTACATTCATTCTGCTTTTACTACAGCCTGGTACAGACAATCTTAATAACGCTACAGAAACAGAATCAAATCAGTAAGTCACTTTGCCAGGAGGAGCTTCCCTCCCTCCCTGCTCCTCGACCCCGCAGATTCCAGCTGTCTGCAGAAAAGCCAGCACTCAGGAGAAAGGCTTTCAATCTGCAGCTCCTCAGGGTCATACAAACAAACCGAGAGAGGAAGGAAAGCAGTCGCTGTCATTACTGCACAGGGAGAGGCAGGGCCTAGAGAGCCACCCCAAACTTTTACTACAGCGAGAGTGAGAACAGAAAAACAGGTTGAACTTAAAAAGACCCGAACACTGGCAGTCTCCGTGACACGGCCAGCTTTCCAGGGGGCTGTAATGTCAGCTGACAGCTTATGCAAGACTTTATCTGCAAAAAAGCCAAAGAAATTCACTGTCTGCTGCTCAGTTCCAAATAAAGATGGGAAACAGGCTCTTTTAGCTGAGCAATTATTTCAACCAAAATACCATCTCTCCCTACGTATGTGCATCAGTCAGTATTGCTGAACTTCCATATTCTTCACTGCAAATTCAAAGATTGCCTTTAAAGGTAGAATCCAGTATTTTGCAGCAAAAGGAAGCCACATACCTAATAAATCCAGTCCTAACTTGGACAGAGGTGTGCTCCCTTACTTCAGGCCTGCTTTATCCCAGGGGAAATCAGTTATAGCGTATCTTTACCTAAAACATTTCAGCCCAGGACACTACACGACCGTATTGTAGATTACACCGATCAGACACCCACAGCAGAAGCAGTCGTGCCGTCGTACTGAAGTTGGTAAAACAGAATCTTCAGAACTGGTTTCTCCTTCCCTTTCTTGCAAGGCCCCAACTTCAGGGCTGCGAACATGCTTTGCCACAGGATGTCACGACCACAGCCGTGACAGAAAACTGCAAGGCCAGCGCGGGATCCTGAACTCAGCCCTTGCAAGATTTACCAGCTTTGCTTCAGAAAATTGCCTTTGGCTGTGTTATTTCAGTGCGCTGGCCACACATTTACACTTCACTTTCCATCTACAACTGGGGAGCTACAACAAATTTAAAACAAACTACTGTTCGTTGTTAAAAGAGATTGAAACCCATTCCCCAAGACAATGACCAACCAACTGCAGGAGGAGGACTGCATACTGGGTAAAATCTCCTTTAACTTTATGAATATTAAAGTGGCTTCAGGCTTATGGTTTGATTTTCCACCATAGCTCACTTTTTCTTTCAGAGTGTATTTTCATATTAAGTCACAGAAATAAAAGATGTTTTCAAATTCTGTACTTACTTGCTGCTTCCACCATCAACAAAAGGATTCCAATGCGAAGCAAAGTCAGTGCCAGCTGCCACAACCTGAAGATGCAGAAATGTTCATTTTTCCCCCCCGTCAAACCAAAGTACCTTATCCACAGGACATGAAGAGGCCTGGGAGATTCCCAAGCCCTGCAGAATGACCCATAAGCAGTAACATAAAATTCCAAAGTGAAATAATGTTTTACAATCTAATTACAAAGCAACTATTGAAAAGCTATCTTCTTCTTAGGCTCAGACTTAAAAGCAGCACCTGGAAATGGTATAATGCCAGTATCAGGTGGCAATAAATAACATGAAAGCAAAAATTTATGGCAAAAACTCAGTAAGGATTTTCCACTTGGGGCACTTCCAAGACGCTCTTCCAGCAAGAGAACACACTGCAGCCACCTCCAAACTCGTATGCGATGCTGTCAGCCGAGGCTGGGAGCGTTCCTGTCGCTAGACATGGCACTGAGGGGCCCGCACCGGTAACACCGTGTACAGATCTAATCAGTCGCACTCAAAAAAAAAGATGAACTCGTACCTACCTGGTGAACTGGAGTACAGCTGTAAAAAACAGGAATGGGATTTTTCTGGAGTGCTGAGCACTAATGTCTCCAAATCCACATTAACCGCAGCTGTTGCTATTCACAACACTTATTAAAAAACGGAGCCCTTGTGTACACAGGCACGTACTAAGCCCAAAGAACGTTAATTAGCTGATCTGTAGTAAACTGCTGAGGGCTGGAACAAACAGCAGCAGCTCACAGGGGGGCAAAACCGGCTGCATGCGAGCTGGCGGCCTTCCAAGAAACAAGCAGCAAATAAACCCTGATGATGGGAAGATCGGGGACTCAAACGCAGAACGGCCTCTTCACATTATCAAATTAATCGGCACATGTCGGGTTTTTTTCATCTGAGCACGGCTCTCCACACAAAGCACGGAGGGCAATTCATTTTCTCAAAAATGTGGCAATTGTCTGGGGACCAAGAGTGGTCTTCTCATGACTTTACACTTCAGAGACGTACTACCTAGAGTTGAACCCACAAAACAATGAAGACACTATGATTTTAATAAATGAAGGAAAAAACCAAACTTGTCCTTACCATTTCATCCCGAGCTTCTGTTTCTTTCCGTAGAGGGGGCTCAAACTGCAGCTTATCAACTACAAAACATTACATTTTCAAATTTAATACACACAACATTACACTAGTGCCCTTTCAATGCTTACTACAGTGAAACACATGTTCTAACAGATCTAAATATTATGTACACAACACTTAATTTGCCTATAAAATATGACTGTCACTTAAATATCAGCATTACTGTCTAAATGCTTTAATTTGCAAATGTTACAAGAACCCACAAGAAAGAAACAGACCAAAAGTAAAAACCAAGTCATTATATGAAAGTACACTAAAACGTAACTATGTAACCACGTTACTTTTAATGCATGTGAAAGAGAAGAAAGAGGCTTTTTACCAGCAAGCTTCCTGAAAGTGTGATGTACGTGATGCAGAGGAGCGGATAGCATTTACACTACAAAAGACATTTGTCCAAACCTGGAGAAAGATCGTTTCTACCCTCAACATTTCAACTTAGATCCAACTGAGTAGTGTATTAATATTGTTTTTAAAAGAAAAGAAAAGGTTATATTAAAAGAAAATGCATTATGTTAACAGGCACCCTGGTCAGGATAGCTATTGCAATCACAAGCGCTCCATCAGGTTCGAGAAAAGGTTTCACTTATGAACTTGAAACAATGTGCAGACAAACACAAAATGCTACGTTCTTTTCTCTATTTTCTCATCACACCATGACACCCAATGTACTCATGTGAAAAGATGCCCTCCTAATGATCAACTCACTCTCATTTTTTGATGTTTGCACGTTATTAGTGTTTTTGCTGTTTTAAGTAAGGCTGCGTGGTCTGACACAAATCACAGAGCTGAAAGGCCATGCTGGTCATGCAAGGTTTCCACGTAAACATTACGATGCAGCAATGAGATGGAATGAAACAGCAGAAAAATATGCAAGTTTTTATTTTGGTTTTGGAAAAATATTATTGAAGATTCATGTATACGTGCTGTTTCTTCTGGTTTTGTTTCTCAAAAGTGCCAACAGCGGAAGAGACTTTCTAGAGTACACAACGAAAGAACGACACCGACACCGACACCCTCCATTGGTAGAAGCAAACCAACACCACAAAATGGGCAAAGCGCATCAGTAACTTACAGTTAATCTCCGATGCTGTTCTTTCTGCCCTAATGTTCCTGTTCGTAGAACGAATTGTATGGCGGATAACGGAGTGAGGCTGCAAGGGTTATAAACGGAAAAGCTGAGAAAAATCGCGTGGCTTTCTGTTGGATCCCAATCAACAATCAAACCAACAAGGAGAAAGAATAGCTGTTGCAGTCACGCACTGTAACATGCACCGCCTTTGTCCTAGCCTTGCGCAGCCCATGCACAGGATCCTTCTATACACCCACAGCGTAAGTGTGACAAGCGCTGTGGCAATATTTCCTGGCTTCTCCTGCATGGTAACTCTAAAAATGGAGCTCTAAAAACGTTGGGGCAGTGCCCCCGTCAAGCTGCTATCTTACATTCCCAAAGCAAAGCAGGGTATTTAAACTGTAGTTTTACCTAAAGACAGAAAATAAAAGATGTTCTCACCTCAAAATCATCATCGTCAACTTCACCGTAGTGTGTATGGTTGTCAGGATTATTAACTTTGTCCAACAGCTCAACTGCTAAAGATCTTGAAAGACCAGGCTGCCCTACAAAGCTATGCTAGAACCGCAGAAAAGAACAAGTTATAATATGCAACTGATACGTAACTTTCATTAATAAACATCCAATATAGAATGTTACTGAATTTTGCCTGCTTTTGGGGGGCTTGACTATTTCTTTAATGACTCCTTAACGGCTAGACTTTCTAACCCCTCCATAAGCATGGAAACGCCACATTTTTCGCCACTTGTAAATTGGAAATTAAACTCTGAGTCAAACAAACAGTTACACCTTAACTTCATTTTTCACATGAGTAGTTCAGTTGAGTTTAGGAAGGCAGAAATAGATACACAAACAACTGCTAAATACATCTGTTTTCTGTTTGGGTGACAGGAAGGGTCAATGTCTACGCAGCTGTATCTACGAGGCTGAGACACCCACTTGCAGAAAGGACGAGGCTGAAGACAGAACATGAAGCAAATTTCTTTAATTGTTCCTACCAAAAATTGTATAAAAATCTGGATGCTGAACAAAATCTTGCCACTTCCTACAGCTGACCAATGTCTCTCTCCTTCAGATTTCACCACTCATGTTGTAAGATCAGAGAAAGAAAATTGTTCCAGTTTGGCTTCCTATTGATCTGTTGCTCACTTTGAAGCAAGAGATCTCCTATTGATGTCACTAAATGTTCCAAGCCACTTACAGAAAGGAGTCTGTCTGCTGTCGGTCTCTTCTTTGGATTTTTTGTAAGTGCTATTTTGACAAAATTATGGAATGTTGATGACCTTAAAGAAAAAGAAAAATGAGGTTTTATGTTTAATTTTTCAAGAAAGATTTTTGATTTTAACACAGTTACTAAACAGATTACAAAAGGGTGTGCTAAATTAGAATGTTGTTCAGGTACCTCATCTCAGGTTTGAATAATTACATTTCCAAGTTAACAAAATATGAAAACCCCATTCGATTCATGGAATTTGCATGGAAATCATTTTGGTACAGAAACTAAACCGAACACGTGTGGTGCTATTTCAACTTTTTCCAGTTCCAATTGTTGCGGAATTAGGCATCAGAAATAAAAACTGTGCATTATGTACTCAGCAAACCCTCAAAATCTAGGTAAACCTACCAATTTCACTGTTCTTGGCTACAGGTAGGAAAGTAAAACACAAAGTTCTAGACAGAGACTCAGCTTACTCTTTAAAATGCTCTGTTGCTATTTTCAGAACAACTTAGGTGACTGTCATATCACCTCTTTTTAGATCCGAATTCTGACTTGATGTTATGACTGGACCTACAATTTTTCAAGCATTTTTCTCGCAATTGCATTTGTTAGTACGCTCTCTGGGGACAATATTAGCCCAAGTCTGCTTGCTTTCACATCACATTACAAAACATATTTCCTCTTCTACTCTTAGCATCTGAGAAGGCGACGCTGGAGAAGTAAAGTGCATCGCTGGGGTTACACCGAGCAGTTTCAATACAGGAAACATGCACTTAGAAGTGTTTTCTCCCTTCCTCTAGCACACATCTGCCCGCTCAAACACCTCAAGGTAAAAAGATTGTACAGCAGCATCATGAGCAAAAAATCCTTCATACCAGAATTGTTTTGAGTCTCATAAATAAAACGTTAGTAAGTGTGGTACAAAACCCTGCAGGCACTAGGAAGGTATCACAGGTTAAAGAAATCCTGAAAGGATTAAAAGATTACCTGTCCCACTGACAGTGGCAAATGCCCTATAATAGGAATTAAGGAGAAAGGATAAAAATAATTTTTCTTCCTAGAAGATACAAAGAGGACCAAAGGAGGGAGATTTCATTTCCCTCTGGATCACCGGCAGGGATCAATTTACAGAGGTAGGGCTGTCCTGTCCCATACTGCCGGTTTTCTGACGTGTCTGAAAAGGTCTGCTGCTGGACCTTAACCCTCTCGTTTGCTTTCAGACACCTATACAAAACAACTAGTTGTTTCTCAGTGAAACTGCCTGTAAGCGAAATCACCTCTCAGGTTCCTGAGTTTAAAACTAGCACACACTATTTTTCACTGCTTCCCTTCTTCAATAATGACAAATAGTTTTTTGACATTATCTGCAAGATACTGAACAAAGGAAAGAGTTTAACTTACCATTTTGCTTTTTCCTTTAGCTTTGGCGGTTGAAAATTACTTTTTGACATTAAAAACAAAGCCCTAAAGGTAAAGGAAGAATAATGTTGTTGTTATACGGTTAAAAAAAAAAAAAAAATTCATTCCAATATCTAAACACTTTAAATTAATACTTTACGGTATGAATCATATTGGTGAAACTAGATTATAGTCTATACTGTGTTAGAGGACAGACACAGTAAAGCTGTCGATTTTCTGATCTTCTAATAAAATCTTTTTATCGCCATGCATAATCCTGTTAAACATAAGGCTACAGCTTCTCTAGTGATATCTAGCGATAGTAAATCTGTACCTGTTCTTAATCAGATTGCTGATGACACTACGAAGTTTTTTTTTTTTAAATTTAAAAATTTTGGTTATAATTTCAATTCTAAATTTAAGTCTTTAGCTTCAGACTGATGTCTTAAAAATAGACACAGCTGACGCCAAAAGTAGGTGTTTCATGAAGGAATCCTAGTGGGAGTTTCTAGGTCTGAGCTATGGAGAAGGTTAAACTATATCTACTGGGACTGAAGGGGGTCCTGGAGATAAGCAAGCTTCCCAGCCAGCGGACCTCATCGGGTGAAGATCGAACATGGGTGGCTGAAGCTCTGCAAGTTCAATCGCCGTTATGCCAACCGCCCAGATATCGCAGAGCTGGTTATATCCACCGTTCTTTTCCACCGCTGCAACTTCTGGGGCCATCCTTTAAAAGCAAAGACATCGTTCAATGAGAGCACCAGCCGCTTCTGAATCGGTGCCCGCGCGTGGGAGGCACAGAGCACGTCACATAACCCTAGAGCAGAAACCCCCAGGAAGAGCGTAAGTCAGGGAAAAGCCTGGCGTCCCCCTTCCCTCACCCGGCATTAGGGGAGCGGAGAAGCACACAGAGGTGATACGTTTTGCTCGAGGTCACGGGCTGGACAGCAGCACTAGGAATAGAACCAGTCTCACCATTCCTGGTGAAAGGCTTTAATGACCAGATAATCTTCCTGCCCTCAGTCCTCCTTCTCCAACAGGATAAAGGGGACAGTGAACAATTAAAAGCCATTGTCTGGATTAAGCTGTACATAGGCGTTCAGTCTATACCAAGAGTACCGCCCTAGGCATCTCAACTGCATCACAGTAATGCCAGAAACCAACAGCAGTTAAATTTGCATATATAATCCAGCTCAAGATTTACAATGATATATTTGCATATTAAATGTTGTCTTGTACAGACATTAATCAGTAGAGATGATTAAAAGATAGTTTAAAATCTGTTTTTCTTCACAATTCTTTCTCCACAGAAATGGAAAAGACATTATTTAGTTTATTCACTAAAAGTGTAGGAAGTTACTGAGAAACGAAATGACCATTAGGTATCCAGAAAAAGGGGAGAATGTTCTGCATTAATAAACCTGTGAGAAAAAGCAATCCTGCCTCAAATATCAGGTACGTTGTGTTACAGCAACAGATCAGCTACAGTTAGTGCTTCCCAGACTTTTACCCTTTGGGCATTTTACTTGGAAGAAAAGGGAATTTATGCAATTGCTATATATATTTAAAAGTATGTGTGTATACTTCAGTGTGTGTATTTTAGAATTCTTGGCATAAATACAGACTTAGCTTTGCATACAATCATAGCGATCAAAGTAGTTTATTACCAGTAAGGGGTACCAATAAATGATTTCCTCTTCGCAATGGTGGCTGTTATTTTTGCTGCTACGCCGAAGTCAGCTGGAAAATAAAATTATCGTAGACTTAGAAATCTCATTTTAAGACCCCAATTCTACTCTAGGAAGTATCGTATTATGAAAGAACAATCACATTTCTCATCCAAATTAAAAATTCATTAAGCTTCAACAGTTAAAAATTAATAATGAGATCAGCTAATGTCTTCACTGACGACTTCAAATTGAAAAGTTCAGTTTCTACATACAGCTCACTCGTGATCCTGTTCCTCTCCTAGCCATTTTTCCATCTCACAATACAGCAACCAGGCAACCTCACAAAATTTAGTGGATATCCAATTTAATATTCAAGAGGAAAAATAGCATCATGCTTTGGAAATGGTACTATTTCTGTGTTACTTATGGAGGAACTGCGGGGGGCCATCTGTTCTCATTTCTGCAGTCTCTGTCTAGGGGACGATAATCCCTTGCTCTCAGAGCTGCAGATAATCAGGTGGTCTTGCAGAGCCAAAAATCATTTAAGTCCTTTTTATTTTTATTGCATTTGTAGTATGATAGCTGGAGGATAATTGTGGGCAAATCTAACTAGCTTAGCAGGCAAAAGGAAGGTATCAGTGTGCGACCCAAGTTTAATGCAGTTAGTGGAATCTCCTATCAGTTTCAAGGTTTTACTCTTTTTTTTTTTTTTTTTCCTTCTTTAAAAAGCCGTACTTTCCTAGCACAGCACTCCTGGTTCACCACAGGGGAGTAAATGCGTTGAACCACACAGCTTTTCTAAAGAGCAGCGATGCAGCTAATGCACAACCGCCCTGATTCCAACACCGGACACAGTAAGATGATGAGCATCCCGTTCCTTCTCCCAGGATGTCTGCTTCCTACTTCCTGCAGAGCCTTAACGACATGTAGACTTCTGCGAAGCGAGGCATCAGACAAGCAGAGAGGGGTTTTGAAGGCAGCGCCCTCAGAGAAGAAGAGATTCAGCCTGTTTGTGCTGCGCTAAATGTAAAGCGTCACTGGAGGAAGCCAGTAATACAGAACTCTTCTGAGTTTTCATCTGTAGACCTCAGAGCGCTTGCAAAGGAGGAGAGTTTCCTCTTGTCCACCTGCGTGGAAATGCCCAACGTCATACACTGGGCTAGAGGCACAGCCAGGATCAGATCCCACTTTTCCACAGGCTGCCAGGCTCAGGAGACGCTGTCTCACATAGTGGATCCTTGGAGGTTCTGAGGGAGAACTGCCATTCTGGCTAGGAACAAACACGTTGATATCCAGGTAACCCCAACCTGGCAAATTCCAGGGAAACTTGGGAGGCTTCAAGGCTTGGTGGTTGAAAAAAGAAATTATCTGTAACTTCTTGATAGAATGCAAAACTTCTCATCTCATACGTACGCAAGCCCATGGATACACACTTTCTATTGTCAACTATTGCCCCAAATAAGAATAAGAACATCCTACAGCGCAACACCAAAAGGTTCATGCCACTGAGAACAGTATCTAATAAAATGACTGCAACAATACAGGGATCTGCCGTATTATGCTTTATCATTTGTAGCAAGCTCAATCTTTGCTGTGCATGTGCTGTTCAACACAAAACAAAGCCTTACAAAAGCCGAATATTCTTCTTGGGAGGCATGATCTCTGCATTATGGTCATTTTTTTTTGTCTTAATGGAATGCTAAAAGGCAACTTCCTAAATCAAAGTATCCCAGCTGGTACTGTAGCTTTTGATTGACCAAATTAAAATGTTCCCATTTGCTTTCTGTCTTATTATTAAATTCAGGCAACTTACCTAATTTGACATCTCCATGGTCTGTTAGTAGAATATTTGCACCCTAAAACATAATAAATAGAAAGTTAAAAATCCTTCTCAGGAATATTTTTTTGCATTAGAAAGTTTAAGATAAGTTTCTCAAAGTTCCAAGTTACCTTTATATCTCTATGCATCTTGCCCTTCATATGCAAATAAGCAAGACCCTGGAAATAAAAGAGACACAACGCATTATTTTGCCTTTCGTTAACACACTTCAAAGCCAGTCCCATTTAAGAAATCTAAATTACCCAATGTATTTTATTTGAAAGCAGAGAAATTTCAGGTGTGCAGATAAGAGGTACGCTGGATTCTGTTCCTCATCTCTCCCAGCTCCAGCCAATACACGTGAAGACTCACTGAAACCAGTCATGGTGTAACATTTTACATAGATACATTGCGTATTTTCAAAACAAACCTCAGGATACATCACCTTTTCCCTTTACTAAAATTAACTATATTTTTGAAGACCTGAAGGTTTCAACAAGTGGGTGTTTAGCTTTTAAACTGCCCTTCCAGCAATACGAGTTCCTGCAGTAAGAAGAGCTCAGGAACAGAACTGCCAAGCAGATTAGTTCACGGGTCTGCACCCCTGCCTCTGGCAGTGACCAGTTCAGCCACCGCTTCAGGGAAAGGTGTGCATCCCCGTGATTCTCTCCCGTAATTATTCATGGATACACAGAGCAGGGAAAGAAAAGTTCCTTTAAGAAGCAAGCTGCCTGCATCAGCCTATCTTGCATTTCTACAGTTATTAGCAATCACAAACTGAAACAGAATTTTAGTCATCTGGTTGCAGTATTTTTCCTCTACAAATGACTAGAATTTACTGCCTCAGATCAAGCAGGCAGTTTTAAATGTACCTTTTTTTTCATTACTAAGCTACTTACCCTCGCTTACTAGGTATTGGCTGCTTTCTGCAACGAGATTCAAAAATTTGTCCTAAACAACTGCTGCGCTGAATCACTGTGTTAGAACAATGGATGAAAACAGCCCAGACAACATTGTGGTCACAGCCTGCGAAGACCTGTCCTCCGCCGTTTCCCTGAAACCAACCGAGTCACCAAAGGAACAGCAGCAGGACTGAGTTTTAGTATTTTGGTCCTGTAGCGAGACCCACAGAGATGTCTGCTCCTGTGTAAACTCCTTTGCAAATCACAGCACAGAAGCAGCACTGCTCTGACAATGATTTTAAGCAAGTATTTGAACTGCATTACTGGAGTTTCTTGCTAATTTTTATTTACAATATGGAAACTAATAGATTAACTCTGGTTAATCGGTTTCAGTCGGATTCCCAGTGCTTACAAATGCAAGTGATGGTACCGCAGTGCTTTCTGAAATCATCTTCTGTATCTACTTTCTGTACATGGAGCAAACACTTTATTGTATGCCTGCAGAAGTACAGTACCTGTAAAGTTTCTCTGCATACATATGCAATTTGTAACTCTGACAGAGGTCCTGTTACTGAAAACAAAAATTAAGAAGTGTGTAAGTCTACAATATACAACACATAAATAACATTGTGAAGCAGCCAAAAAGTGGTATCTCCATGCAAAAGTTAAAGACCGATTTTACATGAACTGTATTTTACATTGAGCTGAAAAGAGGGTTTTGTTTGCTTGCTTTACAGAAAGCCTTTCTGTAAAAAAAGCCCAGCACAATAACAGAAGACAGTACCGACAGTGAGAAGAAAACCTGTTTTCACAGAAATCTAATTATCATTTTACAAGTGACTTCGTAGTAATGCAATATCCTGCATTCTGAGGAAGGTAAAAAACAATAAAACTGACTTCTGCTAATTTTTTAATATTAGAAATGGCGATGTTCTATACTAGGGGCCTATGGGACTTAGAATTGCTTTAAAGCTACTTTTACTAACTGGCTGAACAATAAAGCAGAAAGAGCTCTGGTATATCAAAAACTCCATGTTATCATTTAAAGGCAGAGCAAGTCCCCAGACTGCTTTTCCAGCAACTCCAATAAATTCTTCTACAGAATCAACAACTCTAGATGAAACCTCAGAGGGGAAAATAATAATAAAAGAGTGGTACGGTATCGCACAGGAGTGGGAATAAGAGTAATTTTCACCCTTTAAAGATCAAATTTTGAGATTTCCCAGTGAAAACGGCTTCCTCACACCAAGTACAGTCTCCATATCCAATTAGCATGATTTCTGGTTGTGAACTTTTTTAGAGGTCTTTTTTCCACCCCTTCAAGAAGCAGATAACCTGCTTCTGCACATAGCATTCAGAGACGTGGGCTGAGAGAAGCCAAGATGCAGGCGAGCTCCCAGTGCACAGCAACCGCAGCTACTGAAGAGCTCTCCACTGGAACAACTCAAGCTCTTTGGGTCAGTCTCCTAAGCATTGTGGAGAAAAATAGACAGTGTGATGATTAAAAAATAAAGCATGTTCTGCCCTAGAATGACAGGGTATTAGCCCAAAATGATGGTCACCATATTTGAAAAGTGCTCTCAACAAAATCTGTTGACTGTAGCTAAAAAACACTGTTCATGCCCTATGAAAAAACACGTGCAGTGCCTGGCCAGTACCAACCATTCCCATTAGTTTGCCTATTATTTATTTTTCTTCTTTGCAGAAAGCTTCCAAAAGGTACTAATGTTAAAATAAGTTTCAAAGTACCATGGTAAATATCTTGGAGGGATCCCCCACCGCAGTATTCCATGCATATCCACAGCTTCTCACGGCTGTCAAAAGAAAGTTAAAACACAGGCATCAGAAGCTGATTGATCTGTATACAGAACAGAGTTAATAATGATTATTTAAAGTATTTTCTATTGGTCTCAATCGCTCTTTGTTAAAAATACACATTCTGATACATGACTAGCAGTTACATGTTTTACATGTTATTAATAATCTCAATATAAATTCTCACCTATCAAAATGAAAATTTTATGCCAAAGTCACTGAGAAGTCTTTAAACGTTATCAGAAATAAAAGGTGTTGCTTTAACTCCAACCTCCTAACTGCAATAAAGAGCATGCAGAAGAAACACCTGAGGTTTAGCTGCTATCAGCAAGATTACATTAGATACGATTGAAACTGTGAGTCTAGTGTGTTAAATTGAAATTACCTAATTTATATCTAAATAACTCCTCATGGCCTCCAAAAAGGGTACTGGGGATTTAGAAATTTAGCCATTTTGTCCCAGTTGAAGTCCATTTGGGCTGTACAGGTTACTTAAAAAATGCAGCCCTCCAAGAAATCTAAAGATGAAGCCTTGTAGAAAAAGACCAAACGGGCGAAGCGGTGATATATATTCCCACAGAGCCAATTGATAAATGGCAAAGTTCCACAGAAATGGAAAATATTCCCCAGCTTTCTGTATAACATTTAACGTGTGCACTTGAAGATGCAGCCAGCTGGCATCACCTCGTTTCTGCCTCTCAGTACGTCGCATCTGTTACACCAGAATTATGAGAAATGTTATTACCAGCAGCTCGGATTTAGTGTTTTGCTCTTACAACTCACTGGCTATACTTCCACAGCACACAAGACTACTATTAAATAAAATACCTAAAGGCAATTCTGCTCTAGATAAATAATGAGCTTGTTTTATATTCGAAGTGAAAAACGTTTAAAATCTGCCCCACAAGTGAGCAGGATTGGATATGTTGCAAGAGTCTCTAGGGGAAAACTTTCTTTCTGTTCCTAGTGATAAAAATATTCCAGCCTTTTGGCCAGCAGAGAAAACAAAGTATTAGTCACTTTTCTTTTTTTTTTTTTTTTTTAAAGCCAACTGGGAACCAAAGGGAATTCAACCTAGAGAAGAACACTGAGAGAGGATATAAGTACTAAACCAGACTGAGCATTGTCTTAAGAAAGAACCAGCAGAAACGCAGGTATAAAAAGTGGGGTTTACCTGAGATAGCTCCCAAAATAGGCGACTATGTTGCAATGTTTGCATTCTTTAACCATATATATTTCTTGCTGTATCAATGAAAAGTCATCTCCTGAAAAACAGGAAGCAGCCACAGTTATATCACACTAAACTGAACATTCAAAGAGATCTGAAAGCGTGCACATAACTCATAAAAACAAGCCACAGGCCTGCATAATTGCTAAGCCCTTCACGAGGGTTTTCTAGCACGCCAGCCTGTTCAGCAATGGTTATCTACATACACCATCCTTTCAGTTTGCATTCTTTATGACATCCTTTGCATGAAGCACAAATAGTTCTTGAAGACCAACAGAGGAGGGCTGGCCCGGCGGCCTGAACATGATCCATCAGTTGAGACAGTTCAGCACACACTGAGAGTGCTCTGAAAAAGAAGCAGAGGGATCCCACCGAGGGACGGGAGCACGTGAGAAAACTCCGGAGCAGCCCCTGTGTAGCCCCAGCTGGAGCTGATCTAGCTTTACCGGGACACTGCTCACAGCACAAGGGTCCCAGCAACAGAAGGGAAGATTGCTGCAAGCTAATTCCAGAGTCCCCTGCCTGAAACCAGAAGAGATCACATACCGTAGGCTCTTTATTAAAAGTATTCCATTTCAAAACGATTCTGATAGAGCATATGGCCCGCACACCCACTCAGCCACCGCTGACTCAGAAGAGAAGCACAGAGTCCTCAACACCGACTGCCTTGTCATGAGTGCATTTTTGGATGAGGACAGCTACACAAGCACATTTGCACATCCTCAATATCCTTTGCCAAAAAAAAAAAAATTCTACTGAAAAATATATTATGAGCAGAGCAATAGCCTGGCATGTTTCTGCCACTTTAATTTAAAAGGGTAAAAGCTGTCATAAATTAAAAAAAAATTAATAATTTTATAGATGCAATGAAGCAAACTAAAATATCTGAGAGCTAGCAAAAACACTGGTATACTTTTATTAAATTCCATTGAGAGAATTTCCAAACAGAGGATGTTCTCCCCAGAACCTAGAGCTCAAACACCGCAGCTCTGCCTCCCTGAAGCTCAGGGCAGGCTTACGCTGGGGCTCCTACGGAGGCACGGATCAGCTGGCTTCGGAGGGTCAGCCTGAACAGCAGTGATATATCAAATAACATCAGCACAGCCTGACAGCCTCCCTCTGAAGAGCAACATAGCAAAAATCAGCCGATTAGGCCATCCTAGACGTGTGCCTGCTTTGTGATCGTGCATATATATACTTTACTACCTTTATTCTTCCTTTGGCATGAACAAAACTTCTGTAACAGCTTGCAAGACATGAAAGACTAGAATTTAGATAAAGGTTTTAGGGTTTAGATAAAATGCTGCTCCAGACAATGTGGTAGCTACCATGTTCTCTCAAGGAAAAAATTGCTTTGTATGTTTACTTTTGTTTAAAGTTTCACTAGTAAAAGTTATCTCCTGCTGTCACTCATGGATGTGCAACCCAGAAAACATGTACTGCTTTGTACTGCTCCCCTTAATTCATATGATTTTGACAAGTCCAAGAGGTCTCAAGCACTGCCGTAAATTCTCTTTGGAATCTTCACATGTTTATTTAACAAGTAACAGTGTGACTAATATTTTTAATAACCTCTTTAAAAACAGATGCTTCTATTTGCTGTGCTTTGAAGCAACCTCCCTGAGCAAGGGTGTCACTGGCGCCCGCAGGACCCACAGCAGCCAGTACTGATGTACGGCCCCACGGCATTTACAATCCCTTTGGAAACCCCGGCTCTCCATACATACACCGGTACGTAGCAGATGTTTACAGATATAGCAAAAGAAGTGCCAATTTGGCATAACGATTTCCAAATGATCACAACCTTTATGTCTCAATGATTACCAGACTTTTACTTAAGAAAATAACTACAAAATACAAAGGTAGAAGGGAACACACTTGTTTGAATACATCCCTGACTGTTCTCAGTAAATACTCAAGGGCTTCTTGAAGTTGAATTGTATGGAGAAACACTTCACTGGGGCAGGAAAACATTAGTAGAAGAGTTTCAAATGTCAAGAGTCTTTTTTTAAACACAAGTAGTATTTTTTTTAATAATGAAAAAAAGAAAAGGCAACACGATTTCTGTAAATTTAGCACAGATTTCACACTGTGCTTGCTTTATGGGTTACATTTCAGCTACAACTTTGCTTGCATTCATGCACCCTGCCTATAAATGATTACGATGAACAAAGGATTTTTGAGCTTGAATCAGATGGATTCATTCCTGCCATTTCTCTTGACAAATTTCCTAAGGGAAATTGTTGAATGCTCACAGGTAACTAACTGGAGCATTTCGAAACTACAGAAGTCTTTCAAGAAAGTCAAATCTAAGCAAGTTTGAAGGCAAAAGCCTCCCACCGCACACCAAAGAAGGTACTGTCTTTCTGTAATGCTACTAGCTGTCCAATAGTTCAGAGCATCGAATGCCAAATACCCATGCCCTCTTCTTAAACTGCCATCTTCAAATCAAAGAACCTTTGATATGTCAGAAGCACCATTTCAGAACAGCTAGACACTGTCACATGTGAAAATCATGATCAAGAAGCATCCTCATAACAGCAAAAACTTGCAGGCGGCAGCCGGAATTGCCCATCGATAGCACATTGACCGGGCTGCCTAGTGTGGAGCAATAGCAACGTCAGTTCTAGGAACCGTGACTAATGGGGAAAAATTGAAGGAAATACGGTGATTTGGGCTAGAAAGAGACTGACGGTAGAAAAGATAACAACCTTCATGCACATAAAAAATATCAGGGAAGGAGGGAGAAGGGATAATCCGTTCTCCAGTTTTATGATAGGACAATTAGCAATGGGCTTAAACTGCCTTAACCTACATTCCCTGTACAGATGAAAAGCTTTTCCTACCGGAGTAACATCACAGCACTGAACTCAAAGGGATGGGAAGCTGTGAAATTTCCCACCAGTGAAAAAAAATGAAGAAAACACTGAACAAACACCCATCAGGAGTGACTTAGACTGATCCTTCCTGTAGTAGACGAAGACAGAAAAGATGATCTCTTGATTTGCAATTAATAAATGGAGAATCTATGCAAGAAATGGGGTCACCTACAGAAAAAGGGAAAAAAAAGGATTTGGAAGAGGAAAGGGGGATGCAGGCTGAATACAGACAGGGAGCTGATAGAGAAGTAGCAAACAGATGGAAAGAAGAGGAGAAGTATCCATGAGAAAAGTTTGGTTAAAATATGGAGAAAATGATTCTGAGAGATCAGACACAGAGATAGGAGAGAAGATGTATAGTCGTTCAAAGACGACAAGAATGAATTCAAAACAAAGGAATTCGGAGTTTCCAGGCAGCTGGAGTATTAATCTTGGCAAGAGATGCTGGAATAGGGCAAAAATTGAATATCCTTGGATAGCATGAAAAAAAAAAAAAAGACAGTAAGACAAAGAATTTGTAGAAAATACTTCATCGAGAGGGAGACAGCAAGATAAAAAGAATTAGATCAAAGGTGACAACATATCCGTACAAAGAGATTTTCATCTGTTTTAGTCATCAGAGATTGCTTGATGCTAAATAACACGGAATTGGAAAAATGTACTTTTTGTCTACTCACATGTTTGCAATTATGGGTTATGTGGCATGCTGAGCAAAAACATCGTTTAGGGAGCTGCTGTAAATCACACGAGCAGCGTGGTGAGTCACTGCAGCTTGCTACTATTATGTAATTTTACCTCCGCAGCGAGACACACAGGACACAACAGAGCGTTACAATGGAATATTCTCCTCCGATCACAGCCCGCAGTCGAGGCTGCTCCGCTTGGCACAACCAGCTGCTTGTTCTCCAGCACAGCTGGCAGGGAGGAGACCGCTGAAACTTGCAGCCATATCATCGCGTGATGCGATCGGATCAGATTTCAGAAGCTAAGCAAAGTAAGGCCTGGTAAATTCAAAATAAATCCATATTTAAACAGGAGATCATCGAGAAAAGTGATGGCCCATTAACACTAGTGAATTATTCTATTTGCAGACATTACTTCTCACCTACGTGGAACTGGCATGTGTAGATGTCCTGCCAAGTTGTCCTAGACGAAGAGCATGTGTATGCTGGATCCACGTACCCCACTCTGCAGCATGGGAAGGATCCGATGGCTCTAGAGCCTATCACACAGCACTATTACGTCTTTTGAGCATGCCTGACCTTGACGGTTTTTAAGCAAGTTTACTCCTGGTCATATTTTCATGTGCTCCACTGACTGCTTTGAGCGGTCCTATCCTGCAAAAAGATGCAGGGTCACTTCTCACAACTCCTCCTGGGTCAGCTGTGAAGCCCTTCGTTGTCCAGAAGGCTCCTCAGGAAAGCAATTCATAGTGACTGTTTTAAATTGGTTTATTCTGCATTACTTCAGTGCTGCATCACAGGGCTGATGCTGTGCAGGAACAGAGGGAGGGAGGGACAGGCAGTGTCCAGGGCTTGCATGCAACTGGGAGGAGGGAACTGACGGCATTCGGAGATATTCATGGTGTCACCAAAGGGTGGGACAGAAGCGATTATTAAGAAGCCAGATCTTCAAGGTGCCAGCCAGCCTGCCAGCACTCCTGCCGCGAGCTAGTGCCCACAACATGCAGTCCTCACGGGCCCCAGCACGCTAGACGGACACATCAGGCTGCCCGGCAGGAGGTGTGACGTGCGCTTCAAAGCCTACTCGCCAAGCCTCTCTAGGGAGCTTGACTGTAGATACTTTGCAGACCTGGGATTTTTAACACTATAATGAACATTTGTTATTTAGAAGTGAGATGCCATTTAGCAACAGGACTGGATGGACACTGCTGTACAGGACGCTGAAGGACAAAGAGCAGGGTCACGCCATCGCTGATGAGCCCAAATGCTCTCACTGTATTCGTACAACCGAGAGACGCCCGCCTCCTGAGTTAGCAGAAGCAACTATTGCCTCTGCTGGGACCGTTCCTCAAATGTTTTTTATTTCAGCTACCTGAGTTCCCAAACAAGGAGAGAAAGCCCCATGGGAGTGACAGCTTTGCAGAAACCATTCGCCCCAGTTTACAAACTCCACAGCCAAGCAATATCCACAAGTCATCAGCTCCTCTGCGTTGACTTCCAGACATCCTCATGTTCCCCAGTTCTCAGTCACTCACTCCAAACCACTTTCCTGAACCTAGTGAGGGTTCAGTCTCTGCTGATGAAAGGGATGGCTTTCCCGATACACAGGCTTTTGCTTAGACTGGAGTTTGCTGCCAGTCTTTCCCCTCTACCCTCGTTAAGGTTAACTCCTGAGATATTTTCCAATCCCCATTTAGATAGCTTGACACACAACATGACTGACAACAGCCCCAAAATATTTTTGGGAGACTGGAGAGGATGCAAGGCATTACTGTAGCATCGCATCCTGTAGCTCTGACACATACAAAACTCCTACTTCCTTCACTGCCCTGCAGACCTGCATTGTTCTTTACCAACCATTTTGAAAACTGAGAACAATACTTTTAAAGTTTCACATCTTTAAGAAGGAGAGTAATTTAAACTGCATTCAAGCATCTGAGCTGTTTTATCCATACCTCTTTTCTTGGGATTCAAGGAAACCTGCAGTCTGACAGAAAGAATTTAAATTCCCTACACTTGAAGCTCAGAAACTTGATTCCAAGCAGGATACAGCTATTTGGAAACAATGATGTTTCCACCAGCAAATTTTACTGCCAGGCATCTAGCTGCCAACTGCTAACCACTGATGGTACTGATTATCTCTCCACTGATATAACATATTACTGACAGCAATGTGCTGCCACAGCAGCACGAGCTCCACAGTAAGTAGCACACAAGTGTGTGGAGTGACTGGTCTAACACCAGAAACCATTTCCCCGTGTATGTTGTCTTCTGCCCTGCTTGGATCCTATTTATGAACAGCCATGTCAACATATATAATTCTATTCCTATTCCTTAACACTTTCATCTCTTTTCCTCTCTCCTTGCCTCATCTACTTACTGTTGTACATCTCAGCCTTTCATGATCCCATTTTTACTCTCCCTTCTCACCACTGCCATCTCACTATTGCTATATTTCTTCATGTATTTTGTCAAATGATATGTCCTCCTAATTCACCCCTTTGCAACCTGCCTTCATCCCAAGTGTCACACTCTGCATTACCTTCTAACTAAAATGTGTGATTTTTCAGATTCTTTCCTACTTAAAATACCTCCTTCCCCCACCACAACCCCTTCTGCTGGCCTTCTTCATCCAAGAAACTCTGTGTTGTAAGTAAAAGCTTACACTACATGGAAACGTGAGCTCACCTGCTCTGGATACATACATTTCTGAAAGAAGAATAGCAGATTGTAAATGCATTGCAAGTATGCAAAGTAAAATTAGATTGGATTTCGAGAAGTTAAATTTAATTAAAATGCTGGGCACTCTACATTAGAAGACCACGCTGCCTCTGTTTTGCTTTGTGTACGCTCCACAGGCAGGCGGAGCAGATGTGCGAGTCTGCAGCAGTACCACTCAGGACATGGCACGGCACAAGCAGGCGATGTCCAGGCTTTAACGGCTCCGGCACACTTGGAAACTCAGGCGTTCAGCCCTGGGTAACTCCTAGACAGATGCAGCGGCGGTGTAACGAGCTGCACGCCCGCCTCTCCCAACAAAACAGTGTCGGTGTCCCCCAGGCTATGGTGATGCCAGCCTGATGCCACGGGAGGTGGCAGCCAGCAAAGGAGCGCAGGAATTAGAAGCAAGGGCTTCTGGCAGCGTCTGACCAGCTGCTGTTCAGCACATAAAACCTGTGTCTATTTGAACTGCCATACACAAAGGACACGATCCCAAGCCTGACCAGGTTACGCACCACAAGGCAGTGAAGGTGTAAGCAGTACCGAGAAGTTATTTTCGTATTTCTTCAACCCCAGGCGCTGCCAACAACAGTTCAACCCCTGCAGGTTTAGTTTAAATAAGCCTCAGGCTTGTTCTTCTCCATAGCTCATAGCATCCCTAGGGAATTTATTATACAGAGAATAAGGCTGCATTGCAAAATACCCTTCTTCAGTTCCCAAAGCGCCCTGGACTCCACTGTGCTGCAGTTGTGGCCCAGAGAGGACAAACCTCCATCGCAGCCTGACTCAGCCCGCGGCTGTGTTCCTATATGGAATATCAATCTCCACATCTGACCCATGAGATACAAACCAACCATAATGAACCAGACCTGGCTTTGAATGTACTGAGCACTGTACTATACACCTTTGGATGACTATTTTCCCTTGCATAAAATCCCTTAACAGTTTCACCTCCAGTTTAAGATCCAATCTGAAATAGGTAACTGGCTGCTTCTGGCCTTTACAGGGATCTCACATGGAAAACACAAACACTAGACCAAATGAAAACCAGCAATGAGATTCTTCTGTAACACTGCAAAAGGTACAGAGCACGACAGATTACCGCCAGCCCTCTGAGTGTCAAAGGTCTCCGAGGGCACTATTTATCATTACAGCAGTATTTACAATGGACATTAGTATACTTTAAAATATTTTGTTTATTACATTTTCCCAGGGAGAAAGTTCTGTGGCAGAAAACTACACTGGCAAATAGTTACCTCTTTGTATTGACTCCCCTCTCAATTCATCTGCTAAACCCATAGAAGGAAGTGGCTTTAGTGTTTCAGATGGTTTTGGCTTCTACGCTGCTGAGTACAGTTGGATTAGTTTCTGAAATAGAATTGGCTCCCAAATTATTTGAAGCATTTGTACTCAGTGAATGCTGGGAAATGTCATTAGCGTTCCATAATACTTTTGCCTAATGCTCTCCAAAGTCTATGCCAAAAAAAGTGAAAAACACTGTCTATTTTGATTCTAGCAGCACAGCTTAAGTAACTGTGGTAGCAGATCTAGCGTACTGCCCAAAAATTCAAATAAATTAATGACAGTAACCTTCTAAGTAGAGAGTTTATTTCCTTTGTCTGGAGAAGCGACAAAGGAAGGTAATAGCAGATGAAATAAAATACATATTCATGTTGGGGTCTCGGCTGTGAGTTGCAGTCTCTTTGCCTACCAACTCACTTGCTACCTGCGGTGGATGGGGGAATAACACGAACAAACCACAATTCATCCCCACCCGCCATGTCAGCAGTTTTGCTAGGTCTCCCAAAACACTGCCATCTTATTGTGTGCAGTTTCTTGCAGCTTGAATTCAACACACTCCTCACCTCCTCTGGGGTACTCTTTGCTTCAGAGTCTTTCATCTTCTGCTCCCAATTCCCCTATCTATGTATTAACCAAGTGTTGAGTTTGGAGCTCTTATTTTTCCATCTGCTAATTAATTCCCATCTATGAGCCACCTCCTCCTCATCTCCAGAAGATGCTGTATATAACTCACAAGCCTATTTCTCTGGTGACTAACTCACGACATTTATTACCAATCTTTTTCTAGTTGTGCCCTGTGCTCTGACAGGAGCTCGTGATGGTGCTCGAGGGGCTGCCCTCCCCAGGGAACCACCACAGCTAGCTGCAACACATTCCGACACTGGCCGGGTCGAGGAATTGATGGTGCTCTGCAAGTACAGCCCTACAAAGCTGTTCAAAATCCTTAAAATTAATCAGAACATTGAAGCGGAGAGCAGCTGATTTTTTTTTTTTTTTTTTTTTTTAAATCTGGAAGGTTTTGAACAGCCATGTCTCCCTGCAAAGACAGCTGCTGCACAGTCCAGCCACCCTGTACAGGCAGTAGACATCCCAGAGAACTAAAAATAAATAAATCAGTAAACAAATGCTGTGAATCCTCCTTAAAAACAAAACAAATCCCCAACAAGATCTCTGCCGAGAGGCTGTGGGTGTACATGCTATGGATGGAGATCAGGTTGGTAACGTTTAAAAGAAGATGTAGTAAAAAAACCCAACAAAAACAAAAACCACAAACTAGAAGAAATCACTTCCCTGTGGCAAGTCAGACCAACAACATAATGAAACATGTAAGACATGGTCAGCAGTGCTAATTAAAATGGGCTTCTCAGTAGTGGTGACTTTGGGCCAGAGTCTTGCACTTTTCACTGTAGTGCTTAAGCAGCACCAAGCAAAGGCAGGGGCTGCTCGGCCTCCAATGGTTCCCGCTCTTCCCTCAGCTCTAACGGCAAAGGATTCGGCCTCTGCTTCAGTTCAGTTTTCAAAACAGTTCTTCAAATTCACAATAAAAACAGACCTACTTCATTTGGATCAGGTGCAGCAACATGAACGCTCGAGGAAGCCTCTCACCACATTCGCAATAGGTTAATATCATCCTTCTTCTGTCATTAAAGCATTGCTCTGCCCCGTTGTAGACCTGCTGGGAAATAAACCCAGCGGTGGTTCGCTCTCCCCAGCACCATTGCCCCGAACGCTGGCCACAGCGTTTCACACGCTGCTGAGCAGGGGCTGAGGAATCCCGCTGTGGTTTCCACTGCATTTAACATTGCCTGATTAGTCTTATCGCTGCAATCCACGTACATAAAACCAGCCCTGGTTTGCTAAGGAAAGGTTAGTAGTCACAGTCACCCAAAGGCAGTGGTTTTAGCTTCTCCCATGAGCGTCCCCACACTTCTACCTTCAGCCTTCAAAAACATCTCTTTGGCTGCACAGTGAAGTGGATCGCGGAACCAACCAGAATTAAAAATTAACCCTGCATTGAGTCAGGTACGGGGCCCTTCAGTCCTGCATCTTGTCTCCAACAGAGGATGCCAAGGAAGTATCTAAAAACGGACCACACAGGGATGCTTCCCCCAAACACCCTCCCCACTTCCAGAGATTTATGGCTCAGAAAAACCTCTCAGTCATAGATGGGATCTTTGTATTTAATAGTCTTTCATGTATTTTCCTCTCACATAAATTTGTACAGTTGCTTTTTGCACCTATGTAAACACAACTTAATACAATGAGGAGTTTCACTGATCTTGCAGAGAAAACCACATTTCCTTGTTGCTCGGAGCCTGCCATCCGCTCGCTGCACCCACCGCCTCCAAACCCGCTGCCAGATCAGTCCCCTCATCTGCTTTCGCCTAAATACACACCCTGGTACAAGGGACGCAGTAGCATGGGGATGGGATGAAGCATGCAGGGTCAAGAGAACTACCCTGCCCATTGCCGTGTACTGCCTTTTAGTTCATAAAAGCAATCCCCAAACAAGAGGAAAACCCACGCTGTGCACCGCATCAAATAAACACAGGGCAACAGGTAGTTCTGGTCCGAAGAGGTTACCACCTAATGAGATCAAACAGCTGAGGATTGAAAGGACCGCTGAAGGAGTCAAAATGGCTTGTAGAGGTCACACCGGTGGGAGTTAAGGCCATGCCCGAGGTTTTGCCCACTGACCACCACTCTCTAGGTCATAGGATCATTAATTCTGGTGTGAGTAGGCAGGTTCAGAAATTCAAGACATTTATGTAATAGGGACTGAGTCACAGCCACTGACATCTGAACTACGTTGTGTGCACGAAGCTGGATTTGCAGAAGACCTTGCTGACTCTAGAAGATCAGAGCTGCAACGGAAGCAGTGGTACCACCAGCATGGCCTGGCTGCTCTTTGCTTGTTTACCTGCACTGGTATACTTCAGTGGAAACTTCAAGAAAGAAGGAAAAGAAAAGCTAAAGAATCAAGCTGAGCCTTTCTTTTCATTTATTCACTGGAATTTTTCAAATTTTTCCAACTGAAAAAAATGTTCAGATTGCAGGAACTTTTAACTGTTAAAAAAAAAAAAAAATCACTTGGAAATGAACAGCTATGCTCATGGGAAATCTTACATCAAGAAGTCCAGAGTATAACACACTTTTCTGGGATGTGGGAAACCCTAAATTAATTTTTCCGTGATCACTTTACAAAAGAAACTGTTCAGCCATCACTCTGAACACCAGGCAACAGAGTTACTCTCATGGGCTGTCTAAATCAATTCACATTTAATTTATACTAAAAGCAAAAAAGTATATGAAAAGTTTCAGCACCACCTTGGAATGCCTTACAGGTCAGCAGGGAAACCAACATCCCATGAGGAGGGAGATGCAACTGCTGGTCTTCATCGTAAATAAAACAAAGATGGGTCTCAACTCCTCTTCCCCTATATTCTCTAACCACGTGATAGATGGGGACTCCCGCTGCCTTCCTCTCCCACTTTATAACCGGCACTTCAGTCTCCCTGATAATCTAGCTCGAGAGGAAGAAAACAAGGGGTGGGGTGAAGCCACCAAAGCATTCCATTTAGAAATGTTCCCAGCCCTTCTCCCCTGCACCCCATTTTTGTTTTGGTAAAAACTGCTTTGGTGAGTTAACTCAAATTCATGCATAGTTGCTTGACCATTTCACAATGGCTGAAAGAGCAACGAAAAAAAAAAAATTGAGAGATTCCATGCAAGACTTATCTTAACAAACATTAAGGATTTTTTGGAAGACAAAAAAACCCCAACTGTAAAGACATTATCACTCTTCCCTCAAAGTTTTCATCTGGGATTTCACAACCAAGAAATATGGGGTGAGGCACACAGCATTAAGCATTGATCCTCCTGTCAAAGGTTTGAAAATTATTATTCAAGGGCAACAGACGTGTCGGAAAAATTTAGCTGGCCTAGAAGTCAGCTGGACAATACTAAACTTTTATGAAAAATGAACATATTTACCGCTATTTAAAAACAGTCTTCTCTGAATCTTTATTCATATGGCTAAAATAAAAATTTTAAAACATTTGGTTCTGAGACTGACTCTCCGATCACTATGTATACCACTAGTCATAGAGTCCTCAATAGGAGAAGAGCTGGTCAGATGTCTTGGGTAAGCACCGTAGAATTTGAAAAGTTCTGCTAGCCCGGATTTAATAGAAAGCTGGAGGAACTACAAAATACAACAGCAGGATGGGCAGAGCCACCTCTCAGGGCTCAGCTCCTCAGGGATGCACACTTGGAGAGACCGGGAGGAGAGAGGGCAGCCTTTCCGCTTACCAATGACCTACACACATTAGCAAATCCTTTGTGTTTAAGAACCCATGATGCCTCTAAACCCGAGTGACTGAACAGAACCAAGCAATGACAAGCACATGAGAAAATGTATTTTCCTAAGCAAGAAAGAGGAAGATAGCACATCCACCTCACTTGCTAGCAATGTACTGACACTGCGAGCTCCCCATCAAAATTACAGTCTTTTAACACATACAGTCATGAATAGATGCTGGTGTTCAGGGACTGGAGACATTTCAGTGCTGGTTGTCAAAACCTCGAATCACAGAAGACAGGTTGGCAGGGACTTCCAGAGGTCTCTGGTCTAGCCTTCTGCTCCAAGCAGGGCTAAACGCAGAGTCAGGTCATCTTGCTCAAGGCCTTGCCCAGTCAACTTCAGAAAATCTTCAAGGGTGGAGATCCCACCACCTCCCTGCCCTGCCCCAGAGCACAAACACCCTCCTTGTGAAGAATTTTCCCCACATCCAGCTGGATTCTCCCTTGGTGCAGACTGTGCCGGCTGGCTCTCACCCCTTCGCTGGGCATTCCTGACGAGAGTCTGGCTCCAGCTCCTCTGCCAGTCCGCCGTGGATGATGCTGGTTAGATCCCTCTTCAGCCTTCTTGTTCCCAGACTAAAAAAACCACTCAGTTCTGCCAGCCTCTCCTATGACATGTGTCTTTCCAGATTTTCCTCCATTTTTCCTGCCTAAAGAGTCTGTATTTATTCCCTGCAGCACTCCAGTCATGGAAGCTATCTCATTGTGTCTCCATAAATCCTACTACTTTTTTAATTGTACCTTAATTGCTTCATAGGCTACAGGGGTCAGGCCACAAGCACCGGGCAAGCACACATTCACTGGAGGAGCCTCCCTCAGCCCCTGTCCCAGAGAGCCGGGAGCCTGAACAGTCACAGCACAGCAGTTCAGGCAAATCACAACCACAGAGAGACTAACATGGCAAAGAGACACAGAAGAGGACTACGCTAAGGAGGGATTTGAAAGGTATGTCAGTGACCAAGTAATGAGAGATGATTACTTCGAACAAATACGAGATCCTCAGGTGGGACTGAGTTATAACTGAGGAGATAAAAAGCTCCTCTCCTCATTGCCACTCGGGATACAATTTCTGATTTCAACTCTCTACGCAGGACTCAGATTAGGCTTCAGCTCAGCAAATCTCTTGGGCAGCAAGTGACCTTCTCCTGCATCTCCTGCTTTTAGGAGGAGTGGTAGAAAATGCATGGGGAAATGATAGCACGAGCCATCCTCCTCCCTCAGCACAGGTTAGAAAAAAGACGACACATTAAAAAGCACAGGGCTTCGTTTTTCCCAGTGCACCTTTGGTGGGCATTAGCATCATTGCCTGGTCCCTCACCCCTTTCAACTCGCACAGCCTACCAGCTCCCTACTGTCTCAGAGCTCACAATTTACCATTCGTCCTTAATCTTCTCTTTGTACTAACAACACACTGTAACTGCAACATCTTTTTATGCAACAATCGATAAGGCAGACAAGAACAAACAAGGAAACAGCAAGCAGGACATAGCCAAAAGTAATCGTGCATCCTCTGCAGTGCTTCCTGTCATCTAACTGCTGAAAATAAAAAAAAAAAACCCAAACACTTCTTTTGTCTGGAGCTTCACAGCTGTGTGAAAATAAACATATGGAAAAAATGAAAATGCAATTCAAAAATACAGAAAGGAACGTAAAACTTACCAGGCTCTAACTTGATTATTTTTACAGCAGCCAGTTCTCCTGTATGAAGATTTCTAGCCTGAAATAAGAGAGTTAAGACATATTTAATTATACTGCAAAGGCATCGCACACAGTCTTACAAACTGTGAAAAGATACGCTATGATGTCATGTGTTACAAATATGGCACAACGCAATTAGCTGAGAGCAACCTGGGTGAGGATTATTTGGTTTAGGTATTAGCACAGCATCAACCTAGTTGGAGTTGTGAAGCGTTACTGGCAGCTCCTTTCGAGACTTTAAAAAACCCCAGCTATCTGCCAGTAAATGAGAGTTCATGCCTCTCAAACACCATTTTTAAGGGTTGTTGAAACTGAGAAGTTTCTGCCATCCATGCTCGCTGGAGTGGTACAAAAGCACTGTGCTGCAACACGGACTGTCAGAGCATGGAGCGTGCAGTGCTCAACCACCCATCTCACCGTGCTAAACCTGTGTGCTCTGAAAGTGGAACTGATAGGCGGAGGGGCAGGGAGAAGCGCTGCAGATGCAGCACGGACGAGTCACAGCTCCCTGCGAACAACTTAACTCTGAAAACAAACTCCTTCCAGCAGACCCGGACAGAGGCGAGTGGTCCCCACAACCCTCGAGAAGAAGAAGGGGTAGGCAGCTCCAATTAAGCCTTTACAGAACTGTCCTCTCCGGGTATGCTGTGAACTTCACACTGAGAATTCAGTGCTGGAGGAAGATGTTACAGGAACCTCAGATACAGAAAGTTTTAAGAGGGGATTTCATTAACACTTTTAGTGTTATTAACACTAGTAAAATGAGCTCTAAATCACTCGGGCACCATCATCAGAGCTACACTATATTATTTTTGACCACAACCTGATCCAATCAGGCACTGTGGCATTCCCCTTTTGCTGATCATCCAAAAGTTACAGGAGTCTAAACCCAACTGTTTCATTCTTACCCTAACAAACATACAGAGTCTTCTGAACATATGAAATTTGGTTAAGAGGTAGATTATAGAAAATTGAGGGAAAACTGGGTTAGGTGAAATCGAGTTGGGCAGTTACTTAAGATGAGGATGCAAAGCAAATTTGCCCCTGTGGACTGAACTGAAGGAAGCCACTAGAACAAAACACTCTTCTCTTACATATAGACAAGAAGTCGTCTTAATTTAACAACAGGTAAAGCAAGAACTTTAAAGATGAACCCCTCAGCTTTGTCAACACTTAGTCAAGCTTCTAAATCGGGAAAGGCTTTCCAGCTGGGGGGGGGGGGGGGGGGGGGGGGGGAACAAATAAACCAACAATAATTGGCCTTTCAAAGTCCTGTAGTGCTCAGCCAAGAGATGGGTGTCAAAATGCATGCCAAGGACACAAATACGACTCAACTGAGTCAAGAGAACCTGAACAACTGTACAACAGAACCAACATCTGAAGCCAACAGACCAAATCACTGAACACAGAAACAGATAGTTATCTGCTAACCACAAAGGAAACCTTTACCACTTCTTAAAGTACCTTCCCACCAGAGGTGTTTTTAGACCACAGCAAAATCACTGGTATCCTTCACCATCCAGAAGGAGCATGCATCCAAGCATGGACAAAGGATTAGGACCGCTCTGGTACTGCTACACCTAACAATACCATTATGAAACACAGATGTTCCTGTAAGAGACGAAGCACACACTCTATCTTGGTGAAGCCAGGGAACCGCCACTATATCCACGCTTCTATCCACAAGCAGCTAAGCTGTTCAGACAAAGGAGACTGCACCGTTTCCAGAAGATCAGCTTCATTTCTGAAGTACACAAACGATCATATTCCTTACAGATATTCCTTTTCCATATAAGCAATAACTGCCACTGCTACTGTTATGCTGAAGCCTGAAGGAATGGATGTAGTCTGCCAAAGGTCTTTGGTACGCAGACTGCTTGGCAGGGACTCGAAGGTTCAGGTCGGAGGAGATCACTGCAATTACTGGCTCTCAGCTCTCACACACAATAGGCCACAGAGCTTCACCAAATTGTGTCCTGCTGCTATCCAATATTGCCATTAAGTTTTTGCATATAATCTGTAGTCTGGACATGGACTGTTTTAACCATCAAACTTTGTCTGCTGGAACGGGTTGGTATTTATGAACTAAACACATCAAGTTATCTGAGCCACTCACCCTAAGACTGGTTTTCTGGTCCTACAGTTTAATCTTCCAACCCAATACATTCTTGAGTTGATGACACCAGGACCACACACGCTACTTAACTCCTATCGTGCCAGCACCAAAGACAAAAAAGCTGAGTATTCCCTGATACTCAATATCCCTGTTTGGATGCTCACAGATACACGAACTGTATTAGATCTTCAGTCTAGACAGTCGTATTGCAAGCACGCAGCAAATTACCCAAACTGCTTCCCAAGAGATGTCACCTGCCTGCAAATGTGACTGATGGCTTTTGTTCCTTCATCTTGGATTGCACCAGCTTTACGTGGGTACACACATCTCTCTCTGCTGTCACTCTTGTTTTTTAAACTTTTCTCTTCCACACCTTTCTGTCAGCTGAAAACTTGATCAATAATGCATTACTGTTATCTTGCACATCATTAAAAATGTAAGAAGGCAAGGGCTAAAAACTGGTTCTCCATGGTACACACCTAGATACGAAAACTGTCAAATAAGGATTCCTCAAATCATTTTGAGACATGTTTAAGAAATTCTCAACTCATTTCCTATGCATGACTACAGTTTGCATTGTTCTACTTTTTAAAAAGGATTGTGTAGTATCAAGGAAGTCACAGACAAGAATGCACTACATCAACATTGCTGGCTTCGTGAAGCAAACCTGAAATTTTACTACAAATGATATTTGACAAAAATATAAGTTCTCCATAATTTCCCTGATGTAAAGAATTAGTTAATGATCTATCGATTTGTCTTATTGACATACTTCTTCACTGGAGGGGGAGGCAACTGAAGTAAAGCTAAGAAATTATAGTTCTCCTAGTCATCTTATTTACATTTTTAAAGCCCAACAGCAAAATATCTGCCTCCTTCCCATCCCCTGAAATTTCCTCAGTATTTCAAGTCTTAATTCAAAATTAGCTGACACCAACCAGAGGCCAGGGGAGCTGTTCTCCCCTGCATGCCAAGTAATCCAAAACTGCCAATTAATAAGTATAGCTGCTGTTCAGTATCTCATGAGCTATTATTGACATAGCAAGTTATCATTTATATGTATTTATCACATAAAGATGCCATATATATCATGAACTTTTATGATCTCTTCTGAATCGTAACATTTCTAACATTTCAGTCTAATGGAAGATAAAACCTGTTAGATTTCTCATTGTCTTTAATTCTGCTGGCCTTGATTCCTTCAATATGTAAGGAAGTCTCCTAAGAACTCATCTTGGCACTAAAGGCTAGAAGACTAAAGCTCAGTCTTCGCACAGCTCCCTCCTGCGCCGGAGCCCACATCCCCATCAGCAACGCGGTCCGGTTCCCACGCGACAGAAGTGGAGCCCGACTTCCCCAACAGATCAGGGGACTTGCTGTAAGACTTTCCCCGAGAGGAAGACAGAGCTTTTGCTATCTGTTAGTGTTGATCTTAATTTTATGTAATGAGACTGAAAACTGAAAATTATGTTCCACGTTACTCAGAATGAAAATTAAAACCACAGGATTTTGGCAGAAGAATTGCAAAGCACCAACAGAAAATTTGACCTACACAAGAATGGGACCAGAACAAGGGTATATTTGAATGAGGTGAGCCACACTGTCAAATTTATTTTGCTCAATGTCATATACAGAGTATATTTACTGAGAAAGAAGAGCTAGGTAGTAGTCTTTTGGTCACCTCTTCTTCAGCTGTCCTACTGCCTGCTACAGCATGAGTGACAGCATCCCACTGAGCACAGCTCTTCCAGAATATTTTAGCAGCTAAAAACTAATAGTGCAGAACATCACACAGAGTCTGTGTTAAAAATAAAACAAAACACAAGTACTCCTCTTTTTCTGAATATCCCATTGCATAGTTGTAGCAACCTAGGAGATTAAATGTCACTAGTTTAACATGACAGCACAATAATCATTACACTTTTTTCCCCAGCATATGTCAGCACCAGCCAATGCAACCCAGATTGCCTCAAGCATATGCACGGCTGTACCAGAGCAGATTAAAGGTTCCTTTAAACCCATGGTCCCATCTCAAACAGCAGATGCTTCAGAAAGTGGTTAAGAGCTGAGCAAGCAAATGGTGACACATTCCTGATGCACTCTCCCAGCAACCAGATCGGGATCTGCACGGTGCCCGCTGCAACAAGGACTAGCTGCAGACAGAGCCTGCGTTAGGCTGTCAGTCCAGGAGCAACACACGTTCTTCCAACCTAGGGCAACGTCAGTGGTGCGTCCAACGCCACACTCAAAAATGAGAGGTGCACTATTAATAGGACTGGGGTTTTGGGGAGTTGGAGAGTTTTATGATATTACACACAAAAAATCACTGGGTTTTCCCACCAAGACTTAACTTTCTTCTCAGAACTGCATCAAAAAGCTGTTGTGGCACAGTGGAACCCAACGTGACACCCGTGGCAATCCCTGTGTATGATGCTTCCCACTGCACACCCAGACAATGCACATGAGAAAACATTTTGGGTAGGAAGCTTTCTGTAGCTAATGACCAGAAATAACACAAAAAACTGGTTTCAGAACCAGTTATGCACTCTGCAGTTTTGTTTTATTTATTTTTAAGAGTGCCAGCCAAACAATTGCACCCCAGGGGGTCCACAGTACTAAGCCGTGTGAGATGGTCAAAAATTGGAGAACCATTTCACTTGGATATCTGAATGCAGGTTTATGTGCTCAGTCTCCTTGTCCAGCCACTTTCTCCTTCAACACTGAGGAAGAGAAGGGGAAGACTGAGACAGCAATATCACTCTCACAGCCTCCCACTTAGTATTTTCAATTTCCATGGTGAAATCCCCTCCTCGCCCCAATGTCCTTGTCTGATCTCCAGCCTTGGATCAACAGCCCAATTCACCAGAAGAGCCATTTGTTTGATGGTGTCTTCATTTAATCTAATCATAATTGCAGCTCCTGTGGCAATCCTCCCATGCATCCCCGTCTTATTCAGTCCTTGCCAAGCTTCACTCATCAGTGACCATGACATTTTGCTGTCTCAAGTGCTGCCTGCTTCTCCTCAGTTACTGTATATACCTTCAAAAGGTACCCTGACCTCCTGCCCAGCGATTGAAATAGAAGTCTCTCATCTGCTTTCTAGTTTCTGACCTCTTACACTTTGTAACTCTTAACCTGCTCTATGTGCTTTTGAAATTCCCATTATGCTGCACTGTTCTTTCCATATCTCACCGTATCACTAAACAGACCCTTGCATTCACCTACCTACGTGTTTGAATCCACATCTACCACTGCCTAGAGCTCTCAGCCAACTAAGGCGACCCAAAGAAATCTCTCTCACCTGGGCTGCTCTAAATCCATGAAAATAGATTCCTTTCTTACACACAGGAAGCACAGTAGGTATTTCAGTTGTGATTAAAAAAAGAGAATCCAAAATATTATGGGTATTAGGGGAATAAAAAAGATACCTGATACAGGATACCTGAACAAACCAAGACTACTGCATATATATACCAGAAGGCAGGGGCACAGAGACCTTGAAACAGCAATGGGATCTTGAAGATGCCACCACAACCAGGCCATCTGTGGAGTAAAACTTCATCGAGCAACTGCCACAGCTTGGCACAACCATCAGACCCTTCAGCGGCACTTCAGCCATGAGCTTTTCTACATAAGGATTTGGGTTGCACTTTGTGGTGTAGTATCCCTCTCCCATATGATAGAAACGCTCCCATGAACATGCCACACTCTTGTATATAACCCTGCTTCAATTTTCTATCCTACGCTCAAACTGGTCACACAGAGATGAGACATTTCTGCGAAGGAAGGACTTATTTCTCAAGATGAGGCCCCTGATTCTTCACTGCTGTTCCCAGCACGCAAGGAGAAACCCTCAAGACCAACTCTGGGGTCCTGAGGTCTCCTGCTATGCTGCAGCCTCAACAGAGACCTGCCATGAAGGACAGCAAGTCCTCAGGGGGCCTCGGTAACTCTAACACAACAGTAAGTTTGGCGGGTTTCATCATTTGCTTGAGGTTTTTCTGAACACACAAACAAACATCCATAAAAATCAGTACCCAAGAGGCAATATTAAGAAATCCGACAGGAACTGCCAGACTGGATTAGGTTTGTGATCTGACCAGTTTACCATTTATCCCTCAAGTAAGCAGCAAGTGATGTATTAGAGATGAATTCGATCTTGGATGGTGATCTGCTGGTCTGTAACAGAATGTGAATTACATCCTAATGCAGAAGTTCAAAGAAGTGTTCCTAGCATTTATCATAATTAACTATACAATTTTGCTTACTCTTATGATTTACACAGATCAGTCTGTCAGTTTTAAAAAATCTTTTGTAAATAGAGTTGCAAAACTATCAGGCAGCTAAAGCAAAGAACAGCAATGCTGGACATACCCTTAATGAACAGAAAGGAAAGGCTTGTACTTCTGAAACACCATCTCTTTACTAGCTGAGTTTAACACCCAGACTATAGAGCTGGGGATTCATAAAAAGTCAATATGTAGTCAGAAAGCTTCTCAGAAAACCCAGCTTAAAACCAACAAGAGTTAATCCCCATTGTGTGAGCCCAGAATTGCTACCCTTCACACGAGAAGGATACCGCAACCTTTTGCAGTCCCGTACATTAAGAAAGCACTTTTGTCAAAGAAACCAAACTCTGAAAGCTCTGAGAAAAAAAGTTCCTTGACAACTGGCAGGTAAAGGTTAACCCAAGCAGAGAGGCCAGTTCTGACAGCTCACCACTGAACACACTCTCCTGGCACGCTCACCCGATCAGCACCCTGCTCAGAGTAAGAGAGTGAAAAGCTGCCATTTGCTCAGTGCAGATCCAGACCTTGGTGTCAGGACGGTGCACGAGCGGGAGAATCGCCTGTACAGGCCACAGAGCGGCTGCAGAGCTCCTCTGCCTGGGCTCCAACCAAAAATAGTAGCTCCCACTGTTGCTTTCCAGTTTTAGACCGAGTAGAGAGCATGCTGGTTCCTGTCCCAGTACCAGGCAGCACACCCTACAAGCACCCTCAGAAGACTGCCAGAAGTGGTATACAACCCACGTATTTTTTCCTGCATTCCCCTGTATCTTACCTCCTAGATGGGTGCGTGTACCAAACCCATACAGGTGCAACTACTGCAGTTCCATGGGGTTCCCCCCCCCCCCTTTTCTTTTGTATAAAACAAAAATAAGCAAAACCAAGCCAAAATTCCTCACAGCCCCATCCTAAGAAAACCTAAACAGAGTACTGGACTGAATAAAGGCCCTCCTGCTTGGTGCTGAGAGAATTTCCATAACAGATGCTGAACACATTTTTCCCCTTCATGCGAGAAGGTCTATGGATGGATTAAAAATGTAGAAGAAGGAACAAGAGAGGATAGCTTTTTTAAAAAAAAAAAAAAAAAAAAAGCAGGATGACTCTGTCAAATATTAATGCAAATCTTACTGAATGGGCTGAGATTTGTGCCAGACAGAAACAACTGTCCCTCCCATTCTGAGTCCTCGCAACGCTCTGTCCATCACCCGAGGTGTGCCAGGGCAGCTCACATGTGAAGCAGATGTCTAGCTAGTCTTTGCTGCTGGAAAAAGATACCTAACAACAATTTCTAATTTTCAGGGCTGCTTCTCTTTTAGGAGGCGGAAAGGCCCAGAGGCATTTGTTCACCCCACAATCTTCCAGCTGGATTTCTGAGATGGAGAGCAGTACCAGGCTCCTTTATAGCAAAAGGCACAGAGGCTTTCAGAAACCATTTCCCTAACAGAGACTTTATAGATGTAATACACTAAAAGAGAACTGTCTCTTACAACCATCACCATTACTACTTTTCGGGATAAACCAAAAAAAAAAAAGATTCACATGCTCATTTTACTTTTTATATGTATTTCCGAATTTCTTGTGTCAGCTAGTTTACACTGCAGCGGCACTACTAAAAGAGCCATCACTTCGGATATCAGAGCTGAATATTATACAAAGGCAAATACTGATTTTGTGGGTGCTCTCCAGATGGACACCGCCACTCCTCGTCCTTCAGACGAGGAACACGCATTAGTACAAAGCAGGAGGCAAACTTCACAGCTGTCACTCCCTATTGCCACATTTGCAGCACTTGCAATTTCCCTTATTGAAGGAGCAGAACCCAGAATACATAAAAGTATCAAGGTTTAAATAAATTCCACATTAAAACCTGAAACCCAATGCAGTAAGATCTGCGACTGGCACTCCTAAGCACAGCTATAATGCAAATAAGGCTTAAATGTATTTAGTTTTACTGCAGTTGGTGAAATTTAGATAGTATATCTCTTGCAGAGAAAACTGGGAGGAGGGGAACCTACCTTTCACTCACGGACTTCAGACACTTTCTTACTCAAGGCCAATTAACTCAAGCAATAAGGGATTGAAAGCTCATTAATGACGTTAGGTCAACTCCTTTTATTCCAGCACAGAAAACCAGACTAAGGATTTGTATAAGCAAAGTGGCTTTACAGATCTCAGCAGCCACTAAACATGTAATTCTCATTCCTAGCAATAACTACTGAAGGACAACGACCTACGGCAATAAGGATAACAATAATAACAAAGCAAAGATCAGTGCACGTCTTAAAAACATTTATTTAGGAAAAAAAAACAACCAAAAAAGTCAGCTATATGCTTCCAAGTAGAGGTTGGTTATTCTTATATGAAATTTCCTTGGCAGATCATCCTTCGCAAAATATTTGGCATGATCCTTCCAAAATTGAAAAGCTAAAGCTAGAAACAGACCCTGACCACAAAATTACTATTTAGCAACTAATGCAGCACAAAAGATACAAATACCACATGAGGGAAAAAAAAAAGGGCCCAATTTTGACTCAGTTGGAACAGACCACTGGCAAAAAAAAAAAAAAACAGAAAAGAACCTTTTCAAGTTACAACTATATGCATTAGATTGTTTTGAAAAGCTACTAGAAATAGCTCACTTTCCTGAGGAATAATAGACATTTTTGAACATAACATAAGATCATACAAATCAAAGAAGGCCCATGAAGCTGCTAATATACTTCAAATTGAACAGATGCCTAACAGCTTTACTGGCCAGGGTATAAAATAGGGGAAAGAAAAAAAAAGGGGGAGGGGGGGGGGGAGATACCTTCAAACATATTATTAAACTACAAACCAAGATGGATTTTAAAAGGGTTTATTCACCAGAAGATAGGAAGAATAAATGTAAAACAATTTCATTTTATTCCTACATCGAATACATAGACCACAACACAGGGAAAAAACTCACAGTATTATGGAGTACAAATTCAAGTAACATTAAAAGATTACATATTTTATCAGCTGCAGGGGAATTTATTTATTCCTTAGAGATGAAAGAACTAAAAGATTTGAAAAACCAAATCTTTTTGGTTTGGTCAACCAAAATATTTGAAGAAAAGTATCTACGTCTCTTCACTGAAAAAAAGAAATCCAGCTTTCTAGGCAGGGAGATACAAGTTTCTGAAGGAAATGGATTGCCTTTTTTTTTTTTTTTTTAATTAAGCCACTTGTGTTGTATTAAAGCATTTAAGACCATCATATTACTTTTTTGATACCAAAGAAAAAGAAATTTTTTTACTGCTTTGCTTTGTAACCGTGAGCTAACACACAATAAGACGTGTCTCTTCAGAAAGGCAGAACTGAGGAACCACTGCTGGCATTTTAAAGAGGAGAGGAAACTGCAATTCTGAGATTGCAACTCTTATACCATCACTATCTGCATGCAACTTCCTAAAACACCAGAAATACTTTTGGACATACTTTCAGATTAGTCAGAACAAAATATCCAAGTGTATGCATTTTCCTGGGGTTTTTGTTTGTTTTATTAAAGCTATTTTGCCTACAATTGCAGTACTTCATGCTGTAACTGAGCCGTGTGTGCAAGATCATTTGAACCACAGAGTGTTTGGGCAAACCCCTCTACCTTTTCATGTCACACACAGGCTCTTCTGCAGTACCAGGCCTTCCAAACCCACGGTACAAATCTATATTGACTCCTTTTCCTTATTGTAATTTATTGGATAGAATCTAGAGAGGTGCAGGTGAAAAATGTAGATTTAAGTAGAAAAATCTAACTCCAACAAAGCTGTTCAGTAATTGCCTCCTTAAAATTTCAATTCCTCAGAGATGAACTCACAGTTACAAAACTAAAAGGAACAAGCCATAAAGTTGTCTTCATGAAGAAAATAGGTCTGGGTGTTTTGTTCTTTGTTGTTGTTGTTATTGTTAAATAAAACTGCAATCATAACAGAAAGACTGAATAAAAAAGCAGCTGTGTAAATCAAAGAAGTTAAAAGAAAATTAGTTAAAAATAGGAACGGGGAGATTCTTTTTCTGTCCTAAGATTAAGCTTTGGTTTGCTCCTGTACCATATCAATCGTCACCTTCTTGGGGTGGAAGATGGGTAAGACATAATGATTTCCTCTCAATTTCATTTGTGTACATGTGTATACATACTACAGTGTGCCTGCTTCTTTCTGACTACTGGGACGGTACCACTGTTCAGCTGGTTCTACTAGAATAAAACCCAACGTTTATCTACAATCTTAATTTTATATCTTATGATGATGAAATAGTGATCAGTAATATTTCTAATTCAGTAGGCAATTCAAAATCACAGCCTGGAATTCTGTTGAAATAAACAGAAATGATATTTTAGTAAGTTTTTTAATGAGGAAAATTAGAACTTTTAAATTTGCTAGATACATGAGAAAGGTTAAACATAAAGTATGTTTGGCACTTATGCTGATTAAGTGAAGAGAGGAAATATGCTGCCATTTCACTACAGATGATATCTTTCACAATTTTACAGCTCTCTTATCCTCTCACAGCTTATTTTTAACCAGAATGGAGGAGAGAAAAGAAACTGGTTTGATTTTTTTGTTTGTTTTCTCAGTTTTGACTGATCCACTAATTTAAATGATGTAACTTGAAAATAAGAAACAAATTTTTTCTACAGCTTAATCTACAGTTGTCAAACACCAGTTTCACTTCAGTAGCCTGGTTTCAAGCACTTGGCCAGTGACTTCCTCACTTTACTCGTTCAACTGTCTTTAAAACATGGACCAAAAACATGCTATTCAAATAATATGCATGCTACAGAAATTATAATATTACAGTAAATTAGGCCTGATGATTTAACTGGAATTTTAAAGAAATACTTCTAAATTTTAATACACTTGAGAACATTTTCCATCTTGCCTTATTCCTCTTTGTTTCTAAATGTTTTTAAATTCGCCTTTGCTTGATCCCTGGTGCACCCCTGAGCCTATTTGGGCAATGCCCCTCCATCCCGGGAAGCTGCTCAGCCTGACAATCCGCTCTCCCGACTCTGCAAAAGCCTACAGTTCCCACCCTCAATAAATGTAATCCTCTCCCTTCAGCAGCTGTGTGGATTTTCCATGGACCAGCCTTCCTGAGCCAGACACCACTAAGGAATGTGTTTGAGAAAGCCGGAGGAAATCACGATAGGGACTCTGTGAAGCCTGGCTGCTTCCCCGTTCCCAAAACTACCCCTCAGCTCGCAAGGACCCTCTGCTCTAGAAAGCACAACAGAGTGCACAGGGAAAGTTACTTCTTTATATACACAATATTTCCTCTTAGCATGAAGTTACAATACCTAAGGGCTAATTCAGCTGCCCCATGCATTCAGTTCTCAGCATCCTTGTTGTCCTAAGACCTGCTACATTGGAGGCTGGATGATCTGCACACCCGCTCAGCAGAAAGGAGCAAGCCACAGGACCTTCAAGAAGTAAAACACTGACCTGTGGGTTGGTTTTTTTCTTATGTAAGACAGCAGCCAAAATGCAGAGAAGGAATGAAAAAGCAGTTCTGTAAATCAAAACAGATTATAGCCACATTCTTAAGTAGAAACCCTAAGCTGTCAGATGTAATATTACATATACTGTAAGGTCTCTGCAAGACATGATATATCCTGCAAGTATATTCCACCTGCAGGAAGCTTAATATATCATTATTGCCCTTCTGCACACAAACAGCAGAGACTGAACTCACGTCATCAAAGGGCAACCACACAGGGATCACATGCAAATTCCATTTCAAGCTTCGGAAAGCTTCCCGTAGCTAAATAAAATGATACACCCGGATGAAGTAATGAAAGCAGAAACCATGAGAGAGTAGGAGGGCCAAAGCCATAACGTCAAGATGAACTCAACATCCAGTGAGACTGCATCCCGGGGAAAGATAAAGCTGGTAAGTAAATAGCCTGGCACCACACCTCTCTCAGGGCAAACCAAGCACAGCCAGCCTGGTTGGCAGGCAGTCTCTCACACACACTTTCCACACGCTGCCTAAAGCACCAAGGCTCCGAGAAATAGAGGCAATAACTGCTTCAATTCTTTCAGAATTTCATCATATCATGCTTTCATGGAGAAAAGCCACAGCCTGCCTGTCCTCCTCCTCCACCCCTACAGGAGCTAACTTTGCTGCTCAAGTCAGCACAGTCAGTCCGTACTCAAGACATCCCACTGCAGGATTTAGACAAACCTCAACACCCACAGAATGACAAAAAGGAAAAATTTATGTTCATGTACCCTAAACAGGCGGTCGGTTGTGACTGCTGAAGCAATGGCAGATCATAAAACGTTCTCAAGATCTCCCTACCCGTCCTCGTAAGTCCCTTTGTCCCCAGCTGGATATCGCGAGCCAAATTTAAAAACAGACTCTCTAGACAGGAACTGTTTGGCAAAGTTTTAAAGGCACTATGTTAATAAAAAAGTTAGTCATGCATCTTCACAATTAACCAAGAAGCAGAGGATCAGAACTCAAACAGTGCTTTAAATTTAAACGCAGACATGCCCGACAAAACGAAACTGCTTATCCTGTCCAATTACTGCCCCAGACTCCTCCTAAATATCATGCTGGTGAAGGTATTTTGACTATGCAGATACGCTCCATCCAGCCTCAGAAACCCTCACCCCTTGTGAGCTGCTAACGCTACAAAAGCAATGCCCACATAGCTGAGCTAGCTCAGTTCCCTCCCTCTGTGTATCGTATCATTATCCTCCCCTGCAACAGAAATCGTCCTCTTAAGGCAGGGGGCATTTAAAATGGCAATGCTTCTTTCATAAAAACAGTTTTAAATGAAAAGAGATCTCAGCTGTTTAAGAGAATCTATCATTATATTTAAATAAGAACACCCCCCCCCCGACAGACAGTACAACTGTGAATACTTGCAAGTGATACATCAAACACTCTCCCTTACCCCACTATAGACCAAGTGCATCAAAAGAAAAATTTCAGCTGCTGCTGTTTAAAAACCCTTTGTAAATACGACACAAATACCTGAAGCTGTTAATCACTGGAGAGCAATGAACGCTCATTAGGTGTTGCTTCCTGTCAAATTTTAATTCTTTAAGTTTTATCAAGACAAAGTGCATCTATAAAAGATGGTATGGCCCCACCTTTATTCCTTCTACCTACGTTTACATTTCCGTGCCTGTGCAAGAGACTTTACCACTTATCTTCCCTTAAGATTAATGACTAAATCTCCAAACATCTTTGGGAGTCTAATGATTATAATTCAACTATTATCTTGCATGTCTGTACATTAAACAGCGAGTTAAGGCAAATGTAACACAATTCTGTATGGCTTCAATAGCAATGATCAGCAAACAGCGATACGCACAGCTGAGAACAGAACAAAAATACAGCTTCTTGGGGTAGACCATCACATTAAATGTAAGAAGAAATGATGCCTTTAATGCTGCACAGGAAAGAGCTACAGAGAGAAAGCTCAAGAACGATTTCTTACCAATAAGCCAGAGCCTCCCTGCAATGACCTCTTCACTGTGAAGAGGAACAGCACCTGCCTTTCTGGAATGTCTCAAAATTCACATTTCAACAGGCTACAAATCCAGCTGTTCACACTAACCTGAAAATACGTTTCATTCAGCTTTCTGGAAACGTCCAGCCAAATCTTCCTCATCTCTATGAAAACATAAACCTTCTATACACTATGTTAATGCATAAGACACAAAAATAGACTTGGGAGAAGAGTAATTCCAACATGCCAAAATATCAAATATACCGTTAAAGATGCCATTTTGACGAATCAGTTCAGCAAACACAGCAGTTCTGGCCACCAGGACTGCAGGTCAGCTCAAAGCTCTGAGGGGTATCCCTGACTGCATCTTGCGTGATCTTTTTACTATCTTCAGGAGCAGAGAAGTCAGTAGAAACACATACAGCAACACAAAGGGTAACAGACTAGGGAATAGTACTGGAAGAGGCTAAGGCTTTGGAACAAAAGCCTCAGCACTTCTTATTTTCCCTCTGTTGCAAGAAATTTCAGATTTTTTACTGCCTGCTTGTGATGTACTGACGGGCGTCTGCTCAAACCGTATCTTAGCATTCCGCAGTCTCAAAAGTGAGCAACTTTGAGAGATGTGTGATGCTAAATGCACTAGTCCCATAATTCGACTACCTCTTGACACAGCAGAGAGGAACATGCCATCCTGCGTCCAACGGCTCTGTTAGTGGTCACTGACTCAGAGATAAGATGTTAGTCCTTTCCCTAACGCCCCCTCACCTTCCTAATGTTTCCATGTAAGCAAGTCACCTCTTGAATCCCTTTCCTTGGGATTTGACAGGGGCAGAATGGAAACAGCACCCACAAAACAGACTTGCCCCTGACCTCTGGTCCCGACTGAAGGAGAAGCCAGGAAGCAATTCCTTTGCTCACCCTCCTGTGCGTTCTTTTCACCAAAAGAGTGCGAGAGCTCCAGAGACACGGTCAAGCTGCAGCTTCTCGGCACAGCGTTTTCCATCTGCCATGGGGGAAGGTAGGCTTCGGCTCTTTGAGCAGCTGAGGAGGTCCTTGCAGACACTATCCACCATGCTGGATAAAATGAATTACTCTAATGTTTGGGTGAAGGAATTTAGAAAGCTGAAGAGCAGAACGGAAACCTCTCTGCACCAAACGCTGAATTTTTCCCCAAACAAACTGAGAAGGAAGAGCAGTTCATCCAGCCTCCGTACGTGAGGAGCTGCCGACAGCTCAGACCTTCACGTGATGGAGACATTTCCTGCTGGCCAGCTGCAGGGGAACACATGAGCAGGCAGATCTGGGTCTCAAAATGATGCCAACAGGCTAAATATTATCCAACTGATGAGGATACTGATTTTGCAGAGCTGGTTAGGTGGGAAGAGAGTTAAAAGGTGTTTCACTCTCAGCGGAGCCGCTCTGCTATTTTGATAAACAGAAGGAACTCCAATTTTTCAGAGAAGCCACTCTTGAACAGATTCCCTGAACGAGAAAAGGGAAAGGAGGTGGGAGATGCATGACAAATAACACTGTATAGTGCTGCCTGTGTAAACATGTTCTCCAGTCTAGTAAACCACAGCTTGGAGAAAAACGTGGTAGTACTTAATATAGAGACCCCTTAATTATAATTAGACAGATTGAGTTAACCTGTCAGAAAGATTATGCTACTTGGTGAGGTCAAATGGGAAGTTCAGATAAATGATCTCTGCAATACCTCTTCCATAGGTACACTCTGCAAGGAGATTTGGGGAAGGCCTGGTGCAATAAATTGTCTTTTGCTATTTTTCAACTACTGTCAGCATCAGGTCTGCCCTATTTATCTACTCCCACTAAAAGCAAGGTAGCGTCTGGTTTTATAGATCACAAATACAAAATTTTGAACAAAACACCCTGCCCTTGTCACTGACTTTTTACTGGAATCCCAGAACGCACTCAGGACCACCAAAATTGCCATAAACCACAAATCAAAGCCTGCTGCATCCACCAAACCTTGCTGAGTACTCTTCTTGTTAGGAATCCTTCAGAAATTGGGAAAGAACTATTCTACCTTCTTGAAGAAATATAAAATCCGAAAACCTAACAAAATGACAAAGTGTGAGAAAGTCTTGGCAATCTAAAATGCAAGGCATTGAGGTTGCCTTGAATTGAAGAACAACTTTTATGAATATGGAGATCTACCTGTTTTGCATTGTTCTCAAATGGAATCACCTTGGGTTGATGCTGCCTCTTCTTTTCATTCACAGCCATAACCAAGAAGCCAGGTGCCAAACATGAATAAAGGTAGCAAACATATTTGTTTTTCCAGCTGCAGAGCGGACGGACAGTTGCTGGTGTCAGCGAAATATGCTGGCAAACTCCGTTACGGCCTTGCTAACAGGAAGAGCTATTCTCTCTGACACGGATGATCTGCGTACTTCTACCACGCACCTCTGCTGATGGAACTGGGAGTCACTCAGACACCTCATGCTATAAATCTTGGACGTATTCAAAGTTATCCAAACACGCTGGCAATGGAAATGACCATTGCATCTTCTGGACACAAAGATGAAGTAGATACTGGTATGCAAATGTTCTGATCTTTGATCTGTTCTTCCTTCTCAGAGATTTCCTCTGCTGTTGGGGGGGTGGGTAGCGTGTGTGTTTCAAAGGGGATGCCTGAACTGCACTATTCACTTCCTCTGAATGGACATCTCGCATTGAAACAGAGCTCTGGGGTGGAAAGCAGAAAAGGCACAGCTCGTATAAAGCACCTCTCATGTTCAAGACTGGTCTCCAAAAATGTGTGCAACATGCAGGGAACAAAAGAACATGCTGTGGTTGACTCTTTCCTGTGCAAGTCCGCAGCACGCCTCAGCCTCCCTCACTGATTGTACCGCGAATAAATGAGGAATAACAAAATCATCTACCCAGCAGAACGTCTCCTGAAGGATGAGTACTAGACAGTAATACCGCAACTGAAGACTACATCAGAGACAAGGCTGGTATCAACAGGACATTAAACTCAACAGAACAGACTCTCAGTTCCTCCTTGGCTTAAGAGACGCTGGGTATAGCCTTAGTACTAGCTGATGGAAGCATGCTGAAAAGTTGCTACCACTCTTTGGCTCCTCTGAGGACCTAACCCGGGAGGACAACTCTCTTCAAAAGAGCTGGAAAAGACATCAGACTTTATTTTTAAGATTTCAGAGACTACCTGCTTTTGAAAGTAAGAGACAGGGAGGGGAGACTTTGAAAGTAAATAGACATAGGGAGAAACACTCTATTCCCACCACATAACCTACCACTAACAGAAAACATGAGCAACAGGAGGTAATATTTAAAGCCAAACAGCTTTGAATGTTCCGTGACAAAGACCAAATGCTTAATAAGAGAAAAACCTTACAAAGATTACAAATGGAAAACCAAGGCCTTCCACCCAACTCCTGAATATCCTAACAGAGGGTGTCAATAAGCCACCAAGCATCTTAGTTCTCAGCAATATATATATTCTACTGACCGTATCCTAAAAGAAAAGCGTGCAATTTCCCAGAAGAGAAACTCCACGGGAACAAGAAGAAACTCAACAGCGCTGGTTTGATGCCATTCTAAACACCCTTCGTATGGAAAAACAAGAGTACGCAGAGTTCAGGCATGGCTACAGCAAACACTGCTAACCAGAAGGCTTTGATCTGGAGAGGAAGAGTGGAATCCCCCAATGTGACAGATGTTTTATGGTAATGTATATGTGTAAGCAATGTATATTCACCAGGGACAGAAGTGCTGAATCAGGGATGGCCAATCCAATTGGTCTGCAGCTGCCAAAACATATTTGTATAAAGTTGGGAGTATGTGATTAAAAACTATCATAGCCATAACTGTACTCTGGTATTAAAACAAAGGCTTAATATTCCATTCTCAACCTGTTGACTTTAAGTAGTAGAACGCTTTAACCGGTAAGTTCTCATGATCTGTGAAATTACCTTGGCATTAAGAATTATTTTCAAAATACCAAATACAGGTTCTCAACAGCCTTTGACTGCACCAGAAATTATACTCCAGAGCTCTGAGAATAAGGCACTGACCACACAAGCAGGGCCGAAACCTGACTCAAACTGGACAGAGTCCCACTTTTATGGCAACCTTTTAAAAAAAAAAACCAAAAACTTTTTTTTAACTGTATTTGAGCAAGAGTCTCTGTGTGCCACGATCCAATTTCATTGCTCACTATTTTCCTGCAGCAGTGATCACTGGCAAACCAGTACAGGCTTCTTCTAAGTTAATGCCTTTATCTGGTGCAGGAGATTTAAAAAAAAAAAATTAAAAAAATCCCAAGAGAAGAGAGAGACTAAGCAAGTGACTCAAGAAGGAATTAAATTTCCATGATAGTCAATAAAAATGCATCTCTTGTTTATGGGTAGCTTCTGCTATTAATTTGGTACATTTCTCATCCTCTGTGCTTACTTTTAAAGAAAGCTACTGTAGCACTGTTCACAATCCTGCTTGGAAAAACCAAAACAAGACAGCTTTAGAACTGCTGCACAAGATCATATTTGACCATCACCGCTCATTGAGGACAGACATCCAGCTATTCATCCCGCAAAAGCAGCCTGCAGAGGGTGCTGGGCTGATCTTTCAGCTCAGCTGCCAAACAAGAGCATTCAAAAAGACAGTCTACATAAAGCATCCTTTTGTTCCCCTTCTCCAAAATTGAAGATTAGTTAAAAATCTGTTTGGCCCACTTGCATTAAAAACCACAAAAAGCCAAGCCCTGTGTAGTTGGGGGAGAAGGAGACAGAGGAGGTAGTAGTGAGTGGAAGTCTTTTGTTCCGCAGCGGAGTCAACAGGCTGACGGTGAAGGCACTCACACATGTAGTAGAAGACTTTAAATTCCTTTTTATGTGCAAGGGGTGGCAACCCCGCATCTCTCACCATGACACAGGGTATTATTTCCCCTAAATCTCTCCACCAAACCTATTCCAAGGCATTAATAAATACTCAAATAAAAAGTCCATGTAGGAAATCCCAGTAAGATACAGCTAAAGTAAATTATCGCCTTAATACAGCGCTTGTTTTCTAAGTCCCTTCAGGACACCAACATCTACAAATATATATAACCTAATGACTTGATGTTCTGATGCAACCGAATCCTGCAAGCTAACCAAAACAAGCCAGTCTTACACTATTCCAAGTACTTCCAGAAAATATCATGGACTGCAGAAACACGTGCTTATAGAGCTGATGACGTGAACTTGTTATCAAAACTGGCCTTATACAAATTAGACTACAAGGCCCTGCTGAAAAGCTGCTGGTTCACTGACAGGTCGTGCTGGCATGAAAACCCATCCTGGGAAACATCTAACCACGCTATGGGAGTTTACCTGGGATGGGATCTGACGGGCCACTTCCTAGTGCTGGAGATTAAATTCCATTTGCAGTTTCTAGCGGCTTTTTGTTAATTTTCTGCTCTAAGACACTGATCAACTGGATGTTTCTGCCTTTTAACCACACACACCCCATCTATTTCAGCATGACCGTGCAGATGAATGAACAAACTTACATCATTTTAAAATACTGCTTTGAGACTTTCATGTATATGACCAAGGAGGGCAAACAGAAATCTTGCCAGGAAAGCCAAATTAAAATCTCACTCTTGTAGACCTCGCCTTTGCAGCGTTAAGAGATATGATGCTGAGGATGCTAACCATTTGACAGAAAGTGCGGACAAAAAAAGTACAGTCAGCATATTATTAAGTTCCAGTGAGTACCCAATCTTCGTTATTACAGCCTCTTTCAGAAGTCAGCAATTTGAGATAGCTTGATACAATGCTTTGAGAGATAAATTATTCCAATGGATTAGAATTGGCTTAACAGTAATATCTTCTATTAAAAAGAAAAAAAAGCTTTCCCAACATGGATGAGACAACTAACGCATTAGGATTGTAATGGAAAGTGTACTTCCAAGACTGGTAGACCCAAACTTGGATCTACTTACACACTCTGTGAACAGATAAGAAAATAGTTTATTTATGGATGGTTTCTCCCCCACCCTGAAATGCATTTGGGGGGAAAAAAAAGTATTAAAACAACGTCAACAATCCAGTACTGATGAGCAACCCTACAATCAACCATTGTGTGCCATGTGACAGACAAGAGAAAAAAAACCCACAAACACTAAGAAAACACATTTCAGTTTTAAGCTTCCATAGTAGTAATGAAAAGCAAAGTGGGTAGGAGATTTTTAGAAAGGCCTTAAATATTCTTCTGTAACCTAATAGTGAACACAAATATTTGCTTAACCTCCACCTCCAACATCCAAAAAAGAACTAATTACTCTAAAAGCTACCAAATGCCCCAAGAAGAATTTGAGGCATGAACCACCACCACCGAAAAGCATCTGAGGAAGAGGCAGATCTCCCACAATCAGAAAGGCTGTCTCTTTTAGACATCCTAAAAACAACTGTGCTGGAGACGCTGGTGACTCATTAGTAGCGATGGAGCAGAAAAACCACTTGAAAAGGTGAGAGGAAAATTCCATTTTAATTTAAGAGCGCTCTCTAGCAAACCTTGCCCGAGCTCTGCAACATAACAACAATCGGATATTCACTAAGAAATGCATTTTATAAACACTACTGACAGCCCTCAGCAAGCATAAGATGTGCCATCTGTGCTAAGAAGAGACTTACCATGGACTAAGAAAAATAAAACTGCAATGTTTATACGTTAAGTCCTTTCAAGAAAAAAGGTTTACCTTAGTTACTTTTAAAATTAACATAACATCAATGACTTTAAAAAATAAGTTTGCTTTGCATATTTGTCATAACAGCCAGCGCCATCCGATTCAGTATTCCCTTGATACAGTTCCTCCCTGTTGCAGGGCTTTATAAAAACAAAGAGCAAACCAATGACCTAGAAACAAATGTAGGCTCTCAAACTATTTTAAACTCATTAACTTTGTACTTGTTTTAGACTCATAACAACGTCTAAAAAGACTGCCAAAGACTTTGATTTAAATTTGCTAGGTTGCACTATGAGAAGGTTTGGGTTTATTCTTATCTGAAACTGTTTCAGGAATAGAAGGCACATTTTTCATAACCCAAAGAATGGAGGTGGGAGGGAGGGTTGTGGGGTTTTTTTAAAGGGGATATGTTTACATGGCACAGAGCAGAGCCATGCATTCAAACCAGCTCCGGAACCGGAAGCTGTATGGCATGTCAGCACAGCTCTCCACTAATTACCGGGATAATGAGAAGCAGAATATTTCTTTTTCCACAAAGAGCAAAGAGATGACACAAAAGTACTTCTCTGCAACACAACTAGTTATTTCTCGTCATGCTGCCCTGTACTATGCAGGCATACTCAAAGAAAGTAGCTCAAGGCATGCCGAGTTTCAGATTTATGAAACCTGAAATGTCCTTTTAAAGGATTTAGTGCTAGATTCCCTAGCAAAGAAGTTGACTGATCTGTGCACAGCGCTCTAGGAGAAAAAAAAAAAAAAAGAAAAAAGGAAGGTAAATATGCACCATGAAAACTTTTAAAAATAACTCCCCGAGGCCATAAGTAACCATTTCAAGGGGGTAGTGGGAACAAGATCCACCTATAAAACTTCAATTTGAACATTAGTGAAGAGCCCTCCCCCAGCATGAGCAATTACCGCTGCCTTTCATGTGGCAGAGTAACACACCTTTTCTTGTACGGTTGGTTGTCTCAGGTCTATTTTAAACACACTCAACAGCATTACAAAGTAAAACATCACAGCCACTCTTCCCATGCAGCTGAAAATGCAGACTGTCAAACACAGGCCGAAAACTTTAAGGCTTTCTTTACAAGCAACCTAACCCTTAAAGCTCCTGAGCATCCTTGACTTTTGGGGAAGGGGCTCGTGTCTCCCAGAGAAGCACACAGAGGGGAACACACCATGCCTACACTTTCTGTTTGCCATGGCTGTGGTTCTGGCGATGTGAGCACCAGCGCGCACGGTTTCAAGAGCATCTACTGGATCTGCAGCGCTAACTCTACTGCGAGCTGCAACTCCGTTCCAGCTTCTGAAGAGCTTTAATCTGCTTCTGCCTTTTGCGTGCTATTATTAACCTCAGGGATAAACTTGCACCCTTTTAATCAGGTGCTTTAACTGATGCGTTCTGGAAACAGGTACAGCAAATAGATATCCTCTGCCTTCTTTAGCAGTAACGTGGAAAGTATCACCCGCAATATTCACCAATTCAAACCTCTAAGAAATCAGTGAAGGGACCGGTAAGACGGACCCTTCTCCAACGCTGCAAGCACAAGTCAATCCTTTTAAACAAAAGTGTTAGACGGGGAGGGAAACCTCACGCTTTGCCAGAGATGCCCCGAGTCCCCAGGTTTTTCAGGAACCGCTCTGTCCCAGCCGGTCCCGTGACGCCCTGAGCCCGGCCACGCCGTGAGGAGAACCCCCGGAGGAGAACCCCCGGAGCAGAGCCCGGCCCGGCCCGCCACACCGCTCACCTTGTAGACATCGCCGTAGGTGCCGCTCCCCACCCGCTGGATCAGCTCGTAGTCCTGCTGCGGGTTCCGCCTCAGGATATCCCCGCTCGGCCGCACCGCCGGCTCCATCTCCAGCCCCGCGCAGCCCCCGCCGGGGGAAGGGGAGCAGCGGCCGCTTTCCTGCTCCGGCCGGGGATGCTCCTAGCGCGGCAGCCGGCCCATGGCTCCTGCGGCGGAAAGCGCTTGCTGAGGGGGAGCTCCCGGGGCGGGCTCTGGGCCGCGGCTGCCGAGACAAAGGCAGGCAGCCGGCGGTTGCCACGGCCGTTGCCGGCCCGGCGGCGGGGGCAGCGCCCTCCACAGCCCGGGGCTCCCCGGGACAACAGGGAAGGGCCGAACCCGGTGGGGAGCAACCGCCCCGGCCGCTGTGAGGGAGGGAGGTCCCGTCCCGCCGGCGCTGAGGAGGCGCCGCGGCCCACCCGCCGCTGGCCGGGGCAGCCGCCAGCCCGCCCGCCCGCCCGCAGCCAGGCCCGCAGCAAGGCCGGGCCGGCTCCTACCTGCGCGCCCGCAGCCCTTTGTCCCGCCGGAGAGGGAGCGCCGCCGCCGCCTCCTCCTCCTCCTCCTTCTCCTCCTCCTCCCGCCGCGGCCCCGCGCTCCTCCCCAGCCGCGGCCTCGCTGCCCGCCGCGGCCCCGGCCCCCACGCACGCACCGCCCGGCCGAGCCGAGCCGAGCCGAGCCGGGACGGGTCGGGACGGGACGGCAGCGGGCCTCCGCGACGCCGCAGCGCCACGGCGCGGCCGACGGCACCGCCGCGGCCGGCCCTTCCCTTCCCTTCCCTTCCCTTCCCTTCCCTGCCCTTCCCTCCCTCCTGCCCGCCCGCCCGCCTTCCTCCACCCGCCCCGCGCTTGCCGCCGGCCCGGGCCGCCCCTCGGCGTTAGTAAAACCTGTGTCACGATGGCAGCTACCGGGTGCGCTTGCCCGCGGCCGCCCGCCGCCCTCCCGGCGGCCCTCAGCCGCCGCCGGCGGCCCGGCCCGGCCCGGGCCCGCAGGCCGCTGTGCCCCGGCGGCCCCGCCGCTCTGCCGGCCGGCCCGCGCTGACCGGGGATGTGGCGCCGGTGCTCCCCGCGGGCCCTGCAGTGGGGAAAGGGCGGCGGGGGGGTGTGTGTGGTGTCTCTGTGCCCGGTAGAGGCAGAGCCGGGGGTGCAGGTGGGCCCCGGCGGGGCTGGAGGCCCCACTGCCCGCCCTGGACGTGCACACCGTGACCCTCTGCTAACGGGTGAGCCTGGGACTGCGGCGGCGTGGAGCCCATAGAATCACAGAATAGTTTGGGTTGGAAGGGAGCTTTAAAGGCCATCTAGTCCAACCCCCCTGCCATGAGCAGGGACATCTTCAACGAGACCAGGTTGCTCAGAGCCCCCTCCAACCTGATCTTGAATGTTTCCAGGGATGGGGCATCTCCCACCTGTCTGGGCAATCCGTGCCAGTGTTTCACCACCCTCACCGTAAAATTTCTCCCTTGTATCTAGTCTGAATCTACCCTCTTTTAGTTTAAAACCATTACCCGTTGCCCTGTCACTATAAGCCCTGCTAAAAAGGCTGTCCCCATCTTTCTTCTAAGCCCCCTTTAAGTACTGAAAGGCCACAATAAGGTCTCCCCAGAGCCTTCTCCAGGCTGAACAACCCCTACTCTCTCAGCCTGTCCTCACAGGAGAGGTGTTCCAGCCCTCTGACCATTTTTGTGGCCCTCCTCTGGACCCACTCCAACAGGTCCATGTCTTCGCTGTGGAGAGACAAGTGTGGGGACAGGCATGGCTTTTGGCCTGTGCCCCTTGGTTTGAGGCAGGAGGAAAGCCCCCAGCTTGCCTACACCACATATATGTATTTATATCTGTATGTATGCTTCTGCCAAACACCAGGTTGAGCTTTCCATCTTTGACACCAGAGCTGTTCCTTCGTGTACATCCTGGCAGGGGCTATCACAGCTGCCATGGCAAAACCCCCCTCCAAGCTGAGCGCCGGAGGCTGACCTGCTCCAGAGAGGCTCTGAGGTGCAAGAGGAGGAGGAAGAGGAGGAGGAGGAGAATGTACCAGCTGAGGGAACAAGGATGCGGACTGGGTATGACTCCCCAGGTCAGTGAGTTCCAGCCTTTGCAATCTGGATTGCAACCTCGCAGCCACATCACGTAATCCTTTTCATGGGCTAATCAAGCACCATGGTATTTAGCTTTGTGGGCAGCCAGTGCAATGATAGTCACACAAGAATTAACTCGGTCTTGTTGGGACTTGCCTCCTTGGGCTCCTGAAGTCAAAAAAGCCTCTGTGAAACTGCAAGACGGAAAGTATTCTGTATCTGCCTTTCCCTCTTTGGAGAACAATTATTTTCAGCAAGGCAGCTGAAATTCTGAGCAAAACTCACCTATGGTCTCTCAAATGAGTGCTAAACAATTGAAGAAACCCAAAGGTGGGGATACGGAGTAGAGGAATGCTGGAATTAGCAGTAGTATTCACTGCACATAAAATCATTAAGGCCTAAAAGGAGGTGTGATTTTTCTAGGCGCAAAAAATACCACATACTCAACGCAGGAAATACCTTTGCAAAAGCTAGGTAGAAAAAAATTAAATGGATGCCAGATGTACAAGTCCCTTTGGTGTTCAGGACTCTGGATTGGTTATTAAAGAACAGGTTCTGCCTCTTTGGCAGTCAGACAGCCCACGCAGGTCCAATATAGTCTATCGACAAAGTAGCTGGGTACTGATTCTCAGTTTAAAATGGAGTCTGGGTTTTACGCTTACTGCAGCACATTTAGAAATCCCACATACAAGTACCTGAAACAGCGGCGCTGATTGCGTAAGCTTGTCCTTCAAAACACAGGCTCTGTAGCATAACTCATGAGGATCGGCATGTTGCTTTAGGTTAAACTCAAAGACAACGTATGCAGACTCTTGGGAATTGCATAGCGGCATTTGATTTTATTGGGTTTTTATTTATGGGCACATCTGAAACGGTGTGTGTCAGAAGCAGGCTCCAAAATGTAAACTGTCCTGCTTCCAGAGAGACACGGGAGCACGGGACTGCTAACTTAAAAAGATTCGCATTTAATTTTCCCTTGTACTCTGAAAGCCTTCTACATCCTGTATGTTCTCTCCAACATAAATACGTAAGTTTTCCTGAACACCCAGCAAATAAAGAAGAAACTATTTACCCTTTAGGGAGCTGTATTTCCTCAAGCGATTTTTAACAAAACAATTACCTCTCCCCCCATAAATTGGCTTCCTGCACTCCTGATAGCGAGCTGTTTGCGTCCTTTTTCTTCTCTCTTCCTCGGCTGAGGGTTCGAACGCCGCTTTTCACTCTACTCATTTGCTGCTCTTCACAAGCCATCAGATGACAGCCCAGGAAAGAGGCCGTTTCATTTTCCAGTAGCAGATGGTGCATTAGGACTTGGCCTCCTAGAACGCCTTACAGATCCAAGGGCCATCCAACGACTGCAATTTAATGCAAAGGCTCCTGTATTGACACTGTTTTGTCCTTGCTGGGTTAAGTTTCCCTTCCCACCTGGAGATGTAGTCTTCCATTCCATATTGCCAGTGGTGAAGGGTGAGCTCTCAGAGCTTGCCTCGTGATCCGAGCTTTAGTCCACCTGCCCCAGCTGGGTCTCGGTCCCTGCTGGAAGCACTACTGGAAAGTGTACATAAATAATAGCAGCACCAGGACTGTATTACTATTGCCATTTCACAATTAGAAAAATGGAGGTAAATGAGTTGTGCAAAGCGTACGGCGCAAGACGTGGCCTGACGCTGCACACTGCCAAGCATCTACTCTTGAACACATGCCGATTCCCACTCTGTATTTTCCACCCTAGACCACGTTGCTTTTCTGGTCAAGCGTGTTAAGGAATGTGCTTTTATGCAGCATCTTTCGTCTGGATGGGTCCCAGCCTTAAAAGGAATGTTAAGTAGTTTTACATAAGGCATTACGTAGGATTAGAGAATGTGATCTGTTTGCATTGTAGTCTTAAGAGGAAGAACAGCCAAGGTTATTTTCATGAGACATCGAGATTCATCTGGTAACGGTAGATGCAAAACTGTAGAAATTTCTAACTGAACAATATAATAAAGGCAGTTTTAAAAGCAGCGGAATGTGCCACGCGTGCGAATGCATGTTCATTGTCAAATAAGAAACTCTGAGCTATGAAACAGCAGCATGAAGAAAAAATACTTCAGCCCTAGTCTTTATCAGACTGCTAAAATGTCTTTAATTTCACATAGTCTAACAATCTCACACGGAAGCTATTCAAAACTATTCTGTGGGTCTGCTTCACGTTTGTCGTGTGTTTGAATAATAAAATAGATCAACTGCACGGCAATGCCGAGGCTGAAGACTCATGAATCAACTCGAGGGCCTGCAGCTTTTCCCGCTCATTGACTCCTGCAATACACTGTATTTTACATCAAACTTCATCGTTGAGGAGACAGAGTACGCTCTCAAGAAATGCTGCAGCATCTTCCCTATGATTCGAGACGTAGCTTTTTTTTCTAAGTTTGTGGTTTGGGTTTTTCAGGCTGGTTTTCCTCCCCGATGAAACACACACTGTTGCTACACCCTGTCTCCCCACGGCCACGAGCGAGGGGCCTGCCGAGGAGCTATTTCCAGGCTCTCTGCGGGCAGCTTCCCGCCACTGAGTCCAGTTCTGCCTGCGACAGGCAGGGTGCTGAACCTACCAAAGCTTCTCGGCGTCACCTCGGCACCTCTCAGTGCTGTTAATGCCACTTTACCTGCCTGCTGAGCTCTGCTAGCGGGACCCAGAATAAGAGGGATAGGGCAGGTTTCGCAGGGTTCCTAACGGTCTCTGCTGCTGGAATGGCCCTTTGGGGCAGCTGGGATGGCAGTTGCTGTGGGCACACGATGACAAGCACAAAAGATGCCTGGAAAAAAACTAAAGAGCTTGGGTAAAGGGGCTCTGAAAGGAGCATGCTATTTCTGTCGCAAGAGCGGAAAGAGGGAGAGGTCTTGGCAAGACGGATGCAAGGAACACAGCCGAGGGAGCAGCTTGGGGCAAGAGAAGGAGGAGGAGATGGCATCCAGGCCTGTTAGGTGCTTCTTATGTCCAGCGTGGGAATTCACTTGCTCAAGAAAGCATCAGTCTCCCATAGACTGAGGATCTCTCCCGGGGTTGTTGCTGAGATGCTCTGGGAAGAGAGAAAAGACACTAAGGGAGAGCAAAGCCTTTTCAGGCTGTCAGGAGACTTGTATCCCTTGGAGGAGCAGGAGAATTATAAATAAGACGTAGCTCAGACCCTCACGCCAGCTTTAACTGAGGCTCTTGTGCAAGGATTTGTTTTTCACGGAAGGAACGGGAGCGCTAGTGGCTATACATTATTTTTGTGTCACCCTGTTTACGTAGATGTATCTCAGGAGACTTTGCAGCTGATTGTGCTGTTTGGATTCAAAGGAAGGAAACCAGCTGGATGCCCTTCCCTCCCACGTGCACGCGCGGGAGGGCAGAGGTGAAGCAGGCAGCTCCACCAACAGTAACTGCTCGGTGCAAGGATGCAGGAAAATGTGACCGTTCAATTAAAAGCAGCATTAACAAGGGGACTTCAGAGCACTGCCTGGAAACCCGGCGGCTCCCCCTGTTTCCAGGTGCACGAACCTGGCTGGAACATATTGCGAATATCTTGCTGAATCACGCAGGCAGGTGGATTCGGTTGTTTCTGCCAAGATGCAAGAGGAGCTGGAACCCTTTCCCTGGACGAGGTGTATCTTCAGGGGGAAATCCTAGAAACAAACTTGGCATGCACAGATTTTGGCTTGGACTTACTCAAGCCACGTTGCAAAAAAAGAGACTGGCGAGGAAGGATGTTTTGAATATAGCGTCCATCTGCCTGTCAGCGGAGAAGAGAAAGAACAAATTAAAAACCATATTGGAAATAGATGAGAAGTTGGGCTTAGAAGAGAGCTTACTGACCTCTAAAGGGAAATAAGAGGAAGGAAGAGAAATCTCGGAAGGTTGTAGTTAGTCCTGCAGTGCTGGTGTGTCTCAGTGTCTGTGACAGAAAGGAATAACCTGGGGCTGTGAGGCAGTGAGGCTCCAGATACAGCACCGAGGCACACGCAGACGGGCCTGCAATATTATCTGAACCCACAGCTGAGTGGGGTATTTTACTCAAATCCAGCAAAACCTTGCAAGAGTCCCAAGGATGCTGTTTGGGGTGAGGAACCTACTGGAAACCGGCCTGATGATAGTCTAACTCAGCTGAGAAAAGTTGCGTTTGTTTATTGCCGGACTTCTGCAGTATCTCGTCGTTTCGGTGCTCAGCGCTGACCAGACCCAGACGGTGCAAAGGCAGCCCCCGAGGTAAAAACCAAGCCTGTCTCTGAACGCACGCTGGGGTTGGTTTGGTTGAAATTTTGGGCTGATAGCTCTTTATCTACATGGCTGTTTGTATTCTTAAGTAGTTCCTTCAGTTGACAGAGGATCTTCCAGAAGGAAGGACCTTCGCCCAGAAGACTTAAGTCATTTAATTAACCGCTGAAATCCTGTCTCCTCTACCGAGTGCAATACGATGGCTCTGTTACAGCCATAGTGTGCAATCGTGTTTACAGACGAAGCAAAGATAATTCCTTTGGCTGCAAACCCCATGTAAATGTAGGCGGTCATAACACTATTCAGGGTGAGAAATAGGAACAGCAGAAATAGAAGGATTTCCTAAGCAACAAAGATCTGCTTCACTTAAAAATATTTCAGTAAGAAAAAACCAGATGTTAGGAAGGCTTCAGCTTTCAAGAAGAGTGGGGAACAAGCTGATTCTGTTTTATCACTTTTTGATATTTGCTAGGAATTGTGGCCTCTTAACCCAAGAATAAGGGTACAGAAATTAAAACGGTGATGACAAATCACCGCCACAGAGTGTAATTGCTTGGGAGAAGTCCCCTTGCAATGCTCTTCAAACACAGTTGAGATCTATATTCCTTTTACTTTCCCATGCAATTAAGCAGAAGCAGTGAAAGAGTGAAGACTGAGGAGGCGGAAGTGATAATAATAACTGCGGGCAAGAAGTGAACATATTCAAGAACCTTGTATAACCACCGTAAGAACAGCTCTGTCACTCGGGGTTAAGGCAGCGCCTTGTCTGTGTCATGGCAAAGAAAACTCGTGCGGATGGCACGGTTTCTCTCAGGAGCAAGCCCTGGCGAGTACTTGGTGGGACCTGAGAAAGAGCAGAGATTTTGTAGCGTCCTTTTCCCACCTCTTACATAAGTATTGCACAACACGGCTGGTTTCGGTTTGCGAAGGGCTGGGGATATGAAAAGCAACTGTAAATGATGCCTGGGTAAGTGGGCCGGTCGAATCAAGGTGAATTATGAAACTGCCCCTGCAAGCTGTGTGAGCGGTACACATGATGGATTTAAATCCAGGTTCTCTCCTAATTCTGGGGCCTTTTCAGCACTGTATCTCCAGGTACACCGGCTTGGGGACCCCCGGCTGCGGTCTCTCTCTGCAGGGTATTTTCTCTTTTTGCCTTTCCCCCATTTAGCACCGTTTTTCCTCAAGAATCCTTCCATTGCGTGCCTGTTCAGCACGTCTGCTGTGAAATTAGCTCTTTGGATCTGGCAACTTGGACAGCAAGACTGTAAAGGTACTTCCTAGGAAGGGCTGTTTGCAACTGGAAAAATAAAGGATGAATCGGTGGAGCAAAGGGACGGACAGGGGGTGAAAATGAACAAATGCTGAGTCATCCCCTGGAAACGAAATCATCTGCAAAACCCCCTGACTTGGGATCATAGGAAATAATGCAGGAAAAAGCCTTGGGAGTTCACGCAGACAATCCCCCCGGCACAGCACAGGATCAAACCTCTCCGCTCCCCTTTCATTTTGATACTACGTGCCATAATGGAAAGAGAAAGGGAAAAAATGCCAGTAAATGGGGCAGTACAAGATTGACCTAAGCAGCAACTCTCGAAGGAAACGAGGAAAACAGGACCTGAGCCCATCTCAGTTTAATTAGACTTTCAAATTAACAGATCTCCTTTTCCATCCTCCTTTTTTTTTTCCTCTCCGTTTCCCAGCTGCTTTTCTTTTAATCTCCTCTTTCAACCTATTTGAACCCCTCTGACAGTCTCCAGCATAAGAAATACCCCCTCACAACGCCGGTCGCTTCTCTGCCGCTTTGAAGAAGCAACAGGCACATGCGACTTCAGGGATTATTTATAAAAATCATAAGGGAGCTTCTGCCAAGGCCATGAGCAGCTGAGCTCCTCGCGGTCGCGGTGCCCGGCAGCCGCGGGCAGGAGGATTCAGCTGCCTGCCACGTGAGCCGGCACTTCAGCGATTTGAAATTATATGTTTTGCTCTGATGCTGTAAACACAGGGAGGAAGCCAACGGGAGGCAGTCACCGAGTATTGGAGAAGGCACTTACAAATTAAATATCAGCATATCAATGGGAGCGCAACAACACATGGCTTTGGCACGGATGAGCCGCCTGGAACAGAAGATCGGTTCACTTTTGCTTTTTTTCCCACTTTCAGAAATGAAGAGCAGGTCCCACCGGTTCCTGGGCCTCCAAGAGAGCTGGATGGCCATCGGCTTTCCCTGACCACCGCAAGCCAGCGTGCAGAAATGAGCAGCACTCTCCCCAAATCTCCTCTTGCAGATACAGTCTGGGGCTCAGTTCCCTTCTCATCCTTCCAGATTTTGGCCGCGACAATGCTCTGGTGACTGCCACATTTCCAGTTTAGAGATCATGCCTCGAGCGCTGTGCCGTGCTTCTTCCAAAGAGCAGCACAGGGCTGCAGCTTCAGACAAGTTGACCGGCAGCTTGTTGGCATCAAAAGTATGGACAAGCATTAGCTTGACACGCTGAGGACAAGCGCGCTCAGCGGTGTGACAGTCTGCGGTGTGCGGGTGGGAGTGGGCGAGCTCTCTGTGGCCAGCATTGCAAAGGGCTTCAACGCTTTTCCTGGGTTCGCACAATAAACACAGGCCTGGGAGGCTGCAGCTGGCAAGAGAGTGCGGGAAGGCAAAGAAAAAGAAATCAGAACGTGCTCCCTGCGTCCCTCCAGGTGGGATGGTTTGGCTGAGGGCACAAGGAGCACCTCGGGGCAGCCGGGGCATGGGGCCAGCACCGCTGCTCTCCTGACGAAGTTTTGCACCTCGGCATTCCCGTGCGCTCGGGCTGAGTCACGGTCTCATGTGGCAGAGCGCTGAATCAATCCCAAATACGAGGGGGCAAGCGCTTGCTGTTAGAGGGAAATCTGGAGGGAAGGTGCATGTTATCAATCGCACTGCAGCTAAATTTTCCCCAGGGGTGCCCAAGCCCGGGTCCTCGAGCTGCATCTTTCATGCTGCATCTGCACACGTGCAGCGTGTATCTCCTGCTGCCTGCGGATGCTCCCAGCACAGGCAGAATCAGGGGAGCAGGAGCTGGCTGACCCCCACCCCAGGACAGGATCCCTCCAGTGATTTCTCAGCCCACGTGTGCCTGTGTGCTTGCAGCATGCTCTGGGAAGGGCGCGTAGCGTGTTCGAGCTCTGTGTGTGTGTGGATGAGCCGTGGTGCGTGGCTCTGCTTTGGGGGGGGTGGGGGGTGTCCCACCTGGGTGCTCTGTGCATGTGGGTGATCCCAGCTGGGTGGGTATTTGTGCATGTGCCCACCCGGTAAGGTGTGTGTATGTGTGCATGAGCCCCAAGCCCATCCCATGCTGGGCAGGCTGAGTGGGGAGCTGTGTGCCCAGTGCCTCCCCATGGGTGGGTGCCCAGTGCCCTGGTAGGAGTGACCTGGGTGTGGGTGCATCCTGGCTGTGCTGGGTCCCTCAGCCATGCCCCTCCATGGGTGGGTGCCCATGAGGGTGCTGGGTGTCCCAGGTGCGGGGGCACTCCTGGGTGTGGCTACCTCGGGAAATGGGTGCCCCTGGATCTGCCCGTGCCTGACCCACCGATGTCAGTGCCTGATGCCCCACGCGTGGGTGCCCCGAGTGTGGACGCCCGTGGGCGGGCGCGGCGTGGGCGGGTGCCCCAGGAGGCGGCGGGCCGCCGTGCCGTGCCGTGCCGTGCCACGCCGTAGCGGCGGGCGGGGATGCTGCTGCCGGCTCCCCCGCCCGCCCCGCGCCACCGCGGCAGCCGCGCCAGACGCAGCGCGGCTCGGAGAGCGGACGGAGCCTCCCGCAGCCGCCGCGGCCCGGGCAGCCCCGCGCCCCGCCATGGCCCGGAACCGCCGGGAGAGAAGCAGCTGGGGTAAGCGGCGGGGAGAGGGGGGGGGGGGCCGGCGGGGCGGCTCCCGCGGAGGGGGGAGCGAGCCCGGGCGGGGCGGGTGCGCCCCGCGGCCGCGAACAATGCCGGGCCTGCAGCGGCCCGCGGCCCGCTCCCCGTTCCACGCCGGGGCAGCCGGGACGGGGGGCGCGCCCGGCCCCGCCTGGGGCCTGGGCCTGGACCGGCGGGGCGGGGCGGGGCGGCGGTGTTGCCGGCGGGAGCGGGGCCTGCGGGGGGCGGCGGCGGCGGCGGCGGCGGAGGGGGGCTCAGCCGCCCCGGGAGGGGGCTGAGGAGTCTGTGGGGGCGGAGGGCCGCCGTCTCCCCACTCCCTCCGTGGGGCCGGCCATACGGGCATCTTCCCCCCCCCCAATTCCTTCTGGGGTCTGGAGCTGGTGGGGGGGGTGTCCGGCTGCCCCTCCCCGCCTGCCTGCCTGCCTGCCTGCGGTTGCTGCCTGCTGGCAGCGTGGCCGGGGAGGGGGGGTTTGGGCTCGGGGTGCCCGTTGTTCCGGGGTCCTCGCTGGGGTGCTGGGCGGGCGAGGCGCCCCTGACTTGCCACCGCCCTCGGCCTGGCGTGTGCGGGGCCCTGCGCCCCACGCGTGGCCAGCCACTGCCGGTAGCCATCTCTGTGGGGAGACCTCCGTCCACCCTGGCTCTCCTCCGGCCTGCCTGGATGTCCCTCGCCCCATCGCTGCTGTCCCCACAGCACCTGCCCTCAATCCCACTGCAGATGGGGGATGTCACCTCGGCCACCACCCCGGAGTCCTGCTCACCCCACCTTCGCCTTCAGACGGAGCTGCCGGCCTTCCACGGCAGGTTGTTCCTACAGAGGGTTTTTCACATTTCTGGAGGCTGTGGGGCTTTGTTGGTGTGTCAGACCCTCCAGAGAGGGGCCATTTTAAATCCATCCCTTTACAAACCCCACCTGAGCCCCGAGGGAGCTGGTAGCAGCATCCCCGGGGAGCGGAGCGGGGTCGAGGGGAGGAGGAAGTCTTGTGGCGTCTTCCTGCAAGGCTTCCCTTCTCCTCCGGAGCCGCCTGCCTGCGGCGGGCCTGGATCTGCCGGCAGCTGCTGCTTCCCCATGGGAGCCAAGGCTGGTCCCACAGGTGGGCTGCACCGAGCAAGCAAAGGGGCTCCTGGTGCCTTTTACCCTGTGTACAGCCAGGGCTGCGGCCGAGCCTTCTGCATCCAGCGCTCAGCGACGTATCGCTTTACCGGCTTCCACTGACGCACTGTCTGTTTTGTAGAAAATCAGGTTTTATACAGCCATTTGCTGTTATTTGAGGCTGCTGAGGAGTGTAGTTTGTCATTTCCCCCGAGTTGTATTCCATGTGAACTCACTCATCGGTGCTCGCGGTATCCTGTCTCGTCAGGCAGAGCGGGTGAGCTGAGCCGTGATGTTTAGATACACAAATTACATTCTAATTTATATAGATGAGTGTAGTATTTCCCATGGTAATGATTAACCGTTCAGGGACACGTCTGCGGAAGCGTTCGGATAACGGAGTGTGTGATTTGAGAAAACGGAGCGGGTGGTGGTCTTTTTGCAAGAGAGTGGGGAGAAAATGAGCAACGCTAATTTGATCAGTGCCATTTTTAACTGTGACTCTTGATGAAGGTCGTTAGACCCTTGGGTAAACTGGAGGGAAAACTTCCCAGTGAATATGCTGACATTCGCAGCTTTGTCTCACAGAGCTGTCAGTCCCGTCTCTGTGTGTGTTGAGTATTGCACACACGTACACACGCTGGTGCTTTCCCGTCAGGTCTTGATAGCATGAGAAGAAAATGCAAATGATGCCGAAACGGATATAAATGGAGAAAACATCATCTTGGAAAGCATAGCCTTGGTCCAGCAAGACAATTAGGCACATCCCTCAGTCTAAACATGCCGCTAAGCCGTACTCGAGTGAAATGTGATGTGTCACTGATTTGATGAACTCTTCCTTAGATTCTCTAAGCTTTGCAAGAATCTGGAACCATCCGTGGATCCAAGTGGATCTCTGTGGGATCAGCCGCCTTCTGCTGCAACCCATCCACAGGTCAAAATCACACCCTATCTTCCACAGAGGTTTACCTAGTCCTAGAATGATTTCCTGGCACTTTGCCAGGCTGGTTGACGTTGCAGGTAATAAATTAGAGAGCAAAATGCCTGTATTTTTTACTGGGAAAAAAAGCCCCTTTAATAAAAGTGTGCATTTATACAACAGAACCTCATTGCCCTGAAAGATGTGTTTACATCCAGTGACTGCAGCATTGTCTGGTGACATCAGTCCGTGGGGTGACTCTTCCACTGCTACGTTTTTCAGCCTAGCTGGCGAAGGAGGAGTCTGAGGCTTTTACTCAAACTAAGGCAGAAAGTCCTCGCTGTGTTCTAAAAATGGGCTTATGGGTCATTAAAAATATTACGCTATTTTGAAACGGATCAAACTTTGCCCTAGTTACTCTCTGGTTAGTCAGGCCTGAAAACAAGCAACTGCTTAGTGCAACCCTTCTCCTTTGTTTCATAAAAATAATTTGCTTTTTTAAAGATCACAGAGCAAATTAGGGTGAGTGAGTGTATGGCACCCAGAAGAAATTGCCTCCAGTCAGCTATCAAAGCTGGGTTACTGTCACATACGTACATCCCCAGGAGCTCATGTAGGGGCATGTAATGCATCAAGCGTAGGATTTAGCCCTGGGCAGAAGGTCACCATAAGGCTATGCATCATTTAAGGCTCTCTTACTGAACGTGCTAAGTGGTGCATAGACCTCACAACTGCTGCTAGTTGCTGGATGAATGGCCGAGGGAGCTGCAGATGTATAATTTTTTGTATAATTTTTTGGTGAGAGTAAGGGCCCCTGCTTTTCCCAAAATGAGGATTGTTAGTCTAAATCCTGATTCGCGTGGTGAAGTCCAGCCAGCTCGGTGAAGGCTTGTAGTAGGTTACACCCATGTTTTCCTGAAATTCTTTGTGCTTGGCAGTTGCAGATGCTCAGCAGCCTGCTCCCCCTGATACAGTAAAGCCATTAGAGAGCTCTGCTCCCAGTCACTCATTTAAACAGCACAGACTGGAACACACTGTGTGAAATCTCTCATGTTTCCCGTCATGGCCCATGTTGTAATCGGAATGACCCACTCACCAAGAATTCAGTTTCAAAACCGTAAAAGGGATTGCAGAGGTTATATATGTTTATTGGTGAGGATTTTCAAACTGGACTTGAGATTCATGAGAGCTCTTAAAGGGGGCCGATTGCCAGGAAGGGCCGAGCAACTATTTCGGGGAGAACGGGCTCCTCTCCAGCACAGGCCAGGCTGAGATCGTCAATGCCACACTTTCAGACTGCACAGCAATGGGTTAAACTGGAAACAAAAGGATGATTTTTGGTAGTCCTTTTTTTTTTTTTTTGAACTAATAGTGCTAACATCCTTTCTGTCTGTCATTTGTTTTCTGACCTTTTATGGTGGATTTTCCCTTACTGGCATTTCTTTGTGACTCTGAATGCTGGGAACCTCCTGAAAAGCGAAAGCTGAGATATTTCAGACAGACGGGCCTTTACACAAAAAGCCACTAGACATGAGAAGATTCACAACCAAATTACTAGCTTGTAAACGAGGAAAGAAAATGAAGTGTTGGGACTTGAAAGAAGAGACAAGACAACATTGCAAGCTAGAGACCCAAATTGCTAAACATGACGCTTGGTCGCTGTGCCTTTGGTTTTGAGGCAGCAGCATTGTACAAAGAATTTGAATAGCATGGTCTGATCCGTTGCAAGAGGAGCAGGAGCGAGATCGGCCTGCCTTTCCCATTTTGGGTGAAGAACCGAGATGCCCTGAGCCTGCCTCGCAGCGGTGACACGGTGCCGTCGTCGTGCTTCATGTCGTGTCCATGCCGCGAGAGGCTCTGGCGTTGGCTGCCTGCCTGATTAATGGAAGGGGGAAGCAGCATATGGAGTTGGTTGTATCTCACTGCATTTTCTCTGCTAAGCCCATGGGTGAGAAACAGCATACGTAAATATAGTTTAGGGCCTAGGTGATGTTCGTAGGCAGCAGGCCTTATATTAACTCCTCTGCACCATTGACTGGAACCTTCTCCAGCCAGGAGAGTGAGTCTGGTGCAGGTATCATCGTGCTCTGGGAGGCACAAGATGTCCCATGGATCACCTCCGAAAGTCACTTCAGTCTAGAGAGACCCCAGCTCCTTTGTTCCTGCCAGAAACGCTCACATTTGCTATCAGTTGAAGGAAGGTTAAGTGTTACGACAGGAAAGTAACTGAACACAAATTTCCCAAATGGGGTAGAGGCTCCAGAGAAGGCGCTGAACTCTGCCAAGCCAGTAAAACGTATTTAAAGTGCTCTATATACATAAACGTTTTCTCCAGAGTGTAATTGCCTTTCATGCTATCTCCTAGGTTTTTGTGGCACATTTGCCAAACTTTATTTTCAGGCAATTGTAACAGCAAAAGGGTAAAAATAATTTCCTGTCAGAAATGACTAACTCAGATACTGGTGGTGAAGGGAGGCTGGTTGCTGACAAACAGAGCAGATGAAGGACTGTGCAGAAAATGCGTGCTGGGGGTGAAGGGAGAGTTTTGGAGACGTATTCTTGCAAGACACGTTTCAGTCATCGTGTCGCACCTGAGTCTAGCTAGGCTTAAATGTGGGTGAGCGAGCAGGCCCAGGATTTGTGCCTGACAAGTAGATAATGGCCTTTTGGTAGCGCTTTCTTACGACAGTCTTCTGATGAACACAGGTGGGAATAAGGTTCCCTCTGAGAGTTGCCCACCTTGCCTTTGAATCAACCAGTCCTGGCACGTGAACTGGCATGGACATAGCAACGTAACTGTCTAACGTGACCTCAAACTTCCTGAAAAACTTCTAGAAAAACCGCAGTCTGACCTGCTTTCTTCCCAAGATAGTTGTGTGCCTGTGTCTCTGAAGCATGCTAATAATGAGCTCAGCCTGGGAGTTTCACAGCGGTAGGCATTGCTGCTGTTTCAGAGCCAGCTAAGGCACTGTAGCTTCATGTAAGTGGTAGTAGGTGTCGTCGTTAAAAAGTTTCACGTTGGACTTTGGCATTTGAGATGTGTCTGTTGTAACAGACAGATTGGGTGGCCAGTAATCATCCAAGCTCTTGTTTCTGTCAGCAGTCTTTTACGCAGGAAGGTCCCAAACCACTCGTGTTATCAGCATAATCATTCATCTCCTTGTTTCGTCTGCCAAAGGGAAAAGGGGCTGAGTTGGCCACGCTCTAGCTGAAGCGGCTGTGCTGCCAGCTAGATGACTCAGGGCTGGCGGGAAGAAGGTGCACTCTGCATCTTACCACTGCCCCAAAAAAAGCAAAGGATGAGTACCAAGCCTGGCAGCATTAGCCACCCTTATTCGGCTCCCTGCTGCAAGCATTCTGGGGTGCAGAGAAGTGGGGTGCTCGCCAGGAGTGGGAGTGCAGATTGCATTGGGCAGAGGTGTTAACAGTGCTGTGCAGCTGGGGTGTAAGAGTTTGCCCTGACTTCGGAGACGATAGCTTGGGATCTCAAAGTGAGACCCCAAATGACTACCAAGTGCGGCCTTTTACCTGCCATGCTTGACTGTTGAAGGACAGGGCTAATTTTTTACATGACAGTTTTCTTCATGTGTTTCTAAGCAATGCCCTGCAGCTCCCTGGGTGGAGATCTTCGTGGCGGGCTGTGTCATTTACCCATCATTTCCACAGGTATCAAGAGCCTGCCTTGCACCTTGGTTCATGGCAGAGCTGTGATTACGTCTGTACCTCCAGTCTGGGGAGGTGCAAGTGATTTCCCACTTGGGCACGAGAAGGTCTGGCTCTGCCTTCCCCTTCACTGCTGCGTTTCCCAGACCACCAGCCCCAGGCATAAGGAGACAGCATAGCAAGGCTGGGGCCCGAGGGAGGTACATGTATACGTGTGCCGCTTCAGGGGGGCTCGGTGGCTCTGGTTAGTGGGTGCTACTGATGGCTAGCGCCTGGCATTTCCCCTCCCCGGGTCTGGGTTCCTCTGACTCGGTGGAGGTGTCACACATCCCAGCAGAGGTGTGAGCAGGGTGGAGGGAGGGTTGTGTGGCTGTGTGGTCAGCCATGCCCTGGGTGTAGGAGGTGCAGGAAGGATGTAGAAAGGGGTGGTGAACGTGTGTGTGTTGTTAAACCCAGCTCCGGAGGCTTTCTGACGTGCTGGCTAGGAACCCTTGGAGAGTGCAGTGCAGGCAAGATTGCGGAGCAGTGACGGGTGTAAGAGAGGGCTTTACCCAGACAGTCTTCCCTGCTTCGTCCTCTCGAAGACACTGTCTGCCAGGAGCACCTCAGTCTAGACGCCTTATGGCAGCCCCGCGCTGAGGGAATTTGCTAACTCATAGCTGTCCAGGCCAGGCTCCCCTGGCAGTCTCAACACTTCGGGATGCAGCTGTGCCCCGCCATGCATCCTTTGTGCAGGATCCCGTTTGATCCTTTGTGCAGGATCGATACAGGTTATTGCTCTACAATATCCCCTCTGCCGTGGCTGTCCGGTCTCTATGCTTTGCTTCAATGCTTTATTTCTCGTTTTTCCCTCATTAGCTGGATAAGATGCAGAGCTCTGCGCAAGCCTGTCTGGGAGAGAAGGAGAGGATGTGTGGTGCATGCTCAAAGCGATGCTGCCTTTCCCAGCCTCCTCAGAGCCTTGCTGGTGATCGTTGGCTGGTGGTTGTGCGGCGGAGGTAGTTCAGCATGAATAGAGTGAGCAGAACTCATGTCACAGTAGCAGCCGCGCTGAATGTGATAAGTGCAAGGGAGACTGCCGCTTGGAGAGAGATGTCTGTCGTTGGCAGTGCCGTTTGCGGAGGGCAGATAAGCTTCCTGGAAGCTGAAGCTCTCTGGAGAACGTGCAGAGGGATCAAGCCTGACTGTAAGGTCTGTTCAGCGCTTGGCTCATGGTATCATCGGTGGCACTGTGATATGTTTGTAATATAAACAGTTGGGGTGAACACAGCTTCAGGAAGGATCCACACAGCTATCGCTGCTGATCGAATTAATCCCTAGAGGGCTGCTGATAAGCAGCCTAACCCGGTCGATACAAAGATGCTCTATTCCAGGGAAATAACAAGTTAAACCTTCCCATCAAACCTCTATTTTCTCTCTTTGGTAGTTTCTGTTTTTCCATGCAGTAAAATAACCTGGTTTGAAGACCCGCAGAATAGCAGCACCACATGACATCTGTGTATTTTAGTGGGGGGATCGGGGCCCAGGCTGCAGCCTCTGCTTTTCGTGGGCAGTGCTTAGGTAGGTAAGGCTCCTGGGATTCAAGAGAACACAAGAGCAGGGCTGGCAAATTGGCTTTCTCAGGGTCTGGTTAGGCAGCCCGTGTTTGCACAGATGACGGGTCACGGCTGCGTTTCATTCTCTGGAATGAAATGTATTTATTGTGCAAACTCATTTAAGGAAAAAGCTGACTTTATTAGTTGGTCTCTGGAAAGCAGTCAGCATTTCTGTGACCTGTTCTTCCATAGCTAAGGAAGAACAGGCTTAAGCAAGCACTCCCCAAAGGTATGTTGCATAATTAGTGACATGTAATTTATCTAATTTATTCTTCTGTAGGAGCTTAAATACGTTAGACATTGGCTGTCAGTCCGTACACAGGCGCAATGTGAAATACGCTGTTTTAATTTATTTAATTTTAACCAAAAATCAGTCAAAGAGCAGTTGAAGAATGCTTTATTTTTTCCCTTAGACTCTAATAAAGTGAGCAGTATGTCCTGTATTATGGGGCTGTCTGCGTAAATTGGGCCATTTCCTTGCTGCTGTCTGACAGCCCAGTAAGTATGAACGCAAATTCTGATCTCCTTCACCTTTCCAGTTTGAATTGCCATATGGAAAAGAGACGTGGATTCCACCCCGCTTAAGAGTCATGGAAATGAGCTGTTATGAAATGGGGAAAAGGAACTGTATCCTGGCAATTTCTGAATGAGCAGCTTGAGAATTGACGTAATTGCAAGGCGCCGGGAGAGAGCTGACAGAAAGGAGGAGTCAAGTTAGAAAATGAGTAGAAACAAGAGTGTGTTTAGGAAAGTTTAGCTCTCCTTCCTTTCCTTTTTGGTCAGATGATGTTTTGCCATTGCCAGGTACAACTTCCTTCAAAGCAGATAACTAATTTATGCTGAAAAGACCAATTAAAATAATTGATTTCCAGTCATGCGCAGCCATCTTATAAAATAATCTCTGGCTCGCCAATGCAGCTTATAATCTAATAAACAGAACATGGAAGTTTCATCACGGGGAAATAAATATGAACGATAGTTTTGTCTGCAGGTGGCGTACATGAAAGAAGCAGCAATAACAGGGCTGAAATTAGTTCAGAGACCTGCTTAATATAATGCCTTTTCTCCTGATCTCTCCAATGAACTGGGAAATCAACGTATCCTGCTCATAATACTTTGTATTTTGCCCCTGTGTGGTGCAAACAGCCTGGCTTTCCTCATGTTCAGGTGATGGAAGCAAGGATGTCCCCTAGGACACCATGGCTGCTTTGGACTGTTACCTCCGTCTGGAGACATTCTCCCCAAATCTGTCAATATCTACTAAAAAAAAATATGCTCCTTACAGATTCTGATGTTTTGAAGGGACAACACAATCTCTTCTCCTCTGCACTGGTTGTTGCTCTTCCCAGCAGCTGAACCGGAGGGAGAAGAAGACCTGGGAGATCCCGTCCAGGCACCAGCAGCAGGAGGAGGGGGAATCTGGCACCAACGGTCCCTCCGGTAGCAGGATGGGAGGGTGCTTGGATCCTTGACCAGGACTGGCAGTCCATTCAGCTGTCTGCGCTGGGAGCATCCGTGCTGCCTTTCCCTGTGCTTGAAGCCCGCAGACAGCAGGGTTTGTCCCCATCTTGGTACCCAGCTGGGCACTCTGGCTGCAGCTCCCATCACTGCTAGCGTGGGACAAGTAAAATGCTGGTCCCCCTCGCCCTCTGCGTGCCCAGAGGTGGGACTCCTCTGGTGTGGGGAGGTGGCACAGCCATTTCACCTGCAGCCCTGATGGCTTGGCTAGAGTCAGAAATGTTTAGGTGTAATTTGATTTACAGATTTTTTCCTGCCTCCGCCATGAGTCACATCCTATACAAGGATCTCTCCACTGTCCTTTCTGTGCAGCTGTAAAAAGGAAAAAAAAAAAAAAAATTGGACTCAGTTAGCTGAGCAGGGCGTTGGGAAACACTGCGGGAGAGGAGATATTTCCTATCGTAGACTTTATATGGCACTTGCAGCATGGCAGTGCTTAAAAAGAGCACGCGAGCCTGTGGCCCTTTGGCACCTGTCCATACTTACGTGTTGGGAAGATCTTAATGCTGGAAACGGTGTTTGGTGTGCAGCAAGAGGACTGACTGCTCTCAGAGGCCTTCATTTTTCAGGTCCCTTGGTGATGTGTGCCTGGATCCTGGGTCCGTGTATTTGAAACGGGAAGGCTTTTTTTTTCTTCCTGGAGGCCCCTAGGCAGTGACACGGGGCAGGGGCTGGTGTTTGAAGGGAGTTTGATGCTGCTGGTCCCTGGCTGCTGCAGCCTGGTGGAGAATCTAGCTTTTCAGAGCATTTGGGACTTTTGTTTTGCTAAAAAAACCTCCAAGCATCGGGAAGAAAAGATCTTTGTCTTTCAACTGTGAGCAAAGAAGGCTTGTAGTATATGTCCAAGAGCCACCAGAAATCCCCTAGCAACCGGTATTTCATTGCAGGATCATAGGAAATCAGAAACTCGTACAAAAGCTCTGCTGTTATTTAAAATATGAAGTTGCTGCTGGAGGCTTCTTTATAAAGAGGCCCAGAATGGGCAAACTCTATTCCTCTCGGTATTTATAGCTTGCCTTTTAGCATGTGCACACATAGTCATTGTACTTTGAAACAGCTGGGACTGGCTGAAAACTGGGTCCCTGAGGTCAGGGTCTGAAACAGAGACCAAGGAGGTTTAACTTGAGGCTACCACGTTTGGAAAGTTGCAGCCTGAGCCAACGAACCGGGAAGTTTTTGTAGAAATGTGGGGGAACTTTCCATCACACGCTCCCTTCCCTGCTGGCGAGGAGATTTCACGTGGCTGTAGGTGAGCTGACTGGCATGATTAATCACCGTCGGCATCTCCTTCCTGTGCTGGGAAGTTTGGAGACAATGAAAGGAAAATTACTGGAGCTGACCTGCTCTTTGCAAACCTCAGGGCTGCAGTCTCTGTGGATGGCAGGGCTTCAAACGCATCCGTCTCCTGTATTGCGGCAGGTACGCAAAGCAGCCCAAATGGACCATGAGGCCATTACAAGCTGTAATCACCTCAGCTGCCTTGGCCTGGAGGATCATGCGGGTGATACGTACCTGTCTGGCACGCTGCCATTGCCGAGCGTGGATGCGCTGACCGAACGCTGGGTCCCTGCCTGTCCCCTCCGAAGGCTTCCGCTGCAGCATCGTGCTTGTCACTTCTCCCTCTGTCTTGTAAGGCCGTCTGAACGCTACACAGCCTGGGCAGCGCTCGCCTCTGTGCTGGGGAGCGGGGAACCTTGCCATTTCCAAGTGGGAAAGCGAGCAGTGCTTGTGCTTTGCGTGTGCTTTCCACTTGGGAGTGAAGAAGTGGCTTTTAGCAGGATGGGTCTGTGTCTTCGTGGCCTGGTTCCTGCTGGGGCTGTCTCGGGGGAGGCCGTCGATGAGGTTGATGGCAGAAGCAGCAGATTACACTTGGAGCATTAGCGCAGACTGCAGATGGAGCAGGACTCTGCTGTTGCTACAGAAACAGAAACAGCAGTCGCACAGGATGCGTAAAGGCAGCGTCCTTTGATAAAGACATGAGGTACTTAGACACCTCAGCTTGAACGCTGCATCCATTTTTGAGACAGCCTTCGGGAAGGACCTGGTGGGGAGTGTCCAGAGGAGAGCAGTCAGATGCCTAGACGATGTGGTAGCGAGGGATGATCGGGGGGCTTGGACTTCTCTTTTCTAGCAGAGAAAAAGCTAATGGCAGTGTTATGGCACTCTGTGTCTGTAAGAAGTTGTTGCAGGCAAGAAGAGAGTGATCTGTTCTCCATGTCAGCTCTTGTAGGACAAAAAGTAACGGGTGTGTTTTGTCAAGGGAGATTCCAGCAGGGAACTCTCTGCCTGCAGGGAGCACGCGGACAGATGGCCCCAAGGTGGCATGGAGTCTCCATCGAGGTGTCTGAGAACAGGTTCAGCAGACATCTGCTCTGAACGATGCTGTTTTGGGATGGATATTTGGGCTAGCTGGCCTGTTACCTCCCTGACCAGCCCGGCTGTCTGTGATTCTGCACTTTGCAGAAGAAGGAACCTAACAGCTCTTGTTTTATTTATTTACACAGGTAGTTTTGCAGAGAAGACTTACGAGTGGAGCTCAGAGGAGGAGGAGTCCGTGAGGAAGGCAGGACCAGTGCAAGTCCTCATTGTCAAAGATGACCATTCCTTTGAACTGGATGAAGCTGCACTGAACCGCATCCTCCTCTCAGAGGCTGTCAGAGATAAAGAGGTTGTGGCTGTGTCTGTTGCTGGAGCTTTTAGAAAGGGAAAATCATTCCTGATGGACTTCATGCTGCGGTACATGTACAATAAGGTATGGCTCCAGCTCAGATGGTTCTTCCGAGGGGTATGGTGCTGCTGCTCATTGCTCCTGTGTACCGCCCAGGGATGAGCTGGGCAGGACACTGGCTTGGTGCTCTAGGAATGCTCAAGCCTCTCATTAGCATGGGCTTCACAAAATAAAATAGAGCAGATCCTTCCACAGCCCTGTGCAGCAGTGGGTCTCTAGTGGACTCTTGACTTTGGAGCAGAGATGTTCACATTTGCTGCCCTGTAGGAAACCTCTCTTATAGGGGCTGCCCCCCTCCAGCACTGGGGTTGAGGCAGCACAGAGGAAAAGTGTAAAACCAAAGTGAGATGAGAACTCCAGCAACTTCTTCTGTTCCTATCTGCAGGAAGCAGTGGACTGGGTTGGAGATTACAACGAGCCTCTGACTGGTTTCTCCTGGAGGGGAGGGTCTGAGCGGGAAACAACCGGCATTCAGATATGGAGCGAGGTTTTCCTGGTGGACAAGCCCGACGGTAAAAAGGTGTGTGCTTCTCTGTTGCGTAGCTGTCTGTTGCTGGTAAGCTCATTTTTCTCTTCCAGCTTTTGAAAGACTCTCCTGCCTTGTCATAGGTGGCTCAAATGCCTGTGCAAGTTTAGAGAAGGTCTTCAATACCATATCCCTAATTTAGCATGAGTGGATTTAATGCAGTGAGTTGATATGATGTCTAGGTGTCTCTAATATGCTCTCTAGGTGTCCCTCTAACTCTGGGCATCCCAGAGTTTATTTCTCTGCTATTCCCAGGGATCTTGAATCTGAGGTCCTTGCAAACTCCTCCCCTTTCCTAGAGCAGTAGCTGTAGAATGGAGTGTCTTCATTAAGGGTGGTCAAATACAATGCAAACCGAATTTTGGGGCATCCTGCAAATTTAACTTATAGCCAGGAATATTTGTGTTCATCTACTCTTTAACAAAGAGCCCAACACCAAAGTGACACTGAATTATTCACGGTGTGATTTCTAATACTGTCTGAATGTGGTTTGGGTTAAGGAGGTGCGATATGCTGCCATGTTTGGCTTCTGTGACCCGAAGCTAATACAGACTCGGGAAAAGACCCATCCACACTGACAGTGAATGTTTGAGGAGAATGCGGTACCCTCCTCTGTGTTGCGTAGCATTCATTTTGCTGCCTGCTGGAGTCATCGCGCTGTGAAGAGTGACTGGGGATGCTCTTTTCCTTTTGTCCTCCACCAATTATAAGTCTGAGGCAGGAGCAGTGAGATTCCCAGCACAATGAATGCAGCCGACATTCACTCTTCCACACCCCTTTGGCATTTGAGAGTAATTTTGCTTGGATGCAGATGCTGAACGGGTGCATCCAAGCTGACGTGGAGCTTTCTGCCTCTCAGGTTGCAGTGTTGCTGATGGACACGCAGGGGACTTTTGACAGCCAGTCTACCCTGCGGGATTCGGCCACCGTGTTTGCCCTTAGCACAATGATCAGCTCGATACAGGTAAGAAGGGGGATGTCTCCAGGAATCACTTCCTAAAAGGCAGTGGCAAAAACCTAGGAGCTTGGCACCAGCCTAACGCAGCAGCTAGCCAGGGCCTTTGGTGGGAGAGACAAAGGCCAGCATGTTTGCTGCACTGAGTGCAGGATTCACACGTGACTCCATCATCACAGGGAACAGTCTCATCTCCTCATCTCACCCCAAGAGCAGGGGCAGCAGCAGATGCACCCCTTTGCTTCCAGCTACCAAAGTGGAAAGGACCTTGGTCTGGGGAACTGGGTGTGCGTTTGTCTCAGTGCTGCTGGAGAAGCCTCTGGGCTGGAGGTGTTCACACACCAGGTCGTTACTGCCTAGCCTGGTAGGGCGTCCCTACTCCCTCCCTACTCCTTCCCTTTGCTCTTGGAGGACAGCATGAATGGGGTGGAAGCTGTGTCTTGGTACAGAGCTCAGCACATCATAAAAATGGGGAAGAAGGAACATTATTTGGACCTAACAGGCTTCGAGGCTGGGGCATGACAGCCCTTGCTGCTCCTGTGCTGGAGTGTTTTGCTGCACAGGGAGCAGCAGTGCCTGTCTGTCTGACGGTGTGAGTCTGTCCAGCAGTACAGCTGTGCTTGGGGCCTGTCTTATACCGGCACCATGGGCCATCTGGGACTTCAGCTGTGTCCCCATGGTAGTGTCATAGGCTTTAGCCATACCGACCCATGCGTTGGCCTGAAGGACAGGCCATTCTGAGTGCTCTGAAGTTTTTGTTTTTAAATGCAGGTTTACAACTTGTCCCAGAATGTGCAGGAGGATGATCTGCAGCACTTGCAGGTAAGACCCTTGTCCCTGTTGCTCCTGCTCCGCCTCACTGGGGTGCCTGGATTACGCTCTGCACTTGCAAGCTGCGTTGCTCTGGAAAGGCGCTTTCGCATTCATAGCCACAAAATGTTTTTCAGTTTCCCAGCTCTCGTTTTGGTTCATGGGCAGGGAGGAACAGTCACTTGGGTTGAAACCTGTCTTGCCTACGCTCTTGTAGCGTGGTTCCTGGGGGCCTGGGTCCTTTGGCAGGACAGTCAGTGGGACAGTTGCCAGGAGGGACTGTTCCTGTCTCTGGAGCACGTGTCTTCCTCGAGGCTGATCGCGTGTGGAGCTGGAAAGGGCCCGTGGCCGTGCTTTGTGCTGCAGCGGGTAGCTGGAGGGCACAGAGAGGCTGAAAGAACCAAGGCTGTTAAGTCAGGAGACAGAAGTGACTGAGAGGGGAGGTGGTGACAGCCTTCAGCTGCGTACGAGGCTGCTGCGAAGTGGAGGGCATTATCTTTTCTTACGTCCGCAGTGCACAGGACCAGTTGTCATGGGTGGTGCCGCAGCCAGAGAGGGTTAAGTTGACTTTATAATGGCGAGGTTAGAGGAGCATCAAACAGACTGCGTAGGGCAGGTGTAGAGTACCCGTCACAGACCATCTCAGTGTGGAGCACCCATCACAGGTCTGCCAGGAACAGTTCGGGTACAGCTCACGCTGGCCTGTCTGTCCTTCCGTGGGATTACACTGGGGTTCCTTGGGGGGCAGAGACCCATCAGAGGCCAGGACTGACCCATGGGGCTGGAAACACGCAGTGACTTGCAGCAAGGGGCTGAAGTGACTGGTAACAGGGAGGGATCCAGGGGAGTTAGCTATGTGTTGGCTGTACTCCTGCTGCTGTGAGCATCCGTCCGCTGCTCCGTAAGTAGGGGCAGTAAAAGTACTCGTGTGACTGAAGTGACGGGGAAGCTGAAGGTGGAACTGAAGTTGCACTGTTCACACTGTAGGACAGGATCTGTGCGTTGTTAGGAGAAGTCCAAAGAAATTGGGAAGTCCAAAGAAACTGGGAACTGGTTTATAAGCCTGGATATTGACATCTGGTACTGGCTCAATACAGATGACCCCTAAGGGTAATTCCTGTTGGAGACAAGCAGCTAATGGGATTTTTGTGGCACAGGTGTCCTGCCCATTTCCTGGTATTACCTCTAGCTTTCTCTTCTGTTTCAGTGACTCATTGATTGATTGATTGGTTAGGTAGTTTATTCCAGGAGCTTAAGAAAAAGGAGAGAAAAGCAAAAGTCCAGCTGGAAAAATCAGCATTTGAAGACTTCTGTATCGTTTCAGTCAGTAAATATTTTTAACAATAATGCCTTTTTAACATTGAACTTATCCAATGCAACTCTGATTTTTCACTTTGGATTTTAAGCCATTATTGTTTAGCATGTTGACCCATTTCTAGGCATCTGTGAAATACATTATTGTGCCTTCAGTTAGAAATTACAGTCCAGAGAGACTGGAGAGCCTTCAAATCTTGCTGGTAGGCTGATCTTACAGTCTTTGCACAGTGGGGGTTTGCAGGGAAAGTACTTATTTCTGAATTCATTTCCGCTTCTTCCTGGAGTGTTTAAAGAGAGCAGGGCTCCAGCAGTCCCCTGTAGCACGTGAAGTTTCTGGTTGGTATGAAAGCAACAGCGAGCAGCTGATTTGAGCCATTTTTCACAGATTTAGCAGCCAAAAATTCTAGGCTGAGATCTTTCACGTGAGGGCTCAGCGTGGTGATTGTCCATAACAGCTCCGTGTGCCTCTCCGATGCGAACCGAAAGCACACAGCCAGCCAGTTTCTGTTCCGTCTCTGCAAATGGTGCTGTTAGCCCCGAGTCAACAGCCGTCCCTTGCTGCCGTGCCTGTGGCCCACAGCCGTCTGCCCAGCCGTGCAGACTGACAAGCTAACAGTCCTGTTCTCTGCTTTTCTTTCCAGCTTTTCACCGAGTATGGCCGGCTGGCCATGGAGGAGACATTCCTGAAACCTTTCCAGGTGAGTCCGAGGGTCCTGGCCAGCACACGTCCCCTCCGCCGGAGGTGGCTTGGCCCTGAGCCGGTTGGCTTCACCACGAGGTGTCACTGCAGTTTGCAGGACGGGAGGAGATGGGGATGCCTGGGGACTGGCTCAGCTGCACGAAGGAAAGGCTTTGTGCTTCCTTGCCCCAAAGAGGCTTCCAAATCCATCCAACATCCCTCTTTCTGTCCTCTCTGAACCCCTGCCATCCCGAGAGCTCTGCCCTGTCCTGCCAGATGTCCTGCCGGGCTTGGAAAGCGGTCAGGTTTTGCAGGAGGTTTGTCACGCCGTCTACCCGGGGACTCTGCCTAGCCTGGGCTCTGAGAGGTTCGAACCCGCCTGCCCCAGGAATCCCTGCTCCTGGCAAAATGAAAGGACGAGGATTAGCTCAGAGCTCTCGCGAGTGACAGCAGAGCTGTGGGAAGGCTCGGTTTAAGAGGGGTTTTAACTTCCAATAAGTGACATCTGTTCACCCTGCTGCTTCTCAACCTGTGAAAAGCTGGCGTTCAAAAAAGAGAGAGCATTGGGCAGACGCCAGCTTGCTCTGGACGCCAGAGCTGTGAGCAGCTCCTGGGGTGGGAGGATAGTTGGCTGTGACAGCCCCTTCCAGGAGGAGTGAATATGAGTGAAAAGAGACAAAGCGGAAGGTAGGTCTCAAGACCTACTCGAGAAGGTACCCGTGACGTGGCTGCGGCAGCTCGCTAAAGCTCCAGTCCTTTAACAGATCGAGTCGTGGTTTTGTACAGCTTTGCTTACGGCTGTACCGAATCCTTTGCGCTTGGGAGGCTGGGAAGGGGGTTGAACAGGTTTCGAAGCTTTCGGGGGTCTGCGGGACTGGGTGTGAGGCAGGGAGCGGGGCCTAAGGGGATGGAGGGAGCGATGCTGTCAGGTCCCCACTCATCCTCATGCCGCAGTGGAGCTGCAGGGCTCGTTGCATGATCAGGGTGGTAAATAGAAGGAAAATGCCTTCTGTGGGGCTCTGGCCTCATCCTGTACAAGTTGTTCCTTTAACCAGATGCTCTTTGGCAGTCCCAATGGCTTGGTCTAACTTCCAGCTGGCATCCACAGTAGGTTAGGTGGTAGCTGGATGGGGGTTTGTGAGCTTCCCAAAGTGGAAAACAGCAGAGAGCAAAACATGCAGTAAAAATGCAAATAGTAATTGGGAATGGGTTACAGCTATTTTACTTTTGCCTTCCAACATAAAAAGAGAATTGCCGTCCTCGCCACCATCCTGGAAGGCCTAAGGGGTTTATAGGGTGTCTGTGGTCAGGAAGTGGAAATAAAATTAAAAGGTTAAAAAATACAACAAATAGACAAATTGAGATTTTGGGGAGCTTTGAGGGTATATTGGATGCTGACATGGGCAGATGACTGATAAACTGTGTGAAAGCTACCAGCAAAAATATATGACTTGTAGTGGCAAGAGCTAGGAGAAAATTGTAACATGGTACAGAAAAAAGCCAGACATTAAATAAATATTCCCGTTCCTTATTTAAAAACTATCAGGATAACGTAGCCAAATATTTCAGTGAGAGTGAAATACTTCCTACTCCATCAGTAAAAAGGAGGCTGTAAGGGGAAACTTTTAAATATGCTTAAGTCATTAGGACTGGATAATAGGCTATGTTTTTACCAAAGACTGTAATTGCTGTCAAGTAACACAGTTTTGTGGATAGCAAGTCTTGTCAAGCAATCCCGTTATCAATTTTTAAAAGACCACGAGTTTGGTTGATAACGGTAACTATCACCATGATATGTTGCCTTCTGTAAGCCTTATCTCCCTACAATGCTGATTAAAAGCAAGTGAACAACATACCAAGTCAGCATTGTCTGTTTTAATCCATTGTAAATGGATTAAAAACTCATTAACTGATAGATGACAGAGCACGCTGAACTAATTTTAATAGGGAATCATCATCCTTCAGAAGTGTTTCCTTGGGGCTCCCCCCAGGGTCTCTCTGATTCACTGTCATCTTCATTCATGATCTGGGGAAAAATATCAAACGACTGGTGGTAACCCTTGTGGAAGTGATAAAATTTGGTAGAAGGATCGACGGTGATGTGGCCAGGTCAGCAACGGAGGTCTGTCCACATCGCAAAGTGGGCTTCTTCCTGCAAAGCATATTTTTAAAGACAGCCGAGCGTTTTGATTAGAAAGCAAGAGGAGGGTGATGGTAAATAAACTGCTTTTCCAGTGGGGAGGATGAGGCAGCGTGCCGCTCAGTGTCTGCAGCTCAGGCTGGACAAAGTCAGACTCGCAGCGAGGAGCACACCGTTAATGCGGGGGCAATTTAATGGTTAGGGTGGCTTAACGAGAGATGCAGGGGCTTCTCTGGTAGCTGCAGGCTTTAAACTGAGACAGCTCTCCTTGCAGAAGAGAGTCTATAGTTTGAGTTTCTTGGGTGAGGTTCCAGGCCTGTAAGTCAAACAAGCTGAACTTCTTTTGTCCTTAAAATATACAAAACTGTAAAGGAGGCTTTGGAAAACGGCTCCTATAGGAAAACGCTGCCAAGCAGGGAGTGCAGAGAAAGTGTTGTTAGTGAGGCAGTCGCGTTGATCCTGCTGGAAGGGAAGTAATACTTGGCAGTGGAAAATCAATGTTTCCCTTCGGCTCCCTCCTCTTCACGGTGTGTACTCAACACTTGCGCTGAAGCGTAACTGCCGGCGCTGCCCCACGAGCCCTCGCCAGACACCGGTCCTGGTCGTGATGCCTTAGCAAAGGCTGCGCGTGGTGCCTGCCGGTTTGTTGGGCTGGAGGGGCTGAGGGTGGCTACGAGGGGTAGTAAAGACAGCATGTCTGGAACAATTTTGCTTAAGAAAAAAGAAGATATTTCCAGAGTCAAACAGTGCAAGGCACGCATCATGTGTTTGTGGAAAAGTCCTAAACATGGATACGTCTCCTAAGCATCTCATGGTCTTCGAAAGAACAGCGTGTCCTGAAACAGCTAACTGGGTGCAGTTGCTGTGGCTCGTCATGCAGTTAGGAATGGCCAACTCACTCTTTTCTCTCTTTTTTTAACCTTTCCTGATTTATGGACGAGAAATAGGGAGGGGAAATATTTTCCCTCCCTCCACTAAATCTTTGTTCTAAACATAGACAATTTTTAGGGAAATTCCAATGAAATGGATTCCACTTGCTGACCTGCTTATTCATGTGCATAAGAGGAACCCTGGCAGCCCTGCCAGGCCCTCCTGGGCTTTGGCATTCGGGGTTTCCCCCTCCAAATCATGTATTCATTACACGGGACATAGGTCCCTTGCACAGATGAGACACTGGACACAGGATTTTTTCTGAAAACTTTTTTTTTTTTAAAGATTAAAAATTGACCATACTGGTATTTATTTATTTATTGCATAGGAACTTTGAATGCCTCAATAAAGATTACAAAAGCCAGTGATTTCTTATTCACCCTCGTTATCCTGCATCTGCTTCTCATTAAAAGTCTGTCTGGAAGGCTGCCCAGTGAAAAATGCTAAAAAAATGAGCCTGTAAAATTCCCATAGGATGGAACTAAATGTGGCTGGAATTAGGGAGCTCGTTGCCTTTTGTCCTGGTTAGCAAAGATCTCTTTCTTGTTTTGCCGTTTAAATGATTGATGCTTTTCTTCAAGCTAGGGAATCAAACTGCCACCCAGCAAACCCGGGTGCCTGGGTTTGCTGCACAGAGGGGTATTTCCACCAGTAAAGGCGTGAGATGCTGCTGGAGCTGGGCAGAGACTCGGGGCCAGGTCTTCTTGTGGCACAAGGGTGGGGGCGAGGGTGCCCGGGGGGTCCTGCCGCCGCTGTGGGCTCTGACGGCTGAGCGTGATCGACTGCTGTGAGCGGTGGCAGTGGGGAAGGAGGCCCTGAACTCCCTTGTGAACCCCTTTTTGATAAGTTACAGCAGAGTTACACGTCTCATGTAGCCACTCCTGGTCCTGCAATTAGCGGCAAACAACAGAGCGATGCCCTTGAAAGATGAGTTTTTCCGACTTGGAGCAGCTGGTAACTTTGACTCAGCGGCACTGTATGGCACTGACCCTGTTGTGTTTTTCTCTCCATTTTCTAGTCCCTTATATTCCTTGTTCGTGATTGGAGCTTCCCATATGAATTTTCCTATGGATCTGATGGTGGCGCGAGATTTCTGGAGAAGCGGCTGAAGGTGCGTTCTTTCTCATCTGGATTCATTTAATGAGCAGTGCTAGCCTGGGGGTACGCTCATGGGCGATGGAGAGTGAAGAGGCAAATCTGGCTTGTCACCCAGGGATGATACCCTGCCATCACCTGCATGGATGGAGAGTGCACAGGGCACGAGGGTGAGACCTTGATCTGGGGGACAGCCGGAGCTGGAGAGCGTGATCCTGGGCAGGGAGCAGGGAATGGTGTGCAGAGCACCGGCACCGCTGAGGGTTCAGCTGGGTGGCCACAGCGCTGGCTGTTAGGTGTGAACTGCAGTGTACAGAGATGCTGGTTACGGTCACACTTATCCAGTACCTTAAAATCACAGAAGAGGCATTTTAGGAGGCTGAATTTCCTTGCCACGTTCAGTGGAGGGCTGAGGCTGCCTGTGCTAGGCTTCTACCCAAGCCCAGGCTCCCTGGGGCTCTCTTGGTGGGAGCAGCTGGGAGAGACGTTAGAGACAGGAGTCAGCAGATTCCCTAGAGACCAGGAACAATGTTTTAGTAATAGGTAGTTGTGCAGTAAAACTGATGGGCGAGGGCTCCGCTGGGATTAATCAGGAAATGCATGGGTGATTCGGTAGTGGAGAGACCTAATTAAATGCGAGACAAGAGAGGCCCTAGTGGGAAATCCCAAAGGTTTTTGTATTCCAGTCATACATGGACATGCACATTTTCCAAATGATAATGACATGCCCCAGGGCATGTGGTCAGAAATACGCTAGTTCCTTGGTTGCTGGAAGAGCCTTGTCTTTGTCCTCGTGCCGCATACCCCTACGGGATGTCCTTCTGTGTTGCTTTTTCCCACTGTAAGCAGCCACAGCACGGAGTACCCTGTGCTCCTGCCAGCACCGCTGGCCCAGCGTTACTGGTGTCCCCATCAGAAGGAAACCCCCCCGACCCCAAACTGGTCTCTCGCAGGTCTCGGGAAATCAGCATGAAGAGCTGCAGAACGTCAGAAAACACATCCATTCCTGCTTCACCAAAATCTCCTGCTTCCTCTTACCTCACCCGGGCCTGAAAGTTGCCACCAACCCTAATTTCGATGGAAAACTGAAAGGTATGAAGGCAAAGGTCTGGTTTTTAAGCGGATACCTTAGATGCCCTGGCAGACTGTCCCGCTGGTTCCTGAAACCTCTGTAAATATTTTCCGTGAAAAAACTTCTGGGAGAGGAGTTGGATCCTTCTCCCAACGATATGCATGCGCTCGGCTCGTTCTTCCGAGTCCAGCAGCTGCCTGATGTTCATTGCCAGATGCTTTTAACTTAGGACAGAGGTGGAGGCTGAAAAGATGTGGGAGGCCAAGACAGAAGTGGAGGCCAAAAAGGTGTGGGAGGCCAAAAAGGTCTCCGAGCCGCTGGCAATAAGCACTGTCGGGACAGATGGCTGATAGGCAACTGGGAAAGGCAGGGCTGAGATGGGAAGTTTATGGACATGGTGTTAAGCCTGCAATTAACTCCTGTGTGCCTCGCTTGCAATTCAGCACCGATGCAGAACGGTGCAGACTGGTTGCTGCAAGGCAGGCTGGTGCTTGCGGAGGGTGGAAGGCCGGTTGTGTGTGCTCTCAAGGGAACTTTGTTTTACTTCGAAAAGCTTTCCAAGGAATATTTAATCTTCCTGACTTATCTGATCCGTGGTTTCCCTACAGGGCAGACTTAGTTCAACAGGTTAAAAAAGAAAAAAAAAGAGGAAGGAAAAAAAGCCGTGGTAAGATTCTCCACCCTGAAAGGAGCCACATGCTGTGGATTTTTTTAGTTGTTTGTTGTGAACCAACTCCTTACCAGCATCGCTGGTTACAGGCTGCTTGCGATCTCAGCAATAGAGAAAGTGGCCCATTAGTCACTTAAAATAAATGAGCAGACAGAAAGAAGTTACTTTTTGTCTGGCTAGTGATCAGACTTGTTCTTCTGGCAAACTCCATGCTAACCAGCGAGCAGGACAGCGGGGGGAGGCGTGCTGGTGGAAACTGAGCTGATCTCTGCTAGTTCCCCCCTTAATATCAAGTGCTGAGTAGTATCAAACAAGTGGTGTGTGCAGAACTGGCACAGGAGTCGTCAGCGGCTTCTTGACACCGTTTTTCTTGTTCCCTCAGAGCTGTAGGCGGCTTTTTGTGCTCTGATGGAAGAAATGTGGGGAAACTTCCCCTCTCTCCTTACCTTCCAAATGCCTGGATGTTGCATTGTTTTTTCTGTCTCCAGCCTTGTACCGTTTAATTTAAATGGCAAGAAATGGATGTCAGACACTAGGAAGCCATAAGAATGACTGTTAGGAGATGAGTCTGCCTCTGTTGAAGTGACACAAGCAGCCCGTGGACCCCTCAAACAGTGCCCTGTGCCACCTCTGTGCTTTGGCAAAGGGGACAGGCTGGTAGGGGCAGAGATTGTGCCCATTCCTGGTACCTGCACCAAGGGGTGTCTCATGGTGCAATGTAAACGCACAGTCACTCACAGGAGTCCTTTGTGAACCTGTACCAAGCACCTAATGGTTTGCAAAAGCTTTACAATGCTTTGCAATGAGAATTTCACGTATGGGTTCATAGAGGACCAAGAACTCGGCACAGAAAATCTTAACCTGCTGGCACAGGAGGTGGCAGGGATGACAGCCAGAGAGCCTAAGCCCTGGCAGAAGATTTCCACTATGGGTGCCATGGAGCAGAGCAGAGGGAAGGCACAGCACGTGTCTGTGCCCTGTACGCTAAAGGTCATGACTTGCAAAGCGTGTATGCGTCGAGGCCAGAACGTGCTGCTCTCTGGCTGTCAGCGCTGCGTGCACACGACCAGCATCATCAGCAAAAGCAGGTTTTTTTCCCCATGCAGTCACATTTGTGTTTGCGCAAGTACTTTTGAGACCATGAAGCCGGTTTGTGGATATATGAACAGCTGTATATTCTGTCCGTGGGTTAAGTAACAACTTAACTGGGGCCACGATCATTTCTGAGTGCTCACATCACTAAATTATAGGGTGTCTGAGTCTGTGGCTTGACTCTCCTGCTCCTGTTTCATGGTAGTGCGCACTGAAGCAGAAGTCTGACGTTGGGCTGGTACTGATGACATTGGGTTTTGTTTCCAGAAATAGACGATGAGTTCATCAAGAACTTGAAGATTCTGATTCCTTGGCTTCTTAGTCCCGAGAGCCTGGATGTTAAGGAGATCAATGGAAACCATATCACCTGTCGAGGCCTTGTGGAATATTTTAAGGTATTGGCTTATTTAAGAGAAAGTGGGCTTATTCATCTGTGGCATGCTTGCACTTTTGCTGTAATTAAAGGGGAAAGCAGCGGCAGGCAGGGCAGCACTTGATGGCTGGAGGAAATGTTCTTGGTCTAGCTAATAGTCCTGACTCTCATCGCTGCAGAAAGCAAACACCTCATGGTCACGTATTTGACCACGCAGTAAGCCCAAGAAGTGGGCAGGGCTGTTTTCCTCCCCTGGAGAACTGAGGACCAGAGGGAGGTAGGCTGAGGGCCGTATTTCTGTTGCCTTTGGAAAAAGCTTATTTTTGTTGTCATGACTACTGGGACATTTTAATTCAAGACATCAGTGAGTAATTCTCACCACCTACTCTCCAGGGCTACCTGACTCTGGCTCCTTCTCCTTCAGTGAAGGATGGAGGTAGGTGCAAATCCGATGGTATAGATGCTTAGCGTAAGTGGTAGAGCAAGAGCCTTGAGTGACTGACCCAGGCCACCCAAGGAGTCGACCTCAAGCCATGTTACATAGCGTTTTCTGACAGAACATCCCCTGCTGAAGCCATCTTGTGCCAGGAGCATCCTCCTCTTCTGTGCTTGTAACATCTTGTTAAAGCTGTGTCTGGAACGGGGTGGGGGTGTTTGCGTGTTGCTCGTGTATGCCTCATGCAATGTGATTTCATTTTCCGTGCACTGTTTTGCAGGCATACATAAAGATCTACCAAGGGGAAGAATTGCCACACCCAAAGTCGATGCTGCAGGTACGTGAGTGTGAGCTGTGAGCTGGTGGGCATTCACGCACTGTAATTGCCATTGATTTCCAGTTAATTGTCAGAGGTGTCCAGCTAGCGCAGCACATTGGGTCTTCCGTGATTTTATTTCCAATACCTTAGTGTAACAATCCAAGAAACATCCCCTTTGGAAGTATTTGGCGGTCACGAGTCTGATAACGGCTTAGCAATTGCGGCAGCGCAGCTCGTGCAGCTTGGCCGGACTGCGGTGACTCGCTGTCTGTGCGCACAGCGTCAGCCAGCTCAGCTGAAATTATTCCCCCGCAGGTAAACAGCATCGTCTTTGGCTGCGGTGGGGCCGCACACGGAGGTGCGGGCAGCGGCTGCTGGGCTGCAGCTCTGCTCTCTGAGCCAGACGGCTTCGCGGGAGGTTGCAGCTGTAGCTGTTTACATATGACTGAGCCTTTTATCTGTTTCCTTGCCGTTTCCCACAGCCGAAGCCAAAGTTTTCGTTGCTCTGGCTTGGAGGGTAGGAATCCTCTCTTCATGCAGGCTTTTGCCTGGGGGGACTGAGGAGACTGGACGTGTAAATACGGGATGATCTTATTTGGCATTGGTCAGAGGGTGGGGAGAGTTACACTTGGCGAAGACAAGGGAGCTGTTTAATTCTGTACGTGTGCACCAGGGTACCGTGCACATGTCCTGGCCATGTACACGTGTGGACCATGGGTACCCAGGCAGCCAGGGGCTGCTACTCTCTGCAATTACGCTTCCTAACCCTGTCTTTCTGCAGCTAAACTTTGTACCCCTTTTGCCCTTCTTGCAGGCCACGGCAGAAGCCAACAATTTAGCAGCAGTTGCCACTGCCAAAGACACCTACAGCAGGCGAATGGAAGAGGTAGGTGGTGCTTAGCACGTCGTTTCACAGCGCTCATGTCTCCTGGCTTCCTGTCCTCGTGGGGAAACCTCCCTGCCTGGGTTCCTGGTAGAAAACATCCTGCCCGGGCTTGGCCAGGACTGGTTACAGAGCTGCACGTTCAGGGTCCCAAAGGATCTCTCCTATGTTTGTGGTGGAAAAGGGGCTTTCTCGCAGGCTGGAGGAGAGCAATGCCCGGTCAGGGTATCGTGGCAGGATAGGGGAGGGTGATGATTGGCAAATGATCACTGTTTCGTCCGACGGCAGCTTTTTGCAGACCACGTGGCCTCTGCTCAATTTGCATCCTCTTCCCAGCGCTCCCCAGCGCAGGTAGATGCAACCCAAAAATGTGATGTAGTGGGGTGGCAGCGCTGCGTGACCATGCGACCTGTGCTATGGCTGGTGCTAATTAGGGGATAAAGTAATTATAACTGCCTTTTCACCTATGCCCTGCCCTGTCAGCCCATCTCTCAGCTCTGCTGAGGGGATGGTTATGATGTTTTAAGGTGAAGCTCAGACCCCAGCCTGTCTCCAGCCACTTCCAGGCCCCCACTCTGTTCATCAGTATTGGAGATCGCTGCCTATTGGCAGGAAAAAGGTACGGAGCTGCGTGACCAAACTGCCTGTGGACTGCCCTGGGCCTTAAAACTAATGTGTCAATACTCTGAAGCACAAGGAAAATGCTGCGGAGTTTCCAGCGCTGGAAAATGCTGGGGTTCAGGGTCCTGCCGGTCAGTGTAGCTGAGCCGTCAGTGTTGCCTGAGATCCCGCTTAGGCTGTGAGTGAATTGAGTAAGGCAGCTGTGGGACACAGCTTCCCAGTGCAGACACCCGCTGCCCCGTTTTAACCTGCACTTTGCAGAGCTGTCCTAGATGGACAGCACAGTCGTGGAGGTCTTCCTGCAGGATCTAGTGGTCTGTGCCAACCAGGAGCCTGTAGAGCCCTCATTCCAGCAGTTTGCATGGCAGAGCACAGGAGCTGTGGGTGCTGATGTTTCTGGAGTGATTGGACTGTGTTTTCCACACAGGTCTGTGGTGGGGACAAGCCCTTCCTTGCACCTAGTGACCTCCAGACCAAGCACATGGAGCTGAAGGAGGAGGCTGTGAAGCTGTTTCGTGGGGTGAAGAAGATGGGTGGGGAGGAGTTCAGCCGTCGCTACCTCCAGCAGCTGGAGAACGAGATAGATGAGCTCTACATCCAGTACATCAAGCACAACGACAGCAAGAACATCTTCCACGCCGCCCGCACCCCCGCCACGCTCTTTGTGGTCATCTTCATCACTTACGTGATAGCTGGAGTGACCGGCTTCATTGGCTTGGACATCATAGCCAGTCTGTGCAACATGATCATGGGCTTGACACTTATCACACTGTGTACCTGGGCATATATCAGATACTCTGGGGAGTACAGAGAACTGGGCGCAGTAATAGACCAAGTGGCCGCAGCATTATGGGACCAGGTAGGATAAAGAGCTTTTGATTTAAAACAAACAAACAAAAAAAACCCCCACCAAGTTCTTAAGCGTTGAGTTTCTTGGGGCTTTTCCTCCCCTTTGAAATGGCTTTTGCATTTAGGGTTGTTTTAGATGCTCTGGCTGGGCCTGCCTAGGCCCAGCTGCTTGAGCTGGTTGTGCTGTGATCAGTGAGGGAAGACCTGTGCCCTGTCTTCTTCAGACAGCAGGACGACGAGTTTTAATCCATTCCTTAGACCTTCTAGATGGGGAGAGAGCAGGGACAGAGGAAATGGTTTCAGATCAGTTTGTGGAGTTGGTTGTAAGGGGGAGACGTCTTAGGGACTGGAGATGGGCCTGGGTAGGACTGCCCTGTGGTTGTAGCACAGGTAGGCAGTACAAGATGGGTCAGACAGCAGGAGCGAACAGCAAGGCTGGAGCCGCGTACCAACCCACCCCTTCCCCTGCTCGAGCCTGAGCCTCTGAATCCTGCCCAGTGTGAAAGACAAGCCGTGTAGATCCGGGCTGGGGATGAGAAAACTCACAGCAAGCTATTTCGTTCTGCCTTTTTTTTCTTCTTGTCTTATGCATCACCAAATGCTAGTTTGTGGAGCCTGAGACCTTGCGGGAAAGGGGCAGCTTTGCCTAGGGTCCCACCGGGGAGCTGTTCTCAGAGCCGGTGTGTGGGCTTTTTGTGTGCATGTCTGTGTGTGTCAAAAAGAAAGACCCATATCTCTCCCCTGGTTCAGGGCAGGGATTTTGGCTCTCCCCAGGTCTGCCGGAGACCGAGGCCAGGTCTCGGCTCTGCCTGTTTTGGCACTGGGCCCCGCTTTCCCGTTATGGCCGCAGCCGTGCTGGGTCAGTTGGTCTCACCCGCTCTTTTTCGATTTCTTTTTTTTCCAAACAACATGGGAAAGTCTTGGTTGGGCCCCGATGTCAAACAGGAACACCTCTAAAACCTTAAAAATGGTCATAGTGAGAAATCACTCCCCCCCTGCACCCTCCTGCCTTGCTCTGCCCGCTTTCCAAACAGCACCGTTGCAGCGCCCGGCCCCGGCAGGGTTATCTCACAGCCCACGGCCGCAGTATTTTTAACACTCGGTCTTTCCTGTTTCCCCTTCTGCAGCAGCCCTTTCCTCTCCCCGTTGCAGAGCTGCCGGGGAAAGCCTGGACCCTGCAGGCTCCTGCTGACTCCCTTTGCCCCAGCCAGGGGAGCAGCCCACCGGAACGCAGCTGCGGCCGCGGGCCCATGTGCCGAAATAACATTTAAAGGGCTGCAACGTCCTCCTGCTCTTCCCGTGGCAGAGCCGGGGTGAGCTCATTTTTTGCTCAGCCCTCAGAAGCCACGAGCCGCAGTCGCGGGTTTTATTTCTGTCGCGCTCCAAGGCAGAAAGGGCCGTTCTTGACAGCTTTACCTGCTCCTTCCCTGCTTTTTATCCACCAGCGAGGTTTTGATTGAGAGTGAGCACATTTGCCCGCTTCCCATTGCTCTGCAGAGAGCTGCAGCTGGAGCTAAACATGCAGCTTTGGGAGAAAAAAATCGAAGCATTTATTAGTCAGTTCCTTCATTCCAGAGCTGGGTAGTGGTGTTGCTCAGCTGAGCTGCCTTTAAAATAAGGCGGATGGAGAAGCAGCCCATCGCCTGTGTCCCAGGCGGGTTCATCCTGGCTGCCGCATCCTCAGCAACCTGAGCACCCACAGTAAACCCCGCTGCGGTGCGGTCAGTGCCCGTGCAGTGGCTCTTTGCTCGGGGACTCTTCCCGGGTGCCTTTGGGATCTGCTGGCGTCTTTAAGCCCAACATTTGCCCATCCCTGTGCAGGAACCAGTGGGGGAGTTTAAAGCAAGAACAGGACACAGCCAGCGGGAAGCCAGAGACGCTGCCCATTTGCAACTTGCCCAGCTGGGGAAAAAAAAATAAAGAGGTTGAAGTGCCTGTGGCTGCTCCCTGGCGCCCGGCTGGCCCCCACGGGCTGTGCGGCACGGCTTTCCAACCGGAGGGAAAGTTCTCCCGAGAAGGAGCTGTGCGGACGGGTGGTACTGGCTCGGCGTGACTGGCTGTGCCCCAGCAACCCCCGACTCTGCCCGCCGCGATGTGCCGGGCTGGTGCCCGAGTGCCCCGGGTGGGTTCAAAGCCCTCGTGGCTCTGTCCCGTGCGAGCGTTCGGTGTCCCGTGGCGGCGGGACCGGCTGCAGGAGGGGTGGACGGAGCCGTGAGGGGTCCTGCAAGAGGGGCAGGCTGTGCGGGGCAAGCCCTCCTGGGAATACACGGCTGTGGTGGCACCAGCAAGTGGCTGTGGCCAGAGGCGTGAGCACCGTGCGCTCCCATGGACGTGCGTGATACACAGAGATGCTTTTTTTTTTCTTTTCTTTTTTTTCTTTTTCTTTCTCCCCTTTTTTCTTCCCAATGCCTCTCCCCAGGGAAGCACAAATGAGGTAAGTGGCTCTTGTTCTCCGCATGTGACACCGCTCGGCTCCCATGGGCCGTGGGCTCCCCGGGGAAAAGCGTCTCGGACCCAGATGCACGTTTCAGCCGCGTCGCTGCCTTTGGGCTTGCGGAGGACGGGGGGGCCGTGAGGGCTCTGGGCAGCGGCTGGCATCCTGGCCCTGCACCAGGGCACTCGCCGGCAGCTGGGCTCTGGTTGTTCCCTGTAATCCAGATGCCTGGGGACGGGGATTAAACGCGGGCGCTGCGCTCCAGGCAGTGCTGGAAGCCAAGTAGGGGAGAGATTTGGGCGGGGAGCGTGTTTGTTACGATGGGGATTTTCATCTTTCTCCCATCAGTTCTGTTTGGGGATTTTCCTGTTGTGCTGAGAGGTCAAACCGAAACACCGGTTTGTTTTGTAGCACCGACCGTGCAGGTGTCGAGCAGGCAGGGCTCCCGCCCCGGCAGCCGAGGAGCCCCCATACTTGGCGAGGCCTCTCTGTGCTGCCAGAAGTGCCACGTATCGTCTTTTGGGCAAAAACACCCCATGCTGGATTGAGCAAGCTGAACGCAGAGCCTGGGAGGCATAGTTTTTCTCCCCAGTCTCTTCCTGGGGCAGCATGCCGAGTATAGCCCCTCTCACCCTGCTTGGCAGGGGAACAGCTCTAAGGGGAGCCGGTCCCTGCCCGGCGCTCGCCGTGCAGCCCTCCAGGGAAACCTGGGTCGACAGCCGTCAGCAGCCCTCGTATGCCGGGCTCGCCGTGGCTCCGCTTGCCCAGCGCCACAGGGGCACAACGCTGAGCTGCTTGCCAGGCCTGCGCCGAGGGCGACTGGAACCTTGTTTAGGCAAAGCCTTGTCGGCATCTAATTAAAACGAAAAAGGCATCCTTACTAGTCTGTATGACTGCGCACGTACGTTAATCCTGCGTTGTAGCCAGGTGCCACCTCAGTCTGGCCGAGGTGTGTGACAAAAGGCAGCTCCGTCTTTTATCGTGTCACCAAAGCCTGACAGCTCCATCTGTCCGTGTCAACACACTTTTCAGCCACTGAGCTATGTGGGGAGTTCCTCTTAGAAAGTTGGAGCAGCTCTCACAGGTCCAAAAGGCCATTTAAAAAAAAAAAAAGTAGTTAAAAATCAACCCATTCCTTCCCCAGCCGCCAGCCCAGGCCGGCCGTTTTGGTACCACGCTGTGCCACAAACGCTGAGCAGCTAAAAGCTTGCTGACCTCTGGGGCCGTGGGCTTTGCTCTGGCTTGTGCAACAGCAAGAGGCAGAAGACGGTCTTTGCTATTGATGAGCTCTTGAACAAATCCTGTCAAGTAAAAGTCAGCTCTGTGAGACTGGTTTGGCATGAAAAAAAGCCTAAAATAGCACAGAATGCTGCAAGGTCACTTCTGTAGGATTTGAAGGCATATTTTCAAGAAAGAAACCCAGAGAAGCTGCATAAAGTCTCCTCCACCAGTCCACTACAATCCCAAAACACTTGCACGCAAAGCCCCACCTCCGTTTCCTACGGCCCGTTTGGGATGCAGTCAGCATCGCCTTAAACACCCCCGGAGTCTTCTCACACCGCCCCCCCCACCCTCCTCCTCGCTGCGACTTCGGCCTCGCCTGCTTCATTCAACAACCCCGAGCACACGAGGAACAGATCACGCCGTGAGCGGGCGGTTTCCTGCCGGTCCTCTGCCTCTTCCCACCCCGTCCTGAGCTAATCCTGGCTCACCGACACTCTTCAGGTCCCCAGCAGGAGCTGGTGGGTTTCTGGTTGGGTTCTTTTTTTTTTTTTTCCACCCCCCCCAATGACAAGTTCGTTTGAAACGGAAACGTCAGAGCCGTGACAGCCAGTCACGCCAAGTCCTCTGCAGCCAGAGCCATCTCTTGGCATCTCCCATGCCGTTTGCACGCAGTATGAAGCCCACCGCGGCGTGGGGGACAGGGTGGTGTTCCTCGCCTGTCGCCATCCCTCGGGATCAGAGCCTTGTCTCAGGCCCGTGACTGCTCTGACATTGGTGCTGGATGGGAAACGCAGCCCACGTCCACACTGACTTTGCCCGCGCACCGGTGCAAGTACCGCAGCTGCTCCTGCTTCGTCTGACCCTGGCGTTTCTCTGCCGCCCCCCCCGCCGTGAAGGCACTTGTGAGGCCGGCAGCCTGCTCACGCCGATGCTCTGCAGAAACAGGGGTACGCACATTTATTAGACTGTGGTGCTGCTGTTTGCAGCGAGGCTTACAGGAAAATATGCTCGGGTACAAATGGAAAATGGTAAAATTAGAAGGAAAAAGAAATCTCCAGTCATCTGCTGAAAAATGATCTAGACAAACCAGGTACCCATTACATAGCAAAGCCCTCCGTACGATGCAACATGTATCTGCCTGGTGGTGTAAAACCAAATGCTGAGGATGCAGAAATTTAAACTCTGTGCGTGAAAGAGCAGCCCTGAGGAGAAGGACTTGGGGGTGTTGGTTGATGAGAAGCTCAGCGTGACCCGGCAACGTGCACTCGCAGCCCAGAAAGCCAACCGTATCCTGGGCTGCATCAAAAGAAGCGTGGCCAGCAGGTCGAGGGAGGGGATTCTCCTCCTCTGCTCCGCTCTCCTGAGACCCCACCTGGAGCCCTGCGTTCAGCTCTGGGGCCCCCAACAGAAGAAGGACATGGACCTGTTGGAGCAAGTCCAGAGGAGGGCACGAAGATGATCAGAGGGCTGGAGCTCCTCTCCTGTGAGGACAGGCCGAGAGAGTTGGGGTTGTTCAGCCTGGAGAGGAGAAGGCTCCGGGGAGACCTTATTGCGGCCTGTCAATACTTAAAGGGGGCTTAGAAGAAAGATGGGGACAGACTTTTTAGCAGGGCTTGTAGCAATAGGAGAAGGGGTAATGGTTTTAAACTAAAAGACGGTCGATTCAGACTAGATATAAGGGAGAAATTTTACAGTGAGGGTGGTGAAACACTGGCACAGGTTGCCCAGAGAGGTGGGAGATGCCCCATCCCTGGAAACATTCAAGGTCAGGTTGGACGGGGCTCTGAGCAACCTGATTGTGTTGAAGATGTCCCTGCCCATGGCAGGGGGGTTGGAACGAGATGATCTTTAAGGTCCCTTCCAACCCAAACCAGTCTGTGATTCTATGAAACCCGTAGGGAAAAAAAAAACCCAACCCCTGTAAGTCCCTTACTCGTGCTCCAGGTAGTCCTTGATTTAATACAACTCAAGGCGGCTCCTCCCATAGCCGAGACGTTTGAAAAATTATTAGTGAGCTAGCGATCATTATTCCTTTCCCTGTCGGACACTTGACACGACCAAGAGTTGGTGCACAAAACAAACCGCGTGCCGCGACTGGTGTGAACCTGCCGCTGCAGCATGAAGGCGAGAGCACAGACTGTACGCGTCGCACGCAGCGGGGCTGGGGGACGTAACCGTCATCTCTCTCTTTTTTCCCAGGCTTTGTACAAACTGTACAGCGCCGCAGCGACTCACAGACATTTGTACCACCACGCCTTCCCTGCACCGAAAGCGGAGCCCGCCGAGGGCTCGGAGAGGAAGAAGGTGTAAGCCAGGCGCGTTCCCGTCGATGCATGAACGAGGCGCGGCCCGGCTCATCCTCGCTTCAACACTTTTCATCCTCGTACCCATCCCAAGCTCCTGCCGTGGAAACGGGGAGAGCGGAGAAGAGAAGTCGCGTGTAAGGCGGTTCGGTGTGTTTGTTTGACAACCCGGTGTTTGACGGAGAGATGTCAGCATGTTTTTCGTTTTGTTCATATGTACATATTGGTACTGCCGCAACTACAAAGTGCTTTTGATTTGTAATAGCCAGCATACTTCCCAGCTAATTTATGAAGCCTTATTTTCCCCTTCTTAATTAGTTATGAAGTCACTGAAGAAATCACCATTTACATGATACTGCAACTAAAAATCTTCCAGACCTTAGCTTATTCAAAAGCCAACTTATTTTCAGATACTTGAACGAGTTAGAACATGTAACCAAGTTTTTTCTTCAATTAACTATTCAATTACATAAACATAACTAAAAATGTATTAACTTGCTTTATCAGAAGCTGTAAGGGCACTCCTGCTACGGTATGTTAATGATCTTGTACGGAAAGCATACTTTTCTGTTCGTAACCGATGCACAAAGTATCACTTTGTATATGTATTGGAGAAAGTTTCACTGTATTTCTGTATATATATTCATTATAGTGCATAGAAAGTGTGTTCAACAGTTCTATTCTTTTATCGTCAGAACTATTAAAGTTTGCTTTCGGTTCCTAAGAAGTTGGTTCTACAGGAAGCAGTTATTGAGTAACGAGGTGAGAGCGTCTCCTCTCCGTTTTTTTTTTTTTTACCTTCTCGGTTTCCTTTCGGCCTTCGGAATTGGCATTTTAACAGTAAAGTCGGGATTTTGAAAATACTCTGGCCCGTCTCCTGCCCACGTGCGACCTCTGCGAGGTGCTTCCGTCACTCAGAAGGTGAAGCCAGTTTTTACAAGTCTGAGGCAAAATAAAGGCTCCAGCTTTTAACAGCGGAGGAAAAGCGTCTTAAGCGAAGCAAGGCCAAAGGCGAGGGTCTGCGCCGAGGCCCGCAGCCCTCGCGAGGGACGGCGCCAGGCAAACCACCCCGCTCATCGCCCTGTCGCCACGGACAGAACAGACATGTTTCGCGGCACAGAAGCCGAGCCTTCGGGCTAAGCTGTAACCGCAGTCGCGGTGAGTTGGCACAGGCAGCGGCTGGGTTTTCCAGAGAAGCAGCGGCTTTATTCCAGGCAGGCAGGGCAGGATCGCCTTCCTCCCTGTGGGCCCCGCTGACAGAACCAGGGCCCGGCACGGCTCCGTGCGCTCAGCCGGTCACCGAATCGGCACGGCTGGGAGCTCCCAGCGTCGGAACGGCACTTGGCTTCAGAGAACCCCAGCTCCTGATTATCACCACCCCCAATCAGATCTTTTTATTGGTCATAAGAACATTTTATTTGATGTTCTAAAAGTGGGGGGGGGGGAAATAATCAGTCAGACAACCCTTCATTCATGGAACAAAATGATTTTTTATTGAATTAATAGGATTTACAAGAAATGTATTTTTTTGTCTGCAACAATGTTTATTGCACTAAAAAGAATCCATAAATAACATTTCAGGACAATCAATGAACCAAATGAAAATATTGGAGAGGGTAACTGTACAATTAAAAATTTTCCCCAAGTTAAGGAAGCTTTAATACAAGACAAAAGCTCATTTAAAAAAAAAAAAAAAAAAAGTAATTGTTGTTACATCCCTGATTTTTTCCCTGGCGTGGTCCAGCTGGCTGGGAAGCTGGTCAGACAATGCTATCACCTTCCCACCTGACTGGGTGACATTTTGTGAAATGCAGTTTACCTGGCATTTAAAAACCTGTGAAAAGTTGGCTTAGAGATCTTGGTCTTTAAGAAGGTACAAGTGTTTCCCCTCTGACTAATTTCTGGGAAAACTAGTAGTAAATCTAAAGTAGCAATGTGTTAAAGTAAAAAATAAGGCAACTCAGACTTCACTTTCATGAAGCGCTTGGTTTAGACTGATGAAATTCGCTTCTGTCTGGTTATAGCACTGGGTAACAGTGTCGGTGTTCTGTACATTAAAGCTGTAAACAAAGAGCAGACCCTCTCTCTCGAGGGACACGAGGTCCCGAGGGAAATACACGGAAATATTCATTTGGATTTTAACAATGTTTTGAATTCAGGACATTTCATATAGTTGCATCTATTGCCCTTTAAAAATATATAGTCAGCTTCTTAATAATACAGCTGACTGCTAGAAAAAGATACCAGAATCAAGTGTCTGATTAAACTCCGCGCTGGTTTTCAGAATAATAAACTAGTTCTTGTACGGAAAAAGATTAACAAACATTTTTCATTTTTATAAACAATACATAATACATGTAGAAAAATATTCAAGAGGATAATAACAAAGGTGCAACGTCAACAAAAATAAGCTGCCTTTTCAACAAAAGCACTTTTTCATAGTTTGAAGTGTGAAAACCTTTTAAAGCTCTTAAGTGTCCTCATAAAAGTCTATTAAAGAGAGGTGTTAGCTTAAAAATTCTTGCCGTGCTGCTGGGCATACCACTGCTGCCTCTGCTTGCGATGCTCCAGCTCGGTGAGGAGGGCCTGCCTGTACGCTTCGTACAGCTTCACGATCCGTTCCAGTTCTTTCATGAAGAGCAGCTTCAGCATCCCCTGGTACGTGTCCAGGTCCGCCAGCTGGAAGAGCTCCCACTTCAGAATGTGATCGTATCTGGTTCGATAGAAAAGATGATTATCTACGCGCCGCCGCAAGCGAATCCACAGCAGCATTTGAGGCATTTTCTTAAGAACTGGCCTCACAGCCGCACAGTCACCCATCAGATTTCTAGCAACCCACATTAGCGTGTTTTTAGGTGAAGAAATAAGGGAACGAACGCCAAAAGACACAGAGCCGTGTCTCAAAGCGAGCTGGAGAAACACCACTTGCAGCTAAACTGCAGAATCACTCATAATATGCCAAGATAAACTCTAGAAATAGTAAAGATCCTACTTACTGATTGTAATACACCAATGCAGAAAATGCATTTTGGAAGCATTAAACCAGCAATTCCATTCAACAAGCCTTGAAGATTTAGTAGTAAAACATCTTTTAAAATCAGAGTAACTCAGGAAAAAAAAAAAAAAAAGAATTATTTCAACAGCTTACCCTAATGCTCCCCCAGCAGGTACCTCCCAGAAGGCCGAACACCGCAAGCCTTCCCTCACAACACGCTTTTGTTTCCAAGGCGTTCCTGTTCCAGCCTTAACAAGCGCTCTTGGACACTGTCCCCCTCTTGGTTAATTAGCGGCAATAATCTAAGTCAGTGTGTCGCAAACGGCGGGTCATGAACCCCACGGGACCACGAAAGGCGGGTATTAGACAGCATCAGTGAGGATTGAGGGAGGGGGGGAATCCAATTAGGCCATAATTAACGGCTGCACGTACTCACACCAGTAAGGGACATCCTAACCGCCCCCAGCTATCGGCTGCGATCTATCTGCCACGGTGGGGGTGCCAAGGGAGCGATGCAAGCACTAACAGCTAAAAATCCGACGTGTTCTTACTGCCCACACTGGAAAAAATGAGCTGCTGCGGACCTGGGGCGGTTCCCTGGAGACACGCGCCAAGGGAGAGAGCCTGAAACACACCGGTGCCACCCTGAACTCCGTTAGGAATATCTGACCTAGCTCCCCACGTGAGATGGAAACAAGCTCGGCTGTGAAGTCAGCCCATGACTGTTCTATTTCTTCCCACTTCCACCAGTTACAAGGAGTGGTTGGTTGAGCAAGGCAAAATATAGCAGCCTGGGTCATCAAAGCGCCATCCACACGGTCAACACTTTTTCCTTGGCGAGGGAAAGGGACACGAGTCAGCAGCGCAGAACGTGAACGCTCACAAAGAAAATACAAGCAGGTGCAAGAAGCGGGCTACACAGAGACCGGCTTTCTTAGAAGCCACACTCATCGCTCTCCATGATGAAGAGCGGAGTACGTGAAAACAAACCGCAAAGAAAAGGAGAAGCACAACGTCAATCCACAAGGCGGGAGAAACGATGTACGAGGAAAGCTGCTGAGTGTCACTAACCACCGCAAACGCTCCCGGGTGAGAGCTGCTGGCAAAGGACATCTCACCTTTCATTCTGTAGGTCTTCTCCTCTCCTACGCAACATGCAGCACTGCTCTTCTTACAGAATCTGCAGCACTGTCAGTGCCAGGTTTTTCTATTTTTACTTTTTAATACGGAGCAATTCTGAATTTCTTTTTATACTCCTAGCACTTTTTTTTCAATTTCTGAAACATATAAACATGCCCCCGTGTCCAGACTTTTGGGATATCAAAGCTGCTGCCATTGGATAGGTACAAACTTAACTAAGACGAGCCTCTTCAAGCCTCCCTTGTCTCACTCGCAGAGCTGAGGAAGTTTCCTGAAGGCTGCATTTTAGGTCGTAACTGCCAAACCACTCTTGTGACTAATCCCGGCTATGCCGTTTCTCCTGCACGTAATTTTCCACAATCAAAACTGGCACTCTAAGGTCTGCAAGGGAACCAGATAGCTGGTCAAATGAAGTCCAGTTTCATAATGGAGGTCTGTTCAACCATAACGTTAGTCAGTGACTCGCTGTCATGCCACAAATGCTTCAAAGCTAGTGCTGACCATCTTTCGCACCAAACACATGGTTCAACATTTCCCAAATTTAATGTCTGTAATATTTACCTTTATATATAAAGCTATCCAAACTATTCAAGAAAGCAAGCATTTTTCCTTCATTACTTTTTTTTAACGGACCTCTTTTTGTGCCAGTAGTAGGGGAAGGTTTCCAAGATCCTGGTAGAAAAACAGTACTTCTAACAAAGTTTTTCAACAAAATCATGGTAATTCTACAGAGACAGGATTAAAGGTCTCTGGCTCATGGCCACATGTCCAGTACTACCACCACACCCCGTGGGGGAACAGCTGCAGGATGGTATTAAGCAGGAGACGCTGGCATTCGGGATATTCCTCAAGGAGTTGGTAACTGAAGTAATTCAGGAAAATCCCAAAACACGTGGCCAACAGCAAGACAACTGTTTTGGTGAGCAGCTTACAGTACATTCGTTCAGGCTCCGAAGCCCACGCGGCCAAGCGATTACCGACTGGGATCTGGCTCATGTCGGTCAGCACGTCAGTCAAGCGTTAACAGCCCACAGTGCTGACCTACCCGCATACGCTTACACAAAGTAGTACAATGACTTCAGATAGCTAGATAGATACCAAAGCTTAAAATAAACGGGCTGTTCTCTTTGACCGTCTCCTTCCACCTCAGCGTGATGACTGGAGAAGTCTGGCAAGGTGACATGAGCTAGCAGCCATGAAGAGACCTGCCTGGTTCAGGAACAGACACGCTTCCCAAGGCTCAGAGGGAACAAGGGACACAGAAACAACGCGCGACGCAACTGTAAGCACAGTTCTCATTAGTTGGGGATATCTGGGCTAACCCGCGCCTACCTAAGCTTGGAGAGACTCGTGTGAGAGAACTTCAGGAGTATCACCCCAAAATGAGCAGGGGTGCTAATGCTGCCCCTCGAAAGGGGACCTGAGCAGCACAGAGTGTCCTGGCATGGGCCTGGCCAGCTCCGGGAACAGGACAAGCCACAGAATTTCCTAAGCAAGGTGAGGAAACAGCAATTCCCCAACCCAGTTTTAATCTTGATTTTTTGTGTTCCGAGTCTTGCTCTACAATAGACATTTTAGTGCTGCTTTGTTTTGATAAAAGAAAGCCTTCATGTAGTTACAGCACCACCGCAATACCCCTCATTTCCTGCTGTTTCCCACTGCTTCTAAACATACACAATTCATTTGCAATCTAATTTTCTTAACTTGGAAATAGGCAGCTGACTACTATAGTTATTGAGAACAGAAGAAACTCATGGAATAATCAGAGTTATTTGATCCAGCTGAATTACACGAGAAAATATATTCACTTGAGTGGAGGCTGAAGCCAAAATATCAGTAAATTTACACAAATAAATTGCATTACATATTGAAAGGATATATTCAGAAGGCTGTATGCATCAGAGAAGCACCAAGCCATGCAGATGACTACCAAAGATGCTTTTGAGGAATTTTAAGAACTTAAGTGACCACAGCTTCTATAAACTTCCTAAATAACAGCTTCTATATTAAAGCTATCCCAAGTCTTGGCAGGGCTGCACTGCTAAGATCACTTTTCCCCAAAAGCAAGAAAAAACAAATTACAGCTGTTTCTCAATATGGAGATCAAACTCCAAAGAGAGGCAGACTGCAAGCTGCTGCTTTTGAAGGTTTGCCAAGCACAACTATCTTTGAAAGCGCTTGATTATTAAGTTTACGTGAACACCACCTTTCCATCTCTGCTCCTTTCCCACTCATCATGAACGGAATCCAATTGCAGCAGGATTTCCCCTGGCTTGCCCTGCGCTGATGTACCCTTTCAAATGTTCTGAGCCAACAGCATTTATTAAAATACATTCCGTAGCAAGGCCAATTCTCAATGGAAGGACTGTTTCTTATTAAGGTGGCAATACAAGCAGGAAAGAAAACAAAGCTCCATCACATGCAATAATGTGTTTGAAGGTTTTCTGGGGCCTACAGCTTTTCTCTTTTTTTGCTCACCACAGAGATGCCTAGAGGAACAGGGCACAGAGTACCAGTACCTCACCTAGACTCCCCAGGCATTTTTTAGAAGGGCAACTAGTCACGGAGCCAGAAATCGAGGGGAGAAAGCACGTTAGTACAAAATCCCTGCAGAGCGCAGAGCCTTCCCTCCCGGGTGAGAAAGCAGGAGCTTACTAGGCAGAACACGCAGCCAGAATACCCTGCCTCCCATGCTTTTCCCAGTAGATAGCAAATATTTAACATAAAATAGGACACTTTACACACAAGAGACACTGACCTGCCCCAAATATTTAGAGCCTGTTGGTTAGGGCTGGAAGAAGAAAGTCCTGGGTTCAGATGCTTGCTCCAAAAGAGGTGGGGGAAGAATTTGAACCATGATCTCTCATACAAGGAAGGCATTTTCGGTCTCCTCACCCTCACAGTCCCATGCATGCAGTCTGGCACACTGTGGGAACACCTACCAGACTGGCCTACCTAACTTCGAAGGTGGAGAAGATCATCTTTTTTATCTTAACAGTTTGACCATTTTTCACTAAAATAGGGAAGCATTATGGCTAACACCTACTAAACTCTACATTAGACTTTTCCAGTGGCCAGAATTCTTATCCTTTAGAGAAGCTTATTGAAACAAAAGCTACCATTATCTATTTTTGCTATCATTATCTACTTTTTTCAACAAAAACGACTGGCCTTCAGTCAGCTAAATCAAGTTACAGTGTCAGGTGTAAGTAACAAATTATACCACAATGATTTCAGTGCAAAACTGTACTGATAATCAACAGATTTTTACAGTAAGTTTCAAACAGCAGATCACAAATGGTATTCCTCTACTACTACAAAAGCGTTCTGCCCACTTTCATTTTTGCACCAGAAGACAGGAGGATATTCATACAGTTCTCATACTCAGCTTTTGGACAACACTACTGAAGAACTTACAAGCATTACTGGGTGTTCTTCTCAAGCTTTAAGCCAGTTGCTTTGGCAACAGAGATGATGTTCATTATTAAAATTACACTGAAAACATATAAGTGATCGTCATTTTAATAACTGAAAATTATCAAGTGTTCCTTAAGAAGTCCTCAAGATGAGGTGACACTAAGCCAGCTGCTACCACTCTTCCTCACTTTTCCAATATAATATTAGCATAAACCAGAATTTACTTCTTCACAGAAGTGTTTGAGAACTACAACAATATTCCTATTGCCACCAGCACTACTGTAACAGAAGGCTAAAAGGATACTGGACAATACATGATTTTTGATTCCTCTGAACAATGTAAATTCTAGTCAAACAGCTTCAATGAATTAAATGTTTTGGGTTGGTTTTTTTAAAATTTCTTTCAGCCTACTAGATATAAAGAAATTCCTGAAAATCTTAAATTGTTTAAGTTGTCTTAAATTTGTTTCAGAAGTTTCAAGAGAAGTACCAACAAGAGTCCATACAACACAGGCTGAAATACTTAAAACTACATTGTCTGGATGTGCCAAAGACCTAAATAAAGAAATGCAGCTGCAGCCAACACCTAAAAGTATTTCTAGGAAACAAGTCCTGCCATAGGTTACAGGAACTTAGTACGTCCCTGGTGCATAAGTGTACTGGTGGATTTTAGGCCAACTTGAATCTTTATGGGCTGCTGGCAAGCCCAGTAGCCACAAGAACTAGTAAAACCCATTCAAATTATAGTTACCAGAAGCAGCTAAAAAAGAGGATTTTTTAGTGGCAGTCACTGAACATCATACAGTCTGAATTTGCAACTACAGACTGACCTGCTCATTGCTGTAAAACTTAGTTTCTCCATATTCTCCTTATGAAAAAGTACATGATTTCATAATTATTGAAAAGCATCTGGATTTTTTGTTGCTTTTCTATGTTTAGCGTTACTCTTCTGCAAAGCTGTACCCATTAGAAAATGTAACTCGCTTCATTATGCTGACGCAAATCGTTTCTTGGAGGAGACTCCCTGCTCCTATAACATTGTTTCTTTGAAAAAATGACTTTTTACTACCACTTACTTTTTAATTAAAGTTCTTGAATAGAAATATAGACTTCAGTTTGTATTCAAAATTCTTAATTGTGAAGGAAAATTTGTATGTGTTTTTTAAAAAGGAGTAAAATACACATTAACACCCTAAAAATATTTCACGTATAAGCACGTGGTACCGTTCTCACAAATACACTTAGAGAAAATCACATCCTCAACACTCTAATATATCCGTCTGCAAGTCACGTGAACTGCAAGAAGTACTGGGATGATTTTAAGTAATGCCTAATGCAAAGCAAACTAATGTGATGAACATAGACTCACAGAATGGTTTGGGTTGGAAGGGACCTTAAAGTTCACCTCGTTCCAACCCCCCTGCCACGGGCAGGGACACCTTCCACTAGACCAGGTTGCTCAAAGCCCCATCCAGCCTGGCCTTGAACACTTCCAGGGATGGAAGCAGATGGAAGTTCTGGTACAACTTCCGCATGCACTGTCAGCAATAGTTCTTATGCAATTAAGAAATAGATACCAGCTAGAGTTCTACTTTCATTCATTGAAATTCATTTGTTTTCCTTCTAAGCTATGCATGCATAGTGTGAAATGCAGAGGAAAAAAAAAAAGCTCACTTTACAGGAGCCCTGGCATAGACCTGCAGCCAGTCTGGAATCTCTGCAGTGTGGTAGGGGTTTGCAGGGACAAGGAGAGGCTGGCTTCTCTCTGCTTGCTGTGGCTGGTAAGTCACTGGGGGAGGCTGGTCGTAACGGGGAACGCTGTACAAAGGAAGACAAAGTCTGTAACCTCCAAGCAATAACTTAGACATACTTATATCATTAAATTGTTAACTTTAATACACAGATTAATACATGCAAAGGCCAATGATGCAACCACATATGGAGTGTTGCCTCAGCGGGCCTATACTGAGAGCAACTTTCTGTTGCTATTTTTGTTCTTCACTCCAACCACAACTGTAAGTGTTGCTGCTATCTGTTAGCACGCTGTAAAATTCATCTTAGACCTATTCACCTAGTGCCTGCTACCTGGATACTAAAGCAGAACAAAAAATTATATCTGTTTTTAAAACATTAAAAAGGCAAGTATTGATTCAGCCAAAGAATCCACCATTTACTATGTAAGAACAAATGTATTCAGGCAGCAGCTGATAAGAGTTATTCCATCTATAACAAAGGACATCCTCATATGTTTATCTTTTGTGCCACATGTTAAAAAAACCTTTCTCTTCCTGGGTAACAGCAAAATAGATTGAGTAGCAGAAATTAACTGTCTGATTTGGTGTATACTAACTTTATTTTACTTTTAAACTATGAGTAGCTAAAATAGCGATTTTCATTCTAGAGAAGACATAATTAATATTTCAGATGGCATGTGCTATTTGTTCAGACAGTCTCCTGGAACATCAGATCAAGTTTCTTTTCCGTCTACAATTCAATTCTGTTCTCAGCAACTTTGTTGTTTTACTGACAGTTGAAGAGAATAGCTGCTTTGTTTTAGTGAGTTAGGAACAATATCCTGTTTCTAAACTTAAGACAGTAACAGATGAGACAAAAACCTAACAACTTCTTCTAAAAATATCAGTCAAGAACCAGTAAAGCTTACTTCTAAAAATAAGATGGTTTTGGCACGTTATACACGAGACAAAAACAGTTCCACTTTCTTAACTGGATTAAGAAACAAAACAACAATCACAGAAGAGAAGGCGGATGTCTTACCTGGGAGCACAAGGATGTTTATATTGAGCCCTCTTATTGATGTGATCTACATAATACACTCCAAATTCTGCTGACTCAACTCTCTCCCATCCCGGAGGCAGTCCCTCACGCTCAAGTGGATGGCTCCAGTGGGTTGTATTAGTGTTATGATCTATATAGTATTTCCTTCCTCTAATAGTCCAGTCCACTGACCAGCCAGGAGGAAGAGGTAAATCTTCAGAACTATGATTCGTTAAGTTGCCTAGAGATGTAGCAGCGACTCTACCAATGCCTAAAACAAGGGAAAGCAATGTTTAGCTAAACTGGTAATACCCAAGCCCGAAGTCAACTCCACCCCTCCTCCCCCCCACGAGGCACTCTATGAACTTGGAACAATACCATGGTGCGTTATGGTGTATGCATTCATCTGTTAGCAAAAAAGTGCGATCAAGTCAAAATAGCTATTCTCTTTTAAGTCTCACTTGTTTTGCTCTCCTCCAACTCCAGATTCACTAGACAGCTTCATTCAGAGACAGTTAAAGCATCCTTGCTTTTTCAATTAGAGACATATATTAGCATACATAACAGAGATGAAGCTCTTATTATTGTCTCAATTTGCTGAGCAGAGAGAGCTGACATAAGATTACAAATGTTACAGCTTTACATAAATGACAGTTTCTGTTAATATGCTATTACAGCTGCATCAAAACTTTTTATCCACAAAACCCCCACAGCTATTTCTTTTTCTACTTACAGTCAGAAATTACAACTATCTAGAAAAATCACTGAATACCAACAAAGCTTTTCAGATTAACCAGTCAAGAACAGTAACAGGACCAGGTAAACCAAGAGAGGAGGGACAAGTAAGGTTAGCACTACCCTGCACTGACTGTTACTACTGAAGTGTGTGCAATCACGGCCAAAAAGTGTCATCGGTAACAAGAGAAAACAGAAGAGCGCGATCCACGCAGGATCTTGCACGAGCCCTTTGCTGAACGCAGTCATCCTGCACACACTGAAGTTGATGTTGCCATGTCTTCTTTGCTAAAACTACCCACGCTTGTTAGACTAGCTAGTTTATGTGCACTGCTGGGTTGGACAGTCAGGCCTTCTGAATGCAATTCAGACAAGATTTAGAGACCTTCTGTCCAAAGCAAGTCACAAAATCTCCTCATCTCTTCTCCGTATCCCCCTCCACCCCCTTCCTCCGTCCCACAGATCTTGGAAGGAAGTTTTGTTGTCTAGTAGGCTGTATATCTGCTTATCTACACCTCGCTCTTCTCTAAAACTGAGCACCTACGCTTCATAATGCTGAAGAGGCATGTGAAAAAGTAATTTCCAGCTTTTCTTGGTGCTGTGGGCTGCACTAGAAGGGCTTCTCCAGCAAGAGAACTAAAGTCTAGGTTAGGTGTATTGGCGGTAGGAGAGCCGACAGAAATCAGTGGTTGATTTAAGTTCCCACCTCTGCCCTAAAAACACAGCACATTTAGGATTTATCACTCAATAGCTGAATGTTCACTAGCATTTAAAAATACATATTTTGTTGTAACATATACACAGTTTTTACATTTTAAAAATCAGCGTGCTGGATGCTGAGAGATGTACTGAAGAAACATAATTCCAATTTCATCTTTTCCTTCCCTCTATATACTATGGATACTTAGAAAGCTAGTTGAAATGAAAACCATAATAATAATTACAGAAAACTAAAAACATCCACAAAACTCCCAAAAACTGCAACCACAAAAACCAAGTGACATAATCAAGAATTTTGCAGGTCTCTTTCCATTCCTTGGAAGCCTACTATTTACTGGACGTGCTGGCCCAAATTCAACTCTTTTTTTAAATCCCTTTAAGTAGTTACCTTCAGCTACCCACAGTTTTACAGTTAAACAGTCTCTGGCTTTAAAGAAATTCCAATTATCTTTTAATCCCACAATCAAATGCATCTATTCAATCACAGTATTCATCAGAGTTTGTGTGTTACTATTTCCCATAGCCAGAAGAAGGGGTATGGGAGCCACTTTTTCCACTTTCTTAGAAGTCCTGAAGTAACTCCATCACAAGCACCGTGTTTACTGACTGAGGAATACACCCCTTTCCTTCTGTTTTTCAGAAATAACATTTTTGTGTGATTATTTTTTGAGAGAGTGGAAGGGAAAGGCAGAGTCTCTCTCATCTAAAGCATACTATTAAAAAGAGGTTTCAGGTGTGGTCGTTAACTCAAAAAGACAACAGTAATACTCAAGTAGCAGCAAAATTGTTGTATTTCTCAGGCAATTTCATACTCTTGTTTGCTGACAAAGGCAACAGTCCTTTTCAACAATACATACACAATATAGCACACTAGCCAAGGGGTGTCACCTATTTTAAGCATTAGTTTACACATAAAATGACATAGACTGAAAACTGGATGGGCTGTCATTCTAATACAAGATAGTCATCAACAATAAAGTAATGGGAAGGCTCCAAAGCAACTGAATAAATAAAAAATAAGTAAAAAAAACCCTCATACCCTCCCGAGTACTGTTCTTTAAAACATTTGTGCTCATCTACAAATCTTTTTCTAGCCTTGTCATGTTCTGAACTATTTGGCCTTAAAGCATTTCCTCGTTATAGTACTTACCTATTTGTTAGCTTTATAAAGGAAAGCTGATGGCTGTGTTCATGGGATAGCTCCATCTCTCATTAGGATTAAGCAACCTAGACCTTTACTTCCAGTGAGAAGAAACATCCTGGAGGCTTCCTGAACTTTAGCAGCACTGGGGCAGAGAAACTATTTCAGACCCTAGCTACAGTTATGTCATTGGTTTTGTTTTCATTCCAATGACAAAATACAAACATTTAAGCTTCTTGAAAATACTGCACTTTGGATAAACAAATTCAGTATTTTCTCCAATTAACTGGACCACTGTGTACGTATAAACAGTGACTATTAAATCACCACTACCAGAAGATCCAAACACACAAACTTGACTGGGGGAAAGAACTTTCACAAAGGCATAAATGTAATCTTACGTTTACTGTTGAAACCAGCACATCTGTATTTTTGTTACAGCTCCTCCCACTTAAATTCTAGCATGATTTCAGCAGCAAATACATACATATTTATTCCTCGGGGTAAAGGTTAATGCTTTCTAACATTTGGAAGCTGGTATTAAAAGTTGCACAAGCCATCCTCTGCACCAGAATTTCTCTTGACACAATGCCTACATCTCTTCATACAAAAGCCTGAGAAGACTGGGAGATGGACTCAGGTAGCGAGGAAAACCAAAATCCAGATTACACAGAGAAATCACCTAGAAAGCAGGCTAAAAAGCAATGCTGCACCTAATGAAAAGGCAACACTGGCAGTTCTGTGTTTGCACAATCATTTAATTCTAGCTACATGGTTTCTCCCGGTGCCAGCTTGGTTTTTTTAATTTCCAAGATGCAAAGAACAAAAATAACACCAGACCACAAATACATTATACATTCCTTTTGCCATTTTGACTTCATATATGAAGAAGCAGAGCCATACCATTAAGATAAACTTACATAACTGTATCAGTTACCAGTTTTGAACAGTGTTCCAAGCCTGTACAACTAGCAAGCTCTAATTATGAAATCAAAGGCCAGATTTATAAACTGACGGTTGCAAATACTTCACGTTGTAGACTTATCATGTAGAGTCTTAGTGAGCATTTTCCCCCTTAAAATCACAGATCATATTGAAATATTCTGTGTGCTGGAAGTTTTAAGATGTCAGGTAATATTCAGTGTCTTACAACCATCAACCCACTATGGCATTCCAATTGGGAATTAGTACAATTTAGACATTTGTTTATATAACTGGAGTTACTAGAGATCAAAAGAAATTGTATATTGGTTTTCCTTATAAAATTCAGCAGATGCTTCCTTCAAGGGAGAGTGGACACACACATAAGAGAAATAGCTCCTGCTATGATTTTGAACAATAAGAGAAGATGAAAATTGACTTGCATATATGTACACCTCTAAGAATCAATACTAAGACTGAACAACACTGGGAAGAATAAATTCCTGTGTGATCTTTTCCCAAGTATAAACCAAAGAAGAAAGTTACAAGACAGCCTAAAACCATCTACTGTGAACACCACCTTTTCTGTGTCACATTGCCAAAGTATGATACTGTTCTGTGTTTAAATTTCAGGTAAGGTCTTAGCCCTAAAGCATTTTCATAGCAGCCCAAACCTTCACACAGGATTTTACTGCACACACCAAGGATATTCCCTGAATCGTGGGCTGGTACCAGATTTACACAGCACAATGCAAACTATCTACAGAAAAAAATCCAAACTTACAACCTGAACCATTTTTATCAAAATGTTTAGTGTAAAACCTGTGATTTTCCTATTGATGGAGGATATGATCTCTGCCATAGGATAAGCAAAAACAGACTAGTTGAACCAGTTCACTGTAACTACTCAGGGTTTTCTTGCTCACATACTGTTTTATCTATGACAAGACAGAAATTCTCATTCTTCCTGCTTTCCCAAGGAATAGAGTTGTTTAAATTATCTGCTTTTTCCAAATGTTAAAAGTCTCCTATCTTCTGCTTAAGGATGAGCACTGTTCTTTATAAACTCCTCTGAGTGGCACTATCAAATCTCAAGAATGGTCAACAATGAATTTAAATGTATGCAATTGTAAATCCTTTTCAGGTTGCCTCTTTAGAACTTGTTTAGCCTCATTTGTGAATTCTGTTTCATAACGGTATACGTCTGGGGTATTTTTTGGTTCAGCTGTTGCTTTTAAGGAACATCAATACTGAACATTATTTGTGGCTTTGCTTTTTCCTTCTCTTGTAAAATATACTATCTTCAGTTTAAGGTCTTGAATTAATTGTCAACCAGGCCAAGAGGCATTATATGCTGTTCCAAAGCAAAAGAAAATCCTGTTCCATGCAGTTTGCTTGCTTAGGAGTATCACTGTGTATGTTCTCAACACTTTGAAAAAAGGAAGTGCAAAGGAACAGCAACCACTTATTACTAGTATTGACAAGATTTAAAACACTCAGAGTTTTAAGCAAGGCCAGGCCCTATATTCAGTCTGATTCTCAACATCTTCAACAATAGGGCATCCTACTACCAGAACCCAAACTTTAACTTTGAGCACCACATTCCAGTGCATTGTAAGGTATCAGTGCAAAGAGTTCCTTCATTTAATATTCTTCTCTTAAAAACGTATCTTAAGCTAATAATGTCACAAATGTGAAAAATATGTATCATCATCTTCAATCAAGGAAGTTCTGTTTGGTTTGTTCCATTAGTATGGAACAAAGAACACTGTAAGTGATATGCGTTAATGCTTTCACAGCCCAATGAAGGGGTTTTATTGTAAAGGCACTCTGCCTGGAAAGAAGTCCAATTTCTTAGGAGGAAAGGTTTCCGGGTCAGCAAAGGGCAGTTCTTCAGCCTGCCTGGCAGAAAGCAGAGGAGAAAAATCATATCACCAAAGCAGTCCAGCATAAAGGGAAAAGAGCAAAAACACTGAAGGGAAAGTCTCACTTTGTTTATTAGATACAGTGCTGATGTAGGCAGAGAAGTTTCAGAGCCTATGAACTCCCCACAACTGGCTTCAACCAAATTTCAAAGTGTTGAAGAACATACCTAGCCAAACAAAAGGCCTTCATTTTGTCTTTAATTAGGTCAATTGTCTTGAGAGCCTTTTTTCAGGATGCCAAAATCCTCTCCCTTCCCCTCATCAAACCAGGATGAAGAGCAGGAAGAGAAGATGAACGAACTGTTTAATTTTAAGGGAGTAAGTAATAATAAAAGTAATAGCAAAAAGAAGTTCCAGTAACTATCCTGTTTAGATAGGTCTGCAGGTTCTAGGCCTTCCTAGCCCATTCCAAAGCATCTGAAGGTGCTTTCTGAGCACAAGTACCTCGTTTGTCAGAGGGAATGCGGTGTTCCGAGTAAGCATAAATTCACAAATAGGAAATGACAGGAAGTACTTTGAAAGCTTTGAAAAGTATGCTACAAAGAAATTACTGCAAAATCAGCACAAAAGAAGGGCAGGAATTGCCATTTGTTTAAAAATGACTGAAGTGTACACACCTAAAAAGAAAAGCCCTGCTACTTTAGCGCTAAATAGGTTTCATTTAATAATTGGTATTTCTTTATTTTGCTCTTATATTAAACATGAATACCAGTTTGCAATTTTTAAGGGGTACAATTTAACACGAGATGAACCTACTTTCACTAAAGCGCACTGGATTCTCTGTTCACAGGATTAATGGTTTTTCTCCTCTGACATCAGTCAACTGCTTACAATCCACCATCAGAATGTCCCTTTACACTGTGATTTCAATCTCAGCAATTTTCATATACACAGAAGAATTTTTTAGCTTACCGCTCAAACAGGTACAAATAACTCTGAGGTCTTGGTTACAAGTTAGTTCCAATCTATACTGCAGATATAACTTCAACCACAGACCTCCCCAAACCTTTAACCTAGAAGAGAGGAAAGAGATGTCGAGGAAAGACAGGTAAAGTCTCTTAGAATTAAGTTTGAAATGGACACTAAAAAAAAAACTTTCAAGAAATGCCACAGAGCTAGCTAAACATACAAAACTAGGAAATATCTCAACTGAAGACATTTTCCAGGAAAACCAGCAGCACTAGATTGCTAATTAAAAACAAATCTAATGAAAATAAGAAAAGGAGGACATGGTAGAATTAAATCATACTGAGCAAGAAAACATGGCTTCAAGGAGAAACATCTATGAAAGAACATATCAATGCTGTCAACATCAACTGTTGAAAAATCATGGGACTTTCTTACTTTGCTGAATACTTTGAGTATGAAGATCTCAATAAGGACATATTTTCAACTTATCTCCAAATTAGAAAGAGGAGAATCTTTATTTTGAATCAAAGCTGAAATTCACATGCACCTCTTCACTTCCAGACCACTGCTTCTCAAAAGTCATCTCAGCTGTAATAAACACTAAATGAAACATCACTCGCCAATAGCAAGTATACCTTGTGTTCATCAGGCAACATTTCTGTAGCAAGCAACCCAAACCATAACAGAACCGACTGAGGGGACCTTCTGAGGGAGGGTGAGGCAGGAGGAAAAGGGTAGAAGGCAGCACTTACAGATTCTAGCTAATAAACAGACTTACACATTGAAACTGTAGGTATTAGGCAATTCTGTCATCAATTATCTTGAGGAAGAATTTTGATTAGGTGAAACATTTAGAAACAACAATGGAGACGTGTACGGAAAAAGTAATTTAGACAAAGACAATGAAAGTAAAAGGCCTGCCTCAGTATTCTGGAAATGCAGGAAAAAAGGAACTAGAAATTACAGAAAGATTAGTGTAGTTCAAGGAAAACACGGAAGGTTTGAAGACAATGGATGGTTCAAATAAGAAGAAGCTTAATGGTGAGATGAAAGAAGTAAGAAAATCTAAGGTTTTCTTATTTTTGGCCACATAATTCTTTTACTGAGAAAAAGTAACAGCAATTCTTGAAAAGATGTACAAAAGTTAAGGACATAAGTCAATATTCTTACTGCAGTGAAACTGAAAGAGGAATTTAAGAGTTCATATTCTATGCTAAGATAACAAAAAAGAGAGGAAAAGGGAAACACTTTGACAGACAAAAGGCTCACCTTTTTTTGTCTCTCCCTACAAATACAGATTGAGTACTCACCCATCACAAAATATGTGTAGAATTTGTTCAAACTATTGAATGTAAAAATGTGAGAATGAATGACAAAGACCAAACAAACATCAGCAGTTCCTTTATGATTTCCAGTGGCTAAGGGGCATGTAGACGAACGGGGGGGGGGGGGGGGGGGAAAGTCTTTTTAGAAAGAAATCCATATTGCTACAATTGAGAAAAATACGGCTGTAAAGCCCTACTTTTAGCTTGTTTTAAAAATTTGCTAGCTTAAACTCCACTTTCAAACTAATAGCTAGAGCTCCATTTCCACTTCACATTGTTTCAGTTCTACGCAGCAGCAGTACCATTTTTTGAAGTCTTCCTCAGCATACACCATTACTGTAGTAATTTTGAATGTTAAATTGATAGATTGGTTTATGAAATCCTCCCCTCCTGCCTCTCCTCCCTCCAATATCTCAGCACACACTAACAGGTGCTCATTATCTGGACCAGGTAAATGTTTAATGACCGCCAGCTGAACAACAACTGACAGAGAGGGAGGGCTTTCATGCAAAATCTAGGTAGATGAGATCTATTAGCATTTAGCAAAATAAACGAGGGTTAAAGTAGCAAGTCTTAAACCTTAGTATTTCAGAATTTACTGGCTGACAGCAGTAACACTAGCATTACTCTTCCATCACTTTTCATTGAAATGTGTCTGCACTAAAAAAACCCACAAAGCAGTGTCAGGTTTTAATTCCATACACAAGGTCAGCAGCCTTAAATGTTGACATTCTTCCTAGCAGATTTATTTTTCTAGACAGGAGATTTATTTTACTAGAGACTATTTACTACTACTATTTACAAGTAATGACAAACTAACAACGTATTTCATATTGAAGGTATATTATTTACAGGTTTAAAATGTTTGTTTCAAATTCCTCCTTGAACATAGTTTCCATAGTATATAAAACGCTTGAACACAGCCAAATTTACTACTTTTAAGTTCACCTTTCTATGGCCAATATTGTAATCCCAGACCTTTTATTCCACCAATAGATTCACAACAGCACACTGCACTAAAGAATCATTCTTCAGTGTCATCACAGATATAATCAAATATTTCAAAAAGTAATATTTAATGGATTCTTCTTTCTTAAGCTGTTCTTTCATTAGAAAACAAAGACAAGTTCCAGTGAATTTGAGGGGAAACAGGCATATTTACAAATGATATTACAAGCGGGGGAAAAAAAAAAAAATCGAGGACTAGGAAGTCAATTTCAGCACTAACTATATGTCAATTCGCTAATTACAAAAGCAGTCATGCCTCCCTTTGACTATTTATAATAAATTATTTAAATTATTGAGCTCAAATTAACACAATAAAATTAAATAATAACATAATGACAGTTAAAATACAATAAAACGGTAATGCTATAATTTAGAGCTGTTGGTTATTCTCTACATCATGAAAATAGTAGATGTCCCCTAATGAATAAAATTCCTTGCTAGTTAGCAACTGAATCAACTTTGTCATGACAAGTTGCATATAAGCTTGGCATTAAAAAAAAAAAACTTGCTCAACCTTACCCCATTTATTTAATAAATCAATCATGGTTTAAGTATATTTTTTCCTTTCTGGCTATATGCAGTCAAACACTTAACTGTAACAAATGTGAACACGTAGTGTACTCAGATCACAGAAATGTCATTAAAAAGAAGCTCTGTCCCACACAGCGTAACCCCTAAAAATATGACCCTGATCATCCAGATATACCTCTGCACCTAAAGTCTTATCAAAAACGTGTTTTAAAAAACCAGCAATTAATCAATACTTACCTGAAGTGTGCCTCCCATGATTCTGTGACATCCTCTGGAAAAGATCGCTGTTGTGTTCATAATACCTGTAGTCCTCATGTATGCGATCATTTAACTGACGTCTCCTCTGGGCATCATAAAAATGGTCGTAATAATAACAACGGGCACCGGCATCTCCATTTTCCAAAACAGAATTAGCTTCTGTTAAAAAGGACTGGGAGGAAGAGCCATATTCTCTAGGGACGTCAGCTAAACTTCTTGCAAGATAGGAAGGCGCAGACAGTCTGTTGCTTTCACGTCTCATTATTTCATGAGGTGGCCTCTGCACTGGAGTTCGAAGGAAACTCGGGTTTCTGGAAACAATTCCATCTCCACCAGAAGCATATGCAGAAGAAGTTGAGTCAGGAGGACAGATATCAGTTCGTCTTGGAATGGTTGGACCATGACGGATAAATGAAGGCATCAGATCTGATATACAGCATTAAAGAGAAATAAGAACTTTTGCTGTACTTACACATAAAGCATTTGGCTAGCCACAGTGCTGATTTACACCACGGAATCGAGGAAATTAAAATATTAGAACCCCTTTAAGGCACCTCTAATGCATATGCAAGTATAACGGTAATGCTGCAGTTCGTACTGGTGCAACAGAAACCATCAAACCCTCCACCAGCAACAAATTATTGCCAAAGGAGTGCAGTTCTGCCAGTATAAGCAAAAAAACCCCAAACCCAAAACCCATCAAAAAACACACAAAAAAACCACCCCACACTGTACTGTGGCTACATCAGCCAGCCTTCATACCTACCTCTCTACTAGAGGGGTCAAGAAAATCCAAGTATCCTGGCTACCACTCTACCACTTCATCGGGACCACTGTCCATACAAACTCAGAATAACTGCAGACGTTAATGCCTACACGCTTACAGGAATCCGTGACAGAATCAGGAACAGAATTCATACTTTCTCCACTAATCACAAAGTTCAGCCAGCAAAATGCTGTTATTCTGCACACGTTCTCAAATCATCATGAAGATATTTCATTTTCTCCTTCACCTAAAGAGGTTTTGCACACCAACAGCGACACCTATTCATACAATTTCACTGGCTCCCTCCATTAAGCGATACATTACTCCTCTCCCTACTATTACTTTCAACGTGGTATAAAAAAGTAGTTTTCCTCCAGGTGAGCTAATATAAATTACGACTTTCATTTAGAAGGAAGTTATGCCTATTATTAATTTCTTTTTATTAAGAAACTCTTATAACTTAAGGTAAAAATTCAGTGCATCCCAGAAGGTGTCATCAGTAAACTTACAACGATCACTACAAAGCAGTCATGTAATAGCAGGTCATTACATCACGGCAAATAGCATAAATGTGTAAAAGTTGTTTACCCCTTAGACATGCCTATGGCTTAATATAAAAAAAACTTAGTGGGTTTTGGGGTTTTGTTTTTTTTTTTAATGACTATATCAATGTAATCAGACTGCTAAATGGTTTTGCCTGTTGACTGGGGAACCAGCTGTTCATGCAGGAAATACTTCCAGCAAAGCTGAGTGCCTGCTCCGACCAGCAAATCAGTTGTTGCTAGCTGTGATCTCCAAGCTAATCCTGCAATTATAGCATAATACATTTCAGTCTCAGGTTGTTTTCAAAGACTAACAAAAAGAATCCTAAGTGCACTTTCAATGTGTATTTGCTAGTGTTTTGTATTGTCCTAGCAAAATCAGGACTGTGGCATCAGCGTCAGGTTAACCACACGTGCATGCAAGGTACACAGCGGTGACCTCATCAAGTTGATTCATAGTTAAGAACTGGAGCACTTGTTTCCGCAGGGATTTTTTGCAACTGCCTCGTACAGTTATCTCATTTTCAAAGCACACATCTTTTGGCAGTGCACACAGCCTAGATCGGGAAAACAGCCACTGACTTCTGGAAAGAGAGAGATGATCTGTTCCGTTCACCTGAAAGGTATCTGTTTGGAGACTACCTTAACCCCTACCCGTCGAAACTGAGCAACCGCTGCTGAGAAAAGGAAGAAAACAACCGAGTGTGTTTATCCCCAGCACCTGGTGGCACACTATGCATAAGGCTCCCTCTTCAATTCACCCTCCCTTTCAGGTTTAACCTCCCTCCGTCAGCTCCCAGGTCTCACAACAGGAATTTCCCGCCCCTCACGAGGGGAACCCCCCCCCCAAAAGCCGCGCAGGCCCTCCAGGGCCCGGCCGGTCCGCGGTCGCAGCACACAAAGGACGCGGCCCCTCCGGAGGCCTCGGGCTTATCCTCCCAGCCCGGCCCCCAGCCCGGCGAGCCCATCCCCGACACTCACTGCGAAGCAGAGGGCTGGTCTCCTTCTTCACGTACTTGCCCTGCACCTCGCCCGGCTTAGAGAGCTCCGTGCGCGTCTTCTTCCGCGACAGCATCCCACCTCCCGGCCCGCTACCACCGCCCGCATGCCCGGCGCCGCTCCCCGCTCCGCAGGGCAGTGCCCGGCCGCCCCGGTCCCCTCAGGCGCGGCGGCGGTTGCTCCGCGCCCTCATGGCCGCGCACCGGGCGGGGCGGGAGGGGGAGCAGCGCTGAGGGGAGGCGGCGGGGCCGGCGCGCGGGGGCTTGTGGGAAAGCGGCCTCCGCCCTCTGGGGAAGGCCGCGGGGCAGGGAAGGGGCGGGCGCGCGCTGTCACAGCGCCCCCGCGCGGCGGGGAGGGCGCATGCGCCGCGGCGGTGGCGATGGCGATGGCGGGAAGGGAGCCGCCTCAGGGCCTGCCCGCCGCCCCACGCACAGCGGGACCTCCCCACGCACCGAAACACGGCCCCGTGGGTACCACCGGCGGGCAAGGGCGGGCTGCCGCCGGCCTCTCCTCCCTGATGGCGGTGGGAGCCCCTCACCTGGCTGGGGAGGGCCGAGGTGGCACCGCTGCCTCGCTGGCAGGGGAAGCTCAGGCCCCACAGGAGCTCGGTGACTAAGGGACGGTGCTCCTTGTGCTTCCAGCGGGTATCCACACCGCCTTCCACACCGGTTACCAAAAGAGTTAAGTTTTAGAAGGTTAAACAGGAAAGGCATACAAACAAGAAGCACTCGATGTTTTCCATATAAAGGTGAAGAATAGGTATGCAACTTAAGTTGAGGGCAGGGTGTGCTTGAAAATAACCTAAGAGGTGTGTTCACTACCTGTCAGTTTTTTACATTTTAATCAATTTTATACTTTCATAATGGAAGCAGCTGCTTTTAGTAGCTGCCAAACTGTCCTTTTTAGTATTACAGCTTTGTGTATGCATTTGATGAATTTGCAGATACCACTTGAAGTACCTACGACTTCCATGGGAAGAAACTCAAATATTTTCATGTTGGATAAAAACCAAAAGACACAAGTATGGATCATACAGTAATTTATTTATTTTTTTACATTCATTATAAATAATGTGTAAGTTGGTTCATCTTTCAGTTTTACATGATGTTGTAAGGACAATATATTACACCCGACCAAAACAAACTCGATAGAAAAAAATATACAATTGTTTTCATTTATACAGAAGTCATTTGTCATGAAATGACAGCATCTGACATCGAACAGGAGACTTAACAGGTAAATGATGGAAAACCTGAGAGACAGTGATGTCATTTGCTGAAAGTAAACAAAGGGATTTTACTCTTGATAGATCTGGACTGTGCCCTGCTCTACCTTACATATAATCTGGCTGAAATCAAATATGTTACAATCCTTTTTTTTTTTGTTTCTCAATTAGAATTCAAAGAATTCAATTTTCCTTGTATTTAAAGTAGTAATTGGAGAATGTGCAACACTGTATACTTTTAAATCACTCTAAATTGACAGGTAGGACTTCAACTGTGTGAATTTAGTACACATAAATTTAACTTGGGGTGTCTCCTCTTCCAAAACTCCCAACCCGAGATATCTATGTGCCTTTATTTTCACAGTGATTCATAAAGCAAGAGTTGAAAACATTTAAAACACCTTCTGGTAATAAAGTAGTTAATATCTTAATTGGCAAGACCTGTTGTATGAAGGAGGCCTAGAAATTCAGTGACTTTTGACTGGTACAATACCATTAAATACTTTGGTATCTTTAAAATGCCTATACTGCATAGGAGACACATTCATGCACAAAACACTAATGCTTAATAACTTACATGTTTATATGCTTATTTTCAGTAGCCTGGACTTTGTAAAATTAGCTGCTTATCTTCTGAGCTGACACAATGAACCGATAAGCAACATGACACTGGTTTGTAAGCAGCACTACCTTTCTCTGTGTTCCCTCCATTTGGGAAGGGATTGTCCTGAATTGTCCTGTAGCAACAAAAAACAGTACAGTACAGAAAGGCTCTAGAATATGTAATTATAAAAGGCACTTCTGAGAATTAATTCACACAAGTATTCCAGTGAAATTGGAGATTTGGCTAAAAAATATTTACCCAACATTTTCCTCCTCCTCCTCTCCCCTGTGGTTAGGTTAGTTTTTTGAAGCTAAGTGAAAGAAAAGTAGAGCAAGGTAGGATAGGGTGAGAAAGGGAGAAGTCAAAGTCCCTTTTCTCTGTTTCTCTCTTCCATTCCAACATCTGGGCTCCCTTTTTGGTACTCTGCTCTAGAAATGTCTGTATGTTTGGTTTATAAAAACCTGGTAACTACCAGGAGATTAAAAGAATTAGTTAAGTAGTCTAGCCTTTAAAATTGAGTAATGTGAAATTAATTGCACAATAGTTTAAGTGATGTACTCAGTCCCTCTGTTCAGCATTCAGACTTTGGTCGCAGACTGAGCATTAGAAGTAAATCTAGGTCGAGATATGAAGTAGTGTTAAAATGTGCTAGCTAATAATATTTTTCCAAATACAGTTCTGATCATCTGAACCTCATTTACGTTGTTTCCTGGAAGTATTTTGAAATTTTGCTAATTTCTGTAACATAGGCATGGTTTTAGGGTGTGCTCAACTACCATATTGCTAACACACAGCCCTGGTACCCCCACACAGATATTTATATAACTGATACTGCTTATTGATTAATATTAAAAGAAACAAGATCTCATTACTTCCGATTTTTAAAAGCTCTGATTTGTATCAATGCAATTTGTAAGTGACACATTTCAAATTTGTGAAAAAATTTTTGCAGCCTCTGAAAAACAGGATATATAAATCCCTGAATTTGAGATTACTTAGAGAAATACCTAGTCTAGGCATTTAGAATAGCATAGTGAAATAATTTATAAGAACTTCGTGATACTCCAACATGTTATTCTTATATGATTGTATTTCCATTTCCACTATATTGCCTGCATAAAGCAATGGAGGAGGAGGGGGAGGAGGAGAGGAGGTCATACCCTGTATGTCTAGTTCAGTCCCTCAACCCTCCAAAACCGGTCAGTAACCACGCAGACATAGATAACATCCCCTACGGCCACATGCTCATCAGTACGGAGTGAAAGTCATTTTCCATAGGCTACTCCACAGCTTGTAGGCAGTATTATCCCAGTTTCTGGAGGACTTTTGGCTCATTACAAATGCTGTCAAAATTGTCACTTTGCTAGCGGTCTCAGAGACAAAACATCTCACCCTCTTCCTCTGCATTCTCAATTCATGCATATTTAAAGAGGTCCAGTTTCAAGTATTGCCAGTATGGCCCTTTCACCAGTTTTATTTACATTGCTTAAATGTGTCTTACTGGTCTGATGGAGGCAAGGCAATTGTAGAGCATTTAGGCTATTTGCAGGAATAGGTTAGATACAAGCATTTGAGCGTGCAAGCTCTTACTCAGCTGCTTCTGTGTCAGAGCCCTCTCAGTCTTGAAGGTGTTCCCAGAAAACTTGCATTTCCCCAGCCTCGTCGACTGATCAGATAGGAGGTATTACCTGTCGTTACAAACCTTGATGCTTTTCGACCTTCACGACTACAGCACTTCTGCATGTTGGTCGAGCAGTACTAAGGTAATACTCATGCAAATACAGTTTGGTTTATCCTGCTTTTCCTAATGCATATTTATCTTCATCTATTGACATTAATATCCACATTTATAATGTTGAAGGAAGCTAATTTAGGCTGTTATTCCCTGAGTTCTTCATACACACATTGAATATGTTTCTTCACAATTAATTACAAACTTAGATTCTGTACTAGGATCTACTACAAAAGACAGGCCTTTCCAAAATATCACTCAGGTCAAAACAAACACTGCATTAATGGCAACGGTCCATGTTTGTGAGGCCTAATGACAGGATTTCACTGACAAAATCATTCAAGTCCCCCTCTTCATTCTTCTGCCAGTTGTGTAATAAACATACTCCAGTGCTTTACTGAATTTACAAATTATATAAACAAAACTCACATCTTCACTTCTGTTTAGTGACTCTTCCTTTGTTTAGTATAACTTATTTCCACATACAAAATAATTAAGGCCTCTACAATTTTTAAGTTGTCTGGCAGCACAGCTTTAAAAAAAAAAAAAAGTAGTAGTCTTTATTTGCCAGCTGGGAAATTTCTTCAGATGAAATACTGTTACACTTAGTTGGAGGCAGTACTCTATTTACATATTTTTAAGAAAACTTTTCTTCTGAGCTCTGCAGAGAAAGAGCCATAAAGAATAACCCAGAAGCCTAATGCATAATAAGGTGGAACATATTGCTTTACAGAAACCAGAATCAGTTTGCAGGACACAGACCATATCAGGAAAGTCTTGCTTTCAACAACAATTATACTGACAGTGTTGAAGACTGACCTATTAATATTACTAGGTTTGGACCATGGAGTATTCTAGAAAGCCAAAAATATTTTAAAGTTTTGAATTGAGTAACGTAAGCTTGCATTAGACCTTGGCTTCAGTCTAGATAGGAATAATCGATTCAGTACAGTAAATTCAGAATTTATATTTTAAATTAAAACCGAAGTATCAAAATAAGTTAACGTAGAAAAACATATGCCTTTTTTTACATAGTGAAGATCACTTTTAGGCAAAACTTAACAGAAAAACAGTTTGGGAATAAAGAAAAGTTCTCTTTTGGCAGTGTCCGGTTTGGGATTTAGCTCTGTCCTCTCCTTGGAGGCATCTGTTAACTAAAATTCATCAATACAAAAAAAAGGCAACACAGTGAAAAGCTGAAATATTAACATTTCAGTAAAGTGCACGGGACTGTGGCATACTTAATGGCTTTGCTATGACCTTATCTCGGATGCTGAATTAAATGACGGGGATGCCAGGTTCTTTACTATTCTATTGAGATTGGCAATTTTTTCTTCCAGTAAATAGTTTTTCCTTTCAGCAGTTTTCTGCCGCTGTTCTGTCATCTCCAAAGCCTTCAGCAGTTGTGCATTCTCAACATAGAGATCCTTGACCATTGCATCTGCTTTAGTGTTCTTGGAAAGCTGAATTGTGAATAGAACATAATTACTCAGCAAATTAAAAGCAAGTTAAAAATAAAAAATTAAAAGCAAGAACAGTGCTGGGAAAGTAGGTGAATGTGTTTACTGTAACTCAAGTATCAAAGGAAGACAACCCACCCATTCATCTTATTTTCCTTTGTTAAAAACCTATACATTTGTGGAGTCTTTATAGATACTATGAATATTTTGAAACCAGAAAGACTTTGTAAGGAGATCAGGCAGATAATAGAGGGCTTCAAATGAATCTTGTCAGCTGAGTACTGCTTTATAGCATTTGTCCTCTAAGGATAAGTCTAGTTCACAAGAGGATCCACAAGCCCAGTGATCCCACAGAGATACTTCCTCCAAGGTTTGGACCACCAGCTCCTCCTATAAAATCGGGGAGAGCAGCCTTGCGCTTGTCTACATGCTTTTGGGAACAGGCCTTTGGCAGGAGACCCTGTCAGTATAGCGCTTCCTTAACATGAAAGAGGAGACTGTACCTCAGTAGAAAACAGATATTGTTATCATGTCACGCCTGTCTCAGTGTTCAAAAGCCACCTTTTCCTACACTATTGAGGACTTCTTCAGAAGGCAGACCAGGGCAAGAACAAAAACCCCAAAACCACGTCAAACAAAGGGTGTGTTGGGGCAGGGGCATTGAGAAATCAATAATTGTACAGTAATCCTGTCTGTAGTCTTCAGGAAATTCTTTTTCCTCCTTTTCTAAGCAACTTTTCCAGTTAGGATACTTAGCTGGAATTTGATGTTTGTTTCATGACTTCAAGTGCATCAGCATACCAAACAAGCATAGCTTTTAGGAGATTAATGAGTTGTGGATTCAGTCCCCAATTTGGAGTTTTAGGAAGTTTTGGGCAAATATGTTGTACTTTAGCTCAGAAGCATTAAAAGAAAAAGGAAAGCACCTTTAACTTTATTCTAGGCAAGAAAGGCTTGGCAGCTTTTGCCCACTTAGTTCTTTACAGAAGTAATGGGGACAATTTGAGGAAGAGAGTAAGAATGCTTACTTGTTCTTTCAGCTGATTTACTTTATCTTGGAGAAGCCTCTTCACGAGCCTTAGTTTCTGTTCAACATCCATCATGCGTTCTTCCATCATTTTTAGAAGCTGCTCATGACCCCCCTGGAAAGCAACATTTACGTGAGAATCAGTTAACAAAAGTCAGTTCACATTCACCAGTCTCCTTTTTTTCCAGTTTATGCTTAAGAAAATAGCTGGCACTCCACATGTGAGTCTATTTTAGAGAGTTGACTAAATTAATAAACCATTCATGGAAGCAAAATGTTATGGCAACACTTAAAGGACACTTGCAGCATTGAACTAGTTTTCCAAGTCTAAGTTACACTTGAGATTACCAGATCTAAGAATAATTCATATAAAATTCTAAGTTCTGTCTTGACTGTGATAGTCAGATCTGGATAGTTTCCTTTTCTTGCTCTTAGGTGCTGCCACACTTCTCTTGAATGTGGGAAACAAAATACCAATCAAAATCTTAACGATTCTAGAAAAAAAATTAAGGTGAAGTCATAAGGGCATGTTGATTTGACAGTATAACTCTCCCATGCCAAAGCCCCCTTGAAATTGAGTAATATCCTAAAAAAGTAGGATGCTATTATCCCAGACTTAATTTTTTACATTTGTTTCAGATTAGTTGTTGATAACTAATGTTTCCAAATAGTAACTCTAAAATGCTTTTGCTCTTTTTCTTCAGTGAGGTAACAGACAGTCTAACTAAAAGCGTAGTAACACAGTGTCAGGAGAGTGCCCATTACACCAACAGTTGAGTGAAGTTTTCCCAGATAAATTAGAAACACCAGGAACTACAAGAAAGCTTGTTTGTATTTGGGAACTTTAGACACTGACTGCAGGGAAAGGGATTCTTTATTTTAATGCTAGCTTGTTACTCTAATTCTAGGAAGTCATCTGAGAAGATTAGCTTTGAGAAAGCACTAACCTTCTCCTCAGTTTCAGGTAGGTAGTTGCTCATCTACACCACTGTGGAAAGATCCCCTTAGGGGATTGATTGAAGTCCACTCAACATTTTATTTGTTGTAACACCAGAAACTGCTTAAGTCTACGTAGGGGGTTATATGATCATTAGCTTGTGAAAAAAATTGGAAAAAGTTAGAGTCATATAGAAAGCAGTTTTACAGTGCTGCCAGACTGGATATTTTTCCAGATTAAAAAAATACTACTAAGCAGAACTCGCAGGGGACTTTCTAGCCAAGTCATCTTAAGCTATCTTTTGTAATTTAATTGGAATTCAAAAACATGGCTGACTAGTACACTTCATATTGGTTGCAGGAGTCTTGAGTGAGTAGTTAAGTGGAAACTAAGAATTATAGTGGTCTCAATAGCTGTGATCCCTGTTTTTTGGCTTAAAGTTGATTTGAGAATGTTCTAACTTCATATTATTTCATGTTTAATGGGAGAAGCCAGCTCAAGCATTAGCTTTAAGGTCATTAGAAAGATAGGAGCAAAAAGATCTTTGAAAGCAAACAGCTGAAATGGTTCATGGCTCCCAACTAGAAAAATCATAGCCCTTAAAGAGGTGTTTTGCACCTCTTAAGTATGAAAAATCTAGTTTAATCTAGTAATTTGAGACAAAAGAAAAACCACTTAGGAATGTTATCCAAGAAACAAGTGTGTTAATAAATTTTCCCTTTTCTGGCACTGCCTTTTTACTTTATGGCCACAGCAGTAGAATATGCCCATGTACTATGCAAATTCTTTTCTTAAATGTGCAGGTACATCTGCTAAAGAGAAGCTGAGTATCTGTACTTAAGTACATCCCCTATTACAAATCTTTCCCAGAAGTCCTGATACAACAATCCTCAGTATCAGAGACAAACATTTTGTCTAAAATTTGTTAATTCTTGTTCATAAAGCTGAAACTATTGATACTATTAAGACAAGAGACATTATGTTTAAAAAAAATTTTATTTTTCATTTACATCAAAAAATGTCATCTTTCCCTGTTAAAAAGTTTATACATCTTATACAAAAATGCAGTATAAATACCCCAGATTTTCTTCAAGTCTCATATAAAATTAGTACCATTTGAGAAAAATAGTCTCTTTCCACACTGAACAACTCCACGTTTTAAATAACATAAATAAAAAGTATTTGTAACAAATTAAAAAAAGACAGCTTATGAACTTTCACAAAATAGCTTCTAGACAAATAAATAGGAAATAACACTGTGGAGACTTTTTTTTTTTTTAAGAAAAAGCACAAAATAATTTGATCCTCAAGTTTCTCAGCTTATGCCAGTTCGTGTGTTTGTGTGTGTTTATCATGGTAAGGAATGAGATCATAAGCAGCCAAGCTGTCAGAGGTGCCCGATCCTCCGGTAGGAATCTGCATGCACTGCTCGCTGCTCCGGTAGCAAGGCCTAGAGAAAGAAGGCAAGTGGGATACTTCACCCTGATATCCAGATTTTCTTTTAAATACGTATGTATACTTAGTTAAAGCAAACCACCAATACAAGCGAAGCAAGCAACACAAGACAAACAAAAACACACACAAAAGAAAACATGCAGAGTATCACATCTTATATTTCTCTAAATACTAGTATTAGCACTACACATATGCAATTGAGGGGATATTCGGATGCATTTTCTAGATGTAAGGACTCTTCAGATGGCTCATCCATGTTTTTGAGGGATTTAAAAAGATCAGTGGCAGTGATTAACTGCAATTAGCAAAGCAGTTGAGTTTCTTAGAGGAAGTTATCTGCCACTATATATATGTATCTATATATATAAAATCTCAGATTGCCAAATAGCATTTGTGAAAGATGTAGTCCAGCTGACCTCCTTTGAAAACTTATTTGCATTTCTATTTTAAACCTAGTGGTAAGTCTTTTTCCTGAGACAGGTGAACAAGCTGTTGGTCAGAGGTGACTTGAATTTTGAAATAAAGAGCTGAAGAAAGGGGAAGTTGAGCAACTCTAAGTACTCTGAACAAAAATATTGGTTAGCAGAGGTTCTAAGAGAACTTAGGAAAAGATTGGGTCATTAACAGGCTCCCAAATCTAGTTATTGAGCAAGGAATGTGAGAACAAGTGCAGCGATTGCTACTGTGCAGCAGGGAAGAATCACAGCACTAGACACAGCAGAAAGAGTCATTTGGAATTCAGAAGAGCCCAGACAGGTTAACACAGTAGAAAAGGCTCAGGAGTTTTAATTTAGTGAAATTTGAAAGTATGACAGTACCCTTTGGAGGACAATAGCTCAAGACTGACTGTAAAATGAATGAGAACACAGACCACTATAGCCATGATCAAAAAGCAATGAACATTGCAAAGCATGATGAACACAAAATAATTCCAAAAAGGAGGGGGATAGCTTTGGATACCTTATTACACAGAAGGACTCAGGATCTAAGAAAGCTGCAAAGTGCAAAGCAGCAGCAGCAAAACTAGGTGATTAAGTTTACACAGAAAGCATGGAGATAACCTGACGTTGTACTCACTGGTGAAAAGATGATGAAGAGGGATTAGGATGCGATTTTTCAAGATGCTAAAGGGGACATTAAAATGGACATAAGCTCAACTAAATGTTAACCCTAGAAATCAGGATGACGAAGAAAAATCAACAGTGAGAATTAAAGCAAGGTGTGCTTACAGAAATGTCAAAGTTGGGACAAACTAAAACAACTTTGGCCTTTGGTAGAATGCATGTGTTTAATAAAGATTTTAGAAAGTTATCTAGTAAAGCCCACGAAAAAAGCTGTAGGAGATGTTATAAACCAGAATATCTGTTCACTTTAAGCAAAAAAAAAAAAAAATTAAAAGGATTAAGTGCATTAGTGCATTGGCAGCAAATATTTGCAAAGCCTCTCAAAGTATTTTTAAATTCACGAAGCTTTCCAGAATAAAAGCTTTTACAGGAAATGTGGAAGTGATTTATCTGTAGAACTACAAGTTCCAGGATGTGACTAGTTTGCAAATTGTTTCTCAGGCTTTCAAAGGCAAAATTACAAAGTCATCACTCCTAATGCAATACACAGCACATTCATTTGCAGATGCTGCTGCTGTAATATGGCTTTTATTGATTTCAAAAATTAAACTGCACGCTCTACTTTCCATTGTATGTGACCAAGTACATTAGCCTGTGGTAATGCACTTCTGTCAGGACTCGGCTGAAAGGGAGAGAGAGAACCTTACAATTGATTTATTTTTACTTATCCTATATTATTTGCTGTTAAGTTCTTTTGGGGGGGAACTTTTTGATTTTATGCCTTTCTTAAAAAAGAATTCTTACTCCAAGTTTTGGAAACTTTAGAAACTGTTACTGCAAATACTCTCTCTCCATAATACCTTTCTTCCAGAATACCCTATTAACACGTTCAGAGATTTTTGAGCTTCAAAGTCTTGGTCTTATTATTCTTTTTTTAAAAGTGTAACTACAATCTGAGTTTAAAAGGTAAAGATTTTTTTTCTGCTAACAGATTAATAAAAGTGTTAGTATTTTATCTAAGTTGTTTAGAGCTTTATCTTTTCTCATAAGATAAAGTTGTAATATTATTTTAAGACCTATGGCCTGAGCCAAAGCTTTAGAGATTTGGTTACTTTTTGAAGACGAGAGTCATTTGGCAAGCCTAGTCCCCAAGCTTAATTTTTATATGGGAGATGCAAACTTTTCTACCTGTTGCCTATCATTCAGTTTTACATGCTAAAGAAACAAGACAACACTAAAAGTGACTCTGCCCAATATGTGCAGTGGATGTAATCTTCCTTGGAATTAGATTGTTTTTCCTCAGAAATGCCAATGTTGAAGTTTCTGTATAACAGTAACAGTGTTCTCCAAACAATGTCTTGGCTTACGGCCAAATAATGAAGATAGGCTGACCTTATAAAAAGGATTAATTTGGTTATAATATTCTGCTCTACTACAGCTGACAGAACTCCGTGTGACAGCAACAGCCCAAACTAGTATTTTATGTGTGATGGGTGTGTGCTTGTGCAATATGTGGCATAGTGTATTTTCTAAAACAATGGTTCCAGACATAGACATTAGGTAAAGAAAACAAAACCAAAAAACCCTGTAAACACTTACTGCACATTAATCAGAAGGAGAAAAGCCAGTTGAACGTGGATGGGAGTGTTTATTATTTCAAAAAGATTAAGAGGACTTCAGAATTAAGCTATAGCTCAGGCTAAATATGCTAAATAACAAAAGTTTGGTTTGTACCTATCTTTGATAGAATGAATTTTAATTTTAAGTTTTGAACTGGCATAAACAGAGAACGGATCTCATCAGAATTGAAAAATCAAGAAAACTAACCAGATATCCTTTTAAAGTTGTAAGCTGCAGAGTCATGAGAGCTTTACCTGTTGCATGTTTGTTTCAGAGGGTCTGCTTTCAAGTTCTTCCTGAAGACGTTGACTCCTCCTCTCTGCTTGTAGTAGCTGGTGTTGGAGCTGCAGGAACTGTTCCTTGGGCACCATAGCACAGCCTTGCTGCTGGAGCTCCCGGGAGTGCGGTGATTGGCTAAGCATCACACTGGCGCTTGAGTGGAGCATCTGAAGAGTAAAGTAAATCAGCCGTCAGGAGAAAGCAGCACTGCCGTTCATACGGGATATCTTTCAGTGATGCACTGGACATCAGGTTACTCTTGAACCATTTCTTGTACCCAAGAGAAACAAGCCTGAACGCAGTAACAGAAACTAAATAGACAACTTTTCTCTTTCCAATGAAAAAAAGATGCATCTTTATGTGCAGTCCTGAAGTCTAAAGGAATCTGAGCTTTGATTCATAGTTTCAAACCTCAATTATAAATTCACCAAGTTTCTGATGAAATCCTGTCAGAGTTAAATGGGCCTGTAGCAAGCTTTAACTTAATAGTCCTTTTTAATTTTAACCTTGATCTCAGCAGCTCTTCTAAAAATAGTATCCACTTACAAATAAAAGCACTAGCATGAGGCAGGCTGAAGAAGTTGTCCACCAGTGCCGATTATTTCTAGTCTAATCTAGGATGGAGAGAGAACATTCTCAAAAGCAAAACAAATTTTCAGTGTAATGTATGATGACTTAAGTAATTTGATGCCAGCTGCTATATTACATTCAGAATTCAGTATTTAGAATCCCATACATCTTTCCTTATGTTCACTAACTGTAGAAATTAAGACATTTTATAATTTTCATTTCGAGACATGCTACAAGCAGGAGTTTGATGCAAGTCTGGAGACCTCCTGAGTGTCTGTACTGCATAAGCAAAAGTATACTCAGAGGGGCCCTTGAGATATGGATGCATGTAGTAATCTGAAATGGTTTAATTCCAAATTTAAGTCTTGCTTTCATTAAAAAAAAGTTACCAAATGCATCAGCAAGTCTATGTAATGTCAAGGTAGTATATACCAACAAATAGTTCGTGCATAATGGTTGTCCTTTGTGAAGTTATACTACCAGAGAAGTCTTAATTGGTAAAACTGGGCGTCTCATGTGGGGCAAAAGGATCACATTCCTAATAGTCCTTGCTACAGCAAAAAGAGAACCTCAGAACAGACTTGTCCCAAACGGTTTAGCTTCCCCACATCGTTTAATGAAGTGCTGCTCCCAAGCAATGCTATGACAGTTACTGGATGGAGGTGGCTAGAAAAGAGGCATTTCTGGCATTGCAACCACGAGAGCCCAAGTTAGATAAACTGGCCCAGCATTAGATGAACTTTCAGATAATATTAGAGCTAAGATAGTCACATGAAACAATTTAGCATTTTTCTAGACTAAAGTAAAATCCAGGTAAGACTAGCTCACAGTTGTAATAGTTTTTAATACTAAAAAAAGACTAGAACTGTACAGTAAAAACCCCTGACGTTTCAGACAAGCTGATCTGCAGCCTGAATTTGCATAAGATTAATACTTTCTTCCCATAAAGTTCACTTGACCACATCATAAAATTCTCACCCGTTATCTCAAAACCATTACTCTGTTCCCTTAGGAAAAGGCATATAAGATTACGTTAGTGGTTTTAATTTTCCTTTCACAAGTGGTAGAATTGAGGCCTCAATTTGTAATCATATTTCAGTTATTGAGTTCATCTACAATGTAAACAGCTATAAGCATTTTTCATAATGGTGCAGCTCTTCTGGCCACGTTAGCATCTGTACATCTCTGCTGGCCCAGGTAAACAGAAAATAGGTTTATCAGTACTTTAAAATAAGACTATTTGTATTTTTTTAAGCTATCAGGAGGTTCTCTTGAATCAACTTGTCTGTAAAGGAGCTATTCTTTTACTGACAGTATAAACAGTGACAATAACGAGCTGCTGATGGAATTTGTTTAGGGTTTCCTGTAACATTGTAAAGCACATGAGCGTCTAATGAAAGAGCTGAAGAAACAGTCAATTCATGTTAACAGTATCTTAAAAATAAATACCAATTGCGTGGCTAATGAAAACAATATAGTCTTGCCGTATTCATCTGTGGAAGAAAATGGAACAATAATGAACTTGCTAAACTATTAGGGATGACGCTGAGTGTGATCACATACCAGTTAATATTAAGGAAACATTTGACAGTCTGGTGAAAAAGCATGCAGATACCAGAGGTAAATATGCAAACACCTTCAAGCCTCACAATCAATGGGTTAGAAGGAAGGGGTCGAGCCACTTTTCATTTTCTTACGATCAGTTTAATTCTTTTGAATGCAGTCGGTTGTTTCTCTCCATTTTGATGGCAATGCCTTAGAAGTATGCAACTTCTTGGCGTACAGAATCAAATTGCACAACATACTAACCACAAAGAAGTTAGTGCAGCTGTCAAAGTAAAAATTTTACATTACAATGAATAGTGGCTTCTTTACTTAAAAGATGCATGGAATTAAAAAAAAAAAATCTATAAAAGAAAGAAATGTTTTCTCCATGCTATGGTAGTACATTGAAAACGATTGCTCTACCTTCGCACACTATTTCAGAAAGAGAACTGCACCCTTCTCTGCTAGTTCCAACCACTGAGTTCTAGACAGGTTAGCCATGAACAAAAGGAGAACAGGCACAAAAGAGAAAGTTAGAAGTCATAAAGTGCTAAGTGAACGTTAGACACCTGCTGGAAAATGTTATCAGGAGTAACAGAAGTCCTGCATGTTTGAAATACGAATTTTAGGAGAAAACGCAATTCATGCTTGGTGTTTATACTAAAGGCTTTAACGGTGTTTGGAATTTTCCCAAAGCTTAATTAAGACTATATAAATAAAAGCGCAGGGCACATAAACAGTCTTTTCAGTAACTTGTCAAAATCTCATCTTTTCTGATCAAATTTTCGCAATTTTATAGCTAATTACATAGTATATTCAGCATAACATGTTTCCCATTTGCTCTCTTAATGAAAAACATGAAGTCTTTTAATAAACAGTGTTGTAAAAGCCTCATCTAGAAGATGCTTTGATTTATGGAACAAGTCAAAATTGTGGTGGTTTTTTTTTTTTAATATTATGTTTTAAACTCAAATTCAGGACATCAAGTTTAGGCAAGACTGCTGAGAGACAACTCTGAGGTCTAGCCTGAACTTAAGGGATACACCAACTTCACATCGTTAAGTTTGCCTGTTCCTGTAAGCAAGGACACCTAAGAATTATGCAGTTCTCATAACATGCAGCATGATCCGTCTCCAGCAGTACTGAACAAACATCCACATTTACAGCAGGCTTTGGAAGAATCTCAATTGAAGTTTTCACTCATGCCTTTAGATTAACAGCACGTTGCATAAATTGTTATTCTGTCGTGATTTAGGTAAGGTAGCAAGGCTTAAATTCAGCAAATTATTCCCGTAGTAAATAAGAACAGGTTTCTCCAGTAAGAGCAGCATTATGCAAATATTAGTTAGGAAACTGGAGGTTACATGTTTTAGGAAGGAAGAGGAAAGAATTAGCCTTGCCTCAAGCACAGAAACAAATTTCTTCGCTATTTGATTTTGTATCTGAAGCCTGACACGAATTACGATAAACCACAACATGCTTCAGAGAAGCAAGTTTGTCACGCTATCGTCTTGATCATGAAAGATGAGATTAGGCATTAGGGGACATTAAGTCTTCTAGTTTTGATTATTTTCCTCTGTTCATACACATCTAGAAGTTGTTTTTAAATAAATTAATAGATTCAGTGAGATAGTGATAAAGCCCCACACTATTCAGTACAGTCAACACTGATTGAAAAGTACCTCCATTAACTGATCATCCAGTTTGACTTGCTTTTTTCTTAGCCCTTCATTTTCTGAGCTGGTTTCCAGTTCACGTTCAAGAGAATTCATCTGACTGATCTATTAAAGACAAGAAGTTTCCTTAGAAAGGTAGTAGTTTCTTATTTTATCTGGTTTGGTTTTTTTCCCCCCGCAACATGCAAGTCACGAATCACTGCACATCAAGGCAGTTCAAGATTAAAAGACAGGAGTATTTGGACAAGTGTAATACTTTGCTGAAAGCGATGCCTGAGACAATGTTATACAGCGTCTCTGACACAAGTTTCAAGGAACAGGCAGGGTAACTGGTTTTTAATCTCAAAGCGGTAACGCTAGCATGCAAGCGCTGTGTCTTGCGGAGCGCTCGAGCAGGCTGCGTTTATGTTTATGGTTCCCATGTTCTACCACTGAACTGTTTGTACAGGCTGGAAGTCCTGCAGCACATCGGCGTAGCCTTCCACCCCGCACGCTCTGCAGAAGCGCAGCAGACAGTCAGCTCCTTGGGACAGGGATTCGTGCGAGCCAAAGAACGCAAAGCTCAGAGTGGAAGAAGAAAATGACAGCTTACGACGTTAGCTCTTAGAGACGGCAAGTACTGCATCGAGTCACGTATTTACCATCTAAAACTAACCTTCCTGTTTGCAGATGACAACTCCTTCTGAAGCTGTTCACACTCTCTCTTCAAGCTTAATTTCTCTTGCTCTATGGCTTTGACGATACCTGACTGGCTTTGATGCTTTTGGTGCTTTAGGGAAAGGATAGTAGATTCCAGCTGTCGGATCTAAAGAGACCAGAGATGAACAAATGTGGAAAAACATTCCAGGCCATTCCACAAAATCAAATTGCATCTACTTCATCTAAAATACTGAGTACCAATTGATTTTGGACTCATAGCAGATTCCGGTGTATTTTTGACATTTTAGCTTTGAGCAACAAAAGGTTTTTCCCTTCCTCTTCCCTGTGATCTGCCTAATACTGTGAGCCAAGAAACTGGACATGAAGAATGCTCGGAACATTAAGAAGTTTTTATGAAAGAAAAAAAATTGATGGGCATTAACCGAAAGCTGGACCAGAAGCTTAGACAAGAGTTATCAGGATTTTCTTTTAAAAAAAGAGCTGTTTGAAACATCGTAAGAGTGTCTGCATACTCAGTGCAGCTATAAAGGAAAACTATTCCTTTATGCGTTCTTTCTGCAAATGTTTCTATTCAAAACTAACGAGCAACATTCCTCTCCTGTATTACCCACTGCAAACCAAGAATCATTAAGTTTTGCCTAGCACGCAGGGACCGCCTCTGATCTGGCAAGCTTGCTCAGGTTACCTTCTCCCTGGAGTGAGTCAGGTCTGTTTTAGCGCTCTGCACTTCTCTCTGCAGCCTCTCATTCTCCTGCCTGAGCAGCTGCTGCTCCTGTTTCATCAGCTGGTCCAGTTCATCCCAGTGTAGTTGCCCCTGTTGGTCCTGCAGCCCTGAGGAAGGCACAGCCAGTTCTAGAACCCGATTCTTAAGACAGACAGAATTGCAGGGTTAGGCCTTAAAGAAGCAGACATTTTCTCTATTCAGGTGGGTTTTAAGTAGGCTTTCAGTAAGTGCAGACTCTAAAGTCGCAGGATTCCCGTCTTCCTCCCAGCCTACACACTGTTTTCCACTAAGAAACCCAGCATGCTAATCACAGTGCAAACCCAAAGTGCTTCCCTTCGCTAAAATCGTAGATAATAGCTGTGCGCCAGAAGGGTTGCTACGAGTGCACAGAGTTCAACGCCACAAAAAAGCAATTTGTGCTCCATTTCACAGCCTCATCAAGCAAATAATAGAACTCAGTCTCGTATATTATTCAGTAATAGCTGTAATTTAGTTGCTGTTGCACAATTCTGAAACAGCCTCTTTTCCACGTGAACATTAAATATTCCTTAATTACATGGCAAACAAGCCAAATTACTAACTGAATTCATAACACCAATCCCAAGACTGCTGTCTACAACCTCCTTCAGTTACAGTTCCTCATCAGTTAAGAGAGGCTGATACAGTACTGTGCCTTTCAAAAACAAGTTTGACTGAAAATTGGATCCCCCCGTCAATTACTGGTTTGACCGTTAATATGTTTCTAGTTTTGATAGGTGTAAATTCATACGTTGTCCACAGATTTTTTTTCAATTTTTTTGTTTGTTTGTTTTTGCAAAAGGTTTCTTTCAGGGAAGAATGGAGACTCAGGAGATGGACTGATCATTGCCTGTCCTTACGTTCAAAACTTAAAATAAGTTTTTTTAAAAATAAGTTTAAAGTCTGCACATTATATACAATTCGACAAGACTAATTATAGTTAACTATTTTAAAATTGAAAACTACTAAATACAGAAAACATCATTAACATAGGGCTTTTCTTGTACCCACCTCCTTTCAGCTTTTTTTTTTTTTAAATGAGCTTTATATCACTTGTTTAAAAAAAAAAAATCAATAGTTGCATAACTCAGAGTCTACTTGCCCAAGCCTGCAGCACTATTTGTGTCCTTTTAATGGACAAGCCAACCTAAAGAAATAACTTGGCTGCAGCGGCAGGCTGCAGAAGAGCAGCAGCGAGTGGCCGTAAACCCTGGCCTGCAAAGTTGACTGACTTTGAGGCACCTGAAGTCCGTTACCTTTTCATTGGCATTCTGCAGTTGCTTGTGTAAAGACATCACTTCTTGTTTAAGAGTTTCCTTCTCCTGTTGCGTCACCCGTAAGTCCGACTTTAGTCGGGACAGCTGAAGGTTGGTGTTTTGCAGCGTTTCATCTAGACTCTGAACCTGGAACGAGCAGGAACACAGCTTTCCATTTGCTGGACCAAGATTTCTTGTAAGCTTGGTCTGCTAGGGTGCATATGCACCACGTATCACACATATTTAGCATCTCGGAGGGAGGGAGTGAAGAAGTGACAATGCTGGCAGCCCCCTTTAAAAATACTAAATGATTTTCCAACTTTCTGTTCCAAATTAGTAGCCATCCACTTTGAATACAGCCACAGTACTGCATTCAGAGACACAGCTTCCAGCCCCGAATATTTATTGTGATATGCTGGGAAGAGAAGATTTCTCTTGAATTATTTATTCTTCCTGGCAGCCCATGGCCAACAAGAAACCCCAAGCGTGATCAGCCAAGCAGATAGCCATTCGTTCCCCTCCCCTGCCTGGGGAGAGACGAGCCACCGCCAGAAGAGCAGGGGGCAACAGCAGAGTCTCTGCAGTGTTTTAGGAATAACTGCGCAGAATGAATTGGCAAAAGGAACTTGGCTGTAGATGCAAAACAACATAGCTTATTCTTGGGGGAAAAAAAAAAAAAGTCCCTCATTGCATTTAACAAGTTTCCTCCTTGTCCTTTAAGAACGTCACTTTGAAAGCCCGTCAAAGCGGCCATTCTTAGCTGCATGACATCTTTGCGCACAGTAGAAGACGGCTGGTTTTTCATGAAAAAAAGCACTACAAGAGATTAAAAAAATGCTTTTGATCCAGGGCTATAACAAACCCCACTATTATACCTTGTCTTGTGAAACGGTGAGCTGTGTTTTCAGTGTCTGACTCTGCTGTTCCCAGGACTTCTGCTCCTGCTTCAAGCTGCCAATTGCATTCTCTAAGCAGCTTACTTTAGCTACCTGAAATAAGATTACATCGGTAAGCCTGACTCATTCCGGATTTTCTTTAACTCAATTTGACTTTGAGAGTTAAGCTAGAGGGAGTTACAGCTACGCAAAGAAAACACAGGAGAGCAAAAAACCCCTCAGCTCCCAGCCCGAATCTCCACACAACGGGATCATTATAGTGCGCATACTAGTTACACTGCTCGAGTTCAGAGTTACAACATGTTAGAGTTGCAATAAAAGTGCAAGAACACTGTCTGCCTTGTCCTGCTGCAATATTTATATCCAGGCCTCTGTTCCTTGCAATGTTTGGAATTTTCTGTGTAATCAAATTACAGTAAAGCTGTGCTCCAGAATTTACGCTTTCTCTTTAAGACCAGCTAGGAAAAAAAGGCAGTGGCAATTAAGCCTTTATCTGGCTTGAAGGAAAAAAAAAAAAGAAATCCAAAGTAGTTTTACAGTTAAGGGTGATACAGATAATGATATAAGAATTTTAACAGCCCGTTACAGCATGTAGGTAGTGATGTGGATTTGCAGTTCTTTCTTACCTTGTCAATACATCTGTTTAATTCCTCACTCAGGGCTTCTTTTTCTTTCTGCAGCTTTTCATTTTTAGTAATTAAGCTTGAAACTTCATTCTGAAGGTCAGAGAGATCAGGACATCTGGGCAGCTGTGGAAAACAAACCCCTCACAGTTGCATTTCTGTGTTGGTTCAGAATTTTGCATGCAAGTGTTACACAAAGCTTTCTCTTCTCCTCCGGGCCAAGCATCCCACTCCGCACAGAGTGGGAGAGAGAGGAACATACTCCAGTTTGGTACAAATGACCACACAACTATCGCTCATACGATCCAAGGCATCCTTCCCGCAACAGCGGTGCTAAGGATTCCCAATTGCCCTGTGATCCCTGCGATTTGCTTTAGGGCTGGTCTTCTTCTGCCTCTTCCGTGAAAGGGGAAAAAATACTGAACTGCTGACTTCTGATCCTTTTCCCGTTTGACACAGTGCTTTAGCTTAACACTCTGCCTTCTCCCGTGCTGTTCTGTCTTTGCTCACTCAATCTTCTGTCTTTAATTACACTCAAGCCCCAATCCACTCTTTACTGAATAGGCCTCATCTGCTTTTGCTTTTTAAGACCGTTATCAATCCTAAGCATTGGGTGCATCAAATGAGTGCTTTACACTGTAAAGAAAATTACTTTGTGGAGCCCTAATCAGGAGAGCTAACTCATTTGTAGCCTTCATTATCTATGTTTATTAGCATATATTTACAGCCAATTGAACCATGCTTATACAGGCGATAACCAAGCCCTCCAGGAAATTATCCTCAGAAGTTGTGAGACGTCGAAGTCTCCAGATGGGTTTAGCAATAGGAATTCTCTCCGAGAGGACATGCTGGAAGAGACCAGTCCTTAAATGGAGCTATATGGGTATCACCAGTTACACAGGAAAACGTTCCCCTGCCTATCCCATCTGCACAAACTAGAAAAGCCCTGTCTATTCCTTGATTAGAGCTTTCAATCTTTGTCTTCGTTGTCAAAGCCTGTCTTTGTAGACCCACTACTCTGGAAGACCTTTTGGCAAAGGCTAAGTGAAACCAACCTTATTTGAACAATCGTGCATTGTACCCAGAGACTGTTTCAAGAGGATTTATATTCCCCTACCGTTGTGACCTTTCTTTAAAGAAATTAACTATTTCCAACCCCGGCAAGAGAGCAGGGCACATTAAGAGACAGCCAGCATTATCTGATGGCCCTCAGATAGGATGCCATACCTGTTTTGTCTTCTCGAGTTCCTGCTTGAGGATGTGGTTCTCCTGGTCCAATATATGAGCTTGAACCTTCATTTTTGACAGCTCCATCTCCAAGGAAGACACCATATTTGATGACTGCAAAAAGGAAAAGGCTCAGATTTCAGCTTAGGAGACACGCAGAGTAACAAAGGTTAACCAGAGGATGCTGCAGCCACTGACATGGGTTAGAGCTGGGATGGCACTGGACTGAACAGAACAGGCACGCTGGAAAATGCAGGTAAATATTTAGCATCACTAAGCTCCATTTTCAAGACAAACCCGCCCAATTCTACCTCCCTGCTTCTGGCTGCGGCCGTGCTTTCCTTCCACCCCCACTGCCGCATGCATGTACGTCTGCAGCTAGCACTCGGGGAAGTTCAGCTTGGAAAGACCACGCACAGCTCGAGAAAGGGATGCTAATTCCATAGCATCTGTGCATTCCTCAAAGTTCAATTGTTTCGTACCGTTAGAGACAGTGTAATCCCGTACCTTTACTTTGGAGTTTTCCAGTTCTTCTTTCAGTACCAGCCTCTCCTTTTCCCATTCTTCCAGGGTACATTTTCCTGCTTCCCTTTCCTTTTGCTTGAGCACCTTTGCCAGCTGTTGATTAAGATCCTGCACATCTGCCTGATTTTTGGAGTTCCTCTGGCTAAGTTCTGTATTTTCAGAGTCCAGCTGCTGGTTCCTGGTCTTCAGATCCGCTACCTGAATCGGGACAGCGGCGTCAGTTATGACTACTGCCACAGTGGGGAGTAGATTTTTAAAGCATTTCCTTTCTATTAAGATGATTAGAAAACTGACAAGCATCACTCCAATTCGATGGCTCAGCCAAGACAACACAATCACAAAATGGTGACTCCGAGCAGTGGGACATAGCAGTTAACTGTACTCTGCGTAACAGTCATGATCTCAGTAGCACTGCTTGCTTTATTTCCTTAAAGCATATTCAACTTGCTCCATGCCCTAATTTGAGGCCAAATCAACTGTTTAAGAGTAGGAATCCTTCTGATGGCCTGTTGCATGCATGGTCAGCCTCACAAACTGTTAATTTCTCATAATTGGCCTCAATTATATCAGTTAAGATATCAGTCATCTAGCACACCACTCTTCCTCCTTCCCTTTACCATGCTGATGTATATTTTGAGGGTTATGCTGGTGAGCTAGTAGATTATTCTGAGCAAGCAGAATTTTAGTAAGCAATACTAAGAGGGACATGAATGTAAGAGCTACTTAAACCGTCTACTTCGCCTAGCATAACAAACCAGCCTTAAAATAAATGTAGCAGTCTCATGGATACGAGCAAAGGGTCACGACTGGCAGCATTCCTAGACCCAGCTCGCTGGGAAATAAGTAGAGGCTGAGTCACATAACCTCTGCTTCCCATGGGCTACTGCAGAGCATTACCCACAAAGACTACAAAAAAAAAGATTTTAACTTTAATATATTTCTGTTAAATAAGCTTTCCAAGTCGACTATGGAAAGTGCTCTCAAGTCTGTACGCTACATAGTTACAGTAGCGTTGCAGTTGTCTTCTGATCAGGTCAAACAAGCCTCATATCAATTCCAAAGAGTTATGAGAACAGTTATCAAAAAGTTTACGTGTATATAATGGTCATTTTCTACTGCCTTTGTGACCATCTAAGGAACAGCTTTTATACAGTGAGGATTTCTACAGAGAAGGTTATGGGCTCAGTCCATATACCTGCTTTTTCAGGTTGTCAACCATCTTCTGTACAGCCACTTTCTCCTTTCTCACAGCCTCTATCTTTTGCCTAGGGAAAAATGAAAGCTCATTAACATTAGGGTCACTTCTTAATATACATGCCTACAAGAACGGGCTGGTTTTTGACATCGCCACAAATGGTAATTCTGAATATTTATTTATTGCTTAGCATCGCTGTTTTGCATCGGCTTGGCAAGTGCTCAGTTCCTCAAAGTACCCCATGTAGTTTTTTTTCTAGAAGGGAAGAATACTCCCAGGATCATGGATGGTTATCTACTTGCAAAACACCAAATCACTGAAATACTCTGTCACGCTGTACCTCTTCCTACCTTTTCTAAAGCTACACCGGCCCAACAAGCTCTGCCTTTGCTGAAGCAAGAAGAATTGCATCGGGTTAGCTCCTGAGTAGGTCCTGTGTTTGTATGTGTTACTGGGTCATCTGAACTCCTACAGTTAAGCCCCTGCTTTGGCTCTAGGAATGGGCAGGACAAGCCGGGGCAGGTGAAAAGGAGGAGGAATAGAGTGTCAACCAGCTGGATTTCCAGTAGCACCATGAAATAAGCCCATTTCAAATGTCGTAGAATATCTAACACATGAAGGAGCTTTGAGAGAAGGGATGTAACCATCGTGTCTGCACCGCAGCAAGAGCCTGAAGGCACACACGTGGTACATGCCCCATTGAATTCTTACCGCATTTCTTCTCGGGATCCATTTAGCTCCCTCATTTTCAGGCTGGAAGCACTACCTTCCTCATTTAATAAAGTCACTTCATTTTTCAGAATAGCATTTTCTTCTCTGAGCTTCTCGGCTTCACATCTGTGGCAGAGACACAAGACAAGTGAAAACCGTTTCTGTGTATCGTCGAGGCCCACAGGGAGAAAAATTACTAAAAGCCTAAGCTACCTGGAATATTTCAAAACAAAGCTACAATTGACTTATTTTATGTATGAACGGTGTATGGATTTTACATTTCATTTAGTAAGAGTGCTCCCCAGATCGCTGAAAAAGGGGCTTTTTGTGCCTGTTTTTGTACAGCTAAAGTTAATTAAAATGTAAGATACCTAGTAAAAGTTTCACGCTAATATTGTACTATACCTTTCAGTCCTTAAGTTACAAATAACATAACTATAAACAGCTTAATGCCACAATATGCAGATTACTAGGAGAGCGAGCTGTTTCCCCAGCTGTTTCTAGAGTCCAGTATGCTGGGAAGAGCAGCGTTGGAAAATGCCTTTTCTGTCCTGAGGCGACTGTAAAGAAATAACTTAGCCATGGTGGAATACGTGAAAGAACAATTCCCTGCAGGCAGCTGGTGCTGAACAATAATTAAGCCATTTATAGCCACTTTATGGCCTCCAAAAAAGAAATCCTTGCTGAAATACAGCAGTTAAAAACAAGGAGGTAAAACCTATTATATTTTCTGTGTTATAATGGTATTTACCATATCACACACCTGATGGATTCCTAACACTATGTGCTCCTGCTGGGGAAAAAGTTACCATAATTGTCTAGTATTAACTTAAATATTGAGGAAAATAGAAGTACTTTTAGGATTCCAAGTAACATTCAGTACTAGAAGGGAGCAAACCGAGCGAAGAAGTGATATTAGTAAAAGCTAAAAGCATTCTGGAAGTGTTACCACAGTATTTTGGACATAAAAATACAGGGGTTTCTGATGTACCATAAACTACACACTGCGAAGGTGACTACATCCACAGACAGAACAGCTGGCAGGTTGCTCCTGTTTTACCATTCGTGTTAGGTCACGGTCAGAGAGGAGTTAAGTCACACACATTTATTTCAACTGTCGTTATCCACGATTAAACAGCCTGCTTGCTAGTAGTTAGAGTCCAAGGCACTGTTTTCTAATCAAAGTTAAACTACAGTGGTTAATGCAGCAACCATACGGCAGGCAGGCAGGCGGCTGCAAAGCGATGAGCGGGACGCTAGGTTAGTTTCTAAGCGGCACGTTTGATTACTGTGGGGCCGGCACGTTTCCCCACAAAGTTTTGCAAGGGTACGTTACCTCAGAAGATCAACTTTTTGCTGCAGCTCAGTGCACGTGCTTTGTAAGCCGTGCATCACTGTATTCCTCTCCTCCCTCTCTTCGTGGAAACACACGTCGTTTGGGTTAACCAGAGCAGCAGCCTTCTCCTTCAGCTTTCTCTTGGGCTCTTGCAGCTCCCTCTTCTCTGCCGACATTTCTTTCACCGTGCTGTCGCTTTGGGCACGCTTGTCTTGCTGACCTGTAAATGCGGCGGCATCTTCTTCCAGCTTCCCAAGCTGGCGTCGCAGTCTTAACTTGTCACTGTGTGCATCTACGTTTCCTTGTGCATCTTGCTCTTGGACATCTTGCAATTCTTTAGGGTTTTGGAGGAGCTGTGTGTTTTCCTCTCTGAGCTTAATACTGTCCAGTTTACTTTCTTCTAGTTTGCAATGAAGGCTTCTCAGCTTACGCAGGTTGTCTTCTAGCACTTTATTTTTTTCAACTAACTTGATCATTTCAGATTTCAGATCCTCATTTTCTACCTGAACTTCTTCTTGTAGTGACAGAAGTCTAGCCTGTGCCATTGATCTGTCTTCTAACTCTTCGACCCTTTTCCAAAGCTGAGCTATTACGCTTTTCAGGTCACCATTCGTTGACCCAGGAGCATGATCAAGCAGGAGAGAGGCTTCACTCAGTTCCTCAGCCTTCTCAAGCTCAACCTGCAGCTTCAAAGCATCAGAAACAAACCCTTTATTTTGGGGAGCTATTCTGTGATTTAGCAGATGAACCTTCTGCTGTTTAACATCATTGTGTAGCATTTTTGGTCTGGGAACTCTCTCAAGAGTTTTCTCGAGATCTCTCTTTTTTTGCAGCAGAGGTACCCGAGAAAGCAGCTCTTGATTCTTGTCACAATCCTGATGGCCATCAGCTTCCACTGCTGCTTTACTTCCTTGCGTCTGACATACCTGCACCTTGAGCGCGTGGCCGCCTGCTCCGGCTTTAACACATGCGTTCTCCAAATCTGAATCAATCTCTGTCATTTCTTCCAGGTCTGTAGTATCAGCCTCCGAAAGCGGAAGGACATTCGAATCTGTTCCCTTGTCTGCATCTTTACAGTCGCTGGGCAACCCTTCAAAAATGGGATCTATTGCATCTGGCAGCTGAGATCGTTCTGAGCCGGAGTCGGAGCAGCCAGGACTGGGAGGTCGCACAGGCTCCCGCTCCGCAGCTTGCAACCTGTGCTGCAGCCTGACGATCTCAGCAGCCATTCTGACGTTTTCCTTCACGGCTTGCTCGTGCACTTTCTGTAGATTTAAGAGGACATCCGCCTCATCTCCCAGAGGCGCCATACCAGAGAAAGAAGCAATTTTGCTCTTTGCTTTGGCATACTCATTTTCCAGGACCCTATAATGATTTTGTAGTGTGGAAAAACTGTGGATCTCCCACTGCAATTTCTGTATTTTCCCCTGAAGGTTTGAGATTTCCAAACTCATCTCGGCCTTTTCTGTTTCTGCTCTTACACAAATGTCTTTGTTTAAACTCTCCAAAGCAAGAAGTTTGGAATTGAGGTCTTCTTTCTCTTGCTTATATTCACTGTCAAGTCTCTCCAGCTTTTGCCTAACCAGCTTCCCATTTTCCTCCACCACGGATAGACGCGCTTCTTTGCTCTTTAGCTCTTTTTCATGATCATTTTGGAGTTGTGTTATTTTATCACTCAGCCTTTTCTCTTGCTTCTCAGCAGCATTCCTCAGGTCTCGCAGCTCCTTCTGAAGCTGCTCTCTCTCGCACACAAGCTTGTTCACTTCTTCCTTGAATTTTTTCTCCAGGAGATCTTTCTCCTGGGTCAGGGCAGAAGAAACGGCCTTTTCATTTGCCAGACTTTCCTTCAGTTGCTCGTGGGCTTCAGCAACCTCCTGAGCAATTTCATCCTTTTCAAACTCCCACTGAGATTTCTCCTCTCTTTGCTGTTCGGCAAGCTCATGCAACTCTCGCTGGTAACGTCCTTCCAGATTTTGGATCGTTTCTTCATATTTATTCACAAGTGTTTGTGTGTCGACAGAAAACTGAGTTTCTGCATGAGATGCTCTTCTGTTATAGTCACTTTCCATTTTTTTCCTAAACATGGTTAACATAATATATTACTAAACTCTGGGCTAACTCAAAGAGATTCAAATGGCTTTTTAGGTGGAATAAAACAACCTAAAAAATTACTTTTTCATGGAGTTTTAGCTGAAGTACTATTTGACAGGTGTTTCTGAGAGCCAAAGTTAAATTTGAGGCCATTTGTTGAAACTTCAAAAATAAACATCTAATTGCCTTGGAAAAGTGTAACTCATGAAGTGTCCTCAGAAAAGGTTTCATGTACAATATATGCCCTTCTATACCTGTGATCGGATTTGTGGGGGCAGCTGTTCTTACCCCCATCTCTCCCTGTCACCCCAGGACAGGTTTCAGTTTCTTTTGCCACTTGATCTCGGCTAAATGCATTTAGCAGCCAGCCATCCCTTTACTTCTTCAGAAAAGAAGACCTCTGAAAACCCAAATGCTTTAAAAAGGACAAAGCAGGCATTTGTAAAGCACAGGGATCCTGAACAGAGCTCAAGTTAATCACATCTGGTTATGCTTTAACACTATTGTTGCCTCTGGGTGAGCTAAAAAAAAAAATCAATATAAATATCTGCTTGAGAAAGGTCAGAAGAAAGCCCCTGGATAAAGAGCAGCCCAGCGTTCTGGAATAAAACAGGTAACAGCGCTGTACAGTCAGTACACTTGAATGATGAAGCATCAGAAGTCATTTCTGCACTAGGTTCACCTTGGTCACCACGCCAAGCCACCAAGGTCAGCGTACACCGCAACCGGCCCCGCCAGCGATAACACTCACCTTTCCTCCTCCAGGTCCTGCTCGTGCTTCCTCCGCAGCTCTTGTTGGAGCTCTTCCTTCTCCAGGGCATGCGCCTCTGCCATCCTTTTCAGCTGCTCGTGAAAGCCATGTTCCAGCTCTCCCTTCTCTTCCTGCAGCGTCTGCACCAAAACTCTCATCTTTTCCTCCACCCAGACACCATTTTGAATCAGTTCTTCCCGTTCTCGACTAAACTTCTCGTTTACCTGCTCCAGTCTGGCTCTAATGTCTTCTTCGTGCTCCTGCCTCAACAGTTCTTGCAGATCGGCTTTTTCCTCATCGAAACGCATTTGTAATTTGTTTTTCTCATCGTTGTATTTACAGTCGAGTTTTTCTTGCTGTTCTCTGAGCACTGCTGCCTCTCCTTGCAGTTCTGCAATTTGATTTTTAAGGCCAGTTATTTGCTTTTCCATGACATGCATCTCTTCAGTGTACTTCTTCCTCATATCCTCTTGCTCCTTTTCACAGTGGATTTTTGTCTCATCTAGCTGCTTTTCGTAATGGCTCACCTACAAAAAGGAAGACAGATTGGATCGGTTCATTTTCTACAGAATGTTCTACAAAGATGTTTCCTCAACTTTTCTGTATTATATATTTCCATATAGTCTACAGAATATTTTGATTTACACATTAGCATCTTACATTTCCCCTGCAAAGAATGCTAAGGTGCTCAGCTTAATTTCTTACTGGGATAAAGATGATTATTATGTAGAAGCCAGTGAAATTCATGCTTTTCCGTTAAGCAAATTCGTGAGAAGAGAAGCCGCTAACAACTCTGAAGTCCTAAGTCAGTGTTGCAAATTGCAAGTGGTCTCATTTTATTTCACGGATTACTTTTTCAAAACCTTCCCCAAATTAAGAGGCAGATGAGGCCTTTCCTTTTAAAAAGGTTGGGGGATTTTTTGTTGGTTTTTTTGGGTGGGGGTGGGGGTTTTTTTTGTTGTTGTTGTTTTTGTTTGTTTATTTGTTTTTTTTTTTTTTAAACACAAGTGACATGAGACAAACCCTTAAGGAAAAGTAATGATTTTGGGGCGATATTTTAATCAGTTCTCTTTTCCCACTCCCATCCCAGCTTCGTCACAATACAGTTTCAGCGTACCTGTGTTACGCCATAGGTGAAATGAATAGATTACAGTTCTATATCAATTATAATTCTATAACCACCTCTCATCTGGAAGGCGGGCACTGGTCTGACAGGCGCAGCGGAAGCCTGATGGGACCCCCAACTTCTGGTCCCGAACTGACTCCCGCAGAACGAGCCTGGCCATCTCTACCCCAGTGCACCTCACCTGCGGAGCAAGGGAGGTCTTGCTTGGAAACACCGTGTCCCTGACAGGGATGCTGGTGCAGGCTGGTGGTAGGTGTTGCGCTGTGCCAGCTCACCCTATAGCACCATAGATAGGCACCGGAGTGGAGCTGCCCCGGCCCCGTAAGCCCATCCCAGACCCAAGCTTTCTCCGTGTAGAGCCAATGGAGAGATTTCTGCACGTGTGGCAAGATTAATCTGCGGATGGACATCCAGAAAATGGGGAGCCGACTGCCCGTTTTCAGTAGCACAGGTATCCTAACAGCAGAGTTTCCATGCTCCCACAGCACAGATCGCGTTTCAACGCCACCAGACCGCACAAGCATAGCCTTCAGCAACGCAGAGTCCTGCCAGCAGCCTTTCTAACCCACAATTATCCCACGCCAGCGGGAATGAAGTGGCTAATGCAGATGCAGCAGGCTTTCGAGACAGGAGATGCAATAGTGGCTCGGAAAGGCTCACTGCTCTCTCGTTAGCTGGCGGGCAGCACGAGGATCGACTGCAGCATTCCTTCAGCCCTCTCCAGCACCTCTCCATCGCACAGCAACACGCAGAAGGAGCAGGGAAGGTAGAGGCTCGGATTCAGACAAAGGTTACAATTTGACCAGGAATTAAAAGTCCTTCTTCAAGGCCATTCCACCTGTATGAAGAGGCTGGAAAAAGTTGTGAAGTTTCGTTTTAAGTTAAAATAGCTTACTGTGTCTTCAAGCTCCTGTTTGAGGTGATGCAGATCCCTGTGATGTTGCTCCTTCATTTGTTCAATAGCCATTTCTGCCTCTATGCTCATATTTAATGGGTTGCAGTCTTCTGAACCAAGTCCTTTAAAAATAGTCAATATATACATATTCTTGAAGCCCAAAGAGATACATTCTCAACAGAATTATTTCACCAATTTAAATTTGTTTGGGCAGCTACTTGCAGCTCTCAAATTCCCATCACATACAGACAAGAAACTGCAAACATTAATTTCAGCTTTGAGTATACTCAGCCATACTCCACTGAATGTTAAATAGCAAAACGGAGGTGGTGTTTGAGTCTCACTGTGAAGGTTTGGGAAAGTTTTTACGTAACTGCCTCTAAGATGTTATCATAAATACCTACAGCACAGAAGTTGGTCATATAGGAGATGTGCTTTACCTTGGTCGGGCTCAATAGCACTATTGCCATGACTTTTCATATCAATGTCGAACTCTTCCGACAGTGAATTTTTCAGCGAAGGCCTGAGCACTTTGCCTTGGGCACGGTACTCCTCCAGCTCCGACTGCAGCTCATCTATCTGGTCTTGCAGCTCCTGAGAGGGGGGGAAAAAGAAGCCTGAGTGAAAGCACCCAAGGCAGCTGAGCATCCGTACATCAACACACTCCCAGGATGAGACATTTAGGAGGGGATTACAGTAGGTAAAGACTTGTCAATAGTCCTGCCATCATGCCACAGTCATCCTCCTGTCAGCAAAACAACGCCCTTCTCCAGGTTCCAACCTGTGCAAGTAACGGATGTGTTTCTTACTCAAAGAGCAGAACCTTTTTCAGATGGAGAGCCTGTATATTTTCTGCCTCTAAAGTATATTGTGCTCCAGGACCTTTCACTTTATTCCTTCTTCCTACAACCTTTTTTAAACAGCAGCTTAGGAACATTTTCAAACAGTCGAGAAAGACCTCCTCAAACACCATCTACTTGCAAAATCAAATCAGAAGCAAAACATCAAATTAGGAAAGAGATACCCTCATTACTGCATTTACCATCTGGTACTTCTGCCCACTTGCCAGAGGAATATCCCAAGCGTTTGTGCCAAATGCCATGCGCTCAGCTCAATGAACAGCGTTTATTGAGGAAAATGAATCCCCTGAATGTGTAAACACACAATTCTGCAGATTTGAAAGGTTCAAAAAGTGAACTGTGAGTACTGATTCATATCTGCCAGTACTCGAGAAAAGAAAATCAATTGCAGATTCAAGCAACGTCTTATTAAGAACTATCAATTCAACAAATATTTCTAGACAGTCTCTGCCTTTAAACTGCAGCTTCCTAAGAGAGCTACCGTGCTGTTTCAGGTTAGTCAGCCTTTTGCCAAGGTAGTCTGTTATTGAATGAACAGGATCATGCAGAACAGATGAGCCGAACGCTGGTAACCATTGTAGTCATCAGAAAGTAGATATGTAAATAGATAACTTGCAGGCCCACCTTAAAGAAGTATTTCAGCCATACAAGATTTGGGGAGGAGAAGACAAGCTTTACATTTTCAGTTTTATTTTAAGAAAATACTGCTGTTTTGGAAACCAGCAAAACTCGGATACGTCTTATTTCTGCTGTAAGTTCCTGCAACTCTGAATTCAAATGAGGGCAAAGTTTGTTTCATAAAGCAAAAAACCGCTAGTGCACAACTGCGCAAGGAGTTGAGCTTGCTACACAGCTGGGGAACGAAGGAGGCTCCATAGACCCGGTCCCAGCCCACTCTTGTGGCACCTCATCCTCTTAACTCGGCCAGTTGCCTCTGTGGCAAGAGCTTTCCACCCCTCAAGGGCTTGGATTAATGTAAAAAAAGCCATTACACAGGGAAAAACAAAAAAAACCCAGCAGCATTGTATTGCTGCTCTGCATTGCTGTTTGCAGTAAGGGTGTTCTCGGTGAACACGGGCAGGCGGGTGCCAGGTCTCCAGCCCTGGGCTCCACTTACTCTGCACTGCCGCTCGTACTCGCTTCTCATCTGTGCCAGCCTCTCCTCCTGCAGGAAAAACTCCGCGCTGCCGGGATCCAGGTCACCAAACTGAAACGGCATGAAGGGGATCCAGTTATTCTTCCACCAAAGAGCCCTGCTCATCACAGCCCCGATGCCACTCGCAAGCAGTCCTGCAGCCTGTGCCCCTCTCCTCCTTTTTTTAAAATTTTAAATACAGAAGCTCTGCTTCCCTGCTGGTAGGGGACAACGAGCAATCTCCCTAACAAATACTAGCTGCTATCTCACCGTAGCCCTCATGCTAACTTTGATTGCAGACCACAGCTTTCTAGCTTAGCTTATGCACCTCTCAGTTTGATAAATAATCCCAGCTTTAAAGAAGTCCGGAAAACAGATGCTGGGTGAGAACCCCAGTATACGAGCCTTTGTCTATAGATGCACACGCACAGAAATGCCTTTGGAGAAGCTGATATTCTGACGAGTTTCTTGTAATACAACCACGATGAGCTGTTCACCTCGATTTTCACCTAAGTTTAGCGGAGATGCCACGTAACACCGAACACCTCGTGTATCATCTTCCCCAGAAAGGACATGCACGTTGGGTCTATCCAAAACTATGTGCTGGGGGGGAAACCAAAAAAAATCCCTGCAGATCTGCAGGATGATTGCTTCACTGTAAGGCTCCCTACTGTTAATTAGTATAAAACTACAGCTAAGCTGGAGTATCTTTAATTTCCTTAACTGGAAGGCAGGCAGGCAGTCCATGTCAACAAAGTAGGCTGTGCCTTCAGTCACGTCTGGATAGGGACCCCAAGAGCTTCTGGCTATTAGTTAAATTGGCAGCTCGAGTGTAGTAACTGAAAAGCCATTGAATTCTGGACACATACTGGGAAGAGGAGGATTTACCTTCTCAGCCAGGACGTTTTCCAAGTTCCTCTGCAGTTTGCTTGCCAAACTTTCATACTCGGCCAGTTTTTCTCCCGTTTCCAATAGCTCGCTTTCCAGGCGGCTGTTTTCCTGGACCAAACAAAACCCCCCAACAGCGTCAGCATTTGGAGGAGGAAAACATTAGCACGTGGTAACTCATTAGAAAAAAAGAGTAATCTCCCAGTCAAGTCAGAGCATGACACTGTTACAAGCTTCAGCCAAAGATAGGAATTGTGAAGCCACGCACACACAACCCCTCTTGCTGCTGCAAAACACCAAGTGTGAACGCCGGACCCGCAGCCGGCTCACAAACCCTGTGCTCCTCTGCTCCTCTCACCTTTCAGATGGCCGCTTCAGAAGGAGTATTTTATAATTTTCCTGATGCTCACAGGATGGCCACCCCCTTCAAAAGCTGCTCGCCTGAACACCTGTAAGGGTGTATTAGCTCCCTCTGACTGTCAGCACTTTTGATGTCGTTTGTAAGACAACACCATTACTATTTTTGCTTTTTTTAAACTGAGCAACAGTTAATTATATGGTAAGGCAGCGGTCAGATAAAGAGCTGTGACTTCAGTGTTTTCTAAAAAAAAAAAAAAATCTAGGAAAAGGATGTGAATTTGTGGGGTCATGGGTGAGCGATACCATTGCATTCGGCAGCAGATAAATTATCAAAAGGCATAATGGCAAGCTTGCTTTAGAGGTTTTTTTGTTTGTTGGTTTTTAAAGCAATATTTTAAACTTTGTCAAGACGCATTATCTCCTGGCTGGAGAGCCAAACAGCCAGCCCATCCGATAGCCGTACACACGCACACTCTGCACTTGATGGCAGCAGAGATTTGAACTGGAGCCTTATAAATCCATGGAGTAACCCATCGAGGTGACCCAAAAAACAATTCTCACGGATACGCCCCTATCTTGCTGGTGAAATTACTTTCAGCGAGCTCAACACGCACTGTAACGCATCCTCTCAACAAGGACTACGTTGCAAGCCTCGCTCCCCACTTCTGGGCAGCCTTGCCTTTTGGGGGAAAACACCGGCTGCATTTAGTCCCCGTTACCTTCAGGGAAAGGGCCAGGCGGTCCCGGATATAGTTCTCATCGGTTTTCAGCTTTTCTATCTCCTGTTCCAGCTCCAGCCGCTGTTTATTAGCCTGCTGCAGGATTTGCTCCCGCTCTCTCCGAAGCTCGTTCTTTAGAGCTGCAATTCGTTCCTTGTACTCCTCGTCCAGCTTCCTACGAAGGCAGCGGAGGTAAGAAGAGCTCGTAAAGAGAAGCAGGCTGCAAATACCGCTGCGAGTGAAGCTTGGTGGCAATCAGCAGGCGCGAAGCCACTACCTCCGTCACCGAGTCCCTGCAACGCTGCGGCAGCGATGCCGAAGAGGAGGGGAAGGGTGAACCGGGACGCCGTACCTGAGGTTGTACTCATTCCGGCGCTCAATCGCGGCGTGGTGGTCATCCACTTCGGAGGCCATCAGGGATTTCAGCTTTTCGGCTTTTTCCAAGTCCGACCGCAGCTTTTCTTTCTCTCTGGCCACTTGGTCAACCCGTTCCCTAGGGTAAGCGCAGTTGTCCTGCATTAGGTCACCCCTCCCAGCTCCCCCAAAGAAGGTACTTGCAAGAGGCTCATCAGAGAAGAACAGCTCGGAAAGCTCTCCGAGGGCCTTATCAACTGCATTTAGTCACTAGATATGAACTTGCACACATAGCTCTGGACATGTCTTGATATCCCCATCAGGTCCTGAGATCTCAACACTTGAACTCCTCAGCTGTGGTCTAGCCCCCCCGAGTTGCAGCGCTATGCCATTTTCCCAGGCCACTTTCTGCCCCATTTACTTGTGCTCGTCATTTTTATTACTTTACCACTTCATCCTTACACTACATCCAATCTGGTTTGGATCACAAGTCGGTAAGATCTGCTATATTGAGCAGCTTTCTTGATGGGAACTTGACAACAAATCTCTCCACCGAGCGAACGTAAAAAGGTATTTAGACATGTAGGCGCACACAACCAGTGGGAAGCCTCATCTTGCGAGGTTTCATACAAGCGAAGCAGACAGCTTGCAAGCACAAGCGGTAAGCCAACAAGTAACAGGACACGTGCAGCCTTAATGACCAGCGAAAGTCATCTGTGGTGTCGCGGCGAGGTGGATGCATAAGCTGATAAATATCTAAGCTATTCCAAGATTTACAGCGCAAACAAAACACCACTAACAACTAGAGCTCGTGCACGTGGCAGATGGATGCAACAGTTACACAACAGGAATGAACCAATGCAAAACTGAGGGTGCAATGCTTAAAGCAAGGGTGTCCAAAGCGGGGTGGACAAGATGATCCATCGGTGTGTGAGAAGAAATATTTGAGCTTCAGTAGCACATGTATATAATTTATAAATTCATAAAATAAAAATATACGTACAGGGAAATGTTTCCCGTCTCCTACACTCTCTTAATAGAGAGGCCTGCACAGCAAGTCCCGTGCAAAGTCAAACTTTCAAATGAAAAAAGTGGGGGTACACGGTGGTTTTGTACCTCACCCACACCTCTACCACATGGCAAAACCCACCAAACGGTTCTGCAAGAAACCAGTTAGGATAATCAAACCTTTAATCAAATTGCACCAGCCTCTGTCTTAAGTTTTGCATTCCTTGGCCATCAATGACCGCTGCAGAATGCGGTGACCATTTCCAGACTGCAGAGCAGGGCTGCGAACAGCCTGCTGCTTTGATTTTTTTTTTTCCCTTTAAAAAGTATATTTTTCTGCAATACTTGGGTTTGAGTGTTTTACCCACGCAAAACAAGAGAGTTGAAAGTTTCTGACCAAGCTAACAGAGACCCTAGCCTTCCAGCGCCGTGCCGATGCCCCTCGCAGAAGCCACCATTAATCAGCTGCTATTTAAGCTCCTGCTTGGCCCAACGGAGAGGGCAGCGGGGAAGCGGCAGAGCCAGCGATCCTGGTGACTTACAGCAAGTGTCTGATCTCCGTTTTGAAACTCGCCAGGGCTGCCTGGTGGACTCCGTTCTTGGTTATTAAAAGCTCGTTTTCTAGCGCCAGCGTCAGCTCTGTCAAGTTCACCTTCCCATCCAAGCTGAAATCCAAAGCCTGCAAAAAAAAAAAAAAATCCACATCGTTAGAGCAGAACGAGCTTTCCTGCCCTGCAGGAGCCTGGCGACATTTGTACGTGAAGCGACAGAATAAAATGAGGAGGCTCAGAAAAAGATCTTGGCTTGCTGATTAATCTGTCACAAATGCCTCTGGGGCAATAAACCAGACATCTCTGCCACCTTCCTACATGGAAGAGCTGCTGCCAGCTGTGGAGATGGAAAGTGTCCGGGTTGTGCTGCAAGACCAACAGGAAATTAATCCCACGCCTGATTAAAAATACTAATTCTCTAGAGGACCTAACTACACTGGCCTTTTTACATATTCCAATGCTGCAAGAAAGTGGTTGAAGATGTTCATGTTAAAACCAGCTCTTGCAATAGAGACAACACAGGAGCAGCCTTGTAGGAGGTATTAGATAGCAAGGATCCCACCTCTGAGAAAGTAAGTTAGCATCAGCAACTGCTTGTAATTTCCTTCAACCTAACTCTGCAGGAGCACAAAGCAGAGCGCAGAAGGGCTAGCGGTGGGGCTGAAACACTGCAGACACTGGAGAAACCACCCCGGTGACACCGGTAACAAAGCAAGTTACCAGCGGAAAGCAACAAGCAGAAGAGAAGGTAAAGGTGTACCACGCAAGTCCAGTGAAAACAGTACCAGGTTATCAAGCTGGCCTGCGCGAGCCCAGGCTACGAGTGGGTTTTTAAAGCCTGAGCAATGGCAGCTTTTATCACAACTTGGATGTTCAATATCCACACGGACGTTAAATGCCAAGAGAAGTCTGCCATCATCGCTGCTGGGAACCCAGCGACGGTCTCGGAACAGAGACGTGAAATTATCTTCTCCCGTCCACAGCTTCTAGTGAGACGGACAGGGATGGGGTTTACTTCAGGTATCTGATTTGCAACCCCCATTACCCTTTTACTCTGTATGATAAAACATTAATTACTGGGCAGGGTTTCAAGTGCTGTCCTCCACCTCAGCCCAAGCAATCATTCAGGTCATCCCAGTGCTAAAAGGTTTGCAGATGCAGCTATTCAGAGAGGTAAAGGAATTAAATTGCTTTCTACAAATATAGGTGACCTCTTCGAGCTAAGCTGGAAGTCACATTACATTTTTATCATTAACTGCTAGCTCTCTGGGATGCACCATCATTTCAATAAAGGAAATGATTGGAAATTTCCCAGAACAGTTAGACTCTTGTCACTAGCACTGGGAATTTTAAAGGGGGGGAAAAAAAATAATCCAGCTACAGTCCAGCATCCCACACTGGGAGGGGGGTGGAGGGGAAAAGGCAAATAAAAGAGGCGAGATGGAGCTGCCGGTTACCTTCAGGATCTCCTGGCTGTTCTCTATGCCCTCCTGGTGCCAGCAGTCGAGGATGCCCTCCACGCAGCCGTAGCCCATCCCGTCATCCAGGCTGGAGAAGAGGCAGAAGCCGATGGTGCTGGGCATGGCCGAGGGGGTGGTCGTGCGCCTCCCGCTTTCATCGAAGGACTGCCGAGAGAGGGGAGAGGGTGCGACGGGGCACGGGCAGAGCCGGGCATCTGCCCACCCCGCGACGAGAAAGGCTTATAAATGTAATTTTGCTAACAGTACTCTGGAGATTAAGGATTAAGGTCTGCTTTTCCTCACTGCCAAGCAAATACCCGGCAGGAGCGCTGCTGCTGACCTCACGGCACCGCAGTGCAACCAGGCGCTTCGGCTTTAAAATAAATCCAAAGAGGAACAGTTTCAGAGCTGGCCTCAATGCTCCAAAAGTGTTTTCCACTGTCTGTTTTTGGTTTCAAGTGTCACCTCCCCCAAAAAGGCTGCAGGGAGCATATGCACAGGTGCTTTTGCTATAACCCTCAAACTTCCAGGCAAAGCTAGGTAGGAGATTTCAAACTCACTCTCTCTCAAAAAAAATAGAGTTGTGGGACCTGCCTGCCCCCAGTCTCCAGCCTACCCCAGGCCACCGCTTCCCCCCGCATCCAGTTTATACCATTTACTTGCTGCACTTCACAGCTTGCAAGAGCCACCTCCAAGCCACGCTACTTTAAAGGGGAGCCATCTCCCCTTTACCACGAGGGTGCTTTCTGCTTTATCCCCCGCACACCCCGACACACCCGGGAGGAAGCCTGCAGCAGCTTCACCCCCATCGCTCTCGCTCGAGGCAAAGGCAGTCGTGTCCACGGTGCTGCTGTGCTCACCGGGGCATCCCCGGCTCTGCTCCGCTCCCCGGCAGGGCAGAGCAGGGGGAGCAGCAGCTCACTGCCACCGCCTCGATGGGGCAGGGGGACCGTCACAGCTGCCCCCCCCCTCCAGGGACAAATGGGGAGGAAGAGGAGGAGACAGGCTAGGTGGGATTTGCTCAGGATTTCTTCCCCCCTCCTCCTGCTTTTACCCCAGGATCCACCTCCGTTTCTCACCTGCATGGAGAGATGTCGTTTCAGCTGTCTGTACGGAGTAGACGCCGAGGGTGTCAGTGACTTTCCGTTTTTAAACAAGCCGTAGAAGAAGTCCTCTATGCTCATGGTACCGTCTTGCTCCAGGTTATGGAGCACCTCTTCAAGCACCTGCGGATAGAAATCACATCTGCTGTTGCCAAAAACACGGCGGTAACAATTTGGCACAGCAGAAAACATCCTATTCCCAAGGCTCTACCAAAAAAAAAAAAAAAAAAAAGAGCAAAGCAAAAAAGAGTTACCTGGCATACTGCATCAGCCTAACACTGGTACAGCAACCTTCATCTAGAAAATTGCAGAGCCACATACACTAGGAAAATCCTGCCTGTAAAAGCATGTAAGCTCCTGGTCATCTTGGAGCCTCCATCTTGCGAGGCAGCATGAAAACCCCTTGTTTCATTCTGCCCTCGAGACAGGGTGACCTCAGGAATTCACTGCAAGGTAGCGAGACAGATGCCAAAACCCCAGCAGCTTGTGAAGTGACCAGGCGAAAAAACATAGCAAGACACTGCAAGGTTATAATAAATCTGGTTTATGCTTCAGGGCAGTCTGCTTTCTGAAAAGCAAGACCAACCCTATTAGGATCAGAGATGTTAAGATTAGTCCCTCACTATTTCTTTGTCTACAGTTTATCTTTTCCATTTTCTGCCTTAATATCCTGAAAACATTTTGTTGCAAATTCTGCAAAGGAATACCTGCTCGGAAACAAGTTTTATGAAGGAAATAGTTACAAGCCATGTTATTTTAAGATGCAAAATAGTCTGATTTTTTTATAAAATTAAATCCTAAATTGACAAGAGAGTTTTTTTGCTAAAGAAATAATTTTCTTGTGGACTCTTCCTGGAGGACAGAAACTGCCCGCAGGTCTTCTCAAAGTCAAAAGCAACCATCTATGAATATTTTAACCCATATTCACTGTCTAGCTAGAAGATTTTTGGGATTAAGGAGACATGCTTGGAATCTAGGATATGTTTTTAAATTCCAGTTTACTCAGCGATTGCACGAGAAGACAGGCACGCTACGGTGTCAGTAAGGCTGGCAGCTGCCTTCTACTAGAGCAGCCTCCCACGTCTGGTGGTTCGACACCAACAAACTCGCTGGAAAGCTGCGAGCTGGAGCTGCAAACCGCCTTCCGAGTAGCGACCTGTTAACCAGCACTTGTGCTTCGGGCTTGCGGTCAACCGCAGGCCAGACTTTGCGGGGGCCACGCTAAAACCCAGGCGTACGCGCTGGTGCGAGTGGGTCCGTACGTGGCCGCTCACCTCCCCGGCTGCTGTTCGGAGCCCATACTGCTCACAAATGGAGATGAGCTTTTTGCGGTTCAGGTGGCCGTCCCTGGTGATGCCGAGGTGCTCGCAGACCTCCTGCAGTTTCTCCTCTATCCAGTCCGGGGTGGGCAGCGAGGCACCGGGAGAGGCGTTCAGGTCATCCGGGTTCCAGAAGCGCAGCTGCCCTGGAAACGGGGGAAACTGCTCCGGTTTCTGCCCATCCGCTGCACACAAGTGAGTGCCAGAAGACCTGGGGGTTTTGCACGTTGCTGCAGCGGGCAGAGCCTCCCTCCTTGCTCATCAGACCCCAAGGAACCATTTGCCTTACCTCATCCTGCACAGAGCACCACTTGTAATTTTGGGGTATGGCTACCGGCACCAGCACGGCTATCGGACTCTACCAGAAGGAGCAGATCCTGCTCAGCATTCAACTCATACGTGCCACCACAGACAAGGGAACCCCACATCCAGGCGCAGCGTGAGCTGCAGCCGGGACCACGGCCAGGAGTATCTCTGGGGACGTGGATGAGTCCGATGGCCAACGTGGGCTGGTGGCCAGGGGAAGCGCAGCCCTGCCGCCTCAGCCGCTGGCACGGATGGAAAAGGGACCCCTCCTCTTCTGGGCAGTTATGGAATCAAGGGAGAGGACTGAGCAAGTTGCATATCCATATACACCTCGACCAGGTCAAGAACTTCAGTGGTTGCCTGTCTCCATAAACATCACCCCTGAGGTGGAGCTGCCTATACTCCCATCCCCTTTGAATGCAAACTGTAGTGTACGTTTTGATGTAAGTACTTCCAAACACCCCTCCAGGGGAAGAAAAAAAACCAATAGCCTTCAGCTGATAACATTTCCTCTACCTCCAGCAAATGCCTGGAGTGCAGTCTCACCCAGCTGGAAATGCTCGCAGAGCCACCAGACACAAACCAGTCAGAGCTTGCTCAGCTGCAAGGCCACCTCCTTGCATCTGCTGCTTCATCCTGGGGCTGGAAAAGCAGCTTTTGGAGAAAAAACTGCGGGCCCTTTGGATGGGGTAGGGGTTAGAGAGCAGCTGAAATACAAAAGAGGTGCTGAAGCAATTAAAAGCTGCATGGCTTAGTTATAAATGTATCTTTGCGTGCTGCGGGTTGTGCTGAGGGTCAGCGCCAAAGCTCGACAGTCACCCCGGGGGGGGGTCACCCCGCTCTCCCTTACAGGACAATTAGGAAAGATTTAATGGCTGGTCCCTGCTGACATCTAGTGCTTACCGTGCTCCACTACAGCCAGCAGCCCCCAGGGCAGGAGCGGGGACCGGGACCAGCCCCGGCTGCTGCTCTGGGGGTACTGGGGCCAGGGAGACCAGGAGCAACTGCAGCAGGAAGAAAAGAGGGCAGAAAGGGTAAGGCACAAGACTGTGCCCTCCAAGGAGCCCCGCTTTAGCTTTCATTCCCAGCTCGGGGCTTGCTTGCTCCATGTGCACCTTCCCGAGCTCTGCCCCACGCCAGGCTGGGACTGCTCAGCACACCCAGCTGGCCTGAGACCGTCTTAGTGTGCTCCTCTGATTCGTCTTCAAAGCTGAAGAGAGAATAAGCACATACAAGTGCTGCTGTTTGCTCTTACCCTCAGCCTCGTACTCCTCGCTGTCTCGCGTCTTCCAGTGCTGGGGAGAAAACAAAAGGTTCCTGAGTTATTACTATTGCAAGACATCACCCGTATGAAAGAGACTCCACGATCAGCATCAAATGAGCTACAGGGCTCCAGCAACGCCGACAGGCTTTCATCTCCCTGCTCCCACGGGCTGGGCTGGCAATCCACGGCTCTTTGATGCTGCCCGTTTCTGGCACACAAGGTGCTTTGGTGAGGATAAACCACAGCTGCAGCAAAAGGCACCTAAAGCCCTGCAAGTGACCCAGGAGAGGTGGCAGATAAGAGTCCGGCAGGTTGATGGGGAGGGAGGGAGAGCTTTGCCCTCCAAGGAAACCATGCTGCTTGTCTTAGAGGTATCGATGGTTGAGATGATGAGGATGCGGGGAAGATCATGGGCTGCATATAGTCACCACCTGAGTTTAGGTCATCCTTTCCTTCCAGCACCCTATTTTCCCATTGCAGAATGGCGACCGGCAGCCCATGGGGATCTTGTACACAGCCAGCTTGCAAGCTGGGACACGAGCACAGGACACTTCGAGTCTCCAGCATCCCCATCATGGATAGCCCTTGGAAGAAACTTGCGTGGCACACCATCATCCTACGGCCCCGCTCCCCTCTGCGGGCGATCGCATGTCACCCACGCCAGCCACAGAGCCCGGGCATCCCGGGCACCAGGGAACGTGCATCCACGACAGGTAATTAAGCTGCAATGAACCCATGAGTGCAATGGGGACATCTGCTTCCAGAGCACCTGCGGTCTAGGAAATGAAGCTTTTGCTGCTTTATGCTTTCCCTTTTGACAAGGGGCACCCATCTGCCTGCAGAGCTCGAGGGCCAGCAGCCTGCACTTGGCCAAGCCCACTCCAAAATGCCTGCACTAACTGTAGCTCTAGGTCAGGAGACAGAGCCGCGCTGCCAACAAGCTCTCCACTGAGCTAGAGAAAAAAAACCACAACATACTCTTTGCTGGTCTTAAGCCATCCCGCTTCCTCTGTGGCAATACCACATCAGCTCAGGCGGCACCGGGAGCAGGGCAGAAGTACGTTGTTTAAAATGATTTCCTCATGTACTACACGTTGTCTTGTCTCTACCACCCTTGTACCAGCCGAGGGTATTTACTCACACGCGATGCTCAGCGATATGACCTCTTGGTTTAGCAGCAGCATCGGCAGATGTTACTTCTCCACCGTTACAAGTGGATACTTCTGCATGCACGTGACTGATGTCAAAGTCACCCAGGACATAAAGAGGCTCTAAATCATCGTATAAAAGTTCAATACGTCTCATTCAGATTACAGCTAAAAGCCATTAATCTACAACGTTACCATGGAAACTGGATTAGGTCGCTGGACTTTTTTTAGCTCTGCTGCTTGCTCCCGTTTCATCTGCTGGACCAGGCAAGGGCCGTGAGCTGCCACCGCAGCATCTCGATGTACCCCTCTGCTTTTGGGGCCAGTCACAGGGCAGGAATCGGGGAGAGCCTCGGATGGAGAGAGGGGCTTAACCTTTGCTTTCCCAGGCAGGCTTCAGGTAGAAGGCAGGAGGTTGCAGGCAGGGCTGGAACCTGCAGCTCTGCTGGGTGTTCTGGACAAAGCCAAGAACGTCTATAATATTACACTAGAAAGCTGCGGATTTTGGCCCAAACAAGTGCTGTCCTGCTAGCACCACCATCGAGGCATTAATGTGGCAGATCCCTGGTTTGCCTGATAAACCATCAGGGCGAGCACACAAAAAGCAGGAACTGAGGCAAAAAGGTCAAGTTACCACCCGTGAAGGCAGAAAACAGCCCATGTTCCCAAAAATGCGTGAGCTGACACCATCCCAGCCCGTAAGTGCCTGTACGTACGCAACGGCCAACTTTGTGCTGAGAGAAGGTATCTTCGGGTGCCAGACAGAGCTACCACCCTGCAGCCACCTATCCTTGTCCTTTGGGGGCGAGGCGGGGGGGGCACTGAGGGGAATCTGGGCAGTGATGCTCAGAAGGGGGATCCACTGCTGTGTCCAAGTCTTTTTGCATAAGCTATATATATATATATATATATATATATGAATGATACAGAATCAGATCTAAACCATTTAGCACCAGACCCTCTCACTTCAAGGACTTGCCTCAAAACCAAGAACCCCAAACCACAGCACACAGTAACTCCATAAATACCAACATCGTGAAGAGGCTGAATATAGCGGTGAGGGGGGCTGCTGCAGGCTGGTAACCCACTGCCACCGACCCCGGGGAGCTCGTGTGACCTCCCCTCCCCGTGCCGGGGCCCCGCTGCGGAGGGCGAGGGGGTCCCTCTTTGTGCGGCGGGGGCTCGAGGTCGGCCACCACCGGTGGGAGGACAAAGAGGGGCCGGTGCATCCCGATGTCAGGCACGGCATTGTTTCCCCGGCCCCGGCGGTGCTACAGCTGGATGCGGGTCACACACATCGGCGGGCTGCGTGCGGGAGCGGAGATCCCAGGAATGCATTATTATTTGGGCAGGCGCGTGCTTGGCCGGGCTGAGGAGCAGATGGCCACGGCTTTCAATGCTCGCCACCCTCCAGCTCGGGGCCCGGGCGAGCATCTGCAGCCTGTGCCGTTTGCTTGCGGTGGCCTCTCCCCATAATAAGGCAGCAACCTCTCCCCCCCTGCCATCTGCTTCAGCGAGACAGACCTTTGTTCTCCGCCAAAATATATTGCTAATTAAAATGATGATCAGGAGCGCACGCTGAGCCTGTTCTGCTTTGCACGTGGCAAGGTGAGCCTTCACACCAATGCTGATGGCCCCCATTTTTCCCTCCTTGCGTGCTTGCCCAGAGATCAGCTCCCTGGTCTGAGCAGCCAGAGCCGAGACCCCTGAAAGACAGCAAATCTCCACAACCCGCTTTGCAAATTGCCTTCAGCCGCAAAGCACCGGAGTCACATCAATAATGCACTTTTGCAAGGAGCAAGCACTATCCTGAGCCGTTATCTGCAGATCCTGGCTTTACAGGACAGTTGCACTTCAGGAGCCTCACATTTGTACGTCGAGGACCTGAAGACAAAGAGTTTCAGCCTGACCCTCCCAGAAGGTTTTGCTCTGAGAGGCCACGCCATGCTGGAAATCACTCTATGCAGAAGCAAACACACAGATGTCTGGGGAGCGTGTGGCTTCGGCAGGCACTGAAGGGACAGAGCTATGACATGACAGCGGTTTCTACAGCCTGCAAGTTGGAGGGACCTTTCCCGGCACAGAGCCAGCAGCTGGGGAAGGGGAGATGACAGATGCCCTACGCTGAGGTTTGGAAGTCAGCATGGCCTTAAGACTGGCCACGTCTGGCTGTGTACCCAGGGGTGTCCTGCCGGGAACCCATGAGCCAAAGGGTGCTGCTGCCCTACCACCAGCTTGGGGTTGGTACCCCATGGCCACCAAACTCGCTCCCCATCCCAACCCTGCACCGCCGCCATTGAGCAGATCATCATCAGGTCTAACGCAAGGCAAAAAGGAAACGAAAGCAAGGTCACAGCACTTCCCAAGCCCACCAAGACCCATCACCTGTATCAAGAGTTTAGGACAAACAAGCTCAAGTGGCAGCCGGGGCCGGAGATGTGCAGCTTTAACCCCTGCAAGCTTTCCCATTGCATTTCTAGGTGCTTTCGTGGCTGCAGCTCCATTAGCACCACATCCATAAAGCTGCCAGAACCACTTGGTTCTCACCACTCATTAGCCTAGTAGCATCCGTGGGGACAAACTCACGCGGGGCAGAGGGAACCTCGGGATCCCTACACCACCCTCTGCTCACGGCAGGGTCAATGCTGAATGCAGACCCAGCTGCTCGTGACTTTGTCCAGTGGCACCTGGAAAGCAGCTGGGAATGGAGGTCATGGAGCCTCTCTGGGCAGCCGATCCCATGTACAGACCAGCCCTCCAGCCTCTCCTCTCGTGTTTACAGAGAGGAGAAGGGAAAGGAAGCCTCTCAGACGGAGCCTGAGCCCTTTTAATTGGCACCGGTTGAAAGAAAGCACCAATTAAGCCACACTGCCCCAGTTCTCAGGCCAGCATAACACCCTGGGCTGGAGGCAGGCTTGCGGAACACAGGCAGCAGTGTGTTTATACGCACAGCAGGAGAAAACTGGGCAAAGGCTGTAAGTTTTGCCGAGCCCAAAGAAGTCAATGCATCAGGAGTCTCCAACACCGCTGAGCGTTTCAGCCCCGGGACCCCCCCTAATACCTTCAAGCAACTGATTTCTATGCATACCAAGAGGATCATCTTTTAGAGACAAGATAGTAATGCTGATAAAGTTGGCAAGCGGGGATTTTACAAGTTTAGCCTGTTTTTTTGCTCAAGTTGCAGGAGAATTAGCCATCCCATCCACCCCAAAAGGTGCAACAAGACTTCCCAGCAGGAGACCGATTCAGCCAACAGGGAGCACAGCGTGGTTACGTACCAGTTGAGTTAATTGACTGACCTTGTTAATGGACTAGCCTTTTTACACATCTTTGACAGCTAAAACAGAGGAGTAAGATTAGAGTAGCCTCTTCCATCAAGGGCATCACTTCCCTGGGGGTTGTGGGCAGATTAACATTGATTTCAAGGTCAGGGCAGCCCATGTGGCCAGCACCAGGAGATGGATGAGCATCCCTGTGGCGGTGAGCAAAGGTTGCCGAGAACAGGATAAAGAAGCTGGTTCTGGTGGAAAAGCTTTTCTTCGAGGTTTGTTTGGGGATTTTTTTTGTATTTTTAAGCTCAGCTGCATAGGAGTAACACTGGAAATTGGAAATTTCTCCCTCGTTTCCCCATGCAGGGTTGGGCATCCCCCTACGCAGGTGGCTGCAGAGCCTCCCCGTCTCTCAGAAAGCACAAGTGAAGCCACGAGACAGAGGAGGGGAGAAAGCAGCAGCGTTTCTCCTTCCCACCGGAAAACTCCCACCGCACGCTCCTGAACATGCAACACTGAATCAACAATACTTGGCAAACTGGGGCAGGCTGGAACGAGCCCAGCTCCAGGGAAATGCTGCTGGATTGCACCACCAAACCCAACCGCTCTTCACCTTTTGCTTTTCTGTTCTGGAGAAGCAAGAGGAGATTGTGGGGATGAAAGCACTAGCATAAAGAGCGCCACAAATTTTGATCACAAAACTGGGGCGGGGGGGGGGGGGGGAAATCTAGATTTTGGAGCAAGTATATGTACAGGCATACGTGGGGCATGGGGGCTGCCGAGAGCCGTGCAGCTCCCGGGGCGGTTGGCCTTTTGCTTTGGTGCAGGAGCACGCAAGTTTTTTGCTGGGAAAATAAAAAGGAGAAGACTGAAAGGAGAAGCTGGTGGCTCTGGATTTAGGGCACTGCCCCAAGGCAGCCGCCTGCTCTGGAGCTCTGCCGCTCACCACCCCTCTTCCCCATCCCCTCTAGCGGAGGGTGCCGGAGCCATGGTTCTTGCAGATGAACTAATACATGAGGACGTGCTCCTTCTGCTCACTTAGCTCCCGGCCCACACTTCGTTAGCCACAGAGGCAACGTTACAGCCCTCGCTTAATTGCTGGCCCACGCTGCAGCCAGGAGTGCGGGGAGGCCAGCAGCGCCGGCACCCGGCGCACGTCACCGTGCGAGCCCGGCTCCTCCCTGGCTTCCCACAGCAGCCTGCCTGCGGATGGGAATTTGGGGCCGGAGCAAGGGAGGTGCTGCCTGGCACGGCTGATCCCTGGGGACAGGCGAGGAGGGCGACCATTGGGAAGGTCGCCAAGGACATCCAAACCATCTTAGGATGGTGTGGGGAGCAGCTAAGATGGTGTGGGGAGCAGTGATGTCTGGGGGTGACAAGCCCACCCCAGTGCCCGGCCCCTTCCCTCTTACCTCCTCGCAGCCGCTGGAGGCGATGCGCGGGGGACACGCTTCCTCGCTCAGCGGCTCGATGACCGTCACCTCGGCAAAGTCTTCCACCGACTCCTGGAACTCCGGCAGGGACCGCCGGCCGTAGCGTTTGCCGCCTTTGATGTACTTGGGCTGCGCTTCTGGGGAAGAATCTGCGAAATTCAAGAACAAAGCGCATCGGTAACATGATTTTTTTTTTTTTTTGCAGATCCAGCTCCTGGGTCACAGCACACAGGGTTGGTTTGGTTGCAGCATTTCGAGCACCGAATTACCACCACCATTCCCCCCTGGGCAGGCGCCAGCAGCTACTCCTTTCCAGGACCACTACCCTCACCGTGGCATCGGGCCTGATGGGTTGGAATTGGTCCTGCTCCAAAAAAATAAAAAAAGGCTGTCGCAAAGTGGAATCAGGGCTCCATCTTCCTCACCCTTCCCCAATTCCCAGATCAAGTTTGCTCCGTTAACAGGACGGGGGAAAAAATAACCCTCAACCTTGCAAACAGCCTCAGATGGAAAGTCCATTAGGTCTCTCCTCCTTGCACTAATCTTCATTACTAGCGATGGGCAGGTTTAATTAGGGACAGCGTTGCACTTAGGCAGCTCAAGTCTCCAGATTATGCAGACACCTGGGCGACCGCTGCTGCTGTCGGTGGATTTAAATCACAGCTCGATTAAAAGCGTAAAAACAACCAGGCGAGTGGAAAAAAAAAAAAAAAAAAAAGAATTGGGCAAGTTTGGAGGCGAACGTCTCCTGAGGGCCGACACAAGCAGCTGATCCGGGCGACGGCAGGGCAGGTCCCAGCTTGTGCTGTGCAACTAATGCCAACTGCAAGATCTAAATAACCCTTTGGAGTCGTCATCTAATTACAGGGGGCTCCGCTCGCATTCCCCGGCTCCAGCTTCCTGCAGCAAGCTCCTGCCTTCGGGGACTGAATTATCCGGGAGCAGTCGTGGACAGCGATCAAAACAAAAACAAAACAAAAAAAAAAAGAGCAAATTTTGGGCTATTTTCAGTGAGAATCATCCAACGTCTGGAGCAGGGGGCAAATTAAATGGAGGACCAAATTAACCAGGGATTCAATTAGGGAAAGGCTCTCCGCCGCGCTTTGTTTCAGTGTTTGCTAACCTTACCGTCGAAACCCCCCCAGGACTCGATCAGCTTTCTTTTCCGCCACTTGCAGCATACCGAGGCAGTGGCAAGAGCAGCAGCTTTTTAAAATTTTATTTGCAGAGCGTTCTGGTACAAAATAAATGCAAGAGTGCAATACTAATAAGGAGCCGGGAAGCTGTTCAATCATTGACAAACGGTCTCTAAACCCCCCTGCCCAAACGCCTCCTTGGATAATATTCCTTTAGATATGGAAGAAGGCTTCAAGCTTGTTAGAGGAAAAAATATTCTGCAACTTAGCTATGCAATGAATTATAAAATACACAGGACTAGGAGTCCTTTGATTCCTCCAGCCTTGCACTCCATCCATCCATATTGCAGCTCTAGGGAACAAACCCGGCGCCCGTGTTTGAACAAGGCCATTTTAACAAGATTTGCTGCAGCTGGGACTCGCACATGAAAGTTGTGTGATGAAGTGCGCCAATAGAAAAATCGCAATGAGACAGGCTGATTAAGTAAGAGCCCGAGAACAAAAGCAAACCTTATCACTCCTATTAAAGCCTGCCCGGTGGTGAACAATCTCCATCGAGCAGCTCTCTCTGAAATGCTAATATTTGTGGCTACTCATTCACCCATTTATTTTCTCCCTGCCATCTCCCCGCCCTTGCAGAAGAGGGTTGGGGAGGGCTTTGGGTTTGTTTTTTTTTTTTTTGAAAAATAATTTTTCCTCCTCCAAGACAGAAACGCGCCTCCGCGCCCATCTGTCTTTGGAAAGATGCAGGGGGGAAAAGAAGCTGTAATTTAGCAATCATGAAGCTAAGGCTAAATTTCCTTCTGGATTTCCCAATGCTCAGAAGAGTCCTGTTTCCAACCCCCCACCCCGACAGCATGTTTAACCACTGCTGCAGCTGAAAATCCAGCTGTATATGGAAACGCAGGTGCCTTCGCACCGTGCCACCCCGCAAGCGCTTTAACAGCAAGTGGGAAAATGGGAGCATCTCCCCACTTTTGTGTTTTAAGCATTTGGAGGCTGGCAGCCGATTTCTCTCTCCCCTCTTTGGTCTCAGCACCTGGGTGTGCTTGTTTTGCCTTTGCAATTAAAAAAATTGTGAAGCCTGAGAACACCCCTGAGAGGGAAAGGTGACACTTCACAGTTTGAGAAGAGCAGAAAGTTTGCTCCTGCCTTGCAAAGCTCCGACTTTGAAGTAGGCTGTGCCTGAGCCCAGCTACCAAGGGGATCCCAGCTCAGGCACCCTGAAATCCCATTTCCAGAGCCAGCATGCTTTCATTAACACTGGGCTACAGCTCTTCCCCTGCAAGCCCCCGTGGACTTTTGTGCCGTTGGCTGCCGGGTGCATGGTGCAGAACAAAGCCCTTGCATTACGGGGCCACGGGCACTGCACCGGCATAAGGGACCGCATCCTGCAGCCCCATCCCTGGGAGCCCAGACCCGTCTCCTTTGCAGAAAGCCCCATGCACCATCATCTCTGGACCGGCTGTGCACGGGTACTTCCACACGTGCAGCATCCTCTAAGCCCCTCCGTCCTCCTGCTTTCCCAACCCCAGCACAGCGGCCGGTGCCCTCGATGCTCCCACCATCCCCGTATTTAGGGAAAGCTGAGCACGCGTGCCAGCCAAAAAGCAGCAACCTGTGCTCCTCGAATGCAGAAAGTTCACTGACGAGCTGAACTGAGTTTCTCATTTCCAGCCAAAACTGATGAGGAAGGATGGAAAGAGCTGCTCCATCCACACATGCTTTCAAAGGCACACGAAGAAACAGGAGGGAGACGGCAAAACCAATGCTTTCAGTGAGGCAGATGCCCATGAGACAGCCCTGTGTGCTATTTATCCCAAACACTGTAAAACATACCCCTGTATTGAACACAGAGGAGGCTGCTCTTGCTCGAGTCTGACCTCTGGTACCCTCTTCTGCAACCAAGAGCAAGGCGAGATGCTGCTCCTCATAGGCCCTCGCTATTGTGCGGCTGACAAGCCACCAAGAAAGGGGGAGGAAAAAAAAAAGAGAAAAAAAATAGGTCAAACCCTCCCTGCTTCCTACAGCCCTCAGCAACGCACGGGCTTCGTAAAACACACACTCCAGAACTGGTGCCTAATTAGACACTGGGGTCTGATCTGCCCCCCTGAACCGTCCCCGGGCTGGGGGTGAGAGCAGGGGCTGCCGAGAGAGCAAGCCTCTCACCCCCCTGCCCGGGGGGGGTTTGTGGCCCCCAAAGTGCCCCCTGAAAAAAACTCCTAAATCTGCATTTCACAAGAACTGTCCCCCCCCACCCTGCCCAGATTTAAGCGCTGCAGACAGAAGCCATCAATTCCCTGGGTCGCTCCCCCCCGTCCATCTCGGCAGTTAAACGTCTCCATGGTTAGAGATTTACACTTGATTTTCTGCCTTTCTGCGCTAGATAAAGTCATTTCAAAATCCTGCTCTGCCCTCAGATGCTTGGGGAAGGGGGGGGAGCTCCCCTTGATGGCAAGCAGCATTTTCCTGGGCCCAACATCAAAGCCATCAAGCGCAGACAAAAGGGGTTTTAGAGGAGGAAGACCCTCACCCCGCAAGCCCGTCCTTTAGAGGCAAAATTAATTTCTTTGCCACTTAGGATTTGGAAGGGAGGGATCCTCCTCACAGCAGCAGACAGCCTACCGCTGGGCAAAGCACATCGCAGCTAGGATCTACTAAATCCTAATCCCCCGAGACACCAGGTACTGCCTAAACTCCTCCTGGTCCCTATTTCACACTTTGGGCTCAGCAACCAAGGCGGAAAGGAGCGGCGGCTGGGTCACCACAGCCCAAAAATCAATGCATTTTGGCCCAGAGGCATTGCCTGTGCCTAAATCACCCCTGTCCGGACAGTGGCACTGGTTTTATACCTGTCCCCACCCAGGTCTCCTTGCGGAGCAGGAGCCAGACCTTTGCAGCCACGTGAGCAACCTTTCCCCCATGGGTGGGATTCCTGCAAGGGCATCATCCCCACCAGCTCCTCTTCGGGAGGGCAGTTCTGTTGTCTCCATGTGCTAGGAAGAAAAAAACCCAACAGCCTCTCGTGACCGCAGGGAGGATGGCATCAAGCTGCTCTTTAATTTGTCCTGGGTGTTCCCGTAATCCTGCGCTCCACCCCGGTAATCCCTCCCTATCCGGGCTTCCAACGCACAGAGCTGACTTTTTATTTGCCATAATGGGGAGGAAAAAAAGCCTGATTATTCCCCCCCTCCCCAATCACCCACATAACTGATTCTTTTTCTTTCCCTCCCCTTAAATCTATTTTATTGTCCCCAGACCCCACCCTCACTGCTACAGTAACCCATGCACAAAGAGCATCGGCGGCAGCAGCACCCAGCCCAGGTCCCGTGGGGCTCCCAGCACCCACAGGCTCAGCCCCCGGCCCTGCAGCAGCATCTCTCCAGAGCATCAAACCCCGGTAATTTGGGCTGCAATTTATCCGCACGCACCACCTTTGTCAGGCAGCTCCGCAAAGGCTCGAGGTGCTGCTGGGGGTGACGGGTCTCCCCGGCAGTCACGCTCCTGCTTGCAGGAGCTAAAATAACCACTAAAATAAGCACTATTTTAAGACCCTTTCAGGCCTTTTTCTGCTTTTCCTGGAGTCTCCCCTGTTCCTCTGCCCAGCCACATCACTTCCCGGCAGAGCTGGGGTTTGCCCGGCTGGCTGATGCTCTCGTTCGCAGCTGGGTCTGTGTCCCCACACCAACGTCCTCGAGGGGACAGAGCTGATGACAGCAGTGCTGGGAGCTCTGCCTGCCTCGGTTTTCAGGGCTGCTTCCCAGGCAAAGTGCCTGCAGCGCGCCAGGAGCATCCTCCCTGCCAATCTTCCCTTTGGAAAGGGAATTTAGCTTCTTCGCCAAGAAAAAAAAATAAATATATATCTATCAGCTGCTGTCTGCAAGCCTGAGTGCCTCTCCCACCTGCTGCGTCCCCCCCCGAAAAAAACCAGGGAAACCCCCATCAGCCACTTCTACAAGAACTGCTTTTGCATCCCACGGCAGTTTTGGTTCCTTCTCCCCAGCCCACGGGTCCCGCTGAGACCCCAGGGTCTGCCCCATCACCCACGGGCTCCTTGTGCACCCATGGGGACAACGATGCTGTCCCCTGCTGGGTCCCCTCGGCCGTGTGGCACAGGTTGTCTGGGGGCTGCAGGGGAGCAGCTGGTTTGGAGAGCAAAGACCCAAGCCCTCCGGCTGCTTGCAGACCCAAGGGACCTTCCCAACACCCAAGTCTCCAGGTAAAACCACAGCACCAAGGCACATGGCCGCTTCCTTGTGGAGCAAACTCCACAGATGCAGCAGACAGCCTTAAAATCTGTGCTTCCCCCCCCCAATTAAATTTTCATTTAAATTATGCAATTTGGAGCTCTTAACTCAATTTTTCCCAAGCCCGGGGCGGGCTGTAACACCAGCATTTCCACAGTCACTGACAGTTTGACACCAACAGCACAAAGCAGCTTGTTCTCCAAATCTCGAGTTTGATCTAAATTAAAAGAAGCAAAGACTTTGGCGTTAACCGACCTGTCAAAATGCATTAAAAATAAATGCCTCCCAGGCCTGCCCGGTGCAGGCTCCCTACCTGCACCGCATGCCCTTTGATTACCTGCCATGCAAAACCCAGCTGACAAACGTGTCCCCAAGGAGGGCTCTCCGGCTCCAACGCAGCCTCTTGCCGGCTGCATTTGTAATTTCCCCTGCGATAACCCCAAATTCAGCCCTTTCTAGAAGATTTATTTATATTTAAATCAAGCCGGAGCTTCTCAGCCATATGATTCCCCAATAAATGCAGAGTGCCGGATTAGTTCTGGTTCGCTGGGGTGCTGGGGCTGCTTCCCGCTCCATGCCAGCTCCTCTCCGAGGGGCTGGAAGGGATCGCAGCAGACCCGACCCCTCGCCAGGCACCAGCGGGGCTCCCCCGCCTCCCTCCTGAGCACCCACTGACCTGCGTCGGGAAATTACATTAAGGGATGCCTGGTGCAAGAGCTGTCATCGCCCATCTCCCTCTAAGCATTAAGAGCTTTGGACACGAGGGGTGGAAAATAAAAATAATCCATCAATTGCATCTCTTGGGCCCTGCGGTTTTTGCAGCCTATTTAAGGGGGAAATTTGTAGTTTTGCTGACAGGCTGCGCTCTCAAGTGCGGGATGCTCCAGCTGAGACTGATGCTCCAGGAGAGGAAACTTGAGTTTTCCATCTCCCCCCTTGCTAAGCTGTTTTCTCCTTCGGGGATTTCGTGGCCCCGCTGCTCCGAAGGCAGGATTAGGGATTTACATACAGGTGTGACACCAGGCAGACATCAGCCCCCCCTGCTCCAGCTAGAGCCGCAGGGGCTCAGCCCTCACCCTGGCCCCACACCTCCCCAGTGCTCCCAGCACCACCAGCCCCTCATGCATGGGGAGCTGGGGGGACACATCAAAGCTGTGACCCTATTTCCTGCCGAGGGTCTAAAAAGCCACGCTTTCAAGGCACGTTGAAACAAACGGAAGGAGAAAACAGGACAGCGAGGACTCGCAGCACCCACTGCTTTCTCCGACGAGCCCCAACCTGGTTTGTCAGAGGGCTCATCTTGTTCAGAAGCATCTTTGGGCCAAACTGACTGTCCCCTGGGAGAAATACAGACGCCTCGGAGTAGCTTCCTGCAGGATCAAGCTCGTCCCGCTCATCTCAGACACAAGGAAACAACAGACTTTCAAAAAAAAATGAAAATCAACGCTAGACAGGAGAGGTATTTCCGTGTCCAGCAGCCCATCTCCAGGAGGAGCTCTGGCAGAGAGCTTCCCCCTTATAACCTTCACAAAAACAGAGTGGCATCCAAAGCCAGCACAGGTTTTCGGTAAGGCATTGCTGTCCCCCGAGACAGATCCCACCGCCGGCCCCTGCAGAGGCACGGCAGGAGCACACCGGCTGCCGGGGCTGCCGCCGGCTCAGCCCGGAGCGGCGGCTCCCCCGAGGCAGAGCTCACAAACCCTCCTGCCAGGCTGGGGCTTCTGCGCCTGCGTCGGGGTCGCACCACCTCAGGGCCGAAGCACTTGAGTGGAGGGGAAGGGGATGTGCCAGCCCCAGCCGGGAAAAAGCAGCAGCAGCAGCATTAAAGCAGCCGTTTGACTGCCTGCCCGTAACTATCTCCTGCTGCTGGAGAGCTCCGAAAGCATCCCTGGCCACCAGAAGCGTTGGGGGATAGAGAGACCTCAGCCCATTTAGCAGCCGTGGGACGTCTTGAGCATCTGAAGTGCTGTTAGCTGTCTACACGCAGACATCACGTGCCTCTCCGGGCATTTAGATCATGGTAATGGGATATAAATATCTAATAGCTCAGAAAACACTTTTGTACAAGGCTCCACAACAGACCTTAACTCTCTCTTCTCCCTAGGTCTGGGCATCCAAGCAGAAGAGCCTATCTCAGCATCTAAAAAGCACTTTCTCTTCTAAGTTCCTCTGTGAGAGCCACCCACATCTGCTTTGCCAAAGAAAAATGTACTATTTTAGATAATTTTAGTATTTACCTGGTTCTTGGAAGTGTTCTTCATTTGACAGAGTTCTGGATAAGATGAGGATAAGTGCTTCTTTAAATTGATCAAAGTGGACCTGTGGAAAAAAGGGAAGAAAGGAGGAAATCAACTGGTGCAGATAGTTAAATATCAGGCCAATAATCCAGCAGGAAGACAGGCAGCAATGCAAATCACTCAAACCACCGCGCTGAAACAAGAGCATGCCTGTGTCTGCCGACAACCTCGGCAAGGGGCACGAAAGAACCTCAGCTCGTTCAGTCCTGGGGCCTGGAGAAGTGACAGCAAGCAACATGAAGACACAGCCAGCATCTTTGAGCACGTGGAAGAAATGACTGCTATCACAGAATGACTCAAAGCCACTGCTTTAATGCATTGGTTGGGTTTTTCCATCAAACAAGAAGCCAAAATAATACGTCCAGAGGACCAGGGAGCATCTCCATTACTTGAGATCACCTGGCCAGGGTCAGTGGCTTCTACAGTGAGACACCAGTCCTGACCAGTGATGAGATACTCTGTTGTGGAAATGCTCCGCTGCCCTAATTAAGCTTCAGAAAACACTTTCCAAAGCAGATAGCAGAAAGTCACAGCTTTTCCAGGGCAGCCCTGCCCCGGCTCCTGCAGCTCCATGAGGGCTGGACTGGAAATACCAGGTCTGGAGTGTGGCTACGGGAAAACAAGGAGGGATGACCCTACCACTGGGTTTTCCCCTCCTCCCCTTTTCCATCTGTGTCTTCCTGGAAAGCCTCCTGCCTCACCGCCACGAACAATTGCAAAGGGGCTACAGCATCCTTCGCAGCCGCGCTGGGGAATGTCAGCAATTCCAGCCGTGGGGGACGGAAACGCGGGGACAGCTGGGGAAGCTATTTGACATGGGTCAGTGGTGAGGCAGAGCTGGCTGCTACGATTTCTTTTGGCTAAATAAATCTTAGGAGAATTTTTAGCATTGAACAAGAGACTTTGTATTTAAAGAACCCACCGAGGTTGCTCTTGCTGGCAGAGTCGATCGCTGCGAATCCGGCACGAAGGGCAGGAGCCGCAGTCAGAGGGGATTTTAATGCCACTGGGGGAGGCACAAGCGGCAAAGTTCAGGTCTGAAGTTTGCCAGCTTGTTCTTGGGGTCGAGCCAGCCCAAAAAAAGAGCAACGTGCTCCCCGGCAGGCAGGGGACGACAGCGGAGCTGGGGGCTCAGCCATGGGCCCCACTGTGCAGGGGAGCACCTCACACCGCAACTCAGGCGGTGCAAATCACCCCTGCGGTTTTAAACACAGGCTCCCTGAGTAATTAAACAGTTAGAAATATGTTCAGCAAAGAAACTTGTCAGGGATGCCTTCATCTGAATACTAATTGCTGCCATTCATTTCCAAACGCTGGTGTACTTCAAAAGGACAGTTTACAGAGATAGGAGCATTTGCCTGATTAAAAAAACTTGACATTTCGACTAAATGAGGATGAATAAAAGATGAGGGTGTTCGAATAACAGGTCCCCTCCCCATGGGATCTTCTCAGGAAGGCAACGGTGGCAACAGCCATGGGGACAGACAGAGCCGGTCCCTCGGATGGGTGCTGGGGCTGGGTTCGGATGGGACCTCACGGCAGGAAGAAAATAAAATAAAAATCATTTTGCATCACTCATGCAAACGCGCCAAATGAGAGGGCAGAGCAGAACCACTTGGGCAGGTGCGGAGAGCACCACTGACACGTAACCTGCTCTGCCTAACGAGCCCCGTAACTCATGTCTGCCAAGAAGCACTAACGAAGGGGAGGAAGGAAGAAGGGGGGCTGAGCCCTCGCTGCCGCAGCTGCGCGCGGGACAGATGGCTCCGGCATCGAGGCCGCAGAGCGATTTTACCATGACCACGACGTCCAAAGGAGCCCACGGAAGATTAGGCTGTGGGGCAGGAGGCGGCTATCCTCCGGCCCCCCCGCCCCGGTCAGCCGCACAGCAGGATTTAAAATGCAAATCAGCAGCACAGAGACATGCCAGCGGGCGCTTGCACAGGCTCAGAGGGGTCCCACAACGCCTTCTGAGCAGCAGCACCCAACTCTGTAGATGTAGCCCCAAGCTGGTGGAGGGGGGATATTTTTCTTCAAGGAAAACCTCTGGCCCATCCTAACACCGGATAACCAGGAAAAACAGTATCTGTTGGTGGGGCACATTTGACCTTGGATGCTGCATGTCTGTACACAAGGAGTACTTAAAGAATTAGAGAAATGCAACTGTTAAAATTAGAGCTGTGCTCAAGTACAAGCCAGGCCAGGCAGCCTGTGGGACAGCAAAGCCACAAACGCTACAATATCTCATATTTTAAAGAAAGCAATCCTTTGCCACTGCTCCCCAGCAATGTTCTCGCTCTATATCCCCATCAATTTAAATGCCAGCGTGCATGCAGGGGCAATGTGCATCCCCGGGAGATACGGAGCAGGCGACACCCACATCACAAAGCACCCCACACGTGTGTGCTCGGTATCTGCACACCTCCAGCACCCATGTGCTGTCATGGAGGGTCACACTCCTGCCCGGAAGGCCCATGCCAGGGAGGCTGTGGGCTCCCCACAAGTGCGAGGAGCACTTCCAGGGATGCGACAGCCCACGTGGGCAGGCACAAATCCGCAGCAATAGCCTTCGGTTTTTGCTTAGAGAACATTTCCAGCAAAAAGACGGGCCTGGACAGCCCTGGGGAGGAGAGCACTAACTGCAGCGGTGTTGCACAAAGCACCGTCCACTTCTGGACAACAGCCGCAGACACTCAAGCCAACCCAAAAACTTTACAAACGCAAGGCAGAAAGTATACAGCAGCAAAACACTGTTGGGATGTTTGAAGTTTAATACTCTTTTCAATGTGCTCGACCAAATTTGGGGTATTTTGGAACTGCCAACTTGTGCATCTGCTCACGGGGGCTTCGAACTGCAACCCGAGGGCCGATCCAAACCAGCCTGAACACAGCGGAGTTTGGGAGGCAACAGCATGGCGTGCATTCGTGCTCACCCAGAGGCGTGGATCAGGGACAGGACACGTGTCCCTGCAAACCCCACAGCAAGACCAGGACTCTTGCACAGTGCTGGGGGCATGTTAAGTCCCTGGTGAGGAGACTTTTCCCAGAACAAGTAAATCAGAGGCAAACAAGACTAATATGCCAACACAGGCATAGCAAGCCCAGCCCAGCTTCCCCACGGTAATCAGGGACCAACCAAGCTGCCGGCTGCTGAGCAACCTCAGCGCCTTTGAGAAATCTTGATGCCTGCTTTAAAGCAAGTTTCCTATGAAGCCGTGACTTATTAGCACTAGAAAGAGAGCATGCATGTGCCAAGCTACCTGCTGCTTCTCGCTATTTGTCCCTGCAATGCAAAGCAGCAGTCTGCAACCCCGGTCTCTCTGGGGCATCGGTGGCTCCTTCCAGCTCCCTCTCCTTCATCTTTGAAGAGAGTTCTTTTCCCAAAGCCCTGTCCCTGCTTCCAAACTCCTTCCAGCAGCAGCAGCCAGAAGGTTGCAGAGGAAAATGTCAGGTGGGGAAGACACAGGAACAGGACAGTCTTGCAATCAAGTCTCCTGCCTGGCATGCAAAAACCCACTGCGCATTAAGGGGAGCAGCGTCACAGCGGGGCTCAGAGGGAGTATATTTGCAAGAGGTCGCCAGCCAAAGCATTGAAGGGAGCTGACGAGTGAAACCTCACGCCGCGGTGTCCTTGCTGCAGGCTTGCTAATGCAATAGCGCAGGGGCAGGGTGAAACCTGAACTCCCTGTCCCTGCTTGAGGACGGCTGCGAAGGACAGTCCTTGCGCAGGGTCCGGAGGTGCCCGACTTACCCCCGTCCCTGCAAATCATATAACGGCAGTCATCGCTGCAGCCCATGAGCACTGTCCCTCAAAGACACCACTCTGCGTTAGCTGCTAATTAACGGGCACTGCCTCTCGGAGGCCAGACGAGAAGGGCACGCCTGCACGCATCCTCTCGGCCCCGCAGTCAAGTGCGAGGGGCCCGAGGAAACAGCCTTCCCCAAGGAATCCCAGGAATTGCTGCGAGCATCGCCTCCGCACGCAATCGCGTGAGGAAGGCGGTTCTGGGATGGTTTGGCTCTGCCACGAGCCAAGGCAGGATTTACACACCCCCGCCGGACCCCGGAGATAGCACGTACCCGTTAATCCCCAAAGCATCGCACAGAGCGGGGCGGGGGAGGCAGCACATCCAGCCCCTCGCCGGGATGCCGGCTCAGCTCCCGGTCCAGCCCCATCGCGGTGCATTCATCCCCAGAGCAGAGCCCCCGGCACAAAAGCAAGCACGTGGCCCCACCGAGTTGCCCCTCGGCAGACAAAACCGTCCCCCGCCACCCCCCTCCCCGGTGCCCTCCCATAAATCCCGGCCCCTGGAAGTGCAGATAAACAAAGGCTGCTCCCACCGCCGAGAGGGACCATCTGCGGCAAGGAGCCGGCAGGGCAGGTGCAAGAAGCCTGCGCTCGGGGAGCAACATGTTTGCCGCTATTCTCCCGACGAGCTCCCTAGGAAACCCAGAGGATTCGACAGCTATTAAATCAGGCTCGCGCTTAGACATGGGCCATTGCTGCTGCTAACGAGCACAAATGCCGGGGAGATGGGAGGAAATGCAGGAGACAAAGATTATTCTGACGTTCAAGTCGCAGGTTGTAAGCGAGAACCGTCCCCAAAGACAAAGGAGGGGGGAATAAAATAAAAACGCTCCTCGGGATGCCTCGTGCCCTGGGACAGCTTGCAGGGATGGAGGTCCTGGCCGGGATGGAGCGAGCATGACCCAGTACTCAGGATGCCTTAGCAGGGGCTTTTTGGTGCCGTTGGGCTGAGTGTCTACGGCATTTAACTTCGCTTCTCACCCACTCTGAGCAGGCCACAGGGATGAGCACTGTTGCCTTAGCCCTGACAACCATATCTTTAGTACTGCTCTTTCTTTCCCTCTATCCCACCACCCTGCAAGCAGCAAAGCTGGATAACAGCATCCGAGCGGCGGAAGCTCAAGACGGCCGAGCAGCACGGAAAGTCTCTGATGCTCAAGCAAATGCCACGCTGCAGCTCCCAAGGTCAGAAACCTCCGTCTGGATCCATCGTCTGGATCCATCGTCTGGATCTATCCGTGCTCCAGCACTGCTCGCTGTCAGCGGAAGAGCTACGGCCCCAGGGCAGGCGAGGAAGAGGAAGCTTTGTTTGTTAAAGGAATCATTTTGTTTTGTGAAAGCTGCAGTTTGATAAGAAATTGGAGTCGGGATGGCTGCGTAGCTCATGTCTATTGAGAGCCCTGGCTGCCCTGCTCTGCGTTTGCTGATTTTAATGAGCAGTGATGGGATTTCAGGGTGATTTTGAGGGAAGCATCCAACGCGCTCCAAGCACAGCGTGCTGGGAAGGAGGTAACACAGAAGCACAAGGACATCCATGCTGAACACTGAGGTCCCCCCAAGGGCAAGCAGCTTCTGCTCAACACCCTGGCATTTAACTCTATAAAGGCACAACCACAACCGAAAAAAAAAAAATCACTTTGGAAAGCATGGTGTGCTCACTGGCCACAGCTCCCATCCACAGGCTGGCAGGACGCTGCAGCCCTGCAGAAGGAAGGAGCCATTTGTCCCCAAAAACCTATCCCAGGTGGGTCTGTGGTAACCACAGCTGTGTGTGGACACGAGCACCAGGTAACGTGGACAAAGGCTCAGGCAGCGACAGCTGGAGTTGGACAGTATTCTCTACTTTAGAGAAACACGCCTGACTGCATGCGGCCCCACCAGTTTAACTACAGCTTAAGTCAATGTAAATCACAGGCTCAAGCCCTGGCTTTAGGTCCCCATCGCATCCCAAGCCCGGCAGAGTTTTGCGCAAGCACCCGGTGAGCTGGTTCGGGGAGATGACCCAGGCCAGAAGCAGCACTAACTGGTGCTGGGGGGCACGCGTGCTGTGTGAGCCAGCGTGCGCACGTGCTCGGCCGAGCACCGGCGTTGGTGCAAGGGCAGCAGGGACCCAGCACTTGGTCTAGCCTCGGACTCTGGGAAAACACACCCTGCATCAGTGCAACACCAGCACACGAGGCTAAGCGTAAAGTGGTGGTTTCTGAGAGTTTCAGACTGCCTCCAGTCAGGGAGGACACACCAGCGAGCAGTTTCCTTCCCCGTTATCACTAATCCCCCTCTCGGAAGCTGCCCTACGCCCACATTGCTCAACAGAACAACAGACACTGCAAGTCCTGCAGCCCCAGAGCCTCAGGGATGTCGGATATTCACAAATTACAGACATTCAGCCTCTTTCCACCACCCTCCCACGTGCGCAGGAGCAGCCGCCTGGCACTGCCTTGCTCCCAAGCCCCAGACCCCCCCCCCCATCACCCCAGCCTTACCCTGCCTAGGAGGTTGTCTTGGAGGAGGGTCTGCTGCAGCGCCGGGGCCACCTCCTCCAGGTGCAGCACGTGGCAGAGGTCGGTGAGCTCCTCCTGCCCCAGGGACCCCGTGCCGGTGCTGTCGAAGCTGTCGAAGAGCTCCTTGAGGCGAGCTTCATACTGGTCCTGCTCAGCTTCATCCATCCCATAGCCTGCCACGCTCACCTGCGGGGAGAGACGGGGCTGGTGAGCATCAACTGCAGCACCCACAGCACGGCATGCAAAGGCACAAACCCCAAGGGCTGGTACAGGGCCAGCCCACGAGGCTGTTTGCGGCCACGTTTGTTCGCATTAAGTCAACCTGGTGCTCCACCACTGCTCCAGCCTCTTCCATCCCACTGCGTGAAGCCAGAAGTTGCACAGCAGAAAGACCAAGGGGAAAAAAAAAAGCCTGCAGAGCCAAACCCTCCGGGTGGGGACAGCCCGGGTGGCTGGGGCAGCCCTGGGTTGCACGTCCCTACCTGCCACCTCGTGCTGGTTCCACAAGCAGCTCATTTGCCTCGGCTGGAGCAGCTGAGGTGCTGCAGGGGAAAATTGTTCCCTTGAGCTCTGCTGGTTCCCAGGTGTTGTAGGTGATGCTTTGCTCGCCTCAGCGAGACGATAAACAACGAACCCGGCAGTAACAGCTCACCAGTGGCAGGGGGCAAAGCGTGGGGCTCTGTCTGCGGAGGGTAGGGCAGGAGATCCCAACTGCTGCCTCTCCCTCCACCCCAAACACTTCAGGCCAGCCAGCCACCGTGTACACCCCCCCCTCCACGAACACAAAACACATCCCTGTGCCAACTATGCTCCTTTTTATGCCGGCTTGGGTGCAAGGAGCCCCAACGCACCGTCAGCCCTGTCGACGCTAGCGTGCAGCATCTCTGCTTTCCTCCACAACCCCGGCACGGAGCCACGCAGTGCCCTGCGCCTGGGGAGGACGCGTCCCCACTGGGTCACCGCCCAGTCCCATGGCACTCACTGAGCTGCTCTCCTTTAGGTACTTCAGGTCAAACCCTGTCTGAAGGTAGAGAAGTGTTTAACAGGGGACACTGCTAGGGTGGCAGCAAACCCAGGCCCAGAGCAGAGCTGATCCCAGCATGGAGATAGCTGAAATGCATCTGGTCTCCTGCACCAGCAAACAAAGCCCAGGTTGTTTCCCCACCACTCGCCTGAGGGCTTCATCCCCCCCCCCCCCCAAGTCAACAATTTTTCATCTCTCTCATCCCATTGCTAACCAGAGCATTGCAGCCCCAGGAACTGTTTTGGGAGGGAAATTTCCTGTCTGAAATGAAAGATTCGGCTGGCATCTGTTTACCCAGCCTGGCTGCAGGGCTCCCCACCGGCTCAGGGCAGAAGCGTAACCCAGTGCCATGACACAGCCTTGGTGTGCACGGCCACCGCGGGGACACGCCACCACCCCGGGGGCACAATAGGCACGGCAGGCGTCATCGCCAGGGCGCACTGAGTGGCAGTGGGCATTGCAGGGACCCGGCGGCCCAAGGACACGACCCCAGGATGCTCAGCCAGCCTCAGACCATCGCCCAAGCGCCAGCCAGGTCTCCATGTGAATTTTGTTTCACCTATGCTGCTGCAGGTTGTCTTAGCCAGATTTCCCAAAGGCGGGGGGGTCCTATCCAAACCCCCTCGCTGTCCAGCTCTGCTGCGGAGCAACCACCTCCCCTCCTCCCTCTCGGCATCGCAGGGATCCTACAGCCTGCGGCTGCCTGTGTCACCGGCCGTGCTCACGGACATCCCAGAACAAGTGGAGCTGCCCTGACTGCAAGGTGCAGCCCAATTTCACCCCCCTGGCTCACCACTGCAGCCTCGAGGAACACGTTGATCAAGAGCATTGTGAGCCGCCACACCAGCTCGCACAAGCATCCTGCAGCAGAAGGGCAATCGTGAAAGCCTGTCCCACCAACGTGGCTGGATAACTGGGAAATCTCCGGGGCACACGCTGCAGCAGCCGTGTCCTTGATTTTGCTGGCCGCAGGAGCAGATACCAACGCAGAGCAGCATCGGGCTCCCGTGCCTGCCGAGGGATGCAGGGCTGGTGCCAAGCGGCACGCAGGGTCCACGGGACAGAAATAGCCCAGCCCGGCCGTCCTTCCTCCTGTGCTGACATGGGCAAGGACAGCAGCATCGCCAGACCTCTCGAGAGAGAGTGGACACAATCCCTCCCCATCCCCACGTCGCTGTACCTGAGCCTCACACCCTCAGTGTCCCCTGGTTCCCCCCCTAACCCCCCCAGATGCTTCTTGAGCTGCTTTAGCAAAGCACCCAAGCCCCGCGGGGAAGAGCGAGGGTGCCAATGCGTTTGCATTCAACCCAGGGCACAGAGGAGGAGCCAGCACCTGAAAACTCGGGTGCCTGCAAGCAGAAGGCAGGCAGCAAACTAGTTTCTGTTCTCACACTGGCAACCCCATTTCCCACCCGCACCCACAGTTCAGCACGCATGGGGATCGATAGCGGCTGCTGCCGGGTACCGGCGTCGGGAGAGCCCTGCCTGCCCCGGCCGTACAACCCAGCAGCCCCAAAACTCACAGCCGAGGCTGCAGCAAAGGTGACTCCGACCCATGGAGCTTCCCAGGCATTTTTGAGTCTCTTATCTTCAGGGTCAGCCACCTCCTGCTCCCCAGAGACCTCTCCAGCACCCAACTCTAATTCCACACCGCCAGAACCAGTTCCCCCAGTTAGACAGCACAGAGAGCTCAATGCCACCTCCCAACATGTCCCCGAGCACCCATGCTGCCGGAGCACTGGGGTCACCCCCTCTCAGGGCCGTACCAGCAGGCAGCCCCAAAAACTTACCCCGGATGAGTCTGGATGGGCTGAGGGAGGAGGTACTGGGGAGCCCATAAAACCAGCAAGAAAAATACAATCCCCAAAGGGGGAGAGCATCAGGTGCATGGTCCCTGCCCGGGGCCAGACCTGCCCTACAGCCCGGGGGGAGTTTTTGGCGAGTACATGATGGCCCCAGCAGCCTCGCATGTCCCCATGGCAAGGGACAGTCGGAGCTCAGTGGGCTCCGCACCAGCTTGGCACGACCCAGCCACCCCTGCGCAGCCCGGGGAGGGGATTTCACGCTTTCCAGCGTAAAAAGCATCAGAAATAAATAAAGAAGGACAACGCTCTTCGCCTACCTGCAGTCAGTCAACGACGGCGAGCTGCCGGCAGCGAGGCGATCCTGCACGCATCCTGCGCAACCTCCATCTTAGGAAGCCAGCTCCGGCACGCAGCCGGCTGTGCAAGGTGACCCAAGATGCCTACTCCCGGCTGAATTATTCAGCAGCGCTTTGAGGGGGGGGGGGGGAAGAAATAAAAACCCCAACCCTCCTACCTGATGAGCTCACGAGGCTGCCTGGCATCACCCAGCAGTCAAAATAATGAGGTCAGCGGCATCAGACACCCGGCATGCACAGCCACTCTCCGCACCCGTGAGCCGGAGCTGCCTTGCGGGGTCAGGGATGGGAGACTGGCAGCAGAGAAAGGGCTAAGAGGGGAGGGAGGGAACACAAGAGGCACACAAAGCCTGAATTAAACCCCAGCCTTTCATCTCCGCTCCAGATGGGCCAGCAGCTGAGATGCAGGAGGGCGGCCCGGAGCCGGCAGGATAATAGGGACGGGCGGCAGCTGAGCAGGGGCTCCCCGGTCCCCTGCGAGGAGGAGAGGGGCCGTTCCCCGCATAGGGCATCACTCTGTTCAGATTTATAGCTGGCCTTCTGTGTCGTTTTAAGTCCCCCAAAATGACCGGCTTGAGCAGACGGCGCAGAAGAGTGTAGGCTTAGGAGAACTACTTGGAGTCATAACCGCATTATTCTTTATTTCTCTTCTCCCTATAAGAAGTCCCAGGAAGCAAAGCACTCGGGGATGATGAGAAAAGGAAGTTTTCACCGGCGTTTCTTTCCTTCCTTTAAATCCCCCCCCCTCCTGAGAGCCAGATAACCTTCATGGCACACAATGGAGAGGCCTGATAGACCAAATTCGCAGCTAAATTTAACTCAAACAATATAGGCTTAACCTGTAATTACCGCTTTGCATATTAAGTGCCTGGAATCAATATCAACCTCCAAGCTTTAGCCTTGAACTAATGAAGACACAGATTACCTGGTCAATCAATGGCACCACCAAGTAAAAACTACAACTAGCACAACGCCTGTTTTTGTGCAAAACAGTATTAATACAAACAGCACGCTTGCTGCTGCGCGGTGGCGCAACATGGAGATTTCAGGGATGCTCTGCCCGGATGGCCCCATGGGCTGCATCACCAACCGCCCCTCTCCGGGGCTATGGGTGACACTGCCTCCATCCCAGCCAGCCCTCCACAGAAGGCAGCAGCCTCAGGCAAGTCATCTCCTTCAAGTGACAGCGAGGAAAAACGTTGCTTTCGCCGCTATTCTCCATTGCCTCGACTCAAACGAAGGCCTGGCCATCAGCAGCGAGTAAGCGCCCAACGGAGCAGCATCACGTGGCCGCCTCCAAAACACAAGCACCCGCTCCCCGAGACGTAACCGTTCGGTAGCGTCCACCCTGCGCTGAAGAGCACGGCTATGCGTTGGCAGGTTAAAAGCAACTTGCCCTTCCCTCTGCGCTTGGGACAACCGGGACGATGTGACCACAGCTGGCAAAAACCACCAGGACCCCAGTTTTTAATGGCAGGGTTTATAACGAGATGCCCAGCAGCCACCGAAACCTTGAGCCCTCGCTGGAAAGCCAGAGCTGGGGTTGTCTGAGCTAACTCATTATCTCTGTCCCCTCATGAACCATCTCATCCATCACAGCCACGGCTAAGCTGCTGCGATTCACTGCGTACACCCCCAAACCCCGACACCGCTGCCTGTGTCAGGGCGATTTCTGAGCTCAGCCCACCCCGCAACACCCCGTCGCCTCTTGGGGAGCAGCGGCTCCACAAAGGGTCGCACCGAGAAACCACAGGGAAGGGGAAAAAAAAGCCCAAAAGGACAATGAAGCACCCAGATATCGGTAAATCACTTGACAGCACGCCCGGCTCTTCAAGGGTCACCACCAAAGTCAGCTTTACAGCCGGCAGTTCCTCCTCCCCATTGAGCACAGTCATAATTTTTGCAGCCCAGCGCCGGCTGCTTTGCACCTCAATGCCACCTCTCACCGTGCTCCCCAAAACATGGCCAAACCCTCCAAAGTTGGCAGAGAAAAGAGATTCTGTTAACCAAGCTCCACTCCAGCTTAGCAAAGCAGCGACGGCATATAAAGCGCAATAAATTTATGTAAAGAGCTTCAAAAGAAGCGCAGCGTTTTGAATATTCACGCCACCTCAGTATTTGCATTGTAATAGGGCCTTTCAATAAGCAGCCTTCCTCTCAATAAGGAAAAACAAAGCGCCCATCTGTTTTGATTTTGCAAATCGGGCTGGAGTTGCACTGCAATAACTCGGGGAACCCTGGGTGCGATAAAGCCCAAGGTATAGGCACAAAGCTGATTATTTCAGAAGTAAACAAAGCGAGCCGGCAATTTACCCAGCGACGCCTCACGCGCCGGGAAATAAGGGATTCGGTAATTCCCGCGGAGCTCAGCCCTGCGCCGGCTCCGATAAACCCGGGCCGTGCTGAATCACGGCGATAACGCCGCGCATCCATCGCGCTGCGGGGACCGCACGGCGAGCCTCTCGCCGTCACCCCCGTTTCGGTAGAGCAAATGAGAAAGACGGGCAGGATAAACGCACTCACCCAAACCGACACCCACTTGCACGGCAAACCCCCGGTGCACCCAGCTCCGGTGGCTGACCCTCCCGGGCTGCGGATTTGGGCTTTCCTGGCTCACGGCCTCAGCCCCATCCTTACCCGGATGCGCCAGAGGTGACGGGCCCACGGTTTGCGACCAGACAGCAGATGCCGTCTGCCGCCCTTGGTGACAGCGAAGGCTTCGCCAATGACAAAACAACTGCTGTTATTAATTCCTCCAGCCACAGCCTGCTGCTTCCTCAACTCAGCCCGGAGAGAGCTGGTCCAGAACCGGCTCCCGCACCCCACGTTTCAGGGCGCTTGGAGCATCTCTCCGGGGACAGGATGAGGATGCACCGCAGGATGGGGTGCCCTTGGCAGGAGGGCGAGCAGCGCCCGGTGCTGCTCACCCCGCCGGACCACTGCCACCAGCGCGAAGACCACCGCTGGGGACTGTGGGGCCTTTTGCGTGGCCCCCACCCACGCAGGCACCCCTCTGCGCCCACCCACGCCTCAAAACCCCCACTGCACCCTCTGACTACGAGACCCCGTCCCCAGCGCCCCCCCTCCCTTCCTCCAGCATCCCCCCCCCCATTCCCCATTCCCCACGCACCCACCTCACCCGCTGCACCCCTTCCCCGCCACCCCGGGCCGGCGCCCCGCACACGCGGCTGGCCGCGCCGGGAAGGGGCGGGCTGCGCCCCGGTACCGCCCGCGGAGGAGGGACCGGAGACGGCCGGGAGCCCCCCCCACCCACCCCGGGGGCTCGGTGATTCCCCCCACCCACTCACTCACTCACCCATCCACCCGCCCGCGGTGCTCGGCGCTGCACCCCCGGCGGCGCGGCCCCGCTCCCCTCCCGGGCTCACCCGGCGCGGGTTGCCGGTGCCTCCGGGCGCGGCGGAGCAGGAGCGGATCGCTGCGTTTGCGGAGGGGAAAGGGGACCGGGGGAGGTGCTGCGTTCAAATGCGGCGGTGTTTATTGGGCCTCGGCTCGGGGGCGGCCCCGGGGATGCGGGGCGGCCCCGGGGCGGGGGCGACCGGCGGCCTTTGTGCGGCGGGGCCCCGCTGGCACCGCCCGGGTCCGCCTCCCGCCTGGCATCAGCAGCGTCCCGCACCACGGGTGACAGTTGCGTGGGGTTCCCCCATGCTGTCCCGCAGCCCCGGTGGCACCACCGTGGTCCCTGCTGTCCTGCCCCCCCCCCAACCCGGGTGGCATCACCTCGGTTTCCGTCATCCCGCACCCCAGGGTAGCATCACCCTGGCTCCCTGCTGTCCTGCACTCCGGGGGTGCCCTGCAGCTCCTCGTTGTCCCAAAAAAACAATGGCATGTCACCTGGGCTGCCCCACGCCTGAAGGTCATGGCACCATGTCACCCCACTGTCCCCCACCCTGGGGACATGGCACCCCGGCTCCCTGCCATCCCGGGGCCTGTGGGGTCGGCATCCCCCCCTAGGGTCTCCTTGTGTCGCCATCCCCCCCAAGTCTCCTTGCGTCACCATGATGCGAGGGCCACGCCGTGTCTCACGGCACCCAGCCCTTCCACTCGCCCTAGCACGCGTGGTGGCTCAGCACACCGACCCGCCTGTGCCCCCCACTTGCTTTGGTGGGGGGCACAACCGGGGATCACCCCATGAGCCGTCCCACGGCGAGGCTCCAGGATGCTGACGCACCATCCGCGGGCACCAGCGAAAACTCAAACCCTCACTTAAACCTCGGCAGCCCTCATTAGAGGCTGGAGCCGTCAGCCGCCCACGCTCCTGCTCAGCGCCAGCAGGCACAGGCTGAGTGGCAGGGAGCCGGCGATCCCCGAGGGTTGTGGCTTGTGGATTCTCCAGTGGCTAATAAGGGGTTCAACTCACACTGCAATCTGCTCTCGCACAACTGCGTGGGCTTATTTTGCTGGGTTTTTTTTGTGAAAACGCTAGTGAAGACGTAATAACTTTTAGGGCCTCTTCCCTTTTTTAAGGCGACTCTGAAATTGGTCTGCAGGTTCAAAATCTTTATGGGGGAGGAGCAAGGGAAACACAAAAGCGATGCAGGGACGCACAGCAGGTTGCGTAAGCCTTGCTTCAATAAGAAACCAGGCTTAAAACCCCACGAGATCCTGCAGCGGAGATGCGGGCTGGTTTGCCACGCAGTCCCACCGGCTGCGACAGGGACACCCGGGACACTACACGTGAGCTAAAAAGCATAATAAAATATTTAACCCGCTGCAGCAGCTGGGGTAGCTCTGCTGCCCGAGTGTACCCCCTCGGCACGTCACTGCCAGCTGCCCCAGTGCTAGCGCCGGGCCTGTGGGACGTGGCAGAGCCGAGCGGGTCCCCCAGCGCCGAGCAAAGCCCTGTCCAGGGACCGGGGCTGTGTCCCCGCAATGATGGAGGCGAGGAAAGGTGACTTTAAAGGGAAGGAGGCCTTGGCGAGAGGCTTTGCTGGACAGATGTTAGCAGCCACAGCTTTGTGCCGGGGGAGGGCTTTTTGTTTTGGTTTTTAACATTTGCCATTTTTCTCCGACGCTTTCTTCTGCTCTGACACTTGCTGAGGGTTTTTCTTTCTTTTCTTTCTCTCTCTCTTTCCGCATTTGCTTTTTCAGCCCCGGTTCAAACACTTTTTCACCGTGTATTATGTCGAAGTTGAAACCATCTGGTGCTTTGTTTTGTTGCGAGCCCGGCAAGTGCCAGGACCTTTATCCCCCTCACCCTCCTCCTCGCCGCGACAGCGCCGGTGCCTCGCTAATCCAAGCGACAGCCCCGAAAAATCTCCGCCGTCCACCCAATAAAGCGACAATGTTTGCATGCTTGCAGCCGGCTGGGCGATGGGGACGGGCAGCATGCTCGGTGTCCCCGTGTCCCCAGCAAGCCCACGGGGATGCGCAGACCCCTGGCTCGGCAGTGCCGGGCTGTATCACCGCAGTGCAAATTCCTGACTCATTTTTAGGACCGGCTGTTAGCAAAGGCATCCTGATTTTATTTTCCCCCCCCTTTTCCCACAGGAGGAAAGCATGTTTCTAGGAGCCAGGGAGCCCCACCAGACACGGACCCCGACAGGTCCTATTTTTGGAGCCCCCTTCCAGCAAGCAGCTGCATTTGAGGACGGCATTTGCAGCGAGCGCCTTCCGAGCGAGCTCGGCGGAAGGAAACCTCTGCTCGCCTACGCTGTCACGTGTGACACACACCAAAAAAAAAAAAAAAAGGGGGCACGTGGGAAAACCCGGGACTGCTGGACATGAGCTGCTTGCAACGGTCCGGCCGGACCCAGCGCCACGGCCAGGCTCGGGGCCTGGCACGGAGCCACCCGAAAACGGGGTCAGCAGCCGTGGCCGCCTGAGCAGGCAGTGGGTGACCCCTCTGCGAGGCCGTGGGCGCCCAGTCCCTGCAGAAACACCCTCCCGACACGGCTCTCGCTGCCCCGTCACGCTTTCCTTCCCATTTCCACTGCACAATGGGGTGCTTTGTTCTGCCGGGGCGAGGAAAGGTCCAGGCACGGCCCGGGGAGCTTGGGGGGAGCCGAGAGCCGCTCTTGCATTCCAGGGGTCTCCTCCCACTGCGCCGTGCCAGGCGAGACACCCTTCACCCCGGCCTCCTGCCGGACCAGAGGGAAGCAGGGCCATAAAATAGCAAAAAAATTAGCAAAAAACCCTACGAAACCATCAGCAAAAAACAAACAAAGGGGGCACTTAGGAAATGACGCCGTAGGAAAAACCAGCCGGAAATCTCCCCGTCTCACAGCTGGTACGGGGAGAAGTTTGGAATGAAATAAGCCCAAACTTTGATTTTTTTTTTGCATAAAACAATGGCGAGCCGTGCTAAGCCGCGGCAGTGCCAGGCCTCCTCGGCTGCGGCTCGTTGCTGCCATCGCACGTCCAGCCCCCGCTGTACAAGTCGCATTTCCACCACCGCTGCTTGGGCCTGCTCCTGCACACCCTTTCGGTTGCAGGATTTTCCCTCCAGCCCAGGAAACCCTCCTATTTGTTACGTTTGCTGTGCCGGCTCCTTATTGCAAGAAGTATTTGCGCGGCTGCTCCATCCCGGTGTGCACACCGCGTTGCTGAAGCATCTGCCATAACTCCGTGCCGATCCTCTCCAGCTCTTGCTGCTGAATAAAGCCCCTGCAGGCAGCACTGGCTGCACCCTGCCCATCCCAGCAGGCAGCAAAGCGGAGGTGCTGGGGACCATCTCTCCCATCATCTTCACAGCAACACGCTGCCGTGTGCCCCAGCTGCAGCCCCAGCACCCACTGGGAACGGGGTAAAATTGGGGGTGGAAGGAAAAAGCTCTTGTGTGTAAAACCAGCCAGATCTGCCGGTCGCTTCCGTTGTCCTCCTGCCCCTGTGGCATGGGAAGAGCAGCTTGCGGGTGGCTTGTGCCACCTTATTGCAACATCTGCTGACGGGGAACATGCACCCGCTTGCCCATGGCCCCGGTGGCCCCGGTTTGACTGGATCTGTTTGTCTTTGGATTTGCATTTGGGGCCTGGTGCAGACTGCACCCGCATAAACCGCACCGATTCACGTAGCTGCACATGAGCACCCTGACAAACCCCCCCGCCAGACACCCACCACGGGTACTGGGTGCTGGAGGGGTGCAGGGCCACGTGTCCAGCTCCTGCCTCGTCCCAGCAGCTTATCCCACTGTCACGTCCTGCCTTGCCTGGCCCTGGAGCTCGGCTAAAATTGCAGGAGCTCAGGAAAACCAGTGCAGGTCTTGCTTCGGAGGGCAGGTGAAATAAGAGCAGCTTCTTGAAACGCCGGCGTGGGCCGGCTGCTCCTCTGCCGAGAGGGTTTGCTCCCAGCCCCCCCTGTAATGTATTTATCAAAGCCCTCTCGGTTGCGGGCCCCGTTGGCAGGCATGGCGACGCAGGCGATGGCCCAGCCCTGCGTGCCCACATCCCGGCAGCGCATCCTCCTGCGCCTGGCAGAGTTTCATGAGGCGTATTGGTGAAACAGGGATATTTCTTGCCTGGTGGGAAGTTTCAGCCTGAAAATTTCCAGCTGACTCAGCCTGACAGAACTACAGGCGGGAGTGGCAGCTGAGAAGGGAGCCAGCAGCAGGTTTCTACCCTTCCAGCTGAAGCCAAGGGAAGCCAGGTTTGGTTTTAAATCTTTTTTTTCTTTTTAAAATTTTTTTTTATTTTTAAATTTTTTTAATTTTTTTTTTATTTTTATTTTTTTAAACCTGGAATCTTTCCCTGCACACTCCTTGCCATGGCAAGGCCGATGTTCCCGGCGTGTCACCTCGCTGCTGGCCCCGTGCTCTCCCCGGCCCAGCCCCCGGGGACACGGGGGTGCACCTCTGCCGGGGTCCCGTCCCCCCCCCGGCCCCTTAGACCCCGGGGAGGGCACGGCGGCACCACGTGGGCGGCCGCGGCCCCGCCCCGAGGCTCAAAGGGGCGGGAGGAGGGCGTGGCTTGGCGCGGAGGGCGCGGCCTGCTGGCAAGAGGACGGCTGCGAGCGGCGGGTCGTGCTTTGGCGTGGGCGGGGCCTGGGGGCGTGGGGCGGGGCTGTGCTCGGCGTGGGGCGGAGCCTGGCGGCACCGGCAGCCGCGGCGGCGGCGGCGGCGCGGGCAGTCGGCGGGAGCGATGCGGCGGCGCGGCGAGCGGGGCGGCGGCGGTGGCGACGGTGAGGGCCACGGCGACGGTGAGGGCCACGGCGACGGCGACAGCGCCCGGGCGGAGGGTAGGGCCGGCGCGGCCCGGCGGGAGCGGTGAGTACCCGCCGCGGTGCGGGCAGCCCGGGCTGCCGGGCCGGCGTAGGGGCGCTGCCGGGTGCCCGGCTGCGACTCGGGGCCGGGCAGCGCCGCGCTGCGTTCCCCGGGATCGTGTCCCCGTCCCCGTGCGGTGTTTCTCCGCTGGGTCGCCTTGTTCCCTGCCGTGGCCGTGCTCTGTTCCCCGGCTGTGTCCGCTGCCGCGTCCCCTGTCACCATGCGCCGCCGCTCTTTCCCCGGTGCCGTAGGTGTGTCCCCGTCCCGTGGCCCTGCTACCCTGCCGAGGCCGTCATCCTATGCTGTGGCCATGCTCCTGTGTCCCCACGCCATGACCTTGTCACCTTGCTGGGGCCATGAGCCCATGTGTGTCCCCCCAGCCTGCCACAGCCATGATCCTGTACCACGGCCGTGTCCCCATGTCACCCTGCCACGGCCGTGATCCGATATGATGGCCATGTCCTCTCCCCCATCGTGATTCCATGCTGGGACTGTGTCCCCATGTCACCTTGCCGTCCCCACGAAGCCATGCGGTGGCCTGTTGCCGTGCCGGCTGTCAGAGGTGCCCCTTGGCGGGCATGTCCCCCGGTCCAGACCCGTCAGTGCTCACCTGCAGCAGGTATTGTGCAAGAGCGGGTGTGGGCGCTCACCCCTGCACTTGAATATTAGGTGTAGGCCAAGAGCAGCACCTAATAATTAACTGCGAGGGCATTGCTGGCCCGTTGCTGCCGGCGTACAGCGGGACTGCTCAGACCAAAGTCTTGGGGGGTGCCTGGCATTCGAGGAGCTCCCCGTGGCTCCAGCACGGCTCATGCCACCCTGCCACCCTCCCGGGAAGGGTGCCTGTGCCCGGGGGACCATGCCATCTTGCCCTGGCACCCACTTTGCAACCTTTTCTCGGTATCTTGCAGCACGCCCCAGGGCAGGCAACGGACTAAATCCGCTTCTGCAGGAGCGCCCATGACCCCAGGCACGCACTGGCAGGGAGCGAGCTGTGCTTGGACGCCTGTCAGAAACCTCTGCCCTAAATCCCCCAGTGCCCAGACTAGTTTCCCCATTGCCCAGCACCGTCAGGCTGTGAGAGACGTTGATGCCGGGCAAGCTGCAGCTCTTGGCTTTCCCTTCCCTCTCGGAGGCTGAGGCTGGGGCTGGCCGGCGGCTCGCTGCAGAGGGCACGGCCTGGGGTGGCTGGATGCCTCCCCCAGCCCTTCGGGGCAGGACGCTGTTGGAGGTGGTCACGCTCCCCACCCTGTGCTGGTGGCACTGGGGGACATCGCTCTGGGGGCTGGTTTCTCCCCCGGTGCTGTGGGCTCCCTGAACCCCTTTCCCAGCTTTCCGCCTTGCCTCTGGAGAATTGCAGAGGCTCTTGGTGCCGGGCTTGGGGACACCTCCGTGACTGTGTCTCGCCAGCCACGGCTCGGAGTGTTGCCACAGAGTATCGGTCACTCCTTATTGCCGGTTTGGCTTGCAGTGCCCGGCCCTGGCACGTGTCCTGCCCTTCCTGCCTGCTGGTGTCCCGTGGGAGGCTGTGGGGGACCGGATCGTGGCCTCTCACGACTCTGTGTCATGCTGGGGCTGCTCCAACACCTCGGCTCCATCCCCAAAAGCCAAACACAACCCCGGTGTGGGGAACCAGTTCCCGGTCCCCAGGGGGACACAAATGGCGGCCTCAGGCCCTTGCAGCGGAAAAGCCGCTGTATCCAACCATCACGACTGGGGTTGGGAACGGGGACCCTGCTCCGCTGTGCCCCAAAGCCCTTGGGGCAGGAGGGGATGTACTAACAAGATGCCTTCCTTGCAGGGGCTGGCTGGCCTGGCGCCCTTGGCTGCGCACCCTCCTCCTGGACCTGCTCCTCATCTACGTCTCCGTGCCCTTCCTCATCCGCCTCTTCCCAGTCCTGCTCACCAAATTCGTCTTCCTGAACTTCCGTGAGTGCCCTGGGGCTGTCCCAACCGGGAGAGCCCCCTCCCAGGGATTCAGGAGGCAGGAGGCTGGGAGGGGTCCCCAAAACATGGGTGGGGTCGCACCCAGCGCCTGGGTGGCACCGGGACAGCACCCATCCAAACCCCCCCCTTGCTGCGGGCTTGCAGAGGAGGCACAGAGGGACCTTTCCCGTTGGCGCCTCGTGTTTTGCAAGCTGTAATAACGCGGTGCCGCCGACCCTGTTTACTGCCTGAAGTTGCAACACATCTGGGCACGCACAGCGTCAACGGGGCTAGAAATCCGGGTGGGAGGGGATGGCAGAGGGCTGTGCTTGCCTACCCGCTCCCCGAGCCGGCTGTAGCACGGCCCTTGGCTTCCAGGCAAATAATTTAAAAACAATAATGTGTTGCTTTGGAAAAATGCATAAAAGCAGCTGGGTATGAGGATTCCTGGGTTGCCCATGCGATGGCTGCGATTTCTCCATCAGTGGCGTTCCCCTTCTTCACGGACCTTCGGCGGCCGGAGCTGCTGCTGAACAACACCGTCAGCCTGTACCTCGCCACCGAGCCAGGCATCACAGTCGGCGTCTGGTGAGCGGCGCAGCCCCGGCATCCCGGGTGGGCACAGTCGCGTGGCTATGCCAGTGTCCTGGCTAAACCGGGTGGAGTCGTGTGTGTCGTGTGTGTCCCCCGTCCCGGGTAACCCCGCTCTGGCCTCCCCAGGCACACGGTGCCGGGCAGCAGAGGGGCCGAGGCGCGGGGCAAGGACCAGCGTTGGTACGAGGAAGCACTCGCCGACGCTCACCCTGTGATCATCTACCTGCACGGCAATGGGGGGACCAGGCGAGTAGCCGTGAGTGCCGCTGCGGGGCTGGGACCGCGCGCCTGCCTCTCCCGGGGAGGACGGGTGCGGTGGCCGTTGTCACGCAGCGTGTCTGCGTGGGGTGAGAACTAGCAAACTCGGCGCAGCAGCCGGCGGTTTCTGGGCTGCTGCGGCAGTTTCTGACCCCATGGGTGGAGGAAAATCCCTTTGAGTTAAAGGGAAATGTGAAAACCCACCCATCCAGCTCTCCCTTCCTGGGAAAAGGTCACCCCGGTCCCTCGCCTGGACCGGCGCTGGAGGGGAGGGTTGCTTGAGGGTCCCTCCCCGAGCTCTAACCTCATTTTCCCCATCAGGGCTGCGAGCCACCGCGTCCAGTTCTTGAAGGTAAGTGGTCCCCTGTGGGGGGACTGGGACCTACCAGGGGTAAGGCTTACGCTGGCTCTGGGGACCCAAGAGGGACCCTGGGCAGAACAAGCCCGGCCATGCTGGGGGACCTGGGGGTGCATCCCCCTCGCCCCAGGACATAACGCCGTGCCACTCCTCTGACAGACGATGGGAGCTGCTGACTTCCACATCCTGGCTCTCGACTACAGAGGTAAAGTCATCCCCCTTGCTTCTCGCTGAGTGACCCCCCCCGGGACCGGTCTCCCCCCCAGGGTCATGACACCGAGCCGTGTTCCCCACAGGCTATGGGGACTCCAGTGGGTACCCCACGGAGAGCGGCTTCACCACGGACGTCCTGGCACTCTACGACTGGGCCAAAGCACGGAGCGGGAACAGCAGCATCCTCTTCTGGGGACACTCCTTGGGGACAGGGTAGGTGCGGGGATGGGTGATGGGGGGGAAGCCCCATGGGTGCTGGCTGATGCCAGAGCCCACAGCCGGTCCCTGGGCTGTGACACTGCTGCCAGACTGGTGCCACCCGGGGATGGACCAAGGGGTTGGAGCAGCTCCTTGGTGGAGGCACCTGCAAAGCAAAACCCAGCAGGCAAGGGGGGGTCTGAGGGTGCTGTGCACCCCGCCGGGGCATCATGGCTGCTCCCCCTCACTGTCACCTCTCTTCTCACAGGATTGCCACGAATGTGGCAAGAAAACTGCAGGAGGAGCGAGGTAAGGGCCAGGGTGGTTGGGTTGGTCCCACGTGGTGTCCCCCCGGGGCTCTGCACGTCCCTGGCCAGATTGTGGGGGCCACAGAGGAGCTGGGGAGCCCTGTCACTCTCTGCTCGAGCGTCAGGCTCGGCCCCCGCAGCGGGGACAAGTGGCCATCTCCATCCTCCTTAGTGGGATGGGGGCATCTTGGCCTCATGGCTGCTGCCTGGGACGGGAGTGTGACAGCAGCCCAGGGAGGGGGGGGACAGCCCCCCGCAGCCATGCCTGCTCTCACCCCCCTCTGCCCTCAGGGGTCCAGGTTGATGCCGTGGTCCTGGAGTCGCCCTACACCAACATCCGCGAGGCGGCTGCCCACATCCCCATCACCAAGGTGAGCCTGGGGACTCTGCCCACGGGGTCCCCCAGCAGTGGTGGGTGGGGGGCTCTGCCCACAGGGTCCCCCAGTGGTGGCAGCCCCAGCTACCCAGGGCTCCCCCTTGGCATGGGAAGGGTGCAGGAATCAAAGCCATGACTTAGCATCCCCCCACCTCTCTACCGGGCAGATCTACCGCCAGTTCCCTGGTTTCCAGTACCTCATCCTGGACTCGCTAGCTCTGGGCAACATGTTCTTCCGCAGCGACGAGAAGTGAGTGCCCGGAGGGATGGGGCACAGCCGTCCCCGTGGGGCTGCGGGCATGATGCTGGGACCACCTGGCCGAGGAGGGGCAGGTCGGACGTGTCACACCATGCAATCCCTGCACTCTTATTTGTGTTTGCCCAGCTTACTCATGCTTTAAAAGTGGCTTTTTATTTGCGTAACTTCAGATATCAATATTACTATTGAGCAAAGTCCACAAGCCAACATCCTTTTTTTGAGCACTACATGCTCGAGTCCCATCCGCCTTGCAGCATACACACGCTGTGGCGGCAGGGTCCTTCCTCCTCCGTGTTTGTGGGTGCCTTTGCTAAAAGCCACCTGGTTCACGGGTGTTTTTGAAGCCTGAGCACCCTGTGTTGGCGCTTTAAGGTTATTAGGGTGCTTGGTGCTGGGGCGAGCAGCATGGGCATCACCCTGGGGCAGTTCAGCTGCCCTTAGCCACCGATGGGCTGGGATGGCTCTGAAAGGCAGCACTGGGGCGGTGGGGTGTCAGGGTTGCTGTGGGGGTTTTAGCAGCACCCAGGGAGGCTCCCACGGGTCTGTCGGCTCCAGGGTGGCTCCTCAGTGCTGTGCTTGCTGCCCGCAGCGTGAAGGTGCTGGCCTGCCCACTCCTCATCCTGCACGCAGAAGATGATGCTGTGCTGCCTCCGCACCTGGGCCGCAAGGTGAGGACCACCATCGCCTCCATGCGGGCTTTAACGGGGGTGGGTGCTGGTTTAGCCTGGTTTTGGGGGGGGCTGAAGGGGAGGGAGAGGGGGTGGCCAGCCCCAGGGTGCCAGGAGGGGGTTTGGGGTCCCCTGTGAATGCCGCTAACCACGCTCCCACCCCGCGGCAGCTCTTCGAGATGGCACGCAGCGCCTACAAGGACAAAACCAAGGTGAAGTTCATTACCTTTCCTGAAAAGCTGGGCCTGGGCCACGACTACATCTCGTTCAACCCGGAGCTGCCCGCTCTGGTGAAGTAAGTGCTGCTCTGCAGAAGTGGGGAGGGGCATAGAATGAGCCTTGGCCTCTTCTTCCACGGGTGCACCCTCGCCTGCCACAACCCTGCTCCTTCCCCTCCCTACGGTGCTTGCTGGCATCAATTTTTGAGCTCCAGTTGCTCCTCACTGCCCTGAGCTTGTCCTCAGCCCAGGTGTCACAGGGAGGTGACCCTGGGGACAGCCCCCAGCTCGTCTTTGCTCAAAGCTCAGCTCAGACCCCCATCCAGGGATCAGAAATCAGGCTCTCAAGCAGCACAGGACGGTCAGTGATACAGCGTAAGGTTTATTGCGTCTTGTTGCAGAGACTTCTTGAACATGAAGTGATGCCAGCTGCTGCGTGCAGCGACCACGAGCACTCCCTCAAACCCACACCAGCAACCCCTCATGGTACTGAACTTACTGCTGTACGTAATAAAAACTACTGAGAAACTTTTTAATTCGCCCACTGCCTCGAGGACGCTGCAGGTTAGTCAGGGGCTGGAGATAACTGCTGTGATCTGGGTGCTGCTCCTGGGACAGCACCGTGCAAGCCGTGACTGGGAGCATCGTACGGGGCAGTGGTGGGGGTATATGGAGAGTATATAATGGTATATATACACCATTAAATATAGTATATTTAATCCCCCTGGCACTGATGCCTCAGGACTGGCAAGAGCTGCACCCCAAGTCCTGCTTCAGCATCACCTGCAAGGGCTCAGACAGCTGTGGCCAGCTGTGCTGCCCACCCTGGCCGGCACTGAGCCCCAGCAGCTTGCCCCCCGCACCCTTTCTGCGTTAGCGTTGGTGCAAGCGAGCCCAGTCCCTAATTTTAGGCTTCAGCAAACAGTCCCTTGGACTCCAGTGGCACTTTTATTTTTAGCACCTATGCAAGCAACAGGGCGACACGGTTTCGCTTTCTTCACGACACTTATGTTATAAAACCCCCCTTCCCCGTCCGCAGGAAAGCCAGCAGCAGCAACACAGAGACTAGACAGCAGAGACAATTTTACAGCGCACGTGCTCGCATCCCCCGGCTCCGGCCGGCAGCAGCTCCGTGCCCCTACGCCGCCGTGCCGTTGGGGGTCTTGTCCTCGGCCGCATCCCGGGGCTCGTTGGGCGGCGGGATCTTCAGGTCAGAGGGCTCCACGTGCCAGATGTCCCGGGCGTACTCCTTGATGGTGCGGTCGCTGGAGAACTTGCCAGCCGCCGCGATGTTCCTGATGACCATCTTGGTCCATGCCTTGGCGTTCTGCAAGGAGAGTGGTGGGACGGTGCAGCCGGAGGCTTGCGCCCATGGGTGCCACTTTGGCCCCGAGACTGGCTTTCAACCAGGGACCCCCTGCAGCAGCACAGCCACGAGCCTCCTCGCCAGGAACCCATCTATGTGCACAGCCCCACCAGACCCCTTCTCCAGGATGGGATGTTGTGCCCCCATCACAGCTCCCCCGCCTTGTCCCCGGGCTGGCACTCACCAGGTACAGCTCGCTGACCTTCTCCTGGCATTTGACATAAGCCTCGTAGTCCGCAAAAACTTTAAACCTGTAGCAGCGAAGAAAGCGGGAGTCAGCGACAGCAGAAATGCGCAGGTGGGAGCACGGCAGCGGCTGGTGGCTGCAGTGCACGGGGCTCGGGCTGCCAGATTTGGGGCTTCCTCCAACAATAATGCTTCAGACAAATTCATCCTCCCCAAGCCCTGTTTGTAGGGTGCCCTGCGGCTGGACGGGTGCCCCGGGAGGGCACACCCTGCGTCAGCTCACCACGAAGACATTTCCCCGATGCAAACGCCCACGGCCCTTGGCTGCTTAGTGCTCCGGCCAGGAAAGCCCTTGAGATACCTAAAAGCACCTATCATCTGGCGAGGGCTGCGCGCTCAAATGTGTCTTGGCTTTAATGTACCCCAGGCTTTAATGCGGCAAGCGTGAAGTGCTGCACATGGAGAGCCATCAATTGCTCTTCCATGTGCACAACATCAGGGCCAGAAAATGGGACCTTAGCAGGCAGAGGGTGGATGGTTGGTGCAGGGTGCTGCTCTGCACGGGCACCAGGAGTTTGGTGGAGAGACCCAACCCTGGGATGGTATCCCCAGGCCTTACCGGTCATGGTGGAAGAGCATATTGACCACATCTTTGAAGAGGTCAGGCTCCTCTGGGGAGAAGAAGCCGCTCTTGATCTGGTCAATGGCTTGCTTCAACTCGGGGAGCCGGTCGTAGTACTCCTGGGCGTTGTACCTGGCAGGGAAGGGTTGATATGAGACGGTGCTGCTCCAGCTGCCCGTGGTAGCACCCCTGTAGTGTCCCCAGCCCTCACCCTTTCCTGTCCAGCTCCGTGACGTCCTCTACCCTCATGCCAAAGATGAACAGGTTCTCCTCTCCAGCCTCCTCGGCCATTTCCACGTTGGCTCCATCCATGGTGCCGATGGTCAGAGCCCCGTTCAGCATGAACTTCATGTTCCCGGTACCCGACGCCTCGGTGCCCGCCGTGGAGATCTGCTCCGACAGGTCGGTAGCAGGGATCACTGCCAACAAAACACAGGGACACAAGGGGCTAACGGTGACCAGCTTTAGGTTTGTATCGTGCTGAAGGACGTTAGATCTGCTGTCTCGCAGTGATGGAGCCATGGGCTGGTGGAGAGCCACGGGGCGGACATCCCCTCCCCACTGTGTGCCCCACATAGGCTACCTTTCTCTGCCAGCGAGACCCTGTAGTTCTCCAGGAAGATGACCTTCAGCTTGCTCCCCACAACGGGGTCGTTGTTCACAACCTGAGCCACAGCGTTAATGAGCTTGATGATCATTTTAGCCATGTGATACCCTGGGGCAGCCTAGGAGAAAAGCCACGGGTGAGCCTGGAGGGCTGGTGCCAGGGGCAGGCGAGGAGCACCCAGCTCCCGCATGCCCAGGGAAGAACCCACTCAGCCCTGCTCCCATCCCTCATCCAACCCATGCGTTGTGCCACCAAGTTTTTGGGGGCTTGCATGACCATAGGCAGCAGAACCTTGCTTGGGTTGAAGCCCAAGGGCTTCTCAGAGGGCTTCAGGGACACAACCCCATGAGAACATCTGCGCCCAAATCCCCTAGAGCATTTTCAAGGACTTCCTCCAAAATGCCTAAAACTCCTGACCCAACTTACCTTGCCCCCAATGATCACTGTCCTTGGCACAAACAGCTTTGCAGGATCCTTCCTGATGCCTGGAGAAGACAGCAGCGTGGTGTCACCCTCTGTTTTAGCTGCAGCCCCGGGGGATAGGGATGCTCGTGCACCCCAAGGGCAGCCTGTCCCCTCGGGGCGCGCGGTAGCTTACGGTTGTACATGGTGATGACGTGCAGGCAATTCATCAGCTGCCGCTTGTACTCGTGGATCCTCTTCACGTGCACGTCGAACATGGAGGAAGGGTTCATCTTCACTTTGTACTCCTTCTCCAGGTACAGCGCAAACTTCACCTTGTTCTCCTGGGTGAGGGCAGGGAGCACGTCAGCCCCCCAGCCTGTGCTCCCCCTGCCTGCGTTCCCCCCCCCCCGCCCGCACCCCTCACCTGCTTCACTTTGGCAACCTCCCGGATGAAGAGGTCGTCATCCACAAACTCGTGCAGCTTTGTCAGCTGGCTCAGGTCCCGCACGTAGTCCTCCCCGATTTTCTGCAACAGGAGCACAGGCACGGGCTGACGGTGGGATGGGGGCGGCCGCCTTCATCCGGCACGCTGCTCCCACCCGGCAAAGCCAGCGGCGCTTGGGAAGCGGGAACGGAGCACTCGGGTGAGATGCAAACAGAGCTTGACCATTTAGAAGATGTAAATGGCTGAGGTTGGAGCGCTGTCCCTGGGGGCAGCGTCCCTGGGGTTGGGAAGGGTCGGGGGCCAGCATGCTTCCCCCCCAGTGCCGTTACCTCTGCGATGAGCTCCGCCAGCCCCGGGTTGCAGAGCAGGAGCCAGCGCCGCGGGGTGATGCCGTTGGTCTTGTTCTGAAACTTCTCCGGCTCCAGCGCTGCAAAGTCCTTGAAGCTACGAGGACGAGGAGGGGACAGCTTCAGGCTCGCCCACCTGGCACCACCACCGTTTCCAAGCCGAGGGTGATCCACCACCGCCTCCCGCCCCACGCTTACACTTGAGTCTTGACTATTTCGGAGTGGATCTTCGCCACGCCGTTGACAGCGTGGGAGCCGACGATGCAGAGATGGGCCATGTTGATCCTCTTGATGCCTCCCTCCTCTATCAGGGACATCCTCCGCAGCCGGTCCACGTCATTAGGGAAGAGGGACGCGATGTGCTGCCGGTGGAGGCAGGAGAGGCGGTGAGCAGTGCCGGCGTTTAGAGATGTCCCACCTGATGGCTCCCAAAGAGGGGGCCACAGCGGTGTCCCCAGTGCATTTAACACCAGCCAGAGCGGTGGCTTTTACTCCAGAGTGACGGTGCAAACCCCCTCCAAAGGGTGCCCTTCCCCAGCATGGATGTCTCTGGACAGGACCCCCCAAGTTCCCCACGGAGAAGGGCTTGTGGGCACATGCTTGGCCAGTGGGGCTGTTTTGGCAAAAGCCTCGTGCTGCCAGACCAGGAGACCAAACCACCATCTCCTTTGTACTCCCAACCTCATCCTCTTCCAGGATGAATTTAGCGTTTAGGGAGCAAAGAAATGCCAACAGGCAAGTCCCTGGAGCAATGGGTGAAGCCTTTAAAACAGCCACTAACTGCGGGATGGCAATGCACTGGCGGGAAGGGCTTTCCTACATACCAACCTCCCCAAATAGCAGCCAGAACCACCTGGTCACACACCCAACATCATCGCTTTGTGCATCCCCCTAATCCCGACAGCACAACGCGTGCCATCCCCGTCCCCCTCTCCGAGAGAGCTCCTGCACTGCCCCAAGACACTTACATCCAGGTGTCTCTGGTTGATCTCATAGATGATCTGTAGGTGTCTGGGGAGCAGCTTCTCCACCAGGTCCACCGGCCAGCGCTCCAGGGCTTCGGGGAGCACTGTGTGGTTGGTGTAGGCAAAGGTTTGCTTGGTGATGTCCCAGGCCTGCCAGGGGGAGAGCCGGCGCTGAGCGGTGAGGGTGGAGGCAGCCCCGGGTGGGTGCCAGCAACCCACGCATGGTGGTCCTCCCACCATGGCCAGCAGCACGGCCGAGCTGGCTCCTCCAAGTCCATACCAGTTAAACCCAACGTGACTGCTCCACGTCACTCCCCAGGCCACCAGCAGCTACAAAACTGGTTCCCCAGCTCCTCTGCCGCGGGCGGGCAGGCAGGAGGGTGGGTGCAAGCGGAGGGGACCCAGGGGCCAGGTCGGGTCTCCCTACCTTGTTCCACGGCAGCTTCTCGATGTCCACAAAAATCCTCATCAGCTCGGGGATGGCCATGGCGGGGTGCGTGTCGTTCAGCTGGATGGCGACCTGTGGGGAGACAGGGGTGGCACACGGGGACACGTGGGCATCCTGCTGCCCAAGCCAGCCAGGCACAGGCACCCACGGAGGGTCCACAAAACCCCTCCAGCCCGGGGTGCGCATCTGGGAGGCATCGAAATGAGCTCTGAGGCGCACGTCAGAGCAACCCTGGCTCGTACCTGGTCGGGGAAGGAATCAAACACGGTTCGGACACTGTCTGTGCTCCCGAATTTGGACGCTTTGAAGCGGCGTATGATGTCCTGGAGGGTGGCAGCCACGACGAAGTATTCCTGCTTCAGCCGCAGCTCCTTCCCCTCGAAGAACTGTGAGCAGAGAAGCGGGACGCTGCAGGATTGCACTGCGCTGCCCAGGCACGCCTGTGCCAGAGGAGCTGCGCCTTCCCGGGGCTCCCTGCCGTGTGGGGACCCACGCCGGCACACATCCACCGCACGGCACGGTGTGAGCCCCCAGCGCTTCCCCAGTGCCGGTGTTGGCAGCAGCTCAAACCCCGACGTCTTCTCACTTCCCAGCTTTCAGGACAGGGGTTTTGAGATGCGCTGGTACAAACAGAGGTTTATATCCCCCCCCAAGCATCGTGGAAAGCTGTTCTCCCCAGTGCCCTGGTTTGAAAATTGTGGCTGCAGAAAAAAAGATACTGGGGCAACGGGAAGGAAAGCCATAGGGGCTGTATTAGCTATTTCTAAGACAAAAATGAAAACCACCATTCACGCAGCACAAAACATCAACCCACTGGTCTGTGAGAGAGGATCTGCAGCTTCACCGCTGGAGCTGTGGTGCCCCCAGCTCTTCTCACCAGGCTGGGGTAGGATTAAATGGGACAAAAAAAAAAAAACCTTATCAAGGCTTGACCAGAACAGGCTGCAGAGCAAGGAAAGCTGCCCTTCATCGCCTTCCCCAGCTCCACAGCTCGTTTAGTGCCTGGGGAAGGGTTGTACATCCCATCGCGCCTCCGTGCCAGCCAGCGTGCAGCACGGCAAGAACACCCGCAGCAAGAGGTCGGGATGCAAACGGCAATTTGAGGCACAATCTCTGGTCCTGGGCTACAAGGGCTGGGCAGGAAAATGCCAGCAGTGTTCATCAGTTTGCCTTCATGTTATATTTTGAAACTCGAGGAACATTTCTGCAGCAGGACGTGCTCATTCCCACTCCTCCTCCTTTACCGCGCTGAGCATGGATTTACCCGGGAACAGACTCATCTCTGCTGCAGCCCCGGTGAGAGGCAGCAATCCCCATCCAAGCACTACAGCCGGCTCAAAACACAACTAAAACATCTCTGCAATGTCCCGGCAAGAGGGGCTGCTCCGCAATCTTTAGCCAGCCCTAAAACAGGGACACCCCTCCATCCCGACTTACGTTGTCGTTGGGGTAGAGGACGCGGGATATGTTCTCCGCCAGGTTTCTGTCCAGCACAGCCTGGATGTAGTCTCCGATATTGACTGGGGAGGAGCAGAGGGATAAGGTGGGCGCAGGACCCCCCCTCAGCCCTGTCCGCGCGGCACCCCGCCAGCACCCACTTACAGTCCCGCAGGTTGAAGTCGTTGGGTGCTCGAGCCGACCACAGGCGCATGGTGTTGACGGTGTTGTTCATGTACCCGGGCACGGGGGTATCGTAGGGCAGCGCCAGCACCACCTAGGACATCGGCAGGGCAGCCGGAGCCGTGCCGTGCCCCCGGCTGGTGTCCCCCCACGTCCCCCCTGCCCCGCCGGAGCCCTCCCATCCCACAGACCCTCCTGCAGAGGTGAGCTCAGGATTGCATCCATCTTCACGGAGTTGCACGCGTGGGGACATGCTTGGTATCCCCAGCCCCTGCCCCGGGGACACCCTGGTCCCCCAGATCTGCCTGGCGGCTGGTGTTTGCCAGAAGCACTCAGGGGATGGAGAGAGGCTTGCGAGGGTCAAGAGAAGCTTAATTTAAGCCGTCGTGCCAGGCTGTGCATTGCACACAGACCTGCTGGAGGGGCTTTTGCGTATTTCGGAGGTTGGCTGCAGATGTGGAGCAGCAAAATCTGTCCCCATCCCTATGTCCATCTCCTCCCCAATTTGCTCCACCGCTGCCTTTTCCACCCCAGCAGAGCAGCCTTGCCAGCGCAACCGTCCCCGGCAGGGATGCTGGCAGGACCCGTGCCCGGGGTGCAGCCGGCCAGCGAGAGCCCCCCAGATGATGGGACAAGCCATGCAAGGGGGGGTTCCCCTGCACCCCAGCCCGTACCTGGGTGTCGACCCACTTGGCGCCGGTGGCAGTGTGCTCCACCCGGCCGTAGAAGTGCACGGGCAGCATGTACTCGGGACGGGCTTTCTCCCAGGGGTTGCCGTGCCGGAGCCAGTCGTCGGCTTCTTCCACCTGCCAGAGGGAGCGAGAGCGGTGACGGGGTCACCCAGCCCCGGGGACCTCCCCGGGCTGTGCCACATGGAGGATGGCTGGGAAAGGCTCCGGCTGCTCGTGGCAAAGGGGATGATGCTTCGGAATCCTTCTGCCCTAAACCCGGATTTTGGCACCGCGGGGTGAGCCCGGAGGCAGGGCTCTACCCCGACTACCCTGAACCCTGCGGTCTCCCTGCCAGAGAGATGATGGATGAGGATGAGGTGGGGGTGAAAGCAACATTTCTCTTAGCGCACCCTTAACACCGCCATGCTGCGACCGATGTTGCTGCCATCAACCCTCTTAATTGGAGTTTCCATCCCAGCCTGCAGGCTGGCTAACGAAGCAGGCTCGTTCCCTAGCCTGGCAGAGCTGTTACAGGGGAGAGCCTGGGTTAGACATCGCCTTTGGCACGGCTGGGTCAGAGCTCTGGGCGGCAGGGGCGATGCGTGAGGGTCAGAGGAGATAAGCCCCGTTAGGACGCAGCAGCCGGGGAATCACTAGTTCACAGCGTCGAGGAGGAAAGGCCTCCACTTGCCGGCTGTAGATACAGCTTTTTGGAGATGCTCACAGGGTCCCTCCGGCTATTCCGGGTTGTCTCCCACCAGGGGTTTTGCTGATACACACCACGTTTTCCGTTGCATTTCCAAAACAGCCTCTTCCATCCTCTGATGCTTCACCCAGGCGGCGAGCAGCACAGCGGGGCTGCGGGGCTGGATCTGGCCTCCCCCAGACCTCCCCACACCATCCCCGTACCACCTCAGCGAAACCATCCCCACCCCGCGAGGAGCAGGGACACGACTTCTCCACCCTCGCCGGCTCCACGCAGCCACGGAGCAGCTCTCGGGGTGGTGCTGGCCCCGAGCAGGGCACGCTGCGGACGTGGACGAGGGCAGCCTGCAGCAGCCAGAAAACTCCCAAGGAGAGCATCCCGCTAGCCCCTGCGAGGAGCTGCTAGGAAGCACAGGGCACAGGGCGGCTGTGGCTCCGTGCAGGAGGAGCAGGGATGCCCAAGAGGTGGAAGCACTGGCCTCTCTGCTCCCACAGCAGCCCCAGAAAGGGGCCCTGCTCCCGGCGGGGATATAGCTCACATCCCCGCTCTGCGGGCAGGCATCCGCACAAACCCGGCTCGGGAGGAAAGGTTGTCACGCTGATGCCTCGCAGCTTTTTTGCTAATTATCGGGGTGTGCTGCGAGGCAGATCCGCTCCCCTCCGTGCCGCTGCACCGAGCCACTAACGGGCTTGACTGGGAACCGTGACACTGGCCGATCCCCAGCCCCGCACACCGGAGCCAGCTGGGATGAAGGACGAGCTTCCCCGCCGCAAGGAGGGATGCTATGTGCTTGCACCAGTTTAAGAAGTTAAACTCGTTCGAGAAAACATCTGACAAGTTTTAAGTATCACGGCACCAACTCTGGCTCCAGCAGTGTCCAAGCTAAGGGAGAGTGTCTGTGCATCCTGATCTTGGCCTGATCTAAGGGGAAGACCAGACCCGGGGCTTTGGCTGTGCCGGGGGAAGGTGAGGGCCGCACGCCTCTGTCCGTACCTGCCACCCATCCCGGATCTTCTGGTTGAAGATGCCGTACTCGTAGCGGATGCCGTAGCCGTAGGCTGCCAGCCCCAGCGTCGCCATCGAGTCGAGGAAGCAGGCTGCCAGGGAGAGAGGAGAGCAGGGAGCTGCACTTCCCCGGGGAGCCAGGAGCCCCGGGAGACAGCGGGTCCTTCTCCCCATGGACAGCCGATGGCAGCAAGCAGCCACCCCACAGGGACACCAGCCAGGGCCAGCAGCCACCGCCGCTTGCCGGCCACCCAGCACCTCTCGTCCAGTGCTGGAAAGGCTGGGGCGATAAACCCCCTCCCCCGGGTTTAGGTACCCCCCCACAGTGGATGCAAAGCCCCTGGGGCTGTGCCCCCCCCCACCCAGGCAACGAGACCATTTTCGGGGGGCTCACTCACCGGCAAGCCTGCCGAGACCGCCGTTGCCGAGACCGGCATCCTCCTCGATTTCCTCCAGCTCTTCCATGTCCAGCCCGAGCTACAGACGAGAAGGCGGCACTCTCAGAGCACCCAGCCCCGCGGCGGGGAGGCACTGCTGGCACGCACCCCTGGGTGCTGCCCTGCGCCCAGGTGGGCTCCCCTTGCAGGTGGGGCTCCAGGAGGGGTGGAAATGCACCCGACCCTGCAAGACCCATCCCTGCGGGTGGGACACCGTGATTTGCACCCAAAGCAGCCCCTCTCCCCCTCCACTGCTGCTCCACGGTATGGCAGGGACCAGCTCTGGTGTTTAAAGTCACTCCAGCAGCCTTTACGAGGGACACGCGTGCCCTTGACCTCACCGTGGACAAGCTCCTGGGGGTTGGGGGGCACCAGCCAAACCAGGGCGCTGCTCTCGTGGTCCCAGACATTTTGGGCCCGTCTCCCGAGGCTCGTTCCCGGGTCTGTTCCCTCTCTCCCTGCCCCAGCCCCACGGCTGCAGCCCCGCAGGGGCAGGTGCTGTGTTCCTGCTCCCCCAGCACCCCCATCCCACTGGGGCAGGCACCCAGGTGCCCGTCCCCCTGGCTCCAGGCATCACCCTTTAACAGAGACACCCAGAGAAGCAGCTACACCACTTTTACAAGGAAATTTAAAGTTCCCAGCCTGGGATGCTGTGGGAAGACGAGGTTTTGCCTATGCAAAGCTCCTCAGGCAGCTCAGCGGGAAATAAGACGGTGTCTCGTCAGGGCTGAGCCACCTTTTCCCCCAGGAACCTCTTGGTCCAACATCCCCCCGATGTCCCGTGGTCCCAGTAAGCAGGGACAACGCCAGTCCCACGGCCACCCATGCAGGAGGGCCGGACCCTGCACAAGTGGGGTGCACCTTCTCCCAAACCGGCCAGTCACAGACAGGTCGGGAGCACCAGCACCGGTCACAGCCTCGCCGGTGTTTCATGGCACGAGGCTGCACAGCTCTGAATTTCATCGGCAGCCCTCAATGCCTACAGAAATATCTTAAGTGATTTCTATGATGCCAAACATTTTATTTTAGAAACATTTGGCATTTGTGGGGGCTCAGCATACGCAGTAAGGAGGTTTTCCCTCAGAGCTTTACCTGCCATCGCTGCAAAGAGGATGATTTCCAAACGACCTCGCACCTTCTGCTTCCCCAGGCTACCGCCATGTAGCAGCCCAGGCTTTTCCCCACCACCCTCACCCCCAGCCAAGCTGCCACCCCTCATTGCAAGGTCAACAGATAAAAAAATAAAAAAACCCTAAAAATAAGTTCCTCTCCTTTGAACGTGTTTGCTCGAAAGCTTCTCCAGCTGTTGTGCAACCACCCCAGCCATGTCCGATGGTGTTGGTCGCCACGGGTGCAAGCAGAGGGCAGGGAGGCGGGGGGAAGGAGCCACCCAAAAACCTTCGACAACCCGAGTGCCGCACGGTGCCAGCGCTAGGCCAGGGTTGAGTTAGGCCAAGGTTTTATTCCCCTCTGCCATTGATTATAGCTATTAATGGCCTCATATATACAACCACGAGCTTCCTTGCAGTTGATGGGCTTCAGCCTGCATCCCACCGGTGCTTGGCAGCGCCGTGCCGCATCCCTCGGCACTCAGCCGCTGGGCTGGGCAGCCCCAATCAGGCTGCAAGCACCGGCTGCGGCCCCAGGCCTTTCGAGAGCAGGTTCTGGAGCAGCATTTATCCACTAAGGCATTGCCCGCGGCTCAAGGAGTGATTTGCAGCCAGCGCGGTAAAACACGGACATCCCCAGGAGTCGGAGAGCACTGAGCCCTCCTGGTCTGGATCCGCACCCGCCCCCGCGATGCTCACCTGGTAGATGGCTTCGTCACAGGCATTCTGCAGCCCCAGGTTAATCATGGTGTTCTGCAGCGTCCGCCCCATGTAAAACTCCAGGGAGAGGTAGTAAATCCTCTGAAAGAGAAAACGACTCCCCAGTCACCTTCCCCGGGGCCGGAGGAGGCTCCTCTGGATCCCAGAAGCCCTTATCAGGCGTTATCTCGAAGCAAGAGGAAAAACCTCGACTCTCAACAGAGCAGGGTGGTTTGCACCGGGAATTTGAAGGCTGGAGCTCCTCGGGGGCCCCGAGGCAGCCATGCCCTACAGCCCCTGCCCTGCTCTCCTGCCGCTGCTATTTCCCAAGCCGGGAAGAGGGTAGCGCCGAGGTGGTTTTGTTTAGAAAAGCCCCGGCGCGCCATCCGAGAGCAGGGACAGCTCCAGGATGGTCACCCTGAGCGTGCCGGTGGCTGCGGTGGTACAAAGTTTAAAGTTTAAGAGGAGACGTTTCCTAACGTCACCCCGAGCTGCAAAGCAACCGGAAAACCAAGCGAGCCGCCGGGGCTAGGCGAGTGCGGCAGTCGCGGGGACACGGGCTTCCTCTTGCCGTCCCCGGGGGTTTCGGTCTCAGGAGCACTGCGTGCTCTCGCCTCCCCTCTCACTGACACGATGGGCGCAGGAGGCAGCCGGTAACGCAGAGGCTCGTGTAAGCCATGCCCCGGCGTCAGCACCGGCAGGTTTTAAGGAAGGATTTAGGCTGGAGGAAGTCGCTGACTTGACAGGTTTCCCCAGGACCTGCGCGGGGTCGGGCTAGGGACGGCGATGGGTTGTGCTGGGCAGGATCAGTTGGGCTTACTGGTTTGGTCCCAGCAGAGCTGGAAGCAGTGACGCCGGGCGGACGGCACCCAGCACGGCTCGGCTATACAGGAGAGTCTGCAGATTCAAAGGAGGCTCATCTTTTTTCTCACCCCTACACGACACAAGGCGGGGTTTTGAGATATCGGGGGCTGGCACGGTCGCAGCGAGGCATTGGCAAGGCCACTCTGGCAGGGAGGAAATTGGAGGCGACAAGGCTGTCCAGGTGTCAGGAGGGGATTACTGCTTAATCCCCCAGCAGCCAGAGCCCGCGCTCGGTGCAAGCCAGCGCAGACGAGCAGCAGCCCATCAACTCCTGCACGAACCGGATCTCTCACGCTCGGGATCACCGTAGCGCAGATTAGGCTTGCGCCTATTTTAAACAAGACCAGCTTGCGGCTGGCTTCGGGTTCATTTAAGCCTTTCAACTAATTCACCCTAGAAGGCTTTGCAGCTGCTTTTGGTAGACCGCACCCACGCCAGCGCTGCGGGACAACAAACGCTGTTCCCATGCCCTGCACCCAGCTCCCGGCCAAGCTGCGCTCTGTTTGTTTTGCAAAGCAAAGGACAGTGGCCTCGCTTGTTAAAGTCCAGTCCCTATGCTCGGCAAAGTTAAGGGGGATACCCCTAAACCCAAGAAAAACCGAGCCCCCTCCTTCTCTATCTTCCCACAGCGCGTTCACAGAGGGAGGGTTTGCACGCAAGGGGTTACGACGGCTGGACAAATTCCCACCCCAGCCATAACGCAGGGCTCACCATGGGAAAGCCGGGGGGGGTCCCGCCGCCCTCCACCCCCTTGCCCTGCAAGGAGGGGTGTCCGTCCCCCCCCGTGTCCCCCCAGCATCCCCCCTCGCTCCCACCTTGGGGTCCTTCTCGTAGTAGTACTGCTGGGTGCGGATCCAGCGTCCCACCAGATGGTCCCGCACGGTGTGGGCAAGGGCGAAGTAGTAGTCACGGGGGGTGGCCACGTTGCGGTCCTTGACCAGGGTGAAGTGGAGGTGCCGGTTGAAGCCCCGCTTCAGCTCGGCCACGCTCTCGGCTCCCACGATCCCACGGATGCTGATCTGCTTTCGCCGCTCCTGGTCCGACAGCGGCCGCGACATCCCGGCGGGGCTGCGGGGACACGGGGGACACCGCCGCCGTAGGGCTAGGCACCGGCACCGGGTTCCGCCTCCACCCCGGGGCCGAGCTCGCCGGCTGGGCCGGGCTGCCGGTGTCCCGGGGAGGGGACGGGGACGGGCCGCCGCCACGGGCCGCCCACTCGTGGGGCGGGAGCGACGCTCCACCACCCGGGGCTGCGGAAAACGGGTGTGCCGGGAACCGCCACCCGGGGGTGCACAGAGGGGTGTGCAAAGGGGGGTACCCCGGGAACGTGCAAATGGGGTGCCCCAGGGACTGCCACGCCGGGAGTGCACAGACCAGCGTGCAAAGGAGGGGGTGCCTCGGGGATAGACACAGGGGCGTGCAAAGGAGGGGGGGTGTGCCCTGGGAACCGCCACCCCGGGGGTGCACAGAGGGGCGTGCAAAGGGGGTGCCCTGGGAACGTGCAAAGAGGAGGGGGGCACGGAGCTGGGGGATGAGCGCGGGTCCCCCCCGTCTCGTCTCGTCTCTTCTCTCCCCCCCCCCCCCTCGGCCGCACCTGCACCGGGCGGAGCGGCGCGGTCCTGGGCGCCGCCGCCTCCCCCCGCGCTTATCCGGGCGGCGGCGGCGGCGAGTGCGCAGCACCTCCCCACGCAGGGCTCCGCCCGCCCGCCCGGCCCCGCGGGGGGGGGCCGCCGCGGCTCCCGGGCCCACACACCGCCCTGCCCGCCGGCCCCGGGGCGGGGGAATGTCGATCTTATGGCCGAGACGGAAAGCGTCACGATCCCACCCCTGCCCGACTGCTGCCCTGCACCCCCCCTTCTCCTGCCCCCCCCTCCCTTGCACCCCTTCCCCTGCCCACCCTCCCTTGCACCCCTTCTCCTGCCCCCTCCCTTGCACCCCTTCCCTGCCCCCCCCTCCCCTTCCCTCCCCCTCCCTTGCACCCTTTCTTCTGCCCCCCCCCCCCGCAGCCATCTCCCCTGCCCCCTCTCCCCTCGCCTCCTCACTTTTCCCTGCCTGCCTCTCAATCCCTCTGGAAATGGCGTGGGATTTCTTCCGAGCGGCTCCGGGCGCTTCACAACCGCCTCCCCGAGCAGGCTCCGTGGCTGCCTGCCCTGCCTGCCTGCGGAGTCCTGCCCTGCCTCCGGTTCCTCCGGAGGGCAAGAATAGCTGATCCGAGCGTACAACGCAACACCTCTTCCTCTTCCTCCAGCCATGCCTGCGCAGGCTTTCCAGCCTTGCGTGTTTTCCCTGCCCAGTTCTGCAAAGCTAAACCACACGCAGCAGAAGAGCAACCCAAACCCAACCGCTGCCCTGTGGGGTTAACCCAGCCACCCCGACTGTCACCCTGGCTGGGACCGAACGGCACGAGGCTCCACGCTGAGCCGGGTCCTGGCAAAGGGCTCACCAAAAGTTCAGGAACCAGCCCAAAACTGCACATGTGCAACATGGAAAAAAAGGAATGTGACTGATCTTACTGATTTTTCACAGGGCAAATTGACGGATTATTGTCCGGGTGGAAGCCTGGGCAGGGTTTCCTTGCCAGTAGGTGCCAGACAGAGCAGAGAGGGGCTCAGTGCCTAGAGCAGGTATTTCGTGTCTAAGACCTGCCCTCCAACACAGGCGGAAATTGCAGCCATGCAAATGGTGCCATGCAAAGTGCTCCGAGAGCTGCCAAGCGTGGGGCAGAGCCCCGGGTAGGTTTGGGCAGCCCGAGACCTCCGGCGCTTCTCTCTTGGAAGTCGGAGCTGGGATGCAGCTGGCGAGCGGCTCTGCCCTCGCCTCCAGGGCCTGTCCCCGGGGCGGTCGGTGTCCCCCGGCCCTGGGTTGTTCCTTCCCCCTGTGCATGACCTACAGGCTGGGTTTTGCATGCTGCAGGGAGGATGCAATTTCCCTTATCTCCGGTGTCCTGGGCACGTTCCCTCTCTGGAAGGGACAAGCATTGTTCTGAGACATAAATGCACTTAATGCAATGCATTAGCGTTCTTTTTCTTTAGCCCTGGACTCGAGCCCATGATGAGCTCAGAGGCCTCGCATCAAAAACCTCTCCTGAGGCACTCTGAGAAAACGTAGAGCAGGCGCTAATATCCCAACAGCGAGCCCTTCTCCGGCCCCTGGGAGAACTATCCTTGCCTTTCCTTCGGAAATGGCCCCAACACCACTCATCCCTTAGCATTTGCCCCTATTTCTGGAAAAAAGACTCCCCCTAAGGGATTTTAATGTTGCCAGCACCGCTTCATGACAATGCTGGGCTCCTTCACTTCTTGACATCTCGTGATTTCTATCATTTTCTCTCCCTTCCCCACCTGGTCCTTGCCACCAGCTCTCATCCTGACGGGTCTCCAGGCAGGGGCTGGTGTTGGGGTGGCTGTGCTGGACTGGATGCAGCGGCGTGTCCCCCCGGGGAGATGCTGCTCTGTATCCAGCCTAGGTAATTCCTCCCTCCTGCCGGATGCCATCCTTTCTTCCTTCTATCCCAGCTCCTCGGCACCCAGGACCATCCCTCGGCCCCCCAAACTCCCCTGCTGATGGCTGCAGGCGGAGCGGGGAGCCCCGGGTGGGCCCCGTGTCGCTGTGGGGCAGCGGGGCTGGGAGCTGCCCCCTCCCCTCTCCCGCTGTCCCAGCTCAGCACCCACGTTGGGAATGGGGAATCGTCACCGCTCCTCGTGCACACGAAGGAGGAGGCGTCAGCGTGCTGGGGAAGGGAAAGGGTCGGGAAAAGGCTGGGCGGGATGTGGGGCTGCTGGATTTGGGGTTCATGGCCGTGCCTGGGTTAGCTCCCCGAGAGCCCCGCAGGTGTAACACGGGGTTTGCAATGACCTGTCTCCCTCCTGGGGCATCTCCTGGTCACGGGGTGGAAAATCTGTCCGAGTTCTGTCCGTTCTCTGCCGCCGTCTCCCGACGGGGACAGTGAAGGGATGTGCAGCGTGTTGCGGTGACACGCACCAGGGGGGGGACACGAGATGGGAACCAAAGCCAGGGGCTGTGGCGGCGCAGAGATGCTCTGGGAAGCTCTGCCCTTCTCTCATAAAAGTCCTTTATTAGAACAGCAAACATGACACTTCTCTTCAGTACAGCGGCTGTATGCAGCTATCATCGCGGTACAGGGGGACGACGTCTTACAATCACTGGGAGTCTAATAAGCACCATGAACATCCTAAAGAACGGGGGATAACGGCTGAGAGAGGAGCCCCGGGTGAGCCGGCCACGGGGGCTCGTCAGGAATTCACCAAAGAGCTGCTCGGCGTTGTCCTGCAACACGGCTCTCCTGCAGCTGAGACAAACTCCTCGGTGTAAGTCAACAAGATAGCACCCATCCAATAAATTAGGTAAACTTAATACTAGAGCAACAAGGGAATGAATGGGACCGTCCTAGAGGAGGGCACGCCGGAAGGGAACGGTCTATTTACACTTGTCTTTCTGCTGGACCGGTACTCCCGTAGCATCCCACCCGACCCCGGATCGATGAGCTGCAGCTCTCCGGCCAGGCTGGGCAGGCTGGCACCCACCCGGCAGCGACACCACTGCCTCCCCCAGCTCCGCCAGCCACGCCGGGAGATGGCGAGGGACCGAAAAGCGAAGCGCGGGGACATGCGCATGCAGGCACCCTCGGCACGGGAACGGGGGCTGGCACCGGGCACGGCGCCCACGACCTCCCGCTCCTCTCCTGCCTCTGAATTACCAGAAAGTCAGGGTAGGGAGTGGAGGCTGACGGGAACTGCTGCCGGCAGCAGGCGCAGGCAGGGCAGCGGGCACGTATTCCTGAGTGCGTGGCAGGGCTGTGGCCAGCTCTCCTTCCTCCCCATCCTCATCTCCATCCCCATGCCCATCCCCATCCCCGGGCTCCCCGTCAGACCCTCACTGCAGAACGAATTCTCCGGTGAACGGAAGGACACTATCAGTATTTAAGGCTAGGCTTTATACGGCAACTATAAAAAAATAAACGCTAATCTCCAAAGAGCCGGGCGAGGGCTCTCTGACGTATGGCTGTGGCGCGCGTGCCGGCGCCGGGCTGCGGGGAGCCGGGGGAGAGCACCGCACGGGTGCTCGGTGCCAGACCGAGGGCCTGCCGGCACCCCGAGCACCCGGGGACGGGGTGGCCGGCCCCTGCCCCACCACTGCACCCCACAGAAATGCCTCGGGGGGACAAGGGACAGGGCCGGGCGTTTTGGTAAGGACACGGAGACTGACTGGTAATCCAGGATCCACCTCTACACGTGACCGAGGGCGCTCTGCAAGAAAGGCCACGGGGGAAAGAAATATCCTGCAAAGTAACGGGGCTGGCGTGGGCGAAAGCTTTCCCGTGGCGGGGGTCCCTCCTCTGTCCCTCCGGCCACCCCCGCCGGGGTGGGAGGGGAAAGCACTCTGACAAACGAGACAAAACTGCCCCCCCTCCCCAAACCCCAACTCAAATCAATAAAACCAAACCTAAAAGCGGACACAGAGGAACATCTCAGGCTACCTAGGTACGTCATCAGCCAAAAAGAGCTAAACAGCGAAGCGCACAGACACAGGACAGCGCGGGAGGGTGGAGATCAGAGGCGGCCAAAAGCCAGGTTCTTCCTTCCCGCTTTGCCTCCCCGTCTCCGGCCGACGGCCGAGCAGGGACCCGGTGGCTCGGTGGCCGGCCTCATCCCGCAGGAGGGAACGGGCTGGCTCCTCTCATCCCGAGAAGAGGCAGCCGGCTCTGGGAGCATCCTCACGGCATGGCCGAGCGCGAAGCGTAGAATTCGGGGACTGGCAGGCCGGTGTGCAGCGTCACCTGCAATGAGAGACACGGGGCTCAGCCGCATCCCTCTGTGCCTGGCGGGACAGCCCACGGCACGGCAGCCGGCACATCGTCCCCAGGGAGGGCAGGAGCAGCACCCAGGGAGAGGCAGGATGCGGCCGGAGGCGTTGCGGGGAGCCCACTGCTCCTCCTGCCCCAACTGCGCATCCTCCCTGCTGCAGCGGGGGCCTGGGCGGGTGGGAGAGGCCATCACCAGGACCATGGTGGTGGCTTCATCTTGCTGCTTCACGACTTGTTTGCGCCGCAGGATCCCCTACACAGCTCCAGCGTGAAGCGAGACCGCGGGTACCAGTGGTACCAAGCCCTAAATATTCCCAGCTGGCTGCGGACAAATCCAACAGCCAGCTGCTGGAGAGGTGGGACACGGCAGCAGCCGGGTCTTTCTGCAGATGGGATGGACAAAAGGGTACGGAGGGGCCTGAAGGACGGCGAAGCCACTCAGTACAGAAGGAGACTTCCGAGAAGTCCCCAAGCCGAGCACGGGCCGTACAGCAGAGGGGATGTGGCCGATTGCTGGTGGGAGGAAGGACCTTTGCAGCGGGGAAGCAGCAGGGTGCTGGGGCAGGGCTATGCTACGGCGTGGGGGGGATGCTCAAGTGCAAAATGGGAGCTAGGCACTCGGCCCGGCATCATCCGGGGATGGGGAGCGACGCAGCAGAGACTGCAACACAGGGGCAAAGGGAAAGTGAAAGAAATACTGGAGACCTGATGCTCACTGCGTCTAGGAAAACCCTGGTCCATCAGGGATACGGGCAGGGTCCGCTTGTACAGAGTGACCGGGCAAGGGGCCAGGTCCTGCAAATACTCACACACGCACCGATGAGCTGCGCACGGGTAATTCAGTTCCCTCCACAAATGCTTTCATTTGGGAGGAAAGCACAATTCCTTCTTTTATTGGAACAGCAGCATTTTCCCCTTCAGATACAGTTTTATAGAAAACCTTGTCTAAAATACAATTGTTTCCCTCCTAATTAGAGTCATTTTTAATTACTCATACACCTTTGAAGAAGGATAATGAATGGCTTGGGTTTATTAGCAGCCTTTTATCAGCATCCCATGGGACTTCTCTGTTGTCAGGGGATTTAAGCTCTGCCTTGCCCAGAGAACTGTCAGAAAGCAGATGGGCTCTAGAAATGCACTCATCTTTTAGGGCTGTGTAGAAGATTGTGGTAGGAATTAAACCCGTCACAGAGCAGGACGTTTTTACCACACCAAATTAATACAGCAACCTCTAAAAACAGTGCAGACAAGATGTGCTTCTTTAATGTTTCCTAATTAAACACCGGGACACTCCGGCAGGGATGCTGCCAGGATTTGGGATGGTACCGACCAACCTCTGCTCCAGCGCCGCTGGAAAACTGTCACTGCCTTGGTACCAGAGCACAGCACGCTCTGGATCCCAATGGACAACATAGCAGAGCACAGCTTAAATGCACGGATCCCTAATTTACAGAGGCCACTTGGTGCCTCTGCCCTTGCACAGAGGTGATGCCTTTGACATCCACTGCAGAAGACCGTGCCAAAAAGCTTGACACCCTGAGGTCATCCGTTACGTGCAACGTGTCCTAGGATGTGCCTGGGCGCTTGTGCAGTGCTGGAGGTGCAAGCGGTGGTAGAGTGGACGTGTCAAAGCCAGGCTTGGTGAACATGGGGGACTTGTTGGGGGAGAGGATAGCAGGGATGAGATTAGTGAGAAGAAAAATGAAAAGATGAAAATACCGGATAGGCCCGGGGAGCCACCGCTTGGTCATGTTCAGGAGAGCTGAGAGCTTGGGAGACAGGGAGAGAAGAGGGGTTTGAAACTCCCCAGAGGAAAATAGGCTTTAAAAGGTGCCCAGCTCCCTGGTAATGCTCCTGTCTGGGTGCTGGGAGAGCTGTAAGAGCTGGTGAGGCTCTTTGTGGGGCAGTATCACGAAACGGAGTTGTCAAACCCCATCGACCAGGGAGGGCTGGAGAACTTTGGTGCTTCAGCAGCCCTGATGGAGAAACCTGGAGTGGGGAGCCGGACGCAGCAGCTGCGTCTGCAGGGAGGCCCGTCCCGATTTTAGAGACTCGCAGGTGGTTTAGGGTCTAAGTTTAGCTCTTTCCAAGCCACCCCTGTTGCACAAGAGCCCTCCCCCCTCCACAAAGCCCCCATGGTGCTGAGCATCAATGCGCACTGCAGTGACAGCAGTGTTTAGAGGAGTCTGCCAGCGAGCTCAGCCGCAGGGTATGCTGCTGTGGTGCTCCAGAGAGCATGGTCAAAGCACGTACCTGCACGTTCCTGTTGAGGCTGACCGCGGGGAAGAAGAGGCCCTCCAGGTTCTCGAAGGCGACAGGTCCTTGCTGGTCCTCGTTGATGGAGAATGTCAAAGTCCTCCTGGTCAAATCCAGCAGCACTCCCACCGTGGCGCCTTTCGTTATCCCACCCTCGGTTCTGCGGGGACGAGAAGAAGATCAGAGCATCTCTGTGGCTTAAAGTCCCTTGTGCTCCTGGCTCAGCGTTCAGGCCATGGACCTCAAGGGCTGACGATGCTGACCTTCACAGCTCACCCAGGAGCCAGGCTGTGACCTGCACCCATCCCAGCCACGCTCACAAGTCCCTGGGCACCTCCTCCTCAAGCCTCCCGCAGAGGTGCTCTCCGCTTGCCATGATGTCCCCGAGGGCAAAGCTACCTACCAGAGCAACCACAACAACGCGACCATGGGGGAAAGCAAGTGGACCGGGGGAGGAAAGCTGCAGGGCCCACTCCAAAACCTGCTGACCCATCAGGGAACGGCCCTTGAGGCTGCAGGAAGGTGACACCAGGCTCTCCTCAAACTACCGCAAGCTTCAAAGCCCCCAGCCCCACCATCCCATGGGCAAAGCGAGCAATAGCTGCGGCACAGGGATAAAGGCAAACACTGTTTTCTTGTTGCACGAGTTGCAAGGCTTTGGGTGCGAGCGGGAAGGGGGTGCTACGCAGGCGTGGTGCCGTGCACGCTCGGGGGAAGAATCAGCACGGAAAGAGTCGCGGTAGGCAGGGAAAGAATATTGGAGCAAGGCAGAACCAGGGAGGCAGGGACTGTCCTTCGCTTGGGGCAAGGGCGCATCCTCTAATAGAGGCCAGGAGCGATGTCACCCTTCCCGTGGGCGCCCGTAGGTGCCACTGGAAAAGCCACGGGCTCTTACTTGGGCTGAGATTGGGCTGTGGTCTCTGGGAGGAAGACCCTGTTCCAGACCACGTACCTGTTGGTGTGCGAATTGTTGTGCATGAACCAGCTCCGGTTATTGTCCACGTACATGGCCCAGGCCTTGTCGTCCTTGCCCAGCATGGCATCCTTCAGGACATCAATGCGTGCCACACCAAAGGCCGGGTCAGGGTGGTTATCGTAACGATCGATTGACAGCTCCCAGTAATGGAGCCCTTTGGAAAAGCCCGTTTTCCCCAGCACAACCCTGTCATCATAGCTGTTGCAGGTGACAGTCAGGTTGTCATTAGAAAAGATGATGTCAGCATGGGCAGAGGCAGGATCGAAAGAAAACCAAGCAACTGGAATACACAAACAACATCAGGTTAGTCTGGCGGGAGGGAGCACGGCCGTCGGCTGCTGAGCCACGTGGAGCGGACACGAAACAGCGCATGCTGCATGCAGGGCCGACGCGCAGCGCGAAGGCACGGCGGGGGCTCGGGCTTGCTGCCCACCGACGTGGCAGCGAGAAGCAGGCAGGGAGCTGCACAGCGGCGGGGGGCTGCTGGCTCACGGAGGGCACCTTCCATCATGGAGGGATGCTTTGAGCTCGTGCGGCTGCAGCCTGCCAGCGTGGCTGAGGTTTTACGGCTGAGACTCAGAGGAGTTTTGCTCTTGCTGCTCCCTGGTGCCTGTCTGTCTCCGTCCCCTCCCGCCGTCTGTCTTGTCTCAGCTCACGAGCCCGCAGGATCCTCACGATCGCCTAAAATTTGGCCCTAGCAGAAGGAGACATGCGATCCCGGCCAGGTCTCCAGGCTCTAGCTAACATAACTTACTCTTATGACTAAGGGTTACTCATGCAAGCAATAGTTCGCAGGGTCAGGCCCAGCGTGGGAAGGGGACTGAGGATCAGCAGATAAACTGCGTGTGTGTATTTGAGGGCTGGCAGTCCTGGCAACCAAAAGCACATACAAAGGTCTACATTGACCAAGATGCTACGTCACACCGAGAAACCTCCCTGCGGAGCAACCGGCCACAAGTAAGACAAGAGCTAGCTCATGGGAAGGCTGGAAAATGCCCCAAAACCTCCACGACTCGGTACGGCTGCTGGTTTAAATGCACGGGACTCGGTTACTGCAAATCTGACAGACACAGTGTCACGTCCTCGACAAGACAGAGGCCCGGGGTTTCACAAGCCACCAGCCCGGTTCCCCAGGTGGTTTTCTCCAGCGGTCACTGGAACGTGAACTGACACATCCACAAAACACTCTCACGCCTGCAGGAGTAAATACGGCTTGAAAAATAAAACACTCTGGTGAGATTTATTCATCGATTTATTGGATCGTTTCACAAGACAGCTCACATGCACGCGGGTGCCCCACTTTTGCAACTTGACGGAGGTGATTCCGTACCTGCCACCATTTTTTTAATGTCAACTGTGGTCATTCCCAAGGAAAGGCATGCAGGAGAGAAAACAGCACGTGAAGTTCGGTAAAGAAAGGAACGAGAAACAATTTCTGCTTGCCTGCTTCTCCAGCGAGCGCACAGACCTTTCAGCGTTTTGCATAAAGGTGGGGAGAGACGGAGCGAGGACGGGCTCGGGCTGCGAATGGGTGCAGGCTGGCTGGCATGGTGTGCGAGTTGCCCGAGGAGGGAATCCCGCAGGGCTGGGCACGGGGCTCCTTCTCCCGGGGGAACGAACGGGCCAGACCTTGCAGGCAGCCAGAAGGGGACAGGCAAGCAGCCACCACCAGCGCTCGCTCCAATGAGCTGCAGAGGGGCTAATCACCTCCTCGGCATTTGACCCGTGTTCAAGTGCCCTTAATGAACTGGAATACATATTGCTTTGAGCAGGAGGATCAGTTCTTAATTACAGGGCCACTTCCAGAGCACTGACTGCAGGCTTCTCTTTAAAATCATATGGAGGAAAAACGTAAAATGCCTTTACGTCACATGGCAATCACCATTCCTCCTCCAAATTTGCCTCCCGCCACGACATCCGAGAGTGCCCTGCAAGCAGGGTACGCGCAAGAAATGCTGCTCAGTCGCCAAAGAAAAGTTAAAGATTAAAACAAAAAAAAAAAAAAGAGAAAAGGATGAGCAACATGGAGTAGGTGCCAGTTAATTGTAATAAATATACTTGCCTAATTGAGAGTAAGGCGTTCCTTGTGTCTCAAAATTGCATCCTATAAAGAGATACTACATTTCACACATCATAGCTAAGAAACAACAACCGCCTGAAAAACACTCATGAGCACTTAACCATTAACTAAGCAGCCAGCCAGCCACGGGAGGCCTGATTCATTAAAAGCCAGAGAGCATGGAGAGGGGTCGCAAATACGACCCGTGAGTTTGAGTGTGAGCTGTTGGCCCTTTTGGTGAGCCTCACCTCTGGGAAGTGTGGAGTATCTGCTCTTTCATTGCCAGATCCCATCACAGCCTTCAAGAGCAAGTCTGATTGCTAACTGCTCGGGATGCCACATCATTGGACTTTCCTCCAGAAAAGAGGCAGGAAATTTTAGCCTTGGCAGAATATCTTGGCCGCTTGGTAAATATTCTCTAGATTGACTCTCAGTTGAATCACTTAAAAAACCACTCCTTGGAGGACAGGGACTGATGAAAGAAGAGCAGCCACTGGTGTGTCCGGTGAATAGGGACTACCGAGCTCTCCCGGGCTGCCTCCCCCGCCGTGTGTGCGGTCTGGGCAGGAGCGGAGCAGGAGGGGGGGTCCCTGGGGGCAGATGCCTGGCCTCAGACCCCTGCCAGCACCCAAAGGGCACTGGGCTGTAGCTTCGACTGCAGCTGCACGGGCAGGATACATCAGGATGCCCTTCATCCTCCTGTGACTGGGCTGTGCCTGACCGCTGGCTGCAAACACCTCCTGCGAGCCGGACCGCAGCCGAGGACCGATCCAGGAGCTTGTCCTGATCCAGGAGCTTGTCCTCGCCAGGAGGAGAGGGCAACATGAAGCCCTACGTTGGCACTGCATGGGAGGGCATTCATAAAGGGTGCTGTACTTTAAGGAAACCCCTGTCTAGCTCTGTGACTGGTTTTCACCTCTCCTCTGGCAAGGAAGCAGGCTTTTCACCCTGCTGACGTGCGTGTCGGTGGGAAAGCACTTGGCCGCAGTTGCGCTCCGTGCCACGCTGCCGGCGAGCACCAAGCAGCACCTCCTGAGGCTGTTTTAATGAATCGCGCCCCGTGCCCCTATTCAAAAAGTGGTTTTCAAGGTCTCTGCGCATCGCTGCGATACAAGTTCACCTGAGTGCGAAACAGCACGGACACATCGGCACATTCAGGACCCCGTTTTGCCTTGCCCCCACCACCCCAGGCCGCGGCTGCAGAGGTCCGTACTGCACACACAAGTATTGCTCGTGGCCATCGCAGCGGATCTCGGTACACTGGACACAAAGTAAGAAACGTCCGTAACAAAACAGAGTTCAAGCCATTAGCGCACAGCAGTACGATGAGAAAAAAAACATAAAAAGCACAAAGAAAGGAAAGTTGCAGGGCCCCCGGTTATTCTGGCAAGGGTCATGCTGCAGCATTCCTCATTCCGGGTTATGGGATGGAAGTCAAACAATCGGGGCCCTCATTCTTCCTGAGCTTACACCGGCGGAAGCCATGAATTACTCCATTGGAGCCCATGGAGTGGTGTAAATCCAGAGTGGCGGAAGAATCAGGGCCCAGGATCTTTAGCAACGGAAGATGTGCAAAGACCGGTTAGAAAACAGCTCTGCGAGATGCACTGCGCCTGCGGCTCCTTCGCTGGCTGCCCGATACCGTCACTCATTCTGCCTGTACTGCCTATGTCCCGCCACAGCCCGTGAGGACCGGGCGCAAGGAGGCAAGCAAAGCGCTTGTGGGTGCTGCCAGACGAGCAAGGTATCACAGGAGTGGTTTCCTCTGCTCTGCAGAAAACAAGACTTCGGTATGATCACGTCTGGTTTTGCAAAAGCCGAGCCCAGTGCTCAAAGCTGAGCGGACGAGAGCCCACATCTTCAGGGTCTTAAGAAGCCAGACTGCAAGGGGTCTGTGAGCTGGCCTTAGCTAGACCTTGCTTGCATCTAGACGTGCCTCTTTCTTAAGAGGGGTCTAGATTTAATCGAGCAAACTAATTTCACAGAACAAATCTCACAGCAGAGGCTGCGTTTTCTGGTTGTACAGGGAAAGCAAACCATCGAGATGTCCCCACACGTTTCTCCCAGGGAGGGTCTGTTCTTCTGACTGTCCCTAGACACAAGATCAACGCAAACTAGAGATGAGGGATCTGCTCTGCCAGCTGGCTGTGCGAAATGGTTCAGCCATGCCGGCCCTGCCAAGAACAGCACCCACGTAAGGAGTTACTGTGCTGCTCCGTCACCCCACGCCTGCAACTGCCCATGCTGGTACGTACAGATGAAAACACCACGAGAACTATGCCACCAAAACTCCCTCCGCGGCAGGAGCAGGCCACTGACAAACAGAAGGAGTTCCCCCTGCCATCCGCATGTCATGGCAAAAACAAACACAACGGAACAAAACAAACAAATACTTTGGAGATGCCCAGAAGCACAGACCAAGAAGAAATGCCAGAGGCACTCAGCTCACCGGCTGAATTCAGGGACTGTAAAGAAGAATGCAAGCTCAGCTGGTGGGCCGAAGATCTTAGCTCAAAGTAGGATCTCCCCGGAAAGCTGGGTTGTAGATTAAGGGTGGAGGAGAAAGGGCTCATTCTACGAAGCTGCGATCTTTCCAAAGGCACTGGAAAAGGGAGGGTCTGTTCTTCTGACTGCATGTCTAAACGTAAGATCAATGCAAACTAAAGATCAGAAATCGGGTCTGCTGGACGGTGTCACTCCATCGCCCGAGACCAGACCTCGGACCAGAGCACAGACGCTTCAGCACGCACGGGCCCTGCTTTGTTGCAGCGAGCGTGCGTACGGTGCGTGGAGCAGAAATGTCTGGTGCTGTGCAACCCAGCGAGACCCTTCAGGAAAGCCTTGCCTCTGACAGTATCGGCAATAAACATATTTTCATCTTCCAAAATGTTCCCATGTCATCGTGACAAATTCAACACGCTTTTCTTTAAAGTGAGTCCTGCACCTCTTCACAGTAATGCACCTAAAAAAATTCACAGGTTACCATGCACGCTTCCCATTGTTCTTTAATAAATCTCGTACCTTTTTGCGCACAATAATTACTGGCGTAAAAACTAGTCGGTTGGTAACGCTGAAAGGCATTTTGCAGGGCTGTACTAAGCTATATTACCCTAAGTACCACCAAGCACCCACCTTACTCAAAGGTTGTTCGGGATGTTGTGTTCTTGGTATCCCTTTGTACCTGTCAAAACACATCTGAGCCTTACAGTAAGAATTTAACTCATGTGATTCACAGCAAAATGTCAGAGTAGAGGGAACCTTTCAGGTCATCGGTTTCCGTTCCCCGCTACCACAAACGGTCACCTCCTGCAATTTCTTCCCTAGCCTCATCAAGGGATATGTTAACATGAAAATGTAGGCTCCACTATCCTCCACACATTCAAATCAAATAAACTCCTGGACACTGTATCCCCAGCCTTCCTGTCTCAGCTGTAAATAAGGATTAGAGCTGGAAACCACGTTAAAACAGATAAAAGGAAGCATTTCTTTGCACAGTGGATTGTAACTTCTGCAACTTGCTGCTGTGCGAGGCTGTGGAAGCAAAGAATGTCAGTGGGTTCAGACACGGGTTAGATAAATTATTGTACAACAGGTCAATAAACGGAGCTCAAGGTTAGGGAGGGACATACCCTCTAACATCTACTAAGAGTGAGAAGAACTACTACCAAGAGTAGCTGGGCTCATGGCTCTCCCTAATTAGCATCTTATGTTCCTATAGCTCCTTGCAGCGTATCTCCCCTTGTGGTGTTCATGCCTTTCCAAAAGCTGCTGGCTAAAAAGCCCTGGTTGCTACTGAGGGTCACTCCATGGCTGGTAAAGAACTTAAAGTTGGGCCCCAGATGAGGAACTGGGCTTGAAAGAAGAGAAAAGCTTCTGGTGCTCAACTAGGCTGGAGAAGGGCCCTCAGGCTGGGGTGCCCAAGCCCCTTTGCCACATCCCCAGGGTGGCCGGCTGCTCGTGGTGTTGCCAGAGTCGGCCAAGTTTGGGAATCCAGGAGAGGGGACGGCAGGGCACAGGGTGTGAGAAGCCAGGTGTTCCTCCCTGATCCTCTGCTCCCAGGCTTGTGTCTCACCAAAGATACAAGAAGCCAAAACCAGGCTTGCCTTGAAACTCTGCAGCCATGCCTAAAGCTGGAGACCCAGAGCAGCCGAGAGAAGGGGGAGCGGAGACACGGCTCTTCCCCCGCGCTGCCTCTCAGTGCATGGCTGCAGGCAGCACAGGCGGCACGCACCCAGGAGAGCGTGGCTGAAGGCGTGAAGCAGCCCAATGGAAGGGCCGAGGTGTGGGCAAAGAGACCTGGGGAAGGGTGAGAACGGAGCAGCAGGTTTTGGCAGGAGGGAGGTTGAACCTCTGCGCCAGCCAGGAGAGCAGATCTGGGTCTGGGGAGCAGTCAGGGACAGTCCCCTCCAGCACTGCCGAGCTCCTCTTCTCCATCTCCACCTGGGGCGAGAGTTGGTCCTTCATCCTGCCATCCATGGAAAGAAACAACACTAGAGGGACTCAGAAGCCATCTCAGAAATCCTTGTAGAGAAAAGCAGCCCAGCAGCCAGCCCACCTGCAGACTCTAATCCCACTGCAACCACGAGGTCTCCTCCTCTGTTCCTTGCCACCGTGCATTAGGTGCCTGTTCCTGGGAGCGGCTGTTTGCATCCCACCATGACCAGCAGACCAGAGCCAGGGGCTTCTGCAAAGCCTCTCAGAGGCTGCTCTTGCCACAGCCGTGAATGCACCAAGGAACCACCTGCTAGGTGGTTTTTTTTACCCTAGGTAGGGTAAAAATGGGAATGTGCCGGGAGGAAAACAGATGGGGTCCCAAAGTCAGCAGGAGACTGGCCAGAGGCTGGAATATCTGCTGAATGAGGAAAGACCAAGAGAACTGGGGCTGCCCAGCCCAGGGAGGAGGAGGAGGCTGGGGGGAGACCTGAGGTCTCCCAGGGGTGAGGACAGCCGAGCAGTGCTGCCACCGGCCAAGCTTTTTAAGTTGCCTGTGCCTTGGGACAGGGTCACCTTGCAAACTTTCTTCCAGACTGATTTCCAAGCCTACAGCTGAACTTCGTTCAGGTGCTGAAGAAACGGAGAGGTTAAGCCAGGCCCCACATCGCAGTGCCTTGGAGCCTGCAGTGACAGCGCTGGGAGGCACTGGCTAAGACGTGACAGGGCAAGAGACACTCCTAGGGCTGCTGTGAAACAGCCTGACATCAGGTAGGGAGAGGACACAGCTCAAGGTAAGGACCATGGCAGCCCTTGCTGCCATTTGGCTGTGCTGATGATGAGAATCTTCATCCCCGGGAAGCCCCAGAGGGCCCAGCACGTGGGAAGGGCTTCAGACCTTCTCCCAGCCAGGAGCCACCTTGCCCTGCTGCTGGCACCAAGCATCAGCTTGGAAGAGTGAACTGCAATTTCCTCAGCTGGAAAACGTCGTTTCCTTTGGGGTGAGCAGGAGAAGACATGCCACACCACAGGCTGGGAAGGTGCTCTGCAGCTTGCTGTAGGCTTGCACATGTGCTGAATTCCCGTGGGACATTCCCGTCGGTGCTGGCTGGTTCGCCTTGGCTGTTGGGCTGGGCCTGACCACAGAAGCATGCCTACAGAGGCCCAGACACAATGTTACCCTCTTCTCACCCTTGTTCTCTTCAGATGCTGAGACCCTGCAAGACGTTTCACTCCCCGCTAGCCTCTACAGCCCATTTCACTGCTCACCGAAGGCAGAAGAAAGACTCCAGTTAACTTCCACAGGCTGTGGATAAGGATCTTGTGTGCTAGGACTAGCAGCCAGCTTTTAAATAACACCCTCTACGCAGAATTTCTCATAACCACTTACAGCAGGACAGCCGCGTTCAGAGAGTTGTTCTCTTCATATCGAGCCTGTCTCTTCTTTTGTCCCCTCTTCCAGCACGAACACTCTGCAGCAAGCTGCAGAACATGGCTGAAGGGGAAAGTTAAGCCTACTTCAGACAAAATAGCACTTACAAGGCCTCATGCTGCTGCAAAGGCCAGAAATAAAAGCCTAACCGGAGAGCTGCGATGTGCAAGGCGGCTCTATTCAACAAGTCGCTCCGATATCCGGAATCTGCACAGAGAAGTAATTTATTTAATTTTGAGTCCAAAAAGCTCAGATGGCCTCTAAGAGCAGAAAATGCTCCAGGCCCATTTGACTTTTACTCCTTCTTTCTTTCGGGCTGGAATAACAAATGCAAAAGCCCGTTCAGTGAAAAGGCTGAATGGAGCAAACTTTCAGCCGATGCTCAGAAGAGTGACGCGTCTGTTTGCTGGCACAGACCAAGGCACCAGCCCCAAGCACAGCCTGGCCTGCTGGGACCACGAACAGCTATTTTCTTCCAGGTTTCTTCATATTTTGGAGCTGCGCAATAGGTGAGCTTGGCTTGACAGCGAAAACACCTATGAGAGGAAAGCAGAGCTGGAAAGATCATAGGGCCCTCCCTGCAAACTCCTGGCTGGGATGACTTAAAGCCCAACAGGTTTTGGTTAGGAAACTGTGTCTCAAATGGGTCTTATGAGACACAAATGTGATGAGAAGCCAAAGCTCTGCTGGTTCCTGCAAAGGCTGGTGAAGGCAGGTAGTGAATTGGGTGAGAACTGTTGACCTTCAGGCTTTGGGAATGGTCCTGGCCACCCCTGTGCAGGGCTGGATCTGGGTTGTCCCATCCCTGGATCTCCAGAGGAATGCTGCAGCTTCCTTGACGCTGGTGCCCAGCTTTGCAAACACGCACACAGCTCTCAGATGGATGTGCCAAGGCCTTTGTGGCTTGTGATTTGAGTTTTCTGCCTCTTGTATGAGAAGGTTTTATCACAGGTTTGCTCTCCACTCTACCTGTCACGTGTGTGTCCTCGCCAACCTGTCCTGCCCATGCATTCAAACCTGGCACATGCCCTTTCCGAACCAGAACAGTTATCTTCTGCAGATGAGTGCAGGCAAGCAAGTCAAAATACTCTGCATAGCCTTGCTCTGCTTCTATCTGTAAATCAGTTTTCAGCAGAAAACTCTTTTTTCTCTTTGCTCAAAGCCACCAGAGATGCTTTGTGGTGGAGCATCTTCCGCCCCACCAGCAGCCCCACGAGCTGTGTTTGTTCCCTCCTGACCCCAGACTGGGTCTGCCGGCAGCAGCTGGGGCTGCAGGAACACGCTGCTGCTCTCGAGCCAGCTGCCAGCCAGGGCTGGCAATGCCGCTGCGAAACAAATCTTCACACGGCTTGGGAAAGACAGATTTTAGTCTGGGAGTAAGGAAAAGGGATTCCACCGAGCGTGGAAAACTCCCAAGGAGGGATTTCTTGCCTGGCAGCTAGACTACGGCGTGGCAGACGTGCTGGTGGGGGCTGATTCCTTCCTTCACGGCTGCATCGCCCACTGCTTCTGACTCCCACCTCGTTTCTCAGAGCTAGCCTTACGACTCTCCACCTGCGTGTCAGAATCGAGCCAATTTTCCACGACGGATTAAGTGCCTGGTGTGACAAATGTACTTAAAGTCAGGCGGGGAGACTCTTCCGCAACCTGCAAGAGGGTGTTTAATATTCTAACTGAGCGCCTGCCGGTGCGGGGGTGATGCAGATGATGGCAGCGTGGCTGGCTGTACGCCCCGTGGGTCTGCAAGGACACCCGTGCAGCTCCACGGTCCCTCCGCTCTCTGTCGCGCATTGCCAGGGGCTGAAGGAGACATCGTGCAGTTACGGCGTTGTGCAGCCATGCACAGCCCTTAGTGTCTCGGGAGCAATGTTGACAGTGTTGTTTTTGATTTAAATGGAATTAATGAAAACATCTAAGCTTCTCTTTGTGTAATACAAACCCTGCTGCAACCAAATCTTAAATACCTCTCTGCAGGATGCCTCTCACTGTACCTCCCCAAAGAACATCTTCTGCAAAGGAAAGAGGTGAGAGAGAAATTCTGGCACTGTTCAAGGCTCCTGACATAACCTTTCCCCTCCCGTCAGCGCTGGCTTTCCTGCAGTGATTGCTGAGGCACTGGAGGACCAGCGGAGCCGTTCCCTGTATTGCAATGCTAAGCTTGGGTGTGCTGGATGGGCCCCACGCGTGCGTGTGAGCAGTGTCCTAGCGCGTCGGGCTGGAGCTGTTGCAATGCCTTACCCTCAGATGTCTGGAGGACCAGAGTCTTGCTGTACGGGCTGACTCCTGTTTTGTTGAAGGCTTTGACACGTGCGCTGTACGTGCTGTTGAAGTGAAGCCCGTCCACCGTGCACATGGTCTCCTTGCCCACGTACACCTCCTGCAAAGCAAGCACAATTAGTGCCCAGACCACAGGGTCCCAGGGGTGGGAGAACAGCTCCCGGTGGTCGTGATGCACAGGGTTCAGCCATGCTCTGCTACCTGGGGCAGACTTATAAACACTGGATATGGCTAAAGCAGAGCAAAATGACCCTGTGATCTGTTCCTTGACAATACTTTGGGCTGCATAAAAAGAAGCGTGGCCAGCAGGTTGGGGTGGTGATTCCACCCCTCTACTCCGCTTTGGTGAGATCCCACCTGCAGTACTGCGTCCAGCTCTGGAGTCCTCAGCACAGGAAAGACATGGACCTGTTGGAACGGCTCCAGAGGAGGGCCACAAAAATGGTCAGAGGGCTGGAACACCTCTCCTGTGAGGACAGGCTGAGAGAGTTGGGGTTGTTCAGCCTGGAGAAGAGAGGGCTCTGGGGAGACCTTATTGCGGCCTTTCAATACTTAAAGGGGGCTTATAAGAAAGATGGGGACAGACTTTTTAGCAGGACTTGTAGCGACAGGACAAGGGGTAATAGTTTTAAACTAAAAGAGGGTAGATTCAGACTAGATATAAGGAAGAAATTTCTTACGGTGAGGGTGGTGAAACACTGGCACAGGTTGCCCAGAGAGGTGGGAGATGCCCCATCCCTGGAAACATTCCAGGTCAGGTTGGAGGGGGCTCTGAGCAACCTGGTCTTGTTGAAGATGTCCCTGCTCATTGCAGGGGGGTTGGACTAGATGGCCTTTAAAGGTCCCTTCCAACCCAAACCATTCTGTGATTCTATGAATACTGCGCCATAAAACCAGTTTCTGTAGGGGAAGGAGATGCTATTCCTATTAGACCCAGTCATAAGGCATCAATCCCAGCCAAACTCCCACTGAATCCCAGAAGAGCTCTGCCAGAGAATGTATACAGACTGAGCCCAGGACACAGAAACATCCTTGCAGAAAACAATTTTCCATGCTCTTGGGTGGCAGGATCAAAGCGTTCCTTGAAAGAAAACAAGGTGATCACACCAAACGGGCGCTGACTCACTGGCGTGTCATGCTTCTGCTGCCATAACCCCGCGCAGAGGAGTGGAGCTGTGCGAGCAGGGACAGTGATGAACAGGCCTATGGGCTACCGAAACACACGGCTCACAAAACCGTGTGTTGACTTGTAATTAGCAGATCCCACGACAAAGCCCTGTTTGCTGCCCTTCGCAGTGCAGATGGAGGCTCTGCGCAGGCAGCCTGCCTGCATCGGAATGCTTCGCTGCCCTACTCCCACTCTGGAGCCCGCTGTGCTTTGCTGCCTGAGCTGCCAGGGTGATGGGGTGCTGCTGCTTCCAGAGCCAACGCTTGAATCTGGCCTCTTTCCTCCCAGGTGGGTGCACATTCCCAGAACTTATAGGGGTGCCTGCATGCTCCCCTGCACTGCAGAGCTGAGATGATGGCTTCCACCCCTCCTGACACCCTGACCAGGGCTGGGAGCAGCCTAAGCCACAGCGGACCTGGGAACAGCGACGAGTCAGTGCTGGGGGTCAAGGAGCACAATGTAGGTGTCCTAATGAACCGGGTGAGATTCGTGATGGGACGCTAAGGTGTCTCTGATCTACCCGGGCTCCAGCACCCACAGAACTCTCCTGCAGCCGGCATCCCATGAGAGAGCACAGCTCCCACTTCACCACCCCAGGCTCCCTGCAAGGAGTCCCTTTTTGGCTTGATGCCCAAAGGCAGAGACCTCTTGCCTCAGGACACCGTCCCAGTCTCTCCTGCCTGTTTGTGTGGGAGGTAGCTAACAGGCTGGGCTACACACTGACCTGCTCTTGGCAGGGACTGTCACCTGTATGATAGTCGGCACTCCCAGCTCGCTGGGCAAATCGCTGCCTGACAGGGTCAGCTTGCTGCTTTCGGGCAGGAGAATGGCTCAATGATTTGAGAAGCCAGAGATGTTCCCCTTCGTGGCACCAGCCGTGTCCCATCGGCTGGAGCAGCCCTCTATAACCCCAGCAGCAGGAATACCATGCACATCCAAGCCCCTTCCCACTGCTGGAGGGATGAGAGAAGCCTGGCACGCTGGGGAATTGCCCTCACCTTGCTGGAGTGGCTGTGCTGAGCCTTAGTCTCCTCAAACCCAGCCTCCTGCTCCCTTCTCTCTCCAGATCCCACCCATGTCACCTCTCTTCTGCCTCGACTCTGCTCTGGTTCCTGCCTGCCTGAGTTTCTTGTGGATGAATTCAGAAAATGCAATGGGCTGGTCCCTGCGCCTGCTCTCAGTGGATGTGAACATGCCAGGATAATTATCAGCGTGTCGGATCAGAGAAAAATCATATTTTAATTGTGTAATTACAGCAATTTAAAAGCCCTCAGGCCTTAAACACCTCTGCTTGCTGGCAGCTGGCAAACCATGAGTCTTTCATGGCAATTAGCATACCTTGCATGAAATATTTAGCAACCTAAAAAGACGGAGCTTCAAATATGTTCTTTGCATTTGTAAGTCATATTGGTCACTGGAAAGGTATTTCCACTCCCTCAAATAACCTTGCCCCCCAAAAGAGCCCGCAGCTTGTCTGCATGATTGCCTTCCCTGGGCACCCCAGCAGCGAGTCTCATGTTTCCAGGGTAGGAAGGGACTTGCAAAAAGTTTGGGGGACTCTTTGGTCACTTCATGGTAGGGCAATACTGGAGCCAGGAGCAACACCTTGCTGCTGGGACAGGCTTCGTGCTCTGAGCACCTACCCTGAACTGGCCGCCGTTGCCGTCATCGAGCTCCAGGATGTAGCCTTCCACCTGCACCGTCGACAAGGGGGGCTGCTTCCAGGACAAGGTGGCACTGTTGTTGTGGGTGCAACACTCCTCTAGCTGCAGGATCGGGGGGGCCGGCACTGGGGAGGAAACTAAACACAAATTAGTGTGACCCTGGCTGCTAGCACCACAGAGGAGGAGCAGGGGGATGGCCGCGGCGTGCACGTTTCAGCTGGAGCGTGGAGGATGCATTTATTGCCTCGGTGCGAAGCCGGCACGGCACAAGGGATGTAACTGTGATCTCGCGGGTGTGAGGTGGGGAGGAAGCAGAAAGGACCGTTCTCCAAACAAGCTCCACCAAATTCCTCTGCCCCGCAGCCTGGTGAAGCTGAGATTTCCCCAGAGCTTCTTCTCTGCTTTCTTCCTGTTTTCTAATGAATTTTGGTGAAATATGGCAGCACAACAATATACCTGGTATAGAACTGCCTGGACTCTTCACAATAGCCAGTCCCAAACCTGGGACACTCTCCCGCACGCTCTGCAGAGCTGGCCTTATCTACAACCCAGCAGCAAGCAATCCTTTGCTTTTCCATCAAACAAATTCACTGCAACAAAACAAGCAATGCTGGAGCAGCAGAGACGAGCCTCGGGACCTGCAGAACAGGGAGCGCCTGATCTTTTTGCCATGGTAGAGTCTGTCCTAAAAGGGGAGGCAACGAAGGCATGAACTGCAAGACTTGGTGAAAAGACGAGTGTGTCTCTCAACGATGCTGTTTTAGTGCCAGGGAATGATAGCCCTCGACCTGCCAGAAAAGGCTCAGGGTCCTTCCATGCTGTCCCAAGCAAAGCACCCACTCTGGGGGTTCCTGCGGGGCCCCCAGGGCTGCCCCCTCTGCCAGCTCAGCCAGCAAACAGCCCTTGCTGCTGAACACCTCCTGGAGAGGCACAAGAGGTACAAGCACATTTCAGAGAGGTCTCCAAACAGGCACCAGAGAGTCCCTGTCCTCAGCCTCCGCACGCCTCTGGAGCTGAAGCTGGGAGGCTGTGTACCCTATAGCCTCCCATCAGCTATGCAGGGGACATAAAGGACTGGAAAGGCTTTTTCTGCTCCAACTGCTGTATTTGGGCATCTGCAGGTGTGTAATGCAGCCCGCTTCTGCTCTGCAAAGCATGGAGGGGTGACAGCACGACAGGGAAAGGGGATGTCCACTGACACATCCCATCCCCTGGCCAGGGACACCCCTCCCAAACCTCCTCTCAACAGAGCTGCTCATCCTCCATCCTCATCCTCACTGCCCAAAGTCTGACAAGAGCCAGTGAAAAAAAGACATGGAGAATCCAGACAAGCCGTGGAGGAGCCACGGATGCCCGGGAGAGAAAAGACGGACTCGCTGGCAAAGGTTCACCATTCACCACCTCCCTCTGCGACTTCTCCACCTCCCGGGTTGGATCCTCAGCAGGAATCACCAGGCTGAGCGCCTGGAGAAACTGAGTGGAGAAAGCCCTCACGTTACAGCTAATACAGCAGAAGGGATGCTGCTCGTGCCCAGCGTGCGCTGGCAATGGATGTGGGATGCCCTGTACCTATTGCTCACCTCTGCTCTTTATCAAGACCTCTGCTGTTGCCCTGCCTCCTCCGGTGCTGCGACACGTGTTTGGGATCCAAACCCAACCTTCTGCAAAGTCTACAAAACACAACAACTTATTTCCACAGCAAGGGTGAGATGAGAGGACAGCCTCTGTCAGCTCTGCTCTGCCTCCACAGAGGAGGGCGGGTGGCTAAACTAGCAGCAGATTTGCTCTTATTAATTAAAAATAACCCTCTGGACTAAATTGAAAGAAGGGAGGGCAGGAACATGCTAACATCTCCACGACTGGTGTGTAAGCAAAACAGTAATCCAGCCCTCACTGGGTTTGGCTCCCCTCGCTATCAAAAAATGTTACTGACACTTCAAATTAACGGCCTGGCTAATGATGAGCAACTACGAGCGCTCCCAGCAGCCATGCCCAATGCACCCTTCTCACTGCAGCGAACACCAGTGGGGCCATTATTTGAAGATGCTCGTTATCGTTACAGAGGAAGTACGTGGTCAACAGCCTTCCTGTGTCTGACCGCTGAGAAATGCTGGTGTGTGCAAATGGCTCCCGAGTCAGGAAATCCAGCCGTGAGGGCAATGAAGAGCCATGCCAGACCTGTAGCTGGTGGCCTTTCCTCCGGGCAGCTCATTTGCACCAGCTGAAGGTACAGGCCTACGTTCAATGTCCTCCCGAGCTTCCCTGCGGCACAGCCCATTTGCATCTTCTGTCAGGTTCCCAGGGCTTGCCAAGTTGCAAATTGCTCACAGGTTGCAGCAGCTCTCTGCTTCCTGCAAAGAGATGCAAATGCAGTGGCTCTCCGTGGTACGGGAGAGTGAGCACAGAGGGAAAGGAGAACGAGGAGGAAATTAAAACTGAAATGAAGGTCTAAAACAACAGGGAGGAGAGGGGAGGGAGGAAAGACCTTGAGCTAAGTGGTGTGGCCTTTGTGTTTGGAGGGACAATGTGGTTGCCCGCAGCAGGCAGCTTGCTAGCTGGCCCATGCCAGATGCTGCTCAGCACTGAGCAAGCGAGCGTGTGTGAGCAGAGGTTTGGGAAGTGCCTTGTGCTGCTCCTGAGACCCTGGTCCCAACCTGCAGACTGCTTTCTAATGCACTGCCAGGCAAAACCAAGCTCCCAGCACCTTGGTCTGGCACACAGCTGCCCAGGGATCCAAGACAGGGAGGCAGACGGCTGGCCCAAGGGTGCAAAATGCACAGTAACAGGCATAGCTCCGGGTCTGGGGTGCCCAGTCTTGCTGGGAGAAGATGAGAAACTCTCCTCTGCTGCCCCTTCCCTGTGATGAATTGCATGGAAGCACGCAGCATGAGCAGAGATGGGCTTTTGAAAGGCACTGGAAATATTCTTACCTTTCATCTGCACGAAGTCGAGCTGATGGATGGACTGCAGCAGAGGGGCGTTGTCAAGGTTCAGGTCGAAGTCCGTGGTCATCCGGGGTGTGAGCGTCCCCTTTCCCCACTGGTCCTCGGTTAAGTGCACTCTCCTGATGAGAGCGTCGGAGATCTGGTGGCAAGGAGCAGCCTCAGCCACCAAGGGCCACCGGGGCTGCATGCTGCGCCTCGTCCCTACCCTGCTCTCCTCCTTCCCTGTGCCTCCCAGGCTGCCACTTCTGCCCCTGACTGCCAAAGGCTGGGACATCACACGTGGTTTCTAGCATCGCCCTTTGCTGCAGGCTCAGATTGGCAGAGGGACCCCAGGAGCTTTGGGGACTATTTTAAAGGCCCAGGAATGAACGGTGGGATATAGTTCTCAAGTGCTGTATGTCCGTCTCTCACTGCAGAGCCATGAGACAGCACGTTATGATCACTGCTCCAGAGATACACCACCGTCTGCTGCAACCCTCTATTCCTCCGGTCAGAGTCAGAAATGTCCCTGGCCTGATTCTGCTTCTGTCCTGCTGCAAACCTGGAGGTGATGAGAGGTTGGCCCTTCATTTTACGGCTGGAAAAGCTGGGGACATCATCCTTGGTGTAACTCCCCTGACTCTGCTGCGTTACCCCTGGGTCCTCATCTGTGCAATGCCTTTCCCGCTCCCCTGGCAGCCCAGACGTGAGCAGCTCCCCACCAACCTGCAGGAAGCCGCTGGGGTCGTTCTCCTTGATGACCTCCAGGCAGTACTCCATCAGGCCCGTGGTCTGGCGCAGCTTCACCGTGCAGTGAGAGATCTGGTCTCGCACCACCTGCAATGGGACAAGGAGAGCAGCGTTGCTCGGAGCTGCGGGGTTTTGGGAGATGGGGAGCAAACGGGCTTTGGTGCTGCGTGGGCACAGGGGCAGGGCAACATGAAGGGAGACAAAGACTCAAGGGAACAGAAAAAGGCAGAACTGGCCCAGACTCATACACTGAATTCCAGATCTTTGAAAACCTGGTGAACCACAACAAGCCTTGTTTAGCTCAAAATTATTAACCCACATAATTATTCAAAGCAGTAGGGCAGTTCCGTGCTCTGTCTTTAATTAAGACAGCTTCCAAATGACAGCTTATGAACTCCAGGCAAAGCAAATGCCTACCTCCATACTTACACAGCTGCTGCTGCAGCCTCTGTGGGGCTGCCCTATCCATCCTCGGCACGGAGCCGGGCTGCGGGGTTGGCTCTGGGGCACCTGCACCCAACCACCCCGGGTGAGGAGCGAGCCTGGTATTTTGGTATTTCCAAGAGGAATGAACACACCACCTCCCCCAGCTTCAGCTCTGACTAATGATCTGTTTGAGATGCTCATCTGCCCATCAGCTGAGATGGACCACGCTGCAGAATTGCCTTATTTTCTCCATCGGCTGCAGCGGGAGTCTGGGGATGAGCTCAGAAGGTGAGGTGTGCCAGTGAGAGGAGATAAATCCTGCACGCTTTGTGGCAGGGTTCCTTACAGCATGCCAAGCTCTGCCTGGGGCTGCCCAGGCTGCATGCTAAAACACATTTTCTTGCACCCATGGATGGTTCCCCCAAGGGAACATGTTTCAGCATCCCAGCAGCAGAGTACAAGCAAGTGTGTGGTTTGGCCGGTGCCTGCGGGCTCTGCTGACCTTCCCTGAAACACAGCGGGGGGGACAGGGTTCAGGCTCCGATACCACGAGGGTGTATTTGAAGGTTGACTGGTCCCTCACGCTGAATCCCCGCAGAAGGAGACAGTGCAGGTCTGCACCTGGTGTCAGTGGGATTTTTGTCATGGGAGATTGGCAGAGCAGCTCAGGAAGAGCGATTTTATGCTTTAGAGGAACGTGCTCATGGCAGATAATTTTTTTTTTTCCTGGAAGAGCTTTAAAGCCGCGTAAAATTCTCCACTAGGACTGAACAAAGCTACGCAGCTCTAGAGACCACAGCTATTCAGGATGTTACAGAGAGTAAAGATGAGCTTTGCATCAGCATCTGCAGCTGCAGCGCGATGGAAAAAGCTGCAATAAGCAGCGATTAACGTTTCTGAAAGCACAGTTGTGTCCTCAGCACCGCAGTCGGTGAATCCCAGCGCCTGTGTGCTCACCATAGCAGCGCTCAAACGACCACCCTGGCCTGAGAAGCACCCCCTCCTGTGAGCATCCCTACTGGTCTGAGGGATGGGGAGGTGAAACGAAGCACATGTCAGCCTCCTGAGGTGAATGAACCTGGGTTTCAAGGGGGGCGATGACTCCTGCAGGGCAATCAATCACATCATGTGTTGTTTAATTATAATTTAATCACCTCTACTTAATCACCTAACAGGAAGAAAAGAATTACCACTCTTGCAACTTGGGACAACATATCTGCTTCTGTGAAATGCCATGAAGTACTCTCCTAGCTGGCTCCTGATTTTTAGGGAGCAGTCACTCCTTGCTGCTTTTAGCAATCCCAGCCTGATGTTTCGAGCCTGTGGCAGAGGGAGGCTGGGGCAAGCCCAGGCGCTGGGGAGGGGGCTGCAGGCAGTGCACCCCATGTGCACGACGGACAAGGCGGCAGGGGGAGCTCCCATATTGCTCCTCTGGACCAAGACGTGTGTACGGAGGCTTGCAGAGATGCTGGATCGCTCTGAGACGGGGCTAGTGAGCAGCATGATCGGCACACACTGGTTTTGGCCACCAACACTGTCATTAGAAGGAAGAGTTCATTCAATGCCAGTTTCTAACTCTTGAGTGCACTGGCATGGCTCTGCTGGGATGGAGCGGAGGCAACAGCTAGTCCTGGAGATCTGGACTCCTACACTGACCTCTGCTGAACGTGTGGGCAAGCCCCTGGCCTTCCTTTCTCTGTGGGGATGGTCAGTCCTTTGGGGCGGGATCCAGAAGGTGCAGCGGGGGTGGAAAGCCTTGCAGCAACCTGCAGCCCCTGCCATGCAACACAAAGCAACCCCTTGCATTAACTTGATCTCTTCTGCTCAGAGAGAGGGTGCTGGGGGGTTGTTCTGCGCTTGCGAGGGTTGTCGGCTGTGTGGATGTTGGGTCTCTCAGCTGCAGATCATGGTGTTACCACTGAGTGCGAGATGAGCCCAGCCTGCGGGCTCCAACCTTGCCGTCAGAGCATATCCTGACTGCACCGACCCAGCCAGAGCAAGGTTTTGCACTCCCTGCCTGCTGGGCTGCAGATGGGCAAGTGGGGAACCCACCCTGAATGCCCAGAAAAGCAGCCTCCTTCTTCCATGTGAGACCCCTCTCCGGGGAAATGCACATGCCACCAGGAAGACAGCAAAGATGGGATTGGTAAAACAATCTTCTTATCTTCTTTGCAGCTTAAATCTCTGTCTGGTTTGCCCAGGATAATGAATTTGTGAGCCTCTCCCTGCCCGAGTAGATGCTTTCGAAGTATTACCAGCAGAATTGCCATCTGCTACCGCCAGCCAGACATTAGCCTCCAAGAAACAGCATTTGCTCGGTGAAGACAGGCACGGTGTCCCAGGACAGCCCTGGACACGTGGCTGGCTCCCCCGGCACCCACTTGGCCAAGAGACGGGGTTACCGGCGAGGCAAGGGGACCTGCCACCACTGCTCCGGTGTCAGCGTGAGACCTGCGGAGCTTCCTGGCACTGTCTGGGAGGAGGGAGCTGGGGCCTGGAGATGCCAGCCCCGGCTTTGCTCCTCTACCCTACCCACTCCCCGGCAGCAGGGTGAGGTGAGGCCAGCCCCACGCAGCTCCAGGCTGAGTAATTACCGAGGTTCCTGGCAGATCATCCCTGCTAATAAAGGTCTGGTCGGGAGTGGAAGTGCTTGCTGCAGGCTGCCACTGAGGCTACGTAAATCTTTATGCACACGGGTGCAAACTGAGATACAAGAAATTCCATTCAAACATAAGTAAAAGCTTTTTTTTTTTTTTTTTCATAAAGGTGGTCAAAGACCAGAACAGAGAGGCTGTGGAGTCTCCAGCCTTGGAGACATTCAAAAGCCAACCAGAGGCAACCCAGGGCAGCCAGCTCTAGGTGCTCAGAAACTGCACCCAAAGCAGCGGCTGCAGCTCTGTCCCAGCCCACATCTTTAGCCCCAGCGATCCTGCCCTTCTGTAACTCTGTGATCCCCTTCGGGGCTCCAGCACCTATTCATCTGGAGAACTAGAGCATGAAACAGCAGTTTAATTGCAGCATCTACACGGCAGGCAAGCCAACAGTAGAAATCCATGTTTCCCTTCACCACCAACAAATTGTTTTCAAGACAAGACAAGGGATCTTTGGTTGGGATCTAGTGGGGCTTCGTGGCTTTACAGCTTCTGCGCTCCACACAAGAGAAATGGGATGCGGACAGGAACAGCGAGACTCCATGAATCGCTTTGATTAGGGTTTGATTTAAAAATAAGACATAAACATCTCCCACACCTTTGAAGACACGGTCCAAACCCAGTGGGGCCACTGAAGCCGAAAAGTTTTCCATACGGCCTTAAGCATCCTGTGGTTCTCCTCATGCATCAGGGACCTCCACTCCCCGGGGTACCTCAGCTCCCTGTTACCCAGTAATGAAGAGTATTTCGATGAAGAGAGCTGAAAGTGAAATCTGGAAGTGCCTCAAGCCTTTGACTCGTGCAAGCACATGAGGCTGTGTTGGGCTGAGGGGCAGCCTCAGGAGGCCTCAAAGGGCTTGCAGTCTTCACCAGATCGCCAGGAAAACCAGGCCGCCATGAATTCTGCACGGAGGTAGACAGTTTACAAACGTCTCCTGAAACCATGCTGGTAACGCATCTCGCTGAATGGTGGCATCTTCTGGGAAAGGGCTAGTGGGACAGCAGCCTGGCTCAGCTGGCGAGGGCATTTGGGCAGCTCCATACATTTTGTTTGTGGTTGTTTTTATAAAATGCCTTTTTTTCCCTTTAGGTGCCAAAGGAGGCAACAGCCAGAACCCGGCTGCTAATTACAGCCTATAAAAAGGACTTTTGCTGTGCACTCACGGCAGCTCACTACCACCTTAAAATAGGAAATTTATTTCAAGAGCTTTTCTTCCCTGTAAGATGACATTAACTATAATTTACATTTTAATACAGCTCCTAGAAGGCAATAACATCTGCACTCATCTCTACTTAAATGTCTTCCTCACCTTCCTCCTCTTTTTAGTACTTGGCTAGATAACTGGTTTTCAAGGCACTCAACCTCACTTGAACCTCGGCTCCTCAGCGCCTGGGACGAGTGCTGCTGGGGATGTCACGTGGAGGACACGGAGCCTCCTCACCCCAGGCACGTTGTGGCTGGGGTATGGTCACCTGCACGGCCGTGGGGACGGAGGGTGGTGTTATGGGGAGCAGTGCCGCTGTGCTTCCCCGCAGCGCTGCAAACCCAGATGGAAAAATCCCAGATGAAAAAAACCCCCGGGGACAGATCCCGATGGTTTGATTGTGCTGAATCCCACAATCACACGTCCTCCGAGCAGAGCATTTCCAGGTGGATGTTTCCATGGTGACTTGCCTCTTGCTACTGGGAGAGGAGGCTCAGGCTGCAGCTGGGAAAAGCAGAGCCGCTGCGTTAGCAACCCCGTGCCATGCTGGCGGTGGCACGTCCTGGAGGCTTGCACAACCCCGTTCTGATCAAAGGCACCAGCAAACGTGGGAAGGTGCAATGTGGAGTCCTGGTCTCCAGTGCAGAGAGAACCACTGGAGAACAGGGCACGTGGACAGATGCTACGGAGGGCAGACTTGATCCAGCTCTTCAACAAAACAAGTAGAAAGCTTGAGGGACATCAGAAAATCAGAGGTATCCCCTGCAGCCCGATCACAGCTCTGCAGAGCTCCTCAGTGCCCAGCTCTTGGTGCCAATGCCCTTCCCAAGGCGCTCAGACACCGTGGCAGGGGGAAAATAGTGCAGAGTGTGGAGGGATTTGTAAAGGAAAACAGCAGTCTGGTATCTGCATCTTCGGGAAATAATGCACCTTGTGATGAGCTTATCTGACCTGTGTGTCCTGCCTGATGTTTCCACACAGAAATGGTACGGTACAGGAAACTAAACCTGTGCTTCTGTCCTGTTTCTCATTCTTTCACACCAGTCCTGATCACCAGTGACCTAATCCAATGGGGGACACCAAGTTCCCTTGGGCTCCTGGAAAATCCTGACTGTAAGCCCTAAAGAAGGGTCAGGGACCAGCATTTCGTCTCTGGAGATCCAGTGTTATGGACAGGAGTCCTTGGTGAGCATTTCCTATATAATCAGCTCCCCTGGGAAATGTGACAACCGCTGTTTGCCTGCAAGGGCTCTGCAGCCAAAGCACCATGGTGAAATCACAGAGCAAAGACTTCCTATGACCTGAAGGCCAGAAGAAGGCCAGAATGGTCCACCACACTGCCGAGAGCTTAAAGGAGGCGCACGCAGAGCTCAGTCCATGTGTGCTGTGGACTGAGGAGAGATTTCTTCCTGGGACAGCACTGCAGGGAAGCCTCTATGTCCCCTGCACAAACCAGCCCATGCGGTAGGGCATCTTCCCTTGGGGAAGACCGTACTGGTCCTTCAAAAACCAGGACCAGCAATGAGGAGCAGGACAGACAAGGAGGTCTGTCACCAAGGTGGAGCAGGCAGCTCCTCCAGATGTTATTTTTTTAAAGCCCAGGTTCTTAGTCTGAGTCCAAGCGCAGGGGGAGGTTGGGGAAAGGCAGGGAAATGTCCCTTCCAAGTTCATTTTCTCCCAAACCTCTCCCCGCTCTGGAGTAATTAGTGTTGGCCCACAGGCAAACCTGGATTTGTGCCTCCCTCCATGAAATATGTGTCAAGCCAAAGTAGGTCAGTCCTAAAGCTGAGCCGACCCCAACTCCGGGCGCCGCATGGAAATGGGAACTTGGGCTCTCCGGTGAAAGGCGCCTGTGGCACTGCGCCAGCCGGCAGGCTCTGTCCCTCCGTGCCTCCCCTCCTCGCTCACGCAGTGCCATACCGTGCCGTGATGGCCAACCTCCCAGCAGGCAGGAGGGGCAGCCCACGGAGAGATCGGCTGCAGCCAGGGTGCTGCAGCTCCACGCCGGCTGCTGGAGCAACCGATTTGGATCTGAAAGGGCTCCCGGGTGGGACAGCTAAGTCTCACTGGTCAATCTATCTGCTCATCTCAGCTGAGATGCTCTGAGGACATGGCAGTGGCAAGTGGATGTGCAGGCCAGGCTAGGATGCTCTGGACTGGTCTCCTTATGGGAAGGAGTGAAGCTATCACCGCAAGCCAGGAGCCAATGTTGTGCTGTCCTAATGCGAACATCAACCAGGACAAGCCCCATGGTCCTGCAGAAGGACCCACCATGGGTCCAAATTCAGTGCAAAGTGCATGCCAGGGCACGTGTAGGAAGAGACGGCGCCGAGCATGCAGCGTGCTGCTGCGGACGGGGCAGGCGGAGCTGGGGAGGCGGCCCCTCTGCTGCACAGTCTCGCACCCTGCACACCATCCTTCCCGACACCCTGGGAGGATTCCTGCTCCTTCTGCAACGCTTCCAGTGCTCCAGGGCCTCAGAGCAAGAGCTGGGGGCTTTGTTATCCCCCCCAGCCAGCCCCAGCCTTGGGCAGTGAGGGGGATGTCCCGTCCGGAGGCAGCTGCTCCAGGCACAACACTGCTCCCCTTTCATGTCTCGGCGCGTTCCCCTGACCCTTTGAGCGAGGCCAGCCCAGCCCGTGCCCAGCGGGAGCTGGGCTTTGTCTGGGGGGTTCCTTGGAGGGGACAAAGGGGAAACTGCCCCACGCGACAATGACCCGGGCAGCCCCTTCCCCTGGGTGACAGAGCACGTGGGGACAGTAGCAGTGCCGGGGAAGGGGGCACGGGGGACAGGCTGCAGGGTTGGTGGTGAACGCTCGCCTCGGTGACCTGGTGTGGCCAGGGGACCCTGTGTGTGCACAATGACAGCAGGGAGGTACCCAACAGGACTGAGACTCTCCTGCACCCCCCGTCCCGCCTGCAGCTTGTGAAAGCAGGCAAGACCCTCTCCGTCCCCGTCCCCAAGCCAGAGGGGAAGGATGTGCGTTCACCTGGGCTGCGTGCCAAGGCTGCGTGTCCCAGCCCGACGACGCTGAAGCTACAGGAGGCAAATCTCAGTGTACAAGACTCTAGCTGGCACTCGGGTGGGTCAGGGCTGCACGACTCTCCCCGTACAAGCCTAAGACTAAGGCAGCACCGCTGCGTTTACTACTTACCCCCTTCGCCCCTGCAAGAATTAAAAGGGAAAATCAAGTAATTTCAGGCTAAAAACCTGACCAACACTCCACAGGCTGCAGAGCAGAGGGGAGCAGCTTCTGGATTTTAAACACCAGCTGCTGTGATGCTACTGATAACTGGATGCAGGCTCGTGTGCCACGTCTGCCGGAGCACACAGCGCCATGGAGCCCTTCCTGCCCATGCAGCTCCCTTCCCACGGCGCACGGGGAGCTGCAAGAGCTCGGTCCTTCAGGGAGGGAGGCTCAAGGGCTGACTTTAACAGAGTCCAGTCTGAAAGCCAGGGGCTGTTTATTCTTTTAAGGGCCAGGCCCTTAATGACAAAGCCCGGCCGATAACAAGGGTGGATGGGGGTGGGATGTACGTGTGCACGTGTTGGGAGGGACAGGCGATAAGGTAAGAGCAAGCAGTTGGGATGCAGATGCTTTCCTCCGGCCAAAAAGTGAAAGGCCTCTTCGGGTTGTGCTGAGCAAGGAAATTGCTTTGTGCTGCCCGGCTTTGTGAGAGTTTAATTAACCATGCCCTGAAGGGGAAGAGGGAAAGAGAGCCCACCAGGCAGTGGGGGTCCTCTCTGTGCCTAGAAGACAGGCCGGCGGCGTAGCATGCCTGTTTGGGGTTGTGCTTTATTGTCGGACACCGAGCACTGATGCTGGGCTCAGTCCCACAAAGCTGCTATTGTCCATCTCCCGATGGAAACGCTCACTTGCCCTCATGTTTCAGTGCCCATCATCTGCAGGCAGACCGGAGACTGGTGGCCTCCTCCCTCATTTTAGGCAGGTCCAGGAATCCCTCTAGGAGCCTCCTGGGTGGCCCAAAGCAAGGCTGGGGGGGATGCAGGTGGAGCCTGAGAAGACACAGATGTTTCTAGCCAGAACACTGAAATGCCCTTTGAAGAGGGACCCTGGAAGCACAAAGTGATGTCGGTGTGAAATGCCTCAGCTGGCCTGTACCAGCGATGGTCAGGTTCAACTACCTTGTCCAACAGGTACTGAGCACTGCTGTACCTGCTCCACCGCTCCCAGGTGAGATTTGGCCCTTTGCTTCCCTTCTCAGCCCCAAACCAGCTGAAAAGATGCGGTGTAGTGACCGCAGGAACGACACAAGCCAGGAATCTGTTTTCACAGCCGACCTCAACGCCCACGTTGAGAGCTGTACCTCAGCTCCCCCAATGCCAACAATTCACCTCCAGTGCAACCACCACCCTGAGGCTACAAGGTGCTCACCAAGCACAGAAAATAGAGCAATTCCTGCTCCTGCCTGATGACGAAAGTGGCATCTCATGACACCAAGCGCCCCAGAACTTCAGCTGAAGCCAGCAGAAGTTACAGGCACTCAGCATCCTGCAGGACCATGCTAGTAGCTCAGAAGCAACACGGGACATGAACAAGGTCATTTTCCAGCCTGTGGATGCTGTACATATGGCTTTGCTGACCTAATGACTAGGAATTGGACCAGTAATGGAGTAATTCAGTGGGAACCACCACTCGGAGGAAGCAGCACTTTGCTCAGGGCCTGTCACGCTGGGAGCGCGCTGGGCATCCGCAACAAAACGGAATTCAGCTAATGTGAAAAGCAACAAGAGCGGCTTCCCAGTGACGTCCCCGCTCCTCCCACGGCGCTTCACCCCAACAAACAGCATCACAGTCCTCGTCCCCATCTGGTGCCAACCCTGCAGAAAGTTCTCTGACCACCCGAGCCGGTGGGTAGGGACTCACCTTCAGCTTGTGCTCGTGCTCCTTGTTGACCCGGGACAGCAATTGAGCTTTCCTTCTGTTGAGGGCGTCGATGAGGGCATCACACTGGGCCACCAGGCAGGCCTCGAACTCCACGCTGTTCTCCTGCGGGTCAGAGGAGAGCATCACAGCCCGGGGCGCATCTCCATTTCAGTTGGGAAACCTGCTTTTATTTTTTTATGATACCACACGGGCCATTTTTATATGTGCAGCTGCACCACTGCAAGTCACAAATCCGTAACATTAGGACATGGGATGCTTACGCCCTTGGTTCATGGCAAATACGGTGGTGGCAGGTGAGGAACAGGTTTGGTCTGTCCTGCCACACGCTTGGATCTACCTACGGCAGAGAGGGGAAGGGCTGGGGTCTCTGCTGCTCCCTCCCTGACACAGGCAGCTTTGGGAGGAACAGTTTTTGGGAGGGCTGCAGGGGGGTAATATGAAAAGTCAGGTGTGGGCTCTTTTGGGAGAGCACCCACCAAACCAAGCTAGGGAGATGGGACAGAGGATCACAGAGAGCAGCTCATCCTCGTGGGAAGGGGCTGTTCCTTGGCCAGGAGACACAGTACCTGGATTTGTTGCACCATGTTGCGGAGTTGGACCAGGAACTCTTTTGCTTCCTTGGCTCTGTCTGACAATCCGTTCAGGGCCTGGGAAAGCTGGCTCTGCAGGGGGAAGAAAGAGTGAGATCATTTCCATGTCCTGGACTCATCCTTGTGCTGGAGGAGCTGATGCATGTGCGATTTGGGCTGGGGATGGACTGCAGCCCAGCACTGCCTTTCCGGGGCGTGCAGCCTTCAGCAACCCACCGAGCTGTCCTTCTGCCCCTGCTGCCCTGAGTGTAAGGAGAGGAAAAGAAGGGTTAGCCATCATCACGGACGCCCTGGGTTTGGGAAGCAGATATTCAGTGTCCAGCTCCTCCACAGGCTTCCCTGGGTGATCAGGGACAAGCCACATCCATCCTGGGTCTCGAAGTGGGCCAGCTGCTACCTTCTCTGGATCCGTGCTCTCCGGGGAGCCAGACGTCAAAAATCCCGTAGGATCTGACCCATGTCTGCTGAGGATGATCAGCAAAAGGGCACAGGTCAGGCTACCCGAATCAGACTGAAAATCTCCCAATCTCTCTTGAAAACTAAGGTAAAGCAGGGTCCTCCACTGCCATGCAAAATACTGACTGCTCCTTCCTCCACTGGTGCTAGGGGTGGGAGCGCACACCCACAGCCTGCTCCGGCCCGTGCTGAGCTGAGCGGCATAACATGGTAATAATAATGATTATGTCTCGTGCTTTTTCATTTTCACGGCACTTTCCAAACATTAACTCAGGAATCTTCCCCTTTTGCCATGATTTCAGCAAGAGTTATTATCTCAAGAGCTGGGCAAATCACCTGCGACAATTTACCTCTCGGAGAGATTTTGCCTCTTTCGTGGGCTGCAAATTGCCTGCAAACACCACGCAGGTTTTGAGGTGTGGTCTGTCTTTGCAGCAGACACAGGAGGGAGCCCAGAAGATGGCCGATGTCCCCAAATCTCCAAAAAACTAATGTGACCATCCCTCCTGTGATCAGGACGTTGGCACCAGGCTGGCACCTGCCCCGTCGTGCCGTGCTCCCCCGGTTGCCGGTGCGGGGAGAGGGAGGAGGTGAGACGGGAGAGGGGAGCAGGAGGAGTGATGGTGCAGAAGGGATGCGAGGTCACCGGAGCGCAGCGCCTGCTGAGATGGCGCTGGGCTGAAATTGAGAAAAAAAAAATTGCTATCGAAGAGACGAGGTAGCAAACGAATGGCGACCATTTAATGGCCCAGAAAATGACCTTACTGCTGCTTCCCCAGGAGATGTTAATATAACTCTAGTGATTCCTGCATTTCCTTTGTAATTTATCGTGCCCAAGTCATTAGGATGTGGAGCTAATCAGCGAATGAGTCTCTAATAAAAATGGGATTGCTAAGTCAGCTCAGCAGGTCTCCCCATCTCTCCTCCCTCCCCTCCCCGAGCAAAGGCTGGAGGAGAGCCGAGGCCGGAGCCCGAGCTGCTCCCCACGGCACTGGCGGCCCCACGCACCGCAGGGACAACCCAGCCCTGCCTCGTCCTCTCCGCTGCGCCCCTGCAGAAGCCTCCATCGCCCTGCCCTACGCTCGCCCTTCGCAGCCCACACACGGCTCCAGCCCTCCCAGATTTACGAAGACGTCTTAAGCCTGGCAAGGTGGTTTGCTGAGAACTGAGCGCTGCAGGGCCCTGGTCTTTGATAACACAGGCAATTAATAGAGAAAATCAGCAGGAGTTTGTTATGTTTACAAGCTCCTCATTAAAATTGCAGCATAGTGGGTTTTTTTCCTTTAATAAAGTCTTTGGAAGGCTTTTTTTTCTATCAACATACATTTCAGAAAGGGGATCTTTATATCAACATAACTCTTTGAGGCTTTCCCAATGGGAAAGCATTTTAAATGTGCTCTTAAAATTTAATAAGAGCTCTGCGACGCCAGTGTACACCGTCCATGTGCAGCTCCTTCACCCCGGACACCCCCAGACTCGCAGCACAATGGCTTCCACGGCGCAGCAAGCTTTGAGAAAGAAAAAGACGGTCCATGACCTTCAGAGCATCCCTCCCCACAATCTTACACTGCATCCCCCTTCTCAGCTCAGCCTTTCCCTCTGCTCGAGATGTCCTCGATGCCACCAGTGCCTGCAGGCGAGGGGCATGAACTAGGCAGGAAACTGTATTTTTTCCATAATCGTAAGGTTGGTGAGGTGCACAGTGGACACCCTGCCCCATCCCTCGTCCCCGGCACGGAGAATGGGGTGCCAACACCAGCATGCCCAGCTCACAGTGATGAGTGCCGTAAGAGCTAGCATCGCCTGTGCAAAGCTGGTGATACCAGTTCCTACGTATGGGTGGCCACAGGCTCCTCGCTGGACACGGGAGCTCTAAGGTTTGGTTTTTCATCGGCACGAGCTTCGTGCCGATCTCCAGGAAGAGTCCCCATCACACCGAGGCTCTCCCGGTGCGGAGACACGTTCCTGGACATGTCCCCTTTGAAACAAACATCTGCCCAGCTCTCCCGCTGCATCCCTGATGCTTATGGCAAGAGTCACCCCGCTGGGGACACAGAGCTGCAAGCCATCACGGTTAGCCCATTACACAAGGTTAATTAATGCTATACGACAACGGAGAGCGTATGGGAATGCGCGCAGGGACTCGCGGGCATGCCTGAATGTATTCATTAAGGGCAGCGCTGCAGGCGCAGTGACAATGTGATTCATAACCATATGCCACAGAAAAACAAAGTCCTTCTGGTTTCTGTTATTATGTTAATAAGTCAGAGGCTGCGGAGAGAAATTAAATGACTGATTGGGTCCGTAAATTCTACAGGTACCTTTCATGACCCTTGGAGCAAACCCAAGCTTTAATGCAGTCTGTCGCTTTGGAGAAGGATTTAATCACGGGACATGGAAGGCAGAGTCACAGGTTTCCCACAAGTGTGTGATCTACATGGAGGGAGCAGGAGATGGAGACTCAGGAGGAGTCCTCCGCATGGGAGCAGTGGGTCAGAAGGACCTCAGGCTTTGTCTCCTGCGGTGCTGTACCAGATCACAGGCAACAAGATGCTGTTAATATTTCTGACACATGCTGGAGGGATTTCCCCTCCTTACAAAAAGCTGGAATGTTGCACTTTGCATCTCCACGTGGAAACAAAATCTTTGGGGCTTCTCGGGGCTGGGAACCCCGCTCTAGGGACCACTGTCCCCTCGCAGAGCAGGGGACGGTGGATGGAGACCCAGCGTCCTCCAGCGTGCAGTGGGCCAGCCAGCTCGCATGTGCTGGACCAGAGCAGAGTCCTGCCCCGAGCTAGCACAGGCAGGGGAATTAATGAGTGTGAAATGAAGAAAAATCCCATTTAGCAGCGCCTTAAAATCAAGTGAATTTGTTCTTTGCAGAAAGCTGGCCTCTTTTTCAATGCTCTTGTTTCAAGGCAGTAAGAAGAGACCTCTGTAATTCACATTAGCATTAATGGGAGCTAAGCATTTAAATCTCTGTCCCCGGAGCACTTAGGAGAGAATCCGTCCCCTCTTTGTGCTCGCTAATAGCTCTGTAACCCTCCTTCCCAGGCACGGCTGACAAAGGGATTTCTGTCACTCTTTGATTCTCCCTTGTCCCAGAGCATGGATGAGCGCAGTTGGTGCAGAAGGCTGGTGGCTCAGTAGGGCTGAGCAGGCTCCAAGAAACAGAGAAAAGCACCATTTTACACTCCGCATCGTCTGTCAGACTGAGCTGGTCTGGTTCTCCTCCTGTATAACCCAGCTGCTAGCGATGGAGCTCCTCCAGGTTTACCTTGAGGCAAGGAGGGAGCTGGGCCTGTTATTTTAGGAGGCACCGGGTCCCGCTCGGCATTGGATGCCGGATTCGCAGAGCCGGCTCTGCGTGACAGCTCCATCTGGCATACCGAGAAAAGCCTGAAGTTAGCTAGCGTTGGCCACCAACAAAAGCGAGGAACAGTTGCTCTCGTTTCAAACTCCAACTCGCTTGCAGGCTCTGACACTAGACAAGATGCCTGGAGTATTCAGGAGAGACACCAGTCTCTTCCTCTGCTCAATGGAGAGGAGGGCTCCTCTGCAAGCCGAAAACCAATTGCTAGCCCAGGTCCCCTGGCCAGCTGGAAGCCCCGTGCCCTTGCACACCCAGGAGCTGTGCAGCTCTGCTGCTGTCTGCCCCCAGCCCGCAAGGGCTGCACCCACGTGCAGGAAAGCATGTTTGTGTGTGACGGTGAAAGGTCACAAATTCAAATGAGAACAAGGACATTTCTGTTCAAGGCCAGGCCAAATGTACACCCCAGTGCAGCATCTTCTGTACAACCGTGCTCTTCCAGCCTCCAAGAGTTCACAGCTCAGGAATCTCATGAGGTTGGCACGGTTTTCACGTAGCCTTTGTAACCCCCCTGGGATTTCTCTTCCGCTGAACTGTCCTGTCTCCTCGTGGACCAACATAAGCTTTTATCATCCACAAGGTCCTGCAGCAAGGAGTTCACAGCTTAAGTGCGTGCCCTGTGAAAGGCACCTCGTCTGGGCTGCTGCAGACTATGCCTGCTTCAAAGGCCATTTGCACCTAAGATTTCAGATGACTGCACCTCCTTACCAGACACAGATGGGCTAGGTGCTCCCTGTCACTCCAGGACAGAAAACTCACCCCAAAAGAGCTCTCAGCATTACACTGAGAGCCCAGTACCCGCTGTAACATCCCAAGTGTTGCAACCAGCCCCTGTTTATTCTCTCCTTCCAACCAAGTCATCTCACAGCCAGTTCCTCTGCTGGAGCATCCATACAGAGGTAAAAGAGAAGAGGACTAAGCCACGGCAAGAAAAGATGCTGTTCCCAGCTGTTCTGCTTGTACCCTCGAAAGGATGAGGAGCTGTCACAGATGCTGGAGCTGAAGTCATGTGCTTCTTCCTTTTAATTAAAGCATAGGCCCTACAGCCTTTGAATCTTGAGGCAAGCTTACTGTATGTGACGCCTGACTAATTAAAATGGGATGTTTAATTAAAACTTGCATTCAGTCAGGAAGTTGATGAAGCTAAACTGCTGCTAATTGGCTTTCAGCTCCAGTCACGAGAGCCTGACTTTTGGATTCAACACGGCCTAAGAAGAGAAACCAGGAGCTCTGCCTGGAGCTGCAGCCTGGGCTGAACTTGTCCCTTGAGACTCGAGCCCGCAGCGCAGGGCGAGGGGAGACCAGACCGGACAGTGCCATGATCCGGGGTCCTGCAGGGGCTGGTCCTCATGGGAGACAGGGAGCTGGCTGTGTCCGGTGCTGTGAAGGAGCCTGCCGATCCGCCCCAGGGGAGGCTCCTTCCTGAGCCTGCTCCCAGCAGTGATAAATGCCAAAATGAAATCATGCCCTCACCCGGCTCCTCGTTCCTCCTTTGCCCACCTGACAATCACTCAGTCGCTCCTGCTGGGCCTGCTCTGGGGCTGACTTAGCATCGCTGCTACGCGCTGACTGCTAAAATCCCCGGCTGCTCTCCAGCAACACCCCCATGCCCGCCGGCCATGCTGCCTCTGCTCCCACTGAATAGTCCAGACCCCTTCCCCGTTTCCCTTGCACACATCCCAAACTGTATCAGTGATCCCTGTGTACTTACTCTGATGAAGACAAGTAAACAAGCCTGAAACCTACTCAGAAACAGCTCTGTTTGATCACTGCTCACAGACAGCAGCTCCTAATGCACGTGATGTGAAGTGACACCACACAGGGCTAGGCACTTACTACCTGTGCGCAAGTAAGGAGACCTCTTACCAAAAATGCCTTACACTTCTGCAGCTACTGCTGTCAAACCTGAACCTCCTCAAAGGTCCTCTCTCTTCCTCTCTCTTCTGCTCTGCTAAGCCGGTCCCCAGAAATCGCACTGGAAACGCAGATGTGCGGCGGACAGTGGGTTACAGCCTGAGACCATCTCATCCCAAGGCAACCTCATCCCGAGCCTGTGTGCCCAAAAGGTCGGTGGAGAGCAGCGCTTTCATTGCAGCCCACTCGTTCTCTGCCTGCTGAGCTCCTTGGCATCTTTGAAGAGCAATCAGGCATCAAACAGCCTTGAAAGAGCCTTGGAGACCAGCGCTCACTCCCAGGCCCACCCTGGCGCGCCTGTGGCAGGGATGCGGCATAGATACAGGCGACTGATGCTCTGCATTTGCAGGATGAGCAAAGCTGGACCATCTTAGCTGCTAATAACTGTAACTTTGAGCCAAGGCAGGCGACAGGAACAGAGCACGGGTCTGAATTACCCTTCTCCAAACACCACACCATTCTGCTGCTGCGTATTTGACATCAGTCCAGCTCAGGTTTTCCTGGCTTCCCACGAGAAGGATGTGCTCTCAGCCTGACATAAAGCTGCAAATAAAGTAACAGATGGAAGAGCCTACGCTTGTCAGCAGGACGCAGGCACACACACACACACAGAGCCAGGTTTGTGAGCAAAGCTCCTGGGTGCAAACTGCAGGCTAGAAATGAACCCTTAGGAATGGCTCCCGCTCTCCCACTGCAGACAACGGGGGAAACAAGGGACGGGAAGGCAGCGATTGCTACCGCTGCGTACCAGGGGCCTTGGTTCTCCTTCACTGCAGTTATGCTGGGGAAACTGGGGTATGCAGGAGGAAGATGAAATGCAAACTATTAAGATACAGCAGCCCCTGGGAGAGGAGCTCCAGGCGGGGAGCGTGCCTCAGGGCCGGGCTGCTCCTCCTGCCTCTGCAGCAGCCTGGAGGGCAGCTGGGGTCTGCAAAGCAGATGATCCTCCGCACATGCAAGGCGGGCTGGCTCTCTGGGGCGGGCAGGCATCCGCAGAGCGGATTATCCCTGGGGCAATTTGTATTGACATCGGAGTTAATTCCAGGGCCTGCGGAGGGGCCCCTGTGTCTCTGGAAGAGGCAGAGATGCCACTATACCTGCTACTATTAATCCTAGACCCTGGTGGATCCTCCTGGGGGAAGCAGGCAGCCCTTTGCCACTGCAATGCTGGGAAAACCCCAGGCAGAACCTGAGGAGGGAGGACACCCGAGATGGGGACACTTTGGGGTGTCTGGCCTCCACGGTGGTGACACCCATGTGCAGCTCCACAAGGATCCCCAGCCCTGGCTGGAGCACAGGTGAGTTACAGCTTTTTCAGGGCAAACAGAGGGATGCGGTGGGTTTGGGATGCCCCAGGGTCCAACCCGGCACGGCTGTATCAATCTGCGTGGAGCAGCAGAGCACCCAGCCCTCGACCTCTGCAGTGCTGAGGGCACCCAGTGCCCACAGACACCAGCAGGTGCTGAGGGTGCTCAGCACCCTTGGGGACACAGACTGTGTTTTGTGCACAGGGATTTTCCTCCTGCAGCCTCCTCCTTTCTCTCATCTCCTATCCTTTCCCCCTGTCCCCGTGCAGCAACACAGCAGACTCACGCGTGCCACCCAAAGCTGGCAGGGGGAAGCCCCACTCCAGAAGGGACGTGGACCCGGCCAGGATGGAGGCAGTGGTGAATTCAGCTGGGAAAAAACCTCACGTCCCCTCTGCCAGGCAGACAGGCTGTCTGCAGCCCTCCCATGAGCTGGGGGTGGCAATGCAGTAGGTTTTGCCCCCTGCCAAGTCCCAAAGCCGGGCTGCTGCCTGCAGCTAGCAGGGTTTTGTAAAAGCCACGTGTTTTTTGATAGTGTTGATAACAGAACAGCAAAGCTGTTCTGGGTGCCACAGCACAGAGCAGAAATCACTGCCAATCCCGGCAGTGTCAGAGTTGGAGGCCTTATCAGCTCAGCCCAGGTTGTTCTTATTTACTCCCGCCCACCCCGAGTCATTCCTTAATCAAGGTGAAATCTTGCACGTGGACATGCATCTGTCCTCCCCTGCAATAAGGAGCTGCCGCAGGGTTATGGGTGTTCGTTGGGTCTGGGGAGGGGAGGACAGGGCAAGGCAGGGTCCCCAGGAGGAGAGCTTGGGATGTCCTGGTGAAGGGCAAGCCCTGAGAGCTCAGGTCAGACGCTGCGGTCAGCTGCCTGCCCCACACGAGCCTGGATGTCACCAGCATGCCTGCCTGCTGCGGCATAGGTTAGGCATAGGTTAGGCTGCTGGCCTAACCGACCCCTTTGGTATGTGGCCAAGCCTGTGTCCGCACCATTTCTGGGCCCAAGCCCTGTGTTTGTGGGATTGCTTGCTTCCTTGGGATCCCCATCCTACCACATCATCTCCCCTATGCTCCCTGTGAGATGATGACTGCAATAACTAGCCAAAAGCTGAAGCCCCCAGTACCGATGTGCTGTCACTTGGGCGCACAGATGGCCTTGGCCGCTGGCTTTGTTCACGCAGACACTAGGGCAGTGTATTTCCTCAGCAGGCAGAACTGATTCAAAGGCTCCAGCCTGGAAATAAAACAAGGATATATTCTTTTCAAGCGTGACCTTGCTAAAACCCTTTCATTGCCTCCCATGTGGCTCCGGGATTCCCTGGCCCTGGGCAGGCACACTGCTCTGCCTCCTCCCAGCCTTGCTGTGGGCAACGCTGAATTCATGCTGAGTTTCTTGCATGTTTTATTTAGCCTGGTCTTAGTGACATCCTGCAGCAGCAGCAGCAATGTCCGTCAGTCCATCTGTACTAGCATGCTGACTTGCCTAGCCCAGCTCACTGCCCGGCTGCCCAGAGCCCCTCACCCTGCACACGTGGCAGAAAGGGACGGGGGTCTACACCTTGACCAGCCCCAGGCTTCAGGGGTCCTCTCTGAAAGGAGACTTCTACTGTTTTGACAATGACCTGCTGCTACTTGGTCGCCAAGCCCTGGAACCATGCATTAGCCAGCACTGGGGACGCTGCTGGAAGCAAGAGACTTAGGGTAAAACCATCAATTCTTCTCTTTGCACAGGCTTTAATGCATGTAATTGTTATGCCAAAATTGCGAAAGAGTAACTCTGGACTACAGACCCCCTGCCAGGAGCAGCGTGCATGACAGCCTAGCTGGGACGCCCGGGCTGTGGGTACCTGGGGGGACAGGTCACACGCTGCTTCTTCCACTCTCAAACAGCAGAGCGTTTTGCTCCTGCTGTGATTCCTTGTGCTCACTTGAACCTGCTGCTTCCCGGTTCGCAGGACTTCTGTGGCCAGGACAGCTGGTGCTCTGCAGCCTGCAATGATTTCTCAGCAGGCTTTGAGAGAAGCCTGTATGAGGAGGAGGACCTGAACCCCCAACTTCCAGCATCCTTACACTTTAACCCCACTTCTTCAAGGAGCAAACAATCAGGCATGCAAAACTCTCCAGCAGAAGATACGGCTGCTAAGTGGCCTGTGAGATAACATGCCAGTGGCTTGCTTCCAAAAACGTGGGGACACCAGATAGTTATTAGAGACCACCAGAGCCACAGTGACCTTCTATGTCTCAAGCACTGCCGTGGGATCAACCTTGGTTTAGCTTAGCCCCCAGAAGAGGGTAGACCTAGGACGATTCCTCGCAGCCTGACAAGGGCCAGCTTTGCACACAGGGACACTCAGTGTGGATCAGTTCATGTGTGGCAACTTGCTTGGCTGTCTCTAGTCCTTGGACTAAACAAATACAAGAGGTATGTAATGTCCTGGGCTGCTCCTTGCCGACAGTTCCTTGCTGTGAGGATGTGTTGAAGATGCTCTGTCCTTGCTTTGATTAGATAGTCCTTGCTTTGATTTTAGGGAGAAGAAATGTAAGCACCTAGTAACAGCCCTTTGATATTGTCCAATTAATTCCTGTTTTGCTTCATTAACACTCAACAACAAATCATCTTAGCTTTTCATTGGCAAAACCTAACACATGTCCCTTTGAAATCACAGACAGAACTGCCAGCTCTGCTACAGGGATGCTGAGAAAAACACAAGCTAAGCAAGGGTCTGCTGCCTGCCCACGGGTACACAGGTACCCACGTGTAGGGTAAATAAGGTAAGGGTGAGAAACTATTTAAAAAAGGCCAAATATTGTGGACTGATCAGTGCAGATCTGTAGAGTGAGTTGATGCTGAGGTCCACTCTCTCCGTATTTCAGGAGGAGAGACACTTTGGACTCACCCTCGCCTGGTCCTGCTTCAGCTGCACTGCATTAGGCGTGCTCCTGGAGTGCATCTTCCAGGTTGTGTCCTTGAGAGGAGTCCAGGTCCTGCTGCAGCTCTGCACACAGACACCAGGGTGGAAATGCAGGTCGAGAGTATTGTAAATACATGTTGCAGCTGTTCACCGCAGGCTATTTTTCTGAGCTGAGCAATTTCCACATCGTGGTCTGGGTGGCAGTCTCCCTTGGAGTCTTGTAACCAAGATGATACTGATTGGGTCTGGCTGCTTCTGAGATCTGAACCCCGTCAAGAAGGCCATGAACTTTGCTAGTGGCTGGTTCATGCAAGTGAGACTAGAATAAATTCCTCCCCATCGTCCCTCGTGGGGCAGCTCAGGGCATGGCAGGCAGCAAGAAACTCAGCTCCCAGCTCTAAAGCCTATAGCTAGCCGAGATCCAAATGGGACCCTCAGGACACATCTCTTCCCCTCTGGAGCACTCACAGGCAACCTTGCAGACTCGGGGGGGAAATTAGCACAGGCTGGACCATGCATTCATGCACAACCCTCCTTTTCCTTCCCTCAGCCAGGCCTGCTATAGATCCAAGGTCCCTCTCCCAACATCAGTGCACCCAGGAGCAGTGTCTTGCCAATGGTGAAGGGCGGTGAAGCTGCACGCCGGCTCTTGTGTTGTCTTCGTCCATGCCTCTGCAACTCTGGGGTAGCTTTGCTGCTTCTACAATTGACAGTCACTGGGCCCAGCAAGTCTGAAGTAGCCCAAAGCAGGCACGGAGGGCAAAGCCACGCATCTTTGATGCGAGATGGCGGTGAATTTGTAGCGCAATTAACAAGAAGGCATCAAGTAAAAGCAGTCTTTGTTCACCATCTTCGTCAGATGCATGAACCCTGTCACTGCCGGAGGCCAAGATTAGAGCTCAGGGAAGAGGGGCTCCCCTCCTGTCTGCATTAGTGATGCCCAAGCCTTGACATAAGGCTCTTCAGTGCTGACTTCATGAATCTGCACAGCCTCTGACTGCCACAACAGTGAGAGCTCTGCAAAGGACGTGACCAACATCACCGATCTACCAACGCTGCGGAGATCCTCCCACAGCCTGAGCACAGCTCCCAGGTACCAAGGGCGCAACGCGGGGTTGAGCTCATTTCCAGCCCCATAGGTGTATGCTAAAGGAGTGCTCTTTGGGCTGAGGAGACATGCAAGATGTGATGGATGCAGACACCAAAGGGACACGTGCCAGCAACAAAAGTACAGGCAGCTCCGGATGGGTTGTAATGAGGCGACGGGAGGAAGCAAAGAGATGCTTTGGCTGGAAAAGGCAAGGTGAGGATCCTGGTGCAAGCCAGTCCATCCAGAGCAACAGCAGCATGTAGCTCCCTTTAATGACTGTGCTGAGCCATGTCTTGAGGAGTGTAATCGTAATGATGGCTGATTACTGTCACTGGTGACCCAGCTGGGAGCATGCTGATCTATAGCTGCTGTCGTGCGGCCGGTGGCATTTCCAAGCCACCCTGGAAGCACAGGGCTCGTTTGCTGTGTGTCAGCGTTGTTATGTTTCTAGAGATGGATGAGGCTGGCAAGAGGCAGAGGACAGCTCGCAGCTGAGCAATGACTTCTCCAGGCTCCCTCCCCTCCTCTGCAAGGCATGGTCCAGGAACAACATGCAGTGTCCTGAGTGGGTGGAAATGCTCGTAGCTCTCCTGGACCAGCACTTAGAGCCACGTCCCTCAGCAGATGGGCTGGTTCTTTGCTAGAGGTGCAATTTACAGGCAGAATAAGCACACAACTACACCTGCACTGCTCTCTGGAGAAGCTGGGAACACACCATCTTGCACACACTCTTCCTATATTTGCGGAAAAAGGAGGTTTAAGCACCCTTTGCTGTTCCCCAGCCCTCAGAGGGCTGAGCGCTGGAGCAAACCCCTGCGTGGTGAAGGGCAGTTTTGCGGGCACCATCACTGCAGCCACCGGGGCTGTTCAAGGGGCTCCGACCCCGGGGCAGACAGTGCCTGGGCCATGCCCTGCTCCTCCCGGGCTACCACCCGCTGGTGACTGGAGCCTGTTTCCCTCATGGCTGGAGAAGTCAGGCGGGACAGCACGCACCCCTCTGCCCTGGGGTGCCTCCTCTCCTCATCTGCAGAGGGGCATTCCCACTGGGCACGGCTTCTGCCAGGCTCCCCAGCTTCTGACTGCAGCTGCTGCTAGCACAGGGGCAGGGAGATGAAATGAGCAGAGCTGAATCCAATTAGAGAGATCCGGAAACAAGAGAGGAGATGGGAATGCGTCCAGGTTGCTGAGAGCTCTGTGTGCCCTCATGCCAAGAGAGGAGAATCACAGAGGAGGAGGACAGCGTGCCCGGTCCTGCTTAGGGACCCTTTGGCCAAGTGGTGGTGTCTGAAATCTGCAGGTGAGAGCTGAGCACGACAGCAAGCAGCATGGCTTAGCATCACACCACCGCCCCGTTAGCATGCCCGGTGCTTGGGCTAATTGGCCTGGGTGCAGCTCCACACTGCTTGGGCTGCATCTAGAGGAGCACCCAAATGGCACCACAGAGCTGCACGGTGGCCTCCTGCTCGAGATGAGCAGATTGGGGTCGAGCCTGGCTGGCAAAGGTCTTCCTGGGCAGAAATCAGTCAGGGGAGAGTATAAGAGTATAGCTGTCGACCTCCTGACGTCACTGGGGCTGCCTGCTGAAACCAGGCACATTCTGGCCTGATCAACAGATGTCCCTCCCCTAAGGATGACAAAGGGCAGGACATGTTGCAGACAGACTTCTAGGAAAAAATACCCAGAAAATGAGTCTGTGCTGAAGGGAAACTGCAGAAATTTGGCTTCCTGTTGCCCTGGAAAGTGAGATGCATGGTACTCAGAGCTGCTGTTAATGCTGCTTTCCTTTGCTACCCTTACCAACGTAGAACCAGCCCTAAATGAGCACTCAGGAGGGAAACAGAGAGAGATGGCTTATTGACATAGAGTTACCCACCGGTCTGCTGCACAGCTGTGGAGGAAGTCAGTGCACAGCAAATATTGAGAGTAATAACGTTCGGCAGTACAAGGTAATCAAGGCAACTGATCTAGTTATAATCAGTTAGATTATAATCAGCTAGCCTCAGCAAGCACAGAGTTCAGCTTCTGGAGGAGTACTCTGCAGGTCAGAAGGAACTGGCTCATCAAACAAGATCTTCCGCATCTCAGGCAACCACTGAAGTAGCATTATTATTGTTTTAAAAAGTAATAAATTCATTGCACAGCCTTAATTAGAGAGAAAGGTAGTTAATAGAACCAGACACTGCATTTCCCGAGAAGGCTGCTTAGCAGCTAATCTCTATGGCAGCTGATCCCTCCTTAGATCACTGCTCCTTGTGGCATTTTCCCTTCACTCTGAATAAGTCTCTGAGCCCTGGATTCCCCTTCCCATGGCGCAGAAGACATAAGGGAACAGGTATTAGGCACTCAACTTGTGTCCTGAGCTCCTGGGCCAGCTCCGAGTGTAGTCTCCCCTTGATGCTGGCCTGTTACCCCAAGCGCTGTCCTCTGAGATGCAGTGGTCATGTCTCCAGGTCATCTTCCCAGCAGCAGCAGCCCCCCATAGCCCAGCGTTCACCTCTGGCTCGGGTGAACGCTGGGCCAGTGAAGTGACACACACAAGAAATCCCAAGTAGCCAGCTCCAGGGACCATCCCAGGGCACATCGGAGAGGGAGCTGCCTCTACAAGGGGTCTGGAATTAAACAAGGGGCAGTGGAGGAGGTTGAAGAAGATAAAAAGACAAATGGCTCAGCGGGAATGCACTGGTAAGAGCATGGACTCTTTTTAGGAGCTTTCAGGCATGCTGCAAAAGTAGGAGAACCTGGAGAAATGGGCTTAAAAACAGCATTTTTGTGACTGATAAGGGAGTGTGCTGGTGTTGCATCCATCTAGCTCTCCACTCCCTGCTGTGCACAGGGAAGAGCAGGTCATGGCAACTCCCCAGGCAACAGCATGCTGACACATGGTGTTACCCTTAACAGAAGTGTTCTTGCTTGGCCTCATGGTAGCAGGAGAACTGGGCCAAACATCACTTACTTTCTCAATTAAGATCAAATAAATCCTCTCGCTGCTGCTGTTTGTCTCACCAAAGAAAATCCCCATTGTCCAGCACAGACAGAACCTGAGATATGTTCTTTAACTTGCCTAAAAATGAATTTACAAGAGGAAAAGTTGCTGCAAGGTAAAAGCCTGGACATCAGGCCACCTTCTGACCCACAACACTGCTGTGACCAAGAGCAGCCTCTGTTCTCTGGGAAAACTACTTTGGGATGTAAAGGACTGCACCAGTAACACCCTCCAGGAGAAGGTTCTTCTGCACCATTCCTCCCACAAGCTAGTGGAAGACCTCAGGAGAGGCAACAGAGCCTCTTATGGAGGTGGAAGGCTGTACATCCATCATAGGACTAGAGGTATAGTCACCATATGACCAAGATGCCACTGTTGCTGTCCTGTGAGCACGGCATGTCTGGCCACCTCTGGCAACTGCATGTCAGGCACATGTCCAGGCAAGGCCCCATCACCTAGTTGTTCACGCAAGCATGCCTTATGCTAAGACCATTAGCTCCCAAACAGTGCAGAAGGGAACAGGCTCATTCTAGCCACGTGGCAAATGCAGTGCTGGTTGTGGGGAAGAGAGAGGCTGTGGGGTGCTATGAATTCCCACCAAAGTTTTAGAGACAGAGAAGCAGCCTCTCTGGTCAACAGCAAACATCAAAGTAGGCCTCTGCATGATGCTCAGGGAACATCTAGCTATGGTCAAGCTTGTCAGCTCTTCCCAAGGACTCCCATGTGCCCATGACATGAAGAGCAGGATGTGAAACAGTGATGGTGTTATGGCCAGTGTTAATTATATACATGAAGCAACAAAACCCTCTCACTGCTTCAGCTCATTGCTGTAAAAGGCTCAAGGCTGCAATGCATTGAGGATGGGTCAATCACCAGAGCTGCATCCATACTGAGACGAACCTCTCCAGTTTTGGTCTACGTTTTCCTGGCAAGATGCCCTCATTATTTTTCTTGCAGAATTCCTTAAACCCACCCGTGCATTGTGAAAATACCCAGCGAACAGCCCGTTTCCCACAGGTCGGACTCAGGTTTGTTGGCAGAGCGAACAGGATAGAGGTTTGGTAATCTCTCACAACAAAAGAAAAGCAATGCAGCAGGAACCTGCTGCCATCTACCTAGCAAACACCCCCCAGGCCAATGCTCCACTTGGCCTCCCTTCTCCTTCAGACTCAAGGAGTGCCAGAGGGCTTGAGTCCATCCAGAAGAAAATGAGCTCCCCAGGGATTGCTATGAAATGCTCTTATGCAGAACAAATGAGCACTAGGGGAAGCACTGCCAGAAAAGGTCAAGGAGCTTTAAACCACTTCCAATCAGGTCAGTAACAGGGAAATGTTTGGGTCTGGCTAGGTTGGAATGGCACAAACTACTGCTGCACCTTTTTATTCAAAAAATCTAGGGGACATTCCTATAAATGGTGAGGAAAGTCCCGCCAGGCAAACCCTGTCTGCTTAGACCCTGTTTTTCTCCATGGTGCACAGAAAAACGTGTAAGCAAAGACTCAGGTTATGATCTCATGGGCGAAGATCTGTGTCCTGTACAGAACAAAGGTACTATGGATGCACAAGCATGCAAACAAAACAAGACCATCAGCCTGCAGGCGAAGCTGCCAGGGGATCGGCGCACCCACTTTTTGGGGTACAGTTAGCACAAGAGTACACAGATACCAGGCCACTGCTGTATGCGAGCACCAAGCATCTTCCCCTACGCAGTCATCCAGGCAGTGCATGTGGTCCTGGCATTGCTCAAGATCCAGGAAGGTGCACACTCCAGATCTTATGCTTTCTGCCTTAAAATTATGCTCCATCTGCCTTCAATCCAATTACTGCCTTCCCACTCAGCCTGCCTCCGTGATTACTCACACTTTAGCTCTTCCATCCCATTATTGCATTAAGTCTTTAAATCTGATTACTTTGTTCGGAATTAAATTTAAACCTGATTAACTGCATAAACAATGATTTTTACCAGTCCTAGCCCAAACACAGGAGAAAGCAGGTTGAAAGCCCCATGGGGCAATTCCTCTTTCCGCAGTGAGTGTACTGACCATCCTTTTGTCTTGTCCTATAGCCTTTAATAACCATCTGCGTGCTGTAGTCTGGCACAGTCACAAACAGGCTTGACAGCTAGCCAACATCTTGACTTTGCTTTGACATTTAATTGCCTAGAAATGCAAATTGTATTGCACTCTTCAGCTCCGAGCCGTACTCACTGAGGCACTAAGGTAAAGGAATACACGCCATCGCTTCGATCGGATGGCGTTCGGTGCACTCACTGGGGCTGGCGGGAGAACAACAGCAACTCAGCAGCACCACCACTGATGCCCACGAAGTCCCACCACAGAGGGCAGCTCAATCCAACTGCCTTCCTACTGAACGTGGTCTTGATACGGCATCCAGGAGGCCTGGAGTCCAAGCCCTGCTCTACCATAGGTGACCAGTGTGATGCTGGGCAAGTCCACTTCTCCCATCTCCTGCCAGTGTAGACCAGAAAGCTCTGGGGCAGTTGGGTGGGTGGGCACTCGGTCTAAGGAGGCCTCATGTGCTTCATACAAAGGTAAAAGCACAACTTCCAAGCAGCAGCAGCATGCAGGCTGACACCAAATAGGTCACACAGCCTTGGCATCCTCGCAGCTCTGCGTGTTGTCAGTCCTGTGCAGTATCTCACCGGCCATCTGAACCGAGCTGGCAACGCACTGTGGCTTTCAGAGATCCCGGTCCAGTGCCTTACCAGCAGCTTCTCATTTCACGGCCCTTTGCCTCTTTGGCTGCTGCCCAAAACTGGGATTTTACAGAACATCAGCAAGCACTTGTGGACTTAGCTCAAGGGAGGTCTTTAAAGGCACAGATGGGAGATGGCATCTCATTCCCTTTGGCTATCAACACACAGGCCTTCTCTTCAACGGGAGGAAGCATGTACATCCCCGCAGCATCTCCACAAAGCGGGGCTGCTTCATGGCCTTGCAGACAACCCATCTGCCGGCATTTCCTAACAAATCCTTGATGCTGCAGCCTCTGAGGATGGGCTGGTGTACCCAAAAGCTTGTCTGCCTTTCCCAACTGAATTAGCAACAAAAGGTATCTCCTCTCCCACTCAAATCTTACCTTGGGCACATCCAAAGTCCTACACAACTACAAGACTGTTGCTTTTCTGTGTATGTTCCTTCTGGCTATTTGCTCTTAACCATCTGCCCCTGCGGAAAGCAGTCTGGCATGTGCTGAAGTGAAACAGCATCAGTACTGAAGGGCTTGGACTAGATGACCTTTAAAGGTCCCTTCCAACCCAAACCGTTCCATGAGTCATGACTACAGCCCCGAGTTGGTCTTTGCCATCATTGTCTCAAATCTAAATGCTCTCAGCCTTAGGCCATCTTTCCCAATCTGATACTCCCTGATGGGATACTGGCTAATACCTGTTGAAGGAGATGGTATTTGGGGTCATTAGCACTTATTCTGGCCATTGCCCATATGCCAGAACTCCCAATCACAAAGCCTGCTCTGGGAGAAGGGTAAATTTAACCACATTTCCACTGCTACAATTTAAGCGTCAAACTTCTTGCTGCATTTATGGAAATACAAAGCCTGCAGCAGCCCACTATAGGCTTGAAGATCATCACAGTCCCCCTCTCCAACCTCCTCTTCTTCTCTCCATGCATGCCCAGCTCATTTGTTCCTTCCCCTGTGGTCGCTCCAGCCGCTCTCCCTGCGTGCTACGACCATGGCTTGCAACTGCCTCCATGCCCAAGCGCCCCACACCGTCACTGTCCTCCAGCTGAGGCTGCGTCGGCATGACTTTCCCTGACATGCAGGATAGCTCACAGCACCCTTTTGGAGTGTTTCTTGTGCTCTCCTCTGAGGTCTTCAATCGACTGCGCTGTGTACGGGACTTGACCAAATAAATCACTGGGCATTATCACCTCTTTGGGCAAATACACCACTACCTACCTAACCTCGGAGTACAGAGCAAACCCCTCTCTCTCTGCTTCTTTGACATATTTTTAAGAGAACGTGGGTTCTTTGTTCCTGTTTTTTCCAAACGTTGCTCTTGGCTAGTGCTTTAAAGCTCGTGTTTAACGGTGAGCGCCTTATGAGCATAAAAGCGAAACATTAAATCTTCTGAGATGTTCTGTGTAACAAAGATGCCCAGAGCCATCAGTGAAACACGCTTCGGGGACCTGAGCGTTTCCAGCAGCTGTCCTGAGCTCTCCCTCACATCTCTAGGAAACAGCAGCGAGCTCCGGCTCTGCCACAAACCCCCGTGTGATGGCTGAACCGCAGGCAATACCACTCGAAACAGCCGTGTCCTGTCATTTAAGTATATTGAAGTGAGCTAGAGCGGACATCACCTTAACACACTCGGCTGCAAGGTGTGACTGCTCAGGAGCTGTTTTGCATCACACCTGAGCCCCTGTGCAGCAGGGCAGCTCTCCCGGGGACATGCAGAGGGCACAGCCAAACAGCCCATCTGACTTACCCAGCCCGTCGGTGCCAGCCAGCCTGCTCAGCAGAGACAGTACCAATGCTGGAAGATGTAGTCACTAGCAGACAGACTTCACTAGCAACAGAACATCAGCAAATTATTACTAATTTTATGCTTTCTGCTTTTAATAAGATTGCTGGTATCCCACAGCAGCAGGAGGAGGAGGAAGGAGGAAACAAAATCAAGATGCATACGGATCGACTGGCCTTCCTGCTTCATTCCTTCCCTCTCCCAATAGGATGCGAAACTGCTCCCTGGAGAGCAGCACTTCGGATGTTTGCTTTCAGCCATGAGCCTCTTGCAGACTCCAGCCAGCCCAGGCGAGAGACAAGGAGCTCTCGGCAGTACCGAAGCACTTCTCGTGCCTGGGAAGTTGCAGAGATTGTAGGTTTGGCATTACTTCTTCTCGTGTCTCTTTAAAGAAGCAGAGGCCAGAGGGACTTGCCCCAGGCTGAGCTTACTAAAGAAACTGTCTCCTTCAGTTATTGCTGCTGCTTCTGGGCAGAAGGCTGGACTTGAGCTCTCTGAGGTCCCTTCTAATCTGAATTTTTCTATGACCAAAGCTGTATTACTAAAAAACAAAAGCTTTTGCCTGCTGCGAACATCTCTGCCTGAGCAGAGGTGCTCCCATCTAGTCACCCACTGGGGTTTCAGCATGGGGGCAAAGCAGCTCCAGGCTGCCTTCAGCAGAGCAAGGCCACTGCCAAACCCCTTGGGCTTCACGTAGTCCTACCCCTATGTATGCAATTTCTCCGAGAGCAGTTCCTCTTCCCCCTCTGGGCAGAGGGGAGGCTCTGCAGGCACGCGCTGAGCTCCTGCTCAGTTAAATCAAAGACTGTTGCCACTGCTGTGCACAGGGGAGGGCTCTTTCTGCTGTCCAAGGAGAAAACCAAGGGCAGGTGCAACTGAGATCAAAGGGCAGGTCCAAGGACCAGGATTTCATATTTGCTTTGAAGCACCACTTTAGAAATACTTTCCATCACCATGGATACTGGAGCACTGGGAACGCAACACTCACCACAGCAGCGGCAGAGATGCTCGGGTGGCTGCTGCCAGGAAAGCACTTAGAGCAGAGCGAGGAAGCTCAGATCTCACCTCAAGTGCAGGAAAAACACAGTAAATTCAACCTTTCTCCTCTGTTAACTCCATCCTCCAGGCACTGGAGTCTGAGCCCCTACATCTGGATCCAAGCTTCCCAAGTTGGAAAGGGTTGGATTTGGGATTACTCCCAAAATGTGATAGCAACCAGATTGCATTTGGTGCTGCAGATACCCAAAAAGCCAGTCTGGATTAGTGAGACTTCAAAACATGGAGGGAACAGGACTTACGGGGAAGGACAGAGATGGGAAAGCATCTCATTCCCAGACTAAGAATAACTAAAAGTCCTACTTCAGACAGGGAGCAGACTGTGCGTGCGCTAGATGCTCTATCCCCGTATCGGGTGCGCATAGGGGGCATTTCGCAGGTCCCTTGTCTTCCTCTGGCTGGGTGCTGGAGACGGCCTCAGGCAAACAAGCTCGGCAGCACTGCAAACCCCAAGCTCCCTAGTAGCCATTTGCTCCCAGCAGCGAGGCCGGGCTGGTCGCCATTTCTCCAGTAAGCTCAGGACATGCTCCAGTGGGTGCAGCACTTTGCTCCAAAGTCCATCAAATCAATCCCTTGGGACACGCCATGCTTTTTTACCTCTGGAGATGCTGAGCGGAAAGCAGCCCTGGCACCCAAGACACATGCGTCACCCCGAGGTCCTCAGGCCTTCCCGGCTCGCAGAGGATGCCACGGCAAAACCAACGGAGCAACTCTGTGGGTGTCCTGTTTGCTCAGGAGCACTGAAAGGGTACCGATGGGCAGAAGACCCAGACCTCTGGTCTCCTCGCTTGCTGGCTTGCAGGCCTATAATCCCTTTTGGAAGCAGGGCAACGTGGCACAGCACAAAGGAGGAAGGAACAAGCAGCCGGTGGAAGTGGTTTAACACCAGGTCCTCCAGGAAGGAGGCTAGCAAAGCCAGCAAGGTGCCCAGAGCGAAGGCGCAGGGCAGTGCAGGAAGGTGTGAATTCAGCAAGTGCAAAGATTTAAAACCTCTGAGGATTTCAACTTCCAGCTCTCCCAATGCAAGCCAGGAACGAGCTCTTTGGAAACCCCACTCCCTCGAGCTCAGAAGATGTGTCTGAAGTGGCCTCTTGAGAGCCCACACTAAGATTTTCAAGGAAAATAAACCACAGAGAGAAGCACAGAGTGACAAAAGCACTTGAAGGCAGTTATGAGACTAGGAAGGGTGTAGGCAGGGGAGGATGAGAGTCATTACCGGGAAGGCTAACCAAATGAACTGGATGGATTATGAGAAGGTTGTAGACCCATTAATAAAAAAAGAGGAAGAATAAATCAATAATTCTGGAAGAGCTGAGACAATGAGTGCCTTTAAAAAAATTATTCTTTAATAAGAAAGGACGTATGGCTAATTAGGAAGTAATGAAGAACTTGTCAGTGTACCTACAGAGAGCGAGGAGGCGAGGGGGCTCCGTACCCAGAACTGAAGGATATCCAAATCGCTGGAGCTGAGCAATACATCTTAGTGTCACAAGGAAAGCAGTTAATGGACTCACTGAATCATTCATGATTATTTATGAAGGAGTGAAGAATCCAGGAAGTACCAAGGGATGGGAGGGGGGGGAAATTCACATTTACTTCAGTAATAGTTTTTTTTTTTTTTAGATGAAAGAAAGAAGTGCTCCCAAGACCTTAAAGAAAAAGCAGCCTAAGGAGAAAAGGAGCCACATATACAGTAAATACCTCTCAGAGAATAATATCCTGTCTCAGTGTGGGGAGGATACACCTGGATGTTGGACTCTCGCATCCCCCTGCAGCAAAGGCACCACCAGCAAGGCCAGGATAAATCACTCCACAAGCAGCCCAAGCCTCGCCAACCTGGCCCCCGCTGCTTTGGAGGGCCTCGAGAAACTTGGCTTCTGCAAGGGCTTCAGATGTGCGGTTGGGATCTGAGCACAGCCAGGCGGATGGAAAGCCAAGCTGGGGGGACCACCACGGGGCACAGCAGTCAAAAGCAACAAAATCACATCACGTGAAGGAGGAATATCCCTGGACCGGCAAATGAGGGTTTGCCAGCACCACTAAGAGTAGGAATCAAAAGAGCTCTAAGATATCTTCCCGGCCATAAACATACACAAGAAATAGATGTGAGCTCCAGTCCAGGAAGAACATTGGAAGATTCACGTAGCAATCACCTCCAACCAGTGCGAAATGAAAAAGGATGCTTGGGAAATAGCAAAGTGAGAAAAAAAACGGAGGCGTGCAACAGATGTGTGTGCCTTCGCAGGGTGGATCCAGCTCCCCTGTGCAAGGATAGGTACCGCTCAGCTGGGCTGAGAAGGGGCAATGACCAACAGAGAAACTGGGAGAGAGGGAGCCCGGCAGAGGCAGAACGGAGGAATCTGGAAAGGGCAGGAGAAACAGGGCAACAGCAAGAGAGGGAGGTGAAGTCTCAGGGAGGACTAGCAAACATATTGCATCTCAGTCCAAAGTCCTCCACAAGACCCTGGTTATGTGCTCACCATGTGCAGGGTTTCCTCCGGCTGACGATGACACCTTTAAAAATCCAGATATATCTAACACTTGCTTCTGCGCTGGCTCTGCCCGATCGGGAGAGGGAACAGCAGTCAGTTCTCCTTTATCTCAAGCAGTGGCTGCAATCACCTAGCAGGAGTCGCTGCTCCCTCATTCTCCGACTAAAACATGAACACGTCTAATGTGGGATGAGAAACGGTTTAAACCCTTATGAACAAACATGGGAATGAGGTACCCAACACGGTGAGAAGCCAAAGACCAGATGAGAAGCAGCAAAGAAGGGAGAAAATGGTGCTGAGCAGCGGGGCCCCAGCACAAGAGCTGCCCCTTTCCTCCACCATGCACTTTGTTGGAAAGGAGCTTCCAGGAGGCCAGGGAAGTAATGTGGGAGATGCAGAAGGGCCTGAGAAGATCAAGCAGCTTGTGACAGTGAAAGGACAGTCGGGGGTGACACAGAAGTGATGGCGATCCCTCCTTGGGATGAGACAGGCAAAGGAGGCCATGAGATCTAAGGGGAAAGGCCAATTCCAAGCTGGCATCCAAGTCAAGGGCAGGGCAGGAGGGATGTGGTATGGAAGACACTGTGTCATCTCCAAACTGAGCCTCTCGGGGTCACTGGGCAGCAGGCTACCTCTCTCACTTGAGAGCTGACCCGCATCTCTGTGTAGCCCAAGGTAAATCAGCAGAGAAGACACGGGATGTGCAGCCGCTCCTAATAAGTTAACAACTGTCGTAATAAAAGAAGCCCGTCACCTTGGTCTCTGACTTGTGGCTGCTGCTAGCTACAGTGATGAGACAACCCAATGGGAACATGTGGTTTTTAACTTAAGAGCTACCAAGGTAAAGGAAAAAAACCTGGAGAAACTCTCTAATTCAAATATGTGAGCGGGGAAGGGGGGAAATGAAAGACAGGTTTAGTTCACAGAAGGCACATCAAATGGTCACCTTAAGTTGTAAACTGCCTTGTAAAGAGCCGCGTACAGGATTAGCAGGCGGTATCTCAAATCTCAGACAAGGCTGTGCAGTATTTATCTTTACACACAACAGCCCTTTTATACCACAAAAGTACAAACACAGTTGGAAGTGATACATTTGATCTCTTCTACAGAAAATTTTTTTTTCATTTTTTAAAAGAAGAGTCTCCGGAGACCTTGTGCAATCTGTATTCGACAGGCAGTCGGAGACCCCTCTCATTTTGCAAAGTCAGCAAAAGCCCCACTCTTTCCACTTAGGTGAAAGGTTTGTTTTAAGTCACTGGTTTAACTTAGGGGGAAAAGAAGTCTCTTGCAACATGCCTGCTGAGGATTTGAAACTCTTGGGGAGACAGGTACTTTAGTAATATTTATAAGCTCAGCTTCAAACCCAGCACTAAGCTGGTCAGTTTGCGGTATTGGTCCGCAGTGTCTCAGCAGGTCTGTTATTCCAGTCTCCAGCTTTGCCGTGACGCCAACAAATGTTAAAGAGAATGGGAGAGGATCTCCTGGGTGTGGAAAGCAAACACACCTCAATGTGCTGGCAGGGGCTGGAAGCACCTTGTTAAAATGCTCTTTGTTCTCCCTGCTGCTGGGCTACGTGGACGAGCAGCAGCAGAAGCGAATTTCAGACGAGTTTCACTCCTTCTGCTACTTAATTCTGGTCCCATGCAGCAAGGACCCGATCGGTAAGCAAAGAGTACCTGCTCAGGAGAAGGGGCATCTTAGCAGCAGCCCGTACACGTAGCAGAGGGGCTTCACGTAGCCTGACAGTGTTCAAAGGTGCTCTGGCAGGTATTGGTTTCATTAGGTATGTTAACGTGGTGCAGAAGAGAAGGGTGCAGGGACTCCCATGGGAGTCTGAACTGGGATGTCCACTCCACAGAGCTGGATGAAAAACAGACCTACTCTAGTGGGATTAGCCCAGTGCTCTGCCTGAGCTCATTAGCCCTGACTCTTAATTAGCTCCCAGGCGGTCAGCTTGAGTGTCCCTGCCATGACTCCTTGGTTTCACAATTCGCATGCACAGGACGAGCCTGGGTTTGTCCCATGGCTGCCCCATGCTCTTCGGCCTGTCTGTACCACCCAGCTCCGGGCAGAAAGCTGTACAGGGCAGCACACGTGCTCGCCTTCACCTCTAGCACCGCTGGCTTCAAAGCACTAGTACTGTGAAGAGGCTGTGGTTGCTTCTCGTGACAGCTTGGAAGGAATAAAGGACAAAGGCTCTGAACAGAAATGTTGCAGAAAACCAGGGTTTCCAATATAACTCTAAAATGTGAAGTTTGGGCTTTTTTCAGTGGCACATCGCAAGGCAAGGGGGTAAGTTAACCAAAGTGCCAGGGCCTGTTCCTTTGGGTTGCAGCTTTGATCCTTGAAGATTTTGACTTACTTAAATACGTTTCTATTCAAACTTACAAGCAATTTTGAATACAGAAGGGAAAACCAGCTCATTAAGCAAAGCCTGCCCAGGCCTGTCCTTCCCTTCCTTCTCTCAAGCACAGGGAGGGGGCTCGCAAGGCTTCCAGCAAAGCGGCAACAAAATGCACTTGCTGCAAATGCAGCAGTACCAAGAGCAAACAGCACTGTGGGCTTGGAGCCATCACAGGCACTTCCACTGTGGAAAGCCACCAAGGAGGCACCTGTGTGCCACAGGACGAGCCCTTAAGAGGAGGAATGTATTTCATGCTGCCGGGTGTAACAGCCTCGAAACAAAATCTCAGTTTTGCAGGGCAAATAGATCAGCGCAACTTGAGGGCTTGCTTAAGCATGCACATATAAAGCCCTGCTCAGAGGGGCACACGAGCAGGTCCTCCCACCCACCACCCTTTGGGGACACTGCATCAGCATGGCCACGGCACTCCTCGCACAGACCCCATCTCTCCCGGGAATGGGAGGGTCCAGCCGGGTGACCAAGGCCACTGGAAGCCAGCCACCCGTGGGTGTGCTGGAGGGAGCACGTGGAGGGCTGTGCAGAGCTGGAGCCAAAATGCTTCTCAGCGGAACGAGAGATCTATCTCCCCGCCGTCCACTCTTCCTCTGCCTGCCACATTCACATCCTATCATCTCCGTATCCCTTGTCTAGGGCCAGGGATGTTACTGGTATTTAATTATAGACTATATTATCTGCCACTCTGAACACAGACATTAAAAATAATCATCTATGTATCAACTGTCTTGGAATAAATACCGATGCTTTATTGCAGAGCTGTGCAGCCGCTGAGGCTACCTGCTTTTAAAATATTCTCAGTAACGAAGAGGTAGATTAATGTATTTATGCACATGCAAAATCGTGAACGCAGTAAGTTGTTACATAAACTGTTATATAAATTACCTACCAATTGCATATAAATTTTCAGAGTCGAATTCCACCAACCTCACGCTGAAGGAGAAAACCACTTCAAGTTACCACGGTTATTCCTGATGGCAGGGACCACTCTGCACAAATGAATTGTGGCCTTAAATTACACACTCGACACACATTTGTGATACTTGTATTCGGAGATCACTTGGCTCCTTCAAACTGTAACTGCAAATCAACTTGGATACCCCAAACCAAGTAAACTGTCTATTTAAACAAAATGACTGCAATATAATAAATATTGATTTTGTAAACATTTTGCCGAGGTTAAAAGCTTTTCACAGAGATGGTCATTAGGCACATAACTCTGCTCCAGATCCCTGGTAAGCACATTTATTAATAGGTCATTGTGCTGGTTTTGGCTGGAATAGAGTTAATTTTCTTCACAGTAGCTGGTATGGGGCTGTGGTTTGGATTTGTGCTGAAAACAGTGTTCATAATACCAAGATGTTTCCGTTATTGCTGAGTAGTGCTTACACAGAGCCAAGGCCTTTTCTGCTCCTCACTCCACCCCACCAGCGAGCAGGCTGGGGGGGCACAAGGAGTTGGGAGGGGACACAGCCGGGACAGCTGTCCCCAACTGACCCAAGGGGCATTCCATACCATGGGACGTCATGCTCAGCACATAAAGCTGGGGGAAGAAGGAGGAATGTGAGGACATTTGGAGTGATGGCGTTTGTCTTCCCAAGTAACGGTTACGTGTGATGGAGCCCTGCTTTCCTGGCGATGGCTGAGCACCTGCCTGCCCATGGGAAGCGGTGAATGAATTCCTTGTTTTGCTTTGCTTGCGTGCGCGGCTTTTGCTTTACCTGTTAAACTGTCTTTATCTCAACCCACGAGTTTTCTTGCTTTTACTCTTCCAATTCTCTCCCCCATCCCACCAGGGGGGAGTGAGCGAGCGGCTGTGTGGGGCTGAGTTGCCGGCTGGGGTTAAACCACAGCAGTCATATATTATAGTGGAGTCTCAGGCAGTCTAAATCAGCACAGCTCCCCGAACTTGACGCTGCAGCACATGCTCTCTCCAGGTGACGACATTGGTTCTGTAAGCTTCATTATATTTAATTGAAATCAAATGTATTTTGGGGCACGTACAAGTAAAGTGGATGTTTTCTTGGGTTCAGGAACCCTGCTGTGATATAAACTCTTCTGGAACGGCTTAACACTTGGCGACTGCATAAATACAAGCTCTGCTTGTATGTTTTTGCTTTAAATTACACTCATTTTACTGTTTGTAACATACAAGGTGATGAAAACCACATTCACTAGAAGGGAACTGTTCCATGACCTACCTGAAGACAGCTCTGAATAAATCACACTGCCTGGTGCCCTTCAGACATCCTTGGTGATCTCTGCTGGAAACCACCAGTCCACACGCTGGGCGAGGAAAAACTCCAGTATCCCACCCTTCCAGTCCCAGCCTCCTGATGAAATATGAGCTCAATTCGCTTATTTTCTGGCTAGCACCTTTCCTCTCATTTGACAATACGATTGCTTTCTCCAGTGGGGAATCACCACCAATTCAATGATAAAACCCCAAGGAGCCTTTGCAGGACTGGGGGATGACGAAGCCCTCAGATGTGCGCTCCTGACACACAGACTTCACCGGGTGCTGGGGAGAACCGCTGCGGGTGGTTTAGATCACGCAACGAGTGCCAGCCAGGTGCCATATGCTGGAGCTAGGCAACCATAAAAAACCTCCAGTTTTGCAAGAGTATGTAGGTCAGTCGTTGGGTTTCTGTCAACTCTCATCACGCGCACGGAATGGAGATGGGACAAATCACTGCGGTCAATGGCATTCGATGGCACGATCTGCACAAGGCCTTAGCCATATCTTAAGACGACCAAGTTCTGCACATGTTGCCATTCCAGACCCATCTGGCATCAAACTGCTCAACTGTCATAGAATCATAGAACGTTTGGGTTGGAAGGGACCTTTAAAGGCCATCTAGTCCAACCCCCTGCAATGAGCAGGGACATCTTCAACGCGATCAGGTTGCTCAGAGCCCCGTCCAACCTGACCTTGAATATTTCCAAGGAGGGGGCATCTACCACCTCTCTGGGCAACCTATGCCAGTGTTTCACCAGCCTCATCGTAAAAAATTTCTTCCTTGTATCTAGTCTGAATCTACCCTCTTTTAGTTTAAAACCATTACCCCTTGTCCTATCGCAACAGGCCCTGCTAAAAAGTCTGTCCCTCTCCCTTGCTCCCTCCCAGATCCCTCTGGGCACAGGCTGGTTTTGTAAAACCCAAGACTCTCGGACCTGACATAACTCATGACAACTATAACAATTCACAGCTTTATTGAAACCAAATCTGTGGCATATGGCAGGAAGGGCTTTTATCCTACCATACACTGCCTGCTGCAGTCATGACATAAATCATTCCCCCAACTTTCCTTTAATGCATCACAAGATGAACCGAGATGCCAAATGCTGAGTGCATGTGCTCCTGCAGAAAGACGATCCGTGCAAATTGCCACAAACGACCTTGCACAGTGTCATCTTCCTGACATCGCCTCTGCCGAGTTGCAAACGATCCCAGGAACTGAAACAGCCCCATAGAAGTGTCCCATTTTTCCCACTCAGCAGAAGAAACATCACGTAATTGCAGGAGGTATTCCCCCAGGTCACAGGCAGCTCATGTTTGAAGCAGGCTGTTTATTCCCCTTGTTTCTAGCGCAGTCACAGGGAAAGGATCATGCTCAGGAAGGAAGACACTTAAGTCAATGAATCTACGTTGATTTACTCCAGCTGAGAAATAGGGCAGAAGCCTGGGGTGAAGAGCACCTGCTTATAAATCTGATCTCACTACTTTATTTCCAGTGCCTTCCGAGATCCTGAGCACAGCCAGACTTCGCTTCCCAACAGTGCCCACTCTCAGGTGAAGATTGACCATGCAGCTACCAGTACCTAGATAGCTACAAAACCCTGGAAATCAAACCTGTAAGGCACGAGCTAAAAGCCAGCTAAACCACTACACAAACAGCTCCACCAGCTTTGACATTTCTCCCCGTGATAACCTACTCATGCAAGTCTCAGGATACCACCGAGAAGACGTGGCTGGCTTGCTCCTCCTCCTGCTGCATTGCACTGTGCTCTCGCTTGCTATGCACTAAGAACTGCGCTATAATTGAACAAAATATCTTTTGCCCGAGCAGAAATGGGGTTGTTTCAAAACAAAATCCACCTGCATTGGTTCTCACAGCATCCTGGAGCCAGCTGACTCACTTGAATCATAAAACGGCTCTAGTTCAATCACAAAGAGGGTTCAAATGAGGTTTCAGTCTCATCAGGTAGAGTTCCTTACACTCCCTCCATCGCGAGGGGAAAGAGGCATATTTCTCCCGAGACCAGTTAGGAAAGGAGTCAAACTTAGCTCTACTAAATAAATAGCACTCCACTGTCCCTGGGTCCTCCCCAGCTGCTGAAGCACTGCAGCTGCAAGGTGGGGAAGGAGAAAGCAGCTGAGAGCACGGGGTGAGATCCTACCTCCTTTCCCTTCCCTCCTCTCACCTTTCTCCCCTGCAACAGATGCATTCCTCCAAGCCTCACACAACGACGAGAAACCCAGCAGCAGAGCAGCGTGGTGGCCTTCCTCTGGCACCTACCTACCGCCCACAGCTCATCAAGGGATCACACGTCAGGCCAATCAGCCACATCTGGCACATCTGCCGAAAGCAAATACCTGGGGCACGGCAACACGAGCCAGAAACCCGCTGCAACAGGCAGCCGGTCAGCTTGCAACTTGGCAGGGTCTGCCCAGCAGAGACGCGGGCAAGTCACCTGCCAGCCAGAAACGGAGGAAGGATCCTCCTCGGAGCTGCTTGCAGCGTGCCCTTCGCCATCTGACAACCCGGCGCCGCGGTAGGAAATCAATAGAGAGCCTAACCATTGCCCAAGTCACAGATGGATCGACTGGTCGGTCATCTGGTTCGTAGCTCCAGAAGCACAGCACGATACACACAGTCGATATGATCAAATAACCTTCTTGCCCCTCGATCTGGGCTGTCATCTGTCATTAGCAGAGCAGAGGGGAAGGTGCAGCGCTCGGCTCCCCTCCATCCTGCCGAGCAGCCAGAGGGCAAAATTTAAAATGACACAAAACCACAATTCTTTGTGGGTACAGGATTTTTTTTTTTTTTTTTTTTTAGCCCACAACAAATTTTAACTGCTGTGCTCCGGGGGAGGTGAGAAATAATCTCATAGGTGAGAATCTGTGTCTACGCACTTGCTCTGATTCACCGAGCTGTGGGCTGATGGCGGCACAGACCTAAGCAAATGCCCTTTCAGGTCCTCATTTCCAGGGAATTCAACATCAAAATGGAAGAAGTGTTGCTGCGGGATGGATACAGGACAAACTTGGCCACATCTGAGCTGCGGAGCTGAGTGGGTTTTATGCAACAGCGCGACTTGAACCACTGCTGCTGCTCCTCCTAGAAAAGACCCTCACAAAGAGCTGGCTGTAGATTAAAAATGGCATAAGAAAGAGGCAGTCGGCTGAACTACAAAGGAGCACCAATAAAATATACGTCGGGACAATCAGAGGCATTTTGACTGCTTCCTCAGACAGCAAGACTAAGACTTCACTGGCTTTGCCATGAAAGTCAAAGCTTGTTTTACACTTCTATCTTGTACCCTGCCAAAGAAAGAGCGCTGTGTTCCCAGGAAGCAGTGGCATCTGTCACCGAGCCAAGGGAAAACGCCAGCTCTCACCCAGCACGCAGTTAATCCGACGCTGTTTGCACATCAAGGGCTCTCACCAGTTTACTATTTCAGACGCCCCAACTCAAGAAAGCGTTTAAGTCATGCCCTTAAATCTCTGTGACTTCAATTTAAGACTGAGCATGTATGGCAGTGCTTTCCCAAGGAGGGAGGCTGATGCTCTCATTATGTCCTTGATGGGATTTCACCCAGCCCTGACAGCTACGATGCCCTCTGTGTTGTTGGAAATTCTCAATACATCTCCACGTGTAGCAGAAGGTGCTTGGTTATGAATTTGCATTACACCATGATCAGGTTGCCAGGCTGGAGGAAGGGAGCTGTGCTAAACATACATTTCTAAGAGGCAGCTTTGAACAAGCTAGGGCAGTCTGAGGCAGGGGAAAGGACAGACAGGGAGGCTATGCAATTATTTGCCCAGGAGCACAAGGCAATTCCTTGGCAGGGAGAACCACCCTCCAGTCACAGCCACGAGCCCACCCCTTCTTTTTCCAGCATCCTCAGGGAAATGCTGCCACAGTTCCCTTCCTCGGTGCAGTATAAACAGCCGGAGCTGCACTTGCCAGCGTCTTCCCACTCCTCCTCTGCTTCGGGTTGAATCACTGGGTGCTTTGGGTAACATAGCCCAGCCCTGCCAGGAAGGGGAGCAAGGAAAGGGTGGCTCTGACCCCAAAGCAGTATGTCTGTGTCTTGAAATCAAGAAACATGCCTTGTGAGAAAGGACCCATTTCAAAGCTTGACACAACCCCCGCTTCTCCCAGCTATACATATTCCAATGCAGACACCACAGCATAAAATCAGAGAAACTTGTTTGGAAAGGGATGCTTTCCTAGTAACACCCTGGAGTCAAAACCAGACCTCTGAGTCTGCCTCTACAGACAGAAAGGTCCTTCCCAAGCAGAAAGCCCACCGGCACAGCAAAGCCCCAGCTAACAAAGGGACAGAGACCCTGGGCAGCCAGTGCACCAAGTGCGGGGCCAGGAGCAGCAATTCTTTTCATCATCTCCAGCTGATGCCTGCAAAGGTCAAGAGGTAAAGAGCAGGGAAGAGGAAAGTGGTGACATTAAAAGAATTAGTGAATTAATGCCTCTTGAATCAAGGGGCATTGGTTATCTGGGAGGACAGAGGGATTTCATCAGAGAAGACCCCAAGAGCTGCAGGTGGAAAGCAGCTGCAGTTCCACAGCAAAGGCTTAAACAAGCGATGCTACGGATGCGTTATGCACCCTCCAGCTGAAAGCACAACCATAAGCCATCATTAATTCACACACACTAAACAATCCTGCTGCAGGGCACTGCAAAAAGGGAAGGGAACTGATGGCGCAAATCCAGAAGGGCCAGCCAGGGGAAAGGGAAAAAAATGGAACTAAATGCAAGGGTCTGACCCCCAAAAAGAAAAAAAAAAAAAAAGGGATCACTGGTTGAAAGATGTGCCACAGTTCCAGGGTTCATGCAAATAATTTAACTGATATTTGTCCAGGTGTTTAGGCATTACACCTCCTCTCCAAGCTGGAAGAAGAAGCAGCAGCCCCAGCATGGGCACCCAGGCTGGGATCTCCGCATGAGGCAATCCAAGTTGCAAACATGATCTTCCACTCAAATGGCTCAGCGCTGCCGCATCAGTGGAGCCGTGCTCATTTACGCCAGCCACGGATCTGACCTCCTGCTCTCGGGCAATGGCAACCGTGGCTCCAGCCCACAGCACTTCAGGCAACAAACATGCGTGCCTTAGTAACATCCAGTTCCCATCCTTTTTTTAAATCCATCAATTAATATAAGGTTAGTATAGGGGAAGGGGTAATTAACACTGATGGGAAATCCCTCAACTGTCAGATCCCTTCCAGAAGGCTTTCTGCTGACTGTGTTACAGAACGGAGCACGCACCTATTAACGCCCCTGTATTTCTGTAACGCAGGGAATTTAATGGCTAATCAAATGCAAAAAAGTAACCCAAAACCTAGTCCATGCTGCACCTACTGTGTCGTAGTTTGGTATCACCCCTCATAGTCAAGAACCTCTCTGTTCTCGCCTGTTGCTACAGCCAGGTGCTAGCTCAAGAAAATTTCAAAATGAACTTACTCTTTCTAGCTAGAAATTCTGCTCTTATCAGAAAAGTTGAGCCTCCACTGAGCTTTTCCAGCCAGCTCCAGGTCAGGCTGTCCCCAAAAGCTGCATCCAATTCTGACGGCAAAATGCAAGTTAGTTCAGACCACCACCAAAATTTTCCTTTGAATAGGAAAGCTGAATCCTTTCTCGGCTCTGGTCTCTTCTGCATTATAAACGGACGTGTCTCCTTTCTGTATTCATCAGCGAGGTGCCACTGGTATGGGCGAGTCGGGCCCAGTTTCTATATACATATGTCTCCTTGTTAGAAACTTTAATAGCTTTCCTTTTTATGACCGTCTGGTAGGACCCTCATCCAGCAAGTCACCCCTCAACGGCAGTCCCAGAGCACCAGTTTACCAAACTTGCACAGTCTTTTCAGTTACCACTTGCTCCATGAGAATTTGAGAAACTTTCATCCAGAGAGCTTTGGTACCATTGCTTTACTCTTCACAGTAACTGGGCTTCTGCCGCACCAGCCTTTGCCGGTCCTTCTAGGACGCTACCTGAGCTAGGGTCACCAGAGATTTATACCGTGAGCTCTCTTTGGCTTATGGCCTTGCTCTAAATAGATATTTATCCAATTCATCCCAGTAGGACTATCTCAACGAACAGGGAATGAGCTGGCTTATTTATAAGCCAATTTAACAGGTAAAATGCATACCACAGCAACACAGAACGCCTCATCCCAAGAACAAACAAAGCAGGGAACAAGGCTGTCAAAAGAGCAGTTTTGAGAGCTGGGGAGTTGTAATGACTTAACTGGTTTGGTTTTTTTTTAATTATTCTTTGATACAGCTGGGAGGAACACATGCAATTCGAAAGCACTTTGCTTTAAATGAATACGTATGTGAATCATGCAAGTTAATCAAGGGATGCAGAAAATTCCTTCAAACTTTAGGAAAGAAAATGAAAACATCTCCAAATGGTATGTGTTGGATCTCTAGAAAGTACACAGCAAGACTCCTTAATAGGATTTTGGGGTCATATGTGAACAGGTTCTGGCAAGTGACACCAAGCAAAGTTTTCCCTCTAAAAACCTGAACTTTTGGGTGAATAAGCAATGCAGAGCAGCCCCATAAGCCTCTTGAGAACGTGTTCCTGACAAAGATCCACCCTGCACTGCCGTCAGCTCTCCGAGTGCATCTTGTGAAACCTGGTAAATAAACAGCAATGCCTTTTTCTCACTCCCATGTCATTTACTTAACACCACGTGCACTGTTTGCTCTGCTTGCTAATCCTCCTGGTTTTTCAGGCTAGGGAGGTGGTGACAGGAGAATCTCTGCGTGACACACTGATACCCGCTGAAATTTCCACGAAAGAGACACAAGAATTAGTCGACAGGCTGATTTTTCACCCACCTCAGCTGCGGTGCTCCCGACTTGCACTACAGTAAACGCAGCAAGAAATATCAAGCCAGTGGGATCCTTCATTCATAAAGTGGCCAAGAGAAGAAAAAAATCAGGTACAAGCACGTGGGGAGAACAGAAAAGGTCTGATATTCACAGAGCACAGGAACTTTCTGGAGGAAGACACATCCCACCAGACACCAGTCTGCATGTTGAGATGCTTAAAAGCCTTTGGAGAGCCTGAGCACAGATGGTGCAACACAGCATCGCCCCATCAGGTCGGTGTATTTTTGGACTTCCCACTGGAACTGATGAAGCCGCAGTGATTTACACCCGCTCTGGGGCGGCCCTGGGCCCATTTTCATTTGCAAATAACTAAGAGGACATCTCCTGACATCAAGTGCCACAGGGGCTCCAAGAACGCCTCGTAGAACTTGCTGTACTGCGTTACCTTTGATTAACGTGATATTCGCGGTTGCTCCTTACTCCATTAACTGCAGTACCTGCAGAGGAAAGAGCCACCTGACAGAAAGCTGTTTTCTAAATAAATTAATGCAAGAAGGCAGCATCACCTCCGGATCCCAGGCAGACACAAGCTGGTGTAAATCCATGGACCGCAGTGACATTTCTTTGCTTTTTTCCCCACTTCAAAGCATCTCAGCCTGTTTGCCGCTCTCAGGATTTGGCCACAGAAAAATGGAGCAACCGGGAAGGCTGTTTGGCATTGCTAGAGAAGGACAGGAGGGACCCTGCTGCTGCAGATGGCAGGTGACGGAGCAAGGGCGGTGGGATTCGGGAAGGCCATCAAACCAAGGCTTGGGAAAGAGCGTTGCTTGCAACAGGAAAAGATTAAGGATTCTCCCTGCTTCTGTTTTAGCAGCAAATATTTTACTTCGCAAATGCAAACACATCTGTGTCATACAGCAACTCCCTGGATACTTCCCCAAGCGCTGTGGGCTACAGGAATTCCCATGGACCCAACAGCGGTACATTCACGATGCCTCAAGAAAGCAACTCCCCACAAAAGTTTCTCTGGCAGCTAACACAGTGGCCCCGCCAAGTAAGCTAATGACTACCGCTGTCTGCTTGTCCCAATCTTGGCTCTGATGCCCGCTGTCCCCTGGGCAGAAACTAAGAGGCACTGGTAGTGTTTTCCACCCCCTACTTCACCCCAGATGAGCAAACCAACTGGAACAAAGTCATGCCTAGTATACATAGGATTTCTGATTCTTAAAAGAAGAGCTCCCCCCACATCCCTCATCCCATCTGTGCTAGTGACAGGCTGGATGAGCTGAGGTCTAGATAATACCTCTACTAATTAGCCTCTGACTGCTAACAATCATTACAGCTGGTTCAACAGAGTGAGTAACATCAGTTCACAGGGTTGATCTCTACTGCAATCTGCAGAGATGCTGCAGGGGTTTGCAATCCGAGGACAGTTTGTGTCTTCAGCCTGGGCAATCCCATCCTGGGCAGTTAAATCCCACGTAAAAGTGTAACTGAGAGCGCTATTTACCTTCCACTGAAGTCAAGACCTGTTTCTGCTTCACTACAAGAACTGGACAGGCTGCCTAACCTGCTGCCCTTTCAGTGTCAAGGCAAAGGAGGCAGTGGTCCCACCCCAGAGCCTTGGTTTAAGGTAAAAGGAATGTGCAAGAGATGCTAGTGGAGAAAAGAGGCAGAGCCCCATGAGCCCTTGTAAAGAAAACCCATGATCCCAACCCAAAGCAGAGGGAAGCTTCTTGCTCGACTGCCCCAAAAGAGAGCAGAAGCTTGCATCACCATTCGCCGTGGGACCACTGACCTCTTCAGCTTATTTCTGCGCACGGTAAATCCAGGTTCATGTTTGCTGCAGTCGGGATACCGATCCCAAAGACAAAAGCAGCCTCTGGCAGGCATGACCCACCCCAGAGAGGGTGTCCAGCCACAGGGCCAGAAGTACCAGGGACTCTGCAGAGGATAGCCAGGTAGAACAGTGCTGGGCAACAACCCAACACCCTACGAGAAACGGGCAGGAATAACTACTCTACATCACTGTCTCTCCATTGCCTAACCCAGAAAGCTTTCAAACCTGCTTAAAAGCTACTACCAGAAACCATGAACTTCTGGGAGACCTTTTCCAACATGCATCAGCAAGGGGAAAATGTTTTTAAGACAGAGCCTGATCAACTGATGGATGGGATTTCAGGGCTGCCAGAGATAGCCGGGGACTGGACTGTGTGACCCTGGAGGTCCCTTCCAGTCTGTTTGTATACGTATGTATGCATCTATCTATCTATCTATCAATCAAAAACCATTAGCAAGCTGCTGAGCCTGCACTCACCACACACTTCCCAGCATAAGCAAGAGGGACTTGAATGCGCAAAGAATAAATGATTCAGCTCCATCTTGTGTTTCTGCTTTTGACATGCCAAGCAGCACTCCCACTTGTCAGGATATAATACAGACAGCTGCAATATATGTACAAAACTGGGACAATTCAGATTAAAAACCCATTTTCCTCTATGTTTCTCTGAATATTTACCCCTCTCCCAACAGCTGTCCTGAAAGGAAGATAGGAAGAGAGAGGATTTCCCACAATCTGTGTCCGGCTTAGAAATCCTAGCTCCTGAATTACGTTTGATTGTGCCTCAAGCGCAGATTATTTTGAAATGATCATCTGCAAGAACCACACAATCAGCACTCTGTCAGAGGAAAGCAAAAATTGGGGCAGTTCCCAAAGAGGTCTGTAAAAAGCCCTTCGGTCTCCTTTCCAAAGCGAAGCACGCTGCACTTAACAGCGATTGCCTAGGGCCTGGCAATCACGTACCGACGCGTGAACGCTGCTTTCAAGAACAACAGCTCATCAAGGCACTCTCGGGTCATCGCAGACTGCGGCGACAAGCACAGTCTTCTCAGGTCAGAAATTAAGAACACAGATGCATCCCAAAGAATATTTTGCACTGAGAGGTGTTGTAATCACGGAGAAGTCAAAAGCTGACGACTCTGTCCTTTCCTACGAGCTGTAGGTACTCACTACAACCACTCATCGCTGCGAAAAGATCAGGCAAAAAGGGACAGTCACCCCTTCAGCAAGTTTGTCTTGCTGCCAGAGGCCTGTCCCCTCAAAAAGTGACACCCAGATACTTTTGCAGGAGGTTCACCGGCTCAAATCCACAGGTGGTTTGGTTCCTAACGCCCAGTCCCAACCAGGATAAAGCTTGAAATGCCAATCGCCTCCCCCCTTGATTCAGTTACACAGCATCTCAGGGAGCGCTTCTGAAATCACTCCTTCAATTATACCGCACTGCCACAATTGACTCCACGGACTCTTTTCCCTCCCCTAACAAGCAAACATCAGGAAATAGCAGTAAACCCCTGCAGTGTCATATCAAAAAAGCCATTTTGACTACCTGCAGAAACACAGGCTCACTCAAGGCAGGTGCGACTTCATATTCTGATTTCCAAAAATCTGAGAGAAACTGCATGAAAATCATCATTTCAAATAACATTACAGTTCCATGTCTGTTAGCTACACCAATGAAATACTGCATTGCTAAAGCTCTCCCCTGTGAAAAGGTATTTTGAAAGAAAAGCTAAGCATCCAAGGAGGAATAAGCTGTCCTAATCAAGAACACAAGGATTGAATCTGAAGTATCTGTGTACTTGCATACGAAGTTGTCCCGATACTCATGCGCGTATCTAAGTGCGTGCCTTGCTGCACCTGAATCAAAGCAGGAAGGTGAACCCAAAACCTTATGAAAAGGCCTGGTACCCATTAGATTTCTCTTGTTTTGGAGAACACCACTGACAGCTGGACCCGGCTCCACTCCTGCTCTGTGTCAGCACAGACTGAACGGGTTCATCCTGCACCAAGAGCTGGGCCAGGAGGACCCGACTCTGGAGAACAGGCTGCTCTCGCACAGCGAGCATTTACTGGGTTTCATAACACGTAAGAGGAGCAAGATGCTCACAGCATCCGACGGCTCATGCCACGCTAACACGCCGGTGAAGAAGAGCCCCTGAGCTCCTGTGAGCGGGTCAGTAGTTACCTGTGCCACGGTGCACCCCGTCAGCCCAACACCAGTTGGAAGCAGCGACTGCACCCCATGTGTAAGGACAAGGGCACGGGGCACCAAAACTGCTCTGGCACACGGGCTTCATCTTTGTAAGAGAGCAGGAAAGCTGGGGAGGGGGTGTTCAGGACAAGGGGTCAGGATAAGCCCCTTTCCAGCAGCAACAGGCACCACCGTACCCTTTCCTCCCACACTGCAACGTAACGTGGTTACCTCTTCTCCCAGCCTTCTCAAGGGGCGTCATGACAAGCGACGGCCTGTCCCTGCATGCACCCACTGACCCAACACGGGGTGCAGAGCTGCAGCCCAGCAGCCTGCATCTTCTGTGGAGCCGCGCGCCGCCACACAGCCTGCCAAAGCACGACAGAGACATTCCTGGAAAGCGATCAGCCGAGCCCCTTTTGGCAGGGGGGGGTCATGCACCTCCCCGTCTCTCCAACTCTTTGTCACAGGTCCCGCCACCTGCTCCTGCCTGCACAGATTTGCCGGAGCAGGGGACAATTATTTCAATGTTCATCCGAGGAGTGATGCCCATCCCCTTGTGCCCTGTCCGCCCGCGTCCCAGTCACTTCTGCCCCAGTTCCTTCGGTGAGGGGGTCACTGGTGCAAGGAGGGAAGGGAGGCAGCGGGGTGGATGGAGTTGAGCTGAAGCTAATGACGGCTGCGTCCCTGCCTCAAGCGCTGGGACTCTCTCCTCCAGCGAGGACGTGTGTGGGAGTGAGTACGCTCAAGAGGAGCTGATCAGTATTCAGCGAAAGGCTCCGCTACCGCGCTGCCCGCTCGCCCGCGGCCGTCCCTCCTCCTCCCAATGACTCGGTGTGCGGCAGGAGGCAGCAGCCCTTCCTCAGCAGCACCCCACGGCACCCCGCTCCCGCATCCCCGTCCTCCCCCGCGGCGGATTTCATGCCTCCCCCCTCACGAAAACATCACTCCCCGTCGCTTTTCCAGCTCTGCAGCGCAGGTGTCCCTGATCCACCCCCAGGCCATCACCCGCAGGCCCTGCCGGCTCCTTTGGCAGAGCCTCGGCTCACGGGGGCCAGCCGTCACAATTTGGGGGGGAGCATCATCTGCCCGATGCCAGCCTCCCTGTGCCGGGGCGCAACTCTCCTCCCAAGCAAGGGTACAAAACGCAGCCCTGGTGCAGGCAAGGGAGGGAGGCGATGCTCCCACCCTGCCAGCTGGGGGAAGGTGGACCGTGCAGGACAAGGTGTGCTGGACAGGCAGCCCTCCGTAGCCATCTCCCAACCGCGGGGCTCGGCAGGGGCTGCTGGCGGAGGCCGCCCCGGGGCCAGGGCTCACCTTGTGGAGCTTCCACATGGCGCCCAGGGCCTTGACTTCGTGGCTGGAGTGCTTGCCCTCCTCCAGGCACTGGTAGCAGACGGGGCTCTTGCACTGCACGCAGTACATGCTGTGGTTCTCCAGCTCGTGGTCGGTGCAGGTGGAGATCTTGCGGGGGCTGAGGCGGCGGCTGACGCGACCCTGGGCCGGCGGGACCAGGCGATGCTTGGCCAGCGGCCCCCGCGGCGGGTGGCATCGCAGGCGGCAGGGATCGCAGTAGAAGACGTCGCACTGCTCGCACATGACGGCCGCCTCCTTGGGCGCCTTCTCGCAGAGCTGGCAGCGCAGAGCCGCCGCCCTGCCTTGCTGGTAGCGGTCGATGACGCCCTCCAGCAGGCGGTTGCGGGGGAAGCCCCGCAACCCGCGCTCGTCCAGCACCAGGCTGCGGTGGCACTGCGGGCAGGTGAGGCAGGCGTTGCGCGGCGGCGGCGGCGGCGCGAGGGCGGCGGGGGGCGGCGGGGCGGCCGGCGGGAAGACGCGGACGCCGTTGGGGGACTTCTGGCAGGGGGTGGTGGGAGCGCTGGCGAAGCCGCCGTAGGAGCCGTAGCCGCTGTCCGCCTCGCTGTACAGGCTCATCTTATCCAGGTCCAGGTAGTCGTAGTCGGAGACGGCCGAGCCCGAGGCGCGGCGGCTCTGCGGCGACTCCGACTCCGGCGTCTGCACTAGGATGTTGCGGGCGCACGCCTGGCACAGGTTGTGCGAGCAGGGCAGGATGATGGGCTCCCGGTAAAAGGAGCCGCACACCGGGCATTTCAGCTCCTCTTCCATCTCTTCCATAGGGGAGGGAGGGCGGCGGCGCGGCACCGGCAGCGGCCCGCGGCAGAGCGAGAGGAGCCACCCGCACCCCACCGCGCCTCAGCGCCGACTGCTGCCCGCCGGCCGCCCTCCCCGCCGCGCGCTCCGCCCCGCCCCGCCCCGCGCCTCGCCATTGGTCCACCGCCGGCAGGGAGGCGGGCTGCGCGTTGCTATTGGTTCCGCCGCCTGCCCGTCTACCCTCCCTCCCGCCGGCGGCGCTGCGGGGGTCTCTCCTCAGGGCTGCGGTGCGGAGCTGCGGGGTCCGGTGCCGGGGCGTGTGGGCCTGCCCCCGGGGCTGTCCCGGCTCCCCCCGCCTCGGCTCCCCCCGCTTCGCTCTCCCCACCTGGGCTCTCCCCCGCGTCCAGGGGGAGCGTCCCTACCGCCACCGCCTTCTCGCTTTCCCTGCGGGCAGCCCGCGGTGCCCGCAGCAGCCCGCCCCAGCCCCGAGGGTGCCCCCCAAGATGGCGGCCTCTCTCGGGCCCCTTCGCCCTGCGGTGTCCCCAGGCCCCGGTGAGGGGCTTCAGGGGCTTCGCTGCCGGTAGGAGGAGGGCCAGCGGTGTCCCGCTGTGTGCTGCTGGCGTGTCAGGACTGTGTGCTGGGTCACGGCAGCGAGAGCCGGGTCCCAGCCCTCAGGGGGGCTGCTCAGCCTGAAGGGAACAGGCCAGGGCTCCTTGCAGAAAAGCCCCTCGCGTTCGATGGCCGCAGGATGGTTTGCAGCCTCTCTCCTGTTTGGTTTTTTAAGGGGACCCGGCGGGCAAGGCTCTGCTGCAGGGGGCTTTGTGGGGGCACGGGGGGCTGAGCCCTGGGGCCCTGGCTGCATGGCGGCAGCAGTGCTGCAAAGGGTGGTGGAGCAAGAAGGAGCCTGAGTCCAGGAAAAGCGTATTTGGGGGGAATTTTTGCAGAGGGCACATGTGTGATATGGGGGGCTCCTAGGGCTCCTGCAGTTTCCCCTCTGACAGCACAAGGTGACTTTCAGAGCTGGGAGTGCTGGAGGCAAGAAATCTGCTGAGGGACTGGGTCATGAGGCTGTAGTAATAATTATTAGAATAGCCGCACGTATCTAATAAATGCAACGCGCTCAATAATTCTATAGCTTTCTTGTTAACCCTGTCAGTCAGATGACTGCGTTGGCACACAGGCTTGCACAAGCACTGCGGGGGTGCAGGCGGGCCTGCGTGGGCTGGCACGCCACGGTACCGGAGCCTGGGCCACCCCCGTGGGGTGCTGCTCCGTCACTGGAGAGTGAGGAGGGGGCCCGGTGGGTCTCCTGCGGCTGGCTTGTCAACCGTGCTTACTCTGAAGGTCGTCTAAGGTCTTTAAAACATCCTGGCAATGTGCAGTGCGGCATAGCGGTTCCTTTTCAGCCAACAGAAAAATAGGATTACGTGGAATGTCTCCGTTATCTCTCATTTCCCTCTCTCTGTGCACGCATTTGGGGCTGCCCGTTAGCGCCGTTGCTCTGTGCCTCCCGTGACGGTGTCTTTGGACCTCCCTTGGGAGAGGAGCCGTGACGTGAGAAGCACGGTATGGGAGCTTGGGGGCAGAGGGTCCAGCCTGGGGCTTGAAATGGGAGCTCAGAGGGGCTGCAGAGTCCCTGCGAAGCCACGGTGGGGGCAGTGAGGGGCTGAAGAAGGTTGGCATCTGATCCCGTATGTGGGGCGCGGGGGGGCCCTGGCCCAAAGGAAAGGATGAGCCCTTGCCACCGTTCACGGCAGTTACTAAGGGTGTGGGGAGACTGGCTTCGGATCCTGGTGCTCAACAGCTAAGCCATGGGGTGACACAGCAGGGGTTGGCGGCAAAGGTGGGGAAACTGAGGCAGGTTCGCAGCAACTCCCAAGCAACTGTGAGAGGGTGAGGGCTGGATGCTGACGGGCTCCTGTGACTGAGGGTTTGGCCAGTCCGGGGCCAAGGGCCAAGGCTCGAGCTTAGCTGGAGCTCTGGGACCCTGGGCAGAGGGGTGGGGGAGCCCCTGGTGAGGCTCGTCAGGGCAATTAAGTGCCCTCAGAGCTGTGACACAGCGTGTGACGGTCCCCGCTGGTGGGGATGATCTCGCAGCATCCAGGAAAGGCTGTGGTCTGCTTGGCGCTGGAAATGTCCGGACAAAATGGGACAGTCACCTCTCCTCTGGCTGCTTGTATGTGCATATCCAGAGTGCTGGGAACTGGTACGGATCCCGCCACCCGAGAAATCAAGGTTATTTTCTGAAATAGTCAAGCCACGTAGCGCACTTGCCACCACTCTTTGTATGCCCCCGACACAGGGCTACCTACCCCCTTCTTGAGGAGCCATTTGTCGGCCGCTGTTGCTGAGCCATGCTGTTCATCTGAGCCTTGGGCAGATTAAAGGGATATGGTGCGAGTGGCCGTGGCGACAGAGACCTATAGCTGGCTGCTTAATTCATCCCTCTGCGGGGACACAGGTGACTCCGCAGCCCGGGACCGCTGAGCCTGAGCTGCGGTGTCGCGTGGGTGAGCACAGGGGATGGATAGTGGGGGAGCGGAGGAGCGGGATCCCGCTGGAGCGAAGCATCGCTCCCAGCCCGCCTGCCCGTTAGCCAACAGCTGGGATAGGTGCTGAAGAGATTTGAGTGGGATTTATCAGATTTAGCCTGGAAAGGCCCAACCCCTTCGCAGGCACAGCTTCGGGCGGAGGTACCGAGAGGCTCTTTCCATCCCCTCGTGGGTTCGTGCGGTTCCCGGGATCCAGCGAGCAGGCACAATTTCAAGCTCCCACATCGGTATGCAGAAGGGGGAGAAGCCCGAGAGCTGAGACGCACGAGGAAGGCACCGCCATTTCTCAGCCTGATAAGGAGGGACAAGGGATAAGGAGAAAAGGACTTTCCGGGTGTTTCTCTCTTCTGCTCCGTGCAGGGGTGCTTTGTACTTTCCTTTCTGCTTCTCCAGGCTCCTGCTGGCTCCGTATCGACCACTGACACCGTGCCTTCCCCTGGACTCTGCTGAGCATTCCTCATTTGCTCCCTTTTGGTGTCTGCTCAGAGTTGGTCATTTTTTTTCCCTGCTTTCATTCCTCTAGCTGCCCTTTTGCCGAAGTAAAACCATCATTCCTTGTTTGCTCTGCCTCTTGTTTCCCGTGGCCATTTTTCACTCTGGCAGGTATATGATGCCGTTTCTGCCATAGTGATATGCTGATCATGTAAATAGGCAGAAGGAGGAAAAAGCCCTACAAAGAGGAATGCAGCCAGTGCATTTGGAAGCAACCCTTGGTCATAAACATCTGGCTGGTTTCTTCTTGGCGCAGCAGCTTATGCCTTCACTTTCATCTCAGCAAGAGGCAAGCATCCCCGTGCTCTGGCTGCATATTATTTACAATTGTCACACTTGTTACTGCCCCAAGAGTTGTGCAGCGTGCAGCTATCAACCTGCAATAATTACGTGACCCAGCTTCAACATTCATTTGTCTAATGTTGCTGTGATCAGCGATTACAAGTTAAAGGATCAAGAAGTCATCTTGTTCTAAGCTGGCTCTTGCTTTTCTCATGTGCCTCTTGCCAGGAGCCTCAGCTTTAGAAGTGGCCCCGGCTCCCACTGTGGGAATGGTGCATCTCTGTTTCTGTTCCATCCAGCCTCTGCTCTGGGGAACGCTGAACACACAGCTGGGCTGAGATAAATTAAAGTTGTTGGGACTCTGTGTAAGCGCTGTTGCATCCCTTTGGTGATTCGTAATAACAAGGATTGTTATCACGAACATCAATTGCCTGCTCCTGGCCATTCCCCTCCGCGCCCCGCCAGCCTGCACGTGTGTTTGCTTTGTCTGCTGGAAATGCAGATTAGAAATCAGGATCAAGCCTGGAGATATCGACAGGAGCAAGATGGGGCGGTGGGCGATGCTGTTTGAGTCGTATGTGGTGTGTTTACCCCCTAAAAAAAGATCTCAACACCACTGTGGTTCTGTTAAACCGATTGGAAAACCACAGTAATTGGGGTGTGACGCAAGGGGTGGAGGTGGCCCATGGTGTCAGGACCTGGTCCCACATCCCCCTCCAAGCTCCGTCCCAGCCACCTCCTTTGGCTCATGGCGCCCGTCACCTGTGTTGTGTCACTGAGTTGTTCCTTGAGAAATAAAGATATGGGGAAAGAGAAGATGGGCAGATGTCACGAGGGCCACAAGGGCCCACGAGCTGAGAGAGGAAAAGGGATGGAGAGCATGAGAGCCCCTAGCCCACCCCCAGTTCCCTGGCAGGATGGAGGTAAGGGTTGGGGTAAGGACCAGGACTTGCCCAGCACTGGGAGCTGGAGGGAAGAGTCAAGTGCAATGTTCTGGAGTTATCTTGGGGAAGGGAAAATCTTCATCGCAAACTGGGACAAAAGATCTGAACCTCAGCATTTCTCCATGGAAATTCTGCCGTATTTTGTTTCGCGAAATCCCCGTGGGAGGACGCTGTTGGTGGTGGTGACACAAAGGTGGAGGTGGGCAGCTGGGAGCAGGTCCCGGGCCCACACAGGGGGAGCGCTGCGTGGCAGGACACCGCAGGCACAGAGGGCTGGGAATCCTGCTTGGGAGGCAGGGGCTGTTACTTCCATCTTAACAACTAAATATTTTCTTCTTGTTAATATTACCTTGATGATAAATAACCTAAACTTCACTTGCTTTGGGCAACAGTGGTTTCTTAAACCTCCACTGCTTTATATTTATGCATGTGTATGTGCAAACACACGTCCGCTACAAAATTTTCTGCCGAGATCCCCACCAGCAAAAGGATTACAGGACAGAAGGAAGGCGGGACTTGGGAAATCAATAGCACTCACGTCTGAGACTGGAGCGAGGAGCAGTGGGACACAAAGCTGAAGGCTGTCTGTCGCTAATTAATCTGCCAGCATTATCCCTGCGACGCCGATCGATCTCCATCCACCGGGGCCGAGAGGGAGCCCGCCTGGATCTCCCCGCAGGTGGGTTGCCGGCAGGGTCTCGGGAAGGTGATAGATTGTCTGGCTCCCACCTTCACTCCCCCGTACCGCACAGGGTCCTCGGGTCCGGGGTGGGATTTCAAGGGGAGAGGTGGACTGGACAGACGACGGCACGCCAGCACACAGGCGCGTGTGTGCAGGTAATGGGTAGCCAAGAGGGTGAGTTTGGGTTGATTTATGAGGCCCTGAGCTGGGCTAGAGCTAATAAATAAAAGAGAGGAATGAGCCAAGACAAAGAGCTCTGCAGTCTCCTTTATTCATCGCACTCCTGTAACACCTTAAAGAGATAAATAAGAGAGCGGACAAGGGCTCAGGGCTCCCCTCCTGAGAGGAGGGGGCTGAGACATGGCTGGGGTGCCCCAGGGCCTTCCCAGAGGTGCCCCCATGTTGCTGGAGAGGCCTGAGGTATCCGATGCAAGCAGATGATCTTCCACTACCATGTGGGAAACCTGCTTCAGGCTCTGGAAATGTGTTCTCCTCTCGTGCCTGCAGGTACCACGCGTGGTACGTCGTCCGCTACATGGGGCCTCTCCAGCCCTTTGTACAGGAACACTTGTGTTCCCCTGTGTCTACTGGAAACATCTCAACGGATGCAGCCTAGGATTGGAGTTGCCTTTTTATGACTTTAAGACATTGGCAGCTCATAATTCATCCCGTGATCAACCAATACACCCTGATCCTCCTTCTCCTCAGTGATTTTGAATGGATGAGTTCTTGGCTGACAACAGACATCCTTGTTTATTAGTCCCTGCATGTATGCATGACCTTGAAAGCCATATCCCCGCTGTCATTCCACTCCCTCAAGTCATTCAGCGTTTTCAACGTATCCTGCTTCTTCTCCGTACTGAGGACACCTCCTGGCTTTGCGTCGTTAGTACATTGGCTGAGGTCATTCTCATCGTTGGTGCCAAGATCATCAGCAGAAATGCTGGCGAGATGTCTAGCAGGGTCCCAGGTCTGAAACTCCCGGGGGTCCAGCAGTAGCTGCCTCCCAGCACAATTTTCAGAGCTTCTTACTCGTTATATCATTTGCTCCAAGCACCATTTCAGGTGCACCGAAGAAGCTCAGAAAGTTGAAACCACCTCCCGTTTGTTCCTGAGGTCTCTTCTTTTCAAGGAAAAGTGCCAAATTATTGTGGATGATCGACCTTTGTTGAACCCGGGTGGCATCTTTGCCCATTTTGTTGCGCTGTCACCAACTTGTCTGAACATGAGGGATCCAAGAAATACTTTGTGCCTGTAGCCAAACCTTCAAGTTTTTGAATGTTTTGATGCCCCGTTCACAAGAAGGAATCTCCCCTTGCCCGGGACAGGTTGCTTTCCATTGCTCAGAGCCTGCTGCAGCCTGAAGGCTGTTGCCAGCTCTGTTACCTCACTTCTGGCAGCGAACAGCAGCTTCCTGGGATAGTGATGAGGTTTTCTGGGACTGGGTGGATTTCGGAAGCTAGAGGAGAGCTTCTCAATGGCAAAACACTCAAAGTCAGAATTTTTCCTGTTGTGTAGGAGACAGGCAAAGCTGCTGGGAAGTGGTGACCGAGAAGTCCTCCCTACCTAGGTGATGGCATGGGCGCCATCAAATCGCAGAACTGTAACTCCTGTTTCAGACAAGCAGCACTCATCGAGTCACAGGAGATTTGCCCTTTTTTGAGCTTGGGACTGAACCGGCATCGGGAGGAGACTTTGCACCGACCTCGGCTGGCTCGGAGTCAGGAGCTACTTGAATCACAGTCGGAGTCAGCATCTCACTGCTTCCCTCTCACCCCTGCTCCCCAAACAATGACACTCAGGGCTTGTTTGGCTGATGAGCAACATCTCTAGACTTATGTACCCAATACGCCAAGAAAGTAATTCATTGCCACTCGCACAGAGCGGGTGTTAAATAAACCCCTGGTTCGTAACTGCTTAAACCCCTCTGAAGAACTTGTGGAGGTGACCGAGGCCGCTGCTTGCTCTGGGCAGCCGAGTCTCTTTGGCGGGGAGGCCGGGTCCTGAGAAACACTAATGAGAACATTAACAGTGTAACCGTTTTAAATATTTAATGTTTTTTTCCTTTAACAGACTTTAATTACAATCGCTGAGCACACACTTTCCTTATTAAAACCGGCACTTAAGCGGTAGCACAGTGTAAGGATAAAAACCCAAATGTTGAAGAACTGTTGTTTTTCTCTGAGGCCTTTTCATCAGTGATGCTGGCAGCGACCGTGGGCATGGGCGGGTGGCTGACCCCCGGGGTGGCAGTGCCTCTCTGTCACCTCCTGAAAACATCTTCTGGAAAATCACTTCTGAAAATAAGACGGCAAAGTTGCTCCATCAAATAACTCCCAGCCTGGCGATACGCCAGGGCCTGGGGAGGTCTGACTGCTGCAGGAGGACTGCGAAAGAGAAGCTAAATGCTTAAACGATGCCTCCGAGTGAGATGTGTTGAAAAATCTGTAAATCTAAATTTGCTGATTACTTTCAAAGGTGACATCATTTATTTTTAATTTTTTTTTTACTCTGGGGAGCTAGTAGAAAATTTCTGATTTTAATCAAGAGAGCAGAAGCTGTTGCTAATACCTGGGAAGAGCTAAGCTGCAAGTACAAATTGTGATGCTCCTTTGACCGTTGCCTTCGCATGCTTCCCACTTACTCATCTCCCCTGAGATTAATGCCCCACTTCTCCGGCCTGTGACTCATTTCGGAGAACAGCAATATTAAACTCATCCCACCAGAAAAATCTGTCCTTCCTCCCACAGACTGGGTTTGTCTTCCTCCTCCTTTCTCTGCTGCCCAAAGGCTCAGCTGGGGAACATTTAGCGGTTCAGAAGATGTGCTGAAGGTGTGATATTCCCTGCGTCTTCGGCATTGAAAAGCAAACCTTCTCCGACCAAAATTTATTGGCTTCACAAACAATCCGAGGCTTCTTTAAGCACAGTAGGGTCCTGCCATAGGGAACCGTAACACGTGCAGAGCCCTAGCAGGGCCATTTGTGCCAATCCCCGTGGTTTTTTGACTGCGCCGAACCAGTCTGCGTTCGGTTTCTCCAGCAGCAATCTGAGTGATGGAGGTGCGTGTGCTGGTACAGCACTCAGAGGCTTGGTGGGGCGTTCAGCTCGCCTCGTCTGACACCGGCACAGCAGGCGAGCCACCGCCGGGAAAAGGGAGGAGAAACTGTAAGCAGGGGATTTGCCCCCAGGAGGCTGGTTTTGGGGGATGTTCCACAAATCTAACCTCACCTCCAGTCTCTTCTGTGTCCTTCGCTGCAACCCAGAAGAAAGCAGCCAGGCATCTGGGTACGCTTGGAGAGGTGACATAGATGTCACCATAGATAAGCCAGTGGGGATCTAAGGGGGTTTGAGGGTGTCACAAGAGAGATGCTGAGGGAAGGAGGAGCCCGTGGCCACGCACTCCCCGGCAGAAGCTGCAAGGAAAGGAACAGGGGGAGAGCAAAAAGGTCTTGGCAAAATGGCCAAAATCACCGCAGCACGGCGTGGCCAGGAGCTGCCTGGCATTGCCTGCCCGCGGAAGGCTATGAAAGCGCCAGGACTCAGCAGTGGTGGTGCTTCGAAAGCAAAGCCCGGGGCACTGAGGGAATGGATCCCCTCGAAATGTAGGCGGACGGATGTGGCCAGACAGGCTGAGCGCCCCTGGGAGCCAGGTCACCGGTGAGGGGAGGCACGCAGGAGCCGGCTGAAGGGGCCGGGTGGGAGCCAGCACGGGCTGCTCCGCTACACCAGCAATTTGCATCTCACATGGGTCCTGGCTGGGCGCTGGGGAGGTTTCTGTGCCTCCAGACCATCAGCTCAGGTCAGTCAGCACGCAAAAGCCTTTCTCTCTCATCCCTGAGGTCCTGCTGGCGATCGCTCGTTTCCCAGTCGCTTCCCCGGGTCTCTCGGGGGGATCTGGCAGGTGCTTGCCATGTGTGAACCGAATCCAGGGTGCATCGGTCTGCGCTGGCCGAGGCAGAGGAGGCTCAGGGCAACCCGGGATTTCCTGAGCTGTTAAGCAGTGATAAATTCTGGGATGTCTGCAATGAATGATCACATTTAATTGGAAAACAACTGGAAGGCTGATGGGATCGTTTTCTCCACCAGTAGAAATTCAGCACACACAGCCCCCCAGACCGGCTTCCCTCTAAGTTTCATCCTTGCTTCTCACCAGGGAGGTTATCCTCAGCAACACCCCAACCCGAAACCCCCATCTCTGGGGACGCTGATGGCAGGGCCAGGTCTGTCCCAACACCGTCCCTCTGCGATGGCTGATCGGGTGCTTTACACCCCCCTCTTTCTGCATTGCCTACCGCCACAGAGCGAGCTGTCCCCTACCAGAGGAAAGGGTTAAGTCTGCTGGTCCTAACCCACGCAGATGCAACCCAGGGTCTTTCCTTTGCCTCTGCAGTGCTCCAGAGGCTTTCCAGGAGTTAAATCGCAGTTGCTAGAAGCCAACCCCAGCTGCAGCTCAGCGGACGCCGCAGCATGGCGAGCTTGCAGCGCCCGGAGCTATTTCATCGAACGGAGCGTGGGAGCAATGCAGTGCCGATGGGCAGTTATTTATCGCAGCCGCTCCCCCATCATTTCTCGGTGTGCTAATGGCTGAGAAGCTCAGGAGGGCAGCGAAGGCGTTTTGCATCTTGCTTCCCGATTAGGACAGCTGTAAAAGCCACCCTTTCATGGTGCACCAGGGTCACATCCCCGCCGGCGAACTCCAGCAGCTCTGGCCACGGCTCCCACGGCGCCCGGGGTGCAGCTCAGGAATGGAACCCGAGGTATTTGCAGGATATTTCTGTTTTCAGACAATTCCTTGAGCAGAACGCGGCTCATTCATCATGATGGAAACCTGTTCAACCTCTACTAACCACTGCAGTACAGTCTGCTTCGTTGAGATATCTAAATAAGTAAAACTCGACACGCTAATGAGTGCCTGCATTCACCCAGGCGTTAGAGAGGGGCTTCAGGAATAGCTTCCCCATTAAAGAGCAGCGTGCGGGCTATTTTCTTTTCAAGCCTCGTTCCACCCATCGCGGCTTATGGCTGACAATTTTGGGGAAATCAGTTGAAAAGTTTTTGGATGTATCAAGTGGGAGGCCAAAATCTAATGTATAGCTGAGTCTAGTGCAGATTTCGTCTCACTGCCATGGTAACCAAGCTAACTAAAAATAAAAAGTATTCCCATAAATGTCAAAACACACCATGCTTCGATGACGTACGGAGTATCTGACCTGAAATCTGTAATCATTATGTAACAATGTTTAACATTACAGTAATTACATGGGAAAATTGTCTCCGGGTTAGACGTTTTGCATAACTTTGGTAGTCAATCTGCTTCCCTGTATTCTTTGATATTTATGTTGTTAACGTGATAATTAGATGCTTAGCGTAGCTGCTTAACATCTGCTATGGTGTGTTACATGCGAAGGGAGACATTGCACTCATGAAATCGGTGCCATCGTCCATCTTCTCTCAACAACCACTAAATAAACCACTAGCTGGGGCTTGGCAAAATCTGGACTTTTGGAAAATCTGCCTGCGTGGGTGGCAACGCCGCGTGGACTCGGACAGCCAGCCTGCGGGGAAGACCCTGTGGGCATGCAAGGTGCGTTTTAGCTGCTCACTCCCAGATGTGCAGATATCTTACCAGCTTGTAGCCCACAGGAAGAGGCACCCCTGTCTGGTGCCTCTGTCCGAGGACTCGATTCATCTCTTCCTAAATCAGACATCTGAAATAAGGCAGGGGCTTGGAAAGGGAGCCTGGGGAGACTTGCTCAGGTGTAGATGTCTTCACGGGGGACATCTGATGGTAGGTGGGATGAGATAGATGGGCTGATACCCACGTGCTGAGTTTTTCTGTTGCTCTAAGTGGCCTGCAGATGAAGACCAGGATGCCAGGAGACTCACCCTGCTTCAGACTTCACAAGAGGCTGGGGTTGTCTCTGCCGAGGTCAGCAGAAGGTGCCCCATGCCTCACCGTGGGTTTGCTGATGCCTGTGCTTTTTCCCTTCCAGGACAGCCGACATGGGAGGTGGTTTCTCACCAGAAGCAAGACAAGGGTGAAGAGGCAGGGTGTCCTGGGCCGGTGCTGTGAGAGACAGCACTCTCCCCGGGGCTGTCTGGCCTCAGATCCCAAGTCCTGCCAGCCAGATGCCAAACCCTGGCAGACAGAAGCTGGCCTGACCTGAAGCTATGGTGACAGCCAGACTGCGGCAGAGGCGATGATAGAATCAAAACACCCCACCTTGCAGTGGTGCGACAGTACCTACCCTGGCATTGCTGCTGTCCTGGTGCTGTGTCTGACCCCTCCTTGTGCCTCCCATGCAAACAGGGCAGGCAGGAGAGCTTGTTCAGAAAGACTGCCTGTCTTCAGAGGAGGCTCGGATAAGCTTGGGAGAGCTGTGTTCCTCTCATAGCCCTTGCCTTTACAGCAGCCATATGGGCTTGCTCACCGAGCCAACAGGTCCTAAACTGAAGGCTGTGGGAAGGACAGCAGAAGGCAGAGCTTTCAGTCCTCCCACGGCTGCCCCTTTGGGCTGGGGTGGTGGCTATGGCCGTGGTTGAGCTCCAGCCCTGGGTGGGTTCGGTGGCGTTGATCCCACGCTCACCCTCCACAGAGGAATCGCTGCTTCCAGCTCCTCGGCAAGTCTCCCTCTCCTCTCGCCACGGATAACGCGGCGTGGGTGTTCCCACAAGCCTGTTGCCATGCAGTGACACACTCATGATGATTCAAGGAGGTGGTGGAAGCGCTGAGGAGATGTGAGGGAAGCAAACCAGGCATGTTCCCAGCCCTGACAGCCCACTCCTCATGAAGACTCACCTCTGGCTGGCAAAGTCACATTTTTAATCTCAATAAAAGGGCAACACGGTGGGAGGACACAGAGAGAAACCAGCATCTCCTCCCAGTGGCAGCTGGGCTCAGGGAGGATGCTGGGCTGCCGCTCACCTGGGGCAACATCCAGACCACCAATGTGTGTCCATGGGTGGTCTGCGTTGTTGCTCTTACACCCCGTCGCTACCTCCTGCTATTCTGCTACCAAGGTTAACTTCAAAAAAGTCGGAAATCTTTCTTTGGGGGTGTTACTGCCAGCCACCCATACATTCCCTGTGCGTGTAGGGGATCCAGCACCCAGGCATCCAGCTCAGCCTCATGGCTGGAAGAAGATGTGCATCCCATCTGGTTCAGACACGGTGAGAGTAGACGCTGGAGTAGGTGAACAGTTGATCTGTGCAGGAGAAGATGTGGAAAGAAAATATCTCATGGGACATGTTATTTGATACACCATCTCACTGGAAGCTGAACTGTCCTCACTGCACCTTCTCTGTGACGGGCTGACACTTCTCTCCTGGAGGGTCCTTGCTGCCCTGGCAATGCACCAGGATTTTACGAAAGATGTGTAAACACCTTGCCTGGGACATTGCTCCAGGCAGAAGTACCTCAAGGCCTTGCAATTGTAGCCAAGAGCTGGCAAGGGGATGTCACCTGCTGGTCCCCCGAGTAGGGACCAACCCCTCTCCAAGCAAAAGCCTCTTTCCCCTTTTTTCCCTGTTTATTTTTAATGGCCATATGGCACCGGAGTGGCTGCAACGTGCATGGCTGGGTGGGAGATGGTTTACGGGCCCTTACAACGTGCCTGTCCTGTCCCCAGGGGCAGGACCAAGGCCACCAAGCGCAGAGCTGAAGTTTGCTGCAGGGACATTCCTTTGGCATGTTCCCACCCAGCTCTACCATCCATCCAGCGCGTGGGCTGCCCGGGGCAGGCACAGAGACATCTCAGACTGGGTTTTTGGAGATGACAGTCGTGGATGTGGTGGGGGAAATCCCGAGCTGGTGCAGATGTGGGGCTCAGGCTGCCTTTGCTGTGCTGGAGCTAAGAGACAACATCCAGTCCGAACCTCCTAAAGGAGCTTGCGGCAAAGGAGACGTCTGGACCACGGAAAGAGGAAGGGGTGGACACCAGGACATCGGTGCTCCGTGTCTGCTCCACAGTAAGTGACTTCAGGCTCCCAAACAGCCAAGAAGATACCTGTATAACGACCCACGGGTTCAACAGCAGCCGGGTAAGACTGTCTCCTGGCTGAAAGGAGAGCACCGACCAGCCATGGCCCTGTTCCTGGCATGGCTGAATTGTAGAGGGCCAGGACCTGCTGGACACTCTTCTTACCTCTGAAGGCTCTTGCCCGTAACTCATGCTTCCCCCCTGCTTTTGGCTTCGATTTTTAGCAGAGAAACATTGAAGGCTCTTTCCAGGAAACCAAAAAGGGCATCGTTTGTACGGAGACTTCAGCCACCCACTTGCTACAACCATACAATTTGAAAGGGCAGCTAAAATGCCAGCAAAATGAAAGGTTTGGGGACTTGTGTTTGTGCCTTAATGCAGAGCAGTTGAGAGCAGAGAGGTGTGGGGAAGAGGACTGGGAAAAAATCAATCCACAAAAGAAAAGGGAGAGAATTAAAATGAGTCAGTGTAGTCCTTCAGGACCTCGGAAAAGCCCAGGCAAGGAACAAATCCCCTTTGATGGGCTCTTGCAACCGCTGGACGTCCCAGAGCCAGTGGCGAGTGTCCGCTGCCTGGCCCCGGCGGCTCCAGCACGAGACACAAGCGATGGGGAGAGGACAAGGAAACACCGAAGCATTTTTATATGTAAGAAAGGGAACTTCTCTGCGTGTATGGGCCGTGGCAGCACCGCTACCTGATCCCAGCGCCCTGTAAAGCTCTAAGCGGCTTTTTTTCCCCCCAAGGAGAGTGATGTACTGGTAACACTGCTCCTGGCTTCCTCCTCCCGGGACTGCTCTGCCTCCATCCATGACCCATCCCCTCTCCTCTGTGTGCCCGGGGTGCTGATGGGTGACTTGATGGCACCGGGTGCTGCTGCTGTCACCTAACTGCACTGCAAGGTGGCACGGAACCAGGGCTGCAGCCAGCGGCTGCTCAGCTTTCAGGTACCTGGGGTGACCCATGGGACCTGGGAGCTTCCACCAGGTCTGTGTTGGCACTGAGATGCTGTTGGCTTTTTATTTTTTTTGGAGATCCCTTCTCCCATATCTATTACTTGCTTTTTTCCCTTTTTTTTTTTAGGTTTTTTTTTCCCTGCTACCATGGCAACCTGGATAGATTCTGGTCACGGCTTTGGCCTCCCCGGCTGCAGATGGCCACAGAAACATCAATCAACAAGTGACACACCTCCCTGGGGACCGACATAGCTGGGGATGTCTCCTGCGGGCAGGGACCTCGCTGGATCCCCAGCAAAGAGCAGAGCTCACCCTCCTGGGACGCGCTCCCTCCTCCCTCTGCCGTGATTCCACTTTACAGCCCTCCATTTGGGGTTTAAAAATAGAGCTGGTTAATAGGGTTTGATCCTGCCCCGTACGCTGTCCCTCCCCTCAGCTGCCTCCCCAGGCAGCCTCAGCACCCACGGCCGTCGCCCCAGGGCTCCCGCGCACCCAGCACCAGCTCCTGTCCCTCCTTCTCCCTGACTCCGCTCTCAGCTCCCCCCCTGAGACCAAACCATCCCCTAGGGAAGCCCCGGGCAGTGTTTCGAGGGATACTTTAAGGTTGCAGAGATGGAAATCTTGCCTCCAGCTTCCTCTTGCACTCCGCTGGAGGGGTGGGAGATGGGTGCTGCTCCGAGAGCGTCGCTGGTGGTCCCCGCCGTGATGTGGCCTTGCTCAGAGGTGCTGCTGCAGTTGGACGGAGGAGGAAAGCTGTGAATCTGCGGACTGCTCCCCTCCGAACTCTGCAATGACTTCCTCCCATCCTCCCTCCCTCCTCATCATCACCAGCAGCTCCTTCCAGCTCCCCTGGAAGGCAATCCATGGCCATTCCTGCTCCCTGCTGAGCCTGTTGAGTACCAAAACTGCCGGGCAGCTTTAGCCATGGATGGGGAGGAGATGTGCCCACCCTTCCCGTCCTGTGTTCCTGAATCCGGAGCATCCATGAGCTCCTTCAGTATCTGAATCCCCCAAGGCTGTAGATGTTGAGTGCTGCCTTGCCTGTGTGACAAGGAAATGGTGGGTCTCCTCTGCCTAAGCCCAAGGAGAGGGATTGTGTTTGGGTGGCACTGGGTGACACCTGAGGGGTCTGGGACTCCCCAGAGCACGTCAATTGGCATGCTTGTCCTGAAGCCTTTGTCACGGAGCTGAACTACAGCAGCAAGGACCAGGCTTGGTGACCACCATTCATCTGGGATGGGTGCTCCACGGTGTCTGCAGTGGAGGACTGCTGAGATCAGGGGACAGAGGGGAAAATCCCCCCTCCAGCAAGAGCGTCCTCTCAAGGAGCAGCTCCAGGCTCCATGGAACTTGGCATGCAGGGAGCCCCAGGTAGACTCAAGGTGTGGAGGGAGACCATCTCTTCCAGGAGACCTTCCTAGACACCATCCATGCTCAGCACAAGCAGGTGCCATTGCTATGAATTTAGCAAGTCTCCAGAGTGTCCTCTTCCATGGACTTGTCCACCCTCCCCTGCAGCCCTTGGAAATGTTTTGTAGCCAAACACTGTGTGAAGTCTGGGGTATTTTGGAGTCTCCCCGCTGGGCTTGAGAGGTCCCCGCTCAGCCCATCAGGCCAGCGGTGTTTCAGATGTGGTCAGGCATGAAGAGAAGCCCAGCCTGGACTCGAGTTCTCCTCAGCACAAAGCCCACAGACAGGGGTGAGGGCTCCCAAATCTCCCGGGACATTCAAGAAAAGGTCCTTGTGAACTTTGCAACGTTTTACTTTCCCTGACAGTTTTTACGGCTGAATTCTCATTAACCTGGTATTTTACTTAACATTGTAGCTTTTATTTCTTCTTCAAAAGGGGCTGGCCTGGTCTGACTGAACTTTTCCAAAGAGACAGATAAGAGACCTGGCATGGGAAATGTCAGCTCTGGCTACCCGGAGTTTGGGGCGATGCCATAAGCCACCGATAAACGTCTCTCAGTGGGAGGAGATGGGCAGTGTTTGTGGTGAGGGATGATGTTGGCTCCCCCCAGAAAAAAAATCCTGCTCCTCAGTTCTTCTTGGGACCACATTTAATATTCTCTCTCTTGATGTACTTGATTTGCAGTGCTCAAATGGACCTTCAGTCTGAAGTTTATTTGCATTTTAATAAACGGTCTTTGATGGAGAACACCCTTCTCTATTCATCACCCACAAAAGACGAGCGAATTGAAAATTATGCAGGAACTTAACGCATCTGAAAGGAAATTGCAGGCTATGACTTGACTTCACTGAGAAATCTGAAGATCAAATGATCCCGCCTGTAACGGACATCAAAAACGAGCAGCATCTGCTTATGCCGAGACCGCACAAGGGAACAGCTTTCATGAAAGGATGCTCCTGGATGAAAGGTGTGTACTTTTAAGAACATAAGAGTGGCCATATGTGCTGGGCCCTGGGCTGGGAGCTTCTCCAGCAGTTGTCAACAGCGAACACGTAGAGGAAAAGCATAGGGTTGAGCACAGAGTGACCCTTCTCCAAGCGACCTCCTCTGGTGGTTCAGGGACTTGGATCTGAATTGAGACGTTTCCTTGAAGATCCCATGGAAGCTGTGGGCTCGAGTGGGATGCGATGAGCGCTGGGGAAGGAATGGGATGGAGCAGAAAGGCCCGCGCGGGGCCGTGGGGAGCGCAGGAGGGTGTGCGACGTCCCATCGTGCTGCAAGGCTCAGTGCAAACCGCTTCCATCAGAGCAGCCCGCTTTGCAGGATGAGGCCCAGGAGGGATGCGCAGCCAAAGGCAGGAGAAGTGTCTTCCCGGCTCTCTTTCTCTCGTAATCCTCTTTGGCGGATGCTGCAGCTACATCTGTGCCCCGGGGGTGGAGGTTTGCCGGAGGAGGAGGCGCAGGAGGTGGGCAGACAGAATTACCGAGGTGAAGGCAGTCAGAGAATAGGATCCCAGCGTCTGAGATCTTCATTGTCTTCTCTGCTATTGAGCTCAGGAAAATTTAGCAGCATCCAAGCGGAGCGAAGCCATCTCTGCAGCTCTGCCATTTGCAGTCGGAAGGAAGCTCCCCAAGTTCCCTATTTATAGCTGTTTAGCAGCTGCTTCGCTGAACCTTTGCACAGACGTGGGATGATGGGCACGCTGGGGACTCTTGGCTGTGGTTTCCCGAGCTGATCCGAGGGGATTTAAATATCTCCAAGTGGTACTGATGGAAGAGGTCTGTGTCGGTCCCGAGCTGGCTTGGAAACATCTAGCCCAGCCGCACAGTCCTGCAGGCAATGCCAGGCTGGCTTTGCAACCCTTGAAACGCTGGCTGTGTCACCTCCAGGGAGAAGAGGTGGGTGGCAGGGACGTCTCCGTGCCACGCTCTGGGTCTCACCTTCCTGCGAGGGGGAACCCACCTCTGCCCTCGCCAGCCCCCTCCTGGGGCATGAAATATCCCAAACACAGAAGCGTGAGGAACATTAACAGGGAAAATGCATATTATTATGGCTAGGAAGAAAATATCAGTGGAGAGAGGAGGGGAAGGAATGAATCATTTATGGCAGATGTCCCCACACTGCAAATACCGCCCAGCTATGGAAAAAAATAATGTCAGCTAAGGGGAGTCTCATTGCTTATCTAAACAGTTATAATAGAGCAAAAACGGAAAAGGTTGGTTACATCCCGTGCCAGCAAAGAGAGGAGCTACTGCAGATGCATCCAAAGAGCCTTAAAACTCCAAGCATCCCCAAAGAGTGGTCTCAAGAGCTGCATCAATGAATAGCGCATCTCTGCGATGCAAAGGCAATCCTGCTGCCCTTGGCCTCTGACGCCGCCTCCCGGGGTGCCCACCACACGGTCCTGCTCGCCTGAGGGATGCCGGCAGCCCCTTCAACTGCAAGTGCCACGGCTGCCCGGCGGAGGGACCCGTGCCAGTCCTTTGGCGGGGACAAGGTGCTGTCGGGGCACCGAAGCCTGCAGCGGGCAGCCAGGCTGGGCCATTTGGCTGCAGGATGCTCTGTGTCACCCCTACCTGGTGCTTCACGTAGAGGATTTATGGTTTTGAAAAGGCTAGGGAGGCTTTTCAAGTTGCCCTCATTCAGTCTGTATTTTGAAAATGTTTTCCAGGGTCTGGCGAGGTTCCGTGGGAAGCCAAGGTCCGCATCAAATGGCTCCAAGCACCCTTACGCTGGCTTTCAAAATAGGCCATTAAAACTCAATTTTTAGAGTGGTTCTTTAGCCCTGAGTAGCCCCGGTGAGGACCTTCTCTCCTGGTGCTCGTTGCAGCTGTGGTTCTGCCTTTGTGCAGCAAGAAAGCTGCTTGAGGATTGCGTACAATTCATTAATTCCCAATTAAAGGCTGTAATTATCTACCCCTACCTAAATAACCAGCTGTAGCATGACACAACCTTACAGTGTCTGTACAAGGTGCCCTGACTCAAGGAGCAGTAGCAGGAAATAATATACGCTAAAGAAAAATCTTTATCCAAGTAAGGAATAAATAAGACATTTGCCTTTTAGAAAGAGGATGACTCTAGAAGTAAGAAAACTCTTCCACACAACAGTTCCCAAGCGTCACTGACTCATTATATTTATAGGAGAAATTACTTTTCATGGGAAAATTTCAAGCGGCCATAGGGAGCTTTAATCTGTAGGCAAAGAAATATGGCAGAGACCCCGCTGGTGCTGGTCTTAATTCCTATACATCGCTCTTTCCATCCACATTTGCACTTCCCCAGGCTGCCGGCCCCAGCCAGCCTCCAAGCCAGCTCGGCTCATGGCTTCCCCAGAATACCTTTAAAAGTATATGGCAATATACTTCTGGCAAGGAAAGGTGCCCAGCAGCAGGTGCCGTCTCCAGAGACGCTCTGAAAGGGCAGCAGGGAAAGCTAGAGCCGGGCAGGAGTCACAGGTGGCCATTCAGAGCCTGGTCAATATGGATTTTATAAGTGAAGGGAGGCTCTCGAGGAGCGGTGGCTCCTTCTCGATCGATACAGAGGATGGCTCCTGCCAAGCTCCCTTCCAAAACGGTCATTGCAGAGGGAAACGATTCAACTTCCAAAGGTTTCAAGCACCAGAAAGGCGCTTCCTTCTTCTAACACACAGCAGAGAGGGCATGCAGTGCTCCTGGTTCCCCCAGAAACTCTTGCCAAGCTCCCCATATCCCCCTCATGGCGTGGGGGCACGGGGGACCGCAGGGCATGGGGCAGCCGGGGGACACAGAGGGCCTGCCGGGCAGCGGGGACATCAGCGTGTCGGTTAGTCGAGGTCTATACGGGCAGGATCTGTTGCATAAGCCAGCCGGATACCCGAAGACACGTTCCCAAACTGCAACAAGATAAAAATATCCAGGGAATACGTGTTGCTCTGACTAAAGCACTGCTAAAATAGAAGAGTGCGCAAATCCCTTTTTAGCTGCTCCTTCCAAGCCTCCTGCCTTTTCTCCTGCAGGGCTGTTTTACCCCCGGATCGCCGGTGGGTTGGTGTCTCACAGCCCTCATCACCCCCGCTCGCTGTGGCCGTGGTCCCTGCATGCTACCTGCGTCCGGGCGGGTGCTTTTCTTGCTGGGATGTTGCTTTGCACTCACTGGAGCGGGCATAAAGAGTGAGGTTAAGATATCACTTTGCTCGAGTTAATAAATTGGCTGTAAAAGCTTTTTTTTCTAGAAGCTCCTTGGCTTGGGGCGAGCTGTGGACGTGCCATTTCCCCACGTGCTGGTTATGGTCCCCTGGCTCTGGTGCAGAGCTGCAATATTTACACTGTAAAACCTTCTCTTGTAGGATGTTAAAATAAAATCCCATTTTTTTGATGCCTTTCTGTTTGAAATCCAGTCCTCCAGGTCTGCTGCTGTCTGATCCGGCCATTAGACAAATTCTGCCATCCCTGCACATAGAATCACAGAATGGTTTGGGTTGGAAGGGACCTTTAAAGGTCACCTAGTCCAACCCCCCTGCCATGAGCAGGGACATCTTCAACTCGATCAGGTTGCTCAGCGCCCTGTCCAACCTGACCTGGAATGTTTCCAGGGACGGGGCATCTCCCACCTCTCTGGGCAACCTGTGCCAGTGTTTCACCACCCTCACCGTAAAAAAATTCTTCCTTATATCTAGTCTGAATCTACCCTCTTTTAGTTTAAAACCATTACCCCTTGTCCTATTGCTACAAGCCCTACTAAAAAGTCTGTCCCCATCTTATAAGCCCCCTTTAAGTATTGAAAGGCCACAATAAGGTCTCCCCGGAGCCTTCTCTCCTCCAGGCTGAACAACCCCAACTCTCTCAGCCTGTCCTCACAGGAGAGGTGTTCCAGCCGTCTGACCATTTTTGTGGCCCTCCTCTGGAGCCCATCAAATGGGATGAACAACCCAAACTCCCAAGAGCAGATCTTCCCACCACCTACACATGCTCTGCGCCACTTCTCGTTAACCTGCCTTGCCTGTGATTGAGGCAACACGTTTTCTGCCAGTTGCTATCAGCATCTGAAAGGTAGTGTCCCCCCAGGGAGGTCACTGAAACCTTGCCGGCTGTGCCTCCTGATCACAGCTTCACACAGGACGGAGCTGGGAAGGAAGCAGGAGGGAGCTGGGGGTTGCCAACATGGCTATCGTTGGCGCTGAGCTCCAGTTCACCCCCCCAAGAGCCGGGGGCTGCGGGGTGTCCCGGGCTCTGCAGGCTGCCGGGACTCCACACGTTCCCTCCCAGCGTCTTTGCTTTCGCTCTCAGGAGGAGATACCTGCCAGGGGATGAGGCTGGGGGACGGGGTTGCGGGCATCTGCTGGGGAAGGGGGACTCCATCTCCATCCTGAGGACAGGGACGTTGTGCTTGATACCTCCAAGTCCCTCAGGGCCTCTCCCTCATTCAGTACCGGCACAAACCTGGTCCTAGCCCGGGGCTGGAGGAGCTTTCCTGACTGACAGACAGACAGACCCCCCTAAGCACATGTAGGCTGCCACCTGAACACCCCAACAGTGGTGCTGGGTGTCTGCTGCGTTGTCCATCCCTGGGCACGTGCCTATTTCTCACCCATGTTTTGTGAACCCACTCTCTTATTTCTTCTAGCGGGTAACTGTCGGGGCACGCAGCCACAACGACACGTGGCTCCCCATGGCTGCGCACCCTCCCAGAGGGGTGGGTTTGGAGCCAAGCTGCTTCCCAAGGCTGCAGTAAGGCCCTGTGGAGCCCCAGAGCAGCTGGAAACCCAACCCAATTGCTAGGAGAGCCCCAGTGACACCCATCTGATGGCTTGGATGCTTGAGCTACAAAGCAGGGGACTCCGCACCAGTTGCCTGTGGGCAACACGAGCCAGCGCTGGAGAGGAACATGCCACAAGGATGGAGGAGAACCAGGCAGTGACCATGACCCCTTTCCTTGTTAATGAGCCTCAAAGGGAGTCACCGCAAGGAGGACGAGCTGAGAGGCGACAGCACAGCTCCTGCCACCCCGCCAGGTCGGGGCAGGGTCCGTGCTTTGGCACCCAGCTCTGCCGCCTGCGTGGCAAAAGGGGCTGAGCCACCTTGGTAGGCAGCTCAGCCACGCAGGACGCACGGAAAACAGATTATTAATCCTTTTGTATCCTTCAATAAGTATATGTCACCCTGTCGTTTTGCACGCTTCCGCTGACACAAAACACGCACGCATTGTTAACAGCTTATTAAAATTCATTGGGAGCCGCCACTGCAGGCTGCTAAAATAGAGGCTGCTCTTGATGCTAAGCCAAATAATTTGAGTATTTCATCTCGGTGATCATGTAAACAAACTGTCAGACATCCAGATGCAGGCATGGAGATATATCCATGGACTGTAACGGTGACGGGGCTCGGCATAGATTCATTTGCTAATCTGATTGTTGTGAATAAATTAAATGACAGTGTTAAAAGTATATTCCCTGGGCTCGTGTTCTGCTAGATTAAGATGTGATGATTTTGCATCTGAGCAAACAGAGATGTGTCGCAGTGGTCAACTGAACCAAAGCCAGATATACGCAGCCCCTTATTTTCAAATCTGTAGGTCTCAAAGTGTGGGGTGATACGCTGGTGTCTGCTCTCTGTTGTGGGGAGCCAGGAAAAGCGTTAGGGAAACAGCCATGCAAATAGAGTATGCAAAAAGTAGTGGCTTTGTAGCTCTCTCCCTCAGATGCAGGACCATTTTCTGTTGGAAAATGGATATCTGAGATTTAAAGGCAGAGGCACCATGCTGTGCAGCAGTTTTGATCTGCGGAGCACGGGCCGACAACAGCCAGCGGTTCTGCACGGCGCGGCGCAGCGACGGGAGAACGTCGCCCTCCGAGAGCCAGGCGTGACGGCGAGGCTCCGTGTGATGGCGAGTTTCTCCCATCCCCTGGCAATCTGTTACAGGGATTCATTACCTTCCGTTAAAAATGTGCATCTTATTTCCAGCTTGAATTCTTCAGACTTGAGCTCCTAGCCGTTGGATATCATTATGCACCGTTTTGATTAGATCAAAAAGGTCTCCAACACATACCCCTTCCCCCTGGGAATGGCACAGTGGGATTGCATTGCCTCTGCATTGTCTGATGGCGTGTGTATTAAGCTTTCTGTTTACCTCTGAATTTTCTGGCAGTTCTCTTCTAGGAGCCCCATTTGGAAGACCTCTACTGCCAAATACCACCGAAGGGGGTGATAAGATCAGAGAAACAGCCGTGCTGTTCAACCCACAGTCCACGCGGTTCATGTCTCCAGCTATGGGCTGAAGAGGATGCTGTCACAGCAGGGCGATATATATGATTCATTCCCCGGGTGTTGTCCCAGCACCTGCGTGTTGCCTCACCCGTACGTGGTTTGTCTGTTTGCAAAGTCTCAAGAGGTCTCCCTTCCAAGAAGTCACCCTGGCTCCCCAACTTTTGGCTTTCCCAAAGGCCTTTGGCAAGGATTTCCCCAGATTTGCTCTACATCGCACAGAGGCTCCCCGTGTATATAGTGCACTGGCGAGGTACTGCGCTCAGCCGTCGCCTCTCCTAATGCAGGCACTCCATACATCACGCTGCGACTCGGGCACACCGCTCCAGCAGTGGCTTGGAGCCCAGATTTCTTCAAAGACTCCTCCTGACATCGATGCATTGCCTCTCGGCAGCCTGAATCCAGTTCCCGATCCCATCTGCCTCGTGGTTGGGGAGGCAGGCAGCCCTGCGGGAGGGAGCGCGGGCAAGCCTGTCTGCCCATCCTCGCTGCAACGGCATGTGGGGCGGGTGGAAGGGATGGGGACGGGCACAGGGACCTGTCACAGCACAGGAGAGTCGGTCTGGGGCTATGGTTGTGGCTGTACCCTGACGTGTCAGGGTACTGAGCATTCACAGGCTCCTGCAGCCCTAGTAATGGGGAAACAACCCCTCGTCTCCGGCTTGCTCCTGCCCAGTGTTAAAAATGGGCTTGGGCAGCCCCAAACTCCATCTAAAACACTAAAATCTCCCAGGCAGCACTTTTCTGGGGCTGGCCCTGCTTCCCTCTGCACAAACACTGGTGCTGCTTTCACAGGACCGAGCCCTGGCTCTGCACCAGTTCCGCAGGGACACAGTCCTTCGCAGCACTGGGTTGGAGACGAAATAAATTGTCTGTCTCCTCCGGCGCCACGGGGTTTGTGAAGCTCCTGCCGGCTGCCAGCTGGCCGTGCGCTGGGTTTCTGCTCTGCCCGCTGGCCTCTGGCCATGGGGACACAAGGGGACTCCCCGGCGGGCTGGGGAGAAGGCGAGTGATCCCAGAAGTGGGATGGGAACCCGGCTGTGCCAGCACCGAGCTCCCTGCTGTCTTCTTGGGAACTGGGATCAGCTCTGGGAGGGAAAGCAACTCAGGCATAAGGGTTCTGCAAGGAAGAGAGGGGACCAGCTTAGCCTGGGGACGTAAGGACGGCTGCAGGGCTCGGAGCAGAGCCCAACCTCCCCGCTCCCTCATCTCCAACCACGGCCAGCCGTCTGGGCTGTGGGCAAAGGATGTAAGCGAGAACGCATCTCTGATCTGATCCTTTCCTAGCCGTGCCCCGGCAGCAGGGACCTGCGGAGCTGGCAGTGGCTTGTGGACCATTACGTTCAGTAGCCATCAAGGAGCCCGTCTTTCTAATCCCTTCTTGGACTCATTTATGTGTTTGGCCTCGGCCGTACCCTGCAGCCATTTAAGGATGCTGCATGAGCGTCAGTGAGGTCCCTTTGCCAGCCCGCTTCAACGTGAGTCCAGAGGGGTTCAGGAGGACAGAGACAAGTGCTCGCGCAGGGACAGCGCAACTGCACAACCCTCGCACTACGTAAATACAGAATAAACGCCTGCCGAAACAGAACGATGCCTCTATAAGTGTGTTTGAGCTGAACACATTGTCCCCGTCAACAAAAGGCAGCACCCAGGGAGCAGAGGCTTGGTGCGGCTCCCGATCAGTGTCTTTCATCAGCTGCACCACTGGTCGCAGTAAATTCTCACTACAAAGAAATGAGGTATCAATGCAAACCGAGATTTCTCAGTTGTTTAAACCGATGCTTTTCATTCGTTGATTTAAATGATGATTCAAATCACTAGTTTAGATTCATTTTATTTCATCTGTCCCCAATCCAACCAGGCATATTGGTCTCAAATGGTGTTTTGTCTTCTGTTTCCAATTGTGCATCTTTGTTTGGCCTAGCAGCACTGCTAAGTGAGCCCTGGTTCCCGAGACCAGCTGAAAGGATTTCGCTCACAGCCAACCTGAAAAGTAACCTCGGAATTGCAGCTGTATTTTTCTTTTCACTCGGGCTTTTGTTTTTGTTCTGTGAGTTTTTTGTAGCGTGACATTTTCCTATGTGACTAAAGAACCTTAAAAACAAAAGGAGGAGGAGATGGCACAGGCAGAGACGCGCCGTTGATCGAACCACAATGACAAAGCCCTGCTCAAGCCCCAGCTTGAATTGTGGGTGTTCCCAGAGCGTCCTAAAATTGCCTTCACCTCTTTTCCCTTGATGGCACCAGGTCAACCCACGTCTCCAAAACCAGCAAGCTCTGTGGAGACCACAGAGAGGAGCTCGGGTCTGATCCCACCTCTGCTGCTGACACACATCTTTGGTACATACCCTTCCCCTGCTCCTTCTCCCATCATTTGTCCCCGTAGACGGGAGACCTCTGCGTTCCTGATGCTGGACACGGCCAGCCCTTCACCGAGCAGCTCTCCAGCCAAGGACTGGGAAGTGCCCGTCGCTCAGCCTGGACAGGGAGGGCACGCCGTGCCCGGGAATGCCACCACAGCTGAGACACGCTCCTGGAAAGTCCTCTGGCCACTGCACAAATCACTTTGCAGCCTCTCCCCTGCCCATTTTTTGGAGCAGAGCCACGAGCATTTGGAGCCACGTGGCCACCTCGACCTTGCACGTGCCAGCCCCTGCTCTCCTGAGCAGGGAAATGCCCCTGCTTGGCTCCCCGCCTCAGAGATGTGTAAATGGGTCCGTCAGCCAGAGCTGCTGCTCACTGGCATTGTCTCGTCTTCAAAAGCGCAAGGACAATCAGCATAATGACTTCGTTTACAGTGGAAATCCAATTACTGCAGGGAAGCATTTCATTAGGGTGGATTTTCTCTGCGGCTGCCACATGTGGAGAGCTTGCCTGCCGAGCGACGGGCTCGCTGATGCTGGTGCCAGCACAGGGCACCAGCTCCATGTGCCTGGGCACGCGTGGCGGTGACAAGGTGTGCAAAGCAGGACATCGCGCCTCAGCCACGGCCCTGGGCTCTCTGCTCTTCTGTGACCTGTGCCGTTCCCAGCCGCGACAGAGGGGAGGCTGACTTGCTGCCGACGGTGCCTATCTTTTCTTTCCCAGCCTCTGTAGATCTGGCTGGTTAAAGCAAGCCTGGCCTGCCCTCGCCGCAGCGAACTTGTGGTGGTTTGGTTCTCTAGTAAAACATCCTTAAACTGTTCCCCTTGTTACGCACATTATCTGCTGAGAGTTTGCTGCCAGCTTATACCTGTTTTGAACTCGATGAAATTGGCCCTTTTAAAGAGTTCGGTACGTACGTTACTGATCTGCACCATATTTCTGCTGCAACACAACGAACGCTGTACGAATAAGACTTACTTGGATATGACCAAGCTTGACGTGACCATAATGCAACCGGCAGACGAGCGAGGCGAGCAGGAGACGCTGCGGCGGAAGACGCGGTAGCAAGCGGCATGAGGCACGTCTGTGCGGGAGGTGTCTCCCGGAGGCGGCGGATTCATGGGACTGCGGCTCAGGCACTGCGAGGGAAGGGAAGGCAGTTATGATAGATTTTGCTAAAGAGCGGAGTTCGCCTTCGTGGCAGTGACAGATCGCCTCCCCGCTATCGCTGCATTGCATTACGTTACCCAGAAAATTAAACGGTTTCTGGTGGGGAGTATTTTGTTGTCCGTTCGTTTGCTTGTTTGAAGATTCAGTTTTGATTCTAACAGCGTGCAGCAGACTGGGCTGTTGTCGACATGGGAGAAAAGCATAAATAAATGAAAATGAGAGGCAAGACTGAGCGCCGGGGAAGACTGCTTCTTTATGGACCCATTGTATCAAAATCCCTCTCGTCTCTTTGGCCTCTGATTTAGATGCTTTGCTAGAAACCCCTGGGTCCCACTTTTGCCGTGTTTGATGTTCGACCTTCAGACTCTCCCCCATCGCTTGCATCTTCTGCTCTTGCGGGGCGGGGGTCCTACACTCAGCAGCAGCAGCAGCACGCTGGTATATTGCGTATAACGAGATGCCCCCATGCTTTTCCTTTGAATGGCAAACGAGTACCCCGGCACTTTTCAAACGAATTCTGCAGCAGAGATGGGATTGTGCTGCAGCCTCCTCAGCTCCCAGTTCAACCCCTGCGACTGCACACCTCTGTTGGGGCTGCACAAGAAGCCAGCTTGTGTCTGTGGGTATCGGAGACCTGCGTGTTGCTTCCTAGCCCATCCCACACCAGGATAACCAAAAAATGACTCTGGTAGTGCTCTCCAGAAGCGCTCAAGAAAATGTTGAAGCGTGATAATCACCACCTCCCTGCAGGGTTTCTGATTCACCCTGTGACATTTAGTTTTATTCATCATATTCTGGCTGAAGAAAGCGGTTGTGATGATTGCAGTGAAAGCTTCCTCGTGCCCGCTTAGATATCCCTCTTCCCTGATTTAGTAGACTGAGCTCTATCAGAGGAGCACGCTTTGCTCTAGGATACTTTTTTCTGGCCAAGCGTTACCTTTGCTGCCTGCAGGTGAGCGGGTACATGCTGGAGGCGACTCCTAGGAGAGAAGCTTCTCTAATAAGCGTGGTTTCTTGGTTGGTTTCTCAATGACGTTTTAAGGCAGAGGCAGGCAGGGATCCGTGGGTGAAGGAACATTTTGCATCAGCCTACACAGCAGTTACAGCACCCTCGGTAAGTAGCGTGTGGGCAAGTCGTACAGGGCTCTTCACAACAGAAATGCAGATATATGTGCCAGAGAGAACACCCTCTGAGGAACAGAGGGCAGGGCTCTTATTACAGAATCATCGACTCAATTATTCCCTGAAAGCATATTAAAATGACTCTGTTTTTTATTGCAAAGGGATGAATAAATCCATATTTTGTTAGTGCAAATAAGTTTCCATTCGAATTTACAGAGGGCAGGAAAGATCAGCCAGCTCTTGCTCCGCAGGTAGCTCAGTGTAACCCCTCGGGCCCTCAGCAAGAGCAGAGAGCAGTGGAGGAAAGTACAATGTGACAAAAAAGACCTCCCGCGAGTGACCCGGCACGTCCATCCTTATCACAGCCTGTCCGTCACAGCTCCCTGCGGCTTGGCTGTGTGCGTACCTGGTGATTGTGTTGGGAGCTCTGCGTCTGGGATTGCAATTCCCAAAGCGAAAAAAAAAAAAAAGTTAGTTACAAAAATAGCATGAGAAGTTTTTAGAAAACCTTATGTCTGTTAGAACGAGTGTGGCAAATGCACACCCACTGTATAAAGGCACTATCCGCAAGCAAAAATACAACACATTGCCACAACCAACGGGGTAAGTGTACGGCACGAATTACATTGCTACCACCACGTCCCTCACTTGCCACTTACAACCGCTCAGTAGCCCAGCGCTGGGTTTCTTGGTGTCAGGAGAGGAGGGACAGATTCATACTGCCATGGTCAGCCGGAAAGGAGAACAAGTCAGAGAGGGTCTTTGGTGACTGGGTTTGCAATTAGAGCCTGACTCTGTATGCTAAATCTGGGCTTTTTGTGGCCACGAAAAGAAAGTGTAAACAATAAAGTCCAGAGTGAGATCCAAACTCTTCCAGTCTCAGGGAGTTTAGATCTCAAAGTTCATTTTGGCCTCCATGAGAGTTCCTGCCATCCTAATCCCAGCCCAGGAGAGCAAATACCCGTCAGCACCAGCCAGCAACGGGGCTACCCACAGAAGGACTTTCCAGGGAGAGCCGCGGAGGAGAGGTGTTAAATGCAAAATCGTGATGTGCTGTTCATACTCCTGTGAGCCTGATTCAGAGACCACCGGTGTCAATGAGAAGATATTTGGCTAGATAAGGATGGTTCCTTCCAGAAGAACAGTTTCTGTTTGCCATACTACCACTGTGCTTCTCTTTTTGCTGGAAAACAGAAAAGTCATACGGAGAAATGTTCCCCTGCGCTCAAAGACGACGACTTTGGAAGTGCTGTCTCCCTTGCTAGCCTCACCAGGGTCAGGAGTCTTGTTTTCTGCCTCGTTAGAGGCTCTTGCTGCTATTTCTGTGCCGCTCTGCTTGATTCTTTGATGCTAAGCACTCCATTTGAGACGTCTTGTTTAAAGAAAAAATACCAACTTGACTTCAAACTCTTTTTCCAATTAACCAGCAGCGGGCTTTCTGCCAACAGCCAGCCAGCCCGTCTCCTTCCGAAATGCGTCCCGCTTTCAAGGCGCTGCAACGCTCTTTGTGGCACTGCCTGGCACAGTGTGGTTTGATCTCAACAGCAAGGACGTGACCGGAAAGAGGTTGGCATCAATACCCACGCAGGGCAGGCTGAAGTAAATGAAAAAGGAATGTAAAGAAAAGGAGGAGTGAGGTGATCCCCCACGAAGCATACCTGGATGCTTGGGGATATGCAGAAAATCAGACTATCATCTCCCCCTCTCCCCATGGCCCTTCTGACCTCAATATTCAGGAAGATAATCTAATCTACTCTGATCTAATAATCCAACATAATCTTCTAGGGTGTCATGAACTGCATCTCGCCAGCATTATCTGATAGCAGTGAAGTAATGGGCCTGTTACAGATTATGTTGTCTATCTGAGAGAATTATTTTTGGCTTCAAAAGCAACATTACTTCCTCACCGGCTACCCAGAAAAACTCTTCCAGCCTCAGACACAGCAGTGAAAATGCAGGTTTGATCTTTACAGCCTGCACAAGGCTGGGACTGGTCTGCTCTTCTACGCAGGCTGGTGAATGGGAATACGTCCACATGCGGCACTGGCCACCATAACCACTTTCTGGTTCTTGTTGCCTGGTTCCAGCTTCTCTCGTTACCTAATGTCCTGGTTTCGGCTGGTGTGGCGGGTTGACCCTGGCCGGATGCCAGGCGCCCACCAAAGCCGCTCTATCCCTCCCCTCCTCAACTGGACAGGGGAGAGAAAATAAAATGAAAGGCTCATGGGTCAAGGTAAGGACAGGGAGATCACTCAGTAATTACCGTCACGGGCAAAACAGACTCGACTTGGGGAAAAATTAGTTTAATTTATTACTAGTTAAATCAGAGCAGGATAATGAGAAATAAATAAAACCAAATCTTAAAACACCTTCCCCCCACCCCTCCCTTCTTCCCAGGCTTAACTTTACTCCTTATTTTCTCTACCTCCTCCCCCCCGAGCGGCACAGGGGGACGGGGAATGGGGGTTTGGGTCAGTTCATCACACGTTGTCTCTGCCGCTCCTTCCTCCTCAGGGGGAGGACTCCTCACACTCTTCCCCTGCTCCAGCGTGGGGTCCCTCCCACGGGAGACAGTCCTCCACCAACTTCTCCAACGTGAGTCCTTCCCATGGGCTGCAATTCTTCACGAACTGCTCCAGCGTGGGTCCCTTCCACGGGGTGCAGTCCTTCAGGAACAGACTGCTCCAGCGTGGGTCCCCCGCGGGGTCACAAGCCCTGCCAGCAAACCTGCTCCAGCCTGGGCTCCTCTCTCCACGGGGCCACAGCTCCTGCCAGGAGCCTGCTCCAGCGCGGGCTTCCCACAGGGTCACAGCCTCCTTCGGGCTCACCTCCCTGCTCTGGCGTGGGGTCCTCCAGGGGCTGCAGGTGGAGATCTGCTCCACCGTGGACCTCCATGGGCTGCAGGGGGACAGCCTGCCTCACCATGGTCTTCCCCACGGGCTGCAGGGGAATCTCTGCTCCGGCGCCTGGAGCACCTCCTCCCCTCCTTCTTCACTGACCTGGGTGTCTGCAGAGTTGTTCCTCTCACATCTTCTCACTCCGCTCTCTCTGGCTGCAACTGCAACTCCCCTGTAACTTCTTTTCCCTTTCTTAAATCTGTTATCCCAGAGGCGCTACCACTGTTGCTGATTGGCTCGGCCTTGGCCAGCGGCGGGTCCATCTTGGAACCCGCTGGCATTAACTTTATCGGACACAGGGGAAGCTTCTGGCAGCTTCTCACAGAAGCCACCCCTGTAGCCCCCCCCCGCCACCAAAACCTTGCCACGCAAACCCAATACAGCTGGGATAGAGTTAATTTTCTTCCTAGTAGCTGGTATAGTGCTGTGTTTTGGATTTGGTGTGAGAATAATGTTGATAACACACCGATGTTTTTAGTTGTTGCTAAGTAGTGTTTATACTAAGTCAAGGATTTTTCGGCTTCTCGTGGCCAGCCAGCAAGAAGGCTGGAGGGGCACAAGGAGTTGGGAGGGGACACAGCCAGGACGGCTGACCCCAACTGGCCGAAGTGGCCATATGGATATTCCATACCATATGACGTCATGCCCAGTATATAAACTGGGGGGAGTTGGCTGGGAGGGGCAGATCGCTGCTCGGGAACTAACTGGGCATCGGTCAGCAAGTGGTGAGCAATTCCATTGTGCATCACTTGTTTTGTATATTCTAATTCTTTTATTATTATTATTGTCATATTATTATTATTATTATTATTATTATTATTATTTTTCTTCCTTTCTGTCCTATTAAACTGTCTTTATCTCAACCCACGAGTTTTACTTTTTTCCGATTCTCTCCCCCCTCCCACTGGGTGGGGGGAGCGAGCGAGCGGCTGCGGGGTGCTGAGTTGCCGGCTGGGGGGTGCTGAGTTGCCGGCTGGGGTTAAACCGCCACACAGAGGCTTCCATTTCCCACGGTGACAGGGAAAATGTAAGGTCTGCTGACATCTCCCCTGCCTCGTGAATTTTTAAGGATAGAAACCGGGCCCGAACTGGAATGTTTTTATTGACTGAGTATAATGAGTTAAATATGGGCCTGAACGAGCCCTGTGCACGTAGCATCTGCTGGAGCTCCAAAGTCAGCGCAAGAACACCGGCACAGACCTTCCTCTTGCAAAAGTGACATTCTACAAGACAACAGTTTTAATTATCATTTTCCCCTGTACGTCATTGGACACCCTTAGGCAGACTCCTGTGCTGGCCTCAGGGCAACAGGTTGCTTGTCCCTAAAATACGGCGAATGGGTTTCAGTCAGCACAACATTCACTGTCTCCTGGAACCACGAGCAACTTTCAGGTTGGTGCAAAGTGACGTAAAACCCGCAGGTCAGCAGGGATTTACATCCATACCGTTCTGGAGTAAATAAATACTTGGAGGGCAGGAGATGGTCATTTCGTGCCTGGCTCTGCAGTTGAGTGTGCAAGATAGTACTCGGCCCAGCTGTTCCTTTATACACACATGCTTTGCTCTATACTCTCTGGTTTGGGTATCTTTTGCAGCAAAAAACGATCAGCAGAGGAAGTAGCAACACCCGGATTTCTGGCTGCCCAACATTTCCCACTGCAAACCCCTGCTTTCAGTCTCTTCTCATTTTCCTGAGCCGAAATCTCGCCCGCTGACGTATTCCAGGCCACCTAGCTGCCTCGGAACAAATATTCTGGAAGGTTTCTGCTAAAATCAGTTCAGCAGTTTGAGACTGAAGCTAGGGAAAACAGGAGGCTTGCCTCATGCAATGCTGATTCGCACCCGTGTTTCTCTGAGGTTCTCTCACTCTTCCCTGATTTTGGTCAGAAACTGGAAATTTGGTAGTTCAGCCACCCTTGCTTCAGGAATATCTCTTTTGCAAGTCCTGTCAAGGTTTGCCAAACTGTGGCTGCACGATGCTCTTGTGAAAACAGGTATGACGGTGGAAGACGCAGGATCTAATCTAACAGCTGTTATGGCACGGCCCTGTGATCTGGTCAGCAGTCGGAAAATGGACTGGCTTCTACGCTGAACGCAGTTTTCCTCGCTTGTACCTCTGACAGGGGACAGAAATACTATTTGTTTGTGAAGAACTGAAACAACAGCATGATAGATCAGGCCCTGAGGAAAGGAGTAATCCTGTACCCGGTGCAGGAGAGGGAGGTCAGCAGGACACAGGGGAGGGGGCTGAGGAGAGGCTGGGTTTTAAATATATGACTTTTGAATTCCCTCAGGGGGAATTCCTCCTGTACGCAGAATCAGGCAGAGGTCAGGAGGAAAATAAGGACGTTCCTTTCTTACTTATTGTTTCTTGGAGCAGCGCTCACAACAAAACTCTGCTCTGAGAAACGCTGTACTAATGCAGGACAAAACCTTGGCCCAGCAAGCCCATGGATGCAGGGGACGGGAGCAGGAAGGCAACGGTGGACAAGAGCGAAGAGCAATGCTGTTAGTACGGTGGCAGCTGAGTATAGTGAAGGCCTCTTGACATCTTGGATGTGAGGGGGAGAAAGACAAACGGAAACTGCTGGAGTGGGAAACTGTTTTCTGGCATAATGCTGATGATTATTTTGAAGATGTGACAGACTGTGCTGGGAGGGGAGAGCCAGAGGACAGCAAGATGCTAGGGAGAGAGCTGAGGGCAGGGGAGAGAGAAATCAAGAGATGGGATGGGGTCAGGTTGCTGGAGAAAGAGGAGGGTTTGGAAAGAGAGGAGAGCAGAGGGACAGCTACTGGCACTTGGTCAGTTTATCAGCTGCTCTTTCCCTACAGTGTCAAACATGGAACTAGAAGAAACGCAGGTTTGAGGAGTCCAGGGTGTTAGAAAAGACAGCGGGGGGTTCGCGCAGGAGAAGCAGTGAGAGCAGCTCAGCTCACCCGGCAGTGCGCCCTGGTCTGCTGGAGCTCTCTGGGCTCCGCTGACAGGACAGGAGCTTTGACGCTTCTTCCCGCAGGTGTGTCCCAATCCCAAACCAAATCCCACCTGGAAGCCCCCCGCGATGTCCCCAGACCAAAGAGGCAAAGCAGAAGAGGAAGACGAAGCAAACCAGGGCTGCAAGGTGGCCGTGCAAGAGAAGAGAGGGGTGAATCCTCAAGGGAGCAGAATCTCTTTGACACAGCATTTGATACTGAAAAAGAGAGGAAAACTATTTCAGAACAGCGCACGAAAAAGTTAAAGCAAATGAATAAACATGTGAGACAATATTAATTGTCTGAAACACAATCTGTTTGACTTTTGGTTTACAAAGATCTCTCCACTTTAGTTCCCATGGTAACTCTTGCGCAAAACCACACTTTTCCTAATCATCTCCGCAGAGTTTAAAGCAATTTTGTAATCCAATCAAATGCAGAGAATTTGTTTTTGCGTTGAGAAAACTGCTACCTAATGAGCAAACAGTGACTGGGAGAGGCCAGATTTACAATTATGACCCTAGAGAGACACTTAATTACTGAATAATTAGCAGTTACTGGAGTTTCTTAGCACATAGAGGAAAGGCTGACGGCTAGTGGTTGGGAGAAAGGGCTGTCGTAACTCTGAGGTCTTCCAAGTAGTTTTCCAAAGTGAGAAGCAGCAAACCTTGCTGCGCAGAGCATCTTCACCAGCTGACACAAACCGCAGCCAGGCACGGATTGCGTAACGGCAGAAGCTGAGACTGTGAAGCTCTTTGCTGAAGCTCTCAAGAACCCGAACCCCTAACACAGGGTCTTCTGGATCCTGTGAGCCTCTGCTGAGGCAGCTCAGGTACCAGGGAGCGGAAGGATTAGGCTGTTGGATGGGAACGTGCTTCCCAATGGGGATTCTCCGAGCGCAGTCCCCTGTGGAGGGGGGGTTCTGCTAATCCTCCCCAACTGCGTACAGTGTGAAAGCCATGTTCACAGGCACCAAGCCCAGTCTGCCTTCTGGGAAGTCAGTGGCACCCTCTGTGGGCTTCAGTTTAGGCAGGTAGGGTTGAATTATATCCCCTGATTTAGAGGATCTTTCTGTAGGAGGAAGCATTGAGGTGGTTTAACCCCAGTTGGCAACTAAGCTCCACACAGCCCCGGTGGGATGGGGGAGAGAATTGGAAGAGTAAAAGCGAGAAAACTCGTGGGTTGAGATAAAGAAAGTTTAACAGGTAAAGCAAAAGCCATGCATGCAAGCAAAGCAAAACAAGGAATTCATTCACCGCTTCCCATGGGCAGGCAGGTGCTCAGCCATCGCCAGGAAAGCAGGGCTCCATCACGCTTAACGGTTACTTGGGAAGACAAACGCCATCGCTCCCAACCTCCCCACATTCCTCCTCCTTCCCCCAGCTTTATGTGCTGAGCACGACGTCCCATGGTATGGAATGTCCCTTGGGTCAGTTGGGGTCAGCTGTCCCGGCTGTGTCCCCTCCCAACTCCTTGTGCCCCCCCAGCCTCCTCGCTGGTGGGGTGGGGTGAGGAGCAGAAAAGGCCTTGGCTCTGTGTAAGCACTGCTCAGCAATAACAGAAACATCTTGGTATTATGAACACTGTTTTCAGCACAAATCCAAACCACAGCCCCATACCAGCTACTGTGAAGAAAATTAACTCTATCCCAGCCAAAACCAGCACAGCATGGATTGTCTTCCTGGAATGAAATCCAGAGCTACAGAAAAGTAACGAGCTCTTGACTTTAATTCTTCTAACACTGAAGCCCAGAAAACTGTTCTGAGTGGAATTCTAAATGCCACCTTTCCCAAAAGGCCGAAGCCAGAAAACAGCAAAATAAATTAGGCAGGATCAGTTTTTCTTCCTACAGCAGTACAAAATGCAGCCCTAGGACTGCCTGGGACGTGCAGGGTCAGCCTGATTTCACCTTGGGCTTTAGGACAATGACTTCACGTCTCCTGCCTCATCTGATGACAAGCAGGAAAGCTCTCTGCATAATCTCTTGGCATTTCATAAATGCAGGCTCTGTAAATGAGGTCAGGGCTCTGATGCTGTACCTCATCCAGGGACTGCAGAGCTTGGTCCGTGTTTTGAAATAATTACCTGGCCAGAACTCTGCTATCTCCAAGTGGTCCTTTGTAAGTTCAGCCCCGGGCGGGCAGCCTCTGTGCTCCTGCTGCTCCTTCGTCTGGTTTAGTGTTCAGCTCGTCGTCAGGACATGTAAGGGTACTTAAAAAAAAAAAAAAAAAAAAAGAAGAGAAAATACACAGAAATAGAGCTGGTTCAATTTGTCCACATTCCAGATATGGATGAATTAACATTCTGTGAAAAAAAGGGGAAAGAGTGGGTGAATTTGTGGGGAATTTTTTAAAATATTTTTGACTACTTACAGAACTGGCTGAATTTGGAAAATTTGTTCATCTCTGTGGCTTTAACTTTGAGGAAAATGTTGAGACATTCAAGTGTTTTGGTCTTTTTTTTTTTTTTTAATTTATTTTCAGCTCAAAAGAAAACAAAACCTAAAGGAAGCAGAGTCTTTCTACTCCCACTCCTACCTGTGGGACCTGATTTTCTGAGGCACAGATGTCATCAAGAAAAGGATGATTTCTTGATTACACAGGCATTTTTCGCTTTATCATCTTTCATCCTCTATCAAAAACAGCTCTGTGGGCAGCAGGATGTATCGGCCTTGTTTCCTGGGCTCAGTGCCTCACGGCTGAACGTCCCCTTGTCTGACAAGCGTTCTTGCCAACTGAAGCTTTCCCTGCGGTTATGATACTCATAATTCCTTTTCCCTCCGTCAAACAACAATCGGGGCTTGTGCTTCAGCCTCTTTCTGTGCGTCAGTAGTACTCACTCTCTCTAAACGAACAACTCTTTTCATGAAACTTATAGAGTCTTGGTATTGTTGTGACCCCAACCTTGGTCAAAATGATGAGCAGTATTGTGGTTGTGTGCTGGGGGAAAGGACCGTAGACTGACCACAAAATCCCCTTTACCTCAGCTCCTTAGAAAAACAACCTAAAAATGCAAGTAAGAGTATTACTGGACAAGGAAAAAGCCCTCCATGTTAACACCGTGAAAGATGACAGGGTGTCCCTAGCAGGAGAGCCCAGGTAATTTCTAACCGAAGAGGATTTTCTTCTGAACCTTCAGTCTCTTCCCCGTTTAGAAGCAGCCTCAACTCTGCCACTGCGTGGCAGCGCTGAAAAAGAACATGGGGAAAAAAAAAAATCACTAACCAGTTGAAAAAATCAACTCATCAGCGTGGAGCTCACTCCACCGGGCGAGAAAGCCCCCGCTCCGCACTCCGGGGTCGATTTTACAAACAGGCATTTCCACCTTCTGACCTCCACCACCAGAACTTCGTCCCACCGGAGGAGACGGTGTTTGGCAGAACCGCTTGGGGCCTTCTCGGAGGATGTGGGCAGTTATCGGGGTTTGCCGAAAGGAAGGCTGTGGGCAGTCTGACAGCGGTCCTTGGGGCTCGGGAGAGTTTTCATCAGTGATCCTGCTTTCCCCTTTGAGTGGTGGTGCAATTGGAGGCCTGTAAAGGCAGGACACGCTGTTCCCAGCACAGATGTCAGCAGACAAACCTCTTCCTTCCTGCAAACACCACCACTGAATTTTAACACTAGCGCAGCACCTCCGGCAGGCAGGACCACGCATTTTTCTCACTTCTGTACGCGAGGAGGTGTGGACAAACTCTGCAATAAGAGAGAAAGTTAAGGACCTGTAGTAAAACTTATTTAACATGTGTTAGCCTACAATTTAACTCTTGCCACCTGCACAGGGAAAGAGCCATGCCTAGAAGCCCGAGGATCCCTCTTTAGATTCAGGACTAAGCAAAGGGGGAGCAGTGCCAGGATGGTCTTGGAGACACCGCAAGTTGGTCAAGATCAGGGTGACAGGGCGCTGCAGCCTCGTGAAAGTATTTGGCATTGCTCCCGTGGAGGAGTATCATACCTCTAAGGAAGCATGAGGGTAAGAAGGGGATTGGGCTGCAGTGACTAATGGATTAAACCAGTGCTGTCCCTCCCCACTCTGCACATTTCTGAAAGTAAGTCATAAAGCAACATTTTTTTTTGGCAAATCTCACGTCACAATAACAGAGCAGCCACAGAGGAAGGGAAAAGGGGTAGCATTAGGAGCTGTGTTCATTTCTTAAGGTCACTCGGAGCCATCTCGTGTTTGGTTATTAAATCTCTTTATTCTACTGTTAACCTTGAAAGACGAGGCAGACATTTCTCCATACAGCTCGGGATGGCTGAGGTGAATAGGCCGGAGGAAGAATGCATAAAAGATACGGTCAAGGCTTTCTTGTTCTCAAATGCCTCAAAACTTTACAAAGAAACAAGACAATGTCAGTGTAATAATAATGGAGATAAAAAGTAATTCACAACAGTCATTACCCTTAAAGTAATTACTGGAACCAAGCGAGGGAGGTATGAAGTCATACTTTCCAGGGTCTTTCAAGCTGTTTCCATAGGGAGCTTAGTGTGCCTTTGAAGCTACTCTTGATTTACAGTGAATGCCTACCAGCTCCTTTCTCCTTGAGCCTGGGAGCATTAAATGGCAAAATCGTTTTTCCTGCCTCACAGTTCCACACGTGCCCTTCCAGGCGGGACTCGGTCCCAGAAGAGCTCTCCCATGGTGTCATCTAAAGGCTGTGTTGCAATTGCTTCTGTTGTTGCCTGTACGCCGTCATGTTTTTTCTCTTTTGTTAAACTGCACGTGGATTAAATCAAATTAATCCTCCATGCAGTCATCTGTTTGGACGCACTGAAGAAAGGAACATTCAGTTATCCTCTTATTCAGCGTGAATAAAAGGTGGGATCGTGCTTCTAGCCACTCTCCCCAGGATGCAGATCAAAGCCACGTGGCTTGGTAGTCACCCAACCTCCGCTCCACATGGCAATGCAACACACTTGTTCATGCACTTATTCTTCAACGCATCTTAAATTATCAGGATGTGTACTGCTACCCTGAAGAACCGAAGACAGCTCTTCGCATCGCATCTCGTTACTGATGCAGAACGGAGGTATTCTTGGATTATCAACAATAAATTTCAAAAATTCAATTATGACTAAAATGGAAGGGCAGTCAGCAGGGGGAGTGCTGCAAGCAGTGATTTATTACTGAACCCTGAATCAATGAATAACCAGCTTCATCAAGTCCTTAGTAATGCCTTAGTGCTCTTCTACTGAAAGGAACATATGCATTATACTAAAGTTGCCAAAATTGAAAAAAAAAACCAACCCCAAATGCTGATTTCTTCTTTTTCCTGTACTGCTCTAATGGCTGCTGCAGACCAGCTCTCTCCACCTGCCAAGGCCCTAAACTGTGGGATATGAAATTATGGCAAAACCCCTTTGAAAAATGCAGGAAAAGAAATGATCCGGGCAGAAAAGGAAAGGTGACACTATCATAGCCGCTCCTGACCAAGAGCTGGAGAAACCTTGGTGGCAGAGAAAGTATGTGCATATGAAAAAAAAAGAGGGTCCTTCCCTTGAATTGCTTAAGGCATTGATAGACTGCAGTGAGATGACGTGGGATTTGTCTGCTCGTTACCAGTGATCTTGTTCCTGACTTTTGCTTGAGAACTACGCACTCAAGTACTAAGTTACTTTCTGCCATTAGTAACTAAAGATGCAGGAGAGGGAAGCAGGGACTGGAGTGAAGGGAATCTGTTCTCCCATACAGCAGTTTCCTCACCTCACTGTGGGCCGCAATCTGCCCCGAGTGCCCAGAGCTCTCTCCCATTCCTTGGGCAGGAAACGAGGCATAGGAGATTAACACAGCTGTAGCATTTGCTGTGGCTGGTTTTGTTCCTGTGCAGCTGCATGCCATCAGGGCATGAGAGGAGGTGACGGAAGAAGCATGCACTGAGCACGGAGGGCAAGCAGCCTGTGCAGGCCCCTTTGCTGTCCAGCCGAAGGGCTGGACTCCCTGTGGAGATGCCATCCCCTGCACAGCAGCAGGGGGAAGCAGTGGCTCTCCCCCATGACCCCGGGACGATGCTGGGAGTGGGGCTTGCCACAGAAAGGAGTCACCAAAGCTTCCCATACCGCCTGTGAAGAACATGGCGGAGGGGGGACCGGCGCCGTGTGAGCCAGCGGGGGAAGAACCGGCGCCCCCCATTGGCCGAGCCCAGTGTCCACAAGCCCCCCCCACAACGCGACGCTCTATAGGCTGCCGCGCACCCTGAGCCCGCCCCCAGGTCGTCCCCGCCCCGCCCAAACAAGCAGCCACCGAACCATCCTTTCTGCGCACGCGCGGTGCGCCCGGAGGCGCCAGGGGCGCATGCGCCACGGCGTGGGGGGGGCGGTGCCAGTAGTGACGTCCGCAGGGGCACGCGGCCCGGTTGACCCCTCCCCTCCCCTTCTCGCTCGCCGTCGGGGGAAGGCGGAAGCGCGCGCGCGCGCGCGCGCGGCGGGACAAGATGGCGGCCGCCGGGCGGCTGTGTGCCCTGCTGTGCCTGGCGCTGGCGGCCGGCGCGGCCGCGCTGGGGAAGCGAAGCCCCGTGAAGGTGCTGTCGGACGGCATGTGGCGGGAGCTGCTGCAGGGCGAGTGGATGGTGGAGTTGTGAGTCGGGAGGGGGTCGCTCGGGCTGCCGGGGCCCGGGGTGGGGGGTGGGGGTGGGGGTCTCTCAGCGGCCCGCTGTGAGGCCGCCGGGGGACCGAGCGGTGCCGGTTAGTGACAGACTTGTGCTGCCCCCAGCTATGCCCCTTGGTGTCCCGCCTGCCAGAACCTGCAGCCCGAGTGGGAGAAGTTTGCTGAGTGGGGCGAGGACCTGGAAGTGAACATTGCCAAAGTGGATGTGACAGAGCAGCCGGGTGAGAGGCCGGCGGGGGGGGGGTGCGCTCCTCACGCCCTCCCCGTGGCTTTGGGCGTCGGTGTGCTCGGGGGAAATGTTCGGTGCAAGCGTACGTGCTGTCAGGAAATGAGCAGAATTCGTAGGAAATAGTAAAGGTCTTGTACTGCTCTCTACCGAAGGTAGATTGCTATATGTAGACTAAACACTCTAGTCTTTTTTAATAGCTAAAGGGAACAAGAGGATTTCTCTAGAGAGTGATTTGGAGGATTTCAAGGACTTTTCCGCCCATACTTTTTAAGCATCGTACAGAGCAAAAATGTGGTTTCAGCCTTGCCTGTAGTAGAGTACCTCCCTTTGTTGGCAAAAGGGAGTGCAAGCAGTCTGGTCTCCCTCAGCTGAAGCTCACTTTTCTGAATTGCCCTGGTGTCTGTGTGGGATTTGTAAAAATGACCTTCTCCGTGCTGGTACTTTTCTCCAAAGTCACATAAGACCTTTTGAAACTTGCCTCACTTGGATTATTTTCTGCAAGCACTGGAGGTTGCAGATCATGTGGGAAAAGGAGAGCATCTCTCTCTTTGAAGAGCTACAGCCAAAATAGTCAAGTAGAATGGTTATCCCTGGACATCTCTTTTTCCCCATGGAGAAACTTTCTTGCTCTTTGTCCAGGGACCTTTCTTTTAGACTGCGTGCAGTACTTTGATATGCTCAAGCTTGTGTTTGGTTGCTATTAAACATTGGTACCTGGGGGAGCAGCTGTTTTTATTTTGGTGTATAGTAATGTTTCTTGGCTTTTCCTACGTAAGAGTGCTCTACTATTCTGAAAGTAACTGTTTTCTTACAGGATTAAGTGGGCGATTTATCATAACAGCTCTTCCTACCATCTATCAGTAAGTATGCAATGCAGCAGGATTTTTTGGAGGAGAGAGGACATTTTTTTTTCCTTTTTTGGGGGGAAGATGAATGAGATTTACCATGCTCTTTAAGAACATGAATTACTTTACACAGAGACAGCCACTGTCTTGCCCGCTGTGACCTTACAGTGCTGCCAGCTGATTTTTTTTCTTTTCCCTTCAGGCCGTATTTATTCTATCTTTTCATGGGTGTTTCTGTTTTGCAATCTTTTCTCTGTAGGTTGGTCTTAATGCAGCTGTGTGGCAAGTGCATTAGGAGGATCGTTATCTTTTTATGGAATTGCAACCTAAAGCTAGCCAAGATACACGTGGAGTCAAGATTCTAGAAATACTTGTAGTCAAGATTTTTGGAGAACATTTTAGAGCCAATATCATCTAAAGCAAAGTAAAACTAAAAAACAAAACAAAACAAAAAGGCAAGGTGATGGGAGGGAAGATGTTGAGTAGAAGCAAATGCTGCATGCTTGGACTGTCTAAAATAAAGGACTTTTTTGGTTTTTTTTACAGCTGTAAAGATGGAGAGTTCAGGAGATACCAGGGTGCAAGAACTAAAACTGATTTCATAAATTTCATCAGTGACCAGGAGTGGAAATCTATTGAACCAGTTTCATCATGGTTTGGTCCTTCCTCTTTCCTGTAAGTTTTGCTATGATTTTTTTATAATAATTTGTTGTCAAACATGCACACTTGACGGACATGCTGGGACAGGTCCTTAGGTGTGCTGCACCTGGTGCTGCTTCCTTGTTAACAGCTCATGCAGCAGCTCTGTGCTCGTAAGAAGTATGTGAACGTGATGGATGGGTGGTCATGCCTCCTTCGTCAGCTGTGGGAGGATTGCGTGCACGAGCATAGCAAAGATGTCCTGAGCAAGGTTTACTTTAAGGCTTCAAATAGTTGTAGGTGCCTGAATTTATTTACTGAACTCTTGTAGGTAACTTACTGACACTTGAAGTTCTTCTTTTGTTTGTATGGCAGAAAGATGTTTTGCCCAGCTAAATTCTAGGAAACGAGCAATAAAAACTGGAAAATAATGTAGCAACACAGTTGTAAGATATGGGCTGGCCATTTAAGAAGACGTATGTGTAGCAAAGTTAAAAGCAGAGTGGAAGGGTGAAAGTTCCTTCGTTGAAGGAAAAGTAAAGTGGGGAGACTCTGTAGTCAGAAAGGAAACACGCTCTTTGGAATTCTTTCTAGTTTTGTGGCTTGGAAGTGCTTTTAGTTGTTGCTGCGTGTGCTGTGTGGTGGTTTCAGAGTAGTTGAATAACTGTGAGTGATAAAGCATGTTGGGGACACCACTGATTGAGGCAAATGAGCCCAGTGGTTTTTCTTCTGTTAGAGCAATGATGGCTGAAACACCTCTGTGCTAACTGTACTGTGCTGTAGCAATGTTCGGTTTATGAAGCGTTATGCTAGACTGAAATTTTACATTTTTCGTGGCTCTTCTAGGAAGCTTAGCATTGTTACTTTGTCTGCTCGCAATGCTATTTGAATCTTCAAACTGTGTGGTTGATCTCATACGAAGTATTAGCCCACACCAAGGAATGTTGTGAAACAGGGTACTAATTTTAGGATTAATAAGTTGTCTATTAGAAGTGTTCAGTAACAGCTCCATTTTTTGTGCATACTGAAATGGTATGCAGGTTGCTTCTACGGCTCTCTCCTTAGCAACTTACGTTGGCTTAATGTTTCAAATTCTTTCCTTTCCTTTACAGATAGTGAATACTTAATGCTGAAGTTTCACGATAACAGGGAAATGTCAGAATCGGCAGGATATACATGGCAGATAGCGTGGTCTTTTTCACTTGTATGTAAAATATGGCTAAACTTAAGTGTCTGAAGATCAGTTCTTATATAAACTGATGGTTTTTTAATAGGTTAATTTTTTGTTTTAATAAAATGTCCAGATGCTTAATTCTTAAGATCTTGAGTGGAGTTCCAGCTGGCTTCTCATAGACTGTTGGTCCAAATATAACTTGGAACATAAACAAAAGTAACTGAAATTCATACGTCAGCAGGTGCAAGTCAAGGAAGTTTTGTGAATTCAGAGTTGTCCATATGCGGAACATTATACAAGCTGATGCTGGTACTGAAAGTAGCTTCATGGGAAACGAGTGTTTATTGAAGTAAAACACAAAACAGAAGATAAAAATCAAAGTAGTTAGAAGGGAAACTAGACATGCGGAGAAAGTTGTTCAACATGGGACTAAATAATGACCAGTCAGGCAAATGAGAAGATACAGGTATGTGACTGGCTTGAAGATGTTTTCAGTTACATTTTTCTGCTTTGTTTCAGGATGAGCAGTATGTCAGCTTTGTTTCAGTTGTCAATGTGGATCAGGGTATGTGCTTAGATCTCTATTTTATCTTAACAGACATGATATTCAGCTATTCTTGAAATGATTCTCTTGTCTTTTATTCCAGCACTGCCATGGTTATTTAACAGAAAATGTTGGAATACCGGTCTGGGGCTCATACGCTGTTTTTGCATTGGCAACTCTATTCTCGGGACTGATACTGGGACTTGTAAGTGAAGCACTTGAAACAGATTGGCTTGTGACTACTGTGTATTATACTAATGCTGCCTTTGCCTCAGTCTTTAATAGTAAGACCAGTTGTTCTCTGGGTATCCAGCCCCCTGAGCTGAAAAACAGGGACGGGGGGTAGAATGAAGCCCCCATAATCCAAGGGGAAATGGTTAGTGGCCTGCTACACCACTTAGACACACACAAGTCTATGGGGCAGGATGGGATCCACCCAAGGGTACTGAGGGAGCTGGTGGAAGTGCTCACCAAGCCACTTTCAATCATTTATCAGCAGTCCTGGCTAACCGGGGAGGTCCCAGTTGACTGGAGGTTAGCAAACGTGATGCCCATCTACAAGAAGGGCTGGAAGGAGGATCCGGGGAACTACAGGCCTGTCAGTCTGATCTTGGTGCCGGGGAGGGTTATGGAGCAGATCATCTTGAGTACCATCATGCGGCACGTACAGGACAACCAGGTGATCAGGCCCAGTCAGCATGGGTTTATGAAAGGCAGGTCCTGCCTGACTAACCTGATCTCCTTCTATGACAAGATGACCTGCTTAGTGGATGAGGGAAAGGCTGGGGATGTTGTCTACCTAGAGTTTAGTAAAGCCTTTGACACCGTTTCCCACAGCATTCTCTTGGAGAAACTGGCTCTCATGGCTTGGATGGGTGCACTCTTTCGGTAAAAAACTGGCTGGATGGCCGGGCCCAAGGAGTGGTGGTGAACGGAGTTAAATCCAGTTGGCGGCCGGTCACAAGTGGTGTTCCCCAGGGCTCAGTACTGGGGCCAGTTCTGGTTAATATCTTTGTCAATGATCTGGCGGAGGGGATCGAGTGCACCCTCAGTAAGTTTGCAGATGACACCAAGTTGGGTGGAAGTGTTGATCTGCTTGAGGGTAGGAAGGCTCTGCAGAGGGATCTGGACAGGCTGGATCGATGGGCCGAGGCCAATTGTATGAGGTTCAATAAGGCTCAGTGCCGGTGCTGCACGTGGGTCACACCAACCCCGTGCAACGCTACAGGCTTGGGGAAGAGTGGCTGGAAAGCTGCCCGGCAGAAAAGGACCTGGGGGTGTTGGTCGACAGCCGGCTGAATATGAGCCGGCAGTGTGCCCAGGTGGCCAAGAAGGCCAGTAGCATCCTGGCTTGTATCAGCAATAGTGTGGCCAGCAGGACTAGGGAAGGGATCGTGGCCCTGGTGAGGCCGCACCTCGAATACTGTGTTCAGTTTTGGGCCCCTCACTACAAGAAAGACACTGAGGTGCTGGAGCGCATCCGAAGAAGAGCAACGAAGCTGGTGAAGGGTCTAGAGCACAAGTCCCGTGAGGAGCGGCTGAGGGAACTGGGGTTGTTTAGCCTGAAGAAAAGGAGGCTGAGGGGAGACCTCATCGCTCTCTACAACTACCTGAAAGGAGGTTGTAGCGAGGTGGGTGTCAGTCTCTTCTCCCAGGGAACAAGTGATAGGACAAGAGGAAACGGCCTCAAGTTGCACCAGGGGAGGTTTAGATTGGATATTAGGAAAAATTTCTTTACCAAAAGGGTTATCAAGCATTGGAACAGGCTGCCCAGGGAAGTGGTTGAGTCACCATCCCTGGAGGTGTTTAAAAAGACGTGTAGACATGGCACTTAGCAACATGGTTTAGTGGTGGACTTGGCAGTGCTAGGTTAACGGTTGGACTCGGTGATCTTAAGGGTCTTTTCCAACCAAAATGATTCTATGATTCTAATGTGCAGGATGTCTGGAGGTTTAAACTTGTCTTTCTTTGGTTTCAGATAATGGTGTTCTTAGCAGACTGTATCTGTCCATCCAAAAGGCACAGACCGCCACAGTACCCTCATTCAAGTAAGCCCACTGTATCCTTCTAATTCAGTGAACCTGTTTGATAAATCTTATTTAATGAATATCGGTATGTAACTTGTGTCTGCGGGACATGAGATTTAGTGCAGAAGTTTACACTTGTGATTGATGCCTTGCTTTACCTGCAGCTGTTTGCCCTTAGGGTTTATAGTGGCTTTGTATTTTGTATTTAGCTAAAGCTAAACTATTTTTTAAAAACTTTTTTAGGAGATAGAAAAATGTTTTTACAGCATTTTCATACCTGCAAGATACGAAATTCCATATGTACAGGGAGGTAAGAGAAAGTTTTGAGTGGAGCTCTCAGTGTTGCTAAGCTGGGGGTTTGCGTAAGTTTTAGGGGCAAAGTGAGGATTAAAAGTGAATTTGTGTTTCTGTGGATAGTAAGTGATTCAGTTTGGGGTTAGTCTCTGGAATTTTTCAAGGTAATCTTAAAAAGTCATGGAAGAAGATCTGAATGCTGGTTTATGGTTTGTAGGAACCTGACTCATTTTTTTCAAAGCTGGAGGAAGTTTTGTATTACCTTGTCTAGGTAGTCTGTAATCTGTTAATGCTTCACCTGTGGGTAACTTCATGCTAGCAACAATTCTACCTAAGATAGCAGCTTAAGTGACTGATACTGGAAAGTGCTACCTGGATTAAATGCATTAAAATTCTGTGCTAGCCCATGATGTTAAAAAAAGTGTATTTCACGTGGTAATGGTATTTATTTGTGTATGCATGTTTTCTTTTCTCCTTAAGGAAAGCTAGCTGCGGAGTCAGCTCAGCTGCTGAAAAAGCTGGATGAAGAGCAAGAAGCAGATGAGGAAGATATCTCAGATGATGAAACGGAGGGTAAAGAGGTGTCCAACAGCAACTCGTCACCGAATGCTGTAAGGCAGCGCCCAGTGAACACTGCTGCTACAACGGATAAATCTTAGCTTTATTTGTATGCAGGATTAGTATTTGAGTCGCCAGCTCAAAAGGAGGTAAATGTCAAATCCTTCAGCTTGAAGAGAAGAATGACTCCTGTCATGGTAATATTGATGCATTTCACAAATTCAGATTTAAAAAAAAAAAAAAGGCATCTTTAGCATCAGGTATTCAAAACTAAAACATGCTGTTGCAAATGGCTGAAACTTCTCCTGTCTGTGTGCAGAGAAGTGCCAAGAAATAATTTATGTGGCTTCTTGAATGACTTGTTCTATAGGGATTTCTTTTTTAACAGAATGTAAACCAGTGTACTTGTTGCATTAGGGAACATTAGCAAAGAAAATGCACTAACCTCTTTGCTGTTAAAGCATTCAAAAAGGTTTCTCAGTATAAATCTATCTAGTTGTGCTCTGAAGAAATGCTGAGGGGAAAAGTTCCTTCAGTTATGGGACATGTCCCAGGCTTTTTATGTGACAAAAACTGCTTTCTGCTATGACAATGAGTGCTGCAACTCCCCCCCCCAATCTTTCTTCTTCCAAAGAGACAGAAGTTGCTATCTTCATTTAGAGGAACAGAAATTGTCCTCTGAACAAAAGCTAGAGAGCTTGTCTTTGCCATCCTCCCAGATGGAAGTTACCAGAAGCGCTCTGTGTAGTGTGGATTCTCTGGCTGACCAGAAACCTGCTATTTGCATCAATTTCTTTTAGGAAAGGCTGTAGAAAACTATATGTGCTTCTTGGCAAAGTAATTCTTCTCTAGAAAAAATTACAAATAGCACCACGAAGTCTTGTTTGTCTCAATGACTCTGATTCAGATGGGAATAGTTTACATGCAGGGTTCTCTGCTGAGTGCAAATCCTGTCCATTCATCCTGCTGGATGGCAGTAGGACTCTGCTTATTTTTAATATATCAGCAGTGATTTCTGCTTAATCAAATTTTACTGCAAATCCAGTCAGGCTGTACCTGGTCTGAAGTTGAAATAACTGCTGCTTAATTTCTTTTACAGAAAATCATCTTTTCTGTTTTCACAAAACCATCTTGAAACAATTGCCCTAATTCTTTCTTTAAAAAAACCTGTAGTCTACTGTTTTCTGTATGGTATTTGTTTTCACTCTGTATAGAAATAAAAAGAATGCACATGCGCATTGGACCAGTGTTATCTTGCATCGCTTGTAAAGAATTTTCCATACTCTTTCAGCTAATTTTCAAAGTATTTGCAAGGGAAGGGTTAGCCTAATGCTGAGCACGCTTAGGTTTTTTGACAAGCCTGTTGTTGCTGGGGTTTTTTTGTTTGTTTTAGGGGTTTTTTGTTTGTTTTTAGTCGTGTGGGTTTTTTTAAATTGTTCATCTGAGTGGTTTTGCAGGACTGGCAGTTGATAAATCTGTGTCAATAGTAAACTTGGTTGTAATTAAGATCTCAAACGTAGAAATGCTCTGGATGATATTTTCAGTGCAGCCTGGCTCTCTAAAGCCAGGCTCTCCTGGTGATTATTAAGGAAGACAGAGCATCAGACAAGGAGCTCGTAATGAACTCTGTGGGATATGAAAGCAATATTGCGAAAAACAACATTCAGAGCTCTTGCAGGTGAATCAGCTTGTAAAGCTGTTAAGAATATGCCATGTTTTTTGTCAGTCTTGAACGCCTCTTTGTAAGTTGCGTTTTAAATATATCTGAGAGATCATAATTCATCCTCCGTGTTATGAATGGAAGAAGGTGATTCAGCTATCCAAATAGCTGAGTGAATCTTCCAGCGAGTTCTTAGATGAGTAAGAATGAGTTGTTATGTAAGATGTCCTGGAACTTCCTCCTTTGACTTTTTCTTTCTTTTTTTTCTTTTTCTGAACCTTGGTGCTCTGGAATGACTTACGACTTTAGTGCTGGGTTATGTGTTAGGAAGATATAACTGATGCTTGAAAGGGTCCGTTTGGTTAAAATCTGAGTGTTCCTGTGACTTTTAAATATCAAACTTTTCCTGGTGTTTGAATGAAGACCACTGTGTGCCGTAAATGCCCTTAAGGTGTTGGTCTTGTGGGATTGCCTTAAATTCTCTAGAAGTTTAGCTCTTAGCCTTTGTCACTAGTAAAATAAAGCAATAAATCCATGATATACTAAGGAGAACTAGTAGCACTGTCTTTGATAAATGGTGTATTTCGTTAGTTTGGAGAGGGCTTGAGAAGACAGGGGACACAGAAATGCTGTACGCTGCTGTTGTGTTGAATTGTTTTAAAAGCTGAACTATATGGGCTAACTCCACTTGGAATATATTTAAGTGTAGCTGTTATAAATGCAGGGTTTTCTAATTTTTCAGTTACTTTAAAACTGTGCAATATAGAAAGTATATACTGATAACTTTGGGCTAACTCTTAATTTTAAAAGAACAACCAACCTTTTTTTTTTCTTGCTGTACTTCTAGACTCCTGGTTTAACAAGAACTTGTAGCACTAACTTACCTTGCCTTTGCCTTCTGCACACCTACCTTTTCTTACTGCCTCCCTGCCTTAGGCAAGTAACCAAATTCCAAAACTGCCTCTTAGTCGTAAGTGTTCCCAGTTGCTGGAATCCAGCCTCTGCGTGGCAGACCTATGCTTGTGATTAGTGTAACTTCTGCAAGTTCTGTTTTGATTAGCCATAGGCAGCCTGTGTTTGCTGATCTCTATAAATCTTACCGTTGATATTTTTAATAATGTTATGGTTTTGTCCTGTGAATATTTAAGTTTCTTGGTATTTTTTTTAAAATCTATGTACCCAAAATGTTTACTGAGGCTGAGCGAAGGTTGCAATGTAACAAATGTGTGTAAGAGCCTGACCTTTGTGTGTATTGATGATGCTTGAATATCAGTTTTGTAAAAGTCAGACTGCCCTTTCCATATCATCACCTTGACCGAGCATGTCCCGTTTCATTCCAGAAGGAATTAACTGTAAAAATACTTTTTTTTAATGTTTCAGAGAGTCTTCAAGTAAAAAATAACCACCAGCTTTGGATTCCTGTGTTTGTGTCTTTTTTTTTTTTTTAAGACAGTGTCTTGCTGTTTGCAATGAAGCAAAACTGCAGCTATTTCCATGGAAAAAAAAATTGTAACGCTATAGCTAACAAACCATTTGTGATAATTCTTTTTGAAAAGACAAGTTTGAATAATACTTCAAACTAAAGCTGCAGTGAGGTACTTGTGTTTTTTAGTTGAGACTGGCTTGGGTACCTCATGGTAGTGTGAGCTGACCACTCATCATTTTGGTTAGATGGGTTGTATGGTTTGGGAAGGAGCTTTCACGCATATCAGGCCTAGACAGCAATGGTAATAAAATGCGTTCTTGTGTTGCAAAAAGAATGTAGGCTGGAGTTGATAAATGATGTTTAGAATTCAGTTCTTTGTAACTTTTTTTCTGTATTTGCGTAAAATGCATGCAAATGGTATTTCAGCTACAGATGGACTTCTCCCCTTTTCCACCTACACACTCTATATCAAATCTTAACAGCTGAAGGGGTCAACATTGGTGAATTTATCTTGGAGTGGGAAGCTTAATTCAGAAGTGTATGAGTTCTGAAATGAAAGAGGCTTCTTGAGGAGGAAACAAATCCCGACAAGGTATGCTCAAAGCACTACTGAGTAACAGCTGGCCCAGTGCAAAACTCTTGCCATCAGAGAGTCTGTCTTGCCTGCTCCCTTGCTCTTTCCTCCATCTCTTCTCTTAGGAGTGAGTGTTGAGAACGTGGTAGCTCTGCGTGTTGGCTCTCAGTCTGAACGCGTGGAGTTTTCTGGGAAAGTGCAATAATACTCTTGCAGTTCCTCCCCAGCAGGAACAAGGAATACGTACTGCCTGGGGAATTAAGTGGATGCTCACACAAGCCTAACTTCCCTACTCTGCCACTCAATTTATTACATATAACAGAAAACAATAGCCAATCCAAAGGAAAAAATGAGCTAAAAGTCAAACTGAAATATATTTAGATAGTTTAAAATTGTTGGGACTAACCTGATAAGAAACAAAAAAGCAACTGTATGCTTAGCGGGCAATTGGTGTTTGCCAGATTGCCAAAGTCAGCCGTAGGTTTGGTTTCGAAAGGAATAGTTTCAGTTACAACAAAGATTGATGGGGAAGGAGAAATTTCAGTATGCTGTAGCACTGCTTCAGTGTTTAGAACACCAAGGTACAATGTCGATATTAATTTTAAGGCTTCTTTGCTTAAAGCAGAGGGAATCTGTCTCCTGCAGCTGGCTTATCTCCTTGTTTGCATCGGCTGAAGTTCTTGGTTTGACCTGAACAGCATCACCTTTGGCTCTTCCCTGAATTTTATTTCTGGCCACTAGCCTGGCTAACGCCTGGCAGTCTACTCTTGGGTCAGCTTTTCTTTGCCCTGCTCAACTCCTTACCTTGCTGTGGGCTTTATCAACTTCAGTAACTTTCTAGAAGAAGAGATTCTGCCTCAATCTGCCCTTTTCCCTCACTTTTCCATATTTAGCTCTTTAAAACTTTCCAGATACAAGTTTCATTTCTGTTCAGCATTGCTTATAGAAATTCTCTTAACTGCAAGGCAGATCCAGAAAGCCAACCCTTAGGTATGCACCTGATGTTTAATAGCCATCTTTAATCTGTGAAAAGAATAAATATATTTCCTTTATCTGGTGAGGTACTTGAGTATATGTGTGTCCCTGTTGTAGCACTTCTTGTATTTGACCTTAACTTCTTGCATTGCAAAAGCCAACCCTCCAAAAAGCCTATTCCTGGCAATGCTATAGCCTGCATACTGGGATTTGCTTTCTGCTCCTGTCCTGCTGATGCTTACGTTCTCTGTGCTGTGACGTGGCTCTGGCCAGAGAGAAAGTGCCAATAATTGCAACAACCAGAGGAACGCTTGGTGTCAGGGTCCCATGTTGGCCAAGTGCGAGGCAGATCAGAGACCCAACCTTTCCTGCGGTGGGAACCAATGCTTTTCTTTTGGAGAGCCCATTTCATCGCATAGCCGTGGCACGCGTGCCTTGAAGTGCCAGGAGCAGCTACTGGGCCCTGTTACCTGCCCTGGCGCTTACTTCAGTCCCCCGAGGCTGAAATGGGAAGCATCTGGGCTTCCAGTTCTCCCTCCCCAAGGCAGATGCCTGCCCGAGACCCAGGGAGGAGTGCTAGGCACGTGCTGAGGGGTGTAATGGTGGATGTGGGCTTGTATACGACTGATGTCCTTGAAGTGACAGCAGGTTCTGAAATACCTGTGAACATCAGAGGGGGAAAAGACACCAGTGAAATCTTCTGGGTGTCTCTTAAAAGGTTCCTTTATAAGTTAAATTATGCCTTCTATATCAAGGAGTTTTTAAAATGCTAGATAAGAAACCATTAATGCAAGATCATCGTTAAAGATAATACTTTTTAGCTGTACTTTTCCTTCCAGAGTCTTTACGCTTTGCTGAGCCTGGACCTCAATGTTTCCCCCTCCCCGCCATGTGACTGGTAATTTCTCAGAAAGATTATGTCTCTGAATCTTCCTTTAAACTCCTTGGCACGTGGGATGGTTACTCCTCTCTGAATGCTTGCTGTATCAAGACTATCAACTGAAGGGAAAGGGGTGTTCGAAGTAAAGACTTCTTCTTGCCTGTGGCTGAAATCACAGGGATACAGGATGCCACTTCCACAGGTCAAGTCCAATTGGCGTTTCCCTTCCCGTTATTGCTGGTATTGCCAGCATAAGCGCAGGCACCGCGGTGACAAGGAAAGGCTGCTCACTCCATTAGCGTCACCGCACAAGCCTTGTTCCTTTTCAGTGAAGCTCAGCCCTGCTGTTAGCACCGTCGATGTAAATCTCTTCCACCTGACCCCTCAGATGAGCCAACGTCTTGTTCCCTGACAGACCACAGTGCGTATTTGTCTTGGAATTGCAGTTTCATCTGTCAAAAAAAGAAAAACCCAAGGAGGCCAAGTGCTGGTTTTGGATGGCCTGAATTCCCTTGATCTTCTGCGTCAGTGGGGAGAGCCTGGAGCCACCGGAGATGCTGGGCACGAAGAAACGGGCAGGATAGAAACTGGATCTGGTCCGCAGCTGTACCGCAGAAGTAAGAGGGGTGCGAGGACCCGTTTGGCTCTCGAGGGGGTGTGACGTTGTTACGCCCCGATAACGAACGATGGCTGAGCCAAGCCTTTCCTTACCTGTGCCTGCTGAGCCTGGCTGGTTTCTTCACGTAGGCTATCTCAGCCCCTGGGTCTCCCAGGAAAATATCACACATTTCCCTTGTTGAATCTTCCTGGCTGTTTACTGGACTGCAGAGCTGATTTCTTAGATGATTGGAGAAGGGGTTCTCCAGGGGTAACTGCTTCCTCTTCCTCCTCTTCCCCTTGTCAAGTGTTTGGGAAGGACATGAAGTGTGGTCTTACACAGAGCTCTTTTTTTTTATTATTATTTCAACAGGACTTTGTTAACAATAATGAGATTAAATACTCAGTATTAAGCAGATTTTGGTGTGGGCTCTGTGTATGCCCAGCTGATCAGAAATAGAAATCACATCTGATGTGTCCCCCTTAGGCTAAAGCTTGTGCCTGTGGGCAAACTTCCCAAAGGTTTTCAGTTGCTGAAGGATCTGTTGTGAGTGGTGATGCCATAACACAAGAGCTGATCAATGAAATCCTGTGCGAAGATGAATAGAAGCAAAATGTTTCAGAAATATCTCTTATTCAGGGAGAATAATCTGTGTGTAATCTCTGCTATGGTATATTTTTAAATACAGTAGTTTGTCATCAGTTTGATGTGCGTGGTAGGCGGTGTCGTGACAGGTTTCTAAAGGAACTGTCTGGTTTGATGCATCAGTTGTCAGAGCCCTAGACGAGGCTGATCCATCCCCTTCCAGATCCGTCGAGGCTACAGCCAGTTGTCAGCCCAACTGGGAGCGGGGAGCGATCGCTGAAGCCGGCCAGGGCCTCCCCTGAGTGGGATCTGAGTTTTTCTCGGCGGTTTCTGTATGTTTTCTTAAGCGTGAGAGACGGCAAGAACAAAGCCTGCCGGGAGCTGTCGGCCCCCGGGGAAAGAGTTGTTTGCCTTGATGCTCTGCTGAAGTTCTACAGCGATGACTAAAACTCAAACCACCGTGGGGTGGTGTAGCGAGACCTCGCTGGGCTGGAGGAGGCTGCCAGCACAGCACCCCGTCAGAGGCATAATAAAAAAAAAAAGTCCTTTTTTAATTATTATTTTTGCAAGACATGCTGACTGAAGTCCCTCAGCTTGTCCACGTTATCCTGATGTCCTCTGGTCACTTTTGAAAACGCCTCATCTGTCTTCTGCACACCCAGGAAATCGAGAACCCGGCTGTAGCCTGCTACAGGGGTTCCAGCTCCTGGTGAGATTGGGGCTGGATCTGGCCGCAGGGCTGTATGGGGAGCACGCAGCGGGGGCTCCCCTGCCTCGGGAGGAGCTCAAGGGCATCACTCTTTGCTTTTCTCTATCACAATTAGGTAGTTGACCAAGAATTAATGCTTGTCACTCTGCTCTAAGAACCTCAAAGGCTCCAAACTGAGATCTGCTCCATTCGGGGTATGTATATATAGATTATTTTTTATTTTTTTAAATATTTTTTTCTAAAGGGCTTTGGAGCACGTCTCCCAAAGGGCTGCTCTAACTATGCTCTGGAGAGTTGTGGAAGAAGTTGAGTGGCCAAAAGGAGCCCAGCTGACCAGGTGGTGGCAACATGGAGATGCTACGTACAGATCGCTTGGACCTGTGTTACCCCTGGAGGAAACGTTACTTCTACAGAGAGACCTGAAGTGATTTCATAGCTTAAAAGAGGATGGTAAAAGCATGAAGTGTCAATATGTTTGGTTGTTTTAAAGGAGACAATAGGTGTGGGGACAATGTGTGAGTAAGCTGTGTCACCTTATGCCATGGATGCCTGTAGTGTAGCTACATGGCACGGACCAACCAAATGGAAAAAGCGGGTTACAGATCAGTGAGAACTTTCTGAATGAAAGGACGTTAGGAAATGAATAATTAAGACTGAGCTAGAGGAAGCGCAGCAGGAAGTCACCTTGCAGCAGGACGGGGACTGGCTGGAGGTACCGATAGCAAAGGAAAATGTGTAACTCCTCCTGTGTGCTTTTGACGGATGGATTTATTTTGTGGCGATTGGGATCATCACTTGAACTTCCAGTCCTGGGAGTAAACAATGAACAGGGCAGAGAATAAACTCTTCTTTCTCCTCTGTATTTATAGGAGATGGTGTGAACCCTCTCTGGCTGGTTCTGTTTTCATGCAAGACTTTCTCTTCCAGAAGCAAGTGTCACGGATGTGAGCTGTATGTACCCAGCCTTTGGGTGACATCCCCAGTGGGTCAGCACCTCGCTGGGAGGATCTGCTCCTCCGCAGGCAGATGGGTCGCAGCACCCTCGGGAACACATCCCCAGCGCTGCGGCATGTCTCGTAGCTAGCCGGAGCACGCCGTCTTCAATGGCAGGGTGTACGCAAGCAAGCGTATCCTCAAAAGCTGTTGCTGTTTGCCCTGCCCAGCTTTTGTGTGCTCCTTGCTCCTTTTTCCGCTGGGTATCATGCTTGGCCGAGAAGACGGAGCCGGTGGAGAAGGGAGCCTGGGAAGGCTGGGGAGGGCGAAGGTGGAGGGTGCCATAGCTGGGCTCCTGGCTCTGCGGAGCAGGCGGCGGAGGAACCCCAGGGCAGGAGCAGCGTTTTGGCTGCTACGGAGAGAACCGGGCTCATCTGTGCGTGTTCCTCTGTGCTTTCTCCTCGCCGGGGCTCTACGGCTGCCGGGCTGCGCAGGGCTCAGAGGGGAAGAAAGGCTCTGGAAAGGGCAGGGGGTGAGCAGAGCCGGAGTCCTGCCCCAGGGCTCCTGCCTGTGCTGCAGCTGCGGCTGCCTAGATTTTCCGCCCCGTGAATGAGGATAAAAACCCAGTTTTGTCTTCAGGGCAGCAAACGTCAGGGTTTTGTTTTTTTTTTTTTCCTCCTCCATTTGCTGCGATGCCGTAAGCCAAATCGGCTCTGTGCCTACACCTGGTGTGCGTGTCCCAGCGGGATCCCTGCCGGAGCTGCCGGCAAGGTTCTGGGGGAGCACATCAACCCGATCACGCCTGGCCTGGCCTGTGTCAAACGACAGGTATGATCCATGGGGCTGCCCACCTTGAAGGTGTAATCCCCGCTGCTGAAAATACTGCAGAAAATGCATGCACAGTTTAAATTGTCAAATAAATTGAACACAGGAGCATACAGAATAGGGGAACGTAGCCTCGTTACTTAAATCTCTAATTTCCAAGTTTTGAGGTAAGACCTGCTCCGTGGTGCGTTTTGCTTAGATTAAATATATTGATAATCTGTTTGCTCCAAAAACTGTGAACAGGTAGAACAGTATAACAAACCAGTTCAGCGTCGCTTCCCATAAGGAACAGAAAGACACTTTTTAGGAGATTTTTCTAGAGCCCCGTGGGCTGCGGGAGGAGCTTGCTGGTCCCCGCACGCCGAGTGGCTCCGGCACGGAGCTCTTTCCAGATCCTCCTTCATCCAGGAGCAACAACTGCAGCGGAGGCACAGATGCAGGATCCTGGTTTGGAGATTTCCCCATTCTGGTATCATTAACCCTACACTGGCCTCTGCTCTGGGTTATTTTGCCAGCTGCGCTGATGAGTCATTCCCCTGTCCCCTTATTTCCTTCGCCGTCTCTCTTCGATCCTGACATATATTTCTATTAATCAGGCCCTTCCCCTGTCTGTTTTTCCTGGCTGGATTTGCAGCAGTGGTTTATTTACAAATCTCTCCAGAACTGGCCTCTTACAGTTAAAAGTAACGCGGGTGTTGGTTGAAGGAAAGCCGATTTTTGACAAACTCAGCATGAGAATGAGAACAGATGGGGGCTTTGATGAATTAGATATTGCTAAACGTTGTCCTCCTGCAAATCAGCTTGGTTTTCCCTATTAGCATAAGAAGCAGGAAGAAGGATTTAATTTCTCTAAACATTGCCCCTTAATGATCTACCTCTCCAGCTTAGAGATTTATATTGCTGCTTAACAGCAAAGCAGCTGAATTCCTTCCACAGAGAATCGACTGCAATTTTGAGTTGATTTCTGGCACTTCTCCCTCCCTGGGATGAGAACTGTGCTTAGGAGAGGTGGTTGCTGTTTTTAAGTGGTATCAATTCAGGGGTTTTTATGTTTTTAGGTTGATTTAACGGAATGATTTTTATTTATTTATTTTTTTAATTATTCTTTTAAAGGGTCAAGAGGCACCAGCACATCCTGGAGATGCTTTTTAGGCTCTTTGTCCCCATCTGACATCCCTCCTGTGCCCTGATGCCTGTGGGTCCCTGAGCAGAGTGGAGGGTGGCACTCCTCATTGCCCCTACGCTCGGGGGCCCGACCCACGGCACCCTGCCTGCACCCACAGCATCCCGCACTGATGCAGGACATCACTTGCAAGGCTGCTAGAGCTGATGGGCATCGTGGTAGGTCTTGTCTCATCTGTGCCAAGAGTGGCCCCTCTCCGTTGCCTTTTCCAGGTGGTGTGGGCTCCTGGGGTGGACGTCTTGTGTTACAGGGTACGTGTAGCTCCCGTGCTTAACTTGCACTGTGTTTTGTCCTCAGCCTGGGGGATTTGCAGCCTGGCCAGGCAGGATCCAAAAAGCACCGAAAGCAGCAGAGCTTTCCCCCTCTGGGCTGGCTCTGCGGGCAAGCCCAGCTTGCGTGGCCATGGGTACGCAGCGGGGCTGAAGCCGGCAGCAGACGTCTCTGCCAGGGGAAGGATGCAATGCTCAGCGGCTTGTTGCTCATCCCTCGTGGTACCCGTTTTCCTTTCCATCACAGCTCAGAAATGCAGTCCTAAGGGCGAGCGGCGAGCAGGCGTGCGGGTATCCTGAGATCCGTGCTTCGCCTCCGTGTGCTCCGACACTAACTTTGCCGTGGCTGGAGCGTTTAGGGGTAGTTCAGCTTGCCCGGATGGCTGCACTGCAGACGAGGAGCGGGGGGCTGCGAGGGGGGACGGGGGCTCTGCCACGCTCGGGGATGGAGGAAGGCTGTTGTAGGCACTCTTGGGATTTATCTGCTGTGTAGGTGGGTGGCTGAGAGAAAGATGGAGCGGGGGCAGCCCCTGGGGCTTTGCCAGGGCTGCTCGCCGCGTGGAGCTCTGCCGGGTTTTACTGCAGGCTGTTGGCAAAGGACGGAGCTAGCACATTGTGGGTGCTCTAGCACTTGATGCTGAATGCTGTTTTGTACACTCTCCCCAGCCCAAAGGTTGGCAAACACTATTTGCCTTTCTGCTTCCACCTCTGACCTTCTCGCATCTCCTCCTGCCCTGCCTGCCACCCAAGGGCCAAAGAGATGCTGCTCTATGGATGCCAAATGCAGGCGCTGGGTTTACCAGTCACACTGGGGATGGCAGAAATGACCCTGTTTACCTCCTCTGCAAGAAGGACTCTGGAGTCCCAAGGGAATAGGATCCCATGCTGTTTCGCTGTCCCCTTCAGAGGGAGGGATACTGCAGGGAGGTTTTTTAACAGCTCGGCTTTAATTACCCCTCCTGCCACTTGTAGGTCTGAGCCTGGATGGTGAGATAAGGCATCCACTCGCTGTTCCCTTGAAGGAAACTGCTTTGCAGGTTAGCAGCCCTGCATGGATGCTGTGAGTAGCTGAGGACTTGCACACACTGAGTGGTGGCTTGTGCGTGGGGACAGGGCTCCATGGGCAGGGGGAACCTGTGCACCCTGGAGGTCCCATCTGCCCCGTGGGGCTGCGAGCAGGGAGCACCCAGGGGCTCAGCCTTCCCAAGAAGGACACTGCCTTTCCTTTGAGTCCTGGGGCTAAAAGCTATAAGCCTTGGTTTTTATTTTTTTCCCCACTCCTCTGTTCCCCTGAAGCTGCACAGCTCTGATTCATCACGTTGGTCACACTGTCTTTAGCGTTGTCCATTAGTCTGAAACTACTGTCATCTTCTGCAGTGCATTAGGTACCGCAGCATCTCCTTCTATATTAGCCTGTCTTACTGTGTCCGAGTCACTGGATAAATGGAGACTGAAGCAAAGCTTCTGCAGCCAGCTGTCTGGTAGGCACTTTAATTTCCCGTGCTGTAGGCTGCGTTGAGCATAGAAAGAATGCTGGGGACATGAAGACCCGGCAGAGCACCGGGAGGGAGCAGAAACTTTTCCCACCTGGCTGTCACCGGGGCTTGGTGTAAGCCCTTGGCATCTCCCGTCCTGCCTTCCCCTGGCACCCTTGCGGTGGGGCTGGCGAGGACTCGGTGTCTCGTCCCTGGCTGGTGCACGGACAAAGGTCTCCTCCGTGCTTCGGTCTCCTGCTCCCCAGGCTGTTGCAAAGCCTGGGACAGCGCTGCCCGTGAAAACCCCGCTTGCCCAAACCTGTGCCTTCCTCCGTGTCGGAGTGGGCAGGGTCTGGCATGGCAGCCCCTCCAGACGAGGTTAGTGGCAGCAGCCCCTCCGGACACCCAGCCCTGTGAGGGTTGCTCCATGTGAGGGTCTGTAACCTGGTGGCTGCTCGCTTCCCAGAGGAAGGCAGCTTTTTTTTGCTGTTAAGTACTCAGTTTTGGTGGCTCCAGAAAACAGCAAACACCCCATTTTGGAGGCTGGGGTGGTCGCGGCTGCACCAGCAGCAAATGCCCGCTGGAGCTCAGCCTGCTGCGGCCACAGGCTTCCCGAGCTGACGGCTGGAGAGGGAGGGAGCCGGGGGCTGCTAATCCCATCAGACCTGTTAATGGCTCCAGAGAGTGACTCCGAAGGATCCCTCAGTGTTAGACAAGACCTTCTTAATTGAATTACTTTTCCATTTAATTTCACCCAGCTAGAAGTAATAGGAAGGGGTCCAGGCATAGACTAATAGTCTTGGTGCCCACGGCTGCCTGCGTGCTTGCACAGGCATGAGTGACAGCTTTGCATGAGGATGGGTTATCCGCAGGCCTGGGGATGCGGAGGCTTTGCTTTGCTGTTGCCTAAGAGCCCTCACGGCGCTCTGGCCCCGGTCGTTCTCCTCCAAAGGAAAAAAAGCCTGGCTCCAGAGATCTGATGTCTCTAACAGCAACTTGTCTGTGATGATGGCCATGCTGTCCCCAGGGCTGATCTTGACACCCGGCTGCCTCACCGCAGAGCAGTCTTCCCAGGCTCTCATCGCTGCTGCAGACGGGGTTGCTGACTGCTATCGGAGATGCTCGGGGGCAGATAAGTAAGCCTGGAGAGTTGAAAAGCCAACCTTTTGGGTTTTGTATTTTCAGCGTTTCCTATGTGTGCTGATGGCACATGCAATGGGGAATTGCCCTCAAGAAGTCTTCTCCAAACTGCCATAGTCCTATCTTTTGCCCTCTGCCTTGCTCAAACCATCCTGGAGAGCATCCTGCTGTCCCACAGAGGGATGCTTTCCACTGTCCCGTGGAAGGATTTGTGAAGCAATGCGTTGAAACGTGCAGGTAAATAGAGAAACGGGAGGCACATCTCCTGGCGAGAGACCTGCCAATAAATCCACGGGAGACAGATCCACCTGGCTGGATCGTGGAGCACTCAACTGCTGCTTGCCTTGGTTCTCTGGCAGGGTGTTGCAAAGAAAAGCCAGCCTGCAAGATTAAAGGTTTAGTCAATGACTGCACAGATGTCTCGGACATCCGAGGTGGTTCATCCAAGCTGCGGTTGTGGAGCTTCCCGGTGACAACTGGGAAAGGGTGGATCATCTTTCATCTCTCACCCGGTGCCTAATTTAGTCTCGAAGGACACTTGTGCATCTTTGGAGCCATAAATCACTCTAATGGTTAGGTTTTAATCAGAGATGGCAGGCTCGTGTGCTGAGATCGTGTCACGTACGCCGATGATCCCCTCTTCAGTGGGAAATGAGGCATTTGTGCATGTGTACTGGGTGTGTGTACAGGATAAATGAGTCAAATGGGCTCTTGCTAAGAAATTATGCTGTTTTAATCCTGAGCTTTGTGCATCGCAGTTGTTATTCTGTGAGAGAGAAATGGGAACAGCAACAAGCTTGTACTTCTAACGGGGGAGTGAGTGAGTCTCGATCAAGACTTCAGCGTGCAATCTGTATTCACAACGGCTTGTCTGGCCTTTCCTCCTTGAGTTTTATGTCTGCTTTTCTGTTTTAATCATTTAATTGTATTGGATTTTCTGGAAGGAGAAAGAGTCCCTTTATATGAACTCCTCCTATAAGACTGAAATATGGAGTTTAATTATCTCCCCTTTATTTATTTATTTAAAAGCCAAGGGCTTGCAGTCCTTAGCAGGTGCTTCTGCAAAGCTGCTCGCCTCGACGGGATGCTAAAATGAGAAGCTTGCAGGGGACATGAGTCATTTGCAGTGTGAGTTACTTGTTCTGCTTCGCTGAGAGCATAAGCAATATCAGAGGAGATAGTGATTACTCACGGCTGCTCTTTCAGTCAGTAGCGAGCTTAGAAACTACACAGGCAGCACAGGCGCGATCCGGAGTGCGGCTGCACGGTGAATTATTGATAAGGGAATAAGAGCAACTGGAGATAATCTCTCTTGCGGAATATGGGGAGTAAATCTCCTCCGCTGTACAGAGAGTAAGTCTCCCAGTTAGAAGAACGCTTCCCAGCCAGGGGAATAACAGCGGCAGGAGGTTTTCCTTGAACGAAGAGCGTAGAAAGAGGCCCTGGGAACTATATGCAGCATTGCAGGGAAGGGATTTGGCTGCGAGAGAGGCTGTTTTACTCGCAGACCTCACTCTTCGTTTGGGAACTTCAATATCCTGAGCCAAGAGCTGCAGGTCTTCCAGGAGAAAGAGGTCATTTAAACTTTGGAAATAAAACAGGCATCCCCTTACCTGTCAGGGCAGGCGGAGAGGAGCGGGTGCCCAAATTAGAAATGGGTAAACAGCGATTCCCTGGACTAACCGTGTCTGAGCCGGCAGGTCAGATGGCCCAGGGTTAGCCTGGTGGTGTGCTTCCAGGAGCAACCATCGGCCAGCCCGGAGACCCGGCTGCGTGGTGCCTTGCATTGAGTGCTCTGCCACGGCAGATGGATGAAGAGCAGCGGGGGTGTTTGGTGGCCCAGGCAGCGTCCCCATGCCCACGCTTTGCCTCCCAGCCCCGCTGCGGGGAGGGGGAGACTGTCCCCTGCTCCGTGCAGCCTCCGATGGCCGGGGATTTGTAACGAGGCATCGCAGCACCCGAGCGCCCTTTTGTCTGTGCTGCTGCTGGGGCTCAGCTCACCCGGGGATTTAATGGAAAAGTAAACCCAGCTCTTCTCGGATGGGTGGGAGAGGTGTCCGCTGGCCCATTTTAGTGGCCTTTTAAGATATAAGAAATACAGATGTGTGGTGTCTGGGCAGCCGGAGCAGAGCTGCAATGCTGGGGGGACATCGCTGGCTGGCCAGGGAGGCAGGAGGGTTGCAGTGCAAGCCTGGCTGGCAGGTAACGTTTTTGCTCCCAACTTAAATAATGCAAGCACGTCTGCTGGTTTCAGTAAGTTTTTCTCCCAAAGCGGTTCACTGTGCACGGCGAGGAGAGGGGAATGTCTCATTACGCCCCGTAAAGGAGGAAAGAAGCGCCTTGGGGCTCCGCGGCCAGAGCTGCCATGCTTCAGATATGCCGTGGGTTGGCACGGGGCTCGTGGATGCGCAGAGCAATCCGTCTGCAGAAAACCCACGGGTAGGGCAAGGCTGGGCAAACACTCTTGGCGAAAGGACCATCTGTCAAAAACATGTGTTTTGCACCAACCTGATGGTGTTTGGAGAACCAGCCTAGCTTTACTGGTTAGCTGTCTAGTTTTCACAGGCTGAGTTTGCACCGGAGGGGAGGGAGGGACTTTTTTTCCCCTAACCCCAGGGTTATGTTCTTCGTGTTCGATATTGGAGAAGAAAACGCAGGCTGTGATTTGGGGAAGGGTGCGTTCATTTCCCCATCTCCATACGGACCTCTGGCTCTCCTCATGGCAGACCACAGCCTGCCTGGTGGGTTTGCTCTGACCTCTAAGGGCAGCTGAGACTCAGCTGGAGGGGACACAGGGCTTCTCGGTGTCCCCATCATTTTCATTTCCTCGGCCAGAGGACAGAGAGGGTTATGTTGGCTTTGCTATCGCCTCCAGCTCAGCTGCTCTGCTGGGGGAGAACCTATTGCAAAGGTGGGGTCAGTTGGTGCCTGGCGAAAACTGAGCAAGCATGAGATGACTGCCTCACCTCGGGGAAGGGAAGAGGCATCTGCTGTAGCGATAGGACAAGGGGTAATGGTTTTAAACTACAGGAGCGTAGATTTAGACTAGATATAAGGGAGAAATTTTTTACAGTGAGGGTGGTGAACCACTGGCACAGGTTGCCCAGAGAGGTGGGAGATGCCCCATCCCTGGAAACATTCAAGGTCAGGTTGGACGGGGCTCTGAGCAACCTGATCTGGTTGAAGATGTCCCTGCTCATTGCAGGGGGGTTGGACTAGACGACCTTTAAAGGTCCCTTCCAACCCAAACCATTCTGTGATTCTATGAAAACAAAGTGGCATGCCCGAGGTTTTGCAAGGCACCTGTGACAGAACTGGAAAGAGAACTCGAATCTAACAGGCTTCGTGCTGGGAGTCATAACCAAAATATACTTCTCGCTTCTGCAGGCAGTGTTGTCTGCTTGGCTCTTCTCCCAGGGTAATCAAACAGCCTTGTGCACTCCTCTGCCTGCTGACCCTTTGCTCTCTTGTGTCAGCGCCTGGGCTCCAGAGAGCCGGGCTAATTGCTTGCTGCATCTTGCCGTTGCGCTCAGTAGCTGGATTGGAAGATTGCAGCCCAATTGAAATTAGTGGAGTGGGTTTGGGGTTGGGTTTTTTTTTTAAGTCTTAGGCATTCTGCTCCCACGTGGGAAACTGTTACTGCTTCTGAGCTTCTCGCTGCTGTCAATGCTGGCTTTGCAGGAGCTGAGGGATCGCTGCAGACCCACCGTGCCATCGCAACCATCCTAAAGGGTGTCAGGCACTGAGCGTGTGAGCTAGGTGGGCTCCTGTGTGCCACTGAACACTTCTAATTAGCGTATGCTGAGTGTTTGACCATAATACAACGATGTCAAAGTGTCCCAACTGTGGTCTGTGCACCCCCCCCGTCATCACTGGTGCTCATTGCAACCTTTGCAAACATGATGGATGGAGAACAAGGTCTTGTATAAAAGGATAACCAGGAGGTACTGTAAGGGCAAAGCTTTCTGGCGTGGAAAAGCTGAAGACAGACTCACTGGAGCAGTTATCGACCCTCCCGTTGCCTTTAGCTGTGCTGGATTTTCCCCATACGCGTGCCGGTGTACCTGCCATCACACTCCTTCGCTGTGTGCATGGCTGCTGTCGGTGCACGCTCCCATCCCGGACCGGTGCGGTGTGTGCAGCGTCGTCCCTTCCCTAGCTGTGTCCTGGGAGGGGGGGACAGTCTGGGGACCGCCAGTTCCGAGAGCTGCTCCTGCAATGGGGCAGGTGACAGCGGGGCTGAGCCAACGCTCAGACCCCGACGACGACTGCAGCAGAGGCTTGCTGCAAAACCGATGTGTTCCCAGCTTCCCGTGGTTTGCAGGCAGTCGGGATTTAAGTGAGCCGTAGAAGGTCGTGTTTTCAAGCTCGGGTGTGTGCACAGGTAAGAAATCTGGGCTTTGCGTGGATCAAATGAGTTTGCTTCCAATATCCCTGCTGCAGACCTTCAACGTTAGGGACTGGGAAGGCTGCTCCAGGCTCTGCTGCCAACCGTGTGTTTTCTCAAGTCTTTGGCCGGGTGTTGTTTGGGGCATCGTCTGTTGCTGTGCGTGGGGAAGTTTCCCACTCGCAGGGATAGTCATTTCGGGGGCTTGTGGCTTGGCTGCGCCACCGTGGAGAGCCACATCTGGACCGTATTTCTGGGAATCTATAGAGCTGAGCTCTGTGTTCTCACTCAATTACAGTGGGACACTTGTCAGCAATTTCTTGTTTTTATTTCCTGCGACTTTCCAAACTTGGTTGGTTTTTTTTAAAAAAAAAAAAAAAAGCAGGGTCAAAAAAACCCAACAACAACTCCAAAGCACGTGACATGGGTCTGAAGTGCACCAGGAATGGACTTTTTTCTGGGCAGGAATGACTACATTTCTGCTGTAGTGGTGTGTGTGCAGGGAGAAGAGGCTTCCTAGAGAGGTGGTCGATGTCCCGAGCCTGTCAGTGTTTAAGAGGCATTTGGACAATGTTCTTAATAATTTGCTTTAACTTTTGGTCAGCCCTGAAGTGGTCAGGCAGTGGGCCTAAATGGTTGCTGTGGTTCCCTTCCAACTGAAATATTCTATTCTATTCTATTCTATTCTATTCTATTCTATTCTATTCTATTCTATTCTATTCGAAACTGCTGTGGATAAGAGATGCTCAGTGACCTGTTTGTGGGGCAGAGCCCAGGAGCCACTTTCAGACATTTCAGGGCAAAAGTGGCCAGAGAGTGATGCAGAATCGACCCCACAATAACCCGGTGCCCGCGTGTGCTCTGCAGCACCCTCCTGGTACGGGCGCTGGAGATGGGAGATGAGGAGAGCAGACACCAGGCTTCTACCCAACAGTCCTGGCAGTTTAGTGAAATCTGTTGTGGCCTTCACAATTGTTTAGCTGACCTGTGCAACACGAAACGAAGGTCCTCTTCTAGTAATCTCTGCATAAAGCACATAATTAACTCTGATACGTTGAGATGGGAACTTTAAATTGATTTAATGGCAGGCCTAAAAGAAAAATACTCATAGGGTTGCCGACATCTGCAGTTTTCACTGCCCTGATATGCATAGGGGCTTTTAAATAATTACATTTGTTATTAACACCATCAACGCTAACATGTACGTACACAGACTAGTGCCAAATTGCTTATTTATTTTATTTATTGAACCAAAGTAATCACACTTGGAGATTTCCTTGTTTTGGAAAGAAACTGTTGAACCAACTGAGTTTGTCATCCTCTGTCTCTCATCTTGTAAGCCTTCGTTTCACCACCTTCTCCAAAAAGAGGCCTGCTCACAGTGTGTAGCATTAACAGACCTCATAAATGTCACAGAGCAAGGACTGTCAGTGTTGGACCTTAATTTCCCCCCAAATTCGACACCGGTTGATGCACTCTGTTGGAACGAGTGCTACGGAGTCATTGAATCTGGCTTTTGCCAGCACATTATCTTTGTGCCTGGGCATTGGATCAAACCCCATTTATCAATGCAAGATCACGATCGCTTGACTCCAACAGAGAGGAAAATCCCTCCTGGCCTGAAAACCTTGGCAGCAGGTTGGCAGAGCGGGCAGCCGGGCAGCTTTCAGCCCTCCTCCTGTGTCGAGGCTTGGCTCCGCTGCCGTCGGTCCTTCACTGGAAAGCTCTTGCCTGGTTGGCGGTGTCAGCCGAAACATCGACATGCCCTGATTTCTAGGGCTTTTTCTAAGCATTTGGCCCAAATGTGCCTCCTGCTGAAATCTCTCGGGTATCTTTTCTGTATTTGTACAGGGATAAGCATCTTCAGTGCAGACCTGGATCGGTGATCCTGTTCCTCAGGAAGACTGGCAGGAGACCAGGCTACTCAAAAGGTTTCCCAGCCCCTCTGAGCAGGTACCGGGAGCATTTTCTTCTGCCTGGGAGGACAGTTGAGAGCAGACCTTGCTGGCAAGAAAAGTCTAGTCTGCTGCTGTAACAAGATCATTTGGGCATTTTCCTTCAGGTGAATGCTACTCAAGGCCATCTTAGGCTGGTCAAAGCAAGAGTCTGTGTCCTGCCAGCTGGTGGGAGCTAATGGGCACTGCTTTGCTGCTGGGATGGAGACAACTGCTGTTCTCCCTTTCTTCTTGGGATAGCTGCAAATCAGCACATCCCAACCTTGTTCCCAATTTTTGTCTTCCTTGGAGCACCATCACCAACAGAGCTGGCTTTTTGTTCAAGGCTAACCATGTCATGCATCTGATAAAAAGCCCCTGTTAGGTGAGCATCTTGTCTCTGGCAAGAAGGGATGCAGCAAACAGCTATGAGACCCCGTGTTCACAGCCTGGCCATCGACGAGGTCAGTGGTATCAGGATCTCCTGGGCTGGAGAAGCTGCACCGGGAACCTCACACTTAAAGACTACTGGTAAAGCTATCATTTGTAAACCCATCTTTTCTCTTTTTGAATTTACGAACATTTTTGGTCTCCACAGTATCCTGCCCAGCAAATTCCACAATTTAGCAATGGGTCTGTCCTTCAGACAGTTTTAAACAGATGTCTGATAACTCCTCCAGCTGCCTCTTAGCTCTTGCCTTGTGAGAAATCCCAAATCACCTTCTCCACAGCTCTGGTGTCCCCTCGCTGGTCTCTGCCGTGTGCTAGTCCTGGTCTTTACAGAGTCTCCTGCCTGCGCACCTCTGTGCCTTGGCCATTTCCCAACCGCATGTGGACTATTTCACTCTGAGCCCTGCTCCCAAGTTGTGGAGAGACATCTTGCAAAAGAAAATCAAGGCGCTCCTGCAATATTTATCACGCGGGAAGGTTCACCTCCCCTGAAGCTGCCCAGGACCAGTGTTCAGCTGCTTTCCCAGGTCACCTGTGTGAACTTCAGAGCTGGTGCTCTGCTGAGCTTCATGGCTGCCCAAACAGAGGGTGACACCAGCACCTCTGAGAGCTGCTCGGCATCCCGGGGCTCTCCCGTGGTACAATGTGGTGCTGTAGTAGTGCAAAAAAGTATTGATGGGGGTAGACTTCTCTACTGTGATTTTTTTTTTTTTTTCCTTCAACCTGCCTTACAAAAATCCCCACCCAAACCCCTCACAAATTCTGGGTTTTGGAGCCTCCCTTCTTGTCTCTTCTTTCCTGTTTGTGGTTTCTGCACAGGACCAGCTTTTCGCTGCTCGTATGGCTCTGGGGAGCACAAGCTGTGGCAATCGCTGCCAGTATTTGGATGAAAACCTGCCTCAGATCTCTCACTGGTGGGTCTATTTGTCATTTCCCTCACACTTGTGGTAGTCAATACTTCTAACCTCCTTCTCACCTCGTTAGAGCTTGCCCCTTGTACTTTATCTCCCAAGTTAATTTGTCCTGTGACATCTGCTCTCTCCTAGCTCTTGCCATGCCAATTATTTTCTTCAAGGCTGAGGAGGAACCACCTGACAGGAATCCTTTGCCGTCTGGGTACCTGCAGACCTTCATCAGTAAACCCAGCATCAGATGGAGCTTCTGGAGCCTTGTTCTATCAGAAAGGCTTTCTGGCTTGCAAGTGCTGCTGACTGACCTCCCTCAAATCCACCCAAATGCTTCAGCATCCCATGGGATTTCTCAACGGGGCTGGAGCATGATCTTGGAGAACATCTCCTGCCCTTGTGCATCCCCTCCAGCTCTGCAGCACCCCATGGGGCACCTGCATCCACGTGGGGACGAATGGAGTGCCCTGTGGGAATGGCTGGGGTCCAAGGACGTGTTTATTCTTGGTGCTGACGGCTGTGTCTCAGGTTTTGCCCTCTCCCATTTGCAGGTCTGAGATGTCTCATTCAGTCTTGGGACTGCTCTGAATTGCAAATCCCCTTCCGAGTCCCTGATCCTGGCTTGTGCGTCACTGTATAATTCACGGCCCCGGGGACGAGGGGTTCAAATACAGCCCGGGAGGGGAGTCATGGCACAGGGAGAGGAGAGCGACGAACGTGTCTGGGAACGTAACACCCTGCTTTTAGCTGATGATAGACCATGGCCGTGATTTGAGCTCTGCGTGATGCGTCACCATTTCCCTCCGAAGCTGGATGCGATTAAGACAGCATTTTGCTTAAAAACACAGTGCCAAGCAGGGGTCTCCGGGGCAGGAGGCACTGTCTGGCGGGGCAAAGTCCAACGTGCTGCAGCCAGGCCAGCCACTGCAGGCTCCTTGCCCACAAGTTTGGCATTATCAGCTTTTTGGGCAATTTTCAAAGTCTGAGGATAATTGGCTAGAAGGGACTGCTACCAGCCCCGGGGAAATTGTCTTGGAAATGATGGATAAATGGGGAGGAAGAGGAGGAGGGGCTGCCCTTCCCACGCAGCCCAAGACACAGTACCCCTCTATTCCCAGTTTGGGAGGGATGTGCACCGGGCATGGGGGATGCTCTTTCAGGATGCTCTCCAGCTCGCTGGCTGGCTGGGGGCTGGCCATCGTGCGAGCACAGCTCAGCGTCACCTCCAGGAGAGCGGAGGTGTGGGAGGAAAGAGCTTTGGCCCTATAAATTTTCTTCCTCCGTAGCCAGTGTCACCTTGGGGCTGGCGGGTAGCAGCAGCCGGACAGCCGGGCTGTAAATCACTGCTGCCCGGTGTTTTTAGGCTGTCCCCCCTGTTTCAGGTCCGTCAGTGGCGAGGCGGAGTGCCCCAGATGCTGCTGCTCTGGTTGTTCACCTCGTGCATTGCCAGGATTTACAAGTGCAGGAGTCAGAGGCTGAGCAAAGAGCTGAACGGAGACCAACCGCTCTGCTAACTGGGGAGGCTGCAGCTCTGGGAGGAGCTGGGGGGCTCCTGGGCTGGGGGGGGACACAGTGGAGGTGCAGGTGCCTCTGCACGGGGACTGGGCATGGCTTTGCTGGCAGAGCTTTGCTTCAACGGGACCAAGTGAGATGGAGATGTGCCTTTGAAGAAAGAGAGGGAGAAAAGGACAATCCAGTCTTCGAAGTGATCCTGAAACTAACTGATATTTTTTTCTTTCCTCCTGTTCTCTTTGCCTCCTTGTACTCCCAGACGTGTGAGATGGGGAGGTCCCATGGGCCTGGGCAGTCTTTGCTTTGAGAAAGAGGAGTTGATGGTAAGGGCGGGAGCACAGGGAGGGGAGATCCCACTCCTCACTCCTGGGGGATTCATTGAGCCGTTCTCTCTCTGCCCGTAAAACAGGCACAACAGGATGGTTTGGGCTTCCTGGTGTTTTGTGAGGACAAATTCTTTACACACGATGAAGTTTTCAGTGACTTCAGTAATATTTGTCGGTGCAGAGAGCTGGCACTTGCTGCGGTCAACAGGGTGAGGAGCATCTCTGCTGGTGCTGGATCAGGTCCTGCATGTAGTCTGGCGTCCTTCTGAGCCCGCAGACCTCGCCTGGGGACCCACGGCTCTCCCGATGTGCCACATCTCCTCTCCAAGGCTTGAGTTATTTAGCAGATATGTCAGGCAGGAATGCAAAGGGGATTGGGAAAGCGGCTTCCCCGCAGGACAGAGGGCTTTTGGCGTGGAGCGGCAGCCAGGCGGGCTGTGCAGACCTTGGGGGCGAGGAGGAGGAGGAGGCAGGCGAAAGCAGACCCCGCATCCAGCCCACCCCTTCTCCAGGAGCAACTCAGATGTTTCAAGCTCCTGCCCGGGAGGTGCAGGGCTGGGCGCCGCTCGCCCCACCAGACCCTAGCTTATCTGCAGGAAGGACTAGGGGTCATTTTAAGCCCTTGTTGATAGCCAACTGATCTACCTGTAAAGCTCAGGGAGGAAAGCAGAGCCAAGCCAGTCTGGAAACAAGACGCAGCCTGGTTTCGGCTAGGACAGAGTTAACTTTCTTCCTAGTAGCTGGTATAGTGCTGTGTTTTGGATTTAGTAGGAAAATAATGTTGATAACACACTGATGTTTTTAGTTGTTGCTCAGTAGTGTTTATACTAAGTCAAGGATTTTTCAGCTTCTCGTGCCCAGCCAGCAAGAAGGCTGGAGGGGCACAAGAAGCTGGGAGGGGACACCGCCAGGACAGCTGACCCAAACTGGCCAAAGGGATATTCCATACCATATGACATCATGCCCAGTATATAAACTGGGGGAGCTGGCTGGGAGGGGGGATCGCGGCTCGGGAACTAACTGGGCATCGGTCAACGAGTGGTGAGCAATTGCATTGTGCACCACTCGCTTTGTATAGTTTAATTCTTTTAGTATTACTATTGTCATATTATTATTATCATTATCATTGTTTTTCATTCCTTTCTGTCCTATTAAACTGTCTTTATCTCAACTCACGAGGTTTTTTTTTTCCTGATTCTCTCCCCCATCCCAGGGGTGGGGGGGCAGTGAGCGAGCGGCTGCGTGGTGCTTAGCTGCCGGCTGGGGTTAAACCACGACAAAGTCTCACAGCAGAGTCCTGAAAATCCTCCGATTCGTATCGGGGCAAGAATTGCCGAGGACAGCAGAGCAGAGCTGCTTTGGCTGCTCTGGATCAGGAGCAGCGAGAGCCCTTCGTGTGTGCTGAGATGTTGACCTGGACTGGGAGGAGAGGAGACGTAAAGATGGGGACGTGGGGGATTCCCGTGCCGTTGCCTAAAAAAGCCCAGCGGAGGCAGAGCTGAAATCTCGTTTGAGGCTCTGCTTCATGCCCCCCCCCCTTTTTTTTTTTCCCCTATGATTTTAATTGGTATTTGCCTGCAGCATCAAATTCTGCCCTTGTTTCTTGTTTGTGCCTCTGTTTGCAAGGCCCTAAGAGCGCGAGACAAGTCTCCGGGCCTTAGAGAGGCAGAGCCAGACTGGTGGGGCAAGAGATGTACCAGCCTGGGGTCAGATGAGGGGACCTCCGGCTCGTCCTCGGATGGGGAGATCGCACAGCCTGGCATGGGGCAGCGGCGAGGGGGACATGTTTGTGTGCGGTGGTGCCGGGGTGCTGTGTGCCCTCTCTAAAGTTATTAATAAAATTCACAAATGCATCAAGATCAATCCCCGTGCCAGCTTGGCTCATCAATACTTCAGTGCTCTCTCCTCAGCAGTGTCTTTGAAGGGATTATTTTAATATGCGTATCGCTCCTCAGAGGTGTGTAATGAGGGGTCAGGCCGGATCCTGCATGCTTTTTATCTGCAAATAATGTGTCTGCAGCCGTGCTGCTCCCTCGCTCCCTCCTTGTGGGTCTGGCAGAAGATTTCTCTGTAGCTTCCCAGCTCCCGAACACCCGTGGTGCATCCCGACCTCACACTGCGTCAGCTGCTGTGACTGGAGAAAAGCCGTGTACTGAGGACAACAACTCTGTCCCGGGGCCGTGGGGCCAGCGAAGACCCCAGGCCATCTCCCCCCATAGGCAAATGCCCCTTTCCTAATGGGCGAGATGCTCTTGGGGAAGGTGAGGATGAACCTTTCCATTTTAGCCCAAGCCAGCTGTTGGATTTGGCTCGTGTTGGGATGACAGTGGGCATTTGATTGGGTTGATCTCTTTGGAAACCTTCTGTGCTGAGAAGGTCCCTCTTCCTCCATCCACTCCCACGGAGGATGTGTCTATCCCGCTGCCGAACTGGAGCTTGCCCCGAGCTGTCTGCTCACCCCATGCCAGCCTTGCAGGACACCGGGCATGAGGCAAGCAGAGCCCTGCTCCCCGTGCCGGTGGATTTTGGGATGGGGTCCCATGGCAGCAAGGCTTCTGGGAGAGCTGGAGTTACTGCTGGCGTGCTGTATCCCAGCAGAGCTGAGTGTGGGCTCGAGGGGGGCCTGGGATGGTGGCCACAGGCCACAGCAAGTGGCTGTTTTCCTTCTTTCCATTACAAGCTGGAGGGCTGGGGCTTGGTTTTGTTTGTTTTTCTCATCCTTGTTTAAAAACTCATTTACTGTAATAACAGCTCTGCTGATGTTTGAAAGACAGGTTTCCACTTTGTGAGTGACTGCTCGTCTCAAGAAGCAGACTCAATGGTTCAGGAGGAGGGAACCCCATGTGATTTCTTTTTTTTTTTTTTTTTCCTTTTCTTTCCTTCCCTTTGTAGACATCCTCTTCAGCCATACCTGCTCATCGCGGCGGGGCTAGAGCAGCCCGGCTGCAGGAAATCGCCGCAGCGCCATCATTTTGTGAAAATGGCGATGCCGCTCCTGTACAATGATCTGGGAAAAGACAGTAGCTCCGCTGAGAGCTGATCGCAGGTACTCCATGGCACGGTGGGGAAGCGTGACCCAGCCTCGGCGCGAGCGATGCAGCGAGCATTGGTGCACGGGAGTCGCGGGGAGCTGAGATCAAAGCCGTGGCCGAGCCAAGCTTTCCCGGACAGATGTGAGTTTTGATAAAGGAACTGGGCAATTATTGCTCCACAGCTCCACGGAGTGTATGCAAATCATTATGAAATGATTATTAAATGTGAAGTCTGAGAAGGTGTGAGGAAGAATTCACTCCAAGTAGCTCAGCCCCAGCACCAAGGACGTTACACCTCGATGTGCAAGAGAGTCTGGATAGTTCAGCCCACCTCAAGAGGGGCATCACAAACAGAAGGGCTGTTCCTGCTCCAGGGCATCCATTGCTTTTGGGTAAGACTATCTTTGAGGAGATGCTTGCCCTCGCAGCGTGCAAAATAGGATGTGATGAATCACAGAAGACCATCCCCATGTCCTCGACTGCCGTCCCGTTGTTTCCAGCTCACTGGGGAGGCTGTGAGAAGGGGCTGGCACAGGAGCCGGTGACAGCCCTCTGCAGTGGTGGCAGCTGTAGGGTGACAGCAACCCATGCCCACCACAGCCCCAGCCCTTAGCTGGGTTCTGCACCGATGCAATGCACAAACCCCATAGTGAGGGTGTCAGTGGTAACCCCGGCCTGCTTTTTGTTTTTCTCCAAAAAGGACTGCAATAGTAAAGTCAATAAATAAGCCAAAATATCCTCGAGGAACTGTTGTACAGGCTGGAGTGGGGCATGTGCTCCAGCTTTCCCTCCCAGCTGCAGCCTTCACCTTGACCAGACTAAGGGTGCACGAGCCACCAGCGGAGAGTTAATTGGGCAAATTACGAAGCATTTTGGTTGCTCTGAACAAATTATGGTTCATCAAGGAAAACTTTCCAGAAACTCCTTTCCTACAGCACTTCTGCAGGGCTGGTCGGTGTGTGGCTGGGCTGTGAGCCGAGAGCTGGGGGATATCTAAAGCATGTTTTGGGGGACCCTCTCATTAAGGATGGTTTTGAGGTCAGCCCTCCTGGTGGGCTTATTCGAGCATGGACCAGGGGCTCTTGTGGCCCTTTGGGACGAGACCCCACGGAGAAGATGTCCTCCATGGAGGAGACCATGGAGTGGGTCTGCAGGCGTGTGCAAGCCAGACGACTAAAATCCTTCCAGCGCTGCGGGGCCGGGGAACGTCGGCTCTGGGGTGGAGCGGCTGCTGGGACAGGCGAGGCGCAGCCGGGAGGAGGGCAGGGACAGGCAGAGCCGGCTGAGCTGCTTCCCACGCGTGCAGGCAGAGATGCCCTCTGCGGCAGCCGTGGGCTGGAGGCAGCGGCGAGGGGCCACGGGGGTTTCTCTCCGGCTTCTTCCTCCATCTTCACCCCATGCTGGTGAGAGCGGGGTATGGCGGCGGGGGTCTGGCTGCTGAACCCCCCTCGCTTTGAGTTCATCTGGGGATCAGCGGGATGCACCTGGGGTGCGCGATGCTTTGTTTGCAAAGGTGGACCCCCCCCCAGCCCACCCATGCCATGGTGGTCTCCTGGAGAGCAGGCAAAGTGCTCCTGCCCCACCACGACACCCCCGGGCAGTGCTGGGGATGCTGGGGGCATTCCGCTCCCTGCGCGTACGGGTTTCGCACGCCGTGGCTGGGGGGGGGGGCTCGGAGACACCCCCCGTCTGGCAGAGGATGCTGGTGCTTGGTGGGTGTTTGCAGCTCCCTTCCATCTCTTCTGCCACCACCTTCTGCTCCCCTCTCCCTTCCTCCCTCTCCCTCCTCCTTCCTCCTCACTCTCCTGCCCTATTTAAGGATAAGAGAGAGCCCACGGGCAGCCCTGTCCCCTCCTACCCACCCTTCCAAAGACTTGGAGTCCTCCATCCCTCTATCTTTGTGCAGCGCCTGGCACCTGGTCCCTGCTCCAAGGAGATCGAGGGGGTCCTGGGACAAAGGGAGGTGGCACTGCCACATCAGATGACATCTGTCAGGAGGATGCTGGAGGCGGTAGCATCGTGGCCCTCGGGGCTGATCCAGAGATGATGGCATGGTGTGCCCTGCTCCGGCTCTGCTTGCCTTCGCTCCCTGGCGTGGAGCTGCAGGGAAGGTGGCTGATGTCAGGGAATCATGGCTAATGCGGTTCTCCCCAGTGCCCCGGCCTCTCTTCCTTCACATGGACAAAATTAGCTCATTTTCTTCCAGAAGACAAAAAAAAAAAAAAAAAAGGCAAAGCAAACACCTCGGCCTTTGTTCGGGGAGACAAGGGCCGCAGCCTGCTCAGATGGAATTTATTTTGTGCTCAGTAATTCAATCCATTCGGGCTCAGGATGTGGCCAGGAGAGTTGAGCCAAAAAATGCAAGTTTAAAGCAACTAGATTTTATGCTGTGTATACAGTTAAGTTTGGGTTTGGCTGAGACAAGCAGTTTCCATGGTTTTTGCAATTTCTGTTGTAGCAACGAGCTCCTTATGCAATGGAAGGGCTGGGAAGCGTGTGGTCCTCCGGCGAGCCGTGGCTGGAGAGGGGCATGGGGGGAGCCAGGGCAGCCCGGACGGGGGACAGGGCTCATCACAAGGTGATTAATACTGGCCCGACAGTGTGACCCTCGCTAGGGACAGCATGCTTGGCATGGGTGAGTACATCCCTGTGGTCTGGCCCGGAAAAGGTTGGATGGTTTCCTCCAAGTCCATTCCCCCAACCTCCAAACGCCTCCAGTGCCATGCAGAGCCGCTCCCAGTGCCGGGATGCAGCTGCTGAGCCGCGCTTTTCCTCGCCGAGGTGTCCCTCTCCCTGCCATTAACATTTTTCAATGTCATTTTAAAGCGAGGGCTGGAAAAGCTGAGCAACGCCGAGCCGTAGCCCAGCAGCTGGGCTGCAGATGTGCGGAGAAGCCCACGCCAGCCTGCAGCATCAATGCACGTCCCCGTCCCCTCCGGCCTCGTCTGCCCTCCGCGCACGGGTTATGCATCCTTGAACGGGGCTCATCCTTAATTTTGCACAGCACCTTGCACCTCTGCATCCCTCCGTGAGGCTGCAGAGCTGCTTTGCACTCCAGTCTGCAATAAAAAGCATGAGATCAAAACCAGACAAAAAGCCAGTGCTCTCAAAAATAACACAGATTGTTTTTCCCCTTGACCGGGGAATTATTATTTCAGCTTGCCAGCTTGCTCGGACCAGCTGTACTCATCCTCCAGCCGTGCTTTTGGCAGCAAGAGCTTCGTGTGCTGCCTGGTGGGTGACAGACGGCCCCTTCCCCGCAGCGGGGAGGGTGGCTCTGCACCCCACCACCTGGAATAGCATCAGGTCTTGAGCAAAGCAAACCTCTGTAGGGAGGTTTTCTTGTTAAATGGCATCAAGTGGCCCTTTTTGCTCGGGGATCCTTCCCACGAAACTGCTGTTCTTTCAAGAAGCTAATCCCAGTGGCCCAACTGAGCCCAAGGCACAGCCAGTGCCTTGGCCATGATTTATCCCCAATCCAATGGTGGGCTGGATGGGATTCCCCTCCAGTTATGCCCTGTGCCTTGTTTGTTACTGTAACCAGGGCCAGTTTACAAAAAAATTATCAGTTCATCAGGCTAGCCACTTCTGTAACATGCTTGCCAGCAACCCAGAGGCTTGGAAGCAGCTCTCCAAAGCTTGCTTCTTTTAGGCTTTGCACTTTTGACTGCAGAACAGCGCATTGCCCTGCTGAAGTTAATCCTCCTGGCCCATCCCGTCCCACTGCCGAAGGCTCGTGAGAGCCATTCAGTGATGGATACTTCCTCTTACATTTCCAGCTCAAGGGCTTCCTGATGGGGCTTCTGTGAATTTAGCCACCCAGTGGATTTCTATCCTATGAACTTCTCCAGTATCCTCTTGAACCCATGTAACCATTAGCATCCACAGCATCCTGCGATGGGGAGCTCAGCAAGTGAAACATATGCTGTTTGGGGAACCACTTCCTTTTGGGTGCTGTGAACAGGGCTCCCACTGGCATCGTTCGATGCCTGCTTGGTCCTACGTCGGCAGAGACTCAGCACAGCCCCTCCTTCCCGAGGCCACCGAGATTTCAAGCCTTATCTTGCAGCCTCAAGGCACCTTGGGCAAACAGAGGGCTCCTTCAGAAATGTCCATCCCTGCTCTGCTCTCCTCGCCTTCCCCGCACTGTGCCACCCTGCCCTGCCTGTCTCCGAGCTTCTCTTCCTAGTATAACCCCAGCTTTGGGATCCCATCTGCTCCCACCCTGCTCCATGTCCATCCCGACACCCGGCACTTGCTGGTGCGGCAGCTCCTCCAGGAAACATGAGACCTGCAGCTTTGCTTGGCCTCGGAAGACTCGCACCATGTGTCGAATGCGCCTGGTGTCACTTTGAAGGCTGCTGTCGGCCATATGTCATGAAACAATATTAGGATGCTGGCGCGTTGTTTCAGCCTCTGGCAAAACCTATCCTGCCTCATCCCCTCCCTGCTTTTCCACCTCAGAGGGCTTCTCCTCGTTACCGGCTTGCTGAGCCCCTTTGCTGCTCCCCAACCACTGCTGGTCCCCACACCTTGACCCCAAGAGCAGTTTGCATCCCCCTTTCTGCCCGTGGGTCTCCAGCCTGGAGGGGATTGTGGAGGGGATTGTGCCCTGGGACTCATCTGTGTGCCTGACCCATGCCTGCCTCCTCCTCTTCCTCCTCCATCGCTTCCAGTAGAGGTTTGAGATGAACATTTTCTTCAGAGATGCTTGGGTGTCTTGGTCCTGCAAGAGGTCGGTGCATGCCTGGAAGACCTGTATCCATCAAGCTTCGCCTCGAGGCTGCTTGTGTCTTACCAGTGAGGTACACAACACCGCGGAGGTGACACATGAGGTGTGTGGAGACCTGCTCGAGACCACCACCATGTTCAGGACAGCATCTCCATGTGTGTGTATCTATGCGTGTGGCAGGGCTGTATACACGAGGAGGGCTTGTAGACCCACAGAGCTGCTGAATAACAGATTTTCACAGGCTGGCCCATAAACTGTTAACACATTAATTAAAAGAAGAAAGAGGAGTTGGTCCCATTAAGCTCACCATCTGTTTTAATTATCCACTAAAGCTCACAGAAAGCTTTGTACACACTATAATTGCATAATTAAAACGAACTGTTGGGAGATAGACGGCACAGAGATGACTGGGGAGAGAAAAGCAGTCCTTGCTCCTACTCTGCTGTCGCTCAGGAGCACCATAATTAAGAGGGAGCAGCAAAGGAACTCCTTTTTGGGCTGAGCTTAGCATTGCACAGCCCTCGTTGACTTCTGATAGCTTTCTGAGGCCGTTTGTATAGTCTCCAGCCTAAGCAGAAGCAACAGCATCGTTAAAACCCCACTTTGCTGATAGCTGGGATGAAAGCCCTGTGCGCTGGTCTGAGACAGGCGATCGTTTCTGCACGTTGCGAGCAAACTCTGCAAATCCTGACTTTCCAGCCCAAATCACCACCTGGATGCATCTCTCACTGTTGCAGACACAACCCACTGCGTTGCAGCTCCTCTCCTGCCTTGCGCCCGTGGATGGGGGGAGACCAGCAGAGCCAAGGGAGTTTGTCTGGCAGCTCCCAAAACCCGGTCGCCGGTTCATTCAAAGGGAGTGCGTCCAAAGCCCGGCGGGTTGCTCTTGGGCATGGAGCAGGCTGACTTGTTCTCATGGCAGAGGTTTTAAAATGAAAATATCAGTCTTAAAAAGAAAAAAAAAAACCATAACAAACTTCCTGTGAATAGCAGTGGGAATTCTTCACATTTTCTGGTTTGTTTGTTGGTTTTTTTTGTTTGTGGGTTGGTATTTTTTTTATGCTTGTGGTATTGAACTGATATTCTCATGTCTTCTTATACCTTGTTTTTCCCAGATCACTGCTTTTTCACATTCCCTGCAAACCTAATCTCTGGATTAATACTTTTTTGCCATGAAACTTCTGATCTGCACTGAGAAAACACGATGAAGTCATTGCAAGTCCTGAAAACTGGAAAAAGTCCCTCTTGTTCAAAGCCCTCCCGGGGTAAGTCTCCAACAAGGAGGAGGTCCAACACACAAGTGTTTGTGGACAAAACATGACTCTTGCAATCTGCCCACACTGGATGAGGCTATTAACGAGTTTATGACAAGCAACGCATTGGAACGTAATTAGAGAAGAACTCCATAGCCAGCCAGAACCTCGCAACATTTTAAATGTCAGCTCAGAAACGCATGAATTGCTTGGAAGGGTCTGCTGGAGCCAAGGTAAACTTTGGGGAATTGGGGTGATCTGCCAGCACGCCTTCGGAGCAGCGAGGTCCTGATACCGCGTGGTCGGCTTGCTGCAGTTTCATCAAGACTGAGGTGTTTTTGCATGAAGATGGCTGACCCTCCTCGCAAGGGTATGTTCTGACTTTTCCTTTAGAGACAAACTTTCCTCTCCATGACAAAATGGGTTATCTTTTTTAATCAGAGCTGGAATAAAAGATCCAGATCCATCCCAATGCCCAGTTCCTCTTTGGAAATTTGTTTCCTGGGAAATTTCAAAATGTTTTTGAAACAAGTTTGCAAATGTGGAGCACGCTCCTAGCAATCCTGGCAGGCAGCAGCTCCAAACCCCCTACAGCAGAGCATCCAAGGGATGGAGAAAACCCCTCCACCTGCAACGGTTCATCCACGCAAATGATGTTGAGTTAAACGGGCTCCTACTAGAGTCTGACCCCAGCAAACCCTCTCTTGCAAGCGATGCTTTTCCCTGTGTCTTTTCCTCTCCCGGAGTTTTCTTCCGGACAAAAAGCTGGTGCTGGTTCCTCAGCTCCGCAAATAACCCTGGGGAAGGGAAGGGGAGGGTTGGGAAGCCCTCGGTTGTTTGGGGTCCTGAGCCTGGATTTTCGGTGGGGCGGGTGGCTGAAGGGGCTGGGTGGATGTGGGTGACCAAAGTGCAGATTTGAAGACTCAGCTGGGGTTTACACAAGCACACAGTCGAGCCGATGCTTCGAGAGCCAGCCCCAAAGCTCCTGCCTGCAGACACTCCTTTCCGTTCTTGCTTTCCCAGCCTGGGATGGGCATCTGAGGTTTAGCACCTGGAGTCAGAAATAAAGTCCAAGCAGATGCCATTGCCAGCCGGCACGACTGATCCAGCCTGGCTGTGCTTCCTGAAGGCAAGAGCATCCTTTAATGTCCCCACCGGGGAACACACGGGAGAACCAAAAATGGCAGCTTGCAACCCCAATCATGCCAAAGGGAGTATTTTTGCACTCACCGCACCATTGAGCCATGCAGCTCATCGCCATGGGATGCTGCTGCGACTGAGAGAGCAGCCAGGCTCAGAAAGTGCCTGGATGCTACGCTTGTGCATGCCCATCGCCCCGCTCCCAGCCCTGGGAGGCTGCGATGGCTTGGCGCAGCCCGGGCGGGTGCAGGGCATTCACCTTCTCCTCTTGCGTCGCCTTAGGTCCGGCTGCCTCTCGGCGTTTTATGAACATAAAGCATTTTGCCAGTGGATTATGGCTGAACAACACAACTCGCGTATTACCATTGGGCTCTGAGGCAGCTTGGATGGCTCCTGGGAGACAGTTCATTAGGGGAGACCGTAACAAGATCATTTCTTGCTGGAGCGACACACACTGGTTCATCGGTGGAGAGCAGCACCCAACCCTGCCGAGGCTTTCCTTTATTTCTTGTCATTAAAGAGCCTTAGAGAGCTCTACAGGCATTTTTAACTCATTCAAGCAATAGGATTGATACCTAGTGGGGGATGCAGTGATTTGTACCTTCACAGGGTGATGCAAAGCATCACAAATTAAAGTAATGGAAGTACAGTCATAACAGAGCATGGTGGCAGCCAGGGAGGGTCAGAGATGCCCAGTCCTGGGCGCAGCAACACACACTTCAGGCTGGGGTCCCGAAGCACCCAGAGGGCAGAAAAGCACCTAATTGGCATTTTCTTGGAAATCCCACAAGTGCATCCCTGTCTGCCATGTCTGGACCTTCGGACGGATTGCCAGTGTGAGCAGTGACCCTATCAGATGCCAATTTTGGGGCTCCAGGGAAGTGCTTGGAAGGGGGTCGGAGACCCCAGCCATACCAAGCACTGGGCTCCAATGAGGGATGCTCACCGGAACATCCAAAATGATGGATGCTGCAGCTGAACGTCCAAACCAGCAGTTAAATCCCCAAACAGAAGCCTCCAGACGACCCGATGGGCTGATCCCGCAGCCACCTCTGAATCCCAGTGGTCTTCCCACTCTGGGTTTCCTTGCCCATGCATCCTTCGGAAAACTCCCAGCCTGGGATCGGCAAGCAAATCTCACAGGTGGCTTAGCTCAGATGTGTTTTGGCACAGGCCCAATTCTATGGAAAATTTGGGTGCAGGTTTCATCTTCTCTCCTTTCTCCTCTTAAGCATATTTTAAAATTAATTGAGCAAAGTGTTGGAGTGAAATAATTGCCCCGCCTTGGAAAAAAAAAAAGCCAGACAAATTTTTCTTTAGAACATGCAGAAATAGGACTTTTTAGCTAGTCCAAAACTCTCTTTGAGTCATTTTGAGTGTGCAGTTTGCCAAACCATGGCTCGGTTTCGTTGGCCGTCGTAATGGGAAACCTGCTCACAGCCACCACGTCTTGGGTCTCTCCCACCACAGATATGCTCCGTGTTGGCCTTCCCTGGAGAGCAAAACGTGGCGATTCACCCCGAACTGATTGCTGAAGGGTCAAAATTGTGAAGCATCTTCTGGGAAACATCTCCTCCTTCTGGAGAAGGTCTTTTTGGGAAGGTCCATCAGCAGTCACCAAAATGCTATTGCTCATTTATTTTTAAGGTAATTAAGATCCATTGGGGTCCTTCAGCCCTGCATGACCAACAGGCACGTGGCCTCTCGAAGGACGCGTATCCGGGAGCCCTGCGTGGGCAGAGGGGCCAAACGGCCAGCGCTTTGTGCAGAACAGGTGAATGGGCTCTCTGCAATTGCTAAAAACATGAATATAAATTGCGACGATCTCCGCAGCCAAGTAAAGGAGGCAATAATGCAGAAAGAGGAATAAAAACAAACTAGCGCTCTGAGGGTTGACGAGGCACTCAGGATTTCAGTGGCTCTTGCAGGGTTTATTAAATGGGGTGATGTTTTTCTGTCAACGCGAATGGCAACAGGATCTCAGAGAAGATGAAGTGACAGGGCAGATATGGATGCTTTTGGTGTAGGGGCCAAACCAGAAAACTGGGAGGGTGCTGGCGTAGGGGGTCCAAACCAACTGTGCTTTAGCGTTCTCAAAAAAATCAGATTTCTGAGGGCTTTTTATTTCACTATTTTTAACAAAAGCTCTGAAAAACGCCTTGTCTGGACCCACCCAGAACTGCTCGTGGGACCAGCGCCGAGTTTATGCTTCTGGCGTCAGGCTCGCTGTCCCTTTTGTGCAGCAATTTTTCTTCCCACTGAGGTCAGCCGCTGAACAGAAAGCGCTGGTTGTTTGGAAGCAGAAAGCTTCATGTCGAAAAAAATCCAAATGAAACGTTTCGACGCTGGGAAACCTTCCCTCCCACCCTGGCCTCGCTTGGTTCTCTGCACGGAGCAGCTCTGCTGCTTCCCGGCCCCCTCCTGTTGCAAACCCGTAGCTCATCCCTGTCCCCCTGCTCTGCTTGGGGCACGAGGCACCTTCCCACTGCTCATCCCTCTCGCCAAGCATTCGTCACGCCCCAGCCCTGCCACCCAGCGCTTTAGTGATGAGCACGGCCACGGCGTGCCTCCCATCACGGAGATATTGTGTGTTCGGTCACGGGTCAGCTCACCGGGAAGCCCAGGGTTTGGTTTTTTTTTTGGAAGTGAAGGTAAAACACCTTGATTTTCCTTCCCAAGCTGAAAGCAGGTGTCTGCCATGCTTGGCAGGTGTTACAGAGGAACACAAAGCCATCGGGCTGGAATTGCGACAGCTCAGGTAACGCTGCACAGAAATCGTCCGTCCCCGTGGAATAATAACAGGGCAAACAATTCCCAGCCCATCTGTTCGCTGGATGGAGAGAAGATGGGCAGTGAGGAGCACAGGTTGCCGGCAGGCTAACTATGATGCTGGGGGCACGGCTCTGCTTGGGCTCCGCAGGGGCTGGGGACATCCCGACACGCAGGACGCTCGTGTCTGTGTGCTCCTTGCCCTCCGCTCGGCCACGGGATGCAGTTTGCAGAGCCCCTCTCCGGGCACCTCCTCGGTCTGGAGCTCGTTGCAGATGCAAGGGGAGCTGGTTTCCCACCTCTGCATCGCTTTGAAGTTGTTCTCCCTCGGTTGCATTTGCAGGTCACTGCCCAGTCTGGTGCAATTCTCCTGAACTGGTCTTGCTCCTTTCTCTGCTGGGACAGTCCCAGTTGATTGCAGGATTTCTCCTGGTGGAGCTGGATGTTACGTTGCCATTAAAGACCTCCTGGCTTCCTTCTCTCCAAATGCCAGTGAGCCACGGGCAGGACAAACCTCCAGTGCATTGACATGCACAAATTAACTCCGTGTCCTCCCTTGATGCTCCCAAACCCAGGGAGGCTTTTGTGCCCCACACTTGGGCACTGCGGCTTCACACCCCATGCTCCTGTCTTGCCTCCTTCTCCTTGTCCATGTTGTCCACAAGAAAACAAAAGGAGCAGATGTCTCCCGGACGTATTATCACCCTGCAGTGACCTGGACGTTGCAGGGCCACCAGCAGTCAGTGGCCGAGATGGCTCGGCCGGGATGCACAGGGCAATGTCCGTGGGAGCGAGCACGTCGGCAGCTCTAAGGCCAGCGCAGACCCCATCACCAGCCAGAGGAGAGGCTGCAACACGAAAATTGGAGGCTGCCCCTCCACCTCCTGCGGTGTCCCATCAGCCAGGGCTGCTGATGCAATCCCAAGAGGTGCGGGTTGTTACCGGCGGGCTCCTGGCAGCACCGGGGCTCTCGGGCTTGGAAGCGGCTCCGGAGCAGCAGAGAAAAACGTAGCGTTAATGATGCTGTCCATGGAAATGGCAGCTCCAATCCCAAAGAGCAGCTCCAGCCTCCAGCATGGCCCTGCCCAGCCACGTTTCCCAGACCACATGCTGCTTGGCATTTTGTAGTCTTCTCTAGTTTGTTTTTTCTTTTTAACTACTGCCTTTATCGGCCCATTTCAGCGTCGCAGCTTTCCCAAGCTGAAACCTTCAGTGCTGCCTCTGCTCCCCGTCACAGCTGGAGCCACTGACCCTCTGTGAGCAGGATGGGTCCCTCCGTGCCATGTGCCTTTGCCCCATCACAAACCAGAACCATCTGGCAGAGGCTGCTGGGGCTCTCAGGATGCTGGGGAGCTCAGGATGCTGGGGCTCTCATGAGCCTCTGCTGATCTTCTGGACAAACACAAAGTGGGGAGCTCATCCTTCCTGAAGCCCTCCATCTCCATCCCGTGGCACATGCCACTTCTCGTATGCTCATACATGCAATGTAGTACATCTCTTCTGCAAATACATGCCAAGATCTCACAGGGAAACCTCGAAACTAGACAGAAAATTTTAGGGAAAAACTACCTTGGAATGATCTCCTCGATTGCATTTCCATCATCCTCCCATACCAGCTGCAACCCAAAGGAGGGGAGATGTAATAAACTGTTTAAAAAGTCATATTTCAAGTTAACTAACCTTTTCTGATGCTCCAGAACAGCCTGTGCTGGGCTGAGCCGGAGTCTTGGAAGAAAAGTGAAGGGTTGTTCTTGCTTGGTCTGAACTGGTTCGTTGAGTCATCCTCTTAGTTAATACCTGGCATCGGCACAGCACAGAGTCCTGCTGGTGGGGAAAAACTCACTCAGGGAAAGTTCAAGCTGTTCGTGCTCCTCCGGACTGGGGGGAGCAGACAAAGACTTCTTGTTTCGCAGGCGGGGGAGAGGAGTGAGGAAGAGGCAGGTGAGGAAGGGTGAGGGATGGTGGGACGGGGCCGTCGGCCTGGGCTGAAGAAGAGGCAGATTCGGGCTGCCTGCCCGCGGTGTGCTGCTCGCTCAGCCCCAGCCAGCCGGGACGCATTTTTGCAATGCTTGAGCTGTGTCAGGAAGAGGCATTCCCCATGTCAGAGGGGTGAGTGCCTCGATGGGGCAAGACGAGACAAAGCGCAGGTCTCGGTGGGATGGGAAGAGCTGGGTTTTGGGAGGGACATTGGGTCCCTGGAGAAGAGCCCATCGGTGGTGCCGTAAGCGGGGAGAAGTTGGGATGGGAAGAGGGTGCCCGATGCATCGGAGGTGGCAGGCTTTCCTGGGCAGCCAGGTCGATGGATGCTCCATTGGTACAATGACTCAGAGGCAAGCAGAGGCTAGAGTGTCCCCGCAGAGCAGACACAAAGCCTTTCCCCTGGGAAAATACTGCAGGGACCCTGTGTGCAAGGCTTCCACCATCCCCAGCCTGCCTTGAGAGCCCCTTCCACCTGCCCCCCAGCTGCCCCATCCCACACGAGAAGAGGCGGTGGGAGAGGAGCAACCATTGAAGAACCCGTGTCCACAGTCACGCAGCACGCACGCCCACGCCGACCCGAGCTCAGGCACCGCAGGAGGTCTCAGCAGGTTGGGGCTGTGACGAGATGCGTGGCACGGCATCGGGCAGGCCAGCCTCCTCCTCCTCACCTCCACTCCTGTCATCAAAGGGTGGCAGCTAGGTAAACACCTCCTGCTCTGCTGGCTGACTTCTAGGGCTCTATTAGGAAGGCAAAACTGGTTTAATTAGGGATGCCTTCAAGCTGGCCATCGAGCAAGATGCTGGCAGGTCTCCAGGGAAGATTTATTAGCTCGTCCTATGGAGCATCACAGAAACTATTAGCCAAATGTGATCTAATAAGCAAATAAATAATCTGCAAATCAACTGCAGCACTGACAAGTTCTTGCATTTACCCATTGCCCTGGAACTGCTCAGGGCAGTGAGGTTGGGTAATTCCTCTTGCCTCAAATTCAAACCAGTGTTGCTATATGAGGAGCAAATCTGCAAAAGCCGTGGGAGGAAGGGGAATGGCTCTGTGAACAGAGCGACACACCAGCGGTTCTCCTGGTCACCCCATGCTGCTGCTCCTCGGCCCCTCGTGCTCCTGGATAAGGGCACGTGTTGATGACCAGCTCTTGTCCTCTGCTCCAGCCCATCCCCTTCAGCACGACTGTACCCCGTGAGATGAACAGAGCAAACCATGGCTGAACTCTGGCTGGGCAGGGGCTAACATAAATTAGCCCATAAAATCATGCCACTGCACCTTATATCATCTTGACGTCTACATGGTCCCTCTCATCTCAATGTCGCTGATCATCTGAGTCAAAGTCTGCAACAACTTCTAGACCAAGTTGGAGACAGAGTGAATCATAAAAGTCATTTTGCATTGACTTGCTCCTTGCATATTACTAACCTTAAATCCTTACTCAGCTTTAAGCAAGGTTTCCACATTTAAAAGGGATGTTCTTTTTTTTTTATCCCAGTATGCTTCCAAGTAAGCCTTCCCCAGTTGCCTCTGTTGGGAAATGAGGCCCTTGCGTAGCTGTGAGCGTGCACCCAAATTGTGTTCACAACGGACTCTGGATTTAACAGCTGACAAAAAAAAAGAAACAACAAAGCACAAACTGTTCTCTTGGAAAACGGAAAGTCAATTCCAAGGCAATCCAGAGAGCGAACGACGTGGTGGGAAGAGAAGATGACCATGAAGCCATCAGGGCTGCGCAGGGACAGCAGGACGGCTTCAATTGCTCTGCAGAAACAGTCTGCCTGGTGCATCTTGGTGCGTCTGCTTGGGGAGGGCAAGTCAATAACAGGGATTTTCCCTGCGTGGAGATTAATTACAGCCTGAGCCGCCAGCCCTGCATTTTGGAATGGGCATCGTCTTGGTGGAGAGGTTGTTATCCCTGAGGCAGGAAGGCTGTGCTGGGAGGACGCGCTGTGATGTGCTGGGACCACCAGGTTTGACTTCCAGCTTTGGGGCTGCCGTGGGGTGATGCTGGACACATCACTTCAGGCTCAGCCAGTCGATGTTGTGTATGGGGGGGAATGTCACCCTACCAAGTAACCCCCTTTTGTGGGGTTATTCATCTGAGCAGCTGGCTGGATGGAGGAGTGATCCTCCTTTTAATGCATTATTTTCTTAAAATTTTTATTTTTTTAAGCTCCCTACAAACAAAAATCCTCCCGCTGGTTTGGGCGTGCTCTGCCGCATGCACGGGGGATGCCGCACACCATTTCCCAGCGGTGATTTTACAGCCGTCTCCGGATTACGGGTGAAAAGGCTGACTGGCGGCTGTCTCAGTGCCCGGCCCGGTGAAACCCCCAGGAGCAACGCTCCACTTCATGGAGGCTTCTTGGTGAACAACTGCCTCCTGGGATCTCCTCGCCACTTTTTAATCCTTTAACGTGGGCTTTATTGACACTCTATAGAGCTTAGGTTTTAACGGCGAGTTGAGGAGCGTGTCCCCGCTTTTGTTAAGGCAACGTTACACCTGGCCCTCCTGGTGCTGGCAGGTAGGATCAGTGGTTGGCTCCTTTTTCCCTGCCCACCAGAGCTTACGTCCTTCTTGCTTGTGCCGATTTTCTCTTTTTTTTGTGGTCACCGGCAGGCTCTGTGAAATGGTCCAGCTGGACAAAACCCCCACTAAAAGGGGAGAACATTATCTAGCATCTCCCACCTGCAAGGCATCGGGTTTCTCGGGGCCTTTTACGTAGCTAAAGATGAGACTCCAATGCACTTTACAGCAAGGAGTGACATGAAGCAGGTTCCTCTGGTTAATTAAATGGCTGCTTTCCTGGGCTTTCTCTGAAGTGAAAATTGCAACCTGCCGCACTGCAATGCTCGGTCACCTACGGTGCGAGTCGCTGGCAGGCGGCGGTGGTGTTTGCAAGGATTTCCAGGGCTTCAGCTTCCTTCTGCCCTTTGGGACAGCCCTTCCCGGAGTCTGTGGCTGCCCAGGCTGTCCCTTGGCTTTTGGGGCAATTTGGCAGCAAAATGGGTATAAGGAGCTCCTGACACATCTGTGTCCCCATCCTTGCACTGGGCTCCTCTCCTTGTGTGCAAGGGAGCCAAGAAGCTGGCAGCGGAGCGTGACCGGCTTGCAAAGGAAGGTTTTGCTTTCTGGTTTTCAGACCAGGGTCAGCACGAAGCAGGCACGATCCCCACGAGCTGTGGGACAGGAGCCCCTGCTACGGCCACCAAAACCTCCTGGGATGGTGGCAGAGGACACTACCCCAAGTGACGGAGCCATGGAGGGAGATCAGCCGGCCCTGGGAGACACTCTCTCCCTCTCGCCCCGGGGGTTGGCTTAATTATAACTTCACTTTAGTAGCTCAGGGGCCCTTTGATGTGGGGAGCGCCCCAGACCTCATGCAGGTATCTCGGAGAGGAGATGTCTCCACATCAGCCAGCCGTCTAGACTCCCTGTGCAGAGAGGACCAGCTGGGAGGGTGTGATTCAGCTCGGCTCGCAGCCGACGTCTCCATCCCACCCAAGGTGACTCTTAATAAAGTAAGTGGCGATGAAATTGCAGCCCTGAGCGGAAGCCACGGGGCTGCGAGACACACCCGGGAACCCGTCCGTGCCCCGGGCACGGGGCGAGCTGCTCCGCGCAGGCAGGGCTGGCAGGTTGCTCTGCCTCCGATGGCTGCTCGTGCTCCGTGAACGCTTCACCGGGCTCCCAAATTCACTGTGTGGGCCATTTTCCCTATATCCCCAATTATCCCTTTGCATCAGATGCAACGATCAGCGATACCACCCCAGTGCTGGCCAAGGAGGCGTTTGTCCCCCAGTTCCCCAGGCTGAACATGGCCTTTGAGCTCTGCCAGCACCACCTCGGACGTTTCTCTGCACCGCCAGCCAGGGACAGGCCGTGCCTGGGTTCTGCACAATTTGGGGTGAAACCAAGACTTAATTGGAGCATGGGTGTCACCAGAATAGCTGTTGGCAGGCAGTCCGACTAATTAAAGTCCATTTAGGGGAAGGAGCTGCCTTTCCCATGGCAGGAGGCAGCAGCTTCGTGTGCTCAGACAAAGTCAGGGAGGAGGGCATGGACGTGGTCACGGATACGGGGATGCTGCTTGTTAGGCGCCGTTGGGGTAGGAACCATTGTTTGTTCAATTAACTGGAAATAAAAGACCATTTCCCGGCTCACACCAGGGAGATGCGAGCTGATGGCATCACTGGTCTGTAAGGACATCAGCTGTATGGTCAGCAGAGCTCCTCCGGCAGTGCGCAGGGAGGAGCCCTGCCAGCACGGGCGAGAGTGTCCAACACAGGGACATGATGGCAAAAACAAAATAAATGAATAAACTCTGTCCTGGCCGAGCTCCCTGTTAGGGCATGCATTTTCTCTGTGCGCTGCAGTGGCCCCAGTGCACTGCAGCCTTGCAAGGTCTCCCATGACCTGGGAGAGTGGTCCGGCACCCTTGGGTACCTCCTTTTCGGCTTTCCCAGCTCCCTAAACCCCTGGCTTTGGGTGTCTCTGCCGGTGTCTGGCAGCCACGGTGTCTCTGAGCTGGGGATGTGCCATGCAAATTCCCTGCCCATCTGGGTGCTGCTCCCCTGAAATGACTAACAGGCAGGATCGGATACCCCACCGAGCTCCTGGGGGGGCAGAGAGGGGCTTGCGAAGGGCTACCAAGGCTTAGCTGCTGTCTTGATGTTCTCCAGGCTCTTTGGATGAGTGTCTGGGAGCTTCTTCCAGACGGTGGTGGTGTGGAGAGCTGGTGTGGGGGCCAGCTGCAAACCTCACTGGTACCACGCTGGGTTTCTTGGAGATAGGTTCCTTGGGGAGATCTGAGTATCCAGAAGATGAAGCTCAATTTGGAGGGTCCAAGGCCAAGAGGTGGAGGATCCTTGGTGCTCTGCCCTGTCTCACCATGCACCCACACCCTCAGGCCCGTTCCTGGACGTGAAAAATACACCTGACCTAGGTCTAACATTGATGGTGTCCTCCCCAGCATCTCAGGCCGGTGTAGCGACCCCTTCATGGCCACCACCATTCCAGGGGATGCTTTGGAGGCCCCTGTTTCTCAGCAGAGCCTGCTGCAAGGTCTGCAGAGCCTTGCTTTCCTGCCCTTCGCTGCAGTGCTGGGGTAGGAGGACGGGATACGCTGGAGGCTTTTCCACTCCAGCACTGTTTCTGCGACTGAGGCCACCTGAGAAATTCCAGAGATGCACAGGAGTGAAGCGACGTGGGACCACAGGTCCTGCAAAGCCAGGGAGGGGAAGCAGAGGAAGGGCTGATAATTTGGCCAGTGGCAAACAACGTGCTTCCTAAATCCAGAAGAGAGGCAGACCGGAGTCCCTCTACAGCTGGCTCCTGCGCTCGGCGGCACCTTCCCCACTCGCTTGGTGCTTTTCCCACTTTTGATCTTAAGAAACAAATACAAAACACCCGACAAGCAAATGACACCGTTCCCTCCCAGCCCTTCCCTGCGGCGAGGGCACGTAACCGCTCCCCTCCAGGTCCTGCACCCGTGACCTTCGGGAAACTGCCACGGCCGGAGGCAAAGACCGAGGCTGAGCAGCCATTTCTTCCTCCAGTCTCGGTGGGCTTCGGGTCTGGTGTCCCTCGGCCACGTGCCTTCTGCAGACCAGCCTCGCAGGAGAGACCAAAACAAAGCAAACTCTGGCTTTCCACGATTGCCGGGCTTTTCCTGGGGAAAGGGCTCCATTTTCCCCCCAGCTTGCCCTCGAAGCGTTGGCTTAACCCAGATCCTGATTTCTGTCTCCCACCACTCGCTGCTCCCCCGATAAAGAGCCATGTGAAATTTATCTCGTCATCTTTCATTAAAATGAACCAATTAAGCAACGCTCAGGAACCTCTGATCCGGGCCAGCTCGGTCAGCTGGCGTATCCGTGTTTCCAAAGCATCTTCTCGCTCTGCTTACCCTCACATCAAAGCAAGCCGGGGAGCAGCCCCGTCCTTGGAGCGCTTCGGCAAAGTATGTTAAGAGATTCGGGAAACAGCTAATTTAATGCCGAGGAAATTAGTAACCAAATGAGTTCTTAGCCAAACGGCTCCTCTTCTTGATCTTGGGAAAAGTGGTGTTTAAATTCTCGATCTCATGGGTTTAGACTCAGGAAATGTGATTACACATCTGTCATTATTTTACTCTTCTGTGTTGATGGCTCATATTAAACAAACCACATTCCTGCATTGCTTAGTAATCTCTGCTGTTCCCTTTCCTTGCCGAGGAGACAAGTCCCAGCTTGACATCAATATACCTGTTGATCAGAGCTCCACTGTTAACCAACCGGCAGAGCTGTGTAGACACCAGCTGCGGGGAGCGTTCACACCACCGGCCTCTTTTCTCCAGCTTGCTGCAACTTTGCATCCCCCTTTTTTCCTAACCATCGTTTGGCCGAAGAGCAGGAGGAGCCGGGCGAGATCCGCACCCCGCTGAGACCCATGTGTTTCTCGGAAAGGTGCTCGAGCCTTCCCCCGTCTTCCACCAAGCAGGTAAGAACATGCGCTTTGGGGTTGGACACCAGTCAAAAAAGGGTAGGTCCCTCCAAGCGGAGTGCAATTCCCAGGGATCCTGGTGCCTCACCAGCCCAGGAGGACGTGGAGAGCCCTGCGGTCCCACCGGCTCCCGTGGGATGGGCTCCCGCCGGCCGCGCAGGAGGAACCTGCCTTGAAGTGTCCCACCTCTGCAGGGACACTGAGCTTTTCTCTTGGTGGCTTTATCTTCCAGCTCTGCTGAGATAACCCCGAGCTCGCCATGGAGCTGCTGGAGGAACCCGACTCGTAGATGTTCCCAGCACCAGGTAGGAAAACGAGTGCCTGTTTTTAATGGCGTTGGACTGCGGAAGGGAAAGGAAAGGTGGTAAAGATGGTGACCTGGTGGTGGAGGGGCCATCTTAGCTGGCTCCCAGCTGAGACGTGGGGCTGTGGCGTTGACTGAGAAGTGCCTGTCCATGCGTTACCTGTGGCTTGCAAATGGTTGTAAATGCTTTCCAGCTGCTGGAAACTCAGCAGAGAATCTCAGGGCAATCATGGTGTTGTCAAGCTTTGTCTTCTCCTAGTGAGGACACGGTTGGCCAAGCGTTGGCAGCCGTGCTCCTCGGGGCTGCGTTCTCCTTTATCACGGCATTTTGGCACAAGAGCTGTGCCAGGAATGGTGCAGGTCCCCGGGGATGCTTGTGGAGGACAGTGCTCTCTCAGGAAAACCCCATGCTCCCAGTGTGATGCCGTTTGGCTGGATCCGCTCAGTTTTCCCTCGGTTTTGTTTGCACAATCTCCGGCAGTTCCTGCGTCGAGCCCCACATTTCTCCCATCCTGGCAGCTGCCGGAGGGGGAAGAGCTGGGGTGGAGGGGATGTGCTCCCCAGCCACAAGCCCACCACGTTTGTGCCAGGACTGATTTCCATGGGAGAAGTGAGGCTGGTGCAGCATCGCCCTGTTCTCGGCAAGGTGCTTCGGAGATGAATCCATTTAGGTTTAAAATAACTCCTTTTGTTCTCCGCCATGTGAGATCCCGGAGCGTTTTTCTCCGTCAACCTCTACAGGAAAAGAAGGGAAGGTCCCAGTAAAGGGGAACCGAAACGAAATGGTGGTCGGAGTGGGAAGGCAAGGCTCGGCATGGGCAGCGGGACAAATCCTTGCCGTGGGAGGCTGAGCGGAGGGCCTGGGGGCCGCCGGAGGATTGCTGTCCCCGTGCAGCTCCGGAGAATTGCCATCCCTGGGCACCTCTGCTCCCACCCACTGCACCCCAGCAGTCAGGAGGAAGCCAGTTCCCTTGGCGCAGGGCACCAAGGGCTCACTCTTCCCCACCCACCCAAGGGTGCTTTGGGGAGTGGGTGCAGCCAGCGCTCTGCCTTAGGGTGAAGGTGGGAGCGATGGCAGGTCCCTGGTGCTGGTTGCTGCTAACAGCTCATGCGTGCGCCATCACCTGAGAAATGAGCTGAGGCTGCAGACTGCTGGACTACTAAGCTGCCTGTAGCTTTGGGTTTTTTACATATATGGCAGCTGTGCCTTGGGTGGTTTTGGCAGGCATCCTCTCTGGATTGCCCAAACCATCGTGACATGGAGAGCTGATGCTCAGGCTTCCTTCTGGCCATGGATATCGGCAGACTGGGTGTCTTGCTGACCATGCCGTTGCGGTTTTGACCCCTCCTTGAAAGCCTGGTGGCAATGGGGGATCCTCCCAGCTGCCCCATGGGGACCCTGCTCCCCTGGGCAGGGGGCTCGCCTGGACATGGTGCTGGGGCCAGGGCAAAGGATGGGGCACCCCACGGCGATCCAGCGGTGGCAACGAGGGATGGCCATGGTGCAGACCTGACCCACTCTCTGCTTGTGGCTGCCCAGGAGCCAGTGCCACATCGTGCTGGACCCGAGGCAGGATGAGGTCTTCCTTGAGCTCTTGGGCCACCTAGAAATAGCCTGCATGAGGGAGGTGCTATTTCTTCTGGACTGGTTTCACCCAGGGTCCCCACGGAGCCTCCCGCAGAGCCCCGCTCGCTCCCTGGAGAGGAGGCAGCAGCGTGGTGCTGGGTGCGTTGGGTCACCCGGTTTGGGGACGGGGGGTTTAGGAGCACTTTGTGGCTCGCTGCTGACCTTTGCTTCTTTGAAAGCATCTGCAAGGTGCGAGATCGGCATCGATGCCGGCAAACTCCTCTGGACCCAGTGAACCATGGGGCCGGGCGCTCTCGGCGGGCAGAGCGGCTCAGGAGGAACGCCTGTAGGACGGCTCTTTTTAAACAATTAAGAGCTTCTCCAGCTCGTTTCCTTCCATGCCCTCGCAGAGGAAACCAGCTTAATTAGCAGTCTTAGTGAATAATTAATTTTCTCAAATTTTTTTGATAGCTTCTTTAAAGTGAGAGGAGGGCCTGAGCTGCTCCGATAAGGCACAAGCTGCCGCCGAGCAGCTCCCGGCATGGCCACGGCTCTGCCCGTTAGCCGGTGCCGCAGACCCCGGGACCCATTTGCTCCCTTACGGGTGGTGGAAACGGCCGAAAAATGGTGTGAGAAGGGACCAGTGGCATGGAGCTGTTTTCCAAGCAGTTTTCCATCCCCGGCATCCCATGGAGATAAATGCAGCGTATTGATGCCCTAGCAGAGCATGGATGTGTGGCCCTAAATCCTGCTGCCCCCCTTGATTAGCCAGCTTACAGAGAGAGATTTGAGGCTCCCTCACCATAAGAATCAGGTTTATTTTCAGCTTTGCCTCTCTGCTTTTAATAACAGGAGGGTCTGCTGTTGTTTAGACCTGAGCGGATCGAATTTAATTACTACTTCTGTGCCGAGAAGGATGTAAATACGGACTCGGGGAAGCAGCGAGGGTTATTAAAGCGAAAAGGCTGTAATTGCTGTGCCCCTCCCTCTCCATCAGATTTTCCTCTCTCTCCGGTTTGGAGAGGACCGGCTGATCCAGTCGGGCTGTCTCTGGCCATGGGTTGCAGGCTCTCCCCGGGGAGCCCGCTGGCAAGGAGGGGACGTATCCAGCCAGCACCCACCTGAGTTACGGCTTCTATCAGCCCAGCCCACAGCAAAGAGGGAATCACCTTTATCCAGGCAGGAAAATGCCGTAGGATACCCGGGTTTTGGCATGGCCACCCAGAGATGTTTGCAGTTTGAGGAGCAGGGCAAGCATTTTGGGTGGGTTTTCCTTGGGGAGATCCGTTTGCAGTTAAAGAAACTCCCAGCCCGGCTGTAAACAGCGTCTCTCAGATACAAACAGTCCATGTCTTTTTTTTTTTAACTCGTATCTTTGATTTCATTTAATAATGGATGAATTATCAGAAATATGTGCTGGCAGGGAGCCTGGGTTTTGTCAGGAGGCGAAAGACTTCAGTAACGCATTGGTTGAAAATATGTTTTTTAAAAAAAGAGAGTGAGAACAAATTAAAAAAAAAAAAAAAAAAAAAGTAAGTTTGTGCCAAAGCCTCCGGGGGTGGGAAAAAAACAACTCAACTGCAGAACTTTTTCTCTCTCTCTTTTTCTTCATGCCTGTGCAGAGGGTAGGACTCCTCTCACCTAACTCAGCCGTCTCAAACAGCACAGTGTCAGCTAAGCCCGGTCCCCAGTGGGTCGGAGGGGGGAGATGGGAGCTGTACCCCCCCCCGAGGAGCCCCATCTCCTCCGAAACCTCTGGCACAGAGGAAATGGGGGTGCAGAGAGGTGACGCCCCCCCAGCCTTGGGCAATGCTCTCGACCACGTCTAAACCTGCGCCCCTCTCCTTGCCACGCACCCAAATAGTGCATCCCCTTGCCGGGCTGGCCCCCCCCTGGGGGCAGCACCCCGGGGAGCAGGGAATGGGTGGCGAGGGGGACCTTCACCCCACGGCCGGAGCCTGTGGGGTGAAGCAATCGCACCCAGTCATCGGGCAGGAACGAGGCGAAGCCAGGGTGCGCGGGAGCGGAGGGAAAGGCAGTGCCTCCGCGCCGGCGTGCACCGACATGCCGGGTGGCACGGCTGGCAGCACCGGCACTGCTTCCCCGCCGGGGTCCTTGCTCGGTAAGGCGGGCAGGGTTCAATCCATCCCTTCAAAGCCATCCCTTTGGTCATCCCACTGGCTCTGGATGTGCTTGCCAGCTTCGGGGTTAGTGTTTGGGATCCCTGCGCTGGTGGTAAAGTCTTCTTCTCCCACGGCCGCGGTGGCTTTGGCTGTGCAGAGGGGGATTTCCCACCCGCCCTGCAACTTGGCTGATTTTAAGGGGAAAACAGGGAGACAGGGAGTTGCATCCAAAAGGCCCGGCTCCATCCGAGCTGCTTGCTCCCGCCGGCGAATCTGGCTTCGTTTCCCTCAAGAAAGCCATTTCTCTCCTGCAAAGAAAGCGGGGCCTGCGCGAGGCAGGTCCCCGCGGGGATGCTCGGGCCCTGGCAGGTCTGGGTTCGGTGCCCGCAGCCCGGCCACGTGGCCGGGGCAGGGGATGCGCCCGCGCCAGATTTCAACCCACTCTTTGCAGACTGAGTCAGAGTGAGTCAGCCCTCTGGATCGCTCTCCTGCTGCCCCCGAGCCAACCCAGCACATTTATTAGTTAATTAGTTTTCATTTCCTCCTCCTCTCTTTCCTTTCCTTTGCAGCGAGCCCTCTCCCCCGTCTCGCCTGCGAAGGAAAGAGGCAAAGCAAACCCCCGTGCTCCAGGGACCTCCACCCCATAAGCACCCCCAGCACCCCCTCCCAAAAGCATCACCCTTGGGCTTGGCTTCCCGCAGAGAGGCCCCGGGACACCGGCTCTTAGTCTCCTATCCGTGCGGTGGGTGGCAGGAGGGACCCACGCTGCTCCCAGCAGGAGATCCCGGGATCTCTGCCAGCCTTTTCCCCCCTGAGACCCACTTTCTGCCTTTCAAAGAACCCCAATAATGTCGGGTTTTAACTTGTTTTTCTGGCTATTGTTTTCTGGCCCTTCTCAGCACGCCCATTTTCCAGCACAAGGTTGCTGGCCGAGGAGCCGGTGTGCCCCGTGACGCAGGAAGGGTGCAGGCTGTTATTTTGGCGTCCCGACGAGTTATTAGCAGAGACGGATGTGTGTTAAGGATTGCGGGGAAGAGGAGGAATGCTCAGTGGCTTTGCAAACAGTTTGTCCCCAGGGCTGGTTTCGCTCCGTTTCCACGCTCTTTTCTGCTTTCGGGAGGTTTTATCCCTGGGGAAGCGGCCGAGCGGGGCTGTCACCCATGTGCTGGGTCCCACAGACAGGGCGGGTGCCTGGCTGAGCCCTACACATCGGCCAGCCTCGTCCTCCCTGCGAAAACCTGGGCTTTAGCTAAAAACCCGATAAAAACCAGGGTTGGTTTAAAAAACCTGCAATCTCGCTCCGGCTGCTGGAGGAGAGGGTCTGTCCCCCACGGGGAAGGGGATGTGGATGGGGAAGGGGATGGATATAGGGATGGGGACGGGGATGGGGACGGGAACAGGGATAGGGATGGGGATGGGGATGGGGAAGGGGAAAAAGAAGGGGATGGGGAAGGGAAAAGGAGTGCCTTCCTGCCTGCAGTGCACAGGCTGCCTGCAGTCCTGCCTGCTCGCTGGCTCATCCAGCTCAGCTAATAAGCAGGTTAGCTGCACCTCGGCTTCCCCGCCTGGGTGGGGAGGATTTTTCCAGCACCGAGGGTTTGCAACTGAGGCATAAGAAAGCAGACGGGAACAAGCAGGTAATTTTTATCCCCATGAACTAAGCAATGTCATTTCACTTGGAAAACGCATGAATTTTCCTGCTGTTTCCCCCCCGCCCTTCGTTCTTCCCCGTCCTGTTCCACACTGCAAGAGGGAAGGAGAGACCTGCAGGAGTTAGGCAGTTTTAATGGTGCATGTTACATCTGATAGGTAACTCGGGTGGAAAAATCTCAATTTCTTTGGCTTTGCTGATGAAAGTTTAATTACCTTGAATGCAAATGATTTATCAAAGGAACACAGATTATATTTTTTTAAGAAGTTCATGCCTAGCCTGGGAAGCAAAGTGTTTATTGAGTTTTCCTCTGAGGAGGGTCTGCTCCATGTAAGGCAAAGCGTTTGGGCAAAGGCAGGGAAAAAAAATACCTTTGCTTTTCCCCAAATAGCTTCCCCCCCGTGAAAGATCTCCCCGAGCACTTGACAGCATTGTGCAGCCAATTTTACAAGTGAGTTACATTTTCCTGGTCTCTGGGTTTGCAAACCTATCGCTGGGAATTGCCCAGACTGGGGAAAAATGGGGCCTTTGCTGGTTTTCCATGTTCTTTGTGTAAGTTCATATGCCGGGAGATCTGATTGCAAAACCAGTCCTAGAGTCAGGGAGACAAAAGTGCAGGTGTTCACGCTGCACTCGGCATGCCTCTTCTTTTTTTTTTTTTGGGTGGTTTAATTTCTTTATCTTGTTTATCTTTCTTAAAGCTGCCTCTTTAAGCCCTGAGCAAGACTTGCTGGGCAGCCAGCAGCGTTAGCAGGGCTGATGCGAACTATCTGCTCCCCCAAAATTAAAGGGAACAGCAATGCGGGAACTCAACTTTGAGCATGAGAAAGGAGTCTGTGCAATGAAAAGAGCACCTCAGCTTTGCATCCCGATGAATTTAAAGCAGCTAAATGGCTGAGCGTTGCTGAGCAGGGGTTGTTACCGCCATGGCTTTTACTGCAAGTCCAGGGGACCCCAGTGCCACAGCTGGTCCCACTGGGACGGGGCTTTGAAGATGAGGGGTAAGGACTGCTCCGCACAATGCTCCCCATTAAAGCCCTTGGAAACAGAAAACAAAATCAATGACGCTGTGTTTCCTGTCCTTCCCAAAAAACCCCACGCGCAGCGTTTCCAAAGCTGCTGGAGGACACCAGCTTGGCCGTGTGCTGGTTGTCCAACTTCTCCCCGGCCTCTTGCAGACGGGCGCAGGCACGAGATGCTCAGGGGACGCCGAACCTCGTGGCTAACCCCAACCCAGGGAACGCGGGCCGTGGACGCGGCTCACCCCCAGCACCGACACAAGGGTGCTGCTCCCCGTGCAGTGGCGGCGGGGCACCTCGGGCACGGCACCAACCGGGTAAGGGGCGGCCGGGCAGCCTGCCCCTGAGGAACCAGACGCTCCCAGCAGCAGATAAAAGGGATGCCGCTGGCTGCTTGCCTGTGGAAAGTCCCAGCTCGCTCCTCGCAGCCCAATCTTCTCACCTCGAGCTGTTTGCAGTCGTCTTCTCCCCGATTAGCATGAGCAAAGCTAAGCTGGCTGGATGCTGTCTGCAAGCTCTTTTTCGATTGCGCTAAGCTGCTGCTCCTATTGGTATTTGAGGCTATTTTTAATGCTCTTTCCTACTCCGCCGTGCCACCTAAAGCATTACCAGCAGTGACGAGGCCAGCCCGGCACGTCTCGGCTGCCTGCATGGGCAGACAGACGCGTCCCGGTGGCCTTTTATCAGCCGGGCAGCGGCAGCGGCGGCGGCATCGCTGCCAGCAGGCTCAGCCCTGCCTCGCAGCCATCACCCGGCACTGGGTCAGCCGTGGAAACTCCTGTGCCACAGTGATCCCCTGGGCTGGCGACTCATGCTAAGTGCTGCGGGAAGGATTACCTGCTTTTGCATCCCCAAACACCCACTTTTCTAGCTCATAGCGAAAAAAAATATAATCCAAGCCCCAAAACACCGCTGTACTTTGAAGCAAATGCTAAGGCATTAAAAGATCGATCTGCAGAACGTTCATAACCCGTTTGCATAATGCAAAGATATTATTAATTGCCAGTTAGTTGTCAAACAGGACTAATGGCACCCAGTGCAGGTAGAACGAATGCAGCCGGCCCTCTGCGACTGGAAAAACACCCAGCGCTGTGTAATTAAATGTCTCCTCCGTGCTCACCCCACCCGGCTGGCCTGGGCACTGCTGCGGGAAGCTTCCCACGCCACTGGGATGGGGCAGTGCTGGGATGGGGCAGTGCTGGGATGGGGCAGCGCCGGGATGGGATGGTGCTGGTCCCACAGATGTGTTATCCTTTCCCGGTGTTGTTGGGATGGCCGGGGATGAATGCATCTCTCTCCATTGCGTGCGGGAAGCGAGCTGGTGTGGATCAGGAAGGAGCAGCGCAAGGCCAGGTGCTGGTAGGAGAGCTTTCAGCATTCGCTGCGGAGGGTAATTGGGGTGTCTGATGGACAGGGGCAGGAAGAGGTGCGGTATCGGTTTAGGCTGGGTGTGAAGCCCAATGCAAAGGAGGGCAGGCCTGGTATTTTTCATGCAACAGCTTAAGATCCAGCCCTGTCATAAACACAAACAGGGGAATGTGATAAAGCATCCGATCCTGCTCCACAGGTAGGGTTGTTTGCTGAGCTCGGTGATGGAGAAATAGAAAAGGCCTTTTCTGCCTTGGAAACTGGCCTGATTATACCTGAAAAGTAGGGATTTATCCTTGGAAAAATATACTGTAAGCATTATTTTCTCTGCCTTGTTTATCTGATCACTTATTAGCATCACTGGCTGGGCTAGTGCACGTCTGCAGCAGCATCCCATACCCCCGAAGAGCTAAGAAAGCCTCAGCCAAGGGACATATCGCTTCTTGGCCGTGCTGTAAAAAGGGGGAAATCCCCACCATGGGTGAGGGCTGCTCCCCCCTGGGCTGGGTGCAGCAGCCAGGGGGTCCCACCGTGGGAGGGACTGTCCTGTCCCAGCCCCTTCTGCTGATACCAGTATGAAAAGGCTCTTCTTGAAACCTGAAAGCTGGCGCGGGGGCTCTGACGGAGCTGATGGAGCCCGGCCGGCCCCCGCCGGGGACACCCACAGCCTCCTGGCACCGACACGTCCCCACCGGCCCGGCTGGTCTGACGAGGAGGTGACAGGGAGAGGCAGCGCCAGCCTTCGCCCCAGGGACAGCCGCCTTGGCAGAGCCAGCAGCCGCCGGTGCAGCCTGGGGGTGCAGCCTGTGCCAGGTACCGGGGGTCCCAGCTGCTCCCGGGAATGGTGCTGCTGCTGTTTCCTTTCATACCGAGCATATAATTCGGGGCTTTCTGATTTTTTAGTTTTATTTGGGGGGGCTTTTTGGTTTGTGGGTGGTGAGCTGGAGCAGCTGGTGTCAGGGTAGCCCCGGGGACCCCTAGGCTCGCTGGAGCACTGCGGTGCTGATTAGAGCTGGCGTGCCCCGCTCTCACAAGCCAAGTGCTTCCCTTCTTTAAGGTTAATCGTGGAAAAGGGTGCAGAAGGCAGAGCTGCGGAGAGGGGCTGTGCATGGGACAGCCATCCTACCCTACAGCCCCGGGGCCAAGCCAAGGGATGAGGGTCCCAGCAATGATGTGCAGGGGAGCTGGACCCCGCTGCGAGGAATCGGTGACTATCCGATTCAGCTAGCAAGGGCTGGCCTAAACCACAGACCAAAGGAGATGCTGTTTCATATAACGTGGCCGCAAACTGCAGGCTGGGCTGCGGGATGCTCGGGCTCCCAGCCCACTTCCAGCCTTTCACGGGGGCAAGTCACCCAGCTCCAGCCAGCACTGCTGCCCGATGCCGGGGGAGTCAGGATGCCCTGGCCATGGGAATGCAAAGCCACCCACCGACGGCTGGATCCAGGGCTCGCAGACAGCCTGCTGCCTGCGTCGGCAGCGCCGCTTCAGCTCTGCAGATGCAAAGTGCCGGGTCAGCACAGAGTTCCCATTATTAATTAGGCTACGGGGCAATGCAGCATCTCTCTAATCACCGGCGACCTAAAAAGAGCCGCTCCGCCAGCCACCAGTGTGTGCTGAAGGGTCTGCGTAAATCCGGGGAGGGGGATGCGCTGCCTTGCCAAATGCGATGGCAGGAGGGGTGTAAATCGAGGGGGGAGCTGGCATGGGGGGGCTCAGCCGGGATGGCTGTGCTTGGGGACACTCCCTTCTCCTGCAAAGCACCGAAATGAATGAACCCCATCAGAGCGAGGGGTCTTAAGGGCTGCAGTTGCACAGGGGAGGGTGGAAAAAGGTGCAAAGCGGGTGCCCTGCGCCGGAGACAAGCGTGGCTGGAGATGAAGGAGGCATCTGTGGCGCCTGCTCTGGGCTTTGGAGCAGGATGGGGTGTGCAGGTCAGCCAGGATGGGGGTTATTGGGGGGGATAACACAACAGGACCCCGGTCCCTCTGCCCCGCGCTGGAGGGGACAGCACCGAGATGGTGGAGAGCCAGCACCGGGATAGCTGAGCTCACCCGTGGTGGTACGCACCCACAACCCGGGCAGGTTCCCAGCAGATTTTAGAGGCCTGCTCAGCTGAGTTAGAAAAGCTCCAATATTTCATAGGTGCAAGACGGCAGGGGCTGGGGCAGAGCCAGTGTCCCAGCCGGGGTGCCCAGGTCCCCATGGTGCCACTCACAGCCAGCCCAGCCCTGGGGTCAAGCAGCGCTGGGGATGCAAACAGCAGCTTTGCCACAGCCTGGGGTGCGAAGGACAGGGGGGGAAATCAGCTTAATCCTGTTTTTCTGTTATACTTCCAAAAAATATGTCTATATTCCAGCATGCTTTCCCCTGCCAGGCCACGGCCCCTGGCCCGGCTCGCTGGGTGCTTGGTGGGAGCAAACCCCCTCCCGCGGTCACTCCCCGAGGGTGTCCCTGGCCCCAGGGATGTGGTGATGTTCTAATATGAACGCCCTGCTTTCCTCTCCTGCTCGCAGCTCTGAAGCTGAGAGCGCTTCTGCAAAAAGCCAAAAAGAGCAAAAATACACTAATCCTAAATACAGCAAGTGCTGACAAAGCAATCGGAGCCGGCAACGGTGCTGCAAGCAGGGTTTCAGTGAAGGTGACAGTATTATTTCCCAGTCCTTTCCTGGGATGCCCACAGCATCCTTCACCCCTTCACCTTTGTTTGGGTAAGGCCTTGGGCAAAGAAATGTTGGCACGGGGCAGTGTTGTGCAAACACGAGCCGCGGCAGAGCCAACCGAGAAACACCTGGGATTTCTCCCCGGCTGCCCATCACCGGTTTCCAGGCACTTTATTTGTAGTATTTTCTTAAAAAAAATAATAAAAATAAAGTTCATTGGAAATAAGTGCCCTGGGGCGCAGAGGCACCGCCGTAATCCCCATCCCTGCCTCCAGCTCCCGGGACGGATGGGAGTCAGGGCACCGTATTTCATGCCCCTGCGTTAACGAGTGTCAGCGCTCTACTCTAAACCTGTATTTCCCAGGGCTTTATATCTGGATCATAAAAATTCAGAGGAGGGGGGAAGGACAAAAAAAAAAAAATCACATAAAAGGAGGTAGTAGCCACAGCTGCTTTTGCTTTATTGTGCTCATATAGCTCATAAACAGCTTGAGTTTGCAAAGTGGAGAGCACCCGGGCCAGTGGCGTAGTGCCGGCTCCTGGCGCTGCCATGGGGTGTTTGTGGTGGGAATCTGGCTGCATGCAGCACCCCCGAAACCTTCCGGGGATTTTTAGGGTGTCATGAAAACGTGAGCATGCATGAGAGCAGATCAGGGTTTTGCTGATCGGGGCTTGCACCGATAACGCCCTGCCCAGAGGCATGGGTGCTGCGGTGCAAATACCCCCTCCGCCGGGCGTATAGGTGAGGGCTGCAGCACCCGCTGTTGGGGTGGGAGCCCAAAAAAGGGGGAGGAGGGCTGCCGGGGTGCTGAGGGGCTGGGGCATTTTTGAGGTGGCCCAGCTGGGTCCCCAAAGCCGTGGTTCCTCCCTGCCGCCCTGTGCCGGCTCCCAGACGCAGCCTTGGGGAAGGGTGAGCCGGCTCTTTCCCTCCCAGTTTGCTTTAATGAAACCAGAGCCTGGGCTCCCGCCAAGCACCCCGGCTTCCTCCAGCCCAGGGGCAACTGGGGACCCCGGGGAGGGAGGGAGGGGGGTTCTCAGGGGTCTGAAAACCAAGCAAACTCCCTCCTGGAGATGTAGGACTCTGGGTTGGGGTCAGCATTGGGTCCACTCCTCCATCCGTAGCATGCCAAGACACCCACAGCACCCAACGGTGGGTGGCCTGGGCACTGCATTCACCCTGGGGCCTCCCATCCACATCAGCCGATGCTGGAGGAATCCGGGATGGAAACCATCTGGTCCTCCCCGAGCAGGCTGGTTCCCGGCACATCCCAGAGCCCGACCCGGCCTTGGTGTCCCCCCAACCCATCCAGGTACCCCGCACATCGCAGACACGAGGGGAGATGATGTCATTTCAGGGCCGTATTTTCCAGCAAGTTTAAATCGGGTGATGCTCTGAGAGGCAGCGCTCTGCCTGAACCCTGCCTGCCCTGCCTGCGCCTGCCTTCCCACGCCTCGTTTTGGGGGGGCTTCACCGGCTTCCCGAGGGGTACGTGCTCTTCGGGGCAGAATAACCGCGCCGGGTGGAAAGCTGGGGTTGATCGTTTTGGCGCGGGGCCGTGCCTGCGCCTGACTCACCATTTAAACACGTTCTTTTCTTTGTGCGATGAATTGGGAGTCGCGCGGGCGAGCTGGCAGGGGAAACCCGCGGCCGACGGAGACCGCACAGCTGCCGCTTCCCGGGGAAATGGCGTGTCTGGGAAATGTTTCCACTGCAAATTGCCCTGAAAAACCAAAACAAAACGGTGCGTTTCTCTGCTGCTGGTGCTGTAGAGAAGGGAGGGAGGGCAGCGGGTGCTGGAAGCGCCGCTGTGATCTCAGGCACCCTCAGGCTTCGTGCCGGGCGATGGTCTGGCGGCAGCATCGCGCCGAGAAATTCGGCAGCCGGTAATTGAGAGAGCGAGGCCGCCGTCCTCCGGCCACCCCGCTCGCCTCTGCCAGGGAGGTGAGCCTCCCGCTCCTTGCACCCCAAAGTGGCCTTTTGCACTGGAGGGGGGGTACCCCGAAGCTGGGGGCTTGGGGACCCTGCAGGCTGGGAGAGCTTGGCTGGTGGTGGCAGGGATCCCGGCAAGCTGGCAGGAGTGCCTGCAAACTAGAGCGACGCGGGCATCGGCAGGGAAGCTGCCAGCTGCAGGCGCTGGGGAAATGCTGAGTTCCCTGAGCTTTATATATATGTGCGTGTGTGTACCTACATTTCTATATGTATATATACATACACACGTGCATACGCACATGCATTCCCTGCAAAAGGAGCGACCCAAAATACTGCCTCGGCAAATACACTGAAATAACGCACCGCAGTTTTGCAACCCCTCCAATGCATTTGCTCACTTGTCATAGGCTTACAAGGACGCTCGCGAGCCTCCGATATTCATTCACAGCTAAATAAGTAAATAAATAGATAAATAAAGCATTTGCTGTGACAGCAGTGAGAGATTTGCAATCGGTGCCTAAAGCCGTGGGGTTGCAAGCCTTTTCTGGGAGAGGGGTCAGACACGGTGCCCCCCTCCAGCCTCCCCCATGGGTGCTGGTGCACTTGGTGGTGGCACCTCTCCGGTCAGATGTCCCAGGGAACTGGACCAGGGTGTAGCTCAGCCAAAGCCGACGGTTGTTTCTGAGCTGGTGCCTGCCGCTGGTTCACCATGCAGCCCTGCAAATGGCTTTTTTGGCCCTGGGAGCGATGGAGCAAAGGGGGATCCCCTTGGGGTGCAGGTGGGGGTGGGATGGAGCGAGGGAAGGGGGAACGAGAGGCACCGGGTGCAGGGAGGGAGAAAAAAGGAGGTTGCCAGAGCAAAGGGATGCGGGGCTGCGGGGAGCCCAGCAACGTGCCCGGGGAGCTCGGCTGCAGCAGGCTGGGTCCTACGTGCCATTAATTAAATACAAAGGGATTAACAAGCTATTCGTGGGAGCCCATTAGATAAATATTAGCCAAGCTATGGATCCGCGTGGAGGCCTGCTCAGTCCATTTCTTAAAAATCAATTTGCATTTGGTCGGGCATTTAAAGGATGCCGCGGCTACTTCAAAAAGCGGAGTAACTGCACAAATCCTGCCCTGCACCACCGGCACCTTTGGAACCCTTCGTGCGAGGCGCCTGGTACGGTCCAGCCCCAACACCCCAGCGCCCGCGGCTGCCGGTGCTCGCGGGGGCGGTTTTAAGCTGTGCCGGCCGCTGTGCCGGTGACCCCGGCGCGGAGCGGCTCCAGCAGCCGCTGTCTCCAAAGGAAGTTTTCATCCCCTCCCTGACGCAGAGCCCTGGCAAGGGCTGTTTGCACCAGCCCCGTAACCCCTCGGGGTGTAAAAGCGGGGTTAGGTGGGTGTCCCGGCTGCCCCGGGGTCCTCGAGCACAGCGGGAGGAGGATGAGCCCATGGTGCTTGGTGGGGTGCGAAGGGGCTCTTGTGTCCGTCTGTCCCCCCCACCAAGCGAAGCGCTGACCTTGGCTGGGGCCGCTGGGAAGCCCCGGCAGCACAAACAGCACTTCACAGCGGCGGTAAATCATTGATAGATGGGTGATGGATACATCGGGCCACGGCCAAGCTCCTCGCCACCTCGGGCTCCCTGGGGCTGGCGGGGGGGGATGAGTGGCCTGAGCTGCCTTTTCCCTGCTGCAATCCTGTGTATTTACAAAGCACAAGGCCAGAGTCCTGTTTCCCTGGGCAAAGAGGTGCCCGCCTGCACCCCCGGCTGCCCACACTCCCTGGGGATACAAACAGCATCATCCACCTTGCAAAGCACGCCTGAAACCTGCGCTGGCAACAAGCAGCTGTGGGGTTTTGCAGCCAGCTGCCTGCCCTGGTTGTTTTAAACCATGATGTGCAAAGAAAAGCATCTCCCAGCGTGCTGGGGCAGCCCCGGGGCACGGCGCTGGGGATGGAGGTGATGCTGAGCCCGTGCTGCCCTATGCAATGGGGCTTTTCGTGTCCTCCTGCACTGGAGTTGTGGCTGGTTTAAACATATTTATGGCAAGAGCTTAATCTAACCGTCGGCTTAGGGCACGAGGGTGCAACTGGAGTCGCTCCGGCAGAGGAAGTGCGTTGGAGGATCTCCAGTTCCCCCAGTGCGAATGGGAGGCCGGTCCATGAGCCCTTGTGCACATCTCATTCCTGATGTCGCTTTCCCCTTCCCTCTGCTCCCGGATCAGGTTTGCAGCGAAACGTGCGGCTTTGTAACTCCGTTCCTGGAGTTTGCCCTGCTGAGAGGTTAGCTGGCTTCTGCAAGCTCGTAATCAAAACCCGCTGGCCAAGGGCTGCGAGGGAAAGCACATGCGTGCCGGATTGCCGGGCTGCCGGGGATGGGATGCACATCCCTCACCCTCCTCCTCTGCAGGACCCACTGCACCTGATGGGTGCCCTGGGCCTCTGCAGGCTTTCACCACCCAAATTGCAATTATTTTGCAGCAGAGAAATTCACAGACCGGTTTTCCTCTCACCCCATCACGCTGGTGTGGATTCTCTGATGTCTCGTAGCATTGGGGCTGCTGGCGACCCCCCTAGGCGGGCCCTCGCTGGGGTTTCTCTCCTGTTTTGGGGGACGGGAGCAGCCCTGAGATGTCTGCCCCTCCGTCAGATGTGATTGAAGTCAGCCGAGCGGCTCTGAAGCTTGCCGAGGGAAGCCGGCGAGCAGGCACACGGACGGGCTAAAAATATTCCCCCGCTTCTGTGATCTTTCCTCCCCGTCTGCCCCTCCCCGCCGGCCGCTGCCTTTCCTGCTTTATAACACATTTCCACGGGCTTTTCAGCAGCTCCGACAGGCTGAGAGCAAACCCTGGGAATAACCCCCAGGTCCACAGCCCCAAAAAGCCCCTTTAGGGCCCCAGAAAAGGGAACGGAGAGGGGAGCGGGGATGGGAAGGGGGGGCACGGGCTTTTCTACCGGGGGGCTGCAAAGATGCCGAGTGCAGCCTGTGTTTTGCCATGCAATGGGCCGGCGGGGGCTGCAGCAGAGCCAGACCTGCCCCATGGCAAGTCCCTGCCTATCTCGCCCGGGTTTATCAATAACTTGGTAATAAAACCCAACTCGGGGTCCCAGGTCGGGCAAGGAGCTGGGGGTCCGGTGGGGGGAGGCGATCCCGCCTTTCCATCTGGCCATCCCGAGGAATCTCACAGGCTTTAATCGCATCCGGCTGCTGCGACTCGATGTTTAAGAGGATCCTGGGTTATAGGCAGCTGTAAATACTGCGGGGTAGATTAGCAGAATATACCATATCAGCACTACTGGCGGAGCGGCAGGCAGGGGGGGGATGCCTCCCCGCCGGGATGCACGCTTAGATTTTCTTGATGTTTCCAACACTTGTGTATTCAGCCTGGATTTTCTCTCTTTCCAGCCCAGTTTGACTTAGATCTCATGAAATCCCTTTTTATTTTCATCCTTGCTGACTTCCCAGGCAAAGAGAGAGGATAGAAGGGTAAACAGAGAGGGAGATTTGGGGTTCCAGTTAGATATACCAACACCCCCCCCACCCACCCCGGCCAAAACCTGGTGGCAGCACCCCCTCTGTGAGCAACCCCGGTGCGCGGGATGGCCGGGGAGCCGGGGGTGGTTCTGCATTGCTGGCATTCCTGCTCCGGCTCCGATGGCTGCGTGCCACCGCCGGCCACCCCGGCACGCTCAACGGGTCATCCCGCTCCCGGCCACCACCCGGCTACTGAGCTGGGGTGTCCCCGGGCCACCCCCTGGCAAGCTCCCCCTTTCCCTGGGGCCAGCTGGGGATGCTTAGCACCATCCAGGGCTGGCTCCTGCATGCTGGGTGCCGGCTTTCCCAGCTTGCTGGCTGTTCAACTGGGATGGACTGGGCTGGATGGAGTTGGGGCTGTCAGAGGGGATCGCTGTCCCAGGGGGGTACACCCAGGCAAAATAGCAAAGTGGGGCAGCGTCGGGGCAAAAACCCTGAGGAGGGGTCCCGATGTGTGCCCAGGTATTTGATCATAAACCCAATTAAAGCGGAGGCTTGATTATGTCTCTGTGAAGTGGGTATTTCTGGCCAAAAATCAGACGGCATTCTCTTAAAGGGCCCAGAAAACACCGGAGGAAGCACCCGCTCTCCGGCACGCAGTTCGGGTCCCTCCATCCTGATTGCTCCCGTGCTGGGAAGGGGGACGTGTCCGCTCCAGCCTGGATGGGGAGGGAGGAAGAGCTTCCTTGGAAATCCCCCGTGAAATGCAAGAAACTGAGCAAGGTCCAGCTCCTCACTGGAGTTTATAGCAACGCGCCGGCTGTTGTGGCTCTGCGCCGGGGTTTCTTTATTTATTTTCTTCCCCTTATGGGCTGAGAAACCATCCCCAGCCCGAGCACAGCCCGTTCACGGTAGCTGGGATTTGTTTTCCTATCTGGTCCAGGGAAGAATGTCTAAATCTCAGCTGCAGCCAGAGCCGGGGCCCTGATGCCGTGCCAGGCGTCGTCGAACAGCGGTGACACCCCTGTCCCCAAACGCACCCCACAAGACTCGCTGGCTGCCCTCCCGAAAGCCGAACATCGCGGGCAGATGCTGAGATCCCTGTGCTGCTGGTCCAGGGTAAATTTTCCTAGCAGGACATCCTAAAAATCAGCCGGGTGGATGCTGAGCACCGACAGCAGCGTGCCGTGGGTCGGCACAGCCCCAGAGGATTTGCAAATGATCCCCGTAAGAGCGTCAGCCCTTGGGAAAGGGAGCGAGCGGGGTGCTGAGACCCGGATGGATTTAGTTGTTACTCTGTTGCTTTGTTTATGATTTTGATTCCATTAGCAAAATCATAGGGAAACTATGTATGAGATAAGAGAGCTCACACATTTGTGCGACCGTCCCTGCCAGTAACAATGCTGTTATTGAAATGCTGGGATGGAAGATACTCGGCTGGTGATAATGCAGGATCGCAGTGAACAGCTGCTATTTCCCGTCTTCTTAATATAAATATATCTAGTGCGAGAAAAATCTGTATATTTTATGTGAATGGTATTTTCAGTCATAACCACAACACCTTTTTTTTTCTTGAGATACGCCTAGCAATGCAATTAGCTCAGTTAAACCTTGTCCAAAAAAAAAAAAAAAAGAGTTCCATTTATTACATTTTCCATCTGTGTTTCCGCTTCTTGGGACTTTGAGCAAGATTAATTCCAGAATTGTTGAAGAAAAATGTCACCGGAGTCTTTGGGCTTTTCCTTTCACAAAGAGGAGAGGCAGACCGGACACTGGCTAATGTCCATCTTTCCGAGCTCTCCCCACGTCGGAGCCTGGGGCGGCTCATGCCGAGCGTGGCTTTTCCCGGAGACTGTCTTCTGGCCATGAGAGCATCTCACGTCGATATGTGACACGGCATTTCTCTTAGGCTATATAACAGCATTAGCATACGTGCCATCCACGTACGTGTTTATATATCGCCTTGCTGGTATTCAAGAGCTCTTCCTGCTGCTTTATTTAGCCTCTGCAGCAAGGCAGGCGCTGTGTTACTGTATTTCGGTATTACACAAGGCCGAGGGGGTGCAAGCGATGGGGCAGGGGCCGTGCAGGACGTGCTCAGCAGGACGGACTCATCTTCCTCAGCAACACACAAAGCGACGGGGCCGTGTCCCGCTTGCGCCCTCCCCAACCCCAAAAATGTTTTATGAGTTGGACTAAATGAGCCGAACGGCAGCTCCGCCACGTGCCTGGCCCCTACCTGGCTATCCCCCCATGTTATCTGCAGGAGGGGGTGTTTCCAGAGTCAATTTTGGGGGAAAAAAGACATTTCTGGCTGGGGTGGTGGTCCCTGCTCAGCCACGATGCTGCCCGTGCCCTCGGCTGTGGTGGCATTCGGCACGGGTGCCTTCGCGGGGACTCAGCACAACACAAGCAGGAGCGAGCTGCCGGGTGGAAACGCACCCCGAGTTTCACATGGCATGGATAAGAGCGTGAGAGCGAGCCCAAAGCCGAGGGTTTTCCAGCCCCGCTCTGCCGAAAGCCAGGCTGGTTTTTTCCATGAGGAGAGCAGCGCGTTGGATTCCCACTGCCGGTACCGCGCACTCGCATAATGTAATTACCCAGCACGATCTGTTGAGCTGCAAACAGATTTCAGGAATGAGTGTCAGGGTATTCGCAGCAGAGCTGCTCTTTATTTAGGTCTGGGAACAAGCGGCTGTTCTCTCCCGGAGCCTCGTAGAGACTGCGGGGGAAGAGCTGGCCTCGCAGGTCATCCCAAAAAATGCCTATAGACACTTAAAAGTGAGGAATAAATAACTGCTCCGAAAACAATCTCACCAGATGGCACTTCTGAAGAAGGAGCAGCTCAGAGATGCTTTGCTGCTAATTTATGGTGCTGCTGCTGCTGCTGCTGCTGCTATTCCCGTCCTGGGTCACCTATGGAGAGACCCGTGTGTGCATTAGCCCCATTACGTGCGCTGCGCGGCGGCTGGCCCTCACACGAATGAGCCCGACTCACCTTTGATCCAGCTGCCGGGACATCAGTGGGAGCTTTAGTGGGAACAGGATTATTTGGCCCTAATTCTGCTCCTGCCTCAACCCGACTCCTAAGTACTGGCTTAATATGCCAGCGGCACAGCCAGGGCTGGGGATACTGGGCTGGGTGCAGGGGGTGCTTGGGCTCCCCTCTCCAGGGATGCTCAGGTCCCCACGGGGGACATGTGAGTCCCTTCCCGGGAGATGCCCAGGTCCCCCCAGGAGGATGCTCAGCTCCTCTCTCTGGGTATGTTGGGTGGGTGTATTCTCTGGTGGAGGCTTGGGTCTCCTCCCGGGAAATGCTCCAGTCCCCCAGGGGCAGTGCCCGTGTGCCCTCCCCAGGGGATGCTCAGGTCCCTTCCAGAGCAGGTTCGTGCTCCCCCAAGGGAACACGGGACGCCCGGGACCGGGTCGGGGGGGGGATGCCCGACTTCCCGCGCCCCCTCCGGGGCAAATGCTCGAGTCCCCTCGCCGGGGCTTGGCGGGGGGGGAAGGTGCTCGGTTCCCTCCGGGGCTTCTCGGGTCCCCTCCCGCCCGGGGCTGCCCAGTTCCCCCCCCCCCCCCCCCCCGCCCCGGCCTGTCCCGGGGACGGCGCTCAGGCGGGAGGCGGTGCCGGTGCCGCTCGGGGCGGTGCGGCCCGGGAAGGGGCGGGGGCGGCGGGTTGGGCTGGGCTGGGCTGGGCTGGGCACGGCTCCGCTAGGCTCGGCTCGGCTCGGCCTCGGCTCGGCAAGGCAGGGCTCGGCAGGCAGCGCGGTCCCCGGAGCCGCAGGTAGGTGCGTGCCCGGCGCCCTGCACCGCGCTCCCGGCCCGGCTTAGCCCGGCCCGGCTCGGCTAGGCTCAGCTCGGCGGAGCTGTCGCGCCCCCGGCCCGGCGCAGCTCCCCCACCTCTCCCCCCCCCCCCCAACCCCGAGGACTGCCGCGGGTGGGCCCGGCGTGGGGTGGCGTGGGGCCGGCGCGGCTGCTTGTTGCGCTTGGGGGATGAGTTGGTGCCGGAGAAGTGCGAGAGGCTCCGGCTTGCAGGAATGCGAGTCATTTCCTCCGCCCGCCCGCGGGGAGCTGAAGGCGAACAGCGGCCGGGCTGCTCCGCCGGACCTCCGCCCGCTCCCGCCGCCGCCGCCGCCGCCGCCGCCCCCGCCCCGGCCCCGGCCCCCGCCGGCCCCTCGCCCGCGGGTTGTGCGCGCCCCGGGGGTCGCACTCGCCCACGGGTCCCCTCGTCTGGGGGAACCCCTCGCCCCTGGGTCACGCTCACCCGCGGATCCCCTCGCCCGTGGGACCCCTTGCTCATGGGTCACACTCGCCCACGGGTCCCCTCGCCCGTGGGTCGCACTCACCTCTGGGTCACCTTGCCCATGGGTCCCCTCGCCTGTGGATAACACTCGCCCATGGGTCACACTCACCCACAGATCCCCTCACTCCTGGGTCATGCTCGCCCACGGGTCCTCTTGCCTGCAGGACCGCTCACCCCTGGGTCACACTCGCCCCCATGTCCCTTCACCCGTGGGACCCCTTGCTTGTGGGTTACACTCACTCATGAGTCCCATCACCCGTGGGTCACACTCGCCAGTGGGTCCCTTTGCCCATGGGCCACACTCGCCAGTGGGTCCCTTCACCAGTGGGTCCGCTCACCCCTGGGTCCTCTTTGTCTGTAAGACCTCTTTTCCGTGGGTTGCATTCACCCATCAATCCCCTTGCCCATGGGTTGCACTTGCCCGTGGGACCCCTCACCCATGGGTCCCATCATCTGTTGGTGCCCTCACCCATGGTCCTCTTGGCTATGGGTTGTGCTTGCCCATGGGATCCCTCACCCGTGGGTCCCATCATCTGTTGGTGCCCTCACCCGTGGTCCTCTTGGCTATGGGTTGTGCTTGCCCATGGGACCCCTCACCCATGGGTCCCATCATCTGTTGGTGCCCTCACCCGTGGTCCTCTTGGCTATGGGTTGTGCTTGCCGATGGGATCCCTCACCCATGGGTCCCATCATCTGTGGGTCCCCTCACCCATGGGTCCTTTCATCCATGGATCCTCCTGTTTCTGGGTCACAGTCATCTGTGGGACCCTGTTGTCCATGGGTCCCAATCACCCATGGGTGCCCCCACCTACGGGTCAGCCGTGGGGGTGCCATGGCTCGGGGTACAAGCTGGTACCTGGTAGTGCCGCTAATGGTCTTCTCTGTGTTTCCCACCGGGGATGCGAATCCCCGCCAGGTTCTGGGATTGGCGAGGATAAACCCACGCAGCTCTTAAATTGGGCTTTAACTGACATCGTGCCCTCGTGGCAGCGAGGAAATCGGGGCTGAGGTTTCCCAGGACGGAGCTGAGGTTTCCCAGGACCGTGCTTGGTGTTCCGGTGTCCTTTGACTCACACGTGGGAGTAAGGCGGTGCCCGTCCCCGCCGTGCCCCCGGCCCCCTGCCACCTTTGCTGTCATCTTGCGGTCCTGAATCAGCTTTTTTTTCTGCTCACGGCCGATGCGTTTCTGGTCATGAGGATGTTTTTTTTTCCCCTCTAAGCCAAACTCTGCTTTTCCGGAGATGCTTCGGCGTGGCGCTGATGGAGCTGGGCATGTGGAGCTTTCCTGCTCTGCCTAATTCCTGGGCTGGTTTGTGTTGGTGTTTTTCCACGGGGCTCGCTCGCCTTCTCCGATTCTTGGATAGAGTGGGGATTAATTTGAGCTCTCTTGCTTGAAAGCGATGTTGTTTCATTTAAAACTCCCAGTCCCGAAGGCGTATTGGGGTTTGGTTATAGGTACTGGCTTTTTACTATCGTTTTGTAAAGGGGTTTCTTTTTTTAAACTGGGTTTATTCAGGCTCTTTAAACCCAGAGTCTGTAAGCAATTATTCCATTACATGAAAGTCAGTATGCTGAAAAAGATTAATTCAGACCAGATGTAAAAATAAATGTGAATTTGAAATTAAGATGATGTCAGCTCCCTCCTGCTAAAAAAAAAAGCAGCCTTTGGACTCCAGATGGAGTACACAAATGATGGCGGTGGTTAAAATATCTGCCTGCTTGTTAATTGAGTTTTATGCTTTTTTTTTCCCCCCCCTTGTCTGAAAAGCGGGCTTAGGATATTTTAAAAAAAAAAAATAAAAAAATAAAAAATCTTTTCCCCGTTGCTGCTGGGGCAGGGAAGTTTATGGAGGCTCTGGCGTGGCCGAGGAGCTCTCCCAGCCAGAGAAGCGGAGAGCGGCACTGCGGGGGAAGACAAATCCCCCTCTGCCCGCTCCAGGATTAAAAAAAAGTAACTTGGTTTAGCTTCGTTTTGCCAGATCTGGAGCTGGAGGCGAGGACGTCGCGGACGGCAGCGGGGGCAGAGGGAGCTCTGGATAGTTCAGGCGCAGTTACGTGCGTTTCGGCATAAAATGGAGCTGGTTTTCAGGCTCTCGGCTCTCTGCGGAGCGCTTCGCATCCTTTTTTTTTTTTCCTCCCCACGTGCACAAAGTGCTGCACGTTCCCCAGAGCAGGGATGGGTTTGGACGCTGACCCCACGTACGGTCGTGTGCCCGAGAGCGGGGCGCCGGGGATGGGGCTCCCCAAAAGCGCTTTCCCCCCGGGAAGGACGGGTTTGCCCAGGGCTGGAGCATCTTGGAGGGAGGTTTATTAAATAGGGAGGTCCATGGTTTGGAAACTCAGGGCTGTGCTCTCTGCGGCCTGGGGATGTGGGATGGTGACACTGGCCCTTACGGCTCCTTTGTGGTCCAGGGATCCTGCAGCCAAGGCCAAATCCCAAGGGATTTACGGATGCTGCTGCTAGTGTGGGCTGCAGCCTGCCCACAGAGCGGGGAGCAAAGGCGATGCTTCACATCCACATCGGAGCGATGCCTGCCATCCCGGGAGCGGCACCTGAGCTCTGGGAGGTTTGGGCTTGTTGCTGGTGACGCTGGGGGACGGTTCATAAAGCCCCTGGGAACGCAGTGGGGACAGGATCCGGAGAAGGATGGGGGAGCTGGGGTGTCCTGAGCACGATCCACCCCCACCCCCCCCAACCCAGTCTTGGTGCAACTGGGTGCTCTTAGCAGATATTGCTCTAATGCCAAAGGCTTGGGGCGAAGTTTTCTGGAAGGAAATAAAATGGAAGAGGCTGGTTCGGTAGCAGAAGAGGGAAGAGGAAGAGCAGGCGCCGTCCCTCCCTCGCTGGAGCCTGTGCCAGGCAAAATCCATTTCTGTGTGAATCCTCGGCGGAGGCCGGGCCGCTTTATTTATATTTTAGTGCGCCAAAGTAAGGGAATGAAGAGGCCGGGATGGCTCTGCCGCGGGTCACAGGCGGATAGAAAAATCAGCGCTTCCAGGCCGGATTCGGCTCCGTGCGTGGCAGAAGGACGGGCAGGGGCAGCCGTTTCCCGAGCTGCCGTGGCTCGGCCTGTGTTTCCCCATGCCCTGATGCGATGTCCCACGGGGCTCGTCCCCGGCGCTGGCTGCGATTGCAGCTGCGACACAAACAGGAGGGGACAGAGGGGCCGTTATCCCATTTTTGGGATGAGGCGCTTGGCTCGGCCCTTTGCGGCCGTCCCCGGGTATCCCCGGCAGCCGCTCTGCCTGTTGCTGTTGTCCCATTGCAGCAGCCAAAGGGGAGGAAGAGGAGGAGTGTTGCAGAGCCGGAGGCAGGCGAGCTCCTGGGGGGACCTTCCTTGCAGAGGCTTTTTGGACACCTCCAGTGCTGGGGGGCATCTGCTGGGGCTGGTGGGGCTGATGGGGCTGGCCCCCGGCTGCCCAGGCTGAGTTTCCAGCATCCAAATAGCTTTTGTGGCGGATGAAGTAATGTAATATTTATAACCGAGTCCTTTTTCCCAGTGAAGGTCTCTTTCATCTGCCTCTCTTCATTAGGAGGAAACTGTTGAGTTCATGAAGAATTGGAGACGATTTTAATTACGGGGCAACCGCAAGCAGGAATTAATCTAGCTTTTGGGTTAGTAGAAGCTGCGTTAAGTGACGGCCTTAAAACTTGTAATAACAGCTCGCGCATACCTGCGCCCTGTGATGTGGGGTAAAACCGACTCTAAACTCTTAAAAACAAGAAATTCCTGCCCCGTGAATTCATCTTCTCATCTCGCTCTGCACTTTGGGCTGCCTCTCGCTGCGGGACGGCCCATGCCTACGTCTGGGTCCCGTGCCAAATCCCTTCCCTCGCCCCTGTTGTGGCTCGGGAGGGCTGGAACAAAAGCCTGGCGATGGGTGAGATGGCTGATAGGGCAGAATTTTTAAAAAACGGATATTTTGGCAAGGGGAGGATGAATGTGAGTGATGGAGAAACGGGCTGGATCTGTCTGGGGGCTGGGGATTGTGGCTGGGTTGAGCGGTCGGCACTGTGATGGTCTGGTGGGTACCGCGGGGGTACAACCCTGACCCAAAACCATGAGCACGGAGACTCAACCGCTTCTTTTAAATGTAATTAAATAAGTGGAGGAGGGAAGAAATGCTGCACATGCAAACCAGCCTCGCTTCACATGCACAGAAGCTGAGCTCTTGCTTCTTTGGAAGAAAAACCCACCTCAGCCGGCAAGTTCAAGCGATGTTAAATCCCCAACCCTGGAATTGCATCCAAATTTATATTTCCTATGAGAGCCTGGCACGCTGCTCCGGCACCTCCGTCTGAACTGGGCCCAGCCTCTGCCTGCCCTCGGCTGTGTTTGCGAGACCCCGCGCTGAATAAATCCCCCGCCGAGTCAGCAGCGATGGCCCGAGCTGCTTTTCCAAGCCGCGCCGGCCGGCAGGTTTGTTGCGTGGTGTTTTCTTTACAGCAGAGTTTTGCGACGGGGTTTATCCCGTGGCGTTGGTACAAGGGAGGGAGACGGTATTCCGGCAGGCTGGGCTGAAAAACACGGCGGATCGAGGAATTTTCTGCACATAGCCCCGGAGTTACAAGGCACATAAGGTGTTTGCAGTGCTTCCTACGGAGTTTTAATGCTCTTTTCCCTATAGCGGGGAAAACGCGGCTGGAAGACCTGGATCTCCCAGCGCTGTGGAGGCTGATCCGTGCCCGAGTCCTCATTCCCAGTGTTTTTTTCCAGCCAGCTTTGCTCTCTGGATGGAAAACCCCTTGCAAAACTGCCTGGGGTGGAGATTCCTGCTCGGGCTGTGGGGTGACTTGTGTCACCCCCCCGCCTCAGCACAGCATTCCAGGGGGGCTCTCCCTGCAATCCAGGCTCTTTCCAGCTCAGAGCTGAGCATTTTCGTGCCTCATGTCAGCGCTTGCGCCGGAGCAGAAGCGACTCGGTGAGGGCAACGGCACGGGGTCCCGGGGAATCAAAGCTGACATTGTAGGAATGAGCAGCAGATGCTCGGAAAGAATTTGCCGGCGTCTGGCCGAGGCTGCTGGAGGCACATCGCCCTGGAAAGGGCTTTTTGTGCCCGCTTGCTAAATCTACCACGGCTCCAGCTCACAGAGGGCTGGCAGAACCCCAGGGGAAGCTCCTGGAGCTGAGGAGGGGTCTCGCACCACCCCTGTGGTGCCCTATGCGGTCATCTGATGGGGTGTTATCATTCAGCAGCAGGAACTGGAGCATTTTCTTTGCAAATACCAAAATATACGGGTTTTTTTTCCTCCGGTGTTTTGCTTGCTCTTGGAGGTAAGGTCCTGCAGAGCTGCTGCTGGGGGAGATGTTTTCTTTGGCTCCGGCGGTGCCGTCCCCACCGAGCCGCACGATGCCCGTGCTCCGCTGACGCCAGTTCGTGTGTTTTAATCCCCGATGCTCAGGGACCAATTCAGGCTGCAGGAGGAGGAGTAAATATATTGACTGGCGTGGGGACGAACAGCCTCGGGATGCCAAGAGCAGCGTGGTGCCGCCGGGAAGCTCTCCCAGGGGACACGCAAGCTGCACGGTGGGGCCCGATGCCCGGCCCCTGCCTGGTTTTTTAAGGCGATTTGGAGGCGGTGAGGTGATGAGGTGTGACACCGGGGTTTTTGGCAGTGCCCGGAAGATTTGGTTTCATTTCCAAGTGCTTTTAAGAAGATGTTTTCCTCGGGGATCCCGCTGCGAGCAGGGCTTGGTGCAGAGGCTGTAGCGGAGGAGGGACCTGTTCCCGACCGGCTGCTCCGGGCTTGTTCCTGCGGCAGGGATGCTGTGGGTCCCTGGGTGTGCGGGACTGACGCTGCGGTGCTGGCAGCAGAGAAGAACCTCCTGGTGATGGGTTCACCAATAAATCAGGGGTGGTTTGTGCCTGTGGCTGTAGTTCTGAGCTGGCTGTAGCCCGCGGGGCTGTGGTGGGAAGATGCTCTGGTGCACCCATTGGGGCTGCAGGAGACCTTTGGGTGGGATCAGGGTGTGGAGGGTGCTGGAGGGTGCCCCGGGGTACGGCTGCTTTGCCGGGGACGCGGCGCCCTCCCTGCCATGGCCTGCGCAAGTCACTTCACGCCCAGCCCCGCATCGGTGCACGAGAGCTGCCGGGCGCCCGGCCGGGGCGAGGATGTTTGCCAAATACCTTCAGCCCCGTTTTGTTCACCGCTGTGATTTTTAATGAACCTTGAAACCAACCCGTCCGCTGCGCTGTTTGCTCCCCGTTGGGATCAATCATGTCTGGGCACAGCCGCGATGCGCCGCCACGATGCACAAATGCAATGCACAGATGCGATACATGGCCACGATGCATGGATGCAATGCACAGCTGCAATGCATGGCCACGATGCATGGCCACAATGCACAGGTGCAATGCATGGCCATGATGCACGGGTACAATGCAGAAATACAATGCACAGGTGCAATGCATGGCCACAATGCACAGCTACAATGCATGAATGCAATGCACAGATGCAATGCACGGCCACGATGCGCGGATGCAATGCACAGCTGCAATGCCTGGCCGCAATGCACCGTCACAATGCATGGATGCAATGCATAGATACAATGCATGGCCATGATGCACATCTGTGATACATGGATGCAATGCATGGCCACGATGCATGGCCACAATGCATGGATGCAATGCATGGCCATGATGCACAGCCATGATACATGGATGCAATGCATGGCCACGATGCACGGCCACAATGCATGGATGCAATGCATGGCCACGATACTCAGCCATGATGCACGGATGCAATGCACAGATGCAATACACGGCCACGATGCACGAATGCAATGCACAGCCACGATGCATGGCCACAATGCACCATCACAATGCATGGATGCAATGCACGGCCATGATGCACGGATGCAATGGGTGGCCACGCTGCACAGCTGCACGGGGCCTCAGTGGTGCAAACCCAGAGTGGCGTGACGAGAGAGCATCACCTCTGGATTTCCCAACTTCTGCAAAACCCCAGTAACTACCTAACACAAAGTCACCTCAGGGCACTTTTTTCCCTGCTGTACAAATATGCAAGTTAAACTGTTTTGGAAGCCAAAGGCATTTTCATGTAGACCAAAGCAAATATTTGGTGAAGAGGGAGACACTATACTGTCCTCGGTGCCAGCATAAATCTATGGGTTAGAAAAAGGGTGAACTAGTTTAAAGATCCTTGCTAACGGTGTCATGCGTGCATTTGTGTCCCTGGGGATGGTCGTGGGGTAAAAAGTGCTTAAGGAATATTTGCCCTTGAAAATAAGAATTGCCTGGGGTTAGTGCTAGGACGGATTCACCCGCTCGGCCCCGGTATGGATTTAGGTGAACGCTGGGAAATGGCAAGAGACGGCAATTCCCATCTGCAAATCACTGTTAGTGCTTGGGTTGTTTTATTTAACCCCCATGAAGAGCTGGAGCTGGGGGGAATGATGCTGGAAGGGATGCGGGGGTCCTATCGCAGGACCCCACACCAGCCCCTCGCCTTTTTGCTGCTGGCAGCAAAACCTCCCGCGCCCCCGCGCCGCTCCTCTCCGGCAAAGCCGGGTTTGTTCCCAGCAGATAGACTTGTATTTTTTTTTAATTATGCCAGGAAAGCCTTTCCTGAGGTTTTTCTGAACCCGAGCCGGGAGAATAAAACTGCTGGGTCAGGTTTTTTGGGCTCGGCTGCGATCCTCTGCTGCCCTAACCGCGGCGCCGGGGTTGGGATGCGGGGTGGCCGTGGTGGGGTGCGCTTGGGGGTCTTTGGGGGACACCCTGCTTCTGGGGGGATGTGATGATGGGTGGGAAGGATGCCCGCATCGGGGTGCAGGAAGCCGGGGCTCAGCTCCCCTCTCGTCCGCAGGGATGGCGCCCGCGGGGACCGAGGCCGCCCCGGCCCGCCGGTGAGGTGCCCGCCGCCCGCCCCGAGCCCCGAGCCCGGACCACAATGAACAAACTGACCTTCCACAACAACAGAGTCATGCAGGACCGCCGCAGCGTTTGCATCTTCCTCCCCAACGACGACTCCCTCAACATCATCATCAACGTAAGGCAGCGCGGAGGCCAGGGAAACCCCCTGAGCACCGACATTTTCATCACAGCCGGGGGCTTGCAACCGGGTGCATTTGCAAGCTCTGGTTTTGCTTCTGGTTTTGATTTTGAGCCTGCCTGCTCTCGCCCTGCCGGAGGAATGCACGCGAGTTATTCCCCCTGAAGGCTGCGGCAGCGTTTTGCGCTCTCCTGCTTCTTCTTGACTCGATGGGCTGCTGGCAGCGCCGTGATTTTCGGCGGGTGACCCGCTGCATGCCATCCCACGGGGCGGCACGACAAGGAGCGGGCAGTCTTTCCTCCTTCGGTCCTCGCTCCACGCATCCATCGTGGATGGCAATTCAGCCTCGTGTACCCCAGCGAATAAGCAGGAGGGGGTTTGGCTCTGATTCGGATGTAGTATTGAATGTGAAATTCCCCCACTTTTAATTTTTTTTTAATTCAAGACCACCCAATATTCTGTTTTCTGCCCCCAAAGCCATCTCCCCGGCGCCGGGCTGGTTGCAGCGAGGTCTCCACCACCGCCCGCTGCTCTCGAGCTGTCCCGTGGTCCCCTGTGCATCCCATCCCCAGCAGAGCCGTGGTCCTGCACCCAAGGGTGGGAGCCTGCTTTTGGGGACTTCCATGTTGACCTCATGGAAAAAAGAGCCCCGCAGCCCAGCCTGTCACCCCCCCAGGTCCTGCGAGGGGACCCGGCGAGGGGGTTCGGCACCGCCTGCCCAGCTCAGCTGGGCACAGATGCAGCGGGGACCACGTGTCGGGGTTTTTTTTTGCAGGTGAAGATTTTATGCCACGAGTTACTGGTGCAGGTATGTGACCTCCTGAGGCTGAAGGACTGTCACCTCTTCGGGCTCAGCGTCATCCAGAGTAAGTCAGGGGCTTACGTCGTGGGTTCGGTGCCCGTGGCTGGTCCAGCCTGATGCCATCATGGCTCGGCAAGGCGCGGTGCCACCGGGTCGGGGGGGTGTGTTTGCCCAAAGGTGGGTGCAAATTTACCCAGCCCTTTGGTGGCCTCTCGTTAGGGGACGAGGAGGTTACAGACCGCTCCCCGCCCCTGACACACCACCCGCCGATGGGTCGGGGGGACCAGGGCAGGGCTTGGTGGGATGCAGGGGACACGCGGGGGATGCTGATACCAACTCTGTCCCACCCAGACAATGAGCACGTGTACATGGACCTGGCCCAGAAACTCTACAAGTACTGCCCCAAGGAGTGGAAGAAGGAGGCCAGCAAGGTCAGCGGTGAGGTCTTGCATGGAGAGCTGACGGCAGTAAGGCCACCTCTGTCCCCGTCGCAGGTCACTTCCAGGACACGGGAACGCAGCCGAGGGGCGAGGGGGTGGGGGCACTTGGCTCTTAGCCAGCGTGGGGCTGGGGCGGGGGGGACAGGGGCAGGCGTGCAAAATGAATGAAACCCGGATGATGCTTGATGGCTGTCACCCGAGTGCCACCGTGTGCCCCAGCTGGGGACGTGTCCTCCACGCCCCCCACCCTGGAGCTGTGATTTTTTTTTTTTTCCCTCCCATATTTCCTTATACTTCAGCAGAATTTTTAAGGTGTCCTTTCTTCCAGTTTCTAAAAATCAAGCGTTTGGGTTTTTTTCCCCCCTCAAAGCACCTTTGAATTATTTCAATGCAGCGTGCCAAGGGGGTTGGTGTGAAGGTTCCCGTGCTGGCTCTGAGTTGGCACCCGAGATGGGGACTGGTGGGTGACAGGCTGGGGTGGGGTGGGAAAGGGACAGTGGTGGTGGGGGGCTGCAGACCCCCTGGGGGTCTCGAAGCCAGCCGCCTGCTTCTTGAAATCCAAAATCCCCTTCGTATTTCAGCGCATTGGGGGGAAAAAATAGGTGTCAAACTCTAATTCAGGAAAAAAATGCGATCGGCGTTAGCGAGTGAACTCTTCCCTGCGGCTTTCACCCCATGGGGGGCAAGGGGGTGGCTGAGACGGACCGGGCCCCGGGTGAGGCGAGGCGAGGGGCCGGGACGCGATGCCGAGGTCTCCGCAGGAGCCCTGAATATCTCCTCCGTTCCAGGGGATCGACCAGTTTGGCCCCCCGATGATCATCCACTTCCGAGTGCAGTACTACGTGGAAAACGGCAGGCTGATCAGGTAGGGTGCACCCACCCGTCCCCACCACGGTGGGCACCCACCCGGCGAGCCGCTGGCGGAGGAGCACCCCGGGGTGCCCCTGGCTCAGGCACCGCTCGTTGGAGCTGCGCAGCCTTGGGATGCTGTGGGGTGCTGCTCGCGCGCCCAAAAGCTCGTCCCTTCTGTTGGGGCTGTGTGTGGCTGGGTGCCGGGGGCAAGTGGGGACACTGCTCCCAGCCAGCGATGACAAAGCCTTTTGGGGGGGGGACGCTGGGGACATTGCGTTAGGGTTTTGTCACAGCTTAACCCGTGGCACAGCCTGATTTTAATTCACGCATGTGCCAGTGGCCGGACGGGAGCTTCAGGTCCTGTTTCAGGGAAACAACGATTTTCAGGGTCTTGGGTGCGTGGGGACACGGTGGCATCTGCAGCCACGCAGGAATGCTTTTGGGGGTGTTATTCTGGCTGTGGGAAGCCCGGAAATTTCAGCACAGTGAAGCGGCTGCAGTTTTGCACTACCTAATGGGAGCCCCAGCTTTAAGGAATGGGAGAAAAGGGGGCAAACAAGTCGGCACCCAGCCCTGCTCCCTCTGTAAGAGCTTCACACCGGGAGGAAGGTGCCGGAGTTGTCTCCCACCCCCTGATCTCGATCATGGGTGGGTGTCCCGCTGGCTCTCCTCTCCTCCCCTCTCTCCTCTGTTCCCCCGCAGCGACCGGACGGCACGCTACTACTACTACTGGCACCTGCGGAAGCAAGTGCTGCACTCGCAGTGCGTGCTGCGCGAGGAGGCTTATTTCCTCCTCACCGCCTTCGCCCTCCAAGCCGACCTGGGCGACTTCAAGCGCAACAAGCACTACGGGAAGTATTTCGAGCCCGAAGCCTATTTCCCCGCCTGGGTAAGTGCGCCGTGACGGGGTCCCTGCTCTAAGCTTGTACGAACCCCCACGAGGCTGCTGATGCTGGGCTGCTCGGAGGCTTCCCGGGCGGACGGCGTTCCTGCTGCCTCCCTATCTCTGGCTTAGTCCCGGTTATTAATAACCTCTGACAACTGCGGGGCTGCAAATAGCTGCGGGCAGGGAGGGTTGGGGTCGGTGTGGTGGCTGGGGCAGCTCATACCGCTGGTGGGGATTTCCCTGTGTGCTGCAGGGATGCTCACGGGGGCTTCCCCGCCTGCCACGTGCCATCACGGCATCGCCCCACCATCATCAGGCGCACCCCCTCGGGTTTTGCAGCCCTTTGGGAACTGGTGTCCTCCGTGCTGGCAGTGGCCATGGGTGTAGGCAGCTCCTGGGATAGTCCTGGAGGGAAACTGAGGCAGGGCACAAGGTGACGCGCAGCCCCAGGTCACCTCCGACCGGCAGGCAGAGCTGGGCGCTGGGGCGATGCCGTCCCGATGACTTTGCACAGGAGCGGAGTAGGGAGCGGTCCCGTATGGCATAGCAGTGGCACAGGCAGCTCCCGGCTGGGACTCCCCCTTCAGCAGGGACCCCCCGCTTTGGCAGGGACCCCCCTCCCCGCAGCGACGGCCCGGCGCCAGCCTCTGCGGGGTACCCAAAACCAAGTCAGTTTATTACCAGATAGGTAAATATTAGTTAGAGAGGAGCGGCGAGGGGCTGCACGGCCACGTGTGATGTGCCCTTGGACCCCAAGCAGCTGAACCTCCCCCGTGGTTCCCCGCAGCCGGGGCTGCCAGCACATGCCGGCAAGGGGAAGATTAATAAAAGTTCTAGGCACCATTGCCCACTTTATGTGCTTTCTTGGTTTTGCCTCAAAATCTGCCAGCTTCTCTTTTTTTCACACGTGTTGCTGAGGAGCGATGGCCCCGGGGCCGTGTCCCCAGCCACGCAGCGATCCCCATCCGTGGCTCTCCCTGCCCCGGCACGGGTGTCACCGGTAGCGTGAGCTCCACGGGATGGGCACGCGGAGCAAACGTGCGCTTCCCAGTGGGAAATCCTGCTGGCAATGAGAAGTCGTTGGCTGCTGTATTTATTTTATTTTTGCTTGCAGCTCTAAAACGGAGCGTATTGCTCCGATTTCCCTGGAAATCGCCGCTGCCCGGGAGCGGCGGGGCTGGCAGCCGGCCCCGAGCGAGCGCGGAGCAGCTCCCCTGGACAAGCTTCTCTTCTCCTCCAAACAGGTGGTTGCAAAGAGGGGCAAGGACTACATCCTGAAGCACGTCCCAAACATGCACAAAGATCAGTTCGCCCTGACGGCCTCCGAAGCCCACCTCAAGTACATCAAGGAGGCCGTCCGGCTGGATGACGTGGCTGTGCACTACTACAGGTTGTACAAGGTGAGCCCCGGCCGCAAGCCTGGGCTGGGTTTTGGATTCAGGGCTGCTTTTTATTGAAAGGAGCAACTGCCGAGCAATTTCTAAGGTATTTTGGGAAGAGCTGCGTTTGAATTGGCACTCGCTGGCTGGAGCAGAGCGGTCTCGAGGGCAGTGCTTCGCTCCCGGAGGCAGGGAGATGCAGCTTTTTATAGTCCTGCCATTTTCTACAAGTTATGGAGAGGCGAGAGGTTTGCTGGGGTGCGAGGAGGCAGCCGCGAGGTTTCTGAGATCTTATTTTTTAGTTTCCTCTCCCTAAGAAATACGTGCTGGGTTTTTCTCCCAGCAAAGAGATTTGTTTGCTGGGAGCTGGTGCTTTGCAACCCGTTTTGTAACGTCCTTAAGTTAAAGAGGCGAAGCCTTCGGGAGAGCACAGGGAACGGCAAGTACAGAGAGCATCTGAGCTCGGCAAGGGGGTACATTGTTAAAAAGGGCTGTAAAAAAAATAAATAAAACCTTGTTTCCAGCCCCGCCAGGGAGATGTGCATGGGGGACAGTGGCCGTGTGCGTGGCCGGGGCCACCCATGCTGCTGCAGGCAGGGTGGGCTGCCCCCCCGTCACCCGCTCTGTGCCGGTGCAGAGGAAGGTTGGGCTCAAGCGTAAAAGTGTCCCAGCTCTGTTTCTGAAGGTCCTTTCAAGTTTTTTGAGGTTAAACTGCTTTTCCAGATCCTTAAGCTGGGGCGTTTCTGGGCGGTGAGGGGGGCAGCAGGTGCCTGGGGGTGAGACTGAGGAGGGTGTTAGAGGATGCGACCGAGCGGTGTGTGTGCATCGTTAATTAAACGGTTGGACTCAATGATCTTAAGGGTCTTTTCCAACCTAAATGATTCTATGATCAACGTGGCACCAACCACATGCGGCTGTTGCTGCTGCACGGGAGATGGGGTGACTACAGGAGGATACCTGGGCTGGAGGCCAGATTTATCCACTTCATGCTGCAAATCGTGTATTTAAAAGCATCTTTTTTTTTTTTTTTTTCTCCCTTAGGACAAAAGGGAGGTGGAAGCTTCCCTGACGCTGGGGCTGACGACACGGGGCATCCAGATCTTCCAGGTAGGTGGCTGAGCGAGGGCGACGGCTCGGTTCCCTGCCCACTGCCGGCATCCTCAGCTGGGCCTGTCCCTTCTCTTTTTGCAGAACTTGGATGAAGAAAAGCAGCTGCTTTATGACTTCCCCTGGACAAACGTGGGGAAACTGGTGTTCGTGGTGAGTGCCGCCATCCCCAGGCAGAGCATCTCTGCCCGTATCGCTCCTGGGCTCTGATCTGGGCACGGGGCGGTGTTGCACAGACCTCAAGCGGGTTGATTGCAAGCTGGGGAGTTAATAAGTGGGCTGCAGCAGGACTGGGCGAGAGTTAGAGTATTTTTCTCTCCGGGGCTGATGTCCCCCCTCTCCCACGCAGGGCAAGAAGTTTGAGATCCTGCCGGACGGGCTGCCTTCGGCCAGGAAGCTCATCTACTACACGGGCTGCCCGCTGCGCTCCCGCCACCTCCTGCAGCTGCTCAGCAGCAGCCACCGGCTCTACATGAACCTGCAGCCCATCCTGCGCCAGGTCCGCAAGCTGGAGGAGAACGAGGGTAGGTGCCCCCCCCCGGGGCTCAAATCCCACCGGAGCCGGGCTCCCACCCGGCTTTTCTGCCCGTACAAGCGGCTGGTCCTTGTGCCAGCCCCGTGGCTGGGAGAGTGTCGGGGGGTGGCTGTCCCCACGTCCCCCTCAACCGTGCATCGGTGCACCCTGGCCCTGCCCGACAGGCAGGCGCTCTCCTGGCTGGGCTGGGTGCCCACAGACCCCCCCCCCCCAGCTGCTCAGGGATGGGCACAAGCCCTGCTGCGGTCCCTGATGGCCCAGTTCCTCCCAGTGCCTCAATGCAGTGCTTCCCAGTGCCCTGCATCCCATCTCCAAGCTTAGAAAGCCCTTGTGCAAACATAAGATTTTCCTCCTCATCTTCCTCTTTCCCCTCCTCTTCCTTGTCCTCCTCCTCCTCTTCCTCCTCCTCTTCTTCTTCCTCCTCATTGTCCTCCTCGTCTTCCTCCTCCTCGTCTTCCTCCTCTTCTTCCTCCTCCTCCTTTTCCTCCTCATTGTCCTCCTCTTCCTCCTCCTCTTCTTCCTCATCTTCTTCCTCCTCATCTTACTCCTCCTCATCTTCTTCCTCCTCGTCCTCCTCATCATCTTCCTCCTCTTCTTCCTCCTCATCGTCATCTTCCTCCTCCTATTTTTTTCCTTCTCTTCCTCCTCATTTTCTTCCTCCTCTTCCTTCTCTTCTTCCTCTTCCTCCTCATCCTCCTTCGGAGGGATGGCACAGCACAGAGCCCAGCAAGTTTGAGGCTCCCCACCCCACCTCACCATCCCCAAATGCCACCGGGACAGGGCTGGCTCCTGGTATGCCACCCCGCTGGGCTTGGGTGACAGTGCCCCTGGGTGCTGGTGGGGGGTGGGGGGCCATGCCCTTCCCAGGGGGGGACCAGGGCACCCCGGGGGGTCGGGGTGCAGGCTGCCGGGTGCCGACGGCACGCCGCTGGCCTCGCAGAGAAGAAGCAGTACCGCGAGTCCTACATCAGCGACACCCTCGACCTGGACATGGAGCAGCTGGAGAAGCGCTCGCGGGCCAGCGGCAGCAGCGCCGGCAGCATCCGGCACAAGCGCCTCTCCCGGCACTCCACCGCCAGCCACAGCAGCTCCCACACCTCGGGCATCGAGACCGACCCCAAACCCAGGGAGATGGGGCCCGAGGATGGCTTCTCAGGCGCCGGCACCCACCGCAAGCTGAAGACCTGCAGCTCCATGACAAGCCATGGCAGCTCCCACACCTCCGGGGTGGAGAGCGGTGGGAAGGACCGGCTGGAGGAGGACTCCCAGGATGATGGTGAGACACCAGCTTGAGCGTGGGCTTTCCAGCTTGGGTCTCACCAGGTAATGGGGGTTGGAGGGTGCTCTGAAGGTGCACATCAATGACTCGTCCCACCTCCTCCTCGCCTGCAGAAATCGAGATGCTGGTGGATGACCCCCGGGAGCTGGAGCAGGCTGGCGAGATGGAGGTGAGCCCCGACATGTGCGTCTACATCACGGAGGACATGCTGCTGTCGCGCAAGTTCAACGGGCACTCGGGTAAGGCGGCGGCCACCGCTTTTATTTCCAATTTCCCGATGCAAGTCACGCCTTTGGCATTCAGCAGAGCAAAATTAGCCCGAGGCGTCCATTTGGGATGCTGGGAAAAGCTGTTCGCCCAGTGGGTCAAAGGAGAGGTGGGGTAAATTTGGTGAAACTGTAAAAAGAAGGGTTGCCCAGGAAAGGTGCAGGTTTTACTCGGAGCAGGACTGATGCTCCGTGCAGCTGCCCCATGGCACGGGGGAGTGTGCCCAGGCACACCGGGATATTTGAAGATACCAGGGGACGACGGCAGGAGCTGCCCGCGGGCGATGGACATAATTTCAGCGATGTTCTCAATTGCTGGCCCCCGCTCTCGTTTTCATGACAACCCCTCGCTTGTTCCCATGAGCACGGGTGCTGTTATCACACGTGTGAGCCTGGCTTCTCCGGACCTGTGCCTGTGCCCAGAGAGTCACCCGCATTTCCAGCTCCGTGCTGGGAGCTACTGGGAGGTCTCTGGGGTGCCAGGCTCCCTGGGGACAGCTTTGGATGCCGCTTTGGTGCAAATTTGGGATGCTTTGTAGGTAACGCTGGTTGCAAGTGGAGCTGTTGGGGTGAAGGCACCCCATCGAGCTGAGGATGCCTTGACCCCAAAGCAAGGGCAAGCCCCCAGGGGCAGCAAGCACGGATCCCAAGAGAGCTGAGAAGCCTCGAAATAACCTTTGCACCCTCCTCTTCCTCTCTCCCCTGCGCAGGGCTTATCGTGAAAGAGATCAGCTCCTCCACCTCCAGCTCCTCGGAGACGGTGGTGAAGCTGCGGGGGCAGAGCACCGACTCCTTACCCCAGGTACGTTGGTGCTGGTGGAGCTTTGGTGAAACCCAAAGCCCTGCTGACACCGTGGGTTTGGCTTTCCCCGACCCCCGTGGCTCCCTGGCGGGTCCTGAGCCTCCTTTTTGCTTTGCCCAGACGACGTGCAGGAAACCGAAGACCTCGACGGACCGGCACAGCCTAAGCCTGGATGACATTCGGCTCTACCAGAAGGACTTCTTACAGCTGGCCAACCTCTGCCAGGATACGGCCCAGAGCTATACCTTCGGCTGCGCCCATGGGCTGGAGGAGGAAGGGCTCTACTGCAACGGCTGCTTGGCCCAGCAGTGCATGAACATCCAGGAGACCTTCCCCGTCAAAAGAACCAGCAAATACTTCTCGTTGGATCTCACCCATGATGAAGTCCCCGAGTTCGTCGTCTGAGCGCCGCGGGGAGCAGGACCGGCTGCCCGCCCTCGGGGGCCGGGGGGGAGGCTGGAGCTCCCTGCCCTGCATCGGAGACCGTCAATGCTGCCTTCCCCTCACCCCGCACCGCTCCCTGCAAACCGAGGCCGTGGAAACCATTGCACTCGGAGAATCGCCCCGATGGCGGGCGGGATGGAGACCCCCGGGCATGGCGAAGTCCCGCCGGCGGTCCCCCAGCATCCTTTCTCCTCCGGATCAGTTTGTGCCAAACACAAGTTGTCTTATTTCGACTGGGAGAAGCACAACTTGTTTGAGCTAGCGGAAGCCAACTCCTGTTTTCTCATTGCCTCGTGGCGAGGTGGCCTCTTCTCCTCCTTGCCTCCATCCTCAGCGCTGCCGGCGGCTCCGGCGGTGGCTTGGTGGCAGCCGACGCCGGAGAGAAAGTGCCAGACTGTTGTGTTCAAGTCAAGCCAAAGAAATGTAAATACCCTAAAGGCCAGTACGGGGAGGGAGAATTAAGCAATAACCAGCCGGGGATCTCCGGGCACGGGTGATGTACCGTGGAGGAAGGCACGGCCAGCAGCCGCTGGGGCAGAGCATCGACCCAGTTCTTCCAAAAACACGTGCTGGAGGTCAGGCCAGAGCGATCCTAGCGAGGCGGCTGGGAGCTCTCGGAGCCGTTTGCAGCTTGGTTTTTTTTCTCTCTTTTTTTTTTTTTTCCCCCTTGAGGAAAAAAAACCCCAAAACCAAAAAAAAAACCAAAAAACCCCACCCAAGAAAAACAAAAGCAAAGGAGAATGGAAAAGAATAAGTCATCTGTAAGGATATCGCAATAATGCATCCCAAACTTTGAATATATAGAGATTACATATATAAATATATCGACGTATGTATGTTTATATATGTCTGGATCTTATAGACCCATTTGCATTTTACTTCTGCTCTAAAATACCTTTTATACAAGGATCTGCCTCTCTTCTTTAATGAACCATGTAAACAATCATATTTTTTTCTAAGCACTAAGGTGAGAAAATAGACTTTCCTCTCGAGAAGAATATGTATGCAACCGCGTTGTAAGTGTGGCTCTTCCCGGTGCAGTCTCCGTTGTATTTTACCAAGGCTTTTCATGCGTCTTTAAGTCTCTTACAGTTTGAATAGTTCTGCTAAAGGATGATGGTGATGTGCTAGAAAAACCCAAGGGCGGCTTCTGAGTGTGCCCTAGGGAAGCCAGCCTGCCCAGGTGTAACATTTACCGTCGGTACCGGAGGGTAAAGCATTACAGCAGCTAATATTCACAGCACAATGCCTTTTTAGTCGATATTTTTAATTAGAGTTTAGCGATTGACAGCCAAAGTTTTGCCATATTTTGATATACCACCTTTTTTTAACTGGAAGCTTTTCGTAAAAAAAAAAAAAAAAAAAAAGAAAAAAAAAGAAAATAATTATTTTATAAATAAGCACCATCTTATTTTTATAAGAAATGTTGGGGGAGGGAGCCGAGAAGGGGGAGCTGGTACCAAAAGAAATGGAGCGTAGCTATTGGCACAGTGCAAAAAAAAAACCCTCAGTGTTATTGGAATACGGGAGCTGGTAGGGGAGAGCATCGGGCGCTGCCGTGGCTCTGCGCTGTGGGACCGTGGCACCGGCACGGCGTGTCCCCACCCCAGAGCTTGATCTCACCCGGCACGAGGGCCGGCGACGTTGGATATTCTGGGGAAAAAAATGTAGGGAGCCGAAGGCTGGCAGGGTGAGCAGGAGGCTGGTGGCCCTTCAAGCCTCTCTTTATCTCCCCTGAAGCCGTAGGGGAGCCGGAGGGATGCTGCCGGGGGGCTCAGGGCTATGTGCCCCGTTCTGCTTTTGGGGGGACCCCAGCAAACACCCCAAAAGCCTCTCTTATGGGCACCACATCCCAGGCTGGCATGCCAGGGTTTGCTAGCAGCAGCCCCACTGCAGAGCCCCATCCACGGCCGGGTTTGCGGTGTGGCGGGGGATTGGTGTGTGCACCAGCAACCTGGGTCTGCCGTGCTGGAACCGCCCGGGCTGGTATGAGCAGGAAAATCCCCTCAATTCATCTCCAGCCTCTTTTTTTTTTTTCCCCTGCGTCAGCCCCTGCGAGGCAGCAGGGCTGCAGCACCCAGCTGGGGGGTCCTGCTGGCACCCCCTCCGCCGGCGAGCCCTGGGTGCCTTCCACGGCACCCTCACCCTGCTACTCTTCAGAAACACGTAGTTGGAGCGAGCAAAAGGGTAAATTGTGTAAAGAAATGCTCGATGCTGTTCAGAAAGCATTGGGGGGCGGGGGGGGGGCAGCTACACCAGGGCCTCTCCATTTCTTGCCCCCCCAGCCCCGTTATCCTGCAGCCGAACCCGGACCGAAGTGTCCCAGCTGGAATTGGAGCGATGCCGGGGGCTGCGATGGAGCTGACCCCTGGGCAAGCGGGAGCGGAGCCGGGTGAGCCGGCGGGGCCGTGCCGGGAAGCTGGGGGACACAGAGGTGCCATTTATTCTGCAGGTGGCCGGGGCGGCCGCGTGGGTCCCGTGGGGGACGGGGTGGCCGTGCCCGCCTGCCCTTCGTGCCGCTGCCCCTGCAATAATGAGCTATCTGTCTGCACAAACGAAATAGTCCTTTCTGTGAAAGGATCTTCCCGTCAGGGCGATGGGAGAGCCAGTGACTGTGTTGCGAAAGAAAAACACAAGGAAAACGATACAAAAAAACCGCGCAGCGAAATTATTTTGTACCAATGAAGTTTGTTGTGTGCCTTTTGCGGTACGGCTGGAAATGACAATAAAGTGACAGTTGTTTGCATTACTTTGACTCTTGGCGATGTAAAATGCTCCCGGGCTTAAGTGAGTGATGAAACATGTACGAATTTAACGAACGCGTTACATTTATTGTGCTCTCTGCTCCAGCATTGCCCGGCTCAGGAGAACAGGCTAAGGCAACTCCTGCCTCGGGCGGGGGAATGGATGGGCTGATCCTTTCAATCCTGGTTTTTGGTGATTTCTATGAATTCTGCGTTGGGAGGAGGCGCGGGGGCACCCGCAGGAGCTCCTGAAATAAGTGGGGGCATGGGGGGTGTAGTAAGGGTTGCAGATGGGGGTGCCTGCTCTCCTTGCAGCTGTGCTACACCGATGGCTCTGGCCGTGCACCCCGGTGAGCCCTGTGCGGGGTGCTCGGCGGGGGTCCCCAACCTGTAGGAGCTGGAGGGGCTCTGCTCTGGGATAAAGGGTTGAGCCCCTCCTTGGTGGCTGCCATCGTGGAGCTGGGTGGGCCCAGCAGTCCCAGTGGGAAGGATGGGGGGGGTCAGTGCTGCACGGGGCTGGGGCACCCCGCCTGCTTGCAGCAGGGGCCACCCTGGGGTGTCAGCCGGGCTCCAGCATCCCCGCGGGCCATTAGCCCACAGCTCACTGTGTCCCCACGCTGGCCCTGGCCAGGCTGCTGAGCAAGGCACGATTTTTGCTTTTTTCCTAATGGTTCCCCCCCCCAAAATGCTCCCCCGTTTCCAGAGCAGTGAAGCCCAGCACGGGCATCACCCCTTAGCCTGGGCAGGTGACGGTGACAGCAGGGCCCTGGGGCACGGGGACTGCAGCGGCTGGGGGGGGCCATACCCTGTCCCAGTCCCCCCAGACCCACCAATCCTGCTCCCCCCCAGCCCGGTTGGCAGCGCTGAGCAGCGGCATTTGCTGCCATCCGGCTGCGGGACTGGGCTGGGGCTGGGGGCTACTGGGAGCCGGGGCTCGGCTCCCCGCCTCGGGCAGCGGGAGAGGCAGCAGTCACCGGTGTGATGAGCGAGGCCGTCCTCTGCCTGCCACACTCCACCCCTTTCATACCCCTTTCTCCCTCGTCCTCTGCTTGGAGCGGGCTCTGCTTGGGGAGGGTGGGATGGGTATTTGGGAGCAGCACCCAGGTGAGTTTCCCAAGGGAGGAAGCTCCACCGTGTTAGTTAAAGAGGTGACCCCGAGCAGGATCCTGCCCGAGAGCCCGGGACAGCATCCAGCCTTGGGCTGAGTGCGGGGATGCTGGCAGAGCTGCCGCCTCCGAGAGCTCCTCTCGAGGCGCCCAGCGAGGATTTCCCGAGGCCCCGCTCCCTGCAAGCGCGTGGGCAGGGAAGACTCTTCATTTTCCCGAGCGGATGTTTTTGGGGGAAACGTGGATTCTCCAGTGTCTGATAGAGGGTTTGTGCTGCAGCCTTCCCCCTCCCCAGCACCCAGGGCCACCCTCCCATCTCCCATGCCACTAGTGCTAATTAAACTCCTCGGAACATAATTAGCCAGCTCTTTTCTTCTTGATTTTGCCAGGTTTGCTGATCCTGGCACCTATTTCCTCCAGCCAAGGCTGTGCTTATTAGTACCTCACACAACAGCTTTCCACCACCCCCCAGGAGCCTGGGGCATCCCTGGGACCTGCACTGGAGCCTGCCTGCCTTTGCCGTCCATCCCTCCTCCAAACACCCTGGGAGAAGGATGAGGATGGAGACGTGGGGCTGTGCACCTCTGGTGTGGGGTATCCCCGCCGCCCCCCTCCCCTGGCACCCTCGGCATCCACGGTGGAGCGGTGCCAGGGAGCATCCTGTGCCTTTCCTATACGGGCTCCGACAATAATTGCATGTTACCAGCGATTTCCCTTTGTCCTCCAAAAATAGCCCTCGTCCTCAGCGAGGCGGGTGCTGACCGCCAGGCAGCCGCGGGTCTGGGTGCCTAATTGCTGATTGCTGCTAACGCCGGACATTTTTGGGGCGGCTAATTGCCTCACGCAGGAGGGAGGAGCACGAGGGAGCGAGCGACTTCGAGGAGGGGGGCTGCATTGTCTGCTACTAAGTATAGCCTCCAGATTTCATCCTTGGCCTGTAAAAAAACTACATTTTCCTAAAACCAGATGTTGAATGTTTCTTTGCACGAGCCTGCAGAGCGAGCCTGCCCTGCCGCCCCGGGGGGGTGAGAGGGAGGGGGCTCCCCTCTCCTTGTAGGCTGCGTTTAGCAAAGGCTAGTACCCCCAGCTACACTTTTAAATTAATCGCTCTCCGTTTGAAGGCATTTGATGACTTGGCCTCCATTGCTCCTTCATGTCTCTGCAGGAGAGGTCCCCAGGGGGGAAAGGTCCTCCAGTTCCCATCCCAGCGTGTCCCCAGGCAGCCTTGCACCCTTGCTGGCCTTTTCCCTGGGATGCTCCCCGGTGCTGGTAGCCTTTCTGCTGCTCTGCGTTACCATTTCACGAATTTAAGCTCTCACAAAAAGGCTGCACTTGGGCCATTTCATCTCCAGTGGCTTCACTTCCAGATTTTGCATCTCCTGTCACCATTTCGTGGCAGCCCGAGAGGTCGAAGACTTGGGATTTGCAGGGCGACGATGTGCAAATGCCACTTTTATGGAGCCAACTGCAAAATGCACTTAAAAAAGTGAAATGTTGCAGTAGCATCCTTATTTTCTTTTTAAATTTTGCCGCCGGATCAAAACAGGCGGTGCTTTCTCCTGCCGTTAAGCAGCGACGGCTGTCCCCGGGCGGGTGCCTCGCAGAGCATCCTCCTTTTATCAGCCCTTCCAAAACAAGCATTGCAGGAGATACCCTTCGACATCACCCCAATCAGGCACCAACGACTAATTGGTGATAATTACAAAGATACCCTGCGTGCCGGTGTCTCTTTAGGCTGGGGACTTTCTGCGCCCTGAAATTATCATTGGATGCAACGCTTTTATTTAATGCAGCATTGCGCGTCCCCTGCGTTGTGGTTGGGGGTCAGTGGCTCAATGCGTACGGGGTGGGGGGGGGGAGCCTGCCAGCCCTGACCCCGTGCTGGGTGCTGCTTGGGGGGTGCCAGGGCCCTGGGTGGGCTCTGTGGGGTGCCGAGGTGCCGTGCCAGGGCTGAGCTCCTGCGCCCCGCTTGCAGGGCAGTGAAGGAAATCAGTCATCGAGTGTTGCTGTGGAAACGGGAGGGGAAACCCGGTTTATGGCAGCCAGCGCCTCTCCGCCAGGAACCCGGCAGAGCTTGGCTAGCGGAGGGGTGACACGCAGCCCCCCCATGCCCACCGCTGCTGGCCCTGGGGCGGGGGGGCTCCCACTGCCACCCTTTGTAGGATGCCTGTGCCTACGGCCCGCAGGGAGCTGCATCCCATGGGACTCAGCGCTGCTGCTGCTGCTGGGGGGACTTGCACAGCTTGCAGCGCTCTGTTTTAGGGGGCCGGGCTGCACCCCAGCTCTCCTCTGTCCCCTGCCCCAGCCCTGCCTGGGGAACACATTAATGTACTTTCAATGTATATGTGTAACACGGGGCTGTTGAGCCCTCCAGAGAGCAGGCTTGAAGGTACGGCCATGGGCACACAGCTGGGCGGGCTGCAGATGTTTCGGGGTGCAGATGGAGGAAAGAAAAAGGCCACCTTATAAAAACCCAACCAGCGCTCGCCAGCTCTCTTGTGCCTCCGAAATCTTCCACCTGAAATCCTAAAAACTGGGCACGCGCGCTCACATGGATTAAAAAGAAAATACGAAATACTGAGTGCTGGGTGTTCCCCCGAGCTGGAGGGGCAGGTAGGGGCTCAGACGGGAATTTATGAGCTGGGAAGAGGGGGCTGGGGGTGCCAGGGGGCTGGGGGCTGTGTCGGTCGGGGCAGAGGTGTGAGTGCTAGAGGGTTTGGGGGGCTCAGGGGAGAGAAGAGGGGATCCAGGCATGGGGTGTTTGGAGCTGTGAGGTGTGGAGGGCAAGACAGGGCAGGGATGGGTGCAGGGGGGCTGTGGGTGCAGGGATGTGTGTGGGGTGCAGGGTGTGTGATGGAGTGCAGGGGGGTTCTGGGGTGTATGTCATGGGTGCGGGGGGGTTGTGGGGTGCAGGGTGTGTGATGGAGTGCAGGGGGGTTGTGGGGTGCAGGGTGTGCGATGGGGTGCAGGGGGGTTGTGGGGTGCAGGGTGTGTGATGGAGTGCAGGGGGGTTCTGGGGTGTATGTCATGGGTGCGGGGGGGTTGTGGGGTGCAGGGTGTGTGATGGAGTGCAGGGGGGTTCTGGGGTGTATGTCATGGGTGCGGGGGGGTTGTGGGGTGCAGGGTGTGTGATGGAGTGCAGGGGGGTTGTGGGGTGCAGGGTGTGCGATGGGGTGCAGGGGGGTTGTGGGGTGCAGGGTGTGTGATGGAGTGCAGGGGGGTTCTGGGGTGTATGTCATGGGTGCGGGGGGGTTGTGGGGTGCAGGGTGTGTGGTGGAGTGCAGGGGGGTTGTGGGGTGCAGGGTGTGCGATGGGTGCAGGGGGGTGTGGGGTGCAGGATGGGGGTACAGCGGGTGGGTGTGAGGGTTGTGGGGTTGGTGTGTAGCATGTGTGGGGTGCAGGGTCGGGGGAGTGAGTCGGGGGGGACAGGGACAAGGGGCCGTGGAAGGGACTGGGGCAGAAACGGGCAGGGATGAGGGCAGGGATGGGGACAGAGAGCAGGACAGGGACATGGGCAGAGACAGGGAGAGGGACTGAGGCAGGGTGAGGGGCAGCGGCGGGAGGCAGCGGGGTCTGGAGAAAAGCAATCTGCAAAACCCGGGGGATCGGAGAGGAGAGGAGGGGAGAGGAGAGGAGAGTAGCAGGAGGAGGAGGAGGAGGAGGAGGAGGAGGAAGTCGGGGCCGAGCCGCTTCCTGTAGGCAGAGGGATGAGCGCAGACAAAGCTGGGTGGGGACTCGCCGCTCGGGGCTGCTGCTGACCACCCTCCTCCTGCCTCCGGCCCGCATCCCTCCCTCCCTCGGTTCCTCCATCCCTCGGTCCCTCCATCCCTCGGTCCCTCCATCCCTCCGTCCCGCCGCCGCCGCCGCCGCCCGCCCCGCGGGGACTCGGGGCAGCACCGCCCGCCTCCAGGTACCGCCGGGCACACGGTGGGGGGGGGGGGGGGGGGAGCCGGGGCTGGGAGCACTGGGAGGACTGAGACTGGCAGCACTGGGTACACTGGAGCTGGCAGGGCGGTCCCCAGCCCCGGCCGCCCGCTGCCAGTGGCCCCCGTGGGCCCCCAAACCGCTTACCCGCAAGCCCAAATCAGCAGAAAATCCCCCCCCCCCCCCGCTCCGGGTACCAATCCCTGCATCACCCCCCACCCCACGCTGGCCGCCCCACGGGGGAACCCCACAGTCTCGGGTGGCGATGGCACCTGCGGGGGGGTGGGTGGGAGGGGGGGGGCGCGGGGGTCCCCATCCCGCCGGGGCTGGGAGCCGGGGGAAAGGTACCTCGCACGAAGAGTTCAGTCTCCCCAACAAAGGTTTGGTTTAGAGGGTTTGATCCTCAGTTAATCAACGGATTTGCCATCACAGGAAAGGCTTTTTCCACGGATGAATGAGACGTAGTGTTCTTTCTTTCTCTATTTTTTTTTTTTCCCCTCCCTGGGTGGAGGGTGAGACTTTCCCAACCCCAGATCCCTGCAGGAACCTCAGCTGGGATGGATCTGCCCGCAGCCTGGCTTGGAGGGGGGGGATTTGGGGGTGACAGCCATGCAGGCGGAGGGGCACCCCACCCTGCCATCCCCGCAGCGCTGGCGGCCCTCTCCCTATCATTTCCATCGAAATCCTTATTTTTCCCAGCGGCGGTTTGTGGGGCGAGCGCTTCGGGAAAAGTAACCCTGGGAAAATCGCCGGTCAGCCGGGAAGATGTGCTCGGGGAAAGCCGGTCCAGGGCTCACTTGCTCCGGCGGGAGGGGAATCCAGCAAAAAACTTTTGCCTTCTTGCCTCCTCGGTGGAAAATGGATTTATATTTAAGGAAAATCTTGAAGCACAGCGATCCCCCACCCATTACTAATGAGTTACTAATGAACTTAAAGCGTGCTACCCCAAAGGGTAGTGACTCGGAGCACGTATTATCTGCCAGTGCTGCCTGCAGAGCAGGGGATTGCTGCAGGTCCGGTATGTTATTTATTTCCCTGTTTCCCTCTGGGCCCCCGAATTACCGAATAACCATCGCCCAGCCAGCGAGCCCGTGCTCCCCAGCCACGAGAGGGAAAGGGGCCGGGGCCGTGCGGGTGGCAGCGGCACGTACCCTGGCAGCAGGCTGGGACCGGGCACGGAGGATTTTTCCCTATAACTGGATTTCCCTGAATGCAGCTGGAGCATGCGATTTTAATCCTCTTTCCTACCATATGGCCGTTGGCTGGATTGAAATATGACTCAATTAATTATTGCCAGGAAAGCCCCGGGGCGAAGTCTTTCTCCAGGAGGAGGTTTTGAGGTGCTCCCAGGGTTATAACGGGGTTTTTCTCACCCCGTGCCACGGGGTGTGGGGGTACGTGGCTCAGCCCCATCCTGCCCCAGCTCCCATGTTGGCCCCGTGAGGCCGGGCATGGGCCATGCTGCTCCCGTGGCACTAATTTTGGTGCTTTTTTTGGCTTTTTCAGCCTTGCGTTTGCTTGCAAGAGCAAGCAGGGGCTGCTGCTTGCTGCTGCTGGCACCGCGTGCTGCTGGCTGCTCACCTGTGACACGAGTTTGGCAGTCTCAGCATCGCCTGGATGACGACTGGAGTCAGCCTCACCTCTGAAATGGGGTATCCCCAGCTTGGGGGGGACCCGCAGGTCCTCCCGCCGCTAGCACAATGCCTGCATGTGCCCATCAACTCTCCCAGATTCCCCGGGAGCTGCCAGCTTTGCTCCTAGCAGTGCACGTACCGGTATTAAGGATGCTCATTGCCTTTTCTCCGGGCTCCTTGCAGTCGTGAGCCGGTGGTGGCCCCGTGGGGCACATTTTGCATGCGGGCTGAGATGAGCGGCCGTACCGTGGCATGGCTGGCCCCGGGGGGGGATGATAATCGGCGTGCATCGGGCCCTGGCACAGGGCTGCCTCGTGGCACGGGGGTTATCGAGACCAGAAGCGGGCAATCGCAGCGGGGCACCCGATGGGATTCCCGTGGGTAGATGGCTGCGAGCCGGTGACGAAGCTATAATAATAATAATAATTATTATTATTATTATTTTTAATCCCCAAGCCAGCCTGCCGCTTTGCCACCCTGTGCCAGGGTGGCTGCGAGTGGAAAATGCGATAAAAAGGCAAACTTTGCAAGGGTGGGCAATGCCTTCCCACCCGGCGGCCCCGCAGATGCGGATGTGACCGCTGGGCTTCCAGTGCTTTGGCCTCCGAACGGCGGCTGCTGAGGCTCCACTTCTCCTTTTGAAACCCAGTGAGTCACCGAAGGAGGACAGCCAGGCGCTGGCGCAGGCTGTTACCATAGAAATTAGGGCTGGCGAGCTGGTGCCAGAGCCCCGTGGACCCCCCGCACCCCCAAAAAGCGCTGCCTGGGGGTGGCCGTGCTTCTCTGTCCCGTGTGTCAGTGCTGGGATGCTCGAGGCCGGCACGCTCGTGACGTGTGTGCTGCCAGCGGGGACCACAGGGCTGCACCGCCTGCTCCCTCCCACTGGCCTGTTGCCCCGTTTTGGGTGGGAAATAAGGGGTTCACCCCAGGAAAAGTACCGTTTTCATCAGTTGCATCAGTTCTCAGCGTGACTTCAAGCGTTTCACTCCTGCGCCCAGAGCGGGATGCGGGAGCGGGATACAGCCATGTGTGTTCGCAGCCGGCGCAGAAGCGGGAGGAATGAGCAAAGGGATTAGGGTGGGTTTTCAATTTTTCTTGCTTTTCAGGCTCTTTTCTCGCTGTTTCTCCCCCTCTGGTTTCTTGCTCAGCCGCTTCGTGGGGTCGCAGCGGCTGCTGGGAGGAGGGATGGGATGAAAGGCAGAGGGAGATGCTACCCCACGCTGCGGGGCAGGGCATGGGGTGCAGCGTGGTTCATTGGCAAGGGGATTTTTGTGCTTGCCCTTGCACGGTTTTATTGCCTGCTCACTTCCAGTGGCACTTCAGCCCTTCCTCATGAGTATTTTTGTCTTCTGTATGCAACATGCACAGTGCAAACACCCCCAAAACTTGTCCCTTTAAAGCGCAGGAGCAGCTTTGACCCCCCCAGACTCATGGGGAGAAGTGAAAGGGGGGGGGCTCCTGCTTCTGCTGCTCGTGGGGGAGCGCGTGATGGCTGCGGGGGAACGCAGGCTCTCTCCCGGCTTTCCGCACACGCTTGGCACGAGCCGCTTGGCACTCGCCCCGTTTAGAGGCAGGTCTGAGCTGGGGAGACGGACTGGCTCCAGCTGCCGGGAGGACACGGATTTGGCTCCGCAGAGAAGTAGGGTTTGCTCCAAAACCCATCCGAAGTCTCTGGGATGGTGTCCGTCGAGCCTGGGCTTTGGGTCAGGCCGGTGATTAATTAATGATGTCTTCAATCAGAGCCGTGTAAGCGAATCACCAGCGCTTTGCGGGCTGGGTGGCAGTGGGAGCTGGATGCAGCCAGCCCCTGGGCTGGGCGAGGATGTGCGAGGATGCAGCCGTGCTGAGGCTGAAGTCTAAAATCATGCATCTCCCGCATTTCATGTAGGTATGATGGACTCCAAACACCAAACGCAATTTTTCACAGGCTCAGTGGAAAAAAAAAATCCCTGAAATGGCATCGTACCAAACCTTAAAAAATCGCCACCTTGCTATTTGCATGCAGTTGAGAAACCCTCGACAATTCCTGGGCGGCAGCTGCACCAGGACCTGCTTATCCTACCACACACAATTAGTTTTCACCTTATCTCGTCCTTCCCTTGCTTTTCACACAGCAATTTGCTTCCCCTGTTGTCTGTTGTTATCGTTGTGACTCGGGCTAACTAGTTTATCCAAGGGAAGGTCCAGGCGTTGCTGGATTGTGGTCGGCGGGTACCGGCATCGCAGGGAGGTCTCCGGTGGTGGGTGATGCTTTCGTCTAGCATCCAAAAGCCAGCTGAGCTGCAGGTTGGTTATTCTCAGGGGTGCTGCTGTGAACCCCAAAGTGCTCTACCCGGCGTGGCAGGGCACCCCGGGAGCCGGAGCAGGGCAGAGGCACTGCCGCAGCAGATAAGCTCCTTTAGCTGAGTTTAGTCTTGGTTTAACAGGTTTATTGTCCCACCCTTGCTTGCTCTCCTGAGGGCTTTGGGAAGGAAAGTTGGCTCTGTCCCTCCTGTGATGCTCCCTATGAGCGGCTCTCCTGGCCGGGAAGGTCCTGGCTGGGCAGCTGGGTTTGTAAGAGGGAGCAACTTGCGTGGGAAGGAGCAGCCTTGCCCGAGCCTTGAAGCTCATCAGGGATCCCGAGCATCAGTGCTCCTTCCTGGATTGCGTGAGATCCCACCAAAGGGGAAAAATCCCCAGCACAGCGTGGGATATTCCCACTGCAAACTCCGCCGTGTTGCTGGTTTTACCCCTCGCCACGCTGCTCGGCATCCCTCCTCCTGCTGCCTACAGCATCCTCCCGACCCGGGGCAGCTAAATCCCAGCCCCGAAGCCTGCCTGCTGTGGCCTGAGCTGCCTCCCTGAGCTGCCTGTGTGCCCATCCCTGCAGGCAGAGCTGCCTGTGCCCATCCCTGAGGGCAGAGCTGCCTGTGCCCATCCCCACGGGCAGAGCCACCAGCTGCAGCGGGGGACCGCGGGGACGTCGGTGCCCCGTGCCACCACCGGCGCCTCTGCTCAGAGACACAGACCTAATTATGGAAGATGCTCAGAGTAAGTTGGTGCTGAGGAACCCCCTTCCTCCGCCTGCCCGCACGGGAGCAGCTCAGCAGCCCCGGTGCTCCCCTGACTGGCACCTCGGGGAAAATAGTGACAGGGTTTGGGTGGGCTTGTGCGCTAATTATAGTCAGGTCGTTTCGGTGCTGTCGTGCCTCTCTGTGTCAGCCCTGCTGTGTTAGGAAAACCGCGCTCCTCCGGTGACAGCGCAGCCGGGGTCGGATCCTGCAGCCAGATCGGTCCCCGCAGCATCGCCGGCACGGTGGCCAAGAGGGCTGTCCTGGTGGCCAAGAGGGCTGTCCCGGCCCTGCACCTCCTCAGGGCTCTGAAACTGCCGTGGCGTGGGAACTGGGGAGGGGTTCACCAGTGGTTTGGGTTTTATGCCAAGTCGTGGTGAATGCCAGCGTCGCTCCAGCCCCGGGCTTGTGCAAGGGCAGGATTTGCGCTAACGCTGCCACCCGGGTTTGCCGATTCTCTGCTAATAAAAATTTTTCTTGGCTTATTTGCCAATAAGCAAACGTGGCGTTGAGTCCTTGCAGCCAGGGAAAAGCAGTGGTCGTGGTGGGACCGGAGCTCTTACAGCTCCCCCAGCCTGGGGACCTGAGGACAGGCAGGGTGTCCTCGTGCACCCGCCAGCATCCGCAGGGATGTGGAGAAGCCGTGTTTTCTCTCTTGCCTGCTCCCGTCTGAGCCGTGTCCCAGAGGAGAGACCGGGAGCTGAAGCTGGATGAAGTGCAAGAGCATTTAACCTGTTGCAGCATCCCCCTGGGACGGCATGGGGAGCACTGCCAGGTATCCGAGAGTCACGAACCTGAGGCGGGATCCCCTTAAGGGGGATGCTGAAGGGATGCTTCAGGCTTCGGTCGTCTTAAAACCCTTCTCGTAGCCCTGAATTCCTGCAGATTGAGCACGTTGCGCTAGCCCTGGGTTTGGAGGTTTTGTGCTTTTTGGGCCATTTTGGGTAAGAGAGCGCCAGCCGCCAGCAGATGTGAGATGCTTAGTATTGATTTAATTCCTTTTCGGTCCTGGTGTCTTTGGTTTTGCTTTGGAGTAGGTGCAGTGAAGGGAGGGAAGCAGGATAAAGAAGGCGTTGGGAGTCAGGGAACGGATCTGGAACGCGACAGGGGTGCCAGAAACGTGTCTTCATGATCCCGCTGTCACTGGGGGATGCCAGGATGGTGCCAGCACGTCCCTGCACGCAGCAGGTATCACTGTTAGGGCTTCATTATGTTTACAGCTGTGATGCCCAGTTTGGGGTAGGGCTGGGGTGAGGAGCACCCACGAGATGAGCTTTGGGCTCTGGGCTTGTCCCTCTCCTTCCTCAACAGCATCGGGTAGGTCTGGGTTTTCCAAAGGGCTGAACCCAAACTGAAGAGCTGCGGCATGGCTGCCGTGGCCTCAGCCTCGCCGCGGGGCTGGGCTGGATTGCCTCAAACCTTCCGCCGTGAGTTATCCATCACCCATGGGGGTTGAGAAGAGCGGGATGGTGATCACCAGCCAAGTCGGGGTGGGGAGGCCGGGGCTCCAGCTTGCTCTCCCCGCTGCTGTCAGCAGGAGGAAGGCGACACGTGAGCCGTTTCAAGGCAGAAATCACCTTGCAAGAGTTTATTCTCCATTTTGATGTGTTCCTCCTCAAGGAGACCTTGGGAGGAACAGGCAGGTGTCGGGGGTGCAGGAGAGTAAATAAGCATCCATCATCTGCTCGTGGGGTTGGGGCTGTGCCCTGCGGGGAGCCCTGGGCCATGCATGCAGGGGACACTGCGGGGCAGGAGATGTGTGGGGGATGAGTTGAGGAGACCACCTTCTCCCTCGCTGCTTCTTTTGGTTTCATATCTGCAGACACCATTCTGATGGGGATTAGTGTGTCCCCAGTGTCTGCAGACATCCTTCTCAGGTCAATATGATGTTAGTGGCTCCTTACGTACGGGCTGCATCCAGCCTGTTGAGGTTTATGGCTTTAGGGGAAGGTTAAATGTCCCTGGAGATCCCTTTGCACTCATGGAGCCCAGGGGCACCATCTCCTTGCTGCATTGCTGCTCCCAAACTCCTCTGCCAGATCCTTGCTGCCTTTTGCCTCTTGAAAGGGTCATCTCAGATGGAGGGACATCAAGACCTTGGTCTGAGTCTCCTGAGGACCAAAGCAACAGGAGAAATTCTCAGTGCCCGTTTTTCTAAGGAATTATGGGGGCATGGGCAGCCCTAGTGCTGGTACCTGTTAGGAGGGGGATTATCACGGGTGTTCCCTCTCTGCAGCCTTGGGAAGCCCTGAAGCGTGGCCTGAATGTACTGGGAGCTGCACAAAGCTCGTTAGTCACCCTCGAGGTGAACGGACTCAATCTTTAGCTGCTTGGTTGTAAACCTTGTGACATTTCCTGCTCTTTCTTCTTATCTGACAAAACCAGACCTCTCGTGATCTCCATAAAGTTTCTCTTGAGCGGAGCTGTGCTGTTTGCTGCTCCGACCGCAGCTGCTCATGGGAGGTGTCTTGGGCTGGCGCTTCCCCTCCAGCCCCCAGCGAGGCTCTCGTGAACCCCGAGCTGCTGCAGGACAGCAGATCCTTTGCGGGATGCATCCTCCTTCCCGGGGTCCCAACGGGCGTGCAGAAAGCATCTGACCGTTGCATTTGCACAGCGGAGGCTTCCTCACCCGTGGCCGCCCATGTGCGAGGAGGTTGGGTTTTGTCCTCACGGCTGGGTTTTGGCTTCTTTACTGCTTGGGAGGATGCTCCATCGGCACGTCACGCAGTTTTATCTTACTTGCATTGTCGATGCGTTGGCTCCAAGGGCTCCTTCTGCTTGTATCAGCTCTTGAATTTGACCCATTTTGGCAGGAGCTGGAGGAAGAGCACGGGGAGATGGTTACCTCTCCGTGACAGCCTGAGTGGGGATGAAGGAGTGGGCTAGCTGGTTTTGCAGATTGAGTTCAGGCCGAAGGGTAAATAACGATCGCCTTTGCTGTGAAGGTGTGTTATGGAAGAAGTCTCCGGCTGCCGTTTTGGCTTTTGCCAGGCTGGGATGTGTGAGTCCCGAGCACTGGTGGCCGTGGGGAGAGCTGCCCGAGGATTTGTGCCACCTCCCCTTCATTTTCATGTTGTTTTCCGGATCCCTCAGGCACTTTCCAGTGAGCGAACGGGGATTTCGGTAACGAAGCAGCATGGTCATTGACTCATTTAGGTTGGAGCGGGGCTCTGGAGGTCTCTGGTCCCACCTCCTGCTCAAAACAGGGCCAACACCATGGGCAGATCAGTGCTGTCCCCATGGACATCGTATGAGTCCGTGTGGGTCCAGGTGCCCCCAGGGTGTCACGCAGAAAGGTGACCAGGTCTTTCTTCTCCACGTCTCTACGTGCCTTCTTGGTGACTTCCTACCCCTCGCTGGGTCTGCAGTGGTTTGGGGTCCTTAGGGGTCACCAGCCATCCACAACCTGTAAACCTATTCGGACCTCTTCTAATCAGCCTTCAGCACCGTGTCTGCTGCTGGAGCAGCTCTGCTCACGCTGGAAAGTGCTCAAGCAGAGGTCTCTCCCCTTGGATGGGAAAGTGTTGAACGTTGACCAGGTCTGGTGGAGTCCCATCGGTTTGTGTAGGACCTTGCAAAGAGGCAATGGGCTGGTGGCCCTGCCGCGGGGGCCGGAGCTCCGGCGTGCCCCAAGGACAGCGTTTCAGAAGGGCTTTAGGTTCAATTCTTCAAGTCATGCCGACCTGATTGCGCTTCAGCCCTTGTATTTTTAATATCGTGGAGACGCGATGGTGTTTGTGCGGTGCTTGCAGGGCTGGTACCATCAAAATACGTTGCATTATTTATCAGCTGATTTAATATAATTGCTGCTCAGCCTCACATCCTCACTTGGGGGGTTTGTATTCATGTCCGGTGCTTCCCTCGCTCCCCAGCTAACGCCGGCGGGGGGGACCCTGCCTCCTCCCTCCGCACCGTGTGAGCGGGGAATAAAAAGATGATTTTAATGCAGCAACCCAGGCTCATGGGGAGGTATAAGCAGCAAATAAGGGAGGCACTGATATATTTTTTTTTTTTTAAAGCCTAAATCTAAGCCCTGTGTAAGTGTTTCCATTAATTGCTGTAAAAGTTAGGCTGGCTGTGAATCGATGCTGCTCCTCCATCCTACCTGGAACCGAAACCTGGCCCCCCAAAGAGCGGCTGCCTTCATTGATTTTCATCGCTCATGCTGAGAAAAATATAGAGAGCAACCGCACAGCCCCGCACTGAGGCTTCCCAGCAGCCAGGTAGGCAGGGAAAGGCGCTTGCCCTTGGGAAAGCAGCTCGCAGAGCAGCGGGGCCCAAACGCAGTGGCTCCGGCTCGTTTGGCAGAAGGATTAATGCTCCGGGAGTGGGCACGGGGGGGATAAATGAAGCACACGGGGCCCGTGGCACAGCCAGGATGGATTGATCTCCGGCACAGGAGGTATCGATGCACGGGAGGGGAGGGCGAGCCAGCACGGGCAACGCCGTCTTATGCTGCTTAATCCGGGGTTTGCACAGTTGCTTTGGCTTTAAATTTTTTTCCTTTATTTTTTTTTTTCGCAATGCTTGATATTGCAAGTGTAAAAACACCGCCCAGGCTAGCAGCTCTGGGGTGGCTTTCTCCTCTTGTCTGTGTAATATCAGTGTTTGCTGAGCATGTGTCATTTCACGATATAGCCAGAATAACGTGTGGTGGTAAAAGCAGGGCCGTTGACTCAGCAGGAAGCGTGGCAGGGATGCTTTGCCTGCATTTTAAGGGGAAAACGGGCTGGTTCAGGGATTTTGGGCTCCACGGGAAAATGAAGATGTTGTATGCGGAGGTTAGTAAGCGATGAGCACGCCGGAGAGGGGGTGAGGATGGAGACGGGCTCGGCAAGCTGGGGGAATAGCGTGGGAAAGGCTCCGAGGGCGCAGCTCGGGAGAGAAAAGCAAGTTTTGCTGATTTGCAGGAGCATCGCGGTCAGGAGAAATGCAGGTGGGTCAGGACTTGAGCAAAGGGAAGCTGCCGAGCCCACGGCCGTGGTGCTGCTGCCTCTCGATTCCCCCTCCACGTCCCTGTCCCAATTCTGCTGCGATGGCCGTGCCCTCCTCTCCTCATCGCATCGGGAAGGACACAAGTGTACTCCCTGTCACCGTAACCGGGTCCTACTTTAGACCGAAACGCATTAGGTTACAGGAAAAAAAGAGGCAGCAGTGGGCCGCAGAAGTTAAATTTAATTGAGATAATATGGGTCAGCTCACCGACCGAGGACGGAGGAGCAACCTACTTCTCCCCAGCCAGCCCCAGCTAACCCGGTTTGCAGCACTGCCAGGGCTCTGCAGCCCTGCCCGCATCCCTGCCCGCATCCCTGCCGTGGGCTGTCAGCTCGGAGAAACCCCCTGGTAGCCTCAAGTTTGCCAGCGGGGAAATTGCAGGCCATGAAATGTCGGAGCCAGTGCGAGCCACAATAAATTACTTTTCAAAGTTATTGATTGTGAAAATACAGAATAGCATGGGGAATTTTTTTTTCTCTATTTTTTTTCCCTTTTTTTTTTCCCCCCTTCTTCCCCCCCCCCGAAACCTGCTAAAATCGCCCACGTTTAGTGGTGATCCTCCACCTCCAGCTTGGGATCTGGCCATCAGCAAATGCTTTACTCATTTAACGGGTATCTTAGTGATGCCGCGGAGCAACAGCTTTGTAGTGAAACCTTTGCAGGGTAACTGTAGCTGCAAGATGCAGGGTTTTACCCCATAACCCATGCCTAAAGCACACCAAATCTCAGAAAGTAATTACAAAGCTCTCCCATCCCTGCATGGTGCATCCACTATTTGAGCAGTAGCTCTAAAGGCACCAGCTCTGGATGCTGTGAAAAACCTGAAAAAGAAAGAAAGAAGGAAAAAAAAAAAAAGAAAAAAGCTCCCAGCCTTGCTGCTTTGATGGCAGGGATGGGAAGAGAAATACCAGGCAGCAGCACCGGGGCTTTGCTCTACTGTAACAGATAGGCTGTGACCTGTTTGCTGTATTTGAAGCTTGAAATAGAGCCTTATGAGTAATGTGGTTCAGGTGCTTATCACTAATTAATTAATTCTTTTGTACGGTGGATACCTAATTAAAGCAGTCGAAGGTAATTCCTGGGGGGGCTTAAACTAATGGGATGGTTAACGGGGTTGTTTCTTTGCTGATGTAACTTGTTGGGTGATTCCCAGCGGCTGGAAAGGGTTATTAGGCTTCGTGTGAGTGTTACTTAAAATAAAATTCTAATAAAGGTTTGGTTCGGGTGAACTCATCGGAGAATGATTTCTCATGGCAATGATTTCTGCAGCTCAGGGCTTCACGTGCTGCAGAAGTCATTCGGGCGAAAAGGTGAGGCTCTTGCGTTGTAAGCTGAAGGAGCGGTTTTGGTTTTATTTTAGCTGGGCTGAAAAATGCTTTGCAGAAGGATGAGCCCAGCAGCCCGGCACCATGGCAGGAGCTACTGCAAAATCCATGCGCTCCTTCCGATTTCCTGGTGTCATGGGGAGGTTGCCCCCTAAAAATGTGACATTTTAGCCCAAACCAGGGCAACTCAGTGGCTTGCCCCATTTCCTTCGGGGTGGCTGTACCCCCATGCTGACGGGCAGGCGGTTGGTAAATCATCATGGCCTTGAATTCAGGGTGACTTTGCGTGAGGCTCAGGGTGGGTTTGTCCCTTTGAGAGCGGTGTTGACACAGCCAAATACCCAAATCCTTTTGCAAATGTGATGCTGGGTGAGATGCCTCCGCCTTCCAGCGCTCCCTTCTTCTCCCCTTCGCTTTCCAACCTCATTTCACACCTTCCCCTAAAGGTCTTTATCTTGACCCTTGGCAAATACTTAAGAGCAGGATGTTAAAAACTGAAACCCAAGAATGGATCAGTTAATTAACATGAAATAATAGCTCTTGGCTGCTTCCCTTAATTAAGGGTCAGGAGTTCAGAGCTGTATGAATAGATGTAGAACTCCTTTTCCCGGTACAGGAGCTCATTGCTTCCTCGGCACCTTTAACCGTCTCTCTTTTTCCTGGGACAAGGGGCAAGGAACTGGGATTTCTGAGCAAGGTGCGTAAAAAGAATTTATTTCAGAGTCAATTTGAGTTGGTTTTGGGAAGGAATCAAGAAGTGAAGGAATTGAGAAGTCATAGGTGTGATGATGCTTCTAATTAAAGGGTCATTTTAGTTTTCTAGAGGTCTCTCCATGGGAAAAAAGAGCTTTTTTTGAGGGTTTCTGCTCTTTTCTGGCCAGCTGGGAGGTGATGCATGTTTCTTAGACCTAGAGTCTCCTTTACAGCAGAAATTTCTGCCCCATGAAGTAAGGGACTACCCAGCCTGCTGCCGCTTCATCGGTAGGAGACAGGTTTTCTGGCGTGGATTTTGGCAGTCAAGAGACGATCAGGTTTCAACAGGAATTTTTTATTTGGTCGATTCAATTGTCCTTTTACTGTACAGTTGCTGCTCCATCGGCGCGTGGGCGTTGGTAGTGCCGGGTTATCACCAGCTGCCCCTGACATGGTTATATCAGGGTCACTCCAGCCTGGGAAGAGTCATTCCCTCGGTAAGTGTTTTACCAGGCTGAGAGTAATCCTAAAGAAAGGGTTTGCTGTGTTATATAGTGTAGGTACAGGGCATTATAGGAGAGGAACTAGTTTCTCCTTGGCCGTTGCTGCAGTAGAAATGCAAAATAATATATTCAAATATTTTCAAGGATATCTGTGTAGTATTTTAACTGACGTTAAAAGGTGCATTGGCCAGGGCTGCAGATAGTGCCGTTGACCTCCAGCCTGGGCTCGCCACCATGCAGGGGAGAGACCCTCCAGCGCGGGAGAAACCTGTGGCCTTGTGCTGTCCCGAGGCTTAGCAGCCGCTTTTCCAAGGGTTTTGTGAACCCGATGGGGAGAAATCCGAGTGTCCGACTCGTGGGAGGATGTGGGACCACAGGAGAGCCCCACACGCCGGCGAGGGGGAAGGAAGGCGAGAGCTCTGCCGTGGGGACTGCAGGCACGTGGGGAAGGGGAGGTCTGCATCGGTGGGCGATGGTCGGGGGGCTGCCATGAGCTCCTCCACCAGAAACACCTGCAGGACCCTGGGGCGAAGCATGACCCGTCTGTACGTCCCTCCTCAGCACTTCTCCTCCCTGCCTGATTCCTTCTTCTCTTTTCTGTATTTACTGGGCCATCTGTGTGCTGGAGACACTTTGGTCGGGCCAGAGGACTTTGAAGATTGTGGAGATGTCTCCATCTCCCAGCCTGACGGGAAGGTCAGGGATGCCCTAGGCAGCACGGGTACCGCTTTGGAGGAGGCGGCCAGTGGGGCATCTCTGAGAAACCCTGGCTTTCCGGGGAGTGCCGGTGGTTTTAGGGAATTTCTGAAGCTACGTGTTCTTCTCTCAGGCAATTTTCATAAAAATAAAATGCAAGCAACTGAAAGCATTAGTGTTTTTTTTTAAATCTGGGTAGGATGAAGGCTAACTGCAGCTTGCATGGGGGGCAGCCATGTCCTTTAATGCGAGGGTTTCGCTGCAAGCCCGCCCGGGGATTTGCAGGGCAGAGGCTCATTGAGTTCCAGCTCCTCCGCTTACGTGCACTGCAGCGAGCCTTCAGTCTCCTGTTGACCTCTGGGTGTGTTTTAAAGTTTCGTTAAATTAAAAAAAAAAAAAACCAACCAAAAAACCAACAACCAAAAAAAACCTCAACCCTTAAATCATTTTCATTTTCGGTGAAGTGCAGCAGTGGCGTTGCTCAGCCCCGGTGGGGACCGCAGAAGCGGAGCCTGTGCTTAAACCCTCTGCTGCAGGAGAGCCCGAAAGGCGGTGCTGGGGATGGCGTGACAGGATGCGTGCCCTTATCTGTCCCTTCTGGTGTGTCACACCGAAATGTGACAGCCGAGGCCTTTTTCTTTCTGTGCCACAGCATAAGCAGATAGCGAGGAGCCCGGCTGCCCCCCCCGGCAGGCATTGCCCCCGCTCATCCCCGGGAAGCATCACCGCGAGCGTGCGTGGGTGCGGAGAGCACGACGAGGGGCTGACCGGAGGTCAGAAGTGAGTCGGCAAAATGATGGGTGTTTTTAATCTGGATGAAAACTCGGCCTACGGGAAGAAGGCGATGCTCGGCTGCAGCTTTGCTTGCTTGGACCGCTGGACCATGTATTTGGGCATCCTTATTCCCCAGTATTTGGCCAAGCTCCCAGGGCACCCATCCTCCCAGTGCCTGATCTGCGCACACTGCTGGGTTTGTCCCTTGTGCATTAAAAACAAACACTTTTCCCCGGGATTTTCCCCCAAACGGCGCTTTTCCTTTTCACGGGTACATCCCCGGAGGCCCTGGGGCAGGGTGGGGGGGTCGCACAGCTTTTTGGCTTGCTGGAAATCTTCAGCTTTGTCAGCCGGGGAAACGATGCTGCTGTTAAACCCCTGACCTTCAGCACAGGGATCGGCAACCCCGGCGGCGTTCCCGCAGTGCCAGAGCCTTGTGCCGACCCCGGAGCGGGAGAAGGATGGGTTGATGCTCCCTCCCCGTGGTCCCCGGCCGGAGAGAGCCACCATTTCCTATGAACGGTGGTAGGAGGGACTGGAGCAGATGTCCCAGGCTGTGCTGTCTGGTAGCTGGTCCTTCACGTGAATAATCTCTTAAAAAAACCCCAAAAAACAAACTAAAAAAAAAAAAAAAAGGAAGTTGAGGTTGGTTTCTGTTTGCCTTCGTTTTGAGCCGTTAGGACGCCTGTGAGAAAATAAAAAGCTGAGATTCTCACTTTCGCGTGACGCCCACGGCACGGTGACTTCTCCAGGCGAAAGGGACAGCCCTGCGAGACCTGAAATGTCCCCGTGGGGCCGGAGCCGCCTGGCTCCATGGCAGCTGCCCCCCTGCTCCTCTCCGGGTCTGTACGTGCCTCTTGGGAAGGAGGTTTCTCCTGGAGCCTCAGCCTGGGCGGGCTGCGCTGGGACACACTCAGCTCTCCCGAGGGATGGACATTGCTAAAACCTCTACTGCTTGCAAACTTCATGGAAAAGCGTGCTATCGACTGCGGATATTAATGAGGTCTGGGCTGCAGTCGCGGTCGGCTCCGGCAGCACAAGGTGGATGGAGGGGACATCTTGAGCCGGGCTTTCTGCAAAGCCAGCTCCAGCGCTGAGCTCTTTATTTAATGCCCCAGCAAAATTAAGGAAGAGAAAAATCTTTGCTGCGGCTCCCTCTCATTCTGTATGCTTTGCATTGCCTTGATAACGAGATTTGCCAGGGAGAGCCAAGGCTGGCTGAGCCAGCGGCGGGCTGGGTCTGACCCCGGTGCTGCTTTTGGGGTGAAATATGGCTGAATAGGGTTGCACAAGGCTAAGATGGGCAACAGATTTGGCACCTTCCCTGATTGCCGCAGAAGCAGTGGGAGGCCAGGCACTGAAACCTGCTGACACGGGCGAAACGCTGGCATTGGGGCCGAAACGGGCACCCATCCCACCTCACCCCTGTTTGGCGGGAAGGATCGGATGCTGGTGTGATAACGAAGCCATTTCCATGGAAACAGGCTCATTTTCCACTCAGGTGCCTTTTAATTTATTTATTTATTTGCCAGCATGTCTCTGACCTGCGAGCTGCTTTTCGGTGATTTAAGTACCGTATTGGATATCGGGCGTAAAAAATGGACGTTGGAAAAGGGAATAAAATCCCTGTGGACGGGGGCTGAGAGCTGTGGCTGTAACCACCGCTGAGGATTAAGGTCCTTTGCCCCAGCGAAACAGTGTGATGGTAGCCCACGGGCACAAATCTAGCTCATAACGTTTTCTTTGCTTAAGGAAATAATGAAACACATGTAATTTGGGCGTATTGAGGCTCCTTTCCCAGCCAGGTCTGCAACTGCTGTCGAGATCAATGCGACTACACCAGCTCCCACCCCCTGGAAACGTGGCTTTTTGCTATTTTCTTTTTGTCTGTAATATTTTTATATTTTTCTATGTATATTTAGGAATTAGTTTTCAGCTGAGCCACCTATTTTTAGCGATGGCTTTTAGCAAAAGCAACAGGATGGCTTGAAAAGTCAGCCAGCCAAGCACGAGGGACTCCCACGCTCCAGCCGGCCGGTGACCGGCAGTGCCGGCTGCGGTGGGGCGACGGCACAGCCGTACGCTCGGTTATCTGTTCTGGATGCTGTGTCACACCTGGTTTTTGGGGAGGCAAAGGCAATTTTCTGGAGAGTCTGCTTGCCTCGGTGGGGACCGTGTTGGTCCTGCGCCTGGCTGCGCCCCTGGGATGCAGCGAGCTGGACTGGCTTCAGCCGCTGGGATGCGCAGGGGCCAGGACAATCCCAGCATGAATGAGAGCTGGAACAAATCCCTTCGTTACGGTACCCAGCCTGGCACCTTTTCTGGACCAAAAAAAAACCCTGGGTGATGCCTGCCTGGTAGGAACAAGCCTGAGCCCTGTGCTCCCCAAAATCCTGGCTGCCCCAATGGGGTTCGCCCACTTTGCTACTAACTGGGTGGAAAATACTGGTGCATCAGTGATGGAAAGCATGACTTCTTAATTGAAACCAAGAAGCAGGGAGGCTCCTGCTTTCACTCCGCAAAGGAGCTGTTCTCGGTGGTGGGTGATGCCGTGCGGTGCGCTGGGGAGCTGCTTTCGGTCTTTACGGCGGAGGAACGGCGAGGTTTTGCCCTGGCAGATGTCAGCGCTTTCGGTTTCTTTCCTGCAGAGCCACCGCTTTTCCTTTCGGTTCAGCCGGGAGGTGTGGGGAGAATGGTTTTCTGCAAAGCAGAGAAAAACCCACTGGGAGGTGAAAAAAGTCTGGAAAACTGGGCGATAGGAGAGGATGTGATCCACAGGTTTAAAAACGCAGAGGACCGCAGTGGGGTGGGCAAAGGCTGCAGGTCCCTAGAGACGCAGGAGGTGTCTCGTGACACCTGTAAAATCTCACTCGATGCCCGTTTGCACCTTCAAGAATGTAAGAAAATGCTTTGCAAGGATGCTGGTGTCCCAGCCGGGGTTAGCACTGCCTTTGAACAGTGACGGACCCAACGCAGTGCAAAATGTGCTTCGAGATACCCCTTCTGTAATGATAGCTGCCTATTTAAGGTAATTGGACTAAATAATCACCCTTAAAGTGCCATTTTTTTAAACATTTAGGAGAATTCCGGTCTCCACTCATATGCAACTTGAGATAAAACCTAAACGAAAGGGGGGAAAAAAGCCAGGGGGGAGGTTGGGCTCAGATTTTGTGGGTTTTGGGCTGGTGATGGAGCTGGTGCAAGGTGTGCGGCGGCCGGGGACCCCTCTGCCCAAGCGCTTGCTCTGCAGCCTTTCGGCACAGCTCTGTGCAAAGCAGGCGGCAGCTCGTGCTGACGAGGAGCTGGCAAACGAAGGCTAATTACTCTTGCAAGCAGGGCTGGCAGCTGCGGGATGCCAGAGCCCCATAGGAGCCCAGTTTGGGAGGGAGGAGTAGGATGGCGGCTTAGCAGGAGGGCTCGATTGCTCTGGCATCAAGAAATGCTCCTTTCGCAGTGGCTTTTTTGGGTTGTACGCGGCATTTTGCCTCGCTCTTCGGTCGAGGTCGTGGCAAAGCAGCTCGTGCCAGGCTGTGCCAGGAGGCAGCCCTGGCAGCTCACCAGGCTGGAGCTGGATGGGGAGCAGCAGGCAACTTGGCAAATTAATTTACTGCTGACTTAAACGAGTCTCCAGCGGCTGGGCTAGGTGTTGGCAGGAGGGATGGGGGTCAACGCCTCTGTGCCGGCTCGTTCGGGGACGGGGGGGGCCACAGGAGCAGCGCCAATGCTCTCCCCTGGATCAGAAGAATATTTAAAGGGGGTGCAGGATCCATAAATGTGCTGGGAGGGAGAAATGCATCCAGAAAGCAAGGTATATGTGATTAGCTTACTGGGACGGAGGAGGGCTGGTTGTCGCTTGGCCCAAAACAATGGTGGCTTTTAACACAGAGCAAATTAAACCCCAATCTCATCCCGCTGGGCAGCAGCTCGCTGTGCGCACGCTGAAACAGCGACGGTGGGCAGCTCGTGGGCTGGGTTTTGTTGCTCCACGTCATGGGTAAAAGCTGAAGATTTTGGCAAAGCCGGAGCGAGCAGACCAAGAGCAGACACAGCCGTAAATGTTGGATCAGTGCCCCGATGTCAGGGGTGTCACTCACCGGTTGCCCAACTAAATCCCAATTTTTGGTGCCTGTTTTGGCTGGGTGCCGCTGGTGAAAGAAGAAAGTACCATTTGACTATCAATCGCTCTTCGTTAAACAAAGAGACGACAACAACAAATTAGGTGTTTTCTTGGAGCGTAGGTACCAGCTAGCAAAAATCAGCAGCAGAATTTCCGACTCCAGACATTTATTGCAAGCGCTTTTGCATCCTTTTAAATGAATTCAACCTCTTGCCACATGCAGTAAATCACCCGTGACCCCTCTGCGCAACGGACAAGTATCAAAACAACCTGGCAAGATCCTGAGTTGTAATTACAGTGCAGAGCCCAAAACAGATGATATCCATGTACTGTACATGCTAAACATCATTAGCATTAAAATAAAATCGCATCCTTACTCATTAACCTGTGGGCTCCAAGGCAGGAATCCTATTATCCAGGCACACGAGCCATTAAGCGGGTGAAATAAGATGCCATCCGTATTCCCTTGTGAGCGCCATTAAACCCCTTTCTTTGCAGGCAAACTCTAGCACAACAGCATCGGGTGTGAGAACAGCCCCATGACAACGGGGGGATGGGAAATATTGGGAAGCACGGTGATTTTTAGCTTTACGGTTGGGATTTTGATGGTTAGGGTCAGGAGCCGAGCTCTGCCAGCCAGAGGGGACCTATAGGTAAATCGGAGTAAGGTGGCGAGTGCCGGCACGCGTCCCTCCTGCGTGATGGCTCCTTTTGCGCTCGCTCAGCCCCATTGTTCCCCGTACAAACCCGCTGTGTCCAAGGGCTGCCATCACCCCGCGGTGCTGGGAATACCTGGATTCCCCTAACAGGGTCAGGCAGGCTCGCTGCATCCACTGGGTCTCCAACCCCGGCTCTGAAAGCTCCCGTCCCAGTGCCTGCCCACGGAGGGATGACACCGCTAGGAAATAAGCTGTCTGGAAAGATAATTTCCTTCTAACAGCCATCCTCAAATATTTTGGCATTTTTCCTCCGATCTGAGGATGTATATACTTTCCGGGGTGGTGTTAATTTGTCTGAAGTCTGATGCTCTTGGCATCTACCCACCAACAAGTATTTTCTAGTTCAGCATGGGATCTGGCAGCAGGGAACCCCACACCTCGTTGGGTCTTGGGGAAGAGAAATAAATCATAGAATCATAGAACAGTTTGGGTTGGAAGGGAGCTTTAAAGGTCACCTAGTCCAACCCCCTGCCATGAGCAGGGACATCTTCAACTCGATCAGGTTGCTCAGAGCCCCGTCCAACCTGACCTTGAATGTTTCCAGGGATGGGGCATCTCCCACCTCTCTGGGCAACCTGTGCCAGTGGTTCACCACCCTCATCGTAAAAAATTTCTTCCTTGTATCTAGTCTGAAATACACGTGTTGCTGTGGTGTGGGGTAGCGGCACTTGCCAGGGTGTAGTTTGGCTGATTGCAATTAGTAGTAAAGAGGCACTGGGGGTTAAAGGAGAGGAAGATGCTCTAGCAGCTTGGCTTGGCTTAAATCAAATCCCAATGAAAAGGCACGGAGGCTTTGGGTTTACTCCTGGTGGCTCCACACCCTCCTGGGGGTACAGTGGGGTGTCCTCACGTTGGGATAAAAAAAGCTGCTTTTGTGGCTGCCCTGTTTGAACAGCTCTGCTGCTGCCCGAGCGGTGCCTGGGCTGTTGCAGGGGTTGTTTTTCGGTGGGGGATATTCACGAGCTCACTTCGAAGTGTCACCTGCTATTTTTTTGTTATTCATGTTGAAGGAAGCACGCCCAGTTGCTCGCAGCGTGGAAACGCTGTCAAACTGGCCCCAAACTGGTTCAAGTTCCTACATGAAGTATTTGCAGAGGGACCAAGCGTGGCCGGGGTGCGGGGCCAGCTCCTGGTGACGCCGGGGTCCTGCGAGCTGGCTGAGCTGCCCCCGGGTCCCCGGCATCGTCCCAGCAGCCCTGTGCACGGCGAGGTGCTCACACAGATGTCCCCTCCTCTCTCCCAGCGGGGTCTCGGTCTCCTCTGGCCTCGTTTTTGGGGCTGTCTTTTCTACCTTAGTGCCTCTAGGGCTAGCTGTAGTAAGAGCATGGGAGGGTTTCCTTGCGTGAGGGTGGTAGCAGGGTTGGATACATATATTTTTTTAGAAGATCAGGGCTGTAGCAGCTGTACAGAAGCTCTCAGCAGTCGTCCCCGCTCCCATGCCTCCTTCCATGACATTAAACTTCACTCCCTAAGTGACCTCTCGCCACCGCAGCAGCACCAGACCACGGTCCCCTGTATGAAATGGCACAACATCACCGACAATAACATTTGCTGCATTAGAAAAGTCTCTGCGGCATCCAAACCACGCAACGGCATCTTGGTTGATGTACGCCTCGGTGAACCTATATGGCCACCGGCTTTCCCACTAGCCCAGTGCCGGCTGCCACGCCAGAAAGGTGGTGGGACCACCTTTCGTGGCTTTGCAGGGAGAACTGAAAGCAAAAGCAAGAGAGAGGCAACCTGTTAGCCTGCTGCTCAAACGCCTATCCAGCAAAGAAACTGGGGGAGAGCCGAGAAAAACCAGTGCGGAAACAGCACAAATGCTTGAGCTAAAACCTCAAGCCATGGTGCAGAGCTTTGCTCGATGAGGGCAGACCCAGGCAGGAGCTCGGGCTGTCGGGGACGCTCGGTGGGAGCTGGGCTGCGGTGAAGGGGGGAGGATTTTGGCAGCCTTCCCCGGGGGATGCTCTTTCTGCCCCGCCACGTGCTCTGTGCACCAGACGGTTAAATTGCATCCCTTCTCGCCGTGCATCCTCCAGCGTGCTCGGATGTGCCGCGGGGCTCGCCGCAAGCTGCGGAACAGCTCAAAGCCTGGCTGCCAACAGCCCTCGGATAGTTGCCCGCCGACTTGAAACCTCTTCCTGTGCCGAAAACCTCGCTGAATGCAAACAAATAATGTCGCTGGGGGCCGTGCTTGGAGGGCACGAGGCGGGGGGGAATACGGAAGGAAACCCACAGCCTTTCTGCCTCCCCGGCCGGGTACGGGACTCAGCGTCTCCAAGGGCTCTGGGTTTCCTGGTGCCATAAATAATGTTCTCGTTGCGTTGACTGGCATCACAGCAACCTAACCTGGCTCCTTTTTTTTTTTTTTTTTTTTTTATATTCTCTTTATTTAAAGGTAGCGAACGGCCAAGAGGAGCAGATCTTCCCCTAGAGGCACAAATCACCGGAGAGACCTGCTTCTGGTAAAAAAATCACTCCTCCTCGCGCTCCCCAACAGGCAGGGGGTGGCTGGGGAGGGGTCTCATCCTGAAACCCCGGCTGGCCCCGGCACGACTCGCTCCCCGGTCACCTCCGAGCATGGGCACCTTGCTCAGTGCCAGGTTGCTTTTTTCTGTAGGTCCCAAGATGAGCTTCTGTCCAAACACCCTTATATCCCCCGAGATGGACTCGAGCTGAACGTGCCCACAGCTTTTCAGTGTCCTCCCTAAAACGCCACGAGTCCCTCATTTTAGGGCTGTGCCATCCTTGCCCCATCGCCCGAGGGGCTGGCAGGGGGCTCGCTGCAGCCTGCTATTGCAGGACACCCCCAAAACACCCCCTGTTCTCGAGCTCGCAGGCAGCCCTGGCCAGGCAGGGGCCAGCACAGCACGGCTGTGCCTCCGCTGTAAAATACTCGCCGCTCGTAAAAGCGTCGGCTGCCAGAGGATCTGAACGCTGGGTTTCTGGCCGCCACTGCCAGAGCTCGCGGCTGTTATAAGGTAACGGAAAAACATCCGTGATCAAGACAGCGTGGACTTAATGAGCGTTCCCCCCCACCTCCGCCTGCCTGGGGTAGAAATCTCGAGAAACAGGAAACTCCAGCATCCTGTTTAGCATCTCAATGTTCAAGTTGGCAGCAGGGACAAAGCAAGAGAGGCCGAGGGACACCGGACGCATGCTGGGCACCGGAGCGGGGCTGGATGATGTGCCTGGCTCAGGGCAGGGGAACGAGCCTGGCACGGCAGCTCCGGGCAGCGCGGGGCTGCTCAGGGGAAGCCCATTCTCTGATTTCCTTTTGCCTTGTGGCCACCACAGCCTTTCCTCTAACAGCAAAAGCCAAAGTCAGCTCAGCTGGGGTCCTGCTCTAGAAGGTCCCAGTGTCCCCTAAGCGTGGCTCATAGGGCATCCCCTGCTCTGAGGACGATGAGGAGGGCACAGGAGGGTACCACTGGCAGCGTGTGACTGCCCGCATACCCACAAAGGCTGGCGGCTCACCGCCCCTGTATAAACGCAGGATTAGACGCTGGCTGAAATGCCTGGGTCTGCATCTCCCATCCTCACGCCCTCATTCACACGGCTCGGTTCTAACAGCTCCGCACATGCAATCGCAGCCCATCGTTTTGGGGATTTCAGGGCTGGGAGCAGCTCTCTGCCCAGCCCAACAGTTCACCCACGTGTGTTTGTGCCCGCAGCCCGTCCGGAGATCACGCCTGGCCCGCCCATGGCTAGCAACAACACTGCTAGCATAGCGCAAGCCCGCAAGCTGGTGGAGCAGCTGAAGATGGAGGCCAACATCGACAGGATAAAGGTAGCGTGGCTCGGGAGTTGGCTGTCGGTTCAGAGGGATGCTGCAAGGTGGTGTCTGCTGCTGAGCAGCTGCCAAAAGCACGTTGTGGGAGCCAGGATGAGGTGGTGGGTGGTGTTTATGGAGGATGCTCGTCGAAGTGATCCCGATGGCCGTGGCTGAAGGCAGCGGGAGATGCTCGCCCGTGGAAGGCAGCTGGAAGCATCACCTGGAGCCCTGCTGCGGGGTGGGAAGGAGTGACTCTCCCCAGGGCATCTCACCTTCTTGGGAACAGGTTAAACCCACGCTGTTTGTTGCAGTTGATGTTAAAACTGTCCTTTGGGCAGTGCTCGGTGCTCAGCCTCGAGGTTAGCGGGGAAATTCTGAAAGCAACATTGTCTTGAAGCCTCTTTCCTACGGAAAGCCCAATCCTTTCTGGGAGGCGTTTCCTCTGCTCTGACTGCTTCTGCTCCACCCCGGTGGAATTGCTGCTTCTGGGCACGTGAAAGCTCATCAGCTTCAAGCTTGAGATCCCAGAGGATTTGTCTTCTCCATCGAGGTGGTTTTGGACGATAGTTGGTCCCGGGGAGAGAGGTGCTCCGGGGCCGGCTGCTGGCTGCAGGCACGTCTGGGTGCTTGCAAGCAAAACCTCGCCTCTCAGGGCTGGGGTGAGCTCCGGTGACTCGGGAGCTGCCACCGTGTCCTGAATAAATAGCCAAGTCGGTGGCTGCGGGCAGCAAACGTTGCTATAGCAGCTGTGGATGTCCCTGCTGAGGGATGGGGGGGAGAGACGGCAGGGATGCGGTGCCTGCTAAAGTCGGTCCTCGCTACGATCAAGTCGGGTGAAGGATGCGAATGGGTGAAGGATGCTCAGGGGAGCGTGCGCTGACAGGCGAGCTCAGAGCCCAGAGGTGAAAAACCAGCCCCAGCGGGGACGTGCTGTCGGTTCGTCGGTCTGGTCTTTGGCCAGGGTATGATGTTGCGTACCCTGGGTTGGGGATGCTGTGAGCCCAGCCCCACCGGCGGGATCTCTCGGGGTGGGATGTCCCCAGCGCAGCCCGTCCCTAACGCGGGCTCCTTCTATTCCAGGTATCAAAAGCAGCAGCAGACCTGATGGCGTACTGCGAAGCCCACGCCAAGGAGGACCCTCTATTGACCCCTGTCCCGGCCTCAGAAAACCCCTTTAGAGAGAAGAAGTTCTTCTGCGTGATCCTGTAAACCCTCGAGGAGCCTGACCGGCACTCAGGCCACCCTGAACACTGACGTAGAGTTTTTAGGAACGGGGACGACCTGCTAGTCCACAGAATTTAAACAAAAATAAGTAAAATACACGGCCTGGAAGCTACAGAGATGTGCATGTTTAAAGAACCTGGCCACCTTTGGGGGAATAAGATGATCTGCATTGCGAGGCAAAAGATCTGAAGTCTGTAGAGTTGCCTAGAAAGAAAAAAAAAAAATATGTAAAGAATAAATTTGTGTCACTTTTCTGCTCACAAAATTGTTTGATTGTTCCATATTTAAAGCACCAGAGCTGTGCTGAGCAAAGTAACTGCTAAGGATGTGTATAACCTTCTTGGAATGATATTGTTGGTTTCTTTCCAGAATATTTTTTTTTATTTAAGTTGTCAGATATATAGCGACAGGTTAGATGACTATGATGTTACTCAATGTTTGGTCTTGTGCTTTTTAATTTCTGGCGGTAGCATAGCACAGGGGTTGAGCGGCCCCGCGGTGGGTTAGCGAGGACGCCGGCAGCTCCGTGTTTCTAGCGAACCCCACTTTCTAACATTTTGTATATGGTTAGCTTCGGCTCTGCAAGTAAAAGTGAATCATGTGTCGTGGTTGGTGCTTCATACTCCTGTGACGACGTTCGGTGGTAGTGCATGAGAGTTTATCACTGTTCATCCGCCCCAGACTTTTCTTTTCTATCGTTTGACACCACGTGCTGGTGGGAGAAGCTGTAGGGAGGAAACCGAGGCGATTCCGAAAGCAAAGACAACTCCTGCGATGCCTTAGACGTGCCTGAAATACCTCCTGCGTTAGGGTAGGTGCCAGCCCCCGGGTGCGGGGGCTCGGGGTGGCCCCTGCCCCAGGCGTCGTGAGGTAGCTAGCAATCCGAAAATCAAAGTCGACCACTTCTTTCCGGGTCTTTCCTCTTCTCCTACACCTCTGTGCCTCTGCCCTCCTCGCTTGGTCCCTCTCCTGCTCTTTCAGCTCCCCGGCAGCATCTCCTCCCCTTGGGGCTGGGCCGGGATGCTGCTCCACGGTGGGATGCTGCTCCGCAGCGGGATGCTTCTGCCCCTTCCTGCCGGCTCTCCCGTTCCCGCTGCCGCGATGGGCAAGGGGCAGGGGAGCAGCTTGGGGAGCCGTGGGGCCACCCCTTCACGGATGTGCCTGATACCTTGTTTACACGCAGCCTGAGCTCCACATCAGGCTGGGGAATTATTCCCAGGTCCGGTTCATCCGCCGTCAGCGTTTCGGGGGACACACGCCACCTTTTTTGGCTCCGCCTCGGGTTAATACTTTTGCGGACCTGGCTTGCCTCTCCTTTCCGCTGCTGAACGCCTCCTGGCTTTCCCCGCTCATCTACACTCCTGGGAAACTTTGGGAATCATAACTTGGGGATCTGCGTACAAAATTAGGTGGGTGTCACGTAGGGGTTTTGGGGGTCTGCAGTGACCCCGCTAAACTGCAGTTCCGAATCAGGTATCAGCTTAAAAATCCCTGTGGATTCAAGAGGGCAATAGTCTTTAGGTACCTTTCGGCGAAACTTTCTAGCCCGTAACAAGTGCATTTTTGGTTTTTCTACCTTTTCATACTCTTTTTCTAGTCTTCTACAGAGAAGACCAGTTGTTCTTACACTGGACTCAAAACTTTTGGCATCTGGGAACGTTTATACGACACGAGTAGCCTAGACGGTCCCAGCCCTCCCGCGCTGGCTTTTGGCCCCCCCTAACCTCCCTGTTTCGATCTTTTTACTACAGCTCACGTAGCTTTAGGATGAAGGACGGATGAAGTCGTTTGCTCTGCAGCTGGTTTCACTCTTGGTGTTACAAGGCAGACATATAAATACCCCGTCCCGGGTTTGTCTTTTCTTTTTAACGCTGATTGACCGTCACAGAGAGTGAAACACAGTCGGTCTGACCCGGGGCTCACACCCCAACCCTTCTCAAATGCTCTCATGAAGTGGTTTGTAATAATTTTTTTAACGACTTGCGTATTTTACAACTCGAATTCTTAATAAATAAACGAAGAAATAAAGCTGCATGAAGAGTAGGGGGCGGGGGGGGGGGAATTTTGAGTTAGCCTAAACTACTCATTGAAGGTGTTTTATGTTGCTGGTCTTTATTTTATGTTGGTAGTGGTGTTGACATTGGTGTGCTGCCAGGTATTTCACCCCAGTATTTATATTTACACAGATACGCCTTTGTTAGCCAAGTAGAGATCGCCTGCCAAGATCGTTTCCCCCCCCCCTCGCAACAAAAATACCAGCCATCTCTCCATCCTGATGCTGTATTTCCAGCGTGGCATCAAATGACATTCAACTCTACCCCCAAGCTTTTAAAGAAAAATATCTGGAGTACTGGAAAAGGACTTTTTTTTTTCCTGCCAAGGTTGCTGGTGGCGGGGGCAAGTCTGTCCCTCCGGTGCCAACCCACCGCTGCCAGGCTTTTGGGGAGGGGGTGGTTGTAACCGAAAGCCAGCACGGGGAGGTCGGCATTGTGATGTAGCGCATCCCCATCCCACGTGGTCTGTGTACTCGTTGGAAATAAAATTTTGGATTTGTTTCAAGCCTTTGGAGATGATGCTCTGTGCGCGCCGGCCCCTGGGGAGGTGGGTTCCCATCCTGGTTACGGCTGGATCCCCTTCCCAGTGGGTTTAGGGGGTCTCCCCGCCGGGGTGCGGGGTTTGGCAGGAGCTTTGGTGCCTGTCGGCGACGGAAAGCGAAGCCTCTCGGGCTTTCAGCTCCCACTGAGCCGCAGCTTTCTGTTCCCGCAGGACAAGCCAGCTCAGGGAGGGATCGGGCTCGTTCAGGGTGGGACATTGCTCCTTGCTCAAAATCACCATCGCTCAGAAATTGAGAGACACCTAAAAGCTCTAGCTTCGGTGTCCATGCCTTCTCCCCCCCGTTTTCCTTCTTCTCCCATCCCTGGCAGTGAGTACAGGCTCTCCCCAGTGCCACCTCCAGCACGCCCAGCACAGGATCCGGCCCGCTGAGGTCCAGCCTGGGGCCCAGAGCAGGAATGGCCTCATTTGGGGCTCTTTTGGGGAAACTCTGAGGGTCTGAGCCCCGTCCTTACTGCGGTGGGAGGCTGGGGAAGGAGTGATGGAGAGCAAGACAGCAGCCCAGCCCCATGCCCAGCTTGGCTGCAGGAAAGCATCCCCCCCATGCCCCCCCTCACACCCACCTCCCTTCCCCGGTGCTCAGAAAGATGCTCTGCTCCTACCAAATTTACCATGCCCTGAATTTTCTCTCCGGTTTTGTAGGGCCCTTGCAGACCAATGATTTCCCAGCTAAGCAGCTGGCCACGGTTTGAGGCTGCTTAGCCTCAGGTCATCTCTGAGGCCAGGAGCAAAGTGGCAGCGTGGGTTTTGCAATGAAATCCATGGCCACGGAGCCTGGCGCAGATGCCGTGCAGGTATTTCAGTTTTCCGCACACGTTAAGAGCATCTCAGTGAGCAGCAAATGTTGCCTACCCCGGGGGAGATGGCAGAAGCGTGCCCTGACTTTTCTGCACCGGCTGGCTCAACTCTCAGCTCCCCATCCCTTGCTGTGTCCATCGGGCCAGCTTAAAAGAAAAAACACCGGAGTTGCTGCGAAGGGGCGAGCCAACTGTCGCTCCCGCGACGCCTTGCCTGCTCGGCATGCCAAGCCAGGCAACGCTCAGCTGTTGCCATACCTCGCTGGCTCTCCTCCATTTCCAAGGCTCGCTCTGTTTCATCCTCACCTCCCCAGGCTTCAGCTCCAGAGCGGCAGCGGCACGCCGAGCCAGCAGCATCTGCCGAGCCGGAGGAGGTGTGGAGCGCCGGGGGAAAGCGTCGGCGAGATGTTGCTCCCCGCACGCCACGCTGCTGCCTGCCCCACACACCCCGAGACCGGCCCTGTGCGGCTCACTAATGAGAAGAAACCCATTTGCACTAATTGCATTCGTTAGATGCAAGCACATTAGATTTGCAGCATGCAGTGGGAAGAGGAGAGGAGAAGCACAACCCCTCGTCGCAGCTCCTGGGGATGACTGCAGGAGGGGTTGGACCCACCAGGGAAGGGGAAGATCCCCAAATCCATGGCAAAACAGGATGGATTAGGAAGGGCAAGGGCTGTCCTGAGGGTGATGAAGGCAGGAGAGGTGGAGGAAGAGTGGAGAGCCCCATCCGACTGTTGGCACGGGACCATGCCGGCCACAGGCTGCGTATTTGTCCCCCCACACCCACGCAGAGGTTTCACTACCTCAATCGTTGGTCACCCTTGCTGGGGTGGACGTGTGACACTCGCGTGGCTGAGGGCACGTGCCCTCAGATGGCCGCACGCCTTGGGGATGGTCCCAAGCTCCTTTTAACCACACCGGAGTCTTTGTGTTTTTACTGCTCACTCGCATGTCACCGCTCGCACACGTGTCGGCAACACGCTGAAGCGCTCGTGGGCTCCGGCTGCGAAAGCCGAAGGAGGCAGAGCTGGCTCTCTGCCTGCTGCAGGCAGGGCTGCAGCGGGGTGGGGGACCTCTGCCCTCAGTTAAACCACTCCAGGAGCGAGCCGGAGGAGATACACTGAATGGGAGAGGAATGCTCCTAAAGGGGAAAGGAGGCAGAAGCCCCCCCAGTTCCCCCCGGGGCTTGGGGTGGCCGCGGGGGGGGGGGGGGGTGTTTGGCTGAGCCCCGTGCCACCCTGCCATCGCACCGCCGCAGTTGCTGGCTGTGCCGGCTGCCAGCTGGAGCGCTGGGAAGTGCTGGCGCGGAGAGAAATGTCAGGATGAATATTGCATTGGCTCGTCGCGCTGTCAGCACCACGTCTGCAAAGTGGCACCCAAGCCAGGGAGGGGTGGGGAGGACGGGGGTGGTCTCGCTCCCAACCCGGGCTCATCGCCTTCTCCAGGCAAAACCACCCAAAAAACCCTTAAACGGGCATCCTTCACCTGCCGGCTGGCACTTAGCGCAGAGCCCTTTTTTCAAGATGCCACCAGAGCAGAAACTTTTCCTGGCCATAAACCCCATAACCCCCCCAGAGATGACTGAAATATATCTGGGAGCAAAACCCGACGAACAGCAGCAACAGCGTTCGCATGGAAAACACTTTCATTACAAGCTGGACGTGGCACGGAAAGGAGAGGGGGGCTCAGGCTCGGCAGGCAGCTGCATCCCCTGCCTGTCCCTGCCCAGAAACCCTCTTCACTGCTTCCCAGGACAACGGAGCACTGCTGAGCCAGCTCCGGGCTGGGACGGATCTGCGCAAAATTGGGACGGTTTACGTGTGGTTTGAAGACTATAAAAAAGGCCGGCTTTCTAAACTCTGGAGAGCAAAACGTAACACACGCACCGAGAAGGGAAAACAACTGCCCCTTCTCTGGTGGGCTGGGTTTTTCTTCCCCTCCGAAAAGGTCACTTCTGCTCTTGCCTCATTTCGTGAGGGACTTCTTGGCATCTGCGCTGCCACGCTGCAGTGGCGTCAGTGCAGTGTTAAAAATAGAACGAATAGGGGTGGAATCACGAACACCTCCCCCCCGAATCTGACAACAAAGCCCCCCCGTTGCTGGCCAGCCTGCGACCCCCTCATTCCCCACAGCTCTTGCTGCGGGCCCAGGGCACGGCCCAGCGCGGCGGCTGGGGGCAACTGCCCTGAGAAATGCCCTCAGGGGCACCAGGCCCCACGGTGCCGTTCACTGGGGGGGCATGGTGGGCCTGAGGGCTGGCCCCAAGAGCCACCAGAGCGTGCCCAGGAGCTGGGGGTGCCCATCCCGTCCCAGTGTGGGGGCACTGGGCTGGGCCCCCCCCAAGGCCCTTCTGCCCCTCAGGTGGTGCCGGGGTGGACGTGGGGCAGACATGGGGTGGCAGAGGGCCATGGGGGGCCCTGTGCCCCCCGGCCCCACATGCAGCTCTGGGCAGGTGCTGTGGGGCTGCCCCAGTGCCCCCCAGTACAGCTCAATGCTCCCCAGTGCTGCCCAGTGCTCCCCAGTACCGCCCCGCCCGCGCCCCACAGCTCCCCGCCGCGGCCTACACGCCGACCCCAGCCTGCCCTAGGCCCCGCCCCCTGCCCTAGGCCCCGCCCCTGTCGCTGTCCGCCCGCCGTCGTGTCAATAAAGCTGGATGAAGGGCCGCTTCCCCTCCCGGCAGTCCCCTCCGCCTTCTGATTGGTAGTTGAGGCTGCCGCTCGGCGCGCGCTGGCCAATGGGCGGGCAGAGAGCCGGGCAGGGGGTGTTCCTTCCCGTCCGGCCCGTCGGCTCGGCCTGAGCGGGGCGAGCGGCTGGGCCCGGCCGTCAGCGGAGGCGCCGCGGGCGGTACCGGCACCATGTTCCGCCGCAAGCTCTCGGCACTCGACTACCACAACCCCGCCGGCTTCAACTGCAGGGGTGAGGGGCTGCGGCGGGGCTCCGCGGGGCCGCGGCACCGTGACTTCCCCTCCCGCTTCCCCCCCCCGGCCTTCCCGCCGCTCTCCTCACGCACCGGCGGCCCTGGCCCTCACCCCTCCCTCCCTCCCAGGGCTCCTCTCCGAGGCCGGGGGCTGCCGGGGCCGCTCGCCTTTCCCCTTGCTATCCCCTCGCCTCAGCGCTTCGGAAATCTCCCGCTCTCACCCCCGCGGTGTCCCCGTGTGCCCCGAGCCGGGGGCGGGGGGGGGTGGGGGGGGGGACGGGGACGGACACGACACGCACCGAGGAAGGAAGGTTAAGACCGAAAGGGTCTGCTGGGCTGTGAGCGCTAGTGCAGCTCTCTGGGCTCAAAGTTTTAGCTGCAGCACAGTATTTAGGGAAAATCCCGAGTTTCCACCAGGAAAACCGGGACCCCCAGGCATTGCAGCGGGTGCGCGCGCTTCGCTCGGTTTCGGTGGCTCTTTGAGCGTTGTCCAGGACCAGAGTGAAAGCAGAGACGCGATCCAGGGATGGACAATGTCGCTGCTGTTCTTGGCTTCCTCCCGTGAAGAGGCTTGCTTTACGTAACACGAGGGACGGGAGTCACGCGTGCCACAGAAAACACCCTCAGCTGCTGCGTTAGCCTGCCTTTAGCCCTGGAGCCTGGTGCGACCTGTACACGAAGCAAGGCAGAGACAGCGTGGTGAATAAGAGTAGTCTAGTAACACGATTAGAGCTGTTTTCTGATACACTGATACATATCAATACTTTGATTTTTGCAACACTTTTTTCTTGCTTGAAAGGGCCCCGTAGCAAATTTATTTACCCAGTGTGATCAGTTATAAGCTTCAGGTCATCTGTTTAATAGGTTGTCTTTTATTCAGTGCTTCTGGTAGACTCGCTTCTCTATCAAGAGATGTTGTCTACTGGCATCTTCTTTTGTTGTGAGTCTTAAGTTCCTTATGGTTAACGGTCCTTTTTTTTCCCCTTTAAGGTTCATTTTATCAGTTTACAAGTTTTAAAAGGTCTTGCTGAAAGCTTTCCTTCGCGTGTGTTGTGACCATGTCTCTGTTTCTTACAACACGTTTGATAGAAGTAGGGCACTTATATCACTTAAGAAGCCACTTTTGAGAAGCAGAAGTATCATTCTTGTCCCTGATGGGGAAAATGATGTGCTTACCCCACTCTGAGATGCAGGAGGATATTAAATTCATTAACTTGGGATATTAAAGCTCATCCAAAGCCAAAATATCACTGCTGGTTTTTGAGGGGCCAGTGATACCGTAGAGCTGTGATCTGCTGTGTCCAGAAATGAATTCTGTCACTGAAGCGCAGGTGCAGGCTAATTGCTTTGTCCGGTAGGAATATTTTTCATTTGGACCATGGTCTTTGTATTGTGGAATTCCAGCTCCCAAATAATGAGATGTTGGGTCAACAACCAGGAAAAGTTGAGTCAACAGTGAAGGGAGAAAATGTCTTTGCACAGTCACGAGTTGTGCGTGTTGCTCTTTGGAAGAGACGGAGGGTTACTGCTACATGTAACTTGTTTGTCCAGATAACAGGGTTAGGAACTGAATTTCTCTATCATTGTTTCACCTTTTCTTCTTCACTTAAGTTATAACTATATTCCCAATAAAAACAATCTGTTGGTTGGTGCCTTTTAGTGTAGTCGGTCAACCATGGCCAATTTGAAGTGACTTGAAAAATGAAAAACACTCAGTGTTGAGTTTTAGTCAGAGGTTGTCCTGGAATACATGATTTTAGTGTTAGATGTATCTTTCTTTATGGTAAGATACGAAAGCGCTCGGGGGCACCAGTATCTGTATGAATTGGATCAAAACTTAAGGGCTTGTTTTTGCTTTTAAGATATCGGTTAATTCTTGCTTTGTTTACTTCTCCCAACAGATGAAACAGAATTCAGAAATTTTATTGTCTGGCTCGAAGACCAGAAAATCCGACATTACAAGATTGAAGACCGAGGGAATTTAAGAAACATACACAGCGATGACTGGCCTAAATCGTTTGAAAAGGTATTTCGTTGTTTCAAACACAATTTTAAATGAAAATTAACAGCTGGTGTAGTTGTTGAATGTAAATGACTGAATATTTGTCCTGTCTCTGAACTTCTACGTTTCTAGGAATTTAAATGTATTATTGAAGCCAAACTGTAGGAGTTATTAAGATGGTAGAACTTTTTGTATGTAATTTTCACCCAGCTTTGTTTTTGCAATAGGTGGAGTATCCATCCTAATCTGTTTTTTGCCTGACTTGATTCAGCTCTTGAAGCGGAAAGAAGATTGACTACAAATAAACAGCTTTTTCTGCATTAATGATTCTTATGTACCAAAAGGAAAATGGATTAGGCTAATGTACTCGTAGGCTTTGCAGGCGTGTCGAAGAAAGCTACTGCAGCTCGTCTCTGCACCTCTTGTTGTTTCAGATAGATGATTTTCCACTGCTAGCGCAAAGCATGGCAAGCAGCCATCGTTTTGTGAGTGATCTCCTGTGTGCCTGTGAGCGTTCTGAGTCACCACAGGGCTGTTGAGCTTTCCCTCTTGGTTCCCATTTCCATTCTCTCCAAACAGCCCTGCGAGGAGCTGAGAATGCTGCTCCATAACGCTCAGTGCCCATTCATCTCACTTTTTTTTTTCCCTCCCCTCGGAACCACTTGCCTTGCTCAATGCCCAGGAGTATTGTAGTTGCAGTGCTCATGCTTTGCAGGAGGGAGCCTAAAGCATTCTAATATCACGTATATAAATGTATGTGATATTAGAATTACTGGCAGCTGGTACTGTTGTGGTATCAGTGGTATCTTTCTTGGCTTGGCCAGGCTGTCCTTCTCTGCATGCCTGCCAGGGGAGCCCTGCCTGCTAGTGCTCTCCAGCCCCTGGTGCCCATTCCCTCCATGCTGCTGCTGCCGGAGCGGAGGCTGTGTGGCCCTTTTCTCCTTCCAGCAAAGGGGCGCAGCAGAATGTGACTATGTCCTGGACTTTGGGAGTCTTGGCAGCAGGCTGGGCTGGATCCTGCGTTCTGGCTTCAGAAGAGCAGAGACAGTGTCCCAGCCGCATTTTGTCCTCTCTTGTTGTACGCAATCCCTAAGAAAGGGAAAATTACTTCTGCTGCCCCTCAGAATCCTCTGATACCAGCATCGTGAAAGCCTTAGGTAGCATGGTTCTCCCTTCCTGCTTTGGATGGGAAGTTTTAGCTGTAGTTTGTTCTCTGTCCTTTCCCTTTCCCTTGCCTCCAGTTACTGTGTAAAATGAACAGAGAGCAAAGAAAGGGGTATTTTGGTTTCTCTGGTTGCAGCGTGACAATGGATAACATGAATAACATGCATTAAAAAGCAGGTGCCATTACTAAAGGGCAGACTCGAGTTAGCGGTGGATTGGAGCGCTCTAAAATGTTTCAGATGGATCAGATGCCACATCAGGACACTTCACAATGATGCTTCTTGTTAATAACTATCTTCTAACAACTGTAAGATCTGTGGGAAAGTGACTGTTTACAAAACACTTCTGTGCTCCTAGCTAATTCATACGGGTCAATAACATCTATTTGTTTTCTCCTCTTTCTACTCGGCAGTATATGAAAGATGTAAACTGTCCTTTCAAAATACAAGAACGACAAGAAACAGTGGACTGGCTTCTCGGCTTAGCGGTTAGGCTCGAGTATGGAGATAATGGTATGGGTGAATATATTTAATATTTCAAAATGGTAGGGAAATGCGTTTATTTTATGAAGTAGTCATCAGATTAAGACAATGTCAAAAGTATGTATTGTTTTCTTAAAAAAATAAAAATATAATCTCATCTGCTTGGTTTTGCACCATATTCAGATGTGAACTGTTTCTCTTCAGCTCCTGTGGGACAATGCAGCAGCATACTTGCATTTATTACTTTATTTCTGGATATGGCAAGCCCCATTGTATATATTTATACCCTTCTACCTGCGGGTTTGCCTTTATGAGAACTTACTCGGAAGTGGATTAAATGCATTTTCTTTAGTACTACATTTATTCGAATAAGTTATTCTTAGACCCTTGTTTCACAGGGAGTAGGTCCGGAACCCTTGGGAACTAGGGCAAGGTTATGAAAAAGTTGAGTTAAATCTCAACAGTCAGCAGCAGTTTCATTTCCTTGTAGTGAAGATGCAGATACAAATGTAATTACTGGTGGCAAACATAATAATAGCCAAAGTACTGTTTTCCATTACCTTGAATTTCTGCAGGGCTGAGCTCTGCCCAAGACAGGGATGGGCATATGAATACCTGCAATCTGTAGAGCTGGTTCTCAGTCCTCATGATGGAGAAAGCGAGCTGCCTGTGACTTGCGGGTACATGAAGATGGAGGAGCCAGGAGGTCCCATCCTCAAAAGGCTTGAAAAACCCCTGTGTGGGTTGTAGATGAATGCTGCAGTCTATAAAACAAAGCCTTCACTGGAAATGTTTTACTTGCTGATCAGAACCAACTTCAATCTGTAGTTCTTGAGCTCTGCATATGCTGCTGATTGAGGCAGAGGGCCAATGCTAGTTGAATTGATGGATTTTAAAAGCAGTAGAACTGTAAGGTGCAGCTTGTTCAGCCTTCTGGGATGAAGACTACAGGAAGAGCCGTAGTCAAGAACGTAATGCGCTGCGTAAGTGTGGAGCATGCTCTGATGCTGCTCTGGATAGCACCTAAGCTCTCTGCAGATGGGAGCTGTTAGGATAGCTCACTAGAATGGCAGCCTTTGGGGACCTCAGTAGGGAGCTCCAAAATGTCAGTGTATAAGCCCAGAAGGCTCTTGGGCAATTACCACACCCCAAAAATACAGCTATCACAAACTGCAGCTTGGCTCTAAACCTTTTGTCATTAGCTCTAATGGTGTTCATGTTTACTTCTTAATTTAACAGCTGATAAGTATAAGGATTCTACCCCTGATGGTGCTAAAAATACTGACAACACAGCAAAAAATGCAGAACCGCTGATTAACTTGGACGGTAAGTGTGCAGCAGCCTACTGTACGGATGCATCATATGTGAATGTGTTCCATGGCCTGTGTGGTGTTCTTCAGATTTTAAGTTGTTATAATACTGTGATACATATACCTTTTTAAAGCCCCATTTAAAGCTTTAGGAATGCAGAGTTCATATATTCTTTTACTGCTGGCTGAAACTGCCTGTCTGTGAACAGTGTTTTGAGAGTTACTTTGAGTTCTTTGCACTTGTCTGCATTCCTACTAAAGGAAAGAGGAACTGCTCCATGTGAATCCCAGGTGTCTGGATGTGCACTGATGCAGAGCTTTTCCTGTTGGGAAGAAGGGGAAGGGCAGAGGGGAGAATATTTCCCAGCAGAATGAGGTGCCCAGAGACTTGATCGGATATAAATAAGTTAGGAGGGTTCTTATCAGGCAATGAGGAAGCAGCTGAAGGGTGTTTACCTTAACAGCTTTGCAGAGAGCTCTATAAGACATGAGTACTTACTGTGGGTTAGGGTGAAATAGCAAGATACCTTTTGACTCTAGACTCTAACATATCTTTAAAAAAAAAGAAAAAGCTAAGGAAACACAATGGCAGACTGTTTACTTCAGTACTGTCACATATTACGTGTTGGCTCGGTCTTCCCCAGCTGTACCTCTCATAATCATTTTAATTTTTTGACTGCTAGGCACATTCACAATGAACGGAAGTGGTGGAAAATAGCTACTAAAATTAGCCTTAAGTCCCCCAAGTCTTCTTCCATTGCTGCTTCTACAAAAAGACAGCTAGGAATTGGTCCTGCCCTCGCCCAGCAGGCACAGTTCTGCTCTGCAGTGATAGAAAGATATATAAAAGAGAACACCTTCATGTAATTGGCTTTATTTTCAAAGACTTAACGCAGGTTTCCTGTGCGGTAGGACTTACGCAATGTGTTTGACATTGAAAACAATGCTGTTTGTGCTTGGATGGTGTTCTGCAACCTGGTTACGAAGCCTACTGCACACTGATTGCTTTGTAGCCAGACTAAGTGGTTGCTCACTGCTGTGTATCCATGGCCTTGCCCATCCTTGAGAGCAATCCGATACCGTGCAGTCAGGAAGCCAGTTCTGTCTTTTGGACCCAGTTAGACTAGCATATATTTTTAATGACGATGATTATTTTTACAGTGAATAATCCTGATTTCAAGGCTGGAGTGATGGCTTTAGCTAATCTGCTTCAAATTCAGCGACATGATGATTACTTGGTAATGCTTAAGGTGAGTTTCACAGATTTTAAGACCTCCTTTCTTCCTTCTTTTCCCCAGTGGCTGGTGTGTAATAGCTTGTGGTGCAGAGTTACTGATAACTATGACTTTTTAGGCACAAATAGAAAGTAAAACTCATCCTGTATGTGCCTTTTCAAGCAGATAAGAACACAGAATATAAATCATGGAAATTAATGCAGGGATAATTATCTTGGTAAACAGTTCAATTGTAGCTGAGTTCCTGGAATTCCAACACTGAGAACTGTTGTTCAGAATTTGAAGTGTCCTAGGTTAGCTGAAGTACTGCTTTATGTGTTTTTTAATGAACCTCAGAAATGTTGAGGAGCACACTCAAAGGAGAAGATTGTATTCCAGTGCTAGAAATTAAGAGAAACTTGAAAACATAGAGACTAAGTGATGCAAAGGATGTTTTAAAACAAACATACTAGGGAGGAGCCACAGTTAAAAGCTTTCTCCTCTTCCTTTTGGTCCTATGAACTGTTTACTCCTTGTCACGACTGAAGTCAGTTTAATTTACCCTTGACAACTAATCATGGCTTTTAAATGCAGTAAATAGGCTAATTAATTTTCTAAAGCATCTTTTTTATGACTTTGAGAAAATTTGTGACTTACTGGTGGAACTCTGTACTGTATTTTTGAAGTACTGTATTTACTGAGACTGTAGCGATCCTGAGTTCCTTCTTGATCATGTTATAATATGGAAATAAACTCAGTTTTGTTTGGCACCAAAATAAACTCATTTCACTGAAAAAACAAGAAGGTACATTTGCTACAGTAGCTGTGATATTTGCTAAACTTATTTTGGAGAAACTAAATGCCATGAGTATTGAAGGTTATATAGTGTGCGTAAGTCTATAAGAGGTATACTTAAACAGTATTATAATGCTAGCCTGGTTTCTGAAGAAAATGATGGCCTGCAGTTATCCCATCAACCACTTTCTCATTCTCTCCAGTATAGTATCCTCCTTTGCGTTCCCAAAATAGCCTTTGAACCCTTCATCAATCTTTAAAGAGCGGTGGAGATCTCATATATCAAACCCCTTAAAAAAAAAAAAACCAAACCCCAAACCGTACAAAAATCAGTGAAAAGGGATATCAGGTAGAGAGAGAAGAGGCCCTGTGAATGGTGATGTTGAGGATCTGCAGCATGAGCTCAGCCCTTATTAGATGGAGTTCCTTGAGGTCTTCTCATGGGATTGTCTCAAGGCTAGCAAACTTTATCTGGGTTCATCTAATTTGGTACTAGCAACTTGACGAGATAGCAGGATGTGTTTTCTGCATAAATGTATTTACATTTCTGTCACTATTTCTGCATTTCTAGTCTCGCTTTTTTCAGACAGAAGTGGTTGGACAAAACCACCAGCCTGAATTTTCTTGCTTTTAGTTACAGTGAGAATAGATTCCTGCAATGGCAATTAATGTTACATGAACAACAGCAATGCTAGTTTTCAGGGTTTGATGGTATTAGAATGTGTCAGTGAAGCTCTTAATTCTACACCGCAGTAAGCAGGTTTGCTGTGCGCATGCGGAGAATTCATGATCCCTGTTCAGGCTTGGACACTCAGGAGTGGATGCTTAGGGAAGGCCAAAGGGTGCAAGCATGCCACAGACATCTGACCAGACCTTGGCCAGAGTGAGCAGAGAGATATTGGGAGTCCCATTTTATTCATTTAAATCTGGCAAGTTGATCAGAAAGCATCTGTGTAACACAGTTGGATATCCTTTTTCTAATGCAAAAGGCACTCAAAATTCTCTTATACAAGGTCTGGTTTCACTGCTGGAATTTAAAGTTGAACTCCTCATCAAATCACTCTTTTGTCCAGGCTACTCCCTTCAGTTAGAAAGAATTCTAGAAGTATTCAGTGGCAACTTTCTAGTATTTCAACTTTAATCATGACCAAAACCAGGAGAAATCTTGGGGGAGAAACATGGAGCAGTAAGTCTGCTTCTGTCACATTTGGCTACTCATCAGGGAAAGTCTGAGGAATGTGTTTGACAGACCCAGTTCTTTCTGGTGGAAGTCTGCCTGCATGGTATTCCTTCAGTTATTTTTAGAGGCATTTACAGCTGTAGGTATCAGTAACTGATAGCTCCGATAAGATTTCATCCTATGTGCTGGAGCCAGTAAAAACAGATGAGCAGCAGGATTGTTAAAATCAAGGCTGTTCTTGTTCCTGTGTCTAAAAATAATTCCTTTCGGCTCTCAATCTTTTTAAAACCTGGGTGGGTAGCCTTGCTCCAGGTTTCTCTGCATGTGGAAGATGGTTCAGCACCTACTAAAAGATGCCGATAGCAGGATTTCCTTCCTGAAGAAGCTGTATTGCTGCAGCATTAAAGGTGTGCGATCTCAGGAAAATAAAAATGGTGCTGCTGCTTTGGGATCACGATCAGCCCATTCTGGAATTATAGAACCATTTAGGTTGCAAAAAACCTTTAAGATCATCGAGTCCAACTGTAAATTTAACACTGCCAAGTCCACCACTAAACTGTGTCCCCAAATGTCACGTCTATGCGTCTTTTAAATACCTCCAGGGATGGTGACTGCACCACTTCCCTGGGCAGCCTGTTCCAATGCCTCACAACCCTTTCAGTGAAGAAATTTTTCCTAATACCCAATCTAAACCTCCCTGGCGCAACTTGAGGTCATTTGCTCTTGTCCTATTGCCTGTTACTTGAGAGAAGAGACCGACCCCCACCTTGCTACAACCTCTTTTCAGGTAGTTGTAGAGAGCCATGAGGTCTCCCCTGAGCCTCCTCTTCTCCAGACTAAAAATCGTAAGCTTTCTTGACTGTTCCTAGTACTTTGTGGTTTCTGGCCCAGTAGTGGCTGAAATTAATAGTGTAATGTCCTTGTCTCTTCTGGTTAAGCTGCTTTCCCGCAGCCAAAGACTATACTGGTGTAAGATACTACTTGCAAGAATAGTGCTGTTTGAAAAGGTTTAAGGTCTGAAAGAGTTTTCCAAAAAGTCTTTCACAAAATTGTAGGTTTGAGGTTGTGCTAGGTTATAACGTTGGCTCCTTTTCCCTTGGAATTGCCGAGAAATGCATCAAGACTTGAATTAATTACTCTCACCTTTAAATGTTTTTCCTAGGCAATTCGCATTTTGGTTCAAGAGCGCTTGACGCAGGACGCCATAGCGAAGGCCAGTCAGTCCAAGGAGGTTTGTATATACGCTGCATGAGTCTAGTGTTAATTATTCCATATTGAGTAAAGAAGTGTAAGCGTCAATGTCTGCCACCTCGGTCAAAACCGATTCTGCTTAAACACTTCATTTAGGAGGGTGGTGGAAACTTGCTTTATCTTCACCATCCTGATTCTAAAAGAGGATTATGGAGAGTAGTATACAAAGCTCTTTTTGTTTCAGTTGAATACAAATATATGTACCTGTATGATATATCATGTAAATAGCTGTTCCCCTATCTTAGTTACTTGCTAGAGGATTACCCTTACTGTTCAGTGCAGCAGGCCTGCAGTACGAGAAGAAATGTATGACCTGGCTTTTCCTTAGAATTGGCAGTGTTGGCTGTGTAAACAGGTTGAAATGTTCCTTGTGTGGAGTGTTTGGCTTCATAAGTACACCTCGTTCGTGTTTGAGGAATGGGATGTTGGACATCCCAACTCCTCCCTCCCCCCCTCCTTCCCCAAAAAGAGGTGGTGAAGGAAACTTCTGCACTTAAACCTCAGGTTTTGCAGAATTATTTTCTAACCACAGGCTGTCTGTCTGTAAGATGTTCCAGGGGATGACTGTGGTTTTTCAGATTGTCATTTCTCAAACGTCCCAGTTCTCCAGCTCTTCTCTCCGGCATTTGGCGCAGCAGCTGCTGGCATTGGGTCTTGGGTGCAGCCAGGGCAGGCAGCCTCTCTTGCCCTGCAGGTGTGTGTTTGGAAGTGTCCCTGCTAAAGTGACTGGATCTGGTCAAAGAGCACAAGTCCCTTCCTCTTTTCTGGCAGCTGCTCAGAACAGTCCATGCTTTATTTATTATCATAACACTGCTTTTGGTGTTTACTAAAGTGGCAATTGCAGGTGCTCTGAGTTGCAGTGCAGTAATTGCCAGAAGCGTTGGAACAGTAAATCAAAGCTTTGGTCTTGTATATCCATAAAACCATTAAAAGAGCAGGAAAATATGAAAGCAGCTGAGACCGCTGTAGTCATTTTAGGTTCTATAATTAGTGTTAATAAAAAGCTGCTTTTAGTTGTTGTTCATGTAGCTGCGCAGCTGACATGCAGGGATCAAAATGAGATTTTCTGTATGTCTGGCAGAACTGGCTTCTTTGAGGAACAGTGAATTTTTTTCATGACAAAGAGTTCTTCATATTCCATAGGTCCTCAAAGCATGGTCAGGTCTGAGGCTGAAATGTCACTGTGTCACTGAACGTGATATATGTCATAGGGAGTGTATTCTCATTAGGAATGCTAAATTTCAGGTGGGGTGGAGAAAAGGCAGGGGGTTGGAGGCAGGAAAACAGCTTTATCTGTGCCAGCAGTGATCATCAACGTCGTAATGTACCAGATGAATGAAGAAAATATCTTAAAAGAAGAGGGGATAGCTGGATTGCAGGATAGGAGAGGAAAAATAAACCTCTGCTTCTGATTTTGGCTGGCTTGTTAGTGGCCAAAATACTAGCCAGTGACACTTTGTATATTAAGCCTTGTCCCTGGAAACAGGTTATAAATGTCTGACTGCTGCATGATAGATGACTTAATATACAAAATGTCATGAGTTGCGTTCTTGGCAATATCAAGATAGAGTGGGGAAAAGATAAAATAGATACAGAAATGTTCTCTGACTGAAGGATATGTGTGAGGACTATGCTGAGGAAACTTACACTGCTGTGCTTGTGGTTTAACTGTACCAAATAAAATGAGATTTATCGTGCTGGGTTGTCAAGGTATGGTTTTCAGGATAACACATGACACTTTTTTAGATTGTATTTTGAATGGCTGGCAATTCAATGTACTCGGTGTCTAGACAGGATTCAGATTTATACTGACAGACTCATAGGCTGTCCTTCTGGGCTTTCCTTGCCTGATGAGCGTATCCCAGGTAGGATCAAGTACAACAAATGCCCTTCAGGATCACTTTAAGGATGCTCCTGAAGGCTGTACCTGGGGCATATTTGAAAGCACAACAAAGTGGGTACATTTTCCCCCTACTCTGAAATCTGGAAACTTTTTTTTCCTCCCACTCCCAGTGAATCTAGTTTGTGTTGACACTTCCAGTTACAGGGGAGATGGCTGCGGTGGTCAGGCCCATTGCAAGTGTTTTGTGCAGCATTTTTAAATTTTGAGGAATGAGGCTGTGAAATGAAGTAGTCTGTGTAGTTACAGATTTAAAGGTGGTCTTCCTTTCTCTCCCTGTTTGAAGCTGCTGTGCAAATCGGCATGTGCTTGTTGTAGTTGTAGCAGCAGTGGGTGCGGTACAGCCTAGTGCCTGCTACAAGACCACTGCTACGGGCTATGGGGCTTGGGAAAGGCCGGTCTACTGCTCTGTCAAAGACAACTTCCACCAGCCAAGAGGGAGCTAACATATGGGGTGGTGGGAGGGAGACGGGGAACGTAATGCTACGCTACCAGGGTGTCTCAAAAGACCACTTCTGAAGGTGCCACTGTGGTCACTCAGCGTTGGAGATGCCTGCAGTGGCCCTGGGGAATTCATCCACAAAGAACCGACTGAAATACGTTGCTGCTCGTGTGGCTCTGAGACCACGCTGGGGTGGCAGTGAGCTCTTTGCAGCCTTAAGTATAAACCTGATTTCTTAAAAAGTATATGTGTGAAGTCTATTGCTAGAATCTGTTTGAAGTGGCATTCTTATCAACAAGCGGGTTAGATTTTAACAACGCAGATGTATTTTTAAGATAGCAGTTGAAGATCCATTTTATTGTAAAGGTCATGGAAAAGAACCACTTTTTGAAAATGGGGTAACTCTAATGACTTACAGTCACCGTTTGGTATTTAGTGTGTGTTTCGATCAACTCAGGATTTTTCTACATGTATATAAAAGCCCTTAAAAGAAATCCTCACTGTTTAGAAGGTTTACAATCCCATCATTGTAGAAACTAATGGTATTGAATTTGAATGTTTTTGCCAAGGCAAACGTTGAAAAAAGTTACAGAGGTAGTAAAAGCAAATTCTGAGATTTGCATTGTTTAAATCTAATTTTGTGTGCATGTTGAAACATGGTGAGTGATTGTTTACCATGACCGCTCCTCCACAGCTGGAGAGTGTAAAGGAAAGAGAGCAATGCTTATAAATGACCACTAATAAAACTTTTTCTTGTACTGTCTTAATAGAGCAAGTGTTTAGAAAATTGAATGTTTAGCTTTATTCCTAAGCTTAACATGAGAAAATGCTTCTGGCGATGTTGATGGAGGTTGCAAGTTCAGGGCTTGAGAAACTCACTTGATTACAGAGGATTTTTACAACTCTTTCAAATCAGCTAGTGCTTTGAAAACTGGCAACTGTTTAAAGGCAATAGTTTCTAAGAAAGCCTAGTTTGTGCATGCTTTTTGTTTGTCTGGGTAGCGATGTTGCTGGATTGGGTGTTCTCTCGCAGTACTGTTGTTAGCCTTTTAAGGATTGAATGTGGGCAGTGTGTATCCAATGGGCTTTGCTTGACAAGTAGGGGGATTATTAAGCATGAAGATTTTTATTAATGCTCTGGGTTTGATGTTTCAGGACACAAAGGCACTCGTGTGTAATCAAGCATGATGACTTTTTGAAGTTGTCCCACGTGTCTATATAAGCAAAACTCAAGTGTCGTCTCCTCTAGAGTTACCTGCTGTAGTACTTGATTTTATTTTCCAAACGTGCAAAATGACATTTCTAATTATACTTGAACATGCTTTTTCTTTTTAAAGGGTTTGCCTGTCGCTTTAGAAAAGCACATTCTTGGTTTTGACACAGGAGGTAAGCAGTTCTCTTAATGTTACTTTTAATAGTGATGTTTGCCTTTGACAGAGTATATTACTGTCAAATATGTAGCTAATGCGTACAGTAAAAAAGCCTGTAGTGGAAAGAATTGCTCCCTCCCAGCTTGTTATTTATGAGCACTCCTGAGCGTTTTGTTTTGGAACAGAAAAGCATAAATCTTAGCTGTGGAATATGTTGTTTCAGAGTAACGTTTAAATAACAGCTTTTAATGGCAGCCACGTTTGCAAGCGGAAGGAATGCATCTCGCTGCTGTTGTCTTGTAAATCTTGCTTCTACCAGCAGAGGACCTCTGTGCCTCTGCCCTGTGCTTCAGCTGCATCATTTACCTAAAATCTAATCGGAGGCAGTGCGAGTTGGCATGACCTGATAGCTTATTTTGTAAGCAATAGCCAGATGACCTGGGACTCCACTAGTCTGGCTTCGCTTTTGCCCCACTTACACCTAAATTACTACTCAGCTTCATACTGACCCGACTTGGCTGTGGATTACTGTGAGGGCTGCAGGAAGCTGAGTGAGGTTTTGCAGAGCACCCTGTCCCTCTCTAGCAGCAGGGAAAGTTGTTTCCTATTTCAAGTATGAAAACCGCAAGCATGAATGAAGTGGAGAGCAGTAACTTAGATTAAGCTTTTCTTAAGACCGTCATGTCAGATGAAAATGATTGATATGACTTCTCTTTCTGCAACTCACCCAGATGCTGTTCTCAATGAAGCTGCCCAAATTCTCCGACTGCTGCATATAGAGGAGCTCCGAGAGCTGCAAACAAAAATTAATGAAGCGATTGTAGCAGTTCAGGCGATTATTGCTGATCCCAAGACGGACCACAGACTGGGGAAAGTCGGGAGATGAACAGATAAAAGCTTGTAGTCTCTTGTGTACTTAGTACAATTAGGAACTATGTACAACTCTGTACAACTCTGGCATGCAGTTTGAAATGGTATTATTTTACTGTTTTGCAAGAAAACAGGAAATTGAATTCTGACTTCTAATGAATTATCATTTTTCTTTAAATAAATGAAGTTGGGGGAAATAGACAAGTTGTTCTGATTAGCTCTGAGTTGGCAAATATGCCTTTTTCTTTTTTGTTGTGTTTGGCTTTGTGTTGAGAGGGGAGTGTTATGTAAAGGCTCTGCAGATTCCTCTCTTGTTGAGGTTCTGCCATATGAACAGCTCGCTCCTGGCTTGCTTGCTGCTACTCCATGGTCTACCCTACCACTGAAATATTTAAAAACTAAATCCAAAGGGAAACGTAAAACAACCATTTTATTCAATTATTGAAGTAACCTAGAAAAAGTGAAGCATTACAGCGTAAATGGTATTTCTGAACATGTATTGGTCTACATTGGGTAGGTCTATGAAGGCACTTAGAAGAAGCAACAAGCATGAACAGATCAATTCTAGCATATTCTTCTAATATAAATACTAAAAGACATGCATTGAGGCAGTGGTGAAAATACAGAATTGTCTTCTGGAAAAACTTCAATGCCTTTGCCATATCACATAACTGTTCTGCACACTTTTGGAGCACACACACACAGTCTCTGTCTTCAGGGCTGTAGATTAGTTAGACCCAGCAAGATACTGCATCTGAAGCTCCCCGTAGGCGCTTATTTTTAGATAAAAGGACCTGTTGGTCAGATTGTCAAAACTATTAAAAATTAATCCATTCTTCTTCCAATAAAATATTTGAATAAGAAAGCTACATTTTAAATTTGCTTGCATAAGCAAGAGTTAGAGTAATGGCCTAAGATTCACAGGACCATTTTTTTTTGTAATATATCAATGTTTTCCATTTAAAAAAAAATACAGTAGTAAAGACTTGAGGTATCACTTCAAAAAATACTTGATAACTTCAAAAAATACTTGATAATCTTTTGCAGGAAAGTAGGTCGCTTCATTGGCCTTGGTTAAGGGCTTTCTCCCTTTAGTTGTATGCAGTGACAGTTTTCTGGGTCTGAAGTTCTTTCGGGTGCAAAGATTGTTGTTTCTCGAAATAGCAGTTACTATTTCCTTGCTGCAGAGAGAAGTGGGTATCTTTAGCATGTCAAGCACATAACAGCTGTCAGACAATAAAGAGGGGGTGGGTTTTGTTGTGTGTTTTACCTCCAGGGCAGTAGGGATAAACTGCAGTTATTCCATAGAGATGTGATCGCTGCTCTGGAAGATACTCATCGGTAAAGGAGCCAGTTTCTTTATCAATAGCTATGACACCATCCCTGGTGATAAAAGGGGGAGAAGTGCTTTACTCATCTATGAAACCTGGGGTTTTTTTCCCCGTCTACGTGCACTTAAGAACAGAGGCAGCTAAAAAGATTGGTCTGAACACCTGCAGAACAATAGTGGAAAGAAATCTGCCCCATAAAATCTACATCCAGCTCATTCAGTACATTTCTCTCTGGTGATGCAGAGTCACAGAGACAGCCTTCCAAGGAGAGCTTAGCTCCCTGAGAGTCTCCTCCAAGCATGGCAAGCACTTAAGTGTTTGTTGTAATCTGCTAAGAGTTGATTGAAGTTTTGAGAGCTTTCAGCTGGAGACGAGTTCCTGATGCTAAGGGCCTTGGGTGGCAGGGGCAAGGGAACGACCGAGGACAGAATCTTTTCTTTGACTTAATCTAGATTCAGAAACTTGTGCCAAGTTTTATTTAAAAAAAAAAACAACCACCACCAACCCCTCTTTCTGTCCCTCCCAGGAAGCTGGGGTTGTTTCTAAACAACCGTTCTGCGCTGAGCTTTACAAGCGGCTGTTGCTGAACGTGGCACTGCAGGAGACCCAAGAGAGCGCTGTGGTGAGGTGCCAGGACCTGGGACCAGGGAGCAGGCTGGGGACAGCGTTTCTTTCCCCCCCTCTGGCTCAAAGCCCCTCCAAGCTGCTCGCTAGCGTGACTCTGGGCAGGGAGTGACGGAGGCTGGCTCCCGGCCGCTGAGGGGACCGGAGCCCTAGGAACTGCTAGCTCAGCATTCCGGGCCACTGGAGGGAGCGGGTTTTCCTTCCTTACCGTCTCCAGTCCGTGTGGTAGAAGTGATTGGCATAACTGATGATGCTGAAGGGGTAGTTGAGGTTGTTCTGTATGATGCGCCGGCCCGTGCCGTCGGGGAATGTGCACTCCAGGTGCTTCGTTCCTTTTCAAACACAAGACAGTTACCAGGCCGCAAAAAAACCCTCACCAAACGTGTTCTTTGTATTCACTAAGTTTTGAAACAGCTTCTCAGCCTAGGGATGTAGAAGCAACTCATGCTGCGAGCCCCCTCGACCCCGTCACACCAAGTTCTTTGGGGCAGGACAGCGGAAGGGGGCAGAGAAGCCCACAGGTAGCAATGGGCTAAAGACATATATAGCTTTTTTTTCCCCTCAAGGCCTACTGTGTCGTAGTCTGATCCATCCTCGGTGAAGTTACCTGCGTCTGCCCAACAGAGCAGCTTGGAGAAGGGGTCAAACGTCAGGCCGTTGGGCAAGCCGATGTCCTTATTCACCAGGACCCTCCTGTCGGCTCCGTTGACAGTGGAAGTTTCGATTTTGGGTGCTTCACGATTCCAGTCCGTCCAGTAAAGGTTGCTTGGGAAATAATTATATAATGAACAAACAGGACACAAACCAGTAAGGAGCGGTAGGAGATTATCGGCTTTCTCTTCATTACTGGTTCTTGTCAGGAGAGAGGCCTGGTTTTCCCCTTAACAGTGCCTGAAATAAATCACTTGATTTGAAAAAAGCTCTAAAAGAAAACCAGAATGATGTCAAACATGTTTACGACCCAAACTGTAGCTTCTAGATGAGGGTGAGTCTTAGGAGTAGCACATTTTGTATCGCAACAGCACCCTAGAGGCACAGCTTGTGTTTTCAAACGCCAGGCGTGTTTCAAAGCTTTTAAAAATAATGTACGTCCTGACACTGAAACAGCAGGTTTAGCCAAATCCTGAATTATTAAATAAAAGAGGAGGTAGGGAACAGAGCCAATCCCTCCTACGGTGTGTGCAATGTAGGAGAGCTGCTCCCAGGGTCAGGATGGGGCCTTGGCACCACTGCATGCGCTTGACTCTCCTCTGAGAGAGGAGACCACCGCAAACACCCGGCTGGAGGCAAATAGTCCCTCTCTTTTTCCCCTGCCCCCCAAAATACGGCTCCTACTGCAAATCTGGCGAGTGCCGTCCTGCCAGCACCTTGCAAAGCCCTGCGTGCAAATCCCTCCAGAAACGCTGCCTGCTCACCCTCGGACGGGGTCCACCGCGATAGCTCGAGGGTTGACGAGCTCCGTGTCGAAGAGCACCCGCCGCTCAGAGCCATCCAGCCGGGCTCTCTCGATCTTATCCAGGCCGCTGTCAGTCCAGAACATGGCTCGGCGCAGGTGATCCACCGCCAGCCCCTCGGGGCTGAGGAGTCCTGCCGGAGGGACAGACGTGGTCAGTAGCTGGGGACATGCTGCTCCTGGACCCGTCACCGTACCCCGACCCGCCTGACCCACAGCCAAGGAATGTGAGCGCAGATGGAGGACCCCAAAGCAGGACAGTCCCAGAGCCGCGATGGGCACAAACTGGCGTGGGCTCGCTGATGTGGCTTTGGGCAGATGTCACTGGTGATGGGAGCACACCTGAGTTGATAATGGTCTCCGGCTCAGCTCCTGGCTCCAAACTCGCCCGGCTTATGGTCCGGCCGGCCACATCAGTCCAATAGATCGTCTTCTCCCGGCAGTCATAGTCGATCCCCACCACAATGGAGCCCTACCAGGGTTGGGAGAGGGACACAGGGTGAAATCCTGCCTTGACCACGGCCAAGAGGCTCAATGAGCACCCTTCTCCCACCAGCCGGCATTGGGAGCTGCCCGGGGAACTCTGCAAGATGCAACAATGGACACTCAAATCCCTTTTCCTCGGCAAAACCCAACACCGACGAGCTCCTACTGCACACCCCCGCCTGAAGCCTGCAGCCGAGGTTTTTAGGCCAGCTGGTGCAGGCACACACCCACGTCCAGATGGGTTTGAAACCCTTCGGCTCAAGGAGAGACTGCTCCAACAGTGAAGCCAGCCCGAGGAATGACCTTCAGGATGGGGAAAGGGAATACTTGGCAAGGTGTTTCAGTTCCCCGGGGTGCGGGGAGGGTCATGGCCCAGCTTTCAGCGTTCCTCCCCCTCGGTCTGGCCTGGCTGGAGATGCACATGGCCAAGCTCCAAGAGGAGTCCAAGGAAGGGAAAAGGCAAGTTTGCAGTTGAGACGTGCAGCTGGCAGCCCCGGGGCCCGTGACTGACGGCCAGGGGAGCTCTGCGAGCACCCGTGCTCCTTCTCTTTGCGGGCAGCCCCAGGGCTGTGACCTGCCTCTCTGCTGGGGGACGGCTGGAGGAAGAGGTGAGAACGTTCCTCCTCCATCTCGGCGCCAAGGCTGCCGGCACAGCCAAATGTCCCCACAAACCAACATCAACCTTCAAGAGGTGACCCTTCAAACCATCACAGCTCGGACAAGAGCGGTCCAGGGAGATGCGAAACACAGAGCCGCAGCATCAGCCTGTCCCTAACTCCCTCCGGTGATCCTGCAACCCCGGCCCCGGTGCCTGAGATACTGTACATGCAGGGAGAGCAGGGTCTTCGCCGCCTCCTTCTGCAGCCGCGTGCCGTTGAGCGGGAGGTAGCCGATCTGCTGTCCCTGAGCGTAGAGCAGAAAGGTCCCCGTGGCCGGTGGGGACACGTCGGGCCGGGGCGAGGGCCGGACGCTGGGCGGTGCGACGCTGGGAATACCTGGCACATAAATGGCGGGGGGAAACAGGGAGAGAGATAGCTCGGGGAGCATCGGCCCCTCAGCTCTGCACCCAAGCAGGAGCGGGGTGCAGCACTGGGAGCCCCTGCTGTGCTAAATGGGGGGGATGGTCTCACTTGGGGTGCCAAGCTCTTACATGGCGGGGTGCTGCCGGGCTCCGAGCGTGTGCCCTGGATCTCCCTGCCGCTCTCGTCCACGCACCAGCAGTACCCGCTGTCCCCGTGGCACTGCAGTGGGGTGAACTCTCCCCCGGCGTCACACTGCGGCACGTACTGGTCGCTGCGGGGGCTGCCGCCATAGTGCTCCAGCAAGCTCTGCCGCCAGCGCTCGCACATGGTGCGGGGCCGCTCCGTGGGCTCTGGCACAGGGAGGGGGACAGTCACCCCTCCTGTGACGGACCCCATGTGCAAGCTTGGGGGACTCAGGGCTTTGCTGGAGCCCCGGGTCCCCCTCTCCTTGCTGGGTGCCCCTCCATGCTAAGTATGCGGGAGAGGCACCACGGGGCTGGGGTGCTACGGGGAGGGGACGGCACCCCTCGCTCCCCCAAGCACTGACCTGGGCTCCCGCAGCGAGGCGGCGTGCTGCCCGGCGCCGTCCGCGTGCCGGCGATCTCCTGCCCCGCGGCGTCCACGCACCAGCAGTACCCGGTGCTGCCGTGGCATTGCAGGGGCCGGTACCGGCCCTCCTCGTCGCACTGGGGCACGTGCCCGTCACCCACGGGCGAGGGTCCCGGTGGCACCGCCCGTGGGTACAGCCGCTCGTGTTCGCAGGGGGTCAGCTGCTGGACGGACTCTGCCGGCAGTAAACACCCCCGCCCCGGGCTCAGGGGGTGCCACGCAGTTCCCCTGGACCTGCTTGGCACCCAGATTTGGCCCTACTTCACCCAGGTGCTGGGTGAGGTTCTGCAGGCACCGCTTGGCCTCCCCTCTTGGGTCAGGGGGGCAGGGGGCTGCCCCTCTCCAGCCCCCTCGGCACCCCATGGCTGTCCCCTCCATCGCAAGATGGCACAGGAGGTACCCCCATGGCCACTGCCACTATAACTCCATGGGCCAGGGCACCCTAAAAACCCAGCAGACCCCTGATGTGCCCAACCACCCATTCGGCAGCACCCTGCACCCAGGCCATGGCAGTGAAGCCCCGAGCCGGGTGGTCAGGCAGAGGGTCCCCTCCGCTCACTGCAGCCCCACTGTCCCCACTCTGCTGGTGGCTGGGGCCAAAGTGCTGCAGCCATGCAGGATGGGCAGGGACAGGCAGGGCTCTGCCTGCTCCAGCACCTTCTCAACACCCTCTGCCACCGAGCACAACCAACGCAGCCACCCAGGGCATCTCCTGCGCCGTGGTGCTGGGAGATGTTTCGCCCCAACAGCTGGGTGCCCGCCGATCTCACCGGGATGCCAATGAGATGCCGAAGGACCCGACCCACCTCCCCTTGCCCCCTCGAGCGCCGCGGGGTGGCACTGACCTGGGCTCCCGCAGCGAGGCGGCGTGCTGCCCGGCGCCGTCCGCGTGCCGGCGATCTCCTGCCCCGCGGCGTCCACGCACCAGCAGTACCCGGTGCTGCCGTGGCATTGCAGGGGCCGGTACCGGCCCTCCTCATCGCACTGGGGCACGTGCCCGTCACCCACGGGCAAGGGTCCCGGCGGCACCGCCCGCGGGTACAGCCGCTCGTGCTGGCAGGGCGTCAGCCGCTGCGTGCTCCCTTCTGCTGCCGCGAGAGCCAAAGCAACAGCAGAGTGAGGATGGGGGAAGCCACCTCAGGCAGAGCTGGCATGACGGCGAGCCAGGCAGCCTTACCATGCGTGCACTGGAAGCCATCGCCCTCGTAACCAGGCTGGCACCGGCAGGAGAAGGAGCCCGGCGTGTTGTAGCAGGTGGCGGCTGGGTGACATGGGTTTTCAGCACACTCATCCACGTCTGTGCACGAGGAGGATGGGGATCAGCCAGGGCAGGGCACCCCGGTGGCACCCTGCGGTCCCTCCCGCGCCCCCATACCGGAGCAGTCGATGCCGTCGCCGGTGTACCCGGGGAGGCACTCGCAGGCGGGGCGGCCCCCGGCACGGGGCAGGCAGCGTGCCCGGTCCCCCGGCGCGCAGGGATGGCTCCCGTCCTCACAGGGGTCACTCACCGGCGCCAGCGCTGCGGGGACAGGGTGGTGAGGGGGTGGCTGGGGCGAGGCCCGTGGGGCACAGGGGTGGGGGGACCCCAAACCGCCGGGCCGGCACTTACGCACACACGCCTGCCCGTCCTCCGCCGGCCGGTACCCGCTGCGGCACTCGCACCGGTAGCTGCCCGGCACGTTCAGGCAGACGGTGAAGGGGCCGCACTGGCTCAGGCCTTCCGTGCACTCGTCCACGTCTAGAGGAAGGGGGAGACACCGGGCACCCCGGCAGTGGTGGGACACCCCCATTTTCAGAGTCTGGCTGCTCCCAGCCTGGGGGGTGGACATCCTGCCCCAAGCTGCCTGTCCCATGTCTGCCGATTCCTCCGTCCCCGCAGTGCTCCCGGAACGCTTCCCCAAGTGCCCCCAGCAGCCCCCCAGCACCCTGCCTCAGTTTCCCCCCATGATTCACCCATATCCTTGGTGCAGCTCCAGGAGCTCTTGAGACGGTGGGTGCTGCGATGCCGTGCTGCATCCCAGCACCCCAAATGGCAGCACCCACCATGGTGCCCCGTGGGGGACGGGGTGCACCAGCCCTCCCCTCGCACTCACCCGCAGCCCCCGCTCACCTCGGCAGCCCCGTCCGTCTCTGCGGTACCCGGCCGCGCACTCGCACGTGTACTCCATCCCCACGCCGGGCTGGCAGCGCGCCGTCGCCTCGCATGCGTGCGTGCCGTCGTGGCACGGGTTCACCGGGGGATTCTCGGCATCGTCTGCGGGCAAGGGGAGGTGTTAGTGGGGGGAAAAAGGCCTGGGAGACATGGGGAGCAGGGAACGACCGTTCCCACTTGTATCTGACATCATGGGCATCACCGCTGCACTGCGGCACCCTCGTCCCATGCAGGGACCTGTGGCTGTGCCACCCCCGCTGCGGCCCCCCCCGCCATGCCGGGAGCGCTTCAGCTCAAGCTGCTTGGGAAAAAAAAAAACCCAAACTAAACCTCTCTTTTGGCTGTTTTTGGGCAAAGCGAGCACGCTGCAGCTTTGGGAGCGGGCAGGAGACAGCAGCATCCCCCAGCATGGGCTGGCACCCCAGGGTGGGCACCCCTGGGGTGGGTGCTGGAGCTCACCTTGTGCCGAGCCGACGCGGGCGGCGAGGGCGTAGCGCAGGACGTGCTCCTGGCCGTCGTAGAGGGCGAAGGCCCGTGCCACGCTCAGCCGCTGCCGGGCGGGCAGGCGGGCGTGCGGGCAGCCGGCGAAGGTGATGTTCTGGCGCAGGCGGTAGGACAAGGTCTGGTTGGCGGTCCCCGCAGCCAGGACGTAATCCCGCTGAGCTGAGGATGTTACAGCTGCCAGACGGCGAGAAAAAAACCCCGGGATGGGGGAAAACCGGCTTCAGCATCGATATCTCTCGGATGTTGGGAACCGCGGTGGGGACGGGGTGTTTTGGGGCTGCTCCAAGCAGGGATGGTGTGTGAGAAACCAAACCTGGGGCTAAGCACGGGCTCTTACCTGAGCTGGAGTAGTGGTAGAGCTCCTTGTAGGGAGCGATGTGGACAGTGACGTTCTCCGGGAGAAACGGCACCTGGCCCTGGATGTGTGTCTTAAGGCTTAAGTAATTGTCCGGCCCCAGGCCCTCGGCTGTCTGAGTGATGTGGACCCTCTCGTCCCCGGGGTAGAAGGTCACCTCCAGGCTCTGGGTGAATTCGGCGCCTGGGCAGGAAAAGGGAACAGGCGGCATTTGGTTGTAGGATTTTTAGGGAATACATCCCCAAAGCATCCTTCCCCGCTCCTCCGGCACACCCGCGAGGGCTCACAGCAGGGAGGTGACAGCCAGCTGAACCTGAGGAGGTGATCGGAGGAACCGTGGGGATGCCCTGAACCCCCACCCGCACCCCTCATCGCCTCCCGGGGCCACCCCACCAGGAGCCACGTCCCTCGGAGCAACGAGGCTTGGAGGCGCATCCCGGGGCCCTGCTCACCGGTGATGCTGAAGCCGTTCTCAGAGCCGGGCTCCTCCAGGGCGAAAAGCCAAGCGAAGAGCCCGCCGACAGGCAGGAGGGGCAGGAGGGCACGGGCAGCGGGCTGGGGCACCCCGCTGATGGCCGTGTAGGTTCGGCCGTCGCTGCCCACGATGTAGGCGTGCAGGTCGACGTCCTGGAAGCGGACGGACGCCCGTCCCACCGTCAGGCTCCCGCTCACCTTCCCGTTGAGGCGATGCACGGCCCCTGGACAGGGAGATGGGCACCCCTGGCAGCGGCCACCCAGCGATGGGGTGCCCGTCCCCGCCGCCTGCCCCACGTACCTTCGGGCAGGCACTGCCGCCCGTTGCCGTAGTAGGTGGCCCGGCAGTGGCAGCAGACGCCAGTGGCGTAGTCGGTGCAGAAGGCGTGCGGGGAGCAGCGCCCGTGGTGCTGGGCGCACGTCTCCTTGCTGGCTGCGCTGTAGGTGAACACTGGGGCCAAGGGGAAAGGGTTGGAGACACGGGGACAAAGCCACCCCTCATGGGGTGTGGGCACCTTGCCTCCTAGGCCCCAAAAACACCGTCGGGAGACGGGCCAGCTGGCAGTGGCGGTTCCCAAGAAAGCCACCCGGGATGCATAGGGGAGGCTGAGGGTTTTGAACCTGTTGCCTGATTTCAGGCAGATCTGACAGAGGGTGAGAGATCGAGTTCCTGCATATTTTTGGGAGACAGCCGGCCAGGGACGGGGCTTTGCTCCCCCAAGCACATGCCACAGCGGCTCCGCAGCCGGCTCGGTAGCGGGGGGGGTGGCGGCAGGGCCAGCCCTGGTCCCGCACCGGGATGTGTCCCCTGAGCTTCCCGTCCCCTGAGCTTCCCATCCCCTGAGCTTCCCTCCTTGCAACGTGGGGCAGAGCAGCGGCAAATCCAGCGGGCAGGGACATATAGCTCCGGCAGCCCCTTGGCAGCAGGATTTGGCTGGGAGGAGAGGAGCTGGAAGGGCAGCAGCTTTGCAGGAGCAATGCCAGCCCACGCTAGCTCCAGCCCTGGCTGCTCGGGAAGAGATGAGCTTGCAGCGAAGAGGCCTTTTTTAGGGAGCCACGCGCCACGAGACATCCCCGTTCGGTCATCGGAGGGGCTGCGGCCACTCACCGTCGGGGTTAAAATGCACATCTTCCTCCACGCCAACACCGTGATGCCCAGAGCTGTAGGAAGAGGGGTTGGTGGAGTAGCTCTGCCAGATGCTGCTGTCCCCATCGGGGTGCAGCCGGCGGCTCCGCTCCTGCCCTGGGGATGCGGGCAGCCCCTTGGGGACGATGCCCAGCGGTGCCGGGGCACGGGGTCCATGGTCGGGATGCGGTGACATGGCCTCCAAGCCGTGCTGCGCCGGCAGCTCCGTGGACGCGCGGTCGGCACGGCTGTAAAGCGCGCGGGCGTAGTCGGCGGTGCCGGGGACGTGATGCACGGGGCTCTGCGGCATGCTGGGGCTGGCTCCCCCGCCGCCCCCCGGCTCCACGTGATCCAGGGGGGCTGCGCTGCCCACGTGGAAGACCCACACGCCGGGCAACCCCACGTTGCTCTCCCTGCAGGACAGCAGCACACATCCACGTCCATCACAGCCACGGTGGGAAACCCACCCCAAAGGTACCAGCCCCGCTCCACACCACCCCTCTCAGGACCCCAAATGCAGCTCCCAAAAAGCTCCTGTGCATGTGGAGTCCCAAAAAGCTCCTGTGCATGTGGAGCCGAGCTCCCTGATGCAGCCCATCACCCCCAGGTCACTCCCCTCCTTCTTCCAGCCTTTAAAAGGCTCCGGAGCCTGGGAGAAGGTGATCCTGCTCCCCCTGCCCGGCCTGCATGGCCCCCCAGCACCACGCACCGCTCCAGCCGCCTCAGAGCCTGCTCGCTGTTGGCCAGGCTGTGGAAGAGCCCGTCCCTCTTCGGGTCATCGCCGTCCCCTCGGCTGAAGCCCACCCTGGCCGGCAGCTCCAGCTGGACGTTGTAGGACTCCTTGGGCCGCGTCCCCAGGAACTGGAGGCCGCCGTCAGGGTAGAGGAAGATGACATAGGTATCCTCATCATCGTAAGCTATGACTGCCTGGAAGGTGTTGAGCTGTCGAGGGGAGAGCAGGACAGACGGACGTCACAGGGGGAGGACTCCAGCGGAGGACTGAGACAGGGAAGGGGACTGGGGACGCGACAGCCAGCTCCCTGCACCCAGCAGTGCATGTAAGCACCCCAAAAGAGCCCTCCATCAGCCCGCAGACACATCCTGGGGAAGAGCGGGGGCTGCTTGTGCATGGCCAAACCCTGGTGCAACGTGCTGGGAAGATGCTCAGCATCCTCCGTAGGAGCCCACGGCACAGCCAGGCCCCCCCCTTTCAGTGTCATCGGTGCAGGAGTGTCCCTCATAGCTGTCACAAAGGGAGGTGACAGCCCTGTACCATGCCCAGGAGCATCCCTGGCTATGTAACCCATGCACCGGGTTGGCACGCTGCAGCCTCGGAGCCCCTCGCTCCCGTCCCCCCTCCTCCTGTCCTGCGCCCGACACCGGCAGCCCCTCCTCCGTCCCAACAGCACCGGAGGAAAACCGGCACACACACACCCCCCCCCGCTTCTCCCTGAGAACAATTTTAGCTTGGTTTCCTCAGGAAAAAACATGCATGTGCTCCCGCCTTCCCCACACCCATACGTCCCGCTATAGGCACGCTGGCTGCCTGCCGTGCCAGCCCTGCGAGCCTTGGGGCCGCGCCAGCCCCGAGCGAGGCTGCGCCGGGGAGCGGGACCGCAGCAATAACCCACGGGCGGGCAGAATAACCCACGAGCCACCGGAGAATCCACGCACACGCACAAACATCGCTGTCACCCCGAATACGGAGAAACCAACGCTTGCAGCATTTGGGCCAGCTCCCCCACCCCACATAGGTCCTGCTGTCCGAATAAATAAATATAAGGACGCAGCAGCAGCCCTTCCCCACGAGCTGCTGGCAGCAGCAAGCAGGGAACGGCGCCCGAGCGAAGGAAAAATGATTAAACTCCTGGTTTCACCCCCGGAGCAGTGAGCAGGAGGGGTGGGGGCTCCCCCCACGCTGCCCTCCCTGCCCGTCCCCGCAGCACTAGCCCCAATTTCGGGGCGCAGGGCCCCCGGGGCATCGCAGGGTTTCCCGGCGGCCTCGCTGGGATATAAAGAGCCTTGTTGTGCGCGTCGCACACTCGGGCATTCAGAGACCCTGTGCAAAGGCGGCCAAAAAGCTGGGGGGGGGGGGGGGGGGGGGATAACCCCCGCCACCCCCCCGGGGCTGGATTCCTCCCCCACGCAGCCAAATCGTGGCGGCAGCTGCAGGACTCCTTTTGCCTTGTGGTGGGCGGCGAGGGGGGGGACCCGGTGGGTGACACCGACGTGCTGGCATCCTGGGATGCAGGGCAGAGAGCGAGGAGGGGCAGCCCCCGGCTCGAGGCCGGCTGCTCCCGGCAAAGAGCTGCAAAGGGCAAATTCCAGCCCAAAGGGCAATTTTTGCTCCTGCAGAAGCTGGGTCAGCTCTCGTCCCGTTCCGCGGCCCTGGAAAGCGTCACTGCAGGGACTAGGAGAGTGTCCCCAAGGAGCTGGAGGGGACACGGCGCTGCCGGGAGCGCTGCCAGACCTCCCGGCCAGGCAGGACCCCCAAGGCAGGGGACCGGGGAGCCTCCAACCCCCCCGGCCTTAACCCAGGTTTCTGCTTTTGAGGCTCAAAAAGGATGAGCCGTGACTTTCCGAAGCGGGGGGTAAAGGCGTCGAGGTCAATCCTGGTTCTGAGCAGCAGGAGGGCAGCGTTTCAATAAATGGCATATTTGGTAAGAAAAAAAAGTGGTGTTTGGGGAGTTTTTTCACAGTTTTGGCTAAGGGGGAGTCCAGCAAAGCACAGGCAGAAGCTGCATTTCAGTGCGTCTTGAACGAAGCTTTCCCTGGAGCTGCTTGTTTCCAAGCAAGACCGGTTTAATTTTAAAACCTGATCCAACTTCTCAGAGAGGAAAAAAAAAACAATTGGGAAGAGAAGAGGAGGCTGCATTTTTGATGGCTGCGAGGTCGCTGCGAGGCCCCTGATGGCATCTCTTCAGCTGCTTTCCCAAGTTTTAAATTAGAGGAAAAAATGTGCGTTGTTTCCTTCCAAACCTCGGTTTCTTCCCCTGCTTGGCCACCGCTCTCAGCAACCCGCTACCGAAGGGCCCCGGAGCGGGGGGACGGCCGGCAGGGATGGCTCCCGGTGGCCCGTGGGGACCCGGTGGCTGCTGATGGGCTTTGGGTTCAGCCCACCCCACCGCAGCGAGAGCCCGTCACCCATCGCACAGCTCTGGGTATTCATCACGAGAGTCTTCCTCTTGCAGCTCTTCACATTCAGCTCGTTTCAAGAAGCCCGTCCTGCCGGCAGAGCGTCACCGTCACCTCCTCGACACGTCATCAGCCTAATGCGACGGCTCCTGCCCCAGCAGCGGATCCAGCGTTTTCGGGGAAAGGCAGTGCCGTAGGTCCGCCGGCACGCACCCACGCAGGAGCCTTATCAGCCCGTGGGTGGAGAGCACAGGTCACCTCCCCGACCCGGCGGACCACCTACGAGCTTGTTTTCCAGACATAAAATCAACCCATGGTGGAAACTCTGAAGCCGGTTCCTCACCGGCAGCGTTAATCAATGTGCGGGCAGAAGGAAGGACCAGCCCCAAGCCACCGGCAAAAGGTCTGGAGCCCGATGGGGTGACCTGGGCCACGGCTTCCCCCAGCTCTCCCCGACCCAACTCTGCCCTGCAAATCCAGAGCCACCGGCCCTGTAAAGCTTTGCCTGAAAAGCAGGGAAAAGCCTGAGCACCTCCAACCATGGAGTTGAAGGCAACCTCTAAACCTCTTCTGCCCATCGGCAAAGCCAACAGACCCACCAACGCCGCAGCTCTGAGCGGAGAGGAGAAGCTCCATGTCTCCCCCAATGCTCATCCAAGGCTGGACCCACAATCCAGCTGCCCAGAAAGAAAAGCCCGAGCTTTTTGGGTGCTACACAAAGAAGACTCATCCTCCCACGACACGTAGGATGGGCGTCCAACCTCGGCCCATTGGCCTCACCTTCTTGGAGGGCTCGGTGTCCTGTGAGACCTCCTGGTAGGCGCCCACATCCTCCCAGGTGGCGATGAACGCATTGGAGGGGATGAAGGAGCTGGTGGTGCGGGGGAACCCAGCCTGGATGTAGCCCGCAGCCTGGTCCAGCACGTCTGGAGAATCATCTTGCCGGTAGTAGATGTTCCCTCTGTCACCGGAGGTGTCGAGGTCGGCCAGGAAGGGAGCGATGACGGGGAAGTCTGTGGGGAAATCGTCATCCACGTACTGGGTCTCCCTGGGGAAATCCTGGGTGGAGATGACCCCGTTGGTCCCCACCTGCAGGGAGAGCGGCGCAGGGTGCTCAGGAGCTGCAGAGGTGCCTCCGCCACCGGTCCCCCCTCATGTCCCCCCTCTCTCCGGTGGAATGGGGCACAGGGCTGAGAGCCCTGAGACCGCATGGCCCCATCTGGCCAGGGAGAAAACAAAGACCTTGGGCTTCTCCATCCCCCAGAGAGCTGCAGCTCAGGGGCCATCCCAGCTGCAGCCGCTGCTGGCGGGGAAACAGCTGCAAAGGAGAAAGCCCTCTTGTTCCTCCGCAGCCGGAGACACCGGGCAGGAGCCAGCGGGAGCGGGGCGGAGGGGGGAAAATGGATGGATAAAAGGGATGGATGGCGAAAAGACACGTGCGGTGGTGGCAGGGGTGGAGGCAGCAAGGACACGTATGGAGGGGCAGGGGTGGGGAGAAGGAGTAAGGGGAGATGGGTGGCAAGGGGAATGGCTGGGGAGACAGGGGGTGAGTGGGAGGAGGGATGGAAAGATGGAGGGGGGGGGAAGATAGAAGGAGGGAGGGATGGTGGGACAGAGGGATGGAGGGGAGTGTGGGAAGATGGAGAGACGAGGGATGGAAGGAGGGAGGGATAGAGGGGTTGGAGGGATGGGGAGATGGAGGGACAGAGGGAGATGACGGAGAGGAGGAAGCGGGGCTGGAAGGAAGAGCGGCGGGAGGCCGGGGGGCTGGGGGGGAAGGAGGGCAGGAGGGGGGGGGGGAAAGGAGCACCGGGGCCAGCCGGGACTCACGTAGAGGCGGCGGGCGGCACGGCCGTAGAGGCGCAGGGCGCTGCGGAGCGGCACCCCGGGCGAGCTCTCGTCGTCGCCGGGCCGCAGCCGGGCATCACCGCGGGCCGGGCCGTGCGGCAGCAACCCCGGGCGGGGTAGGGCTGCCCCCACCGCCAGCACCGCCAGCACCGCCACCGCCACCGCCGCCGCCCGCATCCCGCCGCCGACCCACGGCACTTCCCCCCGCCCCCCGCCCCGCCCCGACCGGACCCGACGGGGCGAACCGGAGCGGAGGAGCGGACCCGACGGGACGACCCCGACCCGGCGGAGGGAACCGGAGCCGGTGGGGCGGGGTGGGGCGGGGCGGGGCGGGGCGCGCCGCTGGCGGGACGGGGCGCGGCCGCGCCGCTATTGGATCCCCCGCACCCGGCCTCGACCAATCGGGTCTTATCCCAAAATCCGCCCCGGGCTGCAACAGCCCCCCCCCCCCCCCCCGGTTCCCCCCCCCCTCCGGCCTCGGTACCGCGGTGGCATCCCGGGGGCCGGGGCCTCAGCGCTGCTGCGGGGCGAGGGGGGGGGGAAGAGGGGGGAGAGGGGGATCCCCCCCTTCGTGCCCGCTGCTCCCGGGGCCCTGCACCCCCCCCCCCCGTTGCAACGCCCCCGGCGCCGGGCCCGCAGCCAGCCGGGGTCGGGGGGCCGGGGCCGGGGCGTGGGCGAGAGGCCCTGGCCGCTCCCCACTCGTTCCCCTCGGATCCCGCTCCCTTGAGCCGGACAGAAACGTGACTCCTTATCCACAGGGGACCGGGATGGGGCTGGGGGGGGGGGGGGGGGGGAAGGGGGGGGGAGAGAGGGGGGGTGGAAAACTGGAACAGCCACCCGGCCAAAATATGTCGTGCAGCTCAACTGGCAAGTTGTCAGCGAGCGGAGCCGGCTGCGCTGCGGGCTCCCCACGAACGCACGATGGCCCGGGCCCCAGGGTCACCGCTGTTTATCTTTTCTCAGACCCATCTTCCATCATCTCTGCCCAGAGAGGTCCGGAGGGGTCAACGCTTCAAGACGGGCAGCCTGAGGGGGTTCCCTGGCTTTGATTTGGGGTGTTGGGGTGAAAGGACACCCCCAAATCTAGGCAGCTGGACTTACTGAGTGCTCCTGGAAATCCAGGCTGGGAGCAGCCAAAAGCTCGGCTCCATCTTCCTGGAGGACTTCCCGCTTCCTTGGCCCCAGGCCAGCGTTAGTATCGCATCTGTCCCAAAACGTATACATGCCCGAGGAATGCCAGATAACAAGGAGAGAAGTGTCAAACCCCGTAGGCTGGCGAGAGAAATAAATCAGGGACACATTCGTGGCATTCCCGGCAGGAATCCTCACAGGGCAAGCAGCTGGACACCCTCCGCCCCGTCCTTGTTGCAGTGACGGGGATTTGTCACTGTGGCCCCTGTCCCCTCCATCCTGGGCAGCGTGCGAGCCGCCACATCCCGGGCATCCTGGAAAGCAACTCCCACCCGTGCCGGGACCGGGGACGAGCTGGTTCCAAACCAGCTTCCAAAGCCCAGCTGTCCCGGCGAGCGTGACCGCGGGGGCCGCATCCGGACAGGCTTCCGCCCCCCTCGGCTGCAGTCAGCTGGCCGGCTCCGGCCCTTGGCCTCGCCTGGCCACGGAAAACCATTAAGGCTTCGAGCAGGGTTCAGGCCAGCTGGATGCCGTCCGCCGCCTTCGAGGAGTTCCCTGTGCCAAAAAAAGTGGCTTTTCTTTGAAGCTCGAACACCTCCAGGGCTCTCCGGGGAAATCGGGCACTGCGAGGGGCTGGCAGCCCCTCTGCCCGGTGAGACCCGAGCTAGGATGTCCCTCCCATGGGGAACGGTGGCATTTGGTGGCACCTAGGAGGTGATGATGGGCAGAGGGAGCAGGAAAGGGGGGAGGACGGCCTTGCTGCCCCGTGGGATGTTCAGGGGTTACTGAAAATACAAACCTAGCCGTCCCTGGTGGGATGGAAATGTTACAGTTATAAAATGTCTTGCTGCTGCAAGGGAAAGATTCGGGGGGATGATTTGCAAGCTGCTGTGGCTGCTGTCCTGAGACACTTATCTTCTAATATCTTTTTTAAGGGTTATATCAACTTGGGTTTTCAAGGGAGGAGCTGTTAACCCGCAAGTTCCCCACGCCGGGTCCAGCCAGCGCTGCCCTGTGCCCGGGCGAAAGGGGCCCCACGGGCCCTGAGGACCCTCTGCCACGTGGAAGGGGCAGCTGCCAGGCTTTCTGCACGGTCTTCAAGACGCTAACAAATGCTTTTTACCACCCCCTCAGCAAAACTGGCACCAGTCAGTTGAAAAAGTAGCAGCTGGGAAGAGCTGGAGTCATGCCCTGGCCTCGGGAGCAGAGTCCCACTGGAATGGGCATCCCTGAGGCTTCGGGAGCGGCTGGGAGCCTCACTGGGCGCGAGGATGGGGATGGAGTCAGGGATGGGGATGGAGATGAGGCTGGGGATGGGGACAGGAATGGGGATGAGGATAGGAATGGGGCCAGGATGGGGATGGGGTCGGCGATGAGGATGGGGATGGGTATAGAGATGGGGATGGGATGGGGACAAAGATGGGGATGGGAATGAGTATAGGGATGGGGATGGGGACAGGGACAGGGATGGGGATGAGGATGAGGATGGGGATGGGGACAAGGATGGGGATGGGAATGAGTATAGGGATGGGGACAGGGACAGGGATGGGGATGGGGATGAGGATGGGATGGGGATGGGGACAAGGATGGGGATGGGAATGAGTATAGGGATGGGGATGGGGACAGGGACAGGGATGGGATGGGGATGGGGATGAGGATGGGTATAGAGATGTGGATGGGGATGATGGGGATGAGGATGGGGATGGGGACGAAGATGGGGATGGGAATGAGTATAGGGATGGGGATGGGGACAGGGACAGGGATGGGGATGAGGATGAGGATGGGGATGGGGACAAGGATGGGGATGGGAATGAGTATAGGGATGGGGATGGGGACAGGGACAGGGACAGGGACAGGGACAGGGATGGGGATGAGGATGGGTATAGGGATGGGCAAGGGGATGGGGATGGGGATGAGGATGAAGATGGGGATGGGGACAAGGATGGGGATGGGGATGAAGATGAGGATGAGGATGAAGATGGGGATGGGGACAAGGATAGGGATGGGGATATGGATGGGGACGGGGACAGGCTATGCTCGCCCACACCATGTGCCGGGAAAGGAGGTGCTTGCGAGGACTGATCCCTGTAATCGCTTCCATGTGCCTCAGCAGAGCCTTTGGCTGGGGGGGGTTAGCCCGTCTCATAGCTTGGGCATAAAAAAAAATCAATAGGCATGTACTTGGCGGCATTTTGTGGAAAAACAGATGTGCTGAAGTTGGAGGAGGTGGAGGATGCTCTGCGGGACAGGGCTGGGGAGGGCTCCTGCCAGACCCAGAAGCCCCCACCACCGCAGACACTCGCTAAACTGGGCAAACCGGGACAAACAGCTCACTGCCCGGCAACCCCCCGTCGTGCTCCTGCCAGATGTGGCTGCTGGGGTGGGCCGGCAACCCCCTGCCCTGCTGAAGGCTCGCCTTCGCCCTGGGCTTGCAGAGAGGAGGAGGAAGGGCAGGCGAATCCCTGGCGCAGAGGCCGTTTCAGGCAGGAAATCCCGGCAGCCTCTTCCCCAAGGCCTGGCAGCCCTGGGATCGCTGAGCTGCCGCGGCCAGCAGAGATAAGGGAAGCAGCAGGAAACATGCATCTCTCCTGGGGTGGCCGGGAAAGGAAACTTCATTCCCGGTGACCAGAGCGGGGCTGGGGGTTGCAGCAGAAAGCAAACGCTCGCAGGATGCACCGGGGCCGTTGGGTGCTTTGGGATGTCAGGCAGGAGCAGGGGTGGTAAGGGGCTAGGGTAAGAGAGGGGCTTCAGCCAGGCTCCGGTGCGGGCTCGGTCGGCAGCGTCCCGTTGCCAGCCAGGTTAGCGAGTCACCGTAATAATACCCTCGGAGCATTTCTCCTCCTGGTTATCGGAAATCAGTCCTGCTCGAGGTTGAGCTATTTGGCAGGAAGGGCAACAAACTAGTGCCTTAAACATCCTGGTTTTGGTAGGAAAGGGCTCTCGCAGGGAAGGGGTTGTGCACATGTGAGCTCCCTGAATCAGCACGCACAAGTTTTTTGGCCTCATGTCCTAAGAAAAAGAGATGTCGATGGGGTTCCCCCACCATCCTTAATAACTGGAATCTGCTGGATAATTTCAGCCAGATCTGACAGTAGCATCTCTGAGGGTCTATAAAACCAGACGGAAGAGAGACCCTATTAGCTGCCCCCTTGCCTGAGAAGGTGGGCACAGCCTTGGGTTTGAGCTCAAGCCTTATGAGCCATCTGAGAATCCACAACGGGTGCACGGCTGGGGTGAGCCCAGCTTGCCAGCGGCAGGAACAACCTCTGCGTCGTGTCGGGGGCAAAGGGGGAATCGCTGGGTGGCCATGCCCCTCCCGTGGGGTGGCTCTGCTTCCCCTCGGGCCATGTCGAGGTATCTCTCTGGGTGGCTCCATCCATGGGACTGTAGCGCCTGGCTGGGCTCGCTGCCTTCCCCGTGGCTGTTTCCTTTCCTGGGAGCATCCCGCCGGGTGCTGACAGCGGGGAAGCCGCGACAGCGGGGCAGATTCCCACCGGTGCAGCACCCAGCTCTCGACATTGCCATTTTTGGGAACGGTTCTCGCTGATTTTGGTGTCGCTTCTTTGAATCAGCTTCGCCTCATGACTCACCACCTTCTCGCCCTGGCCCACCCCTCCCACGGGCAGGGACACCCTTCCCCGGCGGGTCTGGACGGGAGGTACATCAGGACTTGCTCAGGTGCATCCTCAAGGATGGACATGTTGCCCACGTGGGTCTGGAGGTCACCAGCCCCAAGCAGCAAGAGCACCCGCCGGACACCCAGAGATCCCAAACCACCCGCCTGCACCCAGGCTTTCTGGCCCGGCCACGGCAGTCTGCAGCGCCTGGAGGGTGTCCACCCACGCTGCAGATGATTTCCATACGCAGGGTCCTTCCCACACGCTCCAGCTGTGACCCAGCACAGATCGTTCTGCTGAGGGCATCAAACATGTCCTGGGAGAGAGGTTGTCCTTACAGAGAGCTGGGAAGATATGGTGCTAGATCACAGGTGGGTCCATAATACAGAAAACCAAGGGTTTTACAGAAAGAGGAGGGTTTCTTGGCCCTGGGCGACTCAGCCGGAGCAGAAGTGTGGGAAAGTGGCTCGGTGCATGGAGAGGAGAAATAATTAAGGCACTACTCTAAAAGGCAAGAGAGAAAGCAAGTGGAAAGGTGGCAGAGCTCGGCTCTCCCAGCACCCTGAGGACCCAGAGACTCACGGGATGGAAACACCGCTCCCACGTGGAAAAGCTTCCCGAGCACCTGAGCCCCAGGATTGCTCCAGGTTTTAGAATGTATATTAAGACATAAAGGTAAAGAAAAGGGTTTTGTGGGGTTTTTTTTTAATCTCTCCCTTCCTTCCTCTCTCTAACTATTGCTGCAAAGCTGTTTTTGATACCACAGCTGCCAGATGAGCGTGCCGAGCCCTGCGAGCCCCCCCGCGCTGCCGGCGTGCCGGGAGCTCGGTGCAGAACTCGCAGGGAGCTCGCGAGCGCGCCTGACACTGACTGATTCCTGCGCACCGTTCCCCCAAGATTAGCCACGAGTTCCTTATTTGGTCTGGGCTCCAGCAAACTCCCTGGCAGAGGGGATTCCATCTGCCAGGGAAAGCAGCTCAGATGGGTTTGTGCTGGGGCTGGGAGCATCTGCCCCGGGGCGGCAGGGAGGGAGCGTGTTCACAGAAAAGATAAAATCAGCCGATGCCCTGTGTTCCTGGGGTGGTGGTGGGGTGTCTCGTGGTTTTTTTTCCTGCAGCACAAAACACAGCAGATGCAGATTGCCTCTCCCCATCAGCCCCACAGCAGGTCTGGTCCTGCTTCATCCCCATGCCAGGGCTCTGGCCCCTGACATGCACTGGGCTGAGCTGATGCAGCTTTGAGACACTTCCCTGGGTGTCTATACCCTGAATCAAGAGTCCTCTGCAGAATTAGGCTTTATTTGCTGTATGGATTAGGTGCCCCTGGGATCTGCCCAGCTTCTCCCCAGCTGGGGGTGGGCAGGGCATCCTGGGGGAGCTGGGACCCCGTGGCTTGCCCTGGGAGAACCGTCAGAGATGGGGTCCAGGCCCTGGTCACCCCTTGCTCTTTGCCCAAACAGCCCTTCCCACGGCTCTAACAAATCCAAGGCTCTCCCCAAAACCTCTCTCCAGCTCATCTCTCCTCGCCTGACCTCCCCAGGCCTCCAGCCCTGACCCCTGCAGCACCCGAATGCTCCGGGGTGACTAATCCCAGCAATTAGCCTCTTTCCCTGCGTTTATCTGCTTCCTGCCTTTGTCTTCCCCCTGACAGCCTCTCCGAGCAAATATGCTTTTAGCCACATTTTCCTGGCTCCGGCTCTCCCCAAAGCCTTTGTCCTGCAGAGCCTCTCCGAGCTGGGTGAAGAGGTTATTCTCCCCCGACACGTGTCCCTTCCGTCCGCCGTGATCAAACCAGTGACCAAAAAAAAAGCACCCAGCAGCGCCGAGGTCACCCCAGCCCCTGGCAGCGGATGGACCAGCTCGAACTGGAGGCAATAAGATTTGTTCTTTAAATTGAAGACTGACGCAGACCCAGGGGCGTTTCATGCTAAAAGGGATTTCAGGGCTGAGCGATCTGGCTAAGTGGGGACAGAGTGCTTGGGCTAGTCTAAAATTCAATGGGAAATAACAAAACACATGGGCAGCACATTTGGGAGCCGCTTTCTCTGCCCAGCCCCTTCCTCGGGACAGGCTGCGCATCCGCAGGGGAGCTCTGCAGACCCACTGAGTTTCAGAGGGACGTAAGCCCTCACATGTGTAGGCTTGACCAGCCTCCCATGCCTAAAGGAGCGAGCCAGGCTGCTTTAATATAATTTTTTTTTTCTCTCTCTTGCTATTTTCATTTTTTTTTTTAACTTCAGGATCCATCTCCCCTTAAAGCGAGCTTCAAAACCTCCCAGGATATTTCCCCATGGAGGTATGGGCTGCTCTGCAGCGGGTCTAACCTTGCCGAGGGCTGTCTCATTTTGCTTGGGCTTCTTGGGTGCTTTCCCCCAGGACGTGGGTCCCTTCCCCGCAGCAGCCGGGGTGCTCTGATGGGCGAGCCCAGCCGGGGGGGCTCGCCTCTGGCCCCGTGGGCTCCATGCAGAGTGGGAACACGAGGCTCAGACAAGAATTGAGGGGTTTCTCATACAAGACTACACGAGATGCTGCACCGAAGGAGCTGTGGCTGCAGAATAAGTCGTCTGCAGATGCAGCACCCAGGGTGATGGTCCTCACCCCTTTTCAGTGGCTGGGTCAGTCTCCGAGTGAAATAAACCCCTTTGTTGACCCCGTGCCGGGCTTAGCCCCCACCCAGGGAGCGGAGCCGCTGAAACAATCCCAATTTAAAGGGGAAAAAAAAAAAAGAAAAAAAAGATAATTTTGCGGCCGGATCCTTTCCCTGGCGCAAGGCAAGCGCCCGGCATCGCTGCCGGGGAGGGGAGGGGAAGGGAGGGAAGGGGAGGGAGAGGACGGCGGGGCCGGGAGCCGGGGAGCGGGGCCGGGAGCGGGGCCGGGGCCGCAGCGGGGGAAGCGGCCGGTGCCATTCCCGGGCGCCGCCGGCGCAGCGAGTCCCCCGGCCCCGCAGCACAGCGAGCCCTGCCGCCGCCTGCTGCACGCGCGTGGGCCTGCACACCGGGGCACGCACCCACGGACCCACGGCAGGTCACACACGTGCACACACGCCAGGACCGCCCCCCCCCCCCCCCCGATCCCCCCGGCTCACACGCAAGCGCCAGGACCTGCCCCCCCCCCGCCCAGCACACGCACGTGGGGTTGCACAGACAGGCACGCAGGTACAAGGGTCAGACCTGCACCCACCCCAGCCCTGACACGCACACACCAGGGCCCAAAACTTCACACACACACGTGCACACACTGCAGGACCCCTCCCTGCTTCCTTCCTTCCTTCCATTTTCCTTCCTTCCTTCCTTCCTTCCTTCCATTTTCCTTCCTTCCATTTTCCTTCCTTCCTTCCTTCTTTCCTTCCTTCCTTCCTTCCTTCCTTCCTTCCTTCCTTCCATTGTCCTTCCTTCCATTTTCCTTCCTTCCTTCCTTCCCTCCCTCCCTCCTTCTTTCCCTCCCTCCTTCCTTCCCTCCTTCCTGCCTGCCTTCCATTTGCCTGCCTTCCTTCCTTTATTCCTTCCTTCCCTCCTTCCTTCCTTCCCTTCTTCCTGCCTGCCTGCCTTCCTTCCTTCCCTCCCTCCTTCTTTCTTCCTTCCTTTCCTCCCTCTTCCTTCTTTCCCTCCCTCCCTCCTTCCTTCCCTCCTTCCTGCCTGCCTGACTTCCATTTGCCTGCCTGCCTTCCTTCCTTCCTTCCCTTCCTCCCTCCCTCCCTCCCTCCCCTCCCTCCCTCCTTCCTTCCCTCTCTCCCTCCCTTCCCTTCCCTCCTTCCTCCCTTCCCTTCCCTCCCTCCTTCCTTCCTTCCTTCCCTCCCTCCCTCCTTCCTTCCCTCGCTCCCTCCTTCCTTCCCTCCCTCCCTCCGCCTGCCTGCCTGCCTGCCTTCCTCCCTCCCTGCCTTCCATCTGCCTGCCTGCCTGCCTGCCTTCCTTCCTCCTTCCTGCCTTCCCTCCTTCCTGCCTCCCTCCCTCCCTCCCTCCCACCTCCCTCCCTTCCTTCCTTCTTTCCTTCCATTTGCCTGCCTTCCTTTCTTCTTCCTTCTTTCCCTCCCTCCTTCCTTCCCTCCTTCCTGCCTGCCTTCCTTCCTCCTTCCTTTCTTCCTTCCTTCCCTCCCTCCTTCCTTCTTTCCCTCCCTCCTTCCTTCCCTCCTTCCTGCCTGCCTGCCTTCCATTTGCCTGCCTGCCTGCCTGCCTTCCTTCCTTCCTTCCTTCCCTTCCTCCTTCCCTCCCTTCCCTCCTTCCTCCCTCCCTCCTTCCTCCCCCCCTCCCTCCTTCCTTCCCTCCTTCCTCCCTTCCCTTCCCTCCCTCCCTCCTTCCTTCCCTCCTTCCTCCCTTCCCTTCCCTTCCCTCCCTCCCTCCTCCTTCCTGCTTTCTTCCCTTCCTGCCTGCCTGCCTTCCATTTGCCTTCCTTCCTTCCTTCCTTCCTCCCTTTCTCCCTCCTGCCTTCCCTCCTTCCTGCCTTCCCTCCTTCCTGCCTCCCTCCCTCCCTCCCGCCTCCCTCCCTTCCTTCTTTCCTTCCATTTTCCTTCCTTCCTTCCCTCCCTCCTTCCTTCTTTCCCTCCCTCCTTCCTTCCCTCCTTCCTGCCTGCCTGCCTTCCTTCCTTCCCTCCCTCCCTCCCTCCCTCTTTCCCTCCCTCCTTCCTTCCCTCCTTCCTGCCTGCCTGCCTTCCTTCCTTCCTTCCCTCCCTCCCTCCCTCTTTCCCTCCCTCCTTCCTTCCCTCCTTCCTTCCTGCCTTCCATTTGCCTGCCTGCCTTCCTTCCTTCCCTCTCTCCCTCCTTCTTTCCCTCCCTCCTTCCTTTCCTCCTTCCTGCCTGCCTTCCATTTGCCTGCCTGCCTTCCTTCCTTCCTTCCTTCCCTCCCTCCCTCCTTCCTTCTTTCCCTCCCTCCTTCCTTCCCTCCTTCCTGCCTGCCTTCCATTTGCCTGCCTGCCTTCCTTCCTTCCTTCCCTCCCTCCTTCCCTTCCTTCTTTCCCTCCCTCCTTCCTTCCCTCCTTCCTGCCTTCCTCCCTGCCTGCCTGCCTTCCATTTGCCTGCCTGCCTGCCTGCCTGCCTTCCTTCCTTCCTTCCTTCCTTCCTTCCTTCCTTCCTTCCTTCCTTCCTCTCCCCCCATCCCTTCCCTCCCTCCCGCAGCTCCCGAGCACCCCAGCCCCTCTTCCCCCGTTCAGCCCATCCTTCCTCCCTGACAGGGGCAATTCCCACCCACTCTCACTCCCCGGGGGCTCAGGGGACACCCTCCCCCTGGCTCCAGGACCCCCCTCCCATAACCCCCCCACCTACCCCCAGCGCTCACCCCCGACTCCCACCTCTTCCCCAAGGAACTGCCACGGGGAAGCGTGTGGAGCAGACACCCCGTGACTCGCCCTTGGTTGTGCTGGAAATGCCACCGAGCTCAAACCACCTTCCTTGCTCGTTCCGGTCATCCCACGGCTGGGCCAAACCCTGCCCCGGGCTTTCGGGGCTTGTGCAATTGGGGAAACATTGCTCCACCGTCCCCTCCTTGCCCAACGCCTTCCCACCCTAGGGCTGCTTCCTTTCTCCCCCTTGTTTTCCTCCCTTTTGCAGACCAAGCAGGATCCGGCCGCAGCGGCGATGCCGGCAGCTCCCCGAAACGCAACAGGAGGAGGTGGCCGCAGCACCTGGACCCGCTGCCCCCCACGACCTGAGCCGGCCGCTGCCTGCGGCTTTCGACAGATTTCCCGGCTGGCCAGGACTATTTTCTCCTCCGGCCGAGCGCTCCGGGGCGAGCGGTGCTGCAATAACACAGCTGGAAACAATCACCAGGGTTTCTCCCGCCTGGGTCACCCGATGACTCAGAACAGGTCTGTGTTTCCAGCTTGGAGGGACTGTGCACCCGTGCAGCCCCCCCAAAATCTGCCTCTCTCGGGGACACCGTCACGGTCAGGACGAGGGGACACGGGGACCAGCCCGCCGGTGCTGGGCGCACCCGCTGCCACTTTTCCCTCTATCTGCTAATTTAAATCAGGGTGTTTGGGCACGTTTAAGATGCTCGGTGCATCTTACCAGGAAAGAAAACTCACCATCCTAGGAGGAAAAGCACCGGGGTATCACCAACTTGGGTGCTCCCCATCCCCGTGCCCTGACCCCCTGGGTGCAGCACCCTGGGTGCCTCCCTAACCTGTCATTGCATTATTTGGGCTATGGGAGCACCCACCTGCCCATGCCGGGGAGCTGTGAATCCCCAAATCCCGCCGCCTGGAAAGAGTGAAAGGCCGAAAGCCTGGTGGGTGTTTAGGCTGGGGAAACCGGAGCTGGGGAAGATGTGGGAACAGTGGGGAAAGGACATCGGGAAGGTGATGCTCTGCTCCCATCCCCTGGGGGACCGGGGTCCCAGGAAGGGGAGCGGGGCTGGGATGGGTGAGGAAGCACCGGCCAGCGGTGATCGAGCGCTCCCGGGCGGGGAGGAGGTTGGCTTTTCTCCGCAGGACCCTCCCAGCCTTGTTTGTTCGACACGCGAATATCCAGCAAGAGCTGCCAAAGCTGCCGTTCCCGGCTAGCCGCATCCCTCCGTCCGGCTCCCCGGCACAGCGCTGCCTGCCAAAACCCTCCCCATCTAACGGGCTCTAAATTAGGTTATTCAGACACCGCTCCAAACACTTCCAAAGCGAGCGCTGAGCTGGAGGAAGGCGAGAAGATCGCAGTACGGCCGCCCCGAGCCGTGCCGCTGACGAAGAGCAGATGGACACGGCTTCTCCGGGTAGCAGCGGCTCTTCAGGGAAAGGCGGGCTTGGCAATAACACGGCACGGCGGCGGGGCAGGCACCCGCTCGCCGCCCCTCGCCGCCACCCAGCTGGCAAGGAGAAGCTGTATGGGGTCAGCAAGAGTTTTGGAAAAAAAACCCCAAACCAACCCTGAAATTCCTTGTGGATGCTTCAAGTTTTTCCAGCTTCTCATTTGTCTTCTGGGTTTTGTGGCGTGCTGCTTTTTCTTCCGCTTTGGGTTGTTTTTATCCCGGGGTTTTTCTCCCTCTCTCCGCCAGGAATGTGACCGGTGAGAAGAGGGTCACGTCGGAAGTGTGACGAACAGGAGACATTCGTCATACGCGGTGACGAGACTTTCTCAAAATCATTCCCCCCCCTCCAAATAGCTGCAATTTATGCAAATGAACAAAAAAGAAGAGCTAAACAGGGACTCGGTGCATCTGGCTGCCCACACTAGTTTCTCTCCCAGCGGAGATGAAGGAGGAAGATGAGTCTGCGGTTACGCTCCCGGCTGCATACCTACCCTGGCCCTGAGCTTGGCTTGATGGCGCTGGGGGCTGGATCCCCCTCCGCAGAGAAGGACGGTCACCGTGGCCGGCCGTGCTCAGCATCAGACCTTCCAGCAGTGGGGGAAGGAGCTGGGATCAGGTGAAAAGCATCCCCCCCCACCCGGCTGCTCTGCCACCCCCAGCCACGGCCGCACTGGGTGGCTGCTTCCCGTGCCTGCACCCAGCGCCTCAGAGGCATGGCCGGACCAGGAGCTAGTCCCAAAAAGCCTTCTCCATCCCAGGATTTCCCCATCGCCCCGGTGCCAAGCAGCAGGAGGACAGGAACAGCAGCGGCCCCTGGTCCTTCGGGGTTTCCAGCCAGCTGGTGCATCTGGGGGCAGCACCCGCCCCCAGTAAGGGCTGGATTTTGTCATGGTTCCTCCTTGTTCTCCTCTCCCCGAACAACCCACTTCCGTTGAATTTGGCCTTCTGGCTTTGTCCGGCAGGCTGGTGTCTGTCGAGGGACTTCCCGGCGGCGGTGGGGAAGCCACCAGAAGACTTTGGTCTCTTCCCCATCAGAGCAGACCGGCGGCGATGTGCCCTTCGCGAGAGCGTGCGGTGCCATCGCTCAGCCGGCAGCACGTCCCCGGGACCCGCCGTGCCCGGGGCGATGGGGAACAGCATCCCCTAACGCCCGCGGTGCGGGAAGGAAAGCCAAAGCCCAGGCGTTTCACTTGGAGAGGCAGCTCCTGCGGAGGGAGGCAGCTTGCCTGGGGTGGGTTTTTGGTTCAAGATGGCAGGTTTCTGCTCTGAGCAAGAAGAAGGAGGAGTGGAGATGCTCTGCCCATGTGCAAGCCCCAGCCTGGGGCGAGGACCATCCTCCCTGGCGTGTGCAGCATTGCAGCGGGGCTGGCATCAATTGCTCCAGGGCTTGGGACAGACACTGTCCTCCCAGCCCTTGGGATTCAGGAGCTGCTGGGCTCTCCTTCCCAGTCTTCATCCTGGGGAAAAGCTGAGAGATTCCACCCCGTCTTCCCCCGGCTCCACGCTGCCGGGATCACCCCAAAAGGAGGATCCCAGGCCTGGAAAGAAGCGCCGTGTGCTCTGCAGAGCAGTACGCTCACCGGGGCGCTGGCAAGCCGCCTGCTTGCCCTCCCCGGTAGCCTCCCCGGCTCGTCAGCCGCAGGGAGCTGACAACAGTCGGCGGGGCCGGGGTGCTGGGCCCGCTAAAGAAGGCAGCGGGTTGTGTTTTCGAGGTGCTGGCTGGAAGGATAGCGCTCAGATTGCTTCCCCAGGCAGGCTAAATTTCTTCTCCCCCCAGGCCCCAGGGAGGAAGAAGCCGCTGGGTTCACGTTCAGCCCTAGCGAGGGCAGCACTTCAACACCGCACGTGTGCGAGCGCCGAGCTGCAGCGAGTTTTTTTCTCGATTTCTGCCACAACTGAGGCTCTCACCGGCACAGAGCACCAGCCACAAACGGTCCCTGCCCTCTCTGCCGGAGAAGTCACCAGCTCCCTTCGTGCAGCGTGAGAAATACAACCCATCACTAAAACATGCCAGGGCTGATGTCTGCCCTCCTTTCCTACCCCTCCTGTCATCTTGATACTTTCCTGTGCTTCATGTACACTCATCCAGAGTAGCAAAAAGGGGCCTGAAAGCAGACAACCGTGGTTTCATGCTTATTCATCATCACATGTATCCTGCAAGCCGTGGTATGCATTATGCAGTGGCATTTCTGCGGCTAGAAAGGCCACTTCTTTTCCTGGAAGAAGCTTTGGGGGCTTCTCCTGAAGTTTGCTTCGGGGATAGCAGAGCGCTGACACAGACATGGAGTCCCCCCGCAACGGGGGGCTCAGCAGCGGTACCGCCGCACAGCAGGCATGCGGGATGGGGTGCAGGGAGAAGTGATGCCAGGTTGAAGGCTCAAGTGCAGCACGTCTCCTGAGACGTACAGGGACATGGGCACCCCAAGGCGCGAGGGCACCTGGCACACCGCTCCCCAAGGGAGCACGGGGTGCTGGGCAGCAGATGGGGCCCAGCAGCGAAATGCCCCTGGGGTAACTCTGTCCATTCCCTGCCTTACCTACCTCAGTGCAACAGCAGGGCTTGGCCCCAGCCCCCTACCCTCTAACCCCGCTAAGGGCTCAGCCCCGACCCCCTTACCCGTAACCCCTCCACGGGCTTGGCCCCAACTCCCTTACCCGTCACCATCCCCAGGGCTCAGCCCTGACCCCTTAACTTCAACCCCCCCAAAGGGCTCGGCTCCAGCTTCCTACCCTGTAACCCCCCCCCTCCAGGGACTCAACCGTGCCCCCCCTTACTCATACTCTGTCCTCTACCCCATAACCCACCCCCCCGAGGAACCCAGCCGTGCCCCCCTCACCCGTAAGCCCCTCAGGGACTCAGCGCCCATCCTCTACCCTGTACCCCCCTCCTCCAAGACACTCAGCCCCGGCCCCTTACCTGCAACCCCCCCAAGGGGCTCAGCTCCAGCTCCCTACCCTGTAACCGCCCCCCCCCCCCGGGACTCAGCCGTGTCCCCCTTACCCACACCCCCCGGAGCCTCTGCCCCTGTTCTCTACCCCATAACCCCCCCCCGCCCAGGGACCCAGCCACTTACTTACCCGTAACCCCCTCCGGGACTCAGCCCCGGTTCCCTTTCCCATCCCTCCTCCCGGGGCTCGCCCCTCGCCCGCAGCCGCGGGTTTCCCGGGGGACCGGCGCCTTCCCCCCCACCCCCGCCCCGTCCCCGTCCCCGTCCCCGTCCCCGTCCCGCCGCCGCTCTCCGACGGCTCGGGGAGGGCCGGACCGGCGGGAAGGGGCGGCCCCGGGGGCCGTGCCCGGTCGTACCGCACCGCCTCTCCCCTCCTTCCCTCCCTCCCTCCCTCCCTCCGCCGGCGGGGGCCGCCCGCCCCGCCGGGCCAGTCGCCGCCGGCAGCCGCGGCGTAGCCCGGTGCGGGGCAACCCGGTACGGTGGGGGATATCCCATTCCCGGTACGACGCATCCCGTTTACGGGATATCCCGATGGAGACGGAGGGTTACCGGTGCCGTAGCAGCCGGTATATCGAAAGCGGGCAGTCGGCGGTGCCCAGCTCGGTGCTGTTTGCCGCCGGGCTGTTGGGCAACGTGTTGGCGTTACTTCTGCTGGGCCAGCACCGGCGGCGCTCCCGGTCTCCCGGTGGTCGCCCGCCGCGGGTCTCCGCTTTCTACGTGCTGGTGAGCGGGCTGGCCGTCACCGACCTGCTGGGCAAGTGCTTGCTCAGCCCCATCGTGCTGGCTGCCTACGCCTACAACCGTAGCCTCAGCGAGCTGGGACCGGGCGGGCGTACGGAGGGCGAGCCGGGCGTCCTCTGCCAGCTCTTCGCCTTCTTCATGGCCTTCTTCGGGCTGGCCCCCACCCTGCTGCTGCTGGCCATGGCGTTGGAGTGTTGGCTCTCCCTGGGGCATCCCTATTTCTACCGACGGCATCTCACCCGGCGGCTGGGTGCCACGTTGGGGCCGGCGGCGGCGGGGCTCTGCGCCCTTTTCTGCGCCCTGCCGCTGCTGGGCTTCGGGGTGCCCATGCAGTACTGCCCCGGGACATGGTGCTTTATCCGTATGGCCGGCGGCGGGCCGCGCCATCTCGGCTTCCCCGTCCTCTACGCCAGCCTGATGGGCCTGTTGGTGTTGGCCATCGGCGCCTGCAACGTGAGCAGTATGCGGCACCTCTACAGCATGGCCCGGCGGCAACCCCGCCGCGGGCCCCCCGCCACCGCCGCCCCGCGCATGGAGGAGCTCGACCACCTCGTCCTGCTGGGGCTCATGACCGTCCTCTTCACCATCTGCTCCCTGCCGCTCATCGTGAGTAATCCCACCAGCCCCCTCCTCCGCAACAGGCCCCCGCACCGCTCCCCCACCCCTGGGGTTTGGGTGGTTGCTTTGGCCCCCCCCCGAATACCCACCACCCCATCCCCAGGGGTCGGTCATTGCATTAATCTCCCCTGGAAAATAATCCCTCCTCCCCACCACCTCCTCCCAAGGAGGCTGGATTGTTGCTTTGGCCCCTTCGGAGTGGTCCCTCACCCCATCCATGGGGATTGGGTCATTGCCTAAAGCAACCTCCCCCCCCCCCCATCAGCACCACTCACTCCCGGGGGGGGTCAGGTTGTTGTTTTTGCCCTTTGGAATAAACCCTGGCACCACCACCTCCTCCTGGGGGCTCAGGGCAATACTTTACCCCCCTCTGAATACTCCCCAGCCTGTCCGCAGGGGTCAGGTCATTGCCTAACCCCCTTCGCATACCCCCCCCCCCCGTCACCACCACACAGTCCCCGGGGTGGGGTCAGATCATTGCTTTGGCCCCTTGAAATAAACCCTGGCACCACCACCCACTCCCGGAGGTGTCAAGGTGGTGGTGGTGGGGGGCACTCATTGCTTTAGTCCCCTCCGAATAACCACCACTACCACCCTGTCCCCAAGGATCGGGTTATTGCTTTATCCTCCTTAGAATAAACCCCGCCCTGTTCCGGGGGGGTTACCCCCCTCTGAATACCCACCACCAGCACCACATCCCCAGGGGTTAATTTATTGCTCTAACCCCCATGGAATAACCCCTCATTTCCACCACTCTGTGCCAGAGGTGTCAGAGGGGTTGGGTAATTACTTTGGCCCCCTCTGAGTGTCCCCTGCCCTGTCCCAGGGGTCCGGCTGTTGCTTTAACCCCCACGGAATAACCCCCAGCACCACCACCCCATCCCAGGATGGGGGGGTTAATTCATTGCTTTAATCCCACTGGAATAACCACACCACGACCACCACCCTATCCCGGGGGTTGGTTCATTTCTTAAACCTCCTTGGAATACCCGTCCCTGTCCCCCATTACCACCACCCTGTCCTGGGGGGGGTGGTGTCAGGTCATTGTGTTGCCCCCTCCGGAATACCCACCACCAGCACCGTGTCCCCAGGGGTTAGTTCATTGCTTTAACCCCCATGGAATAACACCCCCCCCCATCATCACCACTCTGTCCCAGAGGTGTCGGGAGGGTCGGGTAATTACTTTGGCCCCCTCTGAGTGTCCCCCACCCCATCCCAGGGGTCTGGTCGTTGCTTTAACCCCATTGGAATACCCCCCCCCCCCCCATCACCACCACCCCGTTCCTCTGGGGTTGCCCCAGAGGTGTTGAAGGTATTGGGGGGGGGTCGGTCCATCGCTTTAGCCCCTTGAAATAACTCCCCCCCCCAGTGCCTATTCCTAGGGAGGCTGGTTCATTACATTAGACCCTTCAATAACCCCCTCATTCCCACTACCTCCCCCATCCCGGAGGTGCTGGGTAGATCCAGCTCCCTTTGAACCGCACTGGATTTCCTGGCCTGGGGGGAAATACTCCCTGAAATCCTTCCCCTTCTTCCCCAGGAATGGGGGTCCCGCTGGTGGGGTGGGAGTGGGAGACCCCCAGCATGACAGAGCCCTTGTTACCCCCCCTCCCAGTGCCCCATGTCCCAGGGCTGGATCGTGCAGCACCACCTTGCTGTCACCCACTGTGAGCAGAGCTGGTGCTGCAGCAGGGGCTATCCCAAAATCAGGGTGGGGGTACGGGTGCTGCCACTGCCCTAGGTGACAACTCTCACCTCTGCTCCCCGTCCCCTCTGTCACGGTCTGGAGCCATAACGTGACACGCCAGCCACCAGCAGCCCTGGCACGACTGGGCTTATACTGGTTTTGTAATAACCCCAGCGAAAAGCCCTGTGGTCCTCAAACAAGCAGGGCTTCAGGCTGGACCTGGAGGTGGAGGAAGGACCTTGACCCAGCAAGGGCCACCATCCGGCTGCGGTCCAGCCGAGTTATCCAACGGATGCCTAGTCCCATACCCATCGTGGGGGGGGCAACGCAAGTGGGGTGCCCCAGCCTCGGGTGCAGAGCAGCACCCACTGCTGCAGCCTGTGGAGGTCGGATGCTTCCTTTACCCGTGAAACAACCCCGGTCACCGGGGCCACCTCTTCAGCTCTAACCTCCTGGCCCTGATGGGGACATGGTGCCCCTGTGCCACGGCCATCCATGCCCCAGCCCCAACTCCCAGTTTCAGGGTGTGCAACCCACAACACGTGCTGATTCGATGCATAAGGATATTGAGGGGTTAAAACTTCTTTTGCTGCCCCCACGGGAATCTTTTTGCTCTCAGCTTTACCCCTGTAGTGAGATCTTTCTTCATTTTTCCCTATTTCTTTCTTTTTTTGACAGATCCGGGCGTACATGGGGGCCTTTGCCGCCGATTTCAACGAGAACGCTGACCTCAGCGCCCTGCGGTTTCTCTCCGTGAACTCCATCGTGGACCCCTGGGTCTTCATCATCTTCCGCACCTCCGTCTTCCGCATGTTCGTCCGCAGGGTTTGCCGGAGGCTGAATTCCCGGAAAGCCACCCTGAAAGGGCCCGGTCCGGGGGGGGATGGCCAGTTCTGTCCCCTGGGCTGGCGCAGGACAGACACCCCGCAGCTCGGCTTCCCCTGAGCACGTGGGTCTTGCAGAAGCTGGCGGCTGCTGGTGAGGATGAGGAGTGAGCCTTCGGCCCTGCGCCCCCTCCCCGAAGCATCCCGGGGCAGCACGGGGCTGTCGCAGGCGGGGACGGCGTCCAGCTCACAGCGAGGGGTGGGCGTGAAGTCTTTCTGCCCCCTCCCTGGGCTGCGTTTCGCCCCGGAGAGGAACCGGGGGGATTCCCGGGTACCTGCGAATATTTCCGAGCAGCAGCAGCACTTTGTGGAGGGTTTGGGGAGCGCCCGGCTCCAGGAAAGCAGGAGGGTGTTGGCGTGTGGCTTCAGGGCAGCGGGGACGCACGGGGAGGAGAGGTGTGTGTGTGTTCCCGTCAAATAAAAGTGGTTCGGAGCCCTGCTCCATTGCCTTGTCCTGTGCGTGAGCCCCTTCCATGCCAAGGGGGGTTATCCGGGGCTGATTTGGGGTGTCCCCGGCCTGGGTGAGGGGGGTGTGAGGGAGCCTTTGGTACTCAGAAACTTGAGCAGCAGCTCACGGCCGTGCCAAGGAGCTGGAGGGCAGGCGGGGTCCCTCCCCGGGATGCCCATCATCCCTCCCTAGGACACCCATCATCCCTCCCCTAACCCCGTATCCCCCGAGCGGGGCTGTGGTTTCTCTGCCGTGGCTTGCTCTTCTCTCGAAAATGGATTCCTCCAAGCGCTAATGTTGCATTTGTGTTACTCAGATGGCTACCTGTCCTGCTGTAATTATTTTAATTCAGTATTTATGATGATCCCAAGCCATAATAAGAGCAGTAATTGAGAGAAGGCAGAGCCCGGGATGTATAACCTCACGGTGCAAGCATGCAAGCAAACAATCATTTTAATGAAAGATCCATTTCCCCTCAACCGCACATATTAACTGGATTTAATATCTGCCTCAAGTGACCATTTAGGCCAAAAAAATTATGATGACCAAAGTCCCCATCTGCTTAGTGTCCTTGGAGGAGATGGGGCAAATACTTGTCTCCCTCTATTTAGCTAAGCCTTGCAAGGTGTAGTCGTGTTCCTGCCAGTTCTCACAAGATATTTATTTTTGGTGTCAAATGGATTCTGTTTTTGAAGGAAGAAACTCATGCAAATCTATCTTGGGGCTTTTTGGAGGTGACCTGGTTGCATTGGCTCTGGCTGTCTGACCTGCCAGGCTCGCCTGGCTGGAGAAAAGGGCAGACCTGTATTTGGGGATGCATTGGGGGGACCTGCAAGCTCCCTGCTCAGTGCCTCTCATCGGGGTTTTCTAAGGAGAAGGAAATTAAGTGAGGGTTGGTCCGCGTATCGGTTTCATGTTACTGGCATGTTATTGACTTGGAGATGGCTCACGTGGGACCGCAGAGTCAACAGCACCGCGCCTGCGCTGTGGCTTTCACCCGACCTGTTTCACCGCGGCAGGATGAAGGCCAGGTGAGATAACGGCTCTGCAAAATCTCGCCGTTTGTCCCCCCCGGGGCTGGGATCTCCTCTGCCGTATGGATCCACGCACCGCTCAGGACAGACGGACCAGGCAGGGCCAGGCTAGGAGCGTGCAGCGATGTGAGCCGTGGGTGCTCGGTGCATGCCCAGGCTGGGACAGGCCATCATCTGCCCATGACCCCAACGAGAATTCACTCCTGGAGAGCCTCCCAGGAGAGGTCCCTGCCCCACGATATGTGTATTTAGAGCCCAGGACAACCATGCTCTGTGGAAAGCAGCAATTAAATTAAAAAAACCCAAAAACAACAGGTTCTTTATTAAGGTGCATGAATACAGACTCCATCCGAGCCCTGAGATGATGCACACACCACGGTGTCTGACCTGTCCAGGAGTTTGTCATCAGAGGAAAGAAATCATGGAGCCACTGAGCACAGCAGGGGCTTGCAGGCTACCGGGGGTGACCCCTCTGTCCCTGCATCATCCCCGCTCCCCGGCTGGGCCCGTGCACATCCCGGCGACCTTGACACACTCCTCTTGCTTCAGTAGCGCTTTTAATTGGCGTTCTGCCCTTACTGGTGTCCTACCTGCTCTGGGAGCAGACTTGGAGTCTCCAGCCGGCCACCACTGCCTCGGGGTGAGCCGAGCTTTGGCTGAAGCCAACAAGGTTCGCGCTGGCAGCTGAATGCAGATAAATCATTCCTCGGTGTGTTCCTGGGGCCTGGGACTGCCATATCATGGTCTTCTCCAGAGATGGCAGCACGTCCCCAGCCAGCGCTGGGCTCCGAGCAGGTCTGAGCATGCTGGGCACAGCCGCTGCAAGGTGGGGGCTGCCACTCTTCCACCCCAAGTTGCTCCCTTGGGTAACCCACTTTAATGCCCAAAACCATACGGTTTGGGACTTCAGGAGTTAACATCAAAGTTCAGAGCCCCTTCCTATTACTGAGCTTGGAAGAAATGAAAATCAAATTAAAATAAAAATCAACATAAAAAAATCCCTGCAACACGCGGTTTAGTTGTAAATGTTGCTAAACAGGAACCAAAAAAGCCCAGAGGCTCCGGGCTCTCCGGCCAAACGCTGAAGAAGTGAGAGCTGCTGTGCGAGCCCTCCCCGATCGCATCTTCCTCCCAGGCTTCTCGCACTGCTCAGTCATTCCCCGCGGGTTCCCTCCGTGCCAGATTGCTCCTGTGCCAGCGATCCTCTAAGGGACGGACCTAATGCTTAATGGAGGCAATAAAGAGACGCTGCTCGGCTCAAGGCTGTGGCTCACACCAACGATGCTCTTTTTGGGTCTCAGCTCCAAAAAGAGACCCTCCGGCACTGCCAGCTGCCCTGTCCTGCTGGTGTCACCGGCATCGCCTAGCCCTGCATCCCTCTCCTTTCCTGGACATAAATGGAGCATGCTCAGGTTTTTTTTTTTTCAGCTCATGAAATCCAGGCACAATTTTGCACAAGCTCATTTCCCGGCAAATTGTTTAGTTCTTGCGAAGAGCCCTGTTTTTTTATTGTCTGCCTGCATTTTTCAGCCATTCTGGAAGCAGGAAGGCGCGTGCCTGGGCAGGCAGCAGCGCCGGGGCTGCCAGGCACCCGAGCCAGGGTGCTCAGCCCACGGGGCTGTAAGACACAAGGTTTGATTTTTTTTTTTTAACCCGACAAGCCAAGGCACCGAAACCCGGACCTGCCGCGCCGGTGCTCAGCCCTGCTTTTCCAGGGTGGTGAGTGAGGCTGCTGGCAGCACCGGTGCACGAGATAAGGGAAGGCTGGGAAGGCTTTGGAAGAAAAATGATGTCTGGCTTTGCTAAACACAAGTCAGATGGGTTTTTGGTTTAAAAGGGTTGAAATCCACCCATGCAGTCCATCCCTCCATGCACAGGAGGGCTGGTCTCCTCCCTGCCCGCGGTGCCGAAGCTGTCCTTGAAAACTCACCAGGGATGGAGCAGGATCCCGGCGCCCTCCTCAACCATAGGCAGCAAACTCCAGAGGCTGAGCCCTCTTGGCTGCAGGCTTTATATGAAATTTATGCAGCTTTCCTACAAGCCCAGAGTTTTCTCTCCAAGTGGGCCAACCCTGGAAATCTTCTCTTAGGAAAAACAATGCCAACGACCCTTGGGAGGACATATGGTCCTTGTTAGAGGCAAGATACCTGAGATAAACATGGAAGCAAAAGAAAGAAAACAAACACTTCCCAAGCAACGGACAGATTGTACCGAGTGGCATGTTCCTAGTTTTGAGCTCAGAAGGGAGAGGGAAAAAAAAAAAGCCCAGCAATTTTCCTATTATTGCAAAAATATCCCATCAGAGGCGACTGTCGGTTGAGAAGCCTGAAGCCCCAAATGAGTATTTAAGGCTCCATTAGCTGCCAGGAAAACGAGCTCCAGAAGATGCCAAAATCCCTTCCTGAGCTGTGACACCACAGCAACACCAGAAAGGAGTGGGAGGCTGGGAAAAGCCTTGGAGCAACCACCCTACGGGGTGCCTTCTGCTTGGAAGAGGTCTCCAGACGAGCAGACTGCAGCCTCCACAAGCTGCTCGGATGGATCAGGCCAGGATTTGGCCTCAGCTCCATTTTTTAACCTGATTTTTGTGGACGCCACAGAGGGCTGAACGTGCCACGGTCCCATCCAGCCCTCGGGAAGCCAACAGGATCGCTCCCACCATCAGATGTGTCTACGTGCTTCGCTGCTCTGCTGGATCAGGTCTGCAGGGCTGGGAGGGGAGTTAAAAGAGGTCCTGGGACGTGGGTTTTTCTGGCCCACCTGCGTGCAGGGTTAGTCTGGGAGTCGGCTAAAACACCTTCCCCTCCGTCACACCCATTGCTTCGGCCATGGGAACGGGGAGGACTGGGGCTGCGGGTGCGCTGACACCGGCAGGGTGACTGCACGTCCTCCCCGCCGCGCTGAAGAAGCCTTCGAGCTGCGTGACTTGAAGAAACCAAAGCGAGGAATAGGAGCGGCCCGTCGGAAATGGAGGTGCTGTCACAAACCGCAGCTCACCCGGCCCTGGAGTTTGCCGTATACCATATTTCCTTTACGAAGTTCCTGTTACAAAAGCAAGGTTTTAAAAATAACAGCCCAAACGTGCTTGTGGCAGCAACCTGCCATGTCCATGCTGGAGCAGAGCAATGCTGCACCGTTTCACCGGGGTTTGGGGGGACCAGAGCACTTTGGGGGGACCAGAGCACTTTTCGAGGACAGTTTTCCATTAGGGCATGGATGAAGGGGTACACCTGAGCCCTGCCTGGCCCCCAGATGAGCTGGGTCCCAGCTCGGAGGCCAAGGGCAGAGGCTTTGCTCTCAGCAAGGTGGGGAGAGGAGGGGGGTCATGACTGGGGAAATACAATGCAACAGCGGGAGGTTCCCGTGCCATCTGCTGAGCCCGAAGCTGCAGCAGAAGGAGCTTTCCTGGAGCTGGTATTTGAGGCAGGTGAGCCGCGCTCAGCCAGGCTTGCAGTGGGAAGAGGGGTTCCCTCCGATGTCCCTCCCACGCCCCACTCATGACCAGACACCGACTGCAGGCTGCACCCCCATGGGGACCTCCGATGACATATAGGAGAAGGGGGCAATGGGGACATGGTGTGGAGCTGGCCATGGGGCAGGGTGTTCTCCGTGGGCTCTGGGTGCCTCTGAGGCCATGGGGGACCCATCCGCACAGCCCGGGCTCAGCTGCGGCTCCTCGGTAGCCCGCCCCACACCAGGCCGGTGGAGGTGGCACCGGGGCTCATCGTGCCTTGGCATCCTTGGACCAGCACCAGGGCTTGCTGCCTGCCTGGGGATCCCGGAGCAGCACCGGCACCAAGGCTCGATGTGAACTTGGTGCTCCCAGACCGGCATTGGGTACCACCATGAGTCGGGGAGTTCCAGACCAGCACCGGGTCTTGCTGTGCCTCTCGGGAATCCCAGATCGGCATCAGGGCTGGTCGTGCCTCAGGGGTCCCAGAGCAGCACCGGGGCTCCCGGCCGGGTACCGGGACTCTCGTACCGGCTGGGGGGGGGGGGGGGCTGGCCGTTCGCGGGTCTCCCAGCCCAGCACCGGAGCTAGCGCGGCGTCGGTGCTCCCGCAGCAGCACCAGGACTCCCGGCCCAGCACCGGGGCCGTCCGTGCGGAGGGACGGGTTGGGCTCCCCGGTGCGGGGGGGACGGGGACGGGGGGACGGGGGGACCGGGGCGGGGCGGTGGGCGGGGCGGGGCGGGGTGTGTGTGTATGTGTATGTGTGTGTGTGTGTGTCTGTGTGTGTGTGTGTGCAGCGCGGAGGGCGGTGCCGGGGGGTGGCGGCGGCGCAGTCGTGCGGCGGCGGCGGGATGAACGGGACGGGACGGGGGCTGTGCGAGCGGAGCGGAGCGTTGCCGGCCGGGGCCCGCCCGCTGGTCAGCGCCCTCATGTTCTCCGCCGGGCTCTTGGGCAACCTCCTGGCCCTGGGGCTGCTGCTGCGCTGCCGCCGCGGCCCCCGCGCTCGCCCCCCCTCCCTCTTCCACGTCCTGGTGCTGGCCCTGGTGGTCACCGACCTGCTGGGTACCTGCTCCGTCAGCCCCTTCGTCCTGGCCTCCTATCACCGCAACCGCACCCTGACCGCCCTGGCCCAAGGAGGACACATCTGCCTCTACTTCGGCTTCGCCATGAGCTTCTTCGGCCTGGCCACCATGCTCATCCTCTTCGCCATGGCGCTGGAGCGATGCCTGGCCCTGGGGCGGCCTTACTTCTACGAGCGCTTTCTCAGCCCCCGCACGGGCTTGGTTGCCCTGCCCACCATCTACACCTTCTCCGCGGCCTTCTGCTCCTTGCCGCTGGTGGGCTTTGGGCAGTACGTGCAGTATTGCCCCGGCACCTGGTGCTTCATCCAGATGCACCTGGATTACCACCGGCACAACGGCGGCAGGAAGGTGTCCAGGTTGGACGTCACCTTCTCGCTTCTCTACGCCACCCTGCTCCTCTTCCTCATCCTCTCCGTGCTGCTTTGCAACCTCAGCGTCATTGCCAACCTGGCCCGCATGCGCCGTCGTGGGCAGAAGACCCGCCGGCTGGCCACGGTCGAGCAGCCCCGGGCGGCCGGCAGCTGCGGCCGGCGCATGTTGTCCATGGCTGAGGAGATCGACCATCTCCTTCTCCTCTCCATCATGACCATCACCTTCGTCATCTGCTCCCTGCCGTTCACGGTGAGTGTGACCGCTTCTCCCCTGGGGTGGGGTCCCTCTCCCCAGCACCCCCGTTTCTCTCCCTCCCTTTATAAGGCTCCCCCCCCCCACTCCACTGCCCAAACCTCAAGGGCTGAGGTCAAAGCTTAGCTCCTCCTGAAGCTTGGGAAACCCCAGCTCTGCCACAAACTCTAGGCAATTTGCACGTCCCTTGGGGTACTGGGGGAACCACTCCCCATATCCCCAGTGCCAGGAGGAGGCTGGGGTGGCAGGAGAAGGGGGTGGCAGGACAACGGGGTGGCAGGAGGATGGGGTGGCAGGAGCAGAGGTGCCCTCCCATCCCGCTGAGGCTCCGAGGCCTGGCAGCGTGGCTCAAGCAGGGTCCGGGGTAGGGGTCCCCTGGACCACATGGCATCACTGCAGTTCCTGGGAGCTGGGCACTCATGGTGGAGGTGTGAGAGGTGGCAGAACAATAAATTAGACATCCAAAGATTGGGATGAAGGAGATGCCATTGGGCTGGAGACAGCGGGTATCTATGCTGGGTGGGCAGAGTTATCCCAGATTTCCGTGGCAAGAGGGAAGGATGGAGCTGGAGATGCGAGCAGGCAGCACCGACCTCACCGTTAGACGGAGGTCTCCACTCCTCCGCAACAACACCGGGGCGCAGGCACGGAGATGGGTGATTGCTGGGAATGGAGATCTGGCACATGGGCCACAGCATGCCTCGTCCCAAGGGTTGTGCCCACATCCCGTGCCCCCTCCGTGCACGAGGCTTCCGGCAGAAATACGGGGTCGAAACACCTCGGCCAAGTGACAGAGGGGAGAGAGCGAGTCCCCCGACTCTGCCCCGTGCTCTCCCCACCAAAGGGCCGCTTTTCATCCATCCAAGCCATATTACACCAGCAGCATCACGGACTCCGGAGCACCTCGAGCCACTCGTGTCCCCTGCCTGTGTGTGCGAGCCTGCCACCACACAAGGTCATTTTGTTCCCATTAGAAGCGAGTCCCACCAAGGTTGGGAGCGCAGCCAGTGCTAATTTCGTGCTCATGGAGTTAAATAGATGCTACCTTCCCTTCATGCTCCCTTTCTTTTCCCAAGGGAAAAGAAAATGACCGCAGGCTGTAGCTGAGCCAGGCTGCCTGGGTTTTAAGACAGAGAAAAGACAAAGCAGTAATGTCTGGATGCTCGCGAGCATCCCGGGAGCCAGACTCAACTTCCTGAGAGACGCTTCAGCTCCCGTCAATGGGCCCACACATGATGGGCGGTTCTCCCCGTGTCCTGAAAAAGCTGAGGTTTGGGTGCCGTGATCGTTACGAAGTGGGACCCCTTGGTGGGCGGGCAGGGCCCTGTGGGTCTGCTTGGGGCAGACAGGATGGGAAAGTGCCGCTGGTGGGGATCCCATGGGCCTGTAGTAGCAGATATAGTCTTATCCAGGAGCACAGCCAGCTTTTCTTTTCCTATCGCCCGGCTCCCATGTGGGGTTGTGTTCGGGCTGCGTTTTGGCAGCGTCTCAAACCGAGCTGCCAAACACTGCTGGTGCCTCCTTGGTGTGACACTTTCTCTTCTGGCTGGGGCTGGCCCGCAGCAGCCACCATCTGAGGAGCAGCCCGGGCACATGAACCCAGCGAGCATCAGGTCACAGCACCACCAAATCCTTCTCAAAAAAGCCCTGAGCCCGGGCAGCCCTCGGGAGTGCTGCGCTTTCGGCAGCCCCCGGGTACCGGCTGCACTGTGGCCACCTCGTGCCCTGGGATGCAGCATCCATGGGTGGTACCCAACGGATCCCGGCCGGAGGAGGGATGCTCATGCCTCCCATGTCCCCAGCTCCTGTCCCCGTCTCAGCATCCCCTCTCCCCCGAAGCGAGGGGGTGGCGATTAGACCCGTATGAGTAAGGAATGCTGAGTCACCCTTCCAGGAAGCCCCGTAAGCTGCTATGAGTCGGCACATTGCAGGAAGGACCGGAGCGGTCCAGCACCCCGCATCCTCTCTGTCTTGCACATTTATGTGTCCTGTGTGGTTTTCAAGGTGAGACCCACCACTTCCTTAAGCAGCCGCTGGCTTAATTGCCTTAGGGCTAAATGAAGCCTTGCTGCGTGTTGAGAGCAGAGCACAGGCCTGGCTTTCATTAGCCAGAAGTTCATTTAAACTGGTGGAGGCAGCAAGTGTGCTGTGACAGCCCGAATCGCCCCAAGAAGCTGCCCGGGGCCCAGATCCTGGAAGCCCAGACCCGGCATTATTTCTCCCCATTGTGTTTTACAGATCCGCGCCTACGTGAACAAGTTCCGCGAGGAAGAGGGCAACCACGACTGGGACCTCCTAGCCCTGAGATTTCTCTCTATTAATTCCATCGTCGACCCTTGGGTCTTCGCCATCCTGAGGCCGCCGGTCCTGCGGTTCTTGCGCTCGGTGCTGTGCTGCCAGGTGACCCCCGCGAGCCAGGACAGACGGACTCCATCCCCCGCAAAGACAAAACTGGCAGCACGGCTGGACCCCTGTGGGCAGTAGATCCATCGGCCATTCCAGGAGACATCTGCCAGGTGAAGCACAGCCCTGACAGATGTTAACGAAGCTCTGCCTTATGGCCCATAAAGAGACGTATCTGCTGCGGGGCGGGCCAGGTACGGGTGGTCCGGAGATATGTCACCGCGTGTCTGGAAAGCCCCTGGAAAGCAAGTGCGGTCTCTCACAGGGCAAAAAAATACGGTGGGACAAGATCAGAAGGGCTGATGAGTACCTGGATATCGCTGTCGCCCTTAGACAGGGCTGCTCCCCCCTGGCGAAGGGTGCAGCCACGCTGCAGGAGGGTCGGGGGGGTGAAGCATGGGGGGCTTTGCTATAACACTACTGCTGTGGGAGGGGTGTCGGGGAGCCGAGCTTCCTGCTGGCGTGCTTTCCGGCAAGGTCCCCGCGGTCGTTTCGGGCTGAAGGCAGTGTGCAGGCAGGGGTATGGGTCCTGGAGATGGGGCTGGGGTAGCCACTTTTGCTGCAAGCACACGTCTCTGCCCCCAGGTCCCTAGGGATCAGGTAGGAGAGGAAGGGAGCAGTGTATCCCCAAATATTCCCTTTTATTTGGTAGGCTGGTTGCCTAAGGAAATGCACTTTATCAGGTCTGTGTGCATGTGTCTGTCTGTCTGTCCCCGACTCCAGAGATTTTAGGCACCGGTAGGTACTAGCCCAGCATGTCTGAGGGGCACTGGGGCAGAAAGAAAGCCAAATTGTGGCACTCCCCTTGCACTGTGATGGCAGCAGAGCTGTGTGGCCCCTCCTGAGCACCCATTTTGCAATTTTTCTTTGCCCCATAGTTTGTGGAGGAGCCAACAAGGGGAATAAAGAGCCCGACCAGGGAATGAGAGGTTTCGGACACAGCCATGCGCTTTACCCATGTCCAGGGTGATGCTGCTGATGGGTTTTGGGTTGGCACGGAGGAGGGCTCGTCCTCCCAGGCTGCCTGGCAAAGTGCCCTCGATTGCCCTCCCGCCAGCTTGGGACAAACCTGCTCGGGGGCATCGCTTCTCTAGAGGTTTTATTTGGAAAAAAAAAACCCAAACAAAAACCCCAAGAAACCAACAAAACCAAAAAACCCAAGTGCAGAAACATCCAGGTCATCAATCCTGCCCCGTCGGGCAGCATCCTTCAGTGCCGCTATTTTGTTTTGTGGGATACCTGTTGCTCTTCGGGGCTCCGGGCTGGTCCCCACTGGGATAAGAAGCATCTGACCCCGTGGGTGAACTGGGTTTGTTCCGAGGCTGTCGCTGCTGTTAGGGGTTGCTGGGGGGGTCGTGGCTCCCGTTCGTGCAGCGTCCAACACACAGAGTGTCGTTGTGCCATTGCAAGCGGGGCGTCTCGTTGTCCGTTTGAGAGCTGCAGCTCTGCTCAGAAAGCCCAAAGGTGCCGAGACTTGGAGCGTTTCTGCGGTTCATTAGTTGAGGTGATGTAAAAAAAAAAAAAAAAAAAATTATTATTTAAACAATAAATGTCTCTCAAAGGAGCCTGCTGAATCATGTGTGGATTTGTGCTTAAGATGCACCTCAGGGTAGATCTGGCTCCTGGAGGAAATGTGTCACCTGCCTGGAGCATCGGTGGGATGAAGCCTCTGGGATGGGGGGAGAGGGCAGGAGGGGAGGCTGGGAGGGGAAACATGTGTCTCCAGTTTCCTAAAAAGTGAAAATAAACCGTGTTTTATAGATGTGTGATGACATTTTTGCCTTACCTCTGCAACCTGGCCCTCAAGCTACAGAAATGCCCCCACCTCTGAGCCCTTCCCTAAAACTTGTATATCCCGAAGCCAGGGAGAGGCAGGCAAAGCTCCTACCTGTTATCAAAATAAAAAAAAAAAAACAAACCCACAAAAAACCCAACCCACCCTAAAAAAAGGCGGAATTTATGTCACTTTTGTCAGGCAGCCAATATCCACAGGAAGTTTACTGGCCTCCAAAATGTGCGTGGGCAGATGTCAGGCATGGGCTGCTATTGCTCAAGCCTTGCCGGCGGGTTTCTGGCAGCGCCCGGTGGCTGGGGGGTTTTGGGGTGTGTGGGGGGGGAATTTGGGGGGGGTTCAGGGGGAGGGTTGCAAGATGTGCCCTGTACACGGGGCTGCAGCTGGGGTTCTCCCTTACGCTGTCCGTGCGATTGAGTCATTAACCCTGTCGCTGAGCCCTGGGTGTCCAGATTTGGCAGGCTCCCACCCGCCGCTCGGAGGTCACCGTCACCCCCTCCCCAATTATTTCCCCATCCGTGCACGCAGCAGCAGCAAAGGCACTTTTTGGGTTCAGGGCTTGTGCACCCCGTTGTGTCTCAGCGGGTGCTTGGCTTGAAGAGGAGCCAAAAGCTTTGGGAAGAGCCGTGAGTCTGTGCGCTTTATTTGTCTGGATGGTCGTGACCTGGTTGCTCATGCTGGAATTTCGGGACCAGTTGCCTAATCCTCTTCTAAGCCAGAGGGAAAGACTGCCTGGCATGCAAAAGATGGGAAGAAAAGAAAAAAAAAAAGCTATCACGTTGGAAATGGTGGTGGGGGGGTCACCTCCTGCAGAGACCAGCCTGCCGAGGCGTGTGACAGCAGTGGGAAGAGGACCCAGGGCCGTCCATGGCAGCACACGGGACAACCCGAAGGCGGGATGCTCCCTGCGGCTCTCACTCCAAGGATCCAGCTCCCGCCAGCCACCAGCTCAGCTGCTGACCACTAATTGCCGACTGCTTGTTTTTTTGGGAGCTTTATGGCTCCTCATCAGGAAACACGGGGCTGGGAGACAACCTCCCAGCATCCATCCCGCTGGGATCTGCTTTTCGCAGAGTAATGCTGCAGCGGAGTCACTCTCATGCGAGCTGTCCCCAATAAGGGACAGCAATCCTGGCAAGTGGGGTCAGGGGAATGATTTGGCTGAAATTTAATGCAAAAATAAAAAAGAGAAATTTGTTGTGAGCCGGGGAGACCCTTGGTGCGTGCGAGGAGAGGAACCCCCCAAGACCCGAGTTCCTTTGCCGTGATGCATCCTGCAGAGACGGGTCCCTCGCCCGGAGATGCTGTGGGACACTGCTCTGCTTGGGGACGGCTCTATACGCTGCTCCTCGGGGAGGTATGCGGTCTCAGCCCCCTGAGCGGGGTGTGCTGGCCGGGCCCAACCTCTGAGCTGCTGGCCATGGGTTACCCCTGGCCGCTGCTGCTCCCCGAGCCCAGAAAACAAAAAAAGCAATCAATCAGCCCTCCTGCTCCTTTCAGATGAGAAAAGGGCCTTAGTTAGAGCTCTGCGAGGGCAAGGAGGGCCATGAATCTCTCGGTATCCTGAGCCATGAGGCTGCACAAAACACTGCTTTTATTAGCGTCACGCAGGAGCCATTACGAAAGCCAAATTAATTAATTTGACTCTCTTCAGCTCAACTGACATCTGCCGGCTTAAATGCAAGATGCCAAAGTGTCATTTCATTGTCTGTGCTGACCCTTAATGATTTTTTTATTTCCATACCGGAAACCCGCTGGTGCAAGAAAGTGCCAGGCAGCTCTTTACGTCCACATTTCCATCTGGAAATCAAGCTGCCGAAGAGGAGCGAGGGAGAAGCCACCCTTGGGGACAAGGGACGGCATCAGCTGCCCACCAGACTTCTTAAAAATGGAGAGGGACTTTCCACAGCTGCTGGAGAGAGCGGGGAGCTGGGGGACCCGGGGGATCGGGACCCTCCCCAGCTGGCCGGAGCAGCCTGGGGGTGGCTCTGTGTTGCACCCCACAGCAGCGGGGAAGCCAGTGTCTGCCTCTCCTTCTGGGCTGTCTCCCTTAAAAAGAAAAACCCAAAGGGTCCAGGCAGTAAGGCATGGTTTGGGTGGGAAATGACGGTGATGCAATGCAGCTTTTTTGGGAAAATGAGGATTTTTGGAGAGTAGAGAAGAAAAGAGAGGAGCTTCCCTCTTGCTTCCTCCTTTTCTGGCTTGTTCGGAACATCTCCTCCGCATCTCAGCAAGGAGCGAGCCCTCATTTTTCAGCTGTTTTGGCCTCCTGGCTGAGCCCGAGTGCTTCGACCACGGCTCTGCCGGGGGCCATGAAAGCCCCACGACCCCGTTCATGGGGGTCAGCAAACGTGGGCAACATCTGGGGACAGCCTGCAAAGGTGGGTGATGCATGTGCTGCGTGCGGTGTTGCGTCCGAGCCCAGCATCCCTGTGGAGCGCCTCTGGGATTGCTGGTCCCGGTCCTTTGGGAGGCTGGAAGGAAAGCAGAGCCCTGGGAAGAAGGGGAGAGCCAGGCGGGAGGCAGCTGCCCTGCCGAGGCGGCTGCGTTTCCAGGCAGAGGATGGGCAGTGAGCCCATCTCCCTGGGCTCCAGGAGGGTGAGCGGCGCAATAGCCATTAAGCAGGATTAAATGAGTTAGGCAAGGAAGTGACTTAAGGGAAGATTGCACGGCTGGGCTCCCACACCAGCTTTGCAGCGGTGCCAGGGCTTACCTCGGCATCGGATGTCGGAGCTGATGGCAATTCCCCAGGGAATTCCATCAGCGCAAGAAAAGAGAAACATTTGGCTTTACCGTAGCTGCCTTCTGCTTTTTCAGCTGGTTTCGGGTCTCTGCATCCCCACATATTAACATGAAACCTTTCCAGCTCCTCTGGGTCCCTCAGGTCACCCCACATCTCCCATTTTCCTGGATTCGCTGCGTCCCTTTTTGGTCATTGGGGACTAACACCAAGCTCTGTCCTACAAGCATCCCCAGAGGGGAGAGCTTGCAGCATAAATCGGGCTGTATTTTACCTTATAGCCCAGTAAGCAAGGGTATCAGCCCTTTCGAAGAAGGCTGTTGGGGTACCCAAAACATCACAGGCTTAAAATCAGAGCCTGCCGCCCAACACCGAGACCCAGAACGAGTAATTCGTGGCCTGTCCTCTGTCATTATGAGGGGTTATGAGACCTTGGAAGCAGCAGGGCTGTGGCAGAATTACCTCTCTGCAGCCACGCTTTCAAGCTTTTTTTGCAATGTATGAATAATAACAATTTTTTTCGTTCTGGCTTTTTGGTTCAGCGTTGCAGGGGGGTGAAGGTCTTGTCTGAGGTTTCCCCAAAACTGGCTGAATTGCTGGTATTTTGGCTGCTCAGGGGACTTTCTGGTTTCTGGCACGCTCCTGGGTCTCTGTCCCTCCCCGGTACCCGGCCGCGGCTTCAGGAGCTCATGCATAAAGGAGGAATGCGGGATGGAGGTGCAGCCCTCCTGCTGCCGACAGCTCCTGCGGGCTCGTTTTTCCCTGCAGCCGGAGCCGGGTATGCCGGGAGGGTGAGCCGGAGGATGCCGGGCTTGGTGCTGGGCCCTGGGATGGCGAGGGTAGCCATGTATCCCCGCTGACCCTCGAGCCATCCTTGAGCCAAAAGGCACATGCAGGGGAAGGGCCGGAGGGAGCAGAGCCCCCCAGGGTCCTCCCCCTCCGGCTGGGGGAATGTGCTGCTGCGGGAAAACGAACCAAGGGGACAACCGACAGGCTGGGAAAAATCCAGCCAGAGCTCAGAGATGATGTACGATTGATTGAAAACACAAGGAGGGAAAGTTTTACAAACCCAACTGGGATGCGGAGCTAAAAATACAGCTGCCGTGGCTCGGCGAGGGAGCGAGCCGTCCAAGGCCATCGCTTGTTTGTTTGCTGTGGCGATGTGCACGCATGGTGGGCCTGGCACTTGCCCCCAGAGAAAGTCCTCTTCCTTAAGAGTATCCAGATGAGGCATGCGATAATATATGTTCTCACTTGCCGCTCTTTATACAGCTGATGCGTGCTGAAGGGAGACACATCGCCTTTTTCCGAGTGGGAGAAGCCGTCGGCGAGGGCTGGACCACGCTTCCCCGATGCTCATGGGCTTTGCTGTGGGGGAAAGGCAGCGCGAGAGGTTTGGAAGGGACACATCAAAAGCCCGAGGTGGGCAAAGCGTTTGGGGAGGCTCCTGGAAATGGCAAGGGTTTCCCATGCCAAGCTGCTTTTTTTAACCGGATTTCCCTGAAATGGGGAAACATCCGCGCCTATCAAATCCGCAGGGAAATGCCATCAATCAGCCAGCGCTGGTGCAGTTCCCAAAGCGATCTAAATCTTCAAAAACAAGAGACTAAACAGTGTCAAACTTATATCAAGTATCTGGCTTTTAGAAAGGCCATAAAAGTTACGAGGCATCGCTGAGCATGATGGATCGCTCGCCACCCTGCCCCATGTGCTAAACGCTGTGACCTTGTCTGCAAACCCCGTTTATTAGGCAAAAACGGGACCCCATTAGCAGCCTCGTAAGCTGAGCTCATGCGAGGAGGAAAGCAAAGGTCCCAGGGTTTCCGAGTAAGTCAGACTATAAATCTGTGCAGGGTTTTGGGTCCCAGCACCGCGGCCAAGAGCAGCCACCGCTTGCTCTGCTTTCGCTGCGGTTCCTGCTGAGCCGCCCCAGCTGCAGAAGGTGCCAGTTTGTGGCTGAAATAAAAAAGCCCTTAAAAAAAACCAAATCCACCTGAAAAAGCTTGTTTCTCTGAGCAACCGGTTTGTGAGACACTCCAGTCCTGCAAGTCCTACAAGTCTGACACACTGCATTTCTCTGCCTCAGTTTCCCCTCTGTGCTCTGGCAGCATCTCTTCCCGGTGCGGGAGCTGCATCCCTCCCATGGCCATTCCCCCAGCAACCTGTATCAACTGGGGAAGCTCTAGAAAATTAATAAAGAGAATAAAAAGGGGAAATAACAATGGGGAAACCGCCTGGGTGCCGGGGCCGGGGATGGCCTCTGCTCCAGGGCACAGGGCTCTGCCAGCCAGAAGCTGTGGGCTCCCTCCGGCTCCCTCCGGCTCCCAGCTGTGACCGGCTTTGTTCCTGTTAGCGTTGGCAGCTTTCACAGCAACGAACGGTCCTTGCTCTGGCTCGGCTTTCCCTTCCCACAGCCAGCCCCACGCTGCCGGCACCGTGCCGTGTCGAGAGGAGCCCGCCCGAGTCACCGTGCCGGCTCTGGCCCCGGCTGAGCCAGGTTCCCACAGGGCTGGCAGAGCCGTTCCTCGTGCTGAGCATCCGCAGATTTATCCTTCCCACCGGCTGCTCTGAAGAGCACCCACCAGATGCAAACATCTCCAGCCAGGCTTTTCCCAGCAGGCTGCTGAATTTTTTTTTTTTAATTTTTTTTTTTTTGCATGGCTCTTTGCTTAGCTGGGGTGACGGGGAGGGGACGGGATCAATGCACAGCGCTGCAAGGATGCGCAGGAGGAGGGCTCTGCTCCCCACCGCCTCCTCGCCCTCTGCCTAGAGGCACCGAAATGGTGCTGGGAGAAACCCCCGGAGCTCATCGAGCCCATCACCCTCCCCAAACCTGCTCCAGCACCGGTGTCCTCACTGACCTCCTTCCTTTGCTATCACCTGCACTATAATTTCAACCCTAGAAAGCACTTAGAAGATGCTGAATAAGCAACGTAGCAATGGTTGGCAGAACTGGGATGGATAAAAACCACTAAGGATGCCATTTACTGGGAGCCCAATATCCCCAATACTGCTGCCATGGCACACCGGGGACAAGGTTTTAACTCTCTGTATGTGGGGGGGCAGGAGGAGATGGTGTTGGCCGGGACAGATGTGAAATGTCAAAGCAGACAGCGTTTTGAACAGACTTAAAAAAAGAAGTAACTGTGTTTAAAAGAAGCCATTCCAGGGCTGGTTTTTTGTCTGTGTTTATCCCCGGACATTCGTGCTACTAGAGTTTTGGCCACGCAGCTAATTGAGAGTGATGGAGTTTGTCATGCTGAGTGGATGTATACATGAGAGAACATTTATTTGTCATGAGCAGCTGCTATTTCCTCTGCTAAAGACCTTTTTCATCTAATAGGCGCTGGGAAATGCTCATTTACAGCTGTGAGGACTCTCTGAGGGCCCTGCGGAGGCCAGACCGATGCGTAGTTCCGTGAGGATGAGTCCTCAGCACTTACTCTCGGCAAGCCGGTGCATGGCCAGTGCCTGGGGAAGGCGGGGGCTCTGCCGAGTGGTCCACGGGGCTGCTGGAGGAAGCTGCTTGGGGTCTTGGAGTGATTGCATCAGGCATCAGTTTTGGAAACCTCTTGCGTCCTACGAGAGTGCTCCTGCTTCCTCCAGTACCCTGTGTCATCACTGTCCCCAACATCCCCTGGTCCCCCGGGTCTGTTCCCAGCAAGGCCATCCCCGTCTCTCGTTTCTGCTGCAGGACCACGTCCACGACGTGGATAAGAAGGAGCACGAAGCCTCTGCAAACCTCCTGCAGCTCTGCAAACGGGGACGGGGACAAGGGGACAGGGGAAAGGGGGCAAGAGAAAAGGGAAAGAGGAAAGGAGAAAGGGGACAGGGGACAGGGGAAAGGCTTCCAGGCTCTGTCCTGGTGTGTTTGGCCATTGGAAATTGCTGTGCCTGGCTGGTTTCTCTGCGGGTAGTACTTGGCCATCAGCTTCCCGTTCGTTGCCTTTTGCCTTCCCAAGCTTTGGCAGCTACATCAGCCTAGAAACCCGAGCGCTCCCTGCAAGATGCTCTGGGAGCTGGAGGCTTCCCGCTGCCGGGGAGGGGGTTTGGGGGCATCCCGGGACAGCAAAACGCAGAGCCCCTGACAAGTCTGAGAGAGGTTCAGGGGTCAAAAACAAATACCAGGAAATCCAGGGCAGGACATCCGCTGGTTCAAGCAGCCAGTTACCCCCTCGGAGAGGTCCTTGCCTCCGAGCATCCTTCCCAGGGCGGCTTGCTCAGCACTTTCCTCCTTGGCAAAGCCGCTTGCGCAAGCCGGTGTGCCGGGGCCAGCTTTTCCTCCCCGGGCACGGCATTTTCCTGCTGGTGCATCCCATCGGCACCAGCTACAGCCGCCCCGCAGAGCAGCTGGGCTCAGCTTCAAATAGCCAAACGCTTCTCGAATAGCTACGCAAGAGGCTCTTGATTCTTCTTGATTATTTATTATTATGATTAATGTGCTGTAATGATTAGAATAAATCACGAAGATTTGAAAAGTTTATCATCAATAATGTCTCTTCGAGAAGGAGCTGAAGGGCCCTGGTGCGGTACACCCCTCTGCAGGGTGTTTGGAAGCATTCAAGCAAATATTCAGCATCTGATGACTTTTTAAGGGAGATCAGCTTTTCCCAGGCATGGCAGTGATGCTCTCAGAGGTATTTGCTGCCGATGCCCCCGCACCTCCATCCAGCTCACCCAAAGGCCCCGGGAGTGCAGGCCCCGTCCCCTACCAGGACAAGGACGCAAGTCCAGTCAGCAAACACCATCATGTTGCTGCTTTGCTCTATTTTTTTTCCTCTCCGGGGGGAGCAGCTCATGTTTTTCTCACATTTTTCTGAAGTCATTCTGCATTTTTAGAAGGACGCACTAAGCCAGGAAGGATTTCTTCTTGCGGGCATATTCGCTTCGAGACTTGCCTTTGTGCAGCAGCGCCCAGTGCATTTTTAAAAATCATATTTAATTGCCCTTTCCCCTTGCTTGGACTCGCCGGTGCCTTTCTGGGAGTGGAAGGGTGCTGGCAGCCTGCGGGGCCATACGGGTGCTGGAGCAGCAGACCTCATAGGGGACACCTTTGGGGTCCCCATTCTTGCAGAGCGGACCCTGTCCTCTTAAGAGGTCCCTGTCCTTGCAGGGAGCTGCCGTGGAGTCTTTGTCCTTTTAGGAGGTCACTGTGGGGTCCTTGTCCTGCCATAGGCGTCCCTGTTCTCACAGGGGAGGTCCCTCTCCTTGTAGGGGGTCATTGTGGGGTCCTCATCCTTGCAGAGCATCTAAGCCCCTTGTAGGGTGCGCTTGTCCTTATAGGGGGTCCCTGTCCTTGCAGGGGGCATCCCTGTCCTCATAGGGGGTCATTGTGGTGTCCTCATCCTTGCAGAGCATCTAAGGCCCTTGTAGGGTGCCCTTGTCCTTATAGGGGGTCCCTGTCCTTGCAGGGGGGCATCCCTGTCCTTGTAGGGGGTCATTGTGGGTCCTCATCCTTGCAGAGCATCTAAGCCCCTTGTAGGGTGCGCTTGTCCTTATAGGGGTCCCTGTCCTTGCAGGGGGGCATCCCTGTCCTCGTAGGGGTCATTGTGGTGTCCTCATCCTTGCAGAGCATCTAAGCCCCTTGTAGGGTGCCCTTGTCCTTATAGGGGGTCCCTGTCCTTGCAGGGGGTCCGTAGGGGACTGCAGCAGCCGAGGGGAGCAGGCTGCCTCCCACAGGGAGCCACATCCCAGGGCCTGGCATGCCGGGGAACAGCCAGGATGGAAGCGGATGAGGAATCAGCTGAAAACTCCCCGTCAGCCCGCAGCTCCGCAGCATGTCCCACTCCTGAACTGGCCCCACCACACACCAACGGCTTCCGTGGTTTAGAAAAACCCACGTAGCCCGATGCAAAGGGCGTTTGAGTGGCACAGGGCAGGAGGAGGTCACCGCGAGAAGGCAACGGCCAGGAGAGCAAAGAGCAATTAGCAACAGCTGAGATTTGCAGAGAATAAAACGATGACAGCAGCGCCGTCAGCCCGCTGCCAGCTGGATTTTGCAGGCTGGGAGGAACAAAAAAATACCTTTCTCTATTTGGGCAAGAAAATGGAGGGGGACCTATTTGTTAAGTCCATGAAAAATCCCTCCTATCCTCGATATCGAGCAGCAGACGGAAGGGCTTGAGTGAAGAGTTGGGGCAACTGGGTCTCAATAAACTCATGCTGGTGCAAGGACTGGGGACATTAATGTGCCCATGGCATTGGGACACCACTAGTGAGCCCAGACTGGGGGACTGGGCTGGGTAAAATAAGACAATTCCCTGTATGAAGACTGGCCCCGCTCCCTGCTGAGGCTGGGTGGCAGGGACCCTGTCCCCACTGAAGCCGGGACTGTCACTGGGGTTGGCTGGCTGTAGGCAAAGGGTAAGCAAAACCCTCTGGGCTAAAAGCCCAGCCCTGCTTTCCTGGAAGACTGCAGGATGCTTCCTGGCACCGCTGGAGCACTCATTTTCCCTGGAAATCCCTGACACGCCACAGGAGAGTGGATGCACAAAGGAGTTTGCCCTCGTCTCACCATGGTGGATCAGGGAAGACCCATGGCGTGCGAGAGAAGAGAGCAGGGCTGAGTGGTCCTCGCTGCCGGTAACTCAATTTTCAACCACTCTTGGGATCTCGGAGGGATGTTGCTCAAGAAAAAATTCGTGGAAAGCCAAGGAAGTCCGAAGGAAATGGACAGCAGGAGGGTTGTGATTAAATGTCTTTAACTCATCTCCTTAAAAACATAGATCTACTTTGGGAGCTGTTTGGGGAGAGGAATGTAAGGCTGGCCCTGCTGGCTCACGTGGAAGGTCTCTTTGTAGCTTGTTTCCATCAGCAGACGCTAGCTGGGATTTAGGGAATGAGTCCAAGGACAGGGCAAGTCAGAGCAACCTCGGCTGGCGATGGTCAGCAGTCACCAAGAGCCAACCCAGCCCCTCTGAACTCACCTACCCTCTTTCCGAAGGGACCACCACCCCACAGCAAGGAGCTTGGGGTCTAGCCAGGGTTGTACCCGCGGGTGGGAAACCCACCTTGTGGGGACAGGGGATGTGGTGGGGTGTCCTCCCAGAGCCCCCCCCAGCGTTGCCGGGTCGCTGGGGCTGTCAGCACGGGGGAAAGGCTGGGAAGAGCAGCCAGCTGGCCTCACTCCTCCGGTATCGCAGGACACAGCTTGCCAGGGGAATAGTTGAAGCTTTGCCATGGGGAGCCGGGGACGGCTGGGCTGTGTTGTGAAGCCCTTCCCGTTCCCTGGGAATCGGACTGCAGAGATAAAGTAAATTATCTGAGACCTCGTCCCAGCTGGAGCTGAGTCCTTAAAACGGACCGTGCTGTGCTCCTGGCTGCCATAAAGGAAGAGAGAAATCCCTCCTGGTGAAAAATCCCGGCTTTCTCTCTTACTCAGCCCATGCATCATTTTGGCGACCTGCCTGTCACCCTCAGCATCTCGCTGCCTTGCTGCGTCGTCTGCGGCCAGGCTGCAGGCAAGCTGGGGAGAGATGCTGGCGTCTGGCTGTGCCCCACCACCGAGAGCCCTCTCCGCTGTGGGGTGGCATCGCTGGGTTATCGTGGTCCCAATAAGCCACAGGACTTCCCAAGCCATGAATCAAGAGGGATTTCCTCCGGCCGGTGCAGCACTGCCCTGGGGTGACGCAGCCTGAATCATGCTCCCACCCTCCCATTTCACTCTCCATGGCTTGGCCTGGCTTTGTCCTGACCTGCTTTGCTCCCAGGGAGATTCCCCGTTTGCCCAGTCCAAGCACTGGGGACAGTCCCTGCCGGGCGTCCTGGCCCTGCTACAACCAGGCACAGGGAATGAGGGACACATCCGCCTCTGATGCAGAAAGTCCCGTGCCCACCAGTTGCAAACTGGGAGAAAGGACTGGGTGTCCCTCCGGATGGACGGGGAGAGGCAAGGCTGGATGCCAACCCCATCATCCTGCCCTACACTGCTGCTGTCAGTCTCTGCTGCAGGTACAGCCTTGGTCCCACCCAGGATGGCCGTCCTGGTGTCCTCGGGGCCGGTGAGGGTGCCACACAGGAGGTGACCCATCCCCAGCATGGGTGCTGGGACCTCCGAGCCCCTTGGGACCAGTCTCCAAGCCCTGCTCCGACGTCTGACTGCCCGAGGCTGCGGCATCGTGGCTAAGCTGGCAGCCACAAACCTCCCCAGATCCTGACTCAAACCCTGCTGCAAACCGTGGGCTGAGGATAAAAGAACAGGTCTTGTTCCTGGTGGCTTTTTTCTTCATGGATCCTGGGTTTTGCTGATCCCCTGGGGACAGGCATCAGTGGGAACATGGAGCAGCACTGCCCGAGAGCCAGGTAGGACCCAGGGACACATGAATGTCACAGTCAGCCCCGATGTGGAGTCACAGCTTTTGCCAGCACATAATTAAGGCTTTGAAAGCACTTTGAGTACATCCCTGGCGAGGAAGGCTCTGCTGAGGAGCTCAGTCTGTCCTCTGCAGAGGAGAAGAAGAAATGAAGCAGGTTCCTGCCTGCACCCAGAGCCTGTGGTGCCTCACTGCTGCCTCCTCCCTGACCTGAAGAGAGACCTGGAGCTTTGGGGATTTGTCCCTTTGGGGTCCTCAGCTGGCCTCCGTGTCCCCCGGGAGCCGGAGCCCCTGTGGGTGGTGTGTTAGAGGATTGCAAGCTCATATTTTTCATGGTCTTCTTTAAGGAGGAGGAGGTGGCACCACGCGGAAGCGGGACAAGAGGCTGGACCCTGGGATCTGCACTTGAGGACAGCTCAGAGCATGGCCGATTAACCCCGGAGAAACCCAGCTCTGCACGACGGGCTGGCAGCAGGCAGCGGTCCCTGCCCGCGGGCGCTGCTGCCTGCAGCACGAGGAGGAAGGATGAGTGCCACCAAGGTGGGGACCACGGCAGGGGACGGTGGCCAGCGGATCAAACCGCAGTCGTTCACATCCCGGTTGTCATCTTAGCTCATTCCCACACCTGGGAGATGGGTTTCGATGCCGCGTGTCCTTTCGGGAGTTGCGCTCTTCCCGGGGAGCGAGTGGGGGTTTGGGGAGAGACAGGGGGGTTCAGCAGGAGGGAAAGGTGGAAGCCTGGAGCCGGTTCAGGAAGAGGCAGGATTAGGGCTCTGGGCACATCACCCCGGTGAGGAATCACACCCAGATGTCCCGGGTGCCTTTTGCCGCTGCCTGCTCGGATTTACGCCCAGCTCCAGCTCAGCAGGAGTAGGCAGGGGCTTTGGCTGAGGTTTTCCGAGCCAGTTGAAGCTCCAAGCTGAGTGTCTGGAGTGGGGATCTGCTCCATCCCTCTAATGCCTTATGCCCCCCCAAAACCACACAGCCCCCGGGGGAGCTCGGACCCACCTACGGGCACTGAAGGATGCTTCTCGGCGGGATGCCCCCGAGCAGGCTGTGCCCGGACCCCCGGCTTGGGGGGGGCCTGCCACCTTGCCGGGGGGTCCCACCCCAGAGGGGTCTCTGCCAGTGGAGCTGGTGGCAGTGGACCTGTGACAGTCGTTGTCAGTGCTTCCCATGTGTCCCACCCCAGGGTTGCCTGGCTGGGCTGCTGCTGGGGATGGCGGGTGGATTGGGGACTTGGGGACAAGATTTGGGGCCACCTGGGTGCTTGGCAAGGATGGGGCTGAAGCTCAGTTGAAGCCTGTGGTTGTCACACTGGCTCTCCAGTGGAAATACTCCATCAGAGCGACTCTGACAGGATCCCCATGTCCCTGTGAGCCACCCCAGTGCCCTCCTGTCCCTGGTGCGGGGCTGATTCCCAGGGCACCTCAGTCGCCGGGGAATCAGGCTGCTCAAGCAGTGGGAGGGGACGGTCCCCACCCTGCCACCTCCGAGCTCAGACAGTTCCCAAGTGACCCGGACACCAGGCTGATGTCTCATGATGGGGTCGAAATCTCTACACCTGGCCGGGCAACTCACGCACCCCGCTTTTCCCTGGGGGCCTGCAAACTCGGGGGGAGCGAGCAGGCTGCCCTGCATTGCAAAGATGCAATGTGCTGCCTGGTGAAAGGCTGGCGAGTCACAGCCTGTGACTCCACGGTCCTGGGTTTGCCTGCAGGCAGCTGCCAGCAGCACATCTGGCTCCCCTGCAATGAGGCTGAGCTATTGCTTTGGCTCCAGCCCTGCTGCGCTCAGGTTTGGGCAGGTCTGTGGGGACAGGGACCCCTGCCTAAAGCCCCCGTGGCTGGTGCTAATCCCTTTAGGCTCTCAGATATCCTCTCCTGGCTGTAGTTAAACAGAGAGGTTGAATGTGAACCCAAAGGTGCCGATTCCTGAGAGCGAACGAGGAGACTGGAGGCAGGTACCCACATTTCAGCATCCATGTAGCGACAAGGGAGGAGAGGCTACTTTTTATCTCCTCAGCTGCCAGGTCCATGGGGATGGGGTGTCTCCAAAAAGCTCAGCCAAAAGAAGCCCCATAGACCCCACACACTGCCACAGGAAGGGTAATAAATAGCCAGGCACTGGCAATATCCCTGCCCTACCTCTGTCCCCCGTGCTGCGAGCTGCAACAGGCCAGGGGACTCTGGCCACTGCCCATGGACACGGTTCCAGCTTTGCTCCTGAAAGCATTCGCAGTTATTTTTGGGCAGTAACTGCCTTTCCAAATATTTGCCTTGGTGTTAGTGCCTGGCCCCGCTCGCAGTTGGGGCTCCCTCCTCTGCTCACTGCTGTGCAAAGCGGAACTCTCCCAGCCGTAGCATCCTTCACGCAGCCCTGTGATACCTCCATGTCCAGGATCCCACCTCTCCCTATGGGCCACTTCTCCCACCCACCTCCCCACAGCAGGTCCAGGGTCCACAAAGAGTCACCCAGAGCATGTCTCCAGGGTAATCCAGCTCTTCAAGGCTCCCACTCCCCAACGTGGGTCACTCACAAGCCCAGCTGCGGGAGAGAAGACTCCAAGACTTAAAACTCAAAAGGGGCCTGAGGAGAATGCACCGTGCACTGCACCGAGAGGCTCTGCTGTCCGTCTCCTCCAGGTAGGACTGCGCATGGAGCAAGGCTGGGCCAGGGACACCATGGCTTTCATCCCTGAGAGCCCGCTTCAGTCCTGGGCACAAGGACCCGCAGCGACAGGTCCATGGCTTTGCCATCACCGGGGGTCCTGGTTTTTACTCTTTACAGGTCGACGTGCAGAGTGAGTCCAGCCCATGAGCGTGGGCGCCTGCCAGTGGAGAGGAACACCACCAAGTTTAGCGATACGACTATTTGTGTTGCAAGCAAGCCAAGAAATCCCCAGCCGATGGAGCAAAGGCCCTTCCCCACCTCCCAACCCTGCCGGAGAGCCGAGCATCGCCCTCCAGGGCTGGAGCGAAGCTGGGAACCTTCCCAGCACGGCCACACCAGGGAAGCGGCCCGTGTGTTACCACCAAAGGCTGAATCATGGTATTGCAGCCACTCTTTCAACATACAGAAGGGATTTGGCAACCTCATGGGCTATTAATAGAGCCGTGCTGTTTTCCCTGGGCCTCGTGCCGTGCTGGATGAGTGCGGGAGAGCAAAGTAAACTCTAAGGGAGGCAAAGTGCTGAGTTTACCTAAGGAGAGGTCAGACGAGTGGGGAAATAACCTGCCGGAGAGCAGGAACTGGAGCGGTGCCCTCTGCCCCCTTATCGCTTCCCATCCTCACGCCAGCTCTGCCGAGCCAAGAGGGAACAATGAACAATGGAGCCAGCGACGTGGTGCTGGGGGACGTGCCACCTCCGCTCCCTTCCCAGCTCCGTGGAACCCCGGGGGCTCCCGCTCTCTGGGGGCAGGGGAAAGACACGGCGAAGGGAATGCTATGGGATGGTCCATGGTGGTTGCTGTTCTTCCAGCCTGGTCTTTTGACTTTCACCCATTGGGTGTGAGAGTCACCCTGACCGGCCAGCGGCACGAGCAGAGAGGTCCCTGCGTGGACACCCGCATCACCCGGCTTGGGGACAGAGCAGGATGCCGTAGCCATGGGTGTAGTCCCAGAAGGAGATGCTGGAGGTGGAGCACCTCTCTGTTGGGAAGGGAAAATATGGAAAGAAGGCATTCTACGAGGAGCTGGTTCGGGCTGCTCATCCCAGCTCCATCCCGATCCCCGGCTCCAGGAGGATGGAGCCAGTGGCACCCTTGAGACTCAATCCCTGCCCATGCTGAGCATGGGGCAGAAGGGATGGACACCCCATCACGGCCAACCTGTAAGCTACCGTGGGCAGCGTGGGGTTCGGTGCTGCGGGTACCTGCCCTGGGCCTGCACCAGGAGCACAGCTGTATTTTTAGCAATGGAAGCGCCAGGCAGAAGAGCCACCCTACGCAACGAGGAAAACCATCCCGCCCAGCTGCCACCCCTTATCTCACATCCCAGCTCCATCCTGCCCCCGCACCCTCCCTTCCCCGGCGCAGCTCCTCTGCCACCTCCAGCCGTGCCAATACGGCACCAACCGCTTCCCGTCCCAACCCCAGACCAACGTGTGTCTGTCTGTCTGTCTCCAGATTCTCCCCAGGTTGCTCCCCACCACCGTGCTTCAGCCACTGGTCCTGCCCCAAATCAGCAGGCAGCAAGGGCATTGCGTGGGGAGCTGGTTTGGGTCTGGGCAGGGGGACCCGCTGGCTGTCGTGGACCACCCCAGGCACTGCTGAGCCACGGGACCCTTCTCCCATCCCCTCGGGCAGTGCCAAGGGCACAGGGATCACAGCTCCAGGGTACCAGGATGGTTTGCATCACCCTTGTAAAATTGGATGCCCCCAAGGGTGGGCTGAGGTCTGGTCATCCGCCTGCCCAAGGCGATTCAAGAAAACCTCGGCAGGAGACCAGCCTCACCCAGCAACTCCGGGCAAACAGCCCTGGCCACGGCTCCGTCACTGCCAGCAGGGCCCCGCAGCAGGGGAGGGTGCCCTGTGGCAGGGGAGGGTGCCCACAGCAGGGGAGGGTGCCCCAAGTCAGGGATCACAGCCAAGCCGTGCTGGAGAGGAACCTGCCCTGCCGGGTGGCGGCAAGCAATGCCCTTCTGCCAGGCTGAACCACCAGATGGGATGGAATCACTGGTCCCCACTGTCCCCCACCCCTGCCAGACCCCCCGTCCCCGCACTGCACCAGGCACTGATGAGCCCAAGAGACACCAGCCAGCCCACCACGTGTTGTCCTGCTTCACGTCCTGGCAGCGCTGCCAGAAATCGCTGGCGGCAGCAGCTGCCTGCGCACAGGCAGACGTGTCCTTCCCGTGCCCCCGCTCCTGCCTTGCAGCATCTCCCTCCTGGGGGCAATGATGTCCTCTCCTGCCTCCTCCCTGCTACAGCCTTCTCTTCCGCCGTCCTGCAGCTGTATCCCTATGGCAGAACGAGACAAGAGCCTGGCCATGGAGCGAGGCTTACCGGGAGGGATAGTGGCCATCAGTGGTCCAAGCCTGGGACTGTGGTCATCAGTGGTCCAGGATGGGCTGAGAACAGTCGATTTGGAAAATTCACCTCCCACCGCAAGGACTTGTCTTTCATCGTCCTTGTTTTGCTCAAAGGGTGAAAAAGTTGTGAGAAACACCGTGATTGCTTCCCGATGTCCCACGGTTTGGAAAGCACCCAGCAGAGATGTCAGTGGGAGCAGGCGGGAGGGTGCTGGCTCCTGAGTCAGCTAGCACCGAATGCCCGAGGGGAGCAGATGGCATGGGAGCCTCTGTCCGCAGCCGGGTCCCCGGGGCTTTCATGCTGTTCAATCCACCACCCCTTGGCCCAGCCACGCAGCGGGCACCTCCGTAACCCTTCCTCTAAAAGCTCTTTAAACATGGAAAACACAACGCGCATCCTTAACGTTCCCTCTGCCCTCCAGCGAGCACTGCTGCTGCAAGCCTTTCTCCCTCCTAACTGATGATGATGGCTCTGCAGGACTCATCGAGGATGGCGAAAGACCAGTCAGACCACAGGGCATGGAGAATTTCCTATTGTTTCAGACAATAATTTAAATTGTTTTGCTCTCCAGGACAAGCACATAATCCTTTTTTTTTTTTTGGGGGGTACTATCATTTTATCTTCTGATCAGCCACTGACATTTAAACACCCCCTGGAAGGCCCCAAAGTGTACGAAGTACATGTGAATGTCCACATTTGGCTTAGCGGTGAAATAAAGTACCATCAAAAGAAGAGTTTTGTCTGAAGCCTTCAACAGTCAATACCGTATCTGTCAGGAAATTATCAGTTCTTCAGCTCAGCGTGCACCTCATTAGTATCATCTAGGGAGACAGATCTGTGGTTTACCCAGACAGACATATCTTTTAGTGTTAAATGGTTGAAAAAGGAGCCGATAGCATCAGCGTTCATGGTGATCTTGCCTCACTTCAGCATCAGTATGTGCTGAGACACAGAGAAGTGGTAGATGCGCACACAGTCGCCCAGTGATCGCTGGCTGCCTTCCCCACCTTCGGCAAGCCGTGCGTGTGGGATGGCATCCCGCTCCTCAAGCCCGGTGGGACGCACTCCGTCCCTCCCAGCTGCACCCCAGGTCCAGAGCTCTCCTTCCTCCGACTCGCTTCTCACTCAAGGCCATAAACACCCACTGAATATTTCTTTCCACGCCGGTCTGTCCCCAGAGCCGTAGCTATTAAAAACAACCTAGTGCAGGAGCGTTTCCTCCAGCAAATGAGTGCGCCGTGGGATGCAGAGCACAATCAAACTGTCCCCGATATCCCTGACATTTTCTCCCTGTCCGTACATACCCTGGCACATATATGCCTCGATACATTTCCCTAAGTGCCTGCTTGTGCTACGCAATGAAAAAGACATTTTGTATTTAAAAAAAACAAAACAGCAAACTCAAAGCCAGGCCCGTGCACCCTGATGTGGTCCAGGACCCTGACCCGCACCCACGCTCACAGTCAGCAGCTCCAGCGAACACAGCTGCCGACCCAGTTCGATGCTAGCAGCGGTGGGACACGGACAAGCATGTCCCTTCCCCGTGTCACCGCAGGTGCCTGCACCGGCAGCTCCAGGGACCCGCTGGCTGGGCTCGGCTCGGGGCTCCTGGCACCCCCAACCCCAGCCAGGAGGCTTGAGCTGATGGATCCCGCTGTTGATGTGGGGGCTGAAGCCTGTAGAGCCGGGACTCCCCAGCCCTCCAGGCTTGCTACCGCCACTGCCCCTAGGAGCAAACAGTCCCTCAGCCACCAGCATCCCCACAGGACCCCACGGGATAGCCATTTCTGACTCCCCATCGCTTTGGTGGCAATGCTCCAGCATCAATTAAACAGCACTGGGAGAGGCAGCAATTTTTGCAGCCATAACCGAGATGTGGCACTGACCCCTAGTGACAAGCTCCTGCCCCGATGCTGCACAAGAAAAGGGCCGCGATCGAAAAAGGACGGGCGGCCAAGAAGAGCGGGGATGCGGGAACGCTCCTCCTGTTGCACAAATCCTGCTGAAGGAAGGGATCCTGCTGCTGCAGGGCTCGGTGGGCTGGGGGAGCGTTCCTGTAGGGGTGCATCCACCCCAGCCACCCCAGCCCAGGACACCAGCCCCACCACGCTGCGTCCAAGACAGATGCAGATTGACTGTACTTGAGACAGAATTTCTTTAAGACATCAATGACAAGCCCAAATATCGCACTTCACCTGCACCAAGCGGGGGAGCGATGCTGTAAGGGCAGCAGTGGCGTCATTAGGGACAGGATGGGAAACGACCGACGTACAGCTCGTAGAGCCCAGCAGTGTAAGGACCTTATACAGAAGAGGAATGACGGGAAATCACGGAGGATCTATTCGCGCCCTGACCTACTCCTTCCCTTGGGAATACTCAGCTGCATGGCAGGCTCTGATCTGCATGCGACAGTTTATTACTTTAAATACCTACATTTTGGCTCTAAGCCTGTCATTAAGTCCAAAAACGGTCTGTTTCAATTAAGGGCTTCAAGGAGAGCCCAGGACTAATGGTCTATTTCTGGGCGTTTCAAAATACTCCCAACCATGTGGGCTGCTTGCACGATGAGAAATATAGACTTTACAATGCTCTCAGCAGTTCTTTACCATCAATTCTTCCCCTCCCCAGTAACTTCAGAGCCAGAAGGGGGAGGATCCGACCCTCCCAGCACATCTCAGCGGTGCTGTGGAAGGGAGCAGATGTTTATTGAAGGGGATGGGAAGATGTCATGGCATGGGTGGGATTAGACAAAGCGTTCCCTCCAAACACACGGCTCTCCCCAGCCCACATCCCACGCTGGCCTGCAGACTCAGGTCCTCCAGCAAGGAACGACAGACCTTTTGCTGTCCCCAGGAGACGGGCAGAGGCTGGAAAGCCACTTCCCCAGGTCCCGCATCTCCCTGTCCCCGATGGATGTGAAGCAGCTCCATCCCACCTCGGAAGGGTCTGTCCCCGGCACTGCCAGCCTTGCCCTTCGTCTCCCTCCCCTCGTTTGCAAAGCGCTGGGCTTTCTGCAGACCTCACTCCCCGCACCGTCCCCAGCTCAGGAGGCTGACCTTGCTGCTGTCACTGAGAGCAAAGAAAAATCGAGGCTGCAAATAACCCCCTGGGCCTGTAACCAAGAAAATGCCAGCACCAAGCAAAGCCATCTTCCAACCTCCCTGCCCTTGGGATTTGCTGGCAAATTTTTGTCCTGGCTATTCACGGCTGTTGTGATGACCTGAGCTCTGGCCTTCGTAATAAAACTGCTTTAACCAGATACTCCTCTCACCCCCGAGGATGAACATGCTCACAAATTCGGTTCACAAGTCAGGTGTAAACACAAGCGGGTGCCAGTTTAAGCAGCCCCGGAGTGGGTGGCATGCTTGCCCACTCAGCTCCACATGGTTACAGCGCAGATGTAATCACTTTTTGAGAGCAGGGCTTGCTGACACCCATCAGTAGAGCCGCTGCTGCAACCAGAAGGAGAGAAATGTGCTTTCTATCCTGGAATCACTCACCCCTTCCTGCTCGGGGGCAACCGAAGCGCCTATGTGAGACATACAGAAACTATAGAGCAGGGCTGCGCTGATTCGACTTTTCCAGCGTAGTCCGTTGCGTGGGCGAGCCTCCAGCACGTGGTGAGCTCACCCCATCTCTCCCCCAGCTATGGGGTGGGCTGAGCTCCCTCGCAGCAACCTCCCTGCAGATCTGCTCTCACAGCTTGCTGTGAAATGCAATCCCCACAGCAGCCGGGATGACCAGCACACTGCAGCAGGGAACTCACACTGAGACTTAGGGGCTGTTTTATCCCTTCACCATTAATTTACAGGTAAAAGCACTTCTCTCCTTGGTGTAAAGGCTCACGGAGGGCTGGGAACGTGAGAGGGTTTTCTGGGCACCGTCCCACATCTTTCACTGCCCCGGGCAAGGGGGATGCCCAGTTCTCAGAGCTCGCTGTGTCTCTTGCCCTGCTTCTCCCTTGCTGCCAGCCTCGGGGCTGTCCCCCGCAGGTCTCTCCCAGGGGATCCGACTTTCTCTGCCTTGGTCTCCTGGGACGGCTCCTCCCGGACGGTGGTGTCCCCTCCTGGGCTTTTGGGCTGGTGCCGTGCCGGCGTGTCCCCACGGAGGTGGGAGGTGCGGAGGGGAAGCTCGGGCACGGCGGTCTCCATCATCTGAAGGAAGTCGTAAGCAGGGAGAGGCGGTTTCCAGTCTTCCTCAGACAAGGTACCTGCGAAGTAAATACAGTCCCATGTTAATAAGAGTTATGCAGCCCCACTCTAGGGACATTTCCCTTTCAAAGGAATTATGGCTTTTTTTGCCCTTCCAGTGAATGCAAAATTAAAGATCTTTTCTTAAAGACCACCCTCTTTCCTCCAAAACTAATACCATCACCCAAATTAAACCAGCCAGGGGTGCATTAGTATTTACTGGAGCTGGCCAAGGCTCTGCTCCCCAAAGGGGTCCTCTGTCCTCAGACACCCCCACGCAAAGGTCACACTCGGGGTCTGTCCACCAGTGGGTGGATGTTTCATTCGGGTCTCAGATAACTGTGTTAATGACTGCATTACTGACATGCCATTAGGAGGGGAGACTGCTGTCTATACGAGGAGGAAGCGGTCCCATTACATAAGGATGCTCTTTAATTTATGCTTTTAAGACTGATCACATGGTTCGTAGCACTTAAAAGCCTGAGGAAGGAGGCTGTGATGGCTGGCACAGCCCTTGGCCATGCAGAGAGCTGCTCAGCCATCAGCTCACCCCTCTGACACCCCTGAAAACTAAGGTTCCTACCTAGAGACGTACATGACAGCCAGGTGCCTTTAGCAGTGGCAATGGAAAGAGGTGTGGGAGGACAGCTGGCTCACAGGGTTCTCCCAGCGATTACTGGGTCAGAAATGGTGTCTTCAGCTCTGGCGAGAGCCTACACATCCTACCGCAACACGCTTTTGGAAACACTTGCTTTGAAAGGCTCATTTTAAAATTCACAAGGATCAAGTGGAGTCAACCCCATCGCCCTTCTGGAGCCTGAAGCAGGCTGGCAGCCGGCAGTTCCCAAGATCCCTGTGGCACCCTATGGCTACGCATAACCCATGAGGAAGGCACATCTGTGCTGCCTTCCTCCAAAGCTTCAGCGGGCTGATCAAGGCAGGAGGGATGCAGTGAAAAGCTTCACGGTACAAGCCAACCCTTTATGTCCCAAAGACCACAGCAAAGCACCTGCTTCCTTATCCTCTCCTGTCCAAAAAAATGCTGGAAGGTGCCTAAAGAGCAGCTATTTCTTATGCTGACAACTGGGAGTCAGGAGATTTTTTATTAGCAAGCTGTGTTTCAGAAGGTTTGTTCGCAGCAAGCGGAGAGCACAGCCAGGTTTGGGGATTATTGCGGGGAAGAGATGATGATTCAGATCTATTCACGCTTGGCTCTGAACATTAAACAGTCCCGAAGCAAACTCGTGAGTGCGGGTATTCTCTTCTGGCCGAACTATTTGTACTTCTCCAGCTCAAACCAGCATAGCTAGTTTTTCCATCACTAAATTCCAGGGCAGACAATTTATTGCACGTAGCATCTTCTCATAAACAGACCGGAGCTAACAGTGTGTGCTTAGGAACGTTACAAACGTGCATCCACTTACTGCTGGGAATCTCCAGTCCTGCTGTTAGCTTCTCCAGCCAAGACAAGATGTTCATTTCAGTGATGGACTGCTCTGATGGGAACTTGAATACCTGACCCCCGGCATGAAGGTTCACCCAGATGAGAACAGGCAGCGAAGGCACGGTGGCAAAGTATGCCTTCAGGACCCCGCCTCCCACTGGAGTCTTCTTCCTGTTGGGAAGAGGAGATTCAACTTGCTCACCAGCGGTTTGGCAGCACAACGGGACTGAGAGCCAAGCAAGCACCAAAGCCCTTGGGCCACATCCAGCAAAGCACACAGTTTTGCCTATGGGACAGCTGTAGAAGCTCACCGCATTACTTATAAGCTCAATGCTTTAAGCAAGCCCTTAGGGTCCAACGGAGAGGGAGCGGACAGCAGATGAGATGTGTAAAGAAATCCTCCAGCAGGAAGAGCTGGGGCAAACTCCGTAGGAGGGTGTGAAATGGTTTCTACCGTAAGTTTTTCAGTAACAGGTGAGATGGGAGCGGGCCAGGTCCTGCAGCCCGCCGTGGTTAGCCCCTCTTTGCAGGGAGAGCCACCAGCTCCCTCCAGCCCAGTTGCTGCCACTGCCCCGCGGCTGCAGCAAGTCCCCAGGGGGTGGAAAGGCAGGAGCTGATGCAGAGGGCTGTGCTCAGGCGGTCCAGCCCCTGGGCAGCTGCTGGGTGCTTCCCCACAGCCCGAGGAGCTGGAAAGGCAACCTCCCCAAGTGACACAGGGAGAGCCAAAAGAGGACATCGAGACGGAGGGACAGCAAGCCCACGAAGATGCTGAGTGCTTCCAGCACTATTTGCAGGCTGAGAGTGATGCTCGAGGTCTGAGCCGGCTCTCGCCATGGGAATGAGGTCCTCTTTCTAGGACCGTGCTACTCCTGCCGAGCCGATGGCCATATTCTGCCCTCTTTTGCGGCAATGCCCTTTTGCTCTGACAAAGGACAGCTCTTTCTTTCTCACGAAAGGAGAGCAAAGGCAGATGTGTAGGTGGGGAAGTTCCAGGGGCTCTCGTTTCTTGTGCATTACTGGCAAACAAATCGTCTTCTCTTGAAAAAAATGTGCATTCCCTGTTAGCTAAACTTCAGCCCACGCTGCGAGGCGCTTCCCAGACTTCAAAGCACGTTATGATTAAGACAGTGAGGTGTCTCTGGGCTTGGGCAAAACAAACAGAGGCTAAAAACTGAAAACGCAACGAGGGAGGGGAGGATTAAAAAAAATCCCCTCTCCTACAACCTTCTATTTAAGTTTGCCTTATGGGGCTTCTTCTGGCTGTCCCTTCTTCTGAAAACTTTCTTTCCCCCAGTCAACAATCAGTAATTGCCCTGTTGTGCTTCCCTCTAATTGCTGATGGAATAAGCACCACAAGACACTCCAGGAGGGCAAATTTACTTTTTCCCCCCACATGTGACAAAAATACAAATAACACCAGAGCCAGGGTCAAGCTACCATGCAGTATCTTTGAGAAAGTTTTACTCTACTGAAAACTGCAATCAATTAAATATTTACTAGTTTTATTTTGTCGTGCAATTTTGCAGCTGCCCAGAACACATACTGAATCACTGCTAAATGATCTGACCTCCCAACTCATGATGACTTCAGACGGGAATAATCACATTACCAGCTAGATAGTGTTTTTCAGTAATTGCCGACTCAGTTTTTTCTTGCCCTGAAATGCTAACAGCGAGCTAACGGAAAGAAGACAAGACCTTTTTCCACACTCACAAGTTCAACCAGCAAGCCACAAACACTTGCTGGGCTCTTCCTTTTGCCAGCTTCAGCATTTCCTTGCTTTCCATTTGACCGATGTCACCATCGCTGAACAAGATGAGGAAGGGCTTTCTGAGTTGCAAGTAGCGGGGCAGATTTTGCACGGTGATTTCTGGCTGCAAGACATCAAAACAAGAAGTTGGGGTTTACGGGGAGGAGAGAACAGAACCAAATTAGACTTTCTGTCCTTATGCAAGGGGCGCAGGGGGTAAGCAAGGCTGTAGGGTTCCTGTTGAATGCAAGCAGCTCGAAAACAAGCGTGGTTGCTGGGATCTTGGTGCACTTTGGAGATGTCTACGCCCAACCCTGCCCATCGCAAGCCAAGTCTGCGTGAGCAGCTGTGCACTCTGAGACGAAGGGGTGTGAGCAGAGAAGGCAAAAGCAAGGCCAGCTCAGCCCAGCTCCGCGTGTTACGCCTAGAACCAGGCTTTGCAAGGCATGTGCAAGAGGCAGGGAGCGGACCCTGAGAGAGGCCAAGCCACCAGAGCAGCGGGTCTGTGACTATGAGCACAAGCCAGGCCATTGACTCCCAGGGTCTCCTCCCACGCGACCACACAGCAAACAGCAGATTTCTGTCCAGACTGTCTGATCCAAGCCATAAAATTTAAAAACAAACGTAACTCAGCATGATAGAAATAATGAGCAAACATATTTATTTTGCACAGTTCCACGCTATAATCAGTGCTCCTGCAAACGACCGCAATGGAAAAAGGACACTTTTTTTTTTTTTTTAACTTACAAAAATGTCCAGCAATTCATATCTAATCATCCGCACCATGTCCTGCGTGCTCTGTTTGGACAAAGCGATGCCTTCCACGCTCCGACCTCCGCTCCTGGCAAGGAGGAGGGCTGGGGGAGACACCATGTATTTACGGGATCTGAAAAAGAGGGATGGTAACAAGAACTGGCCGGGGGGATTTGACACCCATCAAACCTGCTGCACGCAGAGCTGGCATCCTCCTGGTGAAAAGTGGGGACAGGGATGTAGAGGCACAGGCACCTGCAAGAAGAAAGGGTCACGTTCCCCATCGTCTCCTCTCCAGCCCCCTGCACAGTCCTGATTCGATGGGGAGAGATGGGGCTGACGTGTTCCCTCGTCCCCTTCTGAAACACGCACTTACCCAGCTCAAACCAGACGCTAAATATACACACATGCACAAACCCAGCACTTTCTTCTGCAAGAAGACATCAGCAGCTAAATAATAGGGAAAATCCAAAACACCACCATCTAAGCTATTTGCTGGCGCTTCTCTTTCATTTTCACACCTAAGTTTAGGTGGTGCAAATACCCACCCAGTGCTTTACTCTGCCTCCCAAGCTAAGGCAAACAGAACGTCTTAGACTCCATCCGAGGGAGGCCAGCCTACCCAAAATAAGCTCCAGGAGATCTGATTTTTGGCTTGGTGAACACGGGCAGTTTTGCTGAAGTCCAGCCCCACGTTAGAGCAACACACACAGCCTGCACACGTATACTCTTGGTGGAGAAACCAGCTCATCCTTCGTTCCCCAACGTTCTTCTGGTTAAGAGGGTTCAAAGGTATTTAAAGAAAAGCTGAGAAGGCGGAAAGGGCAAAAATAGGAGAAGTCTGAGCAATGAAAGGGCAGGGGGTACATCAAGATGGGACAGCAATATTCTGGAAGTTTGAGGAACTTCAGTCCTGAAGGCTTCAGATGTCAGTGCCCAGAGGAAGGGCGCGACGGAGGAAGTCAGCTGCCTCAACAGTTTTTTTGGGGGTGTCTGTAGTTTATTTTTCAAAGGCTGCTGGCAATTTTTCAAAGGCTGTGACACCAGAATTGCTGGGGAAGTGAGTGAGGCGTAAGGACATTTTGGGTTGTGGAGGTGGGGAAGTGGAAAGCCTTTGATTCCCTTTTGAAAAGTAATCTGGTCCATCTTTTTTTTTTCCCCGTATGAGGAAGATGCAACACAGACTCAGCCTACTGCAGAACAAACTACCTATTTTTAATGAAAGGCAGCTCATAGAAAAGTCATGTTACAGCCTATTGCACTTCCCTCCACAGTTTGCTCAGGCAAGTTCAGTTTGGACACTTATTTTAGCAGTTCTGAACGGGATGGATATTTGTTCAAATTCGCTTTAAAAATCTCAGTGTTTGGTGGTTTAGGTCACCAATGACAAAGCAAGTGGAGGGAACTGCAGATAACACATTTCCATGATGCCATACGTAGGCCTTTCACTTCCTCCATCACAGTACTTATCCGTCTGGAAATAATACACCCACTGCAAATTTCTAAGGGGCACCCAAGATCTGCACTGATGTCTTGATACAGAGCAGCAGTAATGAACGACCTTGGACTTCCCTGAGGCCTTCAAATGCTGTGAATCCTGTTGCTAAAATGTTCTTGGATTTATCCGAGCCATTGCAGTCTCGTTTTGCAGTATCCTCTGCTTTCTTTAATTTAACTTCGTAAATCCAGCTCTGAGCTAAGCTTTCCCCTTTCTGCCCAGACTCCCGAGCTCCACCAGTCAAGGAAGTTGAGTTTTGCACTTCTGGTCATGGCTGGGAATCCTCTGATCTATTAGGAAGGTCCTTCACTTTCCTCTCTGTTAATTAACCTGTATTTGCAATTAACTAAGAATGGTAAAACGCTAGAAAATTTTTAAATTCAGGGATTTTGAACTTCTCAAACTTCCACAGGTCTTAAAGAGACTCTCTGGCTTGATCATGTCTCAGAGGAGGTAAGGACTCTTGCTCCCTGTGTCTAACTAAATCAACTTGTTCAGCAGCCTTTGATAAGGAAGTTTCTTAAATGCTGCCAGAAAACCAACAAATTTCCCATCTAATGGCTAGAGTCTACCCTGAAATCACTTCTCATCTTACTGGTACTGAGTGGACGTATTGTTGCTTATGACAGCTTTCTATTTATATAGCAGGGGAATTCGATGGGTAACATGAGACTTGCATTTAAATCGAAAACATCTGCAAACAAATACTTGGCAGGAATCTATGACATCTAAGTATTTGAGAAAGAAATAATTTCTCATTATGAGACTTCATATGAATGACTTCATTCAAAGCATTTCTTCCTTAATGCTTTTTTTTTTTTTTTTCATTAGTTACCAACCGAGCAGGTGCTTGCTAAGCAAACAGTTTTGCTAACAACATTCTTTGTGTATTTTGTATACCTTTTGCTCTGGGAAGAGGGGACTCAGCTTTCCGTGACCTGGGAGCCACAAACATTTCCTCCTTGAGTGTTTAGCAGAAGAATAGCTTTTCTTTTCTGAAGAAGGGAAGTGAGCCTGGCTCTTGCATAAGGAATTCCTGTCAGTGTTTACTTTCTACTTACAGTTGAGAAGATGACCAGCTACAGTAGCTTCACTCACAAATCACAGCCAAAATCCAAACTTGGCAGAATGAGTATCTATATAAACTGTATTAACTATTCCAACTAAACAGGAGCACGCTGCAGACTGCGGCTGGAGCAGGAAGATGGAGGTGTATTCTTGCATGTGTCATTGCTGAGAGAACACAGGCTTTTTCTACTGGTATCTTGTTTTCTAAGATCACCCTGCCCTCCTTTGCTTTTTTCCCTTCTATCAACTGGGCTGAGATCCTTAGGGGAGAAAAGTCTTTTAGCTTGGGGGGTCAGGTTTTTCACCCTGATGCTTGCTGGTTGTGAATTCTGTACCTGCCATCACCCAGCGGTCTCCCACCCCAGCACTGAACAAGCCTGGCACTGCCTCGCTTCTAAGACCCAACCACGGCTGGTGCTTTGGCCACAGTTTGGTTAATAGAGACGTACTACCAAGATACTTGCATTTTTATTCTCCGTGCATACCACAAAAATGCCCATGTCTCATCAGACACGCTAGAGATGCATCGCATCTGTAAGAAACTAAGGAAAATAATTCACTGTTGCATTACTGGCTGTTAAACCCACACCTGGAAAACAGGCCAAGGACCTTCTGGGATTTTTAACTCTGCCTTGATAGCTAATTCCTGATGGAAATGGGATGCCAAGACAAGCTGAAGATTCCCCCTGGATCTAGCTGCATTTATAGGCACTGAAGCATCTCTCACAGTCTAATCTAAAGCACTTTGCCCCTTGCTGGAGTGGCTCTTAATGGCACAGTTAAATGCCTGGACTGATACACGCTCAGATCCCATTAGCTCCAATTTGGCTTAAAGTTAGGGCCGCAATTGATGCTTTTATTCAATCAGGAACTGACCAAGAAAGCCTTCGCTTCGTCTTTACCATATGTGCAGGAGGAAGGCTGCTATATTTTTCCAGCACTCTTCCTGCAGAAAGAGGATGCACGTCCCCAAAGCTCTGTCTCGAAATGGCGGTAACATCTTGCTCTTGCCAAGGGGAAGGAAACGGGTGGGCACATCTTTCAAGAAAAAAAAAATCCACGGTAAGATTAACTGTTGAAAAGACAGTTGCATCCCCATCCTTGGCAGTGGCAAACATCTCACAGCCAGATGCGAGTGCCCACCGGGAAGCTGGATGAGACCAAAGGGGTTTAACGCCTTTCGCAGTGCTGCAGAAAGGCCGTCTGCTCCACACCAAGGCAACTGCATGGAAAGACGGCATTTATTTCAGGGCTTTCAAGCCATTTTCCAGCACCCAGACACAATGCCCACTCCACTGCTAGCCAAGAAAGCCTGCAAGTAGTCACAAGCAGCCTCTCTTTTGGCTGCTCTTGGCAACTGGGGGCAACCATCAGAGCAAGACTCACATTTACACCCCTGGCTTTGCAGCAATCCCCTTACATTCCCCTTCCCCATCCCCACCTCAGCAGGCACCTTCTCAGCATCAGGGCAGGGAAGAGGAGACAAGAAGGTGAAGGGACTGCAGAAAGAGGAAGACCAGTAACAACTCATCACTTCTTCCTGATGGAAAGAGAAGGGCAGAACTGTTTTTTTCTTCCTCACGCACAGATCCTAGCTAGAAAGTATCATTTTTCCAGCCTGTTTTTTCCTCCACAAAAGTTTGGTCCTGTTTGTATGAGGAACCCAACAGATGCGTGGGGGCTGGCAGGGCTGGAGGACTGAAAATACCCAGAGTGATCTTGAACTGTAACAGGGCTAAATGAGTTGCCCATGGACAGGTTGTAAATCAGTGGCAGAGCCAGGGCTACATCTCCCTTTGGCTGAGTCCTGACCAATCTCCCTACAGGACTACGTCACTCGTAGCTGCTTAGAGCTGCTGATAAACACTCAGCATGCCCAGTGATGCTTGCTCTAGGCATTGGCTTTCACGAAATGCAGATCAGTTTGAATTCTCACTGAATAAAAAGAGAAACAACTTACAAAGCCAAGGCATCATCTTCGAAATACATCCCCATCGTTACATGGCCACTTAAGATGTTTCCTGCCTCTTCGAAAGCTTCCCTGGCTGTAAAAAAGACCAACATACAAAAATAAACAATAGAAAGAGAAGTGTCAGCTTCCTCCTGAAACCAAATCACTGTCTGCATATATAACACCCTCCCACAGCAAACTGTCAGTTGGGAACAAAACTACGACTAGAGGCTCATGAGAAACGGATGCGTCTCATGGCCGCAGGCTATGGGAGGAGGAGTTGGCAGTGGCCGAAAGGATCAGAAGGAAAGTTCCTATTATGAGAACGGTATTTGCTCTTTCGGCACCAGCACTGAGTTTCCAGGATCTGCATGACAGAGGCACTGATGGAAAATGAAATGTCTTTAAGGACTTGAAGTCCGTAAGTGTTCTTAGAAACAGGAGACCAATTATAAGTCTAAATAGAAATCTTATAAACCCCAGTGACCTTTTGGAAATGACTGATGATGACTGGACTGGAGTAGTGCTAAGTGCGCAGCAGATAAACCAACCTCTCCCCCAAGTGTCTTTTGGTTTTATCCAGTTCCTCAGAGCAGGCAGGGTCTGTTACGGGCATCCAGCTAGGACAGGGAAGGTCAAAAAGCTAAATGCCTTGCAGCCACAGCGTGCCTCACCGCTTTGTGCAGCTGCAAAGAGAGGGCAGCACCGCCGCCGACACAGCTGGACACAGCAGCGGCTGCGAGGGTCCACCACTCGCCTTATGGAGATGGCGAGGTCAGGTAGAGGATGGGGAGAAAGGATTGGGTTGGGGCTCTCTCGATCCATCACAGCTGAATCTAGCTGTGCTGAGAGACTGAGAGCAGAGCCCTGAAATGAAGCTGATTCCAGAGGTGGTTTACGCCATTATAAAACATCCTCAGTTCTAGGCAGCTGGATCCATGGGAGGGACAAGCTTTGTGAGAACAGGCAAGCCACAGTGCGTGAGCTTGTAAAATACAGTTATAGTTCAGAGATCAAAACCGCTGCTGCCAAAGGTAGGGTGAAAATGGGGCAGATTTCAACACCCCACACCCCCCCTCCCCCTTTGTATTGAGCAATTGAAAGCAACAAAAAAGGCTCTTCCGACTTAAGAGGACTGAGAAATCATGCTTTTGGAGAAATCACGTTTTCCCAAGCATTAAGGTTACATCTCAGATACAGCCATGATATATGTTGCTTTATAACTTAAATAAGATCTCATTCAGATACTATTTACTGTTCCTCGTAACGTTCACCGTCATATCACAACTGGCCAGCCCAAGCCCTTGGGACCGGTGACTCAGACCTGAACAGACTGAGACTGGCTCAAAACTGGTCGCTTTTTGGTTCTTTGCCTCAAAACTGGTCACTTTTTGGTTCTTTGCCTCCTGCTTTCCAGCTACACTCAAAGCCATATTTTCCATTGTGTTTCCCTGGAACCACAAGGACCACAAACTTTCCCTTACACTATTTTCCTTTCCAAATGGAAGCTTAGATCCTTAAAGGAGTGGCTCATTAAGGGTTCAGACATTGTAGGAAACAACACACATACAACAAAGCTGGTGACACAGCTTGGCTGGTTCGTCTTGTGATATAGAGAAACCACCGTCGGATGGGTTTGACGTTGGTTTCCAGCTCTTTGGTCTTTGGTCACTTGATTTTATCAGTGCTGGGAGAAAAGCAACCCATACGACCAGCTGATAAGGATCACCAAGAACTTCACCAACAAACCCTTGCGAACTTGCCTGTGCCCCAGCTACTGGAGAAAAGGCCATGGGGCAGATCGTGAGCATGTCCTGTGCCATAAGGCACTAAAGGACACAGCCTGACGTGAAAAGAGCAGGCTCACATCCAAACTTCCTCAGGAGAGCATTTCTACAAGCATTTAACTTTAAATACCCACTTGAGATGTAAGCCTGTGTTGACGTGCTGCCCCGCAGCGTCCCCGGCTGCAGGAATTCTCTCCTAAATCACAACAACCTTCAGCAGAGTCCAGGCTTACTCCTTTCATCAGGGTCATTCCTGACCAGATCTTCCCTCCCTATCACACTTCCAAATTTTTCCGTATTTTGGGGACTGTGCCAGACCCAGAGCCACGCACCAGCCTTCATTTCTCAACAGCTCACAGCGACGGTCTCTCAGCTCTGTGCAACAAACCCCCCCAAATTCACAGAGCTCCACTACAGACACGAAGCACTTCTAAAGAAGCAAATTAATCCCCCGAGAGCACTGTCGGAATTCCCGGCGGGGCCTGATCATGCACTGCAGCACATGCCTCAAGCTGGAATCCCAGTTGCCTTCCACAACAGCCGCCGTGAACCGCACAAGCCCAGCTTCACTGCAGGATTTGGGAACAAGGAGGAAAAAAACTGCCAGGTGAGGAAGGGTCTACAGCTCTTGCAGTTTTCGGAGGCAGGATCTGAGCATCACCTCTTATCCCTTTAGCAGAAGGCATCTCATGAAACCATGCTCTCCAGCAGCAGCTGTAGCATCTTTGCCTGCCTTCTTCACTTGGTTTACACCGGTACTCGCAAGCCCTACAGCGGTACCAGAGCTCTGCAGAACACCGGTGTATTTTTAAACATTTGCTGCACGGTTTAGGACAGAGTCTTACTTCCAAGTATGCTTCCAGTTTCTGCACAGTGAACAAATTTCTCTCCTATAAGTTCTCCAAGTTTCCAGGAAAATGCTCATTCATTGCCCTAGTAATACCATTCACCTCTTTGTAATAAATTTTAATTATGATTTTTCTGACAAGCCTCTTTTAGCCCAGACCCACTGAAGGGCTTCTTAACACAGTTCTGACGCTAAGCGCTGGAAAAAATCCAGGGCTTTGTTTAACTGGACATCTCGTTGCTCTGTTTCAGTTAACTAGAAATGGCAATGACACAGTGCATTGCTGGTTCAGGTTAGAGCAGGAATTCTTGCCGTGAGAAAATCATTGGAAATTCCAGATAAGTCTGCAGGCTGATAAGGGCAGCAATGTGGTTTCCCTGACTCTGGCCTGGGTTTGGTGTCAGAACAGCTGGCTCCGGTTTTCTGCTCCCTCAGGTCGTTCCGCATGACGCTCGAACATCCCACAGGTTACAGGCGGTCAAAGCATCACGTATTTCATCTCCCTTGGCATCTGCAGCTGAGTTACCCCAGACTGCGGATGCCATTCCAGATTGCAGACTGAGTGTGCCCCGAGGGAAGAGGCAATCTTGCAGGCTCCACACAGAGCCGTCTGGAAACCTCCAAGACTCTTGTTTGCACGGAAGGAAATGAAGAACTTCTATATAGGAAAGAGTCTGAGCTCACATGTCCAGCCGGATCCAGGCAGGTTCCTTCCATGAACCCCTCTCACCGTCCCCATGTTGTCCAAGGTCCTACCACGGGGCTAATCCAGGCTCCACTACTGCAGAGAAAGGAATATGTGGAATAGAGGGGAGATTTTGGAGCTCAGCTGATGAAAACCAGGGAGAAATGGGCTAAAGGTTTTTTATCTTCTGCTATATTTAACAGACTTAGATGCTCCAGAAGGCGGCAGGCATATTAGCTGTCAGCTGGCTCGCTGAACACAGCCCAAGTGTTTTCTGGTTGGTTCTAAACGTTTTATTTTGTTCTTACCTCTGAGCACAGTGGATTCCCTTTGGACCCCCTCATGTGAGAAAGTAGCTTGGTTTGCATTCAATCAAAGTTTACAGGCACAACGGAGCTTCAAAATGAAAAATAGTCTGAAATTTTGATCTTAAGACAGATCAGAAAATTCTTCTTTTTTTAACGCAGTAATTCCCAGGGGTAGCTGGTAACTGAGAGACCGTGGGGTTGGAAGGTCCTAGCTCTCCACTGTGGATTTGACTGAAGCACGACATGACGTTCCCTTTCCAGACTGACTTCATTCCCTCTCCCCTGTTAACGTGTACAATTGTCGCATGAAAAATCACCGTAGCTCCCGGGTCAATTTTCCCATCTTTCAGAAAGGCTGTGGAAACCCAATGGACCCTGGGCCACGGCTATGGCGTGCAACGAATGATACTGGAGCAGCATCCGAGTGACTAACAGCACTCTATGCAGCAGGCAGGGGAGGGACAGCACGACTGCTCCAAGTTTCAGCCGCTGGCCAGGACCATACTGACCGAGACTACATAGTGGAGACAAATTCAAACAAGTTCAGAACACTCCTTCCAGCTACTTTGCTTAGCATTTCTAGCTGGTGTCCACCACTCTGGGGGCTGTGCCCACCTATTTCGTACTCCACAAGGGGATTTCATTGAGTTATTCACATTTCATTCCTTTTGATGAAAGAAATTTGTATTTTATTATTTGTATTTTATTATTGCTGCTTTTCTTTTTTTTAAAAAAAAGGTTTTGGGTTGTGTGTTGGTTGCAAAGACTGGGACTACCACATTTGCAGGAGGAGGAGTCAGCAAGATAACTATCAATCCAATAGTGGAAAGGGCTTTCTTTAAGAAAGAATATGCTGTGACATGTTGTACACGGACTGCAAGAAGAGGCTGATGGATCCGGGCTTGTTCAGTCAGAGGCCAAGAGGGGATTTAATGGCAGCCTACAACTACTTCAAAGGGGACTCATGAAGACGACAGAGCCAAACTCCTCACGGTAAGGGGCAGGAGATACAACAGGGACAAGAGGCACAAATCGTGGCTTGGTAAGTTCAGATTGGACATCTGCAAAAATTTCTTTGCAGAGACAGGTCACCCAGGGCACTGTTGTTTCGTACTGCGCCAAGCACCATGTCTCAATCTCTGTCGGGGCTGTCGGATGCTACCACAGTGGGTGCAGTAAACGTGCCTGGCAGATGAATGTCCTCTGAGCCAGGATATGGACCTTAGGTCCCACATCTGGAATCTCCTGCTATCTTCTTCTTGCAAAAATAAAAAGGGTGGTGCCAGGCAGGCTGTGATGTGAGCAAACACACTTAGAGAAAATGAAACACGAAGGAGCTTCCAAGCACCTGGAATCAGCCCTCTCCCATCAGGAATGAAGCTGAGGGCTTAACCCACAAATACCACACTAACCTTCACTCGTGGCTGTGCTAAATACTCCTAGAAGCGAAGTGTGGTGATAGGATGACAGCTCAGATGGAAACTCTCCTCTTAAATACCCTTCTGCTTCTTCAATCGTGGCCAGCTTCAGAGGGCAGGAAACTTGGCTCCTATGGAAAGGCAGAGAAACAACATGGGCTGCCACCTCCTTCACTTTTGGGATGAAGAGACAAAAGGGCAACCTCAATCCAACAGTGCCCCAACCCAATATGATAACGGTTATGCCTCATTAGAGACAAAAATCAGTCGCCTGGGAAGGAAGGACAATGCCTAGTCACAGAAAGGCACTGGAGCTGGTTACAGGGAAGAGAGATCAGCACTGAGCCAAACTGGTTGCTCTGAGATCCTTGGGATCCCCATTAAAAATAACAGAGAAGGAATTCCAGCAAAGAGAGAGGGACAGTGACAACAGATGGATGCACTGTCCAAGAACAAATGCTCCCTGACATTGAAAAGCACAAAAAATTATTAAGCTAATTTCCAAACCAGGTCTACAATCAGATCTGACATTATTTTTCCAAAAAGGATTTCCATTACACAGGCTGTGAAGTATCCAGAACATCATCTAGTGGCTGTGCCAATCTTACTGTGTGGGGACTCATTAACAGACACTTACAGCACGATGAAGCGGGTCAGTTCTTCGGTTCCCCACATGCCATTGTACATCACTGATCGCTCTCCCCTCTCGTAAATCTTGATGGTAGGAAACTGAGTGACATTCTCCTTTGTGCAAATGCCAGGCCAGTCCCAGCAGTTTACCCGAGAGAGCAAAACCCCCTGAGTTCCTAGAGTGGAAAACAAATACGTATAAATAATATGCAAAAAAGGTTGAAAAAGAGACCTTTTTGTTAGCTTCTTTGGATATTATTGCATATATTTGTAGTAACGCTGCCAGAACTCCTATTTGCTTTGGCGTGCATCCTAGCACTGGATCCTAGCACTCGCAGCGAGCCCAGGTGGGCTACCGCTGAGAAGTTGCTGGACCATTTCTGGAGTCAAATGTTGCTTTGTGTGGGCAGGATATCAAAATCCAGCCCCAAATACACAATCCCTTTGAGTACAGGCTATCTCCCTCTTGAAATCATTCATGGATATGCCTTACACTTTTGAGCGTAATAGTAACTATTTCGAGCCGGCGAATGTATTAAAATACCCCAGCAGGTGTGGATTGATCCAAACAACGGACCACGGAGAGAATAAACTCAGGGAAGCAGTAAGTTTCACTTCTCAGAAGGAAATTCCCAGAGACATTCGCATCTGGCTGGTTACTCAAAGGAACACCATGAAACCTTGAGGCAACTGTCCAGGAGCATAAAAGGCAGTAAGGAAAGGTACTGGAAATACCTTAGGAATAAGGCCAAGACAAAGAAATGATGCAGGCCCTCACTTACAGGAAGGAGGGAAGACAAAGCTTGGCATGGAGGAGGCTGACGCATTCAAGGCTTTTTCATTTATTAAGGTGCCCAGTATTGAAAAGTGTCTGTTCTACCTAAAGCATGGAGCCCAATACACAAGCAGCAGTTAAAGGTCACGTAAACATGATATATGTAATAGAGGCTGGCAGTCTGACGGCATTCATCCTATCCTACCTATGCAAGCTGCTCATCTCCAAGCCACTAGCAGGTACCTTTAGGACCTTAAGAAAGAGCCTGGGGTCTCACAGGTAAGGGAGAGGGAAAGGGAGAGCACTTGGGAATTACAGAGCAGTCAGTCCAACTTTGGTTCCTGGTACTAAAAAAGCTTTTTATGGGTCTCACCAAAGCGATAAAACTCAAGGGACTCACAAGCAGTGAAACAAATGAAGGTTGGTTCCTTGCATGCTCTGCAGAGGCCCAAGACACAGTGCCTGCAGCTCCAGCATGTCCTTATCAGCCTTTCTTTCATCTGCAGGTTGGGCGATGACCAGCACACGCTGCTGCTGGTCCACGGCTAAGCCTGTGCTAACCAGCTGGCAGGTGAACCATCACCGGCTTCACTAGCTACCATCCCTTGGTTGCCAGCCTCGCCTAAGCTGCCTCCTACCTACTTGCAGGCTTGACCAAGGACAGGAGGGCTGCGTACAGTCCTCAGGCCATATGTCGTCCATGCCCACTGCAGGAATGCCTTATCTCAGAAATCTTCATGCCTTCCCTAAATTCGTTTGAACAGGATTCAACAGTTACATGGGAAAGATGGGATGAGACGTAGAGACAAGTACACACATGGAGGCAGACCATCGCAAAGTGTCCTTCAGAAACCAGGGTCAGGGCAGGTGATGAGGATTTCTCAAGAGTACGGCAGATCAAAACAGCCAAGCCTTCTTCTCTGTCTGTCCTGGGTTTGATTCTGATCACTATTTTCATTAAAGGCCTGGCTGATGGAATAAAACACACACATCCAATCTGCAAATGATCCCAAGCCCAGAGGGGCAGAAAGCAATTTGAAGGGCAAAGTGTAACAACAGCAGCATTCTGTAATGACAAGCAGGATGCACAGATATCATCAGTGCTGCAGAAAAGGGCAAAGCTCATTTTGGGATGAACTCTCAACAGCATCTGCAAGGCATGGGAGGAAAATGATGCTCTTCTGTCCCAGGGAGACCTCTGCAGAGCCCAGCAAGACAGGCTGGGAAACATGTTTTTGGAAAGGCTTAAGCAGATGAGAGAGAATCTGGAGAAGTTTGGAAGACAAGCCTCCTGAGGAAAAACCCAGAGAACTGTGTTTCTTTTGATTGGAAATCGCATGGAAGAAAGAAACAATAAAATCTAACAATATGTAAAGTCTGCTCTGGAGACGACAGTGAGATCACTCTCTGTTGCCAGCTGGGCAAGGACAAGCAACAACTCATTCCCAGGAAGGGAGGATTGACCAAATATTAAAACAAGCTACTGAGAACCAAGTACAGCTGAGACTTTTTGGCAGAGAAGCTGTGGAAGGGTTTTAGTCACAGGTTAGAAATGTCCCTGCCAGGGATGGGCAAGGCATCTCCACAGACAAGGGTGAGGCAGAGGTGACCGTAGCATGTGTTCCTATCCCCTATCCCTATGTCCATGGCATCCCACCGGACCATTTTCTGCAACCCTCATTTAAGGCTCTCCTTTGCAGTTCACATGAGGAGTTTGCTGCTGTTCTGCCTTGTGTCAAACTCATGTACAGAAGAAGCAAGCGGCAGCACGGAGCTAAGGGTCTGCAATTCCACTCAGACAGTGTCGTGGTTTAACCCCAGCCGACAGCTAAGCACCACGCAGCCGCTTGCTCACTGCCCCCCCACCCCTGGGATGGGGGAGAGAATCAGGAAAAAAAAACTCGTGAGTTGAGATAAAGACAGTTTAATAGGACAGAAAGGAATGAAAAACAATGATAATGATAATAATAATAATATGACAATAGCAATACTAAAAGAATTAAACTATACAAAGTAAGTGGTGCACAATGCAATTGCTCACCACTCGTTGACCGATGCCCAGTTAGTTCCCGAGCCGCGATCCCCCCTCCCAGTTAACTCCCCCCAGTTTATATACTGGGCATGATGTCATATGCTATGGAATAGCTCTTTGGCCAGTTTGGGTCAGCTGTCCTGATGGTGTCCCCTCCCAGCTTCTTGTGCCCCTCCAGCCTTCTTGCTGGCTGGGCACGAGAAGCTGAAAAATCCTTGACTTAGTATAAACACTACTTAGCAACAACTAAAAACATCGGTGTGTTATCAACATTCTTTTCCTACTAAATCCAAAACACAGCACTATACCAGCTACTAGGAAGAAAATTAACTCTGTCCTAGCCGAAACCAGGACAGACAGTCAGGAGTTGTCAAAACACTTCACGAGAGCAGAAATGGTTTGTGTCATTCTCCAGGCTCTGAAATAACATCGCAAATTAAAAGCCTGCCCCTAAATTTATTTCACACCTCTGATGCAGTATAGCTCGTTCTCATCATCTGTTACCACATAATCTTGTGTCTTGCCCAACTCTGAAAAATAATGACATGGAAATAGGGCTTTGATGTCTTGTTAAAATTGAGTTGCAAGGCTGCTCTAAGGTCCCTCAAATATGAGTTTTAGTATTTGGATACTACCTCGGGGGCTTATGTACCAAAAGTGCTCCAAAGGAGCCCCACCTGGCCTGAGGAACACCTGGTACAGGATGATCTCTCTCCCATCCCAATCCGCACCATATTATTAATTACTGAACGAGCAGCAGTTTCAGCAGTTGAGTAACTCAGCAACAGACTGTTCAGCCCTGTGGTCACTGTTGAGCTGCTGGATGGGAAGAAAGGAGAAAGAGGAACACAAGATCCTACTGTTCTGTGATTTTAGGCGCTACTAAAACCAGCAACAGTGAGAACCTCTGTCCTAGGGGTCTTACAAAACCAGGACAAGACAAATCATCATCGCTATAGGGAACAAGAAAAATCAAGAATCCCTTAAACTTCTAATCCTCTGGAGGGCAGGACTGGCATTAGAAACAGCTCACTTGAAGAGCTGGTCCAAAGGCTACAACATGAAAGAGATGTATGATGTGCTGCACTTCAAGAGGAGGAATCTAATATGGAATGGGAAATGACTACACAAACAGCATCGCAAAATGGACTCCTAAATCCTTACTTCAGATTGAGGTTCCATGAATATACATTGCTAAATCAAGCAGGTGATTTTCATGCCTTTGAACTACAACTTCAGACCCCTGTCTTTGGAAGTCATTGGTCAAGAAGACTCCACAAGCACAGAAGAGGGAAGCAGAACTGTTTTTCATCACAGTATATTGGTCTTCTTAGACATTGGTTTCCTCTCTTCTTCGCAAAAAAGGCCAATGACACATCTAAGAAACGCTCAGCGCTGTCTCACCTTCACATCCTCTTCTCCTGTCCCAGGGCTGCTGCCTCCATAAATTCACATCTTGCAAAAGAAAACAAGAGCTGCAGCAGTTGGCCCCAGTGGCAGCGAGAATGGCACGCTCTTGCTGCAAGAGCAGAAAATGTGCTCAGTTCAGCAAGACGAAGATGCTTCTCTTTATCTCGTGCTAGATTGGCTCTCTCAACAAAGGGAAAACACTTGGGGGGCTATAAACTTAATTTTGTGATGATCTGCTGAACATCTGTTACTGGATGATTCACAGGGTCATTCCAGTCTCCAGCTTCCTCCACTCCCTTGCGCTTGATCTCATACGGCCTATTCTCAGTGCCATTTTGCACAAAGAATTGGCACCAAAAGTGGGACCTGGTTCTGCAACTCAAAATATGCCTCTAGAGCGGGTGATTCGTGCCTCAGACAGAGGGTCTTGGCTTCCCAGCCCTTAGGAAGAAAGCTCCACCCCAGAGAGCAGACAGGAATACCAGCGCTTCTGGGGGAGCTGAGAGATTGCCCCAAAGCCAAACCCCATCTTTTATTCTCAGTCCTGCATAGCTCAAAATCTGCTTCCTGATCCAGACTTCTGTCCCTTGCACTGCTGTATCTTCCCTCATCCGGGCCACAACTGAGAGCCCAGGGACCCCCAGCCTTTTAGGTCTTCCAACTCCCCTGGTAGCCCGCCTGTGACTGAGGCTCCCTCAGCAGCAGAGACAAAGGATCTCCAGATCCACTAACGCAGCCGTTCTCCATCCTCTCTGAGGCCGCAGCAGGGAAAGCAGACTGGAGTCATTCCACAGGTCACATCTAGCCTGGGAGTCTTTGGTGGGACCTCACTGATCACAGAGGAAAGGCCCTGACCCCAATCAGTTCATAATCTCTGTTGAGAATCTGCCTGTGGCTGCTTCCATGTACTAAGATTGTTATCAAATGATTCAGAAAACACATGGTGAAAGCCTGGCTGTGCAGAATCAGCCCAGGTTTGGCCACTGGCTCTGGAAGAGGCAGGGTTTCATCCACTCACTCTCCCAGGTTGCTTCTCTAGCTAGTCTGACTGCTGGGGAGTCTAAAAGAAACCCCAAACCATCAACAACCATAACATCTCTAACAATAACAACCACCCTCCCTGAGCTTTCCTGTTTATTCCCAGGATTTCAGTCCAGATCAAAGCTGCTGGTGACCTTCCCTTCATGCAAACCATGAATGCAGAACCGCTTTCATCCAAACCACAGCACTGTCTGCAGTGTTCCCAAGAGGGTTTCTTGTAAGCAACTCCCACTGCATCTGCTTCCCAGAAAGTTGGCTGGGTCCCCTGTGGACTCTATACATGTCCCCACTGCTGAGAGCTCAGCCTGAATCCTGCTTGCACTCTGGAGGACACCATGCCCAGTCCCAGGAGAGTGCCATCACTAGGAGAAATGAGCCTTGATGAAGAAGAAAAACCAAGAGAAGGCATCAGTCCCCTCCAAGGGTGCCAGAACAGCTCTTGCCCAGATCCACACGACTTTTCTGCTGTGCTGCAAGGAGTTGGGGATGGGGCCACCTGAGTGTCCCCTGCAGCCAGGGGGAGAAAGAGGCATCTCTGGAAGAGATTCAGCCAACGTAAGAATGATGGATGTGCAGAAGAACCCATCTCTCTCCACTAACCGTAGAGAGGGATGGGGCTGAAGACCTGAATGAAGCTGAATTGGGGCTCACATCACTCAGGAACTGCTCAAACCCTCTTGAAGGATCACTCCCTCCTGCCTTTACCACCAGACTACCCAATGTGTGTTGTCTTTAAGTGTTGCTGATTCTTCACCGTCACGTGTTATTTATGGAGTTCCGTGGCCGCCTGCGAGACTTCCCATGTAATTAAGCCAGTCTCCAGGCCCTGAAGGCACCACCACTGTAAATTCTTCCTCTGACACCGTCCTGCCCCGCTGGATCTGGGCCTGCCCGCACCTGCCTGTCACGCTTTCCACCAAAGCCGGGGCCAATTCCTACTCCTTTCCAGATCAAGTACTTCCAAGGACAGGAGATCTGATGTGCCACCCAGCACATTGACTTGCTGTGCAGCATGTAGTGCATCTCCTTGGTCTGTACAGGACCTAGCACTGAGGGGCATAAACGGGACCCCGTTTCCATGATGCAGGCTACAGTGCCTGCTGTTCGCTCCTCCTCCCTCCAAAGTCCACCCTGTGTCATCCACTGCCAGTGGTGCTCTGCCCTGGCCCTCTCCATGCTCTCGGGTATTCATCACGCAGTCACCGTGCCCACCAACATCATCATCATCATCATCACCACCATTCATCACGCAGTCACTGTGCCCACCAACATCACCATCATTCGTCACGCAGTCACTGTGCCCACCAACATCACCATCATTGTCACCATCATTCGTCACGCTGTCACTGTGCCCACCAACATCACCATCATCGTCACCATCATTAGTCACGCTGTCACTGTGCCCACCAACATCGCCATCTCAGCTGCAAGGCAGTTTGGGCAGCTGGTGTGTACCAATTTACACCAACAACATAAGGCGACTGCAGAAGGCTGCATTCCCGGTCCCATGACTTTACAGAGGCACAAATGGACGCAAAGATCCCTAAATAAGAAACAAAGGACTCTTCCTAAGCAACCTGATGTGGGTATGCCTTCCTTAAGAGTTTGAGGGGAAAAAATAAGTATATTCTGGGTGAGGGAGTGAGGTACCATCAATATCCTCCCAGTCTTTTGGTTCCTACTGCCAGGGCAGGTGCATGCCAGCTGTAAAGCACTCAGACCCGAGGCACCTTACCTTTCAGACGATCGGCCACCTCGGTGTAAGACCGCAGTACTGCCAGGGACACTGCCTCCCCTGAAACACAGGAGAGACACAGCCCTGAGGGACATACAGGTGACAGACCAGCCCCACCTTGCTCTCTGACAACGTCACGTTACGATTCTCCGCATCCTAAGGCGCTTCAAGCTCTGAAAGACTTGAAAGAAATAAGGAAAATTGGACTTTATGCTTCTGTGCAGCAGACAGCAGCCAGGTTGTCTAGGCCATCCCATGCTACCCCAATTTCCCCTCTTGTCCCACATTCGGTCCCTGTAAAATGAAGGTTAAACACCTATGAACATTGATATCTTCTATACTGAGAGACACTGTCTTCACACAGTATCAGTCAATGGGAAGAACTGACTTAATCTGATTGCTAACGGTGGGTGGAGGCCCACGGGGCACGATGCGGCACTTCTTTATCGTTTAAACTTATCTACAGGACCACCATCTTACGGAAAGCATGGTGAGCAGTGCAAGCTCAGAGAAGGGACAGCCAGGCCACATTTCATACTCACAGCTGGCATAAAACAGCACCACCGTCCGGGCAGCCTCCAAGAGGGCAGAGTGGAAGGTCTCCTCTGTCAGGGCAAGGATCTGCTCCAGGGGCAGCTCTCGCTTCTTGTCCCTGGAAACTGCTTCCACCACTTGATCATCCTGAATGTCTGCAAGGGACCCAAAGCCGTGCATGAACACAGGTACGTACAGAGGGCAGAGGGAACGGCAGCCCCCTGTGCCACCCCGTCAGCATGTTTTTGTAAGCCAGCACCTCTCAGCAGAGACATGGTGACTGTCAGCGGGGGAGAAGTAAGGGCCTCGGATGGGGGAGCGGAGGCACAGGCACAGACACACATATAAACTCACTGAAATGCACTTATGACGCCTCACAGCAGTTGCACCCTCTGATTTGAACACTATTCTTTAATCATGTCGGCTCCTCTAGGATCCCGTCCCACTTTTTTTGGAAAACAAAACCAATTTTGTATGGAAAACAAACGCGTTTTCAAGGAAGCGTTGCAGGGGCCAGTGTTTTCTCCCTGGGGAAGGCAACTCTGGGACAGCTCTTACGAAAACATGTCTCAAATCTTTCCAAAGGGACTGGTAATTCTGAGGCTCTTCTTCTGATGCTTGAAGAGGAAAAGGCATTGGGTGCACTTTAAACTCTCATGCCTCTGAAGCTGGATGCATTCAAGCAGAAGCACCCCTGTCCCTCATGCAGCACCTCTGCAACTATTCCTCTAACAGCTGCTGATTTTCTTCCCTGGTGTCTCCCCTAAAAATTATGCCTGGCTGGCACTAAACTCCAGTGATCTGCAGAAGATAAGAGAGCCACTTTGTACAACTGTGATGTGACTGTGATGGTTTGCCTTGGATTTGCAAAAGTGTTCTCTAACGCTTTAACATATGCCTGCACGTGTCCAGCAGATGCTGATTGCATGTTCCATCTGATGACAATCAGCTTTTCACTGTTTAGTTGCACACCTTGATTGTTATTCTCTTTTTCATCCTCATCTTCCTCCTCCTCCTCCTCTTCCTCCTCCTGGATTTGTTCGACCTTGTTCTTATCTTCCACCAAGGTTATAACTTCATCAGTGTCTTCCAAGACCAGGTATTTGATTGGCACTCCCTAAAGAAAACAGAATAAATCAGTGGGAGCAAAACATCGCCTTCTGCCTATTCTGTCCGCAAACCAAACTCAAGGCTGATGGGGCACCATCACCCAACTCCTTATTTTTGGGGTATGTCAACAGATACCTAAAGCTGCCGAACAGGGGAGCTTCTGGGGTGTGTTTCTTTGGCCAATTTCACCTGCGCATGAGTTTTTCTCACTCCAGACTGACTTTTCCTTGTGTGGCTATGTGGGATCCTGTGCCTGGAGTGGTGAAAGCGAACACCCGCTCCACCTCCCAGCATCTTAACACAGATCCACCACTGCAAGAAAAAGGCCAGTGGCCAAACAGTGAAGGAGAGCGGGGAGGTACAGGGTCCGCTCGGCTGTCCCTCCTCTAGAGGGGTGAGGCTGGGTCAGAGCAGCCCATCAGAGTCTGGGAAACTGGCATGAAAAATCCTTTATCTCATGGAGCTCAACCAAGAAGAGTGCTCCCAAGCGTACACGGGCTGCCAACCCATGGAAAGGAAAGAGGAAAATGTATTTCTCAGAAATGAGACCTTGTCGGCTTAAAACCAGTTCTGGCACTGTCTCAGCGCAAGGCACTTCAGAGAAAATGAATTTTATAATGAACTGAGAGAAATGACAAATTGCTGGCACCTCCCATTGGCTCTAAGAGGAGAAACACAACAGGCACATCTCTCACCAGGGCATGGGAAGCCCTCAGGGGACGCTCAGGTTCAGGTCTGATCCTGTGTCTTTGCAATCACAAGTGTGACAGTTCAGGTAATCTGGGGCAACGTGTGCTCCCTGGCATTTGTCAGCACCGAATTCCATCTTGCTTCACAAGCTGGGTCAGGTCCCTCCAGAGTTTAGCTCATCTTGATCAACCTCATTTAACTTACACCCTGCCCTTTTCCCAGATCACTGCCAGAGGCATTCGGTTACATCAGTTCAGCACAGACCTTTGGATGTTTGCTCTTCGTTTGCTCTTAGTTTCACACTCATTTCCTCTCCCATCTTTTGAATGCCTTTCCTAAGGGGGCGAGGGCCTTTAGAGGTCCAAATCTTTGGGGAATTTGCACTTGGACTACTACCTTAGGTAGTTCAAAACTTTGTGTTGCCTTAAGGTGTAATGGAGATGTAACCCTATGTTTTGAACTCAAAATAAACTCAATATTTTATCTTTACCAGCAGGCACAATTGCTCTGCAGTACCAAACTCAGGCAGTTCCAAATACGTGCGTGCATCTAGGGAAAGACACTTCCCCTTGAGCTTCTGGGAAGACTGTCAAATAACTACGGAGCCAAGCAACACCCCAACACCTCTCAAGAGCACCATGCCCAGACAGGGAAATGAGAGTTGTACAATAAAGAAATCCAGCAGCTAACCTCATCTGGTGTCTTGAGAGCGACGTTTGACCGGAGCAGAATGTTCAAATCTACGAGGTCCCTTCCAAAATACAAAGTGAACATTAGATGGTGCAACGTGCAAGGTCACTCCCTCCATTCAGCCTGCCTGGCTGGCAAGCCCACCTCTCTCAGCAGCACCACGTCCTCAGAGAGCCGTGCTTCGGGGCCCCCGAGAACTTGCAGGAACCCATAATCAATGTCAGTGGTGGAGAAATAGGCTCCAAGTGACCTTCTGGTGGGATTGCACTGCATAACGTGCCTGTTTCGCAAGGGGCTTGGATTCCCTTTCTGTGATTCAGGTCTTTGCTCATGCACTGGTAGCCACATCCCAGTGCAGCTGCTCTGCCGGTGGACTTCAGCTCATCAGTAAATGCAGCCAAGAAGTGCCTCCATACAGGGAGGTACCACGGTGGCAGAAAGCTGGAATAAGAGAGCCCACGCCCATCCTTCCTCCATCTCCTCCCATTTGCACAGCTGCCAGCAGACATCCCCAAAGGCCGTGCAACCATGCCTACAGGGGCTGCACACCTCCTTTGGCAAGACACCATGGAAGCATTTGCAAACACAAGCCAGTCTGGTGTACGCAGGCTGCTCCTGAGCCCACAGAGCAGAGATAAGTAACTGGTGGTCAGCCGCAGAGGAAGCCAGATCTCCACAGCACAGCTGCCCTATAGTCAGCCACAAGCTTGTCTCCTGTCCTCCTGGGGAACAAGCGTGCTGGTCTAACTCAGAGAGCCCTCGTTGACTCAGGAGGCATCGCTTACTGAGCGGAGACCCTCATCGCATCCCAGCACCCACAGTCCATCTCCTTTACTGGATCTCCTTCTGCCCTTAATTTGAGGGTAAAATACAAGCCTTCCTTCTGTGCTAAGTTTCCTTTCCAAAATCTCTCTTAGTCTGACTGTTTTTCCACTTCTAAGGCAACAAGAGACTCAAACATTTCTACACTTCCAGCCAGTCTGAAACCAAACTAATCTGATTCTGGACAAGTCCTTAAATGTGACATCCTCTCACAGGATCTCGCCTAGTTTTACTGCCTCTCATACAAATGTGAATAAGCCCACTGACTATCATCCTGGTGGTGAGGTAACCGAGCTCGGAAACATCACAAAAAGCAAGGAGAATCCCAAAACACCTGAGAGCAAATACCTGGACAAAAGGGCAACTCCTGCTTTCCCCAAGAGCTGCCAGGCCACAAACTCTGCTGTCCTCCTGTCAGCCTCATAGGTCTCTTTCTGGCTGAGGATGAACACAAGTGGTAGCCCAAGCTGTAAGTGAACGGTGGAAACCTTCTCGGGGTCCTCAGCGACCTCTGTCTGGAGAGGAGACATGGTTATACTGCAGGACATCTCCATACCATTGAAGGTACCTCAGCTCTTCTCCTGCACAGCCCAAGCCACCATGTGTTCCCCAGCCACAGAAATAAGGAGACCCTTGAGAAAAAGCCTCCAACCCCGATTCTAAAATATCCATTGAAGCAGAACCCACGTGTCCTGGTTTTGGCTGGGACAGAGTTAACTTTCTTTTTAGTAGCTGGTACAGTGCTGTGTTTTGGATTTAGTGTGAGAATGATGTTGATAACACACTGATGTTTTAGTTGTTGCTAAGTAGCGCATATCTTAAGGCAAGGACTTTTCAGTTTCCCATGCTCTGCCAGCAAGCAGGTGTGCAAGGAGCTGGGAGGGAGCAGAGCCGGGGCAGCTGACCCAAACTAGCCAAAGGGGTATTCCATACCATGGAACGTCATGCCCAGTATATAAACAGGGGGGAGTTGGCCGGGCGGCGCGGATCGTGGCTCGGGAACTAACTGGGCATCGGTCGGCGGGTGGTGAGCAATTGCAGTGTGCATCACTGGTGGGTTTTTTTTTGTTTGGTTGGTTTTTTCCCTTCCTCCCCCTCCTTTTTTGTTATATTCCTTTTCATTACTATTATTATTATTATATTTCATTATTACTATTGCTAGTATTATATTTTACTTTAGTTATTAAACTGTTCTTATCTCAACCCACAAGTTTTACTTTTTTTTTCCCCTCTTTCCTCCTCCTCACCCCACTGGGAGGGGGAAGGGGGAAGCGGCTGCGTGGTGCTGAGTTGCTGACTGGGGTTAAACCACGACACCACGCAACCCTGGTTAAACTGTTCCAACCTGTCATGACCCTCCCTGTTAAAAACCTGGGCTTTATTATGGATGTTCTTTGTGACTTAGCAACTCCAGATGTCAAATCTCCATTCATTTTTATTTACCTGGCATTGATTCCCCGGGGCAGTTTGAAAACCCCGGCCGCAACATGCAAGAGCTGGCATCCTCTCCCTTCCTGCCTTGAACATGCTGCTTCATGACAGCACGGAGCTGCTTAACAAGTGCCTTCCCTCCGTGGGCCTAACCCAGGAGGCTGGCTGAAGGAGGCACTTCCCAGCTCATCTACCCACCCTTTCGGCTGGGCAGAGATGTCACCAGTGGGAACTGGAGGCCTGCTGAAGTTCACTGCCCCGTGGGAAGAGGAGATAGGAGGGAGCCTCCCGTCCCTTGTGCTCACCAAGGCACGAATGACTGATATCGAACTCCCCAGGGTGCTGAGCCTCCTGTGGGGAGCCCAGAGGAGCAGCTAAGGACCTCGGGTTTGTCTAGTTTGGAGAAAAAGAGGCTGAGGGGCGACCTCATTGCTCTCCACAACTTCCTGAGGAGGGGACGTGGAGAGGGAGGTGCTGATCTCTTCTCCCTGGTATCCACTGATAGGATGTGTGGGAATGGTTCAAAGCTGCGCCAGGGGAGGTTTAGACTGGACTTTAGGAAGCATTTCTTTACCGAGAGGGTGGCCAAACACTGGAACAAGCTTCATATAGAGGTGGTCGATGCCGCAAGCCTGCCAATGTTTAAGAGGCATTTGGGCAATGTTCTTAATAATTTGCTTTAACTTTTGGTCAGCCCTGAAGTGGTCAGGCAGTTGGACGAGATGATTGTTGTAGGTCCCTTCCAACTGAAATAGTCTATTCTATTCTATTCTGTTCTATTCTATATGTTCCAGCCAAGTCCAAGGGGCACCTCCACCCCGTTCCCACTCATGGTGCTTACAGACAACTAGAGGAACATACATTCGTGCCAGGGCTCCCTGGAAAGGTCAAAGCAAGCTGAGCAGTGCAATGGAGTGTCACTCACATCCAGCCCCACGCCTGTTCCTTGCTTGGACTCAGTCTGGGAGCTTTGCCATTAACTTTGTGGGGAAGGGGCAGATTCTCACGCTCAGCCTTGCCCTCTGCTCACACCTCCCTCGTCCTCACATCCACCCCAGCTGCCCTCATGCCCGCAGCCCAAGTGGCTCCTCTTTCCCATTCCTACCACCAGCGGAGCCCCCATGAGCTTGAGGTGCCTGTGGATGTTGAGCAGCGTCAGAGCCTGCCCCATGGCTGTCCTCCTGCAGGGCTGTGCCAGGTCCGTGGCCCGCTGGCAGTGGCAGAACAACAGCCGGGCAGACGACACATCAGGCTCATCATCGCTGTGAGAGAGAAAACAAAAACCATGCTGAGCTGGACATCCACTGCGGGGTTTTAAAACGCCCCGACAGAATGACCACGTTTGCTGACATGTGTTACAGGGCAGATGATCCTCAAGTTCAGGGTTTGGCAGGCTTGTGGGACCTCTTCAAGAGCCCTGCTACTGCCAGGTACAATTGTGTCCCGGTGCCTTTCAGAATTGTGCTGAACATCTAACGAAGACCCTGGCTCACCAGGTGTAAATGACCCCAACTCCAGAACAGTTGGCCCAGCTCAAGAAGGACAAAAATTAAGCTTTTCTCAGTGGGACCAGCCACTGCCACTGGCAGGAGGAGGAGGACAGCTGAAGTCTACAGCTTTGCTCATGTCTTTTACCTCACTGATGACACCTTACAGACTGTATAAGGAATATTGCACCTTTTGAACAGCATTGGTTTTGGCTGTGCCAAAGGAAGCACTGAGATCGAGTTCCCTGGATGGTTCCCTGGTTAGTCGTTCCTGCTCTGATACCATCACTGGTGTTGGCCTGTGGGTTAACTTTGGGAAGTCACGTTCCTTTTCCTACGCACCCATTCCCCACCTCTAAAACAGGGATCACCTTCTTTGTAAAGGTTTTAAGATCTCTCTACGGAAGAGAAGAGTGTAGTATTAAGACCTCAAAGCCTGCTGCCCCGGTCGGCTGAAAGCTATTCATGTTGGGGAAGCTACCACCATTTCATCAGCTAAGGAGATGGCCTGCTGGTGTCCTCTCTGCTTTAAGCAGAATGAAGCCAATTCCTGTCCAAATGACAACCGTGCCATCTAGTGGCAGCCACAAAATGGCGTCCCTGACCATGATCCTGCAGGGACAGGATGGCACCTTGGGGAAGGACCACTTTGGTGCGTCACCTGTGAAAGCAGGCAGATCTTTATAAAAATGCTTTGCCGAAGACGCAACGTGCTATGTGACATTGCCACCTTCCTCCCTCTCAGTTTCCTGACTGCAGTAGGTCACGTCAGCAGCAAGTCGCCTTGAAGGATCTGCCCTTCTAATGCAGCTCCTCCCGCACGGGAAGGGGATGGCCTGAGCTGGCCAGCTCCAGTGAAGCCATCGGGTGGGAAGTCCCAAATACATGAGCAGGGTCTCTTTGCAGCTGAACTGCAGAACCCACTGCCGCCAGAAGTTGCTGAGATGAAACGTAAAAATGCGTTTAAAAAATTCTGGTGGCTGTTAACACCATGACACAGGTTCAGCTCCCATCTCTGAGAGTCCTGAAACCTCTGACTGCCAGAAGATGGGAGGCTGCAGGCGACACACATCCATATCCTCATATCCCTTGGGAAGCACCTATGGCCACTGCAGAGGTAACATATGGAGCTGGATGGGCTTTGCTCCGACCCACTATAGCAGTTCTTACCCTTCTCAGCTGGCCAGACTTGATCATGAAAGCACAAGGCTAAGTGTTTTAAGACTATAACGTCAGCTATATCAGCCCTCCTGAAAACCCATGGCTGAGGTTTGATCAGTCAGCTATGGGAAGGAGACAGCAGGTTCTTCTCCTGTAAAATCCCATTCAATGAACAGTCACAAATGGCATGGCTAGTCCAAGTCCAGGAACACAAGCAGCGGCTGGTTTTGGAAAAGCAAAACAGATCTGACTGTCCACCCTTGGCATAACATCCTAATACCATCCCAGATTTGACCTGGGAATCTGAGAAACCAAGAGCAGGGCAAACAGTGCAGGGGAGGAGCTCTGCCTGGTGGGTGTGTGTTTGGACATACCCAGTATCTTTCAACAGCGTTGCCTCAGTTGTCAGAACAAACTGGTGGACAGTCCCATAGACAAAAGCCGCCTCCATCACGGCTCTGTGCTCTGGAAAGAGAAAGGCAAGACGAACTCATCTCAGCTCCCTCCAGATCTCCCTCTTCATCCTTCCCAGTCATAAATACCAACGCCCAGGCTTTCAGAAGCTCTCCGTAAAAAGTCACAGCTGTCTGAAGACACTCTATAAAGGTAACTGAGTAACTGGAGCTGCACCCAGTTGCTGATCCCCAGTAAACACACAGGTGGTGTACGTGAATCCATTCTACTGCATAACCAGAGATCTGTCTATGGGTTTATTTATTTTTTAAGACAGCAACTGCTGGCTTGCTTTCCCTCTCAAGTCCATCTCTGAAAGTTTATGCTCCCAGCAAAACTGTTCTGGTGCAACTGATCCCTTTGGAAACACAGCAAGACATACAGAGGTGGAGAACTTGTGTCTGGGGGGCCCTTTTGGGTTTCCATTTGCAGGATTTGGGGTCAGAAACCCAGCTCCCTTGCACCTTAGTGAAAAAGGCTCTGGTAGGAAAGCAAAGATGAAAAGCTGAGTGTTAATACCTGCTGTCCCAGTAGCTGGTACATAGGCGAAGACCATGTTCGACCTCCCCTTCAACGCATTTTCAATGTTCTGAAGATCTGCCAGTGTTTCAACGTATTTAACTTCATTAAAGAGCAGGGCACTGAGGAGTCAGAAAAAAACTCATTAGCAACTGTTTTCTTTTAAGAGCGAATTTGCAGCCACATAACCATGATAGGAAAAACAAGGTAAAATTCCAGCCTCTTGCTGGCGGATTGAAGACTCACAGCCAAATACAGCTGCCCAGATGTGTGCTGGTGAGTCATCTCAAGGGCATAGATTTAATGGGGTCAAACCATACCAAAGAGAGAAGCAGCCTTCTGCTTGGCTGAGAGTAGCCTCTGGAATACGTGGGGTTTGTCTTTATGCAAAACTTTATACCAACAAGTGAAAATGGAAAGCAAAGGATTTCACAGAGATGCATCTGGTCTGTACTTACAACAAAACGTTAGCAACAATGGAGTTCACGTCAAACAAGGCATCGGTGGGGAACTCTCTGATCAGCATGTTACCTCTAGGGAGGGAAGAAAGAGTATCACCAAAGAAACTATGAAAGATCAGCTACACGTACTAATTTAACTTTCACTCTGCTGAATACTTCCCGATATCTGCTGGCAGGTATGGCTGGAAAGAAAATGTCAGGATTGAATTCGGGGATTTCGTAGGACTAGGTGTCCAGGCAATGCTGTTTTAGTGAAGTCACTTCTGTCACTGCCATTTCATTCAGCTTCCGGGGACTGTGGATGAGAGGCCTAGCACAGACTGACAGAAGGTCTCTATATACCAAGCATCACCCTGTAGACCCTCACCACCAGAGGAACGGTTTCTGTGGGTCATGTACAAGTCAATGAGAACTGAGCCGATACATGGAGAAGCTTCCAGCTGACAACCCATGGACAGACCAAGAGCTAAACCTTCACATCCAGGGCAGATGAGCTAACCACACCAACGGGAAGAGCACCAAAGAGTGTTTCTTTCTAGGACTAGACCCAAAACCTAGTGGTCTTGAGTGTAACTCTAGAGGACCTGGTGGTGGGAGGCCACAAGGACAGAAGAACACCGACGGAGGATTTCCTCTCGTGGTTTCATGTCGCAGCACAGCCCTCTGCTGCTCAAAGGAACATGGGGCAGGATAGGAGGTTTCACACTGAGGACAAAGCATCTACTTTGCCTGGGTTGGACCTTTCGGGGGTACTTTTCGCTGAACTCTGTATGTCATTGCTGTCCTCATGGTTCTTCTCTTCCTCCACAGACTTCTTTGATCACTGACAGCGTTTCCTTCAAACATTGGCACTGGAAAGCAATCACAGTGTGGTGCCCAGAAAGCCCCCCTCACCTGAACAGGTAGGCTTTCCTTAATGCATTTTCTTTTCCACAGTATCTTGAGACATCCTCTTTGGGACAATTAACCTAGACATTGAAAGCATGTAATTAGACATTCAGCTCCACAAATGGCTACAAACATACAGCACTACAGTTTTCTTTCATTCAGAGTGTAAATACAGCCTTCCCAAACCTGCTGGGAGAGAAAATACAATAAAAGAGTCCAGAGATGGGGACTGGAGTTTGTACTTCAGTTCTCCAGCTCAGCCTGCCTTGATGTGGGTCAGACGGGATCAAGAGATCTTATGATCTGCCCAGCATATTCAAAGTGACAGATAGCTGCTTGCTTATTAAACTCAGCCTGTATCTGGAGGAAATTAAATACATACACACATACATATAAGCACTTCTTATAATCTAATTACACTTGCCTGAATTTGTAATTGCCTACCTAAATCTGCATACAGTTTCAGCTAAAAACCCCTTTGTATGAAATATTTATTGCACTGAATGGAAAAGAAGTGAACCGACCCCATCCATCATTCTTTGCAGTTTGAGCTGGCAGGGGGGAGCTATGGAGGGAGTTGGGCAAGTCCCACCCGAGTGAGACGAGTGGGCTGACGCCCTCCCGTGCAGCACGCTGGGGATCGTACTCTTCCTTGTGCCATGCCCAGGGGTACACAGCAATGAGCAGGCAACTCCATGCACCCCATGCAGCTGCTGGGAGGCCAGATTAGATCAGCCAGCTAAGCCTGGTACGTGGGGTTGCCCGCGCAAAAGACCAATCTGCAGGAAAAATGTGACTAGCTACATGTCCCCTAAACCCATGAATGCAAATCAAAGCGCACAGGTTCATCTACTGAGACTGAACTGGGAGGCCAGGAGCAGCTCAGGGCTGCCTCTGCCTGACCCACAGCACTGCCAGGCTTCTGCTTCGCTGTGTTTGGAGACACAGGCATGATATCGAGCCTCTTTGGGACACAGGAACCTGCCCGTGTCCTGCAGGCAGAAGGTGTGATGCAACCCACAAGCAGCAGATGTAAAGGCCAGGGCAAGGGTTAAAATGGGATGCCCTGGTCTGCCAACATCTGCTTTCTTGTGGGGTGCCACTGCTGTCAGTCCCCGAGGTGGCTCTGTCCGCCCCGCAGAAATAATCCGCAGAAATAGCCTGTCCCGCTCCTCGTCCCCACTTTACCTTCACCACCGAAATGCCATAGTCCTGGAGGGCCTCGGCCGAGTTCTCAATCTGCTCCAAGAAGGGCTGGGCACCAGGAAAAACTAAAACACAAAAAACCCCTCGTTTCCATCCCTTCCCCTTACGGATGAGGCAGATGAGAGTACCTTCAGGGCAAGCACTGCCTGTGCTCTGGCATGGTAACAGCATGCTAAGGTCTCCATGCAAACATCCCTGGGACATCTAAGCAGAGCTGAGCAGGGCAAACAGGGAGCCGTGGCATCCTGCCGACGGAGGTGCCTGCGGGGATGTGGCTGCAGGAGACAGAGGGACTGGGACTGGTTTTGTCAGACGGGTGCTGCTGTGCCGGGCTGCAAGTCCTCAGAGTCAGGAGCATCCTCCTGCCACACACCGAGACAGCGCTTGACACAATATGGTCTTGCTCTTACTCAAAGAGTAAGGTATTTACTGAAACAAAACTAATTACAGGCAAAAACATGAATGCCCAGTCTCCCCTCCTTCCTTTCTAACACACCCAGCCTCTCAATGCTGACGTGGGAGCTGTGTTGGTGTCTCAGCCCACACCGATGTCTCTGGGAAACCATACCTGGGGGTCATGAAGGAGCAGATCAAGAAAGGCAAGGCCAAGGACCATCTTCTAATTCTTGACAGCCCTTACTTCCCCTGCATGCAAGGGATCCTCCTTTCCCTGGGAGGTACCATGGAAGAGAAACCCAGCCCCTTTGAGGTGACAACCTTAGGAGGCTGGGTTTCTCTTCCATGGTACCTCCAGAAAATAACCCAGAAAATTAATGAAGAGGTTTGAAGGAGTGTGCCTGGGGACACAGCCAGGAAAGATCCCACCCCAAGAGGTCTCTGCCTGTCAGGAGCACTTGGAGCTGTGCAAACACAGATTTGCCAGCTGAGCTCGACCAGCTCTTCAAAATCACTTTGGGTTTAAAAATCTCAAGAATTGCCCCTTCATTGTTCCACTTTCACACACACCCTCACACAAGTCTTTGCTGAAAACCCAGGCTGATGTAAACACATACCGTTAAATACATACGTCGTGGCTGAAGTAAGTCAGGGATGCTCTGCCGGCTTGCAGGCTACCGAAATACTCCTGGGGGCTCAGCTCCTGCAGCAGCCTCGCACTTGCCCGCATTGGGACGGAGGAAGCACAGAAGAGCAGGAAAGAGAAGGAAGAAACCCATCTGTCCTTTTGGGCTGACATGGCTGTTATCAGCTACAGGCACAGGAGAGTCACAGCTGGGGAAAAAAATCGAAAACATATTATGTATATTTTTTATATATATACACAAACATATATATGACCGTCTTCTGTTTAGGTAGGTGCAGCATGACTGTAATTTCCAGATGTGACACAAACATCTCGAGGACGTCATGAATTAGTCACTAGAACAGCAGATGATTCAGACAACTGTAAAGATGACAGCAAAGGCCATTTTCTTTCCTCTGAGTGGTATCTGGAAGTGCATGGACCCTCAGTGCTTTCAGCTTAGGGCTGTTTTTCTTCCCTCCTTTTTTTTTCTTTTGAGTCAAAACAGAAATTACACGTAAAGGCAGAAAACAGTGACAGTATCATACAAAAAACCGCACCCAAACTGTCTCAATTCTTGTTAAAAAGCTTTGAGGATGCCGCTAGCATTATACGTGCCACTGAAAGAGGTGTTCACAAAGGCACGGGCCATATTGCTCACTTCAGACCGTGCCAAATGATGCGGGGAGGCTCAAGAGCCCTCCCCCAGTGCCTGCCCCATCTCTCCGCCGATCGAGGTTTCAGCTACACCAAACGGGAGAGGGGTTTGTGCAAACTCCTCGCGCTTGTCACGCCTTGCTCGGTCCGGCCTCATGTTATTCTGGCATCGGTGGCACGGGAGTAAAAACCATGACCCATGCCAGGCTGCAGGGCAGTGCCGGCAGCCTGCCTTCCACGCCGGGTCTCCACGTGGAGCCGGTTAGGAGAGGAGCCAAGGAAATTTGTGAGGTGATTCAGAGAACGGAGCAAAGACCAAGAGCGCAAGTCTGCTGCCAGGGTTCCCCAGCAGCCCTCCCCAGGCTGCCCTGCCACAGCTGTTGAACTCTTCTTGCTCAGATTAAGGGGCTCAGGAGAGCTTCATGCGGACAACCACCCCAAGATGAGAAAACACCTTCTTCCCACTTCATTCTCCTGTTTAATACCAGGTTCCTTCGCAGCCTGCTCTTCAGGTATTGGTCTTTGCTGCTGAGTGTGCTGGAGCATGGCTGGTCCCTGGTCAACAAAGAGACAAAGCTGGAATTGAAGCCGTGTAGAAGCTGTTTGCTTTGCACCATGAGCTGCAGCTGGTTTTGTTAACAAACGCCCCTGTGTCCATGGACCGTCATTCCCTCCAACGCCCTGTCAGATGCTGTCAGCTTACTATCGCTGCTCTGTGATGAACCCAAACTCAAACACTCAAAACCAAGCAGGCAAAGTCCCTCTGCCTTGCTCCAAGAGCGAGGAGTTAGTGACAGCCAGGCACGCTCAACCTTCACAGGTTCCCTCTCGTGTAGGTGAGGCGTTTGGATCAGGCCTGAACAGCACAGAGGAACAAAGACAGAGCTGAGAAAGGCATGAATTTTTTTCTTTTAATCTGAAAATCTCCAGTTCTCTCCTTTCCAGCTTTGGGAAGTGCCAGGCATTTCTGGTCCTTTGCCCTCCCATCTGTTCCTCTGGCTTACAGAGGGGACAGAGATTGGGGCGGGGGGGGGGCGGCGATGTTTATTAAATGACAAACTTGGCTACAGCGGGATGGAAAAATAAACTCAAGCCTGGCATGTGGGAACCAGCCCAGGTCAAATGGGAGAGCTTACTGTCACGGAGGCAAGAGGAGCAGCCTCCGATGACTCAAAGACTTCACAGCATTATACCTGGAGGAGGGTGCCAGCAGTTTAAAACACAACTCCAGCCTCTACCCAGCCCCGATCTCTCTTCACGTCTCCTCTGGCTCTTGTAGTTTTTCTAGCATCCACCTTTCTGCCCTCTCCACATCCCTGTGTGACTGCTGCTCTCCTTGCACCTCTCCCAAAGTCAGCCCTGTCTGCCCCACGACAGCCCCTCGCTCTGTCCCATGTCCCCGCTCCTCCCCATGCCCCCTCACTCTGTCCCACCACCCTCGACCCCGCTCCTCCCCATGCTCTTCTTGCCCTTCACACAAAAATGTGTGCTCATCCCTTCCCTACTCATGTCCTCTCACCTCCTCATTACTCCGTCCTGCCCAGCAGCTTCCTTCTGTGCCCCATCGAGCCAGACTCGAATATTCAGCTTTTAGGTCATTTCCTCTGTCACTTCTTTTCCATCAACAAAAAAATTAATACCATAGGGCTGGAAACAGCCAGAACCCTGTACCGCAGCCACTCGCAGGATTACCAGAGATGTGTGAAAATAGCAGGGATGTGTGAACCAGCTCTGGGTCACTGCTGGGAAACCCTTAAGCCCATGGACGATGGGGCAGCCTAGCACAGCATAGATGGTATGCAAGACCTGGTTCATGTTTTCACTGTCGTATCTCCAAAACAGAGCCAGGCCAGGTGGTTAAGGCCACTGTAAATGACCTAAAATGAAACCAAATACACCAGAGACACCCAGCACAAACTCTTGTGTTGGCATAAATTGCTTGTGCCGCATCAGTTTTGCTTGGCTAACCGGGGGCTGGGATCCCCGCATCACCTCTGTGATCCCAGTCGCTTTCCCTGACACCTTGCCTCGCAGAGCCCCCGGCTGCCAGTATTTATTACTGAGGAAGCTGCAGCACGTTTCATTCAACGGAGGGTGACGTGGCGTGGTTTTTAAGACTCACAAGACAAGGAAGAACCACTGTCCTACTGGAATCATGGACTGCAGAGCCAGCCGGGTACCATCTCCATCATCCATGGGCCTCCCTGAACTCAGGAGAAACACCACCAACCTGGACTGAAATGCCAGTGATGTAAAATCTCCCACATCCCTCAGCAGGGTATTTTCCTCCCGGTGATTACCTTCTTGCAAAAAACCTACACTTTATGTCTGGCCCCAATACGTTACACTGCTGCTTCCCCTTCATTTTATCTCATTACATCAGCATCTTCCAGCCTGCAGAGCTCCCAGTTAGCAAGTTTTAACTCCCTAGGCAGACGCTCCTAAACCAGGAGCATTCAGGATGCTCCTAAATGGAGTCACTTCAACCTCTCCTGTGATGATCGACACAGTTCAGGCCTTTTGTTGCAGCAGGACATTCACCCCGCACCCAGCCGGTACAGTTTTTTGGCAGCGTGCTCACCTGCCTTTCATGCCCTCCCAAATTTGCTGGCAGAGAGGACACATAACAGACCCCAAATCCACGTGGGGCTGACACAACCCCTTAGCTACAGCAGGCTAAACAGGCTGAAGCACTCTCCCCGGCATGGCTGGATGCCCCAGCACAAATATACCTCCTGCTACTGCTGGAAAATGCAAGGGAGAGCATAACGCTGACGGCTCTTCTTGCACTTTGGACCATGCACACGGGTTTCCTTTAGGGGATCCAGAAAAACTCCCTGAAAAGCTTTCTGTTCCAGCCTTCTGCTCTGCAGATCCACATGAATCCCTCCAGCCACACATCACTGCCTGACCAGCAAGCCCTTCTCAAATGCACCCAACTCGCTTGCAGCCAGCTTGTCCGAAGATGGAAGCTGTCCTAACAGCTGTATTGTCTGCAAATTTCTTTTCTCCTGAAGAGATGCTAAATTGGCCCTTCAGGGCCAAAGAAAGCATCCTCGGGATCGCACTGAAGCATATCTGGACGACGCTGACTCTCCGGTGACAACCCACTATGTGAAACCGTCACCCTGCGGTCACTTCACTGCCTGGGAGGGGGTGAGGTTTGCCCTGCAGGTTTTTAATTCATCAGAAAACCACGCAGCCCCAGGTCACGTGCCTGACAATTGTTGACATACACTGCTGACAACTGTTGAAATATTGCTTATGTCAAGCAATATTTAAGTCCTTTTTTTGCCGGGTGAGTTTATGTGTTAGTTTTATGGAATCCTATGGCTGCCCAGCAATAACCTCACTTCCTTACCAGATATTGCATTATTTTGCGTATTTTTCACTACACGCTTCCCTTCCCTGCTCATCTTTGAAAAAGTGGCCAGCACCAGCCTCTTCCTAATCGACAGACAAGTCAAGTTAATTATCGCCACCCAGTTTTGCTGGAACAGAGCTCAACCCATCTCCTTTCAAATTTTCCAAAGGCAAGTTCTTTGACCCGGCTGACTTGAATAAGGTCAAAAAGCTGCAGCTCCCCAGCGTTTGGAGCTGGGACAGCGTTGAGATTGTTCTCCAGCACTTCGGGATGGGCCTGTAATCATGAAACCGAAATATTGGCTAGCCCTTCTCACCCACCCCTTCTCCCCAGCAGCCTGCGGAGGAGGCAGGGTTGCAGCCTGCGGAGGAGGCAGGGGTTGCAACCTGCAACTGCGAGGCCCCTACAGCCGTGCCCCCGCCTCGTGTGCTGCCGTGGCCGTGATCATGACCCTACAGCTGCGGAAAGATGTTTCCACCCGCGCCGGACACCTCGACAAGCCTCCCAGCCAGGCTGCGATGCCGGGACCCACAGCAGATTCGTGCAATGCTTCCAGCCAGAAACCAGAGCCTCGCTGCAGAGGTATTTATCTTGCATTTATCCACAAACGCTGTTTCAAGCCGGAGCACTTTCAGGCCTTTTGTGGACAGGCAGGAGCACTTTTCAACCAGCAGCGTTTTAAGGACGTTGCAGATCGCTGCGTAATCAACCCGCGGCGCAAATCCGCGCCGGGGCAGCTCACGAGACCCGAGGCATATCTGGCACACCGTGTCGGATGATAAGGGAGCTCCACTCTGCGCCGCCGCCTGTCCCCCAGCCTCTGAGCCCCTGCGCCAGACGTGCCTGATTTTCAGTGCAAATGGAAGATACGGGCCTGCAGTCAGGGGACGAGGGTGCCTACGGGGGCGGCTGCGGTGAGCTGCGGGAGCAGCACCTTGCAGCGCAGGGATCCTTCGCAAGGATCATCAGCAGAGGTGGGAAACACATCGACATCAAAGTGCATCCCAGCCTGTCGCCCAGGGTGCTTTGCCTCGCTGGTTTTTTTTTTTGCAGTGATGCTCCCACGCTGCCCCGTCTCCTGCCACTTCCCGGAAAGTTTCACTTTCATTTTCACTTCCAGGTCCCACTTCCCAGCACCCAGTAGCCCCACTTGGGCCTCGCTTGCTAGCCAAGGCTGCAGGAGGGACAAGCTGCAACCTTTCCCTCTGCCCACACCAGGAGAGGAGCGCTTCGATGCCCATGCACAGCAGACAGCCTGCAGCATCACCCACTGCTGCTGCACCGCTGCCCCCATTTAGTCTGTCCCTGGGGACCAGCCCCCCAAAGTCCCTGGAAAGCAGCTGGCACGGTGATGACGGACAACATTGCTGAGCTGCCTCCAAGATGGCTTAGGGATGTCACCTACCTGGGTGTCTGAAGCTGAAGTCCTTGTCCCTCCACCACGGCTGCTAGGAGAGCATCACGCATCGAGGTCTCCCCTTGGCCCCAGCAGTCCCTTGTGGTCAGTGGCCCGGCTGTACGGCTGGAGAATCTGGGATGCCAAAAATAAAGCTGGTGGGTCTGTGCCAGTCCGGCCCTTCCAGCAGTGGGATCTCTGAGATCCGAGCTGAGATCTCTTGGCAGCGGGGGTCTCCCAACTGCCCACTTGACTGCTATGATCCCTCAGCTTGGACTGCTGCCCATACAGAACAGATGGTCTCTGAGCTACACTTAAGACATCCCCGCAACACCTGAGACCCAACCTGCACCTACCGCGGTGGGGCTTCCTCCCGCACACCCACGCGGGCTGCTGGGGGTGCCCAGATCCTCCTCCACCCCACCCCGACAGCTCCAGGGACCCCTCTAGGAAAGCTCTCCGCTTCCTACAGGAACCCCAGACCCTGCCCCCGCAGCTGGAGCGCTGCTAGAGCCGACCCCACAAGGCGGAGGCTCTCTGCCCCTATTGCTGCGGGGACCCCCAGAGCTGCTAGGGGCTCCCCAGAGCCGCCCCTGGAGCTGCCGGCACCCCGCTGCAGCGCCCACCCCGCTGCAGCACCCACCCCGCAGCCGCCTCCCCGCACCCGCGCGCCCGCCCCCCGCGCCGCGAGGCCCAGCCGCGCCGCGCGCGCTCCGCCCCGCCCCCGGGGCGGGCGCGAGAGGGGCGGGAGGGGGCGGTGCCTCCGCCCGCCGCTCGAGGTAGGCGGGGCCGGGAGAGCGGGGAGGCGGGCGGCGGCGGCAACCCAAGAAGCGAAAGGCGACACCCCCCCCTCCGCCCGCCCGCCCGTGTCACTCACGGCGGGGGCGGCCGTGAGTGACAGGCGGCGGCGACCACTCGGCGCGGCGGATGGGCGCGGTGGGGGCGGGCCGGCGGGGAGCCAATGGGGAGCGCGCGCTGTCAGGAGCGAGCGCCTCAAATAATCGGGCTCAGCTGATTGTCCCCGGCAGAGAGTTGTTTGGCGGCGGGCGGGCGCGCGGCGCAGCCAGGAGGGCGGGGGCGCGCGCGAGAGAGCGAGCGAGGGAGGGAGGGGGGGTAGGGGGGGGGCTTCCCCTTTGTTGCATGGGGGTGTCCAGCCGGGGCTGAGGGGCGGGGCGGGCGCGCGCGCGGGGCGACCGTTGGCGGGCCGTTGCCTCCCGCTGCCCCATGAGCGCGACGACGACGGCGGCGGCGGCCCTCGCTGAGGGGGCGGCCCTGGCTGAGGGGGCCGCCGTCCCCTACGCGGTGGAGCTGGGGCTGACCGTGCTCCACACGGCTCTCTACGCCGCCCTCTTCCTCTTCGCCTACCTGCAGCTCTGGCTGCTCCTCTACTACCGGGAGCGGCGGTTGAGCTACCACACGCTCTGCCTCTTCCTCTGCCTGCTCTGGGCAGCCCTCAGGACCACCCTCTTCTCCTTCTACCTGCAGAACTCCCTGCAGGCCCTCCGCCTCCAGCAGCCCTTCGCCCACTGGCTCCTCTACTGCCTGCCCGGCTGCCTGCTCTTCTCCAGCCTCTGCCTCCTCAACCTCTATTTCGCTGAGGTAAGTTGTTTTTTTTTTCTTTTTGGGGGGAGGGGACACGCCGAACCCCCACCCTGCAGGACGCCGGGGCTAAAGGCTCCTCTTCAGCCACCCCCCCCAAACTTGGAGGTGCACAGAAGCGTGCCCTGAAGCCAGGCTTTGGGGTGGGATGGAGGAGTGTGGGTGTGTGGAGGTGTGCCCTGACCAGGCTCGGCAGGAGAGGGTGCTGAGAGGTCTGCCCTCAATGTAGGCTTTGGGGCAGGTTGGGGAGATGCGGGGATTATGCCCTGATTCCAGGTTTGGGGGGAGGCACAGGGATTATGCCCTGAATCCAGGCTTGGGGGTGGGGTGGGATTGGGGGGGGGGGGGAGGTGTGTGAGCAAAAAGTGTGCCCTGAATCCTAGCGTCAGGGTGGTGGGGTGCAGGGGTGTGCCTTGAATGCAGACTCCGTGGGGTGGCATGGGGGGGAGGCAGGCACATGCCCTGAAGCTGGGGTTGGGGGGGTGCGGAGATGTGCCCTGCTCCCGGGTGAGGCTTTCCTCTTTGCAACCCTACAAGGGGTCACAGTGCCATGGGGGTCTCTTGGGGGCCTGTTTTGCATCTTTTTTAATTGATTCCCCTTCTCTAAAGGGGACCAGAAAGTGGCAGCAGCAGGGGTTGCTCTGGCCTGGAGTGATGCCAACCATTACGTCACCAGCTAGAGCCTCTTCTGCTATTGTTGCTGCGCTCCCTCCTTCTCTCCATCGCTCCGCTCCGCTGTGAACTGGGCTTGTTGTTCTGCAGCTTGTTGTCAGACAAAAACCCTGAGATCCCTCTGCCTCCCCAGACAACAGCCTGGGGCTGGAGAGGTGGGCCCCTTCCTAGCACAATGATCGCTGCTGGGACAGTGTGGAGCTGCTTGTTATTGTTGCTGAGCTGTGTTCCTTCTTTTCTGGGTTTCCCATCACTTGTTTTGTGATATTTTTTTTTTTAATTCTCCTTTCTCTAGTTCTTTCACTTGTCTTTATCTTTTAAAGCCTTGGCTCTCCCCTCCCCTTTCTCCTCTGAATATTTTGTTTCTGCTCCAGTTTCTCGTGAGCAGCCCTTTGCTTGCCTGCCTTCCAGTTTGGTGACTTGTTTCATAAATAGGCAGTACTTTCCTTCCAGCTTTGTTGTTGTTGTTCAGATTCTTTGCTCTGCAGCTCTCAGCTGTTCGCCAGCCTCACAAAGGAATCGCTAACACACAGCGAAATCGCTCCATCGCTCCGATGTGTCACTGATGGGAGTTATGATTTCATTTTCCCGAGGACATCAACATTCACATGATAATGTGAGACTTGGAGCAATTGGGTTGTTCAGCTGTTTTGGTTCTTCCCCCTCCGACACAAACACCTGGAAGCTGGAGTAAACTGCCCGTTGCAAAAGCTGTCGGTGTTAGATATGCTGCCGATCAAGCGGCAGCAAAATAACAAATGGTGCATAGTGTGCATAATCCATCTTGTCTGTTAAAGGGAGCCTGACCTACCAATTGCTCCAACCAGTAGGTGTTTGTGTGTCCCTTGAAAGGCAAGCTGAGGAAGGGATCCCATGTTCTGGTACCACAAAGTGGCCGGATTTCTGTTTTCCTCTAAGTCACTGGACTTGACAGCAGATTTGCCTCTTTGCAGGCTTGTTAAAAGGCTCCTTTAAAGTAAATTCAAATAGGTTCTCGGGGTTCCCTTCCTCCCATGATATCTGTTTTACAGTGGACTCTGGCTGAATATACCCCATTTCTTTCTCCTTGAAGACCTAGAGCCAAGGGAAATCCTGTCTGAGGAAATAAGCTCAGAATCTAGAGTGGGGAACGATAAAATGACTTATTAAAGTGGGTATGCATGCTTAGTTACAGAGAGGGTCTGACACTTGGCTGTCGCAAGCAGAATGGGTGTCCAGCACTTCGTGGTGTTTGTGGGTGATTTCTCAGCAGTGGTAGGTAGTGAAGCCTGCAGCTCCAGAGTTTTGGAGAAAGAGTGCAGCTGGATGGACTGAAAGCCTTTGGTGCTTTTCTGGCTTCCATTTTAACAGAAGAAATGATGCTGAGTAGTGATATTTGGCCTCCTCTGCTTGGGCAACAGGCTGATAAAACTAGCCCGTCCTTCTCTAGACGGAAGGGTGCCGTGTGCTGGTAGCTAACTGAGATGTGCCTGGCTTGGCTGTGTCCAGTGCTTCTCTTAAAGCACACAGGGAGTTGTGTTAAGGGGGCTTAGGGTGTAATTAAACAATTATTACTACCTGGAGGAAGGAGAGAAGCTATGGTGGAACCACAGCAGTTGAGCTGAAGTGGCTCAAGATCTAGAGATGACTGGTATGTTTACGAGTGTGACTGCAAGCAGAACCTGCTGTGGAGGGCCTGTCCGTTCCCAGTTCTTAAGGGCCAGTTGGTAGCAACCTGTAGAAGGGCATTGGGCTTCTGCCTGTCTGAGGGTGTCATCCTGGTCTGGTATGTCCTCAGATAAAAGCATTGGCTGCTTCTGTGCTGAAGGCCTGGCTAATTGTCTTTGTACACAGTGCCTCCTTTGTGGAGATGCTGGAGACATGGCATCTGTCTAAGCAGTGGAAGAAAATGTGGCCTGTGCTATGTTGTTTGAGCTAATCTTGCTTGATTTACGGAGCTCCTCAGGCTATGTACAAGCTGAGGATGAAATGGTGCTGGGTGGGGGAAGAGCTCCAGGAAACAACAAATACCCAAGGAGAGTTAGCATTATTTTGCACTCCAGGCTGTTCCGGGGCTGAAATTCAAACTCACGAAACTGCCTGGTGTTCCTCCTTCCTGTGGGGAGAGGCTATGTCCTCCTGGTCCCTGAGATTCCTGAGGGGATGTGGAGGCCTGACAAAATGCATGTGGGATGCTTATTTGGTGGTGACAGTTTCTTTTTGTCACTGCCTTATTTCCACCTGGAACATCAAAAGGTGTAATGCCTTTTGCTTGGGAGCATCTCTTCCTTTCTGCTTCAGCTTGTAACAGAGTCAGCTCCTTTTCAGGAAATCTGGAGTTCACAGTACATCAGGTCAGGATTCCTCAGATCCACTCCCAATCTTGCCTCAAACTGGCAGAACCATGGCTCAGGTATCCAACCCAGGGTGCTGCTCTGCCTTGCTTTTGGAATAGCTCCTCTGCTGCCAGCTAGACATCTGCTTGAGTAATGCTACCTTTCCCAAGAGTCTGCCAGTTCCTGCTTTCCCCCAGGTCATGGTCAGGAGCACAGTACATGGAAATGTAGCCACAACAACCTCCATCCTGACCCTTTCAAAGACCTTCTTGCGCACTTGGCATCCTTGCCTCACTTAGGAGTCAGCAACTGTGTGCAACAATGAGTAAGGCCTTCTGCTGGAGTGGTGAGGCTCTGATGGGCTGCTCTGCCAGACTGGCGTGGCCATAACCCTTAACCTGTCTGGGGTTCTTTAAGTGCTCCATCTGATTAGATGACATCAGCCTCTTTCATCCCTTGCTGCTTTAATTGCACTGGAGCAGACATGCATGGAAAGAGCATCCAGCCTGGGAGCTGTTTGTCCTTGCTGTACTGTATCTTCCTGCCTTCTCAATAGAAAACTGGAAAAGCCTCCATCCATTCTTGCACTCTGCCACCTTCCTTGTCTAGCAGACACCTAGCATGTGCCCTCTGCCTTAGAGGGACAGCTGGTTAGGGGTCACTTAAACTCAAAACTGCTCCATCCCATAGCTGATGATTCCCATGGGCCCCACGGTTCCCAAATGAACAGGTGGCCATGCCAGCAACCAGCTATTCTAGGAAATCAGGGTACATGTAAGTTGCACCCTGTGTTCATGATGGCATAGGATGATCTCAGTATTAGTGGGGCTGGTGAGAGATCCTCCTCACAGACAACGCCAGCTTTTTCTGAGGGGCGGGTGGGGGCTTGAGCACTTGTTATGGGGTGTAGTCCCAAAATAGTCTGTGCTCTGCTCGGATGCTCGCTGCTGAATGACTGTGGTGAGAGAAGGAATCTGTCTGTGGATGCTCTTGCAACAATTTCCTCCATGGCAGAGAGAACATTGCTGGCATTCAGCGTTTTCCTGTGTTCATGTCAAGGCAGGACATGGTTATGTCTTGTATCTCAAGAGCGCAAACTCGTGATTTCTTTATGGAGCAAAAGAGACTTTGATTCCATCAGACAGACAATGACAAGTTTCTGGCTCTCCTGGATCTTTCAGGTCTGTTGTGAATGGCTGTACCAAAACCAAGCTGAAGTGCTAGCTGAGGCTCAATGTTAGGGCTAAGGTCCTGGCTTGTACAGTACTGAAAGTGGTCCTTAGAGCCATCTGTGGGATATGGTGTCTGTCACTTGTCATATTCTCTTAGCAGCTGTGACATCTCCAGTACACCTTCTAAGGTTGAGCGTGTTTCTTAAACAATGCTCTGAGAACATACCCTTAGCAAGTTCACTTTCTGGGCTCAGTGATGTAAGCAAGGTATTGACTTTTGTGAAATACCCACTCATCACAAACAAAAGCCTCCAGCATCACAGGAGACTTCGAGGTCTGTAGCTCTTCTCAGCCTTGCCTTCTTCCCAAGTCTGTGGCTGATGTGAAGTGCTCAAAGGATTTGTGGCTCCAGAAGGACAACTGAATATTGCCTAACTGTTATAAAAGGCTTGCTTAGGAGTAAATGTTCTCAGTCCTGCTGCTCTGGGCTAGCAAGACCTCTGTTCCTTATTTTCAGCAGGCAACTGCACAACTTCTGGGGCTGGTCTCAGCTAGGAACTGAAGGAACCGTTCAGTTTGCAAGGGTTGCTCTTAGCAACTTGGCATAATGCACCTCTTTGAGGGCAGGGGTCTGTATTTCCTATTTTTATGAATGGGACTACTCCTGAGCTCTCTGAACTGGCTGCTTCACAGCAGAACCCTCTACATCAGCTGTCCTTGGGCTTTGAAAGCAGCAGAGCTAGTCCAGTGCTGAAAGCCTTGCAAGATTGTCTCAAGAGTAAGAAGCCAAAGGTGCATTGTGAACACTGCTGGTGTCACCTACTGACCCAGCCCCTATGAAGAAAAAGCAACCTTCAGATGAGTTGTCATGTCTTAATAACTAAAACCACTGTAAACTGAGTGATGCCTGTTCTTTTCCTGAAGTTATAGGACTAAATAGCTGGGGGCTAATAAAAGTGTAAGGCTGGTGCCGTGGTCTCCCTCTGCTTTCAGTGGCAGCAGTCCAAGTGTGAGTCTCAGGTTGCCATTGCACTCTTAACCCTGAGACAGCCTTGTGTGCCTTAGTCCTCAGGGCTGTAGGGAGGGTCTTGGGAGTCTGGCTTGCACAGGGCTGCTGCAGAAGCCAGCATCTTCTTTCTGTTAGCCAGTAGCATTTGTTCTCCCCCAGGGTGATCAGCTGGAATACAAGCCAGGGACTCTGGTTGCACTGCTGTTCAGAGGCTGCGGTTACAGACTGCTCTTCTGGGAGTCAGAGCAGAAGTACAAATGCCTCAAATGGATTTCCATGCTGCGCAAATGGGTGCTGAACCAAGAGGTTTCCCAGCTGGATGTCCTTGATGTCTGTTTTGATGCTCTCAAAGTGCTTGAATGTAGCCTACAGGCAAACTAAGGACAGAGGAGGATTCAGGGATTTTTACTGTTTTGAAGTCACCACATGGTCCCTCCAAGGCTCACGTTTCCCGTAACTCAGACGAGCTTTGGGGCTCAGAGTGAATTATGCTACACGTCTGTACTTCTCTGGGCTGGTATAGGCCAGGACAACAGGGTAGAGGGCTTCAGAGACTGCTTGTAATACTGTGCCCCTCAGCTGTGGGGGCTGGATACCTCCCTCCGCTGAAGTACTCTGTCTTGTTCCCCACTAAGTGCTTCTTCAGTTCATCCTCCCTCAGGCTGGGGGAGAGGAGCCAGACAGTGAAACTGGCTCTCAGAACAGGGTTGCTGAAGCTGTCCGATGCCCTGTAGGAGGGCTTTCAAATGCTTGAAACTACTACAATGGATCAGACAACCCTCAAATCCTGAAACATCTCTGGAAATCCTGTTGGCAGGAGCCTGGTTTCTGAAGCTTCAGAGTGCCACTGCTGCCTCGGTGCTGACTGGAAGGCAGGAGCCAAGAAATCCCATCAGAAAAAAGCTGACTAAGGGTGCATTGCAAGAGATGAGTGATCCTTCACTGCAGCCACAGTCTGGAAGCTGACAGGGTGGACTCCTTGCAGAAGCAGTGAAACTAAATCTCCACACCTGTGCAGTGATCCCACAGTGGTCTTGTCCTGACCACAAGTACATGTCTGCTGGATCTGGCTAGGTGGCTCCCTATGTCTTCCCAAGTTCCTTCAAAGTCTCTAGTCAGGACACGAGCTTTGTCTGAGACTGAATGTGACCTCAGCTCTGGCATCCTTCCTGGTGGGGTCTGTACCAGGATCTGCATTTTTCACAGGATGAAACCTAGTTCCTGCCGTGACTGTGCTGAATCAGTGTGTGACAAGCGAGCTCCATGTAGCTCTGCCAGCATGCTGCTTTCCCGCTGCTTGTCCTGACCATGTGTGAGCACCGGTTACCTGTCCCCTTGCAGCAGGACTGCTGTGCTCACATGTGAGCTGTGGCTTGGGAGTGTGTCTGCACCTTCCTAAACTGTCCATACTTCCTTAGGCTAGAAGTTCTGCCAGTGTATGCTTCAGCAGGAGCCATCTGCCAGCCCAAAGGGACGTGGAAGCTTGTCTGCCATATTGGAAAGTGTTGTAGGGCTGCCTGAGTATGAGCTGATGGTTCTCCTCCAGCCTTCCCAACCCAAATGGCTGGGGGTGCAGGCAGGGGTTCAGTCCCTGGCAGTCTGAGGAGAGGCCTGTGACCCTTTGCTTTGAAGCACTGGTCCTTCTTGTGCAACTTTCAGCATGAGTCTCTTAATCCCTTGTGTGGTGAGGAGATTCACAGAACCCAGGTCCACTCTTGGACAGAGTGTTGCTTTGAAGAGTGAAACAGTCTGTAAATGACTAACTGTCATCAATACACTTGTCTGTCAGGTGTGCCATGCAACTTGGCAGGCTGGGCCTTCCACCTCTGGAGGACTTCCTACCACCTCAGAGTTACTTTTCAGGTGTATTTGGCCTACAAACATCTTAAGGGGTGGATGGAGGAGCTCTGAGCTCCAAATGCTTGTTACAACCTGCAGGTCCATAATCCAATACCAGAGGGCTATTTTAGATCAGCTATTTGTCTTGCTAAAGCACAGCAGCTGAAGCAGCCTTCTCTAACAGGGAAATCAAGCATGACTGAGGTCCTAAAATACACAGCACAGAACACTGGGCAAAGCAAATGTATTTTTGAATGATCTTAGTGACTACTGAGTGCTAAACTACTTGCTTTTCTTGAAGTCCTTAGGTGTGGTGTTAAAGTCGTTGTCACATATAGGGTATTAAATATGTTTATGGCTGTTGGACACTTACATTTGGGCTTGGCTCTTGCAAGAAGAGTACCAGTCTTTCTTGCAAGTGGGTCCAGTGCAAGACTTGGTGCTAACAGATAATCTAGAGTCCTTCAAGATATCCAACTGGATGCTGGCTCCCATGTTGTATATATCTTTACTAAGTTTAAAGGAGAACTCTAGGTCATGTTAGTAACGCTGTGCAAATCTTTCCCCTAGGTCATATTCAAAGTGAAATGTGCAGCTGAATTCAACAAGTACAAGTAAGTGATACTTTTCTAGCATTACCTTCAAAGCTGGCTTAAGGTGAACTCATGCTGCAGTGCTAGGAATGGGAGCTTCGGACCCCAAAGACTGAACAGAGCTAATGCCATACCTAGCTGTGCTCTGACAAAGGATCAGTGTTGTGCCTTGGAGCAGGACTGGGAGCTTCCAGGGTACCAAGGAAGCTAAAGCATATGCTGCATGCCTCCATACATGTCATCAGGGTCCCAGTACCTGTGCTGCTAGCAAACTTGATGAACTCTTGAGGTCATTCTGAGCTGTCCCACCCCAGAAAACATCTGCAGGATAAGGCTTGAGCAATAGGTGAGACCTGTGTTTGTGCAGCCCAGGCGCTTCCTAGTCATTTACAGGGAAACCCACAATGGAAAATGCGAGTTCCAGTGGCTTTCAGTAAAGAAGTTGCAGTGGTTGTGATGACTCATAGCTTATTGACTGAAGTTAATGCAGAGCTAGAACAACACTTAAAATCTGCAAGATAAGAACCTGACTGTCAGAAGATGAGTCTTGTAACTCATGACTACTTACACTGCTCATGCATTATGAGAGCAGCTCAAACAAATACTCTGCAGACTTGGGCTGTCAATACAACCACTGAAACTTGCTGGAATGTCTGATCTTCATAGCAAGCAGAGCACTGGGCATGCTGGGAGGTTCTGTTGCCTGATGAGACAGGAGGGTGCTGGAGAATGACCCCAGAATTGTCTGACTCGAGCTCCATTTTTTTCCCCCCACCATCTCTCCAGGGTCCTGTTGTATCTGGGCTCCATATTTACCAGCCTGCTCTTCTTAGTTGTGAACTTAACTTGTGCAATGTTAATCCATGGTGAGGTCCCGGAGAACCAGCTGAGGTGGACAGTCCTTGCCCGCGCCCTCGTCAATGACAGCCTCTTTATCCTCTGTGCCATCTCGCTAGCTTGCTGCATGTGCAAACTAGGAAAGATGTCTTCAGCGAATGTCTACCTCGAGTCTAAGGTAGGTAAATGCCTTGTAAACTACACTGGAACTGCACAAGCATCAGCTGGATTCTGAACTGGATCTGTGTGTGCTTACTCAGAGCAGTGCTGGCCTGGTGGCACCTGAGCTACTCTTGCTCAAATACTCCTTCCAGTGTAGAGGTGGCAGCTCTTGGACTCCTCCCTCCAGAAAGTGCATGCTCCTGCTGTAGGAATGAAGTGCCCTGCATGTTTTAGGGGAATACATTGTCTGCAGCTTTGCTGGCACAACAGGAGACTCATGAGCTGCTTATGCTTTTCAGGTTTAGAAGTATAATTTAGGGTTTGACTGGAAGAGAGGGTTCTCTAAGAGTAGCAGATGCAGTTTTTGCAGTATATTGTCACTAAGGACAGTAAAGTCTGCAGCATATTGTTATCTCTGGCAGATGCATAACAATTCTCTGCAAAGGGGATCCCCCCAGCTGTCCAGCTTTAGCTGCCTGTTTGCTTGAGCCAGAGGCAGTGCTTGCCTGTCCCAGATGAGACGAGCATCTTAGAAGGGGGAAGTTGCTGTAGGTCCTGCCCCAAGGCAGGAGGACAGATGAGGGTCTGAACATACACAACTCTTCTCAAGCAGGTAGGAAAGTGGAGAAGCCACCAGCAGTCTTGTCTTAGTGTGGCAGTAGGCTGCAATTAAGTGTACACTTGAGCTGCCTCCCCTTCCTCTGGGAAGCCATATCACTCCAATCAAAGGCAGTGATTCCAGGGTGGGAACCTGGCCTGTTGAGAAGGGCAGACAGCAGTCTCTTGATGAGCCTGGAAACTTTTATAGGGAAAACTTGAGCACCTGAGCATAGTCAGGCTGAGGGAAGCCAGCTGCCTGGCTCTAGGAGTTTTGAGCTACTGCCTTTTCCCAGTAGTACAGCTCCTCACCCTGTATGCTCTGAATCGCCTCTGTCCAGGAGGCAGAAGGTGGGGCTCTGGCCTCCTGCAGAGACCTTATTTCCAATGTGCCCTCCATCAGGTGAATCTATATGGGCTTAAAGCACTGCCATGCCTGGCTCAGGTGAGAGGCTGCCCAGAGTGTAGAGCTCCTGGAGGCTGTTGGATGGCTCTGTGCCCCCCTCAGGACGAGGATGAAGAGGGTGACAAGCCGCCTTGCAGCAGACACTGCTACAAAGACATTCTGGATCCAGACAACTGCCTTGCATTGGCTGGAGGCATCTCCTTGCTCCTTAGCAGTGGCTCAAAGTGGCTGTGGCCCATTGCCCCTTCTTTTAGAGAGGGCAGCCAGAGCTGTGCTGTCAAGGTTGAAGCTGAGGCTGTCTGTAGGAGAAGTCTGGGCTCCTTAAGCAGCAGAGAGCGTGGGCAGTTGCCCGGAATCCAGGGTGTGTGGGCCATAGGCTGCTGGGACCGGCTGCCTAGCTGGCTCTTGTGACAGCTGTCCACAGAGGTTGCAGATTGCAGCCAGGTGATCTGAAGTGAGACAGAGGAGCCATGACTAAGCTGAAAACCTGCTCACATCCCTGCTTGCATGGGCCAGGTATCCAGCTCTGACTGGCTCTGGACACTAATTAACTTATCAAGTTCACCCAGCAGTAGTTTATGGATGCAGTAACTTCCTCTAGTTACATGCCTGAGGCTACCTGTGGGGCCGTGCTCTTGTACAACATCTTCTAGAGAAGCCTGCTCTCAGGTTGAATACTCAACCTGACCGTCTGGTAAAGGTCTCTTGCATTCAAATGCTGTCTCCCTTCCCTGCCTTGGAGGCATCCTCTGACTTTGTGTTGTGAAGGAGCTGCAAAAATAGGGTGGGGATGAGCAGAAGTGTTACACAAATGCCTGAAAAAGCTGTCCTGCCTCCTGAACTCCGTCTGCGAACCTGCTGACTCAAAACAATACAGGAAGGCTGGAGGGGCCCGGTGAGGCTGCTGCCTTCACTGAAGGTAGGAAGGTTTGAGCCATTTGACACTCAAGAAGGAGGCTGTGCTATTGAACTGCTGCCAGATCCTATACTGTGGTCCCTGTCAGCTGAAGGCTTGCTTCGCTATCCTTTCTGCCTCTTACTCTGTCCTGAATACCAAGGGCTCAGCTAACACTGCTAGAGCAGGCTGCGTTCTTGTGCTTTGGTGGTGTCACAGGGACTTGTCTGTTAGCAGCACTTTCATGCTGACTCTTCGAAGCCACAGTCTTGAGCAAGTGCTGTGAAGCTAGGAAAATAGAGCTAGCATACCCGTAGCTTGGATGTGGAGCAGGTCAATGAGATGTCCTTCCTGAGCAGATTGTCTGCTTCAATACAAAGGCAAGTCAGCTGCTGAGATGTGTTTCTCTGCCCATTTACTGGCTTCTGCTGTGCAGTGACTTGGTGGCTACCAGTAGCTATTAAAAGGCTTCATGGGTGTATTTAGCAAAGAAATGGAGACACTTGCAGATCTTCAAGTGGCTTCCCCTCCCACGGCTAGCAGTCCAGGAAAGATGGGTACTGTGACCTTCCGGTACCTCATGCAGCTATCCCTCTGAGAGCACTGCATCTGAAACACCGTGGAGGAAGCTGCTCTTCACCACCGCAGGACAGCTAGCAGGAGGCAGAGATCCTGTGACACCTCGCCACCCTTTAGCGTGCTGCTCTGTGTACAGCAAAGCCTGGTTTGTCCCACAGCAGTGCTGGAGCTCAGGTGTTGGGTCTTTCTGCCTGTTCTCAGAGTTGTCCACCCCAAATATTTGGGCTTCTTTCCTAGACAAACATTGTGTTCAATGTCAGGGGTGCCAAACTGCTGCAAAGTGAATGAGCCGGGTGGACCTCTCTGCTGTAGAGTCTGATCAGGGTGTAGAAGCAGCAAGTTGATTTTCTTAATGGTTGTTGGTTGGCCTCCTGGAGACTAACACAGTAAGGCAGTGGGTGGGATAGTATCTCTCTGGACCACCAGTTTGAAGCTGACTGATAAGATCCTGAGAATGACACTCATGTGCCTCAAGTCTTCCCTGCTCCCAGGTGACACTGGCTGCATAGCTCTGCTACTGCAATGAACTCATCACACAAGAAAGCTCTTAACCAGCTCTGAATATTTTAGCAACAATATAAAATGTTCTAGGTGATTCTTGCCTGCACAGCTTCTCATGCATTTAAGGGGGGGCGGGAAAAATTGCAGCTCTGTAGGAAGGTCTGTATTAAAACTATTTTCTTCCTGTTCTAGGGAACATCTGTCTGTCAGGCTATTCTTGTGGGATCTGTAGTCGCTCTTCTGTATTCCTCAAGGGCTTGCTATAACCTGGTAGCTGTGGCCATATCTCCAGACAATGTTCCTGGTCCTTTTAACTATGGCTGGGACAACCTTTCAGACAAGGTAAGTGTCTGTGACCCCCAGTCCAGAGCTAGTAAAGTGAAAGGCAGGTACTCTACTGTCCTGTGAGGGCATGCGTAGGGGAAAAGGGGGCTGAGTGGGCGTGTGTGTCTAGCTGAATCCCCAGACGAGCTGGCTTTCTGCCTTCAGAAGCCCTGCTTGCTCTCTCCACCAGAGCAAACCTGAATCTTCCTCTATCTGGCAACTTCTTCAGGAGGGATTCCCTGTTGTGCTCTTCAATTTTAGCTTGCCAACTCTTCTTTTGGGGGAGAGGAGGAACAAGTCAACTAGAGCAGAAAAGCAATGCTTAATCAGGCGTGGCTGTGTGCAAGGGAGAGTCATTGGTGTGGGGAGGGAGCTAACAGTACCCTGGTAGCCCACTGAAGAGAACTGTCTCGCTAAAACCAGTAGCAGCAGTCAGGTAAGGGTCACTATTCTGGTTTAGGGACTCCTGCCTTCGTAAGGGTTTCTCTGCATTCCTAGTTCTAAGCTGTGTGCTGTGTCCAGCTTTGGGAGCTGTGTAGCTCTGCTGATGGCTAGGATTATACAGAGACCTCTAACTTCTGTCTGCAGGTGCATGTGGAAGTGAGCAGTGAAGAGTACGTGGTGTTTGGAGTTGTCCTCTTCCTCTGGGAGCTGGTGCCAACGACCTTCGTGGTGCTGTTCTTCCGGGCTCAGAGACTGAGTCAGAACTTGGTAGGCCTGAGCAAGTTGCTGTAGCTTGAGTTACCCCTGTGCAGGGAGGGAGCCCCAAGGTGCCTGGGGTGGGGTGGGGGGCAGGCCTTTAGGAAGACTGTCAGAAATATCTCATTTCTGGCCTTCTCCTTTCTCTTTAACAGACTCCAGCGGGGATGGTCAATAGCCACAGTTACAGCTCCAGAGCCTACTTTTTTGACAATCCGAGGCGCTACGACAGCGATGATGACTTGTCACGGCTTGGGGCCAGAGAAGGAGGGTAAGCGTTGCGCTGGGCAAGTGAAAGCAGAGCTGCCGTTCTGCTGCCCTGCGTGGAAGCAACAGAGCTCTTGGCTTCTGCTCTTAGGAAAAAAGTTTGTATAAGAGGCAACTTGGGCAAGGTGGATGGGGCAAGGAGCCTTCTGCCTGAGCTTGTTTTTGTTCCCTTCTGCAGCTCACAAGGAGCTATTTTGATTAGACAGAAGCGACCAGCTCTGAGAGGTGGATATTGCGCTGGGTACTCACAGGTAGAAATATGCAGTGGCTACAGACAGGAGGGCTGATCTTGCTAGGATCCTTCCTCAGCTGTGGGGGCAGAGGGCTCTTAAATGACCTCTGGAGGAGTTTCTCCACTGGAAAGTGAGAGGTGGTGAAGGCCTGGGAGGGACGTGGTCTCTGGGAGCCAACTGGGACAAAGCTCTGCAGGAACACCTAGTGTGGGGGAGAATGGCCAGGTATCCCCAGCAAAACTGTAAAGGCAAACCTGACAGCCCTGTCCTTCGCTTGCTGCTCAGGGGTCCGACCTCCACCTGCCCAGGGGTGTAGTGAGGGGTTCGGAGGTTCTGGCTCTTCTTGACCAGTGTTGTAGGGCCTGCCTCTCCTCTCCTTGTACCTGTTTCCTCAAAGCCAGGTTCCTTGGAGATAGTGTGCCTGCATGTCATAGCCTGCTTCCGCAGACTTGGATACCCTGATCGCTGCTGGGAGCAGAAGTCTTTCCTAGCAGTGGAGGCTAGCTGCAGCCAAATTATTCATCTCTAAGCATCCATATCTGGTTTTTTTGTGTCTCTCCTCCCAGCTTGGCCACCCCTCAGTGCTCTGGCTGCTATGGGTCCCTGGCTGGGAATGACAGCTACGCGGTGGGTCCCCATCTCGGCGGAACCGCTACAGACAGTGCCCCCTTGCTCTTTGCCGCAGGCGGCTCGGAGATGAATAATCGCCATAGCTCATACACTGCACCACAGAACTGAAGAGGCTGCGAGGTCCCCTTCTTCCCAGAAGTGGCATTCATGTATAGGATTGTAACCTGGTTTTCTCTTTCCTTCTTCCCTGAAGCATCTAACTCATCGACACAAACATTCCACTACCTGCTGCAGCTGTAAGCAGGACTGAGCCTATGGCTGCAGGCAGTAAGCAAGAGAACTGTGACTTTAAGGTACCATGTAGCAAAGCGAAGCTGAACTCTCTGGAAGCTTTTTCTTGGTCTGGTCTTCAAGATGTTGGCAGCTAAATGCACCAGAGCTTCCTCACTAGAAAAGAAACATCAAATGCATATTTGCACTTTTATCTGCACACTTGGAAGGAACGAATCTTGCTCAGACTGTGCTTGGTCTGAGACTGTTCTAGTTACTCTTTTAATTGCACATCCATAGCTGGGAGAGGCACAGTCTTCCTGCAAAGACGTGTTCTGTGAAGTACTCTGCATCCTGACTCACTTGGGAGTGTGAAGCTCTGTTAACCGAGCGCGATACGGGCAGGGCCTCCTGCCGTGAATGTTAAAGCATACTGTGCCATATTCTCACCCGGCAGGGCTGAGGCCTCTGGGCTGAGTGTGGTCTTGCTCTGACTGCTGGTCCTCGGTTCACCTGGTTGCTGAACTGTCCTACCTAGGACTGTGTGTTCAAAGCTGAGCTCAAAGCATATCCTAGCAGAGGTCTGTGAGGGTGAGAACAAGTGCTCCTACTGGTGTTAAGATCACTATGGTGTAACCAACCCACTAGCTTACGGCAAAGGAAGAGGGCTGGCTCGGACGGTAGCTGCTGTCAAGTGAGGGGGCAAGACTTTATAGGCTGCTGCCTTCAGGGAAAGCTTAGAGCTGGAGCTGGCTCAGCGAGAGTGTGCGTGCGGGAACACGTGTGGCCCAAAGCACCTGTAAAACTAGGGCTGCTTTAACTGGTGGGTGGTGAGGGCAGGTCCTGCTCCCCTCTCCTCTTCACCCATGGTGGGGCTCCCCTTTTCCCCCTCAGTATTAAATTGCATTTAGCAGATAACCAAGAGTTTTAACCTGAAGTGAATGTGAACTGGTGGGGTCCCCATGGAGGTGCAGGAGGTGTCTGTCTGCTTGTTGAGGCAATGCCTGCTGTTGCAGAGGGAGGTGGCAGACACTGCAGAGATCTGGTCCCTGGGCTCCCTGCTCTCTCCTCCCCTGCCATGGGGCAGGACCGTGGGCCTGGAGCCCTCCCACTGCCACAGCAGCTGTGTCAGCAGCACTTAGTGGTGTACGCAGGGTTTCAGTGTGCTGGGTCAGTCTGGGAGGAGGTTTCTCTGTCTCTCTTTAACCAAAATAGCCAAGTTTGACTGGCCTGTAGCTCCATCGGGCTCTTGGAGATGAGGCTTGATGTTATTCCTGGCTTGTCACTCAGCCTGATGTGTGGATGAGCGAAGCAGCTTTGGACACAGGTGTGGATGGAGGTGCTGGTCCAGGGAGGGCAGCTGCTCTGACCTTAGTGACAACCTGACCTGGAACTACTTGTAACCCACCTAGAGCTGCTCCTGCTGTTCAAACCCACATCTGCCACTGAAGGACCCAGCTGGGGTGAAGGACTTACCTGTGCATGGAGTGGTATGGTGCTGACTGGCTCTGGGTGCGGGATGCTGGGCTGGGCTCTGGTGCGGGAGGGACCCCGAGGTTGTGTGTGAGAGAAACCCCAAGCCTCTCCTCACTTGCCGTGTGCTCGCTAGTATGGCCTGGCCACCCGATCGCCCACCTCGCTTGTGCTGAGCTAGATGTCACTTGTCACACTGAGAACACCCATCCTGCTGTGTGGTCTCCTGTGCTGGCTTCTGGGCCTCTCCCTGCTAACCTGCTTCACTCTTGCTGGCCCAAAAAAAAAGGAGTAACCCCTGCTTCTTTTTGGAGGCGGCTCTGCGACGACAACTTTCAGCACATCCCTCTTGCTCTAGTACTTGAACCAGAGAGCTCCACCCTGACTGCCGTGGCTCTCCCCGCTGCTCCACCTTGCGTGGTGTAAGGGACCTGTCTCCTTCCCTCGGCTGGGGTGCGGAAACGGGTTGCTCCATCTCAATCACTGCTTGACTTATGGCAAAGCTAATGAAGGACCTGGACTCGGTGCATTGCCCTTCTTTCGTCTCCCATAAGTCACCAAAGACAGTAAGTGACGCTAGTGGCCCCTGTTCTTGTTTAAATTCCAAAGCACTAGGAGCACTTTAAGTTTTTTCTTTGGAGGGAAAGGAGTGTAGTGCAAAAAAAAAAAGTTAATAATTAAAAAATAAAAAATTCAAGGGCTACAGGCTCATTGTTCATATTGCACTGAAGCACACAACAACAATACGATCTTCCTGGCATTAGGATGGCAGGTCGGGGCAGTGAGTCTCGTTGCTAATGTACTCGTGAGTGACTGGCAAAGTGTTTTGGTTTTACTCATTTGTCTGGATGGCTGTTAATTTCAAAACTCTGCCCGCTCCTGCTGGGGCCGGTCCCGTGTTTTACCGAAGTAATTTATAGCTGAGAAGTACAATGACTTTTTTAATGCATAGTTGCCTTTCATTAAACTTTCTTTTTTTTTGGTATGGTTTAACAGCGTTTTGGCTTTGCAGTCAGGCAGCAGCTGGCTGCAACAGGAAGCTGTGGCCAATGAATGTACCTATTTGTTCTTCACTAAACTGTAACCAAGCACTACTATGTTGAAATAAAAAAAAAAAAAAACCAACAAAACCAAACCAACACCACCAACAAAAAAAAGACTTTCTGTGCGAGGTTGCCAGAGGCCTGGCTGGGGTTTGCTCTCGGTGTGGCCCGGCCCAGCCAGCTCTAGATGCAGTCCCCTTGTCCTGTTGGCAGTGCCAGCAGAGGAGCCTTAGTAGGACTGCTCTGCGGTTTGTTACGTGTCCAGTAACTCGGTAAAGCTGATTCTCGATGGGCTCTGAGGGCAGAGTTGGGTGCAGCGTAGCTCGGTGCTGGCTGGCCAGCAGCTGCCAGGGACCAGCGCACTGCGCTTCGCTCCAGTGCGACTGCAGCATCCCCACGGGTCCCTCTGCGGGCTTAAATCCGGTTGGGTGCAGAGCACCCAGAGGTGGTTTTTGCAAGGGTGCCTGCAGCTCCCCTTTGCAGCTGTGGTTTTCTGGGGCTGGGGAGAGCAGAGCAGCTTTCCTTCCCCCTGCCCTCACAGGGTGCTTTATGCTCTGATGTTGCTCAGGGCTGGCCGTGGCCCAGAGGGATGCGGTGTCCCTGCACCGCCAGCTCGTGAGGCGGAACATGCTCGAACCATGTCCTCTGCCCCTCGCTGCCTTCTGCTTCCACACACGCAGCTCCCAGGGCAGGTCGGGAGACATTTCAGGGCATGGGCTGTGCTTTGTCCCCTCCTTGGGACCTGCGATCCCTCCAGCCTCCTCTGCGGCACTGAGCTGTGGAGGAGCTGAAAACCCCAGCTCAATAACTCGGTGCTTCCTTTATTTCCTTGCACGGGTTTATCTGCGTGGCCTTGAGCTCGCTGCAAATAGCAGCGGCTTAGCTGGAGCACACGCTGCATCTTCATGCGCAGCAGCACCTGCTCCCAGAGCACGTTTTGGGGGGCTCGGGGTGAAAAGCAGCATGGCTGCTGGGGCTGCCGCACCCCCTTGCTGCACGGGGCCGTGCTGGGGGTGTCAGTTCTCTGGCAGCGCTGACCACGCGTGAGCCCGTCCTTTGCCCCTGTTGCAAAGGCGGATGGTGTAATCGGGGCTGGCTCTATCCCTGCGGGACCCGGCTGGCAGCAGGGCCGGGGTGGAGGGGGGGGTCTCACCCCTTACTTTGCTGTGCTAGGTGGGTGGCTGTGGGGGGAGCCGGGGGCTGTGCCCGCCCGGGAGGGACCCTCCGCTCTGCCACAGCAGCTCTCTGTCCTACTGCCCTCGCTGCTTGTCCTTGCAGTGGCAAAATTCAACTTCGCTTCAGCCGCCAAGCAGCTCTGCGCCGCCTCCGAGGAGCAGCAGCCCCGCAGCGAGTACGTCCTTTCCCTTTTTAGCCCTGCCCGGCTACCAGCATCAGACGAGCGGATCCCAAAAGAGGACAAACCCGCTTTAACAGGCTGGGAGGAGCGGGAAGGCCAACGGGTCCTACAGCAGGAGAGAGGCTGTAACCCCACGGACGCTCCGGTGGGGTGCAGAGGTACGGCTGACTGCTGGCTCCCCTTGGCCTAAATGAGGAGGGGGGGTGCCTCCAGGCGCTGGCTAGAAGCAGAGCAGCTCGGCGGGGCTCATAATGAAGCTCTGTTCCTGACAGCAGGGCAGGTAGAAGAGGGCTGTGCTTGCCCTGCATTCACCTTAGCCTCGTTGCCTACTTGCCCTCTCCTCGCAAGAGACCAAAACCCAGCACTGCCATTTAAAAGGTGCACTCTTACTCCTCAGAGTTGCTCCCACGAGGTTCTAGCCAAGATGGCGGCAGAAGGCTGAGCCAAACAGCAAGTAGCAGGGTTCCTCCAGCGTGCTGCTTCTTGAGTCATCTCCCCTCGCCTTCAACAAGCCTACAACACGCAGGGAGCGCAGCAAGGTTACCGCAGCGGGGAACCATCAGGAACAGCCCCTTGCCGGGAGAAAGTTTCAGCAGGACGAGGAAGGCACCTTGGTACAGCAGCAGCTCTGAAGCACAGGGGGCTCCTACAATCCCTCACAGTATTTTATGCGCAGAAAGTTAGCGTAGAGACAGTGTAAGTGAGGGGCTGGTTGGAATCATGGAGCGGACAAGGAATTTTCCCCCAAATTTATTCAGTGTCACAGTTCTTGCCCTACCTCCAGCTTCTGAAGGCAGAGAGGTGGGTCTAATCCATCAAAATAGTACAGCAATATTTAAAGAAGTTATTCAGAATGATCTTCCAATATAGAAAATAAACTTTACATACAGTCACCACCTTTATACAAAAAAAAAAGTAGTTTTTTTTCTTGTACAAAATATTTGTCATCAGCAGGTTACAGACAATCAACTGGGAAGAGGAAGTCCAGCAAGCGGTCTTCACCATGTAGTGGCTGGGAGTGTGATGGAACGATGGTGTTTGTCCAGTTTCAGAGAACCCAGAACAGCCGAGCAGTAAAACTTTAAGTCTCTCTTTCTCCAGTCAATTCACCGCATATTTCGTAAGATGTTCTTGAAGTTTTCCAGTTCTCTAATGCTTGTTGAAATCCTGTGTGCAAGGAAAGCAAAAGGGAACCATTACAGTAACATACGCATCACACCTTATTTAAAATTCAAGAGAAAGGGACTGCTATCAAGTAAAGCTTCAGGCAGCTCTTCGGAAGAGAGAATTTAGAATTTCAGCTAAATTAGGTTCTAGTTACAACCGGCCCTTCACTAATTTTGCAGACTCTTTTTAAAGCAAACACTGAGAAACAGAGTGGAACAGGATGTTACAGAGAGCTCAGCAGTGATCAGACAAACCCATTAACTAGAGGTCAAGAAACAGCCCATAATATTACCAGCTGTGCAGGCAGGTCGCAGAGCCTCCTGCCAATATAACCTTGTTCCTCCTGAAGGGTTTTTTTTTGAATCACCTACCTCATTTTTCCCTCGCTGAATGCATTTTACCCCTGGAGCATTAGCAAAGATGCCAGATCAGACTCCGAGGACACGGCCCGTGAGCACCTTTTCCGTAAAGGAGAGGTCTGCCCTTCCCAGCCAGGACAAACTCCTGTTTTAAGGAGGTTTTGAATAACCCAAATCATTTGCGAACAAAAAGCACAAGATGGAGGTCTGTTTTAAAAGCCTCTTCTAACCCAGGTAGGTGGGACGTGAGGTCGGAGTCTGAGAAAGAGCTGCCTGGCCCCGGTGTTCTCACACAGCAGAGGACTTCCAGGGTAGAGAGTTTTAGCCGGGCACCAGAGCGGGGAAGGGAAGAAAGAAGGCGGCTCTCTGCCTGCCAGCCCTCAAATTCCTCTGAAAACAGATGTCCAGAGGTCCGTAAGCCTCCTGCGCGCTGCTTCCAAAGGCCGTGTCGACACGGCAAGAGAAAGGCGGGAAAGGCGGCCAGCTCCTCTGGTGTAAGGGGAGCGCAGCCGCTGTGCTCGGGAGGGGAGCACCGCAACATCCCTGGGGAAGAGGATCTTTGGGTTTTCCAGATTTGACCGATGCACGTTAGGGTCTCCCCGTTGCCAGCGATTCACACGCAGAAGGTACAACCGGTAGGTTTGAAGCGAGACGCAGCAGGAGCCCTGAGCTATAGCATCGGCAGCAACGTCGCCTGAAGAATCCTTTGAAAAAAAAAACCTGTTTGCCAGAAACTGCAGGTCTGTCAACACCAGTAAGCGGTAATGTATAACCAGAGTGTCTGGCAACCTCCTCTCTCTCCTAAAGGCCTCGTTCCCCTCCTTTTCTGCCCCAAACTCCTCATCCAGCTCTCCACAAGGGCTGAACTGATGGATTCCTGTTAAATGCAAGCACTGTGAACGGATCTGGGGACGAAGTGGTGGAAGTGAGAAGCTTGAAGGAGAGCTCAGAAGTGAGCACAGAACAAGAACAGCAACCCTTGTCTGGGGACAATGTGCTCCGATGACAGTCACACAGTTCCTTAAAAAAAATCACCAAATTCTTTGTATCTTAATACAAATGCTTCCTTGAATTCCTGACAGAAATGTAGAGTAGAAAGAAGTTGTTTTAAATTGTTCCAACTCTTGCACTCCATATTAACATCATCTGATATTCGAGAGCTTCTTTATGAGACAGTATGATCAGAGCAGGAGTTAACACCAATATTGCTGATAAGAACTGGCTGTTTAAGCTTAAACAGGATGTAACACAGAAGCTTGTGTAAAAGTAGAGGAAAAAGTCTCAAACTAACCTTCCAAAAGCATTAAATAAGGCAACGATTTCTTGTCTGGTCAGCTGGAATCCATAGGAAGGGCCGCTTTCAGGTATCTTTTCTATCAGGTTTTCAGAAAAGAGGATCTTCAGCACTGTACCCAAGCCCTGCGTCTGTGCATGACAAACAAGATCGTTTAAGAGCGGGGAGACATCCCGGGCCTGACTCACAAGTTTAACTTTACCTCCCTCCTTCGTCTTTGCCAGGATTCCTTTTGACATCATCTCACCAGAGCAAGACCTGGATTTCACTTAACGCAGCCCAGAGAAGGGAGCAGAACAGAGCCAGGACGCTTTAGTTATTTAGCGTTACCTAGCAGAGCTACCCAGCAGAGGCTTCCTGCCTAGGTTTGACAACGTGTAAAATTCAGTGCAGATCTCGCCGAACCCCCAGTTTTATAGCACCCTCTGCCTCGCTTGCCAGAGGCTCTGCGCCCCCTCTCCCGGGGAGCAGCTGTAGCGGGTTAACCCAGTTTTCAACTGCAGAGGCAACAGGCAGCTGCTGCCAGGCCCAGCAAGCTGGAATCAGCACCCTGCTTCCTGCTGACAGGACTAGGGAACGACTCAAGCAGTCCCGATCGGTATCTAGGAGCCGACCAGTATCTAAGAACCGCATCTGCGCGCCAGGGTCCCATCAGATGAGGTCCCATCAGATGAGGTCCCCAGCTGCTGACAAAGCTTACCTGCAGCTTCCCCCACAGGCGACATTTGAAGCAGCCAACACAGTCCATTATCTTAGAAATATTCTTAAAGTGTAGCCTAAATTCCTCCTAGGGGAAAAGACATTCAAGTTGATCGTGGTTACGCGCTAATTAGGACTTCTTCCATGTATTAATCCAAATCCAATAATGTATTAATCCTGGACTTTGGGCTAAATTCAGTGGGTCTGAGTTAGGGAAATGCCTCCTGAAGTGGGGTCCTCAGCAGCAATTCACCCCTCTCCTTAAGGCACGCCCTACGGTCTGTAGTTACCCACAAGTATCCAAACCATTCGGAAAGCAAAATGAATTGGAAATACCTGACCCAGTACCTTGGGCGTACTGGGGTCCCTTTCAGCTCTAGTATTATCCCAGACACACACCTGAAAATCCCCGTTAGGTAGCAAGTGCCCCAAAGGGAAAGGGTTGGCCAATTACCTTTAGTTTAGCAGCTTCCTTTTTATTCCCTGCAAAGAATGAGTTTTCATCAAAATGTAGCGGGAAAGACCTGAAACAGAACGAAAAGAGTTTTCTCTCTCCACCACTTGTTTGTATGGCTGAAGTCCAGATCCACAGGAGCATCTGGGTAGGTGTGTGAATGAAACTGATAGGTGTTAGACATTGGACATCTCTAGATGTATTTTAAGGGCAAGCTGCTTGTTTCTTAGATCTCTTGGAGGCTTTCAATTTTAGCTTGCATCTCACCTTGGAGACATTTTCAGCAATTGCTCTACGGTTTCTAAGCGATTGTAGTCTGTTTTCTAACAGATGTAAGCACTGAAGGCACAGGGGTGTGAAAAGATAAATTCAAACAAACATCGATCACCTTAGGAGACACCCGTTTCCATCTGGTTCCGGTATCTTCCATTCCTCTCACTCCAAACTCTGTCCAATAGCCCAAACCTCTGTTACCAACATGTTTAGGATTTTTTTTTTTTTCCCCCCTAGTCAAAAACACGAAGCCAGGACTGGTATTCCACAGATGAGTCAAACAGGTAGCCAATTTCAGGGCTGACACATAGGCAGTTATTAAATTCAATTCTGCTAAATCAAAGAGGCAGCCTAGACTATTAAACTGTGGGCCTAATTACCCTGTTTTGCAATTTGAATACAGATACCGACGTACTCCCAGCAATACTGCGCTACTGCACAAATCACACTATCCCACTACAAAAACGAACCCAGAACCTGCCTTTCTAGGCGCTTTAAGTGAAAGGTTAAGCCCGCTCAGAGACGCCAGGGTTGAAAGAGCCATTCTCCCCAGGTACCGAACGTAATTACTTGGCCAGACGGAGAATTTCCAGCAATTGGTTTTTCATTTCCCCATCGTGACTTTTATCCCCCGTGTACAGCTGGAAACCTGGGCGCTCAAAGAACGGCAGCACTTTGGATAGGGCCCGCAGCTCTATCAGATAGAGAAAATACAGGTTCTTGAGTCTTCTGGGACCTTCCCCTCTGGTGAGGACTTCATCAAATCTCTGCTGGAACTCTGTAACGTTGGGGCCCCATTTCTTCTCGGACCACGTATCTGAGAGAGCAAAAAGAAAAAAAAAAACAAAAAACCAAAGACATGAGGCGGGTGGGTATAGTTCTGGTTCACCTCCTCCCACCATCCCAAGCTAAACGGCAAAATGTAACTCTAAACCAGGGAGATGCAGGCTTTACAAATAGTCACAGCCCTTTCACTAACCGCGAATTGTTCAAGAGTCGAGAGAGGCATGCTTTTAACCAAACTGAAACCCCAACAAATGCAGAACTCCTGCAGAGCTTTGTCAGTTGGTTTAAAACATGAGCCAGGCTTACAAGCAAAAGTTAAACTGGAGGCTGCCCATTTTAAAGAGAGTTAAATCAGTTGAAGAGTTTTTCCATCAGGTGAGCGGACTGTTTCTGAGAGCAGTTCTGTGTAAGCTGCTGATAGCTCAACATTTGTCTGCGAGTGAAAGAGGGCTGGATGGAAGTACCAGACAGGCTGTGAACGTCCCTTCGTTCCTGCCCACGAAAGCCACCGACTTACTGCAGAACTCGGAAGAGGTCTCTGCTTTGGTCTGGGCGCCTGCAGAGGCGGACAGTGCAGGCCCTCCTGATCACGTTGCACTGGGAAGCAGCGTGGGGGCCAGAGGTTGGGAGGCTTCCTAATGACCAGGGACATCTTAAGAGAATTCCTTCTATTGTGGAAATGCAAGAGAACAAAAGCAGCCAAGGATCGGAGGAGACTGCCCTCTATTTTCCATTATCAAGCCCACAGCTTTCACAAAAAATATTTCTGTTTGCTCATCCTATCGTTCACCTAAGATTATATAAAGTATGTAGTGGAAGATATAATACAGTCATACCAAGCTGATGTATAAAAATTTAAAAAAAAGGGGGAGAAACTTTATCTTCTAAATCACCAATGGATAACCAGCCCAGCAGGAAAGGACTCCTTCCCAACTCTGAGCTGCGGTAGGCTCTCTACAAGGCGACCATGGCACCTGCAGATGGAAATCCCTGCATGGACCCAAGCTGAGCGAAGGAACACCTTCTCAGAGCAGAGCTCATCTCCTGCAGCCTTTCACCAACAGACGCTATCCCTTTCTACGCAAGCCAGACAAACACACTGACTTGGCTGTCTGTGGCCAACCTTATTTTCCTAATCCTCTCTGCAATCCCAACTCATTGCTTGCCTTTGATGTTTCTTTTGTTATTCTATCTCCCAACTCTAACGTAGTCTAACTCGCATCAAGGCGAGGCCTATGTGGGCTGTAGAGACTTAAATATACTTACTTAGTTAAATCTAAATCACTTATCCAAATTCCAACAGCTATCTCTAAATCTGTACTTGATTTTTGTAAGCTTTAGCAGAATAAAGGTGGTAGGCTTGGTCCACAGGTGCCACTCTAAACTAATGCGACTAAATCCTTCACAAAGTCAGTCAGAACCTTCATCCCACGCTGCATGAGCAGCGTGCCGCAGCCCTCAGCCACGCGAGACACACAGATCATGTTTTCACATCACCCTAGATTTTCAGCCCCCGGGGTTGAAATTTAGATTCTTCAGATAGCTACTTCTGGACAAAGGCATGCAAAGGAAATGGAAACGGCATATAGAAATGGATCAAGGCTCTTGGGAAAGCCCAGCCAAGCTTTTCACAGTCTAGGTGAGATTATTGCTAAACTGACCGTCATAAAGGCAGGCTAGGAAGGAACAGCCTCAATACGCAGTTAGAAACCCACTCCAAAACAACCTTGGAGGAAGAATAGAAGGAATACGTGCTGGAATTCTTGGTACAGAGCACAGTCCAGCCATTTTCAGACCTGAAGGCATGTGGTAACTGCATTCCTAATTCTGTTACACAACCTGTGTGCTGAGGGAGGGAAGAGAAGAGCACAGAAGTAGGCCTGAACCCTGCCGGAATGGGCTCCAGCCAGCATTTAGCAGAGCCCCAGAAGTGTCAATTTAGGCCTGATGCAGGAGAGCTAAGGCAGAAAGTAGCATTTACCTTGTAAAAGGTACCTGGCGCTCAAATGGATGTTGATGCTTGCATGGAGCCCAGAAATGAGTTTGTAGAAAGCTCGTTTCTCTACACAGACACCTGAAAAGAAATGGGCACTTCAAGATACTGAAGGCATACGTTTAATTTTCCTTTCCAGAAATCTAATCCCACCTGAGTGTGGCCAGTAACTCCCACCCGAGTGTGGCCAGTAACTCCCACCCGCTCCCTGACCATTTTGCGTTCATCCCGGGAAGGGCAACCAAGTTTAGAAAAAGGATTACCTTTCAGCCACTTGTAAAACGTATGCCCTGGAAACAAAAGGAAAACAAGCACATCAGTTTGAGATGCCTTACAGCAGCAGGAGGGCTTTAACACACCGTGTCACGTTTTAGGCCACTTCTTTGACCACACCTTTCAGAGCACAACAGGATAATACACAAATGAGACCGGGCAGCACCTTCCCCTCTGCGACACAGGAGGGCAACAGCCGCAGAGGAGAGGGTACTGCCCGAGCCTGACGCCCTGAAACCATGTCAGAGGCCAGCCCCCAGAGGACCTCTGCCCACTCCGGTTTGTAGAAGCAGGGAGAGAAGCGTTAAAAGAGCACGAAAATAGTTTTCCTCCCCGCCCTTCTGACTGACACTTCTATAACACAGTGTGGCTGCAGCTAAACATAGCACGTGGTCTTTCCCACCCATCTCAGCAGGGGCTGGGGGGGGCAGGAGCGCGGCAGAACGGCACAGCGTAAGGGGAAACAAGGACCACGGATCACTTTTCTCTTCTGGCCAGGATGGGGAGACAGGTATTTTTATTAAAAATAAAATAAAACAGTGCAACCAAGCGTGTACAATCACACAAGCCAGTGTTTCACACTACCCCCTACTACATGCTTGAAAGTAATCCGGAGAACATAAACATGGATTTGGAGATAATTTGGAGGCAAAGACATGTCATACACACAGGCCCAGTGCTGCAGAGGGTGAAGAGCTCCAGGGCACAGCCCTTCCCAGATGTGAGCCCTGCAGGGCCTAAAGGAGCTGGGCACCCAGCTCCTCCCAGCTGTCAGAGGCTGTTGGGAGTATCGGTCTTCTCAAAGTTCCAGCATGAGAGCTGCTTTCTCAGCAATAACAAGCGCTGATAAAACACAACGCAAGTCCTGTTCCTGAAGGCTTACGACACTTCAGTGACTACCTTCAAATGGGACTTGTACTCTTAAAAAAAACTGCTGGTGCTTTTTAAGACCTCCACACAAGGACGGGCTGGCCTCAGGGACAGGGAGCTCAGAGGGATCTCTCCACAGAGTTCTGAACACAGCAGAATTTCAAGACAATTTCTGATTTGCCTGAATAATGATTTTGCTAACCAGGTGCATTATCTAATGGTACAGCTCGTGACAGCATGATAAAGACGCCACATTTGTTTCTGTTATCAGTAAAAACAAACAGAGTGCCACTCACCTCCATCGTCTCCTGATGAAAAAAAGCACGAGTGGTAGAGGAAGAGAAAAGGGGAGATAAAAATTACACATGACCAAAATTAAACTCCAAAGCACAAGCATTAAGATTGCTCTGTTAATCTGCTCTGACAAGAGAACGATCCTCTCCAGGGAGGTTTAGAAATGTTCTGAACACAGAAAACATCATCTCAACTGCAGCAGTGGACACCCTAGATGAGCAATGCTACTGAATAACCTGACAAATGCAGGAGGGATCAATATTTGCAAAGGAAATAAAACCACCACACAGCTGAAGCAGAGACCAGAAAACAAGGAACACAAATGTCTACCTCTGCCAGAGATATCCTGTATGACCTCCGACAGGATACTCAAAGACCCCATCCCTGCTTCCTGCAGTTTATTAGTCTCTTGCAACAACTCTTGCAGGTATCAGGGCAGATCCTCTATTTTCATGTCCTCCTGCTTCCTCATCTGCAAAACAGCAGTCTTTCCCTCTCCCCTCAACGTACCTGTGTTATTTCATTCAGATCTTGCCCTAAAGAACAGAGGTGGTCAAGGGAAGGACTGATATTTTAAAGGACATCGTACATTTCCTTCACCAGTGCTGCTCCTGAAGTGCCACTCCTTTGCGCAAGGGTCAAGGGGGCTGGGGGGGGGAAGCACCTACACAGTTTAGGGAAAATCAAGAGATCACCCCAGAGGGTACTGCTGGAGCGGCGTTCAGGTCAAACGAACAGGGAGTGAAGTTGATGATGTTCTATATGTCCGGGCAGGATGGGGAAATCAGGAGACAAGAGGGTCTCTTAGCAGCCTTGGGCAAGAAGATCTTATCTTTCCAAAACCTTTCCCTACTTTCATTTACACTGTCTAGCCTTAGCCTCTAGGGCAGAGTTTCTCTTACTGGATGGTTTCCACAGAGGATCCCAGCCAGCTTCTCATTTCAGTCCGTCACAGATGGTTTGCCGAGTACAGAAACCAGGGACCCAGGAAGAGCTCAGGGTTCAGTCCTGCTCCCAGTCCCTCCAAAGCTCACATTTCTTCCAGGAGTGGAGGATCAGACTTCCTTTCTCTGTGATGGGTGCTAGAAAGCCACGCTGCCAGGTGCCCTTGCGTTAGCCATAAAATTCTACACTTGATCAAGAGCTACGATTTATTTCTCATTCAGTAGAAGTAGCTCAGAGAGCATTTACTGCTCCTGGAGCTAGGATCAGTACACTACTAAACCACTTAGTGAGATAAATAAATGACTCACCTCTACCAGATGCCAAAGGTCTTTTTACATTCTGAGGCCTAAGAGGCAATAAGAAAAAAAAATTTAAATAAGATATGTAAATAAGTGACTGTCACCTTGCTGTGCAGAAACACAGCACAGCAGAAGTAGTTACTTCTCTGCAGTCAAATAGCCTAAGGAGTTCTTAGAACTTCTGTGCTTTAGCTTTGCTCAGACAGGAAAGGGGTAGAACAAAATGTAGCTATTTTTTTTTTTTTTCCCCTTCTTTCTTTAGCAAGAACAGCTAGGAAAACTCAAGTGTCTGCAGAGGTGCTAGTGGACATCCCATGGCCTTGATGCAACATGATACACTAGTACGAACGGGGAGGAAATCACTACAGAGATCAGAGCAGGCAAGACTACAGACCAATGCCCATCAGTACTGTGCGTCAGCCCCAGGGGTACCCACAGCAGAGTTCAAACTGGCACACAGACTGGGGAGAGAGCTCCGGCAATGGCCGGGAAGGACAGGACTGCGTGCCCAGGACCATATCACACAAGAGACGCGCCGCCCCTGCCAGGCTGCCGTCTCACCACACTGCAGGGCTTGCATCAGGAGCCTGCACCAGGGCAAGCCGTGGTCCGAAGAACAGCCAAGGTGGGGGGGTCTCACGGGGCAGCCACACGGCTTGTCCCCTCCTCTGACAGCCCACACTGCACAAGCATTGCAGCAAAGACAGGAGGATGGGGATTAACGGAGCAGTTAAAGCACATGCAGCCCCTCTGCAAAAATCAGCGCCTGCAGGCTTGTGGAACCTGTCTCCCAAAGCACCTACTTGAAGCAGTTTTCTTCGTAAATACTGTTCCAAATTTTCCAGGCATCCGGTCCTTTGTAGCCAGTATAGCGTTCAGGATTCAGGAGTAAATCCACGTACTCCGCATCAGGAGAATAGATGTCTGCGAAGCAGAGTGCTGGGTCAGTGACAAAAACTTCTGAAGGAAAATGACATCTTCCAAGGCTGATCCAGCCACCCCTTCGCATACTGAACAGTCTTGCCAGCAGAGAGAGCAGCTCATCCCTCTCCAGAGAGGCAGGTGCATAATATTTGCTACGCATCAACCCATTGCAGCGGGGCAAAGCTCTCTGGCCTTCAGAGCTATCGGAGGGCAAGGCCGCTGACGGCAAAGCAAGCTCTGAGCACGCTCCATCCAAGCTGCTAACTTGCTAAACACGGCAAGATCCCGACCAGCAGCGAAGCTTTGTCAGAAATATTTGCATCGTATTATTTTCAAAATACTGAGGACGGGGGGGGGGGGTGGAAAAGAGAAGAAATGCTATCTATGCTCCAGGCTTGCTGAAATATTACACATTGGCCTGAAAGTTCTGCAGAGGTGCTTAAAATCCCATTACAAGACTTGTCAGATCTAACAGGTCCCTATACCATCAGCTTCGCAGAAGCTGTCTGAAGAGTCGTCGTGCCGTGTCCACTGCAGCACTGCCTGCTGGGTTGCCTTGCTGCAAAGAAAGTGGAAAAAGACTATCAGAAAGAGCACTGATACTAGGTTTCCTTCAAGACAAGCAAGGATTGTGGAAAAAGAAGTCAAACCTCAAAGAGCCATCAACAGCTCCAAGTCTCTTGGCTTCTTCACATTCTTCAGCAAGGTTATTGGCTTCTTCCGAATACTGGGTAGAAAAGCAAAGGGGTGGGGAGAGAGGAGGATTAAAAAGCAGTTTTTCTGCTGTTATAATTCTGCCTTTAATGCACTAACCAGTTTAAGCATCAGAAACACTTTTATGATTCATCCCACTCTGTTATTTCCACAGGATGTCTGCAGATATTCAGAGGCTTATGCAATTATGATGACTGTTGCAGGGACTCACAGCAGCCTCTGGCACTGCCGTAGGAGCATTTTGTGCCTGACGGTACCTGCTCTTGGAGAAGTCTGCTAAACTGCTCTACGTTAGCAGAGGGGAATAACTGCCTTCAGGACAGCCACCTCAAAGGCTCTATAGCGTGCCAAACACTTGAAGAGGGTAAAAATTTAGCCATCAAGCGCATCCCAACAAATACTGCCCATTTGATTAAGGCAGCTTTTATCAGCTGCAGTGACACAAAACTGGTCCTATAAGCTGCGTCATTTTGTGCACGCAGACACACCTACCTTGTAACTTCCAGATCGGATTCCATCAGGGACTTCATCCTGAAAGACAAAATTGAGCATGTGCTACATGTGGGGCTGATGAGGCCTTTCAGCTTCACCTTTGAGAAAGATGAGGAAGGTTAGCACAGTTACAAGAAGTTAGAAGGTAATCAAAGCGCTCAGCTTACAACACGTTCCATTTCTGGCTCCTCCACAGACTAAGGTTAAGCAATATTCTTGGTGTTTTATTTTGATTTTTTGCAAGACTCCTCTTCTCAGAAGGTCAGCAGCCTTCCATGGGTGCTACGTCAGGTTATGTTTTGCTTACCCAAGCGTGAGGTTGGGGAAGCCAATATAAACTTCAGAGGAGCTGGAGTTGCCTCTGGTCAGCTGTTGTCTGCCATCCTGTCTCCCGGTGATGCCGGCGCTCCTGGCAGGAGCCCAGGCACCACTTTTCAGATATTGCATCTACCAGTCCCTGATACACATCATTCAAAAACTTCCCTTTTACCACTCCATCACGTAACGTCAGGCTTGCCAGCCCCACACAGCCCGAGCAGTACACGTAAGACAATAAGGCCCTGAATTCTCCTCAACTTCTATTTCCTCCATCAGTAGGAAGGCAATAAAACCACTTCTACGCTGCGGGAGCAAATACTATGATGGCAAGCAGCACAGGAAGAGAGAAATTAAGCAATGAATAAGAGTTATTTTTGTTGCTCTCAGAATGAAATGGACCCAAATCAAAATAATTAAAAACAGCAGTGACACAGTCAGTTCTTAAAATAAGAACAACTTCTAGCTAATACTAACATAATTGTAACATTACTCTGTCACATTGGTCATAATCATTACCAAAACCATCCTTTTTAAGGAAAAAAGAATTTAAACAAAATTTAGAGTTATTGTGAGGAAAAAAAAAATCATAATTCCATTTTGGATCCATAATAGGTGCTTTTTGAAGACTAGGAAAGCAAAGGACACTTGTTTGAGGGGTAGGGTCGTTGTTGAGAAGACAAATGAATTTAAGATACATATCAGAATTTACATAACAAGTGATGCCCACCCCCCCGTACCAGATTGTTTCAAGGTGTTGTATGAGCTTAGATTTTTTTTTTTCAGCCAACAGCTACACTACGTCAGGTTACCACGGAGTTACTAGGTGAGGGGGACAGACACCTGCTTCACTGCAGCATACTTGAAATCATACACGAAAAATAAACCAGCAAGTTGGAAAAATGCATGCAAGTAGGGTCAGGAGGCCTCTCTCATCGAGAGCACTCATCGCACCATCGGCATGGCATATCCCTGTGCACCGTTAGCATACAAACTGCTCTAGGGACCCAGAAATGAGAGCGTAAGATGGTCTGTTGCTGGCTGCCAACCCACAAAGCCAGGCTCGGTGGCATTTTCACCGCCTCTATCAACCCAGCAACCAAGTTCTGATTCACTCACTTTCTCGTCCCCTTCTTTTCAGGCAGACACCTGCAGTCAAGATGTCTTCTTTTAGCTCAGCGAACAAAAACCCTTTTGGCCAGGATACAGCGAAAAGAGTGTTTGCTTTTGTACTGGGAAACAGAGGACTCTGAAAGAGCCATTTCATGTAAAGAGAGAGGGCTGGAAAGGGCCTCGTCAAATTTGTCAGCCAAAACTGCAAATCACGGTGTAGCTCATGGACCAACGGGGTGACCATCCGGGCAATTAACACAAGAGGCACTTCTTGTAACAAGAGTGGAATTGCCCAAAAAACATCTCACTAATACCAAAAATGAAAGAGGGACCAGGACAAGTTTTTGGCCATTCACAGAGGGTCAGGCTAAAGAAAGCCTAGCCTTTCTTTAAACTTTCAGAATTTAGCATTTTGGCCTTTCTCATGGATACCAGTACTACTGCACCTAAGAAAGCTCCACCAGAGCCACAGTTTTGCTATCGCTACAATAACGAGGAGAGTAAGTCATTTGCCTGCTTCTTCCTCTCGGCCTGCAAAAGCCAAATATAGAAAAGAGGTAAAAGAATGGATTTGGTACTTACAGATGGGCAGGGCTTTACGGCACAGTCTCTTATTCCACAGTGACTGTTGTCATTCCAAAAAGGACAAGGTTTCTTTAGGTTTACCTACAAATAACATATTATCCTATTACACATTTCCTCCATGCAACCGAGCCAACATTCCACACCACAGTTTACCAATACACATCTTAAGTGCCTTAGTGCAAGTCTTCAGATAACAAAACGTAGTGCAAGGTTGAGTGCAGCGAGAGTGGAAACAGATGGTGTTATTTGTCTGAAACAAAGTTGATCACACTCATTCGCTTGCCTCTCATACGAGACGTGTGTGCCCGTGCAGCCTGGTCAGGACTGTTTGTGGTAAGACAGAAGACAAGACACATAGGCCACCGACTCCTAATCCCATCCTGAGGCTCCTGTTGAGCAATGACAAACCGGGTTTTGGCCAGGTGGTTTGCACCCTTTAGGAGCCAACAGTGGCTATGGGGCAATCTTTGGCCTTGGAATATTGCTCACTTCATTCTCTGCAAATCTTAGGGGAAGTTTGTTCCCCATTGATTTTTGTTTCCTTGTTTTGGGCATCTTAGGACTACAGCCTGCCTCCCCGTTAGTGGAGCAGGAAGAGGATGTGCTGGAGCCTTGCTGCCATCCTCCTGTGGCCAGAGCACAGGTCTTCTGCTGTCAAGTCATCTGTGTTCTGGACCTGTTGGTGTGCAAGCCTTCCGGGTTTGACGGGAAGAAATAATTCCTTGGTGTTTACCAGATTGACTGCTATCGCCCCTGTCCTTGTTATCCATACAGGTTATTCTTTTAATCCTTGCTTTGCTGTTTCTTCTGGTGCTTTCACACACAGACATTTCCATTCATGCTTCATTCAGACCAGTCTTAGTATTTCTGTTACAAAACCCAACACCGCAAGGGGAAAGGACATTAACTTCTTTAACAAACCCTAGTCTTTGTTTTCTGTGAGTTGGTATCAAGTATCATTCTTCCAAATCAACTAATGTTCAACAAGATTTTGTGGGTTTGGTAGAGAGGGGGAGCCGGGAAAAGCAGCTCTACCCCAGTAATTTTATATATGGGCCCGTTCTAGTTTGCAGTGCAGTGAAATTGGGAACTTTTTAAACTGTTCTTACAGAAGAGTAAATACTTGCTTTGTGGAAACAATCAGGCAACAGTCACTGTTCAGTATCTGTATACAGCAGGGAAAATACTGCCCCGTAACAGAAGCACACTCAAATAAACCCCACATTTAGTCATATACATGCAATCTCACTGAATGGGAGCAGAATCCATCTAATGACGATAGTCTGGCAGTAACAGCCATCAATTCACCTGAATGTTTGGTAACTAAACCGGGCTTTCCATGTTGATGGGGAGACGCTATGAGTACTCTCATTATGCAATGTGGATCTCCGGTCATCAACATTTTTGAGCCACAGCTCAACAAAAGAAGTCATTTCATTGGTCTACTGCTTAAGTTCTTAAGAGGGAAAAATGCATAAAAAAATATCTTTAAAATCGTGCATCTTATAAGCATGTTGTACCACATTAAGATCATCCTGATAATAGAAGAGTCCCACTTACTGACTGCATTCTTAAAAGATCAGGATTGAAGTGTAGGTATCTGATTTTAAAAAGACCAGCGATAACTTCAAGGGAGATTTAAAAAAAAAAAAAAAAAGCAGCAGCACACAAAATAAATACAATTCTTGTATGAGAAAATTACCTTGTAGTATCTAAAATAGTCACTTTCCAGAAGTTCATTCAGTCTAGGAAAAAGCTTGTAGTTGTTGAAGGCATCAATGGTTTCAACATCACAGGTGCAGTCATCTAAATGACCAGTAACCTGTTGGATAAAAAAACCCAAACAACCAAATATGAACAACTTAGCCAGTACTTTTTAACACTCCAGACAATAAAACAATTCCCAATTTTCTTTCCTTTTACCAGGAAGTCAACTAGTTAAGTTTAACCAGAATTAAACAACATTAAACCAGACTGTGCTGAATTGGCAGAGAACTTCTTTTGATGCATCCTTTAGGATGTGTTCTGTACTTGTTGCTTGGGGACAGGCAGTTTTATTTGGGAACACTTTTCCTCTAACACACATTGATATATTAGAAATCACTGATGTCAGAGTAAATAGCATCAGATGGACACTTCCATCTCTAAAAAGCAGAGATGACAGACACATTCAACTAGACTGTGTCACACACATACACAAAAACCACACGGCCCTTGTCCACACGTCAGACACAGTTACACGGATCACAGATGTTTCCATCAGGGCCAAATCCAGCAAGACACGGGATATCGGCTGCTGTAACAGCTGTGAGTCATACACGCTGCCAGCTCAGGTTCCCCTGTGCGACTAGCCTCAGTATGTCACTCCTGTGGCATGGCATACAGGTGAGAGCTGGCATTTGCATAAGGGACCAGTTAGGCAACAATAATGCCACTGAAGATTATAGCACTCAAAGAAAGTCCTTGTTGTTAATCAACTGTGCTGCAACCATTTGTTTGATTTAATCAGAACCACGGCAACTGCAACAGTCTCTCTCCTCGCCTCAGAGAGCCATTTGGCAAGAAAACATTTGTTCTAAATCTGATGTAGAAAGCCAATACTTCTTGCATCATCCTGAACAACTCAAACTGTGTGCAAGCCCTGAAGAAGAAAGAAAAAAAAAAAGTGTAGCACAAATTCAGCTATGGCTTTCTGACACGTAGATTACCGTCTGGATGACAAAGTCGCACAACACAGAAGTAGTTTTGCTTCCCCCACACCCCGTGACAAGTACTTGGGGAAATCACACTGGCCAAAATCAACTGTTACTACTCATTCACTCTCAACAGCACGCCAGGGATTTTTCCTGGATGTTAATGTAGCAATACAACACGTGGCAAGTTGCCATTCCCCAGTATCAGATAAATTCAGGGTTTTAAGATCAGGCAGTTCTTTTAAATCGATATTGCTAATTTATGAAGCAAAGAATGGGATGCTTGCCACAGTTTGTAAAAAGACACCCTCTTGCCGCTTCTGTCCCAGAAAGCCTACAAAATCCTGGTAGCAGACAGCACAGAAATGATGTACCCCACGCTACACTGTTCTAGGGGGTTACGTCCAATCTCTGCCTTCTCTCTGTGCACAAGAAAGCTGGAAGCAGAGACAAGCAGAATAAGCCCGGAAACATCGGCACGGGCAGCTCCTGTCAAGTGTGACGGAGTGCACTGCTGAGTGGTGGCATATAAGCTCCCCAGGGGAGGCCAGGAACAAACAGGCAGACGGGGGATGCACAAGACCTAAGAAGGCACTGGATTGTATTTAAGGGGCTCCCCCTTCTCTTACTTTTAAAGCACTCAACCAGCCTAAGGGCTGCTGAACACTGCGGGACAGCAAATAGAAGCAGGTTATCACCCCTCTTGCAGGAAAGGCAGCAGATGATCAGTGGCACAGACATCTCAGCAGTCAGACCCAGGGAAGAGAGTAAAATCCTGCAAGCCTCAAGAAAAAGCCTCCCTGAATCCAAAGCAAAGGTGCTACTCCAGCCTTTGCAATTAGGGCAAAATATATTACGCACAGAGAGAAAAGAGAGCGCCACGTGAGAAACTGAGCCACCTGCCTTGACGCATTTCCGGAGAGCCCTCAGATAACTCGGCAAGAGCTACACATCACCTTAAACCATTATAATTACTACTGTGGAAATGAAGCTTCCTGCCCTCCTTCTGAGAAGGAAGGCAGAAATGGAGCACTTGCCCTCAGAGCACAGAGTCATGTGAAATGGGGTGGTGGCGGGGGGAAAAATAACCTGGATTAAGCATAAAGCACCTTAAAGGCAAGTGCAAGTTTCTTCCTGCCACCCTGGACAGAGGGGGAAGGAATCCAGGCTCGAGACCCAGACTGCTCCATAGCAGGAATTAGTATTTTGGAAACAGCTTTTTTCAAAAGGGCTTTGATATTTTGGACTCAGCCACACTGATCTAAGGAGGAGTGAAGGGAAATCTATCAGAGCATGCCAGAATGCCCTACTCCACTTGAGCAAATCGTTTTCGTTAAGGCACCGTGATTCGGAGGCTCACTTCTATTTCTAGTGTTCACATTGAAGCCCACTGCCTCACCCTCACACATGTACTGTATTCTGTCAGGCATTTTGCATGGTAATGAAGATTAACAGCATAGCAATTAAGCTTTCCACTAGCCTGAATCACCCCTGTAAAAAACAGCCGCAATTTGCTAATCCAGTTACCCAATTTAAAGCTGTTTCAAAATTAAAAAAAAAAAAAAAAGGCAACAAACAAACCACAACAAAACCCCAACCAACCATGTTTTTTTATTTCCTGGAAACCTGGCATCCTTTGGGGCAGGCAGTTTTTAGATTGGGTCTAAAAGTGGCCTACAAAAAGATTTGTGGATAATCTTCAACTGCTCTCTGTATCCACGCTAGACAAACATGTCACTCCAAGGGAATGACATCCCTGTAAGAGGTAACATCGGAACACCCAGCCACCCCTCAACTGAAACAGCATGCACCATTTGCGCCAGGCCTGTCTTCACTATGTCTAGCGACCAATTCAAGCCAGAACCAACCTAGCAGAACATCATCCTGAAAATAATCCAGGGTGAAGCACTGCAGATGCTCCCCACAACACTCAGGAGTAGATGGGGGTCGTGCTTTGGAGATGTCAAAATATCTGCTGCTCGGTTTAGGAGAGTACTGGTGGGAAGATCAACCACAATGCCACCAAAAACATGCCTGTGGGGGCAGCACAGGCAAAGGGGAGGTGCTGGGGAAACTCGAGCTCTGCTCAAATCAGAGGGAAAACTCCTTCTTTCTCCAAGGATTTCAGTCAGACGGTGCAGAAACAGGCAATTTCCCTAGCCTGCATGTGGCCAATGAGGTATCGCTGGCCTGCTTACCTTCCTGCTCTGCCTCCTAAGCCACCAGGCTGCTGAGAAAGAAAGCTCAGCCAGGCCTGGTGACACCGCCTGTATGTGCCCAACCTACCGAAGTTCACAGGCAAAGGAGTACAGAAGACAGCATCAAGAGCCAAGTCTCCTCAAGAGACCAAGATGAAAGCCCCGGTGATGCTACCACCAAACAGGAATGACCTGCTTTAAGACACAGGGAAGTGGGCAGTATCAGAGCACTTGGCAGGGCATGGTCTTCATCCCAGAAGTTCTCTCTTGCTCCGTGACCACCTGCCACACCAGAACCTGTTTCTTTCAGCCCTGTATGCAGCCAGAGACTCACTTGTTTTGGACTTAAATTCCTGCTGACAGAGTAACTGAGCTACAGCATGTGTCAAACATGCCCTGCAATGGGTGGTGCCTTAAAACACTTTCCCCCCACCTCCCTAAAATATTTATCTACATCTTCAGCCTGTAATAATTAGAACAGTTGTTTAAGATGAAACATAAGTTGATCCGGTCCCAAACATGTGTCACGTGCTTGCTGGCATCTGTGAATCACTGAGCCGAGTGGCAGCGATGGGTTTCGCTCCACCCAGCAGAGGTGGGAGAGCCTGGCATGACACCGACAGGCAGGGCTGGGTTTGCGTAGTGGGAAGAGATGCAACGGAGCCGCCGGGACAGATGCGACACGAGCGGCTCCGGCTGCTGAGTAAGCAGCGAGGAAGGCGTTCGGCTGGCCCTCCACAATAGCCGCTCTCACTGTTAATGTCTCACCACATCAACACCGATGTACCCGCCTTGTGTGCGTAACACAGGCTGAAACACCACCACACGTGGACTCTGCATAATCCTCGCGTTTGGCCTTTGCTTCATCTTCCTTTACCTCCATCAGTCAGCCTGCTCTCCCCTGCACTGCTGGGTCTGTCTCTCCCCACCTCTTTCTGCTTCCCGCAGTGTCACAGAAACGTCCCCTGGGCAGTGGATTTAGGGCTTTCTTCTCTTGCGATGGGCTCCATCCCAGACCCATACACCACCATCTACTGCACAGCTGGCCAGGAAAGAAGGCAAACTCTTTCCTGCATCTCCCACTTGCAGCTACAACAGGGCACGGGGAAAGGAATACTACAGCGGGTGAGGCATTGCTTTTAGCCTGTACCAACTTCATTGGCAGCTGCCTGCTCTTCTAGACAAGCCACACCAGTCCCAGGCTGATGGCAAGCAGATGCTTTCCCTGCTGCCCCAGCAGAAGCTTCCTTGTAGTCACCCTGCACAAGTGATCTGTGGCTCTGCCTGCCTGCCTGCGGCACTCAGTCCAGCTAGGTCTCCCTTTCATCCCTGACAGTGCACTTGGAGCAAGTAGCTGGCAGCCAGGTGAGGACAGTCATGCCCAGCATCTGCCCTGGAAGCAGTATATGCTGGCCTAGGTGCTTTCTCCCCCATCTTTTGCCCAGAAAACAGGGACTGAGGCTTCCGTAGCTCACACAGAAGCAAACCTCACATGGGAGCCTCAGGATGGGGTTAAACTGCAGAGGCTGAAGTGCTGTCAGATGGCAACTCCAAGCATCTGCTAGCAAAGAAGGATCTGCAGCTGCTCTGCGCTTGGAAGCTACCTCTGGAGCCACCCCACAGAGATCAGGAACTGTCCTAGGTCTGAATTCCTGCCCTGAAGGCTGTTGGGTGAACACCAATTCAACCAGAACGCAAGAGCGACTTGAAAGTCTGTTCAGGTAACACCGAGGTAACTCTCCATGCCCGGACTCACCCCTAATGACAGCGTACTGGCCACAGAAACACCCCTGAAGGAAACCAGCCTCTGCCAGGCCGGAAACCTAGTCAAAATCCCAGTCTGCCGAACACCTGCAGCACATCCTTAATGCAGCTACATCAGTCTGTAAACAGCAAATGAGCAATAATTACTAGGAATATGAAGAATTGATTCATGGCTGACTAAAGCATTAATGCAAACAGGAATATCTGGGCGGAGGACGAGCTGTCTGTGAAGTCTGAGGAAACTCTGATATTGAAATGTTATTCAGCGCTAATGAGACAGATTGGAAAGCAGAAACAGTATGTGAAACTTAAGTGTTTTTAGTAACAGATGGATGTTTCTAATAAAAGTTTCAGGACTGGTTAGCAACCTCCCTAAGGAAACAAAGAGCTAAAATAACAGTCAAAAAAAGCAGGTGAGGCATTGCTCTTAGTAGTACAGACAGACAAGAGCACAACACCCATTCCAGAATTATGGCCCGCTTAAGTCAGCATTTGAAATATTGCTAGAGCAAGCCCTTGTCAACTGTCCCAACACGGGCTGATGGACAAGTCAAAGCTCTTCCATTCACCCTACGTCAAGGTTTCTTAATCTGACGAGCTCATTAGACAGCAAGAGATTGTTCACAGGAGGAAACCAAAAGCTATACCCAGGCCTTCAAGTATATAAACAAAGGAGGGTAAAACATACTATTTAAGGCTTGCCCTGTATTTTATTTGGTGGTAAATAAAAACCACCAGACCAGTTCTGCACAAGACGATCAGCAGATTATTTTTTACAAAAAGATGAGGCAGCCCTCGGGTGTATTTTTCAAAGGTTAAGTGGCTAGTAAGGCTGAGAAATGCTGCCCTACATAACACGCTTTCCCAAAGGCAATGAAGTCCGGAAAAATCTTGAACCTGAACACTTGTATTGAAAACTAAACCAAAGCATACGCTACTCCATAAACAAGAAGTGCATTGCAACAAACCAACAGTGTACAAAGTACAATGCCAGTTCCTTCTACCCAAGGAAAAAAGCCTGCAAGCCATTACTATGCCAGAATGCCCGTTCATTTAGTGGTTAGGGCTTCTTATCCCATACCACACTCCTGACTCAGACTTCAATCCTTAGGAGACAAACCTCACTGCTAAGCAGGAAGCATACAAGCAAACACCCTATAGAGATACAGAATCGAAATGCATGCTTTTCAATTCTTTATCGGCATAGCTTGTATTTACCATTTCCACACGAAACTGAAGTGTCAAGAGCCACCCAGAAGGCAAAGCCAAGTGCATAATTGCATTTGTTTTCTTTCTCCATTCTCAATTTCTGACGCACATTTAAGCACTAGAATATTAATACAGCAAGAGTAGGCTTTACAATAGCTTCCTTTTTTAAGAGGCAACACAAATAAAGCATAAAATACATTGTACCATCTTCACTCCTTGATCTTGCAAACATGCTTGTGCAAAGTTAAGTCAACAGGAATCTGCATAGCGACCATTCCCCCAAATCCAGCTGCTTGGTCTCATCTCTTGGTTGACCATACCCAGTTCTCTCATTACTGTACATCAACAGAAGGTGCACCAAGTGCACCGGGCCAGATGGTAACAGGCCTGGCACGCCAACAAGGGGATTTAACCCTAGAAGAGCTTTAACGAGCCGGGCAGCCCAGCTCATCCCTGGGCATGGCAGGATAGGGTAGGGTAGCAGGTGCCTGCTGCAGCCACGCTCTCTCCTGGACAGCGGAGTTGGGAGGAACAGCAAGGCAGACCTGCAGGAGAGGAGATGAGGCAGCTCCCAAACATTATAGCAACACACATCCCTGAAACATCTGACAAGAGGCACCTGGGCAGTTAGGGAAGAACTGCTTCCCTGGCTGAAACACTCACCTCTCCTGCTAGGGGCAGGGAGAGAATACAGTTAAGAAGGCAAAGAAAGGGAACAGGGCTGCTCAGTGGGCAGAAGTCACCCTCCGAGTCCCTTTGCTCCAGGCACCTCCCAGCAAGCTTTCCGATGCTGGGAGAGGAGCCGAGGCGCTGAGGCACCTGCACCCGGCGGTGCTCACGGGAGGGTCCGCACCCCCCGCGCCCGCCCCGAGGACAGGGGCCCCAGCCCCACGCAGAGAGTGCCAGTGCCACCGCCGCCCGTCCCGTCCCTCCGGCAGAGCCCACCTGGCAGAAGCAGCGTCGCTCCGCCGCGCCGGGCGACCCGCGGGACACCACCGGCAGTAGCAGAACGACGAACCCCAGCGCCCGCAACAGCAGCCCGCTGCCCGCCGCCATCTCGCCGCTCCAGCGTCGCCGCCACCGCCGGCTGAAGAAGCCGCGCCGCGCACCGCCCCTCGCCGGGGGCGCGGCCGCCGCCGGCTACGCGCCGTGCCGCACGCAGCCGGGCCCGGCCCGGCCCGCGGGGCTGCCCGCTAGCGGAAGGGCGTCCGGGTTGTCGTCGGCAGTGCCCTGGGTGTTCCCCGGCCCGCACGGAGCAAGGAGTGGCAGCTGGCCGGGCTCCGGGGGAGGTGCCGGTAATGGGCCGCTCTCCCTCCCGCCCTCCTTCCCTCCGAGCAGGAGGGCGAGGGCACGTAGCGCGGCGGCACCGGGAACAGCCCCGGGAACAGCCCCCGGCCTGTTGCGGCCCACGCTCGTCCCCCGTTCTCTCCCAGACCCACGGGCCTTTTGTCCCGGCTCTGGCTGCGCAAGAGACTCGTCCGCGTTCCCCTGAACCCAGAGGCCGCGGCCGCTCCTTCCTCCATCAACTGCTGCCGGTCAGCACCGACAACAACCCCTTGCTAACTCCGGTAATGGCGTTCACAATCCGACGGCAGGCCAGCGGCTCCTCCCGCTCCGTCGCACCTTCGGAGCTCCCGAACGGCCGCAACCCAGGGGGAGCCGCCTCTGACAGGAGGCCCTGGCGCGACGACTGAGGAGAGGAGCCATCGGGGGGGGGACGGAGGCGGCGACTCCTGAGGAGGCTCGGCCTGGCTGCTACTCATGCCGGACGCCGTGGTGCACGGGTATGCGCACGTATACACACACATATAGATAAATACAGGCACGTACTTCGTACGCGGGGCAGGCGGCCCACACGACGCCCACCGGCCGGCTGTATATTCGCGCCTATCGCAATGCGCATGCGCGTCGCTTCGCGCATGCCCCCTCCCGGCAGGTGCCCGGTTCCCCTCCGAGGCGGCAGGGGGCGCTGCGGCGCGCGGAAGGGCGGGCGGGCGCGGGGGCGCGCGGGGGGGGCGGGGCGGGGCGGGGCGGGCGCGCGGCCCTGCCCCCGGCGGCCATGGCCCTTCCCGGCATTCCCTATGAGCGGCGGCTGCTCATCATGGCGGACCCGAGAGACAAGGCGCTGCAGGACTACCGCAAGAAGCTGCTGGAGCACAAGGAGATCGACGGCCGCCTCAAGGAGTGTGAGCGCCGCCCCGGGGGCCGCCGCCGTGGGGATCGCCGTCGCTGAGCGCCCGGGGAGCCCTGAGGGAACCCGGCGGTCGTCGCGCCGCTGCCCGCGCTTCGTCATGGGCCTGACCGGGCCCCGCGGGGCAGCGCCGGCGGCCGGGCTGAGGGGAGGGAGGGCGGCGGGCCGGGTCTGAGCGCTGCCGGTCGCGGCGGCAGGGCCTTGCGTCGCGGCTGCCCTTGGCAGCGCCGTGGCTGTTTTCCTTTCCCTTTGGGAGAGCCCCGCGGGGCAGCCCGGGCCCTGGGGCCCCCCCTTGCGCTGGGGTGGGCGGGAGGGTCGGGCCCTGCCGCCTCCGAATCGAGCCGGGCGATTCTCTTTCCTCGGCCTTTTCCCCGGTAAGGTTTTTCTGTCAGCCTTTTATTTTCCTGTTGCAAACGTCCTCTGTTATATCGTTCTGGCGGTAGCAGGTCCCCCCGTACAGATGTCAGTGCCATACAGAGGCACCGATACCTTCGAATTTCAGCTTTTTAAATTGTGGATGGGGTTTTTAGACGCCTTCTGCAGGGTATTTTCACTAATAAAAGACACCACTGTGTTGAGGGTGTTGCAGGCCCTGGAGCTGCTGAGCAGGGGCTCCGCTGTGCTTGCAGGAGGGTGACTTACTGGGTGTGCAGATCTGGCACAGTCTAGCTCTTCTACCTGCTGCTTTTCTGCTGGTAAAGGGCCCCGTCCTGAGTTCTTGTTGGGTTGAATGTTAGCAAAATCCTTTGTTACTTTCCTTTTCTAGTAAGGGAACAGCTGAAAGAGCTCACCAAGCAATATGAAAAATCAGAAAATGATCTCAAGGCCTTGCAGAGTGTTGGGCAGGTACGTAAGAAAAATGAGGTCATAGCATCCTGTGGTGGTGGTTGACAGTGAACTTGCCTGGAAGTAGCGTTTTAAGTCCATTTTTGGCATCAAGAATGAGTAAATGGGAACAGTCCGGCTAACAGAAACAGGGGCCTCACCATCAGGAACAGGCGTACTGAGCATATGGGTTAGAGAGGTTTTTTTGGGTTTGTCCTGGTTAACAGACACGTTAAAGAAATAAAAGTACTGGCAAGCAGCGTGAAGCAAGAGAAAGAATTTCAAAGCTGACAGTCATCTTCCGTGTCCTGAAACACACGTTAACTGTTGTTTTGCAATGGTAATTTATCTGTAGGCTAATACTGTATTTATTCTTTTGCAGATTGTTGGTGAGGTTCTTAAACAGCTAACAGAAGAGAAATGTAAGTACGCTGGACTGTTACGTTCTTTGAGATCTTGAAAATAAGCTTTTGTAGTTAAAATTTGGCTAAAGATTTGGAGGAGTAAAGCGTCAGAGCATTGGTGATCTGAGTATTGGCAGAAAAATGTAATACACTGGATAGTTCAGAAGGATAATTCAGAGCAGCGAATCAAGTAAATTTGATTTTTTTTCTTTGATCTTCTCTCTCCAGTCATTGTGAAGGCTACAAATGGACCAAGATATGTGGTTGGCTGTCGTCGTCAGGTAGCTGATCTATATGAATACTCATTAAAAGTTTGCTTTGGTCTTGCATATTAGCATTGCTTTTCATAAACTGGGTCCTTAGTGGGATAAAGTATTTTCTTCTTTAAGGTGTATATGGCTGTTTTATCCTGGCATCTGCTTGCCCTCTCCCTTCGTAGCTGGTAGTAGTGTAACTTCCCAGTAAAGACAAAGCAGCCCACAACATTCCTGGAACCTTGCATGTGTTTTATTCTTTTCCTTGAGTTGAAGCTCTGTCTTTCTGCCTGATTTTGAACTGTCTGAAAATTAATCATCACTATGAAAATTAATCAACTGTGTAAAGTTTCCATTCCTATGTTGTGAACACGGCTTATGACCATTACTGTCATAGTGCTGAGCTTTAGATTTAATGTTAAGTAACTATATATCTTTATGTATTTTTCCCTAATGCTTTTGCACTCCACTCCAATAAATATTTGTGGTAGGCAAGGCCCCTGTTCTAAACACTTTGAGGGATTTTTATTTGTCCTTAATGATCTTAAAAAAAGCCTTGGCACTTCTAGTCCACAGGACAACAGCTTTTTTACCTACATCAAATTCTATAGAAGTTAGACACTTTAATACAGAACCTTGCTTACAGCATAATCCGTCTGCTCGAGTCAGCAAGAACCACTTAGAGGTACTATTTGCTTTTTATTTTCACACAAAAGTATAAGGGATGTAGTGCAGACATGGTTTAAAAACTGCATGTTGGTTAATGGAGCACTGAATGTGACCCACTTACAGTAATTAAAACCCGTAGATCGGCTATTGCTTACCAAAGCTGCCTATTAAGTAGGAACCGCAATACTTAGTGGAAGTGTTCTGCGACTGCAGAGCCATTGGGGAGCAGAAGTGAATCTCTAGTTAGATTTTATTACACTCATTCCTGACTTTGAGAAATGGAAGCAAAGAAGAATATGTATGAAATGTGAGACTGTAAGGTTATCTCTGAACAGAGAATAGCGACCCCAGGGAAGGATCATGTATCCTGAGAAGGCAGCAGCGTTTTACTTAGTTATTTTAATGCACACATAAGTGTAAGATCTTTTAACAGCTGTGACCTCTCACTGCATCTTGAACTGATTCCTTTATGGTGGAGAAAGGTAACTGCAGTTGAGTAAGTCATGATTGTAGCATGTTCTCCTATATTATGGAAATTGTGAAAAATAGAAATTCCTTCAGTAAAAGGAGCACAGGTGTAGTATTGATGTTAGAGTTGGCTTTTCTTTCTCTTTCTGAAGAGAAACTGATGTTCATTACAGAATTTTGAACTCTTACTGATTCTATGTAAAGAAAGAAAATGTCTTTGCAAGACTAACATGCAAACGTTTTGCAGTACCCAGAACCTCTGGATTAGCGTAAGGTTTGTACGTGGAAGTTAAATTGAAGAACAGTGTCATGGAACTCCAACATACAAAAGTTAACCAACTCTGTTCAGATGATTCAGCCGTAATGGTGGTGTGGTGGTGCAGGAGCTGAGAGGCAACAAGCAAGCGGCAGAGCGGGAGCCTGCTGTACTTTGAAGAATTTAAAAAGAGGGGCGGAGGGGGGTTTCTAGCTGTCAGAGGAATTCCTGGTGAAGGCCCACAATTAACAAGACTTAGCAGTAAGCAGGGAGCAAAACTCATGCAGGAAATATTTTCTTATGGTGTTGACTCTGTCAATGGATTGTGTATTTCTCAATAAGGATGGACCTTTTCTCCTCCTTTTAGAGACAAACTGTTTGAGAAGTGTGGGTACCAGTAAGTGTGTTAGTTCATGTAGTATATATACAGATATCCTTGACTTCCCTCAAGCATACCGATGCGGTATGTTTTTGCTTACATAAAACATCTGCAAGAATTGCTAGTATTGAAATGCTCTTTAAATACATAATTTTAAGCTTCATCCCTTTCAAGATGTTGTGGTGCAAACTCACTTTTTTCTTTCACCAGAAAGAACAAAGTATTTTTCTGGAAGTATACTTAATTCCACTTTGGGGCATGTGAGGTAGTCTTGAGGTTCTGCGTTGGAACAGAGATAAAGGCTAAGTAATAGGTTGTGCTTGGATGAGCCTGGAATTGCAGCACGTACTTTCAAGTTTGTTCTTCAGTAAAAACACTCTTTGATCTTAAAAGATCCTTGATTTGATACCAGAGACTGAAGAAACATATCCATGATTGTTTTCAAAATGTCAAAATATCGAGGCAAATAATTTCCCATGGAGTTTTCGCAGACTAGAAGAGCTAGTTTTTGATCAAAGTCCTTGTGGCTGTGCTGCGCTGCTGAGGAAGGGGAGCGACACTGTTTAAATTGAAACAAAATTACTTCCCTATCTAAAGTGCATTTCCTAAGGAATTCAAGGTCAAGTGGTTTCTCTTTGTTTTCTTCCCACTGCAGAATAACTTAAATCTATTGGGCAATGTTGAATCTGATAGAATTTCAAGCTTTTACGGATTTCTTAAGATTAGGCAGCTGGAAAGAGGTCTTACTGGTGACCCCAGTAAGGGAGGAGTGACAGCTTGATCCTGAACACTACTAGAGACTGAAGAGCCCACGTGGGCAAGAGGCCTTATAAATGCCCCCAGCGAGGGCGATGGGAAGCTTCAGGCAGTGCTTGCAAACAGTTGTCGAAATCCCTGTTGTTCAGATGCCATGTCGGTAAAGCTCAGAATAAATAAGTTTCATATTCTTCAAATGTGGATTGAGTACCTCCTATTTAAAAACAAAAAAAAAAAAGAGAGAAGAAATTAGAGTGGCAAGGTAATCTCTATGATTGTTGTTCAAGGTTGTGTTGTGCAAGAGGACTGCTCTCCTAGAACAGGTTTCTTAAAAACAAGGTGAGAAACGCAAGTTAGTTATTTTAATCGCAGCAGAATTTAGCTGGGCATACTGGACTAGGACTGCTAATGTGTTTAAAAATCTCATAAAAATGGAGTAAGCAGACAAAAACTGCTGAGGCAGATGAGCAGGTAAATGATAGCAAAAGAATAACAACTGGAACAGCTGACTTTGAAGATGGGATATAACTGGATATGTGAAAATGTGCAACTGATGGAAAGCTTGGAGAAAATAGGTTAGGAACATCTATTCACCCTTTCTGTCAGTCCAGAAATGAGAAAGCCATCAAGTAGAAGGGTGGAAAGTTCGGACTCAAATGGGCAGGCTGTTCTGTGTGTCCTTAAAGGAGGATTGCTTACTTGTTCTGAAACAGCTGGTTCTGTCCTGTGTGGAGCAGAGGGGAGGATTGGATCTCTCACTAATCCAGTCAGACTGACAGCAGTTTTTAAAAAAAAAAAAAAAAAAAAGTCTAGAAAATAAATACTGTTTTCAAAAGTGGTAGAGGTAAGTTAATGACTTGCTGTTCAAGGTCTATTTCAACATTAACAAAAATTCTTCCTGTGGCGTGGTTTAGCTTTGCTGGTGTCCAGTTGTGACAACCAACAGGTCCATTGGTCTAGGCCAGCTCCTGGATCGCTTCTCCCGAAGATCATGTTCCCATGAAACAGTGGGCCAGCTTTTTCCCAGTTTAAGCATTCCCAAAAATGGTGGTGATGGGGACACTGTTTACTAAATGAACTGCTTGGCATGTAGCTCACTAGCCTTGTTTTCTTCCTGTGTGTGATTGAGCACAGAGTGCAAGCTACAGTAAACATCTTGGCTGAAACCAGACATTGTTTTGGAGTGTGGTTCTAATAGAAATACTTTCTTTGTGACTAGCTTGACAAAAGTAAGCTGAAGCCAGGGACAAGAGTTGCTCTGGATATGACCACTCTGACTATTATGAGGTAGGTTGCTGCTCTACAGCTGCTCTTCTGGTCATCATATAAAGGGGGGAAAATAACGATCTGAGTCGGTTACACAAAGGTGTGAATAATCAGTTCTGTAATATTGTGTAAACGTTTTCTGCAAAGCAGTGCTTAAGTAAGGACAATTACTTTGAGGGAAGACTTACGTGTCTATTATATATGGTTTAAAAAGAAATTGGTTGTTCTTTAAAAAAAATAAGTCAGTTACAACTCGGCATTTTCAGCAGTTTTTTAACCTTTTGTTTGGTTTAAAACTTGAAAAGGTTTGCTAGGTTTGGGGTTTATTCTGTTGTTTTCAACAAACATACTTGTCTTGTTATCAAGGTGGGGGGACAAGAAATCGTTTTCATACTTGCCCTAAAATTTATTGCGATAACTTTATGAACGTGTCTGCACAATGACAACTGTCTACTCTTAACTCTTTATTCCAGATACTTGCCAAGGGAAGTGGATCCTTTGGTTTATAATATGTCTCATGAAGATCCAGGGGATGTTTCGTATTCTGAGATTGGAGGGTTGTCGGAACAAATCAGAGAGCTGCGAGAGGTATCCAGTATCTCAAAAACACTTATCAAATTGTAGGATATGTTCTGAGTGAAGTTTTTCAGTACAAAAATATCTTACTGATGTTTGTCCTAAACTTATCATGAGACAGGCTGTTACAAGATCCTGTCAGATTAGCGCTTTCCATGTTTCATTAACTTAGACCACATTTTCCTATACTAGAAGATCACTTCTGAAGCATCGTTTAAATGTTTTCCAGCTTTGTCATTGTCTTTGTGGCAAATGGCAGTGTGATTGCGGGGTGCTGGTGCACTCACACTGAAGTAATCCCGTTAGTTTGGGCATCAGTGCTGCAGGCTGTGCAAGCCTGCCCAGGAATGCGGGTGTTTGAAGAAGAGCTCCTGCTGCCATGAGCCAGCTGACTGTCAGAGAGATTTTTTTGTGTGCTATGCACGCACCTTGTAGTAGCAGAGAAAGATTATTCTAAACACCAAAGCCCGATTCTCAAACTGGTTATATCTTATCTCTACTGTTACAGAAACTTGGATTGAGATTAAAATGAAGAAAATCCTCTAAAGAAGAGGGTTTGAAGGATCCGAGACCCTTTAGGCTAAGGGAGTGCCATAAAGTCAAGTGGGAGGGCATAGTTAGGATTGACAGCCAGCAAACCAAACTTGAATTTTGCACAAAAACTGCTAGAATCGCTCTGGGTAGTGGTATTATGACAGTAGCAAAACATGGTTTGAGCAAAAAGCATCGGGAGAAACAAGCTGTTGCAGAGCTGAAGTCTGAACAACAAGGGCAGGATTGTGGATTGATCCATTAGATCAGTCTGACATTTTCTTACTTAACTGTTTCTCATACAAAATACGCTGCACAGATAAACAAGAATACAGGTATCTGGAAAACAGGCTGGCAAGTGTACCATTAGCTTCCTGGGACTGCTGATCTATTTTAAAACTCAAACAAAGTCTCAGTTTGTTTATCTGTCTCTTCACAGGTAATAGAATTGCCGCTTACAAACCCAGAATTATTCCAGCGTGTGGGAATTATACCTCCAAAAGGCTGCTTGCTCTACGGCCCCCCTGGTGAGTCTCATGAAAGGGTAATGAATGCTTAGTTGTCACTCTCAAACTGTGGCAATAGCCTTGTTTGTTTCTTTTTTTTCTTTCTTTTTTTTTTAAAGTCGCTAGCATACAATGTTGGGTTACTAGTTAAACAGCTTCAGTCTCTTGTCTGTCCAGGTACAGGGAAAACACTTCTGGCCAGAGCTGTTGCTAGCCAGCTTGATTGCAACTTCCTAAAGGTAGTGTAATTTTACTCTTGTGCTCACGCACATGCACACGTGCGTAATCTGTTTGCATCCAGTCTCTTCATTCACGTGTCTTTTTGTCTTTCAAAAGGTGGTGTCGAGTTCAATAGTGGACAAGTACATTGGTGAAAGTGCTCGACTGATCAGAGAGATGTTCAATTATGCCAGAGATCATCAGCCGTGTATCATTTTCATGGATGAGATAGATGCTATTGGTAAGGCTAATGGCCTGGAGGATGGCTAGAGCCTCCTTTTAACGCTGAAATTAGCTATAAAGCCACAGTCCGTCTTCTCAAAAGAGAGTGTGCACGCATGTTTGTTCAGAAGAAACAGAACGGGACAAGTGCTTCAGCTTCCTCCTGGAGCTATTACAGCTAGTTTAGAACGATACCTGTTTGTATCTGGCTTGAATATTTTTGGCTATATGAAAAAGCGTTTTAAAATTGCATGTGTTTAACTCTGAAAATACTACCCCTCCTTCCCCCCAGTTTAAAGGGATATCTAATTGTCTTCAGACTTAGTATTATATGGAGGCAAAAATAAAGTACTATAACTTACGAGTTTGGTATGCTGCAGGTGGTCGCCGTTTTTCTGAAGGCACCTCAGCTGATAGAGAAATTCAGAGGACTCTGATGGAGGTGAGTGTCTGATCCCTGACTATGTGCTGTACAGTCCACGTTAAATAATACAGATGTGAATCGTTACACTATGATCTGGCTCGATAGAACTTTTTCTGAGTTAGTAATCTTAAGCTAAAAGTGAACTAGATGCTGCTTTTACAAAAGGCAGCTGCACATCCTGATAACGCAGCCATGAATTCAACTTGGAGACTAATTGAAAGAGTCTTTAAAATTGCTAAAATTGTTTGGGATATTTTCTCTTCGTGCTGTGACTTGACTTTGCTGCTGCTTACTGCATCTTCTTTGAAGGTTTGGAGGGCCCCCCTTTCTTAAACAAGGGAAAGCGGAGCTTGTCTCTTTTAGTCCCAAAGACACTTCACTATAAAATTTTAGAACTGTTACAGTTCAATTTTCAAAACTAGGAGAAGTAGTTGTATTTCTTTGTTTCTGTACTAATTGCTCTGGTAAACTGGGTTATGTGAAGAGAATTTTAAAACCACTGGTGACAATTAAGAATTCTGAAGCTAATGGGAAACTTCATTGGCCTGTGTTTGCAAACAGTTTGCCCAGCTCAAAAGAATGTGTCTGCCTTACATAAAGAATTAAATCACTGTGATCAAAGAGCAAGTACTTTGAATCTTCACAATGAAGTGTCTTCGTATGTGTGTATTAGTATTCTAGAGGCTGTTCTCCAAGTCTAATTTGAATGTCCTGGACTTAGTGGAATACAATCAAAATGTGTCAGCCAACCATTGGCTCCTTTAGTACTTGCACTGTTTTCATTGCCTTATTGTTTTAGCCAAGTCTTTCACGTTTGAGCTCTGCTTTGCTCAAGATCTCTTTCTCTGGGCAAAGCATTTTCCAGTGTCTCTCTTAAGTTCTTCTTTATTGCTTATAGAATATGCAGGGAGCTGTGGCCTTTCATTAGAAGGCTTGTAGCATTTATTTTTTCTGCTTTATCTTTACCACTTTTACATCTTGGTGAAAATACTTGTGCAGAAAATAAGTACAATAGATCACACTAGGAAGGTTTTGGGTTGTTTAAAAACAAACTCCTGTTTTCTGTTAGTTATTGAATCAGATGGATGGATTCGATACTCTGCACAGAGTTAAAATGATCATGGCTACTAACAGACCAGACACGCTGGATCCTGCGCTTCTGCGGCCTGGAAGACTGGATAGAAAAATCCGTGAGTTACTACTTCAGAGTGGCTGGAAGGAGGACATTATCCATATGAATTGGGGTTTTCTGCTTTTATTAAAGCTGTAATTCTTTCTAGATATTGATCTACCAAATGAACAAGCCCGATTAGATATTTTGAAGATTCATGCAGGTCCTATCACTAAACATGGTGAAATAGGTAAGTAGGAAGCTACCTGGATATCCTTCCTACTTCTGTTTGTAAAAATGTGAAGAGGGCGAGTTGTTACAACGACTCTGCCCTTCTAATTCCTACCCTTACACTGGCCACACAACTTTCCCTTTCTCGGAATTCTACTTTTTTTGTTTTAATGCATCCTGATTGAACTGTTGCTAAGTCTTCCTTTGCAAAGGAAAACTGAATATAAACCTTGGAGCACAGTTGTAAACTGGAAAATCAACATGATTCTCATCAGGTAGTTTCCTGTTTCTAAAGGAATAGCTTAATGCAAGTAAACAGCATTTTCATTAGCCCCCCCGCCCCCAAATAAAGAAAAATTGTTACTGCAGAAGCCTGAAAACAATAAAGAATCTTTAAAAGTCATGGGGAAACTTACTCTGGAGTTCAGAGATGGTGTAATGAAAACCTTGTTGTCCGAAATAAAGCTTGTCTTTTGTTAGTGGTGTAGAGAGCTCTCTCCAGAGCGTAATGGGGGAGAAGTATCTATCAGATAAAATGGGTAAGGTTTATTTAATGACTGTGTTACTCTAAGCTGACCAGTCTTAGTTTCACAGTGACACTTCAGAGCTTTCCTCAAGAAAACTGTAGTTGTGATTTGCCTTTCAAACGACGTTGGCTGCCTTTTATTTCAGTAAGGCCCCACAGACCCTGCCTGCTTGTTCCCAGCCCCGTGCGGCCCGCCCCCGGCTCTTTGCTGACACGAGCTATTCATGCAGCCAGGCAGCACGATCTGGATAGTGGAACTGATCTCGTTCACCATCTGGCTGCATAAACAGCTGCAGCTCAACAGAGCGGGTGGCTCGGGAGTGGGAATGAGCTGGAGGAGGGCGAGAGGGATGAGGGTTGCCTTTCTTAGCAGCAGTGTTGGGTTAAACATGCATGCATGCAACTATAGTCTAAGATAGAGAAGAAGCTCCAAAGCAAATCATGAACCTGAGGTAAAGTACTTCATCCTTTTTCTCGTATCTTTGGGCACTGGAGTGGAAGCAGGGTAGGATCATTCTGTTACACCATTTAGCAAAGTGAGATGTCAAATGAGTACTAGCTAAATTTCTGAACGTGATGTGGGCAGGCTGTGATGCTTAGCTTTGATATCCTGAAAGGAAGGCCAGAACTTAATTGGCAAGGTGGGGGGTGAATTGCATTAAAATCTGAAGATAATGACCTGTTCCAGGTTCCAGCGTGAGATTCTCCTGCTCTAGTACTGGTGTCTACTGAAGACTCTCAGCTTACAAACCTTGCAATGTTCGATATTGCTTAGTCCCCTCGCTTATTTTTTTCGACTTTCCGATTATGGGAAGACTTGTTTATAGGACATTGTGCTACATGGAATTAAAATACAGTTGAAGAATTTCTAATCTCTAGGGTTTTTTGGATTCTTAAGATAAAAACTTTCAGTTCAAATATTTTGAATTTCATACAGAAGGTAAACTGTTTTGAAAAGTTTTGCAGAAAGCTGATATTTTGGGTTTTTTTAATCAGCAGCCTTGCAAAAATCAGAACTTGCTGGAGGCTCACAGACACAGTGTTTTAGAAATTGATTCTAGAAACTATAACCATAGCCACTTTTTTTATTAAATATATGTGCATAAAATATCAGGCTTACTATATCAAGACATTAAATGCCTTTAGTAGATGCAGTTGTTATAAGTGGAAAGGGACTGAGTTATGATCACTTGGAGACAAGTTTTCTGGTTTTTTACATCATTTAAATGATGATAACATTGCTTTGATGTAACTTTTCTTGCATTTCATGTTGATGCTTGTAACCACAAGTTCGTAACGTTGGGATTTAATTATATAATACAAGCTTTTGGCTGCAATACATTTCTGTTTTAATGAAACAGGTAATACAGCTGATGATTTCAGTTAGTGTAATTTATCAGTCTAGTGGACAGCTATCTATTTGCACTGAAATCAAAGTAAAGCGTTTCTTTGTTAGCTGGATGTGTATTTTGTTGGCATCCGTAACGGGAAGTGTGAATTGATTTCTAATTGGCATTCGTGTTTTATGAATAGATTATGAAGCAATTGTGAAGCTTTCAGATGGCTTTAATGGAGCAGACTTGAGAAATGTCTGTACTGAAGCAGGTATTTTCTTCACTCTTAATTTTGATGTGTTAAGTCTTGGTTAATGCTAAACATTTGAGCTGTTTCTCCGATAGTTCTGTGAATGGATTAAAATCAAGAGGTCAAAAATGTTCTGCTGGAACACAGCGCTTGTTCACTGATGCTCACTTTTTGTATTCCTTTCTTAGGGGCTAGATAGCATTTACTTAATGGAAATGTTAGCACCTGGACAGTACCAAAATGCCAAAACAGTTGCATATTTCACAGCATGTCACACATGTCTGGACTGTTAAGCATAAGGAGCAGTGTGGTGATATGCCCTGAAGCTTTGATGGAACAACTTGAACAAAATCTCTTTTCTTTCTTCCAAGTTTCCTTATGACCTATGCAGTCACGCAGAACTTGATTCTTTACATCCTCCCTCTAAAGTTACAGACAAGTCTCTTATCAGGTCTGCAGATAAACCAGCTAGGCGTACCAACAGTCCGGCTGATACGTGCAGATCTGCTGCCAGTTAGCAGCAGTAGCACTGCATTCACGTGACATTACTCCTGCTAACATCCCCTGCCGTACACAAGCTGGATCCGCACAGAGTTATGCGGATTTGGGCACTCTCCTGTGACGTGCATGGTATGAAAGATCTCTGTAGTTCAGGTTCAGCACGATGGGAGGAAAAAAACAGCCATACCGTTTCTGAGCTGGAGCTGGCCTCTAACCACTTACTGGCTGGGTATTGTGACATATGTCATACTGTCTCATAAGAACTAGATACATTCCAGAAACAGTGATGGTACCCATTTTTCTCCTTTTTGCAGAGAATCTCAGTCTCTTAGTACCTGCGTGACTGGAGAGTTAATACTATTTTATGCTTTTTCCACATTATAAATTCATTGTACGCTTAGGGTTTGCCTACATGGGAAGGCTGAGTAACACAGTAAATACACGCTCACGGTTTAAAACAAGTTACACTTTTCTTCTTAGTGATCAGCTAGTTCAGAAAGGTGACCTCATTGAAGTTCACTCCCCTTCCCAACTTCCAAGACCTGCATGTGAAAGTCGACATGCAGATAGCGTAACTTGGATCTGTTTTCACTTTAATTTGAGTGAATCTTCATGTACTGTCTTCTCTGTACTGTTGCTGCAAGGAGCACCAACTTATTCTTGCTGTTAAATTATTCTTCACAGGTATGTTTGCGATCCGTGCCGATCATGACTTTGTAGTTCAGGAAGACTTCATGAAAGCTGTTAGAAAAGTGGCTGATTCTAAGAAGCTGGAGTCCAAGCTTGACTACAAACCTGTTTAAATTAACCATATAATTTGTGATTGACTGCACACGTCATACTGGGTTAATGTATAGAAAGAGAGAAATAATGTACCTCTTGATTATTATTGTAAGGTGTTTGTGTAACATGTAGCTAGTAATTTGGTAACACTAGTTGCAAGTTGGCTACAGAAGTGTGTTTTCTGTACAATTCTGAAATGCAATATTCCTTACAGCCCAGGTTAAGTAAAATGTGTGGAGATGTGTTCTCTTAGCAGTTATGGTGTGAATTTATAAATGTGCCTGAATGGGTTAGCAAACTTAAAGAAAGTCAGTTTGTTTCTTGACTTTTTTTATATCGGTAAATTTCCTTCCCCCAAACAGTTTATGAATAAAACTTGTTTAAATCTGCTTATCCTGGTGTACCTTCTCTGTAACTCTTGAAGAGAGTTGAATTATGTGTCTTCAGAATTTGAAGAGCAACTTGTCTCTGGCATAGGGGTTGCATTGGAGTCCTATGCCTTACATACTAAATGGAGGCAACCTTTCCTGCAGGCAGAGGAGGCCAAGTGGTATTTACTCCTCCGCTGCTGAAGTCCGGCAAGAGGATTTAGCTGAGCTAGCATTTAATTGCTCAGAATGCACGAAGTAAACAAGTCTTTTAAAATGTTTGCTGTCTTCCCTTATGCTAGGATAACTCCTATCCTGAATGCCAGTTTATAAACAAAAGCATCTAAGTGGAGGTGGAGAAACTGATAGCAGTTTGATATGTAAAAGTTTTGATTACAGCTTTTGGAGTGGTGCGGGAGATAACGTGAGATGGATTTCCTTTCCAAGTTCCCCTTTCAGCTGCTCTATATAGACAGGAACTGTCCAATAGACTTTGAACCTGTGCCGCTTTAGGCATGGGAAGTGGTGTACCTAACACTTCTGGAGCTCTTGAACAGGGCTTTGCCGTGCACCTTACGAGGTTGGAATTTGGCCGTAGGCAGGCTGCCTTTGTGCTCGCTGGGAGCTGACTGTTGCAGCTGTTTGAGTAATCACGGAAACAGAAATAAAAATGTAGAGGCTAAGGTGTTGGTGTTCTTAAAGACATCTGTCACTATGCCTTATTTTTGTTTTCCAATCAGTTCCACCCAGAGGGGGGGTGTGCAGATGGACCGACTGCACTGTGCAACTTACCTAAATGTTGGACTGGAACAGTAGTCTACTGGGCTGTACTTCTCGCTACTTCTGATTATCCTAATGGGATTACTCTGGGCATACTCAGCTGACAAGACAAGTACATTAGATTAACTCTAGATTTGCCAGGAAACACACCGCTTAACAGCATCTCCCTGGCAGTTTTAATAGCCATGGTTTTCTTTCTTTCCCCATCACTGTGAGACGAAACGGGTAGCATAAGGTGTAAAACCGTTACAACTGGACAGGCGACAATATTTTCACATTTATATGGCTAATGGTTGTTTTGGACCTTTTTTCTGGTTAGTATGAAAACTTGCTGTTGTGATTGTGTCAGGAGTGTAAAGATGCAAATCTCAGTTTTAGTTTACTGTAACACCCTTTTGAGTGCAGCTCATACAGAGCTGCTAGGTCTGGGTGCTACAGCTAGTGTGCTTGGAACAATTAGAAAATTAAATAAAAGTCAGTTTCTGAGCACTACAGCAATGTAAACAGTGAGCTGAGCTTCTGGCATTACCTTGGAGGAGAGTAAAAGGTGGCAAACTGTTCCCTGAAGCCCTGGGAGTGGTTGTAGCTCATTTTTGAAGTTCGGGCCCTAAGCTAAGGCTACCGACACCCGTCCCTGTTCCGATTCTCGATGCCAGCTGGAGGTGGGAGCTGCAGTTTTACTGTTGCTTTCTCCTTTGCCGTTTCATTTTTCATCTTTCACTGAAGGGAAATTGCAGCGCTGAAGGAACGGTTGCTGAAATGTTGATTGCCGAAGGTTTCTTAAGGAGGAAATGAGCAAAACTTTTAAATAATTTGGGGTGATATCTTAGAGTCCAGCAGAGCATGGGACCAGGGAACCTCAAAAAGCGGAAAAATAGGTTCCTGCCCCAAGACTGGTGTGTCAGAGGGCGTCTCCCGCACGCGAAGGCAACCTGTTTGAGAACAACCCCGTTTGCGGCGTCAGCTAAAATTTGAGGCAGGCAGCGTCTTTCTGATGGCGGGTAAAACAAGTGTCTGCTTGCCAAAATGGAAGCGGTTTGATCCGCGTGCGAGGAGAAAAGAGACCACAAGCAACGGCAGGGCGAGGGGAAGGCGACGAGAAGAAAGTCTTTGGCAGCGTTAACGGCCGCAACATGGCGGGGAGCGTGCCCAAGGCGCTGTGGCGGCCGAGGCGTGAGGCGCGTCGACCGGAGAAGCTGGACCTTGACCGCCACGAACCTCTGGCGGGAAAAGGGCCCGCTGAAGAAGTTCTAATTGGGGTTGCGAGGAGTTAATTAACGAATTCGGGGAGTTAACGGCGCTTCCCCAGCCCGGCCTGGGGACGGCCGCTGAAGGGAGAAAGAGCGCGCACCGCTCGGCGCCTCACGGCGGCGGCCGCGCGCTGGGCCCCGCCCCTCGGGCCGTTGGCGGCACCGCCCCCGCGCGCGGCGGCCGTTGGGGGCGGAGCGGTTGGGGCGGGGCGGGGGCGGAGGCGCCGCCGCCGCTGGAGCGGAGCCCGGGGGCGGGTGGAAGGGAGGGGGAGCGGCGGCGGCGGCGGCGGCGGCAGGAGGAGGAGGAGGAGGGAAGAGGCGGCAGCAGCAGCAGCAGCAGCATGGCGGCCGGGCGCGAGCGGCTGAGCGCGCCGCCGCCTCCTCCGCCTCCTCCTGCCGCCGCCGCCGCTGCTGCTGCTGCTCCTCCCGAGCTGGAGCCCGCGGGCCCGTTGCCCAAATAGCCGCCCTGCCCGGTCCTGCCCCGCCCGGAGAGAGCTCGGCCATGGAGCTCGCCAAGCCGGCCTTCCCCGCGCTGCCGCAGGCCAAAGAGGACTCTGAGGTGAGCGGCGGAGGGGAGCTGCCGGGGGCCGCCGCTCGGCCCCGCCTGAGGAGAGCTGGCCGGCCTCGTGCGCGCCTGGCCCCGCGTGGCGCGGATGGTCCCGGTCCCCCGTCCCCCCCGCCCCGGGCTGCGGGGCCCTGTCCCCCCCCCCCCGGCGGGTCCCCGCTGACAGCCCTCCCCGCCGTGCCGTATCTCCCGTCCCCGTACGCCCCGCTCCCCCCTGGCCGCGGGGTCCCCGCCGAGATCCCAGCGCAGGCCTCGCTGGCCGCCCCCCGCGGGTCTCCGCCGAGGCGCAGGTCCTCCTTCTCCCCCCCCCCCCCGTACTGGTGACACCCCCCCCCCCAGGCCCCGCTGCCGGGCGCTGTGCCACCCCCCTGGGACCACCGACCCCATCCTCCGGTCCTGCCTGTTGTTCTCTGCTCCCTGCCGCCTCCGTTGCCCTCACAGACCCCCTTCCCTCCTGCATCTCCCCTTTCGGGTGCCTCCGGCCTTGCCCTGCCTGCCTGCTCTCGGGGCTATTTCCCTGCCTACTGAAAAGGGGGTGCCTGCTTTCACAGAAGCCCCCCCTCCCCGGTTCATCCCGCCTGACCACCGCTCCCTTGGCTTTTGCCCTCTGATAGTGGCCCCCACTCAGCTTGCTGTCTCTGGTGTCCCTTCTTCTGTGCTTCAGTGTGTCATGGCCTGCCTGTTAGCCGCCCTTTTGCTTTGCGCTGCCTGTTCCCTCTCCCTTTGTATGGTCACCAGTCCTGTCCTCCATCTGCTGCTGTCTGCCTGCTTGCCCCTTTTTGTACATGCAGAAAGGTAATGAGCTGCTCGCAGTGAGTACCTGTGTGTCCCCTTCCAAACAGTTGGTGTCTACTAACTCTTAGATACTCCAGAAACAGTTTGGCGCCCTGGTGAGTCTATTGGGGAGGCATTTTTACAGTGTTCAAGAGCCAAGACTTCTCTGCAAGCTAAGACAGGTGGCAATATCTGCTAAGACTAAACTGCACCCTGCGTGGTGTCAGAGGAGTCGGGTCAGCGTGGTGTCTGATTTCTGAACTTGGCTTAGCTTCTCAGTTCTGACCCTGCATACTGGTGGTGTGTTTTCATGTGTCACAAACAGCCCTAAGTGTCCCGCTTCGACAGCGTCAGATATTTAATGCGAAATGTCACAGCGTTCATGCGGGAAGTTGATAGGATCTGAGTGCTGCAGAGGTCTAGAGATTGTTGCATATTTCACAAACATCAGCATGTATTTCTGTTTTAACAGAGTTATTGTTGAATGCTGTTATTGTGGTAAGTTACCTGAAATATGGAAGTTACTATGTTTTTTTTTTTCTTTTTTGGTTTTGTTGTCAAGATTTAATACCCTCTTCACTTCAGAGCTATGGAGCTGTTTACAAGTCATCTTGGTTGTTTTCAGGAAGTTGTAATCAGTTTGTATCTGAACACAAATTATATACCACCCTGTGAGGTTTATAATTGTTTGTTTTTAAATATCTTTTCTTTCTGGAGAAACCAATCATATGGTTACTTCTGAAAATGGTTAACTAAATTAGCCTGGGTGGCTTTTTGAGCCTGTTTATAACTAGAATGGCTAAAAAGGAGCATGCGGTTAAAACAGTTTTTAAAAACAGAGGTCACTGCCAGTCTAACAGCTCTTAGCTGATGAAAACTGAAATTATAATGCAGTGTCCTTCAGAGTGGATTTTATTTTTTTGCTTCTTTCATGCTCTGTCTCTCAATAGTATAACGTATAGAATGTTAGAACTTCGCATGCTGCAAGACCATAGTGGAGAATTTCAAGGACTATTTTTAAAAACTGTAAGTTAATTTTTTTCAACACCTTGCATTTGTGTCTGACTTGATCTAAATACACTATAGTTGGAGTATTTGGGGGAAACAGAAAAGTTAAAGCCAGTGGAGAATGTTAGCTCCACAAGAACTTTGACTTGTTAAGCAAAGCGTAAGAGACTTCAGCCTTGGGCCTTCAGCCTAATCCTTAAGAAGATGCTTTGGAAAAGCAAACTAAGGAAACTAAAATCATTCTGCTCACAAAATGTAGTTATTCATGGAAAGCTGAAGATCATCTCTTGTGTATTGCAGTGAGGAAGTTCTTTAATGAGGAGTACTCTCTAATGTTATTTCAGGAAGTTGGTTATGTATGGTTTAATGCTGTCTTGGTAGACTTGATTTCAAGATATTGGGAGGGGAAGGGGAGGAGAGAACTTGGGGAATCCCTGCTTTACTTCCTGATGTAGGCTGCTCAAGAGTAAGTGCAACTTTGTGGTCATTTTAAGGCAATCTAACTGCCAGCTCCCTTCTCCCGGCTGACACTAGTAACCATGTGACAGCTTTAATAATAATAATAATTTAAAAAAAAAGCCAAATCAGTGAGTTGATCTGGTTGACTGCACGGCTTCACGCTCCCTAGTGCTGGCACAAGGAAAAGTCAGAGAGTGGGCAAGGCTGGCTGGTGAGGGGGTGACAACAGCCTGTGGTTGGATTGACTTAGGCAGACTGCAGAAACGTACTCTAGATAAATAGGTCAGTTTTCTGGCCTGTAGATTGTTTGCAATGTCCCTAATCCATACGTAGTACTACCAATTGCTGGATTTTTAAACTGCTTTGCTATTGGTACTTCTTGGAGCTTGTGAAATGCCACATTAAGAAATGCTGGTGATATTTACCTGCTGGAGAGAGTTGTGCCGCCTTTGCATTCCTAATCTGATACCATCTCAGCAGTTGACTGACCAGAAGTTCATTATTTTGAGTACTCTTAGTGCCACGTGTCACTTTTTTTTTTTTCCCTGCAGTTTGTGTGTACTTAGCGTTCATTCAGGTGGTGAAACCACGTTTGTTACAGGTCAGGCACAGACAGGTATTCGCCAGCGTCTGCCACGCTTTGATACAACCGTGTGTCAGTGCTGGCTTGTGGCGCTTCCTCTAGTCCGCTCTCGTGTGCTGGCTGCAGTCTGGGTGAATTGTCCAGTTCTGCAAGATGAGCTAATGAAGTCTGGGATAAACCAGCTTCTGTCTTTCACTCATGAGTCTGTGGCAGTTAAAAGCTGAATTCCTTTTTACAGGTCCTTATGCCATCTGAGTGTTTTCTCTTTTTAATTTTTGGATATTCAACATGTAACTCATCATTCTTGCAAAGCTTTTCTGGTATATGCCATGAATGCCTGTAAACTCTATGTGTTCTTTTACAGATTGGAGATAGTGAATATGTCAAAGTTTTATGAGTAGTAGTGCTCGTACATGGCATAGAAATAATTTCTAAGCTTAGATTTATATGTCTTTTTTTCTAAAATTGCCACATTTTTCAAGATGAGATCTCAAACTTTCTTAAATTTGAGAAGTGCTGTGTTTTGGTTTTTTTTTTTTTTTTTCTTTCCCCCAGTATAAACATGTATGGCTAAAGACCTGTTAAAAGAGGATCCAGTTAGTGCATGCTGGCATATTAGTACTGAGACATCTTAGCACTTTTGGAAAGATGGTAAATAAGGACTGGAATAATTCAAGGAATCTAATGGAAATTATTTTCCCATTAAATTTTAAACAAAAAAGAATAGTGCTAGGATATATGTAATGGGAACACAGCGCTAATTTCCAGTTCATTTCTTTGTTAAAACGTTAGCATATTTGCTTGCAAGCAGGCTGAGTAAACTAGTATGCATGAGGTATTTAGAATTTTTTTAGGACTCCCCATGGTTTTTGTAATGGAATTATCAGCTTATTGACTAAGCAGTCATATTTGCCTTTTTATTATGTGTAAAAACTGAGCTCTCTTTAGCACATTATTTTTTTTAAGAAATTTACATTTCTTGACAGCTATATTTAGTCTGAAATGCTAATGTATTTTTGACTGCTTTTTTTACCTATGCAGTAGTGCAGTCCATCTAAAGGTGGAACACATTTCTTAAATTTTTTTACTCTTACTTTTGATAACAAACACAAATAACCCCCTTAAACATCGTGATTTGCCGCCTCTGCAGACTCTTTAAAATAAGTGGGAAGCCTGTATTATATTTATTTTACCTGCCCACATAATAGAGCAAAAGAAATTTAAAACAAATGCTATGTTATGCTGGGAAATGTAAATCAGGTGACAGATTTTGATCATAACTCTGTGGGATACTATCAGACTACTTTGCATGTACCAAAAGAAGTGCACTGTGGCAGCTGAAGTTGAACAGTCTTGTCAGTCGTGATTAACTTACGCCTTGCATCCGTGGGAAGCCTGTTGAAGTGCATAGGCATCCACACAGACATGAAGGTGGCTCACAACTGGAGCAGTTTGTAGAACTGAGGACTTAAAGCATGGGTTTTTTTTTATCTGAATGAGGATTGTAAAAAGACTTGTGTGTTCCTTGGCTGTCTCGATATAGCCCAACTCACTAGACTGTAGTTAAAAAAAAAAAAGGCATGAAAAAGGACATACTCGCACCATTATAAACAATTCTAATGATCTGAATACAATTTGTCCTTTACCAGTGAAACTTGTTCATCAGTGCTCATTTTACAGATTCTTCATAAAAAAGTGAATCATCAAGACCTTTTATTGCAGTGGGTGGAAATGCCGTGGGGTGAATGCAGGAGAAACGCTACTAGAAAAAATTCAGATGAGTCTCAAGTTCTGGGCAAGTCTATTTGAAAAGAAAATACTACAAAAAGTGTGGCAGTCCTGCCACTTGGCTATGTGCTTCATATAAGCTGAAGAATTCTGCCTTCACTGCTTTATCGTGCTTTAATAAAAGCCAGTGCTGGTGATCCTGTGTGCTAACTGGTATTTAACAAGCTAGTAGAGATATCTTTTGGACCGATGTTACAGAATGGGACAAATAAGAAACGTTTGTTTCTCATCTGTATTATGTTTCTACTTTCCATTTAGTTGCCTTAGTCTATCTTTTATCCTTTTCCATGGCTTGTGTTCCTCTCTGCTAAAATAACCTTTATTTTCCTGTCGTATGCTTCTTCCTTCCTCTGTGTGCTCTGTCATTCCCACCTGCTATTGTTTTTCCTCTCCACCTTCCTGCTTTTATATTCCTTTGTATTTTCAAAAGCAAAAACGTCTGTAGGAGGAGGACTTCCCATTGTCCGAGTACTCTTTACAAATACGCAGAAAACACTGTTAAACATTGCTTCCCAGCCCATGTTTACTATTGTTGAGACTGACTGAAGTGGGATCTGTGACCGAGGCGTGACTTGCCATTGCAGCAAAGCCCATCTAATAGCTGGCTTTGCTAAAAAGTGGCTTTACCCGTCCTGCCAACTGTCCGGTGTTGTCACTGTTTTGTCCCAATGCTTATCTGACCTGTAGTGACCTGGAGCAGGGAGCTTACTTGGTAGACAACCAACTTAGCTAAAAAAGCTGTTAGTTTTGGGCCATTATAGTTTCCTGAGCGTGGTGACTGTAGGATTAAACAACTGTGCAAGGGTGGGAATGTAACCTCACCCTTTAACCAGCTGCTGCTTTGGGTTAGCAGTGCTGTCAAAGCCTTCCTTAACCTTATTAGTATAGCTCTGTTCTTGTTAGTGGCATGCCCACGTCTTGAATGAACAAAAAGACTGGGTTTAATTTTTTATATTTTATATCCTTGCACTAGAACTTCTACCTAAAAAAAAAAAAAATTTAGCCCTGAAGTGTTCAGGCAGTTGGACTATATGATCGTTGTAGGTCCCTTCCAACTGAAATAATTCTATTCTATATATAAAAAAATGCTTCTAACTGGAATAACTGTCCAGGAACATGAAGCATGACTGAATCTGAAGACACAGCCTTTCATTTCGTTCTTGTTTGTAGGTAATTTTGAGGCCCTTAAAGTAGCATGCTTCACAGTGATAGACATGACAGGTTTCAGTAATATTCAAATATTTTTCTTGAATGTGTTTTCAGTACTTCATTTAATTTGTCTGTTTTCTTATTAAAAGATGGCAAATGAGTATGCTCTATTACTACTTTAGTATTTCATGATTTCTTTTGACAATTTTTTGTTCCATTTTACAAAGGCCGTTGGTGTAACTAGCTTTATTTTTGTGCAGGTCTTTAATGATAACATCTCCCCTCCTTTTGTTGGACTGTATCAGCTGGGAGTTTTTATCAAAATATTGTCTAAAATGCTTTCAAAACCAAGATGTGATCTCATTTCATTGTGTAAATTAGACTTAAAACTACCTGAGAATTAACCATAAAGCTTTTGTGTCAAGGTAATCGTTAAGGGATCAGGACCCATCCACAATCCAAGCTGTAGCCTGCTAAAGGAGGGTGATAGTAGTGTTGGCAGTTAATAGAATCATGCCCTCTGACTGTTCTGATATAGCACTGTTTAGCTGTAATTTTAATTTCCTATACACAGCGGTACAAAGTTGTAGCCAAGAGATCAGCTGGCCAGAGCAGATGAAGGAATGGAAGCAGGTCAGCAGAATGTGTGGCTGTCATTGCTGTAACAGTTGTCTTCAGCTTTGATTTCACAACTTGTGGTAGAATGTCGTACCAAGTTTGGAGGAGAGACTTCTGAGTGTTATAGCTCATATGAATATTCCGCTAGACAGGGAAACAAATTTAGGCAAGAGGATTCTGACAGCCCTAGATTTTTGAGGAACGATCAATCATGCAGAAGTCTTGCTGTGATGAATTGTGATGGGAAGAGAAAGCTGTATAGAGAGGTAAGTGGTGCTATTAATCAACAACAAAAGAGCTGTCAGTGTTGGAAAAGGGTCAGAAACCTGGGGCGGTCAGGAAGGTTTTACTGGGCGTTGTGTGCAGTTTTTCAAAAGGGCTTGAGTAATGGTCTTGAGAGCCAGGAGAGTCATTGCAGATGGTGGCTGATGCCCAGGGATGCTGAGCAGATAAGGGGCAGCAGCTAAAATCTAGAAAAGATACTTCTTGATGTTGGCAGCTTCTTTAAACTACTGATTTGATTTATTTTACTGGTGTTTTTTTATCACCTTTGAGAGCTTCTTCCTTCATCTAGGGCAGCCTGTGGTTTGCAGGCTCTACTAATTATAAGGCAGGAGGAGTTTAACCATAATAATGAAAATGCAGGTACTGTGGATTGCCTTTCAACCAAAGCTGAGCTTTGGCAAAGACCGACTAGGATATACCTTTTATATGTGAAAATTAGATGGATCTTCAGGCTTAAACTGTCAGTTAGGGACTAGTTAAGCAATGTCACGTATATCCATTTCACTATATTTCTTCTGGTGAGGCATATGCAGATTGCATAAGGTACGTTGTGCTGCTGTGTTTAAAAACCGCAGTCTTTGCTTTTGTGCAGATCTTGAGCGTAGACAAATCTCAATGTCAGGGCTGTTTAACTGACTAAAAAATTCATAATATGAATTTTATATTAAGTCCTAGCTAAGGTCACTCTTTCAGGAAGAAGTCCACATGTATGTGCATTTGCACATGTCAGTGTAAGGTGTTAGGTTTTTTTGCCATTAAACTGTTCTTCTAAAGAAGAACAGGTACAGCTATGGTAAAATATTGACAAAATAACCATAACTGTTGGCAGAGTAACTCTTGATGTAGTTTGGATACTGGTTACCAAGAAGCTCTTTGTAATGTAGACAAGTCTCGCCTATTGATTCATATCTTCAATTTATTTCAGCTAGAGATGGGGAAGGAAAGGCTTTGAAACGTGCTTTATTGCCTTTTCTCTTGCTAGTCGCTCCATTCTGGGACAGTAGTTGAAGTGCTTTAGATAGTCCCTGGCATTTCATTTGTGCGAATACAGAATACAGCGGATACGTGCTGTGAACACCCTCTGCAAAACAGCTGAGGTATGTTTTAAACTTGTCTGTCAGTGAATCACAGTCTAGTTTGGGAAGATCTGTCAGAGGTGAGTGGCTCCTCTTTAAAACTTTGGAGTTGTGGGGGTTATTTTTTTGTATTCCTTCTCTTTACGTGTCTTGCGAGTGTTGAAGATCAGGTCTTCCAGTGAGTTGTCACTTATTCTGTAGAACCTACCAAATACTTAGCAGCAAGGAGTGCTGTTACTCTCTCCGGCTCTGGCATCATCAGTTGTTTTCTTAGCAAAATTCTTGTATTTGGTCTGATAAAAAGAGAAACTTTCAGTTGTTATTTGTCTGCTGGGTGCTTCAGACAGTGTAGAAAACACGGTTGATGAATGAATTCCTTAAAATGAGACCTCTGCTTGATTTCAGTCTACATTAATAGATTATTTTTTTACATAATTTTGCATAACATTTGAATAATCTTGCATTGTTAGTTTTAAAAGCCTTGAAAGGCTGTCAGGGAATCACCAGAATCACTCTTTCAGTAGTTCGTGTACTTGTATAAAGAAAGCATTTAATCTGAGGCATCGTCTTTCAGATATTTATTTTGCAGACTAAATCCTGTTGGAAACTGTACCTTTTTGGCTTCTTGAAGAACACTGAAGGCTAATGTCTGGAGCCAATACTGACATTTTTGTCTTGTTCAGAACATCTGTGGCATCTGTCTTTTGCATTTTGGTTTCCTTTGGACTGTATATTGCTAAATTCTTGCCTACTTATTTTGCACAGCTTACAGCTGTTGGGACTAACACGATTTCCTGCTTCTAATGCATTTGAAAGGAATATTTGTAATGTATCGTTAAGTCCCCTTGATGAAAGTAGTGATGAATTTGTGTTTTCATTATGCTCCAGACTAAGACTTTTAAATTCTACAAGTATATAAATAGAGTCATAAACCCACTTAAGTGCTTGTATACTCCTGGAGTGTAGCTTAAGCTTTCCAGAGTTTTTCTCATAATACTGTTTTTATGCTTGGACAAAACTGAGGTTTTCTTGCTTTTTGGTGCTTGAATTATGCTTTCATATATGGAGTGAGACAATGGGATTATGCTAAAACACTCTTAGGTCAACCTTCAAAGGATACAGTTCTGTAAATATCATCCTTTTGTCACAGGACTTCTACTTTCTACTACCAGGAGCTTTTATTATTACAGCTGGAACATACAGAAGTAACTTAGCTTATCTCTCTGTATCTTTAGCAAAGACCATTTTAGTGTATTTTATTTCCCTGTTTGTACTACCATTTTAGGTAGTATTCAAATAATTGTTTTGAGTGGCTTAATGTTTGTTTGCTTTCTCAGAAATGCTGTCCCAGATTCAATTCAAGTGGTTTCCAGAATAACTTTACTGATACTAAAATCCTTCCTAATTCCACTAACAAGAGCTAGCAGAACCTCACTGTTTTACTGTGTGTGTGTCTGGGGGAAGGGCTGGATTTTTCTTGTGTCTTGGTAAAAAGGGGATTAATGTGAAATTGATGCTACCGGTACAACTGCAGGTGCTAAGGTGGACAATAATGCAGTTTAAGGTCCTGGATCTTTCTTGGTGTAATGCTGATCTTACTTCAGAGGTTGAATATTTAGAGTTTAACTTTCTCATAGTTTTGAGGAGATTGGAACATCAACAAGAATGACATATGGCAAAGTTTTTTCTTAGCTGCCTGTGTGTGTGGAGCAATCAACAAAGTTATGTAAATAAATGTATGCAGTCTATTTGATTTGATATGTTTGACTATTTCCTTTTTTTTTTCTTTCCCCTCCAGCTGGTAACTGTGATCTCAGATACAACTCCTTCATGTGTGAGGGTCAAAGAATGAGTAAGAGCCTGTTAATAGAGGACAGTGGGAGTTGTAAAGAAGGAAAGACAGGAATAGAGTCTGCCTGAGCGTTTTTCTGTTCAGCTTTGGCAGTTCTGTAAAATGTAGAAAAGGATGAAAATGTTGATCCTGGCATTTGCTCTGGGCAGTTGTGATAGATTGAGTTGGATGATAGTAAATAGTCAGCTGGGAAGGGGTGATTCCCAAGTGGTGAACTTTCACAAACTTGAAGGTCTGAGATTCTGTGGCAGGGTGCGATGTGCTAGCTGTAAATTAACCGACGAGGAGTATCACGTCCTCGTGGCTGAACACAAGCGTATGCATTTATTGTGCAAGGATCCTTCCCAGTGTAACTGTCTAGGATGGACAAAAGTGGAGATTCACTTTAATGGCTTGCTGTGTTCATGGAGAACATAAATTTCTAGAATTGTTAAAGCGAAATCCTGAATACTCAAAATAAAGTTAGTCTGAATATATTAGGTGAGGCAGTGTGGATTTTAAGGGAGTTACCTGCTATACTTGTTATCTTCAAACTGTTTTTTCAGTGGCTGTAGGAATGTACCAGTCAAAGGAATTTTTTTGCTTCTGTGGCTAGTACAGAATGTTCTAAAGCTTTTTTCCTTTTTCTTTTTTTTTCCCTCCCCACTCTAGAGGGAAGTTTCTAAGCAGAAAGCTGAGGTGTGGATGTACAACACTAGCTATTCTGCACAGGCTTCATCACTGATGTAGAGTGCTTGAGGTTTCTTCACATAAGCTTTCAAAATAGTGTTCCTTGCACTTGAGTCTTACTGGTATCCATGTGGAGAGTTAGCAGTAAGCGTAAGCAATGTGCCTGTTGCATAGCAGGTAGCTCGTACAATCTGCAGAAAATAGATTGTGATTCTTTTACATAAGATCTCTGTTTGAATTTGTTTTTCCCTTTACGTGCCTATATAATTTTTTTTTTGGTTTTATTTTAAGGATTGGACCTATCCCATGAGGAGAGAGATGCAGGTATGACACACTTTCATTTACCATTTGAGTCAAAACCCATGGAGCGTTCAGTAAGAAAAATAAAGTGCCCTACAAAAGAGCTGGTATCAAAATCAGTCTTTAGGGGTAAAGTGTCAGGCAGCACCATGGGAGAGATGTGCAAGGATTGCCAGCTTAGAGTGCAGGTTTCCTTGGATCTCTGTTGTGCAAGTACTAAAAAAAAAAAAAAAGTAATTTTGTCCTTTTCAGAATCCCCAAAATACTGTGTTTTTGTCTTCGTGAGTATTTTTAGGAGATGGCTGTTAAAAATATATTGGAGCTTTGCTTTTTAACTTAAATTTGGTTGGAAGTAGGTGTTCTCAAGGAGGATGGACAATTAAAATTTTCCTACCATGGTGTGAGCCAAATCTTTGCACAAGATGAGATCTACAGACCTACATGTCTTTATTGGTGGGGAGATAAATGGTTAAAAATCGGTATTTTCCTACTACTGGGACAAAGCTAGAAGACTTCCCATGCGTGTATCTTTTTCCATGAGAGCGATTTGGAATTAATTACGAGACATGATTGTATACAAAGTTAGAGTTCCCTTCATTTGATCTGGGGCTCGGTAAGATGCAGTAATCAAACTGGAACTTAGTCCAAATAAAGGACTTGATTCCTGTTCCAAAACAAGATCTCCTGCACAAAGATCATGTTTCTTTTATCTTGCCAAACCGATTTTTTTTTCCCTTGTCCCATTATAAACGACACTTGATAACACATCTCTCACTAATATAATATGTGAATTACTTGTTTCCATGGCCATAGTCTGAGCTGAGTGCAATGTATTATTTCAAATGGTTTTGAGTTGTTATTAAATATCTGTTCTTCTGCCTCCTAGGAAATTTTACCTGGGTTATTTTTAGGCCCATATTCTTCAGCTATGAAAAGCAAGGTATGATTTTCAGAATAGTAGCTCATAAGAAAACTTTGCTGTGGTGATTTGTTTTGTTACTGTGGTGGTATGTTCAAGGGTTATCTATATAGGTGTAAATTTGGTTGCAATCCTGAACTGGAATATGAAAGATGCCAGAGTAGAAGTAATACTTGGTGCATTTATGGGATGGTCCTTTTAGCCTGCAGGATTATCTGACTGGGGCTGGTGTTGATGCCTCCCTTTTCCAGAGTGAATCTGAACTACTGCCTCAGGCACATGCTGGGGCAGTTAACACTTAAAAGACAGCGTTTTCCTTAACAATCTTGTGAGCTAAAGGACTATTTCAGGAGAAAAATGAAAAAAGAGCCCTGATTAAATTTTTTCATGTGGCTTGAAGTTCTGCATGCATTCGTACACACACACACACATGCGTGCTCTCTCAATTCAGCTAGTCAGCTTTGCCTACTCCTTACAAACCAGAGAAAAGTGCAAGTTTGAAGTGACTTGCACACTAATTGCAGTGAGCATTCATGTGTGAGCTTTTTGTATTAAAAATGAGTCTTATAGTTAAGCTTGTATATAATTTTAATTAGAAAAAGATAAACCATTTGAGACTTGCATATTACTGATCAGGCAATCTATTTCCTTTGCTGAAGTTTTGCAACACAAATCAGAACTGGGAACTCACAAATATGCAATAAAATAAGGTAAATTCCATCTACAATAAAGTCAAGCACTGCTAAGATAAAGCTTATATCTGCAAACTTACCTCCTAGTTTAAATGATCACTTTCAGTGGTCTGATTCCAGCAAGGATCCAATGCTAGCTGAAAATTACTACATCATGTAGGGACTTGCAGTTTCAGGCGAAGTGAAAGGTGGGCAGACACAAACAAGTTCATTGAATGTCTTCTTTACTGCCTGTTCTTTTTATCGTTGTTAGGAATGCTTTTTCTTGCAGCTCCTAATGGTTGTGTTTTGTCTTTTTGAAAGACAATTTTTCACCCTATGCTTTGAATATTAGAAAACTAGCTCTGATTTTCCTTGAGGACATGATATAGCCCTATTGTATATTTAAGTATAGCTTTTCTTTTTATTACTGGGTAATAGATGGATTCTGTAATTAAAAAAAAATGTTTTTTTCTTTTTCCACAGCTACCTATACTTCAGAAACATGGAATAACCCATGTAATATGCATACGGCAAAACATTGAAGCAAATTTTATTAAACCAAACTTCCAACAGTTATTTAGGTGAGAAATGATAATAACATGCAGACCTGCAAACAATGAAAGGTCTTACTTTTAAACAACTTGTTCTGTATTAACAAGACTTTTTTGTGTTAGTGTTCTTTCCAAATATTTTCACATTGTCAAAACTATTTGAAAAATAGTGTAGAAATAGCTAAGGTGTAGAAATACTCTTAAATCCAAACCATGAAGTTTGTTCATCCTGCTAAACTCTGGACATAGGCAAGTCTGCAAATGAGAAGTATCCATTAGCTTGCAGTAACTGTCTTTAGTTTTAAAGTTGTTAGTTCTGAGTACAGTTTGTCCTGCTAATAGAATATTTGAGGTAACTTAATCAGAATATGTGTACCTCTGAAAAAGTTGCATAGAGCCTCAGAAAAGAGCACTGGCCTGTGTTTACAAGCTGATGGGGAGCATGTGGGCATGTAGTACACTGCTTTCAAACAAAGCTGAGTCACCGGTAGCATAGCACTTGTGAATTTCTTCCACTCTGAGAGGTGATTTTGTCAGGGGATGTTGGAGAAGGTTCCTCACTTCCTTCCTCATAAGGGCAGCTCCAGAGGTTGCTTGATTGTAGAAGTTCTGGAGCTCAGACCAGAAAGAAAAGCCAGGAGGGTAGTGCTGGCTTCCCTCTGCAGGTTTGAGTATTGTAGTGGGGTTCAATCAGTTGTACGTGTACTGGTGGCAGCAACTCAGTGTTATTGTGTACTCATAGCAACTGTTTTCATTGTAGGTATTTAGTCTTGGATATTGCAGATAATCCAGTTGAGAATATAATACGATTTTTCCCTATGGTAAGTATTTGTGTGTTAATGTGAATGGATTGGGAATGGAGTTGCCCAGTAAGAGTTTTCTGAACTAACAGGTACCAGTTTCAAATTTGGGATACCCAGCCTGAGGCGCCTGGAAGGGCTGTGAACTCTTAAGTGACCTTATTATTGCCACTTTAGTAGGTGTAGTTAACTCCTTTTTACAAGCATAGAAACTGAGGCAGAGTTGTAAGAGCTGTATTTTATTACGGTTTAAAAAAACAATAAGACACAAAAAAAAGACTGGTCTCAAAGCAAAGAAATCAGGTCATGGGAGAATGCTGGAGAACTTGGCCTGTAGGCAACTTATTTTTTGAGCCCAAGAGTATTTACATCTCTTGTATCAAATACTGAAACAAATTCAACAGAAAATAGTAACTAGTTGGTGTAACTAAGTTTTACAGCATCTTGGAACATGTTTACTGTAGAAGAATGTAAAAGTAACTTTAGGTTAAACAGTACCCATTACATACTGACCTTTGGAAATAGAATAAACCCTTAGTTTTGAGCTATGGTTTTGTATCTTTATTTTAGGTTAGTTTGCAACAGAGCAAAAGCATTTTGTTCCTTCCCCCACCCAAAAAAAAAAAAAACCCCACCAAAAAACTCTTCTGGCTTCCCTGTATATGGCAGAGGTGGTTGTGTTTTTGCAGAACAAGGCGGCAAATCAGTTGATGGCTTGCAGCTTTTCTGAAGTGTAATGCCATTTGATCGAACAACATCCTTTGCAAATCTCGCAGTTACTGACATCTTAGTAGCTCTGTGTTGGTATATTTTTAAGAGTCTAGTCTGAGTTTTCCCCACAATAAATTATTTAGCTTTTGCTTTTCATCTAATCGGCTGTTTCAATCTGGCAGTGTTCCACAGACCTCACTACATCACGTCTCACCTTATAGATTGATGAGACCTACTTTTATAACTGAAAATATCATTGGAGAACTTCTAGGAAAACACAGGTGTCAAAGTGGTCCAGGCCATATTGCTGTTGATGCGTGTGGGTTTTTGTTTGTGGTTTTGGTTTTTTTTCCTCCCAACTGTTAAACAAAGATGTTTGGAAGTTACTTTTTATTATAGTGGCATAACATGTGACATAATGATTGTAAAAGGCGCACGTACTGGATTTTTATGCATTTTTGTTTCTGGCTTCGTGCTAGTTTTTCACTGACAATTTTATGGGTAGTTAAAAGTACAAAAGAAATATAAATGTCCAGTTGAAGTGATGTCTAAGTCTGTATACACAGAGTGCATTGTTGTCACTGTATATAAAGACTGATACAAAAATTCTACCATATAAATGCAAGTAGCAGTAACATCTAAAATAGTCTGAAACTTTGAGTCTTGTAATTTTTTTCTTTTTAGACTAAAGAATTTATTGATGGAAGTTTACAAAGTGGAGGTAAAATCATATTAACTTTTTTCCTTCATTTACTAATACATTGTTGTTAAAGCTTTAAAACTAGCTTAGTGGTATGTATTAGAGGCTCTTAAGTATGAGGTTTTCTTAAATTTGGGGTTTTATTGTGCTTGAGTTGAACTATATTATACAAGTTCAGAGCTAAGTGTTCTTCTTTCCTTTTGCCTCTGACCGGAAAACAAACCTCTTTGTATATCTGGGGTTTTTTTTTTTCACTTTAAACACAACTGTGTTCTGTGCATGAGTTTTCTTTTGTCCCCTCTCTAATGTAGGGCCTTAAATCTGCATTGTGGTCCTGGAATGCAGATTCTGTTACTCAAAATCCTCAGAGGAGCAGGAATCTGTGCTTCTGTATCCCAGGGCAGTAACAGACAGAGTGTAGTTAGTAATCTAGAGTGAAGTAAGACACGCCTGTTATTCTTAGGATGTACCTTGCTGCTGTGTAGTTCTCCATAACAAGGAAAAACTACATTTCAAAGAATTTTCTTCAGTCTGTACAAGTATGGTTGGTTGTTTTTTTTGTCTTCTCAGGAAAAGTTCTTGTCCATGGAAATGCAGGGATTTCTAGAAGGTAGGAAACTATCCATCCTGCTTATTAATTTTTTTAAACAATGGACATAAATTTTAATGATTTTTTTTGTTTGTTTCTTTTCAGTGCTGCCTTAGTTATTGCATACATAATGGAAACATTTGGGGTGAAGTACAGGTAAGAACAGAGCATGGTCATGTAGTTAACCATTTGTCTGAAAAGGCTGAAGTGAGAGAGTACTTTAGTACGGATAAGAAGTCCGATACGTCTGTAGGTATTCATTTTTTTAATTCAAGTGGTGTAAGTGAATAATAATTTTGGAGGGAACGTAAACAGTTGTGTATTGACGCATAAGCCAGTTGTTACCTACTGAGATTGAGTGAAGACATTACATGGGGCGGATGATTCCATTTCACTTCACTGCAGGTTTGTTTACGTCCTTTCTTTAAGAAGAAGTAGGTACCTGCTGCTAACGGAGACAGGATACCAGCCTACATGGATTGATGCCTTGCTGCAAAGCTATGGGAGAGGCCCCAAGAGGCTGTTCTAAGTAGTGTGTGGAAAACAGGCCACCGAGCTGGAGGTGGGGGTGGGCAAATAGTATTTTACAACTACTGCTTCCTATTTTGCCGACACAATATCAGTTATACAAACCAGTTCTGAGGAGCCTTTAGAGATTGCGTATTTCCTAAGAACTGATAGTAGGAAGGAGGACTCCTGAAACCACAGAGACTTTTGTCATAGTCTGTTTTCCACTGAAGTATTTTCTCTCTCCTTCTCTTTTTAAGGGACGCATTTACTTATGTTCAAGAAAGAAGGTTCTGTATTAATCCTAATGCTGGATTTGTCCATCAACTTCAGGTGACTTTTTTTTTCTGGTCATAACTCAAAAGCCATCTGATGAATCATCTTCCTGCAAAACAGCTGTTTCTACTTAGGCTTAACATTTACTGTAAAAGTATGCTTCAAGTAAACGTCAGAAGCTGTAGTAGAGCTTGGAAGGAAGATGAGTGGGTACCCTAGTTCACTAGACTTAAGCTTTAGACAAAGCAAATCCAGGAATGGAGGAGAAATAAAAATCCTCTTTTGTGCAGTGATAAAGAGGCTCTGAAACAGCTTAATTGGTGGCTAAGGAAACTGCGAAGTGAGTATCGTGGCACACATCAGTGATGCTTCCTGACACTTGCATTCATAGGTGATGAAATTCACAAGTCTGAAACAGCAAACAGTGGTATCATGAAGCTGCTTTTTTAGTAAATTTAGTATATTCCAGGAGTCTGTTGGGTGAATGGTGGGCAAACATCAGGACAGTATGTTGAAACAGATTTGCAGTGTCTCTGCTATTACTTAGGTGGCTGGCAGCAAGATGATTGAATATCTCCTCTGTTTGTTTTTTTTAAAGTAACTCCTGTGAGTTGTGGTGTAGCACTGAAAGTGTGACAGGTCACTAGAATGCAACTTAAAGGCCCGGTATGGTTTGTCCTTGTAACAAATCTCTGAAGCTACTGTATTCTAAGTTTGTTTTTACGGTCTGAATTGCCTTCTGGGAGCAACAATGAGTTCTCTGAACGTTCTCACAGAATTTTTTTAATGAAAGTTTACTCTCTTCCTTAAAGCCATTTCTTGTCATCCTTTAAGTTTTTCTTTTGCTCTGTCTTCCTGATGATTCTTGTCATTCACATCAAAGCAACAAAGAACTCTCCTCCTCTAAAATCTCTGCCTTACTATGAGATACTCTCTAGTCCATCCTAGTGAACACTCCGAATTAATCCTTTCTCATCCTTACAAAGCATTATGCCAAATTAATAGCAATATGTATTATTCAACTTCTTCAGGAATATGAAGCCATCTATCTAGCAAAATTAACCATCCAGATGATGTCACCACTGCAGTTGGAGAGATCCCTCTCAGTTCCACCTGGTACTACAGGTCAGAAGCCTCTCCTGTTGTGTGTGATGTTGCCTGTCTTACCTGCTGTTGCGAGGTGACTTTTGCACTCCCTAAGTAAACCTCCAGCAGCAGTGAATCTCAAACTTTTGGGAAGGGGATGGCTGCAGTTGGTGTGCGAGCTATGGTCAAACTTCAGTATGCAGTAATTAAATGTTCTGTTCTCCTATGGTTGAACTTCCCTGTGGTGGTGTCCGTACTTCCATACCATACTGGAGAAGGGCCCTGCCTCTCCCTGTCCTTCAAAAACCCCGAGTTCCCTAGAGGAATCAAGAGTGACAGGTTGAAAGCAGCCAGTGTTCATGACATAATTGCTGCCCTTAAAATGAAGGCAGTTGCTCTGAAAAAAAGTTTTGCTGTGCCTTTAAACAGATAATGGGGGATTGGGGCATGTAAAAAAAAATGTTACCTTAATCATATAGAGGTGTGCCAGTAGCAACCCCTGCTAAAGGTCAGTGAAAATGGAGTTTGGGGGGGAGATGTAAAGGGTGTGCAAAAAATGGTGGCTTCTAGGAAATTTCTCTTCCATGTGGAGAAGAAGTGTGAGGGAAGAAGAGTGCTGTCAGCAAATGGCTGTCCAAAAGCTGAATGTCTTCAAAGGGTAGAGTCCCTGCAAGAAGACAGTAACAACTGCCCTGTAGTCCTGCTCACGGCTGTGTATTGTTAGAGCTGATCTTTTCAGATGTATCCTCCTTCCTCTTGCCTTTTTCAGGAAGCTTAAAGCGAATGCATGAAGAGGATGAAGAACTTGGAACCATGCAAGTGGCAGCAGCACAGAACGGATGATATCTGAGGACAAGCACTGTTTGTATTTTGAATTCCTGCCAAGAAAGGTGAAGAAAACTAGGGAAAAAGAATTAATAATGCAAAATGATGAACACACACACACATAGCTTCTTTTCAATTACATGTTGCTTTCAGATGTAAATCTGCCTCTGCAACACACTAAGCATCATTTTTAAGATGTTGGACTTCTTGAATGAATAGATGGCACTGATTGTTTTACTCCTTTTTTACACTTTACAGTTTTATTCTAAACCAAGATTTTTGGACTTGCAAAGAGGTATTATTGCAATAATGCACTTTTCATACTTGAAATTTCTTTATTTGTATGATATAAAGTTATTACTTTAAACAAAATGCAAGCTGGGGGGATTTGTTTATAAAGTTATTTGTGTAATTTATAACAAGAGACTTTAGTAAAGAAAAAGTTTGCTAAAACTCACCTTGTTCTCAGTATATATTATGGTCATGCTTGTAGAAATGTCCTTTATGAACTGCGCTATGCACTACTACTGGCAATTGAGCGACAGCAGTGATCTAATCGGTATTTAACTCTTTACCTTGTTATAAAACCTCCTTATATACTGAATTATTTTGAGACTGACACTGTTGCATAAAAGATACGAATGAAATGATGGCTCCTTTAGAGCACTGTGGTGACTGAGCAAATTACAAAGCTGTTAGAAGAACTTGTGTATTTGGGAAATCGGAGCTTGTAATTAGACTGTATTTTAGCAGGGAACAGGTGGGCTCAGGAGAGTTGAATCAATATAAAACGTATTTGGGGATCTGAGCATCCAGCTATCTCCCTGTACTCTGATATGGCTGTGTGCGAATGGCCAATGTCCTCTGTCGGCCTCCAAATGAGCAACCTGTGCAGAGGGGGACCCTCTGAGGGCAGATATCTTTGAATTTGAAGGCGTGAATCTAAACAGCGAAGCCGTTTTGTGCTGTGAGGATTTCTTCTGATGCTGCCTTGTGCTGGAGGATCGTCCAGCAGCTTGTTTACTTTTTCGGAGCCTGTTTACTTTGTAGGAGTTCTGCCTCACTTTGTGTATTCAAGGCAAGTTGACCACGCCTGTGACTTGCTGATCTTTGCTTAGTCACTGATCCTCTGCCTTGTCTTGCAGCTCCTCAGAAGGCTGGCTGAGGGGCAGTCCCTCCAGAGCAAGTCTGAGCTCTTGGCCTGTGTGAAGGCTCTTACAAGTAGTTAGCAGATTCTGGTTTGAAAACTACTGCCTGGCTTGGCTTAAAGTGTGCTGCTAGAACAGATGTTGGTCACACCTGAGGAGGAAATCCTCCTGCAGTAAGTCAGGGCTTTTAGCTGAGCCAGGACACCTGGGTGAGGCTTTATAGCTTAATAACCTCTTCTCATGTGGAATGTGAAGGCCCTGGAGTGCTGCGTATGGGGAGGGCTCACAGCTTCAGCGGAGCTGAACCAGTGTTCAGCAGCATTTTCCCTTTACTGCTGTCTGTCCTCTGCCACCTATGTCGGTGATGGAGCAGCGCAAATCCTTCGGGGAAAAAAAACCTCTAAGAAATGCATGATGCTTTAGTTGGGAAATTTTAGTTAGGAAGTGTGACTGTTATCTCCTTAAGAACTACAACTTGTCAGTGTTAAGCCGACCTGCTAAGCATGCAGTGCTGGTTTTGCAATTGTAGGGTTTATTATGTGCTGTTAACTGACTCTCTTTAAAAGAATGCTTCTGGGGCTGTTGGGAAATATGTTCTGAGATGTTTCACTGCTTACCCCATGAGGCTACCACATGGCTGCGGTGGGGTTTGTGGATGTCTGTCTCTCTCTGCACAGCTCACCAAATGCTGCCAGCTACAAGCTTCTGATGAAACAAGGATGGGAACCAGAACTTCTGCATAAAATTGCTCTCTGTTTCAGCTCCCTTGGGGTCCCTTGAGAAGGGGTAGAGATGAAACACAGATGGAAGAATTAATTCATCTAACTATCCCCTGCCAGAGAGGCTTGTTCATGTGTAGTCTGGTTCTGTTGCCTCACCGGGGTCCTGGTGTTTCCCTGGGGAGACTGTTTCACAAACTAACAAGCTTCATGACTAAGGATTTTCCACCAATCTAGTTTTTTTTTTTTTTTTTTTCATGCCATTACCCCCTCCTGATGCCTTCTACAGTCATTCTGGTCTGTCTGCCTGCTGCCTTGCAAATAACAGCCTCTCAGATCGTAAGGGATTCTGAGATTAGTTTCCTCATATATCTTATTTTTAAGCCTTTTATTTAAAATTTCTTGACATCTGTCTCATTTAGCTTACTGCCAGTAGGTACTTCAATTACTGTTTGCTTTCTGGGGTTAAACCAAAGGTGGTGATTGGCAGCAGGGGTCCCTCACTGTGGCCTTAGAGTAGCAGTAGAGGTTGAATTTTCTCCCTTCCCCAGGTTCAGACACAAAGCTGCAGGACCCAGATCTTTGGGGATCCATAGCTATATGTTAAGGTGCTAAAGTTCCCTTTTCCAGCTTAGGGGAAGCAGACTGCAGGAGCTGGAGATCTCCCCCTCGTGGAGGGAGAGCTGTTACCCAAAAAAAAAAGAAATCCCAAGGAGGAGCTAACATTAAACCTCTGGAGAAGTTGGTAGTTATGTTACGGTTGATTTCTGACAAGATCCTTGGTTCCTTTTGTTTGCTGGGAGGGGGGGGGTCTTGCTTTTTCCTATTGAGCCAGTTGTACTATAGATAAATTAACAGGGCTTCAGTTTAGGAGATGCATCATGTATTTTAATACCACCTGTTGCTGTTAAATGCTGTGATTTGTGGCACTTTCCTGATTCCTGTGAACTGCGATAATTTCAAATACGTATACTTGTGTACTAGGTGTTCTTCCAGCTGCCTGGGGCATGCCTGAAACCACAGCAGCATTTGTAAGGAAGGAAGTCCCCAGTCTGGGCAGTGTCAGCTCTGCAGCATCTGCCTGCAGTTTGTTGATACATGCAATGCCTTTGCCAGCTGATGCTTCCAGGGCCTCTGCTGATAACAGACCACTTTCTGCCCTGCAGCTCGTACCCACAACCCTTTCCTCATGTAAAAGACCGTACACCGAGCCCAGTCTTCCTCCAGAGGAATTCCTGACAGCCTAGCTGCTAACCAGGTGTGACGGAGCAGGTCCTCTCCACATGGAGCTGCTGTAACTGCTGTTTCCATAGGGGTGGTAGCCTGCCAAGGTTGGGAACGTCACCTCTGGTACAGAACAAAGAGGTCTTCAAAGCTAAAGGGATGCTGATGAGCTGGATTCTGCCCAGCAGAGGCATTGTCATGCAGCCACAAAACCAAGCTTTCAGCCTAATTCATTTGTTTTACAATGATCTAAGCTGGCTACGCAATCATCTGCTCCTCACTTGTACTAATCTTTTCATTTAACTCTTAATGAGGGCCTGGAGCTGTTTAGATGGTGTAGATATCATGGAATTCAAATCATCTACTTTAAAGTAGTGGAAATTCACAACTAGTTAAAACTGTGAAAGGCAAGAAAATCCACCTCAGTCATTTAGGCCCAGCATAAATCAGTAGCTGATTTTATACAATTATTAGTTCAGAGTTGGGGCTCAAGCCACTTAGATCTTCTGTCAGCAGAGCACATCTGGGAGCAGCCCTGCTTTCTCCCAGGGAAAAAAATGGGGGGCCTAGGCCTAAATGCAGGTCTGCTGTGGAGGGCAGGGGCACAAGTGGGTCACAGACTCCTACCTGGCTCCGAGACTTGCAGGTCTCAGACTATGCCTTGCTCCTGGCAGCCCTGGGCTTGTGTCCACATCTGCAAGCGATCAAGCTGTTTGGATGCACACCCCTGGTTGCAGGAGAGGTACTCAGGCTGGGGTTTGTGCCTGCAGGCAAAGGCTCTACCACCAGAACAAGCTGAGAACGTCCTTTGAACACTTGCTTGATAGAAGTCATACTTGCAGAGATGCACATGTGCATCAGACACGTGCTTCAAATCAGTATGGAGTCTCAAAAAGTGTTCTCTTCAGTCTAGGGAAAGGAAAGCAAAGGTATTTGCAGCAGGTGGTACCGTTCTGAAAGCCAACAGTACTCTGGATACCTACCACTAGGCACAACACGGCAATACAAAAACCAGACCAGACAGATAGATACAGTTGGCAGTCTTCATTTATTCAGCTTAAAGATTTTTTTTTTTTAAAAAATAATCAATAAATAAAACAGACATCACCAAGGAAACACTATATTGAGTGGAGTACCATCAGGAACATTAAATAGAACCCCCACCACAGCTTAAAGTAGCTCTCCACACCACAATGAAAGAACATTTTGTAAGGCCTAACTGTTCACAAACAAGACTGGCTGTTCTGTACGAACCTTCACGTATTTATAATGCCCTATTCATAGATGTAGGATTTGTCACTCTCTTTGCACAAAACACTACTGTTGAAACCAGGGCTTTGTACGTTATTTGCTTGCCATCGCTGGCAAAAGTGCTAACATCATTTATCCAATCTTACAGCAAGAGGGATGCTCTAAAGCAGCAACAATCCCTCGGGACCAGGATGGGGGATTGCTATACCGGAGGCACAAGCCCTTACCAGCAAAACCGCAGCCCACCTGGCCCTCAGGAGTTCAGCGAGCTGGCCGTTCGGTGAAGCTGAACGCATTCCTGCCAATCCCAAATCACAGTCCCATTGAGTACTAAGCCAGAGCCCCATGCAAGACAGGGTGTATTCTGTCTGTTAGACATTCCAGTTTCCCAGTTACCTTTGCCCTGTTGCAAACCATTGGGTTTGTTGTTTTGTTGGTTTTTTTTTTTTTGTCAGAAAACAAGTAATTATCCTGAAAACAAAGTTATCAGCTAAAGTGCAGGACTCCTGCAGTGAGAAGTACACATCCATTTTTAGACTCGGAACATCAGCTTTAGCATAGCCCATAAGGATTCTCCCCTACCCGCACAAATAGTAACAAATTCGGTTTTGGAAAATAGTACCTATAAAACTTTAGGTACGTTAACATCAACAGCACTTCAGTGAGCTTTCATGGAAAGAACAGAACAAACGCCCATTCCCTATCACTAATTCGGCATAAGAGAAGCATCATCTCTACCCGAGCTTCATCATCCTTCCGTGAAGTACAGACAGCAGAACAATCCCACCAGCTGTACTTTGGCTACCAAGAAAAGAAGCGCAAACCTTTAGAAAAATACAATGCAAGAAAAAATTTGAGATAAAAATATATACCTTTGGTTAAAAACCATCCCTTTAACAAGAGTCCTTTGTAACTCAGCTAGAACAAAAAAAGCTTCACTTTGACTGAACAGTAGTAAAAATTAGTTCTAAGCGCTTATTTCCTAACCCAGAGGACCCTTCTAAAATGTCAGTAATTTGTTTTTTTCCCCAGGATTTACACATTCGATGTTCATTATTTATAGGGATCGTTATATTCGCAGCAATAAACTATATAAATTTTCCACGAAGAGAATGTTTGTAGCACAAGCTCCTCCACCAACAGTCTTTACAAAAAAAAAAAAAAAAAGACTAGAAGTTCTTAATTAAAGAACCGTTGAAACATGTAGTTTTCTTCAGATACCGAATAGCCAAACTTCTTATAGAAATCCACATTTTTTGGCAGACACTCAAGCGTAATTTTGTAACAGTTCAGTCTCTTACTTAGCAACGTTAGGGTGGACGTTAATCTGAAAAAGACAGAAAACCAACAGTTAAATGAAACGGCCCTGAACGCTGGATCGATTAACATTTAATTACCTAAAGTTATCAGACCTACGATAATGAAGTTTTACAGCACTCTGCATTGTCCTTCACTACACAGGATAGTTGCTAACCCAAGCAAAAAAAAAAAAAAAAAGGACAAAGTACCAGCATCTTGCAGACACTTTTCTGTTACTGCTGTAAGAACCTCAGCTTGCGCTCTGCTGGCTAGCGATGCCTTCTGGCTAAATTCTTTTCGCCTGTCTGGCTGGGGAGGATCTGCCCTGCAGCTAACCTGCAGAGCTAAAATCCTGCCCTCGGAGGTCTGGTGAGCGATCTTTGCCAGCTTGTTTGCTGGCACCCGTCAGCGTGGTAAGGTGGGGGGACAGAAACCAACTGGGTGAGGGTTTGCTGCCCTGCCTGGTGGTAAACGGCAAAGGTGGTGAAATACTTACAGTTTACCAAGCTGCCTTCCTCTGCATTCCCCGCTTACTACTACATCTTCTATCCTTCCTCTCTGTGAAAATACGGGCAAGGGTTAGTCGAACAGAACACCGTTGTGTTAGTTTTCCTACTGCTATACATTTCATGCCTGGATTTTCTGCTGTCTATTTAGATACAACTCCTCCAGCGGTCAACACGCTCGTAACGCCCCTTCCAGCACCCAGCAGGAGCTGCAGCCCCACCACAGCCTTTCCCCGCTGAGGGATTTGTATCTCTAGCTCCCCGTTTTCACACGTCTAGCTGGGACTCCACAGCAGCGAGATCCTCAGCCATCTGCTCCGTCAGAACCAAGTCTGACTAGTTCAAAAGCTCACTGGGAGGGAGAACGGGACAGACATCAAATTGCTCTTTTTCCTTAAGAAAAGCCAAAGCTTCTATTTTACTATTTAGCTGAGCCCCCAAGGATGGGAGATATTTTGAAAACACAGAAGGTACTTCATCACACAGTAACACCACAAAAACAACATGCACGGAGTCAGGGGACAGGATCTTTTTCCTCGCTTTACAGCTGCAGCGACAGAATATACCTTTGCACAGGAGTGAGTGAACTTATGTTCTATCACCAGCGTTGCTGTAGCAACAATCTGTCCAAGATTTGTGTCTTCTACGACAGTGACGTAGTAATCTCCAGATCTCTTCATGTGCTCAAAGGTTTCTGCGGGAGCAGACAGACAGCGGAACAGTCACTGTTAATCTCAGATTAAATTGCTGTGAAGTCTTAACACAGATTCTAAACGCAGATCACCGCAGGGTTCAGGATCACAAGGAAGATGCGCCCAAGACCCCAGACCCTGAAAGCCCCGGAGTCAGACTAACCCAGAGACAGAACCAGGAAAAAGCAGAAATTAAACAAATTCCTTTTCCTCAGCTGCCGAGAGAATCCTCCTTCCCCAGCGTCTCTGCAGATGGGCGCTACGATGAAGGTGGCAGCACCTCTAAGTTTTCTTAGATCTCAGTCAAACCAGTGAAGAAAGCTCAGGATGCTGTTGAGCTACGATTAAAAGGCAAGCCTCTGCCTCGCTACCGGTGCTGCAATAATTCAGCCAAAACAAGCCATCACCCAGTAGTCCCTTCTGCCAGGTATCTAAAGCTCAGTGTCAAAAGCAGGTATACAATTTAGGCCTGTCCTAGCCAAGAAACCCTTCGGGATAGCTGCAACTGGATCCAACGCTGAGTGCCAAAGGCTGCCTCAGGGGAGCTGAACTAATAAATGCCTCTGGCATCAGGCAGTCGGGAGCCTCACACCCAAGCAGCTTTGCTGTCAGCATCAGTATCCTCTGCTTCCCAGCAACCTCTATGGAAATGCCAAGAAATAATGACATACTCACTGATAAACTGCTCTGGGCTTGCAACTCCAGTTTCAGTCAGCTGACCCAGAACCTTAAAAAAGCCTGTTATAAAAGAAGTGTAGGGGGGGGAACAACCCTCAGTGAGGGACAGAGACACACAATTAGCTCCGAATAGCACAGAACAACCCGACACGGCTGTTTGGAGAGTTCCCATCCCCATGGCACCATCCAATTCAGTTGTACGTAAAAGCCTGCGCTCTGCAAATTACAGAACTAGACTGTAATCTTAAAATCAAACTCCCGCCTTGAGCAATGCTGAAGGATCAGCTAATGCGTCAGCAGCGAACTGCAGCTTGAGTGCGGAAGATGCACACATTCAAGCAAGAAAAGTACAAGCCTGAAATTATGCGATATTGCACAGTATGTTCAGAACAACCTTTTGTCCAAGCTACAGAACTGAGAAAGTCTCCAAGCACTAAGAATAATATGCTGGTTCACATTACTTTTATATTAAAGGGAACAATACGAACAACTGTACTCCCTCTCTAAAGCTGTGGCGAATAGGAAGCTGTGGATTATTTGAAAGACTTGACTTGAATTTTAAGATTGTTTTTGAGCTTATTAAAACAGTAAAACCAATTCTGAGGGTCACCCAACACAGCACCAATCCACGGTGCCAAGTGCTCAAACTCCTTACTGATAAAAAATAACCCAAATCAGATAAAACGAGCAATCCTAATCTTTTGAGAGATCACGCAGAAATACATATTATCTAGTTCAGCACCCAGCTTTCGTTTGGGATGATCCTTAAACAGGATTCTACCTCGATTTAAATCGGCTGTGCAAAGTGGTCTCAAAACTAGGCCATCTCCTGGATCTAAAGGAGAAATAGCAGGAGAAAACGTTGTCGTGTTCTCGCTCCAGTCAAGTTCGTGCAGAATATTCGGGTCAAACATCGGCGTGTCGTCAGGCATCACGGTTGCAACAGGCATCATGGCTGCAGCAGGTGTTCTGAAACAGAACGCACATGGGTAAGGAACATTTTGGTTTGCTCTTGTTTTAATCTCTAAATAGGCTATTTCCCCTGGTTATATCATGCCATGTGACGTTCCGCAGGGACGTAAAGAAAAGTGAATGAAACCAGAACTGCTGTTCACTTTATCAGCAGTTGAAGCTCCCCAACCTTCACCGGACTAGGCCACTGGGTTAAACAAAGAGCACATGCACTGACACCGCACACGTTATCTAAAGTCAACACGTGTGGCACTTGTGTGTTCATCTGGGACGTTTTTTCCCTTGGGGGAAAAAAAAAACCACAACAGATAAGACATTGACTAGGATATTTAACCTCTGTAGCCCTCTGAAAAGGAAAGCATCTCGCACTCTCAAGAAACCTCCCTGACATACTGTTTACCGAGTATAGAGGAGATCATTTGCACTAGTGTTCCATTTAAAACTGGCGGAAGGAAGAGTACACTTTTTTCAACCAGTCCCATCACATAAATATTTAGTATCTCAGCCAAGAGGCACTCCATCACACATATGAAAACACAGATGATACAACAGCCTGCACACACGCTTACAACCCGTACTGCGTTTCTCACGCAGCCGTGTTTGCTCGGCGTATTTGCAAAATCTAATGCCATCTCAGCTGTAAAGCGCAGCGCCTCATTGTCCATTAACAGGTAAAACGCAGAACTGCCAAGATGACGGTGAGACACCTGTTAACGATTAAAGAGAGATTTGGGAATTGCGTATTATTCAAGAGAAAGCAAAGGGATATATTTTCCTGATTGCTAGATCTAGGAAAATAATTCTTACTTCGTCACCTGTGGAATACCTGGTCAGGTTTCTGGTATGAACAGAGCATATCACGGGAACTTCTCCTGAGACTAAGTTCTTTATACATCTTCAAATTAACGTAGCTGCACCATAAAAGGTATGGTAGTCACATGCTGTCAGACAGGCCAAATAAACATCAGAAAGAAAAATGTATTTGGGATGAATTCTTCTCAAAATAAGATATCTCACAGCCCTGTTAAGCTGCCCAGAGAAAGTACAGAGGATGTTAGCTATGAAGCATCTCAGTGTAATTGCAGCATGCGAGCCTCAAAACTGAAGGTGGCTCTGGAAACCCAATTGAAAAAGCTTCTTTAAAAAAAAAAAAAAAACCACCACAAAATCTTTTTTTATGCCACCTGCTGGTATATGCTGGCCTTTAAATCCCCATTCTCATCTCAATCTTGCATATAAAAGTAAAAAAAATGTTATAGCAATTAAACAGCAATACAAAATTCTCAGCCCACGTGAATTTTCAAAATGAAACAGAGGGAAAAATGAAGTGCAAAGAAAAACATTTCCATAGATGGGAGAGTCAGAAGTGAGAATCCAGGTCTTCCGAGTCCCAGTTCAGAGCTTTAGCGATCAGACCACACTGATATGTACAGAGGACTGCGAGCCTATCACTAGCGTATTAATTATGTCACTGCTAAGCAAAACTGAAGTCTCCCCAGTTCCAGCAATATATTTGGCATCTCTGCCCCTAGATCTCGATTATTATTAATGTTGTCGGTACCCTGTCCCATTACAAAGCCTTCCTAGAATTCATGAGTGTTCATGACAACATTCAAATAGCGTCCTGTACAGAATAAAATAAATCTAATTAATTTCAGCTCAGGGTTACTGAATACCACGCACACACGGCAGTACAAAAGCACACGAAGGAAATAAAATTTTTGATGCTCTTCAGGCAGTTAGTGACAAACTAAGAGTTATTTTTCAAACTACACCTGGCACAGCTGGAGCAGGAAGAAGTTTGAAGCTTCACACATTTTCTGGACTCGGGAATATGACTTACTCAATAGAAATACATTAGCCAATTAAAAATAAAAAAAAAAAAGGATCAATGTACGGCGAGGAAGAAGAGCTCCGGCCTGTTTCGATGGGTCGCTGGTTTCCCCTCCAGGCTTGCTGAGCTTACTCCGAGACCAGGTGCTGGCCCTGGTGCACACCTGAAGTCTCCTCCGGAGCATCCCGGGCTCCCCACCCGTGTCGGGAGGGGGACGGGGCCGTGCCAGCGCCCACGGGACACGTTCGGCCCCTCTCATCTCCCTCCGCTCTGTTCCGGAAAGCCGGCGGGGAGGGAGCACGGTATGCCGGGGGTCGTCCCCCCCCCGCCCCGAGATGAGCTCCCCGCCTCTAGGGAGCCGGCGACAGAGCCCAGCCCTGCCCCGAGGGGCGAGAGACAGCCCCCCACGGCCCCTCGGCGGGGCCCCCGCCTGAAGCAGCACCCCCGGGGACGGGGGGGGTCCACACACCTCCACGCGCGGCCCCTCAGGGGGTCCCCACAGCTCCCCTCAGCTGAAGCAGCCCCTCGGGGGTGGGACCCCACACACAACCCCTCGAGGGGGGGGGGGGTGTCCCCTCACCCCACACCCAACGCCTCGGGGCGGGGGTCCCCCCTCACCCCACACCCAGCTCCTCGGGGGGGGGGGGGGTCCCCCCGCAGGCCCACCCCTCACACAGCCCCTGAGGGGGGGGGACCACCCGCCCCTCCCACAGCCCCTGAGGGGGGGGCCCCCCCCCGCAGCCCCCCTCAGCCTGCGCCCGCCCCGCCCGCACTCACCCGCGCACGAGGCCGCGGCGCCAACTGCCGCCCGCACCGGCTCCGCCGCAGGCGTCGCACGGACGTGGCAGCGGGGCGGGGCCCGGCACGCAACGCACGCCGGCGCGCAGCCAATCACCGCACGCCGGCACCGCCCCGGCTCACGCGCGCCCGGCACTCCGGGCCGCCCCCGCACCGCCCTTGCGACCTTCGGGAACAGCCCCGCCCCCGCGCGCGGATTGGACAGCGGGCGATATGACCCCGCCCCCTCTCTGAGAGAGGCCCCGCCCCTTCGGTCGCGTCGCCCTCCAGACCTCGGAGCGGGGGCAAGATGGCGGACGGCGGATGGCGGCTGCTGCCACGGCGCGGCCGCTGCCACGGCCCGGCCTCAGGCCCCGCCACCTCGCTCCGCCTCGCAGGCACGAAGGCTGAGGCGTTTCCCCTGGCAGGGTATTGACGCCTGAAAGAAAATCCCTCTGCGTCCCTGAACTAGCATCCCCCCAGGAGCGAGGCGGGTGGCAGGGGAGCGGGCAGTGTCCCTCGCACAGGGAGCGATTTCTCCTTGCAGCACGGTCTTTGGTGGATCGCGCCTTCCTCGCGTCCGTGCCTGCTTTCTCTTTACAGCTTGGCACGTTTTTTTTCAGCCAGCTGCCTTTCCCGTAAAGATTTTGGTATTTGTTTTGACTGGCTGCAAGACTTTCTTCTGTGGGAAAGGTAAAACTGAGGCCCAGACCACGTGAGGTCAGTGAAGATCCGTATGACGCTTTTCAGAAGCGACAGATCACTAGGCAGCTCGCAGGGTGTAATTGCTGCCTGCTCTGCATTCCTTTCCCTGCGTTTTCACTGGGATTTGGCCTCCAGAGTTTCTCCGGGAAGATGCTTGGTGGCTTTGGAGGGCTGCTTGCTTTAATCCAGAGCTGGCCACAGCTCAGGAGGGACTCACGGGTACCGGTGGAGGGATGGGTCGGATGAAAGGATTATACAAAGGTTCCTCGTTCTCCTGAGGAATTGCAGATGGCAGCAGCTTTTGTCATGAAAGCAGCCCTCGCTGTGATAATTTTCATCTCTGGGGGATTGTTTTTGGAGGCCCCATCGTTCCCCTTGGACAAGACCTGCTGTCCTGTGCTGGAATGGGTCTTGTTCAGCCTCCAAGGCTGGCAAGGGGGCACGAGTCAGGGTGGTTCTTCCTTTTCAATAAAAAAAAAACCACAACTTGGAGATCATCTTGAGAGACTGTTTTATAAATAGCGGAGGTCAAGGTACGCATGTAGCAGGAGGCCTGCTGAACAAGATAATTACACAACGTGCTTCTGAGACATGATTTTCATTTTCCATGTTTCTTCCCCCTGTTACTTTACCCTCAGAATGAATCACTCTCGGTTACTGTGGAAACAATCAACATATTACTTATTTTTTACTTCTTTGGGCCCAGAGTGACCAGATGACACACGCCAACCTCCCTGGGCTCAGGCACACCCAAAATCTGGGGGCGATGCTCGCCCCAAGCTTGTGCAGCCGAGCCAGGGCTGGGGGCTGTGCGGGTGAATCACTGCGACTGGTAACCTTTTATTGCAAGGGCAAGGCACAAACTGGGTGTGAGCTTTCCCCTCCTTTCCCTTCTCTATTTATTTCCTTTGTTTTGAGGGATTAAGAGGACTGGGAAGGTCCCATCCATGCTAAAAAACGAACACTGTATCTTGCTTCTGTGCACGAAAAGAAATGGGGAAGCGCTGCTTTGGCTGGTTTAAACGGGGAAGCTGGGAGTATGGACACGTTTCCACTGCGTGAAAAATGACAGACGGGGGTTTAGCTTAACTCCCTCCCTGCTGCCTTTTCCTTGACGGAAAGATTTTACGGATGTGAGGTAGATTTTTGCATTTAACCTAAGTAACTGTGAGAAGTCAAGGCTTTTTAAAAACCAAATCATGCCATAACAAGGCCATGACCACATGGGGTCAGCCCAGCTCTCCCCAGTGAGGCTCGGGGCAGAGGCCCTGGACCTGCATGGGAAATACGGCGGGTTTTGGACAAGCCTTATCCAGATACATCCTCCCAGTTTCCAACAATATCGGCCGCGTAGGGACATCCTGACCCAGAAGTTACATCTGGCCCGCGGTATTTAATAGCTGAACGGCGCTATCCTCTGTGCGTGTATCTCAGCTTCTGACCTCCAGAGCTCCTACTGTGCCACGGCGTAATGTTGCAGAACGAGGAAAAAAATCCTTTCGTTTGGTTAAAACTCTTGCCCTGCCCCAGCAGGGCCATTTTTGTTAGTCCTGGAGACCGTCCTGTCCTGTTTACCACTGCAGGTACTGACTTCAGCTTGGCTTGAGGACAGAAGCCTTTCTGCACGTGGATTTTGGAGCAGCGTGAGTCTAAACCAGAACAGGGAAATTATCTGGATGGAAAAACCTTGCCAAGGAAAGATGAATTTGCCAGGCTGCGGGCAGAGGTGGGACCAGACCCTCTTCAACTGGGTTTGCAAGCAGAGAGCAAAGAAACCTGCCCCGACGGAGGGGCTTAAACAGAACAGTGCCTCTGTCAGTGCCTCCGAAACCCTCTTCCATTTCAGGAACCCAGAGACATTTTGGAGAAGGGCCGCTGTCGCGAGGGGATTAACCTCTCACAAAGATTTGCTCTTTACACCCTCCACCCTCCAAAACCTTCCAGCAAAACCTGCGCCTACCATGCAGGCAGGGTAGAACTGGCTGGTTTTCAGCCACCCTCCCTCCCCGTGCGGTAAGTTTTAAGCTTTTTCTCTAATTTTAACCACATTGGAAGGAGATGGTGGTGCTCTTACAGGCTTTTAAAGAAGAGGTGGCCAGCGGGGAGGGACTGGATTAGTGTACCCAGCAAGGGGAAACTGGATCAGGGCTCAGCCACTTTGCGAAGGCTCCTGAGAGTCCACGCACGAAACAGGCTTCGCTTCTTACCAAAAGCTTGGTGAAAGGCACGTGGCCGGTGATGAGCTCTGACATCTCCTTGAGAAATCTCCGAGTCCCACCCGGTGGCTTTTTAAAGGTCACACGATTACGGCCAGCGAGGATTCACAGCAGCCGACAGATAAATCTCGCCGGTACCTCCGAGGCCAGGATTTGGTTGCTGAAGAGCAAGGGGAAAGTTGAAATGACACATTTCCACTTGTGTCACGGATGCGTTCATCTCCTCTCCGCTGGTTCCACTGCGATGTATTTTGTTGCAGAGGAAAAAAAAAAAACCAGCCCAGCAAAGTGATATCCTCTGGCTGCTCTGTAGTTGCCAGCACTGGAACAAGGCAGTCACAAAGCAGGGAAATTGCAAATTTGTGACCGCGGGACAGTCAGAAAGATGGGAAAAGAGCCATGCACTTGCTTGATGTAAATGTCTGAGTCTGAAACACACCCTGCTTTATGAGGAGAGAAAAAGCGATCTCCTTTCCTTTGGCTGTATGACACAAGGCAGTAAGAATGAATAAATCCTTGCCACAATAAAATTGTTTACATTCTGTTTTGGAAACAGATGCTCAGGGCTCGGTATACCTAGGGACCAGCCTCTTTGATTCTTTTTGACCTCTTGTAGATTGGGCTGCATCCGGCAACCAATAAATCCCGAGCGGTGGAAATGTCTGCAGAAGAGCTGCATAAACCAGCTCCGGCCACCTGGATTTCACAGAGGACCCAGCACCCGCTTAACCCCCATCTGTCTGCCAGAGGAAAGAAAGATACTGCTGTCTCTCCCCAAATGTTGCCCGCGGACGGATAATGAGAAACTAAATATCTGCTCGAACTTAATAAAGTCGTAGGGGAAACCTGGCAGTCTTTGGCAAAGCTCTGCCGCCATCCAGATGGCCGCCTGGGACCTGGGAAATGCTATTTCTTTGGGATTTATGATAACGCTAGTGCAGTTATGAAAGGAGAAGTGCATCTGGACCGTGTCTACCTCGCTGGAAATAATTATCCCATCTTTAGCCAAGAAGCCAAATATAATTTAACTGCAGGGGAAGGGGAAGTGTTAGGAACCGCAGGTGTGTCGCGGCCCCCTGCCCCAGCCGTCGCTTTCAGAGGGAACCAGAGGCCGTCCCTTGCTGAGGCAGCCCCAGCCCGCCGTCCATGGAGGCTGGAAGAAGTGCGTGTTCAGTGTCTTCAGGTTTTCTTGTCTCTCCTGCCCGTGGCCCAGAAACACTTTTGGTTTTTTAATGGAGAAAATCCCCACCTGAGGCTAACAGCATCACGCCTCGTTAATACTCAAATATCCCGGCTCAGAGTCCAAGTCGGGGCTTAAAAAACATGTGAAAGCAGCTCCAGCAAGAAACTTATTTATTGCTGTCTCCCTCCTTTGGATGTGGCTGTTTTACGAGAAGTAAAGTAGCATCAGCTCACCCCCAAAAATTGGAGCTGGGATCAGATCTGGCCTCGAGCTCAGAAATGGGGAACACAGCCTAAATGCTCTGATCCCAAAGTGTCCCGAGCCTGCGCGCAGCAGGTACGTGGGTGCGGGCATTGCAGGTAACTCCAGAGATTTACGGTCCCTTCAGGTGAAAGGACATTTTCTCATCAGCCGCAGGCAGAGCACTCGGGATGACAGATCTCCCCAGCCTTCCCGTACAAAATGAATGCACTGTGGATTCGATAAGCCATTTTCTCTGGATGGATTAGTGAGTAAATAATAGCTTTTACCTTTTTCCCTTACACCGAATACAAGCTGGTGGTGCCAAGATGGCATTTGTCTAGCGACTGTCTCTGCCAACACGCTGTCCCACCCGACGTCCCATCAGTGGGCCAGTTAAGGAGGACCTTCCTGTATTTCCCAAAGGTCATATTTCTACGAGATCAATTAAATTCAGGATCGAAGCTTCCTCAAAGGAAATACAGCCTCGATCTCTTGTCCTCCCCTTCCATAGACGCTGGGGGGATACATTTAAGGGACAAAACTGGCCTCTCTGCAGCCATGGGGCAGCCGGGGCTTGGGCACGGGTGAGCATCCATCCTGCACCGTCAGGTCATCTGAAACCTGAAGACAAAATTGCCACCTTGGTGGGATGAGCAGCGAGAAGGGCTTTGGAGAGGAGCTGTAGGCAGGAGGGAGCTCTCGCACCCCGGTTGTACGTGAGTCCCAGCACGGCAGTTCTGTGGCTACCCCGGCCGAAGGCTCGGCAGCGGCCCCAGCAGAAAAGCCTTGGCGCGTTCCTCGGCAGCCGGCTGCCGGGACAAAGCGTGCAGCAGTTTGGAAGTAAGTGGTTAACAACCGGCTGAGCTGGGAGCAAGGGGAGGCTCTACCCGGCCATGCCGGATCCTGCACCGTGCTGGGGAACGTGGGGCCTGGGAAGAAGCACACCCCAAATCTGGGCAACCGAGCAGGCAGAGGACAATATTGCCATGCGAGCCGCTTGGCAGGCTTGATCTCTGTTTATCCATCACGGTGGAAACGCTTTATCTTCCGCCTGGGCTGCACTGTGCAAGCAGTGATAAGAGGCGGTTGTTAAACAGAAGCTGAAGCTGATGTTCCCTTGGTCTCCGATTTCCAAGGTTACAGAGAAGAAAAAAAAAACGGTGGCTGATTCCCATGCCCAGAGCCGGCACAGTGCGGGCAGGAGTCCCGCGGGAAGGGCAACGCTGAAGCGAGCGGGGCCTGAAACAGACTGAGCAGCTGGTCGGCAAAGAGGGGGGCCTGGGAAGGGTGGGAGGAGAAAACACGGGGGGTTTCTCAGAATTGCACGGTGGTGACTGCTGGCTGCCTGCTTACGCCTGGAGAGGATCAGCAAGGCTGTGAAAACTTCAGTAGTTTGCTAAGGTCTCTGCGTGGGCTGTGCTGAGGGGGGCTGCTCCTGCATGGTGCTCCCACATTGCCTGCTGGGGTGATGGTCCTCCTCCAGCTCTTCCTGGGCTCTGGGCTGGCCAGACACCAACCAGACCTGGTGGCAGCTGGTGAGTGCTGGGAAAAGGTACCGCAGCTCGTGCCAGTGGCTTCACCCTGACCCTCCATCCATACTTCATCCTTCCTTCCTTCCTTCCTTCCTTCCTTCCTTCCTTCCATCCATCCATCCATCCATCACGCCTGGGTGTATTTGCATCCTCCATCCCTGATCCCTTAGTGCTGAGGTTCAGCCAGATGCAGCCACGAGTGGGGAGAGCAGTCCCAAATTTCCCTCTGAAGGAACCCCCCTCCCATTGCACGGGGTGGGGAGACTGTGGCCAACCTACCCCCAGCTCTCGGTCCTGGCTGGAGATGGACAGGGGTCTGGGTGAGACAGGAGGCACTTCCCAGCTCTTATTATCTCTGACCAAACTGCAGATGGATCTGCTATTGAAAAAAAGAGAAAGAAATGAAAGAAAGCCAGAACATGTGGTTGCAGAGAACAAACTCTCAGATTTGGGGGGTTATTTTAGCACTGGGTGTATCGGAGCACTGGGAGGGGGACCGTGACAAGATACGTGTTTGCTCTGATTTCTCCACCAGTTTTGAACTGTGTGGCCCGTCCACAGAGATGTCTGTGCCCTCGGAAGTGCCGGGGAGGAGTGCAACGCAAGGAAATAACAACAGAGGGAAATGCCCTGAGTGAAGGACTCGGAGAGTCGCCTGTGGGATGGCCACGGATCTCATGTGTGAGACCAGTGAGTGGCAACTGGTCCTGCAGGTGGAAAGGGACAGCTGGGCTTTCAGATCCGAGCCGGCTGCGGGCTCGCTGAGAACTGATGGTAGCTGATACACCTTTGGGACAGAGCATTGTGTCACCGCCACAGCAAGCGATACCTGCTCTGGTGTCCCGGGACCACCTGCAGCAGGGCCATCTCCGTGTCCAGGCAGCGATCCCTCCTTGGTCCTAGCCAGCAGGTGACGGGGAACGTGCTCGGCCGTGCCATGGTCGCCCGTGGCCCGTCTCGCCCGGCCATCCCTTTTCCCTCTAGGTGGAGTTATTACACATCAGATTTCAGCTTGCTCTGTGTCTGGACCCGCTCCCGCAGCCTGGCAGATGACGAGGTCCCTGCCACTCTGCCTGCATCCCCATTGCCCAAGCGCTTCCTGGGAATTTAATCACCTAAATTTAATGAAGCCCAGCATATCTTGGAGGGCTTACGCCTGCGTGTTGCATGCGTGGGATGGGAAGGATGAGCTGTGCTTTGGGTGTGCGTGGGCAGGGGAAGGACGGGGGGTCACTCCAAATGAAACGAGAGCGATAACGCAGGGACGTACCATGGGCTCCGTCGAACATCTTCCCTTAATTCTGCTTTACGAGCTTCTCCTCCTTCCTCTTACCTTGTGGTGCGGTTGGAGGGGAGGAAGGGGAGGCAGGAAATCCTGCAGGGCTATTTTTGAACTCTGGATTAATTAACGGCGTCGTTAAGGGGCGGGGATTGACTTGGTCGCAGAGGGCTTGAAGGACGATTTGGGAGGCACCGGTTCCAGATGTGCTCATTCCCAGGCCGTGTGGACATCTGAGATAGCGCCGGGTTTGGCTGCGGGTGCCGGGGGAGCAGTCGGGGCCGGACTCTGCGCTGTGCCCCACGCTGTGCCCAGGGACAGGTCCACCCTCGGGGCAGCGTGGCTCTTCGTCTCTGCCATGTGCTGCTGCTGCAGGGCTGGGAGGGTTGGTCCGCTCATCTTCTAGGTCATTGAAAGTATTTTCTTTTTCTTTTTTTTTGCAACTCTGCATAAAAGAAAAACGTTAAAAGTGCTCGCCTAGTGCTCTCCTTGGTGCTCAGCTCGTTCCTCCACCGGTGATGTTCCCTGCTCTCAGGGTCTCTTCCAGGATCCGGCACTTTGGTGCTTTTGAAGATTTAACACCCCTCTCCCTCCCTCCCCATCATTTCCCCGTCGGTCTCAGACATGTTCCCATCCGCTCCTCCTGTTTACGGGAAGGGAAAAAATCATTCAGGAGATAAAACAGCAGCCCCCGGCCGTCACCCGGACCCTGCGGCGGGGCGGCTTGCCATCGAGTTCAAGGGGAGCCCCTCGGCTATAAGGCTGTGTCCTTTGAAGCGCCTGACACATCATTTTCAGCTGCGAGATGATGTGAATCAGATGTGGTCCCTCCAGACGGCCGCCCAGGATGGGGCACAGCACGGACGGGGGCTGGTTGTAGCCTCGGGGCAGCTCTGTCCCTCCGGCAGGACGGGCAGGGATGGGGACACCTTGGGGTCTGGGCTGGCCGAGGGCGTTTTTATCGTGTGTCCGCTTTGGCGGGGCATCTCGGGGTGTTTCTTGTTGTGGGGGGAGCCAGGCGGAGGGGACAGGCTGGTCTGATCGCCGGGCCAGGACCCAAGCTCTAGGTAGGGCCATCTCCTGTTTGGGTTGTGTTGGGTCTCAGACCTGTTGCAGTGGCCCCCTCATCCTGCTTTCCTTGAGCCTGTGCGTGACCCAAGCTCCCAGCGTTACACCTAGAGCCTTTCCAAGACTTTCTGGGCTGCTTCTTTCCAGGTTTGTCATTCCCAAGAGCCCTTCTCACCCTTGCTGCCTCATCAGGGCAAAAGCAAAACACTCAAAACTCTTTCCTCAAGGTCACCGATAGCGAACAGCAGCTCTTTGTTTGCCCTCCTGCCTAAACCTGCTGAGACCCATTAGGGAAACCAGGAACTTGATTTTTCTCCAAGCGTCCCCGGTGAGGTCTGGCCATCCCTGCCGCCTGGGAGAGACAATACACACAATTACTGTAGGAAGGAGCAAGGGAAGGCTTCACCGCCTCTAAACACAGCCAGAAAGTCCCTTGAATGCATTGCATGACACAGGTAGGACAGCTGGGCTGCTGAGATCCCCCCCCATCCTGCTCCCAGTCTGGATGTGGGGAGCACAGCCGGGGCTTGCCGGTAGCTCTAGCCTTGTCTAGCCAGGATAAGGCGCTGCAGATTGCGTTCGGGATGCTCGACATTAGGAGTGCCAAAGCCCTAAGAGGAACGTGCAAGGAGATGAGCCCTGCGGGGAGGTGGCTGGGGGCAGATGTAGATGTCTGGGAGCTGGCTGCGGGCTCTCCGCTGCTGGGTTTGCCCCTCCGCTTTCTGCCCTGGGCGAGCAGGCGGCAGAGCCAGCCAGAAACGTGGCGGTGAAAGGTGTGAGCAGGATTTAGATGGGCTTATTCTGCAGGGGATCAGCACCCCCTCTCCCGCTGGCGTGCCAGTGGGGTAGAGCTCAGCGGCAATGCTCTGCCCCGGGGATTAAGGAATTGTACAAGAGGAATATAGAGCTGCCGTTGTCCCAGCCTGCGAGCCCTGGCCGGTGCAAGCCCGGTTTGGAGGGCAGCACAGGGGTACGTGGTGCCTCCCCCCACCCAGGCTGGGGCCGAGGGGCTTCACTTTCTCCAGACACCACTGCAATTCCCCCGTGGCCCCTTATGATTGCCCCCGAGCCGATCCGGTGCCTCCCTCTGGGACATGTCCCCAGGCAAGGGACAAAGGGGAGCAATTCCCAGCCAGGATCGCTGGCGTGAGTCAAATTTCTAACCCAGATCCTCTCCCGTTTCTTTTATGCCCCCTTTCCCAGGCAGGAAATCAAAGCCCAGCTTGCTCATTAGGGGCTGCCCAGCTGCTGACCAAAAGCCAAAAAAAAAAAAAACCAACCCCAAAACCCACAGCAAATGCTTTATTTGCTCAAACTGCTGCTTTCTCAGAGGAGGGGGAGTGGAAGTCCTCCAGCCAGAGGCTTCCCACCAGCCGGGGATCTGCGGCTTCACCGGGAGCCGGCAGCACAGGGGAGCTCCTTTCCCAGGTCTTTGTCTTAACTGTGGATCAAAGGGAAAACTTTCTAAATGATTTCAGTATCTGACAGGTTCTTGCATATTTGAGTCGCTGTGAAATATGGGGTTGGCCTTTCCGAGTCACTTGGGCTCTAGGAAAATATTTTGATGCTCCTGTGTCGAGCTAAAAAAAGAAACCCCCCCGAAGTGCAAACGCTGCAGCCTTTCACGCAGATCAGATAAAATGCTGATCAAACCGATGTAAGCTCCTCGCCAGCTTTTTCAGGGTGAATTTGACATGCTGGGTTTTTTAATTCTTCTTAAACTGGTGTTTCTTGTCCTCTTCCTCCCCGGCCTGCGCTTGCCCATCGGCACGGCTGTTTTTGGCTCCCCGCATGGGGAAGGTCCGGGTTTGCATCCCCGGGGCATCACAGACCCGCGGCCTCGATAGCACCCTGGGAAAAGTCCCCGTTCGTGTTCTGCAGTTATGAAAACCAGACAGGAGAGCTTAAGAGAAACCAAAGGAGCAGTTTCTGGGGGGAGACTCAAGCCTGAAATATGTCGAACAGCTGGAGGGATGCAGGGCATTTCAAAGGGAAGGCTGGGATGCCAGTTGAAATGGGAGCAGGCGTGAGGCCGGGCTGCCTGGACCGCATTGCACTGGTGCTTACGGGAAAAGATGCAAGCGGGGAGGCACATTTTTTTTTTTTTTTTAAATCTATAACATCCAGCAGATATTTATAGATCTTTTATCTCTTTAGTGCCTTGGTGCCACAAATAAAAGCATACAGTGCTTTTATGATACTTAAAGCAAACAAATAAAAACCCCCATTGGTTTCCAGAAAGGTTTTGAGCCATGCGAGCGTGGTCACCGATCAGTCTGAATTTAATTAGACTGATGAAACCGCTCCTGCCGTCCGAGTTGGTGCCGTCGCTGAGGGCTTTGGCTCTTCACCATCCTTTCCTGCATCGGAGACGAGGGTTAATACACCCAGGAAGCGAGGGTTTCTCGGCAGCCGGACTGAAGCAGGCAACTCACATCCGCATGTGGTTTCGTCTCAGGGCCGGATCCTGGCTGGCGGTGGCGACGTCTGGTCTGGGTTTCCCGCATCCCTGGTCAATGCCAGGTAAATCCCCGGTGGTCCTGAGTGCCCTCAGGGGTGCCCAGGTCCCCTCTCTGCCGGCTCACGCAGCACGGGGGGCAGGTCAGGGTGAAAGATGCTGCTGATCCCAGCCTCGCCGGGCTCGCTGGGCTCCTGGCCCCTGATGCTCGACCAAGCGAGAGGCTTGGAGGGGCCAGACGAGGCAGGGGAAGGTGCTCGCATTCCCCCGTAGTGTGAGCACTGGGAATTTGGGAGATGCCTTTGCACCCAGCTGGCCCCGGGGAGCTGATGCCGGCCATCCGGGAGCCCCTTCCCGGCCCGAAGGCTGGAAAGTCCCCAACGTGCTTCCTGCAGGGCTGAGACGCTGAAATGACTCATCCGGCTTGGTTTTACTATGGATTAATTTGAGGAGCTTTCTTGAGCCCCTGCCTGCCGCAGGAAAGCCCCGCTTCCCTGGGGTGGCCGTCCCATGGCGGGAGGAACGAGGGGGCTTTTGGAAACCAGCCCTGTAACTCCTACGTGTCCCGGTTGTCGGCAGTAACCCGGCTCCTTTTGTAGTGGTTGGGGGTCATTTTGTGTTATTACCCCCCAAAAACCAACGGCTTCCCCAAATGTCCTCTTTCTGTCGATTCACGGCAGCGGGATGTGCCCCCGTACCCAGGCCGTGCAGCTCTCACCCCCGCCTTGCTGCAGGCGACAGCCCTGTTTTGGAGATATTTCTTTTTTGCTTTGTTTTTAAGATCTCCATGGGTCTGCGAATCTCTCTCCCCTGTACAAAACTCTGCCGTTCCTGCTTTAAAACCGCTATGTGACTTGCCCATCTGCACGGTATTACATTACTTGGGGCTTAAAAAGCTATATGAATCCTAGCTGACACCCCAGCCGATACCTTGCTCAGACAGGCATGCAAATCCCCTGCGTGCATTAAGTGAAGTGGTTTTTCACCCTGGCAGCCGGTTTGCATCAGTACCTTTCGCTGAAGTGATTTATTTTTTCCTTTCTCCCCCCTCAAGGTCCTAGAGCAGGGTCAGCAAGGGAGGAGCATCCATCCCCCTGGCCCTGCTCGCTGTTGTAGGGCTGGAGTAATCCTGTCTTCAGGCACCTCCGCCACTCGTTTTGGTTAAACTGGAGTTTAAGCAGCCCTGTTGCCTCTGAACTTCCCTCGCCATCATGTGCTTATCAAAATAGTTGGAGATAATTTTTTTTTTCCCCAGGGCAGCCACCAGTTTGTGGATGCCAGATGGTTACTGCTCTTCCTCCCCGAGGCTGAGTCACCCCAGGGGGCTGCAAACACCCACGGGCTGGTTTCTCTTTGGGTTTGGTTTTGTTTTAATTTGGTTTATTTTTTTGTTTACCCAAAAGGGTCAACCACGGCCAGATTTCACTGCATCAGCAGAATAAACCTCCGCATCTCCCTTCAGCGCTGGTGCTGCGGGAACTGGGATTTGCATTGCCTTGGCTCGCCAAGACCGTCCTCATCCTCTATTGTTGGCTTTCATGCCCAAACACCCCCGAACCCACCCGGCCTCTGACACCTCTCTCCAGCACATCGCTGGAAACCCTCTGCACCCACCACATCCTGGTTGCCCTTTGACTCAGCATCACCCCACCAGTGATGTCTGATGACTACGGGAGGAGCAGCAGAGCAAACAGCTACGGTCCTCCTCGTCCTCGTGCCGGCTTGCTCTCGCTGCTGCCTGTCCCTGGGTGGATCATCCATCCCTTCCCGTGGGCTCCATCTCTCACCGCCTCCCTCCCCAAGCCATCTTGCAACGTGCTCCTCGTGCTCCCTCCTCACCCCCGTGTCTGTCCTCGGCGTGCGGCTGTTCCCATCCGTGCTGTATTTTATCTGATGTGTCTCCAGACTTTAGGTAAACTACAGATTTTTTTTATCCCCCTGCCTCCTCCACTCCAACAGCTCATTTTCCTTTGCATCTTTTCATCCAAGGAGAAAGGAAAGACATCCTAGAAAACCCAGCAGCCTCCTTCGGATCACCTCGAAGTCCCCTGCGACCCCGTCGCTGCTTCCCAGCCTCCTGCAAGTGCCCGCACTGCTCCCCACTTCCCACCCAGCTTCTCCCGGCTCCCATCCTTGGGGGGGGGGCTGCATGGGGAAGGTCTGCGGTCGAAAGCAGCCTCTGCCTTCCCATGCCCCTTCCTCGACCTCCTCCGCTTTTCTGCTCAGCGTTTCCTGCCTTATCACCTCCCCCAGCTGCAACATCGGGCCCCGACTCAGCGTAGCAGAGCCCTGCGGAGGCGGCTGGGGATGGACGGACAGGGAGGGGACGCATCTTCTCCCCCCACCTTTCCTCTCCACGTTACACCTCCCCATCCCGCATAACCTCAGGCTGTGAAATAGAAGGTAAATATTTTTCAGCGAGCCATCCTCATCACACACCCAGCTTCGGTGCTGTTCCAGGCCAGGCGCATTTTTATTGCCGTGCCTCACCCGCTCTCGCATCCAGCCAAAATCCTGGTGCCGCCTGCCAGGAGCGTGCACGCCGCTCCTCTGTTCGCGTGCCTCCCGGGGCTGCCTGGACTTGCCGGGCAGCCGGGAGCTGCCAGCACCCAAAAGAACAAGCCCGCGGGCATGGGACAGGCTTGGGAGCATCCCCGTCACATCCTGAGCACACCTCTGCCCCGGCCACGCTCCCATTTGCGGTGGGACCAAGGAGTGGGAGGAATTGCCCGGCACCGTCGGGCCACTCCTTACCCCTGCTTTTATGGAGCAAAGATGCAACCTGTCTAAGAGTAGGCAGTGTGAAAAATAAGAGCATCGCTGCAAAAATGCAGCAGCGATGGGGAAATGCATGATTTCCTCCAAGCACCTGCCTGCAAGGGAGCAAATTCGGCTCGCGCCCGGCGAAGATGCTGCAGGCGTTGCTGTCGCCTGCCCCTCTCTGTCCCCCTAGACCTGGAGGTGCAGGTGAGCAGGCATCCTCGCCCGCCGCTGGTACCCCCTTCCCGTCCTTCCTCACCTCCCGCTGTCCCCGCTGTAGCTCTTCCGTGTTGGGATGGGATAACCTGAAGCTGGAAGCTGGACCAGACGTCGCCAAGCAGTGTCCCTGGCCCCTCTCTTGGGGTGTTTTTGGGCACAGAGCTCTCCCAGTAGTGAATCCTTTGCTGGTTTCTCTGCCCGGGGCAGCACCATCTCCGCCGCTTGCCAAGCCCCTGGGCAGTGGGTCGAGGGCCCTCACCGGTGCCGTAGCGGCCGCGGGGCCGCAGGCAGCATCTTCCACCGCGGTGCTGCCCTCCAGATGGGCTGGTACCAAACCCAGTTTCATTTCACTGCCAACTGAAAGGCTGAAATACAGCGTTTTAAGCCCGACTTGCAAATAGATCGATTTTCCTTCTTGCCAAAGAAATTGAGCCCAGCGTGCCGAGGCTGTTTTACACCCCAGCGCTCCATCAGCAGCCTTCGATTTAGGTGACAGCAGGGTACTGACCGCACGTGTCCCGGACAGCATCCTTCCCCACATCCCTGCGCTGCTACCCCACTACCTGCCTGCCAGTCCAACGCTGCTGCCTTGGACTCTCCTGCCCCATCCCTGTATTTTGCTTTGCTTTTTGGTGGCATTTTGTCTCGGCAAGTTTGGGATAAGGCAGCGGGAAGGAGCGTGGGGCTGGCACGGGGTGGCTGTATCGTATGGGAGTTGCTTATGGCCCTGCCACAGCGCAGTTGAACCACAAAAACCAGGAGCGGCAGCTGAATATTAAATAAAAGATTTGACTTTTATTTAAAATAAAATGCATTTGTACATAGTCTTGAAACCACAGACTACAGGAACGCAACACTGGTTATTTCTCGGCATTAGGTGGGGCGGATGGGACCCCGTTAGCGTTAACGCTGTGCTGGCTTAACGAACGGGGAGGTCCTGGCCCCAGGTATCAGTTATCGAGGCTGTTGTGGCGCAGCTCTGAACTCCCATTTAACTTAAGATAAAAATTTACTGGACTGAAATTGGTTTTTTTTGTTTGTTTGTTTCTTGGTTACTCCCCGTACCCCTTACAGGCATACTATAGTTAATGCTGATACACCAGATCTATGCAATATTCTAGCTGGCTTGTGAGACTAGTTAAAAAAACTGTACAATTTTATAAAATTTGTGTTTTTTACATTAGTTACACGAAACCTATACTTCATAGACCTTTACTTCATATTGTAATGAAAAAGTTTGCATATCATAGGCAGAACAGTGACTATGCTGGTGAATACTAAAAGTGTCATAATACAATATGGTGTAAAAATAAAATAAAATTTAAAAAAAAAGACAATATAAATGATTATCAAAAGGCAAGTTAACAAATAAAACCAAGCTATAACAGACTAACAGAAGATCATCTTTGAGGCCACACGCAACTATCTTCAAAGTCATGTCAGGCACCTGTAGCAGTCCCGGTGCATGTAGTGTGAAAGGAGAGATGGCAATTCTACTTATGGGTAGGACGACTTCAAAACAGGTCAAATGTACAGAATAAAAAACACAAAAAAAAAAGAAAGAAAACACTCATGCATTAAACATGATAAATAGACTTCATATAGGTTAAGCCCTGGATGGCTTTACAAGAAGATGGCTTAGAGTTCTCTTAGAAAATTGGCTATTTTAAGTCAGTCAAATCTCATCCGGATCTGCCCATCAGATTCTGTATCTAAAGGCCAGCAGCACGATCACCCGGCCCAGATACGGTCTTGTTATAGCAAATTAACAGAAGTGCTCATTAGTGCACACAGATTAACTGGTCTGGCAATGCAAAAATTTTCATGATTTAGAAAAAAAAAAAAAAAAAAGATACACTTCAAGCTTACTTTATTAAGCAGCATATTTCAAAGAACAGCTTTTTAAAGTTAAATATTAATATGGCCATGGGGTTTCCTCTCGGTGTACAGTACATGGGACTCACACCCAACCACTGGTCAGTTTGTAGAACATCTCTTCATCTAAACTCTCATTCTGATCTTTCGCTCGCGTCGACAAGAAGATGTAGCCGCCGATGAACTCGTGAACCACTTTGCAATCCACCTCCGTGCAAATGAAGGACACCCGAACGTCATCTGCAAACTCCACTGTCACCTAGAAGGCAAAAACACAGGGGTTAGCCTCACCGGCGCCTTCCCAAAGGAGTTATGCTGACGCACGCTCTTCTCTTCCGCCTTCTTTTTCTTTTCTGTTAACCCAGATGCCTTTTCCGTCGCCTAAACAAAATCCAGCGATGGAAATGACGATTTGGACTCGATGATCCTTATGGGTCCCTTCCAACTTGAGATATTCTATGACTCTATGATGGAATGATTATTGTTCAAATGTCTAGATACAGAAATACCTCTTATTGCTTCTTTTATTATTTTATTTTTATGTAATTTTCTATTTTATTTATTGATTTAAATTATCGTTATACCTTTTATTCTCCCGTGACTCAGAGATAATTACCCAGCGGGTTTGCCCCTCTTGGTGGTGAGCACGTGGCGATGTCTCCTTTGCTTCAAGAGACACAGAGACTGGGCACAGACCTGTCGAGGGCTGGGATTTCTTTCTCGTTTTCCCTGCGAGTGTATTCTGGTTGTGTAAGTTGAAGTTGGGCCGTAAAAATGCTTTATGGGGGCTGGGGGAGCTCGTTTTGGAGTGACTGAATAGACTGTCCATTTATTGATGCCCGTTATTTTTTTGTTCCCCCCCATCACTGACAGCTCTGCGGGAGGGAGGGGGATTCCCAGCAGAGTATCCGAGCCGAATAATTGGCATATCGGGGCTTGCAACTGGGTCAAAACAAAGACTCTGAGGCAGAGGGGAAGCTGAATAATTTCTCCAGCAACTCTTAACGAGCCGCAAACCGCAGGAGAACGGCCCTCACGTATCCCTGGCAATTTTTATTAGGTGTTCCGCCGAAAAACGTAACCGTTGGGTAAAAGCCCATCTCGGAGCCTAGTGAAGTGTCTACTGTTGCTTTTCGTTACTTACATGAAAGTCTGAGCTATACTGCAAATAAAAGGAATTTTAGCATGCATAAGGCCCAGTACATTTACGTTACTGGTTAGGATCAAGCCTGAGCATCGGTTCTGAAGTTTGATTTTATTTAGCTGCCTTTGAGTGGGTGTTCAGAGAGCGGAGAAAATCGTTACGCATTAAGTGTGTAACTGGCTGTGTTAAAGAAAGATTCAGGGTTTTTTTTCTTCTTTTTAAGGGTCATACTCAACTCCACCAGCAGTCGGGACCAGCTCTGCTACATCTCCAAGGAGAATGGAAGAGGAGGGAGGAGAAACTATATTACATTAACACAGCTGGTTGGGACACGCTTTAGAAAACAGTGATGGTAAAACCTGACTTTTTAAAAGCCCACTTAAAAAGTCAACTTAAAAAAACCCCGAGAGCAGCCTCTGTCTCACGTAATGCAAGCGGGGGAAGCAGCCGAGGTGTAAAACACCGGCTCACCATTTTAATCTCCCAGTTCACGTTCCACTGCTTCATGTTGCTGAACCGCCAGGTTTTGACGGCGTCGCCCGTGCTCGCGTCCATCCGTATCAGCCGGTTGTAGGCGATGCCGATCAGCTCCTCCTTCTTGCCCCCCTGGAACCTGCGACATGGCGAGGGATTAATAAATGCACGCCCGCGATACACGGCTATGCGTGCGAAATTCAGCAGCTGAGTTAACTTATAAAATCGGTTTTATAAGTCGATGCTATTAATGCTTTTAATTTCAGTTCCAGTGCAACTTCCACAGCTAAGGATGTGCTGCGTATTTAACGTACTCCACGTATTTATTCATGAAATTCCTCCTGTTCTGCCCAGCAGACCCACCGACCTTGCAATGAAATGCGTGATGCCGAACTCCGGCAGCGACTGCCAGGCTTGAATAAACCGCATCTTCGCCTCGATGAGACTCATCTGAGCGACGTTCTGGTGGGCTTCCAGGATGCGTGCCGTGATCTGCGGGCGGCGAGACACACCGGCTTTAGGCGAGGGGGGTTCGTTAGTGGCATTTCGACTGTCACGCGAACGGGTAACGACTCGGGAGGCATTTGGGAGCCAGCGCGGTGACGAACAACACAGATAATCAATAAATATCTACCCTGAGGTCTTATTTCAGCTACGACTGCTCAAAGCCTGCGACCACGGCTGGTAAACGTGGAGCTGCTTTTGCTTCCTATCTCCAGACGTCTAAAAGCAAATATAGATCTGAGCTGTCTGGAGGCAAAGAGCCGCTCAGGCTCGTTTAGTTTAAGACGCAGGATGTGAGCAAACGGCGGGGCAAATTTCTGGTGTAGGGTTTCCAGTTTTGCAGCATAAATCACTGGGGACCATTATAAAAACCAAACAGGGCCCAAGTTTCTCCGGGGGGGTGGGTGGGGTGGGTTTTGTTAGTCTTTTCATTGCCACAATCCAAACCAAAGGGGTTCTAGACTATTTTAAGTTTTATCTTAAATTTATCTTAATTTTATTGTTGCTGTCACTTACCAAGTCTCTTACATAGCCTGGCTGTAGATGGCAAGGCGGAAAAAAAAAAAAAAAAAAAAAAGAAAAGGAGGCAGAAGAAAGAAAAAAAAGCAATCAGAAATATGGCAACAAAGCAAAGAAAAAGTGTAAATTAACTGCAAACCAAAGTTCAAGCAAAAAAACCACATGCACAATTTCTTAGGTGGAAAAGCAGCCAAAGTGAACGTAAGGACGGAGAGGGGACAAGCGAGCAGAGATTCGCCGCTCGTGCCGGCCCTGCCTGAGCACCGGTACGGTCCCGGCTGGCCGGCATCGTGTAGAGATGGTTTTGGTTCTGAGATGGTTTTGGTCCTGCTGGGAGGGTGAAGCTGCCAGCTGAGAGGAGAATTCGTGTCCTCACGGTCCTCCCCACCCTCTGCACAAACTCAAGCCCGCTTAACTCGCAGAGGAAGCTCAATAGCTCCTTTTATTTGAGATATGCAGAGAAATGATAGGGATGCTGCTCGGGGTAACAAGCGGCTGGAGGATAACATCAGCCAGGCTTCCTGGGGCTGCATCTGCCCTTGCAAGCCGGCTGGACGCCGCTCCGACACCGAACCCCAGCAAGGCACCTGAGAGCTGTGAATACGCTTATTTTGGGTTGGGTTTTTATTTGCATTTAGAATTTGGCGCTCCTCAAACCCAACCTGCCAACCCTACGCTGCTGCAAGGGCACGTGGAGACAAACACCACCCGAGTGGGTCTGGGGCTGGTGTGGGACCAAGCGTCTCTATAAATCCTCCAGCAAGGCCCACTGCCAATTCCCATTTCAGCACTGTTTCTGGGCTGCATGACCTCCTCCTCCTCCTCCTCCTCCTCCTCCTCCTCCTCCTCCTCCTTCCCCTGAGCAGGGGCACGGAGGGACCCTCATGGCCGAATTCCTTGCATTCCCGCAGCCTCCGTCCCTCCCAGCATGCGTGCCGCCGGCAAATATCCTCCTGCAAACGTCCTCCGCTGCTGCAAGCTCTGCCTCTGGCCGTAAAGGAAAAACCTAAATCTGCTGTTTAGCCGATGTCTATAGGGGACCCTGGTGTTTGCATCGCGGCCGCCGGCCTGGCTTGGAGCAGGGCGAGGGCTCGTGCCTGTCCCCACGGTTCGACGGAGGTTATTTTTATAATGAGGATACCTGCACGTTAAGCAAGTTCTGAGAGCTAATATTTTTCCAGGTGCCTCCATTTTACTGAGTTCAAGCCTAGAAGGTATTATATACGTTAAAATGGTATATTTATGCAGCCTCTCCTCTATCCAAGTGGATATAAAGGCTTATTCAGAAGAAGAATAAGGGCTATATAAAATATAACTCCACTGCCAGGAAATCATCGTGCTGTGCCAATAAAAAGTTATATTTTTCCTGCTTCTCTGACTTGCAGCCTTCTTCTGGGTTTGGAGAAATCGTATCTAGCCACAGCCAGTTCGAAGCACACAGGCTCCGAAGCTACAGCCGAACGATTAAGTCACCAAAAGGCCATGGAGCAATGCCTTACTTATTTTTGCTGCTGTCCTGACATAAAATGTCTTTCAGAAAAAGTCATGCATTTATTTCCAGCGCAGAACAGTTCAGCCCTGTCATGCACGGATCGAATGTAGCGTGGAGTTCAAGCACAAGTCACAGCAACTCAAAATGAAGCAATGTTTCAAGGACTGGCATTTGGAAGTAGTGGAAAAGCAAAGAGAGAAATATGCAAACCGCATTACAGCCAAGTCTGGATAAAGCACTGCAAGCAACCGCAACTGCGCTGATCCTGAGGATTTCTGCACGGACTCTGTGCAAGGGAAGGGGTTTTAATCCCAGCACCGGGGACTGATTTCATCTCATCGCTGCTATATCTGTGCGGGGAGAGATGGGGGCAGCTGACCCATGCTTTGCTGCACCGTCGCTCGGTTATCAGCAGGGGCAAAAACCATTCCCAAAATGTATTTAAAATAAATGTAAATAGATTTTTAATGTGTTTAAAATAAATGGTTCCCCGCTGCTGAGGCTGTGTATGTGCACCGTCGCATAATATACGGCGTAATTAAGGTCGTGGGTGCCATCCCCAAGTGCTGGATCGAAACCACGCATTTCAGTCGGCATCTCATTTTAGTAACCGCGTGCATCCGATTAAGTGACAACATCCCAAACACGTAGTGTTAAACGCTGGCTACCGCCGAAACGGGTGCACGGTCAGCCCGGTCCACACCACCACCACCACCACGCCGGGAGAGTGGGCGAGCACGTACCTGCTTGTTCTTGTACTTTTTCAGGTAGCGAGGAGAAACCAGACACTCGGGATTAATGTCGGTGGTGATTTGTTCTGGGATCAGCTGCGGGTCTGGGTTCAAATGCTGCATTTTCAGGAAGGAGAGGATGTTCTGGACTTCCATGCCGTAGGAGCTGTCGGCCATCGTCTTGCCCTTGGAGGCCAGGCGGCAGGCGGCCATCCAGCTGGCGTACTGCGTCTCCTGCCCCCGAAACAGAGACCCATGCCCGTCAGAGCGGTGGGGGTGCCCCCCCCGCCCCCCAATAAAACTCCAGGGAGCCTTTATTTCCCTTCCAGCCCCAGGAGACTCAAGCATGCACAAAGACGGGCAGAAACCCAGCCAACGTGTAGACTATAACCATGGGACAAAGCCAAGGAAGAGCAGGGGCTGATTTTCTACTCCAAATTCACACGCGTGCTCTGAACGTCGAGATCAGACGCATGTGAGTGCGTTTTCTATTTTTTTTTAACGAACACCAGCTCCACGGCACATCCAAGCATGAGCTGATGGTGGGCAAAGGGTGAAGAGAGGGCCGGTCCAAGCGATAAACTTACATTATCGCAGCGAAGCCAGATTTCATTCATTCCCTCCGCCACCGGAATCAGAAGTTTGATGTTAAACTTCTGACCAGAGATGTTCACATCAGGGGTAACTTCACATCCTGCAAGGAGGGAGCCAGTGTTTAAAACAGGGGTGTGAAGAACCCCTTTAAAAAGAGGAAAAAAAAACAAAAAAAGGAAAAGAAAAAGCAAAGCTCTCCAACTACAGGGTCTCCAATGGCACCTCAGCGCTGCAAAAGTTTTGCACCACATCTCTGATGGGATGAACACTCTACATAGCAAGGACAAAAACCGTGTCAGATGTCTCTTTTTCCAAGTGACAGGCAAAAAGGGGGAAAAAAAGCAAGAATGAATTGAAAGCAATGAAGCCAAAGCTAATGTGCACCCGCAGAATTAATCTCATACATCCTGCCTGGCCTCGTGAATGGACCCGATGGCTGGCAAACACCCCGTGTCCCCAAAATTTTCATGAAAGGGTAGGAAAAGGTGGGTGCTAACTCTCACCCTGAAACCCCTATACATTATTTTGGCCGGGCACATCGCTGCTATAGTCAGTGGCGAGGTGTGAGCATCCTGCTTTTGGTGTCTGGAGAGAACTACAAGTGGTTGTATAAACACCGGGGGGGGGGTGATGAACTGAACCAGCCAAGTTAGCCCGGGCGCCGCTTCAACGCCGCCTCCGAGATTTTTTAAAAGTGCCGTCACAGCAGATATGTCAAAAGCTCCCAAAAAGGTCTTGCGGGCCGGGCTTCACTCTTCCTGCAGCCCGAGGTCAGTTGGCATCACATCTGCTCCTGCCTCCGGGAGGAAAAAAATGAGCTCTCTGCAGTTCGGTGGCTGCCGGAGCAGGAATGTTTAACCTGACATAAGAAAAGCCAGCAACCGTAGGAATTTAAAAACTCATGTGCAAGGCTCGCAGGGAGCGCTTGAGTGAGGCTGCTCACAGCCAGCACCAGGGAGGGGAGGAAAAAAATTTAAAAGGCAGCGGAGGAAGAGAATGGTCTGTTCTCTCCAGCGCAGCGTGTGCTCAAACTTCTTGTCCGCCGTGGGAGTTAGTTCAATCCTTTTGGATAGCCACGACAAGAAGGAGAACGGCAAGTTGTCTCCCCATGGTACTGGGGAGCTGGCGGTGCTTCCCCTTGGGGTCACACGTACCACGTACTCACCTTCTAGAAGTCTAAGTATATGCCATGCTATCAAACCCAGTCACGCTCGTTCCTTTAAACATATTTACCCAACCCTAGGATGGCATGCCAAGAAAATAAAGCAGCGGGAAAACAAGATGCAAGAGGAGCAGCCTATTACTGGAATAAAATGCAGCGGTGCTTACGCTTCTCTTACCTCTCAGGTTCATCTGGTGTGCAGGAGTCCCGTTGGATTCCTCTTTGCTTTTATAGCAGGAGATAGAGGTATCTTTGAAGGTGCACCAATACGGCTTGTAGCCTTTCAACGTCAGCTTCTTGGGCCTGCCAGACAGGTTGAGGGACATTACATTTGGTTTAAACTCCTAAACCGAGCTGCTGCACCAGGAAACTCACTTCACCCTTGAAAACCTGGTGTCAGCAGCCTGGGGTATGCCCAGCCCCGGGATAGTCCCTGCCTGGGAGCTCAGCCACTGCTCACCATCCCTTTGCTACGTTGGGTCAAGAAATTGAGCTACAAATGCAAATTTGGACTCTTCAATCCCATGGAGGTCCCACTAATTTCGGGCAGGGTGGGGAGAGCTGGAGAACTGTATTACAAAAATAGACATGTCCATGAACCGCTGCAAAATATGCCTCTTCACCCGCCACATTAAACTGGAACCGCTCTGCTCAAGCTCTGAAAGGAAGTGGTACTTCTCAAAGACTTGTCAGTCAAGCATATGCATGAGTACACTTGTTGTTTTCTTTTTAAATACTCCACATCAGAAAAGGTTCTGTTCCTTCCTATGGAAAACATGGATTTTGCCCGACTGTATGGAAGCAGCGATGGCCCTGCAAGCCCGTAGCAAAGCAAAGCACCGCCTGGCATGGTGGTACCCTGAGCTTGCTCATCCCACCACAAGCCCAGGACCTTCGTAGAGCTGCAAGTTTCTGATTTTTCTTAACCCCTCCTAATTTCTAAACCTTGTTCAAAGGCTGCATCTGCAGTTTCTCACTGCAATGCATTTCTCGCATCTCCATCCCAGAAATAGCTGCTGAACCCTCATCTGTAGGGATCAAATACGTGACGGCCCCAATGGCTTGTCCTCGGGCTCTGCACTTTCATTTCCAAGCAAAAACGTGCTGGGGGCTGCTCGGGGAAATTAGGGAGGTGGGGGAGAAACACGGCATCTGCCTGAACCCCGCTGCTCCCACACCTCTGATGGACATCTGAGCTCGAGGCATCTGCTGCCTCCTCCTGCCTTTGCTGGTTTTCCTCCTCCTAAAGCCCTGGCACACACAGCCCTGCCCCGTGCAAACTTTACAACCGCAGTTTCCTTTGAAAGCTGCCTCCCGCTACAGAACAGGTCACCAGCCTCCAGCCAAGCCATCCTATACGTGCAGCTCTTTCCATCCTTCGCTTTGCATCCTTCGCTAAAGATGCTTTCACACATCTTTACTGTCTTGAGCTTTTTTGGAGACCTCCTTTAAATTGCAGGCGGGGCATTTTGGCTGGCACAGGCAGTAACCCGGCTGGCAGGGGAGAATGAAACATCCGAGTCTCTGCAGCAACGCCAGGCACATATAGGGAAATATATATAGGACTTATATATAAGGCATACTGGGGACGTATATTGCAGCTCCTCCCCAACTGAAGCGTGACAAGAGGCACGTCCAAAGCTGGGCCAGCTCCTAACATCGTGTCATTGACGTTGGGTTTCTGGCAGTAAAATACCGCCTGGCCCTCATTTTTAGGAGCAAATGGCAATTCTGCGCTTCCCTGCTGCGGCAGGACAGCCTCAAATCCCAACTCCAGGGTTCGGGGCTTGCACCGGGCGAGGGGAGGGAACCGGCAGCTTCTCACTGCTCCGTCTCTTGCCCCACCAACTGGCGCATCCAATTTGCAAGCAATTAGCTCCTCGAGTCGTGCCTAATTTTATTGGCAAATAAGCACATCAAAGGAAAGAGCAAGTTGTTTGTTTGTTTGTTTGTTTGTTTGTTTGTTCAAGGGGGGGAAAAAACCACTCACTCAGACGCAGGGCACAGGCTGCAGCCCTGAAACTTTGCCCCAGTTAAGACAGACCGCAAACCCAGACAGACACAGAGACCTTATTAATTCGCCTTCGGAGAGGGAGAAAGAGTTTTTCAGAACAGAAGTGCTAGGTTCTGGCTCCAGAACCAAACAATTAATAAAATAAAGGCTTGTTCCAGAGCTATTACGCTGCCTACAGCTTTTCTTCTATATCCTATAGCTACGCTGTGAAATCTCATCATTATTTCTAGTTTCCAGAACTTTCACTGTAACCCTCGCCGCAGCAGGCAATAAACTGCAAAAGACGGCCGCGGCTGCCAAAATGTTACTCAAAGTCCAGACGCTGTCGTTCCCGGTTTCTACGTACCACCGTCCAAGTCAAAGCAAAATTAAAATAACTCCTAAATCCTGAGTGAGCTGGAAGAGGAGCCGAGTCAGCTTAACCTGCTCCTTTTGGCAAGGAGGGGGCAGACAGACCGGGATCTCGGGCGTTTATAATTCATCCGGCCTCTTGCAAACCAGGAGAAGTATTTGAGCAAGGTTTCTAGTTTTCACTCCTGATTTTAGGATGGCTTGATTATCTCCTGGCCATTAATTGTGTCAGAGAAATATCCCAGCACGCGCTGCTGGCTACGGGATGCAGCAAGCTTTCCCGGAGGGATGCGTACCTGTTGGGGTGGCGATAGTGGGAAAACACCCTGGGTTTTATATTTAAGAACTGATCAGCTTCAGTATTGAATATTTCAAATAGCGTGAAATACTTAGTGACTGTGCTACAGGATAAAGAAGTAAAATGTTTTAATAGTACGAGAGCACAGATGCTGAGCTGTGGTATTACACAGCGATTGCTGGGTGGCTTTTCACACGAGATAACATAGTGGTGTGCAGCAAGATCTTAAGGCCAGGAGATAGATTAAAAACAAAAAAGGATATTAGGTGGTAGGACCATTAATTATTCATAGACATTACCAGTTTCACAAGCACCTCTTCCCATCAGCACTTACTTGAAGACTTTAATGTAGTCGGCGAGCTCCGGGATGGAAGTGATGTCACCCTGAAAATAAAACATTATCCCACTCACCCGCCTGCCCGAGCGGAGCCGGGGTGGTGAGTCTGGAAGGGAAGGGATGCTGCGCCGGGGAGGAAGCCGGTGGCAGTTTCACCGGCCAACATCGGGGCTCAGGGGTCACGAAAATGCTCCTGAGAAAACCTCATTCACTCCACGGGAGAAGCAAGCGGAGAACAATCTAACGGCACAGAAGTGCTCTTTGGAAACCAGAGGACAAGGTTTTATTTTTCTTTGAGGAATTCCTGCTGCCGCTGGAGCCAATTCCCACCCGCGAGGTCACCGGCGGTCACACCGGCTCGTGTTCACACACGGATTTTTCTCCTCCCTTAGTTATTTCCTTATGCTCCAAACAAAAGGAAAAGATGCTGCTCTGCACCTCCACGGAGGACTGGGGAAGGACTTTCTGACAGTCTAGAAAGGTTTTTTCCCCCCAGCTTTTTTAACATCGAGTTTATCTTCACATTTTGCACGAGCAAAATATACAGGGTGGCACTTGCAATTCCCACGAGCTCCAACTAAAGGGTTTTCGAAAGAGAGAAAAAACAAAGCCTGCTCCAACAGCTTCCAGTAGCAAGACAGTTTACTTTCTGTCTGCAATGAGCAATGCTGTTTATAGGTACCACAGGGAAAAAAATGCAGAATCTAAACAAACAATCCAGTAATTGCCCATTATCCATATTCAATTACTCGAATGCATCTGGAAATGGCTACTGCTAGCAAGCCCTACGGAAAGGGATGGAGTTTTTTTGATGAATCATTGTCGTCTTCATTCCTATCTGGCAGGGACTGTTCCTTAGCACTGTGCTTCAAATCTGGTTTTGCAAAGAAATTATAGAAGATCTCTTGGCGATAAAAACTTGTCATTATTCCTGTCGCACCGAAGCAGCGCTGCTCTCCCTGCGGCAACCGGTTAATAGTATAAATCTCTGCCGTTATTAACGCTAGTAAAGCAGGCTAAGTATGGATGTTAACTTCAAAAAGACCCTTCGTAAACACTTAAAAAAATTATATGAAGTGTAAGACTGGAAAATTTCAGGGATTTTAGGGTTTGAAAGAATTTAAAATGAAACTCAAGAGATGGTACAAATGTGCAAAATGCCTGGGAAAAGCTGTGCCGTGCCAAGTCTGACTGGACCTAGTCCTTTTCTGCAGTTTAGTTCTTGGGCTTTACATTTTTAAAGGTGGAAAACCAGTGTTGAAATAGCATATCAGAAAAAAAATGAAATCCTCTGAAATACAGTCATAGCCCACTCCAGGCTAAAATCCAGTCTAATAAAAATAGGGTTTCATAAGCATAAGTTATTTCTGAAAATCGCAGCAGCTGTTTTAGGTGCTGTAAAACTTTGCCATGAATTAGAAACGGTGGAAGAGAAACCTCAGCGTGAAGAATTCAGTATTTTGGAAAGTCGGTAGCGAGAACAGAAACCAAATTAATTTCAATTTAGTTTTCCATTATTTCACCAGGAAGGTGGCTTGGTGCAGGGGAGGGGTTCAGTGAGATCCTGGCTCCTCCGGGACTTCTCCAACACCGTTTGGTCTTATGGTCCCAGCAGGAAAAAAGCAATATTGCACTTGACTTCTGCAGCAACGCAGAGCTGGGCACGCAGGACGGGCTGAGCTCTCCCTGCTAAATTAACTGCAAACACCCCCAAAATAGAAGGCGGTCTTACAGCTTAAATGAAGCCTTTGGTTCAATATATGCATGTGCTCAAAGAGGTTTTTATGCCGCTTTGGGCTTAGAGGAGAGCTCCAGCTCCGTGCTGGCCCCGTGTCGGACACTGCCCGGGGTCCCCTCGCACCAGAACTACCCCTTGGTATTTTAAAAAATATTATGTTTAAGAAAATATTATTGGCGTCTATGTTTCGTGTTGCTTCACTGGGCTGTGGGCAACTTTCTCATGCTGTAAGAGCAGGAATAGAAAAAAAGGGAGAGGAAGGAAATAAAAAAGGTTGGATGCCTGGAAAAGTTCCCAGCTCGGGATGATCATTCCTGCCTCGTGTGAGGTGAGGAAGGGACGCGCAAGCCACCCTGCCGCCGCGTGCCTGCAACCCTTACCAAGATCGTCGACGTTTTGCCACCCTCCAAAGTAATTTCCAGATCCGAGAGCGCAGCATCCACCTCATCCACCTCCTTGTCGCTGTTGTTCAGGTGGTTTTCCGAGGACATGATGGACAGCTTATTGATGTGGTACTGAAAGGCAAGGCACAACATTTCACCGGGATGCTCCTGCGATCTGCGGATGCCGTGGGCTCATCACAACACAGCCGCCACGCTTGGGAAGCGGAGTGGAAAACCGGAGCCGTACCCTCTGCAGGAGCAGAGGCCGGCAAGCGCTGAGACCCGAGCGCAGTTGAGTCAGGAATGACCGGCTTGGCTGTTTTCAGTCCAAGGAGTCAGTGGTACGAACCCTGAAGGACTGCTGTGGACTCCGCAGGGCAGAGCTACTCTTTTCACAGCATCACAGACTGGTTGAGGTTGGAAGGGACCTCTGGAGGTCACCTGGTCCTATCCCCTGCTCAAGCAGGGCCACCTACAGCCGTTGTCCAGGACCATGTCCAGTTGGCTGTTGAGTATCTCCAAGGATGGAGACTCCACAACCTCTCTGGGCAACCTGTGCCAGCGCTCGGTCACCCTCACAGTAAAAAACACGTTTCCTGATGTTCAGAGGGAACCTCCTGTGTTTCAGTTTGTGCCCATTGCCTCTGGTCCTGTCACTGGGCACCGCTGAGAAGAGTCTGGCTCCATCTCCTTTACAGCTTCCCACCAGGTATTTACACACATTATTAAGATCCCCCTGAGCCTTCTCTTCTCCAGGCTGAACAGTCCCAGCTCCCTCAGCCTTTCCTCATAGGAGAGATGCTCCAGGACCTTCATCGTCCTTGTGGCCCTTCATTGGACTCTCTCCAGTATGTCCATTGCCCGAGGAGCCCAGAACTGGACCCAGTACTCCAGGTGTGGCCTCACCAGTGCTGAGCAGAGGGGAAGGATCACCTCCCTCGACCTGCCGGCAATACTTTCCCCAATGCAGCCCAGGATACCATTCACCTTCTTTGCCCCAAGGGCACATTGCTGGCTGACGTTCAACTTGGGGTCCACCAGCACCCCCAGGGTCCTTTTCTGCCAAGTTGCTTCCCAGCTGGGCGGCCCCCAGAATATACTGGTGCCTGGGGTTGTTCCTCCCCAGGGGCAGGACTTCGCACCTCCCCTTGTTGGACTTCGTGAGGTTCGCGTTGGTCCATTCCTCCAGCCTGTGGCCCATTTCATCCATCCCTCTGGATGGCAGCACGACCCTCTGGTGTATCAGCCACACCTCCCAGTTTGGGAGGATGCATTGCATCTGTTTTATACCCCACAAAACCAAAACATCCATAAAATCTCACAGGAAGGACCATGCCCAACCCACTCTGGACTGCTCGGAGAGGTAAACTGAGTCTTTATATTTCTGTTTTCACTCTTTTTTTTCCTAGGAGGGGGCCCTAGGAGCAAAAGCCCTGCTCTTGGTGGGGATATTTCTGCATCCTACAGCGACAAGGCGCGCCAGACCACACGTAGTAAATGGCCTGCCATCCGTCTCACAGAAGTCAATAGCAGGTGTAGTATTTATGCCAAACCACGCCGAGCATTTCATAAAACAGATAAATAAATAGTTCTGGGAAACCCACAGATGATCACCAGCTGCTTGGGGGGTAGCGTGCCAGAAACGCAGTTCAGTAACCTAGTGTACTTACTGGGGTTTTTTAAGAAGGGCAAAACTAAAAGTTAAGATAGACATAAACATGTTTGGTAAAAGAAGGCCAAGTTCCTTTTCATGAGAAGTAATCAGCAGCAAATATTTAAATTACCTAATAAGCTCAAGTGAGGATTAGGAGACAGGAAACGATCCGACTTCTACCAGCATGAGAAGTCCAAGCTCCCACCGAAGACAAGGTGAGGCTTAAAACACCAGTTACAGCAGATTTCACTTACAGTGTTCATCAATATTCATCAATAGAGAAGTCCGCAAAGCTACAAAATCAAGTTTAACCAAAACCGTAAGCGTCTCGGGCTGTCTCCTACCTGCAACGCCGCAAACATCATCATTTCTTCCTCCGTGCACTCGATCTCCTCCAGCAGAATAGCCCATTTGGACTGCTCGTACAGCTGGTTGATCCTGATCGCGTCGTACTACGGCACAGCGCAAAAACAGGGATCGGTTGTAAAACGTACGAGCCCAGTTCAAGACAGACCGCTTCACCTTTCATTTCAACGCGACGCTTCAATCCGAGACTGAAAAGCCTCTGCCACCGAAGCGGAGTGGCTCTAAAAAACCCTTAGAGCATCTCTAGCAATAGCTAAGCGTTAGCAAACTGGTAGGTGGGAGCACGCAAACCTGGGTTTGATGCCTGCACAACCAATTTTCAAAGCGGTGGAGGATTTACCAGCACAAATGCACATTAGAGATACAGGCATCCTTTGCTCAAAGCCTTTGCCTGCAAGATGCAACTAAAATAAATAGCTCTGTACCTTTGGATTCAGGTCAAAAAAGCTGTAGTACTTGAACCGGAGCAGCAAAGCCTCATTTTCTTTCACCTCCTGCTCCATAAGAGATCGGGACGAATCCAGCCATCTGTAAATTGTCAACACAGGATAACACACACAAAAAGCTCCGGCGAAGTTGCGATGACGCTTTCAAGAATGCCATTTACAACCGCATATTGAAAACAAAAAAAAGGAAAAAAGCAGAAAAAAGCAGAAAAACAAATCCTTAACTCACCCTTGGTTGATTTTGGCTTTATCGAGCAGCGCCTGTGGCTTGTACATTTTTGCTAAGGACTCCGGGGAGGTGACGGGCTGGCTCACGGCCAGGATGCCCGGGTTCCCCTCCGACAAGGCGCTGTCACCGAACCAGGCTGAAGTGGGTGACAGGGGACTGCCATCGTGAGCGTCGTAGGTCGGTGTCATCGTTTTGCTATACAGTCCTGGGCTCGAATATATGTTTCCTACCGGTAAGAGGAATAAAAGCCGGGAGTTAGCTCACGGCCAAGCCCTGCCTGCTCCCAACCAAGCCAACTCAGACACAAACCCGAAGCCAGCGGATGAAAAACCTTCCCTTTTTTTACCATTTTTTTTTTTGTTTCCGCAATGGGAAAACACTGCGCTGCTTGTTTTCCCATGAAAAGCTGTCCCTCTCTCTCAGCTCTTCTCCGAGAGCAAAACTGATGGAAAACTCATTCCAGCCCAAATCCATGGGAAAAGGCGCAGGTCTCCCACGCTGGGAAACTCCTGCCCCCTGCGTTTCTGCAGCACCTGGGACACGAACGGCCCCCAACTTACCGGTATTACCTGTTGCTTAAACATTTTGGAAGTCAAAAGTTTTAGAGGAGCAGGAAAATAAACTAAGGGCGCAGCCAAAGAGACCAGAGGCAGAGCGCAAAAGTCCTACTGAGGTGGAGCTCACCTTTGACGGGGCCGATGTAAAGAATATCGGTGCCTATAGAGAGGGAAAGAAAGGAGGGAAGTGAGAAGGCGAGAGAAAGTCACCGGGAGAGTAGGAAAGGACAGAAGCCAAAAATGGGCATTTTCAGAAGAGGGCAGAAGAGCACAGGTGAGGTTTAACCACCCAAACGGAGCGTTTGCAGTAGCGCCGGTGGACTCGGCAGGCAAAGCAACCGAAGTGACTCCACGGTTATTTTATTCATGTTACAAAAAACAGCCGGGCACGGAGAGGCGGCATTTCACGGACGGAAAAGCTTGCTGAGACGGTCAAACAAATTTGGTATTAATATGCTGAGCAAGTGGTGCGATTTGGTGCAAAACTGATCCCGAAGCACACATTACTCCCAGGCCTTTTAAAGCTTTACAGCTCGTACAGAGTCAAAGCAGACAAAAAAACCCCCTTCTAAAATTACAAATTTGAAGAGAAGAAAGCGGACCCAGCTTGGTATCTCATACCCCAAAATAGCTGAGAGCTAAATAGTCCCTATTCATCTCACAGGAGCATTGATTTTTACGTTCAGAATATAAAATCCAGATTTTCAAAATAAGGGAGGTTCAACGACCGTATCCTAATGTCAGTAATTCCACTGCGTATGTACATCGGGCAATGAGCTCAGCATCATTTGCTGGGCATAAATCTGCGCACGACTACCTGGAAGGACCAATACCGAACTGGCTTTTTGGGAAAGAGTTGTGTCCTTTTTAAATCACGAGCCTATGCAGACGTGCAATTCGATGCACCCAAACTCTACCTCCAAGAGCACTATTAAGGGTGTTGAAGGCAGCGCGTGGCGGGGTTGAGGTGCCACAAGCAAGGTCTTCTGTGTCACCTCCTGCTGCTGCCCTGAACCACCCCCTCGGGCCACCCTCCAGCTCCTCACTCCAAACGATCCCTCCTCCCTGCGCGCGCAAGAAACGACAGAAAGCTGAGCTAGACATCTGGAAAAGTCTAAGCCCAAAACAATAGAAAAACCTTTCCAAACTCTCCTTTTTTTTGCGATGGGTATCCGAAGGAGCCGGAAGAACGGTTTGAATCAGCAGCATCATACCAACGACAGCCAACATCTTGGTTAGGAAACTTAAAATAATATAGAAATGTGATTCTAAACTGCCTGACAGGATGGAAAATATAAGTGAAAACTGTCCGTCGCCATCAAACAAGAAAACCACCAGGGTGCTTTTAATGCTCCTGCTAGTTTTGCCGGCATCCCGGTCTGGATTAATGATCGGAGGGACCAGTAAGCACCGTGGGTACCTGCCATCAAGACAGACCCAGCAAACCAGGCATGAGCAAAAAAGCAGCAGAAATGGTCAAGGGATGGAGATACCCACCTTCAAGCTTCACACTTGCAAGGAGAAGGCCGGGGGTGACCTGCCAGGTACTTATACCAGGTACTTATACTTTGGGAGCTGGACTCGATGATCCTTACGGTCCCTTCCAACTTGAGATATTCTACAATTCTACGATTATAGAAGCAGCAGAAACGTGCTCTCCCCACGGACGGTTATAACACTGGAGCAGCGCAGTCCAACAAGAACCACCATCACCATCCATAAACCGCATCCCCAAAGATGCTCTTGCCTCCTCCCCATCCGCCCTCGCAGCGTGCCAGCCTCAACCTTCACGTGGCTCAAGCAGACAGGGCTGAGCATTAACTGGACCAACAAAAGAAAATCCCACTTCTTGCCCCAAATCGAGCAGGTTTTCCCATGGGCATCCCCCCACATTCCTCCGTTTGAGTGTCTGCTCCAGAGGAGCAAAGCTTCCCCTTGGATGTTCTCCTCATCACCTTCTCCAAACGTCTGAAGCATCTCAGAAGAAGCTTCCCTTAAAAAATTTGCCCGAGGCAGGCAATGTCATGGAAAGTTCCAGTTGAAATAAATAGCTATAAGTTTGGCTAACTTATAAACAAGTGAATACAGGTATTCTAATGGAAAGTGTTGGGCAACGTTTACTGTGGGTGTATTGACAGCTCTGCCTACAGTGATTTAAAGGGTTTCATTGCCAGGTATGGGGTGCTCAGTGACAAAACGTGCCCATTACATCTACATGCACTGAAATAAGCAGATCCCAAAATAGTAACTCGTTTTACAGAAGCATTCAGCACACAAACTAATGTTGGAACAACGCTAGAAACAGTTTATTCAGATTAAAAACATGGCTTCTGACTAATGGCCCCTAAACATGGCAGGTAGCTGCAGTAACTAAACCTGCACCAAAAGTAATTTCATTCACAAGGAAAGCAAAATCAGCAAGACGGTTCAAAGTGACTCGCTGAAAGACCAATAAATAATTAAAATAAAAACCTATCTTTTGTGTACATTTCCCCCAAAGCAGGCCAAGTATTTCCTATTAATCTAATGGAGATGCCCTCCGCGAACACTGACTTTTGGAAAGGCTAATTACAGACTTTTAAGATGAAAATGCCAAATGAAAATGAAAATTGACTGGAGCCTTGCCCAATGCAGGGAAAAATCCCTGAGCCAGGAGTGCGAGAGGACTAGCCCAGAAGTATTTTTAAGTAACTGAGAGGAGAAAGAGTGAGACTGGAGCAAAAGAAGGCTTATTTTTCCCTTGCTACAGATCCATGCTGATGCTTTGCTACAGAGCCCGTGGTGCACATCACTTTGGCACCGCAGCTCCAGGGCATCGTCGCCCTCGCCCGTGCCCTGCGCAGCCAAAACCTTTCTGCTTGCAAGCCCAGAGCCACCAGTGGCATTAACCACACTGCATGACCTTCACTTGTACTTCACTTAATTTAAGACCAATTAATACAAATTTACTGAATTCCAAGATATTTTTTTCAATGAAAGCTGCCCTGCTTCCCTCTCATCGCTGGATTTAAAACCGAGAGCTTTGGCAGCCAGACACGTCTCGCCCGCCCGGCAGCGTGCACCGCTGCGGCTTTTTCCGCAAGTCCATCTGGGCTAAAGTGCTCCCACTTGACCGACTTTATCATTTAAGCTCCTGCCATTTGCCTTCAAACACCAGACCTCCAGCAGCCGCAGAGCAGAGCCGAAAACCCCTTCTGCTTGCAACTCGCTGCCTGTGGCAAGAGATGTTACTCCATCAGCGATGTTACTCCATCAGCGATGTTACTCCATTAGCAATTCTCTTACCAACGCTGCTCTGGTTCTGTAAGCCAGGCTGGCAAATTATCCCCCCAGCAATAAAAGGTTTTTTTTTTTAGCATTACAATCTATATCTATGCCCTTAACATAAGGAAACACTAATGCAATTAATAAAATACTGGTTTTGCTGGGCTATAAATAAGGAGTAGAACCGTGGTACTGCCTAGCACACACCTGGAATTTGACATTAGGAACGATTTTCCATTTAACTCTTTTCTTAATAGGGTAAGAAAACCTTTCAGTAACACAATCTGAGTGTTAAAGTGGTCACACTTAGTTTCTGTTTTATTTTATAAAGTCTGGCGTTGCTCTGCTCCCCTATATGCGTGACAGCTTCAGGCATGCATCTGTGCGACCGCGACCGAGTGCTGCAGCCCTGGATGATTTGTGGAATTTATTTGGGGTCCGTCTCTTGCACAGACCTTAAGGCATCAGGTCAGACCGATATCGCTATGTCATTCCCCTCCCCATTTTATTATCTGTTTGCCTCCTGCTGACCCCTTCCCTGCAAGCCAGTCCTCACAAAGCAAGCCCCGGCTCACCGGACCCCGGCGTGATCAGCGGACCCTCCAGCTCGAAGGCGTCGTCTTCACATTGATCATCCAACTTCTTCTTTTTTTTCTTCGACGGATCTCTGGGTTTCCTCAAAAGGGAGAGCTCTTCTGGATGCCTGATGTCTGGGGAGAAAATAGACCACTCTTACAAAGGCAGGATGGAAAAAAAGGGGAAAAAAAGAATATCCTTCCTTTTAGGAGCAACATCCAGCAATGTGCAATGTCTCCCTCGGCTGATTTTCCTGCTTTGCAATGGTTAAAAATCAAGTTGAGAACATTTTCCCTGCAAGCCTGTTGGAAACAAGCACCGTCCTTGGCTGGAGAGGTAACACAGCATTTGGGTAAAATGCAGAATTTCCCAGGCACAGCCACTCAAAAACACAAACACAAGCACTGCTAGACCCTGCGACAGAGCCTAGTAGCATTCCCACCCATTATCTTAAATATAAATATACATATACATATATTATGTACATTAATCAGCAGTTAAACCCCTATTTAGGCACCTAGGTAACAAGCCAGGTACTCTCACTTCCATAGGAGCGATCCAAGAGTCAAGCCATTTATTTACATATCAAACTGGAAATTTTAGAGCCTATATTTAAGGCACCCACTTTTTAAAGAGACCTTGGCCAAAGTGTTTCCTTTTCACAGTAAATCTCTAGCCTCTCCCACTTCCCTGCCCAGAACCGGCGTGAATAATTTAAAAACCATGTTATTTAAAATGAAGAGCATCCCAGCGTGTTTGTGTTTTAAGCCCATGGCGGGCTAATGAAAAAGAGAATTTTAGGGCCATTTCCCACGAAGGCAGTACTTTGGGTTTGCTTATGCCTGCTGCAGTCGCTTCCAAGCGGGAAGGAGCTTTCTGGGAAAGCGGAGCCCACTATCCATCGTACCACTGAAACCACCGAGGGACTGGAGGGGAGCCAGGAGTCCCTTGCCGGTGCTGCGAAAACCAAGAGGGGAGAAAAAAGCCCTCCATCTACTCTAAACTGTCCTCAGTCGATATGTGGGAACTGACCTGGAAAAGCATTCACCTGGGCACGATGCCATCCTACTGCAATGATGAAAGGCTGCAAAAAGATCGGAGAGCTCTGAAATACAGCTTGCATTGGAAAAAAGGAGATGATGGGTCACGCTTGAGCCTGGAAGGAAGAGTTTCGGAGCTGGCTGTCCATGTTCAAGCCTCTGTGTTGTTTCTAGCTCTGGTTTCTGCATGTACCCTCCCGAAAATGCTCAGCTGCACGGGGATGTGCAAAGCTTTGCCTTCGGGATGCCCTAAGGAAGCGGCCCCCGGTCCCATCCCCGCTGCACATCGAAGCCTGCAGCTGTAGCTGCAAGGGAGGTCAGGAGACAGAGGAGAGGGAGCTGGTTGCATCGCAGCCAGGCTGCATTTTCCCACCAAGAGGAACGCTGAACAAGACAATAAGTCATTATTTTAATGAGGAGAGGTTACAGGGTTCAGATCTCACCGCCGTGCTGGCAGCAGTGGGAGTTTGCTGTACACTCCCAGGCGCGGGATTATAATTAAACCTGGAATTTGGTCCCCAGCACGTGACCCGAGCGGGACACATCCACCCGGCAGATGTGCCTGCCCCGACTCACACCCGCCCGTGCCAGCATCTTTCCTTACTGCAAATAAGCAGGGAAACGTCAGGCTGGAAGCGAGCTCTGCTCCCTCCTCACCCCATCCAGGGACACGCCGTCAGCCGATTTAACCAGAAGTGCTTTTCCACATTTGTCAGGGGATGGCTGCCATTACAAACAGTGCATTCCAAAAATTACTTTTTTAAAAAAAATTTATTAAAGCACGGCTTCCCTGACAGGTCACATCCCTGGGCTTCGTTTCCCTGTTTGCAGAGACGGTGAGCATCACGGGGCCGGCACACGGGCTGTCCCCTCCTGGGGAGGACACCGTGACAGCCTCCCCGAGATGCTATTTTAAGTAACAACCTGTGCTTTTCCCTTTTTTTTTTTTCTCTATTTTAAATAACAGCCTGTGCACCACCACCAACCCCGCCGTGCCTGTCACGTTTGGGGGATTTGATTTTCGGTGACCTCCAGGGATGGATCTCGCTAGCCCCGGCGTTCCTGAATCCAGAGGTTGGGCGCTTCTGGATTTAACCATCTCTCATATCGCGGGTCTCCCGTCCCAAACCATCACCTGGCACAGCTTTAATTTAAGCTTTATTTTTATTTACATATTTATTTATATAATATTTATATATTTTATTTTTATATATATAAGCTTTTAATTTAAGCTTTAATTTGACACTGATTTATTATTACTACATACATATTACCAAGCTAAACTCTGTCCCTGCACCCACTAACCAACAGTTCGTTTCACCGCACAACTTTTTTGACCATTTCTAGCAATAAATACCTAGCGTATGAATCCGGACAGCTATTCACATTCCCATTTATCACAACCGGCTTACCTCATGAAGAAAAAATCTGCTGGGACAACCAGGGTCATGTGCAAGGGACAACATGCAGCACAGCCTAAAACGAGGAGTTCCCCTGGTATTTCGCTAGCAAGGTTTATACTCTGATGTTTATTTATGGTGCATTAGCAACTGATACAGCCTCTCAGCTGAAACCATTCAGAGAGGCCAAGAGAAGGGCTCCGGGCCAAGCTCAGCTCCTGACAGCAATCTCTTGGAGATGGCCCAAAGCTTGACCATCTGATATCAAAGCGACTTTTTATAGTCCCTCAGTTGTTCATGACGCTATCGTCAGATTACAAAGGATACGGGCAAGTTTTCGGCAGCTGCTTCGAATCGGCGCACGGCGGCGGGGCACGGTAAAGGCAGCGGCATCCTTGCGATGCCGGAGCATCCCTGCTCCCTTGCAGCTGCCATGTTTCCCATTGATAAGCCGCAAATTTCTCCTAAACAGCGGTCTGCTGGACATACCATCATCTCCGAGACTTTAAAAACGCACTGAAGCCAACTGAGGCAATTAAAAATAAAGCCCACCGTGCTCAAAAGCAGAGAGCAGAAAAGCAGCAAGAGAGCGACGTTGTTTTTATTTCCCACCCAAGAATTAGAGAAAAAGCGAGATGCAACTTTGCACGTTTCAATCTTTCAGTAAACTGCTGGTGAAGAAAATGTCTGCTGCTGCTTATGATTAATATGTGTACAAAGGGTCTTAAAGTGTGTTTTGAACAGAGCTGGGCTTGGCAAACAAGGTGTTTAGTTACTGTAGCTAACGCAGAGCCTATCCCAGGGTGTAAGGGCTTGCAGATGGTAGGACTCCAACTGGAAACTGGGACGAGGAACCGCTCCAGAGCCCCAGCCCCTGTTTTCTGGCCGTAAGAGCAAGAGAAAGATCCTTAAAGTATCCAAGTGGTGCAAAAAAATTTAAGTAAGCCCTTTATATAGGTTTGGGCTTTTTACTGAGTCCCACTGCACCTGGAGGAGCCCATTTGCTGGAGTTGTTCACCTGGGGTAAAACATCTCCCCAGGGTTTGACTTCAGCCCCAAATTCCCACTCGAAACCCTCCGTTAACTATTTCATCCACGTTTTCCAGCTGAAGCCAAGCTGCTCCTGCCAAAGGCCACTTTGAAGGAAAAACGGTCAGTGAAACGTGGGGGGACCAGGCGGAGTGACCTTCTGAACAAGGCTAGTGTGTTGACTCTTCAATTGATGCACTGGTGGGGGCTGTGTTTGCTTTAAAAGAGACTCCTTTTCTGTACACACGAGACAGATGGCACTGGCAACGTCTACTAGAAATTACTGTAAATGATTCTTTTAGCATTTTATTTCTATTTATTGTGTAAGCACGTGAAAACCCAGCCATCCAGCCTCTTACCGAGCGTCCCCGGCATTGCTGGTGGCAGCCGCTAGCAGAAACCATCTACGATGATATGCGGCGTGCTCCATAGGGAGGGGAAAGCGCTGCCCAAAATCTGGTCCAAACCCATGTTTCAGGAACCGTTTTGTATTTTGACATCTCCTCCAGCCCACACTGGACCAGCTGCAGCCGTGGCTGAGCCCTAGCATTGCTGCAGCTCCGTGTCCACGTTCTAGCAGAAGGGCTTCGTCAAATTTAGGGGATTTGTTGCCCAGAGAGGTGGGAGATGCCCCATCCCTGGAAACATTCAAGGTCAGGTTGGACGGGGCTCTGAGCAACCTGGTCTTGTTGAAGATGTCCCTGCTCATTGCAGGGGAGTTGGACTAGACGACCTTTAAAGCTCCCTTCCAACCCAAACCATTCTGTGATTCTATGATGTTATCAACTGAGGGAAATGCCCTTTGGCAAGAGGAGCACACATATATGTATTATTTCATAGGTGGCATTTCAAAAATGCAACCGGGAAGGCGGCTTTCAACCTCCAAGAAAAATTTTTCCAACTATTGGATGAAGACATTTTACTCCCTACAGCACCTTCTTTTCCATCTGCCTGCAAGAGCCTGCTTGTGCCTGTGCTGTCTCCTGCTGAAGACAAATCCATGGCCTTTTTTCCCCCGTGTAATCCCTCATTTCTCATCCCGCCCCTGCACAGCTCACCCAGCCCAGCTATGCCCATTTATCTCCCACCCAGAGACGAACAGCAGAGCTGGGATGAAACCCTCCTTCTTCACAAGGCACCGCACCGACTGCACCCAGAAAACTGACTTTAAAAAAAAAAATCTGCCTTACAGGGTGTAAAATTCACAATTTACGCTCTTTCGCACCAAATCCACCAAGTAAATCTTGCAGCTGCTGCATCTTTAACCACCAAGGTGTATTGCGATGGGAAAGCAGTCGTGGTCAGAGATGGGACCGAAATCCGTGTGTCTCGGCATGGAAGAAGGGGTGATTCTGCTAATTTGTCCCCATCCAAGGTGTAGGATCCCCAGACCCCACCAAGCAGCATGCCAAGGGGTCGGGGGACACACAGTGATGATTTCGGTACTCCGAGGGATGGGCTCTCACTCCCACAAGAAATCAGATTCGTGGTTTTCTTACATCACCTACGTATGCAACACGGCGTCATTGACTGGAAGGGCTGTCTGAGTATGTACTGACTTCCCCCAAAATTAAAATGATGGGAAATCACACTAGTTTCAATGTTCAATTTTGATATATAAGGAAAATCAATGCTCCAAAGAAGCTCTCTCAGCATCCACTTTTCCACCCCATTTCTGGCTCCCTTAAAAGAGCAGACGGCTGGTTCGCCTGGTTAGCTCTTGAGCCATAAAAACTCTATTTTACTTGTAGCACAGACAGCATTTAGGGGAAACCCTCTCTTTAATACTGATCCAGTTACCCTCAGTTAGGAAATGTGTTTTGAAGTGGGCTATCTCTGCACTGGATCACCGCTGTCTCGAAGCAATGACTCATAAAAATTACAGCCTTTGCGCATCAACATGACGATTCTTAGAAAAATGAGACCTCAAACCCCATTCCTCTCCCATTTCAGACTTGAAAAAGAAAATAAATGTATTTTTCTTCGGAATGAGTGAATTCTATGGATCGTGTTTCCTGCATTTACAGAATTCCTGAGTTTACAGAATTAAGTATCCGACTTATCTTCAACATAAATTCACTCGCGATAAAGTTTTGCAAAACAGACCAGAGGCAAAAAAAACCCAAAACAGACTTATATAACTTTTGAAGTGCCTGGAGATAAGTCCGTGGTTGTACTGGATGCTGGGCAGTATCTGATGGCAGAGCAGGTCCTCACCCCCTTAGCACGGTTTACTAGGTTTGTACACCCGCCTACATTCAGAACATTTTATTATGGGTTCTTCAGCTGCCTGGTTGCTTAAATATTTATTTGGGTAAAAGCCAAGTTCTCCACTTGCTGCCCCGGGCCATGCAGCTATGTCAGAACATCCCGCAAAGCCTCCTGAGATGCCCAACGAGTGCCACGGGCGCAGACCAAACCGGGGCTGACCCTGGCGGGGGCTTTGCCATAGCCTTCCCAAATTCAGCGTGGAAAACCCAAGCGCCCGTTGACTTACTGACTTGCCACCACAGTAGCAATCTGCAAAACCACTTGAAAACCAAGGTCTGTGGGGTTTGCAGTGGCGCGATCGCCGCTTGCGAACGCCGTCTGCATGAGTGGTACCCCGAGCCGAAATCAGGCATCATTGTCCGGGAGGGACTCAGGAGGAGGAGGAGGAGGAGGAGGCAGACAGCAGCGATGGAGTCAAGCATTATTGCAAAGCTAATAAAAAGGGTCATTGGAGAGACAGAGTCAACAAACGCTGAATGTTTGGATGGTTTTTTCCGCAAGTGGGACGAAATCCCCAGACTCCAGTTACCAGGATGCATCTCAGAGCACAGACAGCACTTTGAGCCTTGCCCCTGAAATGTCTGAACTGCAGCTGAAGTCAAATGAAACTCAATTAAATTAAGCGCCACAAACAAGAGGGAAAAAATCCACTTACACCCTCTGCGTTGGACCATAAAGAGCAATCAGAATAATCTTAAGGAAGGCGGTGGCACTGGGTTTGCCAGCATCTCCTAATGTCTTCAGGATGGAAGTCTATTTAAAGGGTCTCTGTCAACAGCAGAGTAAGGATGAAAAAATTCACTGACTCATATGGTGACATACAACCTGATGCTACTCGACAGGCAGAACAGGGACCGGGGTGGGGAGGGGGAAAGAAAGGGAATATTTTTTTCCATTTCAGTTCACTTTGCAATTAAATCTCGTTATTTCCCTTACACCAGTTTCTGGTGTTCGTCTGGATCCTACACAACAGCTGCAGCTGAATATAGGCAAGCAATAAAAGAGGAAAACAGCAAAATGAAGAAGTTGGCAAGCGGTACGCTTGGGCCTCGCAATTTAAAAAGCTGAGTACATTGCAATTTGGCCGACTCTCTAAATGGTAAGATTTCCTTCCACACCCATCCCCTAGACATATTTAGAAATAGCTGTGCTACTGCCAAACCTCTCTGCTCGTGGCAGCAGAAGACAGCAAACCCTTCCTCGGTATTTCACCGGGGCTGTCTCCACGCCGGTACGCGAACGCCGTCTCCAAGCATCTTCACGGTGCTACTGAGCATCTGGAGATTGTATCACAAGATGCTGGTGTCGCCCCCCAAATACCTCCCGAGATGCTCACGGGCATCTACCAGGACTGCATTTCAGCTCCACTATTTTAGGAAAAATGCTACTTTATTTACCAGCGAGGTGTGAAGGAAGAAAAAAAGGTTTAAAGAGGTTTGCAATGGCAAGGAGTAACTCCAGACAGCTTTGCCTCCCGGAAAGCAACTGTGCTGTGGCTGTGGCTCCGCGTGCTAACAGGCATGGGAAGAGCCCTGGGAACGCTGCATACCTCGGACTACCAAAGGGTTTCAGTGTTGCAAAAAAAAAAAAACCCCACAAAAAAAAACAACCAGCGGCTTTTTATAGAAGTTTTTTTGGCAACTGAGGGCGTGGAAATATTACAAATACTTCAGAAGTCAGAGGACGTTCTGTACTGGAGCGGAGACCATTTATAAAGAAAAAAAAAAAAGGTAGGGTCATATTCAGCGTCTAGACTGCTGGACGGTGTCGCCTTGCTCGGGCTGGGCTTGCATCACACCACTCCCAAATGCCACCGTCACCTCGTCTCAGGTTTGGTGGCTGGAAGCTGAATCAAGGAAGACTGGCTATCGCCTTCCCATCACTCACACAGCCTTGGGCACCTTGTTATTTTGGGGCAGGGAGAGGCGAGGGGAAGCAGCCCATCATTTTTGCAGGACTCTCCGCATCCCCTCCCTCCTCCCCTGCCCCACAAGCTCCCCGGGACAGGACCACCCTTACCCTATGCCAAGAGGGTCCCATTTTCCCGGTGTCCCTCGCCCCCAGGGAGCTGGGGACCGGAACGAGACGGGATGCGGGCACGGAAACTGCCGCTGCTCGTCACAGGATGCTCCTCAGACTTCATTTTCCAAAACAGGTGATTAATTCAGATGAAGCTCTTTGAGGATTACGAGGCAGGAGCTGGGTGTGATGCTCTACCAGCCTCTGGGGAAAAAAACCCAGAAGACCTGAAGGGAATTTCTTCATCTTGCACAGCCTCAGGGTGGGTAAGGGAGGGAGTAGTCATGAATTTTGGAGCGCTTCCTCCCCGAGCTGCCTCCTCCCAGCTCCGGCACCACGTCCTCCTCTTGACGCTCCCAGCTCCTACCAGCATCAACTGGAATGATCCTGCTCCTATGCTCAGGCTGGAGGGCACCGTAGGTCCCAAATCTTCACAGCCAGAAGAAGAGGAGAAGGATGCAAGCTTTTACCCCATCACAGCATCTCCCCTCGCCCTGCGGCTCTGCAACATACGCTGTTTCCCCACGAGAAGCAGCATCGCCCAGGCAGGAAACGCCGAGGCATGGGAAAAAAACCTTCACACTTGCATCTCGCTGTTTGCTTTTCCTCTCCCACGTGCCCACACAGCAGCAGCTGATCCTGCCTGGAGTCCCTTACTGCTCCCAGGACACATGGAAAAAGAATACAGGCAGCAGCAGGAGAAAGGGGATGCTGTAAAGCAGCAGCTTAAGGGCATGAGCAGATGCAAGGCATCCGCTGTCCTGGAATCAAATGAAGCCGTTGTGGAGGAAAAGAGGATTTTTCCGCTCATAGGATGGTGGGTTAGCGTGAGCTCTGCAATGCAACCTTTGTGGAGGAAAAGAGGATTTTTCTGCTCGTTGATATGTAGGATGATGGGTTAGCGGGAGCTCTGCAATGCAGCCACATGTCCTATCTCCCCAAATCCCACTTTCCAATGAGGATATTCCCACCCACACCAATAAAGTGCTGCTCTGCGGCCACGTCAAATTGCATTTGTGTATTTGACGGGCCGTCCGCTGGGCAGAAATATCTCCCCAGCGGGCCGATGCGAGGAGGGGGGCACGCGGGAGCCCCGCAGGCAGCACCCCATCCCAACCTCCGCGCCCCGCTGCGGGTCAGGCACGCAGCACAAACCTGTGCCGCTCCAAAAAAAAAAAAAAAAAAAGTGAAGTTTTACTTTCTCTTTCTCTGGTCTTTAATTGCAGATCAAAGCTGGCCCTTCAGGCCGGCGTCGCCTGCCAGCAGCTGCTCCCGGGCTGGCTTCCAGGCCACCCTTCGGGTGAGGGCTGCCCATCCCATCCACCGCCCTGCTCCTCTCCTCCTGCCTGCTCCTACCGCAGGCAGGGTCAATCCGTGCCGTTAACCCTCCTGACCGGTTGCTGTGGGAATTGAGGGGCTGCAATCCAGCGACTGGGAATGAGATCGTGTTTTTTTCCGGCTTCGCACGACCTCCGAGAAAGCGAGGGATGTGCGAGCGGCTCCAGCATCTTCCCACAGCCACCTCCGGGCTGCCCCCCGGGAGCTGCAGCCCGGCCCGGCGGTGAGAGATGCCCTTTGCAATAACTTCGCTCTGCACGAGAACAGGGACTTTTCTTTAAAAAGCAACCACACACTGCAACGGTGACACCTCTGGGTACAATTTAAAGGGAATATAAGAGAAGGCACAACCCTAAATAATTCACCCAAGTGTGTTCCTGCTTGTGTATAGAGGCCTTTATAAATGCAACCGGATAGAGTCCTGGCAACACGAGGAATTACTTAAATTACTCATTAATCATGCCATATGCTAAAATTGCTGAAGTGTGTAATTAAATGCTCTGGGGGCAAAGGCAGCAAACAGTTATAGCCAAAATATGAACAAGTCACAAGCACAGTTCTGTCGGCCGGACATTGGTCCAGGCCACACTGGACCCTAACTTTAGAAATCAAGGGATTTGCAGAGACAAGAGCTATGGTGTTAGAGCAGGGACTACTTCTTTCCCCTTCTACCTTGAAATATCTACTCAGTTTTCCTTGGGGAGACAATTAGCGTGATTAATACGGGGTATGAGTGCTCTCTACAGCCAACCTGTGCAGAGATGCTGTGGAGGGCAGGAAAAGCTAATGGAGAAAAATGGGGCAGCGTAAACACTAATCTGGGGGGCACAGGGAAAAGAAGGAAACAGGCGGGTTGGGAAAGTGTTATAGCACGGCCTGCAAGACCCCAAGAGAGGGTTGTGTTGGAGAAAAAGGAAAATGCAAGCTCCCCAAGTCGGGATGACCCCACCACCCTACAGCCGCTCTAATTTTTGACAAGCTGCGGCGGGCACCGAGGTGTGGGCAGATATCCCCCACGGCTTCCAGGAACGAAACACCCTGTGCAAATTCACCATGACACCCTCGGGGATGATTTTGCATGCCAAAAAGCAGCAGCCCCACTCGCCCGGCAAGCGCGTGACCTCCCGGCTGAGATTAGCTCCTGCCTCCATCGTCAGTGCTCCGCTCCGGGATCCTGTGCTTGAAGATGTGTCTGACCTACGGCACAGCACCAAGGTCACACGCAGAGGAAGAAAGGACAGGCCGTGACCAGCATTTGCATGGAGTGGTTTGGTGTTTGCCCCAAGGAGCTTCTGGATCATATATATAAATATATATATATATATACACACCAAGACCTCCTTGGGACAAACACCAAACCATATATATGTGTCTTCCCACTGGGAAGCTCTTCCCTGGACCACAGAGGCATTTGGACACCTATATTTTATATATATATATAAAAAATAGCAGTATTTGGACAAATATTTCTTATCTATATAACATATAGATAATATACATGTGTATATTATATATTAAATATAGAAAAGTTAAGATATATTAGATATTATATTATATTATATTATATATAAAAAAATAGTGGTATTTGGACACCTATATGATATACACCTGTATATTGTATATATACAGGTCCAGGGAAGAGTATTCCAGCCCCTCCAGCTCCAGCACTGCCACCTCCCTGCATCCCGATCCCCTCTTCTCTCAAGCCGATGTTGAGCCGATGTGGCCGTCTTCCCCGTAGCTCTGCTGAACATCTGGCTCCCAGTAAACATAAAGACAAGGGCTAAACAAGATTTAATCGCTTTATTCGGCCACGTAGTTTCCGTCCGTCCTCAAACAGCTCGGGCTGGTAAGAGTCACTAAAAGGAGAGTGAAGTTTCCAGCAAAAATCCTGCTTTCCCCAAAATCGGGAACTTTGATTTCAGTACGTTGGATGCCACGGAAGGAAAGTCAGAGCCACCCTCGACAGATGTGTTCCTCCTGCCTGCTGCAGAGAGCTCCTACCACGGCTGGGCTGCAGCTATCCGAGCGGCTTTTTCCCCTTCCACATCTTTAAATATTAGCATTATTCTGCTGGTTTGTTCATAAATACACTGAGAGCCTTGGAGCTGAATAAATAGCTGCTTCAGGCCCATGTAAGGTTCTGACTGCTTGGCGGCGTTCAGTGAAAGATCTCTTGTTACGTGCTTAACTGTATCAGAATTTCCTGACGTGACTCACTGCTAGAAAGATTCATCAGCAACCAAGCGGATGCCTGCGACCTCTGTGTCTAGCATGACATTAAAAATGGCAACGGGAGACAGGGAGGGGAAGCAAAATGGACTGGGAAAAAACGCTGGCTAAGACTTTTCTATTTTAAGGAGAAATTGCCCAATATTTATATTTAAAAAAAACACCCAGGAAAGAAATAGCAAAAATTCTTAACCAGCTATATATACTGACCTAACCGCGGAGGCCACACCGTAACACCGCACGTACGGCTGAGCTCTTCCTGCCTCATGAAATAACTGGGTCAGCCAAGAGTAACCCTAGCTGCTTTTTGAGAGCAGAAATAGATTTACTACGGCCGAGGTCGGGTTGCAGGCTCCTTTTGGAGAGGAGCAAGCGGGAAGGGCACCGGTACGGAGCGCACGCCGAGTGCTTATTTGAGTTCCTTGAAGAGAAGCTACCATCTCCTGGGGTTTTTTTTTGGGAGAGAGAAAGAAGCACCAGCTTCTGGGATAAGAAATTCGTGAAGATGGGTAAAAAGTGATGCACAAAAGCAGCAGCCTGGGACAAGCCCTGTGTACCTGGTAGGAAATCATCTTTTCTTCTGGGGCTTCTTCTCAACAAGGGAAAGGAACGTGAAGAGGAGTTGGGGAGGAGAGAGGGAGACTCGGTTCCTTCCCTCCACCAGACAGTTTTACAGTGAAGCATCATCACTTAATCTCTAATATGATTTTCCACTGGAAGAGAACCCACGGAGCTGGCAGGTTTCCTATTTCAGGGTTTGTTTTTCATCTAGCACATAAATTTGCAGAAAAAAAATTACGACCCGACACCAGCAGCTTTAACATAAAGCAGGGCTGCTACTGCCTGCCTAAGACGAAACCGAGAACAGCCTTGCTACGAAACAGAATTCAGCACAGAAAATGTATTTCTTCTTACGTTTCCGGTACAGTCGGTCCCGTTATTTAAGTATTTACACATAAAAGGTTAGATTTGCAAGGGAAAAAGAGCGGACATCCAAGCTGCTTGATGCCCAAGTGACTGTTGGGTGTTTGAAGCTGGAAAATACCAGCGATTTAGTAAATTTATGAGACGAGCACGTGCACCGAAGGAGAGGCAGGAGCCAAACCAAACGACAACCCCCCCACCGGCAGCTTTCGGCACTCGCTACTTACTGAACGTTTTGCAGATGTCAGAAACCGCCTTGAAGACCCTGTCCGAGAAGTTGACTTTCACCTTGACGTACTTCATGTTGGGCAGCTGAAGGCGAAGCAGCTTGTGCTGAGGTGTGAACTGGAGCTTGGCATCAGCCTGTATCCCGTATTTGTCCAACGTCCAGTGCGTTTTAAGGAGCCAAGTTTTCTTCTTTTCCCACCACAGCGCGTGATCCGACCAGTCTTTCTTGACATCTGGAACAAAGAAAGCATTTTACCAGTTAAAACCGGGACCAGAATGAGCCTTCAAAAGACAAAAGCAGAAGTTTAAATGCGTTTCACCGAGAAGTGACTATCGATCCAAAAACGCTGGCAGCCCTTTTCAGATACAAATAATACCTTGTACTCAATAGCATCTAGAAGCCACCTCGGAGATAAAAGTAGGAAAGAACCCAAGAGGAATAAGGATGAGACACAACGTGTCCGTGGATCATTCAGCCGGGCAGCAATGCCAAGCATGAAGCCAAGGGGGTCATGAACGACCCGACACCTTCCCCGGGAGGGATTTTGCACAGCTTTTTAGGTTAACTATCAATTTGTGGGTTTCCCCATCCCCACCATGTACGGCACCTGCGCTACCCGAAGGTAAGTCCAGCCACCTCAGCACACACAGAAAGCAGAACTAGAAGGAGGTTTGCAAGAAGAATTAAATAGAGACACCGTGTCTTCTCCAGGTCTTTCAGTTTCTACAAACAAAACTGGAAAATTCCCAAATGAAACTAAAAGTTACTTCCCAAAGGAACAACAGTGCAAAACCCAACAGCCACTTCTCCTTCCAGCAGGGACGTAACCATGGGGTCTTTGAAGGTCACGTCCAAGTTGGGAAGCATTTTGGGAACCAAAGCACGGAGATAACTCCAAAAGACAACCGCTGGGCAATATTTTCCCTAACACCTGGAATATTTTTGCTAACACCTGCCCTGCTCTCCCCGCAGCTCCCTGCCATTCCTGCAGAGCATCTTCCAGTCCGACAACCACCAACCGGCGTTAATGGTGCAACGTCCCCTCCACCACGCAGGAGAAAGGGAAGGAGAGGGGGAGGGAATGATCCAGGCGCTGCAGCTGCATTTTGCAAAGCCTTGCTTAACCTAAACCCTCCATTTCCAAAAATACTGACTGGGGGGTGTGTCAGCATCGACGGCGACAGCCAAAGCTCTCATTTCAAAGGAAAAACCAAATGTTTCCGCAGGATGTCATCTGGGCAAGCACACGAGAACCTCAGGAGGCTGCAGGACAAGTTACAGGACACTTCTGCACTCGATATTGCAAATGATAGAGTTACTAGTAAGTTCTGAGCTTATGGACTTTGTATGAGGATTATTTTAATTTTCATAACAAAAAAGAAGCCTGAAAGCAAAGCACTTCCCAGGTTAAAGCACCGGTAATATAATAATTCAGTTTTCAGCTCCAGATCTTCCTGTGATCCTGGCTTCCCAACATGAAACATCAGTTTAACCCAAATTAAAACTGCCAGCTGACGTTTATTGCAACAGCTCCTTTCTCCAACCTTCGGCAGCGATGCTCGTGCATGGCGGGGCACCAGCCAGAAAGCCAGGGGCAAACCCAGCAGAGCCCAGGGGTGAAGGCCCAGCAGACACACCACCAAACAGGTTGAAGGTATCAAGGAACACACTCCAGGACAGACATCATGAAGACTATCCCCACGAGCCATGTCTGAACTTAATCAAGATGAGAACAGTGTGACAAATGAACTTTTTTCTGTCCCTATCTGAAAACGGGATCTCAATCTCAGGGTTACTGAGAAAAGCCAGCAGAAGTTTTTTTTTTTTCTTTGAACTCCTGGTCTAATGGCATAATCACGCAGCCAGAAAGTGGAAATGTTCAGCTAGACTTTTCAACAGCTTTGTACAATCAAATTAAACAAAACCAAATATAGAAAAGCATGCAACCTTGCACAAGCCTTGGCTACTCTCAAAAAATTCTGAGAAATCATTACAATGGACTTTGGTAATGAAGTCCAACTTCTGCCCTACTGAAAGCTGAACAAATTGGCACTGAAGGTCTGGGGGAGGAAAAAAAAAAGGCATTTTGAATCACTAACAGAAGGGGATTTGAGTTTACGCTGCAGATTAACCTTTCAGGCCATGGCACGAACATGCACAGCATCGTCTTTCGGCCTGAGAGTAATTAACACTTTGAATTAACAGTGAGATGTTGGCTATGGCCAAAAAGGTAAAGGTTTGTGGCTGCCCCACGGGGTAGTTATATATAAAAGAGCTTGGCAAATATTTAGCAGCTGAATTGTGGCGTTGAGTTTAACACTAACACATTGACAAGAAACCTTCGGTGCTTTGCAAGGCAGCGGGTGCAAGCCAGGGCTTGGAGCAATCCTTGCACACCGGGGAATGCCAACCGCCTGGTTAAATCTGATCAAAGGTTTATAAATCTTCACCAAGGGTCCCAATTCACGAGTTACTGATTTGTCGGGGTTACAGCTTTACGACAAGGCTTATTATTTCGGCTCAGTCTTTTCCCATTTACTGCTGTTAGTTGCAGGACTGGCCGTTTCATATTGATCAGAGCCCGGGTAAGTCTCCGAGCACTGCAAACTCATTTTAGAGATCCCAGACCTCAAATTCGAAAGGTTACTACAGGTCCAAAACCATGCTGCAAATCTCAGCAGAGGTGTTTGTAGATCCAGAAGCTCCTCTGAGCTGTTAAATGCTCCTTGCACATCCCTGAGCAGCTATTTCCAGCCACGAAGTGTACCAGCCTTACGGCAATGCCGCCACGCAAAGAAGCAGAAAGAGTCGGAGCCGGCAAGTGTTCATCAGCGTCTCAATCAAAGCAAATAACAAAAGAAACAGGCTTGTTCAGTGGGATGGGAAAATCCACCCATATTAGTTTAAATCAGGCTGATTCCTGCCTATGGCACAGCAAGGGGAAAGGAACACCAGAGCCACCAGGATTTAGGTGCCCTCCGTGCAATAAAAAAGCATCCTCCCACCACGGTCACCTTCGGCAAAGGAGAGCACAGAGGGATGCCTGGAAATGAGCTGCACACATTTGCTAGGGTCACAGCAAATCATTGCTGCCGATGCTCCCCTTCCAGGCAAGGAACCTGCCAGGTGAAGGCTGCGGGGCAGCCCGGAGGGCTGTGGAGATGTGGAGGCTGGAGCATGGGTTGGGGACAGGGAGCTCCAGGAGCCCAACGCCAGCAGCAGCTCCCGCGGGAAAGGGAAGCACGGCGCTTCCTTCCCGGCATCAAAAATAATCCCCGCTCCCCGCTTCCTCCACCTCCCCGCACGGCCTGAACCGAAATCTCAGCTGCTGGGAGCCTGGGAGGGCTGGGGAACCCAGCCGCGATTTTTTTTTGAAGAAGAAGAACCTGGTTTTGCATTTGCCTCCCAAAACTGTGCCAAGAGGTAGAGATGCGGCACGGGTGATGCTGAGGACATTTTGTACAGCAAAACCCACGGAGCAAGCTTGCTGTTCACCTTGAAAAGCTGTTCAGACGGTCCTGCAAATGCAAGAGGCATCTTAAATCACCCAGACGGCTGCAGAGACCTCTGCGAGGACAGATCATTATGAGAAGAGGTGAAGGGCTGCTCAATAAAGTGTTTTAAACCTTAGACATCCTTAGCTTTCAATTCACGCCAGTGCCTCGCCACAGTCATACCACACCAGCTTGTCCAGCATAATCACAATTGCAGATTTTTATTCCCACAGCTACCACTAAATTCACATCTAGAATTCAAGTAGCAGAAAATAAGTCTTAATTGAGATGCGTACGAAGTGTATTTTAATTCCGGGCTTGCTATTGCACAGATACACATGTACACAATTACCATTTAAGCGACGAAGTCGAATTTTGGTGAAGTGCAAAAAAGACAGAGGCAGCCCCATCCGCTCTGCCTGATGGCCCATTTATCCCATTTATCCCAGGAGCCGGCTGCTCCAAACACTTTCCCTCTGCTGATCTGCGGATTTGAAAAGTCCCTTTTCTGCTCCGGTTCTGCAGCAGCTATTGAACCTCCTTTCTTCAGAAGCATCACCGTCACTTGGCAGGCTCTCTGTGCGAGCTTATGACTTACTAGCAATAGTATACAAGTCTCCAGCGTTACATAAACACTGTATTTGCCTTGTTATTTTGGGATATCCCCTATTACAGATGGGCTCTCCTTCTGTGCACCGTTCAGGACAATAGAGCCCTGATACGACCAAATAAACCTCTCTTTTTTTTTTCCTCCCCTCCCAAGCACACGGTTAAACCCCACTAGATTGGTATTTGGAGAGCAGGAGACTCCAGCAGTGGTGGTCTCCACCTCCGGGAAAGGCTCCCGCAGGGTAGCACCAGATCCCCTTTCACACACACATCCCTGATTAAATCCATAGGACAGCAAAGAGCCTACGAACGCCTCCAGCACCTTAAGATCGGAGGCAGATTATTAAAAAGCTCCTGCATAAGCTTGAGTAGGTACGTAGGGAACTTCTGCAAGTCTGTCTCCTTTGCATCGTGGTTTTTTGTTTGATTTTTGGAAACAAAGATTTGCAGCGGAAGCTGGTTTCCCTGCAACACTCTTCACTTTAGGAGGGGCGGTGGATGCAGCCAAAGCAGAGGTTTTAGTTCATTTCTTAATTATAAGTGACGGCTTTTAGAGCAGCGGATTCAAGTCTTCAGCCCTCCCGGGGGAGAAATATGGAGGACCATCCTCCTCCGGTACAAAACATGGCAGAACCAAAGCCCATCCATCCCACTGGTTGTTTTTCCATTGGAGCAGGATTAGCACAGCAGCCTTTCCCGGTCCTGGCTCTTCCCCAGCGGTGAGTGTGCACCAGGGGTGCCTTTAATGATGATTATTCCTGCTCTGGTCTAGTCACGCTCGGGAAGCTGAGGTAGCAAAATGCCTTTCCATTACTCACACAATGCTTCAAATTGCTCCATATATATATAAATAAAAATATATTATGCATATAAACATACATATATACACACTTGCATCACATATACATACATATATAAAAAATATATGCAAATATACACACACACACAATATATGCATATATAAAATATATATACACGTGTCATATATACACACACATGTTTATACACACACACACATATATATAAATACTATATATATAAGATACGGTGCAAGGACTGAAACCAACTCACAAGCCAATCATTTCCTCTTGCAAAAAGTAATTTTTGTACTTGGTAAGCTACGGAGAAAAAAAACCCAAAAAACCCCCCAACTTTGCAGCTTTTCAATGAGTTTGGTGCAGATGGGCTGAAATTGCTCGAGGGTTTTCATAAGGATGGAAGGAAAAAAACAAGTGGGTTGCATTTCTTTTTTTTTCTAATTAATATGCAATACACGTTTTATTGGAAAAAAATACAGATGCGGACAGCACATTTAAAACCCCGACTGCAGGCAGCAGACAGCTCCAGAGGCGGCTGGGAGACTGAAGTACCTTCAACCTCAAATACCTGCTGATAACGCATTAATCCAGCGCTCGCAAGCCCCACGGAGCGGCCAGGGGCTCTCCAAGTCAACGGCTGGGTGTTGGCTGGTTACACACCCCTCTTGGGAAGCCGGTGGGGAAGAAAAACTCCTTCAAAGGAAAAGAGACCTCCAGCAATAAATAGCTGGGGAGTGCCTCGTGTGTCCTGGGCGAGCTCGCCGGGAGGGGATGCACCCTCCCCTCCGCCCTCCTGTCCCCTCGGGATGCACCGCCTCGCCACCGTGCACGGAAAGCAAGGCAGGAGTACTGAAAAACTTGAAAAGGAGAGCAATTTAAGCCTAAAAGTAAAAAAGAGGGGAGGAAAAATAAAAAAACACCACCAAAAATCCTTGCACATAACCTCACGTGGTTGCTTTGGTAGGTTTTCCTTTTCCACGTACTATCAAGCGGTGTGTGTCAATGAGGTCTGAAGGCATATCTTCACATCACTAAAAAAATCAGAGAATATTGCAAATGTTCCCGAAACATTCAGAAATACCAAAAAATGGCTAATCTGGCGCACGGAGCAGGACAGAGGTGTTGGGGTAGGGCAAGAATAAAGAAGCTTTTTACGACCAAGAACGCTGCTGAAGGTCCCGCTCCAGCCAGCGCCTGCTCTCACAGTCGTTAATATTATTTACTTTTCAGAAACTACTGATGCAACCATTAAGTACTGCTGCGTTTCCTTCCCCCGCCTGCGGATGCTGGTGCGGGGATCGGCTTTTGCATCTCAGTGGACCGGATCGAGACCCACACGGTTTGCTGGGGAGGGCTGCAAGATCGTCGCTTGCTTTTGAAAGGTCCTCCCAACCAGTGCGGGATCGGGATTTCAGGAGATTGAAGTGCCCAGGCTACTCTGCGACCCTACAATGCCAGTGAGCTGACCGGCTCATTTTGGGCTAACGTCGTTGCGGTCAAAAATAAGTCAAAAAAAAAAAAAAAAATCAAGCCAGATTTATTTTTAATATATATTTTTAATATATTTATTTATATATAAAAATATAAATATATAAACACACAGCTATGTGTGTGTTTATATATTTGTATTTTATGAGTGCATACACACACACACACACACACACATATATATATCTATATAGCTGAACACATTGCTCCCTACAGGGAGGGATGGGACGTAGCCTCCTCGTTGCTCGCACTGACCTCTTTAAACCCAGATTCCTTTAAACATGCCAAAGCCACTCCTTCTAGGACAGCTATGGAAAAAAAAAAAAAATTAAAACCAGAGCTGTTTTCATTTATCTTGAGTCCAACAGAAATGCTGATGTGTTTTGCTGGGTGACACGGTCGCTGTCTCGGGGTAGAATTTGTTTTTTAGTGTGGATTTGAGTCCTCTGGGGTATGGTGCACACTGGAGTAGACTCCCCTCCATCCCGCAACGGGGATTTAATTGCAGAGCAAAGTTCAAAATGGAACAAAAATCCTTCCAGCCTCTGGTCACGACACTTGAAAAATTATACTTTGCAACACGGAGATAAACACCCTATAAAATTATTATCAGACTGCTGTAATAAAGCTGTAGCCACGACAATCTCATGCTCTTGGTACTAATGAGATTTAAGAGGAGTTTTTAATCGCGTGCCTCATATGTATTTGACCCAGGCTATGAAAAATACAGCGTACAGCAGCCACTCTGCAGCAACCACCTGATAAATACAATAAATACGAAGTGGTACCTCAAATTCTCCTGTATCTACCACCATGGGCAACTATCACCACTATTTTATCCTACTTTGTCTTCAGGAGAACAAATGTTCAGGAGAACATCTAGACACACCCACGGAGGTGTCCAAAACAGGGTGGACGCGTGCTGGAATTTAAATTTAAAGAAGAACATTTCTTGCATGAAAAATAGTTTGACCTATTAAAAAAAAAACAAAAACAAAAAAACCCCCGGACAAAAGCAGCCTTGTTCTCAACGCTGTGATTCCCGTGAGCGCAACCGAGCGCAGGAGACCTCCCTCTCATCCTGGCATGCCAGGGGACACGCACGGTTCACGGCCGTGAAATCCTGACGTCAAAGCACGCCGTGCAGTCGCAGAGAGCTATTCAAGAGCAATGAAAAAAACGGAGAAGGAAAAAAAAAAAACCAAAACCACCTGTGGAGGGCACTGAGCACCTCGGGACACAACGCTGAATACCGACGTTCTATGTGTCCTTGCTCAGAAAAATTATGGAGCGTCTTCTGCTAATGAGGGAACATGCTGCTGCACTGCTGGAAAAGGAAGTGTCCTTTTATTGGGTTTATAAGTGAGGTTTACAAGGGCAAGCCCACGTCTCGACAGGGCAGGGACGGTAAGTGAAGCACCGAAGAGGTGACAAAAAAAAATGCAGCGGTCAATCTTTTTGCTACGCAAACCCACGACCCTCCCCTGAAGAGCCCACCACCTCCAGAGCCCAGGAATGAGGCACGGCAAAAGCCCCTGTGAAATTTTACCGCTTGGTTTCTAAATCGCTGGTTTTGTTTTATAATCCACGTGCGGAGCAGGGACATTTTACGAGCCCACGCCATCAACGAGCATCTTTGCAAAAGCATGAGGCTGATACATCGAACCCAAATGCCCCCCGAAACGCTGCTCCTGGCAGTGCAGGGCTTTGCTCCTCCACGCTCCAGCAGCTTGACCCACGGGATACTGAGCTTTCAAGCATCTCTGCCGGAGCCAGATCCGCACGCAGGCTTCAGGGAGAAAAGCAAATCCCGACAAGCCTGAAAGTTACTTTTTTCCTAAAGTAAACTCTAGGAAGGAAGCTCTTTTCAGTGTTAATAGGATTACTCAACTAGCACTTGGAAATTTAATTCATTAAGATGCCACAACAGTATCTACTACTCGCACTGCTAGTACAGAAACACAAATACCTCCTCCTCCTCGGGCTGAAATAATTTATCTCGTGCCGGCCACACCGACAAGCACCTTTGCCCTGAACGGATGCCACTCACCTGCAGAAAGAACAGCAAAACCCCCTTTAAATTTGCTTTACACCTCTGATGCTATCCCACGAACGCAAAAGGCACAGGCAATCCGTACCACAAGCTGTGAACCGAGCATATGGTGTTTGCCCTAGAGGTACCTACCTACTTTCATTATGGTTTTATGCATAAATTTATTATATGTAGATATATAAAAAATAAAATCTATTTTATTTCTCAGCATCTATTGCAGCAGGAGGTCTATGGGTTTCTCAGAGCTGCTCACCTGCGAAGTACAGCCATACCCAACCGTGTTTAAACCCCTGAGCAGGCAGAACAGTTTTGCAGCAATGCTGAACCCAGCTGAAACATCAGGAAACTCTCCGGAGGAGCCGAAAGCCTGGGCCACCTCGGCTCCCCAACACCCCCAGGCTAACGAGCACCGATCGGCTCAGCAAGGTCTTTGCAAGCGCCGTGCACCCTTGTTTTAAATCCCTGCACCAGCACCTCAGAGCAATTTGGCTTGCTCATTTTTCTACGGGAGGGAATAAAGGAAAGCAAGGGTGGATTATTATTTTTTTTTAATGTTATTTTTTTTAAAACAGGAATTTTACAACCTGATTTTGCCGAGTGTTTCCCCCCCCACTCATCAAGCACTCCTCCGGAGGAGGCTTTCACTGGCTGCTCCCTGCCTCCCATGGAATCACAAGAAATGGCAGAAAACTCAATTAAGGACTGCGGTTTCCATGATTCATCCAGCACAAAATAGGAAGCATCGGACAGAAACACAGCAGCAGAGGAAGGAAGGAAGGAAAACTACTTCTCCAGGGAGCACTCAACTGCCTTGACTACCAGCCCGGGCACTCCCTCACCCTCCAGCCGTGTATCACACTTCCCTTCCCTCACCAAAAAGGAAAAGTGCCCCAGGGTGACGGTGCCAGCAGTCTGCAATCCTGACTCATCCCCAACAACGAACGTGCAAGGCATAAGGGAGCTGGTCCCTGCCAAAAAGACATCATATCCCGATAACGGAGCCAAAGGACGTTTGGCGAGACGGATGCGTACGGCAGATAAAGGAGGACCCAACGGGCCACCTGAATTCCCAACCTCTCATCTGAAGCTTCGGTCTCACCAGGCAATTCCCCAAGCGCGCCTTCACGATGGTTATTCTCTGATAAAAGCTTAACCCCCTGGAAAGAGAGGTTTGTAACCATTGGGATGCCTCGGGCAGCCTCATCCCACACCAAACCTGAGAGCCAGTGTTGGTCCCTCTCCTGCAGACCAGGTGGGATCCTGGTCAGCAGGAGAGGGACACCAAACCTTCCGGCATCCCCCCGGGCAGAGCAGAAGGGAAAGGAGCCTCGTCCCTCCCTGGCAGTGATGGCAGTCAAAAATGCTTCACATGCCACCAGCCTTCCCACGCACGTGTTTTGGGATGAGCTCCTGGGGCAAAGTAAGTTTTGGGGTGAAGCTGGTCTCTGCCCTAGGTCCTTTGCAGAGCCATGGGGAGATGCCATGGGGAGGGGATGAAACCCCACCATTTTTCTTACTTATTTCTGCATCAGTTAGCCCAAGCTCATTGATGCACACAACGCACTTTTAAAGGGCTTTAAGACCTCCAACCTTGAGCTTGGGTCCACCTCACCCATCACGCAACCAAGCTCAGGCACAAAAGCCGGAGGGCAGGACGTGCGGGGTGGCGGAGAAGACAATTTCTGCTGCAGACGGCTCTTTGCAGACACGGACGTCGTGTCGAGCAAAGCTCTGTGTATTATCAGTAAGGAAGGGAAGCTCAGCAAGACAGCGATATAGCTCTTTCCAGGCAATTTCATAAAACGCAGACTTTCTAATTGAATTTGGAGTTTCGGCAATTAACCCTTCCAAAAGTATATATGCCTGCAGGGACGAGGGGGGAAAAAAAAAAAGAAAACGACCACCAAACAAACATGCATAATCGGCTGGTAAGAGATTTAAAATGTAATAATTGGCAAGATGAATTTTTGGTTGCTGGCTGGTTGTTTTGCAAGCTAAAAAACACCCGAAATTATAAAGGGGAAGGTTTATGCAACTGCTGGTGTGCCTGTCTGCCTGCGTGCACCCCCTCCCAACGCTGTTCTCAACCTGTCGTCCAAATTCAGCCACTTTTTACCAAAAATTGGAGGTCTCCAAGATCCCACCTGATCTGCAGGAGAGGGACCGATGCCAGCTCATGGACATGCCGTGCACAGAGCTCCCGACCAAGGTTCGTATTTGAACGGCCACCAAGGGCGAGCCGCACCCAGAGCTGCTGCAACCTCGCTGGAAAACGGGTGAGCGCAAGAAAAGCCGAAGAGCACAGTTCTTTGAAAATAAAAAAGAAAATAAAAAAGCTTTCCTCTGGTTTGCTGGGCACTGTTCTTCCCCTGCCCCATCAGTTCTACCTGGTGGAAGCTCCAGCCTGGACAACACGAGCAATGTGCAAAAAGCAAACGTGGGCAAGAAAACTAAGTTACTGCAACTCTGCTCAAACTCGTTATTTCTCCATCCAGCAGGAATTTGGGGTTCTTAGTATTTTTCCAAATTGTAACACCTGAAAAACCCTGAAAGCCGCCGAGAACATTCAGAACCGAATCCCACCAGCTGAGAAGTTTTGCTCGGTTTTGTTTCTCTGCCCCTAAGCTATTGGTTAATTCACATTTCAGAACGAGAACAAAGAAATGCATCTTCTTTAAGATGTTTTAACACTACGAGACTTTTTCCCCCAGGCACGCCCAGGGCTGGATGCTGGGCTGAAGTCGGTGTGCCATGAGCTCCACGAACACCGTAAATCTCCTTCCTTCCCCTTGCCTGTAAGAAAAACCACAACCCCCCCCCCCAAAAAAATAAATCCCCTAAACACCCAAAATTGGAGCTCGCGGTGGCGGTGTCACCGGTGATGTTGAAACAACTGAAGTTTGCAGTGCAAATACTCCCTCTTCTCTTTCCCAACTTGGTAAACACTCTCCACAGCCACAATTCCATGCAGTTATCCACAATCCTTTTTTTTCCCCTGCCCATAATCACAGACCAAGGGTTAAAATCCAGGTTCCTGGTTTGCTTTTTATAATGTCCCATAGCGGGGTTGCAAGAAGTTGCTCATAAACCCACAGCGGTCTGCAAGCTGCAGACTGACAACTACCAAATGCCATTTTTCTAAACCAAAAATCAGAATTAGGGCACGATTTTACCCCAGCACGCAGAGGAGGATGGTGCCTGCTATGAACGCAACCGTCGCACACGTAACAACACAGAAAGAGGGTTCAGAAATCCCTGCCAGGGAACACCCGGAGGCATTTGGCTTCTATAGAGAAATATTAAAACTATTTTGGGTACAATTTGTTTGGGTTTTTATATGGTTGAGAGAGACTCAGCCAGACGCCCGGGTGAAATGCAAGCGCTGATGGAGAAGGGTGGGGAAAAGGAAAGGATGGCTATGGGGGGAAAAAAGAAAGAAAAAAAAAAAGATGATTTCTATCATTTTGGCTCTCTCGGAGTGACGCGAGTGCAGCTCCCCACACCGGCTTCCCCGCGCGCCTTACGTCAAATCGAAACCTGAGGGAGCTGGAAGAGGAAACTACTGATTTGGGCTGGGTGGGAGCAGCAAACCCAACAATTTCCTGTTTGTGGTATGACAAACCCAGGCTCTGGTATTCGCGGGAACGCCGCCGCCGCCTCCCGTCCCGCTCTCTTCCCCCTCCGACCGGGATCTGTGTCATCGGCCGGGTTCTTTCGAGCCAAAGCAGATGGCTCGTAGCGAAAGAATTAAAAAAAAAAAAATTAAATTAAAATAAAATATAAAAACTTGAATTTTTTTTTTTTTTTTTTGGTTTCCAAGGAGTCATTGCCACTCCGGACAGAATTATTAATTGCCGTGACCGTAGCTTGGAGCTGCCTCCGTATGGCGTTTACCTACCCCCGCCCCAAATTCCTCTGGTCATTGGTAGTTCAGATGAATATTCCACTTAGGCTAACAAAGAAGACATTATTTGAGCCACAATCCTGCAATTTGGTGTGAGCCTACGTAGAAGCTTCCTGGAGTCAAAAGCTGGATGTAAAGTAAAGAGCCAGCCCCGCACGGATCAATGTGCACGGCCAGAGAGTGTCTGTGTTAATAGGCACTTGCATATTCTCACTTAAATGCCATTAAAAATGTGTTATTCAGGGGACAAGGATTCAGCACAGGTCACTAGCAAAGATATTAATCAAGTGGCAATATGTAAATGCAGGGTGCATTAGCAGCTCCTTTGGTCTCCTTGAAGACGCTGCTGAAGCAGGAGCATCCGTGCCTCGAACATCTCCGCTGGGCAGCATCCGGCAGCCTCCAGGGTACCGCTTTCGCCTCAAAACGGCCCAAAACCCTGCCTGTTTCTGGAGCAGGAGGACTTTTGTGCTCAGCAGCATGCCAGATTCCCCCAGCCTCTGTGCTCACCATCCCACCTCCCACCAGCTGTGTAAGTTTTGCTGTTTAAAAGCCTGGGATGAGGTTTTCCCAAGGAAATCTGGAGCGGGGTCAGTGCGGAGCATCAGAGTCCCGCCTGCCCAAACCGCAGCAGCTCGAGCTGCCCTCAGCAGCAAACACCGCCACCATTTATCACGTTATTTGAGACAACCACTCACCACCCTGCCTCAAAGGGAATACAAACAGCTTCTCGCAAGCCTCCCGGCGTATTAAATGGCACTCAGAGTCCTCTCATGAACGCCATGTACTTGAAAAGCAATACTGAGGAGTGCCCGAGCGCTGATTTTGAACCAAAACATCCTTCTTGTCTCAACCGACAACTGACGGCCAGACGAGTATCTGCAGATCCTGCAAATGAAGATGCTCAGCTGTCATCCTGGCGGCATGGACCGGAGAAAAGCCCTGACCATACTCCAGGCACCAAGCACTGATGCTCAGGTAAGTATTTTTGCAAAGCGTGGCTACAATAAAAACCCTTCCTTTATTTCTCTTTAGCCTCCAGGCATTTCTCTTGCCTCCCCTAACAGGAAAGCACACGTGGTCACCTAGTGAGCCCCTACCCAAGTCTCCTTGGAGAAGTCCAAAGCAAAAGGAGCAAGTCAACTGCAAGACAGCACTGCAGACTCATCCTGCCTTGTGTTCGCAATAGAAGTGGGCTGGGGCGAGGACTCTGCATTTCTTTTACACAGCCTTAAGCTGTTTCAAAGCGTTCATTCCAGTTTCAAGGCAAAGAATTTCCCCAGCAAGTCTCATGACGGCTCGGAGCATTTATAAGCACTGCAAAACCTCAAACACAAACCTGGGGAAATCAATGACGCTGCGCTTTCTTGGTGTTTTATTCACAACCCTTTAAGGGGTCCATTAAGAAAAAGAGACTTTACAGGGAGAACACTAATACTTTCAATCGATCTTGCAAAGAGTACAGCTGAAGTCATTGGCAAGATAACATGGGCAGAGTCCATTCAATGGTGAACAGAGCCCCTGGGGTGAATCCCAGACACATTTGCAGGCTAAAACCAGCAAAAGAAAGAACCTGATGTGCTACAATGTGCTATGTCACCTAAAACAAAACACTCTGCATGTGACAACTCCCGTGTCAGTCCTCAGGTGACATCCCGCCCTCTCCCAAGTGATGAAAAGGAGATAGCGGAGGAGCTGCCAATGGGAACAATGGAGTTTAAACCAGTTGCCCAAACCCTTATCGAAGACGTGATTGACAAAAAACCCCAAGGCTTTAGAAGATGTCATCACTGCCTGCCATTATCAGCCACTCTCTATCGAGGGCGGGGGGGGGGGGGGGGGGGGGGCTTGCTTTGACGTTTATCCCCGGTACAAGCGTGCACGTGCGCCCATCCTGGCTCAATAAAATGGGGATGCCACCACTCCACGGCCGCAGCACCTCGAGCCATCCTCCCGCCTTGGCCGGGCGATGCAGCAAGCGTTAACGCCTTTCGGTCCAGAAGGACTGCTGTAATTCCAAACCTAGCAGGGTTTTTTTTTTTTCATTCACTTATCTATTTTCTCGAGGTACAAACCCTTAAAGGTGCTCAGTCCTCCCCCAGTGCTCCCAGCGAGCCCCCGCAGCTGGAGCCGGCTGCCACGCATATACTGCCTGTAAAAGAAACCTAGAGAGAAATCCGCATTTCCATTGCAAAACTTCTATCCACGGACTTTCTGAATCTGCCCAGTGCACATTTAGGTCACCTGTCTTAAGCCATTCCTCTGCCAGCCACCATTTGTCCCCCCTTCCGTGTTTCTGTCAGCTATTCTTTTATTCCCACTACCGTACAGAGCATCCCCCAAACGCAATCCTGCGTTTAACGTACATCCCACAAAGCTCCTCCCAAGTGCATTTCAAAAAAGCAAGGTTTTTTTTTTCTTGCATGTGTTTAAAACAGCCTGAAGTTGACAACAACAATAACCTGCGTTCACTTCCTTCCTTCCTCTGCTCCCAGTGATTTTAAGCCTCATTTTTTTGTTTGTAAGTAAGTCAATAGTGGCAAAATTCCTAAAAACCCCTGGGTGAATACCAGGAGTTTCCAGTACAGACCCCAACCCACACGGACCAACTAAATACTACTGCTCTTAAAACCTCAGCAGTTTTTTGCTTGTTTTTCAGAGATGACTCTGCCAAGCACACGGCACGGCTCAATTAACTAGAGTGGCTTAATCCAGAGGGATGATAAATAACAGGGGAGCGAACAGGTCATTGCAATTCACTTGAGTAACCAGAATTCCTATCTGCTGCTTGGGTTTTTTCCAATCCCTGCCTGCATTAGTGACAGATTTTAATTGCCTATTCCCAAATAGTCCGACCGCAGCCGCTCTGCGCAGGCAAGGACTGAGTCGACAAGATTTACTGATACCTGCAGCCTCGCAATGAGGGAGGAGAGACTTTCCTGCCTTCCTGCTCTGAGCGCGGCATCCCAACACGCGTCCCCCGTGCACCCCAGCTCTCTCCAAGGCAAAGGGCTATTTACTGCGATCATGTTCTCCTACAAGCATCAGAAAATACTAATGTAAATCTAGATTTTCCCTTTTCCAAGCTCTCTTGCCTGCTGGGAGGAGGGAAGGCATTTTTTCCCCCCACTCGCTAACGGCTGAAGAGCTTCTACCAGCAGCCTACAACCAGAGCCGGGCCAGTCTGTTGCAAATTCACGGCAATGCCCTAAACTTCAGTGAAACTCTGGGCAGGCCACAGAAATCTGCTTTCCCTGCCCTCCGGCAGCACGAAGCCTACGGGAGGTTTGTCCCAAAGGATGGAGCCAGCAAACCCCTGCCCAAGGCACAGCCCCCCCTTCCTTCCTCCCCCCACGACGCGCAAGCAGAGCAGTCCATAGGAGATCCCAGAGCTGCAAGGAAACTTTATTTTTAAGACATTTCCTTAAAACTCACAGCAAAAAATGTGCTTTGCAAAAGGTCAATAATTTTTTTAAAGCTGGGAGTTGTTAAAAAAGGGAAACGAACACCGGCAGGGACAGAGGAACGACGGGGAGGGACAGGTTAAAAACGCAAGGAAAGGGTTTCAACGCGGAAAAATTGCAAAATTAATATATCTGGAGATGAAGCAGCGGCAGAGGCTGGATGAAGGAGGGCATTGAGGAGGCACACGAGGGCGAGGAGCGAGTCCCGTCCCACCCCGCTCTGCTAAACCCGACCCTGATAAACTGGCAGGAGCTCAAAGAAGAGCCATAAAAATAATGAGAGGGCTGGAAGAGCTGACACGCAGGAAGATTAAAAGGAACTAAATACGTATAGCTTGGCTTGGTGACAAAAGCCAAGGGGAAAGGGAAGGCAACAGCTGGAGATATCCGCGGGTCTTGACTGTCCCAGGGAGGGGGGCATTGGGGCCGAGCCCCCCGGGGGAGCACCGTCCCCGCTCCCCCCGCCGGGGCCGGCGCTGCGGCCGCTGCATTCCTTCCCTCTAATACAATCCCTAATTTAACAAGTGGAGAGGATCCGGGCAAACACATTTTGGGGGGGTTAGGGGGGGATATGCATTACGTCAGGCGCTAATTTAGGTCCTCGTTGGCCTCCATCCCCGTGCATGCGCCCGGCTTTCGGCACACGAGTCGGCCCCGGCTCCGCTTCGGCTTCGGCCGGCCCCGACAGCCAGCGCAGCTCAAAACTGAGGGGAGCATCGCTTATTCATTTGCGATCAACGGGATGGTTTTTCATCGTTTCTAGAAAGCTGTTATTCTTTCTCCCTAGACACTGAGTGCTCAACTTCAGCAAATCTTTCTGCAGCTCCAGCATAAAAATAACAACAGCAACAAAAAAAATCAAGTTTTCGGAGAGTCAAGGCTATCTCCAGCACGAGACCCTTTGATGCGAGTGCTTGCTTCCTTTTGAAACAAGCGTATTTATATCTGTCTCTTCCTTCCTTTAACTTCAGATAATTAATAAATCAAAACCTAAGCATGGTGGAAGACGGTATTTTTAAAGTCGCATGAGAGCTCTGCGTTGAACCGGGACCTGCAGGCGCAGCTGACAGCTCCGCTACTCCCACAGCCGCAGGCACGCGCGGGGACCTTGCAATTAATATTTTATTTGAGCAATTACAGTCATCGGCCCAGACTGTACCGTTGAGTAAACACACCCGAGCCATAAAGAGCTGATAAAAAGACAAGGGGGACGTTTGGCGAGGCAGAGCTCCCCACGGCCGGCAAGTTGGGGCGCTCGCTGTCGGCGGGGAGCTCGCCCGAGCTGGCTCCTCCGCCACAAAGCCGTCCCGGCTGCTTCGGCCGCGCGTTCCCACGCGTCCCAGACAAACGGGCTCTTTGTCCAGGTACGCACCCAAAGCCACCGGACACCGCGGTGTCCCCGGTCCCAAGCCCAAGGCTCCCCCCACCCACCCACCCACGCCACCCGCGTTAATCCCCCCATGCTTGCAAAGGGCCCTCGGAGGCGCGTCCCTCGTCCAAAGCAGCGCGGAGCCAGCTACAACTTCGGAATTAAAGTCTGCTGTAAACTGGAGAGCACCCATAAAAATCCCCCCCCCCCACCCTATAAATGAAGATGTTTCCCAGCTCTGTGTAAAATCCTGGGTGCAAAGCAGCCGGCGGACAGGGGCTGAGGCCCCGCCACAGGCAAACCAGCCCCGGGGTGTAAAAGTTTGGCCAGTTTTGGCCCGAAGCGGTTCGGAGGCGGCAGCACAGGGTGCTGGCTGGGCAGCGGGCTGGGAGCAGGGGGGCTGCCGGGCCGGGGGAGTGGGGGCTTCTGGGTGGAGCGTGGAAGGGTGCATGGGGGAGAGGGGCAGCTCGGGGCTGGGATGGGGTGCTGGGCAGGCTGGGTGCTGGGTCCCAGGAGTGGGCAGGGTGCTGGGATGGGGTGTTAGGGCAGGCAGGGTGCTGAGTGCCAGGGCAGGGTGCTAGGACAGGCAGGGCGCTAAGCAGAGGGCTGGGGCAGGGTGCTGGGTGCTCAAGCATAGTACTGGGGCAGGGTCCTGGGTGCTGGAGCAGGGTGCTGGGTGCTGAAGCACAGTACTGGGGCAGGCTCCTGGGTGCTCAAGCACAGTACTGGGGCAGGGTCCTGGGTGCTGGAGCAGGATGCTGGGTGCTGAAGCACAGTACTGGGGCAGACTGCTGGGTGCTTAAGCACAGTACTGGGGCAGAGTGCTGGGTGCTCAAGCACAGTACTGGGGCAGAGTGCTGGGGGGAGCAGGGTGCTGGGTGCTGAAGCACAGTACTGGGGCAGACTGCTGGGTGCTTAAGCACAGTACTGGGGCAGGGTCTGGATGCTGGAGCAGGGTGCTGGGTGCTCAAGCACAGTACTGGGGCAGGGCTGGATGCTCAAGCACAGTACTGGGCAGGGTCTGGATGCTAAGCACAGTACTGGGGCAGGGTCCTGGATGCTAAGCACAGTACTGGGGCAGGGTCCTGGATGCTCAAGCACAGTACTGGGGCAGGGTCCTGGGTGCTGGAGCAGGGTGCTGAAGCACAGTACTGGGGCAGGGTCCTGGATGCTCAAGCACAGTACTGGGGCAGGGTGCTGGGGCAGGGTGCTGGGTGCTGAAGCACAGTACTGCGGCAGGGTGTTGGGTGCTGGGGCAGGGTGCTGGGTGCTTAAGCACAGTACTGGGGCAGGGTGCTGGGGCAGAGTGCTGGGTGCTGAAGCACAGTACTGGAGCAGAACGCTGGGTGCTGAAGCACAGTACTGAGGCAGAGTCCTGGGTGCTGGGGCAGGGTGCTGGGTGCTGGGAGGATGCCGGGGCAGGGTGCTGGGCTGGGTTGGGGGTGCGGGAGGACTCACCGAGCTTCTCAACGAGGCGCAGCATGACGCCGCCGATGTGGATTTCGCCGGTGACCCGCAGGGTGACGTCGCGGCCCAGGTCGGTGACATGGACGCTCAGCTCCCACGTCCCATCGGCGTAGCAGCCGTCCGGCATGCGGATCCCGTCCAGCGCCATGGCCCCGGCCTCCTGCGCCGCCAGCCGCGCCTCACCGCCCGCCCGCCGGCACGGCTCGGCTCGGCTCGGCTCGGCCCGGCTCAGCACGGCACGGCACGGTACGGCACAGCCCGCCTCCGCGCCCCGGGGAGCGGGGGGGTGAGATGTGGGATGGGGGCGCGGTGGGGCGGGATCGGATGGGGGGGGCGGGGGGGGTGCAGCGCTGCCCCGCCGCCCCCCAGCCGCTGCCTGCGGGGCCGCCGCGGGAGGAGAAGGGGCGGGCGGGGAGAGGGAGGAGGAGAAGGGGGGGAGAGGAGGAGGAGGAGGAGGAGGAGGAGGAGGAGGAGGAGGGGGATAATAATTAAAGGAAAAACGCGCCCCGCCGGGCCCCTTGGCCTTTTATGGAAGCGAAGGACGGAGCAAGCGGGGCCGCTCCAACATCCGGGACTCGCCGGGGGGCGGCTCGGCCCGGCCCGGCCCGGCTGCCGGCGGGGGCATCGCGGAGCGGGGCTGAGCCGCGGGGCGCAGCCGGTGGAACCGCGGACAGCCCCCCCCACCTCCCCCCGCCACCCCCCCCCGTCTCCCCGGCGCGGTGGTCGGCGGTCCCGGGGCGTGCGGAGGGGGGGAACTCATGAGCCGGCCCGGAGAGCGTCCTCTAGGGCCGGTGGAAACTCCGTGTCCCAAACACGCGTGGATGCTTTGAGCGCCTTTCCGTGGCAGCCTTGCCCGCTCTGCTGCCTTTAGGGTTGTTTTTTTGTTTTTTTTTTTTAACGCTGGCTATTTAAAAGCCCCAAATTCATGAGCAAAATATGTCTCTGTTAGGCAAACCCCTTACCTTAGCATCGCAGTCCGTGGCCTGCGCCGTGCCCGCGCTGAGGCTGGGCGATGTGCTGGTTCCCTCCATCCTTATCATCTCTGAATCTAGGAAATAGGAACTGTCTTTAAATAAGAGTCTGAACCGGCACAAATGGAGGAAAAAAAAAAATATTATCCGCTTCCTGTAGCTCTCCACCCAATGATACATACATCCCGCCAAGGCAACCGGGCTTCCTGAAAAACCGTCACACGGAAGGAGCTGCATTTTGAGGTCCAGCGTGGTGGTCGGTGGCAGCGGGCAGGATGTGTCCCGCACTGTGCTGGGCGATGGGAAGCCGCATCCCGACAAAGCCGTGCCCTCCCCGGCAACCTCGGCGATGGCTCCGCCAGCCCGGAGCTTTCTCCACGAGCGCCGTTCCCACGTCCTGTGGTGCAAACGGCAGCGGGAGCTTTGCCATCGTGAAGGCAACAAAAACCTCTTAATGGGGATGATAAAGTCTTACCGCCTTTTCACTTTTGCTGTTATAATGGAGATATTTATAAAGGGCTGTTCCTCTGTTTTCCCATACGGATTAATAAAAGCTTTCTTAAGCTCGCTCTGGGCAGAGTAAGCCAGGTTTTACACATAAACAGCATGGAGGATTTGGGCTAACGTGGCTGATGCTGCCAGGGGGAAATTGGGTAACGCTGCCCCGAACAGTGGGAGGATGGGCAGCAGATGACATCCCCCACCGAATCCTCCTGCGGCCTTAATCCCTGTCAATGTAACCCCCATTTCATCCCCCCAAACTTGGAAGCATAATTTACAGGGTGACAGCTTGGGAGGGCAGGGGAAAGCCGGTCTGTAACAATAAAGCTTTCATAGATTGTATCTCGGTAGTTCTTCCTATATCTGTACATCTGTATATCTGTGGTTCTTCCAGTGTGAAACAATAGGGCAATAAACAGAAAGGGTTACTCTCAACCCGAACGGTTTGGATGAGGTTCCCAGCTGATGCAATTCAATACGGCTCCGCCGGAGCTAGTAACCTTTTAGTACAGCTGATTGCACGCCATGAGGTAGAGGCTGCTGGTTCCTTGTGCTCTTAAAACCATTTGTGGAGTTTCTCTTTCCCTGAGGACGGGGAAAGCCGCTCTCTCTGCCCTCTCCGTCCCGGCCGGGGCTGGGTGCCGCCGTCCCCAGGGCTCTCCTTTCCTCCCAGCGCTGCTGCTCGGCGGTGGGTGTGCGGAGAGGCGGGCAGCGTGATCTCCAATGCTCGGCCGAGACGCAAAGCAAGGTCAAAAATGCACTGGCGAGGCTCTTGCGTCAGAGGCAGCCAAGCATCCCCGGGGCTCTTCCCACTGTTTGCAAGAAGTCCTCGCTCCGTACAAGCAGCAATAGCCAAATAAGGTGCCGAAACGCAGGGCCGCTTCCATCGGGGACAGGGATGATACCTACCAGATCTGCCGGCAGCGCAGCTCCCGGCCCACCGCTCCTTCTGCCTCTGCGCCGCAGAAACCGGGATGCTTTTCCGATGAAATGATTCAACGGGCATCTCTGGGAAATCAGCGACGAAGCTGAGCGGCTCCTTTCCTGTCTCGGGTTTATTATTTGACTCGTTTTGCCCCTTTTTTTGTTCGTGACCTTTTTTTTTTTTTGGTTTTTAAACTGTTATGTGCAGTTGTTGAAACCAGCTGGCTTTCCTGCCTGGTTGCTCCGGGGCTGCGGGCAAGCCGGTCAGACTGGCTCTTTCCAGGGTGACCAGCCACAGACATCGGCCCTGTTCATTTGGGTGCCTCGGCTGGGTGACTGGAGCAGGAAAAGCAGCACGACTGAGCGCCCGGTCTGTCTCCATATACAGAGGCAGAGAAATTCCCCAAACCTCCGTGTAAACAAAAGCTCCGCTTCCTCAAATGCTCCGGCGTGGCCGAGCGCAATGTGCTCTGGCCTGGTGGCGGGCAGTCCCTGCTTGGCCCCTGTCACCCCTCCGGTTCACCCGGGTCTCGATATTCCCCGTCTGCAGCTTCTTCCTTAACAAGAGCAAAGCTGAAAAAAGAAAACCCAAAAAAGGAGAAATGCAGATGCTTGTTTCTCTCCCGACACTTTCTGTGTCTCTAACGCTTCCCTGCCTGTGTGCTGCTTTACAACCCGCTGCCACTGGTACCGCTCCTCTTCACACAGGGTTTGCAAGCTCTTTACTTCTCTGCAAATTTTACTCTGAGCTCTTTACAGACATCCCTTAAGCGACTGGGGTCTTGGAGCATTACTCGAGTCCCTTTGAAAAAATGCACTACTAGAAATAAATTTGGGCAGCGACTGAACAGCAGCACAAACCGCTTATCGCCTGCTGCCGCATCTCCGGCACCGTGTAACAGCAGGTGAGAGAGGTTCAAACCACCTCGGTGGTTTTCAGCATGTGTCTCTTCATCCCCTTCCAGCTCTAAGCGTCTTTTGGACGTAGCCGAGGTTCACTTTTCACAAATGACCATTTCCCAGCAGAGAGAAGGTCATGCTCCTGGCAAAGGAAACGTGCTGGGTAACTCCGTTTCCTTGTTTATTCCTGGCCACATTCATCCTTCCCCGATTTTGTCATTTCGGAAATGTCCACGTGACTTGGGTTTTTTATTTTTCTGAATGTATATGCAGAGTAATGAAGCTGTCACAGATACGTATTGTACAAATGTGCAATCACGTGGTATACACGTGGAGTTAGTCAGCATCCTTGTAACGAAAGGATGGCTAATATTTGGCATTAAGGTCTTGAAGAAGCACTTGAGATGTGGAGGTTTAGTCTTTCTAGACTGTAGTAATTCCCTCTTGTGATCTTGCAAAGATTATTCAGCATCTCCGTACCTCACTGCCCAGCAGTAAAATAATATTTGCTTATGTCCCTTAGGACACAACTCCAGCAGTGCAGTCCCACTGCTTTGCTCATGCGTAGCCTCCTCCAGGCTCATCATCTCAGCTGGATGCAATGTTTGCTCCTGATGAATGAGGTCAGAAGAATTCCCAGGAGTTTGTCTCATCTTTGGGCCTGTCCGTAACGAAGCCTCGGCACCCTTTTTTGGGCGGGTTCGTAGCTGGTGTGGTGTCTTTGGGTTTTCCCACCGGCTGGGGGGGAGAACGGAGATGACAGGAGGTATCGGAGCTGGAGGGGTATGTGGGGCCCAGGGCTGAACACACAAGGCAGCGCTGCATATATTCATAGAATTTGAGGGCCAGGAAGGACTTGTAGGTCTGTAGACTCAAGTCCTCGCATCTGCAGGATGGGATGTTTGTCCTAGTTACCCCAAGGGAAGTCCAGGCAACCTGATGTGGAAATGCAGCTGGGTGCTCTGGGTAAGGAGTACGGGTGCCAAGATGGGTAGCCTTACCTACAGCGAGAGCCGTTGACCTTAGGAGGGCCATGTGGCCAGCTCTCTCCTCCTGATGGCCAAGGACACGTGGGATGAAGCCGGGGACCAAGATTCAAGACTGTCACAACCATCCAGCTTGGTCCTTCGTGCCCAAAGGTTAAAAAATACATCCCTGCAGCTGGAATAAATCCTACCTTGCGAGAGATAGCTATGCTTAGCTAAGAGACACGAAGCCAGAGCGAGCTACCTCCTCCCTTGGTAAGTCAAGTCAAGGTTTCGTTGCCCTACAGCTACAAAATCGCATCTCATTTCCATGCTGCATGTGCCTGACATCAGCCGCGGTGCACTGGAGCCTGCTAGGCTTGTGCCGCAGGACAAACCTGGCTGCAGGGCTCTTCTCTGTCCCCTCTTCACCTTCTTTCCAGGAACTGGGGTCAATTAAGCTCTTGAAGCCTCAGGCTGGAAGGTTTCTTTCCCAGCCTCTTCCTCTGCAATCAGCTCTTCATAACAAGTAACTCCGCTGGCTCTCCTGACTTGGCGTGTGTCAGGCATTAGTTTCCTGTTAACATTAATCCCTGTGCTGTCGTTTATCTTTTATCCTTTTTCTGTCACGCGGTCATGTCCTTCTGATGTTTCCAGCTGCCAGGAGTGACCTCCACCGAGAGTGACTCTTGCCTTGGCCAGAAAGGAGGCAACGTGCCCCAAATCATTCTCCAGTCGTCCCCAGGGTCAGAAGGGTCCTTGAACTTTGTGTCTCTCTGAAAGGGCTGGTGGGTCCTAGAGCAGCCTCTTGACATCTGTTTTAGCCGGAGGGAGTTGTTAGCTGAACACTTGAATCCATGGGATGGAGAATTTGGATAAATCCCAGGTAAATTCTCCTAAAAGTTGATTCATCCCCAGGGCTGAAAATGTCCTTCCAGCTCCCCACCCGGTGCCTGAGCATCTCACAACAGCCGTGCCCAGGGCCCCGCTCTCGTCACTGGTCTTCCTCTGCGTCGCCTGTGCCTGGCTCCTGGTTTTGGTACCACTCATCATCCTCACCTTGGACTCTTAATGTCACCTCGTGACCTGCACAGCGAATCACGCTGCTCTGCATAGCCCGTGTTTTAGTAAAGGATGGGGCAGAAATGCTGCACAGGGATGCAGGAACGTGTCCCTCTTGGCTGCTGCCATCCCCATTGGTCTTTCAACCAGCCCCAGGGCCCTCAGTGATGTTGGAACATTGCCTCCATCCAGGCCACCACCAAGGTTTCCAAATTCTTTAGGCAAAACCTGTCCCGAACGTAGCTTTCCCTGGCTGCTTGCACCGGCTCTCAGAGGGTGCTCTCCTGCGGATGCTTTGCATGGTGCTGTCAGCAAGCCGTTGGTATAACTCATTTTCTAGAAACCCAGGATGGAAAACACCGTGTTTTGATGAGGTAATCCCAGAACACAATCAGTCTGTAGAGTTTTTTGGCTAAAAGTGACTTCGAAGGGTACATTACTGCACTACTGATTTACACTTGCCCAAGAGAAAGGGCGTAACTCCAGCCCAAAGGTTCAAATATCTCAACCCCCCTCTTCTCCTGTAATATACAACATATTAAACCACTTTCTATTGTCCATCAGATTTTTTGAGCCTTTGCCACTCCCGTTCTGGCTTTTCTCCACCTCCAGAAGGCCTCCTATTCATTTGTCTTTACAAATACAAAGTACAGGCTGGAAGGCTGAATTTCTTCCATGGAGCTGGGGCTCAAAGAAAACTCAAATGTCACGCAATGCTCAATCACCATCCCTGGAGCTGGTGACTCTGGGGTGTTAGAAGAAACACCCAGTGTCGTTTATCCACTGCTAGTCAGCAAGAATTAAAATGAAAAATCCCAAATAATTCATCTGATGGCTCTGACACCGTCATCTGCAGAGCCAGCCAGATAGTGGAAAGTGTCTATTTGGAAATGATTTACTGGGAAGCAGCGGAGGAGAAAAAAAAATCCCCAAATCACACCATCAATTGTTCATAGCTGCTATCCAGGCCCTTTTGGGGCAGCCACTCGATGGGAAGCAGAGCTGCGGGAAAGCACCCTGTGCTGGCACCCAGCACCCTGCAGATCTCCCTAAGTCATGAAGGAGGGGAGGAAAACTGTCCCCAGCACCCTGCGTAGCCCTGTCCTGTATGTTTGCAAAGCGGCAGCCCCGCGGCCGGCATCACCAAGTGCCACAACATCAAACCCCCACTCCACCCCAAGCCGTGGCACTGATGCTTCCCGTTATCTCTCCAGCCCCAGCTCTCCCCTCCCCAACGGTCTGGGGAAACTGGCTCCCAGCCCGGGGGTTTTCCCTCTATCAGTACAGGGAGCAGCGAGGCGAAGCTCATCTGTCACGCTTTGTTAGGCGGCCCGAGGGCTGCGGAGGCGTAGGGCATCCCTTGAGACATGCTGGACTATTCCCACCCCTATGGATGCGCTCTGGAGCGGGGTCGAAACCAATTCAAGACACGTAGGGGTCAAAGACAAAGCCCAGCGAGAGCAGATCCGTGTCCTGCCCAGGTCTGGGGTTTCACCGCACCAGTTTTTCTTTGCAAGCATTGCTTGAATCCCCCCACCCTGTGAAAAATTTTGCTCAGTGTTAAGATGGGCTCCCCATGGGCACTGTTTGACCCCATGGCATTGCAAAAATCACCAATTCATGAAATAGAGTAGCAAATCCAGCCCTGGGGACTGGCTGTCCAGCGGTGCTCAAGGGACTTGAGGATGGGGAGGGACTGGGATGATTTTCGCATTGTGGGAACCCCAGAAACCCCAGCCTGGGCCACCCATCCCCTCTGGCCAGTACTGGGATGCTCCGTGCTGGCTGCACCACCGACCTGCTTGGTGCCAGTGTCCTGGTCCCCACCCCGCAGCCCCAAAAAGATGCTCTGAGGTGGGTTTATTCTTCATCTCCCATGATCAGGGGTACGACAGCAGCAGCTCGGGGGGTGAATGGGGAAACCCAGACATCCCCCCACGATGTGGAGAGCAAACACCAGTGGGCAGCTGGGACACACTCCGGGACCAATTAGCCCCCAAAACCCCACACCTCCCCTTCATGTGGCATCCTGAGAAGGAGCCACGTGGCCCCGGGCTCCCCAGGGAGGAGCTGCCCACTGCCCCCAAACCCAGCCAGAAGGAAGGAGAGGCCAGCAGCAACGGCCCCCCAGAAACACCACCACTTCGTTCCCATTGTCTGATCTCGAAAGCATCCAAAGCCTCAGGAATAAGGGACTCGAAGCAAGCCACGCTGGTGCAGGGAGCAGGGAGTTCCCCAAGGCTGCAAAGCCTCAAAGGCCAAACAAGAATAGCAGCAGCCCCATAAATCACACCCGTCCTATAAATCACACCCTCCCGATAAATCCCACCCCTGCTGCGGGAAGCTGCGAAGGCTGGAGGTGGAGGGCACCGAGGACGGAGCCGCTGGGGTTTTGGCCGCCTTTGCTCATGCGCTGCTGGAGAACAAAAAGCTCCGAACGAGGGTTTTTATCGAAAGGCACGTCAGAGCTCTGCGAAAGCCGGGCTGATAACAGGCACCCGAGCAAAGGCACCAACGCCACGCGGGCACCGGGGGCACCTGCAGCACAGCGGGGTATTTGCCCGCGCAGCCCTGATGGAGCCGTCATGCAGGGCAACTTTGTCCTGGGCGAATCACACATTTTTGCCCCAGACCCCAGGTTGTGGGTGCAGGGGGAGCGACCCAGCCCCGTCCCCTACAACCACTTCACTTGGGCATCCGTGGGGCTCCCCGCAGCCCCCAAGACTGCTCTTCTGTCTTGTTTTTAACCAAACGCAAGCATATCCTGGCTCTTCTCGCTGGGTTTGGGGTGTTTGTGAGCAGCCACCCTGAGCACAGGTCACCCAGCTTTCCTGGTCAAATCCGAGTATGAACGGCTGCAGCCAAGAAAATTGTGGCAATTTTCTCCCCATTTTACAGATGGAGATGCTGAGGCCGGACACACGGCAGTGACTTACAGCCACTGAGGGTGCAGTTCCCCGCTGGAGCCGGTATCATGCCGGCCGGGATGGCTGGGGCGGTTTGGTACAGTGGAAAAGCACAACAGCCCCTGTGTGCAGGTTTGGGTCAAAAAGAACCCCAAACCGCTTCCTTTTGCAGGGAAAATAACACCAGGAGGCTGCAGAGAAACAGGAGGGTTAGTGCACCGGCGGATGCTGGGCTCAGATTTCCCGGCCACGTCCGCGTCTCTCCGCTGCGGATCGCTTCGGCTCTCAGTGCTGCGCTGAAGTTTTCTGAGCTGAATAAAGGGATTTGGGGAACATCAAGCAGAAAACAAATGCATCTATTAAAGGGGGAGGGGAGTTGATACCTTTTACTTGCCTCTTGGACACCCGACGCCTCGTGTAGCTGCAGCGGCCGAGCACATTCGGGAGCCTGTTGCGCTGGGGGAAGCTGGAGACGGATGATGCCCAGACAGCTGGATGGTTTTGTGCTTTTTCAGCTTCAGACTTCACCGGAAAGGTCAAATGCAAGTGGGATGGTAATGCAGTTAGTGCTGGAAAAATAAAGACAGAGCAGATCGGAGTGGTTTAATAAGGTAGATGTTATTGAATCAGCCGGGTAGGATGAACTTTGCCTCCGAGCAGAGCGGTCTGAAGCGATCGGGCAAATCACCTGGGGAAAGACTCAGGTTAGCTCTTCGGGGAGACTGTTTAGGTGTAAGGGAGTGAAGGGCTGCAGAGGGAGGGAAACCACCATCGTCAGAGGTTTTTAAAGCTGAGCCAGAAAACATGCGTCCTGGATGGTCTATGTGCCTGCTCTGTGTTACTGGGGCTGTCCCACCTTCTCTGATAAGTAAAAGCTTTTGGCAGCTCATTGCTTAAACTGGAGGATGCCGGGGCTGCTGCCTGATCTAAAAAGCAACAGCTTCATTCTCTCCAAAGATGGGCTTGAAATTAGTGCCACACACAGACTTGGTCCAGTCCCCGCTTGCAGGTAAATCTCTGTGCTCCACTGTGTGCTGGATCCAGCACTGAGGATGCCCCAACCCCACCACGTGCTGGAATGATGGCCGTCTGCTCATGTCCTTGCAGCTGCGTGTGGCTAAGGCCTCAGGATGGAGAGCACATCGCTGCTAGATCATCCCATGGGCCAACAAAAATACCAGCGACGCAGCCCAGGTGGGAGCGGAGAGGTGGCAAGCAGTGGCGGGGCCAGGACCCTTCATCCCTGCTGCCAGCTAGCGCCGTAGAAAGCTGGTCTGGGATTGCTCCTGAAGTGCAGCAGGATGATACTCATGGGATCAGCAACGATGGGAGATCTTGGACTTGCTGCTCCCCGGAGAATGGAGAGGCCAAGATGAGGTTGTGTTGCATGTTTTGCAGCCTGGTTAAAGCTGCAGCTCTCATGCACCAGGCACAGCAAAGAGTCAAGGCCAGTCACTAGGGCAAGAAACTGCAGCAACCAGCTGGGGCTTGGAAAAGAATAAAAAAAAAACAGCCGAAAAATAACCCGCCACATTGAGAGCTGACTGTAAGCGATGGTTGTTTAAACGTGGCAGAGTATCAGAGCACTCAAGGAGCTGGATGTCTGTACGAGAGGAAGGTTGCCGGAGGTGGGTGCCAGTATTTTCTGGCAGCGTTGGATTGGAAATATCCTTCAACTCCTTAGATAGCAAGCCGGAGATTACGATGCGAAGGAATGCACTGCGAGCCACTGCTGCGCACAGCCGTGGGAGGGTGGGAGGAGAAGCCAAGCCCCATGGCAGCATGATAGGAAACAGCCTGGAGATGCACAGGGAAGCGGAGAAAATCAGGTCAATGCTCTGAAGTGGCTTAACAGGCCATCGGGAAGCTCTTGGGAAGGAGACCGGCGCAGGGGGAGGTGCATCGGGTGAAAGGAGGTCTCCATGGCAGAGAGATCATAGAATCACAGAATCACAGAATGGTTTGGGTTGGAAGGGACCTTTAAAGGTCACCTAGTCCAACCCCCCTGCCATGAGCAGGGACATCTTCAATGAGATCAGGTTGCTCAGCACCCCGTCCAACCTGACCTTGAATGTTTCCAGGGATGGGGCATCTCCCACCTCTCTGGGTAACCTGTGCCAGTGTTTCACCACCCTCATCGTAAAAAATTTCTTCCTTATATCTAGTCTGAATCTACCCTTCTTTAGTTTAAAACCATTACCCCTTGTCCCGTCAAGATGGGGTGATGGTTATTCCCTGTGATGGATGTCATGGTTTCAGCCAGGACTGCTGCTCCATGGGCGGCCCAAACACAGCGAGAGCCCCGGGGAGCGTGAACTGAAGCGACGAGCGGGAGGGAGGTTCAGTGCCACCTTCTAGGGGATGGACGGGGGCACTGGGCAAGTTTGGGATCCCAGGCCCCCGCCACCCTCCCACCTTGGCCTGTCAAGTGATGAACAGGGCCAGGACATGCAGACCCGGGGTTCACCATGAGCCCCCCTACGCAGAGGTGCTGTGCTCACATGCTGACCCGGTGCTGGAGAGCACAGGAAAGCATTTATCACCTTGTTTGGCTGCCCAAAGCTCTCTACACCAAGCACCGGCTGCTTTTGGGAAACCCCATCTCCATCCGACAGCCCAAATCCTGACACATCTGCCCGGCGCTGGCCAGACCCTCAGAGGTCCGTGGCACTCTGCATCCAGCACTGTCCCCCATGCTGGCGGTCATGCAGACGGGGAAGGGCAAGTCCCGAACGCTTCTCCTTGGCAGGGGACCGGAGGGAGGGGAGGTGATACAGGAAAGTATCTCAACCGCATGTTTGAATGCACAGCCGGCAAAAAGATATTCCCAAGACCTCACTCATTTCCCAGCTACACTGAAACATGGCAATGGAGAGGAGGAGAGACTTATTTTGGCCGTCCGATGTGCTTTTCCTCCCCAGGGGCCTTTAAATAACACAGATGCGGGGCTCCATCAGTTCCTTTGGGAGATTTCTTTTTTTTAAAGGCAGAGTCCAGGAGATTGTGCTGCCAGAGTATTTTTTCCAAGCATCAAGTCACCTGTCCCTCTCTGTAAGGCTGTGGTGTGGCCAGGCTTTGCTTACGTTTCCCCACTGCGTTTTGGGCACTGGGGATGCTGCCAGCTGAGCAAAGATGGGTTATTCCAACATTTGTTCCTTGCAAGGAAACACCTCTGCCTCCCCCTCCATCTCCCAAGTGATGACACCGGACGATGACAGTGCCAGGCCAGGAAAAAACAGTGATAGCAGCACTGGAAAGAATAAGGAAAAAAAAAAAAACCCACAGCAAAAAAACCCCAAAGTTCCGTCAAATCGCATGGAAATTAGGCATCATCTTGCAGGAATCGCTCCTGGATCACAAAGGAGAGGTTACCGAGGCCATGTGGATAACGAGCCCATGGAGGCTGGTTATAAATGACATGTCCTTCCTGGAAGGGCCCCCAGCATGAAGAGGCTACCTGCTGTCCAATGGAGCAAGCCCCTTCTTACGAGAGCCTGAGTCCTGGGAGCAGGGCTGGCATCTCAGGTGGCTTTGGCACGTGACAGCACGATTGCCACCTCCTGTACCCAAACGGCTTGTGGTCACGGCAAGTCGTCTCAGCGTGACATCCCAAGCGGCACAGGGAAGAGCAGCTCTCAGGCTTTGAGGAGGGGCAAGGAGGATCTGGCTCCCAATTTCCTTTCCTTGGGAGAGGCGGGTGCCGGGATCAGGCAGGGCCACCCTGCGGTGCCGACCCACGGTGCCCTTACGTGTCTTCTGCCATCAACCCAACACCCAAGGACGCACTGCTGGAGAGTCACTCAGCTGGAATAACTTTCTCTGTAGCGTCGCGCCAGCGGAGCGGCTGCCGGGAAAACTCCCAGTGCGGGTAAGCCCGGAGTTAACTTTCCAGGCAAAGTTGTAGGAAATGAGAAGTGCTACAAGGGAGAGTGCAAAGGCTGGCGCGTTTCTGCTCTCCTGCATCCCAGAAGATCAAACAGATGGGGATCGTCCTGCGAGGCAGAGCAATTTGGGGAAAAAAAAAAAGGAGGAGATGCTTCTTTGTAGGATAACTGCTCCAGAGATCACGGGTGACATTTCCAACAGGGCAAGGCGTGCTACACGGTCACGTCCCAGCTAATACAAGGAAGATACGGGCTCATTTTTCAAGCACTCTGGCTTTGGGCCAGCCACTTAACTCTCAGCATCTCAGTTCCTTTAGCTGGAAAAGAGGTGAGCTGTTCTTCCTGGAATCTCCTGGGCTGTTAGGATTTTGGGAGGTGAGGATGGGGTGTACACCTACCGCAGCAAGCTGTCACTAGTAGGGTGCGATGGACACTGGTTTTCAGGAACCCAGTCCCGTGCTCGCAGGTGCAAGCCTGTTTTCTGCAAGGTCAGGTTCAGGAAGCATCATTTGAATGATTTGTGGTCTGCTTTTTTGGGGAGCTGTTTCCTTCTGTTGGCCGAGTGCTGGAAGCTACCCACTGGTAAGGACAGGATGCTGGGAGCACTGGGTTGGCTCTGGCAAAAGCCCCGTGCTCATAACGTGCCCTCTACAAGGAAATTTGCGTCAGCAGTGAAGGTCACTGCACTGAGAGCTCTGGGGGACAGCAAAAGGAGGCCTGAATGCAATGCCTTCAAAGAAGTCTGAAAGGGACATGTCTGTCTGTCTGTCTGTCCCTCTAAGCTATTTTGCAGCCAGCATCTCCCTTCCTTAACTTACAGCGGTTCTAAAAATAACGCGTTGCAAACAGATCCAATGCCAAGTTCACCTAATCCAGAAGGGAGATCTCTTTGAGACTCCCTTGGGCTTTTCCTAGACTGCCCAGGCACAACAATCCGCATGCAGGATGGGAAGGGCACCGGTGGCCATCGGAGCAGGATTGCCCAGCTTCTGGAAAAAACGTTTCTGGAGCAGGAGAGCTACCAAACACACAAAGCACTCAAGAACCAGGTAAGCAACTTTTTGCTTTCTCTGCTCTCCAGGACATCCGTCCTCTCCTCCCGGGAGCTGGGATGTTTTAGAGCTCGTAGAGGTGATTCACAAAGCTAACTGCAAACTAGAAAACCTTATGTCAGGAAGAAGTCACAAGGCATCCTAACCAGAAACATATTTGGGGAGTGAGTCAGTGGAGGGGGAAGCAAAAAGAAAGTTGCACCCTTGGACTTGATGAAAAAAGCATATGGCAACAGCCAATATTGTGAACAACATTCCCCACTCCAGCAACCGAGCCACAAAGAAAACTCATGACTCAACCGTTGCATTTCATCCAAATCTGAAGAAAAATCTCGTTCAGGAGGGGTATCTTCAGGGAGAGTCAGCAAGAACTGATTTAGCCGGTTAATTAACTAAATTGTTTGGAGAGGGTAAAATTATTTTGCAGAAGCTTTTAGGCTCATTTTAAAGCCCTGATTTAAACACAGCTTAGACTGTGGAGAAACAAGTGCACTCTGCAGACATATATAACGCACAAAATCTATTCATCCATGCTCGCGCGCACACACATGCCTTCTCCAGATACCACACAATAAACTCAGGAGGACCTTAACGCTTACACAGAAACAGCTTGCATCCAGAGCTCCTGCTTCCCCCAGAAGGCTGCAAATATGTCACCATAAATCATAAATCCGAGGAGGCCAAGAATGCCATCACGATTATGAAATATAACTAGAAATTGGCAAAACATTTACTGCAAAACCCGTACAAGTCTGATTTTCTTTGGGTAGCTAGAATAAAAGAACAGGACGCGTTGCAGAATGCAGGACCAACACGGTCTGCAGACGTTTTCAGACGCTGTCACTTGCTAAGGCTACTCAGAATTAAAAATTCACTGCAAAGAGAGGCAGTCTGAAGCAGCCAGTTCTCAACATTTTTTTTTTTTTTCCCAAGACTTTGTGGTAGCAGATGTCAAAGCTGTAACGCTCGGTCAGCCCCGTGACTTGGGAAAGAAAGTGAATAATCCCTAGAAAGCAGGCCGGCGATGCTGGGTGGGAAGCTATCGCCTGCGGGAGGTCAGACAAGGCACATCGGTCCCTCCTGACTTGAGCCATCCATCAGTGTCCGAGTTCAGGCAGCTCTGGGTGGGGAAGCGACGGCTCCCGTTGCCCTAGCACAGAACCGCAGCCCAGCTGCCTCTTAGAGGCTGCCCACTGAAACTGGGCTGGAGACCGTGCACCAGATAACCCCCAGGATTATCGCCTCAGAAAGGCTTTTCGGTTCCCTGGAGACACACGTGTACGCCGTGGGCTCCCTGCTCCAGTTCTGGGAGGTCTCACCTAAGCAGACAGGACGCAGGACTGTCCCCAGGCTGTGTGTGGTCACTGGAGCAATTAAATACCACGAGGACAAGCCTTGCGATAGCGATGTTTTAGGTGAGCAGCAGTACTCACGGTGAGTAGGAAGGGATCGCTCAATCCCGAAGAAGAAGAGGGTGCTGGGGGCAGGCACAGGACTGAGCCCCTCTTGGGAGGAAAAGGGCCGGAGCTCTCGTCCTGCTCGCTGCCGTCTGCCTTGCGCCCACATCTCCTGATGGGAGCATCAAGCTACAACATGTGTTGAACACGTGCTGGCTGATACGCATCAGGCTGTTCCACAACGCTGCCAAGCTTTGCCTTGATTTAATCAGCGCTTCTCCTGCCTGTTTTTTCTTCCCCCCTCCTTCCCCCCCCCCCCCCCCCGCCTCCCCCAGCCCCAGCAGATGTGGTCTCTGCAACACGAAGGAGATCGCAGGTTTCTTTCGTGATAGCAGAGCACGCATCGTTGGAAGGAACATTTCTACCCTCTTCCCTTTTCTGCAACCACCACAAAGCGGCCTCACCTCCCTCCCTTCCCCCTGCTGATTTTTAATACTCCAGTTTATACGAAAATTAAAAAAACCCACACTCAATTGCATGCAAGGGGCAGTCTGGTAAGCATAAAGGAGAAACCCTGAGGAGCGTGCCAAGAGACATAGCTGTCCCGTCCGAACGTCGTGCTTTGCAAACACAGAATATTCAGCTGTTGTTTCAGTATAAGCCCTCCCTGCAAAGCACACAAGGCTAAACACCGGTGCCACGTCCGAGCTGTTGAAAGATTCCTTTTCCAACAGTATCTTACGTTATGCAAAGCACAGAGATTAACTGAAGGACCTTTTACAGTCCAGTAGCTGTAAAACTCGTTGGGGAAATTCTGGTGAAACGTAGTGGTGGCATCGCTGGAACACACTCCTATAAGACACCAGCTGGGAGATAAATGGTGTTTGTTTTGGAAGCAGTCTGTCCTTCTTTGCAAATAAGTCTAACCATTTCCTTACTGAAAGCACACCTAGCAATGTTGAAAGTACGTTAAGTTATTTTTAAACTTAAGTATTGGGTACTTACAAGTAATTAGGAATGTGAAAATTTCTGACAAATCCTGCAATATTAAACATTCTGGAAAGTTATCAGAGCAGGACGTTGGCACTGTTAGCCTGAAAACATGCATGCTCCTCATTTGGCCCTTCAGCTCAGCAGAATGGGAGCGGGATGAAAAGGTGGGAAGATAAAACGTTTGTGCACGTTTCAGAGGGCTCTTCTCATCTTGCAGAGATTTTTGCCGTTTTGCATTTCCACGCCGATTCACAACGGGAAACGCCGATCCCGGGAGCCGGCGGGGGAGCCTGTTCCTGCCTAGCCGGACTCCCAGCGCCAAAGGGCAGGGCTTGCAGCAGCCCCACGCCAAACCACGGCGAGGGGGAAACCCCACTCTCTCCTTGCGGGCTGGCTTTTGCAGCACCCGCCAACTCAGCACCCAGGTTTCATGAATACCACCGCCCTGAGACCACGTCCATTTACGCCAGCTCATCCCCCTTTGCTCAGTCATTCACAATCGCCTTTTCCACTGTTGAGGGTAATCGAAATTGTCTCCATCCCCAGCCCGCTGGGTCCTTACCCTGCAAAACTGGAATATTTGGAGTCCAAAACCCCCGGTGCATGTTAGTGACTCAGTTCTGAAAACACAAGCTGTGAAAATACACCAGAGACAATGTGGTCCGTCAGCCTCTTTCCGGTGGTAGCACAAACTCGTTTTTAGTTTTGGGTAGGTGTGAGAGACAGCAGTAAATGGAAAGATATCACAAATTCAAAATCAGCAGAGCTGCTCTCCTTTCCCCCTTCCCCTGGCTTTGGTTTCCAACCAGTCTGGGCTTTGCAGGCAGAGGAATATGAACAGAAAACCAGAATTCAACCCTCTGCTTGCTGAGAAGCTGTTGGGCATAATCCGGAGCACGCGGCAGTACACGGAGGCCAACACGGATCACGGCGTGATCTCTCCGCTCGAGAAATTCAAGGGTTCAGTGCTGGCCAACTGGCAACCTAAATGCCAAAGCCTTTTATTCCTCCACCTAATCCATATCATACATATTCACCTAAGAAAAGGTAGGAAGAGGAACAAGCACTACAGGCACTCAGAACATGATCCAACACACAGAAGTCAAGGGAAGACCTTTGTTTCAGCCAGGCTGGGATCTGGCTGTTAGGGAAGTAGCATAAGCAGGACCACATTGGTAGCTTGAGGTGCTCTGTCACATTACCAGTGATATCGTATCAGAGAGAAAAAAATCTGAATTCGTACGGCACTGGATAAGATTAATTTCTACTTCAAATAGCTATTACGAGTTCAAAACCCGAGCTAAAGGAGCTTTCTTATAAACTGCAGAAAGTAGTAAAACCCAAAAAATTGAGATGCTTTGGCACAAACACACTTGAAAGTCCTGTTTTAAAATGAAAGTCAAGGATCTTCTTTATCAAGGGGTATGGTGAAATGGTAAGACCCTTTAAAAGTAGCTGCTCTTTAAGTACAAAGTATGGGAGCCGTCTGAGATGAGATACTGACTTTCAAGGAGATATTGAAAGAGCCATAAACCCAGCAAGAACAACAAATTGGATGTGGGGTGCTTGGTGCTCGAGCGTCTGGTCCGGGCTGCATCTGTAGAGAAGTTTGCACTTCACCTCTCTCATGTCCACGCTTAGAATCAATGAGGCACCAGGGAACAGGCAGAGTAGCTGCAAGAAATGGTATTTTATTTAAGAAACAAAGAGAGAAGTTAATCTGTGGCAGATGCCCACAGAATTGTCAAATGAAAACCCTCTCTTTGGATAAATCGGCGAGGATTGCAAAACCACAAGAGATTGCTTCTGGGACATCTCATGTTTGCAGGGAACTCATGACTTCTCACTCTTGAAGGGAAAGGATTGGCCAAGGTCTGCTAGTCAAGAGCTGCTGCAACTGCAGCTGGGGAGATAGGGCATTGTCGGGGGAAAAGGCTGATGCTGGAATTTGCTTTCTAATGGGACCAGAGAGCACTGACCTCCGGGGCGATGTGAAACTTTCATAGCCAGGCATTTCTCTCCACGTATTAGGACTTCTCCTCTTGTTCCTTGGAACAGGCGACCGTGTCAACACACTGTCAGCATCAGGAGCTGTGCATGCAGTTTTAAGTGCTTCTGCAATGGCATGCAGAGAAACACAAAACATTGTGACATCCATAGCAAAGTGTGGGTCAAACGGGCCTCAAGGGATGCAGGAGAAACCCAAAGAGCAAGGAACCAGTCTTGGGAGAGGCCAGCCCAGATCCACTGCTCCCTAACATGCCAAAATTCATTGACAACGTCAGAAAATGCTTTGTCAGTCCCAGAGTTAAGCTGACTGATGGAAAACACAAACTCAGTGAAGAGAGAACGTGCAAACCCATCCTGAAAGCTAAACACATCCAGCTGGGCTTTGCTGATGCTGAGCTTTCAGAAGTCTCCGGCATCACAACGGTAATACGTGCCTCTTGGGTTTCAAGTGGGTTTCAAGGTTTCCACTTTAAGTCTTGAGGATGCACAGGCCATGCCCAAACATTGACGATGCAAGCTTCAATGCCAGTGGACAGAAATCAAAGCAGAAATGAAAACCGAACGATTCAGAAGAGGCTTGAGTGCAACGGGTAAGAGACAAGCTGTACTAAAAAATACCTATCGAAGAGGGAGGGAAGAGCTAAACCAAGAGAAAGTTTGATTTTGTGGAAAATTATTATTAAATGCAGATCAAACATGGAATGCAAGAAAAATGTCAGGCTGAAGTCCATCCGATAAACCAGAAAATGGGATTTTCACACGGATGACATTTAAAAAAAAAAGATTTTAAAGCTTTTCGCAAGATCAGCAAAGACAATAGGCACGGACTCTGGGGAAGCAATGAAAAGTGGTCGCTACAATTGCAGACGGAGAGCAACCAGCAAGATAATGCTTGGAAAACTGAAAATAACTCAGTACATGGGGCAGTCTATTACTGGGTCTTGGTATGTAAAAGCTTACTGAAGCCCTGACGGTCACTGAAGATGTATGGCAGAGACGGGGGAGATGACCCTGTAAAACACCATGGGTCAATCCCCTGCAGTCCGACTTCAGTAGAAAAATGATGTGCGGAGGCAGAAACCTAATCTCCAAACTAATAAGAGAAAAATGGGAAACAATGAATTTCAAATAAACTTGCCAGGCAGAGGGCACACAAATATACATTAACTATCTAACTGCAAACAGTTGACATAGTGATTCATGAACTCAACTTGAAAAAAATCAATCCCCATCGATTTAGCTATGGGCAGAGTCAGCTCGACTGACAAGCGGCATGGGAAACGAGCACCAGGACCACAGAAAACCATGAAGAAGAGGTGGCAACGAGGCGTAATATATGTATAAGAATGTGAAACATGTTTCAGTTCAGCCTAGTAATACTAATTAGGAAAGGAGATAAAATAATTGAAGTTGGCCAGCTAGACTGTCACGGTGAAATAAAGCAAAGGGCCTCTAACTCCAGAAACACTGGCAATAAAAGCAGAGAGCGAGCATATACAGGGGAAGGGAGGTTGTAGTAAAACCATGACAGAATAATTAGGAGAAAAGGAATGGAATTCAGGGGGAAAAAAAAAAACAACCAACTAAAGCTGATTATCTGCAAAAATGACCTCATAGCAAAAAACCTGTAAGTGTCAAATTTGGACAAAGTACTCAAGGACAAGTTTCAGAAAACAGCTTAGTATCAGTCAGAAGACTGACAACAGTGCAGTACATTTCCCTTATCTTGGTTTCTCAAAAAAAACCACCAGTCAACACAGCTTGTAAAGCTAAACATCGTTCTTGCAGAAGAAAACAAGTCAGTAATTGGAAGCCAGGACATTCCAGCTCTATATTATGCCACGGACCATCTGACCAGAAAGTTTTAAGCATGAAATTTAGACTCTAGCATGCAGAGACGTGACCCTACTTGAATCTGTGTTACACTGCAGAATAGAAACGGGGCAACTCTTTTTCTAACAACTTCAAAATTCAGTTTTCAAATAGTATTTCATCTTTGCAGGAGGACAAGAGATCTTTTTTGAGGATTAAAAACATGAAAGTCTGCCCACAGCATGCTTAACATCTTTGCATACACTTTAGAATAAATCTCCATTTATTCTTCCGAGGTGCGTTCTATCCTTGTAATTAAGCTTGGAAATTAGTAGATGCTCCATGAAGTTACAAATTAGAACAGAATCATAAATGCATACGTCCATTAACTCAGGAAAAATGCAAAGCCATGAACACGTATTGGTCCTTATTATCCCTTCTCCTACCAGCAATACGGTTTACTTCTCAGCTCTATATTCTCCCCGATTTACCAAGGGGTACGTACATAAAAGTAGGATAAAAGTAGGATCTCATCCCTTATATGGAGAGCAGTCAGCAAGTACCAGCATGTTCTGATGCGAGGGGAACAGCTATTCCATAAATCTGAAACATGTTCTGGACAACAGCAGAGTTTACCCAGACCACAAGAATTATAGGAATTAACCCCCTTTTGTCAGCGTTTAAAAAGAGATCTAGTGTAGATCCAGTAGTGTAAGGGGATAACGCAGCAGCGACACGATCCAACTCACAGCACTGAAACACAAACCATGCACATTTGGAAATGGTTTGCGTGTTCTAAATATAAAAGGAGATTCTCCTTTTATGTTTAAGTTCTCCTAATTAGGAAGAGCTGATTAAACAACTTATCTGAAAAGCCAGTAATGTAAACAAAAGCCTGTTTTCTGGAGCAGAGGTGTCAAGCGTCCTTCTCTTGGAGGGTTATTTTAATTTTTTATGATTGTTCATCAACCAAAGTAAACATGTCAGGCAGGAGAGTTACAATTCACCGAGGCCGAACGGATTTTTTCAGATATCCACACTGAAGCAAGGTCCTTTACGCCGTCTGAACAGCTTTGTTGGGTATTGCTTCACTGCATTTATAGTGGTGCTGTTTCTGTCATCTTCTTCCCTCCCCTTTTTCTTTGCATTATTTTATCCCCCTTCACAATTATTCCTAAATCCATAACCCCAACATACAGGCCTAGCTCCCAATTCCTTCCCCATTGCACCACAGACCAGGGAAGCAAGCAAGAGCCCAAGCAGTATTATTCGGGAGAAAAGCCACCCTCTCCCCGCAGAATTTCAGAAAGGGAGGTCTGGGTGGTTCCCACATCTCCGAGCCACTGGCCGAGGCTGTCTGCTGGTGTGGGCTGATGTTGCCACATCTCTTTACACCAAGAACACCGCTATTCACCAACACTACAGCCTGATTTTTTTTTTTTTTTAAACAAAAGTTTAGATTCTGCAGCTTCTACATATGCCATACAGATCATAAATACCTCAGCCAGAGGCAGCTCAGAAGCCATATATCTGACACTTCTACCCCAGAGCCTTCCACGTTGTTTTAAAATCTCAGCACTGACCTTTTAGTGTTTCATTTGGAGATTATTTCCTTTCATCACAACACTTCTCTCTTGACTTCTCCTGAATTAGTTTCAGATACAAACCTAATGTAAGCTCTGGTATTCTCAGGCCTCACCAAGTTTATTTTACGCTGCTCTCTTTCCTCTTGATAGGATCCTTGCGCATAAATATACATACACATACATTTTTATACAAACGCACACGCACATATATACATTTAATAACGGTAAGCAAAAGACAGCTGGATCCTCTGCAAACCAAGTCTAATGTGAGGTCAAAACCTTCATGTGCCTGAGAAACTCTTGGGACCTAAAAAGCGAAGGCAGTTACTTACCTTTGAGAAGAATGTGACTGATGTCGTTTGTGTGAAACCACAAATATTTATTTTTAATGAAAAAATACTTAAAGTGTGCCACAGTGTCCATATATTCATTTGAATAGTAGTACAAAGATATGTATTTCTGAGAAAAAGTCTTAACACTGTAGAAAATAAATGTGGTTCTTAAATTATGTCAAAAGAAACCAGTAAAAAAGTAATGTTTTATACACTGGAATAAAATGAAACAATTAGAGATAATAATAAATTATAATTACAGTATTTCAAATATTTGCTTCATGCTTTTTTCAGCATTAGTTGCTAAATGTGTCACGTATAAGACGCCCTCAGAAGCCAGCAGTCAGAATGGTCGTTCAATGGTACTGTGGATAATCGGATGTGGAGCTGAATAAAGTCCTAGAAAAATGACACCACTGTTTGTTATTTACTGATACAGAAAACATCAGAACATGGCAGTTTTAGGTTTGTATCTAACATACATTTTTGTTAATGGAAATTAATTTAGTTTTTTTTGATCAACTAATCTTTTATACTTTAATGAACTAAACAGCAATTATGGTCATTAACAAGTATGTCACCCAAGCACACTGCACAACCGTGCTTACGGGATGCTACACGTTGTATTGGCTTTTTATACAGTCAAAGTTAACAAGAATTTGGAATCATTTCAGGTCTAATTAAGCACTGCAAAATGTTTAAAACTATAAAGTGCTTTTAAATACAAATCATTTTTGCTCTTTAGAAATAGGAAAAAAATCCAAACATGCACTTAAACCTGAAACCTCCATGCCATACATACTGCAGTTCAACAGTAAAACATCAGTTTTGTGCCATTTGTTTTAAAATTTCCTTTCCCATCCCGCCCCATTCCCAGTCAAAAATTCAAATAGTGTCTAAATGGGATTTGTCAGTGTCTTCTTGGTCGTGTTTGTACATGAAGGTTAGAAGGAAAAGAGCAATATCCAGAGACGACCAATAGGCAGTGTGTGAGGTGACTGCGGACCAGTATCTGCTCTCCACGAGACCTTCCCTGAGCTCGAAATCAATCCTGTGCTCCAGTTCCACTAGAAATTGAACGAGAAACAAAAACGACGTTAGAATTGGATGTCAGCAGAAGAAAAAACACCGGCACGTTTTTCCATCAGGCTTTGGGTTCTGATTCTACTTGTTGTATATAAAATGCACATAGTATCTCTGTGTGTACATTTAACAGTACACTCGTCTAAAGCAACTGTGACTTTTGATAATACGTACATACATTTTGACACACGTGCATTTAGCACAAACGTGACCTAAGAGTGGTGCTTAGCTCAGAGGAAAAAAACTAAACCAAACTTAAAGCTTGGAAAAAGCTGGCATTTTTTTAAGCAGCTGTTTTCCTTATAGTAACTATATACATACATTTATTTATACTCCTTATGATAACTACACAGAATTATCCAGCAAATGTTGAGGCCCCATTAGGAAACATTGACTTTCAGAAGGTGGATGCTCAGAACTTTCTGAAATAAATGGGCTTCTCGCATCTTTAGTGGCTATACAAGGGGACTACACCCAATATTACAAGCCCTCTCTGAAAACCAGCCGTCCCTACACAGCACTAGCCCTTTTCATTTCCAGATTATTCCAAATATATTTCAGCAGTTATCCTTTCATTTCAATGGCTGCTTTGATTAATACCACATTCAAAGCAATTTTCACTGCATGTTTAACTGGGCCAACGGCTAACCTATTGTTAAGGCACTTTAGCGGTTAGAAAATCTCTACAAGGAGCAACAGAATAAAAAGGACAAAACTAAAAAGCCTGCTTCGCTACAAAAGCCAAAACCCCATATTGAGTAAAAAACGCAGCCATTTATCAAAGCCCGTTTCAAGGAATTTTAATTCTTGGCTCAAAGAGCGCATAAAGGGAGCATCGCAGAAGGGCTGCCTCCGCCGCCATGGCACAGCAGCACTCGGGGAACGACATGCCTTCGTGTTTTCGCAGGAGCATCGCACCGCTTTGCGAACGCAGCAAGGAAAGGGAGTCAGAGCCTTCGAATACCGGGAGACAACCGCAGTCGTTTCCACTAAGATGCGTATATTAAAAAAAAAAAAAACACCCAGTCGCTCTGCAGGAAGGACGCCCCGAACGACTCCGTCTCCCTCTGACGAGAGGCCGTTACAGGAGCTTGGGAGGCAGCCAAACCCCACCACAAGCCGAGCGGCCGCCCTCTCAGAAGCAAATCCTTTGGCTGCGGATTGCATCATTCAGCTCGCAGCCTCGCTGGCCTCCGCTCCACGTTCTCCTTCTATGGAGCAGGGACGGGCTTTCAGCAGAGAGGGATGCGGGAACTGCGCAGAAGGCCCCTGACGTGCCAACCCCCCCCCCAAAAGGACCTCATCAGCAGCTCCACAATATTCGCTGTCATGCCACTCTGTTTTCCTCCAGTTTAAAACAAAGTCTCTGTCCTCAAATACTGACTTAGACAGGTTATCTGTTGAAGTTAGCGGTGACGAACGGACGGCAATGTATCATGTGAATGTTGTCACAAGATACAACATACTTGTGACTCCTTAGATTGCAAAAACCCCCGCCTTGCAACAGTGCCAATGAGAAGTTTAGAAATAAAATCAAGTATGAATTTCTGTAAAGGAAGTACCTGCACTTTTCCAAAAAACCAGCTGCTGAAATTGCACTTTCTGTTCTGGGTGGTTCAGATCAGGACAAGGGCACCTTCTGTTTCCCATCATATATGCCTTTAAATCCAGATTGCTTCAGAATTGCCAATGTATGGGGAAATTTAAATAAACTCAAATCCATTTTATGATAAATGGTGAGTGGGATTCTCTGCAGCAATTATATCGCTTCTCCTAGTGGGAGTCTAGGAACTACTGATATGCAGATCTCATTAGCCAAAACTCATACATGCATATATATATATATATGGTGTACATGTATGTACAAACACATATACAGATAAACCTCCTTTAAGAGGAGAAAAAGATTAAAGGGAGAACAAAAAGTCAGTCCTTGCACAGTCTTAAGAGATTCAAAAAGCAAGAACGGATTCAATATTTGTCACTTTAGAGCAAACCAACGAAATTAAATAGCGGCATATGTTGTTATGGTATTTCCAGCCTCCCACAACATACAGATGCAGCCCACTAAAGGTCTTGGTTCCACAGGGTTTGTAAGGTGGACCTTGTCACTAACCTGCGGGTTCGAGAAAGCCCGAGCTGCTGTGCGGGAAAGGCGGCGTCCCAACGGTCGTGGCCTTCTTGTCGTCCCCCTCGGCTCCATCTTTTCCCGTCTCGAGTGTCTGTGGGGTTGTTGTACTAGATCGACCAAACCTCGAAAAAAGCATCCCGCCGAGGCCCTTCCCAATACTCGCAGCTCCTGCATTCAGCACGGAGGGGGGGGGGGGGGGAAAGCAAGCACAATGGCAGCTAAATCAAACCGCAAATTAAAGTCACTGTAGCACCCATCAATTAGAGTTGAGTGACAGATGAAGGCAAACACTATTCATGCTTTTCTAGGGTGGGAACAGCTTATCTGACTTAAGCGTACACTGTTTATCGTGAGACTAATCTAGCGTACAAGCAAAGGCTATAATTTGGAAACTGTAGTTAGGGGAACAGAAATACATGAGAACACTTCTGCAGCAAGAAATGTGGTACTTTTACAGATACGTTGTAATTCCTCTTTCATAAAAAGCCTAAGACTAAGACAAAAATGCTTTAAAACAAGTATTAGCACCTTCTGTACCTAAGAATCCCATCAGGACATTTAAGACATCCCTCTCATTAAGGGTCCTTATGTTGGCATCACCCTTACAGACATTTAGAAATGCTATATCATCCTTTAAAAGGACTATTTAGGTTGCTGAGGCAGAGGGGTGTAGAAGTTAAGAACAGATATGTGATGTTTTCTCCCGACTTTGCTGCCACCTTACGGACAAGACATTAAAGTTACTATAGTAACACAGCAAAAAGCAACCCTGCTTTGAAATACCACGTCTTGCTACTTAAGGACTAAACTGCCTTTACTTATTTGATTGGGAAGATTCCTGGCACTAGCCTTCTTCCAAATCCCACATAGAGAGCTAAAGAAAAGCCTTGAGTCAACAAAAACTGCAAGTGCATGCTCAAATATAAGCTCCAGTGAAAGTGAATTTAAGCTCACTTAAACCAGGGCTTATTTTGAATCAGAAAGCCAGAAGGGGAGAGACTTCATATTAAAACAGCCTGAATTTCCTATTGTAAAATCATGATTTAAATGTAAGTGTAATAGCTTACATGGAGTGATTTTTCTCCTATTTGTCAATACCAGAAAATGTAGTCACAAAACAAGCTTTCATTCATTTTTTTTTTTTTTTCCATGAAGTAGAGTGGAAACTATTAAATCACCAGGATGTTACTTCAATAAGGCAGACAACAATAAGGCAGCAACAGCATAAACTCCCTGACCCACATCCTCTCCCCGCAAGCCTTGACTCCAGTGTACGTAAACTGTCTTTTCTTCAAAGGAAATGTCCGTTGGGATTAAAACAAGCCATACACCTATCCAGAACAAACTGAAACAGCCAGGAATAGTTTGCTCACGGTTGCACCTCAAACACCACGCCACGGAGCAGTGAAGCTCTCCAAGAAGGTCCTATACATAAAACAAAGGACGTAAAGAACAATTACCTAATATACTCGCTTTGCCTATGTTTGTTATTGACTCCCCATAGTGGCGTCGAACCATGACTGGTGAAGTAGTTGGGCTTGGTACAGTTGAAACACTTTCGCTATCAGTAACTGAGGTAGGTTCTTTTGTTGGGTTGAGAAAACTTGGCTTCATATGCTCATAAGGTAGAGGGTTTGCAGTGTTGTACCAGTGGATCTGGACAGGCGAAATGTTGCTGTAGTGTTTCAGAATTAAAGGTTCTAATCTATAGGCCTGCAAGAGTAATTCAGAAAAGAAAATCCTGCATGTCAAGACTGAAAAAAAAAAAAAAAAAAAATCACCTTCCCTTCCCATACAGAGTCCTCTCCAACCTCAAATCCAAAATATCTGTACTGAGTGCAGCCTAGAAAGTGACAGAATGGCAGTGTTATGTTCTGGTTCACTTTTATTTTCACAGCCTGGAAGACGTATTAGCTGCCCAGTTGCTTGTGCATTCACTTCTGCGCATTTCTCTGCAACACTTCTGCTACACGTTGTTGCGAACACACAAGTTACTGTTAACAGATGTTTGTTATTATGCATTGACAGAGCAAACTTTATATACAGTTAAGCTGATTCTGCACAACACAACAGAGAGGGAGGAACTGGCTATGGAAACATTTTGTTTAATGACTCTTCATTGATCCCTGTGCAAACCATGAATTGGTGTGCTTATTAAAAAAAACCATTTTCTATTGAATCTTTATTTTTCTTGGTTTACTTAGATGTAGAAAAGCATTCTGCACTTCTTTATCTTAAAACTAAGTAAAGTTACTATTTGCAGAGTGGGACCACAGATTGCAGCCTGACCAACTGTCCTAGACGTCCCAGGAAAATTCTGGTTTTGGAGTAGCTGGAGCTGACCAAGATCTTGAGATGAGCAGAACCAGCATGTTTGGATTGAAGTCTGAATATACTCGGATTCAGGTAGAGTTTAAACACAAAAGTATTCCCAAATTACTATTCTACACTAAGCATGAAATCCCAAATGAAGCTTCCATCAAAGAAGTTGCCAAGGTGATGCAGCTCAAAGTTCCAGCATCCTGCCTTTGATAACGGCGAATGCTGGCTGCCTATGGAAAAGCGTAAGGACAGGGCAAAGCTATACCAATACTGCCCTCCCAAGTACTATCCCAGCCTCTAACAACTTGTTACTCAGGGTCCTTCAGGGGGAAAAAAAAAAAAGTGTCTTTGGTTTTCTACAGTATCTTGTAAACTGCTCGTGAAGCCTTTTTTAACAGCAGTAGTATCTTTGGACAGATGATGTATAATAAAGTAAGTTAAACACAAGTTGGAACTTGGCTGAGAAGGATTATTTCTTATGTCTTTGCAAAAAAAAAAAAAAGGCAGAGTAATCTCAAATCTTACGCTTATTAATAAGAAAAGAGAAGCAAAGTATATGGTATTTAAGGCAATCATTTGTATGAACTGTTATTCTACAGTTACAAAAAAAAAGACATCGTATGATATTCATTAACAAATAGTCCTGTACTGGAACATACTTGCGTTGATTCACACGCTTTGAAGATCACACATTATCACACAGCTGATGCTTAAAAATACTCAAGGTAAAAGCTTGCAACTGCAATTAAAACTCACCACTGGATCTGTTGGATGAAAAATATTTAGTAAGCGGTTACAAATTGTTCTGGGCAGAATATGGTCTTGACTACCGCTGTTTCCTGGACGGATGCCACGCAATGCCAAAAACACTGCTAATGGAGATCCCATACAGAAGAAATTCTCAACCTAAGGAGAGATTTCATCCACGTTAATAAGGATAGAAATAATGCTTTCTAACATGGCTGGATTTGATTTCTCTCTTTCAACTGATTTCTCAGTTTCAACTGGGGGACTCGTATAGTATTAGTAAGTCAAAACGGGGAAGACCACTATAACATACATACTGTAACATGAAGGTTAAGTTTCCCATTTCCCTTTGCTGTGAGAAGAGTTACGTGTTGTGGTGCCACATAGTTGGAAAACTGAAAAACAAGTCAGATATTTGAACTGAAAGAGGTCTACCAACACTGGAAAGGCTGGAGCAAGAAGAATTTGGAAGACACTATGGAAATGCGATGAGTTTCACAAGACTGAAGTCTGATTTCTCATGAAACTTCCCAAAGCTTACCACGGCTCCTTAATCTTACCCTAACCAAGTACTCCATGATTTGTTTTGCTGCACACACCCATCGAGGAAGTAGAAATGCAAGCTACACTGAGTATTAAAGACAACCTAGAGAATACTTATAGTAGTCACACACACATACAGGCTGGTGTTATGTACAACCTTTTAAAAACATCTAGTGTTAAGTGAACAGAATGGTGCTCGTCAAAAGTGCCACCACGTCACACGTTAGGAACCGCTACCCAGGACAGGTACAGCACACAGAGCGACTCTGCGGGCTACTCTCACGTCATCCAAAGCTACGGTGACTTTGCTTTAAAAGGACTGCCTCTAACACTGAGAGGCAATTGAGTAAACCTGAACTGCAACTGCTGACCCATCGGACAAGGGTCACTGAACATGCATCAGTGGTAACGACTTTTGGTCACTACCAACCTGGGCCGGGATTCAACAGTGACCTAGAGGTGAATGGCTTCGTATCCCATTACCAATCCTCAGACATCGTCTCCTAGAAACATCAAATGTAAAACTCTGTAGTCAAAAATATTTTCGTAAATCAAAATTACTTTTTAACCTTTAGAGTATTTTCTTATATGAAAAGTTAATTTTACCATTATCAGACCTTCACTGCAACTTTCCCCAATAGTAGCGCCCAGTTTGCAGGGCACAACTGAGCAACTCCTAGTGCGCTGCTACTTAACCGGCAAGAGAAATTGCTGCATTCTTGCTAAGTGCACATGGAGGATGCTTGGATTCCCATGTGCCTTCCCTATATGTCAGTGCATGGAGCAAAGGTGTAGAAATAACGGTACGTTTCATCTATCAGATTCCAGCACTGCACGAAACATTCCTCATCCTCTGACTTGGCACTGGTACCCCACCTCTTCCTTCCAAAAGAATGCACAAGACCCAATTCAATGGGAAAAAAAAAAAAAAATCTAGCCCTTCAGCAAAGCTATTCAATATCATATGCTGCAAAGCACTGCTCTGTCATCTATACTGTCACTCTAGTCTAGTGCAAAGCTGCTCTCCTTTCTTATAACCGAGCTTTACACAGACCCTTACAGTTTTGCAGTTTGGATAAAAAGCTTTCTCATCTTCAAATACAATAGAAACAGATCTTCACAGTGCAATCCTTTAAAATGAAGAAGCAACCTTTAACCCTGTCCATCTGATATTCCTGTATCAAGTGCCTGGAGTACATAATTATGGTCCTTCTGCTTCAGAAAGAAATCAGAAAGTGACTGCCAGCTTACACTTGCTAGCAGATGCTTAAAAGATGTTTTAATTCACCTTAGGCAAGTACAGACTAGGAAAAAATCTCAAAAGGTAAACAGTTTCAGTGGTTACACAGTGCATGGCTTTTGTTCCATTGTTTCTATTGATAAACACAAGATTAACAGTGTCCACAGACAGATGCTTTCTTCTTGGAGGGCACTGTTCTTTGCTACGTATTTCCTTACATGTGCAAGCCTTTCAACACGGTCTTCCAGCTCTGGAAGTGCTTACAGAGACAAAGTACCAATTGGTGGGTACCTTAACGGGTGGCATCAGACCAATACCAAAGCAATGAACGCTAAAAATCAAAAGTAAGTCTTCCAAAAATAAAGTCCTTTAAATTGTAGCCATTAGACTCTCAGTGCTGTTGCAATGCGATGAAACCTACTGGGAATAGAGGACTAAAATCTTTCTAGAAAAACATTTATTAATTTTGGTGTTTCTCCTAGACGCAGGAGTGGGGGACTTCACCTATACTCCTGTAAACATTTAACAACAGAGAAGAAAGGTTTAATAACATGACCTTTCAGGACAGCACTTTTCTCCTGGGTATGATTCATAAACAGAAGACTTAATGAATTTATTTGTATTTTAAGCAGAAGCTGAGCCAAACAGTCATCCATTCAATTTAAGACTGCAGTATTTTCAGAATTAAAAAAAAAAAAAAGCTGAACGAGCCAACGCAAGTGAGGCAGCGCAGCTCTTTTGTGCACAGGTAAGTGTGGGGGACAAATGAATGTTGTTTAGTGGTGACGTTAAAACAGAAGATGCAGAAGGTGATTACAATTTTTGTTTCTGCGCTGCCTTTCAGCCTGGAGGATCCCAAACATCCTCCCAGAGCGAGGAAATACAGACCTCTGCAGCAGCCTCTACCCGTTCCTGCACCCAGGAACGTTCTGCAGCCTTTGCAGACAAAGGGAACAGAGACTTATACCAGTATTACATGGGGAATTTAACTGGGCAGTTGTGTGTTGAACTACTACAGCACATTTCTGCGTTCAGTTGAAAGGCTTCCTCCTCTCAGATAAGGCTGCACGTCAGCATCCCATTAAGCTCTCCTAGTTCTTGTACATGTGGTAAATCACTAGTATCTTATAAAAAATTTGTGGTAGTTGTTATCAACATTGTCATCACTGTCAGATGATGCTACATCAAAACCACAAGGTCAAGTACAAGCTGGAGCTCCTTCTGGAGGAGTTTCTGTAACCCTGGGTGAATGAGATGTGCTAAGGAATCCTGAAGCACTTTGGGCCAGCACATTGTCACGTCCAAATTTAAATGAATTTCCTTTTCAGTACTAGGGAGCAACTGCGGTATGTCCTGCCCTCCTCTGCCCTACTGTGATGGAAAATCATCCTACAACACGGTTATTTTCATGCACCACAGAGTCATAAAGAGGTAGGCATCGCACCATTCCCCATGTTTTCATGTCCTTCAGCCCCTTTAGCCTTTAACTCCGATTCCTCTGACATAGCTGGTGGGGAGAAGGCCGTGCTTCTAAGCTTTACATTTACAATGGGGTGTTGGCTTTGCTTTTAACCCACGCAGCTCCTATTGATTTAGCAGTTTATTCAATTATGCCATCTGAGGAGAAGTAGAGGAAGAGAGACAAAGATATCTCACCCTCAAGTTCCCATTCTGGTGGCTTGTCCAATATATTATTAGAGTACAAGACATTCCATATCTTCAGGTTTGGGTTTGTTTTTTTTTTCTCCCAAAAGGGTCAGTCAATCACACAGATCATTTCTTCTAATACTAAATACCAGCCAAGTTAGCTGCTGTATTTATTCTTGCACTTGTCTTGCCAAAAGCTACCTTTGTGCTTGCTCAACATCAAGCAAGCTTAACGCTGCTTAATGTAGGACTGGTGACTCTGTCTCATCCTGGGAAGCTTAATTTGTTTCAGTCCATAAAAGAGGCGACACATCGACAGTGGCTAGCCTTTTTCATTACAGCTGTACATGCCCGTTTCGTTGTGTAATACGGCCTAAGGAGATCAGGGACCAAAGATGCCAGTCTCCTGCGTCGCACAGACCAAAGTAATTTGTGGATCAAGCATTTGTGGTGAATAGCAACTCATGATCAAACCAGAGCTCTGGTCTGCCATGAAGAGCCAAGGTGCAGGTAGTTGGTACCTGCAAAGCAGTTAGATCTCTTTCAACAAGCTAGTCACCCTTGGTAAGCTGGACTGGCTTGCTGATGAGCCATCATCTTTCAATCATCCTGTTGAAATCCTCCCTTGGCAGAAGCACTTTGCCATCACATTCATGGAAAGCATCTCTCTTTCTGGAGCTCTGTCTCAGGTGCGGTATTCAAGCAATGGGAGTCACTAGTGTAAAGCTTCACAGAAACCAAACATCTTCCTTTCAGTAAGGGTAAGAAAAAGGATGTACTGCAATGGAAGATTACCTAGCAGTAATTTGGATTGGTACAGTCCTCTTTTCTTCCCCCTTTCTTTCCCCCTCCTTTCCTGCTCCCTCTAAAAAGCATCTGTTCAAAAAATCTTCAGTTTAAACATAACTGAGTGAAGAATAATCTTTCACAGAGCTGGAGGAGTATCAGCCTGACTCCAGCTTCCTTGATGATAGAGATAATAGCGTGATACATGCTTTTAAGCAGTGATGAAAAGGAGAAGGCTATGACAAATTGAATTATGGTTAGTTTCCTTTTTTTTATGGCTCAAGATTGACCTTGGCTTCTCGGAGTCCTTCTGAACTCAGAAGGAAAGAAAAATGGCAAGTTAAGAAACAATAATCTATTTTGTTCTCATCTACCATGTCACATTTTTACGGTTCAATATTTCGGGATATAGTCAAGCAACTAGAAAGTGTTGCATATCCCACCAAGAAGCTAGAAAATGCCTTTTCCCAATGATAAGAAATTCTAGCAATTTGTACAGCTGATTAGCAAGCAATCTATTCCACGAGACTAAAAGTAACTTGTGCTAACTGTCAGACCAGAATAATTTGGAAGGAAAAGCCACTGCTGGAGGAAATTCAACCAGCTTTGCTCAGAGATGTGACATGTTAGAAGTAGTGCCCAAGGAAAATGGATTAGTCAACAAAGTAGAAGTGAAATTGTTTAAGATAAGTGATTAATGTAATTTGCCAAACAGCTTTTACCTTTCCACATAGTTGTACGCGTGTGTGTAATATATTAACAATCTATATACAGGTTTATATATTTACATATAAACATATATATCTGTAATAGAGAGTAATATATGAATACAGTAACATGTTTACACACTCGTACACACACTTCAACCAATACATTAAAATTATTCTACCAACATCATGTCTAGGGACATGGGGAAAAAAAAAAAAGTAAGGAGAACAACTCATATCGCCGGTATATTTTTACAGCAAGTAGAACATTCAGTAAAAACCTCTCGAACATACATACCTTAAATTTTAAGACAGGTGGTTTTGATATGGTGGATGCCTTTAACCCATGTAACCTCTCTTCTATCTCTCTCAACCTAGAAAATAGAGATCTTTCTGAGATCCAATAAAAAATGTAGCCTTAACCTCTCTGATCCAAACAGGCATTCCTGTGGGGTCCAACAGTTTTGTCTGCTGGGAAGAGAGAGTGATGGTGTCAGTATTTCTTGGAGGCAGTCCAACTGATTAAGAATCAATGTATGTGAATTCCTATTTCTCTGACCGCAGAAGGAATCAATTAAGACATGAGTTTCCTTGTTCACCACCCCAAGCATCTGCCCACCCTCCTTCCTTAGGAGCAGGTGATTCACCTCCTGTTTCCTTGGTGTTTTTGCAGCCAAATCACCTGTTCTGTTTTGGGTTTTTAAAAAAAAAAACAAACAAAAAAACAACAAAACAAAGCTACAGGAAACTCCATGGCCCAAGCATTATGGAGTTCTGTATTGTGGTGGAATATCTGGAGGACAGTGTCCCACTCTTTCAACTATCATTAAAAAAGGTTGTTCACCTGTTCTAGTTAGCCTGAATTAAAAAAGCAGCTACAATATAAAGCACTCATACAGACTGGTAAAACTGTCCCCAATCCCAGCACTAGAACATTATGTCCTCTTCAGAGCAGCAAAACACCGTCTCCTCAAGTTCCACAAAAGCATTATGTAAACAAAGACGTTAAGCTTAACCTCTGCCATCCTGATTAGAAAGAAGCAAGTCTGGAGCTGAAACTTCCCAAAGACTTCCCAGTACTTTCAAAAAAGTTTGTGTGCTTTAACGAACGTGATTCAGTCTTAAAAAAGAAGGCATGCAGAATTCTTGACTCCTGTGAACTGTTGTCGAAGGTTTCCAATACACAACCTCACATGCTGTATGTATGTTATTCTACAATGTAGAATATTTATAAATGCCATGACACACCCTACTCGGGCATAAGCACTTCCAGAAATCCACTATGTGTTTGCCATCCTTAAAACACCAGAAATCCAGAAGTTACAGGATGTCAGCAGTATATTTTCTATCATTTCAGACTGAATTGCACTAAGATGGCTCACGAAATGGAGAGCCACTCTTTCTGTACAGAAGTGCCAGTGTCAAATGATACTTGGATTACTGCGGATGCAACCTGAAGCACTTCAGAGGATGCCTAAGGAGCTGGACCGTGAGTACGAAAATGGTAATTTTTCCCTGATCATATGCTAGTGATATGCCTGAAGGGTCATCTTACCACCGGACAACTTCATTAGGTTTCTTACTTCCCTTCTCTCAGAAAGATTACACTTTATCCAGCCTTGCAGCTGATAGAGATGTCCTGTACCAATCCCTTACTACACATATACTGATTTCAAGCGCTGCAGGAGATCTGATGCTATATTAATGCTTCCAAAGTACCGCCAATACTAGCATAGGTTTCAAGAAGGAACCAAAAAGAACCGTGATCATGATTTATCCTCACTTCCCACTGGAAAGACTGAAGCTCAAGCTACTATTATTAGATTCTCTATCTATGGGTGTCTCATAGCACCTCGATATCCAGGTTAGGACAGGGAAGTCACCTTAACACTGTGGAGACATCACGATGATCTGCAAGGTCCCCTAACACCGAGAATCCCTACCAACACTTGCAAGGCGCTGAAACCGAGATCCTGTTTGTCACAGTGGGCAGTGCTGCTTCGCACTCCAAACAGCACGAACATTTCTAGATGGCAGCAGGAAGAAGCTAGGAAATGATCCGCAGCAGAGTAGCAACCCCGTAAGCCCAATCACAGCAATTACAACATCTGTACCCAGCTGGTGCAGCTCAATTTCCAAGCTGAGCCTAGGAGAAAACTTCTCATTTTCCTCTAGAAACTTAGGAATTTCACTGCTCAGGTTCTGGTCAGTATTACGGCTCACTGCCCACCTGCAAGCTACTTTGTTGTGTTTCTCCTCAAGTATCTGGAGGGCTGATGGCCTGACCTTCTCCTTTCTTCCTGGCTATGAGCTGCTCCCAGTGCATCTGGTCAGTGAGCACTAGCTAGTTGCTTGGTTCTGGTACAGCCCGTAGGATGTGGATTCAGAGCTCCTATTAGCAGTGCCAGCTCCCTGTGTGTCCTGGTTTCGGCTGGGCTAGAGTTAATTTTCTTCTTAGTAGCTGGTACAGTGTGTTTTGGATTTAGTGTGAGAATGATGTTGATAACACACTGATGTTTTAGTTGTTGCTAAGTAGGGCTTATCCTAAGTTAAGGATTTTTCAGTTTCCCATGCTCTGCCAGCAAGCAGGTGTGCAAGGAGCTGGGAGGGAGCAGAGCCGGAGCAGCTGACCCCAACTAGCCAAAGGGATATTCCATACCATGGAACGTCATGCTCAGTATATAAACAGGGGGGAGCTGGCTGGGAGGGGTGGATCGCTGCTCGGGCATCGGTCAGCGGGTGGTGAGCAATTGCATTGTGCATCACGGTTCTTTTTCTTGGTTCCCTCCCCCTCTCCTTTTTTTGTTATATTCCTTTTCATTACAATTATTATTATTATATTTTATTATTAATATTGTTAGTATTATATTTTATTTTACTTTAGTTATTAAACTGTTCTTATCTCAACCCACGCGTTTTACTTTTTTTTGATTTTCCTCCCCATCCCCCTGGGAGCGGGGGGAGTGAGCGAGCGGCTGCGCAGTGCTTAGTTGCTGGCTGGGGTTAAACCACAACACTGTGCCTGCTCAGTCCTGCGTTTAGCATTTACCGCTGCCATTCAGCATCAGCAGAAGAACATCAGCCACAAAAAGATAACAGCCATGGTGGGTTCTGGAAACGCTCAAAGGGCATCATCTAGGGATGTGGTTTTCTCCTTTAACAATCAGAAGTGGATGCATTACCGTTGTTTAGTTATGTAAAGTTCTTCAAGTAAACGTTGCTCCTCATAGCTCATCCAACGGTCTTCAAGCTCCTCCTCTTCCTTCTGCAGCAACTGTTCGTAAAGCCTGACCGGGTTCCAGCCAGTCATGATGTCGTAGGTGATGACGCAGCCCAGCGAGTGGGACACAATTGAGACTTTCCCTCCTTTCTCCTCAAACTCTGGATTCCGGGCGCAGAAGAGTGTGTATAGCCGGTTCAGCTCCTGCTGCAGCCCTTTCACCAGCTGTTTCAAGAGGGTAAGGAAAGAAAGTTTAATATCAACATCTGATTACTCCTGTTCATGTTCACGTACTACACTGACCAGCTTCTCGAGCATGCATCTAGGATGAGCATGACGGTCTGTTCACTTAGGCTGGGAACACGAGCAAAATCTTATGGTCAGCAGCAACAGCTTGGTTGACTGTCACTGACTGCAGTGGTTCACCTCTCCCCTCCAGACCCACCAGCAACCACCACACAGGACACGTGGTGATGCTAGAACTGCTACACTACACAGCCCAAGGCATTAAATTGAAATAAACCCTTAAACAAATGACAGCTGTGCTTAAAGTACTTAACAGCATCCTCTGAGGTGAGCAATAGCAAGGTACTCTTGTGTTCACTAGCGTTCAATTAGCATGACAGCGACTATTAACACAGCTGTAGTTCCCTTCTTGCTTGTTTCTCCCCCAGTTTCTCTACCTTTTCACAGCACTGAATGTTTCTCCCGTGTCGGAGGTTCAGCTCCTTTTTTAACCTAAGGAGGCTGGAAGGAGCCGGAGCCACACACGATCTGGAATCAGCTCACATCTCTGCCACAAGCTTGGCACATAACCCTAGACAAGTCATACTCTCTCTTCTCCATTTATCAAAGTGAAGAACAGCATTTCTACCTCATTGCAGGGGACTGGGAAGATAAATCCACTAAAATGGATATGCTCAGCTACTACAGTGACAGCCTAAACGGGTTCTGGAAAATATCCTCAAATTGCTTTTGGATCTTTGTAAAGCATACTTGAACTCATCAAGCCTTTCATTATTCTGCCCACTGCTTGGCTACAAGGAGACGCAGCTTTCTGTCCTACTTCCCCTCCTACCATACCGCACCTATTGTAATTTCTTCCGAAGGAATCAGAACGAAATGATGCTGCTAAAGAATCAAAAAGCCTCATCTCAGGCAAAAGGAAGACATGGGATGAGAAAAAGCACAAATGAGACAGGCAGAGCCAGAATTTGAGCATTTGATATAAACAATGCTAAGAAAAACAGTTTTCTGGTTATAGGTTTCTAGGAGGGTTTTTTGGGGGGAAAAAAAGGAATGCAACACAGTTCTCAGACATCATAGGCTAATCCTATAGTACTACTGCAATAAATATATATTGGTTCTATGTTAATTGAATCTCCGAGAGGCTTACCTGCTTCAAATCCTAAACTAGGGTACGTATGCATAAAAATGTGTAGATTCACAGAAAGTATTTTTTAGAGAGAAACGTTGAAAGCCATGAGATTTAGGAACTAGACAATACAAAAAAGGCAGCTTTGCTTGTGAAACTCAGCATGGTAACTGAGCAATGCTTCCAGGCTATGGCGTAGAGGAGGACAAACAAGAAATTGCAAATCATTCCCTTGTTAGCAACAGGAAATTAAAGCTCTAGAACATGTAATTTGAACATGATTTTTCAAGAGCCTGAATAATTACTCAATATAAATATGAATGGCACTAGGACTGGCAGTGTTTGATACACATTTTACTGAGCGAGAATCCACACATCAAACCCTATGCCTAAAGCACTGTGAAATGATTAACAAAGCTTTGCAACAGCTTGGAGGAGTAAATATCATAATACCTATTCTCAAGTATTTTTGACTGTGACACTGCCTATTCTTGTGTTTGGCTCTATACAGACTTCGGGCACTACTTTCACACATGAACAAACAGGCAGAGCTTTTAGCAAGAGTTGGAGCTGAAAACAGAAATCTGGACTAGCTTCGGCTGGCTGGGATTTTCTCCATTTAAAAAGGTTTTGATTAAAATCCAGAACAAAATAGCAGAGATCTGTTGAAATCAAAGTGTTTGGGGATTCCTGCCAGGAGCTCAGTGAAATGAGGGAAGGCTGATATCCAGCAGTTTGCATGGCTGGCTGCCGTGGTACCCTCCAAGGGAGCCAACACACATTGTCCTGCCATCGGGGACCTCAGCAGGGAGCCCGGGACCCCCAGCCATACAGCAGACACTCTGGATGGAGCGCCGGCTTCAGGTTTCAGAGTCAGCAGTGTAAAAAAAAATGCCAAGCAAACTAGTGCTGGACTCATCACAGCTTCCAGCTTCCCTGTCAGTTACAGGAGGGAGATGAGTAATGCCATCTTGTTTTAAAAAATCGTAAATAAGCTGTGTTAATATATCTCAGCGTCCCCAAATTTTTCCTCTCGTGGGAAAAGTAAGATGCACAGCAACTCAACTGCTTCCCTTGGTTTCTTGTTGCATAAAAGCTATCGCTCCCAATGTCCTGCCCAACTTGCTCAACAGCCCTGTACCCTACTCTCCTGTACCCTATTCCCACACAGCCTATTTCCCTGGAAAAGCAGGTACCTTCCAGGAAGAATGATATTATGTCATTCTCCCCCACAACCCATAGGCACAGAGCGGGTAAGTACTCTTCCGGCATCATGGCATTTCATTACAGACATCTTGTTCTCTTGCAATCTGGGGGCATAAGACAGAATATTCTTGGAAGGTCCTGGTTGGACACCGAGTCCAACCCTGTTTTTAACTGTCCTGCTCCTTAAAAACGTGTTGTTACTGAGAAGTTAGGCAAAAACATGGACAGCAACTAAGAAACTGGATTTCCAAACAGCTGCGTGTTTGGAAGTTTGCAGACCAGAGTGCAAGCATTTAATTCAACTAAATCATCTGATTGAGATTGTTTCTAAAGTCCAAATCACCGGTTACCTAACTCAGTTGTAGAGTAGAAGGTCTGCTGTAGTAAAGCCTCCAGATTTTCAGGCACTATGAATGCTCTGGTTTGCTGCTATGACAAAAATAGAAGCCCTCCACCTGCAGTGAGCGCTTATGGATGTTTGTATCTTGCCAACAGTTCTGTACCAGTACTAAGATTAGAAACTGAACCTTTTGGTATATAAGTAAGGAAAAAAAAAAAAGAAAGGAAAAGAAAAAGCATATTCATTTTAGGTCCCAGCTAAAAAATTATTTGGTTAAGCAGTATATGAAGTTAAGATAATATTTAAACCTGATTTGCTTTCTTAGTCTTAAAAAGCATACAATATTCTAACTTGTAAAAGAAAAGCTTGGTTTGAAAAGGCCTTTAGTCCAACAAGTGTAACATGAAGTGCTTTCAAATCTCTTTTGTAGTTACAGCTTGATATATATCCTAACACTCCATGTAAAAATACCTTCTATAAACACCCAATTGGCTTTATATTTGTTAAAATCAGTGACTTTTTTCTTTGAAATTAAACATGAAAAATATAACCACCTATTAAATTTTCTCTCCTAAATGGCATCACTGTAATTAAAACCAACTTTTTAAGAGCTGATTTTTTTTTTTTTTCTCCACAGCTTGTCTTTCTGCTCCCTCTAAAGAGTCTATGGGAGTCTGTTTAATTAAAAAAGAAAAAAAAAAAAAAAAAACCCAACGAAATAACAACTCGCTCCTCAGCCTCCCAAAACCACAACACCCGACTGGCTGCTCCGTGTCTATACCTCGGTGTCAGGTGGGAAGTAAAGGGTGCCTCACCCAGACCTTGCTGACAGCTTCTCCTGCTCTCACTGCACCTACATCCGATGACTTCCCGATTAAGGGAGCCCTTTCCCCACTGGTTTCCCTGGTGCTTCTGCCAACCCCAAGCCTCACCGCCGGCCGGTCCATGGGATCTGTTATGCGCTTAGGAAGCACCTGCTGTTTCTGCCTGAAAACAGGAAAGCAGGAATCATCCAGGGGGAAAAAAAAAAAAAGGCAGAATAGCAGAATGCAACATGACCAGATCCCCCTCTCTTTTTCCATCTCCCCTCTTGCCTCCTCCCTCCCAGCTCCCACCTTTTTTGGGGGACCAGTGGGACTGAACATTCACAAAGAACCATTTCTCCAGCCCCCGCAGCAGGGCTTTCAGTAAGGCTTTCCCCACAAAAAGGCTGGAGTTTCCTTGAGTTTCTGCCCAACCCATATTACCATCTCCTAAGGCTTCTCCCACAGACTAAACAAGCTCATATATCTCACAAAAGAATAAATGTGGCAGCAGTCGATTGAGGCGATTTCCCCCCCCCGTGCAGCTGCTCCCACAAACGCTGCTTGCTGCTCTGACTGCTAATCTGCTGGCTGCTCCGCTCTGCTTCGTTACCCTCAGCTCTTCCACAAGGACCAGTGAAATGCAGCACGCTTACGTGTCTGTTACTGAACAGATCAAACCACCACAACAAAGGGAACACTTCCTATTTCTTCAAAAAATAGCCCTATCAAATCCCTTCCTCCCAGCTGACCTTTCTACCACAGCATTAGTTGAGCATCAGCCTGAGGACACTGCAATATTTGAAAGAAAGGTACAGAAAATCTTCCAGTGTTCCTATTTTCTTCCCCAGAAAAGTCCTTTCTCCCTGGTCTGATTTTTAGGGAAAAATTTCCTAAGCGCCTTTTGCAGACCAACTGCAGTGCAAAAGTTTAGGGCAGGATTAAAATGCTACAAGCCTTGTAGATGTACCACTGCAAATACTCATAAATACCCAGAGAAAATGAAATACAGACTTTGCAATGCCTGAAGCCTTTAATGCAATCAAATTTCCGGGACTGATTTTATGGCAAGTCATAATCAGGCACATGAAGCACCCCACAATTCTCAGGCTGGGGAGAGAGCCCTTATATACTATTAAATTTTCAGACCTGCTCAATACCGGCAGAAGCACAGACACTCAAGACCCAGTCTTTGACACAGTTTGACAGAGCAGCGTCCAAGAAATGGATGAGTTTCCTACATGTTCTAGTGTGGTCCCAAAGGGCAAGGGAAAGACTTGATTTCCAGCAGTTAAAGATCTCAGCAAAACAGGGTGAACGGAGAAAAAAACGCCACTGGACAACTCAGCAGATGTGGTATGCTGCTGTTTCCCTGTGAAGCTCTTCTGGGAATGTGTTTCATTTTTGCTTCGTAAAAAGAAGATTGATTACTAGTTGCCTGAAGCTCCCTTTATCAGCTGAAGTTTTGCCAACAAATCTTCCATGCAGGAAACCCAAGCCCTCAGGATCAAGTTGCTCAGAAGTCGTCAGCTTACATTCTGACAAACTGAGGTTAAATGCTCTATGCCCTTCACAAACCAAATTAAAGGCAGAGCAAGGAATGGTCTTTCTGCACATTCATGGAGAGCCAGCATGACAGCCGTACAATTTGAGGGGAAGCCAAAAACCAGACTGTCGACCAAGGAACGGTTTGCTGGACTCGATCAGGCCAAAAATCCCCTCTGCTTTCCAGTTACATGCCCGCTTGGCATATGGCTTCCAAGAAGTCAAAAAATAACAGCCCATTCCACCCATTCAGGAATCCTGGTGGCAAGGGCACGTGTTTTATAAAGACAAGACGGGGAGTCTGAGTCAGATGAGACATGCCACTGTCATCTCAGGGAGAAGAAGGAGCTGTGGCAAGGCTGATAATAAGGGCAGAAGGATCATGTCTTTAATCACCTCTTGGGTACTGAGTAAGCCTGAACTGCTGGATCATGACGGGGAGCAAGTAACCTTGTAAGCAGCGAAACACCCGGAGCTGCTGTCTGTCTCAGCTGAAGCCCTTTTGCACAGAACATTAACAGCATCCTGTGCTGAGCTGGAAAAAACCCAACCTCTAAATCCCCGACACCAGCATCCAAAACAGCTGTTCATTCCTCCTCTGACGCAAAAGAAGCCTTGCGAGACACCAGCATCAATAAGCATGCCTGTTTCTTGCAAAGCAGGAGGAGGTCGGCTGTGTGCCTGGTGGACAAACACCTCCTGGACCCACACCAAGGAGATCCAGGCAGGAGGAAGAACTTCACCCCCTGCCTGTTCTAGCGGGCAGATCGCTGGGGTCGAAGAGGCTTTTCAGTGCACGTCGGAAGTTCCAGGGTAGAAAAATGACATTTTCCCCTCAATATCCATGAAATGAGTTTTTTTCCAAGAAAACAAGGAATACAAAACCCCTGCTGGCACCCTGAGCACAGAAGTAATGCAGAGCTCGCACTGCTCTTGCTCAAATCCTCAATGACCCGTTTGCTGCCAAAACTTGGACATAGCACTCCAAGTCCCAACCTCTTTGATCTGTCAAAGCCAACAAAAACACTTGCTCTCCTCTTGGGCTATGCTAGTTGTCCTCTTCTGAGACTGCTCTCAGCCCTGACCACCCCCTTGCTGTAACTTTCAGAGGTCCTTTCTCTCTGCCGTCTCCACAGGACCCTCACCCACTGGACAATCTTCTCACATGAACAGCTTGAAGCCCAAGAGGAAAAAAAAAATAAAAAAATAGCTACATATGAAAAGGGAGTGCAGGAAACCTGACCTCTGCACCCCTCCAGCTTGAATAGCACGACTGTTTTTGTAGGCTTCGTGGGAAAGGAATTTTAAGGAGATCTGAGGAACAGCGAGTTTTGCAAGCAGCTCCCTCCAAATGTCAAGAGAACTTCAAGAGAAAGTGCAAACGTGTTTGAAATTCAGCAAGCAGGCAATAAGAAGGTGTGTGAGCCAACTGGAGGTAGAAGAAGGTCCTTAAAAGCCAACAAAAGAGCTGCAGCTCAAGGATGGATTGTAAAGGACCATGAAAGCAAAGACAAGGAGTGTTTGCTTCACGTGAACCAGGAGAACGTGCCAGCACACAACGCAGAGATGGTGAGACTGTTGACCCTCCAGAATACAACAGTTGTCACGCTCCCCGACGGCATCACTGATGGATGCCAGAAGAGTGTCACAACAACAGATGAGAGGCCAGAATGAGACTTAGCTGTGTGAACAGACAGGAATGGCTGCGTGTCTTAGCAATGTTACAGAAAAAGGATCTGCGGATCTGCCCAGACCTGAGTCTCTCTCTCAGTACCCCTCTTGCTGTTGAAAAGCTGAGTCTAACCCATTTCTAACCAAGTCACTGTGTTCAAGATGAAGTTTAGGTTCAGGCAGATCCAGTAACCTATCACTTTATAAAGTTGAGAATACATTCAAGGACAATCAAATGAATTAAGCAAGCCATGAAAGTGCTGCCAAGCAGCTCCTTGACTATCAGGTTCAACAGAATAAGCAAAAGCAGTGTTGAAATAGTCTCAGTTAAAAATTTCCTGCTTCACATCCCTCTCGTTTTCAAACACACATAAAACAATTGCCTTTTATTGCTGAAAGGAGTGCATAAGAGAAGGACATTTCCATTGCAGAACCTCATATCAAAGAGGGATGAAAGCTCTAGTAAAAAGTCTGTAATGTACCTCCAACACCAAGCCCACAGCCACCACGTCCCAGACCCCGGCTTCTTCGTTTCCTCTCCTCAGCTGGTGAGAAACGTTCAATACCCACCGCGTTTCCCTGCTCTTCAGCTGTGGTGGAAGTAATCCATAAACATCTCCTACTAGTCTTCTGAGGCTACTGCAATATTTGCATTAAATGTTTAGAGATCTTGGGATGATGGATGTAAATAATATTTATCCTGTACTAAAGGCGTTTTCTGCCAAGACATATATCAATAATTTACAGAATTACAATTAGCCTGCAAGTAAGTACTTTGAAGATCAGTAAAATAAGCACTTAACAATATAATGAAGCTGACAACACTAAATTTACTATGCATCAGTTAGTCTTTTTAATCTCTGTTACAGCCATTTATTATTAAAGAAATATGAAGCTACAGTGACACAGATGTGAAACGAAGTCACCCACTGAAGACACTAAAACCCAAGGTTACGTTACCACAGATGGCACTAGCAAGGTCAGAACTAAAATGTGAAACGACTGTTCATTTAGAAATAGGCATGTGTGCATCAAAATATCAATTTATTGCTTTTCCTTATTATCTGTGTAATGTTTAAAGGGGGATTCTGTTTTACTCATCGTGGACCACTGCATAGATGAGGACCTGCACAGCACGATTCACTTGCAGCCACACACAAACGCCACAGCTGAATCTGTCGGCTGCAGACATCCTCCAGACTGAACTCTGAGACCAGCCTGAGGTGTTCATGGGGCTGTACTGAATTATTAATACCTGTCTGGTATCACATGACACGTCAAAGTCAGAGGCACCTTTTGGATATTCTCCTACCACGCTGCAGAAGAAACAACACTTGAAACCAGAGAGGGGGTTATCCACCACGCTCCCGTAACTCTTAGCAGAGCGATCCAGCTGCATCTGAAACAGCTCTCTGCTATCTCATGGGAAAGCTGATAGGACAAGGCTTCTTCCCCCTGAAAGAAGATAGTGGCTACCCACTTGCAAATCCCTCAACGAGTTGTTTTAAAGAGTGGTCAAAAGCTTTAAAGAAGCAGTTACGTTACGTCTAGATGTAGGGAAAATCCTTGGAAGAAGGAAGAAAATTCCTATCAAAGTACTGTTGAGTGCTGTCAAGTGAATAGCGGCTTTACTCTTCTCTAGGCTGAACGCACTGCACTGCTCAATTTATTTCACAGGGGCACAGCAAAGTTTAATTAGCTCCTTTTGAGATACTTTTAGGATTTCTGGATGGAAAGAGTTAGGAGTGCCCACAGCATTCACACAGTTGGGTCGACGTGATGAAGTGGCGAGCAGGAATACTAATTCTGAGCAACGTGTGACCATGTGAATACTTGAAGACAAGGCTCATTTCTGAGCTGGAACGAGCAATTGGAGCAAAGTGCCACAAAAGAGCTCCACACTGAACATGGGAGAAAACCCAACTGTTTTTCCAGAAGAATGCTCGGCTTGATACTATTGTGTTTAAACTCTGCAAAGTTAGGTCACAGAAAATAAAACGGGATAAGAAAGAGTAACCAAAAAAACCCAAACCAACCCCAAACCAAAACAAGTTTCCTTTCTGTAGGTAAAGGCAAAATAAAAGGTGAAAAAATATACGAAAACTATCTAATGACTATGAGATTACACAACTCCTAACCAAATGAGCAGACTCAAACAAGAAGTCACATCCCTGACAACTCGCTGTCAGAACATGAACTCTGTGGCTGAACGAACAACAAGAAAGCCTGCATCCCAAACATTTTGACTGCAACACCAAAGATGCATATCAGAAACCTGTTCTTCAAGGTTTTAACATTTCATTTGTTATAGCACTTTCTTTTTTGGACAAATACTTGCAATTGAAATTGTACAGCTTTGCTATGAGAAAGTTATAAGATTTATCAATGCAGTCTGAATATGGTAAGGTAATGATCAACTTGTTGCAAACATTTCAAGAAAATTCACTTGATTCAGTGACAAAAACAACTTAGTCTTTTGTAATCGGATCTAAGCACAGCCACAGCACACTCATTTTATTTGTCAATTCTTATACCTGAGGGATGGTGATATACCTGCAAAACTACAGTTCCACTGAGCAATGAATTAAATTTTTCATGCGTTGTTGGCCAGCATACCTGAACTTTACTCACTAATCCATTTCCCATAAGATGCCCACAGACATGCCAAGCCTCTAATGCAGTTTAAAAAAATCTGTTTTAAAGCTGCCAGAGAAGTTTTCATCGCTTGCCACAAAAGTTCATGCTGGCCTCAGTTCCACAACAGACAGAGAAACCTGATACACAGCGGAGAACCCAGGAGCCCTGAACAATGAACTCTGCATCACTGAGCAATAAGACAGGTACAGCTTTCGGTACACTTATTGCTAGTGCTGAAGCTTAAAAGGCTCATACCGATCTCACCACCATTGCTGCTATCAGGAAAAGAAGTATTATGAGGTCGTTTAGGGTTTAAAATTATATTGCCAGTCTAAAGGACTTATACATATCTCATTTTAATAAAGGCAGCATCAAATCCACAGGTGAACTTTGAAAGTCTCTCCCCGCCCCAGTCTAACCATGCACAGAGCACCAAGGCTGCAAAAAAATAACCATCACTTCATACATAATGTAGTCAATACAGAAAAAACCTACAATTCCTATAGAAACTAATCGTAAAACATCCCCGCAGGGGTTTCCAGGAAGTGTGACCCACAAAGGATGCTATTGGGGCGATGCACTATACATGTTTTACAGGCTACTTTATCATTTATTCAAGGCTTTTCCCCTCTGATTAATGGGGTCACTCTACAGCTACAGAGACTAAAGCACACATGTGCCTACACAGATGTGGCAAGGTAAGATGGGAGCGTCCAATATACGAACAGTCCCCTAACAAACAGGTAACTGAGGGTCATCTTGCTTTTCTCCAAGGCAAGTGTGCACAAATGCGTTAAAACTGGCTTGGGCATGTTTGCACATCCTGCCATCCCATCTGACTTCAGAACTGACAAAAATGAAATGACAAATGTCCACGGATTTTGCAAGAGGTAAGAAGAATCTCAGCTCTATGGACTCCCATTGCTCTGAATATGCAGATGCATGAAAACGTCGTAAAAAACCTTCCCATCTCTAAGCTGCTGATACAGACCCTTTTTAGACAGCCATTTCCACTCTAAATAAATCATATTGATTGTACTTTTTTCTGTTTCTCTACTCCTCTCACTCTTAAAACTCTGTATTTTGATTACTACGGATGACCACTACGTACTTGCAAAGTGTTAGTATTCATTATGCAGGGTCTCTCAGAAGGAAACTTTGCTTACATTCCTAAGTCCAGTTTGTTTCAGCCTCTACACCCTGCTCTAGTAAAACTTACATAAAAACACACTTACTTCATCTCTGTAAAGAGGACTTGTATAATACATGATATCCATCGCGCTGCTGTTCAGCATATCCCTTAAACCTCGCACTTTATCTGGAGTAATGGAGTCCACAGTGTCTGGGGGGAAAAAAAAAAAAGACGACTTGAGTTACATGCAGGAGAATGATAAAATCCAAACAAGGCATGTGCAGAGAACACGGCATGAAACTTTTGGGGACAATTTTGCAGACCACAGCTACTGGAACAGCAAAAGAACCAAGTAATGTACCTCCATCGAGGGTAAGTTTTGATCTCCATTCAACCGGAAGAAACTCAACATGCGTTGCAAGATTGGAAAAATACTTTTCTTCTATTTTTCTTGCAGTATCTCGCATCCTATAAAAAAAGAAAACAAGAACATGTTCCTGTAAAGACTACTGTTGGTGCTCTTATCAAATAAAACCAATGCATCCAGCAACAACACATTTCTTGCATTACTACTTTTCAAGTATGCAATGCATGCTTACTAACACAGGTAACTACCTCACCTCATGCTTTTGTTATAAAGTACTTAAATTCTCATATAATGAAAAATTTTGTGCATTACATGCTCAAAAGAGTTTAAAAAAAACTTTAAATGTATTACACTATGGGCTTAACATCAACCACTTAAATTCAATTGAAAGATATCTGTTAACTCTAGTGGGTTTGGGGTAGAATGTGACTCAAAATTAAGAATTTTACCACTGCCTTGAAATCTCGAATCCACTTAAATCAACGATTTAGACCAGTATATAAGGAAGATAATTCAGTGTTTTTAAACACAAAGAAAACTATTAAAAATATTGCTTGAAAAGTCAGAACTTTATTTTAATTTCACATATCAAATTGGAAGGCTTGAGAGCTCTCAGAGTGAGAAATAGGATCATTTATTAGCATTTTAACTTGCAGTAGCAGATGGACAGGCTAACTGTCCTTTTAAAAGACTTTTCCTTTTTAAAGCATATCTGAACATGAACATTGATGCACCTCTCTGAAGGGATGTGAGAAACTTTGAAGTACCTCAGAAACAAAGTATACCTGACCCTCTGTTGTTTGGGGCAGAAGGGGAATAACGGTACGTTATATTCTTTTAAAAATGCTACTTTACTAGAGTTGTGTGAAAGACCGATCAGCAAAAAGTGAAAACCACCGTGAAATTATACAAGTTAGTAAAATATCCATACATTCTATCAAAAACACTCAGCAACCAAACTGAGAAAGTGTTATATTTTCCTTTCTTTCCTTTACATGAATCTTGGCTCCCAACGGCATTAGTATTTTTGAAGATGAGCATGACAAACTAAACCTGACCGAGGGGCAGCAGTGCCGGGTTTCCAGCAGCTGGTTCCCAGTTCCAAGCATCAGAGGGTTTTTTATTTCTGAGGCAAAGCCCAGAGTTTCAACATGGTCGTTTTTTTTTTTTCCTATTTTCAAAGCAAACCCGTTTTAATGATTGCTACAACCAAAGGCATGATGACATTAAATCTCCCATCTGTAATTCTACCAGTCCAAATACGGTTTA